>NC_064620.1:133392500-135892500 GCF_023898315.1 Schistocerca nitens | reverse complement strand
AAAAATGGCTCTGAGCACTATGGGACTTAACATCTATGGTCATCAGTCCCCTAGAACTTAGAACTACTTAAACCTAACTAACCTAAGGACAGCACACAACACCCAGCCATCACGAGGCAGAGAAAATCCCTGACCCCGCCGGGAATCGAACCCGGGAACCCGGGCGTGGGAAGCGAGAACGCTACCGCACGACCACGAGATGCGGGCCATTGCTTTTCACAATATATATATAAATGACCCAGTAGATAGCGTCGGAAGTTCCATGCGGCTTCTCGCGGATGGTGCTGTAGTATACAGAGGAGTTGCAGCGTAAGAAAATTGCAGCGAAATGCAGGAAGATCTGCTGCGGAAAGGCACTTGGTGCAGGGAGTGGCCGGCCGCGGTGGTCTCGCGGTTCTAGGCGCGCAGTCCGGAACCGTGCGACTGCTACGGTCGCAGGTTCGAATCCTGCCTCGGGCATGGATGTGTGTGATGTCCTTAGGTTAGTTAGGTTTAAGTAGTTCTAAGTTCTAGGGGACTTATGACCACAACAGTTGAGTCCCATAGTGCTCAGAGCCATTTGAACCTTTTTTTTTTTATTTTTTTATTTTTTGCAAGAAGTGGCAACTGACCCTTAACATAGACAAATGTAATGTATTGCGAATTCATAGAAAGGAGGATCCTTTATTGTACGATTATATGATAGCGGAACAAACACTAGTAGCAGTTACTTCTGTAAAATATCTGGGAGTATGCGTGCGGAACGATTTGAAGTGGAATGATCATATAAAATTAATTGTTGGTAAGGCGGGTGCCAGGTTGAGATTCATTGGGAGAATGCTTAGAAAATGTAGTCCATCAACAAAGGAGGTGGCTTACAAAACACTCGTTCGACCTATACTTGAGTATTGCTCATCAGTGTGGACTCCGTACCAGGTCGGGTTGACAGAGGAGATAGAGAAGATCCAAAGAAGAGCGGCGTCACAGGGTTATTTGGTAAGCGTGATAGCGTTACAGAGATGTTTAGCAAACTCAGGTGGCAGACTCTGCAAGAGATGCGGTCTGCATCGCGGTGTAGCTTGCTGTCCAGGTTTCGAGAGGGTGCGTTTCTGGATGAGGTATCGAATATATTGCTTCCCCCTACTTATACCTCCCGAGGAGATCACAAATGTGAAATTAGAGAGATTCGAGCGCGCACGGAGGCTTTCTGGCAGTCGTTCTTCCCGCGAAACATATGCGGCTAGAACAGGAAAGGGAGGTAATGACATTGGCACGTAAAGTGCGCTCTGCCACACACCGTTGGGTGGCTTGTGGAGTATAAATGTATATGTAGATGTAGAATGTAGTAGATGTAGATCCGGTATTACCACTGCGGCATGGCTTTATTCATGGTACACGGCCATAAATTTATCAAATGAGAGGCATACGACCATGTCGGTTGTGTGTACTCGCACTCCTTCTGCGCAACACAGATAGTTTGCGCTTCTCAATCCATTATGCTATGTTCAGTTAGAAAAACGTGCCGTACGTATAAAAGTGGTTGTGGAAAAGTACCACTTTTACGAATATGATACCGAGGGCTGTGGTTTGGCCAGCTGTCCAGAACACTGCCCCTGCCCCACGCCTCGGCCCGCCTGCGCTCCTGACTGACCACAGTAACTCAGCAGCCTCCGGCCGTTCGTCAGGCGGGCGGCCGCAGCAGTGCAGTGGCGCCGTGCTGCTGTCAGTTCTTGCCCCGGCAGGCGGGAGGCCGCGTTATGGTAATGCAGGCCACGCTGATGGGCAGCATCGCGGCGTGTGGAGTGCCGTATAAGGCGACGGCGGCCGCGCGCTGCACTCTGGCGGGGCACTTCCTGGCCGCCACCGGCTGCTGGCTCGCTGGTTCATTCACTGCCAGCACCAGGGTCGCCGACCTGCGCGGTCTCCGATCCAACCACAGCCCTGACAGCCGCCGAACGTGAGCCGTATAAGACAGCGCTGCCAGAGAGGGGGCACTCCTCAGCTTGTCTCTCAGCCCGTAGCAGAATGTTTGCTCCAATTGGCCAGTTTACTTCATTAACCCTGCTGTTCTGTTCGGGTGTATATGATCCCAAATGGCTATAAATTTAGTTTCTTATTATTTAAATATCAAAATAACTTTATGAAATTTGATGACTGTCTGAAAATGCAAGGGCAATACATGGTTCAAATTTTTTTTTTAAATAATTTATGTCAGCTGGTCATAAACCTTAAGAGTTATATATGTAATGTTCGGGTCAATGTGCCCCGATATTAATATGATTACTCTGAAGTCAAATACTTTCTGGTTGTCTTATATTTTATAGTGGTAATGAGTTTCATTGTTAAGAAACTTCCTGGCAGATTAAAACTGTGTGCCGGACCGAGACTCGAACTTGGGACCTTTGCTTTTGAGGGCAAGTGCTCTACCAACTGAGCTACCCAAGCACGACTCGGGCCTCGTCCTGACAGCTTTACCCCTGCCAGTATTTCGTCTCCTACCTTCCAAACTTTACAGAAGCTCTCCTGCGAACCTTGCTCTCCGCTGCAGAGTGAAAATCTCATTCCAGTTTCATTGTTCAACAAGTCAACAAAGGCTCTACCTCCTCAACAATGTACTTGTCATTACGACTTGTCAACTGTTCGATTTATCCATTGCTCTTGCTCACTTTGTATTCTCTATCGTTTCTGATCAGTCTGAATTGTGACGTCATGGCGATTACATCATTTACTGGCGCTGAGTTGGGAGAATCAGTAAATAGCTCAACAAACGAAGGATCACTTTCCGAGTTCTAAGATCATGTCAGTAACGCATCTGAAAGCGAGTGTTCTGGTGACATTGACGACAGGTCACAGCCTCTTCAAAGTAGTGCACAGACTTCTATTTCTAAAAACGGGAATATAGAATGGCAGTTGCAACCAGCAGCACAACACGGCCACCTACCTGCTTCGAACGTCATCAGAACTACCCATGAGTTACCAGATATGCAAGCAGCAGAAGTTCAAATGGTTCAAATGGCTCTAAGCACTATGGGACTTAACATCTGAGGTCATCAGTCCCCTAGACTTAGAACTACTTGAACTTAAAACTAACCTAAGGACATCACACACATCCATGCACGAGGCAGGATTCGAACCTGCGACCGTGGCAGCAGCGCGGTTCCGGACTGAAGCGCCTAGAACTGCTCTTCCACAGCGGCCGGCTAGCAGAAGTTCATTTGAAGTATTATTTTCTACAGCATTTCAGAATGAAATAAAAGAGATGTCAAATATTGAGGGGCAAAGAATTTATTGTAAACAATGGACAAACATTGATGATTTACTTTCCAAGCGTACTTAGGACTTACCTTCCTTGCAGGTGTATATGGCTCACATGGGGAATGTACAAAATTTTTTGGAATAAGGATACTCGTGGAACAGATTTCCAGCAACCATGTCCCTTGAAACATTCTGTAAAATATCGCGCGTCTTGTAGTTTCATAAGAAATCCACAAGAGAGGAAAGACGACGTACTAATAAACTCGAAGCAATTCGTAGTATCAGGGAGAAGTGGTTAGAGGCCCTTCCCGAACTCTATAATCCAGGGAAAAATGTGACCGTTGACGAGCAGCTGGTAACATTTAGAGGCCGCTGTCCAGTCAAGCAGTACATCTCAAGCAAACCGGCAAAATGTGGGATCAAGATATGGACTCTGTGTGACAGCAAATCTTCATATGTACTGAAAACCCAAATTTATACAGGAAAGGAGAGTGGAGCGGACCTGAAAGAAATCAGGGCACGAGAGTAGCTGCTGTTCTTACCTCTACTTTGCGAGGTCAGAATGTATCATGTGACAATTCTTTTACGCCATACAATTTTGGACAGCTGCTCCTCAAAAGTAAACTGACAATGTTAGGAAACATACGTAAAAATAAGCCAGAGCTACCACAAAATATGACCAACAAAGAGGTTCCACCATGGTGGGGAAATAAGTGACAGAGCTGATAACAAGCCAAAAATGGTTTTAGATTATAATTCAACCAAAGACACACTAGATCAGCTAACAGGGGCATACACATGCATCATGGCCGCCCATGATGGTTTTTTACAATATTTTTGATGTTGCCGCTGTCTTGTGGACTTCGACTGACCCTAACTGGAATACAAGAAAATTGACTGGATCGAGAATATTTTTGGAGGAACTTGGAAAGTCACTGGTTGCAGAGCACATTGTATCAAGGCAAGCATTTTCCAAGAACAGCTGGTTGCAGAGCACATTGCATCAAGGAAAGCATTTCCCAGGAACAGAAGATTCATTGAGAATGATAAGGAGCATCCAAGACCGTGAAGGAGTGGCAGGTGTGGTTAAATCAGTAACAATAAGAAACTCTACTACATGTGCGCGCTGTAAGTTCTGTCCTTCAAGCAATGACAATAAAACAAACATGTTGTGTGGAAAGTGTAACAAGCATGTATGCAAAACACACGTCGCGTGCTTGTGTCCAAACTGCAGTGAGTAAGAAGAGTTCGTGTGACTAGGGCCTCCCGCCGGATAGACCGTTCGCCGGATGCAAGTCTTTCGATTTGACGCCACTTCGGCGACTTGCGCGTCGGTGGGGATGAAATGCTGATGATTAGGATAAAACAACACCCAGTCCCCGAGCGGAGAAAATCTCCAACCCAGCTGGGAATCGAACCCGGGCCCTTAGAACTGACATTCTGTCACGCTGACTACTTTTTTCTTTTGCATTTTGTTCGTTGTTAATCGTTGTGTTTGGTCTTTGCGGACGTCACACGACATCCGTTCAAGTTCGTTTGTTGATCCTTCCACTCCGTTTTTTATTACAGAGGCCAACCAGCTCTCTGACCGAACACGCTGAGCTACCGTGCTGGCTCCACGTTACTACCGGGGACGGACAGTAAGAAGAGTGATACGGACAGACGGATGGATGATTGTAGAGAATGACTTTTTGGTGGAAATGTTTGCTATTCCTAACACATCCTGCATGAATATTAAAATAATATTTTAGTGAAATACTGTGTATTATTATTATTATTATTATTACTATTACTGTTATCGCTATGTTCATTAACAACATACTGTAATATAACAACAATGGACATGGTTCTTAACAGGGTGTATGACCATCTCGGATGGCAATGAAACTCTACACCTGGCATCCATGCCAGCCAAAAGGATGACAAGGAGTTTTGGTGGTGGGGCGTGCCATTCCTCCACCGGTGCGGTTAGCAACTGCTAGATGCTAATTTGTGCACGTGCACGTTCTGTCATATGTCTCCCCAACGCATCCCAAACCTGCCGGATGAAATTTACGTGGAGGGGACGGCCAGGCCAGTCCATTCGGCAAATACCCTCTCGTTCCAAGAGCGCCTCCACCTGCGCTGTTCGATGCGGTCGCGCGTTGTCATCCATAAAAATGAAACCAGGGCCCATGCAGCCGTGAGAAGACGCACATTGACGTTGACCGGCGACTGTATTTATTTACTGCCAGATTGTAGACCTCTTCTCTGATGTTTCAAAACAGGTCGTACATCTTACAGCTTTCGTTTTTCATCTTTTCTGTAACTTTCTTTTGTTTTTATCTACAACAGTTTACAAAGAATAATACTTTTTGAAATAACAATAATTTAAGGTTTATATATAAAAGAGGAACTGGATGAGGGGAGGTTTATCGTTACTGATTGTGACAGGCTGTAAATACCTCGGAATGGTTTCTTAGAGCTGTTAACCATCAATCAAGGTTCAAAAAATGGTTCAAATGGCTCTGAGCACTATGGGACTTAACTTCTGAGTTCATAAATCCCCTAGAACTTAGAACAACTTAAACCTAACTAACCTAAGGACATCACACACATCCATGCCCGGGGCAGGATTCGAACCTGCGACCGTAGGGGTCACGCGGTTCCAGACTGTAGCGCCTAGAACCGCTCGGCCACCCCGGCCGGCCATCAATCAAGGAAAAAAGGTTTGTTCAGCAGTAGAGAAACAGTACTGCTAATTCTGTGTATTTCTAATACAAAATGTTAACTTTAGGTGCTGATACGTATACAGCATTTGTGCTTTCTTGCCTAGAACGCCAGTACCTTATGCTTATTTATTGCCATATCTCGTCTTCCTCCTCTTGTTCCTCTTCAGTGTCATTGTTTTCACTGTCACTGTGGACGTCGCTGTCCACCCTCTAGAGATTCTTCTTACTTTGCTTATAGTCACGTCTGCTATGTCGTGTCCGCAGGTACACTTCATGTATTGTTTTTTCATTACTGTGCGTCAATGAGTTTAGTTGTGCCCATTGTTCTTCGTCTCCTATTCCTGTGTATACATCTATGTCTGTTTCTGTATAGTCTGAGAGTAGTGTATGTCTATCTTTCGCATGCTGCCCGCAGAAGAAACAGAGTGTTCTGCCGACTCTTCTTCCCCGCATGTGCATGTCTGTCTGACCGGTGAGTACACCGTTTTCCAAGATTTGGAGGTTAGAGTTAGCAGAGTCATGTAAAATTGTGCCTGCCGAAACACAATACCTGGACCACCAAAACGATCTTGCTGGACCATGTTCGTGGCTGAATTACGTGCTCCCATCTTTCGTCATACGAGGGTACGTTCAGAATCACTTCTCAAACTCATATCTGCTCTCGTCAGAGAAGTGAACGCGACCGCACATCTCGTCCGTTCGGTCCCTATATTATCACTAATAATAAAAAGAGACTGAACCAACAAGGAGTGCCGTCGCGTGCTCTTCTCCGATGAGAGCAAATTTGAGTTTTGGTAGTGGTTTGGACATACACTACTGGCAATTAAAATTGCTACACCACGAAGATGACGTGCTACAGACGCGAAATTTAACCGACAGGAAGAAGATGCTGTCATATGCAAATTTTTAGTTTTTGAGAATATTCACACAAGGTTGGCGCCGGTGGCGACACCTACAACGTGCTGACATGAGGAAAGTTTCCAACCGATTTCTCATACACTAACAGCAGTAGACCGGCGTTGCCTGGTGAAACATTGTTGTGATGCCTCGTGTAAGGAGGAGAAATGCGTACCATCACGTTTCCGACTTTGATAAAGGTCGGATTGTAGCCCTTTCGCGATAGTGGTTTATAGTATCGCGACATTGCTGCTCGCGTTGGTCGAGATCCAATGACTGTTAGTAGAATATGGAATCGGTGGGCTCAGGAGGGTAATACGGAACGCCGTGCTGGATCTCAAGGGCCTCGTGTCACTAGAAGTCGAAATGACAGGCATCTTATCCGCATGGCTGTAACGGATCGTGCCGCCACATCTCGATCCCCGAGTCAACAGACAGGGACGTTTGCAAGAAAACAACCATCTGCACGAACAGTTAGACGACGTTTGCAGCAGCATGGACTATCAGCTCGGAGACCATGGCTGCGGTTACCCTCGAAGCTTCATCACAGACAGGAGCGCCTGCGATGGTGTACTCAACGACGAACCTGGGTGCACGAATGGCAAAACATCATTTTTTCGGACGAATCCAGGTACTGTTTACAGCATCATGATGGTCGCATCCGTGTTTGGCGACATCGCAGTGAACGCACGTTGGAAGCGTGTATTCGCCATCGCCATACTGGCGCATCACCCGGAGTGATGGTATGGGGTCGATTGGTTACACGTCTCGGTCACCTCTTGTTCGCATTGACGGCACTTTGAACAGTGGACGTTACATTTCAGATGTGTTACGACCCGTGGCTCTACCCTTCATTCGATCCCTGCGAAAGCTACATTTCAGTAGCATAATGCACGACCGCATGTTGCAGTTCCTGTACGGGCCTTTCTGGATACAGAAAATGTTCGATTGCTACCCTGGCCAGCAAATTCTCCTGATCTCCCTCCAACTGAAAACGTCTAGTCAATGTTGGCCGAGCAACTGGCTCGTCACAATACGCCAGTCACTACTCTTGATGAACTGTGGTATCGTGTTGAATCTGCATGGGCAGCTGTACCTGTACACGCCATCCAAGCTGTGTTTGACTCAATGCCCAGGCGTATCAAGGACGTTATTACGGCCAGAGGTGGTTGTTCTGGGTACTGATTTCTCAGGATCTATGCACCCAACCTGCGTGAAAATGTAATCACATGTCAGTTCTAGTATAATATATTTGTCCAATGAATACCCGTTTATCATCTACATTTCTTCTTGGTGTAGCAATTTTAATGGCCAGTAGTGTACTATCGTATGGTGAGAGGTGGGTAGTCGTAATCCAACTAAAACAACAATAATATTCAAAAACAACTATAATATTCAAAAACAACAAAAATAATGAAATTTTCGTAGCTGTAAGATCCAAATTCATACTAACCTATCTGTCTAATAAACACGCTAGCCAAGGTCCAGGAGAGGCTCTTGTGTAGCCGCCTGCATGCACACAGTGACCTTCGTGTCCTTTGCTTACAACCATTTGGCTTCCGCGAAGGTAAGTCAGTCGATGACGCTATAAACAGTGCACTCACAATAGTCTCAGGAGCCACACGTAAATATGCAGTTGCAATTACCGTAGAGATTGCAAGCGCCTTTGACAATGTCTCCTGGCCTGCAATGTTCGCGAGACTTAAAGAACTGGACATACCTTCACCTTTCTTAACACCATCATTCTTGCTACCATAGGCGTCTCCAACTGGGGGCAAGAGGAGTCTCTTGTCGTCTCTTGGAATCTGGGTACTATAAGCTTTTTATTCATTATTGCCTTCTCGCACATGATGAGAGAAAGTTACCTTTTCTAGTACTTCAACTTCCACCAAAACATTCTTGATGATTTTGGCTGTCACACTACTTCTAACCCATGCTGCAATTAGCAATTGATGCTCTCCTGACATCGCGGTCCCGCCGTAAATTTATACACAACTGCTGCCCAGAACGGACGCGACGAGTGTGTTCAATTTCTGTGGGTGAGCGGCTCCAATACAGATGCAGAGTGACTCTTCACTTCCAACATGTGAAGACAGGACCCAGCTGCCTCTCTAGGGTCCAAAATACGACCTCTCTCAAAGTTTCTTAGCTTTGGAAACTCTACTTGTCGACACCATACTAGCTTTTTTAAAGCGCTCATAACCCAGTATGGTTCGCCAAACAACACACCCTTCATTCAGTAAGACAAATATAGTGCAGAGTTTTGTCTCTCAAAGTTCGTTGAACCTTATTCGATGCACATCAACGGCGTCTTGACTGGTACTCTATCAGCATCCCGCGAAAATATTCTGTCTGAATCCCATTGTTGAAGGCGATAGTTGTAATCCTTTGCAATAGTAAAAAGGAAGGACTGTTAGGATTTAACGTCCTACAGACAACGAAGTGATTAGAGACAGAGAACAAGCTCAGGTTGGAAAAGGATGGCGAACTAAATCGGCAGGCCGTTGTGGCCGAGCGGTTCTAGGCGCTTCAGTCCGGAATCGCGCTGCTGGTGCGGTCGCAGGTTTGAATCCTGCCTCGGGCATGGATGTGTGTGATGTCCTTAGGTTAGTTAGGTTTAAGTAGTTCTAAGTCTTGGGGACTGATGAGCTCAGATGTTAACACCCATAGTGCTCAGAGCCATTTGAACCATTCTCGATGGTACGTTGAGCGAGAGGGGCAACCATTAATTAGAGATGAATGTGAAGACTCTGAACAAATTTAAGGACTTTTTCCGAAGTGTTCGGTCTTACAAGAATCCAAATGAAATCTTGCTCCAACACGACAATGTACGCCCACGCGCAAGTCTCAGAACCAGGGAAAACATCGCAAATTAGTTTGGATACCACTGCTCAAATGGTTCAAATGGCTCTGAGCACTATGGGACTTAACATCTGAGGTCATCAGTCCCCTAGACTTAGAACTACTTAAACCTAACTAACCTAAGGACATCACACACATCCATGCCCGAGGCAGGATTCAAACCTGCGACCGCAGCAGCAGCGCGGTTGCGGACTGAAGCACCTAGAACTGCTCGGTTACAGTGGCCGGCGACACCACTACCTGATCCACTCTATCAGACCTGGTTCCCTCGGACCTCTATATGTTTGGGCCACTTAAGAATTGTTCAGGTGGGACACACTTTGGGGATGATGCGAGCGTAATGTACGCAGTGAAAACATGGCTACCGGCACAGGACGAGAGCTTTTAGCAATACGAAATACCTGTTCATACAAAAAAAAGCTTGCGTGAGGGCAGAGAACGTGATAGAGACTACGAAGAAAAATATTAATGTAAAAGAAATGTCGATTTCACCAAATTCTAACTCTTAAGGATAAACATGTTTTAAGATAAAGAATTGTGGGTCATTATTAATTGAACGACGTTAGAACTTACACAGTGATAGCTTGCACTTCAGGGTATGTCAAACGGAACCACTTGCAGCTCAAGATTAAATAAAATTGTCCAGACTTCTGCCTTTGACGTTGTAGCTAAATACATTCTAGGACAAAAGAAGACGCACCACCGAGAGATTATCCGAATCCCTTTGACTGGAGTAGAATTGTCCTCAGATCCGCTTCGAATTGAGTCTTAGAGATCCGCGAAGACGAGTCTGGAGACACCGCAGACAGCGGTGGGGTACCAACACGACTGTCGCCCGACAACCAGGAGTGGTGGTCTGTGGTGCCATTTCAGTTCTTAGCTGGACGCTTTCAGTTCTCCCTCGGCGTCACCCTTACAGCACAGCGGTACGTCGACGATATTCTACCCCTCTTTTGTTGCCCTTCATGACAAGCTGTCCTGGGCTTACATTTCACCGAGCTTGCTGAACCCAGCAAGGTTGCCGGATCTCTCCCCAACTGAGAACGTTTGAGCGTTATGGGCAGGGCCCTCTAACCAGCTTGGGATTTTGACGATCTAACGCACCAATTGCACCGAATTTGGCACGATATCCCTCATGAGGACATCCAACAACTCCGTTAATCAGTACCAAGCGGAATAACTGCTTGCCTAAGGACGAGAGGTGGACCAAGTTTGTTGATTGCTTAATTTGTGAAGTTCTTTCTCTTGAATAAATCATCCAGTTTTCTGAAATTGTGATCACTTGTTTTTCTGTACATTCAGATAATTCCTTCGTGGTGCAGTGTGGATTTTTTATTTATTTATTTATTTATTTATTTATTTTTATTTTTTTTTTTGCGTGTAGATGTGACAGATCTCGGTAAACTGAGAAGCTGTAGCCTTGCAAAGCGGGTGACGTAGTTGCGATGTCGCGGAGCCTTGGGAAAGAAACCAGTGTATGACTGGAGCGACGCGGCAACGGAGCGTCCAGTTTTAGAAGCGCCAGGTTAGCTTGCGTGCTTAAACGCGCGGGAACTTCCGCGATTTGTCACTGGCGCGACCGCACGTTTTGTTGCGTGCGTTGTGTGTTACGGCAAAGGAAGCAGCGGCCGACTCAACCGCTTCCTGTTGATTTGCGGGCAGGCTGCTGGGGACCGATTCATACATTGACCTTAGACGCTGGCGAATTTTGAAATAGTCGTATTCCGGGGAACAATAGCGCAACAAGATCACAGGGAGACATGAATCAGACAGACATACTTGTAACCAAGATCACTTTAATGTTCTGTAGATTACTAAACCCTGGTGTCTACCAGGGTATCCCAAAGTTTTAGGGTCAAGGATCCGATCTGATTCCACAGAGATAATGAACTTCTGGTCGGAAACGAATAATTTTTTGACATAAAAACTAGTAGATTGGGAAACAGCAGAAGTCGCTGTAATGAAACAAGGGCCCAGAATGCGATGGAATCTCTCTTAAATTTTATATATAATTTTCGACTGAGTTAACTTCCACTGGTTCCTTGAACAAAAAACTGTGCTTTGTGGTTGGGAGAAAGCACAAGTCACACACCCGTCTCCAACAAGGGTAGCGAAAGCGATCCACAAAACTACCGTCCAGTATACTTGACATCAACTTGTTGTTGAATCTCATAACGTATTCTGAACTCAACCATAGTGCCGTAGCTCGAACAGAATGACCTACGTCACGGCAACCAGAGCTGATTTCGAAAACATCGATCATGCGAAAACGAACTAAGATTTTCTCACATGACATCTTGAAAGCTCTGGACCAAGAGAGTCGGGTAGATGCAGCATTTCTCGCCTTCCGAAAAGCATTTGACTGAATACCACATATACGCTTATTATCAAAATTAGGATCATGTGGGGTATGAGGCAAACTTCGTCACTGGACTGAGGATTTCCAGATAGCGAGCGTATAGCATGTTATCTCGGACGGAGAGTCATTAACAGATGTGGGAATAACTTTGGGTGACACCACGGAATTTCGTTGGGTCGCTTGCTGTTCGTGTTGTATATTGATGGTCTTGGGGACAATACTAGCAGTATATTCAGGATTTTTGCGGATGATGCTGTCATCTATAATGAAGTTCCGCCTGAAAGAAGCTGCATAAGTATTGTCAGATCTTCGTAAGATTTTAAAGCAGTGTAAAGATGGGCAACTTGCTTTAAATGTTCAGTAATGAAAAAGGGCACTTCACAAAACGAAAAAACGTGGTATGGTATCACTATAACATCAATGGAACGATCGCAATGGCTAAACCCTGGGTAAAGCTGGTAGCAGACTTCGGTTTATTGGTAGAATACTGGGTAAATGCAATCGGTCTACAAAGAAGATTGCTTACAAATCACTCATGCGGCCAATCTTAGAATATCGCTTGAATGTGTGCGACGCGCAACACATAGGACTAACAGAGGATGTTGAACGTATAGTGAGAAGGGCAGCACGAAAAGGCACAGGTTTGTTTGACTTGCAGGAGAGTGTCACTGAGATTATGAAAGAACTGAACTTGCAGACTCTTGAAGGTGGTAGCAAAGTATCCCGAGAAAGCCTAGTTATAAGGTTTCAAGAACCAGCCTTTTTAAATGAGAACTAATCATATACGACAACTCCCTACTTATCGCTCCCATAGGGTTCCTGAGGACAAGATTAAGCCATAATAACTGGTACAGTGAGAAGTACCGCCGGCCCTTTGTGGCCGAGCGGTTCTAGGCGCTACAGTCTTGAACCGCGCGACCGCTACGGTCCCAGGTTCGAATCCTTTCTCGAGCATGGATGTGTGTGATGTCCTTAGGTTATTTAGGTTTAATAGTTCTAAGTTCTAGGGGACTGATGACCTCAGATGTTCAGTCCCATAGTGTTCAGAGCCATTTTTTTTTAGAAGTACCCTCTGCCATGCACTTCACAGTCGTTTTCAGATTACGGATGTAGATGCAGAAATTGAATGATTAAGTAACCTCAGTGGTAAGTAAAGTGGGTGGCTGAATTCGATTCTCTGGTTGTATACTGGAAAACGCAACTACTCTACAAAGGAGATTGCTTACAAAAAAGTCACTCGATCTATCCTAGAATATTGTCGAAGTATGTGGGATCCGTGCTCGTAGGTGTCAAAAATAACACCCTATACACTCTTCTGTAGTTCCAGCCCACAAACTGGTAGACTACCGTTGTTGGTGATCCGAGACAAGGATCACGTGGGGGTCTTCAGCACTCCAGGTATGGCTACTGCAGATTTTGAAAACACTATTCGGTCGAAAGAGGTCTCATCTATGAACAATATATGCTGTAGGAGTTTCGTCTGTGACAGTGATACTGCGCTGAATAATTCATTGACAACGCTCAACTCTCGAAATCAGTTGGTACTACTCCTTACGGGCTTTGTTTATAATGGGGGTGTAATTTGTATAACTTCTGCACTGGATTGTATGAAATATGCACTTCACAAGTAAGTTGGCGACTTGTTATTCATGAATCATCTTCTGTGCGAATAATTCTTCTCGAAAGCCTGCGCGCTGAATGTCCCAATTTCTCCTAAGTTTCTGTCCGTGACGATAAATTTCTTGCATTTGGGAGCATTTAGTTGAGCATTTATTCGGTTTCCCGGGAAACACGATGCGGTGCAACTGCTATGTCCAGTGTTGTCGCTGGAGGCTCCAAAGCTTGCGGGCCTCTTTCTGGCGACAAGGCAGGCCACAATGATGGCAGCGTTGCTTACAGTCTATGGTGCTCCACACCACCAGGTCTGAGCAACATTTCGAACAGATTTTGATACTTCAATACATGCACAAACCCCAGAAAATAACATGCTGATGGTGAGAGACGTATATGGGAAATTAATGCAGTGAAAACAAGGGTACAGTATAGAAGAGAAATATAAAGACTGACTGGCTGACAATATGGGAGAACATAAATCGAAATATTCTGACCTAAATTAGAGCTCTGTGGTTCTGCGCTGTGAACATGAAAATCACAAGTAATTTAAAGGTGAATGGAATGCAATTCTTGAGATCAAAGAGACAGTAAAGAACAAAGGAATGTGGGACAGCGTCCCGAAAAGTACATGAAACTTGGCCCACCAGCATCAGGCCAGCACACTTCTTAGGTCCGAACAAGAAACGTCATCCCAAGTCAAAAATGAACGGTGTGAACTGGATGAAGGGACATATAACCTATTACATTCTAAAAGAAGAAAGCGGAAGTACCTGATTTCTGATGCTACATAACGTGCCAACACCATAAGGTGACAAACTGCAAGAAGATACATGCCTACTTCCTTAATGGGAGAGCTACATCAAGTAGGCCACAAAACTGTTACGCAGCTATTGAACGAAATCTTTGCGTTTGTTACGCTGTATTTAACGTCAAACCAAGATTTTTTTATTATCTGTTGTTGAGTAAATTCAGTACTTGCCGAGAAAAAGTGTTGTATGGTAAAAATCGCAAGAAAAAGAGGAAGAAGCACTCTCGAGAACAATAGACGTCGGGAAAGTGGAAGCAAAAGCAAACTCCTTAAAGAAATCGAAATACTAATAGACAATTCGTGCCAAGAGGAAGCAACAGAAGCGATAGGAGAACTCTTAAGACAAGTCGCCAATTCCAGGTACAAAGGAAGAGCAAAAAAATGGTTCGACTCAGTGTGTTACAGTCTAAGAAAAGATGTACTAGAAACCCTACATCAAGTAAAACAGTGCGCAGCGAACCCTCTACTTCTCAGGACTTACGCCGAAAAACGAAATACCTATAAGAAAATTCTAAAAGAAAAGAAGAGAATATTCCGGACAAGAAAAGGAAACAAACTGGTGGAGGAAACCTCAAAAGACCCATATATTGCTCTATGACGCTGAAAACGAGCTGAAACACATTGCCTCGATATAAAAGATGGGAGACGCACTCCGAGAACATACTGAACCAGGAAGGACTAAGAAGGTGACAAGAGGGCAGAGAGGATACAATGCCATAGACAACCATCGAATGGGTCCCTCTAGTCACAGAAGAGATCAGAGATGTCACTAACGGCACTAAGAACAAAAAAGATGCAGGCCCTGACAGACTTTATAGTGAATATTTAAAAGACACTACCCAAATACTAACGCCAATGGGGAAGAGACTCTACAATAACTACATAGAAACAGCCCCCATTACAAAACGGTGGAGACAGTCAACAGTAAAAGTGCTATACTATATAAAAGGTAAGGAGATCCCAAGAACCCTAGCAAATTCAGGGGCATAGCCCTAGAAAACTTACCTTTCAGAGGGTTCGAACACCTTCCCGAAAGCCAAATGGGATTCAGGAAGCGAAGATCAACTGTGACTGCAATAGAACTCCTGCTAAAAAGCGTATGGAAAGCTCTTGAAGACAGAGAATAGTTTTATGTGGCATTTATAGACTTCACAAAAGCCTTTGACTTTATAAACAAAAAATTAATGACCAAAAAACTAGAGGAAACACTAGGAGAAAACAATATGTAGACACGAATCATAAGAGCAATACTGCGATGGAACGAAATAAGGATCTCAGACAACCTCTCCCTGTCGGAGCCGATACTCCAATCAAAACCGAGTACTACAGGGAGACCCACTCAGTCGTCTGTTATTTATCCTTGCAGTGGAAGAAATTGTAACAATACCTCAAATGGAGGATGTAATCTCATATGTATTTGCAGACGATATTGTAATAGGGGGAAAGGACATTGCAAAGTTACAAGAAGCGGTATGGAATATTGGTGTGTCGAACACGGCTTGGAAATAAACGTGACGAAAACAAATGATGTTACTCAGAAATGGAAGGAGAGCACATGCATCACCTGAGTTCTTTATACGGGAGAGAAAACAGAAGATTGTACCAGACTTCAAGTACCTAGTTGTCACAATACCAACAACTGCAAAATGTTTCACAAAACATGTAACAGAGAAAGCAATGCAAGCAATAATGGCAATTCATAAAATTCAATACATCAGATCCGTTAGCCTAGAGACTGCAGTGGCACTATTCAGAACCAAAACCTTCCAAATACTGACGTGCGGCATAGAAATTATAGGAGCATATCTTACAGTGGAAAAACTAACGACACTAGAAAGAATGAAGGCGACCTATGTAAAGAAAGCAATAGGAATGTCGAAAGCAACGAGATCCAAACTAATATACCTGTTGGCGAGGGAACCCTTCCTCATTGAAGACCTGCGGACAAACCCGATACTACCCAACGGCAGCACTTTGGAAAGTCTACTTAAAACATTGAAGGAGAATAGGGAAGACGTACCTCCAGAATTTTACAGCAGAGGCACCATGATTGACCGACCATGGATAAAGGAAAATTCAGAAATGAGACACGTGATCACCAGAATGGCAGTCCATGGTTTCCACCACCTTGTTTGAAACAACACGTCATATCACGAACCAAACGCAATGTGTGAGTGTAAGCTGTGTTATCAAATATGCAAACGTTACCATATAGAACTCTGTACCGAAAGATAAGTGACTATGAAAATGCTAATATGTAAAATTTCTAATTTCGTTTATTATTGTTGTTTATTATTATTGAATTTGTATGGCTATTTGGTTGCAATAAACTTATTATTATTAAAAAGTGTTGTCGCACTGTCCCTGCGAATATTTGTCTCGCAGCAAACAAGTCCATTTCCTCTCTGAAGATACGCGATGTGGCTGTCCGACCATGCACGGCCAAGCGAACAGTATGTCTGTCCTCTCTGGTGCTAGTCACGCCTTGTGTGGCACTGAATACGGCGTTCTTGAATCCATCGAGTGAATATTGGCATGACACTCGTCTGATGCCGACCAATGCTAATGCCAAGAGAACGCGGAACAATGAGCTAAAGTATCGATAGGCCACAATCGATGCTGTCGAAATCCGACAATGTAGATGATTCTCCTTCCTACAAGAAGCATGCTACGATCTTCTCATAAACAAACAACATTCATATGATAGCCACGAGGGAGAAATCCGCTGGGTGATAGTTCGTTATAGTTATAAGGATGCAGACGACCTTACTGCTACCTACTTTGTGCAGCTGTTCTTAAGTAGGCCATCCTTTTACTTGAGTATCCTAGCATTTGAGTATCCAGCCAGTTTAACGTAATTTGAATGGCGCCTTCGTGGAGTTGCAATGTTAATGGCCAGCAGTGTAGTAGGAATGCATAACAGGAGACGGAAGTGATAACAGCGTCCTGAAATGGGTGGTTGCGGCAGCGAAGAGAATCTTTACCACTTGTTTCTTGACCGGCTGCTATTCGCTAGCGTCAAGGGGCGTGTCCCCCACCTCGAACCCCCCCCCCTCCCCTCCAGTGTTGAAAGTTGATACACTGATCTGTATCTCATCGCTGGATATGAAGGACACATCCGAAAGCATCAGTGGAGCGTTAAAGTTGTGCTTCACGTTGATAATATCGATCTGGTGTCACCGCTGGATATGAAGGACAGTATCTGTTAAGATTAAAGTTGTACCGTTAACAGAGGAACCTCACACGCTGTTAGTGACATTGCTGATGTTTCTAGAATGAAACGGAACTGTGTAAACTTTGGCCATAGATTTCTGGCCATTGAAACTGCAGTAACATGAAATTGGCATGAAGGATATGCAGATGATTAGCATTTCAGCACAGCCGCTCAGGTTAGGTAGGAGAAAAGTCATCTGCAAAAATTACGCAGCGGGTTTTCAGAAAACCTTTTGAATTCTTGTTTACTTGCGAGACGATCGCATTAGGCCTCATGTAAGAAGGAGAAACGCCTACCAACACCTGTCGGATTTCGACAGAGGCAGGACTGGGGTCTATCGAGACTGTGGATTGTCGTTCGCGACATGAATTCTGGCGTCAGTCGGAATCGTACGACTGCCATGTAAACACGAAAACTATGGGTTTAGAAGAGCCACACTCAATGCCACGAAGGATCTCAACGGGCGCCCCCAACTAGCGCTCGAGAGGACAGATATATCGTTCGCTTGGCCGTGCAGGATTCTACAGCCACGTCAAGTACCTCGAGCCAGGAAATGGGGCATGGTTTACAGTCATGTATACGCTACATCATCTGGAACACCATGCAGCTGTCAGCAGGGACATCACTGTTATGGCTAGCTTCAAGGCGGCAGCAGAAAGAGGCACGCCAACTTTGGTGCACAGCACAGTGATGTGGGCACTAACACTGGATGCAGGAGTGGCAGAACGTCCTCCTTTGAGATGAGTCCCGATTCTGCATACACCATCACGATGGACGTATCTGCGACTGGAGACTCTGATCGGAACATGCAAAATCCCCTGTTTGGGGTTTTGTATTCCCTGCCCAGAAAACTTATTGTGGGGAGGCCACTTCCTTAAGATCTACTCAGTTAAATTACATGTTCGCAAATTTAAGTGAATGGCGCGCTTTTTATAAGGCCCTAGGCATAGGTCCGTGCTATCACTTATCTATACCACCCCACAGGCGTCACAGCAATGGAACTGCAAGTTTCCATCTGACGCCGATAGCAGTCGCGCGGGACCTGGTGGACCCAGTGGTGTGTGTCCGCTGAGCCACGCCTCCAGCAGCTCTGGACTACGAGCGCCCTCTGCCGCCACAATACAGGAGGGATGATGGCAGCAAGATGGCCTACTTTTCCTTAGAGCCACTTCATTTTGGGACCCTATGCATCCAATTCCATCGTTATTACTGTTGCGACAGCTGGACTCTTATTCTTATTACTCGTACATTATTTGTAACGTCTTCGTTCGCTTTGAGAAATACGAGTTAAGTAAACCTCCTGTTCATTATGTTACTTGTTCAGTGATCATTTCTGTTCCTGTCCACCTCCTCTTATCATTGTGTATAAAGTCGTACACAACAAAATCCTAAATTGTGAATTTTCATAACAAATAACTTGATAGGAGAATTTCTAACAAAAACTTTCGTTGAAATACACCTGTTTAGTTACGTAAAACTGTATCACCCTTATTAAAAGAAGCAGAGAAACAATGAATACTGCTACCTGTGCGAAACTAATGATTGCTGTCTATTTTGAGGAACATAACTACACTTCTGTCTCCCAATAGGCCAAGTGAATTTAATTGCGATCTGAAACTTACGAGGGCCGTTCAGAAAGTAACCTCCGGTTGATTTTAAAAAATACACCAAGTTAAATAAAAATATTTTAATATATACATCTTACAACTACATCTGTGCACTATTTTTCTACATAGTCTCCATAGCGATTGAGGCACTTATCGTATCTCTTCACAAGCTTTGAAATTCCTTCTGCATAAAAATCACCCGCTTGTGCCTGGAGCCAGCCTGTGACCGCATCTTTGAGCTCTTCGTCGTCATCAAACCGCTGTGACCCGAGTCATTTCTTCAAATGCATGAAGAGGTGATAATCACTTGGCGCCAGGTCTGGGCTGTAAGGTGGATGGTTGATAACGTCCCACCTGAAGGACTCAAGAAGGGCCGTTGTTCTGCGAGCAGAGTGGGGACGGGCGTTATCGTGCAAAAAAACGATACCGGAAGTCAGCATACCACGGCGTTTGTTCTGTATAGCCCGTCGTAACTTTTTTATTGTTTCACAGTACACGTCTTGATTAATGGTCGTACCACGTTCCATGAATTCAACCAACAACACCCCTTTGGCATCCCAAAACACCGTTGCCATCAGTTTTCTGGCAGAAAAATCTTGTGAGGCTTTTCTTGGTTTGGTAGGCGAATTTGAATGTGCCCACATCTTTGATTGTTCTTTTGTCTCAGGGTTCACGTACTTAATCCAGGTTTCGTCACCGGTCACGATTCTGTTTAACAATGGTTCTCCTTCGTCCTCATAACGTGACAGAAAGTCTAATGCAGAGGCCATTCTTTGAGTTTTGTGGTGGTCGGTAAGAATTTTGGGCCCCCATCGTGCACAGAACTTACGGTAACCCAACCTTGCTGTCACTATCTCGTACAAGAGAGTCTTAGAAATCTGTGGAAAACCAGTAGACAACTCCGACATTGAGAAACGTCGATTTTCACGAACTTTTGCATCAACTGTCTGAACGAGTTCGTCAGTCACCAATGATGGTCTACCACTCCTCTCTTCATCATGAACGTTTTCTCGTCCACTTTTAAATAAACTTACCCATTCACGGACAACTCCTTCACTCATAACTCTTGGTCTGTACACGGCACAAAGCTCACGATGAATAGCTGCTGCAGAATATCCTTTGGCTGTAAAAAACCTTATGACAGCACGCACTTCACATTTGGCGGGGTTTTCTATTGCAGCACACATTTCAAACTGCCACAAAAACTAAACTAGCGCAGGTACGACGTTCACTCGACCACGGCTTGATGCCGACTGACCTGTTGAGTGCGTGAACGCACAGATGGCGTCGCTACTCCCCCCACAACCCGCACTGTGACCAATCGGAGGTTACTTTCTGAACCGCCCTCGTATATTCGCCCCACGAATTCGTGACAGAAACAGTGGCTGGAAGCTTTGTGACTGCTAACGAGAACCGCGCATTCAACACATGTACTCTGATCCTGGAATTGTCGATCGTATCGAATCGCTCAAGTAGCGGACAAATTGACCTGTCTCACCAGTGCCACCTGCAAAGCTCATTGTGAATTCTCGTGCGCTGTGATGAACAGTTCTGACGTGGATGTGCTCTGCAGAGAAGACGAGGGCGCATCGCGATAACTAAAAAGAGATTGGACCCCTCCACGCCTGCACCAACGTGGTGACCGAACCAAAAGTTCTACTGTCACCTCCGTCAACATGTTAGTTATCTAATAGGTGGATCACAGGATGTTTGGCTGTGATGTTATCCGTGCGTCTGGGTAAGACTACGCATTAACACGGTCCATCAGGTGATAGATAGTCGACAAAACGCGAATGAGGGTAGCAATTTGAAGAGCATAGGGAAAAAAGTGCCAAGGCTCGTGCGGTGGGAAAAAAACCCCTGCGAAAGTGGGATGGGTAGTAAGAGCAGTAGAGGCTTACTAGCTGCGATAGTTCATGCAAGGTTGGGTTTGTTAGTATGGGTATCATGCATCATTACCATGGCAGGCGATGTATCCGAGTTTGCTGCAGCTGCTGCATTCCTGGAAATATCAGGATCGTTATATATTAGTGGGAGATCGGCCATAGATCATCTCACTGTGTGTGTGGGGGAGGGGGGGGGGTAGAGCTTGTCTGCATGTAGTTGCAACTGCGTCCCCTGCTGGTTGGTCTCCTTAGCTGGACTCCCGTCTACCTTATAAGTAGGCTGTTTAGGTTTTTATATTGGTAACGCCACCACCACGTAGCGCTCTGTATGAAAATCACTGGCTGTGCTATGTGCAGTCTCTGGCCGGTTTGCATTGTTGTTGGCTATTGTAGTATTGGGCAGTTGACTGTTAACGGTGCGCAGCGTTGCGCAGTTGGAGGTGAGCCGCCAGCAGTTGTGGATGTGGGGAGAGAGATGACGGAATTTTGAGAGCGGATGGTCTGGACGTGCGTCCATCAGAGACAGTGCATTTTTAAGACTGGATGTCATGAACTGCTATATATATTATGTCTTTTGAACACTATTAAGCTGGCAGTATTGGCGCTCGCGGTATTGCAGTAGTTCGAGTAACGAAGATTTTTGTGAGGTAAGTGATTTGTGAAAGGTATAGGTTAATGTTAGTCAGGGCCATTCTTTTGTAGGGATTATTGAAAGTCAGATTGCGTTGCGCTAAAAAATATTGTGTGTCAGTATAAGCACAGTCATGTACAATTTTTCTAAGGGGACGTTTCAACCTCAACCCAAGTCCGCAGTCGAATCTACAACTTCAGTCCGGGTTCGAATGTCTGGTTACTCATACCTACAATCAGTGAATGAATCGTTTAAAAAGTATTTCTTTCTTCTCTGTCCTGCATTCTGTTTCCCAACGAGCAGTGTCTTTTGCCAACAGAAAAACTGAAAAGGCACTACGGCCCAATGGCGATGTCTCCCTCCACAATAGAGTCCCGCCAAAAACAGCATGTCGTATTTAGATGAAAAGTCGTGTCATGCAACGCTCCCCAACTACCAAAAACCGTGCGCCCATCCTCCCGCCCCTTCTGTGCTCATGGCATAATACTCAGTAACTCCAATCCTGCACATTCGTGTCCATGGCACTAGCCTCACATCTGAATGTTCCCGAAATGAGCATAAATCCTGCTTGTGAGGCTAACCCATTATTTTATGAGCCTCGTGTTTTCGGAAGTGGCCGGTGGCTATCTCCAAAGCCACTCTTCAAAATCTTGCGGATAGAGCTCCGGCCTCTTCCTCCTCATGCCTCTGCCCTGGCGTCCCACACGCAGCCAGAGATTGTAAACCCAGACAATGCCTAGAGGACTCCTGGAAAGCCTTGGCAGCTGACTTTCCTGTCTCCCCTAACAGTGCTGCTCCCAGTAACGTTCCCTGCTTCTCAGCTCCATTGTACTGTGTCTTGTCACAACGCCAAAATCATGCAAAACGATTGAGTCCTTCACCATGTTAGAGGAAAGAATATTTACAAAGGGCACCGTACAACCAGTTACTGTGGTACATGCTCATTAATAAAGTATTGTTAGCTATCCTCATCGCTTTCCTTCTCCGAATTATGGAATAGAGTGCAGAATAAAAGTGAATCAGGTATGAGAATCTGAATGTCACATTTCAAACAAACCTTGCCATTTTGCATTCATGATCGTCACATGCTCCCAGCACATGGCATCATGGTATGGCATCTTGTTGGATACACAAAACGATCATCATAGGTCTGCGCAGCCGGTAATTTGGAGAGAAGCCATTAAATTTATGATATACTTACAACGGTGGCTGTGCACTATGACCGAGGTCTCCGTCGTGGTAACTTTAAATTCGATAACGCAAGACCACCGGATGCCCTTGTTCTTGCTCTCCTGACCTACCTCGATGCAGAGGGAGTTCGACTGTTGCCCTGGCCAGCACTTTCTACATGATTATGCCCCACCAGGTGAAAACTTCTGGCCATACGTTGCCGAGAGACTGGCAGCCACATCTCGCCAGCCACTATGGTCGATGAACTCTGCCACCGAGTTGGGGGTAGCGTGAAACGAAATACCCGTATCTGTCATCCAAATGCAGATTGACTCGATACCCAGACAGGATATAGCTGTGCTTCTGACAGAGGTAGCAACTCTGTGTACTAAATTTCGTACCCTCTACATGCCTAAATTTTAAACATGTGATCTTCTTGCCCTATTATATGGGCACCATGAGTAAAATTTCGTTATTTGCTACCCCTCGTTGTGTCGAAATTTATTATTCAATCGCCGGCCGGGGTGGCCGTGCGGTTCTAGGCGCTACAGTCTGGAACCGCGTGACCGCTACGGTCGCAGGTTCGAATCCTGCCTCGGGCATGGATGTGTGTGATGTCCTTAGGTTAGTTAGGTTTAAGTAGTTCTAAGTTCTAGGGGACTGATGACCTCAGAAGTTAAGTCCCATAGCGCTCAGAGCCATTTGAACCATTTTATTATTAAATTGTTGGGCCAGTAGTATTTATACCCGTCAGTGGTAGCCTTCTTTGACATAGCAATTACTACATTCTTCTTCAAGTCTGAGAGTGTTTCTCCTGTCTCACATATGTTGAAGGCCAGGTGGAAGAGTTTTCTCAATGCTGGCTCCCCAAGGGTCTCAATAACTTTGAAATAATCTCACCTATTCCAGAGGCCTTGTTTCCACCTCAGTCTCTCAGCACTCTCGATAGAGCGCTTCTCGTAGTATCACATTTGCCATCTCATCTTCACCTTCTTCCTCTTCTCTTTCGATAATATTCTCCTCCTGTATTGACCCTGTACATATTCGCCAGTCGGAGTGGCCGTGCGGTTCTAGCCGCTACAGTCTGGAGCCGAGCGACCGCTACGGTCGCAGGTTCGAATCCTGCCTCGGGCATGGATGTGTGTGATGTCCTTAGGTTAGTTAGGTTTAATTAGTTCTAAGTTCTAGGCGACTGATGACCTCAGAAGTTAAGTCGCATAGTCCTCAGAGCCTGTACATATTCCTTCCACCATTCAGCTTTCCCTTCTTTGCTTATTACATGCCATCTGATCTCTCGATATTCATGCAGCAGATTTTAAACATTTATTCGTCTTGCTGTACTATATGCATACAATAAGTAAAATTTCGTTCTTTACCATCCGTCCTTGTGTCGAAATTTATTATTTATTATTAAACTGTTGGGCTGGTAGTATTCATACCTTTCATCGCCAGCCTTCTTTGGAACAGCAATTACTACATTCTTCTTGAAGTCTGAGGCTGTTTCCCCTGCCTCACGTATCTTGAACACTAGATGGAAGACTTTTCTCAATGCTGGCTCCTCGAAGGATCTCAATAATTGTGAGGGCCTTGTTTCCACTTAAGACTTCCAGCACCCTTGGCAGAGCGCTTCTCGTAGTATTGTATATCCCATCCCATCTTAACCTTGTTCCTCTTCTCTTCCTGTAATATTGTTCTCAAGTTTATTTCTCTTTTATTGACTCTGTACACATTCCTTCCACCACTGAGACTTCCCTTGTTTTCTTAATACTTGCCATCTGATCTCTCGATATTCATTCAGCTGATTCTCTTTTCTCAAAGGTCTCTTTAATTTTCCTTTATCTATCTTTTCCCTAGTTGTGCACGCTTCTACAGCATTGCATTTGCACTCTAGATACTCATGCTTACCCATGTCGCATTTTCTGTCAGTCCCATTTTTAGGTGTCAGTTCTTCCCTATAATTTTAACAGCCAGTAGTGTACAAGAGCGGCGCGCACGTAAGTTGCGCAGAGCGCTCGTCGAATCGCTACTTCCTCTTTCCTGGAACACGTCGCTAACTAAGCACCTTCTTTCGGACGTAACATTACGCGTCTTTGCGTGTCACACGTTCACGGCATACACTCACGGTCTTCTCTGCACTGTTTTACGCATATAAACTGTAATTTTTACAGTGCTGATGTGAGCTCCACGCAAGTGGATCAAACTCACTGCAAACCACACACGGTATGCTGCAAAGAGAAACCTGTCATGGTGAATGGCGTTGCACCTTCGAGCGTTCTGCAAACGTCTCCTGCGGCTTTACCTTACGTGTCACTGACCTGGAGTGCTGAGTCACTGGATATGCCGCGAATAATAATGATGAGACAACGACACAGCTCCAAGGTCTGCAAACCCGACAACAACCGGGCAAGCGGTGTACTGGCCCCTGGCCCTCCATATTTACATCCAAATGACGCCACTGGTAGACGATGACACGGCAGTCGGTCGGCTCTCTGTACATACATGGTGAAGAAAAATTCACACACTCAGACTTCGCACACGGTTCCACACATACGATCAATACAAAAACGTCCGTCACAAAATTTCGGCCTGCGCGTATTTCTGGTAGTAAATGGACGTTAAAGGTTGCCAGTCTGGCAACCCAGTCATCATATGTACGGTACGTAGCTCTGACAGCATATGGAAACAGTGCTGTGCAGTTGAAAGAGTGGAAAGAGTTTTTGGTTAGCCTGCAGGAGGTCAAGGGTTTGGTTCCGGGTCGAGGTGTTTTTGTTTTTATTTGCCAGTTTTATTTTGCCGTATATTACTGTAGTATACACCGTTTCTTAAGCCACATCTATCAGACATTTACATAGTACATATTTGGAAATTATTTAGAAATCACGTTGCTAGCCCTATTAGTGACGTAGGGGCATAACGAGATGTAGTGGACCTGAACGTCTCAAGCATGATAGCTAGTACTACTCGAAGGGACCACTGGGTAGGGTATATAGAAAACAGGTTTGGAGTCTGGTAGATCCAGTGGTGTAAAACAATTCACGTCTTCGACGTGCAAAAGGCTTCTTTAAAAGCTGACCAGTGAAAACGATTGTAGCTTCATTTCTGTGTTAGCAGTATGTAAGTGCAAACGTTTAGTGGAAGACCAGCTGTAATCGTTGTATGACGATTAAGATACCGTATACTGTACCACGCAGACTACAGTTAGCAAATAAACACAAATGCGCCTCGACCCAGAATCGAACTCTTGACCTTCTGCATGATAGCCTAAAACACTATCCACTGCACCAACTGTACAGCATTATTTTGACCTGTTGACAGAGGTAGTTACTGTGCATGTGATTACAGTGTTGCCAGATTGCCAATTTTTGACGTCCATTTACTGCCGGAAATATGCGCAGAACGAAATTTTGTGACAGACATTTTTGTATTGCTGGTATGTGTGGAATCGCGTCCGAAAATTTTTCTTCGCCCTATATATATGTATAGAGCAAGGAAAAATTTTCGCGCTCAGAAAAATTTTCGCAGCGCGATTCCACACGTACTAGTAACACAAAAATGTCTGTCACAAAATTCCGTCCTGCGCATTCTTATATATCCCTGTATGGAATTTATGATTTCTAGTGACTCGTTACAGGGTACTAATATAATTATGATCTATTCCGGTTGTTCAGCAAACATACACTGTAAGAATATGAAATAAATATTACAACTTGGAGCGTACTTTAAGTAAATCCCACATAAAACCGTCAAGCGATATTCGCAGAACCGCGTCCAAAACACCACACAAAATGGCAGCCCACCGGTCAGCAGCAGACTACGTACACAGCAAAACGCCTTGCGTCCACATATCGCACCAAGGATCTCAACAGGGCATCAAAAGATGAACCCACCACGCAATAATAGTTACTTCGTACAAATAAAACGTAATCTTTATGAGTTCTTCAAGTGCAGTTACTCACAGATGTCCAGTAGAGGCAGGCGGTAATTATCGCATGGCATCGCAACTTGGTAGATATGCTAACGATTTACACAAAAAAATTGATTCCAATTTTGGCCACCAGGTGCAAATCTGGCGCTCATACTGAACAAATTGTGTAAGCTTCGTTTAATAATAAAATCAACTTCTGCCTTTCTCACTTGTTTGGTCCAGTCTGCACATGTCCCATTCCTAATCCATTACATATAGAAGGCACAAAATCTACTGAACGTCCAAATAAATCTAAGGGAAAAAATTTATTTAACTGTGCAACTTAATTGGCAGAATGTTACAGGTACGCAAGCTAATTACTAAAATTGTACGCCTTCTTACTATTTTAACAGTAATTCTATGATATGTATTAAATAAGGTATATCCAAATTTATCCCTTAGTTCATGTTAATTGATACACATAGAACACAAAAAGTGCTCATTAATTTTAAATGAAAATTGCTTGCTTATATTTCATTATGGCAGTTGGAAGGTTTCTAGCTCATTTTTGGTATTCAGTGACAGTGAAGTGAATTCTATTTTTATTGGATGTATCATACTTCGTATTTGTACACTGGACGTTTTCAAACAGAAGATTTGAGTAGTCGATATGTTAGACCACAGTGTTCTGAGTACAAGCGATGTGATCTTTGACTGTCACTTCCATTGTCCTTGGCAGTGAGCAATCATCATTGAGTGAGGGAGTCGCAAATTGGTAATGCTACTGAGCTGTACGAAAATAGCTAGCAGAGCACAGAGACGCCAATGCAGAGGATGTTGAATTTTGAAAATATGACTTTGTGAAGGTTAATTTGAGAAGTGTGAAGATTCTCAGGTAATGTTGTCGCTGCATTGATTGTTTGTCGTAATTTATGATGTGTTTAAAAGCCTAATTTTCGTTGATTTTCTTTATTGGCTCGGATTAGTTAGTTTGTTTGTCGAGACAAGATCAAGTAAAAGTATCTGTTCATATGGCTTGCACTCAGAGTTATTGACACATGCTGCTTTACCACTGCTGCAACTAATTTCTTGGAAGAATAATTTTAATGTTGATAACAAGTGATTTTTGTGAGATTGTTTTAATTGTTAAAGTATCAGAATTTTGCAATGTAGTTTTTGAATGCTGTTCTCTTTTTAATCATTCAGTAAACTTAATCAGTTAAATTTCTTCCATCGTTTCTTCCGATAAGTTTTTTTTTCAGTTGTGTAGGACTACGTGGAATACAGCGACTAAAAATAAAACATTATCTGCTTAGCATAGCCGCATGTCCTTGCACTGCCCTTGCGCAAGGTTTTCTTTTCTTTAACTGCATTTTTATTTTCAACACTTTGGAGCAGTAACGTGTTTCCGTTGCCACAAGGCAAGTCATCAAAATTTGTTACAGTCATTTTAACATCACAATGAGGACAAAACAAGTTCATTTACAGTTAAGCTTTGATCTCGAAACTGTTATCAGTTTCAGTTTGCGTAAAGTTCAGTTCAGATTTCAGTTCCTGGACAGACAGTGTTATTCTTACAGTCTAGTCTTACATTCACACACGTGCATCATTTAATGTTTGGTATTTTATTTGGTTAGTTTCGGTACGAAAATTCAAAGGGCATTTTAATAAAGGAATTTACGACATTTATTCATTCAAAATTCGATTTGTAATCTTCTTAATACTTTTATTCTGTCAGTTTTCTGTGCCGGAACTGCAAGTCACGCATTGTAGCTCTATTCTCTGAACTGCGCAATACAGAATCTTACAGAACAGCTTTTTTAGGATACACATTTACGTTGCCTAATTATTTTTGGTAAAAGTAATTTCACCACATTGGGTCACTCTTCATCAGATAGCGTTTATGTAATTACACTACTTGCATTGTTGAGGATTACAATATGGACTCAAACGAAATTAATAATAGAAAACCACTCTAGTTCAGTTCAGTCTACAGACCACAACTAACCCATCCAGTTACATCATATTTAAGGCAGAAAATACTCATGTATGAATATTTTGTCTATGATTGTGAATAATCACACCATGGATTAAACAAAATAATTTCTATTGATTGTAGCAACCATTATTTTATCGTATCGCATTCTCACAGGCGAACATTCACCTAATTTTAAGCTCTGACTTTGTAGCCAATAGGGCATAAAATAGTATTTTATTGTATCTTGGCGCCCCTTCAGAATCATATTCAGTAGTTTTTATCACGGACGTTTCTTTTTAATGCCATAAATGGTTAATGAATGTGGAGAGTGGCGTAGAGCCTCCCACTGTAACTGGTGTTAATTCGAATGTAGATTGTTTCCAACAATATACAATGGCATTAACATATATAAGATAGAGAATATTATTGCCTTCATATTAGGCCTATGACTATGACCAATAGTAATTTCATGTATAATATGAAGAACTTTAGCCTAATCTTATGACTAGTAGATTCGAAAACTTGTAACATATAGTATACGAGTAATGCTGTTGTATTTGCACTGATGTAATTTTTCGAAAATTTTGGTAATGAAAAGGCGTCTCTGAAGAAGGGGGTGAGCAGTCCCGAAATCGATTATCCATTAAATAAATTAAAAAACCATCCTTGCAATCAGAGGGTAATTTATTTACAACTATTCAATAGCTGTGTGACAGCCGACATTGTCATGATACAGAATTATGCGACGTCTTCGGTTGTGTTTGTCATTTCTTCGATGCCTTGAGGGAACAAGTTGTAGTTTACCGTTAGGCATCACTTTCGTTGGTTTCATTTCATCTTGAAACACTTGACAGCAGACTGCTGATTAGTTTCCAGCTTGTACGAGTATATCCTAATTTGAAATGCTGTTTAAATGCTGTGTATGGAATTTTAAGCTAAGTGGTCATGCAAAATCGTACTTAATGCAGTCCTCAGTATGCCTAAAGATACATCTGTCTCGATGTAAGTCAAATAACTATCCTCTTAAATCATGTTGCACGCATTATCCGTGTTTTTTGACACAACTGATTTTGATCGACCTCAACGCAATTGTGTAAACCAGTAGTAACAGTCTTGTCTGTAGGTGATGATTGATTATCAAAAGTGGACCGAAGAGATTCGAGGCATTATTGTTTGTTAGTGCTTTACGGCAATCTAAATAAATCGTCAACCGAAAACCATTTTTTCAGAATAATGTTTCGCCAGTTAGTAACTGTTAACAAATTACACAGAAAATTTTTCAGCTGCCATTGTTTTAATATTAACAATTGACAACTTTGAAACCATTAGTAGTATCATACCTCAGCAGGCTATCTAAACTGAAGCGCCAAAGAAACTGGTATGGCCATGCATATTCAAATACAGAGACATGTAATCAGGCAGAACACGGCATTGCGATCGGCAACGCCTATGTAAGATAAATACTGTCTGGCGCAGCTGTTAGATCGGTTACCGCTGCTACAATGGCAGGTTATCAAGATTTAAGTGAGTTTGAACGCGGTGTTACAGTCGGCGCACGAGCGGTGGCACAGGGCGTCTCCGAGGTAGCGATGAAGTGGGGATTTTCCCTTACGACAATTTCACTTGTGTACCGTCAATGTCAGGAATCCGGTAAAAAATCAAATCTCCGACATCGCTGCGGACGGAAAAAGATTCTGCAAGAACGGGACCAACGATGACTGAAGAGAATCGTTCAACGTGACAGAAGTGCAACCCTTCCGCAAATTGCTGCAGATTTCAGTGCTGAGCCATCAAAAAATGTCAGCGTGCGAACTATTCAATCAAATGCATCGATAAAGGGTTTCGGAGTCGAAGGTCCACTCGTGTACCCTTGATGACTGCACGACACAAAGCTTTACACCTCACTGGGACCCGTCCATACCGACATTGGACTGTGATGACTGGAAACCTGTTGCGAAGTCGGAAGAATGTCGTTTCAAATTGTATCGTGCGGATGGACTTGTACGGGTATGCAGACAAACTCATGACTCCATGGACCGTGCACGTCAGCAGGGGACTGTTCAAGTTGGTGGAGGCTCTGTACTGGTTTTGGGAGTCTGCAAGTGGAGTGATACGGGATCCCTGATACGTCCAGGTATGACTCTGACTTGTGACACGTACGTAAGCATCCTGTCTGATCACCTGCATCCATTCACGTCCTTCATGCATTCCGACGGACTTGGACAATTCCAGTAGGACAATGCGACACCCTACATGTCCAGAAGTGCTACAGAGTGGCTGCAGGAACACTCTTCTGAATTTAAATACTTCCGCTGGCCACCAAACTCCCGAGCCATGAATATTATTGAGCATATCTGGGATGCCTTGCAACGTGGTGTTCAGAAGAGATCTCCACCCTCTCATTCTCTTATGGATTTATGGACAGCCCTGCAGGATTCATGGTGTCAATTCCCTCCAGCACTACTTCAACCTCGTGTTGCGCACGTGGGGGTCCTACACAATATTAGGCAAGTGTACCAGTTTCTTTGGCTCTTCACTGTAGTTTTGTGAATACATTAATGGCACTCAGAAAAAATTCGCGCACTCTGGAACCTCAGCGCGGCTCCTTGCATAAGTGCAATACAAAAATATCCATAACAGAATTTCATCTTGTGCATTGTGTTGGTAGAAAATTGACATGAAAGAATTACAACTGGGAAATCCTATTTACATTAAGAGCTGTTATACTTTAATATATTGTGTTTTTCCTTGTTTCCTTTGCTTACTGAAAGAGATTGCAAATCCGTGAATCTGCATCTACATCTATAGTCTCAAAAGCACTGTGAAGTGCATGGTAAAGCGAACTTCCCAATGGTTCCGACGTATCAGCGCGTCTTCCTGTTCCATATGCATATGGAGTGCAGCAAGAAAGACGACAATTAGTCAAGTGTTGTCTTCGGGGTCCCTGTGGGAGGGAACTGTAGGGGGTATTAATCTGATAGATTCCTCGCTTACTAAACGTTCTTGATGCTTAGCAGGTAGTCTCTCACAGGAGAGATGGCGTCTGTTTTCAAGGCAGGTGATTTTTTTATAGAGTGCGGTATGTGGAGTCAGTTTGCAAGATTGTTCTTGGGCAATTGACTCACTACCTTGCTCCTAAGTGAGTCAACCACTCACCAATTACAATCTAAAATGGCGTAGAGGCTATGAGAGGTGCCATGAGCCCCCTCTCATATTTCTATCTTACTCTGGGTAATTTGATTTTCCTCTCTAATTGCATGCGGTGAAAAGTTGCTATTCCTTCACACGCGGACTTCCCACGCAGCGTCTCTCGTCACCCGGGTGATCCGCTGACAGGCGAGTTCTGCTGAGCTTCAAAGGGTTAAGCCGACGGGTGTGAGGGAGTCGAGTGGACGCTTTCCAGATGCCGACATTGTCATAAGAGCGGCGGCGATACGCCCAGAGGGACCAGAAGGAGCGGCTGGGCTAGAGATTCTGTTACTTCGCAGAAACTTAGTGAAAACCGTTTCTGGCGGGCTACCAGCGGGGCGTGGGAAAGACTTGTGTTCCCAGGCAGTCTTGGTGGGCAAATTCCCGCGTTTTCTGCAAAATCATAGCTGTGATTGGCTTGCTCAGGGAATAGCTCCGTGACGCAGAAAAATCGGCGCAGAAATTGGCGCCAAGTATCTCCATTGGAGGAATAGTACTGCGTCGGCAATAGAGGGGAATTTTCCGCCGGTTTTCGAGTTGCTGATTGGAACGTTTAACCACGACCACTGTCGTAGGGGCGGGCATGTTCTGGGTCCGGCTTGTATGGGTGCTCTTGAAGGGAGTCGGCTCTCGCCTTTCGGTCGGAGTAGGTTACAAGTCTGAGCTCTCGCTGCTCTGGATAGCCTGCCTTCCGTTGGCTGTCTAATATACTTTTATTTAATTGTAACTGTTTGACGAAGTTGCTGAAGTTTCGGCTTCAACGTAACTTTTCGAGTGCAGTTGGCAATTGAGCATTCTGCATACAAGCGGCCTATGTTGTCTGTCTTGAGCAGTTTTGGCTGAAGTTGACTGTATCGGAGTTACTGTGTGACCTCGCTTGTTAAAATCAATCACTGTACCGTCAGTGATTGTGTGGTGGGCCTTCTTCGTCTCCCTCAGAGGCTCATTTGTATTGCTAGGAAGTCTTTAGTCTGGAACAACCAGACCAGGATAATTTGTTTCGGGCTATACTCGCGACATTATCATCACCACAACGGGACATCAAAGCAACCAGCCATCGCCTCCGGTACGCAGTTAAGAAGACAGCTTGGTAATGTATGTCCGCAGCACCGGCAGCTTAGGGAATTTTGCTAGGTGATAATCCGAGCTCAGCAGAGCGCGCCTGTTCGTCTTTTCTAGCTTTGTTCTGTCTTGGGTGTTCATTGTCTGAGCTATCACTACTGTAGCAGCAATTATTGTTGGGTTGGCTGGGTGTTTCTCTTAAGATTTGAGTTGCAAGGAATTGGCTCCACATACCACTTGGTCATAAATGCCACAATCTAGTTTATGGACAACTTCGCCTTCACAGCATTTATTTGGGTATCCAGTTTGATGTATTATAAATGTTTCATGTGTTTTGTTTATTATTTTGAGTTTAGTCATAATAAATCAAATTGTTATTTTGGACAGAACTTTCATTCTGTTAATCGGTAGAGCAACCCTTTCATTTCTCACTACGTTAATGAAACTTTCCTTAATTTCTATCCAATTAAATTATTGCAGGTGCTAAACTCTTTTCTACTCCACTTCCAGGGTCGATTACAGTCAGTTAGCGTTTCTTCTTAATCCATGTGCAACTGAAAAAGTAGGAGTTAGAAAAGGGAGGCTTAGAGCATCATTTCCATATGAAGATTCGAGAAGAATTTAGTGTTAAATACACTGCTAGCCCGGCACCTCGCAACGTTCCCACGAGAACGAATGTTGTTTGCAAGCCCCTTCCCAGTGTCTTCTTCTGAATCTCTCGCTAGCGGTGTTGCTTACTGCAACAGTAACGATTCAGTCTCTTTGCACCCGTGCACACTTTTGTCATGCTGGAGCGGGTTTGAGTCTCCTTGAGGCAAGGTCGGCTGCCGCGGCACGTCAGTAGCGCCAGGCAATAGAACCGCGAGGCCGGGCGCCTTTACGTAACGTTATGCGCCGGCGAGCACGGTCTCATAGAGCTAATAGCAGCGCGCCAGGAAGAGGAGCCGGTGGTTAGCGTGCCCGTGTCCCTGTCCGGCAGCCGACCGAGACGTCCCACAGACGCCCACAATCCGAGACCTGCTGCCTTACTAGCTTCCCACTACGGCGCCTCTGCTGCTACAGATTCCGCCTGTGGCTGAGTGCGGTAGCGTACTACAGTTCCGCGCTAAAGTTTAACGGAAAAAATACGAGCTGATCCAGTGTCGCATCAGATTTGTGACCGAATTCAGGAATGCCTTGCAGACAGAACTCAACACGTCACTCTTCACGAAAAAAAAAATCGAAGGACGTAAAGGTAATTTCTGGAGTACCACAAGGAAGCATTATAGGGCCATTACTGTTTACAGAATACAGGGTGTCCCAGAAATGTTACGACAAGCTTGGGGCTGTAGAGGGTATCTTGAGGGACAAATTGAGGATAAGAACCGGTGTCTGGAACTGATATCCAATGACGCTACAGAGCGTCGAATTGATAGGTGCCGGCGCCTGCCAGTAGGCCACCCCGTCTGCAGAAAACGTGACTTTGTACACTGACGGACTGCAGGTGGGACATATCGCAGTGTTGTTTGTTATTCAGCGATCCCAACTGATTGACACATAGCCAGTGGAGAAGATGGAGCTAAATGCTTGAGAGACAGGCCCCGTCTCCTTTGAATGCGATGTGCTATTCCCTTGGTGGATGACAGTTTCGGATATGGGTTTCCATCTGCAGTTTATTTTCTTCCCATACAGCAAAAAACACTGGAGATTTTACAGGTTTCCAGGAGAAAAATAAAATGGGGATAAAAACCTGTATCTCTACATTCATAGGAAACAAGGCCTTCCTAAGCAGCAGCTAGTTCCATCTTCTGCTCTGGCGATCGTTGCAATCAGTCGCGATCATTGAATAACAAAAAAACATTGCGAGACGTTCTGCCTACGATCTGTCAGTGCACAAAGTCACATTTGCTGTGGCAGGCGCGAGCGCCTATAACTTCGACGCTCTGTAGCGCAGTTGGATGACGTTTCCGACACAGGTTCCTATCCCCAATTTGTTCCTCAAGACATGCTTTACAACCCCTCTAAGTGTATACGAAATTCTGGCATGCTGTAATAGCTGTGGGTCAGCAACTTCTTTCAATCAATAGAATGAAAAACCAGTCCGAAGTGACAAATTTGACTTTTTTATTCATTCGATGACTAATTTCGGGCCGAAACCCATTTTCAAGTCACGACCCGAAATTAGTCATCGAGTCAATACTACGGACTGGTGTTTCATTCTACCCTCTAAGTGTGTCGCAACATTTCTGGGACACCCTGAACATAAAAAATCTGCAGTATAACGTCGGAAGTTCTCTGAGGCTGTTCACAGATGATGCATTTGTCTATTAGAGGGTAGCAATGCTGAAGATAGTAGTGAAATACAGAGGACCTGCAGAGGAGTGGTGATTCATTCAGGGGCTGGTAGTTGGACCTGGGTCCGCAGCTCGTGGTCTTGCGGTAGCGTTCTCGCTTCCCCCGCACGGGGTCCCGGGTTCGATTCCCGGCGGGGTCCCTGCCTCGAGATGACTGGGTGTTGTGTCTTCTTCATCATCATAATTCATCCCAGTTACGGCCGGAGGAAGGCAATGGCAAACCACCTCCGCTAGGACCTTGCCTAGCCGGCGGTGCGGGTCTCCCGCATCGTCCCCTACGCTCCTCGGAGTATGGGACCTAATCATCAACCTCAGTTGGACCTGGAAAAAAATGAACGTGATTTACTGCCCATAATTAAGAGAAGAATTCGACTACTATACGATTTAACTATTACTGAGAAATCAGTGGAAACAGTAACTACAGTAAAATATATAGGGATAACTATCCGCAACGACCTGCCACTGCTTTTGAAATTTTATCTGTGTGTTTATACAGATTATGGGCCTGGTTTCTCCCCTGAAATACAGGGTGATTCAAAAAGAATACCACAACTTTAGGAATTTGAAACTCTGCAACGACAAAAGGCAGAGCTAAGCACTATCTGTTGGCGAATTAAGGGAGCTATAAAGTTTCATTTAGTTGTACATTTGTTCGCTTGAGGCGCTGTTGACTAGGCGTCAGCGTCAGTTGATGCTAAGATGGCGACCGCTCAACAGAAAGCTTTTTGTGTTATTGAGTACGGCAGAAGTGAATCGACGACAGTTGTTCAGCGTGCATTTCGAACGAAGTATGGTGTTAAACCTCCTGATAGGTGGTGTATTAAACGTTGGTATAAACAGTTTACAGAGAATGGGTGTTTGTGCAAAGGGAAAAGTTCTGGACGGCCGAGAACGAGTGATGAAAATGTAGCACGCATCCAGCAAGCATTTTTCTTTTTCTTCGAAGGTGCTACTGTAACTGGACTACAGTATCTGGAGATGTTAGAGAATTGGCTGTTCCCTCAGCTCGAACAAGAAGCACAACAATTCATATTTCAGCAGGATGGAGCGCCACCACATTGGCACTTATCTGTCCGTAACTACCTGAACGTCAACTACCCGAGGCGATGGATCGGCCGCCAGGCAGCCCGTGACAGAGCACTTCATCACCGGCCTCCAAGAAGCCCTGATCTTACCCCCTGCGATTTTTTCTTATGGGGGTATGTTAAGGATATGGTGTTTCGGCCACCTCTCCCAGCCACCATTGATGATCTGAAACGAGAAATAACAGCAGCTATCCAAACTGTTACGCCTGATATGCTACAGAGAGTGTGGAACGAGTTGGAGTATCGGGTTGATATTGCTCGTGTGTCTGGAGGGGGCCATATTGAACATCTCTGAACTTGTTTTTGAGTGAAAAAAACCCTTTTTAAATACTCTTTGTAATGATGTATAACAGAAGGTTATATTATGTTTCTTTCATTAAATACACATTTTTAAAGTTGTGGTATTCTTTTTGAATCACCCTGTATACCTCATACAGTGAATATGACCCATCAATTTGTTTTCGAGATGGGAAAACTTAAGCAAAGCACAACGACAGAAGATAGAGCGGGCGGGGGGCGGGGGGGGGGGGGGGGAAGGAGAGAGAGGACACTGAGAGGTAAAATAGACGAGCTTTGAACTACAAGCGTCTCTCGTTTGTGATTTCTGCACAGTTGAAGTCAATCCAGTGACAGTTGTCCCTACAGTACATCCCGCAGAAGACACCATTGGAGTGTCAACACAGACAAGTCCACACCTGCAACACTGCTCCAGCGGTTCCTTACTGCTATGCAGACGTGATGTCGGCCATCCTGTGCTGCGTTCACATTATGTGGTCGATTACTCACTCCTCACAGCGTATGGTCACTTCGTCATATATACCGGGTCGACACAAGCATCATTGTCTTTGCAACATACCTTGTGCCAACCAAAAGTCACATATGTGTGGCAGACTAACATCCATGGCACATTATTCCGACCCGACTTGCTGACATTGTGCCCTTTGACGTCTCTGAACCCGAGTCTCACTTGCTCTCTCGTTTACAGTTCGTTTAAGCGTTATCCACACTCACAGCTGTAGTGCAGTGCATCGCTGAAATTTCACTTCACTATAGAGAGGCACTCGCTATGTATATGTACTCCATGACTCTTCTTATTGTTGGTGTGCTGCTGTACACAATCTCCTAGTTTCACCTCACACAGTTATTTTTTCTGTCGCAGTGTGTATCACAATAGCTTAGTTCAACCACGTTTTTTTTAGTAAGAAAATTCAGTTGTTAGGCTCTGAAGAGACAAAAGATCCCTCTCAGAGATTATGATTAAACGGGAACATCCTCTTCCATTTTATGGATGTGATAAAACAACACCATGGCACAAAAACCATATAAAAATATATTGTAAGTAGGCTGTTTAGGTTTTTTTTATTGGTAACGCCACGTAGCGCTCTGTATGAAAATCACTGGCTGTGCTGTGTGCAGTCTGTGGCTGGTTAGCATTGTTGTAACATTCGCTACTGTAGTGTTGGGTAGTTGGATGTTAACAGCGCGAAGCGTTGGGCAGTTGAAGGTGAGCCGCCAGCAGTTGTGGATGTGGGGAGAGAAATGGCGGAGTTTTGAGAGCGGATGATCTGGACGTGTGTCCATCAGAGACAGCAAATTTGTAATACTGGATGTCATTAACTGCTATATATATTATAACTTTTGAACACTATTAAGGTAAATGCATTGTTTGTTCTCTATCAAAATCTTTCATTTGCTAACCATGCCTATCAGTAGTTAGTGCTTTCAGTAGTTAGAATCTTTTATTTAGCTGGCAGTAGTGGCGCTCGCTGTATTTCAGCAGTTCGAGTAACGAAGATTTTTGTGAGGTAAGTGATTCATGAAAGGTATAGGTTATTGTTAGTCAGGACCATTCTTTTGTAGGGAATTTTGAAAGTCAGATTGCGTTGCGCATAAAAATATTCTGTGTCAGTTTAGTGATGATCAGAATACGTAAAGAGAGAAATGTCTGAGTACGTTCAGTTTTGGTCAGCTGTTTGAAAATCAAATAATGTAAGAGGTTTATCGGCACAGTAATTCACTAATTTTTCTAAGGGGACGTGTCAATATAAAACTACTACTCAAAGAAATCCACTTCGGCCAAGAAGTAATGCAGGGGGTAAACTATACCGTGCCGTTGTCAGTGTTAACATATATGTTATAATTAGAAACAGAATTTCAGAGCAAGCCCATAAATTAAAACAAATGAAAGAATACACTTAGATACATTGCTGCTTGCTGATTATCAAGTTAATATTTAACAAACTTATGATGACTTTCAGAAATCTGTGTATCGTCTTACAGTACGGACAAAAACAAGTCTAGCCGGCCGTTGTGACCGATCGGTTCTCGGCTCTACAGTCTGGAACCGCGCGACTGCTACGGTCGCAGGTTCGAATCCTGCCTCGGGCATGGATGTGTGTGATGTCCATAGGTTAGTTAGGTTTAAGTAGTTCTAAGTTCTAGGGGACTGATGACCTCAGTAGTTAAGTCCCATAGTGCTCAGAGCCAAACCAAAAACAACTCTTTATAATAGAACTACTGAAAAAATTTCAAAATTCCAATATTTCAGCTGTGAATTAACGTAAGTCACATCAGACTGAACAAATACCAGGCAAGATACACCACGCAAGAGGTACACAGAAAACAGCTGGACAGGCCGCCACCACACAGGCACAACCGCTCGCCTGTCGCCTGTCGCCTCTCAGTGCTGTTCAGAAACCAGCAGGTGGCACTCACAAACACGGACCTCTTCCTGTTCAAAAATGGTTCAAATGGCTCTGAGCACTATGGGACTTAACTTCTGAGGTCATCAGTCCTCTAGAACTTAGAGCTACTTAAACCTAACTAACCTAAGGACATCACACACATCCATGCCCGAGGCAGGATTCGAACCTGCGACCGTGGCGGTCGCGCGGTTGCAGACTGTAGCGCCTAGAACCGCTCGGCCACTACGGCCGGCCCCCTTCCTGCCTCTGCGCCACTTCCCCCGGCACATCGTGTGCATTTGCAGATAGTGCGGGCAGCCAATAGTGAGCGCTGTCAACCGCAGACTACTTTGCTTCCGCCTCGTACTGGCGGATTTGGATGTTCTTCCGCTTACACGCTCAAAACACAACGCTCTGCGGACACTCTCAGTTGTGCACCAGCCACCAGACAGTTAACTTCAGTGCCTGCATTTGGCTCAGCCCAGTACAAGACCATCTCCTGAAGTAGCAGTTGCGGTTTACATTAACAGATTGTCCGCGAACATTACTATCAATAATCTTTAAAATAACATAGACAGCAAAGTTACTTAGATATCATTGTATTAGCTTTAGGACACCAAGTGCCGTGTGTCAAATAGTACCAAAGATAATAATCATTTCATAGCGTACTTTTAATAAATGTTGTTTGTTATTTATTACTGTGTTGCCACATCTTTATTACAGGGCCGCTGTATCAGAGAGGTGTTTAATGATCTTAGCATGCAACGAACAACGTAAAGGAACTGTACCAGAAAGAAAATATTTCTACTATTGTGGATGTTTGGTCTGAATTAATACCCTACTGGCCATTAAAATTGCTACACCAAGAAGATGACGTGCTACAGACGCGAAATTTAACCGACAGGAAGAAGATGCTGTGATGTGCAAATGATTAGCATTTCAGAGCATTCACACAAGGTTGGCGCCGGTGGCGACACCTACAACGTGCTGACATGAGGAAAGTTTCCAACCGAGTTCTCATACACAAACAGCAGTTCAATGGCGTTGCCTGGTGAAACGTTGTTGTGATGCCTCGTGTAAGGAGGAGAAATGCGTCCCATCACGTTTCCGACTTTGATAAAGGTCGGATTGTAGCTGTTGTGGGTTGGCAGGAGAGCCAACAGCGGGTATGAGAGGAAGCCGAAAGGCACGCGTTTTAGCTCACGCAGGCTGCCGTGAGGTCTGGAACAGGACAAGGAAATTAGACTTTAGAAAAAACGGACGTAGCAGGTGGAATACTTAACTTTAATCCATTAATGATGAGCGTCGCTCTTGACTGTACATGACTCAGTATCAATAGTAACTGCTAATGGCGCCTTGCTAGGTCGTAGCAAATGACGTAGCTGAAGACTATGCTAACTATCGTCTCGGCAAATGAGAGCGTAATTTGTCAGTGAACCATCGCTAGCAAAGTCGGCTGTACAACTGGGGCGAGTGCTAGGAAGTCTCTCTAGACCTGCCGTGTGGCGGCGCTCGGTCTGCAATCACTGATAGTGGCGACACGCGGGTCCGACGTATACTAACGGATCGCGGCCGATTTAAAGACTACCACCTAGCAAGTGTGGTGTCTGGCGGTGACACCACAGTAGCCTATCGCGATTGCGGTTTATAATATCGCGACATTGCTGCTCGCGTTGGTCGAGATCAAATGACTGTTAGCAGAATATGGAATCCGTGGGTTCAGGAGGGTAATACGGAACGCCGTGCTGGATCCCAATGGCCTCGTATCACTAGCAGTCCAGATGACAGGCATCTTATCCGCATGGCTGTAACGGATCGTGCAGCCACGTCTCGATCCCTGAGTCAACAGTTGCGGATGTTTACAAGACAACAACCATCTGCACGAACAGTTCGACGACGTTTGCAGCAGCATGGACTATCAGCTCGGAGACCATGGCTGCGGTTACCCTTGACGCTGCATCACAGACAGGACCGCCTGCGATGGTGTACTTAACGACGAACCTGGGTGCACGAATGGCAAAACGTCATTTTTTCGGATGAATCCAGGTTCTGTTTACAGCATCGTGATGGTCGCATTCGTGTTTGGCGACATCGCGGTGAACGCACATTGGAAGCGTGTATTCGTCATCGCCATACTGGCGTAGCACCTGGCGTGACGTTTCGGGTGCCATTGGTTACACGTCTCGGTTGTTCTGGGTACTGATTTCTCAGGTTCTATGCACCCAAATTTCGTGAAAATGTAATCACATGTCTGTTATGGTATAATATATTTGTCCAAAGAATACCCGTTTATCATCTGTATTTCTTCTTGGTGTAGCAATTTTAATGGCCAGTAATGTAGTGGAACCGAGCTACTGTATTCACAAAACGCTATGTGGAACAGTCCAAAGAATATTGTCTAGGAATATGAGTAAAGAAACCACGATGAAATGGTGGCTACGCCATTTTTGCTGTATGGCCCGGAGTCAAGGGTAACGAATGCAAACCTGAGAAATAAGATATCTCAGAACCGTGAGAGGGAGCAAGGGACTTAATTGAGAATTGGCGTTGCGCAGCAATACTGAATCTTCTTAATGCCGAAGACAAAATTACACAAAGAAGATAGATGCTTTTAGGATCTGCACGGGGTAACGAAGACGTATATGAATCGAATGACAGAAGGTATTGGAAGGTCAAGGAGACGTCGGTAATAACTTCCTCTGTGACCAAAACAAGTGTGTAACTACTCATCGAAAGAAAGGAGATTGTGCTTTTTAAGAACAAGAATGATACCACTGAGGGGTAATATTGATTAAAATTTTCCTTGATTCGCTAAATCAGATCAGGCCAGTGCTAAAATGATTCCTTCACTTCAGTTTTTCATCACTGCCCATCTGAATTAAGGTTCCATCTCTAACGACCCTGATGTCAATTTTGACGGGTGTTTAATATCTCGGAATGTCGTCACAGAATGAAGAGGAGATCACCTGTGAGAGGACTAGCGCCCTCGTTTCCCGACCCCTGTCGACGGTTCTCTTGTTGCGTGTCATATATTGGCATTCAGTGGTGCGGACTGACAGAAAATTCTTCATTAACACTAGCATAGCCTTCAGCTACGTCATTCGCTACGACCTAGCAAGGCGCCATTACCAGTCACTATTGATGCTGTAAAACATGTACCGTCACGAGCGATGTTCACCAATTATGGATTAAAGTTAAGTATTCCAGAAGCCACGTACTTTTCTTGCTACTATAAAGTCCTAGTCCTATTCCAGACCTCACGCCAGCCTGCGTGAGCTTAAACGCGTGCCTTTCGGCTTCCTCCTAGTGGCTGGGCTGTCTTGCCAAGCCACAACAGTTTGGCGCCGAGTTTGGCGACGAGCCAATTCGCGTTCGTACCTATACTACTCTGATTTACTTGTGTAATGGCTTCGCCACAATCTCCAGATGTACTGTCCGAATTTTATCGCTTACAGAATCAGCAGACGCAGGCCTTACTGGATGCCCTTGGTCAGCTCGTCCAGGGTCAACGTGCAACGCAAAACGATGCGGCCGCCGCCGCTCCACCGCTCCCGCAGCCACAACACGCAGTTGCACCACCTTTTCGTCCTTTTGATGCTGCACTGGAAAGCTGGACGGAGCGGTCACGCCAATTTGGATTCCATCTCGCCGCCTACAGAATTCAAGGTAATGAGCGGCAGCCTTTTCTCCTTTCTTGCGTTGGAGTGTCCACATACCGTGTGATAGTCAAATTGTTTCCCCGACGCGATGTAACAACTCTGTCCTACGACGAAATTTTGTCAGCATTAGATGCATATTTCAAAGAATCTGTCAATGTAGTTGCGAAACGGTATACGTTCTTTTGTACAAAACGTACAGCCAGTCAGACTAATCGGGAGTGGGTTGCAACCTTGCAAGGCCTTACTAGGGATTGTGCTTTTCAGTGTCAATGTGGACTCCCTTATTCAGATACTATGGTACGTGATGCAATTGCACAGAACGTTTCTGATGTTCGTATAAGGGAACAGATTTTGAAACTAGTCATTCACTCCCTTCAACAAGTGATGGACTTATTGGATCGGCAGGACACACTTGACTTTGCTCAGGAATCATTTGAAACTTCGCCACCCGTGTCTCAGGTTAACCGGCCCGCCGGGCGAGCTGCTCGGAACAGTAAACAGTTCTCGCACCCGGCCGCGCCAAAGCCGCCTGGCTCTCAGCCACGTGTCCCGCGTCCGCAAGCAAATGCAGTGAAATCATGCCCGCGGTGTGCTACTAGACATTTGCCTGAGAATTGCCCGGCACGCCAGGCTATTTGCTTTTTCTGTAATAAAAAAGGACATGTTCAAAGTGTTTGCCAGAAAAAGCTCCGATCGGACGCTCAAAACTATTCCAGGCCCTTTGCTACGCGCCGGAATCGGAATCGAACCAAGGATACTCAGGCTCATGAAACTTCGCCTATGGACATTCATATAGTTCATGCCACTCCGCCCAGTGCCACTCTCTCTAACAGTGACTGTGTTCGTCCCACAAATAGTGTGCGTCGACATCGCCGGAAATCCCGTCAAGTCGCAAGTGATTCTGTACCAGTGTCAGTTCACGTTGCACGAGACAGTCACTCTTGTCATCAGCAGGACAATAAGCGTTTTGTGGACTTGGACATTAACGGCAAAGTGATACCATTCCAGCTCGATACCGGAGCTGCAGTTTCATTGATCAATCAAGACACTTACAAACAGCTGGGCAAACCTCCGTTGCGAGCCGCAAATGTTAAGTTAAGTAGTTATTCAGGACAAGCGATCCCTGTGTTTGGACGGTGCAGCCTTCTTGCAACATACAAGGGACAAATAAAACTTGTGTCATTGTACGTCCTTCGTTCTTCTTCTGCAGTGAACTTGTTTGGTTTCGATTTGTTTCAGTTGTTTAACTTGTCTATAGTAAATCAGGTCCTATCAGTGAACCAGACTGTGCCTTCAGACAGTGTTTCTCGTCTCTGTGTCGAATTTGCAGACATTTTTGCACCGGGCCTTGGTTGCGCTAAGAACTATGGAGCACATTTGGAACTGAAAGTAAACGCGCAACCGAAATTTTTCAGAGCGCGCAATGTTCCCCACGCATTGCGTGATGAGGTCGCAAGAACATTAAACGATTTGGAATCACAAGGTGTAATTGAACGTGTGCAGGCTTCTCTCTGGGCATCACCCTTAGTAATTTTGCAAAAGCCTTCCGGAAAATTGAGACTTTGTGTGGACTTCAAGGCAACAGTGAATCCACAACTAGTGACTGCAACTTTTCCTTCACCCCGCCCGGAAGATCTTTTTGACAAACTGTGCCCGGGTAAATATTTTTCAAAGTTGGACCTAGCAGATGCAAACTTGCAAATACCAGTGGACGAAGAATTCCAGCGCGTTTTGGTGGTTAACACGCATCTTGGTTTGTACCGATTCAAACGACTGCCATTCGGGTGTGCATCCGCCCCTGCATTGTTTCAGCAATATTTACAAACTGTTTGTGCGTCGGTCCCTACTGCTGCGAACTATCTGGACGATATTGTGATCTCAGGACAGACAGAAGAAGAACATTTAGCCAATCTCAGAACGTTATTTCAGGTCTTGCGACAAAATGGTCTTCGCTTGCGGAAGGATAAATGTGTGTTTTTTGCTCGTGACTTACCCTATTTGGGCCATGTACTCAATGCCCAAGGCATACATCCCAGTCCAGAGCACCTCCGTGCCATACAAGACTTGCCTTCGCCGCAGAATTTGAAGCAGCTCCAGAGTGTGCTGGGAAAAATCAATTACTACCATAAACATGTGCGCCACGCCTCTTCCATTTCAGCCCCGCTTCATCGCTTACGCCGTAAAGGTGTTCCGTTCGTCTGGACGACGGAATGCGAACGCGCCTTTCGCCAGTTGAAATCGGCGTTACTTTCAAATACTTGCCTTACGCCATTCGATCCCCGAAAACCCCTTTTGTTGATGGTAGATGCATCGGATTTCGGGATCGGTGCTGTGCTTGCGCACAAAGATGGCTCGCATGATCGCCCTATTGCCTTTGCGTCCAAATTGCTCTCATCTGCGCAAAGAAATTATTCACAGATAGAGAAAGAAGCTTTAGCTCTCGTGTTTGGTGTTACCAAGTTCCATGACTTCTTGTATGGTCGTCACTTTACAATCATCACGGACCACAAACCTTTGACATCGCTTTTTCATCCGAACAAGCCTGTACCTCCACGTACAGCGCAGAAATTCATTCGCTGGTCACTTTTTCTCTCGCAGTACCGCTACGATATCTTGTATCGGTCCACTGCTAAGCACGGAAACGCTGATGCGTTGTCCCGTTTGCCTGTTGCTGAGGATAAAGCATTCGATTCTTCCGAACTTGCTTGCATGTTCATTGATTCGGAAACCGATGACGTGGTCGACTCGTTTCCGGTTGATTTTCGTCGTGTAGCTACAGCCACAGCTGCTGACCCTGTCCTTGCTACTGTTTTGCGTTTTGTTGCTACGCAATGGCCCTTGTCAAAGTCACGGATAGAGGATCCTTTGGTTCGCCGTTTTTTTGCTCACAAGGAGAGACTTTTTGTACGACGTGGTGTTTTGTTGTTGCGTTCCGATAATGATCAATCCCGAGTCGTAGTCCCACGTTCGTTACAGTCCTCTGTCTTAAAGCTTCTTCACCAAGGACATTGGGGTATAGTGCGTACGAAACAACTTGCTCGTCAGCACTGTACTTGGTTCGGAATCGATGCTGCGATTACGAATCTGTGCTCCTCTTGCGTGGCGTGTGCCGAACAACAATCCGCACCGCCGCGGAAATTCTTTGCATGGCCGAAAGCCACTTCCCCTTGGCAACGCTTACACATCGATTTTGCTGGTCCATTCTGGAATGCTCGATGGTTGGTTGTGGTAGATTCATTCAGTAATTTTCCTTTTGTTGTCCGGATGTCTTCCACGCCGTCATCTGCCACCATCCAGGCGTTATCCGCTATCTTTTGCATTGAAGGTCTTCCACAGACTATTGTTTCCGACAATGGCCCGAAATTCATGTCCGCAGAATTTCAGTCATTCTGCAAGGCCAATGGTATTCAACATCTGACGTCCGCGCCGTTTTCGCCACAGTCAAACGGTGTCGCTGAACGATTGGTCCGGACTTGAAGCTGAAAGAGTCGCATTCTCGGGAGGACGCGTTATTGCTCTTTTTGTCCTCGTATCGCTCTCAGCCCCGAGATGGTCGCTCGCCGGCTGAGTTGCTCCACGGTCGCCCTCATCGCACCTCGATGTCTTTGCTACATCCTACGCATCAGGTTCCTGTGCAGCGGCAGACACCTGCTTTTGCCCCAGGCGACGTTGTCTACTACCGCAACTATCGAGGTTCACGGCGTTGGCTTGCAGGGCGCATTCTTCGCTGCCTCGGCCGCGCTATGTATCTCGTTTTGGGGGCCTCTGGTGAGGTGCGTCGGCATCTCAATCAGCTGCGCCTCTGTCGTCGCACGGGATCTGCCGCTCCCCGTCTGCTTTCAGCGACGGTGCCGTCCGGTCAGCGCCCTGGGGATCCATCTACTGGCTCGCCTCAGCCCCAGGTGTTACCGACGCTGCCTTCCATTTTGCCCCATGGCGACGCGCCGCCGTCACCGTCACCGCCGCCGCCTGTTCTCCCACCGGCGACGCCCGCAGTAGACGCGTCGCTGCAACCGCCGGGCGCCTCCCTGGGTCACGCGCCGCCGATCGCTTCCCGTGACCAGTTGTCCTCCGCCATGGAATTCTTGCCCGCTCCGGACCATATGTCGTCTTCGCCCGTCGGGTGCCCCGACCCGACGGAGGTCGACCCTTCGGCCCCTTCTGTCTCTCTGCGGGCGCATACACCGCATGTTGACGTGCACCCTGGACTAGGTTTTCAGGCGTTTCCTAGCTCCCCTCGGACCGAATGGCAGGATGCGGGTGGCACAGCCTCGCCTGTTGTTAGGCTCCCCACCTCGTCGCATACGTCAACATGGGGTCCTCTCCACGGCGGGCGGAAGCCTTATGCCCCACAACCGTCCGCCGATTTGCGGGGGAGGAATGTGGTGTCACCGCCAGACACCACACTTGCTTGGTGGTAGCCTTTAAATCGGCCGTGGTCCGTTAGTATATGTCGGACCAGCGTGTCGCCACTATCAGTGATTGCAGACCGAGCGCCGCCACACGGCAGGTCTAGAGAGACTTCCTAGCACTCGCCCCAATTGTACAGCCGACTTTGCTAGCGATGGTTCACTGACAAATTACGCTCTCATTTGCCGAGACGATAGTTAGCATAGCCTTCAGCTACGTCATTTGCTACGACCTAGCAAGGCGCCGTTACCAGTCACTATTGATGCGGCAAAACATGTACCGTCACGAGCGATGTTCACCAATTATGGATTAAAGTTAAGTATTCCAGAAGCTACGTAATTTTCTTGCTACTATAAAGTCCTAGTCCTATTCCAGACCTCACGCCAGCCTGCGTGAACTTAAACGCGTGCCTTTCGGCTTCCTCCTAGTGGCTGGGCTGCCTTGCCAAGCCACAACAAACACACATGACATACAAGAAATACCTAAGTTGCAACGAACTTTCTCATGTCATGGTTTCATTCTATAGGACAATGCTCTTCTCTCGAAAAACCATTGCGAAATTAAGATCCCGAGGCGAGTCTGGAAATGCTGACTGTTTGTAATGTTACAATACGCACCTGCAAATACTATAACTAAGCCACCCACGGAAAGAACTATACTCGTTCTCATTCGTTACATAGATTGAAGTCAAACCTGATACACTACTGGCCATTAAAATTGCTACACTTAGAAGAAATGCAGATGATAAACGGGTATTCATTGGACAAATATATTATACTAGAACTGACATGTGATTACATTTTCAAGCAATTTAGGTGCATAGATCCTGAGAAATCAGTACCCAGAACAACCACCTCTGGCCGTAATAATGGCCTTGATAAGCCTGGGCATTGAGTCAAACAGAGCTTGGATGGCGTGTATAGCTACACCTGGCCATGCAGCTTCAACACGATACCACAGTTCATCAGGAGTAGTGACTGGCGTGTTGTGACGAACCAGTTGCTCGGCCACCATTGACCAGACGTTTTCAATTGGTGAGAGATCTGGAGAATTTGCTGGCCAGGGCAGCAGTCGAACATTTTCTGTATCCAGAAAGGCCCGTACAGGAACTGCAACATGCGGTCGTGCATTATCCTGCTGAAATGTAGGATTTCGCAGGGATCGAATGAAAGGTAGAGCCACGGGTCGTAACACATCTTAAATGTAACGTCCACTGTTCAAAGTGCCGTCAATGCGAACAAGAGCTGACCGAGACGTGTAACCAATGGCACCCCATACCATCACGCCAGGTGACACGCCGGTACGGCGATGACGAATACACGCTTCCAATGTGCCTTCTCCGCGATGTCGCCAATCACGGATGCGACCATCATGATGCTGTAAACAGACCCTGGATTCATCCGAAAAAAGACGTTTTGCCATTCGTGCACCGAGGTTCGTCGTTCAGTACACCATCTCAGGCGCTCCTGTCTGCGATGCAGCGTCAAGGGTAACCGCAGCCATGGTCTCCGAGCTGACAGTCCATGCTGCTGCAAACGTCGTCGAACTGTTCGTGCAGATGGTTGTTGTCTTGCAAACGTCCCCATCTGTTGACTCAGGGATCGAGACGTGGCTGCACGATCCGTTACGGCGATGCGGATAAGATGCCTGTCATCTGGACTGCTAGTGATACGAGGCCGTTAGGATCCAGCACAGCGTTCCGTATTATCCTCCTGAACCCACGGATTCCATATTCTGCTAACAGTCATTGGATCTCGACCAACGCGAGCAGCTATGTCGCGATACGATAAACCGCAATCGCGATAGGGTACAATCCGACCTTTATCAAAGTCGGAAACGTGATGGTACGCATTTCTCCTCCTTACACGAGGCATCACAACAACGTTTCACCAGGCAACGGCCGTAAACTGCTGTTTGTGTATGAGAAATCGGTTGGAAACTTTCCTCATGTCAGCACGTTGTGGGTGTCGCCACCGGCGCCAACCTTGTGTGAATGTTCCGAAAAGCTAATCATTTGCTTATCACAGCATCTTCTTCCTGTCGGTTAAATTTCGCGTCTGTAGCACGTCATCTTCGTGGTGTAGCAATTTTAATGGCCAGTAGTGGATTAAGAATGTAACGAAGGTCGGACTGCAGACGCAGGATATTTTCTTTTTCGGCTGCCTAAAATGAAATAAATTAAACACTTTCATCATATCCAGAAACAGTGTATGTGTGCCATTGTGTACGCGCTGCTGTAAACACAAAGAGAGGAAGAGCAGCAAAATTCGCTCACCTGTTGGTTGATGATGCAGACGTAAAACATGTTATACTGGGCGCTAAATGTACTCTGCACTCAAATAGCTGTGGGATAATCTCAGGAAAATGTGAATTTCTTAACCAAAAAAGCACTACAATGCGATCATGTATTGTAATGTGACAGGTTCTTATAATTGTGCACTTCCGGTATTAACCCTTAGTCTGAGTTCGCCAGGTAATCTTAAATTGAGTAGTATCGATTACTTATGAAGTTTGTTTTAACTGCCTTTTAAAACAGATGTTACCTAGTAATCTTTAACATCTCCTTCACTAATTTATTATACATAATTTTACCTGTTTATTGCTAAGACTGGCAACGATTTGTAGGAAAGATTCTTTCAGATGACGGTAGGTTATGCATTCGTGAGCGGGAGTAATATATGGTTTTTTGTGACTAATTAAACTTCGAATGAATTTTCGTTAGCGATAAATCGTTCAAAATAGTTTTATTAAATAAACTATATGGCTGCAGAGTCCTTTTCAAGTCTGATACGTCTATGATGCACATATGCAGACTGAAGCGGCGAATAAAAATTTCTACTAAGGCTGATTTTTGAAGCCATGTCATCTGTCCACTAGGCAGACAGGCTAACTACTACACCACCCTGGCACAGTGGGTTTGCACGACTTCACAGAGTACCATAACATGCCTCCCTCCTCAATCCAAATTTCCATTCAATCCTCAGCCCATTTGGTACTGGTACAAATTTTCATTCATCACTTCAGTCTGCAACTCTACGTCATAGATGTTTGAGACTTGAAAACGTCTCTGGAACCATATACTTTTATTTGATTAAAGCACCAGTGTTTGGTTTTCGGGCAGGATCCCCCGTTTTGTTCGATGCTGAGGTGCTATTCCAATATAGTCAGAGAGCCTCTGCAGTGCTGTTCTAGTTTAGAGGGAATGCCAAGTGGGCTTAGAATACCGATCTTCGTACAAATTTGCATTCGGCGCTTAAGTCTGCATATATAAGTACACTATGTGATCAAAAGTATACGGACAGCCCCCAAAATATACGTTTCTCATATCAGGTGCATTGTGCTGCCACCTGCTGCCAGATACTCCATATCAGCGACCTCAGTAGTCATTAGACATCGTGAGATAGCAGAATGGGGCGCTCCGTGGAACTCACGGACTTCGAACGTGGTCACGTGATTGGGTGTCACTGGTGTCATTTGTCTATACGCGAGATTTCCACACTCCTACACATCCCTAGGTCTACTGTTTATGATGTGATAGTGAAGTGAAAATGTGAAGGGACATGTGAAGCACAAAAGCGTACAGGCCGACCTCGTCTGTTGACTGACAGAGACTGTCGACAGTTGCAGAGGGTCGTCATGTGTAATACGCAGACATCTATCCAGACCATCACACAGGAATTCTAAACTGCATCAGGATCCACTGGAAGTACTATGACAGTTAGGCGGGGGGTGAGAAAACATCGATTTCATTGTCGAGCGGCTCATCATAAGCCACACATCACGCCGGTAAATGCGAAACGTTGCCTCGCTTGGTGTAAGGAGCGTAAACACTGGACGATTGAACAGTGGACAAACGTTGTGTGGAGTGACGAATCACGATACACAATGCGGCGATCCGATGGCAGGGTGTGGGTATGGCGACTGTCCGGTGAACGTCATCTGCCAGCGTGTGTAGTGCCAACAGTAAAATTCGGAGGCGGTGGTGTTATGGTGTGGTCGTGCTTTTCATGGAGGGGGCTTGCACACCTTGTTGTTTTGCGTGGCACTGTCACGGCACAGGCCTACATTGATGTTTTAATCGCCTTCTTGCTTCCCACTGTTGAAGAGCAATTCGGGGATGGCGATTGCACCTTTCAACTCGATCGAGCATCTGTTCATAATGGACGGTCTGTGGCCGAGTGGTTACACGACAATAACATCCCTGTAATGGACTGTCCTGCACAGAGTCCTGACCGGAATCCTATAGAACACCTTTGGGATGTTTTGGAACGCCGACTTCGTGCCAGGCGTCACCGACCGACATCAATACCTCTCCTCAGTGCAGCAGTCCGTGGAGAAAGGGCTGCCATTCCCCAAGAAACCTTCTAACACCTGACTGAACGTATGCCTGCGAGATTGAAAGCTGTCATCAAGGCTAAGGGTGGGCCAACACCATACTGAATTCCAACACTACCAATGGAGGGGGCCATGAACTTGTAAGTCATTTTCAGCCAGGTGTCCGGATACTTTTGATCACATAATGTATACAATGAGTTTTATGATGGTACTGTACTATCATTTCTCCGTTTGATCAAAAAATTCACCCACTCCACGAGTATTTCAAAAAGCCGTAAATTCAAAATTATTTCGCAGTTCAAAAAACTTGCGGTAATAACAGCCGGGTGACGTCTTCGGCAACCGTCTATATTACGACAGCTACACACACCTCGTCATTTTCAAGGCAGAAATGCAACGAGAGAGCGCAATGTAAGGAAGGTCAAACGATCGATAGGCGGGCTACACCGACCGAGAACCGTAATACGGCACAATATGCAGAAAGACCACACACACATACACACACACACACACACAGACACACACACACACACACACACACACACACACACATACACACACACACACACACACACACACACACACACACACACAAACAAACACACACACACATACACACGTAAACGGCCTCCAAATGTCAGACACTCAGATCGGTACCGAATGTTGTACGTAGATAGAGTATCGACCAAAACTCCGATTTAGTTCGTGCTGTGTGCTGTCGTCCAGTAGAAGATGCGTAAACGGCAATTAAAAGTAACACCAAAACTTCGGAGAGCAGGGAAGGCGCATCTGTGAGACATCAATTTGTGGGTCTTGCGTGGGTGAGTTGGTAGAGTGTAAGTTGTCATGCCAGAGGTCCTGCTTTCAAACCCTACTGATGATAATTTTAACCTTACCCGTGAAACAGTTCCATGGGAGAACATTTTCCTGACATGTAAAAGGACTTTTTCGAGTTTGTAGCAATGTTCTTTAAGCGGTCTGGTTTCACTTCGTGTTGAAAGTAGCAAGCCTATAGAGTTTATGTGTGAAGATAGGTGTGCTGTTCTGTCGGACATTTCACAGAGTAAACATAAACAATCGGAACAGTAGAATGAAGAAACAATTGCGCCACACTTGCGGAAGTATTAATGTTCCTATATCACACTTTCACGCATAATACAGTAAAACGCTCTACCAAATTCCCCACCGAAGGTATGCATGTTAGGTATTCACAGTTATGCTATTCCTTCCTAGTTCTGATGTTTCTTTTAAGTAACGTCTACGCCCGTTCTACTGGACGACACCACATAGTAGAAGCTAAATCGGAGTTATCGTTGATGCTCTATCGACTTAGAGCATTTGGTACCGCTCTGAGTGTCTGACATCTGGAGGTTTCGGTGTTAGCTGCTTTCTTAGCAACATTTTCCTAATAGCTAGAAGTGCACGCCAATATCTCTACATGTACATCTACATATTCATGATTACTCTGCATTTCACAGATAGGTGACTGGAGCGGGTTCATCGTACTAGCTTCAAGCTATTTCTCTACCGTTCCACTCTCGAACAGCGCGTCGAAAAAAAGAACACTTAGATCTTTCGGTGCGAGCTCTGGTTTCCCTTATCTTATGACAATCACTTCTCCCTACGTAACTGGACGCCAACAAAATATTTTTACACCCGGAGGAGAAAGCTGGTGACTGAAATTTCATGAGAAGATCCTGCCGCAACTAAAAACGCCTTTGCGTTAATGATTGCCACTCCAATCCGCGTATAACAATCTGTGGCACTCTCTCCCAGATTTCGCGATAGTAGAAAAAGAATTGCACTTCTTTGAACTTTTTCGATGTCCTCCGTCAATCCTATCTGATGCGGATCCCACACCGCACAGCAATATTCGATAAGGAGGCGGACAAGCTAACTGTAACCAGTCTCTTTAGTACACCTGTTGCATTTTCTAACTGTTCTGCCAATAAATCACTGTCTTTAGGTTGCTTTCCCCAAAACATCATCTGTGTGATCATTTCAATTTAACTTATTCGTAATTGTAATCCCGAAGTATTTAGCTGAATTTACAGCTTTTAGATTTGTGTGTTTTATCGTGTAACCGAAACTTAGCGAATTTAGTACAAATGTGGATGTCTTCGCACTTTTCATTATTTAGAGTCAATTACCACATTTGTACCACGCAGATATCTGGAAAATTGGAAATTTTTGGTAAGGACTATGGAACCAAACTGCTGAGGTCATCGGTCCCTAGGCGTACGCACTACATAATCTAACTTAAACTAACTTACGCTAAGAACAACACACACGCCCATGCCCGAGGGAGGACTCGAACCTCCGACGGGAGGAGCCGCGCGAACCGTGATAAGACGCCTCGGACCGCACGGCTACCCAAGGCGGCTTGCAGATATCTCGTCTAAATCATTTTGCAATTGGTTGTGATCATCTGAGGACCTTACAAGATGCTACATCACAGCATTATCTGCAGAGGATCTAAAATGGCTGCTCAGATTGTCACTTCCTTGGGGAACGGCCGATATTACTTCTGTTTTACTCGACGAATCTCCTTCAATTAATACGAACTGTAACCTTTCTGATACTAAATCACAAATCCAATCACACAACTAAGAGCAAAGTCCATAGGCATGCAAATTGATTAGAAGTTGATTGTGCGGAACGGTATCAAAAGCCTTCGGGAAATGTAAACATATGGAATCAATTTGACATCCCCTTCCGATAACACTAATTACTTCGTGAGCATAAAGTGCTAGTTTTGTTTCAGAAGAACAATATTTTCTGAATCCGTGTTGGTTGTTCGTCAATAAATAGTTTTCTTCGAACTAATTCATAATGTTCGAATACAGTATATGTTCCAAAATCCTACTGAAAATATGTAAAGGGTCTATAATTCAGCGGATTGCTCCCATTTCGCCGGCCGCAGTGGCCGAGCGGTTCTAGGTGCTACAGTCCGGAACCGCGCTGCTGCTACGGTCGCAGGTTAGAATCCTGCCTCGGGCATGGATGTGTTTGATGTCCATAGGTTAGTTAGGTTTAAGTAGTTCTAAGTTCTAGGGGACTGAGGACATCAGATGTTAAGTCCCATAGTGCTCAGAGCCATTTGAACCATTTGCTACCATTTCCTTTTCTGGGTATTGGTGTGACTTGTGTAACTTTCCCGTCTTTAGGTACGGATCTTTAGACGAGCAAGCGGTTGTGTATGATTGCTAAGTGCGGAGCTACTGCGTCAAGATAGTCTGCGAGGAACCTGACTGGTATACATTCTGAACCGGAGGCCTCGCCTCTATGTTTAATTACTTAGCATTTGGCATACTAACTGAAGTGCAACCAACATACATGAACAAAATAAGTACTATTGAAACAGTAAATCTACAAATTAATATCTAAATTTTCAGTCCATTCGAGGGTCGGCCTCTGTTACTTCAAAGCAATCCTGCCCGTTTCCAGGGTCAGATCGTCTGCTACAGCTTGTTACAAGGTGTTTGATGGTCTGGCCACAATGACCTTGAGTAGACAAAGCTTTCCCCATCGGTGGCGGCTTTCTGCGCAGATGCCATGACCCGTACGAGTCCTGTTAATTGCCTTCCGAGCACGTCGCGGTAATTCCATCCCAGTTGGCCTTGTACCAGGTCTTACGAGCGTCCGATAGTCCTCATGGACAACGCTATTCCACATTTCTGATCACTTCCTGTTCATGTTGAAATCCATTGCTTGTAGCGATTCCGTCAATATGGTGGGTCACTATCTGCATTTTAATCTGCTCATCGTGAGTGCTGGCACATTTACGTGGATTGGGAGCTGGCAATTTTAACTAATTTTTCATATTCCTTGAGAAGGGCTTGCTGTGTTCACGAATCTGGTGGCTCATTGTGGCTCAGAGACGGTAATTAGTAAAGAGGAGTAGACCAGAATGAAATTTTGACTCTACAGCGGAGTGTGTGCTGATATGAAAATTCCTGGCAGATTGAAACTGTGTGTCGGACCGAGACTCGAACTCCGGACCTTTGCCTTTCGCGGGCAAGTGCTCTACCAGCTGAGCTATCCAAGCACGACTCACGCCCCGAGGTACTGGCGGAATTAAAGCTGTGAGGACGGGGTGTGAGTCGTGCTTGGGTAACTCAGCTGGTAGAGCACTTGCCCGCGAAAGGCAAAGGCCCCGAGTTCGAATCTCGGTCCGGCACACAGTTTTAATCTGCCAGGAGTAGACTAGATGCATCCTGTTTTATCCTCCTTGCAGAATTTAGCTGAACATCGATTCTCACATGTGAAGTTCAAATGGTTCATATGGCTCTGAGGACTATGGGACTTAACTTCTGAGGTCGTCAGTCCCCTAGAACTTAGAACTACTTAAACCTAACTAACCTAAGGACATCACGCACAGCCATGCCCGAGGCAGGATTCGAACCTGCGACCGTAGCGGTCGCACGGTTCCAGACTGTAGCGCCTAGAACCGCTCGGCGACTCCTGCCGGCACATGTGAAGTATTAGGCCATATTGGAGCACAGTATTCGGCAGTAGAATCGTAAGGAAGAGCATGGTAGTGTTGTAGTTTTGGCGCCCCATGCGGTACCACTCAGCTTCTATATGATGGTATTGTGCGATCTATGCTTTGGTGTGGTGTTCTGTATGTGCTTCTTGTAGGACAAATTTATATCAAGTATTACATCTAAATACACGACAAGCCAAAAATGCGACACCAAGAAATAGCTGTACGACTTAACGAAAGTTGGTAGGTGTGTTTCTACATATGAAATATGGTGTCTGTTAAAACTTCGCGCCAGCTGCATAAGAGTGCCGCTAGTAACGCCACTATGTGGATGCAAGTCAGGTTTACTTTAAATACATGCAGTAACAGTCATGACAGTTAGCTTTGAGATTGGACGTGGTGAGTTGATATTAGTCAAGAATGCCTTTAAGGCGAAAAAGATGCTGTTTTCAGTACCACACTGAGCTTTAACGAGGTCGTGTAATAGGGCTACGAGGAGCTGTATGTTTCTTCTGCGATATTGCAGAAAGACTTGGCAGGAATGTAGCCACTGGACATGATTGCTAGCAACGGTGGTCACGAGAATGTTCAGTCGCAAGAAAACCGGGCTCCGGACAGCTACGTGGCAGTACCAAGAGGAAAGACCATTGTTTTCAGCGTATGGCTCTGCCGTATCGTGTTGATTCTGCAGCAGCAGTTTGGGCAGCATTTGGTACCACAGTGACTCAACGAATTGTTACAAATCGGTTACTTCAAGAACAGCTACGGGCCAGACGCCCTATAGTGTTCATTCCAATGAACCCAAATTACCGCCGTTTGCGGATTCAGTGGTGTCAAGCGAAAGCTCATCGGAGGGCAGGGTGGAGGTCTGTTGTCTTTTCTGATGAAAGCTGGTTCTGCTTCGGTGCCAGCGATGGCGGTGTGTTGGTTAGAAGAAGGCCAGTTGGAGGCCTGCAACAAACCCGTCTGCATGCTAGACACACTGGATTTACATTCGGAGTTAAGGTCTCGGGTGCGATTTCGTATGACAGCAGGAGCACTCTCTCGGTATTCCCACGCAGCCTGACTGCAAATTTGTATCTCAGTCTGGTGATTCGACCTGTTGTGCTGCTATTCATGAACAGCATTCCAGGGGGTGTTTTCCAACGGTATGACGCTCACCCACATACCGGTGTTGTACCCCTACATGTTCTACATAGTGTTGACATACCCCGTGGCCTGCTCGATGACCAGAGCTGTCTCCAATCAAACACATATGGGACATCATTGGACGACATCATCCACAGACAGCATTAACCATACCTGTATTGACCGACCATGTGCAACAGGCACGGAATTCTACCCCACAAACTGACGTCTGGAACATGTACAACACAATGCATGCAAGTTTGCGTGCTTGCATTCAACTTACTGATGTTTACATCGGTTGTTAACATACTAGCATTTTACATTTGTAATGACTTATCTCATACTTACATTGATCTGTGATCTTGGAATGTTAATTACTTAAATATGTTACCTGTTGTTGTTGTTGTGGCCTTCAGTCCTGAGACTGGTTTGATGCAGCTCTCCATGCTACCCTATCCTGTCCAAGCTTCTTCACCTCCCAGTACTTACTGCAACCTACATCCTTCTGAATCTGCTTAGTGTATTCATCTCTTGGTCTCCCTCTACGATTTTTACCCTCCACGCGTCCCTCCAATGCTTAATTTGTGATCCCTTGATGCCTCAGAACATGTCCTACCAACCGCTCCCTTCTTCTTGTCAAGTTGTGCCACAAACTCCCCCATTTCATTCAATACCTCCTCATTAGTTATGTGATCTACCCATCTAATCTTCAGCATTCTTCTGTAGCACCACATTTCGAAAGCTTCTATTCTCTTCTTGTCCAAACTATTTATCGTCCATGTTTCACTTCCATACATGGCTGCACTCCATAAAATACTTTCAGAAACGACTTCCTGACACTTAAATCTATACTCGATGTTAACAAATTTCTCTTCATCAAACACATATGGGACATCATTGGACGACAACATCCACAGACAGCATTAACCGTACCTGTACTGACCGACCATGTGCAACAGGCATGGAATTCTATCCCACAAGTGTCATCTGGCATATGTACAACACAATGCATGCACGTTTGCATGCTTGCATTCAACTTTCTGATGGTTACACAGGTTATTAACATACTGGCATTGTAATGACTTATCTCTCACTTACATTGACCTGTGACCTTGCAATGTTACTTACGTAAATATGTTAATTAGACAAAAATATTTCTGAAATTTGATAACTCTACATAATTATTTTTTAGTGTTGCGATTTTTTCTCCGTCAGTGTATTTTGGAAAGTCTTCGTTGTGGAGAACTTGATCACTAAAGATTACATTAACTTTGCATTGGCCATTCTAGTGTTAAGACGAAGGCAACTAACGTGAGTTTTCGTTGAATTTCGTGTTACCTTCCACTTTTTGAAACATTCATACACTGTACTTACAAGGGGAGGCCACGACGTTTGGAACGCGGATTTACTGCAAACTTCGTACACTCTTAGTACTCCACGAGGACAACAAAATGTGTAAGCAGTAGTGCGCACTTCTCAAGTGTTATTGAGAAAATCGCAAGATAATTTCGGTCGTCAAATATACCTGTGCGAGGCCATTTTCATCATGAAGCGGCGGAAACCGAGTCGTTAACGTTCAAGCCCCGTAATCGCTGGATCGCTGGATTGAATGCCGTTGGTCAGTTTTTTTATTTTCAACGCAGTCATTTACCTTACTATTTAAATTACAATTGATGTAGTGGGAAAAATACGTGTAATCGGATGAACTTTTATTAAATTTGCAATGTTATTTGTCGGTATACAAATTTTTATTATCACAAATAATAGAATATTCATAACTATCGACTAGTAAACGACCAAACGCATAAAGTGAACTGAAAATGTATGCTTGTCCGTGATTTGAGAAATCCCTTATACCTGGAAGGTGCCCGAAACTACTTGTTACCTCCAAGTTTTGACCGGCACAGACGGCTTTCGAAAGATGTACAATTAATCGTCGCTTTCGACATTGCGGGTATAAGTTGCAGGATGGTATTTTTCGTAAAAACATGGAAAACATAAAGTTAAACGGCAGCAGATGCATTGAATGAATGCTATGTTTCCGCATACGCAAGGTCTTTTGAGGTTTTCCATGGGAAAACAAACCTCGTTAACATTTTCAAAAACCTCTCTTTCAGCCGATAATTTGAAAGCAAACCATGCATAACGCAGTATTTCCTTAAATATCGACGCTGATAATTGGACATGCAGTATCGAGTGTATTTTAATAGCGTCTTCGCGAGAAGCAATTTTTCGTTCTCTTTCGATCAAATACGAACAATTTTGAAGACACGGACAAACAAGCATACATTTTCAGTATCATTTTATGCGTTTGGTCGTTTACTAGTCGGTAGTTATGAATATTATATTATTTGAGATAGTAAAAATTTGTAGACTGCCAAATAACATTGTAAATTTAATAAAAGTTCATCCGATTACACGTATTTCACCCATTATATCAATTGTAATATAAATAGTAAAGAAAATGACTGTGTTGAAAATAAAAAAAAACTGACGAACGGGACTCGATCCAGTGATTCAGCGATTACGGGGCTTGAACGCTAATCACTTTTTTTAATCTCATTTTGTTCGTTTTCGTTTGTTGTATCTGCTCGGGGCGGACGTCGCAAGACACCCGCTTCAGATTGTCGTTGATCCATTAACTCAGTTTCTTTATTACAGAGGGCAGCTAATCCTCTGACCGAACACGCTGAGTTACCGCGCCGGCGAAAATCTCAATATGACCCCGACACCACTTGGCTGCCGCCGCTTCATGATAAAAATGGCCACGCACAGGTAGGCCTAAATATTTGTCGACCGAAATTATCTTGCGATTATCTCAATAACGCTTGAGAAGTACGGGCTACTGTTTACACATTTTGTTGTCCACATGGAGTACTACGAGTGTACGAAGTTTACAGTAAATCCGCGTTCCAAACGTTGTGGCCTCCCCTTGTTAGATCTGAGGGACTACCTCCTCGCCTGCTTCAAGACTTCTCTGTCGAGTGACCGAAGACTGACCGTCTTCATGAATGACCCTCCTCGATCCTGTTACAGGGAAATCAGATGTGTGTAAGTTGAACAGAACTGGTGACAATACTGAACCCTGTGGAGGATCATTACTAAAGATGACTGGTACCAATGTAATGATCTGCAATAGCAGACATGCTCGGCTGTTGTAAGAGTGTGTGACGCTTATACTCAATACACTGCGCTCCAGGGTCCTTCTTATCTGATCAGTTTAGTACATGCCACAATTGCAACAGATATTTCACAGTTCTGTGTGACATTATTGTGAAAGATGTCCATAGTAAAACAAAATTTCGCGATATTAGTCCTCTGAGCGCCTGAGGCGGGTTCTCGCTCTGGAATTTACCGCACGAGTATTCGGAGGACGTAAACTGGGTTAGGGATGGGTCACGAAACCGCTGCCAGCTCATCGGGTAAGCGCGGCCACGCGGCCGCCTCTCTTATCCGCGGCGGACTCGCCACAGCTGAGCGCCCCGACCTCGGCGTGCCAGCGGCGCGTGCCAAGTCAAACACCGCCACCTCCACCGGCACCTCTGCCACCCGCTGCTTGTTATTCTACCCGCCACCTCAACGGTGCCGCCGATCCTGCGAGCTAACACCCCAAAGATCTTCGGACTCACATGCGGTTCCTCTTCGTCGAAATGCCTTGGATCAAACTCGTCTAGGGGTTGAACCACACGTGTCGCATTACACGCCCTAAATTAGACACTTGTGGCATTTTGGTTAAATTGTCTGGCTGATGCCAAATCTGCGAAATACACAGTTCACATATAATAACTGTAATAATTATGTCGGGAACTACACTACTGGCCATTAAAACTGCTACACCAAAAAGAAATGCAGATGATAATCGCGTATTCATTGGACAAATATACTAGGACTGACATGCGATTACATTTTCACGCAATCTGGATGCATAGATCCTGAGAAATCAGTACCAAGAACAACCACCTCTGGCCGTAATAACGGCCTTGATACGGCTGGGCATTGAGTCAAACAGAGCTTGGATGGCGTGTACAGGTACAGCTGCCCCTGCAGCTTCAACACGATACCACTGTTGATCAAGAGTAGTGACTGGCGGATTGTGACGAGCCAGTTGCTCGGCGCCGGCCGAAGTGGCCGCGCGGTTCTGGCGCTGCAGTCTGGAACCGCGAGACCGCTACGGTCGCAGGTTCGAATCCTGCCTCGGGCATGGATGTGTGTGATGTCCTTAGGTTAGTTAGGTTTAACTAGTTCTAAGTTCTAGGGGACTAATGACCTCAGCAGTTGAGTCCCATAGTGCTCAGAGCCATTTGAACCAACCATTTGAACCAGTTGCTCGGCCACCATTGACCGGACGTTTTCAATTGGTGAGAGATCTGGAGAATGTGCTGGCCAGGGCAGCAGTTGAACATTTTATGTATCCAGAAAGGCCCGTATAGGACCTGCAACATGCGGTCCTGCATTACCCTGCTGAAATGTAGGGTTTCGCAGGGATCGAATGAAGGGTAGAGCCACGGGTCGTAACACATCTTAAATGTAACGTCCACTGTTCAAAGTGCTGTCAATGCGAACAACAGGTGTCTGAGACGTGTAATCAATGGCACCCCATACCATCATGCCGCGTAATACGCCAGTTGACGATGACGAATACATGCTTCCAATGTGCGTTCATCGCGTTTTCGTCAAACACGGATGCGACCATCATGATGCTGTAAACAGAACCTAGATTCATCAAAAAAATGACGTTTTACCATTCGTGCACCCAGGTTCGTCGTTGAGCACACCATCGCAGACGCTCCTGTCTGTGATGCAGCGTCAAGGGTAACCGCAGCCATGGTCTCCGACCTGATAGTCCAAGATGCTGCAAACGTCGTCGAACTGTTCGTGCCGATGGTTGTTGTCTTGCAAACGTCACCATCCGTTGACTCAGGGATCAAGACGTGGCTGCACGATCCGTTACAGCCATGCGGATAAGATGCCTGTCATCTCGACCGTTAGTGATACGAGGCCGTTGGGATCCGGCACGGCGTTCCGTATTACCCTCCTGAACCCACCGATTCCATATTCTTCTAACAGTCATTGAATCTCGACCAACGCGAGCGGCATTGTCGCGATTCGATAAACCGTAATCGCGATAGGCTACAATCCGACCTTTATCAAAGTCGGAAACGTGATGGTACGCATTTCTCCTCCTTACACGAGGCATCACAACAACGTTTCACCAGGTAACACCGGTCAAGCCGGTCGGAGTGGCCATGCGGTTCTAGGCGCTACAGTCTGGAACCTCGTGACCGCTACGGTCGCAGGTTCGAATCCTTCCTCGGGCATGGATGTGTGTGTTGTCCTTAGGTTAGTTAGGTTTAAGTAGTTCTATGTTCTGATGACCTTAGAAGTAAAGTCCCATAGTGCTCAGAGCCATTTTCAAACGCTGGTCAACTGCTGTTTGTGTATGAGAAATCGGTTGGAAACTTTCCTCATGTCAGCACGTTGTAGGTGTCGCCACCGGCGCCAGCCTTGTGTGAACGCTCTGAAAAACTATTCATTTGCATATCACAGGATCTTCTTCCTGTCGGTTAAATTTTGCGTCTGTAGCACGTCATCTTCGTGGTGCAGCAATTTTAATGGCCAGTAGTGTAAATTAACGACCCATAAATGATGTAGTTCACACACTTGCTCTATAGTTAGAATAATGTAAAATCACAAAGCAAACTAATAGCGAAAGTGGTCGTAGTTAGAGTTACTGTTACGCTGGAGCGCATATCCATTTGGCACAGTACGATCATTCAAATCTCATAGCAAAATACAAGTTATCTACGCGAAAAGTTAGAGTTCACACCAGGCGCGCGGCTGCTCACCGCTCAGAGACTAAATCCCGCGATACCACACAACGCGAAATTTTCTAAGTCGTTTCACTTCCTATCTACCTAAAGACCGACCGTCCACTTCCGCGTCTGCATCCGAACTGTACTCTTTGGTGTCTCCAGCCGAACTGCCCGCTTTCGAGTCTGCACCAGCGCTGTCTCTCTGCAAGTCTCCGGCCGCGTTTCCCGCTCGCCGAATATCCTCGCTCAACTGACGGGCAGTTCCCTTTCCTCAAGCAGTCCATCTGATTAGCTACAGCTTATTCTACATTATTTTACATCTTGTGTTGTTGTGTTGTTGTGGTCTTCAGTCCTGAGACTGGTTTGATGCAGCTCTCCATGCTACTCTATCCTGTGCAAGCTTCTTCATCTCCCAGTACCTACTGCAACCTACATCCTTCTGAATCTGCTTAGTGTATTCATCTCGTGGTCTCCCTCTACGATTTTTACCCTCCACGCTGCCCTCCAATGCTAAATTTGTGATCCCTTGATGCCTCAAAAAATGTCCTACCAAACGATCCCTTCTTCTAGTCAAGTTGTGCCACAAACTTCTCTTCTCCCCAATCCTATTCAATACCTCCTCATTAATTACGTGATCTACCCACCTTATCTTCAGCATTCTTCTGTAGCACCACATTTCGAAAGCTTCTATTCTCTTCTTGTCCAAACTAGTTATCGTCCATGTTTCACTTCCATATATGGCTACACTCCATACAAATACTTTCAGAAACGACTTCCTGACACTTAAATCTATACTCGATGTTAACAAATTTCTCTTCTTCAGAAACGCTTTCCTTGCCATTGCCAGTCTACATTTTATATCCTCTCCGACCATCATCAGTTATTTTACTCCCTAAATAGCAAAACTCCTTTACTACTTTAAGTGTCTCATTTCCTAATCTAATTCCCCCAGCATCACCCGATTTAATTTGACTACATTCCATTATCCTTGTTTTGCTTTTGTTGATGTTCATCTTATACCCTTCTTTCAAGACACTGTCCATTCCGTTCAACTACTCTTCCAAGTCCTTTGCTGTCTCTGACAGAATTACAATGTCATCGGCGAACCTCAAAGTTTTTACTTCTTCTCCATGAATTTTAATACCTACTCGGAATTTTCCTTTTGTTTCCTTTACTGCTTGCTCAATATACAGATTGAATAACATCGGGGAGAGGCTACAACCCTGTCTCACTCCTTTCCCAACCACTGCTTCCCTTTCATGCCCCTCGACTCTTATAACTGCCATCTGGTTTCTGTACAAATTGTAAATAGCCTTTCGCTCCCTGTATTTTACCCCTGCCACCTTTAGAATGTGAAAGAGCGTATTCCAGTCAACATTGTCAAAAGCTTTCTCTAAGTCTACAAATGCTAGAAACGTAGGTTTGCCTTTTCTTAATCTTTCCTCTAAGATAAGTCGTAAGGTTAGTATTGCCTCGCGTGTTCCAACATTTCTACGGAATCCAAACTGATCGTCCCCGAGGTCCGCTTCTACCAGTTTTTCCATTCGTCTGTAAAGAATTCGCGTTAGTATTTTGCAGCTGTGACTTATTAAACTGATAGTTCGGTAATTTTCACATCTGTCAACACCTGTTGTCTTTGGGATTTGAATTATTATATTCTTCTTGAAGTCTGATGGTATTTCACCTGTCTCATACATCTTGCTCACCAGATGGTAGAGTTTTGTCAGGACTGGCTCTCCCAAGGCCGTCAGTAGTTCTATTGGAATGTTATCTACTCCCGGGGCCTTGTTTCGACTCAGGTCTTTCAGTGCTCTGTCAAACTCTTCACGCAGTATCGTATCTCCCATTTCAACTTCATCTACATCCTCTTCCATTTCCATAATATTGTCCTCAAGTACATCGCCCTTGTATAAACCCTCTATATACTCCTTCCACCTTTCTGCCTTCCCTTCTTTGCTTAGAACTGGGTTGCCATCTGAGCTCTTGATATTCATACAAGTGGTTCTCTTCTCTCCAAAGGTTTCTTTAATTTTCCTGTAGGCAGTATCTATCTTACCCCTAGTGAGACAAGCCTCTACATCCTTACATTTGTCCTCTAGCCATCCCTGCTTAGCTATTTTGCACTTCCTGTCGATCTCATTTTTGAGACGTTTGTATTCCTTTTTGCCTGCTTCATTTACTGCATTTTTATATTTTCTCCTTTCATCAATTACATTCAATATTTCTTCTGTTACCCAAGGATTTCTATGAGCCCTCGTCTTTTTACCTACTTTATCGTCTGCTGCTTTTACTACTTCATCCCTCAGAGCTACCCATTCTTCTTCTACTGTATTTCTTTCCCCCATTCCTGTCAATTGTTCCCTTATGCTCTCCCTGAAACTCTCTACAACCTCTCGTTCTTTCAGTTTATCCAGGTCCCATCTCCTTAAATTCCCATCTTTTTGCAGTTTCTTCAGTTTCAATCTGCAGTTCATAACCAAGAGATTGTGGTCAGAATCCATATCTGCCCCTGGAAATGTCTTACAATTTAAAACCTGGTTCCTAAATCTCTGCTTACCAATATATAATCTATCTGATACCTTCTAGTATCTCCAGGATTCTTCCACGTATACAACCTTCTTTTATAATTCTTGAACCAAGTGTTAGCTAAGATTAAGTTATGCTCTGTGCAAAATTCTACAAGGCGGCTTCCTCTTTCATTTCTTCCCCCCAATCCGTATTCACCTACTATGTTTCCTTCTCTCCCTTTTCCTACTCTCAAATTCCAGTCACCCATGACTATTAAATTTTCGTCTCCCTTCACTACCTGAATAATTTCTTTTATCTCGTCATACATTTCATCAATTTCTTCATCATCTGCAGAGCTAGTTGGCATATAAACTTGTACTACTGTAGTAGGCATGGGCTTTGTGTCTATCTTGGCCACAATAATGCGTTCACTATGCCGTTTGTAGTAGCTAACCCGCACTCCTATTCCTTCATTCATTATTAAACCTACTCCTGCATTACCTCTATTTGATTTTGTATTTATAACCCTGTATTCACCTGACGAAAAGTCTTGTTCCTCCTGCCACCGAACTTCACTAATTCCCACTATATCTAACTTTAACCTATCCATTTCCCTTTTTAAATTTTCTAACCTACCTGCCCGATTAAGGGATTTGACATTCCACGCTCCGATCCGTAGAACGCCAATTTTCTTTCTCCTGATAACGACGTCCTCTTGAGTAGTCCCCGCCCGGAGATCCGAATGTGGGACTATTTTACCTCCGGAATATTTTACCCAAGAGGACGCCATCATCATTCAATCATACAGTAAAGCTGCATGTCCTCGGGAAAAATTACGGCTGTAGTTTCCCCTTGCTTTCAGCCGTTCGCAGTACCAGCACAGCAAGGCCGTTTTGGTTAATGTTACAAGGCCAGATCAGTCAATCATCCAGACTGTTGCCCCTGCAACTACTGAAAAGGCTGCTGCCCCTCTTCAGGAATCACATGTTTGTCTGGCCTCTCAACAGATACCCCTCCGTTGTGGTTGCACCTACGGTACGGCCATCTGTATCGCTGAGGCACGCAAGCCTCCCCACCAACGGCAAGGTCCATGGTTCATGGGGGGGATTACATCTTAGCATATTTAAGTAATCAAAGCTTGATCACCTTCACATTCTAAATAAAGTAACAATAATATCAACGAGATACGTGGCCGAAATATTGTGCCAGAGCGACACAAACATCCGGGAGTAGACCCGATTATTCCACATGTCAAGATCTCGCCGGGAAAGCCTGAAGAGTTAGAACAATAATATCCATTGTTAAATTCTTTTACATAAAACCAATACAATTTCCTTCTTAACTTTGAATGTCACGGCCAGTAGCCTTACACCAATGTGCTTTCTGATAAATAAACAAAGAATAAAAGTAGCTATTACGCACTAAACTTTACAACAAATATTCTATTACCTAATGATTCAATAAGATGTCATGCTATCATCGTTCAATGAGTTTTGTGTTGAGGAAATGATGAGCTGATGCTTAACTGTAAATACTGATAATTTAAATTTACTATATCTTTTAAACAAATAAAGTTACAGAGTTGATATTTACAACGTTATATTTTAATGATGCGCTTCTATATGAAATGTCGATCGTTAAGATCGACCAAAGCGTTCAGATTTTAGCATTGAGGTGTTTGTTCAAAACTTGTTAATTTCAGTTTAACAGTAAATCCTAAACTATTATAGAGATGATCAATATTGAAGTTTTATTGGAATCATCATGAAAATTTATGAAGGATGGTAGATTAAAATTACTGTAGCTTCATTCCCTGCACTACTACAGAATTAACTAGTTTCCATAAATGTTTCCCTCTATAGCCGATCTTAGGTCCGCCATATTTAACGCTGCTACGTCTCGTCGGCCACAAACGGGTTCTACTGGGTTTCTCTATGACGTAGGTTCCCGTATGTCTCACTCGCACACTACAGCGCTTAGGCCTCAATGGACAATAGACGCCTGTGAGTTTCCCCATTTCGTGGTGAATCTGCGCCCTTTGTGGCACGCGGTCCTGGACGACAGGGTTCGTTTTACAATTCCTGTACGCTGACGCTTTCGGTCATATATTTAAATGATAGCGCAATGCTCGTTAACTCACAATCCCAATCGCGGCCTCCTGCCCAGAAGGTGGCAACACTGTAGTCGCTGCAGAACCTTCTGGTCGCCGCCCAGAACTACAACGGCTTCATCGGTATAGTCGTCGGGCCTCGACGCCAGGACGGTAGTTCAGCGTGTTTGGTCAGTGAGCTGCGTGTCCTCTATAATAAAAAAACAAAAAAAAAACTGTGTGAAGTATTCAGTGACGAACTTGAACGGGTGTCATGTGACGTCCGTTGAGATCAAATGAGGCAAAGAAAGCAAAAATGGAAACCATGAAGTCGCGGGATCGCATCCCCGTTGGACCTTGTATTTTTCAGTCTGCGCTTCAACCCAGTCTTCACCTCTCAACGGAGTGAGCAATCACCAGGAACGACACGTGGATCGGAGTCCACGTTAAACTGTGTATCCCCTTTCATCTGTTGAATAACTGTGGTAGGTTAGGGGCAGGCAAGTCACCGAAGTGGCGGCCAATTGAAAGACTTGCTGCAGGCCATTGAGCCACACGAAATTATTATTATCATCAGTGCAGTAAATTAACGTAGCCTCTTTTCGTAAAAAGCAAGTCTTTCTGCTGCTAATGTCAGCTGTGTCTCATTAAACCTTTAACAGCATCTGTCATCGGCGTGTAGACATTGTATCATTTTGTAGAGAAAGGATGATGGGAACAACTTTCTGGGGAACAAATGGAAAAAATATGAGAACACTTCTCAAACTACAGAAAAGAGCCATAAGAATAATAACCGAAATAATAGTCACCCTCATTCGAAAGAGCCGTTCAAGTCACTACGGATTTTAACTACACCTTGTGTGTACATTTACCAGTCGGTCTCTGTACGAAGCCATCGTACAACTGCCTCAGGAATCGGTACTGAGAGTGTTACGCTCCAGTTGTAAAACATATATTTTTACCACATGGATCGAGACTACGTTATCCATTTATTAAGTCCTACAAGGAAAGGGAACTAATCAGTCCATCGCAATACTACACGTACTGACTCGTCATATAAAATATTTATATGGTTCTGTAGTATGACATACCTTGAAGCTTTTAAGCCATTGGACACCTTGAAAAGCTTTTGTTTTCAAGCTGGTAGATGGGAAACTGTGATACCCAAAATGAAAAGACATCTTCGCTATGGCCCTGACATCAGTTGATAGTGTGCGTAGTGTTATTGTACGGAAAACGTATGTGTAGTGCGTACAGTGATTGGGATTGAGAAATGAATGAACACCGTAGCAACAGCCTTTTACATTATTTAATACGTTCAACGTAAAACAGTATTGTCCACTAGGGATAAACCGAAAGAGCACTGTGTTAAACAGACTGGCTTCATATTCGGGATGGTGGAGACTCTAAAAAAATGGTTCAAATGGCTCTGAGCACTATGGGACTTAACATCTGAGGTCATCAGTCCCCTATAACTTAGAACTAATTAAACTTAACTAACCTAAGGACATCACACACATCCATGCCCGAGGCAGGATTCGAACCTGTGACCGTAGCGCTCGAGCGGTTCCAGACTGAAGCGCCTAGAACTGCATGGCCACTGTGGCCGGCGTGGAGACTCTATTCTGCATCCAGCCAACCTGATTAGGATTCTTAGTGGTTTCCTTAAATTACATCAGGCAAATGCCGGGACGGTTCCTACTATAAGGCCACGGCCTATTGCCTGTCGTATCCTTATCAAACTGGACTGGCAAGTATGCAAATGCTTCTATAAATAATTCCTTTACTTCTGTTATTCTTAAATTTTAATACCAAGACGTGCTCAATATCCTTCTAAAAGATATCTACAGGTAAATAAAATTACTGCTGCTGCTACTTGAAATGTACCATTACCTTCACCCACTGGTCAACTTTATATCAAGTGGCAGACATGAAGATAAAGTATTCAAGTATTCAAGTCCCATGTAATTTTAGTATTTCATCAGAAGTTACAAGTCTCTGAATTTCCTGAACACTTGTCGTTCATTCTTTAGGACGGTGCTCCAATAGGAGATCAGAAAACGGCGAAGAATTTGAGATGTAGCTCTCGACGAGTACCTCAGCTAAGCAGCAACTTGCATTGGCAACTGCAACATGATTTCCACTTTCCTCTACGTCCTCGAGAAATTTCGGAACATATTTACACAGGATTGAAACGCAAATATGCGAAGTTACTCGTAAACTTCTCTATTGCGATGTAATCCAACACAGCGTGCATGCATCAAACTGTACAGGGTTAGAACTAACTATGACTGCTTATGACCGTTGCGTCTGCTTGACCAGACAAGTTACAAGACTGCCACAGGCTACGTGTTTTTCATCGACCCCTCAGTGTGCACACTTTCCAGCTCCTCGCATCATAGACCAAGTATCTGCCATCTGATCATAGACGTAGGACGAGTTTTCACTTATCTAGTATCTGTTGCCATCTGTAAAACAAAAACAAAAACAACGACATAGCAACAAACTGCTCTGCATTTTGTGCACTGTTCAGTACCCTGCTGCATTTACCAGAAACCTCAAGCACTTCGTTTTATCATCATCATATATTCGTATTTCTCTTTGCCGAACAGCAAGTGCTCATTTTTTCCCCCAGTTGTGCCCTTTTCTCTCTTCGTTTTTCAATCTGTCACTTCCTTTTGTTTTTTTTTTTTCTTCTTGCTCCATGCCCTATTTTCTATGAGATTCCTCTTTTTCTCCAATTTCAATCTCTTCTCTTAGGTCTCTTACCACAGTCTAATTCTATCTGCAAGTAAATTATCTTTCTTCTTGTATTCTTCGTAAACAAACATAAACTGTAATATTTTCTGCTATAGCTGTTAATGTTCTTACTGTTTCTCCCACAACTACATCCGAATATTAGATTTTATACTAAACATGAAAGCTCATGCAACAAGAGCCATAATGAACAATAATATAAAATTTGCAGAATGCCAGAGTCTCCCAATTTTTCCAGAGAAAATAAATAAATACGCTACGAAAACGGCAGAGCCTCTAACAATCGACGGAGAACACGCGTTAGAATTGTGACACCTGGTAAGCACCAGTTCAGTGGCAGTGTATGAACTCATTAAAACCAAACTAAAACCATCCTGCGCTTTCCCTCTACTTAGTACCGCCCTATGCCCCCACTGGTTTATTATCCACTGAAGTGGCCCAGTGATTAAGGCAGTGGATAGTGGATCTACATTCAGGAAGGCTGAGTTCAAAACACAGGCATGACTCCGTTATCTGTTATTTACTTAGATCACTTCCTTTGCGAAGGAAAATACTGCTCATATTATATTCCATCTTTGTCTATCTGAACTTGTCCTCTATATCTAATTACAGGGTGGCGCACGAAATGTGTTACCATTTTATTTTTGAATATAAACTTTATTGTCAATAAAATATGAAAGGAACATATACTACAATGAAGAGCCGTCCATGGACATTTGTTCTAACTCAGCACATGCTCTATATGTCCACCATTTCGTTTCCTAACTTCCTTCAAACGAACACTGAAGTTAGTGATTACCCTATGGCACATGTCTTCCTTAATTTCACTGCAAGCTTGAAGAATAAGTCTTCTGAGTTCCATTAAATCACGTGGACGTTTCGTGAAACTTTTTTCCTTTGGGTACCCCCAAAGAAAAAAGTCACATGGATTGAGGTCTGGACTATTGGGGGGCCAATTTTGTCCGTCATTGAAGCGACCTGGAAACCTGAGTGAAATGATCCGCATGTCGAAATGCTCGTGTAAAAACTCCAACACAGTGTTTGCAGTATGTGGCCTTGCTCCATCTTGCACGAACCACTGCGTGTTGAAGAGCAAGGCAGTAGCAAGAAGCTGTGGAATGAAGCTATTGCGAAGCATGCTCAAATAACCCTCGGTGTTCACAGTTTCTTCAAAGAAAAAGGGTCCAGTAGGTCCGTGACTGGAAATTACTGCCTACGCTGTAATCCTCGGAGCATAGTGTTGTCGTTCATGAAGCACTCGTGGGTTTTCAGTGGCCCAAAAGCGTACATTTTGTTTGTTAACCACACCGTCTAAATGAAAATGCGCCTCGTCTGGAAACCAAACGTTGCTGAGAGTTTCTTCCCTATCCTCCGCCCACTGAGCAAACAATAGTCTCTGCTGCTTGTGTTCTTCAGTGAGCTTCTGTGCACAGGTCATCTTGTATGGGTACATATGGAGGTCGCTTTTAAGAATGCGTTGAACGGAGCGTCTGGATATTCCCAGTTGCACTGCTGCCTTTCTACACGATTTCCCGGGACTTCTCTGTACAGTAACTCGTACCGCTTCAATATTCCCCGGCGAACAAACAGGCTTACTGTAGGCCGAGGTCGCTTCAGGTCGCTTCGCTTCCCATACTGTTCCTTCCTGTACAAATTTATCTTACAACCTGTGGATGGTCTCCTTGGAAGGGACCCATCAGGTGGTCTCCTTGCAAGGGACCCATCGGGTGTTAAACTGTTATCGAAAACGCCTTTGAGTCACAACAAGGCTTTTCGTTTCATGAAAAAGTAACACAATTGACGATCGTTGCCGTGTCGTCAGTCTTCCATTGTCAGCCATTGCTGCTTACTAGTCTCCTAGCGGCAGTATCGTGAATTACACGTCATTTCGTAACTCATTTGTTTTTCCAAGCTCTGCTGGTACTGCTGTAGAGATCCCAGCGGGATATCTAATGAGCGTCGTAAATTGTGAAAGAAACAACATTTCGTGCGCCACCCTGTACTTTGCCGATGATAGGCTGTCAAACTCAGTGTTTAGTCTTTCCTCCAGTGACTCTTTACCTCTTTTCCTGTAACCATTCGGCCTTCAAACTTCAATTACGTGATGAGAAACGTGAATCAGATACCTGGCAACATCCAGAAAAAGAAATTCTCCTTTAATCCAAAGAGAGTAAGAGTGTAGGCTCTCTAGACACGTGTTGGAAGAGAACAAACGAGCCTGTCACAGGTAGCTGTTTTGATTTCTCTCTTCTACCATAAAGAGTCGCTATTTCCACATCAACCTACTACGGAAGACTTGTAGCACGCTTCATCATCGTCGTTTAGAATACTTCACTAAATTGCCTGCACAAACAACGCAGCATATGTATACACGCGAGGTCTAACTCTTTCATTAGATAAAGGCGACGATGAATTTCGCTCGCCGCATGTGTCCTGAAACATATAACCTCATACCTTAACCGTGCAATTAGTAGGTAAGAGAAATGCAGCCTTCATTGGCATCGATCGAAACGTGGTGACTGTCATATATGATACCCACATATTTCTCGCATTTTCTTATGTCCTCTAGCGGTCACCTGTCTGGGGGCTCATAATATGGTGCTAAGTGACGGAAGCTTTCTGCAAAGTCACAGGCTCACTCCTTCGTACTTACTATAAAATACTGATAACCTTCTTGCTTCAGGAAGGTGACCTGAATTTGTGTGACTCGCCGCATCTCGCCTTTAGTACGTAGGATAGTGCAGTTCTTACCTTGTATCAGTGCCTACTAGAAGCGTGATAAGCTTTATTTCATCTCCCGTGTTCGGTTATGTACTATATCGGATATATTGTTTTGTTTGAAAAACATTCGAAAACTCTTAGCTCTACTCTCTGGCAAGCAAGGCTACCGATCGCTTATAGAAGTCTCCGTCCTCGCTTCTTCTTCCCAGTGGCCTTGCGAGTGGAACCTCGGACACTGCCGAGCGCTCATAGCGCTGCTTGGAACACTTCTTCCAGGCTTCTCGATTATCCGCGGCCTCGTGCAGAAAAGTCGCCGGAAGCAGTCCGCGGAAGTGATATATTCGACTGACTGCTTTGTTTCGCAGTGGGCACAGTCCCTATGACTGGCAGTCCCATCTTGTACATCAGTACTTTATCACTAGTCTACCGAACACCAGGTAGATTTTAGGGCTACAATGACGTAACAGTTATTACACTACTGGCCATTAAAGTTGCTACACAAAGAAGAAATGCAGATGATAAATGGTTATTCATCGGACAAAAATATTATACTAGAACTGACATGTGATTACATTTCCACGAATTTTGGGTGCATAGATCCTTAGAAATCAGTACCCAGAACAACCACCTCTGGCCGTAATAACGGCCTTGATACGCCTGGGCATTGAGTCAAACACAGCTTGGATGGCGTGTACAGGTACAGCTACCCATGCAGCTTCAACACGATACCACAGTTCATCAAGAGTAGTGACTGCCGTATTGTAACGAGCCAGTTGCTCGGCCACCATTGACCAGACGTTTCCAATTGGTGAGAGATCTGGAGAATGTGCTGGCCAGGGCACAGTCGAACATTTTCTGTATCCAGAAAAAAAGGCCCGTACAGGACCTACAACATGCGGTCGTGCATTATCCTGCTGAAATGTAGGGTTTCGCAGGGATCGAATGAAGGGTAGAGCCACGGCTCGTAACACATCTGAAATGTAACGTCCACTGTTCAAAGTGCCGTCAGTGCGAACAAAAGGTGACCGAGACGTGTAATCAATGTCACCCCATACCATCAAGTCCGGTCATACGCCAGTATGGCGATGGCGAATACACGCTTCCAATGTGCGTTCACCGCGATGTCGACAAACACGGATGCGACCATCATGATGCTGTAAACAGAACCTGGATTCATCCGAAAAAATGACATTCTCCAGATCTCTCACCAATTGAAAACGTCCGGTCAATGGTGGCCGAGCAACTGGCTCGTCACAATCCGCCAGTCACTACTCCTGATGAACTGTGGTATCGTGTTGAAGCTGCATGGGCAGCTGTACCTGTACACGCCATCCAAGCTCTGTTTGACTCAATGCCCAGGCGTATCAAGGCCGTTATTACGGCCAGAGGTGGTTGTTCTGGGTACTGATTTCTCAGGATCTATGCATCCAGATTGCGTGAAAATGTAATCACATGTCAGTTCTAGTACATTTGTCCAATGAATACCCGATTATCATCTGCATTTCTTCTTGGTATAGCAGTTTTAATGGCCAGTAGTGTAGTTCCCGATATAATTATTACAGTTATTATATGCGAACTGCGTATTTCGCAGATTTGGCATCAACCAGACAATTTAACCAAAGGGTCACAAGCATCTAATTTAGGGCGTGTAATGCGACACGTGTGGTTCAACCCCTAGACGAGTTTGATCCAAGGGTAAACGCAGCCATGGTCTCCGAGCTGATAGTCCAAGATGCTACAAACGCCGTCGAACTGTTCGTGCAGATGGTTGTTGTCTTGCAAACGTCCCCATCTGTTGACTCAGGGATCGAGACGTGGCTGCACGATCCGTTACAGCCATGCGGATAAGATGCCTGTCATCTCGACTGCTAGTGATACGAGGCCGTTGGGATCGAGCACGGCGTTCCGTATTACCCTCCTATACCCACCGATTCAATATTCTGCTAACAGTCATTGGATCTCGACCAACGCGGGCAGCGATGTCGCGATACGATAAACCGCAATCGCGACAAGCTACAATCCGATATTTATCAAAGTCGGAAACGTGATGGTACGCATTTCTCCTCCTCACACGAGGCATCACAACAATGTTTCACCAGGCAACGCCGGTCAACTGCTGTTTGTGTATGAGAAATCGGTTGGAAACTTTCCTCATGTCAGTACGTTGTTGGTGTCGCCACCGGCGCCAACCTTGTGTGAATGCTCTGAAAAGCTAATAATTTGCATATCACAGCATCTTCTTCCTGTCGGTTGAATTTCGCGTCTGTAGCACGTCATCTTCCTGGTGTAGCGATTTTAATGGCCAGTAGTGTACATTGACGAAAAAAAAAAGGAACACAATTAATCTAGAGTAATGAAGTTTCGGGAATACACTTTATCTAGGTAACATATGAAAGTGAATAACGTTGCAAGATCACAGGGTAATGTAAGTGCGAGATGAGCCATTGAAAATATGCGATGGTGGTATATTAATAGCCGGTGCAACCGTCAGAATGTTGAATGCAAGCACGCAAACATGCATGCATTGTGTTGTACTGGTGGCAGATGTCAGTTTGCGGGATAGAGATCAATGTCTGTTGCACATGGCCGGTCAATATAGGGACGGTTAATGCTGTTTGCGGATGACGCTGCAGTTGTCGTCCGATGATGTCCCATATGAACTCGACTGGAGACAGATCTGGTTATAGAGCAGACCAGGGCAACATGTCGACACTCTGTAGGGCACGCTGGCTTATAACAGCGGTATGTGGGCGAGCGTTATCCTGTTGCGGAACACCCCCAGGAATGATGTTCACGAATGGCACCACAATAGGTCGAATCGTAAGACTGACGTACAAATTTGCAGTCAGAGTGCGTGGGATAACCACGAGAGAGCCCCAGCTGTCATACGAAATCACACCCCAGACCATAAATACTGGAGTAGGTCCAATGTGTATAGCACGCAGTCCGGTTGGTTGCAGGCCCTTAACTGGCCTCCTTCCAACCAATACACAGCCAACACTGGCACCGAGGCAGAACCAGCTTTCATCAGATACAACAGACCTCTACCCTGTTCTCCAATGAGCTCTCGCTTGATACCACTGAAGTAACACCTGGCGGTGGTTTGGGGTCACTGGAATGCACACTATAGGGCGTCTGGCTCGGAGGTGTTCTTGAAGTAATCGGTTTGTAACAGTTCGTTGTGTCACTGTGGAGCCAACTGCTGCAGAATCAACACGATGTTCCAAAGCCAAACGCCGAACACGATGGTCTTCCCTCTAGGTAGTGCCACGTGGCAGTCCGGAGCCTGGTGGTGTTCTTGAGGCCGTACATTCTCATGACCATCGCTGCCAGAAGTCATGTATTGTGACTACGTTCCAATCTCGAATGAAAAACAGCCCACAGTTACACTAAATTATGTTTATTTTAAACCTTGACCGTGGTTTCTGCTATAATAATATAGCCTTCATGAGAAGTCCTAAAAATGATCAAAATAACATCTAGACCAGTGACACAATCTACACATAAACTTCAGAATAAGGTAAGTGATAACATATTACTTACATATACACTAATAAATGAAAAATATCTTAAGCCCAGTCGCTGCGTCAAGACCAATATAATAACTTCAACAGACATAAGCCTGTTTCGAACATAAGTAAAATTACTTATGGCACCATATGTCCTCTGCCACTACCTCTGTTACACTGGGCGCACGGTTGTCAAATGTGCCGCACTCCGCGCACCATAGGTGGCGTTCACCACAGTGGGCTACGTCGCACCGTTTGTCAGGCAACTAGTCAACATAACGACAATAAATTAATAACAGGCCTACATGTGCAAATGAAGGACCATATACTTATTAATACGCAAGTCCAACAGATGAAATACTGTTGCATACGATCATTAGAGTGGTAGAACATTAACAATTTCACATAACAAAGTTTGTCGTATCACTATTTGATGTATGATTCAGAAACGAGACCATCATATGCAAATATAACTTCAGCTTACATTATACGCTCTAATAACTTATAGGGCTAATTCTACCAGTCGACTGTAGTCGTTGTAACATAACTAAACTACCAATGATTGACATTATTTGTACACCTAGCACCCTAGTGCATGAGTGCGGTAACATCGTACAAGATGACAAAGGGCACATTAACATATCTTTCTCAACACAAATCACTGTTAACATAAAAGCAGCTCATGACTCTTTATGATAAATTCCTTCTGGAGCATTGTCCTAAAACATTAGTTTATCTCAAATGATAATCATACAATCATATGGAACAATCGAGTAAGGACTAGCACCTATCTGCCACGCCCAATACGGGCTGAAAACCTTCAAGGAAGCTGGAACTTTTCAAATAACACTGATCATTCAGTAAATTCCTATTGTCCAACTTTTTGTGCTTGTATATCTGCACCTCCTCCAATAAATCTAATTTCATACCCTCTGCTTCTTTACATATTAGTTCGGTGTCGTTAACGGGTTGGGGCGTATGTCCTCCGATGATGCGTTCAGCAAACGTTGACCCATTCTTATTCATACCCATCCTCGATGGCATATGTTCTTTTTATCTTACGGCTATAGACGTACCTGTTTGCCCTATGGTTCAAATGGCTCTGAGCACTATGGGACTCAACATCTTAGGTCATAAGTCCCCTAGAACTTAGAACTACTTAAACCTAACTAACCTAAGGACATTACACACACCCATGCCCGAGGCAGGATTCGAACCTGCGACCGTAGCAGTCCCGCGGTTCCGGACTGCAGCGCCAGAACCGCTAGACCACCGCGGCCGGCCTGTTTGCCCTATGTTCTACCACTCTAATGATCGTATGCAACAGTATTTCATCTGTTGGACTTGCGTATTAATAAGTATATGGTCCTACATTTCCACATGTAAGCTTGTTATTAATTTATTTTCGTGTATACTGACTAGTTGCCTGATAAACGGTGCGATGTAGCTCACTGTGGTGAGCGCCACATATGGTGTGCGGGGTGCGGCACATAAACGACCGTGCGCCCAGTATAACAGAGGTAGAGGCAGAGGACATACGGTGCCATATGTAATTTCACTTATGTTCGAAACAGGCTTATGTCTGATGAAGTTATTTTATTGATCTTGACGCAGCCGCTGGGTTTAAGATAATTTTCATTTATTAGTGTATATGTAAGTAATATGTTATCACTTACCTAATTCTGAAGTTTATGTGTAGATTCAAATGGTTCAAATGGCTCTGAGCACTATGGGACTCAACTGCTGTGGTCATAAGTCCCCTAGAACTTAGAACTACTTAAACCTAACTAACCTAAGGACAGCACACAACACCCAGCCATCACGAGGCAGAGAAAATCCCTGACCCCGCCGGGAATCGAACCCGGGAACCCGGGCGTGGGAAGCGAGAACGCTACCGCACGACCACGAGATGCGGGCTATGTGTAGATTGTATCACTGGTCTTAGAACTACTTAAACCTAACTAACCTAAGGACATCACACACATCCATGCCCGAGCAGCCGAGTGTTTCCGGACTGAAGCGCCTAGAATCGCTCGACCATAGCGGCCGGCCAGAAACCATGGTAAAGGTTTAAAATAAACATAATTTAGTGCAACTGTGGGCTATTTTTCATTCGAGACAATTACGTAACGGTTGCGGTTATCGCTGCCATGATGAAAATAATAAAAAATAATGACTACGTTTGTGCCAAATCTTTCTGCAATATCGCAGAAGGAACATTCACCTTCTAGTAGCCCTATGAAACGACCTTGCTCAAACTTAGTGATGTGCTGGTAATACCGTCTTTATCGCTTTAAAGGCATTTTTCACTAACGTCAACTCACCAAGTCCATTCACAAAGGTACCTCGTGTTCACGGCCGTTGCAGCGTGTATTTACAGCAAGGATATGCGTCCTTACAGTTGCGCTACCAGCGCCACTCTTACGCGACTGGCGCGAGATCTTAACATTAGAAACACGGCTGCCAACTTCAGTTTATGTCGCGCAGCTCCTTCTTGGTGTTGCGATTTCTTTTTGTCAGTGAATTTGCTTTGATTAGCAAGTAAGGCGCTCTTTCATGGAGATCACACGCCAGTCGCATTTTTGTAATTTTTCTCATCTATGGTACGTGAGATTCAGAACTAAAATGTCGATCTCCGAAAGCAGTTCAGTGCAACTGTAAAAATTTTCGAGAAAATCGACTTTGAAGTCTTCCGAGCACTTTCAGTTCCCTAAATCGTGGTAATTTTTTCTCCAACGACGGCGCGGTTTTGTGTTAGAATGCTCCCTTCGCATGTGGGTGGCCCGAGTTGGATTCCCGGTTCACCAAAAGTTTTAATCAAAGGTGCATGTTGTAGTATTTTTACCATGAAGTGAAAAACACGTAAAAATGAAGAAAATATATAACTCGTAATGATTTTTTAATTTAAACAACCTTTTGTAAAGATGGGTAATTAAGACTTTATATTTGCAATGAAAACTGGATTTTTGCGTGCGATATATACTTAGAAATAAGAAGACGTGGGTTTTTTCGTATAAAGTCAATTAGTTATTTAATAATTAGCATTTATTTACTGAATTTTGTATTTAAATGACGTAGGTCTTCGAACTGAACGGCAAAAAGAAAGAAAGAAAAGAAACGAAAAAAATAATTGCCAAAATGAGACCACTGATTACTAGTCTCGAGAGCTACCGACATTTTTTTCCGTCTTTATATATTTTAAGGCTCACGGAAATGTTCGTAGAACATGCACTGCCGTTTACATTTGCATTAGCCAGGAATCGAACCTAGGCCGCCCACATGGGAGGCGAGCATTCTAGCACAGAGCTACATGGCTGTTGAAGAAGTCGACCTCGATTTAAGGAATTCAAGATGTTTGGAAAACTTCGATGCCGATTTCTACGAGAATTTTCGATAGTTGCATCGAACTGCTTTGTCACAAAAATATTTGAGTTTTGAACTTCACGTACCATAAAACATCAAAAAAATACAAAAATAGGACTGCTGTGTGGGTCTCCTTGTTAGTCGTTGTGATGTCTTGCTGTACATGTTCTTTGCTGCACTTTTGCCAGGTGAGTTTGCTCTAGGGAATAATCCCAAAGTACTTTGCTGCTGCAGCCTATTGGATCGGCACTTCAAATAAAAGGATGGTGGGTGGCGCTAATTTGTGGCTCTTCGTCAGCACTTTTAGGGCTACTTGATACTGTGCCACGCGTGGCCATCTGCTCCACGTGTTTGTCTCCTTGGTAAGCCAGAGATGTAGAGGAAGTATAACACTGAGCCATGAACTGATCCATGAGGCAGTTTATCTGTGATTCTTCGTACAGAGGATTCAAAGGGAAACGCTGGTGCATCTTCTTTTTAAAACATACCGCATCCTTCCCAAATGCTTATCTGAAACAGTGACAATGTCGCTGCAGCGATAGAAAGACCGCTAGCTGCTTGCTTCGTAAATTCTAAACATATGTTGCAAATCCGCAGTGTGTGCCGTTTTCGCAATGTTCTCTTACACAGCCACGGCTTGCTCGTTACGCAGCTAATGAGAATGAAGTCTTATGTAATCCAGCTTCACTAAACGAGCAAAATATGCATCAGTAAAGCAAATTCCGAAAATATGCCTGATCTCCTTTACAAAAACCTATCAAGTTTTGCTCGTATGGGAAACTTACTTTCTGATAGGCTTTGATAGCCGTTTTTGACTGATATTGCCCTGGCCTCCACTCTTTTGACTGTACAACTTATCTTTCTACAGCTCTTTCCAGAGTCTCTTGTAACTATCATAGAATGCCCAAGTACTCGCCCAGCGACCCAATCTAGTCTTCCTATTATAATTTACAGTATAACTCTATCCTCGCCTTCTCTTTTTAGTGCCTCTTCGTTTAGCTCTTCATCTTCCCACTAAATACACTCCTGGAAATTGAAATAAGAACACCGTGAATTCATTGTCCCAGGAAGGGGAAACTTTATTGACACATTCCTGGGGTCAGATACATCACATGATCACACTGACAGAACCAGAGGCACATAGACACAGGCAACAGAGCATGCACAATGTCGGCACTAGTACAGTGTATATCCACCTTTCGCAGCAATGCAGGCTGCTATTCTCCCATGGAGACGATCGTAGAGATGCTGGATGTAGTCCTGTGGAACGGCTTGCCATGCCATTTCCACCTGGCGCCTCAGTTGGACCAGCGTTCGTGCTGGACGTGCAGACCGCGTGAGACGACGCTTCATCCAGTCCCAAACATGCTCAATGGGGGACAGATCCGGAGATCTTGCTGGCCAGGGTAGTTGACTTACACCTTCTAGAGCACGTTGGGTGGCACGGGATACATGCGGACGTGCATTGTCCTGTTGGAACAGCAAGTTCCCTTGCCGGTCTAGGAATGGTAGAACGATGGGTTCGATGACGGTTTGGATGTACCGTGCACTATTCAGTGTCCCCTCGACGATCACCAGTGGTGTACGGCCAGTGTAGGAGATCGCTCCCCACACCATGATGCCGGGTGTTGGCCCTGTGTGCCTCGGTCGTATGCAGTCCTGATTGTGGCGCTCACCTGCACGGCGCCAAACACGCATACGACCATCATTGGCACCAAGGCAGAAGCGACTCTCATCGCTGAAGACGACACGTCTCCATTCGTCCCTCCATTCACGCCTGTCGCGACACCACTGGAGGCGGGCTGCACGATGTTGGGGCGTGAGCGGAAGACGGCCTAACGGTGTGCGGGACCGTAGCCCAGCTTCATGGAGACGGTTGCGAATGGTCCTCGCCGATACCCCAGGAGCAACAGTGTCCCTAATTTGCTGGGAAGTGGCGGTGCGGTCCCCTACGGCACTGCGTAGGATCCTACGGTCTTGGCGTGCATCCGTGCGTCGCTGCGGTCCGGTCCCAGGTCGACGGGCACGTGCACCTTCCGCCGACCACTGGCGACAACATCGATGTACTGTGGAGACCTCACGCCCCACGTGTTGAGCAATTCGGCGGTACGTCCACCCGGCCTCCCGCATGCCCACTATACGCCCTCGCTCAAAGTCCGTCAACTGCACATACGGTTCACGTCCACGCTGTCGCGGCATGCTACCAGTGTTAAAGACTGCGATGGAGCTCCGTATGCCACGGCAAACTGGCTGACACTGACGGCGGCGGTGCACAAATGGTGCGCAGCTAGCGCCATTCGACGGCCAACACCGCGGTTCCTGGTGTGTCCGCTGTGCCGTGCGTGTGATCATTGCTTGTACAGCCCTCTCGCAGTGTCCGGAGCAAGTATGGTGGGTCTGACACACCGGTGTCAATGTGTTCTTTTTTCCATTTCCAGGAGTGTATTTAACACTTTGAATCCTGGAATACTGCTGGTGGAAGAAATTTTCATCGGTCGTATTTGGCCGGTAGCAATGGGAGAGGTGTTGGCTCAAAGCCCCTGATCACCTTACTTAGCTCCGACGTCCTGGATTACACTCCACAGCTCTCCGCAGTGCGTCACGGAGGGAAAGCATCTGGCGCTGTTATTGGTGATTAGTATGTGGAAGGACGGCCCCCTTAGTGCCACTCACGATGGGTAGGCTATGTGACGACACCAGGTATCACCTTCTCCGTTGCTTTCATCCATAACATCACAAAAATAACGCTACACTGCACACTTCGTAGCAGGTCGCTGGCAGACAATGGCGAACAACCTCCTGTATGAACTTGATCAGGACGGCAATGAGGGACTTCCGCATCTGTCCCCAACCATCATTCCCAAAATATGGGAGTAATTTTGACTATGTATTACCACACATTAAGTGGTGCTGTCTATCTTAACGTGCATGAAAACAGTTGCTATTGCATCCTTGTAGCGGCTGTAGAGGGCACTTGTTACATGATGTTCTGCATAGGAACGTAATCCGGAAATGGTCCTTGTCCATGTTACGAAGAAAACAGTTGGGCTAATATCGACATTTCTTACGTAGTTAACAGCTAAAACAGTTCATGTAGAACACACCAGAAACGTTGTAAACCACTTTCATAACATGTGCAATGTTTTTGGCACTCGTGCTTGGATAGTTTTATTAGGCTCTACGTCCATCCAATCGAGCTCAGTCGTATGCACTTTCCCGAGACGAAGCATGGCCCGGGCTCGTCGAATATCTAGCAGTGGACAGTCATGGAGGACAGTGGTTTTAACATAATGGCAATCCATTACGCTTTATATCTCCCATCCTAAACTGTAACAGAGGCCACATCGAGAACATTTTCCCACAAAGTGGCATACCATTTGGTGCCACCCGCCCCTCCCCCCCCCCCCCAAACTCCGTCGATCAGACAGTTCTCGCTTTTTATTGTGATTTCAATCATTTTGTTCATTTCGTTAGTACAACAGGACCTCCGTAGCTGAATGTTAGCGCTCGCTCTTTACATGCTCTGGGCCTTGGTTCCTGGTGACAGCACCAATTTAAACTGAAATTGCGTCAAATAAAAATATTTGCTCCAGGCTATGAGCCACAGTAGATTTATTATTTATGTACAGCAAAAAGTTGATAGAATGAAGGCTTTCACCATCGGATGACGTTGCTGCTGTAAACCTCTCAGGGTCGTGGTCCACGAAACTCTTCTGTTCCTAACGTTTCGTCCAGAACTGCACTGGACATCTTCAGAGGTGTTGCCCTTCCATTCAGTCTTGTCGAGGGAAGTGTGTGACCAAGGAATCAAAAACTTTCAGTGAACACGTGTGCGCAAATGAGCCCTTTGTATGATACTTTCGAATGAGTAGTTACGAGCCGCAACTGATTTTAGTGTGAAATTTTGTCGCAATTGGTACAAACGTATTTTTTGTGTAAACTTTTCGATTAAGTCCACATCTCACTTGACTCAGATTTCACCCATGGCCAACGGTACCTTGACCAACGCTGGGGAAAGTGATACATACACGATGTCGCACCGGCATCCAATACGGCAGTACTGCTCAGTGTGGAGATGTCGAACATGGGGTGCATCTCGGACTCCCAGGTCACCTCACCTCAATAATATGCATTTTTCTGTCTGATGTTACCTCCTTGGTACGACTGAGGGACTGGACCAGCAAACTATACAGTCTTGTCAGTATATACGAGATGATCTTGACGACTGCAACATTGTTTCCATGTGTGAGGACGACAAATGTAACACCTCCTTTAGCAGATGCGAATGTATAGTGCAAGATACCTCGTGTGGGAGGGAGAAAGAGGTGAGAATTTTATTTAAATTCTGTAAATGAAATGCAAGGAGTGCTGTTCAACATATAAGTGGTTTACTCAGTGAAACTGCATTAAACTGCATGTGCAATAATTATTGAAATTTTATCAGATTCATTTAACAATCACTAACAAATTATTCAAATAATGATAAACAAAAATAAAAAAAATGGGTCGCCAGATACTGTAGAAATTATAAAAGAAAACAACAAATAGAACTGAACTGGCACCAAGAGCTCACAATAAGTGAATTATATAAGGTGCCTACCCTGGTATTTGCCTTTTAACATGAGCATTGTATGATTCCATTCTAATTTAACATATAAATAAATTACACGAGACGGGTTGGCATGGTGTAATAAATGAGGAAGGAATAAAGAAAAAAAGGAGCTGAATATGTGACTCTCTTAACGATCAAACGGTGAATACTGTGCCTTGCGTCTTTATGAGCATCTAACACATAGCAAAGAAACTGAAGAAAGCCAAAGAAGAATGCGCAGCTAGGAAAGCGGGCGTGGATGTGTGTGATGTCCTTATGTTAGTTAGGTGTAAGTAGTTCTAAGTTCTATGGGACTGATGACTTCAGCAGTTAAGTCCCATAGTGCTCAGAGCCATTGGAACCATTTAGTACTACCGTCATCGGACATGTAGTAAATAAAAATGTGATCCTGAGTTAAGCTCTTCATAACGCGCACAGTGAGTGGAGCTTGCCTACTTGGATCTAACAAACTTTGCTCTCTACGCTGTTTACGACGAATGCAAAGTGCATCGTCTCATGACAAGCGATAAGAGGATCCTTGCGACTTATCGGAAGCAGTCAAGAGTGAACTCCTGCCTCCTCAGAAGCAATATTCGGAATACCCATACTAGTGCGCTCCTCGCACCTGGAGAGAGAGAGCCGCTCCCCTCCAGCGTCTTGTCTCCGTCCTTCCGCAAATTACGTAACTCGTACTATTTTTCAATGCGAACATTAGATTCTTGCCAATGAAGAGGTCCCTTTCAAAATTTCCTCCCTCCTTCCCGTCGCATTCCGCGAGGAGAAGAGAGCGATACTCTGTGTGAGACAGAGTATACAAATAAACCAAGACTTCTCCCTTTGAGTATTGTCGCTACGTTCCCAGGTGTTCCGCTCGCGGGAAACGGCCAAAATTCCCCGGGCCACTTGAGATTCTTGGATACCCAAGTCGTGCTGTTGCTATGCAACTCGCCGCTTTGTCCGCGTTACCTAGAATCGTCACAAAGCTGTTTTTCGCTCTAAGTTTGTAGTTTCTGCTGCCTCGGGCACACGTGCGAATGTCCACGGCTTCCCTTGGCAGCGTGTTGATGAACGCAGCGTCTTCACCTGTCGCTAATCCTCTGGGGGCCTGCCCTCTGTGAAGCGTGCCGACATGAGCACGCGACCACCGCTCGCCCGTGGGCGCACTACCTATGTCCACCTGGTCGCCGGGCTTCCCAGCTAGGAACACATCAGAAGAATTCCTTTCATGCACAAAATGTACCAAGTTTGCAAATAGAAGAATCATAGCCCTTTACCGATGCTTAATGACACAATAATTCACCTCCATCACACTTCATATATTCCAATAAACCAATGACTGATTTTAAAAGCAATTATCTCCTTTAATTACAAACATGAAAAGCTTTGACGCTTTTTAATAGTAAAGTTTAACATGGAATGGGCTGACGTGATATTGTATTTCTCGTTAAGGTAAGCCTTGTCTGACATTTTCTTCCAATTAGATCTTGACTTTCCGGAAAATTACTCGTTCCAAATACATTCATACTAACAAGGACGATATTTGATACTGAAGTCATTGGCAGCACATAAACACATATTTGCAATTTTTTCGCGAATGTCTCATCTGCTGACTCACGTTGATTGGGACGTTTTTGCTTCTATTATCGTATACTTATGCCATTCCATTTTCCGCTATTGTATACAAATTTTGCACTTGGGGCTCCTCTTTCGCCTGTACTGTGCGAAGAGTAGTACCCCCTGTTTCTATCCAAAAATATTGCCCTTCTTCCCAATACAAATTTTAGTTGCTGCATATACAGGCAATTTTGAGCGCAAGAACATCTGACGTACACGTATACTAAAAAAATTCCAGGCTACTTTTAAGAGATTGCTTGTAACTATATTTTATCTAGTCCTACTATATAAAAACTACCTTCGAAGTGTGTAGATACTCTGTCTAATCTGTACAGCGATCTAGTAATGGGCTGACACAATTCACGCAAATGTGGTAAACCCTATAAGCATATAAGCTGGTATTTTTTTAAAGATCGTTGCATCAGTTATACTGGCTGACAACCCCGACGAATCAGTAGGTTCCCACAACTCCGAAACACGCTGTAAAAACATCTGCTTAGTTCAAGAGACCACAACTCTCACGTAATAACTGTACACACGCCCCATTAAGCTTAGAATGCTGTCACATGTAATGGGCAAATAAATTCATATATCATTTACAGCTCATACAGCTGACAAATTGCATCGATCAAGCGTAACCAAACGAACCATTATATCTCTGACTCTTACTTACTTTGTTCTCAATGTGTCTTTTCAAATAAGACTGTTTTCCCACACAAAAGGCTGATATACTAATTACGTTGTTACTTACTTTTCTCGTTTACGTACATTAAACCTCGTTTTCTCTATTCTTTGTTCTGCGTTTTTGCTGCTAAGAAAGCAAAAAAACTTCTAATTGCAAAGTCAGTGACATAACTACTGCACTCCGTTAATATTTTTAAGTACGGTAAGTATATTTTCCCTTGTTTCCTTCTTTCTTTCGCTTACTTATATTTTACAGTTATTTGTTTTACAGGCGAAAGGTTCAACCTATTCACTATTTTTTTGTTTAAGACTCTTTTGAATCACAACTACATCGGTACACCCTAACTCGGTGACATATTTAATTTCAGTCTTTGAAATATTTTGCGCTGTACGTACTCTCTATAGAGATTACCAATGTCTTTGCTTCTGAACACTTTACACGTAATAACTGAACTGATAAAATTTGTCTTTTCTTTTTCTGTATATTTCTTTTCTTTTTATATTTATATTTTCTGTAATACTGATTCCAACCCATTTGGATTAAATAATCACATAGAATGAAGAGTCAGAAGCTTAGTTTTTGGCTTTAATGTAGCGAGGTTGTATTCATGAAATTTTTGTTTACACTAATATAGTCGCTGAGAACGAGTGCCACTGCGAGCCAAAATACTGAGAAAGCTCACAAAAAAGAAAGAAAAACTGATGCCACCGCCACTTTCACCCTATCATTTAAAATATACAAGCAAATCTCTTGCTCTTCAGGCGTTGGCGACTAACTACCGCTCTTTCACAGTTTTTTACAGTATGTAACGGTCACTCATCACAGTTTTTCCCTTTAAGTGTACGATAAACGTGAACGTAGCTTAAATTAATTATTCTTAAGTAATAGAACTCAGTACATTGTCCTCGACGGTAAGTGTTCATCAGATGCAGGGATACTGTCGGTAGTGCCCCAGGGAAGTGTGATAGGACCGCTGTTATTTTCTATGTACATAAATGATCTAGTGGGGAGGGTGGGCAGCAATCTTCAGTTGTTTACTGATGATGCCGTGGTGTACGGAAATGTGTAGTCGTTGAGTGACTGTAGAAAGATACAAGACGACTTAGAGAAAATTTCCAGTTGGCGTGAAGAATGGCAGCTAGCTCGAAATTCAGAAAAATGTAAGTCAATGCGGATGAGTAAGAAAAACGAACCCAAATACAGCAATGGTTGTGTGTTGCCTGACACTGTCATATCTATTAAATGTCTGCGATAAATGTTGCAAAGCGATATGAAATGGAATGAAGGGAATGCTAATGGTCGACTTCGGTTTATTGGGAGAATTTTTAGAAAACTGTGCTTCATCTGCGAAGGAGCCACATAAAGGACACTAGTGCGAGCTGTTCTTAAGTACTGCTCGAATTTTGGGAACAGCACCAGCTCGGATCAAAATAAGATATCGAAGTAATACGGAGGTGCTAGATTTGTTACCGGTAGGTTCGACTAACACGCAAGTATTACGGAAATGCTTTGGGAATTCATATGAAAAAGTTTAGAGAACTGTCGTTCGAAGCTGACTGCAGAACGATTCTACTGCCGCTAACATACATTTCACATAAGGACCAGACAGCTACGACAAGAAAAATTAGGGCTCATGCGGAGGCATATAGATAGTCGTTTATCGCTCGCTCTTTTTGCGATTGTAACAGGAAAGGAAATGACTACTGGTGGTACAGGGTACCCCAGTCACGCTCCGCACGGTGGCTTGTGAAGTATGTATGTAGATGTAGATGTAGAAGACAAACTTTCTCGCAATTGGTTAAAGATTTTTCCAACTATAGGGCAAATTAGGTTGCACGACGAATCTCACATTCGATAATTGACTAACTAGTACCTGCTAACAATATACTATGCACCTGAGTCTACGTCACGAGCTCAGTGCACTTCACCAACCAATCCCATACACAACCAGAAACCACTTTTCTTCGCAACACGGTTCCGTACAGGCCTACTAGTACAATAAACCCGAAAAAAATCGTAGCCAGTACTGATTCCAAATGATCATCTAACCAAATATCTGCAAACAACAATTGATTCGTTAAAATATAGCAATCAAAATACAGTGAAATCCTTCCCGGGTTCAACATCTAAACATCTATTGAAGCCCACTAAATACTCTTGTGTTGGTAAAGATCTGAAAACGCTGTTCAACACTCGGCCGCGCGGGGTAGCCGTGCGGTTTAGGGCGTATTGTCACGGTTTGCGCGGCTCCCCGCCCCCTCGCCGTCGGGGGTTCGAGTCCTCCCTCGGACACGAGTGTGTGTGTTTTGTCCTTAGCGTAAGTTAGTTTAAGTTAGATTAAGTAGTGCTTAAGCTTAGGCACCGATGACCTCAGCAGTTTGGTCCCATAAGATCAAAACCACGCAGTTGTACCAACCGCTGTAAATACTGCTAGGAACTGTTCTAATATCTCTCGAAATTTGCATAATTCTGTTACTGAATCACGAAATCCATCGGCAGTCAGTCTGGCACGTTGACTTAGACAACCTGGTAAACTGAAGCCTGAGTTACTCAAGGTCGTACTGCCTATTAAGACTACATAATTTTTTGAACGATTAATATGAACAAACGAACAGCGCAATCACCACTTTTAACAATTATCATATTGTAATCGCTGGCCGTCATGTCTTTTCTCAGCTGTCAGCTGCAGTTCGACGTAATCTCTTTGGCGCTCAGGGTGCTGTTTGGCTGAAATTATCGATTAGTTGTAGGTGGAGACTTTAATCTGACACCCATTGACTGGGAAAATTATACGTTTATCACAGGGAGCAGAAGCAAAGATTCATGTGAAGTTATTCTAGGGCGCTCTCAACATACAGCCTTGAGTAATTGGTTCGAAAACCAACACGAGATGGGAACATATTAGATATCTTGGCGACAAACACACCTGATCTCTTTGAGGAAGTTAATCTAGAAGAAGGTATTAGCGACCATAATGTCATTGTAGATTCTATGTCAGTGGAAGTTGAAAAAAAAAAAACACAGCGTAGAGTTTTCTTGTTTGGGAAAGCAAATAAAAGTGTCATTAATGAATATCTTCACAGTCAGCTCCAAGTTTTCACCGTGGGACACAAAGATATTGAGCATCTTTGGTCGGAATTTAAAGGTGTTGTCCACCATGTGCTAGAGAAATATGTGCCTAGTAAAAATATAGGAGAGGGAAGGATCCACCTAGGTACAACAAACATATTAGGAAGTAGCTGAGAAAGCAGAGAATTTTGCACAATCGTTTTAAACGTAGTCACTGCCCCGCTGACAAACAGAAATTATGCGAAATGAGAGCAGCTGACAGAAGCACAATGAGAGATTCTTTTAACGAATTTGAAAGCAATATTTTATCTCTAGGTTCTAAAAATAACCCCAAAAAATTTTGGTCGTACGTAAAATCCAAGAACGCTACAAATAATTCAATACCTTCTCTTGCTGACAGTACGGGTAATGTAACTGATGGTGATAAACAGAAGGCCGAAATTCTAAACCTAGCTTTCTAAAACTCGTTTACGGTAGAGGACTGCAGCACCATTCCCCCTTTCACTTATCGAACAAACGCAAGGATGGCTGACATAGTGTATCTGGGATTGTAAAACAGTTAAGATCCTTAGACGCCAGGAAGGCATCTGGCCCAGACGGTATCCCCGTAAGATCATGTGGTGTCACTGCCAGACACCACACTTGCTAGGTGGTAGCTTAAATCGGCCGCGGTCCATTAGTACATGTCGGACCCGCGTGTCGCCACTGTGTGACCGCAGACCGAGCGCCACCACACGGCAGGTCTCGAGAGACGTACGAGAACTCGCCCCAGTTGTACGACGACGTTGCTAGCGACTATACTGACGAAGCCTTTTCTCTCATTTGCCGAGAGACAGTTAGAATAGCCTTCAGCTAAGTTAATAGCTACAACCTAGCAAGGCGCCAATTGTATCAGTGCATGTATTTTACGAGTCTCATTTGTATAGTCAAGAGAGATGTACCAAAGGAAGCATTAAAAGTTAAGTATATTCCAAAGCTACGTATTTTCTTTATAGCAGTCATAACGTATCCTGTTCCAGACTTGACGCCAGTCGGCGTGTGTGTACGCGTGCCTTTCGGCTTCCTTCTCAGTGTGGCGTAGCTAGCTTGTTACGCCACAACAGATCATATGTTGACTATGCTACAAATATAGCACCATTCTTATCCATCATCTATCAGAGATCGTTGGAACAGAGGAAAGTTCCACAATACTGGAAGAAGGCCCAGGTCATAGCAATCTATAAAAAGGGTAGAAAATCGGATGCACATAATTACCGGCCAATTTAACTGACATCGATTTGTTGTAGAATCATGGAACATATTTTGTGCTCAGACATAATGACCTTTCTAGACGCTGAGAAGCTCGTCTGTAGAAACCAGCAAGGTTTTGGGAAACAGCGATCATACGAGACACAGCTGGTTCTCTTTGTGCATGATAAACAACAAGCTCTAGATACCGGCTCCCAGGTTGATGCCATATTTCTCGAATTGCGAATGGCGTTCGACTCAGTTCCCCACTGTCGCTTGCTCCAAAAAGTGCGCGCTTACGGTCTATCCGATGACGTATGCGGTTGGATAGAAAGTTTTCTAACAGACAGAGAGCAGTATGTCGTCCTGAACGAGGTAAATTCAACAGAAACAAGCGTCACTTCGGGTGTGCCCCAGGGCAACGTAATAAGTCCGCTGCTTTTTACGATTTACATAAACGATCTGGTTGATGATATTGACAGCGACATTAGACTGCTTGTCGATGATGCTGTAGTCTACAGGAAAGTAATATCACACGAAAATTGTGAACAAATCAATGAGGATTTGCAGAAAGTAAATGCGTGGTGTAATGACTAGCAGTTATCTCTCAGTATTAGTAAGTGTAACCTACTGCGTATAACAAGGCGAAAATCCCCATTAATGTACGAGTACAAAATAAATGCCCAGTCTTTGGAAGCGGTAACATCCGTCAAGTATCTGGGTGTGATTATTCTAAACGATCTCAAATGTAATAATGAGATTACACAAGTAACGGGTAAGGCGAACTCTAGATTGCGGTTTATTGGTAGAATCCTGAAGCGATGCAGTCCTTCAACAAAGGAAATAGCTTACAATACGTTAGTTCGTCCAGTCGTAGAGTATTGTTCGTCTGGATGGGACCCTTACCGGTGGGGTCTGATTGAAGAGATTGAGAAGGTCCAAAGAAGAGCGGCAAGATTCGTGACCGGTACATTTAGCCATTGCGAGAGCGTTACAAATCTCATAGAAAGTTTGAAGTGGGACACACTTGCAGATAGACGGCGCGCAAAACGGAAGGGGCTGCTACTAAATTCCGAAATCCAATCTTCACCGGGGATGTAGAGCATATATTAACTTTCAAATCGCGCAATGATGACCATTCAAAGATAAGGGAAATTAGAGCTCGTACTGATGCGTTCAGACAGTCGTTTTTCCATGGCGTGATACGCGAATGGGACAGGGGGAGGGGTGGGGGGGAATATGACTTTAGCGTGAATTGTGCCCTCCTCCACACACCGCATGGTGGCTATCGGAGTATATATGTAGATGTAGAAGACATTCGATAGGCAACATTCAGCAGCATTCTCCTCTCGTCTTACGTCTACAACATTTTCAAACAACAGTACATCAAAAAAATAACAACACTACAAAAGAACAACCATTTATATAACGGCCACAGTACAGTAGATAAGTTATGGCGTCGTGTAAACTTTACCACGGTGACAACCACCACATACTTTGGCACGTCACACGCCGATCTCAGCTTGGCGTCCCAAGCGGCGGATTGTTTTGGTTGCGCCATAAACCGGCCCTGGCTGTGACGACACTACGTTCTCGGAAAGGTGGACAGGTCAAGGTGAACATGGGCGTGACCCTGAATATCCCTGGACTTTACTTATTTATGTATCTTTTTTCTTTTTAGGGTCCCGTGTCTGAATCTGTAAAAACGGAACCCTATAATGACCGCTTTTTTGTCTGTCTGTCCGACTGTTAATAATCTTTCTTTTCAGGAACTAATAGTCGCCTCAAGTTCAACATTACGGTCTATGGTCCCTTAGCGATGTAAAAGTCTAAGTCAATTCAATGAAAAGATACGGCAATTGATGTGACATATTTTGATACTCGAAAACTCACTCATAAGAGGCTATAATGTGGTTCCCACTGACATAGAATCACCAAATTTGGCAAGAAGAAACGTTCCATAGTAAAAGTAAAGGCAAAAAAATCCCAAAATTGTTCATTTGAAATTATATAACACAAAAAATATTTTTTGTCATTTTTTTATCCGTCTGTCTTTTTGTCTGTTAACACGCTTTTTCTCCGGAACAGATTGGTGTGTCAAGCTCAAATTTATGTCACATACTAAGGTCAATGGTCTCTCGGCGGTGTAAAAATTTTAAGCTTCGAAGTCAATGCAATATTAAGATACGGCCACTTATGTCTCATATTTCGATAAAAAAAGTAGATCATCAAAACCAATAGGGTACTTTCCGTTGACATAGAATCACGTAATTCGGCAAGAAGGAAGGTTTCACAGTACGAGTAATGGAAAAGAACCTGAAAACTGTCAATTTGCAATTACAACAATATTATGAAAAGGAAAGTTGCTATTCACCATATAGCGGAGATGCTGAGTCGCAGATACAAAAAACTGTCACAAATAAAGCATTCGGCCAGTAAGGCCTATGTCAAATACAGAAGACAGAGACATACACTGTCACGCAAACGCAACTAGCATACACATGACTGCAGTCTCAGGCAGCTGAGGCCACACTGCCAATTGTTCAATTTTTGATTATTCTTCTTCTCCTTTAGCTGGTGCCTTGTCCCGCGGTTTCGCACGGTCAGCGCGGTTATGATCGGATTTGGCAATATTAATTTTGAAGGAGTGGCCAGATGCCATTCGTGTCACCGCCCCGTATCCCTGGGACGGAATTAGTGTACCCAAGCTGTCTGCGTCTAGTGTAATCCATGGAATGGTGCGAACGTGTTGAGATGTCTGCGAGTCGTGTAACTGAGGCGGAACATGGGGACCAGCCCGGTATTCGCCTAAAAACCACATCCAGGGTGGATTCGATCCGGGGCCGGCGTGCCTACCTGAGACCAGGAAGCAGCGCATTAGCGCTCTCGGCTACCCTGGCGGGTTCAGTTTGTGATTATATGACACGAAAAAATACTTTTTTTCTCATTTGTTATCTGACTACAAATTTGAAACTAAAACATTCTAGAAAGTTTTGGCCTACCTGGGACCGATGTCTCGCTAGTATCAATGTCCATAACAGGGGAAAATAGTGGATTTTAGCGATTCCCGTAATGGATAACCCTCAGTGCGCGAGTCCTACTCGCGCATGGACAATCCCCCCTCCCCCCCCCCCTCCCATCCACCCCCGCCCTTGCGGAGCTGGGAAGAAACGTTTGCGAAAAGCCCGCGCACTTGGAGCAAGTCCTTGTTGCTGGTGTTGCGCTTGGGACGGGTGAATGGCGCGTCTCGATAACCGCGAGAACGTCGCCGAGAGAGACGGCAGAGGCTCAGCTGTTCCGGCCTGCCCGCCGCAGCCGGGGTCGCGCCGACCTTGCCGGTCGCCCACGCGCAGCGCAGCGCAACCGCGCCGTACCAGGCGCGGACGGCACCTGCGGACTCGAGCCGCCGCGTCCGTCCAGCTGTCCCCGCCCATAGGGCACGCGGAGCGCCGCCACACCTCGCCCTGTGCCATCCACGGCTCGGTAAACTCACTACCTTCGTGTATGTGCTTACCGGTTTCACCCCGGACCTCGTTCGCATAAGCCTCAAATTACATACATACTCAACAACAGGCCATGCCATGCATGACGTTACGTGATTAGATGTTCAGTAAGTTGGGAAGAGGTCCACCATGACAAATCTGCTAGTTCTTCGTTAACTCTGTAAATGATACTAATCTCCAAACTCTTTCTCATATAGACCAAATATTCAGACGCAGCCGAGAAACTGATTTAGACGACACACAGACTCCTTACGACTGCGACAGACAGATTTCCTCTGGCTCGTGATGTTAAACTTTGTGTATATAATGCGGAACATTACGTGTACAACGGACTGACGACTTCTGATTTAGAATTGCGGATAATAGGATAGCAGTGGAATAGTAAACTACTGGCCATTAGAATTGTTACACCAAGAGGAAATGCAGATGATAAACGGGTATTCATTGGACAAATAAATTATACTAGACATGACATGTGGCTACATTTTAACGCAATTTGGGTGCATAGATACTGAGAAACCAGAACCCAGAGCAACCACCTCCGGCCGTAATAGCGGCCTTGATACGCCTGCGCATTGAGTCAAACACAGCTTGGATGGCGTGTACAGGTACAGCTGCCCATCCAGCTTCAACACGATACCACAGTTAATCAAGAGTAGTGACTGCTGTATTGTGACGAGCCAGTTGCTCGGCCACCACTGACCAGACGTTTTCAATTGGTGAGAGATCTGGAGAATGTGCTGGCCAGGGCAGCAGTCGAACATTTTCTCTATCCAGAAAGTCCCGTACAGGACCTGCAACATGCGGTCATGCATTATCCTGCCGAAATGTAGGGTTTCGCAGGGATCGAATGAAGGGCAGAGCCACGGGTCGTAACACATCTGAAATGTAACGTCCACTGTTCAAAGTGCCGTCAATGCAAACAAGAGGTGACCGAGACGTGTAACCCCGTACCATCACGCCGGGTGATCCGCCAGTATGGCGATGACGAATACACGCTTCCAATGTGCGTTCACCGCGATGTCGCCAAACACGGATGCGACCATCATGATGCTGTAAACAGAACCTTGATTCATCTGAAAAAATGACGTTTTCCCATTCGTGCACCCAGGTTCGTCGTTGAGTACACCATCGCAGGCGCTCCTGTCTGTGATGCAGCGTCAAGGGTAACCGCAGCCATGGTCTCGGAGCTGATAGTCCATGCTGCTGCAAACGTCGTCGAACTGTTCGTGCAAATGGTTGTTGTCTTGCAAACGTTCCCATCTGTTGACTCAGGGATCGAGACGTGGCTGCACGATCCGTTCCAGCCATGCGGATAAGATGCCTGTCATCTCTACTGTTAGTGATAAAAGGCCGTTGGGATCCAGTACGGCGTTCCGTATTACCCTCATGAACCCACCGATTCCATATTCTGCTAACAATCATTGGATCTCGACCAACGCGAGCAGCAGTGTCGCGATACGATAATCCGCAATCGCGATAGGCTATAATATGACCTTTATCAAAGTCGGAAACATGATAGTACGCATTTCTGCTGCTTACACGAGGCACCACAACAACGTTTTACCAGGCAACGCCGGTCAATTGCTGGTTGTGTATGAGAAATCGGTTGGAAACTTTCCTCGTGTCAGCACGTTGTAGCCAGCCGGTGTGGCCGAGCGGTGCTAGGCGCTTCAGCCTGGAACCGCGCGACGCCTACGGTCGCAGGTTCGAATGCTGCCTCGGGCATGGATGTGTGTGATGTCCTTAGGTTAGTTAGGTTTAAGTAGTTCTAAGTTCTATGGGACTGATGACTTCAGATGTTAAGTCCCATAGTGCTCAGAGCCATTTGAACCATTTGAACCAGCACGTTGTAGGTGTCGCCACCGGCGCCAACCTTGTGTGAATGTTCTGAAAAGCTAATCATTTGCATATCACAGTATCTTCTTCGTGTCGGTTAAATTTCGCGTCTGTAGCTCGTCATCTTCGTGGTGTAGCAATTTTAATGGCCAGTAGTGTAATGAACTCTAGATGTAGATTCATTACTCCACATCACTCTTATGCGGTCATGCACTGTCCAGTCGCGTCGCTTAGCGCTGACTACAGAAATCTGTGTCTTTTCAAGAGCTGCTCGAGCACTGTACCCCATTCTTTTGAATTCTCTACGCACAGTCATTGTGCAAGGTGCGCTGCTGGTAACACTTCGCAGTTTACGAGTGATTTTTTTCCCACTTATTTCATTCGATGATCTACTACCACCCACCGCAACGCTCGACGGTCCCTGCCCGTCAGTACAAGAGTTCTGCATGGTTTTGGTGTTGCTATGGTTGTTCTTTCGCGTTTACAGTGCAATCACATCCCCAATGCTCCAGTTGGGCAGTTTTAGAGAACAAATGTCTCTGACGCGTCATTCAGGTGACATTAAATGAGTGGTCCACGTTCGAAATCACTGAGCTCTGCTGACCGACCCATTCTGCTGTCACTGCTATGCTACTGACAATATATTATTCTCCGCCTATTTTTATACTGCTGGCTCCGCTTCTAGTGACATCTAGTGCTCAGTTCCACTTTACACAGGGGTGTCCGGAACTTTTGATCATATAGTGTACTTACCTGTTTGACCTCTGAACTCGATGATTCATTAACAGACACATCCACGTATTTGTTGAGGATTCGAAGTTTGTAGATTGCTATACAGGGGAAGGCAGCTACGACAGGCCATCAAAAACACACTCATAAACCAAAATGTTATGACCACCACGTGCTTAATATCGTGTTGGTCAGACTTTGTAACGCAGTACAGTAGCGACTATGTGTGATATGGATTCGACAAGCCCTCGGCAAGTTTTACAAGGTATGTGGCAACAAATTTCTACGCACATGGTCACAAATGACCGTAAATTACGAGCTGGTGCTTTGTAAATGCGGCTGTGGAGCCTGATAGCGTCCGAGTGTGTTCCATAGGGTTCAGATTAGGAGCCCAAGACATCAAAGTGAGTTCATTATCTCGATGCTCAAACTACTGTGGCGCGATTCCTATTGGAAGGCGCTATCACCCTTGGACGAAGATATCAAATATGAAGGAAGCTGGTGGTTCCCAATAAGGTTCACGTAATCGAAAGGTGTCATGGTGCCTTGAATTACTGTCATAGGTCGCACGTGCGAGCTAACACCCCCAAAGATATTCGGGCTCATATGCGGTTCCTCTTCACGAAATGTCTTGGCTCAAACTCGTCTAGAGGTTGAATAGCAAGTGTCGCATTACACGCCCTAAATTACACACTTGTGACCCTTTGGTTAAATTGTCTGGCTGATGGCGAGTTTGCAAAATACACTGTTAACATAACATATAAGAACTGTTATACTAATATCGGGAACTAAATTAACGGCCCATAAATCATGTAGGCCACACAGTTGCGATTTGGTTAGAATAATGTTTATTCAGAAAGCAAACTAATAGCGATGTTAGTCGCATTTAGAGTTACTGTTACACTCGAGCGCATATCCATTTGACACAGTTCGATCATTCACAATCTCATCGCAAAATACAAGTTATCTACGCGAAATGTTAGAGTTCACACCAGGCGCGCGGCTGCTCAACGCTGAGAGACTAAATCCCGCGGTAGCACACAACATGAAATTTTCTAAGTCGTTTCACTTCCTAGCTGCGTAAAGACCGACTGTCCGCTTTTGCGTCTGCATCCGAATTTTACCCTTTGGTGTCTCCAGCCGAACTGACCGCTTTCGTGTCCGCACCCGCATTGTCCCTCCGCCCGTCCCCGGCCGCGTTTCCCGTGGGCCGAATATCGGTCAACTGACTAGGGCAGTTCCCTGTCCTGAAGCCGTCCATCTGATTGGCTACAGCTTATGCTACATTATTTGCATATTTAAATACATATTTACACATTTAAATAACCAAAGCTTGACCACTTTCACGTTCGAAATAAAGTAACAATTATATCCCTTACGCAATAAACATTAAATATTTTTACATAAAACCAATACAGTTTCAGTAGCCTTGCACCAATGTGCTTTCTGATGAATAAATAAAGAAGACAAGTAACTATTATGCACTAAACTTTACAACAAATATTCTATTACCTAATGATTCAATAAGGTGTCATGCTATCATCGGTCAATGTGTTTTATGTGTGGATGAAATGATGATCTGATGCTTAACTGAAAATACTGATAATTTAAATTTACTGTATATTTTAAACAAATAATGTTACATAGTTGATATTTACAATATTTGTCATTTTAATGATGCGCTTCTATATGAAATGCCTATCGTTAAAATCGCCTAAAGCGTTCAGGTTTTAGCATTCAGGTCTTTGTTACGAAACTTGTGAATTTAACTTTAACAGTAAATCCTAAACTATTATAGATATGATCAATGTTCAGGTTTTATTCGGATCACCATGAAAACTTATGGAGGATGGCAGATTAAAATTACTGTGGCTTGATTCCCTGCATTACTACAGAATTAAATAGTTTCCATAAATTTTTCCCTTTATAGCCGATCTTAGGTCCGCCATATTTAATACTGCTGCGTCTCCTCGGCCACAAATGGCTTCTACTGCGTTTCCCTACGACGTAGGTTCTCCTCTGTCTCACTCGCACACTACAGCGCTTAGGCCTCAATAGACAACAGACGCCTCTGAGTTTCCCCATCTCGTGGTGAATCTGCGCTCTTTATGGCACACGGTCCTCGACGACAGGGTTCGTTCCACAATTCCTGTAGGCTGACTCTTTCGGCCATATATTTAAATGAGAGCGCAATGCTCGTTAACTGACACACGGATCCCCAGGTGACTGTCCCCTCCAGTGACTTGCGTACACGGCACGGTGCATCTTCCACGCAGCCCGTCGCCTGGGTGACGGTGCATCCGGACACGATCATCGTCCTAGAGTAGCAACAAACGTGATCATACGAGCAAATGACACGTTTCCATTGCTCCACAGCCCAATCCCGATTATCCCGTTACACTGAAGTCGTAACTGACATTGTCTTTACGTCAACATAGGAATACGACCGGGTCGTCTGCTGCAGAGTCGCATGTTCAACAATTTGTGCTGAACGGAGTACTCCGAAAAACTGTGCCTGCACCAGAATTTCGTCTGTCATCGGTTCTGCCACAGATCGCCGCCTATCCTGCTTTGCAGAGCAGTCAAACCTCCAACATCCACATTGCGTAATGTCGCATGGATGTCCAACAGCTTGTCGCCCACTCCTGGACCGAGCGAGGTGGCGCAGTGGTTAGCACACTGGACTCGCATTCGGGAGGACGACGGTTCAATCCCGTCTCCGGCCATCCCGATTTAGGTTTTCCGTGATTTCCCTAAATCGCTTCAGGCAAATGCCGGGATGTTTCCTTTGAAAGGGCACGGCCGATTTCCTTCCCCATCCTTCCCTCACCCGAGCTCGCGCTCCGTCTCTAATGACCTCGTTGTCGACGGCACGTTAAACACTAATCTCCTCCTCCTCCTCCTCCCACTCCTGGATTCATCGTCCTTCAACCACTTTCTAAAGATGCTCACGGAAGTAGCACACGAACGGCCAACCAGCTTCGCCGTTTCCGAGATACGTGTCCCAAGCACCGTGCCACAACACTCTGCCCTTTGTTTAAGTCGTTTATGTTGGTGGATTCCCCCTCTGCGTCCCTTATCGTCGCTAGAACGATTCCACATTTCTGTCTGCTCCTGTTATATACTTTCCCCACCGCGTCGCTTGTCCGCAACCCTATCAGGAAGCGTCCAACCCCGCGGAGTGCAGTGGTCATAACGTTTAGACTTGGCAGCGTATTAAGCCGTCGGCACACGGACCGTGCATCCGAACCTTGAGCGTTGAGCGTGCCGAGTTTCTGACGTCATAGCCTGGAATAGCACGTTAGGGTGTCTTTCCGAACGTGCAGAGCAATATCTGGCATGTCAGATATTCTGAGCGTGCGTCTGAGCGTTGAGCAATGAGAAGGCACCACGCCACCTACGTCACACGCACGCCGTCTCCCTTCAGTACAGAGTTGTGAGGCGCCATATTGGCATTCATTTCAAGCCTATATGTATATAATTATGCCGTTTCTGAGCACCAGCAAATTGAGAACCACTGGAAAACCCGTTGTTGTGTGATTCGTTCCAATAAAATAATTAGAAACATCATATTCGTGGCAAAAGAATTATTGTAACTTGCGTATTACGAGAGCAACGACCTTGCCGCAGTGGATACACCGGTTCACGTGAGATCACCGAAGTTAAGAGCTGTTAGGCGTGGCCGGCATTTGGATGGGTGAGCATCCAGCCGTCGTACGCTGTTGCCATTTTTCGGGGTGCACTCAGCCTCGTGATGCCAATTGAGGAGCTACTCGACCGAATAGTATCGGCTTCTGTCAAGAATACCATTTTACGACCGGGAGAGCGGTGTGCTGACCCCACGCCCCTCCTAACCGCATCCTCCTCCGAGGATGACACGACGGTCGGATGGTCCCGGTAGGCCACTCGTGGCCTGAAAACGGAGTGCTGAGTGCGTATTATGAGAGTAGGCTATTTGAAGGCAGCGACACACTGAAGAGCCACCCAAAACGCATTTTTCTTGGTACAATTTGTTATAATTAAATTTCAATTAGTAACATAATTATCTACGATTAACGTTTTCATCAAGGGCTAACACAGTATGATTAAGTACAAGGACCGTTTTGTTGGTGGAGCGTAATGAGCAGCGTCACTATCCAGGACTGTGTTGTTGGTTTATGCCGGCACGGTAGCTCAGTGTGTTCGGTCAGAGGGTTAGCTGCCCTCTGTAATAAAAAAAAAAAAAACTGAGATAATCGATCAGTAACGAACTTACGACGTACGCCCCGAGCAGATGCACCGAACTAAAGCAAACAAAATGGTTAGCCGGCGCGGTAGCTCAGCGTGTTCGGTCAGAGGGCTACGTGGTTTCTATAATAAAAAAGCACTGAGTCAAGGAATCTACGATCAACTTGAACGGATGTCTTGTGACGTCCGCCCAGACCAAACGCAACGAACTACATAAAAAAGAAAGCGTAATGAGTAGCGTCACTGTCCAGCAAGAAGAACTTTGTTGGGGCGGTGGTTCGCGTCTTAATACTTCCAAATTTTTTTCCAAACATTCGCGTTTTTATTGGGTTCTGATACTTTATTATTAGTTTAATATAAGCATATGCTATAATGTTTTATGTAAATATAAGTTCACCGTTTTTTAAGGGGTGACTTTGTTCGATTGGCTTAATCTACAGGACAGGTTGTGCTACTTGTATAAAGATATTTTGCTCCTTTTTCTTTTACGCTTCGTAATTCACATGTTGCAAAGATTCTGCTACTGGGTAGGAACAGTGATCAAGTAAAACTGTCCTTGGGGTTTTACTAAAATGTGGGAATAATGAAATAATGTTTATCTTGTACCGCACTGTTTGTAATGGAACTTTTATGAGCCTGTGTCCTTATTGATTGGACATGATACTTTCCTTTTCGTGGACGATGGAGGAAATGTGCGTTTTAATAGAGCTAACGTGAGAATTTTACGTTCGCCTTTTGAGTAAACAGTGTGATTTACGAACTAGAAACATCCCTCAACTGCCACTGGAGTGCGTTGCGATCGTGTATACCACGTTGGGGCCCACGCGCCGTATGCACAAGTCGCATCGTTCCTGAGCGTTCAGCAGCACGTTAAACCTGGCACGCTCAACATTAACGTTCGACAGCACGGTCCGTGTGCCGACGGCTATAGCGGGCTTTCGGCTCGTCCTGTGGTGAAGCTACCGAATAAGTGTGTTCCTTGAAGGCAGTGTGGCCTGAGGCGATTATTGACCAGGTCAAACAGCGACCATGATTTATCTGAACAAGCAATTCAAATATATTGTGAAAACACAGTTCGAGGTGCCTATGGAAGGATTGCTTCACTGAGCGAGCAGAGAAAGGGGGAAAGATGTTACACTGTTACTAAACCATCAAAAAGTTTACTACTCCACACTTTATTCAAAGGAAGTCATAGTTTACAAGTTATGCATTAGTTGATTACAATTATTACAACTCCAGTGGTATGTCATATACCAGATTAAGACAAAATGTTCTGTTTTATACCCTGCTGGAATCGTAAATTTTACGAAGCTTTAGTAATCTAGGGTTACGATACAGGAGTCGTATTACCAAAGAAAGATATTGCGTTCTGGTTGCCCCAATTTACGTTTTTGTGGATACACTAAGAAATCCATATTCCTCATAAACAGTTCAAAATTTCCCAGTGGGGATCTATGCACAGTTACACTTAAAAATGAACTAATTTTCAGTATTCTCAACACTGAATACATACTTCTATCTGCTGACCATTAGAAAAGCTACGTGTTTCAGTGTTTTCAAACGTGGGATCTATCTTAATACATGTAACAACTCCTCGATTCTAATTCTGCGTGAGTAAAGTGTAGAATGTAATCTTTTATGAGTAACTTCCCTAATCCTGCGATTATCTGGTGCTCAAACAGGCATAGGACAACTGTATCTGCAGAGCTCTCTACATCTTCCACACAGACAAGAAGCTCTCTGTCTTATTACTGGAACCTCTAATATTTTGATGAAATAAGCTAACCTTACATTTCTGTGCATTATTAAGCATTTTGTAGAGATCTTCTCTTATTATGACTTCTTTCAAAACGAGGTGTCTAAATTCTTATTATCACCTAAAAAGGTGCCTCTTTGACACCAGTAACTAGCGGGGTCTTGCTTTGTGTGATGGTGTCAGTCAGTCTATCTTCCCCTCACCAAGTATAGCTTGTGCCTAGTGTATCCCCATCTCCCAAGTGCATCAACAGGCACTGCAAGCAGTGTTCACACGCCTCACGGCAGTGTTAACCCAGGTCTGGTCATGGCGCTGCACCATCTCCACAAAACCCACATTTTTATTCCCATTTCATCCGTCAGGTAAAACACAGAAACGCTTCGTTGCGGAATCATCAACAACGTGTAAAGTCTGTAATAGAGTCAAATAAAACAGAAAAAAGGAAGGAAGCGCCGGAATTGTCCGCTCTGGAATCGTCCCACACCCGTAACCTTGAGATTTTTCTTATTAAAGTAATTTTGCTTGATCAGATTACTAAAGCAAGAAAGATGTATGATTAACAGGACAGAAAACAATATGCTTGCATAAAAAAGCTAATTTCGGTTTTTTTTAATTTTTGCTTTTCGTTACGCCAGCGCGTAATGGAAACCAGCTGTGCTGCATCATCGTTCTAGCGAAGAACCTCTGTAATCATTGTGTTCTACAGAGGTAGCTGTAATTCGATGCGCTAATTTCAAGATTAATAGTGACTGTGTATTGCGGTTTAAAGCAATATGCGCTATCCTTTAAGAAACTATGTCTTGGAAACTGTAATTAGCTTTCGTGAACAATCATCCAAGGTATTCCGTATCGTACTGTGCCATTTCTTGTTGCATAAAGAGACAGGTGTGCTGGTACTATGTATTGAGCTATTGGTTGGAAACAGAGATATATTACTTGCAACAAATTTCATTAAGGAATAAATATACTGAGAAGCAGTGGTTAGAATACAAAGTTCCTTGAACAGGTTTCTATATGATCTTGAATTTACCCCACAATGGTTCTTATCACACGCTTTTGCACCCTAAAAACTTTTGCTCGGTTTGATGAGTTACCCCAGAATATGATCCCATGTGACATAATAGAATGAAAGTAAACAAAGTATGCAAGTTTTTTATGTTTATATCTGCTACATCTGACATCATTCTCACTGCAAATACAGACTTGTTTAGGAACTTAAGCAGTTCTATGGTATCCCCTTTAAAACTGAATTTATTATCGAGTTGTAATCCCAGAAATTTAATTCTGTCAACCTCTTCGATCTGCATGTCATCATGTGTTGTACACATGCTGGAAGAAAATGTCTTACAAGTTCTGAAGTGCATATAGTCGATCTTCTCAATGTTTAATGACAGTGAATTAGCTTTAAACCATTTATTAATGTCAGTGAAAATTTGATTAGCAGCTATTTCTAAATCTGTACTTAACTTGCTACTTGTTCCAATGTTTGTGTCATTTGCTAGCAAAACAAGCTTAGCATCTGGCAATGTAAAAGACGAGAGATCGTCCGCAAGGAAAAGCAACTGACCCAAGATGGAACCTTGAAGAAAACTTCATGTAATTAACTCCCAGTCAGATGAAGACTGACTGCTTATTAAACAGGTACTTTGCAACGACACCCTTTGTTTCCTGTTTGATAGATAAGACGCAAACCATTTTGCAGTTTGCTGGTGACACCATAATATTCTAATTTACTTAAGAGAATGCTGTGGTTCACACAGTCAAAGGCTTTCGACAGGTCACAGACAATGCCAGTATCCTCTAATTTATTATCTAATGAATTAAGTACATTCTCAATGTAAGTGTAAATAGCTTTCCCTATATCAGAACCCTTCAGAAATCCGAACTGTGACTTGGACAATATATTATTTGCAGTCAGATGTTTAAGGAGACGCTTGAATACAACCTTTTCAAATATATTTGAGAAAGCTGGAAAAAGTGAAACTGGTCGATAGTTTGATGGTATCTTTTATCCCCCTTCTTGTAAAGAGGCTTAACTTCAGCATATCTTATCCAGTCTGGAAATGTTCCACTGATAAGAGCATTGCCTAAATGCTATAAGCGTGATATCGCACTTTGATGCAGCTTGATTAACATATCTATGTCTCATTGTAATTCGTAGGTAAGGTTAAGACATATATAACATAGTACACTGTATCGTTAGGGTGAAATTTTTCTACGAAACTTCAAAGCATACGCTCAATTACTGGAACTCATTCTGCCATATACAACGTGTAAGCAATCCCCAAACAGGTGACCAAAGAAAGGGACAACCGTCCTGTCGTTGTCACTCAAACTGAAATGTTTATGACGAGTGCGAACGGTTCCTATGGACGACCGACATGCTTTCAACCGTCACTGACGTACATCATGGGAGACCGTGTTGGAACAGGAATATTTGTAGGAAAGATTCAACGATCGTAAGTAAGTTTACAAGAAAATCCACGTGCTCAGACGATGTACGTGGATATTTCTGCTGAGGAACATCCAGAAGTCGTCAGTTCCTGCAGTGCTCGTTTTACAGACGTTTCCTGCGTTTTCACTGCCCAATTAAATAATGCCAAGACATTTTGGTTTCAATAGGGGCCAATGCCAATACAAATTATACGAATGATAACATTTTATCACACTGGTCGTAACTGGATAAAGAATTTTTCTTTACTTTCACATCAATACATACATGGTGGTCCATTGATCGTGACCGGGCCAAATATCACACGAAATAAGCGTCAAACGAAAAAACTACCAAGAACGAAACTCGTCTAGCTTGAAGGGGGAAACCAGATGGCGCTATTGTTGGCCCGCTAGATGGCGTTGCCATAGGTCAAACCGATACAAACTGCGTTTTTTTAAAATAGGAACCCTCATTTTTTATTACATATTTGTGTAGTACGTAAAGAAATGTGAATGTTTTAGTTGGACCACTTTTTTCACTTTGTGATAGATGGCGCTGTAATATCCACAAACAATTTTAGACAAACAGTTAGTAACAGGTAGGTTTTTAAATTAAAATACAGAACGTAGGTACGTTAGAACATTTTATTTCGGTTGTTCCAATGTGATACATGTACCTTTGTAAACTTATCATTTCTGAGAACGCATGCTGTTACAGCGTGATTACCTGTAAATACCACATTAATGCAATAAATGCTCAAAATGATGTCCGTCAACCTCAATGCATTTGGCAATACGTCTAACGGCATTCCTCAACAGCGAGTAGTTCGCCTTCCGTAATGTTCGCACATGCATTGACAATGCGCCGACGCATGTTGTCAGGCGTTGTCGGTGGATCACGATAGCAAATATCCTTCAACTTTCCCCACAGAAGCAAATCCGGGGACGTCAGATCCGGTGAACGTGCGGGCCATGGTATGGTGCTTCGACGACCAATCCACCTGTCATGAAATACGCTATTTAATACCGCTTCAGCCGCACACGAGCTATGTGCCGGACATCCATCAAGCTGGAAGTACATCGCCATTCTGTCATGCAGTGAAACATCTTGTAGTAACATCGTTAGAACATTACGTACGAAATCAGCATACATTGCACCATTTAGATTGCCATCAATAAAATGGGGGCCAATTATCCTTCCTCCCATAATGCCTCACCATACATTAACCCGCTAACGTCGCTGATGTTCCACTTGTCGCAGCCATCGTGGATTTTCCGTTGCCCAATAGTGCATAATATGCCGGTTTAGGTTACCGCTGTTAGTGAATGACGCTTCGTCGGTAAATAGAACGCGTGCGCAAAATCTGTCATTGTCCCGCAACTTCTCTTGTGCCCAGTGGCAGAACTGTACACGACGTTCAGAGTAGTCGCTATTCAATTCCTGGTGCATAAAAATATGGTACGGGTGCAATCGATGTTGATGTAGCATTCTCAACACCGACGTTTTTGAGATTCCCGATTCTCGCGCAGTTTGTCTGCTACTGATTTGCGGATTAGCCGCAGCAGCAGCTAAAAGACCTACTTGGGCATCATCATTTGTTGCAGGTCGTGGTTGACGTTTCACATGTGGCTGAACACTTCCTATATCCTTAAATAACGTAACTATCCGGCGAACGGTCCGGACACTTGGATGATGTCGTCCAGGATACCGAGCAGCATACATAGCACACGCCCGTTGGGCGTTTTGATCACAATAGCTATACATCAACACGATATCGACCTTTTCCGCAACTGGTAAACACGGGTAATGTATCACGAAGCAAATATCGTCCGCACTGGCGGAATGGTACGTGATACCACGTACTTATACGTTTGTGACTATTACAGCGCCATCTATCACAAAGCGAAAAAAGTGTTCCAACTAAAACATTGATATTTCTTTACGTACTACACGAATATGTAATAAAAAATGGGGGTTCCTATTTAAAGAAACGCAGTTGATATCCGTTTGACCTATGGCAGCGCCATCTAGCGGACCAACCATATCGCCATCTGGTTTCCCCCTTCAAGCTAGATAAGTTTCGTTCTTTATAGTTTTTTCGTTTGATGCTTATTTTGTGAGATATTTGACCCAGTCACTATCAATGGACCACCCTGCATAGGAGGGCAGAGGAAGTGGGGACTACCAGTGGTACAAACATCCTGCTCTACAGCCAAATGGTTGTGGAGTAGATAAAGTCAATGTGACATAAAAAAATGAAACACATGTGTACCTATTTATCAAAAAGATTATTTTCATTGATAATATGAAATACATGAAATATGAACAACCGTCACCTGTATAATGGAATGACGACAGTAAAATTTTGTGCCAGACGTGGACTCGAACCCCATTTTCCCACTTGTGACGGGGGATGCCTTTTCACTAGGCCGTTCGAGCACACATCACGGCTGGACCCAAACTTCATATGTCGTCAACCATGTGTCTACAACCTACACTCGTACACACATTACGTATATTCCGATCCAGGGTAGACATTTTAATCGAGAGTCGCTTGCCCGGTGTCGGCGGATAAATACGATATTGCAGTGCCTGTGTTGTTCAGAGGCCTGATGGAATGTTCCTTCGGTCATGCGTGCGTGTACGAAGGAACAGACACTGAAATGACTACATCTTTCATGAAATACATGACAACTATCAGCTGTGTGTACGAAGGAACATTTGGATCGTATTTCTGAACAACGCAGGCACTACAATATCTTCTTTATCCGCCGACACGGGGCAAGCGACATTCAATTAAAATGTCTCCCCTGTAGGGATGCACGAGTGTAGGTTGTAGATATATGGTTGACCACATGCGGAAGTCTGGCTGTGGTCGTGAGTCGGGCTCGGATAGTGTAATGGTGTCGGCACGGTAGCTCAACGTGTTCGATCAGATGGATATTGGTCTCCAGTAACAAAAATACTGAGTAGCGTATTCAACGATGAACTTCAAGGAGCAATCTGAGCCGTCCAACCAGATCGCATGACGAGAACAATAACGAATAAAATCACGAATTTAAAGAAGGAAAGAAAGGAAAGAAAAAATTACGGCAACGGTTTGTGATAAGCTGTAAATCCGGGTTCGAGTCCCGGTCCGGCGCAAGTTTTGACTGTTTTCATTACATTATACAGCTGATGGTTCTCCATATTCGCAGCTGCGAATAAATTCCATGTATTTCATAACGGATGTAGTCTTTACAGTGCCTGTTCCTTCAGATATCCGTGTATGTATGAAGGAACTTTGCATCGTATTTCTGAACAATAAAGGCACTGTTAAAATTAGAAAAGAAATTAAAAAATAACAACATTGGAAACGAGAGAGAAACAACTGCGTTGTTAGAGTCGAGTTTGCAGATAATTTGGTATATACGGAAGGGTTCAATGTGAACTGTGTAAGACCTTAAAGGCAATCACCGCATGTTCAGCTAATTGTATAGTACTTGCACAGGGAACGAATAGAGTTAGGAGAGTGAAGGTCAGAAGCTCTGCTGGGTCGCAGGGATGAGGTATACAGGAGCCCGGTAGGTTTTAACGTGAAAATCGGGGTTTACAGTACAAATGGCTCTGAGCACTATGGGACTTAACTTCTGAGGTCATCAGTCCCTTAGAACTTAGAACTACTTAAACCTAACTAATCTAAGGACATCACACACATCCATGCCCGAGGCAGGATTCGAACCTGCGACCGTAGCGGTCGCGCGGTTCCAGACTGTAGCGCCTAGAACCGCTCGGCCACTCCGGCCGGCCGGGGTTTATGGTAGGAGGCTGAAATGCGGTAGGGGACTGGGATGTGGGCCAAGCCCTGGTCTGAAGAGGAAAGGAGTAGAGGAAGGTGGAGAAGGAGGTACAGAAGCCCTGATGTAGGGAAGGATAGTATACGATGCATAAATAAGTCTGTTAAGTTTGTTACTAGAGGATTTAAATAGAGAGTACAGTTGGTAGCTGCGAAGAATAACTGAGAGCGTTCTTCCCATCGCTCCCTTGCGCCTCGCAGACGCCTGTACTAAGTGTTAATGACCGTCCGAGAAATTATACATAGCAGACTTCACCATCAGTCTGGACGTGTTGTTTTTCACTGTTCGCCGTTAAAAAGCGACAGTTTCCTTTCGCTACTTTTTCTAGCTTTTTTTTACTTCCGTGTTGTTTTGTTTCGTTGTTGTTTCTCATTTTCGAAGAAAAATTCTTAATTTAGTGATATGAATTAGCAGTCGCCGAGACTACTTCTTCTGCCTCCACCAGTGTCTTCAGACTATAAGAAGCGACAGTGGGAGTAGAAAACAGTAAGGAATATTATAAAATCGTGTGGTCAGAAGCCTAGCGCAGCAAACTTTAAATGTATAGCTGAACAAAATAATTTCCTTGCTGTGAATTATATTTCTATATCTTCAAGAATTGCCGGCCGCGGTGGTCTAGCGGTTCTAGGCGCTCAGTCAGGAACCGCGCGACTGCTACGGTCGCAGGTTCGAATCCTTCCTCGGGCATGGATGTGTGTAATGTCCTTAGGTTAGTTAGGTTTAAGTAGTTCTAAGTTCTAGGGGACTTATGACCACAGATGTTGAGTCCCATAGTGCTCAGAGCCATTTGAACCATTTTTTCTTCAAGAATTATTACAAAAAATCAGAAAGACGGAATTTCTGCCGGCGAATATTCTCTTCGTACTCCTGCTTAAAAATGTGTAAGGTCTGCAAAAGTTTCACTGCGATAACAGTGCTGTGATATGAAACACTGCGAGTCGTAAGATATTTCTACTTAGTGGTGAAGAGAATATCTTCAGCGGAAACGCTCCTCAAAGCAACCAGGAAAATAAATGAAACATGAAAATTGCATGAACCGTGCAGACATCAAATTCTCGTTATAAGCAAGAAACAGATGAGAAATCCCACTACACACGGTGTTTTAACTGAAGAAGAGAGCACGTTAACCGTGACCAAAACCTGTATTTCAGTAGCTGCAAGCACAACAGCAACATCAGTAAACTATTTATTCAGCAACTACCGACACCATGGGCACACGACTGAGAAGTCTGCACGTAGTTATCCAGAAGTATCGCCACACTGACAAGGTTGCGATGATGTAATATATTTATTGTTGAATAAAACCCCAAATAGCTATAAACTGATAATTTATTCACTAGTAGTTTCGCTACGTTAAAACAGCATTTTCGTATGTTTCTATATTGAAAGGAAAGCATCCTTCAATCGACAATGAAGTTCAACGGCTGTGGCTGCCCATATTATGAAGTTGTTCAAATCAAATGGCTCTGAGCACTATGGGACTCAACTGCTGTGATCATAAGTCCCCTAGAACTTAGAACTACTTAAACCTAACTAACCTAAGGACAGCACACAACACCCAGCCATCACGAGGCAGAGAAAATCCCTGACCCCGCCGGGAATCGAACCCGGGAACCCGGGCGTGGGAAGCGAGAACGCTGCCGCACGACCACGAGATGCGGGCAATATGAAGTTGTTCGTGTAATATACTTACGTTGCTAGCATGTAAATAAATCAAACCTTTTTGACGCATTTGGATTAATGATAATATTTTAGAATGCCACATGATAATCTGCTCTGGAGTTCATCACAGTAAAAAACAAATGCAGGCACTATAAGTATTTTCATATTTCAGTTCTTATACAGATTCTGTTGGTCAAGCAAATTAGTTCACTTGAGTTTCCCCTTCCCTGTCTTGGAAGAAGATTGATGTAAATTCAAACAACGTACTTAAACTTTAATCCATTAACCTAAACTAGCAGCATTACAAAGAATATTTGTCAAAAGTTCTATAATAACAGCAGACTGACTAGTTTAAAAGGAAAACTTGTAGTTTTTTATGACAAGAAATATGTTGTCATTCGATTTTCAAAGTGAATAGCTCTGATTTTACTGGAATATACCGGCTTCCTTCGCACGATTAGTCGGTGTGACTACAAAAGATAGTTCCAAAAAATGATCACGGCAAATTTCACCATGTCTCTGAGATTTGATACGATGGGCAGTCCAAGGTACACTCCTCAGTGCGATTGTTTCTTCCGAAGGTGCTGATAGTGCATTACGCAAGCTGTGCTCGTTACTGCAGCACACTAAGTCCACCTGCCGAGGCGCCATGTTTACTCACACATGAAGGTAGAGCTTATAGCTTCACGTTTCCTTATGAATTGAAATGTTGGAAAACACGCTAGTGAGAGTAGATAAAGTTTGGTTCTTGTGTTGAGTGAGCCTCAGTGAAGAATTTACCTTCCCAGTCTGCAAAATCGTAAAAGTCTTGCAAGGTTTAAAATGCCGTTCACTGACAAGAGAAAACGACGTTCTTCGTGGAGTGGAGAGACAATTACGAGATAACGACTGCTGTTAGGAGTTGAATGCCGTTGTGCCTAACGTCGTTAGTGATTCACCTAACAGCTTTCTCATGAGGTGTAAACCTGAGACAATTACAGCATACGTGCCGGTAGTCACTGGGAGCCAGCGCGTCTTGACTCATCTCTGTTTGCGCAAGACACAGCGCCAATTGCAAAACTCTGCTTAGAGTTTACGCAGTGAAGCATCTACAAGGAGGAGGAGGAGATTAGTTTTTAACGTCTCGTCGACGTCGAGGTCATTAGAGCCGGAGCACAAGCTCGGATTAGGGAAGGACGGAGAAGGAAATCGGCCGTACCCTTTCAAACGAGCCATCATTCTATTTGCGTCAAAAAATTCAGGGAAATCACAGAAAACCTACATCTGGGTGGCCGGATCCGGGTTTGAACCGTCGTCCTCCCGAATGCGAGTCCAATGTGCTAACCACTGCGTCACCTAGATCACCTGTAACGAGAGGAGGAAAAAAAAAACCTCGCAGAAATAGAGGATACGTGATGTTATTTCATTGATTACAAAATTGCATCAAATGTACAAAGAGTTCGGAGGTATGAGACCACCTACCAGTGCAACGTTGCACCTCCTGTGGCGTGAATGCCGGTAATAGTTCGGTTGAGAAGGATGTTATACAGCCGCTGTATCCTCTCCTGAGATAGCTGGACCACATCTGTTGTAACTGATCCTTGACATCCGCCCGCAGTGTGGCCGAGCGGTTCTAGGCGCTTCAGTCTGGAGCCGCGCGACCGCTACGGTCGCAGGTTCGAATCCTGCCTCCGGCATGGAGGTGTGTGATGTCTTTAAGTTAGTTAGGTTTAAGTAGTTCTAGGTTCCAGGGGACTTATGACCTCAGATGTTGAGTCCCATAGTGCTCAGAGCCATTTTTGAACCTTGACATCCTGGAAACTGGTACTGTAACAGAGGTGACGTCCGAGCTGGCCCCACATATGTTCTGTCGGGAACAGATCTGGGGCCTTCTTGGCCCATGAGGGTACCTCAGCATCAAGGAGACTTTTCACAGAGACACAGGTAACGTGTGGACGAGTCTTGTCCTGTTGAAAAATGCAACCACGATACGTTCTCATGAGAGGTAAAATGCGGTGACGCAGGATGTCCGCGACACACCGCTCTGACGTCAGAGTTCCCTCAGTCACGCTGGCTATGATCTCAATTCATGCCATGAGTGATATCTCTGTGACCCTCTAAAACATGGGAGGGATGCGTCCTCTCCCCAAGTAGCCACCATACTCTTCGATGATGGTCATCCGGTGTCGTACAGAACCCCGACTAGTCGCTGACCACAATGCGATGCCATTCATCAGCGGTCCATGCTTCACAGCCACGACAGCACTCCAAGCGCAGCTGTTTGCTATGTGGTGCTAGTATGGGACGCCAGTTCCCTGGCCCAGCTGTTGCAGGTCTCCGACCAATGGAGCGGGATGTCGTATAATGTTGCAGGGAGACCATTACTTGCAGGCGCATATGTGAAGAGGTCACAATGTGGTAGGTGGACAGTACAGCATTCTTCCGCTGTAGTTATCAAATGTGATGGACCGGAACCTTGACAAAGCGTACGCCTGCCCTCACGTTCCCATATAGTTCTACAACGCGCTGCTGTCACATACGAGCGCCGCACAAATCTCGACACTGCGCTATTCGACCAGCCGGCCAGATGGAGACTCACAATGTGGCCCTTTAAAGCTCTGTCAGGTGCTGATAACGCTGCCTCACATGAGTATGCAGCATCTCCGTATCCTGATAACAGCTCGCTGTTAAACCACCTTACATACCTCTACATTTATATCCGTACTCTGCAAACTACCGTGAGGTACACGGCAGAAGGTATGTCCCATTGTACCATTGTTAAGGTTTCTTCCCTTTCCATTCATATATCGAGCGCGGGAAGAATGATTGTTTGATTTCCTCTGTGCGTGCAGTAGTTACTCTAATCTTATCATCGTGATCTCTAAGTGAGCGATACGTAAGGGGTTGTATTATCTTCCTAGAGTAATCATTTAAAGCCGGTTCTTGAAACTTTGTTAACAGATTTTCTCGGGGTAGTTTACGTCTGTCTTCAAGAGTCTTCCAGTTCAGTTCCTTCAGTATCTCTTTGACACTCTCCCACGGATTAAACATAGCTGTGACCATTCGTGCTGCCCTTCTCTGTATACATTCAGTATCCCCTATCAGTCCTATCTGTAACGCATCCCACACACCTGAGTAATATTCTGTAATCTGTCGCACGCGTGATTTGTGAGCAATCTCCTTTTGTAGACTGATTGCCTTTCCTCAGTATTCTATCAATAAACCTGTAAGTAGGCTGTTTATGTTTTCTTATTGGCAACGTTACGTAGCGCTCTGTATGAAAATCACTGGCTGTGCTGTGTGCAGTATGTGGCTAGTTTGCATTGTTGTCTGCCATTGTAGTGTTGGGCAGCAGCAGCTGGATGCGAACAGCGCGTAGCGTTGCGCAGTTGGAGGTCAGCCGCCAGCAGTGGTGGGTGTGGGGAGAGAGATGGCGGAGTTTTGAAATTTGTCATGAACTGCTATATATATTATGACTATTAAGGTAAATACATTGTTTGTTCTCTATTAAAATCTTTCATTTGCTAACTATGCCTATCAGTAGTTAGTGCCTTCCGTAGTTTGAATCTTTTATTTAGCTGGCAGTAGTGGCGCTCGCTGTACTGCAGTAGTTCGAGTAACGAAGATTTTTGTGAGGTAAATGATTTGTGAAAGGTATAGGTTAATGTTAGTCAGGGCCATTCTTTTGTAGGGATTTTTGAAAGTCAGATTGCGTTGCGCTAAAAAATATTGTGTGTCAGGTTAAGTACAGTCAGGTATAATTTTTCAAAGGGGACGTTTCATATGTCGACCCTTAGCCGAGGATACCTCAATGGAATCTTCTGATTTTTTTCTTGTAGTTTGTGTAATTAGTGTAGCTTTAGTTTATTGCCAGCGCGTAATTATAGAGAGAATTTCTATTGCAGTTTTAGTTTTTCATTGTTGTACAGTAAAACAGTTGTGGCATGCATGTAGATTTGCACCAAGTATTTCGCAGCTGCGCTTGCAATTAAGTAGACATTATTTCCATTGCTATGTTATTTTATTTTGCTCTTCAAATTGTGCTTTTATGTGTTGTCGTGTGAAATATTGTGACAATAATGGCGTGTGAAAAACGTAATACTAGGCTCCAAAGTAAACTGAGAAATGACAGTGAAGACGAAAGCAGTGTGTTAGCGCCACCGTGTAATGAAGTAACTAATGTTCAAAGTAGTAATTTGGTAATTGTGCATATGGAAATGGAGCGGGCGGCAAATAATGGCGTAGACAGTGAAACAATTAGTGAACAGAGAAGCATTATCGATCGATCGGTCGGCAACAGCTTGCCTCAGGAATCCTAAAGGACAGGACACAATCTCGCAAATACTGTAGATTCAGGTTTTGGGTCCTCACCGTTTTCTCAAATAAGTCAAGACACATTTTCTGCTTTTCAAACTGCGAATGTTGCCGGTGCAAATGCACTGCCGAAAAGCATAGAGGAACAGATTCCAGACACTAATACATTATTATTGCAATTAATGTAACAAATGAAACAAAATCAGAGACAAACACAGCAACAGTTAGACACAATGCAACAAAATCAGAGTCAAACACAGCAAAAGCTACAAAAGGTAGACACAATGGAACAAAATCTTCAAAAGTTAGACACCACACTTGAACAAACACGTGAAGATTTAACTACTGAGTTACATAAAATCGAATCGAAATGTCAAAAAGTCTGTAATGACGTAAAAACACAAATTTGTGAGCATTTCCAACCTATTTTTTCGCGTCATGAAAATGCATTACAGAATCACGAAGCAGCCATAAAAGAACTGCAAACTATTGTTCATGAAAATCACGACACCTTGCAAGCTAAAATTGACTGAGTTGCATCTACCGATTCGGTTACGCAACTTGCAAAAACTCAAGAAAACTTAAAGGACACAGTAGATACGATTTCAACACAAATGGACACTCTGAAACTTGGTTCAGAAAAACACACTGAGGAAATAAGTACACTATCGGAGAAAGTAGCCGAACTTTCGGATCAGTTCACTAACTTATCTGCAACGGTAGATGATGATCTGAATGAAACAAGACCTGTAGCCATCACTGACACAGAAGAGTATGAACAAATTAAGAAATTCAAACAAAATCAGAATCAAATTAATACGCAATACAAAACAGAAATCCGGGAAGTACAAGATCAGCTGACACAGGTAATACAAGAATTACGTATTTCAGAGGACACTCGCGCCCCAATACGGGAAGAGGGACATAGAAATACGGAACAGCCACAAAATAATAACACAGGGCATTTCGGAAGTTATGAAACAAATTGGCAATGTGCACCGAATTTTGAGATTGAACCACCGACACGACGTAACAATGACCGACATGCGACTCGCCGACATGATGATTTTGACTATAAGCTGTTCATTACTACACGTAAATTCAAAACGTTTAAGAATTCTGGCAACGACATTCATCCACAAGCGTGGCTCCATCAATTCTCTCATTGTTTTCCTCCCAACTGGTCATTAGAGCACAGATTAGAATTTATGTGTGGCTATTTAGAGAATGAACCAGCTGTAAGAATGCGATCGGTCATTCACGATTGTCACAGTGAAGGAGATTTTTATCATGCCTTCCTCTCAGCATATTGGTCTCAAGCTACACAAGATCGAGTAAAACATAGCATCATAATGATGAAATATTTCGAACAATCTGAATTTTCCAGTCTTGTCAAATATTTTGAAGACATGTTGCACAAGAATCAGTACCTGTCAAACCCATACAGCCCCTCAGAACTCATCCGCATTTGCTTAATCAAATTACCTGAACATTTACGACATATTATTTTGGCAGGACGTTGCAAAGACGACATTGAAGCTTTTCAGGGGCTCTTACAAGAACTGGAAATTGACACTGACAATTGCGGAACGCGAAAACAGGAGCATAACAATTACAGGTCACATCCGTCACAATTCCGCGATGACAGAAATAATAACTGGACGCGACAAGGCTATTCTCACAACACATATCGTGACCAAAACAGACGCCACCCATATGACAACCACTGGCAGAGTAATAACAGTTACAGAGAAAGATCGCATTTCCGTAGTAATGAATATGACAGAGATTACCTTAGAAACAGACAATATGGGAACACAAACAATTATTATCAAGGGAGACAGATAACTTCAGACGCAACAGTTCAGCGCGCAGTTACGATTCAGGAAGAAATTCCCCACCACGTGACCAGCAAGAAAAAAAACTATTGAATCTACCGACATGACGACAGACGATGATGTGATCGTAACGACAGAGCTGAATTGCATCAGAACTGGCGAGCTTCAAACAGGGCAGGGTCTTCTCAGCAAGGTGAATTTGTAGAAGCTAGGTCTCCTAATCCCAATAACGACGCGCACAATAAAGGAACAGACAATGACTCGCACCGCAGGCAGCCACCTGCGCCGGCTGGCTCAGAGAAAAATAACACAGACGCTAACCTTGAGAAAAGATTTAGCATTCCTTACCGACGTATAAAACATGACAATTGCTTTTCAGTTGAAAGTCTGCGTACTAGGAAGAGTAAAGGTTTACACCACATTTCACATGTAAAACCGTTTATTGAAAGATAATCTGCTTTTTAACTTTGTCTTTGCCATAAAACTTTTCACTTCACATTTCTAGTATGCTTTGTCAGACTTAAGAAACTGTTAACATGCAACAATGTTTGAAGTTAAATATCCAGTCAAAAACCAAGAGAACTTATTTAAACATAAATTACGAATGCATTGTTATTGTGAACAGACGACACAGTGTTATTGCGTGTGTGCATTCTTGCTTGTTAGTTGCACGATTACGTAATGACTATAAGGCTCACATACTTTAAGCATATACAGGTACTGCTAATGAGATTTTAATGCAACATTTTGGTTTGCTTCAAAATACATCCTTTATTTGAAGTACTTTCTGTGGGATTAAAGATGACTTAGCATTTGGTTTCTTTGACAGCTACACGATTATATCACGACGCTACTAATGAGTGACAATTTACAATGTTGGTATTGCGGTGTTTCTGTTTTATATCTGCACAGTTTTTCTGAATTCTTCTGGAAAGTAAAACACGTTTTAGTAGTAACTTTTGTGGTATAGCTACAATGAGACAGCCTTTTCTGTAGCACAACAATACGTTACATTATAGTACTTTCTTGATCACGGTAAGGTACATAATAACCACGATATCTATATGCAAAGAATTTCACTTTCGTTTATGATGAGGTAAGTACATTGACTTCTGCAAAACTTAGCTTACAGAGGACGATAATTACGACACTTCCACAGAATTATCTTACAGCAAGACGCACATTTAGCGCTACAGGACACGCATTTGAGTGAATAATTTTGTACTTAAAACATTTATTTTTAAAGATATTTGAAGTACATTGATACGAAGTTTTTCAGTGATACATTTCATTCCATTGCAATAATCCGTAACACCTGAGGGTATAATTACATTAATCCTAAGGGGGGTACATGCCTACTTTGTGTACCATGTGTTTGGCAAGCACAAGGAGCCCTAGCTAATATGGTATTTGCTTATACAACTTTACACATCGGCACCATATTTCTGTAACACAAATTACACAGCTATCTGATCATTTAACTAAGAGATAAACATTTTTTTTTACTACATCAGTGACACATGTTTACGCAATTTCACAGTTGGGTAACTTCACACTTATGAAATTGTATTTTGTCTGTACTTTGTGAACTGATCATATTTTTTCGGAACCATTGAGATACTATGAGAGCTTTGAATGATGTATTTGGTAAGGGAGCATGATTTTAAAGTACGTTTGAGGTAGATGACACCATTGAAATGAGCAGAGAATTTTTTTTAGGTTTTGACATTATAGCAGAAATCTACGACGTTTTTGAGATTTGACTGAGGTGTTATGATGTTATTTTTACGACGACGATGTGTATTATGCTGTTGAGGTATGTTTATGATCAAAAGATGATGCTACCGTATATGAGGAATTTGATTATGCTACGTATTTATTATGATGGAATATTGAAGAAGTGTCGACGAATACGTATATGAATAATGAGTAGTGGTTAGGGACTCTGATTTGTGGAAAAGGATGTTGGAAACCAAGAATCGTACTTTAAGAGTTATGAAATGTGTGTAAATGCGTGAATGTATCACAATGCCGGCGAAAATTTTTTTGAAACTGTTATATTTATAGGATTTTGTTTCTACAGATTTGCAACGCAAATTCTCGAACTGTGAAATTTTTATATGAGACTGTCACTGTAGCGGAAACTGCTGTCGTCAATATTTCAGTAAGAAAGGTAAGTGACCTTGACGTAATGCGTTTTGGGCGCCCAGCTGAGAGGTAGTCGTCTGACAAAAGAAAGCCATTAGCTGCAAAGAAAAAAGAGGCCATTATCCTCGCTATTGACATTTCTTTGTCGAAAGCAGATATTTACTAAAATGCCTAATGAAATGATGAGAAACATTTTATATCTATTGTCTTTGTAGTGAGAGATTGCACATTTTGTTTAATATCTGTATAGATGTACTAATATAAATATTTTATGCCTACAGATCCAGTAAATAATAAAATTTATGATCTACTTTTACAAAAAAACGAAGGAGCACAAAAAGACATTTCCCGTCACAGGACTTGCATATATAATTTTTTTTTCAACTACTTGGTAATATTTCTCGTAGAATAAGTTGTGGTGCACCACTTTAATGACATAGATATTAAGATGTGAATAGACATTTCCCTTATCTGCATTGTTGTCTTTAGTGTAATATTTTTTCTGCTTGATCTTTGCCATGCTTAGGTATTAGTTATAGCATTTGCTGCTGCTGTTTGCCAGGCATAATGTTACTGAATTTGACTTTGTATTACTCTGTTAAGCCATTTTACTACTGATTTATTTTTCTTGTTTGCTGCTCATTGCCTTATATTAGTTGTAATATTGCTGCTTGCTTTGCGAATTTGAATATTTTGTCATTGCTGTTTGTGTTAATTGTTTTGTGCTGCTGCATTGCCTCGTCCCTTAGTTTAGCATCTGAGCTCAGTAGATTTAAGTTAGCTTAAGATGGGGTAGGCTATATGTGAGAACGAGTTGTGATAAATCGGAAGAAATGCATTGAGAAGTTATATGAAAACGATTTGGGCCAAAATGAGTATTGTATAATGAGCCATAATTATTTTGAAAGAAATAAGGTTAGAATACAGAAAAGAGGTATAGATAGGACTTTTTGGGAATAATGATGAACGAAGGGAGATCTCCAAGAACAAAAAAGGTTTTGTTCGCAAAATACTGCAGTACCAAATGTTACACTGAAAACGAACCCTGTCCTTTCCATTGTGTTATCCCACTATATGTTTGTGTACCCATGTGTATTTGTTTTCTTCCTGTCTCTGTGTACTGTTTCATAGAATTTTTTTTCTCTTCTAATACTAAGCTACATTCACTATGATGAGGAATACTGTTATCCTCAAATATAATTTGCATTAATAATATGTTATTTACTTTGTAAAGATGTTTAGACATTATTTATTCTGTTTTGTTGCTCATGTGTGAAGTTGATGTTTTAAAAGTTATTCTGATCTTTATGTATGTACTTATGTCATTATTTTTGTAACACTGATGTATATGTTATTTCGATTCTTTTGTAAAGCCTGTACTACAAATGTTATCTGTATTGTTATGTTCTTTAATGATGTATTTTGTATCTTTGTTATTGTATTCTTATGTTATAAAATTGTAAATGACACTAGTTCATCAAATTAAGTAACTTGTAAGTTACATTTCACTGCACACGTTTTTGTTGGTCATAGTATATGCACAATATGTGAGAAGTAGGGACTGTTAGTGTTTGCACGTGTGTTAATAATTCAGCAAGGGACTGGATAACAGCATTGTTGGTTCTAAGGACAATTCCAAAAACTTTGTGAGTGCACAAGTGGTGGTTATGGACTTGCTATATTGTCTGCAAGATTCTTCGATGGTGATAGTGCACCTGCACAGTGGCAGCAGATGGCTGCTGGCCATCTCTACTAGGACTACAGTGGGTCTACACCTTTGATGATCCACCAATACCATTATCTCTACAAGGACTGCAGTGGGTCTGCACCTCTGGTGGCCCACCAATACCGTAATCTCTAACAAGACTACAATGGGTATGCGCTGTGACGACCTACCTACCAATATTCTTCAAAACTTCGACTGACTCTGTGGTGGGTTTGCTCTGTTGTGGACCATTACCTGTCTGTATGTCAAGAGTCAGCACTGTCTTTCCGTTGGAAGGGCAACACTACTTCTTCAAGACTGCATGGAAATCCACTACTTCCGTGTGCATTTTCTTTTACTGCTCAGACTTTCAGAAAAACACTGATATTTTACTGTGATGAACGATCAGGACTGTCTTTATGGATTGTGAGAAAATTTTAGCTTTTGACCACCATTGCATCAATAAGTGTGTGCATTTACTATCTTTGTTATTGTAATTATGAAAAATTTTATCAAATCATTATTGGCCACTGCCCAAAACCATTTGTAAAATTTTTTGTGGGGAGCATGGGGGCTATGTAAGTAGGCTGTTTATGTTTTCTTATTGGCAATGTTACGTAGCGCTCTGTATGAAAATCACTGGCTGTGCTGTTTGCAGTATGTGGCTAGTTTGCATTGTTGTCTGCCATTGTAGTGTTGGGCAGCAGCAGCTGGATGCGAACAGCGCGTAGCGTTGCGCAGTTGGAGGTCAGCCGCCAGCAGTGGTGGGTGTGAGGAGAGAGATGGCGGAGTTTTGAAATTTGTCATGAACTGCTATATATATTATGACTGTTAAGGTAAATACATTGTTTGTTCTCTATTAAAATCTTTCATTTGCTAACTATGCCTATCAGTAGTTAGTGCCTTCCGTAGTTTGAATCTTTTATTTAGCTGGCAGTAGTGGCGCTCGCTGTACTGCAGTAGTTCGAGTAACGAAGATTTTTGTGAGGTAAGTGATTTGTGAAAGGTATAGGTTAATGTTAGTCAGGGCCATTCTTTTGTAGGGATTTTTGAAAGTCAGATTGCGTTGCGCTAAAAAATATTGTGTGTCAGGTTAAGCACAGTCAGGTATAATTTTTCAAAGGGGACGTTTCAAACCGAAGTCTGCCACCTGCTTTACCTTCGGCTTAACCTATGCGATCATGACGTTTCATATCCCTACAAAGTGTTACACCCAGGTATTTGTGTGGATTGGCCGATTCCAACTGTGACTCACTGATATTGTAGTCATAGGACACTACAAATGGCTCTGAGCACTATGGGACTTAACTTCTGTGGTCATCAGTCCCCTAGAACTTAGAACTAATTAAACCTAATTAACCTAAGGACATCACACACATCCATGCCCGAGGCAGGATTCGAACCTGCGATCGTACCGGTCGCACGGTTCCAGACTGTAGCGCCCAGAACCTCTCGGCCACTCCGGCCGGCAATAGGACACTACCTTTTTCCATTTTGTGAAGGGTAAAATTTTATATTTATGAACATTTAGAGTAAGTTGCCAGTCTCTGCACCACGCCTGGTAACAACACTAGAAGCAACCAGTATTAACGCACTGTAGTGATCGTTTTACCAGAGGATTGCAGTTATAATCACTTACGTATCCGCCTGTGGAGTGTACGTGTACAAAGATACATAGCCATACGACCATGTCTTCTGGGCGCTTCACTTTCTGACCAGCAGTGTGTTTAGGGGGCACATGGAAAGTAAATTATGTATGCAGAGCACCATGTTATAATTCGAAATGGAACGTGTTTCAAAATGAATATACGTGTTTCGAATGAACATATTTGTTAAACTGAAAGACACACAGTTACGAAACTTGGGACACATATTTACGAATCTCTCGAGTTCAGTTATTCAATACGTCCTTCACCAGCGACACGATCGGTATGACATCGCCGGCCGTGGTGGCCGAGCGGTTCTAGGCGCTTCAGTCTGGAACCGCCCGACCCCTACGGTCGCAGGTTCGAATCCTGCCTCGGGCATGGATGTATGTGATGTCCTTAGATTAGTTAGGTTTAAGTAGTTCTAAGTTCTAGGGGACTGATGACCTCAGATGTTAAGTCCCATAGTGCTCAGAGCGATTTTTTTGGTATGACATCGATACCCGTGTTCTTTCCATACACAGGTAAGCATATCCATCGTTACTGATAGTGTGGCGGTATGAATCCGGTGCTTCATCTAGCTTCAACAATTTTATCTTCGAACTCTTCAATTGGACCATGTTTGCATACAAAAAACAATATGGGAATTGTGAGTCTGCCTTCATGCAAAACACTTTTGTCATTTGTTTATTTATTCCCCAAATTAGTTTCAGCGACAAACATCGCCATAATCTGTGGGTACTTTAATTCTGAAACGTGCAGAAATAGCATAGTTATAAAACATTGTAAAACAGTATTACATGTGTACTGTTAGTTTTTTTAATGTTGTTTTCTGTGAATACTTCCATAATACCTTATCTACTATACAGCATGGATTTAGGACTGTTGACGCTCTTTGAATCATATTTCCTGTGTTTTGCTGTTGTCATTTTTCTCGACATACGTCATGTCCTCTGCAACTGAGCACCGAGAGCTCTGAAGAGTGACAGCACGCACTCCACTTTCGCAGAATAGCTAATGAACAAAAACCATAATCCCACTATTATCGAAAGTGATCTATACATCGTGAAACGGAGCAACAGTTTCTACCGACAACTAACAAGAGAAGAAAATTATTACATACGCAAAGAGGGAAAAACGTAATAAACGAAAACACAACACTTTGCGACAACACATTCTTTACCGCTCTGAGAGAACTAACACAGAACAAAAAACACACATACCCAAAAGAACAACTCCCCCATCACACACAGAAATATAAATAAGAAAAAACAGTCGACAGAACTCCCACTAGAATTTTCACAGCCTTCTCGCAACGTGCGATACATTTCTCACAGCGTACGCGAACAGCAAGATGGCGTAATGTTTTGGATTGTGAACGAAGTGCGAAAGTTAGGTTTCGTGTGTGTAAAAGTAGCTGCAAGCCGTCCAGTAAACGTGAGTACACGATGAACTGCGTTATCAACCTAGTACACTCCAAAACCGTACCCACAACATTACCGAGCCGTGCGGTCTGAGGCGACTTCTCACGGTCCGAGCGGCTCCCCCCGTCGGAGATTCGAGTCCTCCCTCGGGCATGAGTGTATGTTTGTCCTTAGTGTAAGTTAGTTCAAGTTAGATTACGTAGTGTGTAAGCTTAGGGACCGATGACCTAAGCAGTTTGGTCCCGTAAGACCCTACCACAAATTTCCAATTTTTACAACACTACCGCAATCCCGCTTGTGTAACGTTGACATACGTAAGTTCACGTTTTTGAGTTTGTTTACTAACAGCCGCTCGTACAGCTGACGTGCTCCGAGAAAAACGGTAACGGAAAAAATGCTGTGCCATGCGGGATTAGCCGAGCGGTCTGCGGCGCTGCAGTCTTGGACTATGCGGCTGATCCCGACGGAGGTTCGAGTCCTCCCTCGGGCATGGGTGTGTGTGTGTTTGTCCTTAGCATAATTTAGGTTAAGTAGTGTGTAAGCTTAGGGACTGATGACCTTAACAGTTAAGTCTCATAAGATTTCACACACATTGGAACATTTGAAATATGCTGCAAACAGCGATAACTGTTTAAAAAACCATGCTGTGACGTACAGTAAATTAGGAATAATGAAAGTATTCACAGAAAACATTATTTAAAAAACAAACAGTACGCATGTAATTATGTTTTACAATGTTTTGTAACTATGCTATTTCTGCATGTTTTAGAATTAAAGAACAGACTGATGCTGGCGATATTTGTCGCTGAAACTAGTTTGGCGAACATGTAAACAAATAACTAAAGAGCTTTGCGTCAAGGCGGACCCACAATTCCCATATTGTTGTTCTATATAGCTTCTGTGTATTGGTGCATGAACGCCGTCCTCAATCAAACCTCACACGAAGACATCACAGAGCGTCAAATCCTTTGACCGTGAATGCCACATGAGAAGTTTAAAAATGGATTAAAAACGGTCTCGACCACAGTAAAACATTTATTTACAATGGTTAGCAGTTTCAATCAGAATGTGACCACGTTCAGACGATTTGTATCATGATGGTAGGCAGTGACGGCGAATTAACGTTCGTGGAGTCGTTAACACCTGTTCCGTTAAGCGCCACCGCCCACCATAATGGTATAAATGGTCTGAAGATTATCACATTCTGACCGAAACCGGTAACCATAGTAAATAAATGTTTTATAGGAGTCGAGACTGTTTTTAATACACTACTGGCTATTAAAATTGCTACACCAAGAAGAAATGCAGATGATAAACAGGTATTCATTGGACAAATATATTATACTAGAACTGACATGTGATTACATTTTCACGCAATTTGGGTGCATAGATCCTGAGAAATCAGTACCCAGAACAACCACCGCTGGCCGTAATAACGGCCTTGACACGCCTGGGCATTGCATCAAACAGAGCTTGGATGGCGTGTACAGCTACAGCTGCCCATGCAGCTTCAACACGATACCACAGTCCATCAAGAGTAGTGACTGGCGTATTGTGACGAACCAGTTGCTCGGTCACCATTGACCAGACGTTTTCAATTGGTGAGAGATCTGGAGAATATGATGGCTAGGACAGCAGTCGAACATTTTCTGTATCCAGAAAGGCCTGTACAGGACCTGCAACATGCGGTCGTGCATCATCCTGCTGAAATGTAGGGTTTCGCAGGGATCGAATGAAGGGTGGAGCCACGGGTCGTAACACATCTGAAATGTAACATCCAATGTTCAAAGTGCTGTCAATGCGAACAAGAGGTGACCGAGACGTGTAACCAATGGCACCCCATACCATCACGCCGGGTGATACGCCAGTATGGCGATGACGAATACACGCTTCCAATGTGCGTTCACCGCGATTTCGCCAAACACGGATGCGACCATCATGATGCTGTAAACAGAACCTGAATTCATCCGAAAAAATGACGTTTTGCCATTCGTGCAGCCAGATTCGTCGTTGAGTACACAATCGCAGGCGCTCCTGTCTGCGATGCAGCGTCAAGGGTAACCGCAGCCATGGTCTCCGAGCTGATAGTCCATGCTGCTGCAAACGTCATCGAAATGTTCGTGCAGATGGTTGTTGTCTTGCAAACGTCCCCATCTGTTGACTCAGGGATCGAGACGTGACTCCACGATCCGTTACAGCCATGCGGATAAGATGCCTGTCATCTCTACTGTTAGTGATACGAGGCTGTTGGGATCCAGCACGGCGTTCCGTATTACCTTCCTGAACTCACGGATTCCATATTCTGCTAACAATCATTGGATCTCGACGAACGCGAGCAGCAATGTCGCGATACGATAAACCGCAATCGCGATAGGCTACAATCCGACCTTTATCAAAGTCGGAAACGTGATGGTACGCATTTCTCCTCCTTACACGAGGCATCACAACAACGTTTCACCTGGCAACGCCGGTCAACTGCTGTTTGTGTATGAGAAATCGGTTGGAAACCTTCCTCATGTCAGCAAGTTGTAGGAGTCGCCACCGGTGCCAACCTTGTGTGAATGCTCTGAAAAGCTAATCATTTGCATATCACAGCACCTTCTTCCTTTAGGTTAAATTTCGCGTCTGTAGCACGTCATCTTCGTGGTGTAGCAATTTTAATGCCAGTAGTGTACATTTTAAAGTACTTTTATCCAGACCACCGTTCTACACGACAGACGTTCTCAAAAATTACAGCTGAGAAGTGCTAAATCGCTAGCTGTCAAACCTCTCGACAGAGTCTCATTCAGATATACGGGCACTTGGCGACTCTGGCGTCTCGGGCCAGCATTCCACTCCGGCCCGAGATGCTGCAGTTGGCGGTCATGTGTGCGCGACGTGTGCTTGCTTGTGAGTGTGTGTGTGTGTGTGTGTGTGTGTGTGTGTGTGTGTGTCTGTGTGTCTTTACTGATGAAGACTGTGGCCGAAAGCTGCCTGTTTGCAATTTGACATGTCTTTTTTATGGCAAGTAGCGATCTACCAGTATATTTCTCGTACATTCTCATAGTATTTATTTTGTATTAATCCGTCTACTTTATGCTGGCTAACTCGTACAGCGGCTATTGACGGATATCGCTGTAGGCTGCCCTTACTCTCGCAGAAGCCGCTAGTAACGGGACTGAAATTTTCCGCGCATCCATTTGCTACGCGTTCAGATGTGCCTGTGTTTGCGCTACATGTACCCCTCCTCAGAAGTTCGTGTCCGCTTCATCAGCTCTTTGTCAGGCAGGTCAGGTCGGCACACCTGTGCCCAGGAGGCAGCGCCTTTCATTTCCGCGTAATCGGCGCCTTCTGGTAGCTTCCACGCTGTGTGTCTTCTTTTTTTTTTTTTTTTTTTTTTTTTTTTTTTTTTTTTTTTCGACGCAGGTGAGGTCGGCTGTGGGTGATTCATCCGCCAGCACAGCCTGCCGGGTGTTTCGTAACAGCTCACAGCGACAGGACGTACCTCGGCTGACACCGACAGCGCCTCGCGTTTAATGGCTTGCTGTGAGGCGAATCGCTAACGACGAGAGCTTGTGCGCTCAGCAACGTCATTTTACGCTCCTTTTACACCGAAGCGAACACAAGCGAACGCGTGCAGCAGTGAATTCTCTCTGGTGTGAATACAAGACGCGCCTGAACAAACGGCGTTCGCTCGCTTTCGGTTCGCATTCGTTTGTTTTCGCTCGTGTTCCGCTGACTGTCGGTCCTTTAATGAATCGTAAGCAGAAGTTCACGTCCTCTCCGCATCAGCGCTACAGGTACAGAGCTCTTTCATCTTTTAGCGTGTTTCCTCCCGACATGAGTCGCGTGAGCGATACAGTTGTCCGAAGAGAATGTAATGTTCTTGCTGGAAGAATACAGACATCATAGGTGCTTCTGGGATCCAACAGATGCACACCACAAATGCGAAAGGAAAAGAAGTGTTATTGGTAGAAAACTGACGAACTATTCACAGGTCCCACTGGGGACATGACGAACACTGTAAATTCGTTAGATTGTCGCATATGGTGGAAACGGAGTGAACGAACACAAGTTTTTTAATGAAAATGGAGAAGCACAATGAATTTCCTTGAAAACAAACAAGTGCTTATACGTATCTATCAAGCTGAAACTTCCTGGCAGATTAAAACTGTGTGCCGGACCGAGACTCGAACTCGGTGCCCTTTCGCGGGCAAGTGCTCTACCAACCGAGCTACCCAGGCACGACTCACGACTCGTCCTCACAGCTTTAATTCCACCAGTACCTCGTCTCCTACCTTCCAAACTTCACAGAAGCTTGGTAGAGCACTAGCCGGCGAAAGACAAAGGTCCCGAGTTCGAGTGTCGGTCCGGCACACAGTTTTAATCTTCCAGGAAGTTTCATATCAGCGCACACTCCGCTGTAGAGTGAAAATTTCATTCTAGATCTATCATGCTGATTAAAATTGCAAGTATGCCGAAGACCTGATCATTCTCGTTGCTTACGTCCATGGTATCCGTAATTGCATGGCTGACGTAGCCATTTCTGTTATGTTAAAAGTTTTCATGATAGATAAAAATGTTACAGGGCAAATAGCACGATGCCAGGTAAACCAAACTGTATAGTAGATTTTATGATGTAACCCCTCTGACAGGCCGTATGCGTATTTCACATTGTAATCTCCCCACTATATTTGTTTCTGTCTGAAATTTAGCCCAACTTTACCTCCCACTCTGTAAAAGTCTACGGTTTACCAGAACTATGTCCCCTCAAACTGTTATCCAACTCGCATGCTAACTTTGAGTAAGGAGAACCTAATTTGAACTGTACTGTAACTGATCTGAATGCAACTTTTCTTCTATTAAAGGCGCAATTCAAGTAAAGCAATTATCTGGCCCTAATTAAAATTTCCACTTACCTTGTGTCTTGACAACATGGCTGTAGATTCCTCAGAATCACAACAGCAAACAGCGAGTAGGCAGCGGTTAAGCTAGATTTCTGTTTATAAATTAAATTTGCATACCACATGTGTTAATGCGTACTGATTAATAGTTGGGTGGGAAGAGAAACTATTGCTATGAAGTGATACTCTAAGACAACGATTTTAGAATGAAGTATGTATTCAAAAAGACAGAGTAAAACTTTCGTGATCTTCACACATAATATAGCTCTGAACAATACTATGCTCAACAAAGTGAACAATGATTTAAAAAGGGTACAATGTTAACAGAGAATTACTATAAAAATCAAACAGTTCAATCAGTTAAAATGTTAATGCATGACTGAGGGGAGTGGGGTGATCGGGTGAACAAGTGAACAAAATTACCTAGCTCCCAATCATCATTTTTACAAATTAGGTGCGCAGTGGCGCAGTCTTATCTTAAACTTCCTCTCTTCAAAAAATACTAATGTTATTAAATTTATATTCCTTTCGCTTTCCACTATATACATCTTGTTCATGCTTGCTGTCCTTTACAGTCCATCTTTCTTCATCTAGCGGACAGAATCACAAGTGCAGACAGCACTAATGACTACGTCCATCGCCTACCACACTGCAACTAAGAATGTATCTGATTGCGCAGAGGCAAGGACTGTGCCACGACAAGTCCAAAAACTGATTTATCGCAATGTAACTTACGAGCACCTTACTACACTTCATCAATCATATTTTATTGGCATTGCATTTCTTACACGTACCTTAATAAAACCCTTGAACTGGTTCGCATATGTCACCGCAGACATCAGAAACGATCTGAATATAGCAGCTACTCAAATGCGAAACAACCTATAATGCAAATATCTCCGGTTTGTAATAATCAGAGTCCTCTCCCCGAAGTCGCTAGTGACATGACTGAAATTTTCTGCGCAACCATCTTTCGTACGTTCCGATGTGCTTGAGATTACGCTACACGTACCTAGCAGACGTACGTGTCCGCTTCTTCAAATCTCAGACAAGCTGGTCGGCACGCCTGTGCTCAGAAGGCGTCTCTCATTCCCGCCTTCCCTCAAATTATGTTGGTGGTTGGCGGTTAGCGTTCTAGCTTTGAATTTCCTCCTCCACTGTAATGAGAAGCCGGCGAATACCGTCGACCGACACACACTATGTGATAAAAAGTATCCGAACACCCCCAAAAACACACGTTTTTCATATTAGGTACATTATGCTGCCACTGCTGCCAGGTACTCCATATCAGCAATCTCAGTAGTCATTAGACATCGTGAGGAAGCAGAATGGGGCGCTCCGCGGAACTCACGGTCTTCGAACATGGTCAGATGTCTGGGTGTCACTTGTGTCATACGTCTGTACGAGAGATCTCCACACTCCTAAATATCCCTAGGTCCACTGTTTCCGATGTGATAGTGAAGTTGAAACGTGAAGGGACACGTACGGCATAAAAGCGTACAGGCCGACGTGTCTGTTGACTGACAGAGACCGTCGACAGTTGAAGAGTGTCGTGGTTGGTTGGTTGGTTGTTTGGGGGAAGAGACCAAACAGCGGGGTTATCGGTCTCATAGGGTTAGGGAAGGATGGGGAAGGAAGTCGGCCGTGCCCTTTCAAAGGAACCATCCCGGCATTTGAAGGGTGTCGTAATGTGTAATAGGCAGACATCTACATAGACCATCACACAGGAATTCCAAACAGCATCAGGACCCACTGCAAGAACTATGACAGTTGGCGGGAGGTGAGAAAACTTGAATTTCATGGTCGAGCGGCTGCTCACAAGCCACACATCACGCCGGTAAATGCTAAACGACGCCTCGCTTGTTGTAAGGAGCGTAAACATTGGACGATTGAACAGTGGAAAAGAGTTGTGTGAAGTGACGAATGGCGGTACAAAATGTGGCGATCCGATGGCAGGGTGTGGGAATGGCGAATGCCCGGTGAACGTCATCTGCCAGCGTGTGTAGTGCCAACAGTAAAATTCGGAGGCTGTGGTGTTATGGTGTGGTCGCGGTTTTCATGGAGGAGGACCTGCACCCCTTGTTGTTTTGTGTTGCACTATCACAGCACAGGCCTACATTGATGTGTTAAGCACCTTCTTGCTTCCCACTGTTGAGGAGCAATTCGGGGATGGCGATTGCATCTTTCATCACGATCGAGCACTAGTTCATAATGCACGGTCTGTGGCGGAGTGTTTACACGACAATAACAGTCTTACAATGGACTGGCCTGCACAGAGTCCTGACCTGAATCCTATAGGACACCTTTAGGATGATTTGGAACGCCGCCGACTTCGTGCCAGGCCTCACCGACAGACATCGATTCCTCTCCTCAGTGCAGCACACCGTGGAGAATGGGCTCCCATTCCCCAAGAAACCTTCCAGCACCTGAGTGAACGTATGCCTCCGAGAGTGGAAGCTGTCATCAAGGCGAAAGGTGGGCCAACGCCATACTGAATTCCAGCGTTACCGATGGAGGACGCCACGAACTTGTAAGTCATTTTCAGCCGGGTGTCCAGATACTTTTGATCACATAGTGAACGTGTAAAATTTAGGACTAACGCTAAGGAAATCTGAAGCTGCAGTTCAGTGTTAAGTGCACATCCACCATGCGTTTCACGTTTACGTGCAAACTGAGACACATAGAGTTTCCTTTCCTACCCCATTATTCTTACTTCGTCAAAAACAGCGAGCTCGCCATGCAAAATAATCTTCTCTGAATACAAAAGTTTTGGATCGCGGCTCTGACTATACAGTGTTCTATTCTGTATGCCAGTTATTAGCGCCAAAAAACAATATCGGTGGGCTCAGACGCCATGATCGTTATTTTCCTGTTCTCTGCCGTTCCATCCGGTGTAAACGCTCGTTCACATATACAAGCAAATGGTAGTGAACATCGGCGAATTGTCTGCGAATGTGCATACGCTTGAGTTAGCTTCCATTCGTTCCGGTGTAAAGGCGACTTCACAGAAGAACGCAAGTCAGTATTCGGTTTCGCAGCGCTGATTAGAGATATACCGAAGGCCGTTCTGCTTTTACCGCTGGTGTCACCGTCGGCGCTATTTTCTTAAATGTAAGTCGTGGTGAGACACTGATCTGTAGCGTCGCCTGAGATCTACGTTGGGCTGACAGGTCACAGTTTAGTTGTGAATAGCCGAAGTCAAGGAATGTCTCTTTAAAAATGGTTCAATGGCTCCAAGCACTATGGGACCTAACATCTGAGGTCATCAGTCCCCTAGACTTAGAACTACTTAAACCTACTAACCTAAGGACATCACACACATCCGTGCCCGAGGCAGGATTCGAATCTGCGACCGCAGCAGCAGCGCGGTTCCGGATGAAGCGTCTAGAACCGCTCGGCCACAACGCCCGGCTGTCTCTTTAAAATTATCTATTTTCTTTCTTACGCTTTGCGCATTCCGTATGTATATCTAAGTCATTGCTGAAAACTCCGATTTCCGCACTGTGGTCTCATATATTACAGTTGTAATATGTTTGAAGGCGTCCCGTCTGAACCAGCTACATCCCCGCGTGGTTGACTACACTTTTACAGGTAAAATACGCGTTTGTATAGGTTGTCGTAGTTGTCACCATGATAACATCATCGTTGCGTGAGGGTTAACGCACAGATTAAAATGATATGTCGCTTACGCTTTTAGTCATATCTAAAATTATTAGTTATAAATTTACTACATTAATCCAAGTAGTCACAACATAGAAAATAGTTCTTGCCTACTGATTTCACCGGCGCAACTACTATTTGCGTATAGTGTGTCGTTTTTGATTGGTTGGTTGGTTGGTCGATTTGGGGGGGGGGGGGACCAAACAGCGAGGTTATCGATCCCACCGGATTAGGGAAGGGAGTCGGCCGTGCCCTTTCAAAGGAACCATCCCGGCATTTTCCTGATCGATTTAGGAAAATCACTACCGTTTTTGAACTTAAGTAATTGTTTAAACAATAACGCTGCAGTCGGGGTAAGCGCACTTAAGCCATTGAGAAAATATGAATGTATCAATACATTATCTTATAACAGTGCTAGGCCTACTCCATGAAGGGGCTTATTTGTATAATGCTCATTAACTGTGTGCCCGATCGTTTGTAACAAAAAAAGTGCCTCGCTTTGCGCAGCACTCCTCAATGGCTTTCATTTGAGCCATCATTTATTGTTGTAGCACGTTTTCATAAACTGTAAATTATCAGAGATTGCAAATTTAGTAAACTTCGCGCGCGGGTATCGTAAAGAGTACAAGCATCACAATGGAGCGCTTGTACCACAAGAATCGTATTCAAAAGAGCTTCAAAACTGTCTCTCCTCTGTATCAGACTATTCCTTCCCGCAGGGCGTTCTTTTATGTAATCGACGGCGGCTAGCGTTGGAAGGTCCGTGGGCCTCTCCACAGATGATGCGATTATATACAGAAAAGTCCCAACTCTGGAAAATTGTAGCGAAATGCAGTAAGACACGTATCGGATCGACGCTTGGTGGACGTCAGTTGACCATCAAAGAACCAACGTAGCGTACTGGTCATTAAAAGGCAAAGACACCGTTTGTCGTATGATGACACGATTGTAGAACAATCAGTGGAAGCTCCTGCATCCATTAAGTATTGAGAGTATGGGTACAGAGCGATTTAAAGTGAAACGACGGCATAAAATTAATCTCACATGAGGCAGACGTGAGACTGAGATGCACTGGAGGAATCCTAAAGAGTTGCAGTACATTCATGAAGGGGGTAACATACAAAACTCTCGTTGTACAAATACTTGAATACTGTTCGTCAGTCAGGGGTTCGTACCACACAGGATTGTTAGACGAAATAGAAAAGCTCGAAGAAAAATTCTTAAAACTTAACTATACTCCTCCCCCCCCCCCCCCCGAGTAGGTCATGAAGGCCGAACGGTACCGAATGGCCGCCGTGTCATCCTTAGCCCACAGGCATCACTGGATGTGGTGCACTCAGCCCTTGTGAGGCCAACTGAGGAGCTACGGTCTCGTAAACTGACATATGACCGGGAGAGCGGTGTTCTGACCATATGCCCCTCCATATCCGCATCCAGTGACGCCTGTGCGCTGAGGATGACACGGCGGCCGGTCGGCACCTCCGTCTCCGCAACCAGCGGCGCCTGTGCGCTGAGGATGACACGGCGGTCGGTCGGTACCGTTGGGCGTTCCAAGGGCTGTTCGGACGGAGAGAGTATTTACGAGTGGAACAGGAAAGGAAACGACCAGTAGTGGCCCAAGGTAACTTCTGCCATGCACCATACGGAAGCTCGTGGGCTATTTATGTAGATGGCGATGTAGAAGATGCTCATCCTTGACCAGTGGTGGACAGTACAAGAGATGCATTATGCGTCAAGCAGTGGTTTACTGTTAAATTTCGGAGGGCAGAGTCAACCAGTACATTGCTGCCTACTATGTGAATCTTGCGAAAAGACCACGAACGTAAAATAATAGGTATTCGAACTCACACAGAGACTTACCAAAATTTTATTGTTCTTTCCGGAGACCATTCGCGAGTAGAATAGGGAAAAAGTGACTGTGGTCCCCAGTATACTCTCCGCCACACACCACATGGCGGCTTGCGGCGTGTGGATGTGTATTGTTTGGACGTACGCCACCCCTGCGGACTCAACCCCTATATTGCCGGCCTCTGGTGGCCGAGCGGTTCTGGCGCTACAGTCTGGAACCGCGCGACCGCTACGGTCGCAGGTTCGAATCCTGCCTCGGGCATGGATGTGTGTGTTGTCCTTAGGTTAGTTAGGTTTAAGTAGTTCTAAGTTCTAGGGGACTTATGACCTCAGCAGTTGAGTCCCATAGTGCTCAGAGCCATTTGAGCCAGCCCCTATATTCGTTACTACCTGTCGTGCCGCCCGCTGACCATTGGTAAAGGTATTTCCATCCCGCACACTTTCATCCCCTCGCTCTACAGGGCGGGGTCAAACTCTGCGACGCGGCATGTTTTCCCCTGACGTAGTCCCAGACGCCGCGCCCACTCTCTGTGATTATGCTGGTCGGACGTGTAGTGCCACAATCTTATCTTCGTGATCCATTACACAGCAGACGGCTCGGCTGGCCGAGCGGTTCTAGGCGCTACAGTCTAGAACCGCGCGGCCGCTACGGTCGCAGGTTCGAATCCTGCCTCGGGCATGGATGTGTATGATGTCCTTAGGTTAGTTAGGTTTAAGTAGTTCTAAGTTCTGGGGGACTGATGACCTCAGAAGTTAAGTCCCATAGTGCTCAGAGCCATTACACAGCAGTACATAACGGCATGACGAACAGTAGGGTACTTCTAAATGCCTCCTTGAAATCGACTTCTTGAAGATTTCACACAGATTCCCACGCTTTACTAGCTGACTTTCCTCAAATATGTACCACTTTTTCAGCATCCCAAGAAAATATTCCTTCAAACCAAGTACAATTGCATATATTCGATGTCCCAGTCTATCGACGCCACATATTCGAGAAATATTTGAATGTCACCGAAACAAGTTCTTGATAAGCAGGTGCTTTGCTAGACAAAGCTGCCTCTTCCAATACTGCACAGTCAGTTCCACAAGAAAGTGTATGCCATAATTTTAAATGTAACGTCCGCAGTGACATCTCTGGTAGTGGTCTCGAATCTGTAATCAATGCGCTTTTGCGCAATGTGTAGATAAAAAGTGAGACAGTTGAATGTTTTGTTTCGTCGGTTGCAGTCTAAAATGAGTGCACAGTATCTGAAGCGTCAGGAGGCAATGTTCCTTGTAAATCATCCAAAGGGACAAAAGCTTTCATATGGAGTTGCCGCTAAAATTCTTAGAAAGTCAAAGACATTCGTTGCGAAGTGGGTCAAACGATATTTAGAGTTGGAAACGTGGATGATGAACCGGAGAGAGGGCAAACGTGCGCTACGTGCCTGTTTGCACTAACTTACGGCCAGTTTAAGCGATGTGGTTCGAACTGGGTGCTTCAAGACGATAATGATCCGAAACATAGCAGCCGTCTCTATACAGCTTGGAAACAAGACAATGGGGTGTCAACAGTGGCAGCATATTGCCGAACATTCTTAACGTTAGTCAATTGCTGCCCCCTGGCAGCTCGTAGCGCAGCTCTGCACCACGGATAATATTTAAATAACTGAAAATGTCTTAAAAGGATGGGATAATATTCCAAGCAAGCTACTACAAATAATAATGCAAGGTTTCATTAAATAACTCTATTCAAAACATTCAAATATGTTAACTTATCTACAATACACACCTTTTAAAAATGAGTACGTAATGGCGTACATCTATTGACCATGACAAAAGAAGACTACGTTAGCATTTACTACTGCGACACAGGCTATCTTACTTCCGTAACTCCAAGAAGAAAACAGAGAAATTAATGTTCGTTCTGTATTATTTATACTCGTCGTATTTTCTTATCTTTGCTGATATTTACCGTCTGTGCGGTTTCAGTACTCGCCGACACAGATATTATCTAAAATAAATAATTAAAAAAAATACATAATTCCATACAATAATAAAACATGATACATAATATTTTCTCTTTACTGCACAATATGTCTTTTGCTAAAGGACGTTACACAACGATGGATTGGCCTGCACTGTCTCCGGATGTAAGTCCGATCGCAGATTTTTGGTCGTATATTAAGGTGAAGCTTGAAGTAAAGCCAATATATACTTTGAATCAGCTGATATATAAAATGAAGACGATATGGAGATCGTTACCGAGAGAGCATACAGTAAATCTCGTGAAAAGCATGCCAAAAACTTGCCAAGTTATAATCGATAATGGCGATGACTGGATAAACTACTAGATAACTGTGCAATTAGTAATAACGTGTATTTTCATGTAAACATATATTTATAATAGTGTCTTTTACTTCATACAGATGACAGCGTACAGCCGGCTGTGGTGGCCGAGCGGTTCGAGGCGCTACAGTCTGGAACCGCGCGACCACTACGGTCGCAGGTTCGAATCCTGCCTAGGTCATGGATGTGTGTGATCTCCTTAGGTTTGTTAGGTTTAACTAGTTCTAAGTTCTAGGGGACTGATGACCACATAAGTTAAGTCCCATAGTGCTAAGAGCCATTTTTTGAACAGCGCACACTTTCTTGTGGTAATGAATGACCAGTTGTTACTAACAGATATTTATACTTATTGACTGACTGTAGGCCTGACTCGTCAGTCTTTTACGTTTTTATTTTCTCTACTTTTAGAGTCAGTCGTCGGCCTTTGCATCAGAGTGATATCATGTCGACATCTCAATAGATGTTGGTGCAATTTTTCACAGCATTAGGACATCACCGTTCAGCGAGTGAGGATTCAGCAACGTGCCAGCTCGTTGTGGAAGAACACTATGAGCAACGTCTTAAGACACGCACTGCTAGTGACGGCAGTACTCTAGGAACGGACGTCACTGGTGACGTAGTGCGCGGACAAGTCACTCCTACCGTTTTGCCAAATGCGGCGCGCCGGGCCCTCGCCGCGAGAGCGCCTGCCTCACTAGCATGCTAACGGAAGGATGTGCACCGCGTCACTGCTGCCAGTGGGGCGCGGATGAGTAATCAGCACTAAAATACTCGTACCTGCACTACATATGACGACGGCCGACGCAAAATCGGCGTGAGGCAACGCTACTCGAGTCCAGTGAAGTCAACCGCTGAAGGAAACTTTAAGAAATCACCGTCGCCTTGACGTGGAGCTCATCGGATGCGAAGGAATACACGGAGCTCAGCATCTCTAGGAATATTTATATCCTAGTTCTCCCGCGCCAACGGCCTCGCCGCAGTGTTAACACCGGTTCCCGTCAGATCACCGATGTTAATCGCTGTCGGGCTAGGCTAGCACTTGGATGGGTGACCATCCGGTCTGCCGAGCGCTGTTGGCAAGCGGGGTGCACTCAGCCCTAGTGAGGCAAACTGAGGAGCTACTTGACTGAGAAGTAGCGGCTCCGGTCTTGTAAACTGACATACGACCAGGAGAGCGGTGTGCTGACCACATGCCCCTCCATATTTGCATCTACATCCATACCCCGCAACTCACCTGACGGTGTGTGGCGGAGGGTACCTTGAGTACGTCTATCAGTTCTCCCTTCCATTCCAGTCTCGTATTGTTCGTGGAAAGAAAGATTGTCGGTATGCCTCTGTGTGGGCTCTAATCTCTCTGATTTTATCCTCATGGTCTCTTCGCGAGATATACGTAGGAGGGAGCAATATACTGCTTGACTCCTCGGTGAAGATATGTTCTCGAAACTTCAACAAAGGCCCGTACCGAGCTACTGAGCGTCTCTCCTGCACACTGGAGTTCGCCTATCATCTCCGAAACGCTATCGCGGTTACTAAATGATCCTGTAACGAAGCGCGCTGCTCTCAGTTGGATCTTCTCTATCTCTTCTATCAACCCTATCTGGTACGGATCCCACACCAGTGAGCAGTATTCAAGCAGTGGACGAACAAGTGTACTGTAACGTACTTCCTTTGTTTTTGGACTGCATTTCCTTAGGATTCTTCCAATGAATCTCAGTCTGGCATCTGCTTTACTGACGATTAATTTTAAATAGTCATTCCATTTTAAATCACTCATAATGCATACTCCCAGATAATTTATGGAATTAACTGCTTCCAGTTGCTGGCCTGCTGTATGGTAGCTAAATGATAAGGGATCTTTCTTTATATGTATTCGCAGCACATTACACTTGTCTACATTGAGATTCAATTGCCATTCCCTACACCATGCGTCAATTCGTTTCAGGTCCTCCTGCATTTCAGTACAATTTTCTATTGTTACAACCTCTCGATATACTACAGCATCATCCATAAAAAGCCCCAGTGAATTTCCGATGTTATCCACAAGGTCATTTATGTAGATTGTGAATAGCAAAGGTCCTACGACACGCCCCTGCCGCACACCTGAAGTAGTGACGCCTTGAGGATGACACGGCGACCGGTCGGTATAGTTGTGTGTTCATGGTCCGCTCGGGAGGAGTTTAGTTAAGTTTAGTTTTTACGCCAATGTAAAATCCAGTCACTGTAAACCCGTATACAATGGAATCAATAGATTTCGATCCTGTTTACAAAAACGATCCTACAGGGTTACAATTACTGAACTATACAAAAAACGTAGATTCGTTACAAACTACCGCGTTTACACACTTTATTCAACATGTAAACGTCACTAGAGATATTCGGATTTAGGTTATGACATGTTCCATACGCCTGCCGTCATTAGCGATGATGTGGCGCAGACGAATAGCGAAATTCCGCATGACCCGCTGAAGTGTCGGCACACCGCCGCTGTCAATGACCTGCTGAATGGCTGCTTTCAGGTCAGAGATGATTTTGAGGTTGTTGCTGTACACCTTGCCTTTAACATAGCTCCACGAAAAGGAGTCGCCTGAGTTCAGATCTGGAGAATATGGCGGCCAATCGAGGCCCATGTCCGTGGCCTCTGGGTACCCAAGACCCAAAATTCGGTCTCCAAGGTGCTCCTCCAGTATATCAAACACTCTCCTGCTTCGTCTTGCATGAACCACATCTTGTCGAAATCAGGGTCACTTTGGATGATGAGGATGAAATCATCCCCTAAAACCTTCACATACGGTTCGGTAGTCACCGTGCCATCAAGGAATATCGCACTGATTATTCCGTCACTGGACACTGCACACCACACAGTCACCCGTTGAGGGTGAAGAGACTTCTCGATGGCAATATGCTGATTCTCAGTACCCCAAATGCGGCAATTTTGCTTATTGATGAATCCATCCAAATGAAAGTCGGCTTCGTCACTAAGCCAAACCATACAGCGCATTCTAATTCCCTCGTGGCCAACCGTGCAGTTTGAAAGTCCTAACGCAAACTGTTGAGAAGTTATGACGATTTTATTTCATACAGTTCAATAACTGTCACCGTGTAAATACTGTCGCCAGATTCGTAATATTGTTACATCAACTATTTGAAAGATGGGAAAACGTGTCTTTGTGTTACAGTTAATGTAGAAAGTCTCATTTACTGTTAAGAAGGGAGCCAAAAATACATAAATTACGAAGGCATCATAAGCGCTCTCGACAAATAAACTCACACTAGCCGTTATAATGTCCACAAATAAGTGAAAAAGCAAGTAAGTTAATCCTTGAGTTCAGGGACTTCAGGAGTCTACGGTATGACAAGTGTCCGTCGTCGACTAGCCGTCGCTTTCATACCTACGCTGTATAGATTTTCCGCCAATAACAAATAACCTGCTGTGCTGTTTTTCGCCAATGTCGAAACTCCTACGGCGGACCCCACAGTTTGTAACAAAGAGATATCGTACGTGAATTTCACTAAAAACATTACCAAAACACACGTTCACTGTAAGTAGCCTGTTTGTATGTTTGTATGTTGGCAGCGCTCTGCATTAATATCACAGACAGCGCTGTGCGCTTTTCGTAAGAGATTCTTTGGCTGGTCGGACTCGCAGTTAGAAGTTAATTGTTAGCAGTGATGGCAGATAGAAGTTAATAGTTAACATTGATGGGATGGAGATTAGAAGCAGTGGACATGGATTGTAAAATGAGGCTAATGAAATTATTGACGATTTTATAATTTTTCTAACTGGATGTCACATGACTAAGGTAAAATCTGCTAAACACATTGTTTGCTCTGCAACAAAATCTTTCCTTTACTAACCACGTGCCTATTAGCAGTTAGAGCCTACGTTAGTTAGAATCTTTTTATTTAGATGGTTGTATACTTGCTGTATTTGCTGTAGTTCGTGTCATGAAGAGTCAAATGGGTCAAATGGCACTGAGCACTATGGGACTTAACACCTGAGGTCATCAGTCCACTAGAACTTAGAACTACTTAAACCTAACTAACCTAAGGACATCACACACATCCATGCCCGAGGCAGGATTCGAAACTGCGACCGTAGCAGTCGCGCGGTTCCGGATTGAAGCGCCTGGAACCGCTCGGCCACAGGGGCCGGCTGTCATGAAGATTTTCTGTGAGGTAAGTGACTTATGTAATGTATGGGTTATTGTTAGGATTTCTTCTGATTCAGAGCCATTCTTTTGTGGTAATTAATAGTCAGATTGCGTTGCGTTTGTATATTGTGGGTCATAAATGACTAGAATAAGTTTGAGCTGTATTTGTCAAGGAAAATTCTGTAAGTCAGTGTTGAAACGATAAAGACAAGCAAATTGACAGTACGCTTAGTTTCACTCAGCAGTTTTAGAAGGTTCAGTTTGAGAGGTGGCATGAGCCCCCTCTCATATTTCTATCTTACGACTCTCCTCTCTATTTGCATGCGGTGGAGGGCTGCTATTCCTTCACACGCGGACTTCCCACGCAGCGTCTCTCGTCACCCGGGTGGTCCGGTGACAGGCGGGTTAAGCCGACGTGTGTGAGGCAGTCGAGTGAATGCTTTGCAGACGCCGACATTGTCAAGAGACACGCCCGCTGGGGTGTGAAGTAGCGGCTGGGCTAGAGGTTCCGTTACTTCGGAGAAACTTAGCGAAAACACTTTCTGGCGGGCTACCAGCGAGGCGTGGGAATGACTTGTGTACCCTGGCAGTTGTGGCGGGAAAATTCCCGCACTTTCTGCAAAATAGTAACGGTGATTGGTTTGCTCAGGGCATAGCGCCGTGACGTAGCAAAATCAGCACAGAAATTGGCGCCAAGAATCTCCATTGGTGGAATGGTAGTGCTCCGGCAATGGAGTGGAATTTCCGCCGGTTTTCGAGTTGCTGATTGGAACGTTTAACCTCGGCCACTGTCGTGGGGGCGGAAATGTTCTGTGTTCGGCCTGTACGGGTGCTCTTGTGGGGAGTCGGCAGTCGCCTTTCGGTCGAGGACGTCGAAGCAACCAGCCCTCGCCTGTGGTACGCCAGATCGTGTTCTGGCAGCCAAGAAGACAGTTTTGGTAATGTATGTCCGCAGCACCGGCAGATAGGGATTTTCCTAGGTGATAATCAGAGCTCAGCAGAGCGCGCCTGTTCGTTTTTTTTCTGTGTTCTGTCTTGAGTAGCAGCAATTATTGTTAGGTTAGCTGTCTGTCTCCCTTCAGATTTGAGTGGCAAGGAATTTGGCTCCACATACCACTTCGTCTTAAACCTCACAATCTAGTTCAGGGACAACTTCACCTTTACAGTGTTTGTATGAGTATCAAATTTGAGCCAATTTGATTTATTGTAAATGTTTGTGTTTTTGTTTATTATTTTGTGATTAGTCTTAATAAATCCTATTGTTATTTTGGACAGAACTTTCATTCTGTTAATCGATAGAGCAACCCTATCATTCCTCACTATGCTAATGAAACCTTTGTTTATTTAACTTATTTATCAAATTAAATTATTGCAGGTGCCAAACTCTCTTCTACTCCACTGGCAGGGTTGATTAGAGTCAGTTCGCGTATTTTTCTTATCCTTGTGCAACAGCAAAAGTCGGAGTTAGAATAGGGGGGGGGGGGCTTAGAGCATGATTGACATATGTGGATTCTAATAGAATTTAGTGATAAACACACTGCTAGCCCCGGCACCTCGCATAATATGGCGACCCTTAGCCTCGGATCTTTCCTGAGAATCACTGATTAACAAACAGTATTCTTAGTACGAACATTCAAATTTTTTTCTCTAATTTTTTTTATTGATTAATACCCAAGTTTTTTTCTGGTAGTTCCGCGTTTAGTTTTAAGTAGCGGCGCATGATTACAGTTTTTGTTTTCAGTGTATATATTTTTTGTTCATTGTTTTTTTTGTGTTTCGTTGATGTGGTGTCCGTACCACATCGCACTTTGTCGGATTTGTGTGCGGTTTCTGTACCACATCAAATTGTGTTTGTGATTACAGCGTTGGAACAGCTTTGTTGAAATTTTATGTCTATGTGTAAAAATATATGGAGTAGATTAATTTAATTGTGCATTCTAGATAAATTTGTTTTTCATGAATGATAACGAGAAGTAAGGCACGACTATTATCGATCGAAGCTAAAACAAAAGAGGATAGAATAATGGATAAGGGGCAGTTTATTGACGGGAATAGGTTCGGAGATGAGATGGGCACATTTTTAGCAGACAGGACGCCAGGGTCATTGATGAGGAAGGTGATTTGGACGCGATCTTAGAGCAACGTCGCCGCCGTGATTATGAGAGTGAGGTAGAGGATGAAACAGAGACAGGCACACAGGTCGAGACGGTAGTAGAGGTTTATAATCAAACGAACGAGAGCAGACAGGGGCCAGCTCGGCCACGTCAGAGCTCTAGCGACCAGGTGTCCAGCGTTACATCACCCATGTGTGACGAGGATCAAGATGATGACATTAACCCAATACTGAGCTTCCTACGATCAATGAAAGAAGAAGCTGACGAACAACGTAAGAAGGAGAAGGAAGAAGCTGACGAACAACGTAAGAAGGAGAAGGAAGAAGCTGACGAACAGCGTAAGAAGGACACTCAGGCAATAATTTCGCATATAGGGAAAATTCGTGGGGAATTACTAACAATAAAGAAAGAATGTGGAGAAGCAAAACAGATGTCACTGGTAGCACAAAAAGTAGCAGGCCTAGCCAAAACGGCAGCAATGGGGGCAATGAAAGTTGCAAAAGTAACTTCTCAACTCGCAGGTCGCTTGCGACGTGCGACACAAGCCCACTCAAAATCCCTAGCGTTCTTAAAAACCCAAGGTAATATTGCGGTTACGAACATCACGAAACAAATGAAAGAAGTAGAGAGTCGGATAGCAAAACTAGAGCGAAACGGGCACACGAGCACTGCGCGTTCGGATATCAATGATGGAGTACACAGAATTGTGTCTCCGAGGAAAAGCCCGCCGTGCTCCAGCCCAGTGACAGAGTGCGGAACTAACAATGCACACGCAGAAACACCTAGTAATAGTTCAAATAGTGGTAGTCCACTTAGGAGAGGGAATTCGGAGTGCCACTTCCACTGTGATACAGAGGTAGCACATCACAGTTATCAGCAAGATAGATCAGGACACTCAGCAGACGTGCAAGTATCGGAAACGAGTGACAACACCAGTGCGAGGATCGGACAGGATTTTGATCACAATCACTTCCTGTCGATACTAAAATTCCAAAAGTTCAGAGATAATGGAGGGTCGATGCATCCGAAGAGCTGGGTGACGCAGTTTACTAATTCATTACCGTCATCATGGCCAACCCACGCAAAATTAGAATTCATGTGTGGACACATCGAAGGCCAAGCCGCGGAAAAGATGCGGGGTGTGGCAGCGACGTGTCGGACCTATCAGGAATTTGTTGGTGCATTCCTGCGTACCTACTGGTCAAAGGAAACGCAAGACAGGATTAAAGAGGAAATAATATTTTGTCCTGAACTGGAAGTGTCCGGGCATAGAAGCGCAACCAAATTTTTTGATGATTTACTCGAGAAGAATCAGTTTTTAGATAGTCCATATAGCAACGGAGAAATCATTAAATTTTGCTTTTCCAAATTGCCAGTTAGGTATCAACAGACACTTGTCGGGAAGTGTGGATCTGACATAGATGCATTCAAGAGTCTACTGCGCGAACTCGAAGTAGTCTTCGATAAACAAGACGCAAAGGACAGGAAGAAGGCGCAAAATAACAAATACCACGGGCCAGCAAGGGAAGACGACAACAGATCGCATAATCGGACTGGTCAGTTAGGAAACCAGGGTTACGGAAATCAAGGTTACGCTATTCAAGGTTATGGAAACCAGAGACACGGAAACCAAAACGTCAGGGAACAGGGTCAATCTAGACAAGCAATCTGGGACAGGAGGAATGACGAGCGGCAAAGCGACCGTAATTGGAGAGAGCGAAATCAAGGACAATAGGAGAACCGGGAGATAGAAATTAGACCTCCAAATCCTAATGCACGTCAGAGGAGGGGGAGTCTAAGAAGGGATTGACGCTAGTCCATAGGACTCCACCACCTCTCTCACACAAAGAAGTTCGTGGAATAATAGTAGTTTAAGTGGTGTACATATTAGAATAGGCAAATGTATGAACCTTTCTTCGGGGAACAATAATCGTTACATTAATAGATTAAGATTGCTAAAGTATTAACACGCTGCGTTGTCTTGCATAAGAATTTACTGCTGCTATCCTCTTTTTGTTTATGTTCGCGATCTCCAATGTCGATGGAGTAGGAGACACTACCTTTTCATGAGCAATGTTTTTGTCCCTTCCTATCTGGTGTCCATGTTGAGGTATAATGATGAGTGACGAGATGTCGCACAAACGGGCGCATACAAGAACGTGCTCTTAGAAGCGTTCTGAGAAGTCGTGATACGCTCCATAGCGGCCACAACCAGTTCGTGAGTCGTTCATACCAATGCTTGCAGGCACGCGTCAGTGCACTGCAAGATTGTGGTATATTGCGTGATTTCGAGGATGAATATGGGCAGTATAGTTTTTTTTGCAGAGCTGCGCCAGCATCGTTGTCTTGCAAGTCGGGGTGATCCTGTGAGCGTTTGACTCCAATGGTGCCCTAGACGAGAGAAATGCGAGCATAAAGCCTACCATGCCAATGTGCTGGTTGGGGATTTAGCGTGCTGCTCGTGACTGTCACAGATGAATAACCAGGGACTTATACTTGGATATTCGTGACATACTGTGTAGCTGGCGTGTGTTGGGCGACTGAATCCTCAACAGGAACCACCCCTGGCTCGGTCATATTACATTGCTTCTGGAAAGGTGTGCTTTGATCCCGAAAACCGCATCAGATAGAGAAGGAAGTTGCAACTATAAATTTATTGTCTTGTATAGCCATGGCTAACCCAGTCTCTGGAGTTTCAGTGAGGCGTAATGAGAACTCGGAGGCCATGTCGTACGGCGCGCACATCACTGTCGTCAATAGCGGCGAGCAGCGAGACATCTCAACGTAACAGGAATTATGTAAGAGTATTGTATAAAAAAAAAAGGGTAATAATAATAATAATAATAGAGTACCATATTCTAGGATAAATTAAACTTTAGGATTTTTTACAATAACTAGATTAATATTGTGGGGGTTTTCTACCACAAGTGTTGTGTTTGGGGCGCGCCTGTTGGGATGTTATTTTTCAGGTCATGAAACCACAGACCCGAGATGGAGGGACGACCGGCGAGCGAACGTACAATAGTTGCATGTTCGAACGTACAATAGTTGCATGTTCTTTATAGCTCAGTAAAACTTCAGCCTGCATAATAATATAATTTATTTAGAAGACATAGAATGTAGATCGTTGGCATATGGTAGTTAATTCTTGAGCATGTCTACTGTCGATCTATATAATTAATAGTAATATTAGTGCGGGCCCGCACATTTAGTTCTTCATCCAATATAGCGTCACACACCATGTACAATAGTGAGATCGGTCTCTACACAAATATCAAGATAAATTATTTCCATGTCTAGATCAGATGTTATAATGATTGCCATAGATTAATAACTATAAAAGTAAAATAAGAGTGTCTGAAATGACAGACCATCAATGTTTCATTATGTAAATTTATTATAACATAGAAGGTCATGGAAAAAAGTTAGGCATAAGATTTTTGTAAGAATTGTGCAGATGACGAGGATCGTGGCAATGCGGAGGCCGGCCGGAGCGGGAACAAGAGGTCTACGGCTACCTGCAAGAAAAGAGCGTCAGCACCCCACCTGACGTGAAGGGCGAGAACATCCGGTCCACAGGCTGACAGTCACCCGGCCACATACCTGAGGGATTACGCGGGACCCTCGCCAGGCCACAAGCGAAAGTGAGGCTGGCCGTTGACACTGACACGCGACCCACACGCGACAGCCTGCTAGCTCTCCAGACGCGGCAGCCGTTTGGAGGGATTCCCTGCGGCAGACCACGTTGTCGTGAGTACACGAAGAAGATCACATATCGTGTCAGAACCTGCGCCTCATGTGCCTCAGGACAGAAAGGGACGCTCTATACTCACCTGTTTGGGTTTTTACAACTCACTAGCATTGGCCGATCTGCATACACAAAGCAGTATCGTGCCACACTAACAAATGTATGGTCTCATTTCTTACTTCTCCTCTCTATTAGAGAGCAGTTTTAACAATAGTCACTCCACGTGCCATCATCCCTCGTCGAACTGCAATATTGGGAAACATAAAGTACTGTCCAGCGAGAGAAGAGGCCTAGACTAGTGATGTATCCCAACGAGTAGACCTCAGAGACAATTAATCGACGTGAGGAGAGCCTATCACTGTGTCTTCCTACCGTACTGCCGTGATCATATGCGTAGGTCTGACTACAATCTCAACAGCGTACTGCAGACACTCCAGAACTCCCTATTGCTGTTGCCACAACGTAGCAACAACACCCGACGTTTAGCCTTATGTGATGTCAGTACTGTGGAATTAGTGAAGTGCCACGGATATTTCTAACAATGTGATTTTGTGCCTCATTCTCAGCACAGTCGTGAACTTTGTGCAATGTGCATGCACAATTTGATGCCCCATGAACCTTTTTTTTTTTTTTTGTTCTTTCTTAAATTTCTTTCTCTAGTGTTGGTTTTGTAATGTATGTTATACCTTGTATGTGTTTGTGTTTTACACTGTAATTCTTATTACAAATTACTGTATTGTTCTCCACACCATGTTTTTTTTGTATTTTGTATTTATTGTTGTGTGTATGCGAACAGTGTGCCTGAAGTCCCCATAAACTGAAGCAGATACCACCACTGTCATTGTGAATGGACCATCAGTTCAGGGAACATTTTGTAAAGGTTATTCTTGCTGCAGGGAGACAGAATGAATCGGAGGTTGTAATTAGATTCTGAAAGCTCACAAAGAGATTGTTAACTTAAATAGTATCATGTGTGAGTGAGTTCAGGTTAGTTTAATGATTAAAATTGTTGTAACATCTTGGGCATTTAATTGCGGAGCACTCCAACTCTGATTGTAAAGAATAAACTGCTCCATATTTGGCTCAGATGCCCGGGCCATATTTAGAGCGTGAATGTCTGCGTGAATCGGTGTTTGGAAGGGGCTCCCTGGGTATGGATGTGTGATGTGAGTGTTAGTGTTCCATATTAAGAAGGTGAAGTTGGCTACATCATAAATAATCCTCCCTCTATGAGCTGCATTTTTCAGTTGCAGTGATTTTCTTTATAGAGTGCGGCATGTGGAGCCAGTTGCGAGATTGTTCTTGGGCGATTGACTCACTACCTTGCTCCTAAGTGAGCCAACCGCTCACCAATTACAATCTAAAATGGCGTAGGGGCTATGAGAGGTGGCATGAGCCCCCTCTCATATTTCTATCTTACGACTCTCCTCTCTATTTGCATGCAGTGGAGGGCTGCTATTCCTTCACACGCGGACTTCCCACGCAGCGTCTCTCGTCACCCGGGTGGTCCGGTGACAGGCGGGTTAAGCCGACGTGTGTGAGGCAGTCGAGTGAATGCTTTGCAGACGCCGACATTGTCAAGAGACACGCCCGCTGGGGTGTGAAGTAGCGGCTGGGCTAGAGGTTCCGTTACTTCGGAGAAACTTAGCGAAAACACTTTCTGGCGGGCTACCAGCGAGGCGTGGGAATGACTTGTGTACCCTGGCAGTTGTGGCGGGAAAATTCCCGCACTTTCTGCAAAATAGTAACGGTGATTGGTTTGCTCAGGGCATAGCGCCGTGACGTAGCAAAATCAGCACAGAAATTGGCGCCAAGAATCTCCATTGGTGGAATGGTAGTGCTCCGGCAATGGAGTGGAATTTCCGCCGGTTTTCGAGTTGCTGATTGGAACGTTTAACCTCGGCCACTGTCGTGGGGGCGGAAATGTTCTGTGTTCGGCCTGTACGGGTGCTCTTGTGGGGAGTCGGCAGTCGCCTTTCGGTCGAGGACGTCGAAGCAACCAGCCCTCGCCTGCGGTACGCCAGATCGTGTTCTGGCAGCCAAGAAGACAGTTTTGGTAATGTATGTCCGCAGCACCAGCAGATAGGGATTTTCCTAGGTGATAATCAGAGCTCAGCAGAGCGCGCCTGTTCGTTTTTTTTCTGTGTTCTGTCTTGAGTAGCAGCAATTATTGTTAGGTTAGCTGTCTGTCTCCCTTCAGATTTGAGTGGCAAGGAATTTGGCTCCACATACCACTTCGTCTTAAACCTCACAATCTAGTTCAGGGACAACTTCACCTTTACAGTGTTTGTATGAGTATCAAATTTGAGCCAATTTGATTTATTGTAAATGTTTGTGTTTTTGTTTATTATTTTGTGATTAGTCTTAATAAATCCTATTGTTATTTTGGACAGAACTTTCATTCTGTTAATCGATAGAGCAACCCTATCATTCCTCACTATGCTAATGAAACCTTTGTTTATTTAACTTATTTATCAAATTAAATTATTGCAGGTGCCAAACTCTCTTCTACTCCACTGGCAGGGTTGATTAGAGTCAGTTCGCGTATTTTTCTTATCCTTGTGCAACAGCAAAAGTCGGAGTTAGAATAGGGGGGGGCTTAGAGCATGATTGACATATGTGGATTCTAATAGAATTTAGTGATAAACACACTGCTAGCCCCGGCACCTCGCAAGTTGCATTAAGCAATTGAAGTAAAAAATAAAAGTTTCACCTTCTCAGTCATTTCAGTGTAAGTATAAAATTACATATATTAAGAAGTTTCAACACACACACACACACACACACACACACACACACACACACACACACGTAACCGCACATCTCCCAAAAGACACAAAAAGAGCAAAATAGCACAAATCGAAAATTATGGTTAAGTAGGCTGTTTAGGCCTTTACGTTGGTAACGTCGTGTAGCGGTCTGTATGAAAATCACTGGCTGTGCTGTGTGCAGTCTGTGGCTGGTTGACATTGTTGGAATATTCGCTATTGTAGTGTTGGACAGCTGGATGTGAACGGCGCGTAGCGTTGCGCAGCCAGCAGTGGTGAATGTGAACGGCGCGTAGCGTTGCGCAGCCAGCAGTGGTGAATGTGGGAAGAGAGATGGCAGAGTTTTAATAGGGGACGATCTGGACGTGTGTCCGTCAGAAAAACGAAATTTGTAAGACTGGATGTCATGACCTGATATATATATTATGACTTTTGAACACTATTAAGGTAAATACATTATTTGTTCTCTATCAAAATGTTTCATTTGCTAACTATGCCTATCAGTAGTTAGTGCCTTCAGTAGAGAGAATCCTTTATTTAGCTGGCAGTATTGGCGCTCGCTGTATTGCAGTAGTTCGAGTAACGAAGCTTTTTGTGAGGTAAGTCATTCATGAAAAGTATAGCTTATTGTTAGTCAGGGCCATTCTTTCGTAGGGATTATTGAAAGTCAGATTGCGTTGCGCTAAAAATGTTGTGTGTCAGTTTAGTGATGATCAGAATAAGTAAAGAGAGAAATGTCTGAGTACTTTCAGTTCTGCTCAGCTGTTTGAAAATCAAATAACGTAGAAGTTTACCAGCACAGTCATTCATCAGTTTTTGTAATGGGACGTTTCAGTATGTGTACAGCAGTTTTTCACTCGTATATTAAAGAAAAAGTTTCATTAGAAAATTGTAAACGTGGTAAATTTAAACGAAACAACGCAGTTTACTGTGGCTATAACCTAACCGAGGCAAGTCAGTTTCTACTATTAAGGCTTTGTCTTGCCAAAAGTCAGCTCTTGTGCGTAACTGGACAGATGCGCATAACTATAGGCCTATATTGTTGACGAATTATGGAACATGTTTTACGCTCAAGAATTTCGATGTTTTTAGAGAACGAAAATCTTCTTTATAATAATCAACATGGACAACGTAAACAGAGATCTTGCTAAACACAGCTCGCACAGTTCCTCTACGCGATACAGCGGTGTAGACAACTGCGCTAGGTTTGATGCCGCGTTCCTTGACTTCAGGAAGGCATTTCACCCCGTTCCGCAAAGCCGTTTGGTGAAAAAAGCTTACCGAGTATCGAACCAGATTTGCTAACGGATTCGAGACTTCCTTGCGGACAGAACTCAACACGTCGCTCTTAACAGAATAAAATCGACAGATGTAAAGATAATTTCCCCTGTATCCCAAGGAAGTCAGATAAAACTGTCACTGTTTACAGTGTATATAAATAATATAGCAGAAAGCGTCAGAAGCTCATTAAGAGTGCTCGCAGTCGATACGAAGAGAAAGCAACAACGGCAGAAGACGGTATAGATTTGCAGAATGACCTGCAGAGGACTGATGGCTAGTGCAGGCTATGGCAGTTGACCATTCCACAGCGACCTGAAGTGGAACGACCACATAAAGCGGAAAGCAGAAAAATCAGATGCCAGGTTGAGATTCATAGGGAGAATCTTAAAGAAATGTAACTCATCCACGAAGGAAGCGGCTTACAAGGCGCTTGTTCGACCGATTCCTAACTTTTGCTCTTCTATCTGGGATCCTTACTTGGCAGGACTGATAGAAGAGATAGAGAAAAATCCGACGACGAGTGCTGCGTTTTGTCACGGGTTCGTTTAGTCGGCGCGAGAGCGTTGCAGAGATGCTCCACAAACTTCAGAGGCAGACGTTACAAGAGAGGCGTTGTGCATGACAGAGAGATGTAATAATGAAATTTAGAGTGAGTACTTTCCGGCAAGAGTCGGACAACGTATCACTCCCTTGCAAATACATCTCACAAAATGGCCACGACGAGAGAATTCGAGGAATTATACACTCCTGGAAATTGAAATAAGAACACCGTGAATTCATTGTCCCAGGAAGGGGAAACTTTATTGACACATTCCTGGGGTCAGATACATCACATGATCACACTGACAGAACCACAGGCACATAGACACAGGCAACAGAGCATGCACAATGTCGGCACTAGTACAGTGTATATCCACCTTTCGCAGCAATGCAGGCTGCTATTCTCCCATGGAGACGATCGTAGAGATGCTGGATGTAGTCCTGTGGAACGGCTTGCCATGCCATTTCCACCTGGCGCCTCAGTTGGACCAGCGTTCGTGCTGGACGTGCAGACCGCGTGAGACGACGCTTCATCCAGTCCCAAACATGCTCAATGGGGGACAGATCCGGAGACCTTGCTGGCCAGGGTAGTTGACTTACACCTTCTAGAGCACGTTGGGTGGCACGGGATACATGCGGACGTGCATTGTCCTGTTGGAACAGCAAGTTCCCTTGCCGGTCTAGGAATGGTAGAACGATGGGTTCGATGACGGTTTGGATGTACCGTGCACTATTCAGTGTCCCCTCGACGATCACCAGTGGTGTACGGCCAGTGTAGGAGATCGCTCCCCACACCATGATGCCGGGTGTTGGCCCTGTGTGCCTCGGTCGTATGCAGTCCTGATTGTGGCGCTCACCTGCACGGCGCCAAACACGCATACGACCATCATTGGCACCAAGGCAGAAGCGACTCTCATCGCTGAAGACGACACGTCTCCATTCGTCCCTCCATTCACGCCTGTCGTGACACCACTGGAGGCGGGCTGCACGATGTTGGGGCGTGAGCGGAAGACGGCCTAACGGTGTGCGGGACCGTAGCCCAGCTTCATGGAGACGGTTGCGAATGGTCCTCGCCGATACCCCAGGAGCAACAGTGTCCCTAATTTGCTGGGAAGTGGCGGTGCGGTCCCCTACGGCACTGCGTAGGACCCTACGATCTTGGCGTGCATCCGTGCGTCGCTGCGGTCCGGTCCCAGGTCGACGGGCACGTGCACCTTCCGCCGACCACTGGCGACAACATCGATGTACTGTGGAGACCTCACGCCCCACGTGTTGAGCAATTCGGCGGTACGTCCACCCGGCCTCCCGCATGCCCACTATACGCCCTCGCTCAAAGTCCGTAAACTGCACATACGGTTCACGTCCACGCTGTCGCGGCATGCTACCAGTGTTAAAGACTGCGATGGAGCTCCGTATGCCACGGCAAACTGGCTGACACTGACGGCGGCGGTGCACAAATGCTGCGCAGCTAGCGCCATTCGACGGCCAACACCGCGGTTCCTGGTGTGTCCGCTGTGCCGTGCGTGTGATCATTGCTTGTACAGCCCTCTCGCAGTGTCCGGAGCAAGTATGGTGGGTCTGACACACCGGTGTCAATGTGTTCTTTTTTCCATTTCCAGGAGTGTAGGTAGAGAGGCCTACAATCATTCTTCCCACGCCGCGCGGAGTGGCCGCGCGGTTTCAGGCGTCCTGGCACTGACTGCGCGGCCCCTCCCGCCGGAGGTTCGAGTTCTCCCTCGGGCATGGGTGTGTGCGTTGTTCTTAGCACAAGTTGGTTTAAGTAGTGTGTAAGTCTAGGGACCGATGACCTTAGCAGTTTGGTCCCTTAGGAATTCACACACACATTCTTCCCACGCGCCATTCGCGAATGGAGCAGGAAAGGAAAGGTAAGTTAGTGGTACCAGAAGTACCTTCCACCACACACTGTTACGTGGCTTGCGGAGAATGATATAGATGTAGATGTAGACAGGAGGCTGCGAGTGCTTATCAAAGTTAAAATACAATTAAGTCGCACCAGAAGCTATTACGATCTTACAGACCATAACTCTCTTCTTCATAAAAAAAAAGATGGCCGAAAAACTACCATCTTTTCTCCACACCAAGCCAGACACCCAAACCATTCAACTTAAAACTCCGTATTTTAACTCCAGAACAAGTTTCGAACCTACTTCTGTATTCATCCATTCAGTAAATCAGCCTTATAGTTAACGACAGATTGGCCTTTGTCTCGGAAATGGATGTTGTCATTGGTTCTGGTCCGTTCCGCTACTGATACGAGGTGTGGTCATAAAGTTTTAATTACCACTTCCTCACCAGGGGTGGACAAAAAGTTTTAATTACTACTTCTAAAACAGTAAAGTCACGATTTTTTTACAGTTATATATCTGCAGTCCTCGTACATAGTGATATAACCAACCCATAGTACCACAGCACGACACTAGAGGATCCAAAACAAAATTTCGCATTAATAAAGTAAGTAAAGCTATCAGCATACAGATTAGTTTGAATACCGCATTGCTGTAACAGGGATGATCTTATTAGAAGTGATATGATAACGCCCTCCTCCGACCTCCCAACTGACTTCCTCAGTCAGCTTTTTTTTTTGGGGGGGGGGGGGGCGCCTACACTGTGACGTGGACGCCGAACATTCTAAGCGGCGAAAGAAGTGGCACGTGACAGATAATAATTCTAGGACTGACCAGTGATCAAACTTCATCACGTGGCCACCTAGTCCATCCCAGGACCTTCCGGATTTAGTCTCTTGCTTTGCCACTGGGTCACCGAGCCTCACCCTGCGGTAATTCAGTTTCTTCATTTGGAACGAAACAACACTGCAACAATCCATGCTGAGTTGGCAGAAGTGTGCGTCAAGAATGCACCGTCATTATGACACAATGGTTACGTGGCGCGAACATTTCCAGTGTGGTCAAAGTCTGAATGACGAAGAGCGATGTTACAGACCATCTATTTGTGGCGAACCGGGAATCGTAAGAAAAGTAGGTGAGAAAAGTAGGTTGCATAGTGCTCGAAGAGCGCCGTATCACAGTCGAGGCGACAGAGGAAAAAGTGAAAATCACACATGGGTCAGTTTCTAACATCTTTCACAACATGATGAAGATAAGAAAAGTCGACCAGGTATACTTCCAGTAATGACACTTGGGCCAGATTAGACGAATTCTGCAAAAGCATTCACTATTCGCCGGGAAGTTCCCTAAAAGCCAGGTACACTTTGTATCAGTGAAATCTACTCTCTCCTAAAGAGGTGCCAAAAGCAGATGCCTCTATTGAAAATGATTCGAGGGCCTTCGTCCCAAGCATTACTAACTCTTACTATAGTAGATATAATCGTCTTGAGATACTCAGCAACTGTATAGATATTTAAGATAACTCTCATTTATTGTTGCATCTCAGTTGCACATTTTCAATTAGATTACATGTTTCGATCACTCTAGATCATCTTCAGATCCAAACCGAAGTAGAACTAATTATGTACAATTTAATATTTTACAATAATCCTAAAAGAAAAGAATTTTACATCAATGTAGAATTGACCTAATTTGCACTTTCATAATCTACTATTTTATTCCCCTTTTACAGTTTTACGCATCCATTCTGGTATCTTAAAAGAAGGATTTTTTACATTATTGACTTTTTGCAATTTTAATATAAGACCCTGTCTTGTTAAACCCATAGCATCACTGCAACTATCAATCCCTCCCACTCCCCTCCCCTTGTTTGTCCACTCTCAATTACCCCTCGCTCCATCTTATAATTTCACTGTTTTATGCCGTTTACATTTCACATACTAACTGTACTACACTTTTTACAAGTTTTACGTAATTATACGTTCCATAATTTTAGCAATACCTCTCTTGTTAAACTCATCACATCGCCACCATTCCTTCCCTGCTTGCTTTCTCCACCCCCAATAAGCTGCAATCCAATTTCCCTTCCCCCCCCCCTCCCCCCCCCCTTCTTACCTCCATCATGTACCTATTTATTGACCGCAGTTGCAAAACACAGTACTCTGATTTGTGGTCCTGAGTAGACAAAACGGGTTGCTGACGCAACTACATTTATGTAGAATTCTTTTCTTTTCTACTTATTGTAAAATGTTAGATGGTACATATTGAATTTTACTTTCTTTTAGATCTGAAGATGGTGCACAGTGATCGAAACATGTAGTCTAATTAAAAATGTGAAACTGATACGCAACAATAAATGAGAATTATCTTAAAGTACTAAGTCTATGGAAGAGTGTTTTTTGGTGCAGCAGCATTCAATCGCACCACCTTATTAAATGTAAAATGCCTCTCCAGATAGAAACATAAATGAAATAGTTGGTACAGTAGGCCTTTTCCCTAATATTAAGTGTAACGGTGTATCACAGACTTCCACTTAGACCAGTAAACCACGAAGCGTTGACAGCGCTTGCCGTTCGTCCGCTGTCAGCTGACCACACGGGTCGCTTACTCTACCAACTGGGCCCTCGCGGCCGCACCCGGAATTCGCTGATACAACTGAAATTGCGCCGCCTGTGTCTGGTGAATACTGCCGTCGGCGAGCCGAAAGCGAGCAGACTTTGGTACCCAGACGTTGAGGTGGCTACGGTCTCTACCACCCTTTACATAAGCAAAGACAAAACTCTCAGCATACGGTACTCCAATTTATCAACACTAGCTCTGTTCTGTTACACTTGAAAGCTCAGTTTCTTTCAATCTGTCTATCACAGAAATCATTTGATGCTGTTTATAGAAAGAATGCGCGAAGTATTAGTAAGAACAGGGGATATGTGCAAAACGCAAAAAAAAAAAAAAAAAAAAAATTGTGTTGTGATTTTATATAACGATAAAAAGTCTTTGGTGTAGACGATAGTTTTATGTATTCGTTCAAAATGAACACCTTGGCGAGACATAAGTACCATTTGATTCACTTTTTTAATATTTCTGTACATTATGTGATGTGGAACTAACAATTGCTTGACATTTGAGGGTGCCATAACAACCTAGCGCTTCGTTTAATCAAGTTGTGCCAATTTTTTTGTCCCCATTTAGATTCAGTACCTCCTCATTAGCTATCCTATACACCTGTTTAATCTTCAGTTTCTCCAGTAACACCACATTGCAAAATATTCTATTCTCTTCTTGTCGTACTGTTTATCGCCCAAATTTCGCTTTCATAGAAGATTATACTGCAATAATTTTTAGAGACAGCTCCCTAACACTTAAATTTAATTTCGAAGTTAACAGACTTCCCTTTCTTAGGAGCGCTTTTTTTGCCATTGTCAGTATATATTTTACATCATCTCTTCTACGACCGTCATCAGTTATTTTGCTGCCTAAATAGCAAAATTCGTCAGTTACTTTTCGTCTTTCATTTCCTAATCTAATTACTTCAGCATAGCCAGAATCAATTTTACCACAGTCAGTAACTACTGTAAAGGAAGTTTCTCCCAGTGAGCCGGCCGCGGTGGTCTCGCGGTTCTAGGCGCGCAGTCCGGAACCGTGCGACTGCTACGGTCGCAGGTTCGAATCCTGCCTCGGGCATGGATGTGTGTGATGTCCTTAGGTTAGTTAGGTTTAAGTAGTTCTAAGTTCTAGGGGACTACTGACCACAGCAGTTGAGTCCCATAGTGCTCAGAGCCATTTTTGTCTCCCAGTGACATTCTTCTACAAAACATTCCCGCATATCTTATCGAGTCAAAGCGAAGTAGAAACTTGAGCTCTCGCCTTCGCCTTCGTCAGTCAGCTCCTTCTGATGGATATGTTGGAGGTGGTCAGCGAAAACTCGAGTTTTTACTCAGATCTGACACGACGAGAAATTCGAGAATGTTCCATTACCCTTGTTTCACTTTTGTTGATACTAATCCTGTAATTTCGTTTCAAGACGCCATCCATTCCATGCAGCTGATTTTCCAAGTCATTTTCCTTCTCTACCATATCAACGTACTAAAAATAAATACAGAAGCAATTCTAGATGGTGCTGTGACTAACTTTACACAGATCATACCGCAGACTGCGGGCAGTATAGTTAATGAATAGAGTTAATATATTTCAGAACTTGCAACGGATTATATATGTCTATTATTATTATTGTTATTATTATTATTATCGTACTGATTTGTTAATATAATACTGCAGGTGACATGCTGTGGAAAAAAAGATATATTTACTTAATTAGTTGAATAAGAGAACTGCTGATGTATTTCATTACCCTCAATAAATCTTTTAAAGATGTATGAGATCAGTACTATTACGGAAACTAGCAACTACGTCTTTAAATAAATAGAATACGCTGCTTGTGCGTTAAGAAAAGACGAAAGGAAGCGAGAGAAATGTGGTGCATGAATCTGATGCGAAAATTAGTTTATGACTGTCGAAACATGTGGAATGTTGTGTACTTGGAAATGTTACATCGCTATTAAAATTTACAACAGATGATCTTCGCATACTGACATTTGTTTTGCCATACACATTCAGTTCTGTCTGAGACATGACAAATGCTTTCAAGTACTTTTTCGCACTGCTTTAAGTTGTGCAAAACCACGTTTTGGATGGTAATCATTACTGCTGAAGGCCTTTGAAATGACGAAAAGCATTGTAATTGTGAAGAGATATGGAGTCGAACGGAATGAACACGAATAATCGCCTAAGTCTGAAGCTGTACTAATTAATTTCTTATCCTTCCATTTTTTCTGCTTTGAAACATTGATACGAAATATCAAATGCAAATCTCAAATCGTTCACAAGTTTTGAACTAGGCAAGGCAGACAAAGAGAACGAAGTTTGATTTAGACTATGTTGATCGAATTTAAATTACAGTTTCGTGCTTGATACAATCCTCGTACAGTACACCATTTTAATTTTTCAGAAATGTTTACGCTTCTGTTTATGTTCTTATGAAAGAAATATCTGTGTATGAGTTTTAATCGATTATCACTGGCGGATACCAAACAGCGTACGGCCGTCCTTGACCAAACGCGGCACGAGTCTCCGTGACGACTACAAACGTCGGCTGTAAGCAGCAGCCTGGTCCGGAAGCCGAGCCTTAGCTTGCTGGCCGTGGCCAGGTGTGGGGACCAGCTAAGCCGCGCAGTAATCGCGAGGAGGCGGCTCTGGCGGGGGAATCTTGCGCAACGGACTCTCCAGGCAGTCCGACTGAGGAATTCTGGTCGACCTTCGCGGAACATATGACAGCGGAGGCTGCGTTGTTGTTAGGAGACGGCACAACATCTTGCTCTTACACTGTCTTGGCCCACCACGAACTGCTCCAGTGAGTTACTACCACTCTCCATAAGGAGTAAATGTAATATGTAAAATATTCATTCGATCATGTTCACGACCATCTTGGCGTGAACATCGACAGCCATAAAGGGCAAAACATATGGCTCTTCTGCCAACACAACAGTTTCCATTTCAGAACGCTTATTCTGTCATTTGAGCCAAACTCTTTCAGGGTATACGATTTTCATGATTAACTGGTGCGTACTGACAGTTCCTTTCAGCAAGAAAATGGTTCAAATGGCTCTGAGCACTATGGGACTTAACGACTGAGGTCATCAGTCCCCTAGAACTTAGAACTACTTAAACCTAACTAACCTAAGGACATCACACACATTCATGCCCGAGGCAGGATTCGAACCTGCGACCGTAGCGGTCGCGCGGTTCCAGACTGTAGCGCCTAGAGCCGCTTAGCCACCCCGGCCGGCTTTCAGCAAGACATTCTGTTTTAAAGAAACTGTTCCAAATGTAAGGAAAATTAATAAAAAATAAAAATTAAAAAAAAACATTAGGCACGATACATTACATGGACACCGAGAGGCATCTGACGATGATGCGCTGTTCTTTGTACCCGTAAGTACCACCAAATATTTTTAAAAGGACGTGTGGCCATTAATGAAAGCCGCAAGAGGCGCTCAATAAAAGTTCTTTCCGCAATATGTAATAATTGATTAGCCCACTTTAACAAGCTGTTCATATGGAGTGAACATTAATAAAACGGACAAACTGCACTGGAGGAAAAAGATCCTATTAGCATGTGTCCGGAAACGCATCGTTGCCACGATAGATGGCGCTGACGAATGACAGTCCTCTGACCACGTGCCGTGTATTCCTTGTGTGTTGCATGGCTGTGTAATTGACGCAGCGTACTGTAAGCAGCAGAATGGTCCGATATTCATATCGGGAACAACCCAATTGATGTTTGTGTACCGCCAAGCATATGGAAACAGTCGAGAGGCAACACGGTTGTGCCTAAACAAGTACTCTCACAGAGACCAACCACATCAGACACCGAAACCTCCTGACAGATTAAAACTGTGTGCCGGATCGAGACTCGAACTGGGGACCTTTGCCTTTCGCAGGCGAGTCCTCTACCAGCTGAGCTATCCAAGCACGACTCACGACCCGTCCTCACAGCTTTACTTCCGCCAAATCCTCGTCTCTTACCTTCCAAACTTCACAGAAGTTCTCCTGCGAAACTTGCAGAACTAGCACTCCTGAAAAAAAGGATACTGCGTAGACATGGCTTTGCCACAGCCTGGGAGATGTTTCCAGAATGAAATTTTCACTCTGCAGCGGTGTGTGCGCTGATATGAATCACATGAGCGCACACTCTACTGCAGAGTGAAAATTTCAGTCTGGAAACATCTCCCAGGCTGTGGCAAAGCCATGTCTACGCAGTATTGAGACGAATCCTAGTACAACCTCCAGGCATGTGGCCCGTCAACATGGTGTAAGCCAAAGTATAATTATGTGTATCCTGCATGACAACCGCTATTATCCCTATCCCATGGACGCCACTTTGAAAGACGGACGCGGTGGCCAAGTGGTTCTAGGCGCTTCAGTCCGGAACCGCGCGACTACTACGGTCACAGGTTCGAATAATGCCTCGGGCATGGATGTGTGTGATGCCCTTAGGTTAGTTAGGTTTAAGTAGTTCTAAGTTCTAGGGGACTGATGACCTCAGATGTTAAGTCCCATAGTGCTCAGAGCCATTTGAGCCATTTTTTATCGTTACGCTCATTCATATCGAATGTAACAACAAGCATCCGTTACCAGTCACTGTTTTTTCCACGGTACGTTTCATAGGTTTAAATCTCCATAATCAGGTGCATAATGTTGATTAATATAGCACTTATGTCTTGTGTAAAGTGTATGGCGTATTCTGTGACAATGTCGAGAAGAGCATAAAAAACAAAATGTTATTCCAATTCATGAAAAAAGCCTCTGGTGGTCAGAGTCTCCTTTTACTGTTGTGTAACATCACATAAACATCACGCAATATAAAAATTTAACGGAGTGAAGATGGCGTTTAGAATCCAATAAATGCAAAGAACAAACAACAAAACATTATTTCGGTATAAGTATCAAAGCAATGTTGAGATCTTAGGATCCACAGATGAACACAAAGATAAGTGTAAATATCTCTAGTGGTACAGTGGTGTATCTGCATCTACGTGATTACTCTGCAATTCACAATTAAGTGCCTAGCAGAGGGCTCATCTACCAACCTTCAAATTATTTCTCTAACGTTCCACTCTCGAGCAGTGCGCGGGAAAAACGAACACCTAAATCTTTCCATGCGACGTCTGAGTTCTCTTACTTTAAATGATGATCATATCTTCCAATGTAGGTGGGCGCCAACAAAATATTTTGCAATCGGAGGAGAAAGTTGCTGACTGAAATTTTAGAAGATCCTACCCCGACGAAAAACGTTCTTATTTTAATGACTGCCACCCCAGTTCAGTTCATGTCACTCTCTCCCCTACTTCGTGATAATACAAAACAAGCTGCCCTTCTGCCTCTGTCAATTTTATCCCACACCGCACAGCAGCACTCCAGAAGAGGGCGGACAAGCGTAGCTTAGACAGTCTCTTTAGTAGACCTGTTACATTTTCTAAGTGCTTTGCCGTGGTTTGCTTTTCCCACAACATTATCTACGTATATAATCGTTCCAGTTTACGTTATTCGTAATTTTAATCCCTAAGTATTTAGTTGAATTTACAGCAGTTAGATATGCTTGATTTATTGTGTAACCGAAATTTTCGCGGATTCGTGTTAGTACTCACGTGGATGACTTTACACTTTTCATTATTTAGAGGCAATGCCATTTTTCACACCATACAGAAATGTCGTCTAAATCGTTTTGCAATTGATTTTGATCATCTGATGACTTTACAAGACTAAATGACAGCATCATCTGCTAATAATCTAAAAGTTCAGAGTGTCTCTTAAATCGTTCGTACAAAACAGTTCCTTGGGGAACGCCAGAATTACTTCCATTTCAGTCGATGACTTTCCGTTAATTACTGGGAACAGTGATCTTTCTCACAGGAAATCACGAATCGAGTAACACAACTGAGATGATACTCGACAGGCATGCAATTTGATTATAACTTGCTTGTGACGAACAGAAGTCTAAAAATGTCGAATCAATTTGACATACCCTGTCGATAGCACTCATTACTTCGTGAGAATAAAGAGTCAGTTGTGTTTCACAAGAAAGATTTTTTGAATATGTGTTGGCTGTTTTACAAGAAATCGTTTTCTTCGAGTCAAATCATAAAGTTCGAAGACAGTATATGTTCCTAAAGGAACCTGACTGATATACAATCCGGATCGGTGGCTCTATTAAGTGATTTAAGCTATTTCGCTGCACCTAGGATACGTACTTGTAAGTCATTTAGGTTGGCAGTTGTTCTTGATTAGAATTATGGAAAATTTACATCGTCTTCTTTTGTAAAGGAATCTCGGAAAATCATGTTTTGTAACTTTGCGTTAGTGGCATTGTCTTCAGTAACATCACCATTGTAATTGCTTAGTGAAGGTATTGATTGCGAATTGCTGCTGGTGTACTTCATACACGACATGAATCTCTTCGGGTTTTCTACCAGATTTCGAGATAGAGTTTTGTTGAGGAAACTATTAAAAGCATCTCGCATTCAAGTTCGCGCTATATTTCGAGTTTCTGTAAAATTTCACCAGTCTTGGGGGCTCCGCTTCCTTTTAAATTTGGCATGCATTTTTCGTTGCTCCTGCAACAGTGTCCTGACCTGTTTTACGTGGGTTTGGATGTTAACAGAATCTTCTGTAGGTTCTTGGTAGAACAACATTTTGGATGTTACGGCAGTTAATCTCAGTACAACAACCTTGTGTCCACTAATCTCTGTATCCGTCATGACGCACCCAGCTCGCTCAGGATTATTTGTTGCTAAGAGGTCAATTATGTCTTCGCAGTCCTTTACAATTCGGGTGGGCTCCTGAACTAACTGTTCAAAATAATTTTCTGACATCGCATTCAGTACGATGTCGGATGATATTTTATGCTTACCACGGACTTTAAACATGTATTTTCGCCAACATATTGAGGTAGATTGAAGTCACCACCAATTATAGTTGTATGAGTAGGATACCTATTTAAAATGAGACTCAAGTTTTCTTTGAATTGTTCGGCAGCTATATTATCTGAGTCGGGGAGTCGGTGAGAGGAACCAATTTAAGAAAGACCTTGCTGCGAAATCATTTTTCAGGAACCGAAAAGAAACTTTTATCTTATATACGTAACAATTTGAACAATTTTTAATAGTACCAAAAATAAATTAATAGTAAGGTAAGTGTTAGAGAAGACATTAACCTTAGCACATATGTATCTCCTACTAAAAACTGGTCATCTGAAATTTGGAATAACGTCCCTTCGTCAATGAAATGAATAATACAAGTAAAATGTGTTACGGTTTGCTTTCAACTCATGTGTTTTTTGTTATTTTCTCTGGATTTACAAAGAAAACACGTATCTACATAGATAGTGAACAAGTTATTACAATTTAAAGTAAGAAAATGCAAATTGCAAGTTATGTGTGAGATGTGTTGAATCAAATGTGGGCGAAAGAACGCCGGAAATCGGCCAACTGTAGCATGGAGAATAATGAACACATCTCCAGGACAACATATAAGGGCTAACAGCGCTGGAAATCGCCACTGAAGATGTTTCACAAATAAAAGAAGCGAAAAAAACTGCCTTCAATTAATTGCATGGACGGAACATACCTCCACGAACTTTTTGAACGACGGAAAAACAGAAAAAATGACGATGAAGTTATTCGTATATGTGTGAAATTTAAACGAAATCTATCATTCATTATAAAAATTCCTTTCTCGGAAACTGACCAACAGAGAATTGCATCGTACAAAGATTTATATTCTTCAGGGATGTACCTAATTAGGCCAAGTATATTACTGAGTTTCAGCACATTGACAGGAACTTGGTCGTGGTATGTGCTCGTTAATGAGAGCTGAACTTGAGCCGCAGGGAGTCGCAAGTCAAAAGTATGCATTCCAAGGCCTCCAGTGTAAGGAGTGGCCGTAATCTGATGATTTGTAGAACAAGCGCTCAAAACACATGAAAGCTGTTGATTGAATGGATGCCTTACCTTGTAGCAGAACACCTACCACGTGACTCAAGAGACAACCCTCCTTTCATATAGAGTTTTGGCCATCATTTGGAAAAATCATGGATATCATCATTTTCAACAATTTTGCTGCGTGCACAATCAATTCACTATATATATATATATATACGATCCACTCTTCTTACTGCACTTTTTATCAGAGCATAACCTCTGTCAATAGCATTAATAGAGCGGCCCCTGGTGGGAAATAACAGTTTCACATTCTGAAATTTTCCAGTGTCCACTAGTGCAGCACACCCTAATCATGCAATGATTCTTGTTTTGCCCAATGCATCCATCCGAAAACAATCTCAACTTCTTAATAATATTGTTGAATGAATTTTCTTCTATATACTTTAACACGAATCGACGTACCTCATCAGCCCTATTTTTTTGTTGTTCCTCCAAGGTATAAAAACAACGCAGAAGAATTTGTTTTCATATTTTTGATACAAAAAATATTAACCCGAGATAAAATACATACTGGAAAGGAATGTGTGGTAATGGCAAATTCCGCATAAAATCAAAACGCCGGCCTCTGGCTGGTACATGACTTCCTTGCCTGGCTGCCTTGGAATCGGTAGGACTGGAAAAACAGGGTACTCAACATCATTCGTGACCAGCCAATTTTTAATTGCATCTGTTAAACATTTCATTCAGGCAAGTTAATACAAATCATTAATCTTCCCTTTGAAACAATCATAAAACTCATTAACCCTTTTCGGGTCTAATTTAGAGTCTCACAGATTCCTACTTCACAGTAACTTACAACAATATTAATCCTTTATTTAAAACAAATTACTTTAAGTTTTTACTACTTGTCTGAGCAAATTGTAACAAAATTAAATGCTTGCTGTAGGGAAAGTTACTAAAAAGCATTTATTCTGGTTTTAGAACAATTTGTTCAGAGACATCAATGCTTGTCTAAACGAATTATTACACACCAATGTCTGGGACAGTGAAAATTACTAGTAAAGGGGCATCTTAATAGGAGGAAAGCATTCACACATGCAACAAAGTCTGCTTATGAACAAGTGACCCAGTGGCTGAGAACATGCCCCGGCGTCTCCAGAAAATTCAGGACGTCTCACAAACGGTTCCGTCTCTCTGGAACACAGACACAAACAGACCATCACACACATGAACGTTTACTGGCGTTGCGGATCCCGTCTCAAGCTAGGTTTACCTTTAAGTGACTGAAGAGCGAACAACGCCACAAATTTCAGTTCAGAACAAACACCTGAGCTGGTGCGCATCCAAATGTTTTACAGAGCCACGCAATTGGCCCACTGGTGGGACTGACCCCAAAAGTGCAGGGGAAGCGGGAATTATTTCACCGACCGAATGAAGAGCGCTAAGAATTTCAACGACAAGGGAGCTATTGTGATAAATCACTACGAAGGCTCGCAGTTTCAGGGTTAGCTTCACACTCTATCACACAAGACAACACCCTGCAATAATTATCTGAAAACACCAGCTTTTCAAAAATTTAACAAAGCAAAACGTATCAATAGAAGGCAGGTGTCAAACCCGGGTGAATGCTCCTCCCATAAAAGATTGGCTCAAGTTGCGGGCAAATAACAATATCGTACAAATGATCATTAATTTAAATGAAGGGAAAGCTCAGTACTCTTAGCAAATTTGAGCATGCAGCTAATTTCTCTAGAGAAGAGAGACTTTAACTTCTCTCCCCCTTAAATAGAAGTTAAATTATTATGACTTAAAAATATGTAGTTTCTAGAATGGTACGTTTTGGGCAAGAGAAGTCGCTTCCTCAATATTTTACGTAACACAAAGATCTACCAGACTCCCAAGTACACATTCAAGTCCTAATGTAATTCTCAAGTGTACAAAACGTAATGATTAAACAGCTGCAGTTCATCATCAAACTGTGTCTGCCTGTCGATGTCGAAATCAGCACATGGAATAAAATTTCTGTGGCTCTGCAGAACTCCAGAGATCGTCGACTCTGAAAATAGTCAGAGGCACAGTCATATGCCGTGGGGACGCCGACTTGTTTGCTATGACGTACTCACTCTGCAGCATGGGAATCAGTGCCCAAGTTGCGTATTAATTTCGATGAAAGTACAAAAATTAATCTCTCAAAACAGAGTATAAACGACCGTGGTGCAGGCTCTACAAATTTCCCAGTATACAAAGTTCCCTACGAGTTACAACACACTAAATAATGTTCCGAGCCACAGACAAGGGAGAAGTTAAAACTATCAAATAACTGAACGTAACGTTTCCATTCATGAATTTATATTTTTACATAAATGAGCTTAATAGCTACATTTCAGGATACGTCATCCTCTTGTGTGAGACGGAATGTTATCATAATTAATCAAATTACGTTTCGTATTCAAAATGGCATCTTACAACAATGCTGCTAATGACAATTCCGCTCCAATCCCACTCTCTGAAATTCTAAATCAGAAGTAAGTCAGTCCACAGTACACGTAATGTTCCACATTCTATCCACAGAGTTTTTATACCACGAGACAGAGGTAATCTGACTCTGGCAGTCGTAATGAGACTTTGATCCATATGGATCACTTGTGCAGTAACGCATAAACATTTGCGCTAAAAGATAATAAAATGACAGAAAAAGGGTGATACTGCTGGACTATTATTAATTCCTAATGGAACTTTCAATCATGAGTGCTGATATAACAGATGCTTAATCGGCAAGGCAACACAGTGTAATGGTTTACTCAGATACTTTAAAAGAGCCCAATAAATATTTCGCACAGCACCGCCTAAGGGCGGCAAACATGACCAACAGGTGGTGGCAATAGTTTGAGGCTCCAGTGTTATTAAATAGAACCAGTGGAGCCACAGGAAACGCACGATCAGGATACAAACATCTTTACGAAGCTCATTACCAAAAGAATTAACTACCAGCAAAATTTCTTCAGGAGCTAAAGTATTTAGGAAACACACTTTAAAATACTCAGTGAGAAATATTCAGTCCGCACAACAGCAGCCTTTGAAAAAGGGACACTAGAATTAAATACGCCGTAGTGCTGACGATCTCAGAAAAAGCAGGCGCGCGCGCACACACACACGCACACACACACACACACACACACACATACACAGCGGTACTACCACGGACTTTGATCCGGTGAGCACGGAGTATTAGCGGCGACGACAATTCTCAGAGTTGCTCACCCGGCGTAATGCAGAAAAGGTCACGGAGGCGATGACGCAGCCCGCAGCGGGCGGCGTCCTACCCTGGGCGACGTCTCACGGAAGAATCCTACCGAGACTAACAACCGATGTCTTCCTGCTGGCCGGGCGGTTCCACCTTGATCCGTTTACGTTGCCGTCACTAACCGACATCGAACCCCGCGCGCTCGGGCTACACACGTGGCACGAATCTCGGGATCAACGGAAGGGACCGACCCGAGAGCCACTCTCTGTCGCCATGAAGCCGCCCTCCTACCCCAACCCAGTCCTCACTCCCAAACCGTCTCAACGTATAAGGTGGATTCACAGTTGCCGCAATATCACAGTCACGTAAACGTCACGTTTTTGAACGTCGACAATCAGAGGAATTCCTGAGCGTTCACACTGCACGGCACGTCAGCATCGAAAGAATGTCGTGACGTTATAGCTGGTTCATAAAATACTCACCAGAGGCGCTATTTCGTAGTTCATGGCAGATCGTGATAAAATGCCGCAATTTACTTTAACCTTTTGTTGCTTGATGGTACTTAAAAGTACCAGTAAGTTTTGACTCTCATTATTTTCTCGTGGTGCAGTTTCGTGATCTGAGAGCCTGTTGGTACGTTATAGTAACTCTGCTCTACTGTTTCATAGATGTTATTATGCAATACATAGACCTCTCTGGCTGTCAGAGCTTGAAATTGTTTTTCCCGCGCCGCTGTGAAAACAGAAGATTGTATGTGCTTGTTTCCATGGTGTTGCCTGAATTTGTGCGCAATTTATTGAAACTTCCGCTGAGTTTTACATTGTAAGTACTTACCTTCTTTGTTTTTTTATAATAGTTTGAAGCATTACGTTACAAGGGAATGAGATAAAGTGGAAAATATAAAGCGGACCTATTAGTACCGTCAGGTTGTGCGAACACTTTATTGTAGCAACAGTGCGTTACCTCTCACTAGTTGCTCTGTCCACTTTTTCACAAACAGATGGACGAAAATCGTAAAACTGGTGGCTACTTTCGACCTTTGAGTGATGCAGAGACTGAAGCAATTTTGTATGAGGACATTCCTTGTGATATTACAGAGGATACTGACATCGAAGATGATGACGAAAATGTTAATAATTTTGACAAAGCTTTTTCGTGCCATTTTGCAAGAGGCAGATTGTGAAACAAACTCCACTTTTTCGGATAATGATGCCTCAGGGTGTTCTGTGCCGTTTACACCCTCACCTCAATGTGAATACCGGACACACATAGTAAGGTAAATTTATGCGAATTTTAAAAAATTCAGAAATATCGTATTTTTGTTAATTAATTTTCTAATGTAAAAATATTTAATATTTATGTGGAATAAAGCACAAGTTATAAAACTGGAGCATTTTTCTGCGCATGTTGTGATTCTGTCCATGGAGTCCGGCGGTACTTCTGAGTACCAGGAGTGAAAAAAGTTGTAAAAAATAAAATAAAATTTTACAAAAAATCCTACCGTCATTTGAGGCCACAATAGCATAAATTCTGCAAAGAAAATGTTAAAAAGTAAATTTTTTCTTTTGTCAGGAAACAAAGGGTTAAAGCACTTTGCTGTTGCACTTGACGACGAGGACAGAGAAAAAAAACAGTCTGGATTAGAAAAATGTTAAAAAGTCGAGACTGTGAAGGAGAGCTCCATGCTCTTTTCAAGGAGCTGGAAGAGGAGGAGTCATTGTTGTATAAATATTTCAGAATGTCTAAACAAGTTTCTTTTACCTGTTCAGCAAGATACAAATAAAAATTAGGAAGAGAAATTCAAGATATAGGGGTCCAATATCACCTCAACAGAAGCTGACGGTTTGACTAATGGTATGTCTAGATGAGCCATTTTGTGTACTTGAACTGCGTTTACGTACTTATTTATTTATTTCTAATTTCTGCAACCAGCCCCTTTTTAATTTATGTTTAATCTAACATAATACAACGCGTTTCGAACATGTTCTGTTCATCTTCAGGCGTTTATACATACATACAGAAACGCCTGAAGATGAACAGAACATGTTCGAAACGCATTGTATTACGTTAGATTAAACATAAAATAAAAAAGTGACTGGTAGCAGGAATTAGAAATAAATAGTTATCCCACACAGTCACGGTTCACAAACGTAGCCATTATGGCCGAGAATAATGTTCGTGTATGTTTCTGCTACCTGGTGTTCGTATTTAATTTATTACGAATCTTATTTTAAATTTCTGCATGGCGCATCAGCTTTACTCTCGGTCTTCCTTTTCGCTATTCCACTAGAAAAATCGCGAGTAAAGGACATTGTACGAGCTGTAGACCGTCCATTAAGTTTCGGGCATGTACCCGCGCAAATAAGATTTCTTCCACTTATATTTCGGCCGCGTATTGTCCGGCCATCTTCAGAGTACGTCAGAAGACTGTTAGAGTAAGACACAAGACAGTCTTGTGACTTTCTCTGATGACGGCCCGACGATACGCGGCCGAAATATAAGTGGAAGAGCCGGCCGAAGTGGCCGTGCGGTTAAAGGCGCTGCAGTCTGGAACCGCAAGACCACTACGGTCGCAGGTTCGAATCCTGCCTCGGGCATGGATGTTTGTGATGTCCTTAGGTTAGTTAGGTCTAACTAGTTCTAAGTTCTAGGGGACTAATGACCTCAGCAGTTGAGTCCCATAGTGCTCAGAGCCATTTGAACCATTTATAAGTGGAAGAAATTTTATATGCGCAGCTGCATGTCCGAAATTTAATGGACTATTCATTACGCCGCGAAAAGTTGAAAACGCACATAAGCTGTGTATCGTTTGCAATGTATTCCTTCAGTATATAAAATAAAATATTTTAACTTAGTATTGTCTTCCAGTACATGATAAGATATATTCACTATAGATTCTCATTCTGGAAACATCCTCCGGGCTGTGGCTAAGCCATGTCTCTGCAATATCCTTTCTTCCAGGAGTGCTGGTTCTGCAAGTTTTGCAGGAGAGCTCCTGTGAAGTTTGGAAGGTAGGAGACGAGGTACTGGCAGAAGTACAGCTGTGAGGACGAGGCGTGAGTCGTGCTTGGGTAGCTCAGATGGTAGAACACTTGCCCGCGAAAGGCAAAGCCCCGAGTTCGAGTCTCGGTCTGGTACACAGTTTTAATCTGCCAGGAAGTTTCATATCAGCGCACACTCCGCTGCACAGTGAAATTCTCACGATAGCTGTCAGTGGGTTTTCATTCTGTTAAGAGGACTGTCAGTGGGGACCACTTCCGTATTACTTCACACTATGTTCTTATTGTAACAGTTCCTCGCCAAGTAAACTACACTATGGCCCGTCGAAACATTCTTCCCGAGAAACGCTGACGTGACGTGAAGTGTCGATGACGTTCCCTTGACACCGTTTGAACTACAGAGGGGATCTTTTCACGTGACGGACGTGACAGTGACGTTCCGTCAAGTGTGAATCCACCTTCAGTCGCTTCGCGCCGTCTCCACCGACCATGCCTCGCGCCCGTTCCTTCTTTCCAAAGTTGCCAAAGATAACCACTTCCGGGGCGTGAAGCGTGGTATAGAAACGCGGCAGGGCTCACTGGCAAACTGATTGAGTTTGTTTAAGTGCAGAATAAAACTTTTTGTTACACCGTTGATGGACCATTAATTAAGCAACAGCCACCCGTTTTGCAGCTTCACCGAGTTAAGAACTAGATACCTTCACTTCCAACTCTTCAAACGTTACACAAGTTCCCACCTGAGGATAGCCAAAGGCAGGACCGAACTTTTCTCTGAAATACTTAGCGTGATATTTGTAGGTAAATCTTGATTCTGGATGTTTCTCCAGGAACACAGGGTGCATTCCTTTTATTGACGATCGAGCACCAAGATATTTGTGCTGGCGTGTACTTTCGTGAGAAACTCGCATTCGGGAGGACGACGATCCAAATCCGCGCCTGGCCATCCTGATTTAGGTTTTCCATCCGTGATATTCCTGAATCGCTTTAGCAAACCCGGAATGGTTTCCTTTGAAAAGGGCACTGCCGACTTCCTTCCCCATCCTTCCCTAATCCCATGGGAGCGATGACCTCGCTGTTTGGTCCTCTCTCCCAGATCAACCAACCGACCAATTTGGTGAGAAACATGTATTGCAAAGTAGTCTATGCGGTAATGTATAAGTTTCTACCGATCTGGAGACAAAGAACGATCTTTATTTCCTATACCTCTCACATCTTGAGGAGATTTACCTTGAAGAATAAGGCCCCGCAATCGCTAAGCTGATTTTTCATTTGTTGCAAATATTCTCAGGAAAGCTTTTCTGTATAATTCAACACGCTTAGCGTTAATTATTACAAAAATCCTGTAACTGGCACATTGCGATCCTTTGCGAAGAGACCCATCTGCTCCTGTTCGTCGTCAAACTACACCTCTAGATTCAATAAGACTCGTCGAAAAGATGTCTTGCCCATTTTTTGTACTGTAAATGTAAAAATTTTTTGAAAATACTGATTTGTTCCTACTCCAATACCCTGTTAAAGCATTCTTTACGGCACGTAAAACAAAATAAGTACAAACTGTAGAATGATTATGCAATAATAAATCCACATTTTATACTTGACAAAAATCAGGTTATGACACAAAAATGCTAAACTCCCCAGGTTTCTTGGTGATTAAAACTTTTCTACAATAAGTTGTGTAGTCAGAATCCGTGAAACTGATTGATAATTATTTTTTAAACTCGTGTGTATTTGTAACTATTGTTCGTTCTGCTGAACGACGTACGGAAACATGTGACGTAGCATCTCTAACAATAATGGAACTCTACATTGTTTAATAATGGAATTCTGATTGAGAACAAAAAGAAACAAGTTAATTACATTTCCTACAAATCATAAAGAAATCAATTCTCAAGTATCTGACTGCGAGTTTAAAATATTCTCTAACTCCTAACAACTGTTCTGCAATGCCCCTGAACACATCGTACAACTTACTTCGTCTTGCCGCTGCAACTTCGTGATCAGCAACATGCTAAAAATATTTCAAAAGCAATACTGCGATCCATGCAGAATACAATGTGTGGTCGTAGTCATTGCAATAACGACTGCCATTTTCCTATAGAGAAACTGTATGATCAGGAGGAGTCTGGTCTAGCAGGATGACGCAGGGCTGCGACCTCTCACGTCGTGCGGCTTCCCTCCACCGAAGGCTGCGTCCGACCACTTCCGACGAAGATATCTCAGACTCAAAGTTTGTGTGTACACACCAAAGCAGAATCATTGGTCAACTTTGCAACTCGTGTATGTTTGATAACATTACACTTATATTCATTACTATTCCTCAACCCTCTTTTCCTCTTTCTTACACATGAAAGATCACAGCTGCTTGCTGTAGACATTCCCTCCATTTCGAAAAACTGTAGTTAAAGAAAATAACATTAGGGGCGTGATTATAGAAAAGACTTTATTCCTGGAATGGAGACCTCTCGAAAGTGAAATATGAAACTATGCGGTCATTGAATCCATTAAGATGGCTACAATGGCGCCCATTCTATACAGAAATGTGCAAATACGCGTAGAACCGTTTCTAGTGTGAGATCTCACTTTCGCCAGTTTTGGAATAAAGCCCGTTCTACACGTGTAGTGACTTATTCAGTTATTAATTTATTCCGGTTGCCAAGTATAACATCTACCCATACTAACTCAGGAACTATCTACTTCAATTTCACTACGAGGTAAACTACTTCTGACAGCAATGAACACTCCACCACCGATTATATTTAATCTATCCTTTCTGAACACGATTAGGTCCAGTGTAAAAGTTTCGGTTGAAGTTATTTACAGCTCAGCCAGCTCTCCCACCCGTGAGTAAGATGGGTGAGGCAGGTGAATACCCTCAGACTTCAAGAAAAACATAATAATTCCAAAAATGGTTCAAATGGCTCTGAGCACTATGGGACTTAACATCTGAGGTCATCGGTCGCCTAGAACTTAGAACTACTTAAACCAAACTAACCTAAGAACATCACACACATCCATGCCCGAGGCACGATTCGAACCTGCGACCGTAGCGGTCACGCGGTTCCAGACTGAAGCGCCTAGAACCGCTCGGCCACAAAGGCCGGCCTAATTATTCCAATCCCAAAGAAAGCAGGTATTGACAGATGTGGAAATTACCGAACTATCAGTTTAATAAGTCACGGCTGCAAAATACTAACACGAATTATTTACGGACGAATGGAAAGGCTGGTAGAAGCCAACCTCAGGGAAGATCAGTTTGGATTCCGTAGAAATGTTGGAACACGTGAGGCACTACTGACCCTACGCATTATCTTAGAAGATAGATTAAGGAAAGGCAAACCTACGTTTCTAGCATTTGTAGACTTGGAGAAAGCTTTTGACAATGTTGACTGGAATACTCTCATTCAAATTCTGAATGTGGCAGGGGTAAAATACAGAGAACGAAAGGCTACTTGCAATTTGTACAGAAACCAGATGGCAGTTGTAAGAGTCGAGGGGCATGAAAGGGAAGCAGTGGTTTGGAAGGGAGTGAGACAGGGTTGTAGCTTCTCCCGGATGTTATTCAATCTGTATACTGAGCAAGCAGTAAAGGAAACAAAAGAAAAAATTGGAGTAGGAATTAAAATCCATGGAGAAGAAATAAAAACTTTGAGGTTCGCCGATGACATTGTAATTCGGTCAGAGACAGCAAAGGAAGAGCAGTTGAATGGCATGTACAGTATCTTGAAAATAGGAAATAAGATGAACATCAACAAAAGCAAAACGAGGATAACGGAATATAGTCAAATTAAATCAGGCGATGGTGAGGGACTTAGATTAGGAAATGAGACACTTAAATTAGTAAATGAGTTTTGCAATTTGGGAAGCAAAATGACTGATGATGGTCGAAGGAGAGAGGATATAAAATGTAGACTGGCAATGACAAGGAAAGCGTTAACATCGAGTATAGATTAAAGTGTCAGGAAGTCTTTTCTGAAAGTATCTGTATGGAGTGCAGCTATATATGGGAGTGAATCATGGACAATAAATAGTTTAGGCAAGAAGAGAATAGAAGCTTTCGAAATGTGGTGCTACAGAATGCTGAAGATTAGATGGATAGATCACGTAACTAATGAGGAAGTACTGAACAGATTTGGGGAGAAGAGGAATTTGTGCTACAGCTTGACTAGAAGAACGGCTTAGTTGGTAGGGCATGTTCTGAGGCATCAAGGGAGGACCAATTTAGTATTGGAGGGCAGCGAGGAAGGTAAAAATCGTAGAGGGAGACCAAGAGATAAATACACTAAGCACATTCAGAAGGATGTAGGTCGCAGTAGTTACTTGGAGATGAAGAAGCTTGCACAGGATAGAGTAGCATGGAGAGCTGCATCAAACCAGTCTCTGGACTGAAGACCAAAACAACAACAACAACAAACGTTCGAGCTTCAGTGCTTTCTATTAGCGCTTGGAGCGCTGGTTCTTTTCCAACACAGTCACTAGAATTTACGACTACAATACCGATTGTTGCAAGTTCTACCTTCCTGTGTTTGCCCTGTGGCCTTTTACATGGGCATCACAGATTCTTTTCTGCCATGAAATATTTTTGGTCATTCTTTTAAAATAAAAACGAAAAGCCTCTGCTGAAAGCTTTTCGTAAACACATGTGAGAGAATTATAAAATCCGAAACAGAAATATTTCATAATGTGGATATATTGGAGAGCTACGTACAGACTAACCGGTATTTATATTGGTATTTATACTGGTTTAACTAAGATTTATTAACTTCCCAGGAGAAATATTACTGCGGTTTCGCCGGCCGAAGTGGCCGTGCGGTTCTAGGCGCTGTAGTCTGGAACCGCGAGACCGCTACGGTCGCAGGTTCGAATCCTGCCTCGGGCATGGATGTGTGTGATGTCCTTAGGTTAGTTAGGTTTAACTAGTTCTAAGTTCTAGGGGACTAATGACCTCAGAAGTTGAGCCCCATAGTGCTCAGAGCCATTTGAACCATTTTGAACTGCAGTTTCATGTGTTCCGCTTTCAGCATAGTGCTTATGTTTATTCATGTTTTCTGTGTAGGATGTGAGGATTGCGAATATATTTTCTTTTCTTAGGTGTGTGTGTATGTATGCGTCGGTGTTTGTGTGTGTGTGTGTGTGTGTGTGTGTGTGTGTGTTGTGTGTGTGTGAGTTAGAGAGGGTGGGGAGTGACGACAAGAAGTTTAATTTAAATGGGCCAGATGGATTTCAGTATTATTTCATCTGAGAACACATCAGCAGATAAGAACGAGCAGAAATTTTGATGGTGGAAGTGTGCTCCCTGCCGCCGTTGGATAAGCAGCTGTAGCAGCAAGTCGTATACTCCTAGCTCACTCATTTGTTACATAGTTTAATTCTTAATTTCTTTGAGTGTTTTTGGTACTTGCATTGTTTAATTCATAAATTTCTGGCGTATTATAGTATTTGAGAGTTGTAGCATCGCGTTTTAGTACCTGAATAGTGTAAAATCGCGTAGTCTTCTTCCGCCGCCGAGCAGTGTGTCAGCAGTGCGCAAGTAGCAGCATTACTGCATTTACTAGGCAATCTTGTATTTTAATAACCGTTTAAATTTTGTCGATTTGTTTGCGCTCTCTGTAGATTAGTTCAGACGTTCTTTGCACAACAGTTTTTAGCATGGTTAGGGACTGAAACTGCTGTGTTCGGATGCAGGCTGAGTTGGCATCCCTTCGCTCCCAGATTCAGGCAGTGTTGGCTTCGGTCACACAGCTTGAGGCTGTTGCCAATGGACATCACTGTGGGGGTCCGGACGGGGGTTTGTCGGGGACGGCCATCTCGTCCCATGCATCCCCCGATCGGACTACGACTGTGGTTGCCCGGGATACTGCCCGCATTGAGGCTGATCCCTCACCTGTGGTAGAGTGGGAGGTCGTCTCAAGGTGTAGCAGGGGGCGAAAGACATTCCAGAGGGCTGAACGGAAGGCCTCTCCAGTTTGTCTGACGAACCGGTTTCAGGCTCTGTCTCAGGCTGATACTGACCTTCGGTCTGACATGGCTGCTTGTCCTGTTCCAGAGGTTGCCCCTCAGTCTGCAAGATCCGGGCGGTCGCAGAGGGTGGGCTTACTGGTAGTTGGGAGCACCAACGTCAGGCGCGTAATGGGGCCCCTTAGGGAAATGGTAGCAAGAGAGGGGAAGAAAACCAATGTGCACTCCGTGTGCATACCGGGGGGAGTCATTCCAGATGTGGAAAGGGTCCTTCCGGATGCCATGAAGGGTACAGGGTGCACCCATCTACAGGTGGTCGCTCATGTCGGCACCAATGATGTGTGTCGCTATGGATCGGAGGAAATCCTCTCTAGCTTCCGGCGGCTATCTGATTTGGTGAAGACTGCCAGTCTCGCTAGCGGGATGAAAGCAGAGCTCACGATCTGCAGCATCGTCGACAGGACTGACTGCGGACCTTCGGTAGAGAGCCGAGTGGAGGGTCTGAATCAGAGGCTGAGACGGTTCTGCGACCATGTGGGCTGCAGATTCCTCGACTTGCGCCATAGGGTGGTGGGGTTTCGGGTTCCGCTGGATAGGTCAGGAGTCCACTACACGCAACAAGCGGCTACACGGGTAGCAGGGGTTGTGTGGCGTGTGCTGGGCGGTTTTTTAGGTTAGATGGCCTTGGGCAAGTACAGAAAGGGCAACAGCCTCAACGGGTGCGGGGCAAAGTCAGGACATGCGGGGACCAAGCAGCAATCGGTATTGTAATTGTCAACTGTCGAAGCTGCGTTGGTAAAGTACCGGAACTTCAAGCGCTGATAGAAAGCACTGAAGCTGAAATCGTTATAGGTACAGAAAGCTGGCTGAAGCCAGAGATAAATTCTGCCGAAATTTTTACAAAGGTACAGACGGTGTTTAGAAATAATAGATTGCATGCAACCGGTGGTGGAATGTTCGTCGCTGTTAGTAGTAGTTTATCCTGTAGTGAAGTAGAAGTGGATAGTTCCTGTGAATTATTATGGGTGGAGGTTACACTCAACAACCGAGCTAGGTTAATAATTGGCTCCTTTTACCGACCTCCCGACTCAGCAGCATTAGTGGCAGAACAACTGAGAGAAAATTTGGAATACATTTCACATAAATTTTCTCAGCATGTTATAGTCTTAGGTGGAGATTTCAATTTACCAGATATAGACTGGGACACTCAGATGTTTAGGACGGGTGGTAGGGACAGAGCATCGAGTGACATTATACTGAGTGCACTATCCGAAAATTACCTCGAGCAATTAAACAGAGAACCGACTCGTGGAGATAACATCTTGGACCTACTGATAACAAACAGACCCGAACTTTTCGACTCTGTATGTGCAGAACAGGGAATCAGTGATCATAAGGCCGTTGCAGCATCCCTGAATATGGAAGTTAATAGGAATATAAAAAAAGGAAGGAAGGTTTATCTGTTTAGCAAGAGTAATAGAAGGCAGATTTCAGACTACCTAACAGATCAAAACGAAAATTTCTGTTCCGACATTGACAATGTTGAGTGTTTATGGAAAAAGTTCAAGGCAATCGTAAAATGCGTTTTAGACAGGTACGTGTCGAGTAAAACTGTGAGGGACGGGAAAAACCCACCGTGATACAACAACAAAGTTAGGAAACTACTGCGAAAGCAAAGAGAGCTTCACTCCAAGTTTAAACGCAGCCAAAACCTCTCAGACAAACAGAAGCTAAACGATGTCAAAGTTAGCGTAAGGAGGGCTATGCGTGAAGCGTTCAGTGAATTCGAAAGTAAAATTCTATGTACCGACTTGACAGAAAATCCTAGGAAGTTCTGGTCTTACGTTAAATCAGTAAGTGGCTCGAAACAGCATATCCAGACACTCCGGGATGATGATGGCATTGCAACAGAGGATGACACGCGTAAAGCTGAAATACTAAACACCTTTTTCCAAAGCTGTTTCACAGAGGAAGACCGCACTGCAGTTCCTTCTCTAAATCCTCGCACAAACGAAAAAATGGCTGACATCGAAATAAGTGTCCAAGGTACAGAAAAGCAACTGGAATCACGCAACAGAGGAAAGTACACTGGACCTGACGGGATACCAATTCGATTCTACACAGAGTACGCGAAAGAACTTGCCCCCTTCTAACAGCCGCGTACCGCAAGTCTCTAGAGGAACGGAGGGTTCCAAATGATTGGAAAAGAGCACAGGTAGTCCCAGTCTTCAAGAAGGGTCATCGAGCAGATGCGCAAAACTATAGACCTATATCTCTGACGTCGATCTGTTGTAGAATTTTAGAACATGTTTTTTGCTCGAGTATCATGTCGTTTTTGGAAACCCAGAATCTACTACATAGGAATCAACATGGATTCCGGAAACAGCGATCGTGTGAGACCCAACTCGCTATATTTGTTCATGAGACCCAGAAAATATTAGATACAGGCTCCCAGGTAGATGCTATTTTTCTTGACTTCCGGAAGGCGTTCGATACAGTTCCGCACTGTCGCCTGATAAACAAAGTAAGAGCCTACGGAATATCAGACCAGCTGTGTGGCTCGATTGAAGAGTTTTTAGCAAACAAAACACAGCATGTTGTTATCAATGGAGAGACGTCTACAGACGTTAAAGTAACCTCTGGCGTGCCACAGGGGAGTGTTATGGGACCATTGCTTTTCACAATATATATAAATGACCTAGTAGATAGTGTCGGAAGTTCCATGCGGCTTTTCGCGGATGATGCTGTAGTATACAGAGAAGTTGCAGCATTAGAAAATTGTAGCGAAATGCAGGAAGATCTGCAGCGGATAGGCACTTGGTGCAGGGAGTGGCAACTGACCCTTAACATAGACAAATGTAATGTATTGCGAATACATAGAAAGAAGGATCCTTTATTGTATGATTATATGATAGCGGAACAAACACTGGTAGCAGTTACTTCTGTAAAATATCTGGGAGTATGCGTGCGGAACGATTTGAAGTGGAATGATCATATAAAATTAATTGTTGGTAAGGTGGGTACCAGGTTGAGATTCATTGGGAGAGTACTTAGAAAATGTAGTCCATCAACAAAGAAGGTGGCTTACAAAACACTCGTTCGACCTATACTTGAGTATTGCTCATCAGTGTGGGATCCATACCAGATCGGGTTGACGGAGGAGGTAGAGAAGATCCAAAGAAGAGCGGCGCGTTTCGTCACAGGGTTATTTGGCAACCGTGATAGCGTTACGGAGATGTTTAATACACTCAAGTGGCAGACTCTGCAAGAGAGGCGCTCTGCATCGCGGTGTAGCTTGCTCGCCAGGTTTCGAGAGGGTGCGTTTCTGGATGAGGTATCGAATATATTGCCTCCCCCTACTTATACCTCCCGAGGAGATCACGAATGTAAAATTAGAGAGATTAGAGCGCGCACGGAGGCTTTCAGACAGTCGTTCTTCCCGCGAACCATACGCGACTGGAACAGGAAAGGGAGGTAATGACAGTGGCACGTAAAGTGGCCTCCGCCACACACCGTTGAGCGGCTTGCGGAGTATAAATGTAGATGTAGATGTTATAATTTGGGCGGCATTCTATGCTTAAGGTAATTCACGCCTTACTTGGCTGAACATTAAAATGAACTCTTAACATGTACACTGAAATGCTAGAGACAGAATTAATCAAATGTATGAGAGAGACAAGAGTCCAATATTTCAACAAGATAATGCACCTGTTACAACAAAAAGCGGTTTGAAGATAAAACTATCGATGTCTTGCTCTGACCTGCACGTACCCCGAGTCTGAACCGCGCGAGAAACTTTGAGAAAAATAATACTTGGAAGGCGTGTTTATCGCAATGGGAGGCAATCTGACGCCATATGTGAGATGAAAAGAGCGATACAAGAAGAGTAGGTGACAATTTCACTGCAAGAATTGCAAACATATCAAGATTAATGCTGAAGAGAATTTTTGCGGTACTTAGGAAGAACAGTGGTTGGACAAAGTACTAACAATACAATAACACAACAGGACAATTAATGCTTTTATACCAGTTTCCCTCCACGAAACGCAAACGCCTTGTCTTATTACTTGTGTTATAAAAGAAACTGTGTATTTCCGTCGAGGCTATCTTTAATGTACAAGTATCTATTACTTCCATAATAAATTGCATACATGTATACTTCAGACATTGTACTATTACTTTCGCAGGAACCCTGTCTTTATACAGATTTCCACAACTGGACATAAAAGGCAATGTCCCGACTGAGTGACCCACTCACTCACTAACTCATCAACTGCCCAGCCCAAATCGCTACGGACAGAAACTTTAAATCTGGAGAGGATGTATGTCTTACACTGTAGGTATCGTTTAAGAAGGCTTTTTTTTTAAATTCTTCTCCTAAGGGGATTAAATAGGGGATGAAGAGCTCATTGAAAATATATCACTATTAAGGCAATTTCGAAGTAGGAAAATTGGTATTTGGTTTCTTAGTCGGAAACAAAAAAATACGGTTTTCAGCATTTTTGGAAATTCAACATTAAGGGGTAAAATAATGGGTGAAACGTTTTTGGAAATAAATCATTGCTGAAGGACTACAAAAGCATTTCTAAAACTATATCCACGAAAATTAGTATTTGACACTTCAATTAGAAATTTTAAAAAATCGTGTTTCAGTGTTTTTGGAAAATCAGTCGCCTAAGGGAGAGAAATAGGAGATGAAAAGTTTTATGAAAATATTTCATTATGAAAATATTTTCAAAGCTAAGTATGGGAAAATTTGGATTTGGATTCTCAGTTATAAATTTAAAAATACATGTTCCATTGTTATTGGAAATTCAACACCTTAGGCAGTGAAAATTTTTAAGAAAATAAGTTGTTATATTTAAAAAAAATATTTTTAGCTAAATCTATGAAAATTTGTATTTCACTTCTCGGTTGTTGTTGTTGTTGTCGTCTTCAGTCTTGAGACTGGTTTGATGCAGCTCTCCATGCTACTCTATCCTGTGCAAGCTTCTTCATCTTCCAGTACCTACTGCAGCCTACATACTTCTGAATCTGCTTAGTGTATTCATCTCTTGGTCTCCCTCTACGATTTTTACCCTCCACGCTGCCCTCCAATACTAAATTGGTGATCCCTTGATGCCTCAGAACATGTCCTACGAATCGATCCCTTCTTCTGGTCAAGTTGTGCCACAAACTTCTCTTCTCCCCAATCCTATTCAATACTTCCTCATTAGTTATGTGATCTACCCATCTAATCTTCAGCATTCTTCTGCAGCACCACATTTCGAAAGCTTCTATTCTCTTCTTTTCCAAACTATTTATCGTCCATGTTTCACTTCCATACATGGCTACACCCCATACAAATACTTTCAGAAATGACTTCCTGACACTTAAATCTATACTCGATGTTAACAAATTTCTCTTCTTCAGAAACGCTTTCCTTGCCATTTCCAGTCTACATTTTATATCCTCTCTACTTCGACCATCATCAGTTATTTTGCTCCCCAAATATCAAAACTCCTTTACTACTTTAAGTGTATCATTTCCTAATCTAATTCCCTCAGCATAACCCGACTTAATTCGACTACATTCCATTATCCCCGTTTTACTTTTTTTGATGTTCATCTTATATCCTCCTCTCAAGACGCTATCCATTCCATTCAACTGCTCTTCTAAGTCTTTTGCTGTCTCTGACAGAATTACAATGTCATCGGCGAACCTCAAAGTTTTTATTTCTTCTCCATTACTTACTCCGAATTTTTCTTTTGTTTCCTTTACTGCTTGCTCAATATACAGATTGAATAACATCGGGGAGAGGCTACAACCCTGTCTTACTCCCTTCCCAAAAACTGCTTCCCTTTCATGTCCCTCGACTCTTATAACTGCCATTTGGTTTCTGTACAAATTGTAAATAGCCTTTCGCTCCCTGTATTTTACCACTGCTACCTTTAGAATTTGAAAGAGAGTACTCCAGTCAACATTGTCAAAAGCTTTCTCCAAGTCTACAAATGCTAGAAACGTAGGTTTGCCTTTCCTTAATCTTTCTTCTAAGATAAGTCGTAAGGTCAGTATTGCCTCACGTGTTCCAGTATTTCTACAGAATCCAAACTGATCTTCCCCTGGGTCGGCTTCTACTAGTTTTTGCATTCGTCTGTATAGAATTCGTGTTAGTCTTTTGCAGCTGTGGCTTATTAAACTGATAGTTCGGTAATTTTCACATCTGTCAACACCTGCTTTCTTTGGGATTTGAATTATTATATTCTTCTCGAAGTCTGAGGGTATTTCGCTTGTGTCATACATCTTGCTCACAAGGTGGTAAAGTTTTGTCAGGACTGGCTCTCACAAGGCTGTCAGTAGTTCCAATGGAATGTTGTCTACTCCGGGGACCTTTCAGTGCTCTGTCAAACTCTTCACGCAGCATCGTATCTCCCATTTCATCTTCATCTACATCCTCTTCCATTTCCATAATATTGTCCTCAAGTACATCGCCCTTGTATAGACCCTCTATATACTCCTTCCACCTTTCTGCTTTCCCTTCTTTGCTTAGAACTGGGTTTCCATCTGAGCTCTTGATGTTCATACAAGTGGTTCTCTTATCTCCAAAGGTCTGTTTAATTTTCCTGTCGGCAGTATCTATCTTACCCCTAGTGAGATAAGCCTCTACATCCTTACATTTGTCCTCTAGCCATCCCTGCTTAGCCATTTTGCACTTCCTGTCGATCTCATTTTTGAGGCGTTTGTATTCCTTTCTGCCTGCTTCATTCACTGCATTTTTATATTTTCTCCTTTCATAAATTAAATTCAATATTTCCTCTGTTACCCAAGGATTTCTACTAGCCCTCGTCTTTTTACCTACTTGATCCTCTGCTGCCTTCACTACTTCATCCCTCAGAGCTACCCATTCTTCTTCTACTGTATTTCTTTCCCCCATTCCTGTCAATTGTTCCCTTATGCTCTCCCTTTCGGTCCACGGAGGTGCGTAAGAAGCAATTGTACCTTTATGGTGATACAAATATTGGCAAGTCCACATTAATCGAAAAAATTCTTTCTCGAAAGCAGCATGTGTATCTACCGTTTTGTTCTGAATTCGGATTTGGCGGATATGATGCACGTGTACATAATGTAATTGTTTTTGAGGAATTTGAATGGTGTAGGTGGAGGCAATATGCGTCAACCTTGAAGCGCATTGTTGATGGAAGACCTGTTACTGTTAATGTTAAAAATAAACCTGGTATGGTTATAAATCATCGTGACCTGGTGATATTTGTATCAAACGAATTTAGTATTGGTGACGCACTCATTTCACGTTTGAATGTTGTTCACGCTGACTGTCACATTCTGCATTGTCGTTCTTTGAAGGCGGAACTGGATGCGTCGGACACGTCGGATGTGGAAACCCCGCAGGAGATCGTTTGCATATCGTCGGATGAGGATGATCCGCAAGTTTCGCGCTGCACGCCCGAGGCGTTGGATACGCCGACGGACGAATTTGAGTAGGCCTTATTTTGGTCGGATGTGTAGATGGCGGACAGAATTTACGCAAACAGATGGTGTTCGATTAGAGTATGTTAAAATGGGGATCAGTGAGAAACATGACGAAAAGGCCAAGAACTTTGCAACATTGCAGCATTATGATATTACAGACGAATTTAAGTTTTTTTCTAATAAATATGCTTCAGTAATAATTAATAAAGTAGTTACATACGTGTATAGGATTAATGTTAGAATAGAACGTTTGACTTTGGATGAAAGGGCTAACAAGAAAATATTTGAGGATCAGGGAGCTCTTGAGAAAGTTCGTATAGCTTGTACTAATAAAATTGGTGCATTTGATCTTAATCCGGAGCGTTCAGCAGGTGTTCCATGGCGGAAATATAGTCGGAGGAATAGATTTAAGTTTGTAACGTATTCTAAACCAGAAACTAGTGCTGATATAGACAAGGTTAAATCATGGACTGGTTTGGAAAACCAGTGTAAAACTAAGAATCGTTTGTTTCAAGGTACTAATCCATTTTATATTGGTCTTCAAATTGCTGGTGATGAACCTGAGAAAACTGATAATGTTCAGAGTGAGGTTAAATATGTAACATACGTTGTAAGATATAGAGTTTATATGACTTTTTGTAAAAGGTAAGGTACTGTCACGTTCTGAATAAAGGTTATTGTTTACAGCTAATGTCTGCGTTGGAGTTTTTTTATGCCAACTGGGACCATATCCGAAATTACCCGGACGACCTGCACCTGGCATTCCTAGTTCCCAACAATCAACAGAGGATTGATGAATTAGCTATTACTTTTTATGGCAACAAAATAAATTATTCTGCAGCTGTTATTGTGTTAGAAGAACTGTGGTATTATAAGCCAAACCTGAATGATTTAATTCGGCAGTTTAGGGACGCATACAGAGAATTTGTTTTTATGCCTAATGGTATAAGGTGTGCTAATAGGTACTTCGATTTTAGACAGGGGCGTTATAGGCCATTGTGGTATAATTATTAGAGCCTCAATAAGAAAACCTCACAAGTCATACCTCAGACGCACAGCCGAAGGCCATCCTAGAAAATGGCCTCACGGGTAGTGAGGCCTCCTGATCAGGGTAAAAATAAATATAGGCTTGTAAACAAGTTGTCTACAGAGAAGAAGCGTTGGCATTGTAAACCTCTGTAAAAGAACCTCTGGTTCTTTCAGTTTATCCAGGTCCCATCTCCTTAAGTTCCCACCTTTTTGCAGTTTCTTCATTTTTAATCTACAGGTCATAACCAATAGATTGTGGTCAGAGTCCACATCTGCCCCTGGAAATGTCTTATAATTTAAAACCTGGTTCCTAAATCTCTGTCTTACCATTATATAATCTATCTGATACCTTTTAGTATCTCCAGGGTTCTTCCATGCATACAACTTTCTTTCATGATTCTTAAACCAAGTGTTAGCTATGATTAAGTTGTGCTCTGTGCAAAATTCTACCAGGCGGCTTCCTCTTTCATTTCTAAGCCACAATCCATATTCACCTACTACGTTTCCTTCTCTCCCTTTTCCTACTACCGAATTCCAGTCACCCATGACTATTAAATTTTCGTCACCCTTCACTATCTGAATAATTTCTTTTATTTCATCATACATTTCTTCAATTTCTTCGTCATCTGCAGAGCTAGTTGGCATAGAAACTTGTACTACTGTAGTAGGTGTGGGCTTCGTATCTATCTTGGCCACAGTAATGCGTTCACTATGCTGTTTGTAGTAGCTTACCCGCATTCCTATTTTCCTATTCATTATTAAACCTACTCCTGCATTACCCCTACTTGATTTTGTGTTTATAACCCTGTAGTCAACTGACCAGAAGTCTTGTTCCTCCCGCCACCGAACTTCACTAATTCCCACTATATCTAACTTTAACCTATCCATTTCCCTTTTTAAATTTTCTAACCTACCTGCCCGATTAAGTGATCTGACATTCCACGCTCCGATCCGTAGAACGCCAGTTATCTTTCTCCTGATAACGACGTCCTCTTGAGAAGTCCTCGCCCGGAGATCCGAATGGGGGACTATTTTACCTCCGGAATATTTTACCCAAGAGGACGCCATCATCATTTAATCATACAGTAAAGCTGCATGTCCTCGGGAAAAATTACGGCTGTAGTTTCCCCTTGCTTTCAGCCGTTCGCAGTACCAGCACAGCAAGGCCGTTTTGGTTAATGTTACAAGGCCAGATCAGTCAATCATCCAGACTGTTGCCCTTGCAACTACTGAAAAGGTTGCTGCCCCTCTTCAGGAACCACACGTTTGTCTGGCCTCTCAACAGATACCCCTCCGTTATGGTTGCACCTACGGTACGGCTATCTGTATCGCTGAGGCACGCAAGCCTCCCCACCAACGGCAAGGTCCATGGTTCATGGGGGGAGGACTTCTCGGTTAGACATTAAAAATATATGTGTTAGGGCACGAAAGTTCCTATGGAAATATCACCACAAGAATGCAAACGGCATGATCGCAAAATTCTTGGACTCGAGCTACCAGAATCGCTGTTTGATCAGAATTACATTCGGAAAAGACCATGTGTCTATGGCCTTAATTTGTGTGAAAAAGTTTAGAAGGTGCTGCAGTTAGTGAGCAACATAAAAATTTGATTAAAGAAAAACAAGTCTGTGCAGACCACACAGACTCTGCGAGCGAAGCAAAAATTCAAATGGTTCGAATGGCTCTGAGCACTATGCGACTTAACATCTGTGGTCATCAGTCCCCTAGAACTTAGAACTACTTAAACCTAACTAACCTAAGAACAGCACATACATCCATGCCCGAGGCAGGATTCGAACCTGCGACCGTAGCAGTCGCGCGGTTCCGGACTGAGCGCCTAGAACCGCTAGACCACCGCGGCCGGCGCGAGCGAAGCAACGGGCGCTAAGTAATTTAGACGTAACAGCTGCTGTGGAAGACGGCCATATCAGCTGCTGTGGAAGACAGCCATGCAAACAAACAGTTAAAAAACAAACGCAGGCGAAGTTATTGCTGTTGATAGCCCTTTGCTTTACTCGCTGTATACGGACGTAGTAGTTTTACGTAATTGAGCTGTAATAACACGCCGCAACGAATTACGTAACTTTCACATCTGCTATCAGGGCAAAGCATCATTTTCCTGCTGCAGACGTTCGTCGACAGTGAAATCTACAAGTTACCACAACGGCCTCACTGGGAGATGCTAATGCGAGTTTCGTTAGTCTGATGTTATTCCTATTTGACCATCTCGGGATCATTAAAAGAACAGTGCATACATTTTCATCTTTCCTACACTCTTTTCGTTCCCCCTTCAACAGTTGTGAATTTCTTCACTTGTTTTTACTCCGGCCACCTGTCATTCTTACCCTTCTCCTTAAGGTACTCGAAGTATTATGTCAAATTAGTAAACGTAGTGATCTTTTGTGTTGCGTTATCTGTCTCATCTATTTCTCTAGTCTTTTCTTTTATTCGCTGAATACACTAGATGCGAACTTTTACTCAATGTGACATAAGTAAATGAAACATACTGCCTACAAATATGCAGAACGACTTATTATTATTCGATTACACTATTGGTGATAAATCTTTGGACACAGCGGCAACCATAAAATATCTGGGAATAGCCGTTTGGAACGATCAAAAATGGAATGTATAAGGCAGGGTAAGCAGATGTCAGCCTGAGAGTGATTGGAAGATTCCAAACGAAACGTAATTCACCTACGAAAGTGCCAAAAAATGGTTCAAATGGCTCTGAGCACTATGGGACTTAACATCTATGGTCATCAGTCCCCTAGAACTTAGAACTACTTAAACCTAACTAACCTAAGGACAGCACACAACACCCAGCCATCACGAGGCACAGAAAATCCCTGACCCCGCCGGGAATCGAACCCGGGAACCCGGGCGTGGGAAGCGAGAACGCTACCGCACGACCACGAGATGCGGGCAAGAAAGTGACAGTTTACGTAACCCTCATAGACAGATTCTTGAGTATTAGTCATTAGTCTGGGACCCTTACAACGTAACATGTGAGACAGAAAACATCGAAAGGAAAACGGCGCATTGCTACACAGGCATGGCCATAGAAACCTAGAATTTGACTTCTCTGTCACTGACCTCTCTGAGCTGCAATGGTATCCCTTTGTTATGCTCGATGGGCATATAAAGGGGTACCCAAAAGAAGCCGAACTTTTTTTTTAGTCATTTATTCACATTGTAAGCACAAACCTCCACTCCCCTTGAAAGTACATTCTAATTGCATTAGTACATTTGTCTCACCTTTTATTCCATTTTTCAAACCTTTCTTTAAATTTTTCTTTTGTGGTGTTTTACAGCGCCTCCGTCGTTTTATTCTTCACCTCAGCAACATCAGCAAAATACTTTCCTTTCATGTCCCTTTTCATTCGAGAAACCAAAAAGAATGGTCGCACGAGGCAAGGTCAGGGGAGCATTGGATGGGGGGTGGAACTGTGGTACACACAGGTCTGTGTGAGCCGGGGCATTGTCATCATAGAAAAACCAGACACCTGACTGCCACAAAATCCGACTGCTTCCGCCGCACACTGTTGCCCAATTTGTTCAAAACTTGCAAGTAGAAAGTCTGGCTAACTGTATGACTCTGTGGAACAAACTCTGAATGGACGAGTCCTCTCACGCCGAAGAAACAAAACAGCATTGTCTTAGTGTTTGATTTCTCCTGACGAGCTTTCTGGGGCAAGGTAAACTTGAAGTCTTCCAATGGCCGGATTGTTTCTTTGATTCAGGATGGTAAGCGTAGCACCAAGTTTCACCACCAATGATAATTTTTGAAAAAAAAGTTTAGATTATTTCGGGACTCTTCTTTCACAACACGACATGCTTCCACGTAACCTTGTTTTTGTTCAGCAGTCAGCAGTCGTAGCACGAATTTGGTACCCACTCTGTTCATTCCCAGACCTTTTGCCACAGTTTGCAGCACTGAATTCAAAGTCACTTCAGACAGCTCCACAGTTTCTTCAATGCTTCGTCGCCGATTTTCGTTGATGATTGCATGAAAGTTTCCAAGATTTTCAGGTGCTGAGGCCGTGGAAGGACGACCAGAACAAGTTTTGTCATCAATTGACATTTCACCTTTTCTGAAACGGGAAGCTCACTTAAACACTTGCAATGTCCCCCATAGCATGGTGGTTGTACGCTGTTTTCAGCATTTCAAGAGTTTCTGTTCCAAATTGTTCCGAGTAAGAAGTAGAATTTCACTACCGTACATTGTTCACGAAAATCAGCCATTGCAGAAACGACAATCACACAAAGCAGTTGTCAACATAAAACCTTCTTCAGTGACGGCACTCGGCTTACTGACTCTGGAATGTTCGGTCTGTCTACTTCTTCATGGATACTCCGCAAATCACACTTATGTGCCTGGCAAAGGGTTGACCGAACCACCTTCACAATAATTCTCTATTGTTTCAGTCTCGAAGAGCGCGCGGAAAAAAGGGACACCAATGTCCTTTTTGCGAGCTCTGACTTCCATTATTTTATTATGATGATCCTTTCTCCCTATGTAGATCGGCATTAACAAAATATTTTCGCATCACAAGAGAAAGTTGGTGATTGAAATTTCGTGAGAAGTTTCCACCGCAACGAAAAACGCCTTTGTTTTAATGATGTCACTCCAAAGCCCCAAAACCTTATCATCTCAGTGACACTCTCTCCCCTATTCTGGAATAGTACGAAACGTGTTGCTCTTCTTTGAACTTTCTCGTTATACTCCGTCAATCCTATCTGGTGGGGATTCCAGACCGCGCAGCAGTACTCCAAAAGAGGACGGACAAACGTAGTGTAGGCAGTCTCTCTAGTAGAGCTAATACATTTTATAAGTGTCCTGCCAATGAAACACAGTCCTTGGTTTGCCTGCCCCACAACATTTTCTGTGTGTTCCTTCCAATTTAAGTTGTTCGTACTTATAATACCTAGGTATTTAGTTGAATTTACGGCCTTTAGATTTGACTGGTTTATCATGTAACCGAAGTTTAACGGATTCCTTTTAGCACTCATATGGATTATCTCACACTTTTCATTATTTAGCGTCAATTACAAATTTACATCTACATATACATCAACATGGATGCTCTGAAAATCACATTTAAGTGCCTAGCAGAAGGTTCATCGAACCACCTTCACAATTCTCTATTATTCCAATCTTGTATAGCGCGTGGAAAGAACGAACACAACGAACACCTGCTTCTTTCCGTACGAGCTCTGATTTCCCTTATTTTAATGTGGTGATCGTTTCTCCCCATGTAGGTCGGTGTTAACAATATATTTACGCATTCGGAGGAGAAAGTTGGTGGCTGGAATTTTGTGAGAAGATTCCGTCGCAACGAAAAACGCCTTTCTTTTATTGATGTCCAGCCGAAATCTTGTATCATTTTACTGATACTCTCTCCCATGTTTCGCGATAATACAAAACGTGCCGCCCTTCTTTGAACTTTTTCGATGTACTCCGTCAGTCCTATCTGGTAAGGATCCCACACCGCGCAGCATTACTCTAAAAGAAGACTGACAGGCGTAGTGTAGGCAGCCTCCTCAGTAGATCTGTTACATTTTCCAAGTGTCCTGCCAATAAAACGCAGTCTTTGGTTATCCTTCCCCCACAACATTTTCTATGTGTTGCTTCCAATTTAAGTTATTCGTAATTGTAATTCTTAGGTATTTAGTTGAATTTATGGCCTTTAGATTTAAGTGATTTATCGTGTAACCGAAGTTTAAGAATTTCTTGTAGCACTCATGTGGATGACCTCACACTTTTCGTTATTTAGGGTCAACTGCCAATTTTCGCACCATTCCGGTATCATCTCTAAATCGTTTTGCAATTTGTTCTGATCTTCTGATGACTTTATTAGACGATAAACGACAGCGTCATCTGCAAAAAATCCTAAGACACCTGCTCAGATTGTCTCCAAAAACGTTTATATACACTCCTGGAAACTGAAATAAGAACACCGTGAATTCATTGTCCCAGGAAGGGGAAACTTTATTGACACATTCCTGGGGTCAGATACATCACATGATCACACTGACAGAACCACAGGCACATAGACACAGGCAACAGAGCATGCACAACGTTGGCACTAGTACAGTGTATATCCACCTTTCGCAGCAATGCAGGCTGCTATTCTCCCATGGAGACGATCGTAGAGATGCTGGATGTAGTCCTGTGGAACGGCTTGCCATGCCATTTCCACCTGGCACCTCAGTTGGACCAGCGTTCGTGCTGGACGTGCAGACCGCGTGAGACGACGCTTCATCCAGTCCCAAACATGCTCAATGGGGGACAGATCCGGAGATCTTGCTGGCCAGGGTAGTTGACTTACACCTTCTAGAGCACGTTGGGTGGCACGGGATACATGCGGACGTGCATTGTCCTGTTGGAACAGCAAGTTCCCTTGCCGGTCTAGGAATGATAGAACGATGGGTTCGATGACGGTTTGGATGTACCGTGCACTATTCAGTGTCCCCTCGACGATCACCAGTGGTGTACGGCCAGTGTAGGAGATCGCTCCCCACACCATGATGCCGGGTGTTGGCCCTGTGTGCCTCGGTCGTATGCAGTCCGGATTGTGGCGCTCACCTGCACGGCGCCAAACACGCATACGACCATCATTGGCACCAAGGCAGAAGCGACTCATCGCTGAAGACGACACGTCTCCATTCGTCCCTCCATTCACGCCTGTCGCGACACCACTGGAGGCGGGCTGCACGATGTTGGGGCGTGAGCGGAAGACGGCCTAATGGTGTGCGGGACCGTAGCCCAGCTTCATGGAGATGGTTGCGAATGGTCCTCGCCGATACCCCAGGAGTAACAGTGTCCCTAATTTGCTGGGAAGTGGCGGTGCGGTCCCCTACGGCACTGCGTAGGATCCTACGGTCTTGGCGTGCATCCGTGCGTCGCTGCGGTCCGGTCCCTGGTCGACGGGCACGTGCACCTTCCGCCGACCACTGGCGACAACATCGATGTACTGTGGAGACCTCACGCCCCACGTGTTGAGCAATTCGGCGGTACGTCCACCCGGCCTCCCGCATGCCCACTATACGCCCTCGCTCAAAGTCCGTCAACTGCACATACGGTTCACGTCCACGCTGTCGCGGCATGCTACCAGTGTTAAAGACTGCGATGGAGCTCCGTATGCCACGGCAAACTGGCTGACACTGATGGCGGCGGTGCACAAATGCTGCACAGCTAGCGCCATTCGACGGCCAACACCGTGGTTCCTGGTGTGTCCGCTGTGCCGTGCGTGTGATCATTGCTTGTACAGCCCTCTCGCAGTGTCCGGAGCAAGTATGGTGGGTCTGACACACCGGTGTCAATGTGTTCTTTTTTCCATTTCCAGGAGTGTAGATAAGAAACAGCAAAGGGCCTATAACACTACTTTGGTGAACGCCAGAAATCACTTCTGTTTTACTCGATGACTTTCTGTCAGTTACTACGAACTGTGACCTCTCTGACAGGAAATCATAACTACAGTAACATAACTGAGACGATATTCCATAAGCACGCAATTTCACTACAAGCCGCTTGTGTGGTACAGTGTCAAAAGCCTTCCGGAAATCCAGAAATACGGAAACGATCTGACTTCCCTTATCAATAATACTCAACACTTCGTGCGAATAAAGAGCTAGTTGTGTTTTACAAGAACGATGATTTCTAAATCCATGTTGACTGTGTGTCAATAGACCGTTCTCTACAAGGTAATTCATAATGTTTGAACACAGTATATGTTCCAAAATCATGTTGCATATCGACGTTAATGATATGGGCCTGTAATTAAGTTGATTACTCCTACTACCTTTCTTGAATATTGGTGTGACCTGTGCAACTTTCCAGTCTTTGGGTCGAGCGAACGGTTGTACATGATTGTTAAGTATGCAGTTAATGCATCAGCATACTCTGAAAGGAAGGTATAAAGTCTGGACCAGAGGACTTGCTTTTATTAAGGGATTTAATTTGCTTCACCGCTCCGAGGATATTTACTTCTATGTTACTCATGTTGGCAGCTGTTCTTGATTATAATTTTGGAATACTTACTTCGTCTTCTTTTGTGAAGGCATTTCGGAAGGATGTGTTTAGTAACTCTGCTTTGGCAGCACTGTCTTCGATAATATCTCCATTGCTATCGCGCGGAAAAGGCATTGTTTGTTTCTTGCCGCTAACGTATTTCACATATGACCAGAATCTCTTTGGATTTTCTGTCAGGTTTCGAGACAAAGTTTCGCTGTGAAAACTATTATAAGCATCTCGCAGTGAAGTCCGCACTAAATTTCGAGCTTCTGTAAAAGATCGCCATTCTTGGGGATTTTGCGTCTGTTTTAATTTGACCTGTTTGTTTTGTTGTTTCTGCGAAGTGTTCTGACCGGTTTTTTGTTGGTTGGTTGGTTGGTTTTGGGGAAGGAGACCAGACAGCGTGGTCATCGGTCTCATCGGATTAGGGAAGGATGGGGAAGGAAGTCGGCCGTGCCCTTTCAGAGGAACCATCCCGGCATTTGCCTGGAGTGATTCAGGGAAATCACGGAAAACCTAAATCAGGATGGCCGGACGCGGGATTGAACCGTCGTCCTCCCGAATGCGAGTCCAGTGTCTAACCACTGTGCCACCTCGCTCGGTTCGGTTTTTTTGTACCAAGGAAGATCATCTCTGTCGTTTGTTAATTTATTTGTTATAAATCTCCCAATAGATGTCGAAACTATTTCTCTGAATTCAAGCCACATCTGGTCTACACTTATATCATTAATTTGGAATGAGTGGAGATTGTCTCTCAGAAAGGCGTCAAGTGAATTTTTATCTGTTTTTTTTTTTTGAGTAGGTATATTTTTCGGTTATTTTTGGGGGATTTGGGGTTATAGTATTCAATCTCGCTACGACAACCCTGTGTTCACTAATCCATGCATCCGTTTTGATGCTCGTTATTAACTCGGGGTTATTTGTTGCTATGAGGTCAAGTGTGTTTCTACAACTGTTTACTATTCGCATGGGCTCATGAAATAACTGCTCGAAATAATTTTCAGAGGTTGCGTTTAGCACAATTTCGGATGCGTACCTCCGGAATTAAACATGTATGTTCGCCAACATATCGAGGGTACATTAAAGTCACAACCAACTATAAACGTATGAGTCGGGTACGTATTCGACATCAAACTACAGCTTTCTTCGAACCTTTCAGCAACTGTATCATCTGAATTGGGAGGTCAGTAAAAAGTTCCAATTATTATTTCATTCCGGTTGCCAACATTGACCTCTGCCCATACTAACTCACAGGAACTATCTACTTCAATTTCGCGACATGATAAACTGCTTCTAACAGAATCAAACATGCCACCGCCAACCGTGTTTAGCATATCATTTCGGAACACCGTTCCAAGTTCTTCGCAAAAATTTCGGCTGAGGTTATCTCCGGCTTTAGCCAGCTTTCGATGTCTGTTACTACTTGAGCATCAGCTCTTGGACCTCTGGTATTTTCCCAACAAAGCTACGATAATTTGCAACTGTTATACCGATGGTTCCTGTATCGACGTTCTTCCTGTGTTCGGCCTGCGCCCTTTGTGACTGAAGCCCTTCTTGTGTTTTCCCGAGACCCTCTAACCTAAAAAAAACCGCCCAGTCCACGCTACACAGCCACTGCTACCAGTGTAGCAGTCTCCTGTATATAGTGGTCACCTGACCTATTCATCTGAACCCGAAACCCAACCACCCTTTGGCGCAAGTCGAGGAATCTGCAACCTACACGGTCGCAGAACCGTCTGAGACTCTGATTCAGATCCTCTAATCGGCTCTGCACTAGAGGTCCGCAATTAGTCCTGTCGAGTATGCTGCAAATGGTTGGCTCAGCTTTCATCTTGCAAGCAAGCTGGCAGCCTTTACCACTTCTGTTAGCAGCTCGAAACCAGAGAGAATCTCTTCTGACACACATAATTGGTACCGACGTGAGCCACCACCTGCACTTGGTTGCATCCCGTGCTCTTCATGGCATCCGGGAGATCCCGTTCCACATCTGGAATGAATCCACTCTTGGCAGCCATCCCACCCTCTGTAATTGTCCGGATCTTGCAGGCTGAGAGATTTCCTTTGAAACAGGAAAGGCGACGGCATCTGGCTCTGAGCACTATGGGACTTAACTTCTGAGGTCATCAGTCCCCTGGAACTTAGAACTACTTAAACCTAACTAACCTAAGGACATCACACACATCCGTGCCCGAGGCAGGATTCGAACCTGCGACCGTAGCGGTCGAAAACTTGGTTTTTATGTATTTTGCTGGAAGGTGAATTTCTTTCCTAAAATTCTCCTTCTTTCCTTATTCATGCTCGTGTTGAGATTAATATGGAAGGTAGACTACAATCCAGTCTCACATTTTTCTCACTAATTACCCTTGAACTCTTATGAATGCAATCTCTTTCTTTGCAAGTTGTAGGTAAGTCTTCGCCCGGTGTTACAAAGAACGTATTCGTATTAAAGTTTTTAGTGCTTTTGCTAAGTGACTGGTACACAAAGCATCCTACACCACAAACCAAAAGGTGGAACGTGGAACGTAGCTCTAGACATAGGTCGGCTTTTACCAGTAATTAAAATCTTCTAATAGATCATTCGTAATCAGAACACTGTTTGACAAAAACCGTGGAGTACCCGGAAGACGTGATCTGATGTCAGCATAACTTCATACTCGTACAGACCATGGGCGGGTATGTAAATGCTGAGAGTTGCAAGTCTCTGTTGCAGGTAGTGCGTTAGTCTTGGTCATGTTTAGTGGTTTTGCCAGGCCCAGTAGAGTATATAAGGAGATTGAAGAGCGTCAGGTGTTGTGTGGCCACTGTGGGGGGAGACGGAGATGCTATGTACCCGTGCGAGACAGCTTTATCAGCACCCGACAGATTTCGAAACGGGCGTCACCGTGTGTCTCCATTTAGCCGGCTGGTCAAATCGTACAATATCCATATCTGTGGTGTATTCGGATGTGACAGTCGTCCGATGGTGGACAGCATGGAAACGCGTGGGCAGACACACGTGTCGTCAAGGTTCCGATGGACCATACATGACCACCACAAGGGAGGATCGCCTTGTTGTGTACCAAGCGCATCATACCCGCCTGCTATCCGAGCACAGGATATCGACTTCCTGCAAAATTTTATGTCACCCTTCACCATTGGTAGGAGACTAGCAAAAGCTGAAGTAGGTAATCACTGCATCATGCGTTGGTTGCCGTCAACACCAGGTTACAAACGTCTGCGTTAGAAGCGGTGTCGTGGCCGGGAACCAAGGGCTGCTGACGAATGGCGTCGCTTCGTGTTAAGCGATGAACTGCGTTTCTGCAGTACCCTAAATATCCATTGTGATTGGATATGGCGGCGACCTGGAGTGGGGTCCCATTCTTTCAGCGTTTTGGAGAGGGATAGCAGTGCTACTCTTGGGCCCATGGTGTCGGGAGCCATCGGGCAGGTCACAACTGGTTGTATCTGATGGAACTGTCACGGCATAACAGTGCTTCACAGACGTCCTGAAGCTTCACGCGTAACCCCTCATGCAACAGTATAGTGGTGCCATTTTTCAGCAGAATAATGCTCGTCCACACATGGCATTTATCTCTATGAACAGTGTGCGTGATGCTGAGGGACGCTTGTGGCCAGCAAGATCCCCAGATTTTTCTCCGATAGGCCACGAGTGGGAAATCTCGGACGTCAACTTCATCCCAGCACCACTATCGAAGATATCGACGACTCGTTACAACGGTTGTGGGCCAGCTCGTCTAAGCACAGATACAACGGCTTCATGACACTCTTTCCAACCGAATCAGTGCACGCATCCAGGCCACAGAGGATGCAACTTCATACTGATAAGTGAGCTCATATTGCCAAATTATTTGAAAATCTGTCTCGAAATGACACCACGTGCCATCTCAACCCGTAAAGTTTCATTTCTGTTCCTCCTCCCTTTTACTTCTTTTTGTCAGGCAGAACGTGTCTTCTGTAGTTACTAGTACATTCTTTTTGAGTCTCCGGGTATTTCACCTGTCGTCTCATCTATATCGTTCATACGAGGTGGAAGAGTTTTGTCATGGTTGTCTCTCCCAAGAATACGAATAATTCTGAGGAATTTGAGTACATTGTTTCGACATGGATATTTCAGTGCTCTTTCCAATTCTTCACGACGTATCGCGCCCACGATGTCGATTTCATTCCCTTCTTCTTACCATTCCATAATATATCGCCTTCAAGTTGCTTTTCTTAACAAAGTCGTTCTGTACACTTCTTCCACATTTATGCTTCCTGTCTTAGCTCATGATGTTTGTACAGCTACTTGTCTTCTTTCCAAACAGCCTCTAATTTTCTTATAAGCGATATCTTCATTTCCTAAAGCCATGCGTGCTTCTATTGATACATTAGCCTTTTCTGCTTTGCTCCTTTGCACCTTCCAGTCTTCCAGTGGGTAGTAATATTAAGTAGTGATGAGTTTTATGTGAATTGTAAGATTAAACCTTATGAATTCATCATTAATTTCAAGGCTTCAAGACTTTGTAACTAAAAGTCAAAGGAAACGGAAAAACCAAAATGACCAAAGACTTGTTGAAGCACGCAAACATTTTAATCTTAAAATCATGTCAACACATTTTAAAAAGAACCCTTCTAAACAAAAAAAATTGGCGAGCACTCAATACTTTATTGAGGAATTTAAAATCGACCATGTAGCAATTTCATACCCTAACTATAAAGAAATTTTAAATGTCCAAGTTAGGAAAGGGCTAATATAAATTCTGACCATTATTTAATGCGAATAAGAGTAAAACTTCAACCTCAAAAACTCTTCAAAACAAAGACTATTATCCCAAAATTTCACACTGCTAAAGTAACTCCATCTCTAACAAGCGAACTTGACAAAAAACAATTCAACAATTGGCAAAGCCTAAAAGAAAAGTTCATCACAACAGCACAAAATTTAATTCCGCTTCGAAAAAAACAAGAACACCCTTGGTGGAAAGCGGATTATGAAACAGCAGTTAAGTCTAGGTATGAGGCATTCAAAAATTTGAGTAGTAACAAAACTGAAAATGTGTACAACACCTTTCTAAATGCAAGAAAAGAAACATCTAAATTAATCCGACACACGAAAAGAAACTATGAAAATGACCGACTTTTAGCAATCTAAAAAGACTTCCAAAAAACAATACAAGAAACTTTAATAAAACATGCTTCAAAAATGAAAATGGCCGTTTGGCTTTTAACAATCAGGAAAATTGTAAGGAACTTGCTAATTATTTTGAAAAACTATTAAACGGTCCAGAAACAGCGAATACATTCCAACCACTGCAAACTATTAACATGAGCCGCAACTACGACTAACATGACGCAATCGAAATAATTAAACAAATTAAGGAACTTAAAAACAATAAAGCAGCCGGAGAAGACGGTATAATTGCAGACGTACTAAAATCAGTTGGCCCTAACACTATAAAAAAGAGATTCCTCAACTGATAGGACATATCTGCCAAACTGAGAAAGTACCCGAGGACTCGAAAAATGCCCTAATTCATCCATTGCATAAAAAAGGGGATAGAACCGATGTTAATAGGTACCGAGGAATTTCTCTTCTCCCGGTCACATGCAAAATTCTCGTGCATTGTTTACTTGTTCGAGACCAAGAACTGTTAGAACGTAAAATTGGTGAATACCAAGTAGACTTTAGACCAAACAGATCCTGTCCGGAACAATTTCTTAATTTAAAACCAATCCAAAGTAAACGGTCTGGAAAAATCTGCAAAGAAAAATCGTTATCAAAAAATGGCAACTGCATTCAGATTAACGCAAAATATTTATAATAAAAATCACTTTCTTAATTCCTTAAACTTAGGCATTACAGCACTTTAATCAAACCTGAATGTCTTTATGGAGCAGAAACTTTAATTTTAAATAGAAAGAGGGATACTGAAGAAATTCAAAAGAAGGAAGGAAAGATTATTAGGAAATAGTAGGCCCCAAAATTACTGATGGAGAAAGTTACAGGCTGAGAAGTAATACGGAAATAGAAGCATACAGAGACATACATGGTGTCATGAGAAAACGAAGACTTAAATTTTATGGGCACATTAAAAGAATGGCACCCACAAAGTGACAAAACAAATAGTATAATTCTACGAAAGCAGAATTAAGGCCAAAACTGAACCAAGTAAATGGGTCGCTGTGATTAAGGAGGATCCTAAAGTAGTCGGTATAACTCAGGCAAATGTTACAGAGAGAAAAACAGAGGCAAAAGATATTTGGTTTAGAAAACAAACGGGAACACCATGGTCTGATGAAAGAGACTTCGTTCTGAAAGGGTGTAACAAATTTGGATACAAAGGAAGGCCAACCATCAAAAGTGACATTTATGGATTGTACCTCGCGTGCTCCTATTGGGCCCATATTTGAATAATAATAATAATAATAATTACAAAACAAATAACAGTTAACAACGGATATTATATGAGCGTAATGAATCATGTCATCAACAGGGAGAAAAGGAATAAGAAACAGGAACTAGCTTAGGATAAAAAGATTATTACTGTCTCGTATGTTGGGAAAAATCAGAGAAACTGGCGAACATATTTAGGAGAGTATTGTTAAAAAAAGTGGGTATATCTGAAGTGCATGTGCATCATGTGACGCGGAATATATAGGACAAATTTTTCGATAAGCTATAAACAGCACACTGACTCTTAGAGAGTGAACAACTACTTCGATCTGTAGTGGCAAAACGTATATACGAGACAGACCACCCGCTAAAAGGCACTGAAGAGTATTTGAAAGAGATTCACGTAGAGAAACAAGGAAGAAAGCTTGACCTTCTTGAACAGCTGGAAATAACAATACACCAAGACAGATTCTATAATGTGCTTAATACCACAAACGGGAGAGAGCGGTAACGTTTTCTTCCACGCTTTCATCGATCTTTTTTGATGTTACGTTAATAAGTTATATATGAGCATTTTGCACAAATTCTATTGGTTTATTCGTTTGTTGTTTCTTCACGTCCCCCGTAACATCTCTGGAATACTGTGGAACGGCTGATGGCTCATTGGTATCACTATTGCAAACAAGGGAAACTCCAGTATTGATTGTATAAATTTGAATCCGTATTATATTATTGCACATATTAATCACAGAGAGGTCATCTTCACTGCTACACTAAGTCCAGTGGACTCATACGATCATGCACAAAATATAGCTTCAAACATAGGTGTTCATAGTGAAGAACATGCCAACTAAGAGTTAAGATTCAAGCTGAATCAAATTGAAGTTTGAATGTTACCTGCTAGTTGGCATGTGCTTCACTGTGGACACCTAAATTTGAAGTTATATTTGGTGCGTGATTATGGACTTAGTCTTGTACTGAAGATGATCTCTCAGTGATGGAAAGAGATTTATAATAACAAAACACGATTTCAAATTGATACGACTAATACTGCAGTTTCCCTTGTTTGCATTGCTTGTTGTTTGGTCGTGATGCACAAATTTCCTAATGAAAACCAATCTCAGTGGAACCAGTTGGCGCCGTACACTTACTTTCAGGTCTAGAAAATGCATGGAAAGGCAAGTATTATGATTTAAAGCAGATGTAGCCGATCTTACCACTACGGAAAGGAAGAAGCAATAGGAAGAAGCGAAACGGAGAATCAGGTATCGCTTATTTTAAAGTAAGGCGTGGAATTTATGTCCGAATACTTATATTAGGTTTTTATTTTAAGACTACTTCGTGCTTTTTATGAGCGTGTGAATGAAGCGTTGAATGTAGGTAACCAGACGATGGAAGCTTGACTCCCGAAAGGCGTGGCTCTGGATTACATTCCTCACGTATGCGTGGAATGCGTCTGTTATCTGCTAAACAACGAAAACTATCAACTTCACAACAGCTCTTCCTATCCTCAAGAGGGATAATATTACAGTGTAAGAGACAATTTAAATAATATCCGAACCTGGCACTTCTCTTCACATAGTGTTGCGTAACAACTGAATGTGGTTGTTTGAATATGGATGGCTAATTGCAACACCTGACACTGCAGTAGGCATACTTCTCACCAGGACATGAACTGCTCGTCGCTGCGGCCGCAAGTATCTTCGGCGCATGGATAACGGCATCAATCGGCTTATCTTGCCACTAGCCAAAGGTACTCTGCGGTGCGCCTCTGCACCACGCTGGGAAAGATATCGACGGCTAACGGTGTTGACGGAATGTGAAGGCTGATGGGCTTGGACCCAGCTCCGTGGTTATGTGACCTGTTCCGGTTGCGTCAAACCATCTTCAGATGCGATAATGTCAAATGGTTCAAATGGCTCTGAGCACTATGGGACGTAACTGCTGTGGTCATCAGTCCCCTAGAACTTAGAACTACTTAAACCTAAGTAACCTAAGGACATCACACACATCCATGCCCGAGGCAGGATTCGAACCTGCGGCCGTAGTGGTCGCGCGGTTCCAGACTGTAGCGCCTAGAACTGCTCGGTCACCCCGGCCGGCCGATAATGTCAGCTACTGTAGAAACCCCTCAGTGCTGTTCGCCAGTTACGCCATAGAAGGAACGAAGGATGGAACATTATGGCTTATCGTCCCGTCGACATCGCGGTAATTAGAGACGGAGGACAAACTCGCATTGTTTCTAAGACGGGGAAGGAAAACGGCCGTGCGCTTTCAGAGGAACAATCTCGGCATTAGCTTTAAGAGATTTAGGGAACTCACGGGAAACCTAACTCAGGATGGTCGGAAGCCGATCTGAACCGTAGTCCTTCCAAATGTCACTGCGACACCTCGTTCGGTGCTACGTAGTAGAACAACATTGTTCTATCACGTAGCATGTAAATTTATGTATAGAAACTACTCAGATCTGAAGACAATCTGATTAAACTGAAACCGGTCGCAATTTTACCAATATATGCAAACTGGACGGGCAATGAAATCTGTTACACAACCATTGATTCCGAATTTCCTCCAAACATGTCAGTTTGGGGAATGATACAAAGGCAGAACGCTATTAATTCACTCTCTTTAGTTAAAGCTATGGTAACCACCAGTGTAAGAAATTGATGGACATGCAACGAAGAAGGCAGCTCCGGATGAACTGACAGTGTTTTATTTGGTGGCCAAGAAATAATAATGTAACATGGCAGAATCGTATAAGTCACGCATAATCGGATCGACCTAGTCACAGTTAACTTACAATTAATCTTCGAATCCGCAAAGGAATGGAAAATCTGAGTCAGCCTACTATGCTCAGAATTCCTCTTCATGATGCCATGTACACGACAGACGTTTACCTGTAGCATAGCATGGCGATGAGTAGGTCATCCCACGCCCTACTTCAGGGAGCACAAGCTACTCCGACACCTTGAGATGTGCGTTCACCTGCCACATCAGCATGCACACCGTTGAAGACGTACCTCTGCTATTTCTCTACGCCAAGCTCCCGCTTGCATTCACTACTGTGCGATTAGTCTCTGTGCCTGTTGTAGCTATTGATGCTCATTTTAATTCTGACGCCGTTTTTGATACGCGAGTAAACCTAAAATTGTACTTCCTTGCAGGGCTACTGTTGAGTAGAGCGTTCTGAAATGACACTTATAGGCGTCTCCCCCTCTCACATAGACTTTTAGCACCTGAAGCTGTAATACCTTAACTTTATGTTTAGTAACTCTGTATCTGAAACTAATACTTTGACAAAGTGCATCCCCTCTTTTATTTGACCAGGTTCTTAGAAATCGAGTCTCATCCGCAACTTCCCGAACTTTGATCCGTTTTATCCTGTTCTGCTTCGAAGAATGGATGAAGAATTGCTGCATTATTTTTGGATCCTGTGTATCGTAGCATTTGCAGTTTTATCATTTCCATTACGTCAACGCAAGTCGGGGTTGTGCGATCTATCATCGTAAGTTTCCTTCTGGTGTAAGACCATATCTTACATACGGTTGCACAGGTGAACCTGTGAATAAACGTATCGACGAGATCACATGTTTCGCATGTGAAAATTTCGCAGAGGTGAATGTTGTTTAGTTTTCAGTTAGTTGCAATTTTTTGTTCACGATCATGTACCACATGACTTTGACATAAATGATAGAAAGTTACTGTGCAGATTCCTCCCCATGATATTCCGCTTTAAGTGAGGGTGGATTGCCGGCCGCTGTGGCCGAACGGTTCTAGGCGCTTCAGTCCGGAACCGCACTGCTGCTAGGGTTGCAGGTTCGAATCCTGCCTCGGGCATGGATGTGTGTGATGTCCTTAGGTTAGTTAGGTTTAAGTAGTTCTAAGTCTAGGGGACTGATGACCTCAGATGTTAAGTCCCATAGTGCTTAGAGCCATTTGAACCATTTTGAGGGTGGATTTCCTCTAGGTGATTTTGTTTGTTGTTCTTCGTTAAATAGCCATAGATCTATTTGTCTGTTAAGGTACGATGCCGATTGTGGTTCTTGTACACACAGCTGAATTCGAGACAATACGACCAAATACGTTATAAAGTTCTTGGTAGAATTGTTATATCGACCTCCGGCTCCATGCCTACTGGCTCACATCTGTTGATTTAGGTCTTCGGGGCTACTCGGCTTCATCTTTAGGAACCTCCTAGAGATTCGTTATTTAATGACTTTCCGTTTAATATATTTCCTCGGATGTATTAATAATTTTTAAGTTTAGGCCATCTGTATACAAGTGAATAAAACCAAGATTTATTTTTTCAGGGGTGTTTCGCCTAAGTTTACCTGTTATCAGGTTAACACGGTAGAAGAGGGTCTGTGCAGTTCGTGACCTGTGCTGAAAATTGCTTCTAGTGTCACAGGTGTAACAACAACTTTACCAGTAATACAGAAAGAGCACGTGTAAAGCACCATCAACATACACAGCCACTGACGATGCCTTAATAAATTGAGGTAAGACACGTCAAATGAAGTAAACGTTGCTTTCATACAGTTGCATATAGACGGTCCTAAGTTAAAATTCATAACTGGCGATTGGAAGACCTTTATCATTAAAGACAAGACAGCCACGACATTCCAGAGCCTTATAACGAACATTCCCCAGGCTCTGCTCTGCAGTCCCTTATCAGTGTAACTACTAAAGTAAGAAAAGTGACCTTTTTCGAACTGAGTCGGACCGAGCAATTGTCTCGCTTTTGTAACGCACAACCAATCACGAGCTCGCTAACAGAGATGATCAGTAAGCAAAGAAGAGCATTATCGATGGACAGAGCTCACGTTAACGCCGATCGCACAGACTGGTTTCAACGCGAAGCTCCAGGAATATTCCAGTTACAACTGGAACCGCGAATGCCACGAATATCAGCAGCATACAGACAGACACAGAGCGTTGATAGAACCACACGTATCTAGTAGAACGTGGATCGATTATATGAAATTTACAGAACATCATATGGCGTCCTTATATGCTTAAAGTTGGGACAAAGCTTCTATGGTGTAAATTGCATCTCCCAAAAAATTAGAGGCTCTGCACGTTGTCACCAGGACCAAAATAATGATAAAACAAGCGTTAATCATACAATACTGTCCTGCAAGAAGCATAAGCAAGCACAAGAATGATTGCACGAGAAACTGACTACAAGTGGAATTCGTTTACCTGCAAGTATTTCTTATGTACACTACAAGTTTATGATATAATTGCTAAATACAAAGTCCCGCGACTAAGATATGTCAAGATGGCAGTTCGGTTTTAAGATTTCTTACGCTCCATTTCTCATTTCTGTACAACACATAGAAAGTATCACCAACGGGTTTGTTTGCGGCCGCTCTGGATTAGCCGAGCGCCGGCACGGTAGCTCAGCGGGTCCGCCCCGAGCAGATGTAAAAAAAAAACAAAAAAACAAAAAAAAACCGGGCACCTCGGGCATGGGGGTTTGTCCTTAGGATAATTTAGGTTAAGTAGCGTGTAAGCTTAGGGACTGATGACCTTAGCAGTTAAGTCCCATAAGATTTCACACACATTGAACATTTTGTTTGTTTGCGTGGTCATCTTCCGTAGCAAGCACAGAAATATTTGTTTTGTAAATGAGAAACGCCTTTTATTCTCCCAGGCGCGTTTCGCCATTTTTCGCTTTAAGATGTCATCAGTGGAATCTAGAATGATACAGTTATGTTGCACTTTTGTTTTGATATGTAAGTATTATTCTTAAATTATAAAACAGTCCCCTTCTCGCTTTTTATATAAATAAGGGATTACTTTCGTTTCTTCACGTTTTTAGTTGGCATCGGTGTTTCCTCTCATCTGGTCACATGGAGGTCGCACTACCATTCTATCTACGACACATAAGCATGGTTTTGCGTTTCGGACATTTTTGTTCCAACGTTCAAAACATATAGCTGGCATCTGTGTTTCCTCTCATCTGGTCACATGGAGGTCGCACTACCGCTTCATTCACGAAACGTAAGCATGTTTTTGTGCTTCGAGCATTTTTCTTGCTATGTTAGAAATACAAAAACATGCTAATGTTTCGTAAATAGAGCGGTAGTGCGACATCCACGTGACCAGACTAGAGGAAACACCGGTGGCAACTAAAAACATGAAGAACCGTAAGTAATCACTTATTTACATAAAAAGCGAGAACTGAACTGTTTTATAATCGACGAATAATACATTTGAAAACAACAGTGTATCGTAACTGTATCATTATAGATCCGGATGCCTTAAAGTGAAAAAAGGCAAATCGCGTCTGGGAGAATAAAATACAGTACAGCAAGAGAAGGCGTTTTTTATTTACAAAGGATATGAACAGTTTGACGATGTTTCTGTAAATGAGATTGTACGTCTCCAAAACTAGGTTCAAATTTAATCAACTCTAATACTCTGTATAAACCTACTTCAAAACTGATATGTTTGTAATTTGAAAATCTAGTCTGTAGTAGGAGTCACACCCGTCAGTAACAAGAGTAGCTGAAATGATCCACAAACCTGCCGTCCAATATCGTCCCTACATCGATTTGTTCTAGAATCTTATAACATATTCTGAGCTCACACATAAAGAGATATCTCGAACAGAATTACCCCCTCCATGCCAACCATCACTGACTCCAAAACATCGATGAATCGATGACGTGAAACCCAGTTCTTACTTTTGGGTCAGCGCGACATACTGGTATCCGAAGGGACCGGAGTTCGATTCCCGACCGGGTCAGAGATTTTCCGCGATCGGGGACTGGAAGTTGTGCTGTCCTTACGGTTCATATCATCGTAACTGACAACACAGTTGTCTCCTTACACTGTCGTACCGACTTTCCATTACCGAGATGGCTGAATGGGCACGACCCGAAAACCAAAAAACTGAAAAACGTCTCAATTTTCTCACATCCCATGCTGAACACCACGAATCTAGACAGTCACGTAGGTGATGTATTCTTTGATTGCAGAAAAGCACTTGATGGAACACCAGAGTTATGTTTCCCACCGAAAGTACAGTAACTACAGTTCTGTGGGGTATCAACGAAATTTGAGACTTGAGTGACTGTTTCCTAGTAGAGAGGATGTAGCACGTTATCTTGAATGCAGAGTCATCGGCAGATGTAGAAGTGACTTCAGCTGTGACTCAGGCAAGTTCACGTTGTATATTAATGACCTTGCGCAGCCTTTCGCAGATGATGGTTCAAAATGGTGGCTCTGAGCACTATGGGACTCAACTGCTGTGGTCATCAGTCCCCTAGAACTTAGAACTACTTAAACCTAACTAACCTAAGGACATCACACACAGCCATGCCCGAGGCAGGATTCGAACCTGCGACCGTAGCAGTTGCACGGTTCCGGACTGCGCGCCTAGAACCGCGAGACCACCGCGGCCGGCTCGCAGATGATGCAGTTATTTACAATGAACTACACTCTTAATAAGATTTCGAATTGGTCCAAAGGTTGTCAACTTGCTTTAGAAATGTGAAACTGTGCACTAAAGAAAACGAGAAGACATAGTTTCCTTTGTCTACAACATCGAGTCTCACCTGGAATTGGCCAGATCATAGAAATACTTGGGTGTAACAGTCTGTAGCGATATGAGATGCATAGAGCACATAGGCTCAGTCGAAGGCAAAGCAGGTGATAGACTTCGGTTCATTAGCCGAATACTAGATAAATGCAGTCGCTCTACAAAGGAGATTGCTTTCAAAACAGTCGTACGTCTCATCCTAGAGTATTGCTGAAGTCTGTGGGAGCCGTAGCAAACAGAACTAATAGGGGATATTGAACGTATACAGAGAAGGGCACCACGAATGGTCACAGGTTTGTTTGGCCCGTGTGAGAGTGTCACGGAGGTTCTGAAGAAACTGAACTGGCAGACTCTTGAAGAGGGACGGAAACTATCTCAAGGAAGGCTAGGTACTTACAAAGTTCCAAGGAACGGCTTTAAATGACGAATTTAGGAATATACTACAACTCACCACGTATCGCTCCCGTAGGAATCGCGAGGACAACATTAGATTAATTGCTACGCGCACAGAGGCGTTTAAACAGTCATTCCTGCCGCGATCCATATGTCAATGGAACGGGAAGTTATCACTGCCGTGCACTTCGCAGTGTTTTGCAGAGCATGGATGTAGATGTAGAGAATTGTGTGTCACACTGTTCTTAAGACGATTCTCCACTCACCGACACGTTTACCAAACACGCCGCAGAGTGGTGTCACGTATGACAGCATTTCCTCTCCTGATGTTACACGTTATTCTTTCGATTTCGCCGTGTCTCCTGTTTACTCCATAGCTCCCAGGAGACACGCTGCATGTACTATGCAAATAAGGCTTCCACCTGGCTCGCTGCCAACGTCCAAAGCTCCATGCGCGCAGTTCATTAGTTGGGCGATGATGGAACTTTCCGCTGCATCAAAAAACAGTTGGCGCTGAGCACTTGGCTTTCTTCTCTTACGATTTGGGGAAAACGATTTTCGTCCCTTTTCGGCCGCTTGTCACTTTCCTAGTACTAAATATTTATGTGAAAAGATACGAAATTTCAGAGATAAAAACAAGAAATTGAAAAACAGTGGTGCCAACGTGAATGAAGTTTATTCCACATATTTTTACTTTATTGAAAGTTTTGTACTTTGGTTTCTACTGGTTCGTTTTTGTTGCTATGGCGGTTATTACGCCGAACAGACACATGATTGACTCTCGAATGTCTAGTTTTTTATCTGGCTTATGTACTTCGAAAATACTTGTTCCTAAAGCAGCGCTAAAGGTGCTCTCAACCTGAAGAATGGTGCGCACATCTCTGCGATGTAACGGGCATGGACCTGTTCTATGTGGTATTCATTATTTTATTACTGTTTAATCTTTCTCATTGAGTAGCTGCAGAATGTCTTCATTCCTTCCTCTTCAATGCATACGACCTTCAATAGTTTCCAATAAAATATTTCAAAGGCTTTTAATCGCTTTAATTCTATTTCCTGATCTCCAAGCAGACTCACTTTTCATTAATCATTTTCTTGTGTTATTATTCAGATTTTTAGATGTTAGCAATAGTTTTTTTCTTATGGAAACTTGTTGAGACATACGGAATAAGAATGCGAAATCCGTACATATAAACACTGTATAAAAATGGACGTGTAAGTGTATGTATGTTCCACGTCTCCTGCTAACCACTGCATCGATTTTAACCTAAATTTTTACACATACACTACTTAGTATCTGGAAAGAAGTACTGTGAGGATAGGAACCTCATAACTCCCATAGGGGTGGGGTCGGGGTTAAATGGAATATACTTCTAGAATATCAGCCAACTAGTGATGTTGTTTCTAGAACTTCAGGGAGCCGGTCTCTTTCAGCGCGGCGATGCCCAGGCACACATTTTTGGTTTTAACCATCACTCTCTCAAAGAAGTCCATCAGTTCTCCTCGTCAGTGCGACCACAAGAGCCGCCCGCCCGTGATCATCTGTGGGTGGTGATATGACTGCTGCTGTTATGATCTGTACATTACAATAGGCATTCCTCAACAAGATGTCACAACAGGAGGAAACAACGCGGAAATCTTTATCCCTAGACGACAGCCGACAGCCGTATGATAGTCTCTATTCAAGACCACTGGACTGGTAGCATGAGAGGACTATACTAGGTACTTAAATTGTTGTACAGTTTGCCCATCTGTCAACAGGAACAGGACCCTACGATGGCGATTATATACAGTGTGTTATCTGTATACTACGTGAATAAAACGGCAATCATGTGGGAGCATTACATTAGGGTGTGCATTTTTCATTCTACGCTAGTGCATCTGAGATAACGATATAAATATTCGCCACATGTGCTCACAGTCACACGCAACACTAGTGTAGCTGAAGCGAAGAGACCACTTCACAAGAAACTGCAGTAAAGATGAAACATACACTAAACTGTAGATTTTCAAATAGTGAAAGCATTGACAAAGTCTTCTCACGTTACCAGCCGAACAATAGAGCAGTGTTTCAACAATTTTGTTCAGGGATATAATGAATACGAAACTTGTTGGAACGTTGCATTAAAAACAGTTTCTCTGTTGATAATACCAGAAGATTTAATCAGTGAAATCAGCTGAGAAAACCTGCACTGTCATATGGTTAGAATGTTTTGTAGTGTCACTATTTACATTCCAAAATGTACAGCGATCGATTCTTTCAGTATAGTTTTAAGAATATATCATCCTTCAGCAATAGTGTCATTATTGCAGTCAAATCGGAGGAGGTTTTTTTCTTTGTCTGAGACGACCGTAGAGGCTGCATCTAAGCTCTGGCCTTGCGACGAAGACAAGAAATAACTTGCCTTCTGGCTGCAGTCGGACAAAAAAAAGGGCTTCCATGACAAACATGTCCGTGACCCGTATTACAGCGCCCTGCCGTTGTGCTCTGCTCGTGCAGAAGGCGACTGATTCAGGCGCGATTATCGCAGAGACTGTTCGAGCTGGTAGCTGGTCACTTCATCACTAACGACGACACCACACGGCTTTCGGATTTCTGTAATCCTTTATACCTATGGTGCGTGAAGTTTAGAACTCAAACATGAATCAACCAAAGCTGACCAATGTAACTCTCAAAACTCTCGAGGAAACCGACTTCGATATTTTCCCAGTGTCTTGAATACCACGATCAAGGACTTTTTTTTTTCGACGACATGCGTGGCTGTGTTAGAATGCTCGCCTTCCACCTGGATGGCTCAGGCTCCATTCCTGGTCATGGTAAATTTTTGAACGAGGGTGTATGTTCTACGATCACTTCCGTAGAGCGTCAAATACTTCGGGACGAAAAAAATTAATTTGTAAAGTTTTTTATAAACCTGACCAAACATTATTAACCATCTCTTACAAAATATCATTGATTAAGAATTTATATTTGCAACCTAACTGTATTTCTGTTTCCTATACATAACTAGAAATAAGATGATGATCATTTTTCATAAAAGTAACACATTAATTACCATATATACGATAAATTTTGTATTTAAATGACCTAGGTATTCGAACTAAATTGAGAAAACGAGAAAAAAATAATGACTGAAACAAGACTCAATCCAATGATTACAGACTTTTTCCATCTTTTTGTATTATACGCTTCACGGAAATGTTCGTACAACTTGTACCTTTCTTTAAAAATTTCCATATGTTAGGAATCGAACCTAGCCTTGCCAAATGGTAGACGAGCATTCTACCACATAGCCCCACGGTCTGCTGAAAATCGACCTTTCAATATGGACTCTAGGAAAACTTCAAAGTCGATTTTCTCCAGAATTTTTTCGAGTTGCATGGAACTGCTTTGGAAACTGGCTGTTTGAGTACTGAACTTGATATACCACAAATACAAAAAAATTATAGATATCCCATTACCGTGTGGGCTCCTTGTGAGTGGGAATATCATGCTCCAATACCTGCGTCTGTCAACACATAGTTTTGGAATTCGTTTCATAGCGCAACCGACTCCGCTATGCCGTACTTAACATTATACAATCTATTTTACAAATTTGTGCCGTTCGTGACATTGGCCAGTACACTGACGGATTTTCAACGTGTTTATAAGTGAGACAGTTGTCTGGTATAGAGTAGTCGCTGACTCCTCTTCGTACACACGAGACAATGAAGACATACACCTCGTTCTAAAGGCACTGTTGTATTTACGTACAGATAGCGAGAAGGTTAATATGAAGAAGAACGATTGCTGCATTTCATATCACAAGGACACCAAAAAAAAAAAAAAAATCATCTTCGGTAGCTGGTTGAAACGAGATAACTGCAGGAATCGTCAGCGTGTGGCATCATAAGTTCTTGCGAATGCATGATGCAATGTTTCAGGGATGAGATTTATCGGAATCTGTGCTATGACGCAACTTTAATACGACAGAAGGTAATGAGCCTTCACTATCAAGTAATACATGCCACAGGCGTGTCTTAAAATTCAGTTCTATGGGTGGAAGTCACCTTCAGGCAGTCGGAGATATTTGAAGAATACCACATGTGGTTATTACAAGAATATTATGCTCTACTCTATCTACAACCTGTATTTCAGACTTTTAAAATGTTCTCAGAACTACTCGGTCTTGGAACCAACCAGTAGATACATAATTAAGAGAATATTGAATTTAAAAAAAAAAAAACTTCAAATTTTCTGTGATATGTACACACTAGGAAGTAGCAAAAAGGAGCAAAAGGCTCTAAACTACTACGAAGGGAGATTTTCTGTGCAGTCGAACCTTGTGCTAGAATTCGAGCTTTTCCTCAATAAATCCGTCAATAAATGGAAAATGAAGACATTGTCCTTGCTAAGACTGCAACTCTTGTTCGAACTCGAAAGACTACTGGGGTGGTTGGGAGGCGTTGAGCCGTGAAAAGCAATGACTCAGCTTGCTCCGCCCTTCCTCTATCTGTCTTGAGATCACTGACCCGTCAAGACACCCAGCCAGTGCGATCTGTAACACGAGAACGGAAACAAGTAAAAAAAGCTTCCTACATTGGGTAATGAATGAATCTGTCATGCAGAAGTAACATTTCGCCAAGTGGGTCACTTTATTTTTATGGATTTTCGAATTTCAAGTCCCTCACCTTATTGAAAGAAAATTTTACAAAGCCCATTTTTATATGGAGTGAAACCAAACTGGAAGGTAGCCTTCCATAATGTATATGTGTGTGTGTGTGTGTGTGTGTGTGTGTGTGTGTGTGTGTGTGTGAAATTTTAAAAGCAGCCACCATAAGAGCCATCCTAATTATTTACATAAATGAATGTTTATCGTTCCACGGATGGAGGAATCGTTAACCTGCGTCTCTATTACTGTTCTTTCAGACATCCATATTTGACTAAAATTATCTGTCATAGTCACAGAAGACAGGCATCTTAATGAACAAACTATATTTAAGCAGAGTCACACAGTAGTGGTAGTAGTAGTAGCTTTATTCATCTGTAGATCTCTTTTTACAAGGATATAGGACATGTCAAAGTATTAAAAGTTTAGACCAATTTAAAGTAAGCTAATTCGTACACACATACATTTACAGACTTCCAGTTAGAGACAATCATTAGATTTACTCCTGGTATACAATACTTTTTATACAAACAACTTATTAAATAATGTAATGCCACATTGTTCACTCATATCTCACTATCAGTCACTGCACACACTATACACACATTGCTTCATAACACTTCACTCACTGCACACACAAACACACACACACTGGTGATCTCTGGGCTATTTTCTGTACCACAACTTCCCATTTGCTATCCTGAAAAACTGAGTCAGCATCCCAGCATAATGAGTGAGATGTTGAGCTCGGAAAGAGGAAGAGGTGTTAGTATTGTGCAATGCATAGCTTGGGGGTAAGCTTTTCTAGAAAAGGAAAAAAAAGAAAAAACATAGTGTGAAGGTGTTATGTGGACTGTTGGATGTTTTACAATCATTATTATTATTTATTTGTATAACTTTTTTTACCAAACCCCTATTCTGTTTTATCTAAGTAACCCTTCAATGTATAAAACGTATTGCATAACACGTTCTTTTTAACTCCCTTTTTAAATAAGCGCATATTTGCAATTTCTTTCATCTCTTTTGGTAAATTATTGTACAGTTTTATTCCTTGGTAGAAAATGCTGTTTTGAGTTTTATGTTTATTTTTTCTTGCAAATGTAAGTTGAGTGTAGCTCTTTTTCCATGGCCATGGACAGAACTGTTTGTGCAGTAATTACCAACGTTATTTTTGATGTGTACAATTGACTGGTAAACGTATTCACACAGAGCAGTGAAAATCCCCGGTTTTTTTAACAGATCTTTACAATGAGCTCGACTACCATTTTTTGTTATGATTCTTATGGCTCTTTTCTGGAGTTTGAAAACTGTGTTCACTTTTTGTGCATTTGTTCCCCAAAAAAGAATGCCATAGCTAAAAATTGGGTGTACATATCAACAGTATGTAAATAAAAGACATTGCATGTTACACACTGATGATAGGATCCTAAGGGCATAACATGCTGATGACATTTTTTTGCAAGTACTTTTGTGTGTTCACACCACTTTAACTGAGAATCATTATTAATTCCTAGAAATTTTGTATTTGTTACACAGTCTATAGAGGTCCCATCTACATTTAATTTAACACTTTAATTTTCCATCTGCAAACTGAAATTCATGGTATTAGTTTTGTTTATGTTCAGTGTCACTTTATTGCAATCGTAAACTTCCGTGAGAGCTTCATTTGCTTTCTCTGCAAGGAGTTCTCTTGTTTTCTCAGTGACTATAATATTGCTGTCATCAGCAAAGAGAATTTTTTCACCATGAGTAACACTACTGAGAAAGCCTTAGATGTATATCAGAAATAGTATTGGTCCTAATATGCTACCTTGCAGAACACCTATATTAATGTATTTTGGTTCTGATAAGAGTTTTACTATATGTTTAGATCTATTCGAAGTATGTCTTATCTCTGCTCTTTGTACCCTATCTGCTAGGTATGATCAAAATCAGTCATTAGCTATCCCTCTTATTCCTAATGCTTCTAATTTATTCAGTAGAATCTTGTGGTCAACTGTATCAAAGGCCTTATAAAGATCAAAAAATATGCCTGTAACAAACTCACCTTTGTCAAGAGCATCAAGTACAACCTTTGTGAATTCTAATATGGCTGACTCTGTATTTTTGCCACTTCAGAAACCAAACTGTGATTCGCTTAAAATACTGCATTTATTCAGGTAATTCATTAATCTGTCTTTCATAATTGCTTCTATTATTTGGCAACAAATCCCTCCACTCACTACCCTATGACAGCTCCCACATTTCTCACTCACGGTCAGTTTCGAAAGAAAAAATAAGTTTAAAGAATGCTTTAAATTTGTCAGGGACGCGAGATTGTCTGTATGTAAGCAAAAAACGACACAACTGTCTTATGTGCGGTTGTTTTTGTTGTTGTTTTTGTACTGATTTAGAGATACAATGACACAAGAATGAATTAGTAATTACTTTGCTTTTAGAGAATTTACGTATCAAGAGTGTTTGGTCAAATTTTTGAAGTTTGGAAAATAGGCCTAGATCGTGTGTATCTAAATAGTAAACAATACGAAATGTGTTAGTCAAATACGATTTAGAAAAGTTTAATTACACTTTTATTACGACAAGACACTGACGAAACTAGTAGCTGTCTTTTTAACGAATTTTGTACTATGAAGAAAACCTGAATAGAATTTTTTGTGTTTATGTCACGCAAAATTTCGTGTTCTTCAGTAAATGAATTGAAAATGAAGACATTGTTCTTGCTACAACTGCTACCTTCCCTCGACCGTGAAAGACTGTTTTGTTGGTTAGGCCATTGCCCTATCTTCCTCAGTGATCCTCATGGTCATTATCTAATCCACAAAGATAAGATGCGTAGATTTTCTGTGATGAATACAGAAGCAAACATGAGTCTGAAAGGAACCAATTATTCACTAACTGCAGCGCTTTCTGCAGGATATTGGTAACTATAAAGTATAAGGATATAACTATTAGATATAAGGAAAACTGCACTGGTGTTTGGAATTTCTTTGGTTTGTCAGTACGAAGTTGAAATTGGTTTTCTTTTGTTGTATTACTAAAAAATTACGTGGTCGCCCTTACATTTGTCAGTCCCCAATGTATGGTGTCTCACATAGCAAACAATGAAGACTCAGCAGATAAGTGCATCTACCTACCTGTCTGCCTTGTTTCTTCTGTAGTGAAATTTGCGTCTCACAGTCCCACGTCCTAATTATTACGACTGGCGGCCTAGCTCCAGTGCCTCTGCTGTTCTGGGTCCGGAGGTCACACCCACTTGGTTATTGCGCAATGTTGCATACATCGCTCTCAGAACCAGTTCCGCAGAAAATTGCCCTTGACCTTGTATCTCCAGTGCCTCCAATCTCTCGAGCCAGTGCTGTAACCATATCGCGTCCTTAGCCTTAAACACAGACATAAACGTTTCTGTTGACTCATTAATCCTGCTGACTGTAAGCTAATGTATCAGCATTAAACAGCTTCTTCAGAAGTAAAGGGCTTCAACATATGTTCAAAGTTTCGGATATCGCTTCATATGACGTTCTTGGGGTGCCGCCTGATAAAGATGCGAACAGAATGCTTATCGAATTTTCTCCTGAGCAGTGATCGCTGATGTGACAAAATACAACGTCGAAAGGAGTTTATGGCGCACAATGGTCCAAATAATCATCCAGTCAGGTGAGGTAGCGTCCGCTACCCGACGATAAGTTTTTAAATACAATTTTAAAAGATTCTGCGTTGTACAAAATACACTTTCTTCTTCTTTTTGCTTTACATGTTCCGGTGAGGTATGACCAAAACAAGCAAATTTCATTTATTTTTCTGTTGAAATATACGTAAAATGTTAGTGTACGATACATAAGTTTGCTGGCCGGTGTGGCCGTTCGGTTCTAGGTGCGTCAGTCTCGAACCGCGTGACCGCTACGGTCGCAGGTTCGAATCCTGCCTCGGGCATGGATGCGTGTGATGCCCTTAGGTTAGTTAGGTTTAAGTAGTTCTAAGTTCTAGGGGACTGATGACCACAGATGTTGAGTCCCATAGTGCTCAGAGCCATTTCAATTTGGTACATAAGTTTTGGAATTTTGGGCATTATATTCAAAACGTTTTAAGAAGGCACATACATTAATAGTACATGTAGCTTTGTGTTATCTGCAGTACAGCTTCCGGCAAAGTTTCTCATTCGCAGTTAACAAGTATCTCTCTATTGTTCTTTGTATGCAACGAAAAATAATTTTTAGGCCTCAAATAACATTATTGGTCTTGGGTTCTTTTACGCTGTGATAATATCAAGTACAAGTTTATATGCCAACTAGCTCTGCAGATGATGAAGAAATTGATGAAATGTATGACGAGATAAAAGAAATTATTCAGGTAGTGAAGGGAGACGAAAATTTAATAGTCATGGGTGACTGGAATTCGTCAGTAGGAAAAGGGAGAGAAGGAAACGTAGTAGGTGAATATGGACTGGGGGGAAGAAATGAAAGAGGAAGCCGCCTTGTAGAATTTTGCACAGAGCATAACTTAATCATAGCTAACACTTGGTTCAAGAATCATAAAAGAAGGTTGTATACCTGGAAGAATCCTGGAGATACTAATAGGTATCAGATAGATTATATAATGGTAAGACAGAGATTTAGGAACCAGGTTTTAAATTGTAAGACATTTCCAGGGGCAGATGTGGATTCTGACCACAATCTATTGGTTATGAACTGCAGATTGAAACTGAAGAAACTGCAAAAAGGTGGGAATTTAAGGAGATGGGACCTGGATAAACTGAAAGAACCAGAGGTTGTAGAGAGTTTCAGGGAGAGCATAAGGGAACAATTGACAGGAATGGGGGAAAGAAATACAGTAGAAGAAGAATGGGTATCTCTGAGGGATGAAGTAGTGAAGGCAGCAGAGGATCAAGTAGGTAAAAAGACGAGGGCTAATAGAAATCCTTGGGTAACAGAACAAATATTGAATTTAATTGATGAAAGGAGAAAATACAAAAATGCAGTAAATGAAGCAGGCAAAAGGGAATACAAACGTCTCAAAAATGAGATCGACAGAAAGTGCAAAATGGCTAAGCAGGGATGGCTAGAGGACAAATGTAAGGATGTAGAGGCTTGTCTCACTAGGGGTAAGATAGATACTGCCTACAGGAAAATTAAAGAGACCTTTGGAGAGAAGAGAACCACTTGTATGAATATCAAGAGCTCAGATGGCAACCCAGTTCTAAGCAAAGAAGGGAAGGCAGAAAGGTGGAAGGAGTATATAGAGGGTTTATACAAGGGTGATGTACTTGAGGACAATATTATAGAAATGGAAGAGGATGTAGATGAAGATGAAATGGGAGATACGATGTTGCGTGAAGAGTTTGACAGAGCACTGAAAGACCTGAGTCGAAACAAGGCCCCGGGAGTAGACAACATTCCATTGGAACTACTGATGGCCTTGGGAGAGCCAGTCATGACAAAACTCTACCATCTGGTGAGCAAGATGTATGAGACAGGCGAAATACCCACAGACTTCAAGAAGAATATAATAATTCCAATCCCAAAGAAGGCAGGTGTTGACAGATGTGAAAATTACCGAACTATCAGTTTAATAAGTCACAGCTGCAAAATACTAACGCGAATTCTTTACAGACGAATGGAAAAACTGGTAGAAGCGGACCTCGGGGAAGATCAGTTTGGATTCTGTAGAAATGTTGGAACACGAGAGGCAATACTAACCTTACGACTTATCTTAGAAGAAAGATTAAGAAAAGGCAAACCTACATTTCTAGCATTTGTAGACTTAGAGAAAGCTTTTGACAACGTTAACTGGAATACTCTCTTTCAAATTCTGAAGGTGGCAGGGGTAAAATACAGGGAGCGAAAGGCTATTTACAATTTGTACAGAAACCAGATGGCAGTTATAAGAGTCGAGGGGCATGAAAGGGAAGCAGTGGTTGGGAAAGGAGTGAGACAGGGTTGTAGCCTCTCCCCGATGTTATTCAATCTGTATACTGAGCAAGCAGTAAAGGAAACAAAAGAAAAATTCGGAGTAGGTATTAAAATTCATGGAGAAGAAGTAAAAACTTTGAGGTTCGCCGATGACATTGTAATTCTGTCAGAGACAGCAAAGGACTTGGAAGAGCAGTTGAACGGAATGGACAGTGTCTTGAAAGGAGGATATAAGATGAACATCAACAAAAGCAAAACGAGGATAATGGAATGTAGTCAAATTAAATCGGGTGATGCTGAGGGGATTAGATTAGGAAATGAGACACTTAAAGTAGTAAAGGAGTTTTGCTATTTAGGGAGTAAAATAACGGATGATGGTCGAAGTAGAGAGGATATAAAATGTAGACTGGCAATGGCAAGGAAATCGTTTCTGAAGAAGAGAAATTTGTTAACATCGAGTATAGATTTAAGTGTCAGGAAGTCGTTTCTAAAAATATTTGTATGGAGTGTAGCCATGTATGGAAGTGAAACATGGACGATAACCAGTTTGGACAAGAAGAGAATAGAAGCTTTCGAAATGTGGTGCTACAGAAGAATGCTGAAGATAAGGTGGGTAGATCACGTAACTAATGAGGAGGTATTGAATAGGATTGGGGAGAAGAGAAGTTTGTGGCACAACTTGACTAGAAGAAGGGATCGGTTGGTAGGACATGTTTTGAGGCATCAAGGGATCACAAATTTAGCATTGGAGGGCAGCGTGGAGGGTAAAAATCGTAGAGGGAGACCAAGAGATCAATACACTAAGCAGATTCAGAAGGATGTAGGTTGCAGTAGGTACTGGGAGATGAAGAAGCTTGCACAGGATAGAGTAACATGGAGAGCTGCATCAAACCAGTCTCAGGACTGAAGACCACAACAACAACAATATCACTTACTACATTGCTATTATTTAATTGTTAATTTCTGCTGCCAGTACTGCTATTCTGATAATATTTACCGTTTATATAAGTTCTTATTGTAAGAAGATTGGAAAAATGTGCTTGCTGGTAAGATCTTGAAGGAGGGAAGCGTATGTAATATAAGTAAGCTTTTTGTAGCTTTTACATTGTCAAGACTCTCTGAAACTTTACTCGCTAACATGCACTGTATCACCGTTTACGAAATATTCAACTCTTTCACCATCTTGGTTTATGCGCCCGTAGCGAGTATTTTGAACAGCAACCTTTGACGGATGGAGGGGTGTGAGTATGTGTGTGTGTGTGTGTGTGTGTGTGTGTGTGTAACAGAGAGACACAAGGAGAGCTTGAGTTTCGTTTCGTGGTATCTGAGTTTTTATCTTCATACAATTTTTGAAATTCTGTACAATGTCAGACATAAAAGACTACAACAGCATAACAAATGGTGTCACAAAACTTTGGAGTCAAAATTCTGCAGACGGCAGCTGAACTTAAACGAGGTATTTTGAGATAAATAACTAGTGGTCATAAATGACTGTTTTAGGCGGTACGAGGTCTTGTGGGTGCAACAAGGGTGAGGCACTGCTGATTTTCCATAACAAAAAACTGTCTGCTACACCGACGCTAACTGCGACTACCTTGAAACTGAATACATGATCGTCCGTTATATGTGCACGGTAGAGTTTACCACTGATTACAATTCACGACTGGTTCTCGAAGACGGGCCTTTTTTCGCTGTAGAAACTTGCAGACACGCATTTTCTGTATGGTGGAGCACGATGTAATTCTCAGAAAGGTGAACGAATGCACAGAGGTAACAGAAACTTATGAGACTGTGGGTCTTGCACACCGCAAAGTTCTGGTCAAGATTCTCGACAAAGAATTGCTCGTACGGCACAATTTTTGGAGATTATGTTGAGTAGTGTGGCTTCAGATTCATTAACAAACCCCACTGAACTTGTCCGTGATATGAACACTTCGACGTATACAGTTTGGAGAGTAGAGACAGAACAGAAAGTACGCCCTGAGACGTAGCAGGGAGGGATAACTGCACTTCTTACAGTTCTGCTCCTTAAGCACATATAGTTTTTCTTTTTTTGTATCATACACGTAATGCACGTACCATAGTCACATAAAATGAACAACTTCTTGTCGGTGTAATATTTCATTTAACTTCAATATTCACAATATAGTTTGCAGTCTGCTATGACAATAGTAAGAGGAGCGTTCAATAAGTAATGCAGCGCCTTATTTCTGACGGTAGATAGGTTTTATTCAGACTCCAACACATCATATTATCCCCCACTACTTTTGGCTACAAAACCCTATTTTTCAACATTATCACCGTTCAGTCCGATGGTCTGAGGCCACCTTACTGGGAGGGCCTCTATGCCCGCATGGTACCCCTCTACGGGTCGAAGCCGGAGCCAACATCTTGCTGCATCAATAACCTCCCGATCATCCAAGTACTGCTGCCTGCGGAGTGCAATCTTCATTGGGTCAAAAAGATGGAAATCGGAAGGTGAGAGATCCTGGCTGTAGGGTGGAAGTTTTGTGATCTTTTGTGTGTGCAGACCAGTGCGAGACTTTACGTTGTCATGGTGAAGGAGAAGTTCATTTGCAGTTTTGATGTGATGAACACAGTGATGTCGTTTCTTCAATTTCCTGAGGGTAGCACAATTACTTCAGAGTTGATCTTCGCACCACGAGGGAGGACACCATAAAGAATAGCCCCTTGGTCTCAGAAAACCGTCCCCACGACTTTATCGGCTGAGGGTGTGGATTTAAACCTTTATCTTTTGGTAGGAGGAGAGGGTGTGGCATCACTCCACGGATAGCTGCTTTGTTTCCAGTTCCAAGTGATCAGCCTATGTTTCATCGCATTGACAATGTTCGACAAAATTTGCCACGATTAGCCCCGAAATGCGCAAGCAGCTCCATACGAATGATCCTTCGTTGCTCGTTATGGTCTTTTGTTAGTTGGTGAGAAACCCAGAGGGCACGCTCCTTTCAGTACCCCAACTGATGGACGAGTGTGTCAGCACTATCAACAGAGACCTCCAGTTATGCAGCGAGTTGTTTGATTGTGATCCATCGACCACCTCGAATGAGAGTGTCCGCACGTTCCAACATTGCAGGCGTCACAGCTGTGTGCGGCCGACCGGCATATGGGAGATCGGAGATCGATCACCTGGAGGACTGGGATTGATCGACTTCCGACGGAAGTGCACAGCACTCATCCACCGAACAGCGAAGCTACAAACCGACCACCCGGACGGGACAACAGCAGCCATATTGGGCCGATACCGGCCTCAGTCACAGAGCGCTCCAGTTTCAATAGCGGGCATCCCTTTTAAGATATCCTACGTCAGTGAATTTTACCTTGCACGCAGTTACGTCTTGGAGGCGGCTACAGGTAGGAATACGTCGGCTCGACGGATCTATGAAGCTGTCCTAGGCTGTCCACCAGCGCACAAACTGGAAATACGGATGCCAACGGTCGTCTGGAAGCAGGTATGGGCTAATATTAACAACCCATTCCTGCCATCGGACATCAGTTCACTGTTGTACAGACTAGTCAATGACACCTTTCCGACTAAGCAGCGACTAGCAGACATTCACCTTAGTCAAACGAACGAATGCAGCCAGTGTGGAGATACCGTCACCAGATACCACCGTATAGAGTGCCGCTACGTGTGGAAAGTATGGGAGTTATGCCGATTGATGGTGGGGCTTATCAACCAAACTGCACCTTCCAGTGTGACACCAACGTGGATTCTCTTTCCTGACTTTAAACTGTATCCAAGAACGAAGAGCAACGCCGTGGCCTGGCTACTGGGACACACTGCCTACGCTATTTTTGAGTTACAACAGAGTGACGCCGTGCAGTACATGGCCTACCTGTGGGAAAGTCATCAACGACTGCAACGTTGACCGAAGTACAGTAAACATTTTCCCAACAGTTTATCAGTTGCGTTATTGTATGGTTATCAGAGGATGTTTCAGTTACAGTGAATACCTTCGCTAGAAATATCCAATTTGTTTCCTATTTTCATTAGAGTTTTCCATTTTCCTTTACTTTATTACATGATACACTTATTTCAATTTGTTTAAATTTCACAACTCATTCACATTTCCTTAAGGATTGTTACCAAAAGCACCCTGTGAATAATTTGTCACACTTTTCAGTTGTTCTTGTTTTTGTTTTTAATTCTGTTTTCTTTAAAGGATTTCGATTTTGTTTAATATTGACCTGCTACTCACAATTACATTTCTGTTCATTTATTGTTGTAAAGATGTTATGTTGTAATGATGTAAATCACAGAAAAAAGCGCGTCCTTCGAGCGCATAATTTTTGGAAGTCGGGATGGCGTTCGCGCTAACCTGACGATATTAAAAAAAAAACGAAAGAAAGAAGAAAAAAGAGAGAGCGGTTTGCATTAGGCCTCGCCCAACGACTTACCGTGCTTTTGTTGGCCAGACCACCAGGTCTCCGTAAACATTCTGCAAGCGCCTATGAATATCTGTGATGCTCAGATTTTCCACAAAAAAAAAAAAAACTCAATGACAGCGCTATGCTTGGATCGCACCTCCGTTACAGACGCCATTTCCAACGCTACGTGTAAACCCGCCACCTACAGGCGCTGAAGCAGGAATATTCCACGATGTCCCGCAACAAATTCCTCATTTTTCAACCGAAACTGGCCGAGAAAAATAATATGTTGCATTATTTATTGACCGCAGCTCGAATACTCAGTTCATCAGACAAGAGTTTATTTAAAGAAATATTCATAATTGAAGGTACATCTACACTATGTGCGTGTCAAAGTTCACAACTGCTAAAATGATTGGTGTTAAGATTGACGTTCTTTAAAAGCCCTCATTCTTCTCTTTTCAACAAACGTTTAACTTTTTACAAAGCCTTATATTTCAAAAGGTGTTTGTGTTCAAAATTTTCGTGTTCTACAAGGTTCCAATTTCATACTTCTTTCCACAATCCTTTATTACAGTATAGCAGCCCCGATTTTTCTCTCGTTGAAAACGTATACATTTTCAAATTACTAAATTTCAGTTTGTCATAAATTTGCGACGCACTTTGGGAATGGTTCAAATGGCTCTGAGCATGCCGCCGGCCGGTGTGGCCGAGCGGTTATAAGCGCTTCAGTCTGGAATCGCGCAACCGCTACGGTCGCAGGTTCGAATCCTGCCTCGGGTATGGATGTGTGTGGCCGGCCGGAGTGGCCGAGCTGTTATAGGTGCTACAGTCTGGAACCGCGCGACCGCTGCGATCGCAGGTTCGAATCCTGCCTCGGGCATGGGTGTTTCTGATGTCCTTAGGTTAGTTAGGGTTAAGTAGTTCTAAGTTCTAGGGGACTGATGACCACAGCAGTTAAGTCCCATAGTGCTGAGAGCCATTTCATTTCATGGATGTGTGTGATGTCAAAAAAAAATGTTTCAAATGGCTGTGAGCAGTATGGGACTTAACATATGAGGTCATCAGTCCCCTAGACTTAGAACTACGTAAACCTAACTAACTTAAGGACATCACACACACCCATGCCCTTGGCAGGATTCGAACCTGCAACCGTAGCAGCAACACGGTTCCGGACTGAAGCCCCTAGAACCGCTCGGCCACAACGGCCAGCGCACTTTGGAAATCTCCGTGCACACTGAAACTTATCTCCCATTAAGTAGTGCCTACTGTTTTATTATTTTCCAGTTACGCAGCTTTTGATTAAATCAACTTACTTCTCTGCTTGTTGTATCTGTTATTGTTTTCGTCTTTTATATTAACTACCCGAAATTTATAAATTCGATTTTTACCAATTTCTAATTTCTGTAATATGTGCGTCTATAAATAGACGTCTCTTACATAGCCTGAGGCTATCGTGGTTGAACGAAGTGTATACATACTAAGTGTCAGTTCCTCCGCGTCCGGTAACTGGAACGCAAAATTCTAAGACTGTCAATTAGTGCTCGTTAGAAGCACGTCAGTTACTGCTCGTTAGAAGCACCTCTCAGTTACCGCCACTTATGAAATTCTCTAGAAACATCTATTATTAATGTAGCTTATTAACCCGTGTTAAAGTATCAAGGCTCCTACATTTTACAAAGCTGATCACTAATATGGAACTTAGTGTCAATAATGTGGAGAGACTGAAGAAGAATTTCTGCAGTGTTCTCTACGTTTTTTACAACTGTTCACCAAATCCAGCAATCGCAGGAGGAGGATTAAAGAAAAATTTCATGGCGTCTAAGAGGTAAAAACCACGCCAGTGACATTGCAATCCCCATCATGAACAACGTGCGCAAGTAATCGAAATAAATAATTTTAAGTTCAGAGTTCAGTTCTCTGAATGGATTACCCAGAGCAGTAGTTAATGATAAAATTTACTGCAGTCAGGTACTCGCATAAAGTATTTCTGTTGCAAAATGACATAGCCGCTGTTCTCCGCCTGTAAAATGCAAAAATGACCAAATTCCTTCACTTCGTGCTGTACACGGACGAGACTCTTAACAACCACGATGGTGTTTTCAACTGCTGCGGTACCAGTGCCCAAGGAGACGAAAACTGAAAGTCGCGCTTATGTCAGATCACCAGCGATTCACTGGGCTGTAAGTTTACGAGATAAACTAGCAACATCTTGTGTGCTTTGATTCCTGCGTGTCACCTGGTGTTAATTCGAAATGTGCTGCCACAGTTGTCAGAGATTAACCTCATGCTGTTCACGAGAAGATATGGTTGTCGTTCCGTGGGCTACGGCAGCCCCGGAACACAGCACAATGGACTTTTTTTCTTTGTGAGTTATGATACCGAAGTAGAAATGGAAACGAGTCGGTTTAGAGGGTGTTAACTGTCTGTCGCATCGTGCAACAAAAAACGGGATATTTGAGAAAAAATTTAACACCTGTGTTGAGATTGACTGTCGTCAACTTAAACAGTTGTTATGAGCTGCTTAAGTCATTGTTACAAGGTGCAGGGTGTTTGTTTTCATAATGAATTAAATATTCGATTCCGAACATTAGCATCTTTCCTAATCAGTTCCTTATGCAGTTTAGATCCTGTACCACATGTATAATTTTGACCGCCCTTATGGTGCAGTGCTTATCAGTCCAAAGATCTGATGCAAATCCCCCCTCCCCAATTCTAGTCTATCCTGCGCAGGATTCTTCATCTCTCAATACCCATGAAACCTACATCCACTCGTACCTATTTATCTGTTGCCACGGCTCGATCTCTCTCTACAATTTTTACCCTTCTCCCATATTTCACTCCATTATCAAATATACTTTGACGTTTCTGTCACATATATGCCACTATGCTGCGGTGATTTCAGAGAGGATTCTTGAGCAGTGTGTGTGGAAAGCCAGCTTCGTTCTCACCACGGTGGAGTGACGTGATGCCGGAAACACCTACGTATCGGCGGAAGGGAGTCTTGTGTATCTCAATATGTGAAGAGAGCCTCCTCGGAGGATTTTCGCAGTTCTGCGGAAGTCAGGAAGCGACCCGCTCTGCGGCTGTCGAAAGCCGAAAAAGCACGTGCGCCCAGTGTGTTCAGTAAAAGCCGTGGCCGCTCCACAGCCTACGAAGCAGATCTTTTCCTTTATCTGCATACTTCAGAGAGCCAAGTACCACGGTACCGTCATCCAACATTGGAGAGTCAGTTGCGTTTACTCTAAAAATTTGGTTCAGCCAATACTATTGTGTGGCTCTGGACATTGTTCTTGGCATTTTAAGGTTGACCAACCATGAAAAAACTGCTTGAACTCAGTAGCAACTTTAGACCTAAGTCTTCCAGTTTTCTGAGAAATTCTTCTCGTAACATGACACACCTGCTCATATATTCCTTTCACTTTTCAGATATCTCTTCCTATTTGAGTTCTTGATATCCGTAGAGTTGACAGTATTTTCTCCAAAATTTTATTTAATTTTCGTATACGCAACTTCTACCTTTTCCATAGTCATGTCTGCTTCTACATGTTCGCAACTTTCCTCTACGAAGTCCTGCTTTGCGAATTTTGTCTTTCTGTTGGTATCATTTGTTATACGGTTGTATTCCCCCTTTCCTTCTTCATTTGCTGAATTTTTTTTCATCCTTTCTTAATTAACTTTCATATCTCGCGTTTTACCTAAGGATTTTTATTGCCCTTCCTATTTTTGTCTAGTTGTTCCTTTGATGCCTTCACTAATAAATGTCTCAAACCCTTAGATTCATATTCTGTTGTATTCCTTTCCCTTGTTAAACCAACAGTTACCTAATGCTCACTTTTGACGCCCTCAACAATCTCGAGTTGTTACAAATTGTATTGCCTCATCACCTTCATTTCGCACCTCTCTGCATTTACTCCAATTTTAATCTGCTGTGCAGAACCAATAAATTGTAGCCACACTTCACATCATCTCTTGGAAAGGGTTTGCAGTTTAAAATATCATGTCGAAATCCCCATCTTACAAGTATGTTTATATTATTCATCTGATATTCTACGTGTCCCCACGTCCTTTACACATATACAGTTGTCATTTTTAATTGGCTTTTGGGACGGGCTCATACAGTCATGTCAATTACCAGTATTTCAATTGTGACGATACGAATGTGGAGACAAAATCGAACACGTGCCCACTCAGTTGGCAATCTGTCGCACCGACCGTGCAGCTACCGAGGCAGACATACACAACACTATTTCATGATTCTTAAATCAAGCGTTAGAAATGGTCAGTTGTGCTCTATGCAAAATTCTGCAAGTCGGCTTCTCTTTCATTCATTCCCTTCCAATCTATGTTCTACTACCATTTCTCCTCTCCTTTCCCTGATATCAACCTAAAAAAAAAAAAAAAATCACAATTAAATTTTCGGTGCCCTTCACATACTGAATAATTTCTTCTGTCTCAAAATACATGTTTTCAATCTCATCATCTGCGAGTTCGCAGACCATTCCAAATGAAATTTTATTCATCGAAAGAGGCCGCTTACAAAATCCTAGTTCGTTCAACTGTTTACCATTTTGGGATTCGTACCAGGTGGGACAAATAGAGCAAAAGAAGTGATCCAAATAAGAGAAGCTCATTTCGTTACTGGGTCGCTTAGAAAGTACGAGAGTCACTCACATGAGCTCATCCATTTCCAGTGGCAGGCGCTACGACAAAGACGATGTGCAATATGGAGAACCTGACTGTTCAGATTCCGAAAGTGCATTGCCCGAGAACAGCCAGACAGGATAAGATCGGATATTACTTCATCCCACACACATCTCGCGAAACGGACATGACGAGAAAGTGAAAGAACTCTGAGATTATACCGAGGTTTACCAAAATTTGTTCCTCCGACTTAATATTCGCGAATGGAGCAGGAAAAGGAGGAAATAATAGGCACACAAAAAGTGTGCTCCACTCTACATCATAATGTGGTTCACAGAGTGTTAATGTAGAATTAAAATCTACACAAACGATTGGGCAGCATGAATATTTATCGATTTAAACACTTTTCCCTTTCATCAACTTTTCAATACAGTGCTTCTAAGCTATGGTTTCGTTTGTTACAATCAAAACGTTTATACTTCCGAAAATATCCTAACGCATTTCAGACGAACCTTTCCAGACTAGATGATTTAATTAACACACCACCGTCGTGTGTCGCGACGTGTGTGTTTTAAATGTTTTAATAACTACGGAATAGCTGCGCTGTCAAAGTGCGGCCTAAGACGGCACTCTTTTTATAAAGGTGGTGACTGGTACGAGAAGAAAATATACAATACTATAACTCCAACGATAAGCGACCGAGATTTAAATAAACCTTAAATACCGTACCTTCTTTATCGCAGTTGTTATAAAAGCGGACGAAATTGTAGAATCAAGGAAAAGATTGCGTATATTGAAGCATGCAACACTTGCGTTGTTGTTGTTGTTGTTGTAGTCTTCAGTCCGAAAACTAGTTTCATGCGGCTCTCCATGCTACTGTATCATGTGCAAGCCTCTTCCATCTCCCAATAACTACTGCAAGTTACATATTTCTGAGTCTGCTTACTGTATTCATCTCTTGATCTCGCTTTACAATTTTTACCACCCACACTTCCCTCTAATACTAAATTGGTGATACTTTTACGTATCAGAAAGTATCCTATCAAGATACCCATTCTTCTAGTAAGGTTATGCCACAAATTTCTTTTCTTCCCAATTCTCTTAACTGTCTCCTCATTAGTTACGTGATCTACCCACCTAATCATCAGCATTATTCTGTAGCACCACATTTCAAAAGCTTCTATTCTCTTCTTGTCTAAACTTTTTACCCCCCATGTTTCACAACACTCATAACCTGATAGAAGTTCGTAATGTTCCTTATTTGTAACTAACACACATCTAATAGTGAAGTTGTGAGAAAAGGGAAAACTACTTATTCCTACCTTTTGCATCATTCTTTTCTAGTGACACAGAGCAGGAATACATGCACCACAGATGTCAACATTAATATATACTGAGTTGGATAACGAGCGTCAAAGATTCGGCGACGAATTTCCGCCGGCCGCTGTGGCCGAGCGGTTCTAGGCTCTTCAGTCTGGAACCGCGCTGCTGCAACGGTCGCAGGTTCGAATCCTGCCTCGGGCATGGATGTGTGTGATGTCCTTAGGTTAGTTAGGTTGAAGTAGTTCTATGTCTAGGGGACTGATGACCTCAGATGTTAAGTCCCATAGTGCTTAGAGCCATTTGAACCATTTGAACGAATTTCCCTGACTCAGTGTTATTCAAAACAATGCTGACTTTTTTAACACATTCCACTCATGATACACACTGCAAAAGAGCTGAATGGACTATTTCTACTGTTCTTACCTCACTCCTGACATTAATACAATTTCTTCCTTTGTTTGATCTTTTTTTGGTAATAGTGTATATATACTATAATTACACGAAATAGCTGATTTCTAATTCATGATGTGTTACATTAAAATTTATTATTCAGAGTGTAGCTTTCGGACTATTAAGGATAATGGTTCATTTGGTTCTCATGGGAACATTTTCTTTATGGGGATATTCACGATTTACGACACATGAAAATGAGGCGAAGGTGAAATTTTCAGTAATCAAGTAGTGTTTTATTTCAAACTAGCATAAATCTTTTGAAAGCCCTTGTCTCGGTATTTCAACAAATATTTTACATTTCCAAATGCTAAATATTTCAAAAGTTATTCGTATTCAAAAATTTCTTGTTCTGTAAAGTCGTCTTAAATTGTGATTACTTCTAAAGTACAGTACAACACTTCAGCATCGCATGTTTTTTTGATTAAAAATGCCTACTTTTATTAGAATAATATGTTAGTTTGTTAATTATTCAATTTGGAGAATTTTACTATCTCGAACTCTTTTGGCGGACTTTTCGAATCCCCGTGTACACAGAAATCATGCTCATAAAATGGTACGTTTAATTTTTCCATTTGCTATTTACATAGTTCCTAGTTAAAGAGACTTGCTCCTTTGCCTACTGAATTTTTGTGTCTTTTAATTTTTCTGATTTTTATGTTAATATTCAAAATGTAATATCTCTGTATTTCAACATTTCGTCATTTTACATATTGCGCTCGTCTATAAATAGGAATGCATTTCGTGATTTGTCATATTACGCTCGTCTATAAATAGGTGTGAAGCAAACCGCCAGAGTCAGTCGGCGGTGAGCATCCAAAATGTAAACTTCCTTGTGTGAGTCAGTCTAGTATTACAGTCATTATGTAAACTGTAATAAAGTGTGTATTCAGGCAGTCCGAGCGCAGCGCGAACTAGTACACAATTTATATCGCATGATGTCATTTCCACTCAGCCTGTAGAAAGCAACCACGTTATCTGAGAGCTAAGTATCTGTTGTGAACAGCGTGTAATTTGCAGTTAATGAATATCATGCAGACAGTCTCATCCAAATGTACATTTCGAGTGCACCTCCGCAGCTCATGGGTCAGCACGACTCGCTGCCATACGGAGGATCAGGGGGCTGGATTCCGGGTATTGACGGGAATTTTTCCTTGGTGGGAGGAATGGAAAAGTGCGCACCCAGTCTCATGAGACCAAGTGAGGAGCTGCTTGGATCAGAAGTAGCGGCTGCAAACTCAGGAAACCCGAAAAACGGTCGGGAGAGCGGTGTGCTGACCCCATGTCCCTCCAAACTGCATCCAAACGACGCCCTTGGAAGAGGGTGACATGGCGATCGCTCGGTCCCTACTGGCCAGTCTGGGCCAGAACGTGGAACTTTGCTTTTTTTTACATTCCATAATTATTTAAAATATAATATATTTAAAATATTATATAAATTTATACACCTTTTCCGAATCTTTGGAAATTGCTTGTGACAAAGCTGATCAACAGATGGAGAACATTAATCATGAATCAACATGAAAAGGTCGAAAATTAATTACTGCATTTGGGGTGTATTGGTTCAAATGGCTCTGAGCACTAAGCGACTTAACTTCTGAGGTCATCAGTCGCCTAGAACTTAGAACTAATTAAACCTAACTAATCTAAGGACATCACACACATCCATGCCCGAGGCAGGATTCGAACCTGCGACCGTAGCGGTCGCCCGGCTCCAGACTGTGGCGCGTAGAACCGCACGGCCACTCCGGCCGGCATTTGGGGTGTATTATTTGACATATTTTCTTAAAAGATGGAATACGATTATCATCTAGAAACTAGGAAGCTGTAACGTTCTTTTAAAAAATGTAATGAGAAACTTTAGGATTACGTTCAATGAATGTCTGATCTGTGGAATGGATATAAAACTCTAATTGTCGTGTGGCGTGGTGTAACTGCAAGTGGTGTGTTTACTCTGTGGTATTGTTAGCAAAACTTTACACTAATCGATTGGGCAATGCAACTCCCAATACCAATAAAGAAATACAGTCACTGCAGAATACATTCAGCCGCTTAAGCACTGAATCCTAAGGCCCTGTTCACATAACAAATAAATTAAATTGTCTACTTCTAAAAAGCAACGGAGTAACGCGACATATTCTGATCTCTCATCAAAAAAATATGAATATGCTAATTACAGACTCAGCAGTGTGCAGTGCTGGCCATAATACTCGAAATTCATTTCGCTGATAAACGAGAACATTTAAGAAAATTCAACTTCTTTAAAAATATATGACCTGGACTGGGAGGTGGTACTGATTATGGTGAATTACTAACACATTACTTCTTTAGCAAAGTTATATTGCAAGCTAAGTTTGTCTTTTCTAAAACATCTGACAACGGAAGTTACATTACTCACAACTGATTCACAAACAATGAGATTTAAACAGCAAGTACTATCTAACGTCATTAATCCAACATAAATGCAGATCATCAAATTACACTTAGCACTGTTAACAAATCTTACAAGCACTACAAAAATGAAACATTTAACTAGCCTCTTTATCACAATCGTTTCGTACATTCTAGGGTTACTCAACAATTATAAATTATCAGCTAAATCATCTATATTAACGCTGGAAAAAACAGAAATCATAATTATTGAACATCATTACCTTATTTGCCTGAAAACTTCTGCTTTCATGTTCTACAATACTGACATACCTACATTAATCTAACTCTTGGTGGCTTCACACAGCACACCACAGAAACTGCCTACTCCATCGTCTTTGCCTCACAGACAGCTACCTACGACTGAGCGCCCAGCGCTCTCTTACTCCGACAAAGCAGTATCTTTGGCTTTGTGGTCGCGCACAGTCAGCGATCCGCATTATCAAGCCTATCAGAGACATTCATCGTTTATAGTACACTAATTTCATTTTAATTAATCAATATTCTTATCTTATTCTGGTGCCACATGCAAGTGTGCCCCAGTAGACGCCTTTCAAAGCTACCGAAGGCTCAGTACCAAGTGAGCAAACTTACAACATGGAATACAAATAAGTGACTGTGTAAGAGATATGGTCGAATCTCTACGTTTTTGTCAATAAATGTCCTAAAAAGAGATTATAGCTGGGTACACGGACTCTAAAAGAAACAAAAGAGTCAAATATTTACACTGTCTTCACTTTACAACATACCTTACAGTGTGCGGTGGAGGGTACAATACGTGCCAGTGTGTTTGCCACCCTTTGCTATTCCATTAGAGGAATATATTCTGAATTAAAGACCTCTCCGTACCTTTCTGCCAGAACCCAAATTTCTCTAATTATGCCATCGTGAACATTTCGCGAGATACAAGATGGAGGAAATCGTCTCTTTCATGACTCCTACGGGAACGGAGCTCTCGGAGTTTTAAGAATTGTTTCTCGTGGCGTCGCCCACTGCAATTTGTTGGTCGTTTCTGCGAGTCTCTCGCACTAATTAAACAAACCCGTCACTAATCGCACAGTCTCCACTGAATATTTTCCATCTCCTCCATGAATATAACTTGGTAAGGGCTCCGGACCTATGAACTATACACAAGAATAGGTCTATCGAGGTATCTGATAAGCTGGTTGGTTGGTTGGTTTGGGGAAGGAGACCAGACAGCGTGGTCATCGGTCTCATCGGATTAGGGAAGGATGGGGAAGGAAGTCGGCCGTGCCCTTTCAGAGGAACCATCCCGGCATTTGCCTGGAGCGATTTAGGGAAATCACGGAAAACCTAAATCAGGATGGCCGGACGCGGGATTGAACCGTCGTCCTCCCGAATGCGAGTCCAGTGTCTAACCATCTGATAAGCGAACTCTTTCGTGCGTAAGTAACACTTCCTTAAGATAGTGTCACTAAGTCTGAGGCTGGCGCCTCTAACCGTCTTGGAAAGCAATTTCTGAATCCTTGAAGGCTGTGACTGTTTCCAGTGACTGCTCACTTATCACACTGTCAAACGATACCGCATCTTTTCGTCTAATGACGTGCGAAGGGGGAGAAGGGGCGAGAGAAGAGGGGGGGGGGGGAAGAATCGACTCGAATTTACAAAGAACTGGACAGTATGAACCCTCTTATACGCATGACGTTGCACTCTCTCTGGCGTGGATGCTTGCTCTGGTTCGGATGGGAATGGTAACATAAACCCGTTCTAGCTTCGCCTGAAGCAGCTGTTGTAACTGGTCGTTGATATCCTGGATACTGTACTGTCACTAGAAGTTGACGGCCAGCTACTCCCACACGTGTTCTATTGCGAACAGATCTGGGGATCTTGTTGCCCACGGGAGTACCTCAGCATCGCGCAGACAGTTCACAGTGACTTGCTCCCTGTTTGGTCGCGCTTTGTCCTGTTGAAAAATGGCACCACGATACTTTCACATGAGAGCTAACATTTGGGAGTTAAGGCCGCTATGCTCTGAGAGTTCCCTCAATCAGTACCAGTTCTGACCTGCAGTCGTTCCTTCTGGTTTCCCACGCCATGGTGCCAGGAGCAAAACCGCTCCGTTGTATCTCTCCAAAATCGGGGAAGAATGGGGCCTCTTTCCATGTCGCCGCCATACCCGCCGACGATGGAAACCTGGAATATTGCGGAAATGCTTATCATAGCTCAACACAATGCGATCCCAGTCCATGCTTGCCGGTCACAGCACCACTCTAAATGCAGACATCTGTGTCATGGTGTTAACGGCAGCCGACGCATGGCACGATATTTACCTAGTCAGGCTGCGGGTACATCTACGTGGATACTCTGCAAATCACATTTAAGTGCCTGGCAGAGGGTTTCCCTTCAATGGTGCCAGGTGACAAAGAATGTTGCAGGGAGGATGGCAGGTGCAGTTGTGAAAGGGTTACGATGTGCTCGGTGCACAGTCCGACGATCCTGCCTTTTGTGGTCACATTTGGTCAACCAGAATCCGCACAACTGGTATTCTGGCATTCGTGTTCCTATGCTGTCCATCATCGAGCTTCTGTCACAGCTGGAAGCCTCACAAGTCTGAATGTTTCACGATTCATTAGACAGCGAAATTCAGACCCACGACGAGGCCTCTGTCAAACTCTGTATGGTTGCCTGTTGTCTAGGGGGATGCCGGCACAGTAGCTCAGCGTGTTCGGTCAGAGGACTGGCTGCCCTCTGTGATTAAAAAAAGAAAAAAAACTCAGTGAAGTATTCACTGATGAACTTGAAGTGGTGACACGTGACGTCCGCTCGGGGAGCAGATGACAAGAATGTAAAAAAAAAGAGAGAGAGAGAGAGGAGAGGGGTATAGCGTCTTTGACTAACATCAAAACGTCCTATGTCCTACAATGAAGGCTTTCACGACCGGATCTTTCAGCTGCTGAGAATTTTTCCGGGTTGTACGGCCATACAACCCGAAAAAATTCTCAGCAGCTATCCTGTGTCCTGCTTTCAAAGCTAGCCACTGCTTAAATTTTGAATAAAAATCAGCGGAAATGGCGACCGAAGACTTCCGGCATAGGAAGTCATCCTTGTTCTGCCAACTGCCTTGTCAAAGAGGACAGAGGAGCTGACAGTGGTACCAGGACACACTCTTACTCTTGAGTTGGGAAACTGACCGTAAATGACGGAAGAATCAGCAATGCTCAAAGGCATGAGGATGCACAGGGAAACGGGAACCACTATATTTGTGGTGTCGCCACCAGACACCACACTTGCTAGGTGGTAGCTTAAATCGGCCGCGGTCCATTAGTACATGTCGGACCCGCGTGTCGCCACTGTCAGGATCGCAGACCGAGCGCCACCACAAGGCAGGTCTCGAGAGACGTACTAGCACTCGCCCCAGTTTTACGACGACGTGGCTAGCGACTACACTGACGAAGCCTTTCTCTCATTTGCCGAGAGACAGTTAGAATAGCCTTCAGCTAAGTTAATGGCTACGACCTAGCAAGGCGCCATTAACCATTTGTAACGTTGCATGTACACTCTTTGACATAAAACTTGACCGGCGGCCGGCCGCTTCAGAGGCTAAGTCCGCGCCAATCGCGACATGGGACAAAAAAACTGGCCAACTCGCTAATTCTCTAAGTCCGGTTATCTGCACAATCTGGCAACACTGTAGACTGCGGCACTTCCTGGAGGAAAACTTGTCCCATGATAGAGAAACTCTAGGCTGATTACGCCTGTGGTCTAGCGGTAGCGTGCCTTGTTTCTGTTCATAATGTCAGTGGATCGAGAGCAGCTGGCATAAAATATTTTTATAGCCTCTTCTGTCTGAATGCTGAAGACGTGAATGTAATGGTAGCGCAGATTCAATCTATTTCGCTTTGTGACACACCGATATCAAAATTTTATCCAGCAACGATTTTGCGGCAGATTTCCTGCAGACTGTCCTCCTCTGGACGCCGTATGCGGCAAAGCTCCGGGATCCATTTGCTGGCTACTGGCAGCGGCCGTGGCGACAGCAGCGGCGCTGCACTCCCCCGTTCTTTATCGAAAGCGCCTGCTACCACTCATCGCTTTTGATGATTTAAAACGCTTTATTATTAAATGTTGCTCCACAGAAAATTTCTACAATTTCCATTCACGCTCAAAAGCAACGGAGACAGACGCCCTGATTAGTAGGCGGGTATTATATTACATTAATCGGCAAGAGCTGAGTATGGCCCGAAATTAATTTTATAGACTGGGACGAAATTAAACCACCTCACTACATTCGATGAATTTATAAATGCTTCATACCTCGTTTCTTTTCCTTTCAAACTCAATTATTTGTGCAACTTTTGGTCAATGTTTGGATGTTTTCGTCAAGCCAGAGTGAGCGTCTGTGGTATAAAGTGTATTACAGTTCTTGTTTCATTCCTTATGGTAAGTCTATGCGATAAACTGTGTGAATACCTTGCAATGCATGCTCTGTAGCAGTGCAGGAACACTGCACATTTGGAGTTCCATGTATGGGTTCATGAAGTATTTATTGTTGATCGGAAGTGATGGTTAAGGTCATCAGATTTAAACCAGAAAAATTTGTCGTTTTGAAGGATTCAGAGAACGGAAAGGAATTGCTAACGACGGTGTTAGAAAACGTCTACAGTTACATGCTACTGCAAAAATTTAGAAGAAGGGAACTATATTAATGAACATGTGCACTTCATAAACAACCTTCTGACATGTTAGACCTATATGACGAACAAAGCTCAAATTTATATCGTTGACAGTCGGTTTGAATCTTTTCAGGGTCTATTTTACAGTGAAGCACCTTGTAATTTGCAAAGCAGAAATCCATGATATTAACTTAATTTACTAAGTCGAAATCGGACGAAGATTGATGTTTAAAGGCATTCTTCAGATATCGCATAAGAAATTTTTACTAGCAGTTTGCAACTCCATTAATTAAAATGGAAAATAAAAGGTGGTAGTCAGCGGCTTCTACCGTGATTCGAACTGCCATGTCTTATAGTACAAGCACTGCAACGCACAATGGAACCTCTGAGCTAACGACACACTGGCGGCCAGAGGCGGAATATAGTCACTGCGATGTTGCCTGAGCCTCGAAACGCAACCTTAAACACACGAACAGAGGAGGTGGAGATTACTGTTTTAACGTCCCGTCGACAACGATGTCATTAGAGACGGAGCACAAGCTCGGATTAGGGAAGGATGGGGATGGAAATCGGCCGTGCTCTTCCTAAGGAACCATCCCGGCATTTGCCTGAAGCGATTTAGGGAAATCATTGAAAACCTAAATCAGGATGGCCGGGCGCGGGATTGCACCGTCGTCCTCCCGAATGCACACACAAACAGGTGTTACTTATGTGAAGAACGCCGTTCTTGGAGTCCAGAAATTAAATATACTTTCTAATTGTGTCATCTTGCAGTGGATTATATCGTACGAGTCTTCGATGTGGAAAACGAATGTCAAGTGAATTTAGCGAGGTAACGCCGACCTACACCCGGAAGTAAATGCACTATCAGAGTGTTGACAAATACTTGCTACGACGCTGCCATTTCTAGGCTCTCTGACGAGGCAGCTCTTCAGCGAAATGCTTGCCGTGATTCTCCGATACGGTTCTTCAGAGTGGAGACGCGCGCGCACGTTTGGTTTTTATGCGGCGTTCTCCCCTGATGGTTTCTGACGTCGCCTTGTGGGCTATGTATACATATGAGACATTCAATTATCATTAATCCAGAATGATACAAGTTTCAGCTTCCTGCGTGGAAGAAGGCTCTTGACGCCGACATTATATCATTTCAACGTAGGGAAAGCAAAACGGATCATTCAATGTTTCTCATTCAACATAAAGCATGTGAGATAATTTTCCGTAACGTTCATAATCATCTAAAAATACAAACGAAGTAAAAATACACCGGAAGCTTATTCGAATTGAATATAACGCTTTGCACCTCGATGTCGAATTTGTCCACTTGCAATCTTTTGCAGCATACACATAGAATGTCATGATTACCACGAGAATGAAGAAATATGTTGGTAAGGATGGAATCAAGAAGAGACGCAGTCAACAAATATTCTATTCCTCATGGCATTCATTTCATTTGACACGTAAGAAGAGGTAAAGCGGGAATTTACTTTCGTTAACACGAAAGATATGCCGCACATATTGATAACGAGGAAGTCTGCGTCTTCATACGTTTCCTCCTTGAAATCTGTATGCTCTATTATATACTAAGTAGCCCGATCATTGTTTCAGTAATGTTACCCTCTTGTTTTACCCCGTAACGATGAACAGATTCCAAATGCATGTCTCCCTTCCTGGGTTGTTTTTTGTGTTTTATTTCTTGGAATTCCTGAAGCAGACCACTGTGCCTTCCCCCCTCGTGGGTTAGGTCTCAAAACTAAACCGCTTTGTATCCAATGGCATAATTTATTCAGACAGCATCAGCGTAAGACTATCAAACAAAGCCTTCCATTTACAGTTGCAGCACTCTAACCAGCACTGACCAAAGTGTAATCGACGGTCATGGTCCTAAATTACCAGCTGTCTGCTACTGTGGCAAAGTCCGCACTACACTTTCGATTCCGCAGCACCATTTTATCTGGTAACACTGTGTAGTTGCACAGTTGTGCTACCAGGTCTGTCCTCACACTGTCAACTTTATGTATCTCACTTCTCCTGTAGCGTAGATCACGAGGAGCCGAAGTAAATGAGTGTATTCTGCATGACGTAACATTCAGTATTCCCTTCTTTCATAGCCACTCTTCATGTGCATCGATACCAAATAGGAATGCGAAAACTCTTGCGAGTGAGAGAATGACAATAACAATCGTTACAAGAACAAGCAAATAATGAATGATGTTTATTCCAACGCAGAACGAGAATGGCTTTAAATATAAAAATCTGTATCTATATCTATATCCATATCTATTGATCTTTGAGTTGGCACAATGCAAATATATTCTTAGCATTTAGTTACTGAATTTAGTTCTGGATGTTTGCAGAGAAAAGGAAAAGTCGGTACTTCTCGCTAGTGTAATATAATGTGAACCAGCAACTACCCTTTCCTTAGAACACGACTCAAGCAGGTCCTCAAGTAGGTATCAAGGCACTGCTGCATTCTGTTCCCTGACATTGCTCTGATGACGGTTAATGCAGATAGTTCCGATTATGAAATACAAAACGTATTGCAGGTTAGTTCCTAGGATAGTAACATTAAATTTGCGTTGTAGACGGCACATGAACGTGACGACTATCCATATTACTCATCAATATAAAAAGACAATATTTTGGGAATTTAGCAGGATTACTCAAAATGAATTCTGAAATTGGGTGACTGACTGCACAGGTGCTAAACGTCGTCAAGAGTATACGATGTCCTAATCGCATTAGGAATATGAAGATCGTCTTCGACAGCTCGCAACTTTCACATTGCTATCTCCACCCTACTCCAGACAGCCCTCGGTGGAGTTGCACTACGTTGCCGATGTTATGGAAGGCCTTCAAACCGACAACAGACCACATATTGAAAAATACAAGCGAATTCTCTTGCAGCGTAAGCTTATTTGAACTAATCTAAAACTTATTGGAGAGGAACATTGTCCTATTCAAAAAAAGTAAAATGTTACACACTGTTGACGTCAAACGGACATTATCTATGTCCTGTCTTGTGTCCTACTCATCTATAATATCAAGTGTACTATGAAAATGATTATATATAATGGATGATAGGGTAATGCATTGATACCAGATGGTGGGGGCCGGCCGGTGTGGCCGTGCGGTTCTAGGCGCTTCAGTCTGGAACCGCGTGACCGCTACGGTCGCAGGTTCGAATCCTGCCTCGGGCATGGATGTGAGTGATGTCCTTAGGTTAGTTAGGTTTAAGTAGTTCTAAGTTCTAGGGGACTGATGACCTTAGAAGTTAAGTCCCATAGTGCTCAGAGCCATTTGAACCATTTGAACTATTTAACACAAAATGACATTAAAAATTATGGTTATTCACGAGCAGCTAGTTGAGAATATGTATGAACGTTAAATGACACGACGAACTGAAATAATATGACGAAGAGTTCAGCGCTCACTGGGAATAGAGCCCCACACATATCGTTGTTGACTACACACAAAGAGACGTCAGCTACCGAATTTTTCTCCACCAGCTGCTCAGAATAGCATCTTGAACTTACAGTCATCTCGCAAATAGTTCTGTGTCTCACTGGGAGTTAAAAACGTCAGATATCGTTAGTGTTGACAACGAATGAAAATACATTAAAAATCAAAATTATTATCCACCAGCAGATAGGTGTTCTCATGATAGAGCTTGATAATACATAATTAAATCTTTAGTGCCGGGCCAGGATTCGATCCCATTCACGCGTAATATGTGAAGGTGTTGAGGAATCTGCAGTTTTGAACAAACAACAAATTGTAGCCGAGCTGTATTGCCACGAAGGGATCAAATTCCGCGTTAAGGGCGGTCTGAGTTGCATTCCCAGTTTAGAACCAATTTGATCGACATACAGAAGCTCAAATAAAAGATGGAATAAGTGTCCTGTGACCATACATAGCGTTTGTGTCGTCACTTGAAATAAATAACTAGTATAAGAAAGGTTACTGGTGATAGAGTTTCTACATGTCGCCACCCCAGACTTTATTGTGGTTCAACCTACCGTCTACTTGGTAAAGAAGGAATATCATCTTTAATGTGAATTTTCAGACCACGCAACCATTATATCTCCTTCACTTGGTGTAGCCAGGAGAGAATGGAATCTGTCTCTCCCTATCTAAAATCATTGACGGAAGTGGGAATCGAACCCAGACCATAGGTATAACAACCTACCATCCGTCCAACAGACCACGAAATCCTCTTCTCTGCGAGTCATTTTTCTATCGTAACGCAGTTGCGCCACACTGGATGAGAATTCTGACACACAGGCTCCCTGTAGTAATTTGCAGCATGTTCAGTAAATTCATTTACTTGGTTGACCGAATCACCATGAACTAGCTGCCTCGGCTACCCAGTGCATACATTCGACTATTTTGTAATCACAGAAATAAAATCACGTAACTGCCACCTACACACAACTGCCAACAGTGTAGGATGCAGAAGTTTAAATAGGAAGTGTTCCTTTCCACTTGAGCTATTCTATTGCGCTATCTGTTACTAGAAAACGTCGTTCAGTCCAAAAGAAAAGCTGTAACTGTTTGTCTCTCAGAAGTCAAGACCTGGCCATATGCATAATCTCACAGTGCTGTGGAATCCAAATGTTCTGGAGGAATAGTTGCCGAGCTCTGGAGCTGCTGTAGCTACGTGTCAGCTTGTAGCATAGCTAAGATGTCGCGAGTTCGAATACATTCAGTGCTACATTTTTTAAAACGCAATTCTGCTCTCTGCTGAAGGTATCAATCTAATGGAACTTTGAACATAATTCCCTTCACTTCTCAACCCAAAGTAGTCGCATGTGGAAAAAGGGCTAACTACTGTGACATTTTGTTCTATTCAGGTTTAATAGACAGCAGGCAGCAGATGCATCTCGAAGATGTGCAGGGAGAGCGCATCGTGCCATAATATGTCAGAAAAGTATTTTCTACATTAGCCGTCGTGTGGTAGTGATATTTTATTCTTCTTCAAACTTTGTTTGACAGCTTTAACTCAGAACAAGTTTTCTACATGCATGGAATCAATAAACTGCATGTGCATTGTCAGACTGTCATAGGTAACATCAGAGAATTCGCATATATCGTTGATGATTAATTTCTCTCTCATGTTTACTATTGTTTTAACAACACTAAAGGAAACCTTACGGAAATTGTGCACTGTATTATAAGAAATGAAATAAAACTAACCATGATAACCTTACGACGAAAGTATCTGTACACAAGCATGCCTCTATCGACACGAATTAGTAAAATACTACTCACTTAGATTTTGATTGGGTCTGTGTTTAATTGGTATGCTGTGTCAAACTCAAGAGGTATGCAAATGTGGCATTTCATAAATATAGTTACGTATTCCTAGAAACCCAAAATTCGCTTGTCAGCAGCGGAAAGAGGCCTTACCTGTTGTGCAGCATTGTAAGTTTTTCAACATTGCACTATGAGCTGAAAGCATTTTCTTGCGATTTCCTTATTGATGTATGATCTGATTGCTTGTAGCTCTTTCACAGAAGAGATAAAAACGTTACAGTCTGTGAGACTGGAACTGCGAACCGTAACAGACGCTTTTTCACAGGTCAGCACGTTACCACAGAGCTGACGAGGAGGTATGGGTCTTAGCTTCCTATTACGAGGGCAATAGTAACTAGAACTCGTAAACCGCTATTTGAAGGTCGAGATTAGTTGCGGTTTCCACCTGCAACGACTTTCCTGGGCTGAAAACCGTAAATTTTCAATCTTTTGTTACCCTTCAAGCGATAATAACTCAGATTATTCAATGGAAATGACAGGTAAAATCAAGTGAACTTTGAGGCTTAATTCCGTGCACACCAGGAAGTAACTCGTCGATCACAGAGTTGCCAAACATACGTTGCCTTGTTGCCAAATCTCAGTTACAGTACCAGCAGGAAGAAGACGAACCGATGTGAATCTACAGCGGTCTGGGAAGTGACCATAGCTGGTGTCTCCAAGTCGCGGCTGCTACGGCCTGGAATACGTAATGCGTCTGATTCGCTTTCTGTAACTAGGTTTAGGGACTGGAGCGTAGTTACTAATAATTCTCAGAACTGACTGCAAACTGAGCATCATAAATCAGTAACTCTCATTGTTGTTTTTATATTTCTTTCGTAAGTGTACTCAAAACTAAGAAAGTCATTCACAGGCGTTTTCGTGCCTCGCCGATAGTCGAGCACAACATACAAATAAAAATAAAAAAGAATGTGTGTGTGTGTGTGTGTGTGTGTGTGTGTGTGTGAGAGAGAGAGAGAGAGAGAGAGAGAGAGAGAGAGATAAATAAAAAGCAATGAGAGAGAGTGTAAAAAATTGTTGTAAAGAAATTGAATCATGGTATTTAAAGAAATCTTTCATTAAAATGACACGTTCCACATCATTACGAAATGTCGTATTCATGATCTATGGAACAAGAGTTAATCTAATGTAATCTAATCTAATCACATCATATTGATGATTAGCCATGAAGAGTCATGAATTACCGACATTTTGGCCAATACCAGTAACCAAATCTAAACTTGAAAATAAAAGACGACCATTTTTGTAATAAAAAGTGACTCCTATCAAGACCCTTTCGTCCCTGTTATCTAACCACGAAAGATGTCTGATATACCTCCATTCTGAAGTAACAAAGTGTGCATGCATTTAAAGATGAAGTGCATGATGTGAAGTTCTGTGACGGAGATATGAACCCAACACGTAATCCGATTGTTAACTAAGAAAAATCAAATGTTACGTATCGGTTTTTCTTACGAGCCGCTAGGTGTCTGAATCTAAAATAAGGATACAAACTTTTGTGCCTAAGCGACAATCGAACTGCACACCTACCGTGCATCCACGAATATAGCTTAAGTATCAGTTGCTTACTCATGAACAGTAAGATGTGTGCGTGTTTGACCAGAAATAACGACACCTGTTGCGATTGTTGGAAACACATGAACAGACATTGAAATTGCGCGTTAATTTTCACTAGCAGGTGGGTGTGCACTTGATAAAGCTAGAAATGAAATTGTGAATATTTTTGTACTGGATCAGGTTAAAGACCCACATACTTACCTTTGGAGGAGACCTAGAGAAGATTGCAGTCTTGGGAAAAGGAACGAAATGACTGAACTATACTGTTCCGAGAGATTCAGATCCTCGAAAGAGGAGATACGAATTCCAATCACAGTCCAGCACCAAATTTTTAAACGTCTCTAGTTCAATCAAATACAAGTAAAATAAGAGCCCTGTTCCTTTAAATGGCTATCGGTTCATCAAATAAAATAAAATTTTCTAATGTAAGTAAGCTTACTGGCGACAGTATTTCTGTTTACCATGACCTCCACCTATGTCATTTCCCAACGTAAACCACCTCTGCCCAGTTAGGAATGAAGGAACGTGATGTTTAATGCGGATTCTGGATTATAACGTCTTTCTCTTGAGGTTACCAGAGGTAAAATAAATCTGTTTGTGCCTCTTAAAAGTAAATGCCTGAACCCACGCATTGCACCTGTGATAGCTCGTTCCACCATACCATTGTGGCCACATTACCCAGCCCCAAGAGTGTGCTGTAACGGATGATGTGCTTAGCTTACAAAATTAGTCACGGTGGAAAAAATGCGAGTCTATTAAATGGTCAAGTAGAAGCAAGCTTCTGACGCAGAGATTATGCTATTCTCATGTCAGCAGGATGTAAAGACTCTGGATGTGAAGTCATTTTGATTTTTCACAAATTCAGCAAATTTCTTAGTTCGAGAAAATCTGTTGTGTATGGGTTGGGTTGTTTTGGGGAAGGAGACCAGACAGCGCGGTCATCGGTCTCATCGGGTTAGGGAAGGACGGGGAAGGAATTCGGCCGTGCCCTTTGAAAGGAACCATCCCGGCATTTGCCTGGAGCGATTTAGGGAAATCACGGAAAACCTAAATCAGGATGGCCGGACGCGGGATTGAACCGTCGTCCTCCCGAATGCGAGTCCAGTGTCTAACCACTGCGCCACCTCGCTCGGTGTTGTGTATGACAGACAGTGTTTTAGAAAATCTATTGTTTCCCTTTGAAATAAACAGAAGTATTTTCATTCTAAGCTGTCCAAGTAGAAAATTTTCGCAATATTAGTTCAAATTTAATATTCGCTTCTATAATGTAGGAAAGTATTTCACAGTCGCAAAACTCGCATCCGAAACGTTGACCTTACACTTAGTCGCTGACCATAAATTCTAGCTCAGAGTGACACCAGTTTAAATAACCTAATGTAGCGAAGCCTGTTTGCCAGTGCTCTTTCTCACCGGAAAATACGCAATTCACTCATTTGGCTCCATAAGTACACTGTAACAGTAATTTCTGTGTGAAATTTGTCAGTAAGCTTTTGCCTTCCAACCGGCAAAATACGGCAGAGTACGGCCGGTAAACAATTCACAAACCACGATTTAGTGCCAATAAGACGATTTCTTTAAACATTGTCGAAGCTGAGGGAATTTAGTTTCTGCTTAAATCGTCTTAAGCAGCAACGTTCACAGATATCTCAAATAGGAAAAAGCTGAATATCCAGGTACGAAGGTTGTAAAACAAACTTCCCACAGTTTGTGTCAGGTTGATCTTTTCGTCTGATAACACTGCTTAAGTATTTTGTCTAAGAGGTATCACAAGTAGTATCCCTGTAGCTGTGGGAATCATTGGTTGAAAACGAGTTTAACACCAATGGGTACAGTTCTGCTAAATTTTCACAATTATTATCAACCGAAGTCTGAGTTCATCCACAAACTGAGGCGTATTTATAATATTGGAGCTAGACTGTGTATCCTTGTCTTTCTTGAGTGGTCATTGGAAGGCGTCTAGACACACGTATACAATACTATGAATACTTCGAACGCTATGGTTAACGTTGCTCTCATAAACTACTTTTTTTTTAAAATTCTTCTGGATCTTCAGCGTGCAATATGTGTTGTAGATACAGTCTCAGACCAAAAAATTGACCGCCGAGTCGTTCACGTAAGGTGGACAATACAGTCGTGCTCCTCTCAGAATTCTATGTCTGGCAATATGCTCGATCTAGCAACATGTAGACTGCGGCACTTCCCACAGGAAGTCTTGACTCCAGTCTTAGTACATTACTCTTGACTACGACCGTAGTCTTGAGGTAAAACGCGAGACCAGCTAATATGATATTGTAGATTCGCTTGAATTACATAGCTTCAGCACCGAAAGGGGCGATAAAAATTTTGTCGATATGTGCTGTCGGTCGCCAGACGTCATATTAGCTGGTCTCGCGTTTTACCTGAAGACTACGGTCGTGTTCCAGCAGCGGTATGAATAAAATGATATTAATAATAACAGTAATAATCGAATTATGCGGCAACTTCACACTTCACAGTGGATTTTCTCGAACTAAGAAATTTGCTGAATTTGTGAAAAATCAAAATGGCTTCACATCCAGCCTATGATTCCTAGAAGAGTCTTTACATCCTGCTGACATGAGAATAGCATAATCTCTGCGTCAGAAGCTTGCTTCTACTTGACCATTTAATAGACTCGCATTTTTTTCCACCGTGACTAATTTTGTAAGCTAAGCACATCATCCGTTACAGCACACTCTTGGGGCTGGGTAATGTGGCCACAATGGTATGGTGGAACGAGCTATCACAGGTGCAATGCGTGGGTTCAGGCATTTACTTTTAAGAGGCACAAACAGATTTATTTTACCTCTGGTAACCTCAAGAGAAAGACGTTATAATCCAGAATCCGCATTAAACATCACGTTCCTTCATTCCTAACTGGGCAGAGGCGGTTTACGTTGGGAAATGACATAGGTGGAGGTCATGGTAAACAGAAATACTGTCGCCAGTAAGCTTACTTACATTAGAAAATTTTATTTTATTTGATAAACCGATAGCCATTTAAAGGAACAGGGCTCTTATTTTACTTGTACTTGATTGAACTAGAGACGTTTAAAAATTTGGTGCTGGACTGTGATTGGAATTCGTATCTCCTCTTTCGAGGATCTGAATCTCTCGGAACAGTATAGTTCAGTCATTTCGTTCCTTTTCCCAAGACTGCAATCTTCTCTAGGTCTCCTCCAAAGGTAAGTATGTGGGTCTTTAACCTGATCCAGTACAAAAATATTCATAATTTCATTTCTAGCTTTATCAAGTGCACACCCACCTGCTAGTGAAAATTAACGCGCAATTTCAATGTCTGTTCATGTGTTTCCAACAATCGCAACAGGTGTCGTTATTTCTGGTCAAACACGCACACATCTTACTGTTCATGAGTAAGCAACTGATACTTAAGCTATATTCGTGGATGCACGGTAGGTGTGCAGTTCGATTGTCGCTTAGGCACAAAAGTTTGTATCCTTATTTTAGATTCAGACACCTAGCGGCTCGTAAGAAAAACCGATACGTAACATTTGATTTTTCTTAGTTAACAATCGGATTACGTGTTGGGTTCATATCTCCGTCACAGAACTTCACATCATGCACTTCATCTTTAAATGCATGCACACTTTGTTACTTCAGAATGGAGGTATATCAGACATCTTTCGTGGTTAGATAACAGGGACGAAAGGGTCTTGATAGGAGTCACTTTTTATTACAAAAATGGTCGTCTTTTATTTTCAAGTTTAGATTTGGTTACTGGTATTGGCCAAAATGTCGGTAATTCATGACTCTTCATGGCTAATCATCAATATGATGTGATTAGATTAGATTACATTAGATTAACTCTTGTTCCATAGATCATGAATACGACATTTCGTAATGATGTGGAACGTGTCATTTTAATGAAAGATTTCTTTAAATACCATGATTCAATTTCTTTACAACAATTTTTTACACTCTCTCTCATTGCTTTTTATTTATCTCTCTCTCTCTCTCTCTCTCTCTCTCTCTCTCTCACACACACACACACACACACACACACACACACACACATTCTTTTTTATTTTTATTTGTATGTTGTGCTCGACTATCGGCGAGGCACGAAAACGCCTGTGAATGACTTTCTTAGTTTTGAGTACACTTACGAAAGAAATATAAAAACAACAATGAGAGTTACTGATTTATGATGCTCAGTTTGCAGTCAGTTCTGAGAATTATTAGTAACTACGCTCCAGTCCCTAAACCTAGTTACAGAAAGCGAATCAGACGCATTACGTATTCCAGGCCGTAGCAGCCGCGACTTGGAGACACCAGCTATGGTCACTTCCCAGACCGCTGTAGATTCACATCGGTTCGTCTTCTTCCTGCTGGTACTGTAACTGAGATTTGGCAACAAGGCAACGTATGTTTGGCAACTCTGTGATCGACGAGTTACTTCCTGGTGTGCACGGAATTAAGCCTCAAAGTTCACTTGATTTTACCTGTCATTTCCATTGAATAATCTGAGTTATTATCGCTTGAAGGGTAACAAAAGATTGAAAATTTACGGTTTTCAGCCCAGGAAAGTCGTTGCAGGTGGAAACCGCAACTAATCTCGACCTTCAAATAGCGGTTTACGAGTTCTAGTTACTATTGCCCTCGTAATAGGAAGCTAAGACCCATACCTCCTCGTCAGCTCTGTGGTAACGTGCTGACCTGTGAAAAAGCGTCTGTTACGGTTCGCAGTTCCAGTCTCACAGACTGTAACGTTTTTATCTCTTCTGTGAAAGAGCTACAAGCAATCAGATCATACATCAATAAGGAAATCGCAAGAAAATGCTTTCAGCTCATAGTGCAATGTTGAAAAACTTACAATGCTGCACAACAGGTAAGGCCTCTTTCCGCTGCTGACAAGCGAATTTTGGGTTTCTAGGAATACGTAACTATATTTATGAAATGCCACATTTGCATACCTCTTGAGTTTGACACAGCATACCAATTAAACACAGACCCAATCAAAATCTAAGTGAGTAGTATTTTACTAATTCGTGTCGATAGAGGCATGCTTGTGTACAGATACTTTCGTCGTAAGGTTATCATGGTTAGTTTTATTTCATTTCTTATAATACAGTGCACAATTTCCGTAAGGTTTCCTTTAGTGTTGTTAAAACAATAGTAAACATGAGAGAGAAATTAATCATCAACGATATATGCGAATTCTCTGATGTTACCTATGACAGTCTGACAATGCACATGCAGTTTATTGATTCCATGCATGTAGAAAACTTGTTCTGAGTTAAAGCTGTCAAACAAAGTTTGAAGAAGAATAAAATATCACTACCACACGACGGCTAATGTAGAAAATACTTTTCTGACATATTATGGCACGATGCGCTCTCCCTGCACATCTTCGAGATGCATCTGCTGCCTGCTGTCTATTAAACCTGAATAGAACAAAATGTCACAGTAGTTAGCCCTTTTTCCACATGCGACTACTTTGGGTTGAGAAGTGAAGGGAATTATGTTCAAAGTTCCATTAGATTGATACCTTCAGCAGAGAGCAGAATTGCGTTTTAAAAAATGTAGCACTGAATGTATTCGAACTCGCGACATCTTAGCTATGCTACAAGCTGACACGTAGCTACAGCAGCTCCAGAGCTCGGCAACTATTCCTCCAGAACTTTTGGATTCCACAGCACTGTGAGATTATGCATATGGCCAGGTCTTGACTTCTGAGAGACAAACAGTTACAGCTTTTCTTTTGGACTGAACGACGTTTTCTAGTAACAGATAGCGCAATAGAATAGCTCAAGTGGAAAGGAACACTTCCTATTTAAACTTCTGCATCCTACACTGTTGGCAGTTGTGTGTAGGTGGCAGTTACGTGATTTTATTTCTGTGATTACAAAATAGTCGAATGTATGCACTGGGTAGCCGAGGCAGCTAGTTCATGGTGATTCGGTCAACCAAGTAAATGAATTTACTGAACATGCTGCAAATTACTACAGGGAGCCTGTGTGTCAGAATTCTCATCCAGTGTGGCGCAACTGCGTTACGATAGAAAAATGACTCGCAGAGAAGAGGATTTCGTGGTCTGTTGGACGGATGGTAGGTTGTTATACCTATGGTCTGGGTTCGATTCCCACTTCCGTCAATGATTTTAGATAGGGAGAGACAGATTCCATTCTCTCCTGGCTACACCAAGTGAAGGAGATATAATGGTTGCGTGGTCTGAAAATTCACATTAAAGATGATATTCCTTCTTTACCAAGTAGACGGTAGGTTGAACCACAATAAAGTCTGGGGTGGCGACATGTAGAAACTCTATCACCAGTAACCTTTCTTATACTAGTTATTTATTTCAAGTGACGACACAAACGCTATGTATGGTCACAGGACACTTATTCCATCTTTTATTTGAGCTTCTGTATGTCGATCAAATTGGTTCTAAACTGGGAATGCAACTCAGACCGCCCTTAACGCGGAATTTGATCCCTTCGTGGCAATACAGCTCGGCTACAATTTGTTGTTTGTTCAAAACTGCAGATTCCTCAACACCTTCACATATTACGCGTGAATGGGATCGAATCCTGGCCCGGCACTAAAGATTTAATTATGTATTATCAAGCTCTATCATGAGAACACCTATCTGCTGGTGGATAATAATTTTGATTTTTAATGTATTTTCATTCGTTGTCAACACTAACGATATCTGACGTTTTTAACTCCCAGTGAGACACAGAACTATTTGCGAGATGACTGTAAGTTCAAGATGCTATTCTGAGCAGCTGGTGGAGAAAAATTCGGTAGCTGACGTCTCTTTGTGTGTAGTCAACAACGATATGTGTGGGGCTCTATTCCCAGTGAGCGCTGAACTCTTCGTCATATTATTTCAGTTCGTCGTGTCATTTAACGTTCATACATATTCTCAACTAGCTGCTCGTGAATAACCATAATTTTTAATGTCATTTTGTGTTAAATAGTTCAAATGGTTCAAATGGCTCTGAGCACTATGGGACTTAACTTCTAAGGTCATCAGTCCCCTAGAACTTAGAACTACTTAAACCTAACTAACCTAAGGACATCACTCACATCCATGCCCGAGGCAGGATTCGAACCTGCGACCGTAGCGGTCACGCGGTTCCAGACTGAAGCGCCTAGAACCGCACGGCCACACCGGCCGGCCCCCACCATCTGGTATCAATGCATTACCCTATCATCCATTATATATAATCATTTTCATAGTACACTTGATATTATAGATGAGTAGGACACAAGACAGGACATAGATAATGTCCGTTTGACGTCAACAGTGTGTAACATTTTACTTTTTTTGAATAGGACAATGTTCCTCTCCAATAAGTTTTAGATTAGTTCAAATAAGCTTACGCTGCAAGAGAATTCGCTTGTATTTTTCAATATGTGGTCTGTTGTCGGTTTGAAGGCCTTCCATAACATCGGCAACGTAGTGCAACTCCACCGAGGGCTGTCTGGAGTAGGGTGGAGATAGCAATGTGAAAGTTGCGAGCTGTCGAAGACGATCTTCATATTCCTAATGCGATTAGGACATCGTATACTCTTGACGACGTTTAGCACCTGTGCAGTCAGTCACCCAATTTCAGAATTCATTTTGAGTAATCCTGCTAAATTCCCAAAATATTGTCTTTTTATATTGATGAGTAATATGGATAGTCGTCACGTTCATGTGCCGTCTACAACGCAAATTTAATGTTACTATCCTAGGAACTAACCTGCAATACGTTTTGTATTTCATAATCGGAACTATCTGCATTAACCGTCATCAGAGCAATGTCAGGGAACAGAATGCAGCAGTGCCTTGATACCTACTTGAGGACCTGCTTGAGTCGTGTTCTAAGGAAAGGGTAGTTGCTGGTTCACATTATATTACACTAGCGAGAAGTACCGACTTTTCCTTTTCTCTGCAAACATCCAGAACTAAATTCAGTAACTAAATGCTAAGAATATATTTGCATTGTGCCAACTCAAAGATCAATAGATATGGATATAGATATAGATACAGATTTTTATATTTAAAGCCATTCTCGTTCTGCGTTGGAATAAACATCATTCATTATTTGCTTGTTCTTGTAACGATTGTTATTGTCATTCTCTCACTCGCAAGAGTTTTCGCATTCCTATTTGGTATCGATGCACATGAAGAGTGGCTATGAAAGAAGGGAATACTGAATGTTACGTCATGCAGAATACACTCATTTACTTCGGCTCCTCGTGATCTACGCTACAGGAGAAGTGAGATACATAAAGTTGACAGTGTGAGGACAGACCTGGTAGCACAACTGTGCAACTACACAGTGTTACCAGATAAAATGGTGCTGCGGAATCGAAAGTGTAGTGCGGACTTTGCCACAGTAGCAGACAGCTGGTAATTTAGGACCATGACCGTCGATTACACTTTGGTCAGTGCTGGTTAGAGTGCTGCAACTGTAAATGGAAGGCTTTGTTTGATAGTCTTGCGCTGATGCTGTCTGAATAAATTATGCCATTGGATACAAAGCGGTTTAGTTTTGAGACCTAACCCACGAGGGGGGAAGGCACAGTGGTCTGCTTCAGGAATTCCAAGCAATAAAACACAAAAAACAACCCAGGAAGGGAGACATGCATTTGGAATCTGTTCATCGTTACGGGGTAAAACAAGAGGGTAACATTACTGAAACAATGATCGGGCTACTTAGTATATAATAGAGCATACAGATTTCAAGGAGGAAACGTATGAAGACGCAGACTTCCTCGTTATCAATATGTGCGGCATATCTTTCGTGTTAACGAAAGTAAATTCCCGCTTTACCTCTTCTTACGTGTCAAATGAAATGAATGCCATGAGGAATAGAATATTTGTTGACTGCGTCTCTTCTTGATTCCATCCTTACCAACATATTTCTTCATTCTCGTGGTAATCATGACATTCTATGTGTATGCTGCAAAAGATTGCAAGTGGACAAATTCGACATCGAGGTGCAAAGCGTTATATTCAATTCGAATAAGCTTCCGGTGTATTTTTACTTCGTTTGTATTTTTAGATGATTATGAACGTTACGGAAAATTATCTCACATGCTTTATGTTGAATGAGAAACATTGAATGATCCGTTTTGCTTTCCCTACGTTGAAATGATATAATGTCGGCGTCAAGAGCCTTCTTCCACGCAGGAAGCTGAAACTTGTATCATTCTGGATTAATGATAATTGAATGTCTCATATGTATACATAGCCCACAAGGCGACGTCAGAAACCATCAGGGGAGAACGCCGCATAAAAACCAAACGTGCGCGCGCGTCTCCACTCTGAAGAACCGTATCGGAGAATCACGGCAAGCATTTCGCTGAAGAGCTGCCTCGTCAGAGAGCCTAGAAATGGCAGCGTCGTAGCAAGTATTTGTCAACACTCTGATAGTGCATTTACTTCCGGGTGTAGGTCGGCGTTACCTCGCTAAATTCACTTGACATTCGTTTTCCACATCGAAGACTCGTACGATATAATCCACTGCAAGATGACACAATTAGAAAGTATATTTAATTTCTGGACTCCAAGAACGGCGTTCTTCACATAAGTAACACCTGTTTGTGTGTGCATTCGGGAGGACGACGGTGCAATCCCGCGCCCGGCCATCCTGATTTAGGTTTTCAATGATTTCCCTAAATCGCTTCAGGCAAATGCCGGGATGGTTCCTTAGGAAGAGCACGGCCGATTTCCATCCCCATCCTTCCCTAATCCGAGCTTGTGCTCCGTCTCTAATGACATCGTTGTCGACGGGACGTTAAAACAGTAATCTCCACCTCCTCTGTTCGTGTGTTTAAGGTTGCGTTTCGAGGCTCAGGCAACATCGCAGTGACTATATTCCGCCTCTGGCCGCCAGTGTGTCGTTAGCTCAGAGGTTCCATTGTGCGTTGCAGTGCTTGTACTATAAGACATGGCAGTTCGAATCACGGTAGAAGCCGCTGACTACCACCTTTTATTTTCCATTTTAATTAATGGAGTTGCAAACTGCTAGTAAAAATTTCTTATGCGATATCTGAAGAATGCCTTTAAACATCAATCTTCGTCCGATTTCGACTTAGTAAATTAAGTTAATATCATGGATTTCTGCTTTGCAAATTACAAGGTGCTTCACTGTAAAATAGACCCTGAAAAGATTCAAACCGACTGTCAACGATATAAATTTGAGCTTTGTTCGTCATATAGGTCTAACATGTCAGAAGGTTGTTTATGAAGTGCACATGTTCATTAATATAGTTCCCTTCTTCTAAATTTTTGCAGTAGCATGTAACTGTAGACGTTTTCTAACACCGTCGTTAGCAATTCCTTTCCGTTCTCTGAATCCTTCAAAACGACAAATTTTTCTGGTTTAAATCTGATGACCTTAACCATCACTTCCGATCAACAATAAATACTTCATGAACCCATACATGGAACTCCAAATGTGCAGTGTTCCTGCACTGCTACAGAGCATGCATTGCAAGGTATTCACACAGTTTATCGCATAGACTTACCATAAGGAATGAAACAAGAACTGTAATACACTTTATACCACAGACGCTCACTCTGGCTTGACGAAAACATCCAAACATTGACCAAAAGTTGCACAAATAATTGAGTTTGAAAGGAAAAGAAACGAGGTATGAAGCATTTATAAATTCATCGAATGTAGTGAGGTGGTTTAATTTCGTCCCAGTCTATAAAATTAATTTCGGGCCATACTCAGCTCTTGCCGATTAATGTAATATAATACCCGCCTACTAATCAGGGCGTCTGTCTCCGTTGCTTTTGAGCGTGAATGGAAATTGTAGAAATTTTCTGTGGAGCAACATTTAATAATAAAGCGTTTTAAATCATCAAAAGCGATGAGTGGTAGCAGGCGCTTTCGATAAAGAACGGGGGAGTGCAGCGCCGCTGCTGTCGCCACGGCCGCTGCCAGTAGCCAGCAAATGGATCCCGGAGCTTTGCCGCATACGGCGTCCAGAGGAGGACAGTCTGCAGGAAATCTGCCGCAAAATCGTTGCTGGATAAAATTTTGATATCGGTGTGTCACAAAGCGAAATAGATTGAATCTGCGCTACCATTACATTCACGTCTTCAGCATTCAGACAGAAGAGGCTATAAAAATATTTTATGCCAGCTGCTCTCGATCCACTGACATTATGAACAGAAACAAGGCACGCTACCGCTAGACCACAGGCGTAATCAGCCTAGAGTTTCTCTATCATGGGACAAGTTTTCCTCCAGGAAGTGCCGCAGTCTACAGTGTTGCCAGATTGTGCAGATAACCGGACTTAGAGAATTAGCGAGTTGGCCAGTTTTTTTGTCCCATGTCGCGATCGGCGCGGACTTAGCCTCTGAAGCGGCCGGCCGCCGGTCAAGTTTTATGTCAAAGAGTGTACCTCAAGATAGAGTCTCACTTGTATCATCCAGAATGCTGTATACCAAAGGACAATATAAAAAGTGTTCTAGCAGCTACGTTCTTTTCTTTATCACATTCATTACGAATCCTGTTCCAGACTTAACGCCAGACGGCGTGAGTTGACGCGTGCCCTTTCGGCTACTTCACTGTGGACTGGCAGCCTTAACAGTCCACTACAATATTGAAGACGCCTCATGCGCATCCACAGGACATGTAGTCTGTGACTGAAAAAGTGTCGTGAAGATATCTCCATTCGCAAAAGTTTCCGGATTTGTCCCCCATTCCAATCGCCGGGAGGGGACTGCCAAAGAGGAGCTGACCATGAGAAAACGACTGAATAACCAACGGAAGGATAACAGTCTAGGAGTTGGGGCGTGGAATGTCAGAAGTTTGAACATGTTAGGAAAGCTAGAAAATCTGAAAATGGAAATGCTAAGGCTCAGTCTAGATATAGTCGGGGCCACTGAAGTGAAATGGAAAGAAGACAACGATTTCTGATCAAATTAATGTAGGATAATATCAACAGCAGCAGAAAATGGTATAAACGAAGTGGGATTCGCTATAAATCGGAATGCAGGGCACAGATAAGTTACTGTAAACAGTTCAGTGATAGGATTGTTATCAGAATCGACAGCAACCCGATACTGACAACAGTAGTTTAGCTATAGATGACGACGTCGCAAGAAGAAGATGAAGAAATAGAAAAGGTAAATGAGGATACTGAAAGAGTAATTCAGCATGTAAAGGCAGATGAAAATCTGATAATCGTGGGGGACTGGAATGCGGTTGTGGGGAAAGGAATGGAAATAGTGTTACGGGAGAATATGGACTTCATCGTAGGAGTGAGAGAGGCGAAAGACTTACTGAGTTCTGCAATAAATTTCAGCTAGTAGTAGCAAATACTTTCTTCGAGAATCACAGGAGAAGCCGGTATACTTGAAACATACCGGGAGACACGGGAAGATTCGACCTGGATTACATCATTGTCATACAGGGATTCCTCAATCAGCTATCTGATTGTGAGTCGTACCCAGGTCCTGAGTTAGACCCAGTTCACAATTTATTACTGATGAAGATTACACTGAAGTTTAAGAAAATCGGAAGAATCAGTGTGCAAGGAAGAGGGATGCTGAAGTACTGAGGAAGGTTGAGGTGAGTTCGCTAAAGATATGCATAGCACGAAAGGAATACCACAGTACGCACTTCAGTTGAGAATCCATATCTCTGAAACAATAATCACAGATGTCTGAAAGACATGGTTCAAATGGCTCTGAGCACTATGGGACTTAAATTCTGAGGTCATCAGTCCCGTAGAACTTAGAACTACTTAAACCTAACTAACCTAAGGCCATCACACACATCCATGCCCGAGGCAGGATTCGAACCTGCGACCGTAGCGCTCGCGCGGTTCCAGACTGTAGCGCCTAGAACCGCTCGGCGACAGACCTAGGTATTAGGAAGGTAACTCCGAAGAAACTTCTGATAACAGAAGAAATATTTCAGTTGATTGACGAAAGAAAAAAGAACAAAAATGTTCAGTGCAAGAAAGAATACAGTAATACACTCCTGGAAATGGAAAAAAGAACACATTGACACCGGTGTGTCAGACCCACCATACTTGCTCCTGACACTGCGAGAGGGCTGTACAAGCAATGATCACACGCACGGCACAGCGGACACACCAGGAACCGCGGTGTTGGCCGTCGAATGGCGCTAGCTGCGCAGCATTTGTGCACCGCCGCCGTCAGTGTCAGCCAGTTTGCCGTGGCATACGGAGCTCCATCGCAGTCTTTAACACTGGTAGCATGCCGCGACAGCGTGGACGTGAACCGTATGTGCAGTTGACGGACTTTGAGCGAGGGCGTATAGTGGGCATGCGGGAGGCCGGGTGGACGTACCGCCGAATTGCTCAACACGTGGGGCGTGAGGTCTCCACAGTACATCGATGTTGTCGCCAGTGGTCGGCGGAAGGTGCACGTGCCCGTCGACCTGGGACCGGAACGCAGCGACGCACGGATGCACGCCAAGACCGTAGGATCCTACGCAGTGCCGTAGGGGACCGCACCGCCACTTCCCAGCAAATTAGGGACACTGTTGCTCCTGGGGTATCGGCGAGGACCATTCGCAACCGTCTCCATGAAGCTGGGCTACGGTCCCGCACACCGTTAGGCCGTCTTCCGCTCACGCCCCAATATCGTGCAGCCCGCCTCCAGTGGTGTCGCGACAGGCGTGAATGGAGGGACGAATGGAGACGTGTCGTCTTCAGCGATGAGAGTCGCTTCTGCCTTGGTGCCAATGATGGTCGTATGCGTGTTTGGCGCCGTGCAGGTGAGCGCCACAATCAGGACTGCATACGACCGAGGCACACAGGGCCAACACCCGGCATCATGGTGTGGGGAGCGATCTCCTACACTGGCCGTACACCACTGGTGATCGTCGAGGGGACACTGAAAAGTGCACGGTGATCCAAACCGTCATCGAACCCATCGGTCTACCATTCCTAGACCGGCAAGGGAACTTGCTGTTCCAACAGGACAATGCACGTCCGCATGTATCCCGTGCCACCCAACGTGCTCTAGAAGGTGTAAGTCAACTACCCTGGCCAGCAAGATCTCCGGATCTGTCCCCCATTGAGCATGTTTGGGACTGGATGAAGCGTCGTCTCACGCGGTCTGCACGTCCGGCACGAACGCTGGTCCAACTGAGGCGCCAGGTGGAAATGGCATGGCAAGCCGTTCCACGGGACTACATCCAGCATCTCTACGATCGTCTCCATGGGAGAATAGCAGCCTGCATTGCTGCGAAAGGTGGATATACACTGTACTAGTGCCGACATTGTGCATGCTCTGTTGCCTGTGTCTATGTGCCTGTGGTTCTGTCAGTGTGATCATGTGATGTATCTGACCCCAGGAATGTGTCAATAAAGTTTCCCCTTCCTGGGACAATGAATTCACGGTGTTCTTATTTCAATTTCCAGGAGTGTATAACTGACTCAAGAATAAAAAAAGTGAGGTGACAAAAGTCATGGAGTAGCGATATACACGTATACAGATGGCGATAGTATCGCGTATACAAGCTATAAAAGGGCAGTGAACTGTTGGAACTGTCGATTCGTACCCAGGTGATTCATGTGAAAGGGTTTCCGACGTGATTATGGCCGCACGCTGGGAATTAACAGATTTTGAAAGCGGAGTGGTAGTTGGAGCTAGACGCATGGGACGCTCCATTTCGGAAATCGAAGGGAATTCAGTATTCCGAGATCTGTCAAGGGAGTGCCGGAAATACGAAATTTCAGGAATTACCTCTCACCAAAGACAACGCAGTGACCGACGGCCTTCACTTAACGACCGTGTGCAGTGGCGTTTGTGTAGAGTTGTCGGTGCTAACAGACAAGCAACACTGCGTGAAATAACCACAGAAATTAATGTGAGACATACGATGAACGTATCCATTATGACAGTGTGGCGAAATTTGGTGCTAATGGGCTATGGCAGCAGACGACCGACGCGAGTGCCTTTGCTAACGTCACCTCATCGTCTGCAGCCCCTCCCTTGGGCTTTGACCATATCCGTTGGATCCTAGACGACTGCAAAACCGTGGTCTGGTCAGATGAGTCCTGATTTCAGTTGGTAAGAGCTGATAGTAGGGTTTGAGAGTGGCGCAGGCCACACTAAGCCGTGGTTACAAGTTGTCAACAAGGCACTGTGCAAGCTGATAGTGTCTCCATAATGGTGTGGACCGTGTATACGTGGAAAGGACTGTGTCCTCTGGTTCTAGTTAACCGATTACTGACTGGAAATGATAATGTACGGCTACTTGGAGATCATTTGCAGTCCTTCATGGATTTCATGTTCCCAACAGCGATGGAATTTTCGTGGATGGCAGTGACCCATATCGCTGGCAAGATTATTGAGCTGGAATATTTTGACATCTTATTGGCAAGAAAATGGCAAGCAAGTTTCAACTTCCCGTAATCAACATTTTGCATACTTAGGTATCATTAACTCAACCAGTATTAAAACTAAGAAAATTAAAATTTTGCACGAAAAGTAATACAGAGCTTGCCTGCACAAACTGGTAAATATTCCTGGTTTACTCTTTCACAAGTTAATAATTAAAAGAATAATATTTTTTTGACCTTTTATTTTGAATAGTGTGGAAGTACAGAGTACCTACAATAAAAATTACACGAAAGTCGGTGCGTTAGATAAAAATCAACATTCACTGCGCTATCTATTCCACAGTTTTCAAATTTTTTTCGCATTGAGTTCACGGTACACTAATTATTTGGTTAAATTTCATTCCAGTATCTATTAAAGTTTCTGATTTACTAAGTTTCAAAATATTAGTAGAAGCCACAGACTATTACGTCCAGGTCTTTCGCCCCAAGCAATGAAGGAAATAAAAGCAGCTTTGAAGATTGGGATCAAAATAGAAGGTGAAAGGATATCAATGATAAGAGTCGCTAACGACATTGCTATGCTCAGTGAAAATGAGAAAGAATTACAGGACATGCTGAATGGAAGGAACAGTCTAATGAGTATATAATATGGACTGAGAGTAAACCAAAGAAATATGAGAGTAATTAAAGTAGCAGAAAGGAGAACAGGAAGAAACTAAACTCAAAATTGGTGATCACAACGTAGACGAATTTAAGGAATGTGCTTCCAAGAGAATCGATGAATTTGAGAGGTGGTGCTACATAGGAATGTTAAAATTAGCTTTACTGATAAAGTAAAGAATAGGGAAGTTTTGCGCGTAATCGACGAAGAAAGAAATATATGGAAAAAACTGACAAGAAGAAGGGACAGGATCATAGGACACATATTATGACATCAGTGAATAACTTCCATGCTATTAGAGGGAGGCAGAGATTGGAATACATCCAAGTGCTACTTTGAGCAAAAGAAAACTGCGTTACATGTATACACAAAAGTATGAAGGGGGAAGTGAAAAAAATGCAACAACAAAAGCTTGATAAAAGTATTCCTACCTTGCTTGTACGAAAACACTGATAACTATGAACTAACAAGGGAGGAAGTAAAAAAAACTAGCGTACAGGTAATACCCTGTTGTTACATATTTTACAAGTGTAATCTTAGCTTGTAACCCTCCTGTTCGCCTAGATGTAATTTTTCTTGTCTTCAAAAACGTGGCTAGCGTCACCGTTATCACTAAATCTTGTGTCCATTCCCATCAGTATTAAATGAACCTTAAGGACGTGTGTGATGACTACTGAAGGTTATAGCTTAGTCACGTAGATTTAGTAGGCGATGAATTTCAATGAAAACCACCTAATGGCAGAACAACATAAAAAGAATACTGTGCGCCATACTGCTACTAATTTTCCTGGCTATGTACAACACTTAATACAATCATTTTACAGTGTTTTAGCACGTAAATAGTGTCTCATAATAACGATACCGTGCCAAAACTTACACGAAATACTGCCACCACAATCGGCTCCGTTTTCCATTTTCTTATAATTTTATTTATTTATTTATTGGTTTGCAGTTAGTTGAAAAGTTGTACATTTTCCCACAGCCTCAGATGTGTATTCCTGATGTGTATACCGTGGCTTACAGAATCTGATTTCTAAAGTAAGGTAGAATATCGGATGCGAAACAAACATTAATTCCAAAAATCGGCTTCTTGTTTGTCACCAGTAAAATTTAGTATCATGAACTGTTTTGTGAAGAGCACGGGCAACGAATCAGCTGCATTATAGCTTTCAATGAAAAAATTTCCGAGTCCGTGCCGCATCTGAACCAGTGGAATTTACTGTTGATAAAACCGCTGTGTTTTCATCAATAATATTGAGCAATATAAAAAGAACAACTTGCAGACTGACAGAGAGGTGTTCATTTATACAAGGCTGGTTAAAATATTTACAGCGAAGAGACAAACGCAGATAGCGCTTTCCGCATCCACTCCTAAAGAAAAATATTGTGTTCATGTACACAGTACTCATCTTTTCGTGTATCGCTTTCTTTTACTTTTATTTGATTTTCATTTCAGCTGGGATTACAAAAAGCCTGAATTATAAAATCTAAAAGCGTCTACGTGATCTTGCACCTCTAACAGAACTGCTAAAACTTCGTCTACAGTCTCATATATATATATATATATATATATATATATATATATATATATATATATATATATATATATATATTGCCCCATGTTCGTTAATTTTTTTATCTCCATGATGATTTCTGTCATCCTCCCGCCTCCTGCCCCCTCCCCAATTTCTCGATGAAAATATCTAATGCAGTAAGTAAGTGGTTGAAAAAATTATGTAATGTCCAAAAATATTACTGTAGTGAACTATATTGATGAAAATGGCGGTACACTACAAATTGAAACTGTCTCTACAGTAAATAACTTACAAATTCAAGATACTGACTAAAAATTTGAAATTAAAATCTTTTTTGAATGGTTTTCAACAATTAAAACAGATCGCTCTTCAATATTCCACAAATAAGGGAATTCAATCAAAATCTCGTTTTCACCTTCTCAGGTACTGCGGCCTTAGGAAAGAGGGTACCTTCTACAAAGGTAAAATTTATGAACACTTAATAACGTCCAATCTCGCTGCTGATAATTCAGCAAGAACCCTTTTCATAGCTTCAGTGTCCACGACAAACAACACATCACTGTAAGCTGGTGCAGTAGATTCCCGCTTAAGACCAACACATTCCTGTGTCATCGACAAATGGTTCACTTCACGAAAGTGATTGTCGATTCGATGCAGTGCTGATTTCGAAGAGCTAAATCGGACATTTGATGCCATTGTGTTTCTTTGGCACGATACAGCCTTAAAAGAACGCCAGTATTCAGCTATTGGCCTTGATAGAAGTTCGTGTCTGGAAATTATGTTGAGCATCTGTCCTAGTCTCATCGGTACGTGAAGGTCACAGCGGCAAAGCGGATAAAATGCACAGCCATTTTCCCGCGCCATGCATTCTTCTAACGGCGATGCGGAAACTACGTGAAGCAAGCAACGATGCTCTCAGAGATCAAAGTCCGCGGATGCCGCAGGAGTGAGCAGTGCGTTGTTAGTTGCGCACTTTACTCCATTAATTTCCTCATCCTCCCGTTGGCAAAGTAAGGTATCCAAGGAAGACAATGGTTCGGCGTAATCAGTGGTGTAAAACATTATGCTCGGAGACACCGCGGAAAAAAGGATATAACGTCTGCTTAATTTCTTGTCCAGCATATGAACCATGATGGTGCAAAGTCCTCAACGGTAGTTACTACCTGTAATCAAATATTTTTCGGTCACCATGACCTGTTTCGCCAACCAGTTATGATGCAAGATGTTCGAAATTCTGAGAAAAGTACACTCCTGGAAATTGAAATAAGAACACCGTGAATTCATTGTCCCAGGAAGGGGAAACTTTATTGACACATTCCTGGGGTCAGATACATCACATGATCACACTGACAGAACCACAGGCACATAGACACAGGCAACAGAGCATGCACAATGTCGGCACTAGTACAGTGTATATCCACCTTTCGCAGCAATGCAGGCTGCTATTCTCCCATGGAGACGATCGTAGAGATGCTGGATGTAGTCCTGTGGAACGGCTTGCCATGCCATTTCCACCTGGCGCCTCAGTTGGACCAGCGTTCGTGCTGGACGTGCAGACCGCGTGAGACGACGCTTCATCCAGTCCCAAACATGCTCAATGGGGGACAGATCCGGAGATCTTGCTGGCCAGGGTAGTTGACTTACACCTTCTAGAGCACGTTGGGTGGCACGGGATACATGCGGACGTGCATTGTCCTGTTGGAACAGCAAGTTCCCTTGCCGGTCTAGGAATGGTAGAACGATGGGTTCGATGACGGTTTGGATGTACCGTGCACTATTCAGTGTCCCCTCGACGATCACCAGTGGTGTACGGCCAGTGTAGGAGATCGCTCCCCACACCATGATGCCGGGTGTTGGCCCTGTGTGCCTCGGTCGTATGCAGTCCTGATTGTGGCGCTCACCTGCACGGCGCCAAACACGCATACGACCATCATTGGCACCAAGGCAGAAGCGACTCTCATCGCTGAAGACGACACGTCTCCATTCGTCCCTCCATTCACGCCTGTCGCGACACCACTGGAGGCGGGCTGCACGATGTTGGGGCGTGAGCGGAAGACGGCCTAACGGTGTGCGGGACCGTAGCCCAGCTTCATGGAAACGGTTGCGAATGGTCCTCGCCGATACCCCAGGAGCAACAGTGTCCCTAATTTGCTGGGAAGTGGCGGTGCGGTCCCCTACGGCACTGCGTAGGATCCTACGGTCTTGTTGTGCATCCGTGCGTCGCTGCGGTCCGGTCCCAGGTCGACGGGCACGTGCACCTTCCGCCGACCACTGGCGACAACATCGATGTACTGTGGAGACCTCACGCCCCACGTGTTGAGCAATTCGGCGGTACGTCCACCCGGCCTCCCGCATGCCCACTATACGCCCACGCTCAAAGTCCGTCAACTGCACATACGGTTCAAGTCCACGCTGTCGCGGCATGCTACCAGTGTTAAAGACTGCGATGGAGCTCCGTATGCCACGGCAAACTGGCTGACACTGACGGCGGCGGTGCACAAATGCTGCGCAGCTAGCGCCATTCGACGGCCAACACCGCGGTTCCTGGTGTGTCCGCTGTGCCGTGCGTGTGATCATTGCTTGTACAGCCCTCTCGCAGTGTCAGGAGCAAGTATGGTGGGTCTGACACACCGGTGTCAATGTGTTTTTTTTTCCATTTCCAGGAGTGTATTAGTAACCTACAAGTAAAGATGGGTAGACAAGAATAAGATTGGAAAACCGAGAACTATGTGCTCAGATTAGAAAGCATGTAACACAGGGATGCACTCTTTCGCCACTACTATTCGAGCTATACATCGAAGAAGCAATGACAGAAATAAAGGAAACGTTTAAGACTACGATTTAAATTCAGGACGAAAGGATATAAATGATAAGATTCGCTGATGACATCTCTATCCTCAGTGAAGAAGATTTACAGGATCAGTTGGAATGAACAGTCTAATGAGTACAGAGTGTGAACTGAGAGTCACTCTAAGAAAGACGAGAAGCTTAACCTCAGGACTGGTGATCACGAAGTAGACGAACTTAAGGAATTCTGCTACTTTAGAAGCAAAATAACCCATGACATATGAAGCAAGGAGGACACAAAAAGCAGACTGGCACTTGCAAAGAGGACATTCCTGATCAAGAGAAGTTAACTAATATCAAACATAATTTTTAAATTTTAATTTGAGGAAGAAATTTCTGAGAATGTACCTTTGGAGCACAATACCGTACGGTAGTGAATCATGGATACTGGGAAAACCGGAACAGAAGTGAATCGAAGAGTTTGAGATGTGGCGCTACAAAAGAATGTTCAAACGTAGGTGAGGTGGTAAGATAAAGAACGAGGTGGTTTCACGCAGAGTCCTCGCTGAAAGGAACATATGGAGGAGTACACTGAGAAGAAGGGACAGGTGTCAGAGCTTGTATTACAACGTCACAGAATAACTTCCATGGAATTAGAGGGAGCTGTAGAGGGTAAAAATTGTGGTGAAAGACGGAGATTGGAATACATCCCACAATTAACTGAAGACGTAGGTTGCAATTGCTACTGTCAGATGACGAGGTTGGCACAGGAGAGAAATTCGTGGGAGGGGGGGGGGCATCAAACCAGTCAGAAGATTGATGACTATAAAGAACATGAATCTTACGTCGTGGGTGTAGACAGACAGACTGTGTCTGATGCTATTATTTAATTCCACGTAATTATCTGTACTGCAGAATCGGAAGTGTCTACCCATTACAAAGAAGCACGAACTATTCACTTACTTAAGCATGTAAATAATAAAATAAATGTTTTGAGAGAAATGTTAATCAGGATGAATATTTCTTTTTTGGGCTAGCAATAGAAGACAAATGACCCTTTGGGTTATAATGTCGACAGCAAAGTGCACGAAGACGTGTAGAGTGGGCATAGTTTACTGCGCATGTCGCCAACATTAAACGAAATTTAATGTATTAAATTGTTGTTTACATTTTGCGCCAACTTTAATATTACATGTATGCGGCCTATTTTTGTGCTTTTGGTCGTTAGTAACAACTGCGTTGAATGACTATTGCTGATATAGATGACTACTGCAACAGCCGAAAAAAGTTGCTAGGAACTTTAGCGACTCAGCCGATTAAAATAGCCAAGCAAAGCAGCTATTGGCGAACACCGTTTCTAATATAATCTTGAAACTAAATACAGCGAAACTAGTACTGTGGTGCATTTGTCAAATTTCTAGTATAACTTATGTATACACCTACATCTATACACTGAAAGCCACTTTATGGCATATGGGGCGGGTTACTCGGTGTGCGCTTTTCCTGTTCCAGTCGTGAATGGTGTGCAGGATGATCTGTTATTGGTGTGCCCAGTGTGACCTCGAATCCCTCTAATTTTAGCGACAAATTCTTCTCACAAGACATTCGTAGGAGGAAGCAATATATCTGTTGATTCTTGAAGGAACCTAACCTCTTGGAATTTTAAGGAGGACTGTACTTCTATAAAACTCAATGAAAAGTTTGTTCACAAAAAGTCAAAAGTAGAAAATATTTATAATAACCATTTTAAGCGTTGTAGAGAAAATAACATCCAGCTATTCATTAGATAACGCAAAGCAGTATATGGAAGAGTCAATACCTATGCAACTTGATAAAATTGAAATTCAATCCAGCTCTCCTGTTAAAATTAGGACAATGACAATTTCACTCAAAAGTAAAAGCCTGCATGGAATTGATGGTCTTTCCAACAGAGTACTAAAAGCCTGTTCCCAGCAGATAAGTGGGATTCTCAATCACATACATAGTAGTTCACTGAAAGAGGGCATCATTCCAGACAGACTCAAATATGCTATTGTTTAACTGTTGCATAAAAAAGTGTATAGGTCTGATGCTAACAACTACCACCAAATCTCACCTCTTACAGCCTTACACAAAATTTTTGAAAATGTTATTTATTCAAGAATAGCTTCACATATTTGTGAAAATGAAGTGCTAACAAAATGTTAGTATCGTTTTCTCAAAGGCTTTTCAACAGAAAATGCTTTATATGCTTTCACTTCTCCAATAACAAATGCTCTGAATAACCGGACATCACCCATTTGGATATTTTGTGATCTCTTAAATGCTTTTGACTGTGTGAATCACGAAATTCTTCCAGATAAGTTTAAGTGTTGTGGTATCAGCGGGACAGTGCACAAATTAATTGGAAGAATGCAGAAGGTTGAAATTAACAATACAGATAGGCCGCAAAAGTCAGCAGAATCCTGCAACTTGGGAGGTATCAAGAATTGTGTCCCACAGGGTTCAGTCTTGGGTCCCTGATTGTTCTTAATATACGTTAACGACTAGCTGCTCTATATTCCTGAAGATGCAAAGCTAGTTCTTTTTGATTAGGATACGAGTATAGTAATCACACCCAAAAAACAAGAATTAGCAGAAGATATTATAAAGAATGCCTTTCAGAAAAATATTAAGTTGTTCTCTGCAAATGGGCTCTCACTAAATTTTGAGAAAGCACAGTATATACAATTGTGTATAGTAAACAGCATAGCACCGTTGATAAATATAGACTTTCAACAGAAATCTGTTAATAACGCAGAACATTAAAAATTTCTAGTTGCTATTTTCATTCACTGCTTTCATATGGCATCATATTTCGGAGTAAATCATCACTAAGCGAAAAAGTATTCATTGCACAAGTCTATAATTGGAATAATAACTGATGCCCACTTGAGATGACCTTGCAGACATTTATTTAAGGAACCCGGCGTATTTACAGTACCTCCGCAATACATATGTTCAGTTATGAAATTTGTTATTAATAATTCATCCCAGTTCAAAAATAATAGCGAAGTACATAGCTACAACACTAGAGGAAATGATGTTCTTCCCTATTCTGGATTATATCGACTGTGGTCCAGAAAAGGGTGAATTATGCTGCCGCAAAAATCTATGGTCATTTGCCATATAGCATTAAGAGTCTGTCACACAGCCAATCAACATTTAAAAACAAATTAAAAGAATTTCTGAATGACGAAGCCTTCTACTCAACACATGAATTTTTAGATATGAAGTAGCAACTAAAAAAAATTGTGCAATGAAAACTTACGCTAAACTGATACGTTCCACATCATTACGAAATGTCGTATTCATGATTTATAGAATAAGTATTAATGTAATGCAATGTCTCTCTTGTAGTGTCTGCCAACGGAGTTGGAAAAACATCCCTATGACGCTTTCGCGCTTTCTAAGTGACCTTTTGAAGAAACGCACCGCCCTTTTCGGATCTCTCTATGTCCTCTGTTAGTCCTGTCCCATACTGATTAACAATATTCATGTATTGGTCGAACGAAGGTGTCAGCTACCTCTTTCACTGAATGGGCTACACTTCATAACGACTCTTCAATGAATCTCAGTCTGGCGTCTGCCTTACTTGTGATTAGTTTTATGCGGTCGTTCCACTTCAGATCGCTCCGTGCGCGTGCATGTTTAAAGAAGTAACTGTTTCCAGTGATTGTTCTGTAATTGTGTAATGATACAATAAAGGGTTTTCCAACTGTGTATTCGCAATACGTTACACTTGTTTATGTTGAGGGTCAATTACGACTCCCTGCACCAAGCGTGGATCCCTAGCACGCCATCCTGCATTTTATGGCGTTGTGTCTTCTCTGTATACAGCAACATCATCCGTGAAAAGCCTCATGGAACTTCCTATGCCGTCTACTACGTCAATTATATATATTGTAAAAAGCAATGGACCTGTAACACAACCTTGGGATACGCTCGAAGTCAGTTTCACGTGTGCGTAATTAAGGAGTCTGACGAAATAAAGATGTTAACACCTTTATTTTTGTGACGACGGATCAATTACACATGTATCACAAATATCGTACAATATAAGATGAAATTACGGGAAGTATGGCAATTGCTGTGAGCAGTAGACATGCTTCTAGGTACCTCAACTGCAAGCGAACGGACCACCATTGTGGTTCGAACAGGAAGGAAGACAATCTGGACATTACTTTCAGTTAAAAGATAAAAGACAAATGTGTTCTGATTTGATAAATTTTTGGGACAAGATATACACTTCCGTTGTCAATGGCGATGCTTTGGACGTAAGGTGGGCAGTGGTCCGACCTGAAGCCTTTTACGCGTCAGAAAATCGGAACCTTTAAGAACAGGATTACTTATAAATCTAGAACTTGTGAAAAGAAAGATACTCGGAAGATCGAAACATGTGAGAGAAGTTATGTCGGTGCTTGACACTGTAGGTGAGGACTGGCTCGTGTGACTCCATTGTTTGTATGAAGGCTATTGTACTTGACGTTATGAGTATGTTTTGCGCCCGACACGTGTCATTGTAAAACAGTTTTGAACAAGTGACCGTTTCTAGCACCTACGTCGTGGGTTGCAGATCTCCTGCGCGACTTCATGTCGCACTTAAGAATATCTAAAGATTTTGTTGCAGAAGTACCTGGTGGGTTTTTATGCTACGTTATTATGTTGATTGGTGCCCTCATAGCTTCTTTTCTGTCAAGGCAATTTCTATTCGTCTTCTTAAAGATCTGAATTCAATTACGTTCAGAATTTTTCCTCTTTCTAACGTCAGCTATATAGGACGTGTCTCAGCGTTCGTCAGATGTTGTTTCATGGCGAGAATCTTTAGTACTGCTATATCTGCCTGTATGTGGAGCTTTTGATTTAATTTTTTTTATCTACCATTGTCCGACACTGTTCTAATATCGCCACTGGTAGCCAGTCTTGCTACCAGCACACGGTATTCACAGGAAGGGACAGTTTTACGTCTCATCGACGACAAAGTCATTAGAGACAGGGCTACAGCTCTGATTCTGGAAGGAAATCAGCTGTGCCTTTTCACGAGCTCCACCATTTGGCTCATTCGATTAATGGAACATCGGATGTTCGCACGGGGATTCGAATCGCCGTCCAGTACTTTGCCACTGCGCCACCTCGCACGGTGGCATCACTCACAGGATATCGCAGCACCTGCGCTACCGCCTCCAGCGAGGCAGCTCCGTCGCCGGCTGTTCTCACGCGTCGGCGGAGTGGGCGGCAGTGACTCACGAAACGCGGCGCCCGTCTCTGCGCCACAGGCGGACGCCGCCGTGTGTAACTGCGTGGGGGCCGTCTGAAAGCGTTGCGAAGCACGTCGCAGTAAAAACACTCGGCCTGCACACAGGAAGCCGGACTTGGACCATCGGACCTACGGTTAACTGTGACCGCAACTCTTTCGAGGAACGTCATCAGCAACTGCCGACTCTTACTGTGCAGTTTTAAAACATTATTCTATCATCAGGTTCTGATGAAGCAAAGAGCGCTCCGGATAGTTCCAGTCCGGTGTCTCCCATGATTTTGGATTTCATATATAATGACTCACAAAAATGTGAAGCACACAGGAGACACGATCAATGTATTTTCGTACACGTGCACGCCATCGGCGGCTATACACATGATTAGGGTTGCAATTCTCTGCGACAGGCAGAACAGCCACTGTAGTGCATTACTCTGTTGGTCTTCAGTGTTGTTACGTATGCGTCGAAGGATATGTAAGAGGCGCGAGTAGCGTCAGTTGTTGACTGATCACTGTGAAGGACACGGAGATGCTGCATACTCGTGTGAGATGGAGTTATCAGTTTGGGAGGGGCCATACTGTTGACCTCCGTGGGCCAGCTGGTCGAATTGCGCAATATCCAGATTTGTGGAACATTCAGATGTCACTGCGGCCCGATGTTGGATTGCATGTGAACACGAGAGCAGACGTACTCATCTTTCAGGTTCCAGTGGACTACGTCTGACCACCACAGCTGAGTTTCGCCGTAGTTCTGCACCAAACACATCGTTACCCTTTCACGTATGCCCCTGCCATTCGGAAACAAGTAACTGAGTATCTGAAACATTCTGTGTCAGCCACACCTCTGGCCGGAGATTAGCAGCCACCAGACTAGGGAATAACAGCCTCCATGTGTAAGCTACCACTAACACCACAAGACAAACTGCTGCGTCTGACTGGGAAGCTTGTAAGATGAAGGCAGAGCTCAGCATCCGTAGCATCGTCCACAGAACCGACTGCAGACTTTTGGTGCAAAGCCGAGTGGAGGGTCTGGATCTGAGTTGCAGACGATTCTGCGACAGTGAAGGCTATAGGTTCCTCGACTTGCGCCAAGGGGTGGTGCGATCTCGGGTTCCGCTTAATAGGTCAGGTGTCCACTACACGCAGGAGGCGGCTACACGGGTAGCGGACCTGTGTGGCGTCGACTGGGCGGCTTTTTAGGTTAGAGGGTCTCGAGGAAACGCAGGAGGTCTTCAGCCTCAAATGCTGCACGTCCAGAACAAGAGGAGAGTAGATCTAGGAAGCGTAGGTATTATAGTAGTAACTCGTCGTAGCTGAGTTAGGAAACACCAGAGCTTCAAACGCTAATTCACAGCAATGAAACTCAAATCGTTAGAAGTACTGAAAACTGGCTAAAGCAGGAGATAAGTTTAGGCAAAGTATTTACAAAGAGCCTAACGGTGTCCAGAAAAGATGCATTAAATATAATTCGTGATGGCGTGTTTGATGCTGTTAAGATACAGTTTATACTCCAGCGAAATTAAAATAAATGCACTGCTGGCCACCGTAAATGCAACACCCTGAAGGAAGCATCCGAATCAAGTGAAATTTACACCATGGGTTTGCAGCGATGAGATACGCAACTGATTAGAATTTCAGCGCAGACGCACATCACGTACGCCTGTGGCGTCACCTCATAGCGCCATTTAAGGCTTGGCGATTTCGACGAGTGTACGTTCGGCACGTGTGTTTACCTTGTGGTTGTTTCACAAGACGATCAGTTATGCCTCGTAGACAACAGCGAACATCGTTTGATCAAGTATCCGAGTTCGACAGAGGAAGGATAGTGGCTTACCGAGATTGTGGATTATCATACAGAGAAATCGCTAGTCGTGTTGGACGAAACCAAACAACTGTAATGCGGATATGTGACCGTTGGATGCAGGAGGGTACGACGGACCGACGTGGTCGATCGCATTCACCTCGGTGCACCACTGCACGTGCTGATAGGCAAATTGTGCGCATGGCAGTGACGGATCGCTCAGTGACATCCCGAACCATAGCACAGCACATTGCGTCTGTAACGCATCATCCAGTGTCTGCGCGTACCATTCGACGCCGTTTACAGCAGAATGGTCTGTCCGCAAGACGTCCACTGCTTCGTCTACCATTGACGCAGAACCACAGACGTCTCCGTCGCCAATGGTGTGATGACAGACGGATGTGGACGGCAGAATGGAATGACGTTGTCTTTACTGACGAGGCACGCTTCTGTCTGCAGCACCACGATGGTCGGATTCGAGAGTGGAGACACCGTGGAGAGAGGATGCTGGACAGCTGCATTATGCACCGCCACACTGGTCTTGCACCGGGTATTATGGTATGGGGTGGTATTGGATATTACTCTCGCACGCCTCTAGTACGCATTGCCGGTACTTTAAATAGCCGGCGCTACATATCCGAGGTGCTGGAGCCAGTTGTCCTTCCTTACCTTCAGGGCTCGGCCACAGCCATATTTCAACAGGATAATGCGCGACCACACGTGGCACGCATTGTCCAAAGGTTCTTCGTCAATAACCAGATTCAATTGCTTCCCTGGCCGGCTCGCTCTCCGGATCTTTCGCCGATAGAAAACATGTGGTCCATGGTTGCTCAACGAGTGACCCAGATTACATCCCCAGCTGCCACACCAGATGATCTTTAGCAACGTGTGGAAGCTGCTTGGGCTGCTGTACCCCAGGAACACATCCAACGTCTCTTTGACCCAATGCCGAGACGTGTGGCAGCGGTGATCTCCAACAATGGCGGCTACTCTGGCTACTGATTCTGGCAGGAACCACATGTCACAGACGTCTGTAAACGTAATCATTTGATACTTGGTCAACATGTTATCTACAAAATAAATCTTGTTGTGCTACCTCTTGTCTTTCTTGGTGTTGCATTTACGGTGGCCAGCAGTGTAGTTCCTGTGCATAGGTATGGGTAGAGATTATACTTGATAACTGGAATAAATTAATGATAGGTTCCTTTTACCGACCGCTGACTTAAATGATACAGTTCCTGAAAGATTCAAACTAAACTTGAGTATCATCTCAAACAGGTATCCTGTTCATACTGTTATAGATTGTGGTGATTTCACTCTACCCTCTATATGCTGGCGAAAAAACATGTTCAAAGCCGGTGATAGGTACAACGCGTCGTCAGAAATTGTACTAAATGCTTTCTCCGAAAATTATTTTGAACAATTAGTTCAGGACTCCACTCGAAGTGTAAATCGTTGAGAAAACATGCTTACCTCTTAGCAACAAATAATCTTGAGCAAATGATCGATACAGGTATTAGTGACTGCATGGTAGTTACAGCAAGAATAAACACCGTTACATCTGAATCCACCACAAATAAACGCAAAATATATCTTTTTCTTTTTTTAAAAGAAAGCAGATAAAAATTCTCTTGACACATTCCTGAGAAACAATCTCCGCTCCTCCTAATGTGACTATGTAAGCGTAGATCAGACGTGGTTTAAATTCGAAGAAATAGTATCGACAGTAGCTGAGATTTATGTACTACCAATTAAATTTATAAGAGATAGTAGTGTTACCCGTGTACATGAAACAGGTCAGCACACTGTTGCAAAAGCAACGAAAAAAGCATGTCAGATTTAACCTTCAGTGCGAGATGCTTTTAATAGTTTCCACATCCAAATTCTGTGTTGGAAATCAGGCATAAAACCCAAAGTGATTATGATCGTTGGTAAAGTTCACTAGCGGCAAGACGTAACCAATAACTTCATTGCGTGATGGCAGTAGTAACGCTACGGATGACAGTGCCACTGCAGCCTAGTTACTAAACATAGTTCTATAAAATTCCTTCACCAAAGAAGACAAAGTAAATATTACAGAATTTTAATGGAGAACAAGTGCCAACATGAGTAACTGAGACGTAGATATCCTTGGTGTACCGAAGCAGCTTAAAGGACTTACTAAGGGCAAGGCCTCTGGTCCATACTGTGTACCAATTACGTTCTTTTCAAAGGATGCTGATGTAACAGCTTCGTATTTAGCAATCATATACAACAGCTCGCTCGTTGAAATTCCACACGTAAAGACTGGAAAGTTGCACGCGTCACATCGGTATGCAAGAAAGAAAATTGGAGTAATTCGCTGGATTAAAGACCCATATCACTAATGTCGATTTGCAGTAGGATTTTGGAACGTATACTGTGTTCGAACACATGAAAACGATTTATTGAGAAATAGCCAGCACGAATTCAGAAAATTTCGTTCCTGAAAAATACAACTAACTCTTTACTCTCACGAAGTAATGAACGCTATCCAAAGGGAGATGTCAACTTGATTCCATGGTTTTAGATTTCCGGAAGGCTTTTGACACTGTGCCTCACAAGCGACTTACAATTAAATTTTCGTGCATGTGGAATATCATATTAGTTGTGAGACTGGATTCGCGGTTTTCTGTCACAGATATCACAGTCAGTAGTAATTAACGGATAGTCATCGATTCTAAAAGAAGTGATATGTGGCCTTCCCCAGAGAAGTGTTATAGGCCCTTTGCTGCTCCCGAACAATATAAACGATTTAGGAGACAATCTAGGCAGTTCTCTTACATTAATTTCGGATGATGCTGTTATTTACCGTCATTTAAAGTCATGCGATGATCAAAACCAGTTGCACAATCATTTAGGCAAGATATCTGTAAATGGAATCCGTTAAATTTCAGTTACACGATAAATCACATAAATCTAAATGCTGTGAATTCAACTAAGCGATTAAGGATTACAATTATGAATTACTTAAATTGGAACCATCACACATATAATGTTGTGGGAGGGCGAAACAAAGACTGCAATTTATTGACAGAACACTTAGGATGTTCAACAAGTTTACTAAAGAGACTGCCTTCACTACGATTGTCTGTCCCCTTTCGAAGTATTTCTGTGTGGTGGGGCTCGGATAGGATTGACGGTGGACATCGAAAAAGTTCAGAGAAGGACCAGCTCGTTTTGTACGAGTATTATCGCGATACAGGGGAGAGAGTACTGCAGACGTGATACAGGATCTGGGATGGACATAATTAAAACAAAGGCGTTCGTCGTTGCAGTGGGATCCTCCCACGAAATTTCAAACACCAACTTCCTCCTCCGAATGTGGAAATATTTTGTTGACGCCGACCTACGTAGGAAGAAATGATTATGATAATAAAATAAGAGAAATCAGAAATCGTGTGGAAAGATTTGAATGTTCGTTTGTCTCGCTCGCTGTTCGAGAGTGGAACTGCAGAGAAATAGTATGAAGGTGGTTCGATAAACTCTGTGCCAGGCATTTACGTGTGAATTGCAGGGTAGTGATGGAGATGCAGATGGACTGCTGATGAATGGCCTCGCATTCTGTTTAGCGATGAGTCGCAGTTCTGCTTTATGCTCGATGACCATAGTCGGCGACTATGGAGGGGCCCTGGGGACGGGTCCCAGTCTTGCAATGTTTTGGAGAGGCACAACTGCGTTGCTTCCAGCGTCATGGGCCGGGGAGTCACCGGATACGACTTCAGGTCGCGGCTGGTAGTGACCGAGGGAACTGTGACGGCAAAGCGGTACGTCACGGACACCCAGCGTTCTAACGTCTTACACGTCTCATGCAACAGTATTGTGTTGCCATTTTCAACAGGAGTTTCCTTGTCCATACTACAGCTGTTGATAAAACATCAAAATATCGATATTTTTTCCTAAGGAATTCGACAAATATCGACGATATAGCTTCCTCTTCCCGATATATCGGTATACAGATATCAAAATCGCAATTTCGAGTGCCGATATTTTTATTTTATATTACATTTTTCGCAATTTTCCGTAAATATTTGAAACTGGTCTTTTGAAATTATAGTACTTTTACTGTGTGAAAGAGTCTTACCACTTTTCGAGCTTTCATCATGTCGAATCTTTCTCTTTGACTGTGTGAAACAAGTATAAATGGCCCAAAGAAGATGTCCGATTGCACTGGAGGGCGACGGTGTGAGTGGAATAACAAGATCTCTGATGTGAAGAAACAACACACCAGTTGCGTTGAAAAACAATTTTTAAATCAACTCGGGTGATATTTTTTCACATTGACAGTCTTCAGAAACAGTTGCTGAAAATGATGAACGGAAATATAATTGACAGGACTGTCGGAGACATGTGAAGGGAAATGCTGAGGTAATCGATGTTTGGCGCTACCAACAGAAACTGGAACGTTTAAGTTGGCAGAAACGGAAAAAAAAGAAAAGAAAAAAACTGAGAAGTCGACTGAAGTGATCCAGACAAATTAGATATGTGACGAAACCGAGCGACGGACCTAACGGACACCTTTTATTGTGGCACTTACATGCACTTACCATTGTTAGCAAAGTAGTTATCGCACCTCGTGAACGTGCATCGTTTTCCTTTCAATTCTTGCTCTGAGTGGGATAGGCAAGCTGCTAACTCGTTGATATACAGAATATCTAATAATAAATTAATACTTAAATATACAGGTCTAAAACGGCAATATATTTACAATGTGTAGCCGATATTTTGATAGGTCTGTGGGTCGATACTTTTTCCGTCGATATGACAATGTATCATTGCTTTACTCGATATATTGGGAGGCTATGACGAGAATTCTTAAGTATCGATATATCGGACTCCCGATATTTTTAAAAACATCAACAGTACTAGTCTATTCATGAACTGACTGCGTGGTACTGAGGTACTCCCACGGACGGCAAGATCCCCACCTCCTCCCCAACAGAACACGTGTGGCACCGGCTCGGCCGTCGACACCGCCCCAGTTCCAGTATCGAGGATATCGCAGACCAGCTACACAACAGTTGTGGGCCAGCTTGCCTCAGGAGAGGATACATCGGCTCTATAACGTCCTTTCCAGCCGAATCAGTGCGTGCATCCAGCCCGGACAGGATGCAGCACCATACGGATACAGTGGGATCATGGTGCAAAGTTCTTTCTAAATATGACCCCATTTTGTAATCACTGAACTGACATCACATACCATCTCAACCCGTGAAGTTTCACTTCGTTTCCACCTCACCTTCTCACTGCTAAACTTTTTTTTTTCAGGCAATTCAGCTTCTTCGTTTTGTGCTTTGTATTGTGAATGCTCAGCCGATATGAAACACGAAGGTTATTCTAAAAGTAAACAACGATTTGATGCGACCAGCTGCGCAATTCTGCCCCACCCGCATCGTCGTATCATAGACCTTCCAAATGGTTAGTGCCAGTATCCTGCTAAGAGCGAGTATGAACGGTCGTGTACTGTTTGGTCATGTGTTTTTGTGAGTAAATTTACAGCCAAACGTGAGTTTTAAGTTACGGAAATTACAATTCTATGGTATAAATGGAATAGCGTATGAGTGGTTTAAGTCATATCTACAGAACAGGAAACAAAAAGGTTTTTAACATGTGTCAAGTGATTTAAATAAGTTTGCCACTTCATCTAAATAGGGTGAAATTACATTAGGTGTTCCACAGGGTTCAATCATGGTTCCCCTTCTGTTCTTGATACATGTGAACGACCTTCCTTCTTATCTGAAACAAGAAGCTGAACTGACACTGTTTGGTGGTGATACAAGCATCATTATTAATCCAGTAAAAGAAACTCAATTTGAAAATGATACACATAAGGTCTTTGGGAAAGTCATTAATTGGTTTTCTGCAACTGGACTTGCTCTAAACTTTTAAAAAACACAGTACATCCAATTTTCTGCTGCAAAAAGTACATTTCCTTCAATAAATATAGCACATCAACAGAAGTCAGTAGCCAGGGTAGAGCATACTAAGTTTTTTGGTGTACATATAGATGAGAATCTTAATTGGAAAATTCATATTTTGGATCTTCTAAAGCGACTAGGTTCAACAACTTTTGCAATCAGAAGAATTGCCAATTTTGAGGTTACAGAAATTCGTAAGCTAACATACTTTGCATACTTTCACTCGCTGATGTCGTATGGAATAATATTTTGGGGTAACTCAACACTTAGACAAAAAGTATTCACTGCTCAAAAGAAAGTGGTTAGAATAATGTGTGGTGTTCATAGTCACAAATCTTGTAGACATCTTTTTAAAAGATTGGGAATTCTTACAACAGCCTCACAGTATATTTACTCACTAATGAAATTTGTTCTCAAGAACATCGACCAGTTTAGAAAGAACAGTGATATTCGTGATTATAATACCAGATAAAAGAAAGACTTACACTAGCCTTTACTCAACCTATCTTTGGCACAGAAATGGGTAAAATATGCTGTTATAAAATTTTTTGACAAATTACCAGATGAAATAAATGTCTGGCCGACAGCAGTAATAGCTTCAAAAATAAATTGAAATCATATCTCCTTGACAACTCCTTCTATATCACAGATGAATTCTTAAATAGGAATAAATAAATTTATAAATATAGTATATACATGTTGTGCCATTTAAAGGAATGGGGTAAATAATAGAAACATGAATCCTTAACGCTGTACTGTATATATGTATATCAAAAACATCTTGTTTCATATGTGCATTTCTTGTGCACTTGACACGTTCCACATCATAACGGCTACCGTACCGTGTGATTGATCAACGGAACACGTAACCAACTAATTAACTAACTAAGTATGTAAGTAACACGGTTTGTGAATGGCAGAATATCCGCCTTATAGAAACTGATCGTCAGACGATCGAAATCTCAGTTCGGTTCTATAATAGTGCACCACGTATAATGGCAGACGGACGGATATTCGTGATGAAGAACGATCGGGTCAACCCTCAGCTGACTGACGAACTCAAAATAAGGGAGTGAGGAAATATTGAACAGTACAGACGTTTCACTGTTGATAGACCGAGTTTGTACTTTTCTGAAATTTTTCGATTAGTTCTTTATCATATTGTTAGTAGTAATTTGAGATACAGAAAAGTGTGTGGCAGGTGCATTTCTCGATTTTTGACAGATGAACAGCGAAAACAAAGGATTGGGAACTGCACTGGCTTCTATTACTCGGTGCAAGGAGACCTCTTTGTTATTGGTGGCGATGCCTAGTTTTCGCATGCAAGCGCGGAAACAAAGCCCCACTCGATGGGATGGCATCATTCACTATCCCCAGTACAACCAAAAAAGGCAGGCAAATTGTGAGCACCAGGAAAATTACGGCAACAGTGTTTTGGCATCAAAAGTGCGCCCTACTCGTCGACTTTATGTCCATATAGAGGAGAGACCGGAAATACAGCGGTCTACTACCAGACCCCTCACCGACTCCGCCACCTCGTTCAAAACAAACGTCGTGGTTGCCATCGCCATTGTGCTTCTTCACGCGCGATCGCACTTTGCTGCCTGCATTGAGAAAGGATTTGCTTCGGCAACTGAAGTGGTGGATTTTTGGACGTCCGCCTTGAAGCCGATACTCGGCCCCGAATGATCACTCCAGCAAGCTTTTTACCAAATCGATGGATTTTTTGAGAGGAAATCACTATGGAAATTGCAACGAACTGATAGAAGACATTAGTGGCTGGGCCATCAACTTATTGGCAACTGAGTATGCGGAGGGCACATGAAAACTTGTGGAGCACGACAATCAATGTTTAAATTTCAACGGCTGTTGCGCAGAAAAATAGTTCAGATATTATGGCTCTAAGCACTATGGGACTTAACATCTGAGGACATCAATCCCCTAGACTTAGTACTGCTTAAACCTAACTAACCTAAGGACCTCACACACATCCATGCTCCAGGCAGGATTCGAACCTGCGACCGTAACAGCAGCGCGGTTCCGGACTGGAGCGCCTAGAACCACTCGGCCACAGCGGCCGGCTAAGACGTTATGATACGTTGTACACTGGTTGACGATTGCTAAGGAACAATTGCCAGCTACTACGGAATAATCGACAGTTGCTACGGAACCCCCGACCAATTCTAGTAAAAGGAAATGTAGAGGGCGGGACGTGTTAACTGCAACGAAGCCTGTACACAAACGGTCTTTATGCATTCGACAGTCCATGAAATACGGTGTCTGACGAAGATTGCTTTGTAACCGATAAGTGCGACATTCCGTGTGGTACGGCAACATATCTCCAAGACAGCATTTGAATGCTTAATATTGTGGACAGGCAGTTCGGTGACTCGAAGCCTGTAAAAGCGTCAATACTGTGGCCACAATAATGGGTGTGACAAAATGTCATCTCGCGATTAAAATAAGCCGCTGAAGGTGTAAATGCTATGCGGAAGCATGGCGGTAGCCGTAGACGAACCACCACACTGCTAGAGGATCGATACGTAGCCCTGGTAGCGAAAAGGACGAGACGTCTCACCCCTAAGAACACTGCTGCAGATGTTGCAACCGCTACAGCTTCACGTGTCTCTTTCACAACCATTTCGGAACGATTAAATTAGGATGGTTTATATGCTCGGAGGCGTGTTAAATCCATCCCACTTCAACACCAACAACGTCGAAAAAGACTTCGATGGTGGATGAAGCATGTTGGTTGAGGTCAGCATTAGTAATGCAGTATGATATCCTGAGAGAAATTCCGTTTCACTGTGTCAAGTGACCTGGACACCAGTTAGTGTGGAGATAGAAGGGAAGACGTTACACACCACAGAATGTTCATAAATTTCATCGGTACGGCCTAGATATTATAGTGTTGGCAGGCATTATGGACAATTGCCGATGCATATCTTTGTATGAGTTATCGTTAAAGCACAGCGGTACCACAGGGATCACGTCCATTTATTTGGGGGTGCGCCAAGTCACCACCTTCTGTTTACATACCCCAATGGCCGCCCACACAGGATCGCTCAGGTGCCGGACACAATGGAAAGTGAAGGTACTGGACGTATAGAATGGCCCGTGTAATCCCCGGACCTAAATCTTACAGAGCATGCCACAGTTTGGTAGCCAGCATGAATAACAGGTGCAAAATGCGCATTAATGCCCGAGGAAGGTATATTGCTTTCTGAGAACTCGATACTGGCGTTTATGAAGGGTTTTTTTGTACGTCGCTTCTTGTGATTGATGGTTTAGTGGACTTCGGCCGTTTCCTTATGTAACAAAATGAAACACTTGCAGCCGTCCTTATGTTGTGATTTATTGTATGGCTTCCAGTTTCGGTACTTCAGTGCACCATTTTTAGGCCTTAGATGATGCCGAGAGGGCATACGGACGTCGTTAACCCTCTCAGTATCAGCTAAGGACTGAAGATGGTGCACTGAAGCACCGAAAGTGGTAGCCATAGAATAAATGACATCATAAGGACGGCTGTAGGTGTTTATTTTGGGAGTCTGACCTGTGTCAAACATGGTCGTTATTTATGTCTGTTACCCTGCTTTCCTACGTGGTGAAATATGTACCATTTTTCGTCATTAATGTACCACTCCAACTCTGTTACGTATGTACGGTGTTTCATATGGTCCATCATTGCCTCTGATTATACCTGTCCTGCACTACCTCTGTTCCTTAGTAATTATCAGGCAGTGTAAAATAAGTTTTCTATCTTTATTTCGAATAAAAATGTGTGGAGAACCAAACGTTCTTCACTTTCAAAATGACCCTACTATCAGTCGCGAGTAAGGGACACGTTGTAGTGCTGTTTGTCTTCACAATATACGTAAATAAGTTATTCAAAGTCTCAACCATCCCCTACTGTTGGGTAGCTCGAAGCTAACGTTGGTGCTGAGAAACAAAAGGTTACAGAAATTTCGATCACTTTTGTTTAGCTGATAATGGGCGAAGAGTTCCAGATTACCAGACTACGCGTCCTTGCCTTCGTTTCAATCCCGAACGTCTCTGCGATGCCCACAGAGTGAGAGCTTCTGATAGTCTATCGGATTGGGAGATGTGTTCGGTGGTTTCATTGGATAAATTACAGAATCTTTCATCAGATGAGTCAGTACTCTGTTCCTGAAAAGTCATCACATTCAGCCACTGGACATCAATTGGTGCGTAAATCCTCCATCTCTGCGTGCATTATTATGCTCAGCTACACACTATCTTAATATCACCTACTCAATTTCCATTAGGACATCTTTTCGGCTTCGGACTCCAGTGACGAACCTCCTCAGTTGAAACCTATCTCAATGTCTATGACATTGTATCTCCTGCACAATGATATAATTTTGCAGATACATTCAGTGGTATGTGTTGATACTGTCAGCAAAATGTGTTCCTAGTGAAGTTAGTAGTAAAGAAACAATAAATTAAAACGTCATGACTGATGCCGAAGATTTACTGCGTGAAACGCTAAAACGCAGTAAGCGATAAACTTTTTTCTTTTCACTATTTTGTGGAGCATGTCAGCGAGAAAAAGTTTCGAAAAGGTTTAAAATTATGTGTAAAGTTTGTTGTAAGTTGCTAAGTTCTCTCATTCTCAAATACTGGATTAATAAAGTCCGGTTAATGTGCTCGCCGTGAGTTACAGTGTCTCAAGAGATGCGGGAATTCCCGTTACATACTTCTAGGGCTTACAGAGGGGACTGTGCGCATAACATTTTGAATAGGAACCCATGTCCAGGAACGTACTGTTTCGTTGCTGCAGGCGGTTGAAAACATATTTGCAAGGTAGGTAAGCAACAGGGTAGTCATGGTGGAGGAGGGGTGGGTGCTTATGTCGGATCGGATGATGTCATTTGACGTCCATTCTACCTCTCTCACCTGGTTCGAGGCTCGTCGCCTTTATCAAGATCGTTATCCATAATGTCCGACTCCATCGCGTACCCTTTTCGTTACGACTACGCCACGGCCTCGAGTCACTGTCAGCAGGCGTGACTGTGGCGCTCGAAGAAAAAAAACTGGAAATTTGTGGTAAGGTCTTATGGGACCAAACTACTGAGGTCATCGGTCCCTAAGCGTACGCACTACTTAATCTAACTTAAACTAACTTACGCTAAGGACAACACACACACCCATGGGCGAGGGAGGACTCGAACCTCCGACGGGGAGAGCCGCGCGAACCGTGACAAGGCGCCTAAGACCACGCGGCTACCCCGCGCGGCCGCTCGAAGAAGACGCCGCACACTCGATCGGGATTAGTCCGTACTGCATCACGTCGAAGAGAACCTGTCACCGAGTACACGAGCAATTTATTTGGCTATTAATGAGTGGAACTGTAAAACAAGTGATGTACTGGCTCATGCCTAATCAATTACTTGTAAAAGTGGTCGCGTTACCAGCATGTTTGTAAACGGTTGTATCTCGGAAACGGTACATTTCCGGACATGGGTTCGAATCCAAAATATTATCTATTCACTCGCCTCTCCATGCCCTAGAAGTTTGTAACGGGAATTTCCGAACACTCTGAACACAGATTGTAATTGCAAAACTTAACTTGTTGTATTACGCCTTTAACCTAAGATTATACCACTCAATAAGTAGAGTACGAAAGCATCTTAAATTTATAAATTCGGTCAATAATTATATGAAATATTACAAAAATCCCTTAATGTTGCCTCTGGAAGCCGTTTCATAAGCAACCTGCAAATGTATCCGTGTTCTGTGCACAGTTTTACCAGTTTAGTAATTGATGCTATCCATTCGCTTGCTACGTGTCCTGCCCATCTCCACTTTCATTTTCATTAAAATCATAATTACATTTTCCACTCCAGACTCTTTGCTGAACCGTTCGCTTTGATTTACTCCCCTCCAATCTGTTCCCTGACTCACTTGTTTCTTTCCCTGTCTCCCCTCCCAGTTTGCAAGGTGTATCACTCCGTAACTCACAGAGACACCTTCGCTTTTTAAATCATTTTCGTTGTAAAAGGGCATTTCATTGCCGTATCTCAGAACAGGTAGTATACATCGATTATGATCTATTCGTTTCAGACACAATGGAAGCTTCAATTTGAAGACTTTATATAGACAACTAAAATCATACCAGTCCATTTATCCCCTTTTTTTATTTCTTTAGTGACCACCCAGTCGTCTCGAACTGTGACAATTACTGAGACTCATCAACTGGTATTATGACTTCATTATTAATTGGTATTATTTTCGTTTTCACGTTTAGTTTAGTTGTACCTGATTTTGAACCTTTCATCTGTTGTTGATGTTTGTCTCCATCAAAGGCAAAGATCACCTGTCATCTGCAAAACGAAGGTGGTTCCGGTATGTTAAATTAACACTTATTTATTCTTTATCTGCCCAGTTTGAAAAATCTGAAAAATTCCTGTACGAGTGTCCAGTATTTGTAGAAACTTCTAGTCAGAAGACTGTTTCTTTTCTGAATTTCTCACAATCCCGGTGATGTCTGATGGAATATGTACCATTATAATACAACACACTCAGTTTCAACAACCCTTGAGAAACAAGACATTCATTGGAACTTCGTTAATGTACTGTAATTTCACTATACTGCATCCAATTCTTTCCCCGTTTAATGTCCAATGCTTTATCCATACGGTTGATGTAGTTACGTAAGCAAAACCGTTTTAACCAAATTTCGAATCCCTCGTTTAACTCTGCCATCACCATCTCAACTGATGAAATAATGTGTCTATTCCATATATGTTCTTGTTTGATTTCGTACACTATTATAGCTTCCAATTGTTTCTCTGATCACATTTTCACTACATCTTCTCAAATTCCTTCGAAAGCATATAAAAAAATCGGTTTAACCCAGCTCCATATGCATCTATGTGAAAGGGACAATAAACATTGTATTTCCTTTATTATGAAATGCGCAACGGCTAATAATAGACGTCCTGGATTATTGGAAATATTTGACTTCTGACTCAGTGCATAAAAAGAGGAGATGAACTTCCTGTTTACTATCTAGTCCCTAAAGTCAAGCCGGCCGCTGTGGCCGAGCGGTTCTAGGCGCTTCAATCTGGATCCGCGAGACCGCTACGGTCGCAGGTTCGAATCCTGCCTCGGGCATGGATGTATGTGACGTCCTTAGGTTAGTTAGGTTTAAGTAGTTCTAAGACCTAGGGAACTGATGACCTCAGATGTTAAGTCCCATAGTGCTCAGAGCCATTTGAACCTAAAGTCAATGACAGCAACTGAATAGCTTGGAGGAAGCACACGAGAAGCGTTACAATATTATAGTGTTGTAGACGAATGACAGACGAACACCGATGGCTGTTGTTTGAAGATCCTGAAAATACAATACTCGCCTTCGAGGACGTCACTTGCAAAGCATTTGCGCTGTCATCCTTGAGTATCACTCGTCAGTCTCGTTGCGAGATCGGAATGACTCAAGGAGATGAGAAGGTTCAAAGATCCGGTGGCGGTGGCTTTGAGTTTAGTCAGCTCGACAGCATTCCACAGTTGCACAGCAAATGCCAATGGTAAATATTGAGGAAAAACTGTGACGGGCAAAATTTAAGGATCAGAGAACCTGTCTTTGGAGATAACATTAACTATGTATAAAAATAGTGCGAGGACAGCACTGGTAAAAATGCTCTTCTATTAAAACCCAGTTCTCAATCGTAATAACTTCGTTGTCAACGAAAGGACTTTCAGCAACATCTATTTACCTTTTTTAGAAGCAGCACTATTATGACAATAAAAGAACGTTAGGGTGTAACGTCCTGTCGACGTTGAGATCATTAGTACAAGCTCGGACTTGGGGGGAAGGGAGCAGAAGGAAATAAGCCGTACGCTTTCAAAGGAAATATCCGGGAGTTTGCCTTAACCCTGTGGTGCATGAATTTCACTGCAGTGGACAACTTATAATGGTCAATTTTCTGGCGTTTCCAATCCGTCATGAGGCTGCAAATGCATGCAGGACACAACACCAGTAGGGAGCGCCCACTGCAGTGAACTGTGTGCATTTGCAGCATCAGGACTGATTGAAAACGCCAAAGAAGCGACCATTAACAGCTGTCCACTGTAGTGGACACCATGCGCCACAGGGTTAACTGATTTAGGGAAATTGCGGAAAACCTAAATCTGGAAGATTGGAGGGGTATTAATCACCGACTTCCCGAATACGAGTCTACGTGTTACCACTGTGCCTCCTCTATCGGTTCTTTTACGACATTTGAACAAGTCATATAGGCTGTTTAGATACTGAATGCCAGATTTCTGGAGAATTCTGTCCAGAGACAACTAATGGCTTATTATAAGGTCACAAAGCTGAGTCAAGAAATGAGTGTTTACCAAACAACATATGCTACGAGGTGAGAATAGGTCAAAAAGTGATATGTCCGCCGATAGCGGCGCAAAAAAATACCCAGGTAGCAATTACTGAGCAAGTGTGGTCAGAGAACTGCTCTAAATACATCTCGTTATCAGGATACAGCTGGTCATATTTTCGATCACGTGTCTTGCGCAAAGAACACGTCACGCACCCTGTGAGCTCTAGCGGCGCTTGGATCGCCTCCTTTTGGACGATCGAAGCATGGCCGTCTGTCTTTCGGAAGTAATGCCTTGTTTGCTATGCGTCTTCGAAGTACTGGTGTGATGTTGGTTGCTGACAATGTAGGCGTTAAGCCACGGTAAAGCAAACAGTGAGAGAGTTTTACACACTAATTTCCGCTCTCGATAATAATGAATGTACGAAGTATAAAGAACAGCGACGACGAAGAAGGATTTTTCAACATAATACATGTGGTGATACTGATCAAACTTCAAGACTTCCGAGAAGATTGATCTGGCTGTCAATAAATTCGATTTTTTACATTATATGTGGTCCAGGAAATCGAATTTCCAACATACGTGTTATGAGATCACCCATAATGATATATTTGGAACACAAGCAATTGAGGATTGCGAACTTAACAGACTCAGAATCCATCAATAATGAAATATGCAACCTGTAACCTTAAAATAGTGTTTATTTAGAGCCATACAGACGAATAATTTGAGTGATTAGGTGTTTCTTGACTTTCAAAAAACTTTTGATTCAATGCTGCAGCAACATCTGCCAAGGAAAGTAATTTCATATTGCATATTTACACAGATTTGCAGCTACTGACTCTATATGTCTCCAATACTCTATGCTGTACTAATGTGTTTATCCACAGACACAAAAGTACTCATATGCCATGACCAAATGTAGTAGAGCTACTACTGTTCACATTATATTTCAGTGCTTATACTTTAACCATAATTATTATTACAGAAAGAGATTATTCCGAAGTGGGTTGGTTTCCAACACAGCCTACTACTGAGACTGGCAACTAATTCTAAAGGCAATATACATTTCAGTTCTAAAAAATGTTTAATGTACACTACAGCTCATTGAAACTGCAACACCAGGATGGATGTCACACACAAAAGTTTCGCTGTAATACGGCGGCAAGAATAAATTTTTAGGTGACTTCGGGGTGTACAGTGCACCAACAAACACTCTAATCTGTCTGGGCATGAGTCAAACTGAGCCTGGATGACAGATATGGGTACATCATTAGAAGTATGGTTATGGTGCCTTTGAAACATAGTTCAATGTTACGTAACTAATTACTGTAGGAGTTGTGATGCTGCAGTCAGTGGCAATGCTGGGAAATTCAAAAATCCAAGGTGGCAGATTACGGGAAATTCAAAAATGCAAGGTGGCACCGGTCGACAATGTAAACATTCAAATTGGGACTGGCGTGGAAATTCAAAAATGCAATATGGAGCCAAGTTAAAAAAAATAAAAAAAACAAGATGATGGAACTATTACAGTTGTGCTTTGTAAGCTCCTTCCCTCTCCTTCCCCATCTCCTCCATCTCTCCTCCCCTCCCATATCCCTCAGTCAGAGCCTAGTATTTTATTCACCATAAAAACGAAACAGCAAATCACAGCCTTGTATTTTAGTGATCATTAAAACAAAACAGCTAATCACCGTACTGGCCAGATCAGAAATGTTGATCATGCTGAAAAACATCCAAAGAATCTGAATTTTTTGCGCCATGTTCAGAAGCATTTATCCAAAAAAATTATCTAACAAGGGAACCTGCCCATCGCACCCCCCTCAGATTAAGTTATAAGTTGGCCTTGAAAAACTGAACACAGATCAATCGAGAAAACAGGAAGAAGTTGTGTGGAACTATGAAAAAAAAGCAAAATATAAAAACTGAGTAGTCCATGTGAAGGATATGCAACATCAAGTATTACGGGAGCTCAGGAGCGCCGTGGTCCCGTGGTTGGCGTGAGCACTTGCGGAACGAGAGGTCCTTGGTTCAAGTCTACCCTCGAGTCAAAAGTTTAATTTTTTATTTTCACACAATTATCAAAGTTCAGGCACTCACACATAATCAACTTCGCTCTCCAAAATTCCAGGACATGTTCAGATTTGCTTGGATATATGCAGGATTTGACGGTCTACACACGGAAAAATTTGAAAACGTTAAAAACATATGTTTGGACAGAGCACAGGGAAAACAGTGCGACTGTGAAACTGTTGCATTCATTTGTTGCAGTTTATGTGACAAACACTTATGTTTTCATCACTTTTTTGGGAGTGATTATCACATCCACAAGAAAACCTAAATCGGGAAAGGTAGAAGAATCTTTTTCCCATTCGCCAAGTGTACAAGTTAGGTGGGTCGACAACATATTCCTGTCATGTGGAGCACATGCCGTCACTAGTGTCGTATAGAATATATCAGACGTGTTTTCCTGTGGAGGAATCGGTTGACCTATGACCTTGCGATCAAATGGTTTCGGTTCCCATTGGAGAGGCACGTCCTTTCGTCTACTAATCGCACGGTTTTGCGGTGCGGTCGCACAACACAGACACTAAACTTATTACAGTGAACAGAGACGTCAATGAATGAACGGACAGATCATAACTTTGCGAAAATAAAGAAATTAAAATTTTCGATTGAGGGAAGAATTGAACCTAGGACCTCTCGTTCCGCAGGTGCTCACGCTAACCACAGGACCACGACGCTCCGGAGCTCACAATACCCTTGTGTTGCCTATCCTGCGCATGGACTACTCAGTTTGTATATTTTGCTTCTTTTTTCATACTTCCACACAACTTCTTCCTGTTTTCTCGATTGATCTGTGTTCAGTTTTTCAAGGCCTATCCACTGTGCCACCTTATAACTAAATCTGAGGGGGGTGCGATGGGGAGGTTCCCTTGTAAGGAGTGTAACTTACAGCATCTCCACATCGAAAATACGTCAGCAACACTCGCAATGTTTATGCCATGAACTTACGGGCTAAGTAGCATTTGCGAAATCCAAAGATCGATCTCTGTATCATACTTGGTCTACGCATAATGGACTCTCAAATTACATATGTTCCACATCTAAATTCCATGAGGCATGTCCAGTGTTATAGTGTGTATTCAACACATAAAATGTCTGCAAAAATACATCAAAAATACAAAAATGCAATGTTTTGTCAGTTCTCAATGTTATTTACACACACACACACACACACACACACACACACACAAACACACACACACACGCATACAAACACTGTAAACGTCTAAAATACACAAAGAGTGTCGCCAATACAACCTGAAGCAATGTTATTGGTATTTCATAGAAGAAACTGATATTACCTCATGTTTTTACAAGTTTTACATTATTATTTTACCTGAACAAGCACCTTTTCACGTGGAAGAATGTAATGTATCATGTTTTACACTAGAAAAATACTGAGTGACACAGAAAAACGGGAACATTTCCACAATCCAGTGAAGCTAGAAGTGATGAAGGAGAGGAGTTGCATTCATACTAACTGAAACTTTACAACATTGCCATTTACGAAACATTGATGGCATTTATCATTTTTTAAAAATTACGTCCTTCAGATGGCGTCCTCCTGCACGAATACATTCGTGAAATCTGCTGTTGAGATTCCTCATTGACCGCTGCAACATCTCAGCTGGGATACTGTGATTAGCATCCCGAATTCTCTGTTTTAACTCATCCAGGGTGCTTGGTCGAGTCGTGTAGACTTTCATCTTGAGGTAGACCCACAAGAAAAAAAATCCCAAACGGATAAATCTGGCGATGTAGGTGGCCAGGGAATGTTACCGAATCGTGAGACCACACGGTTACCAAACAATTCTCGCACATAACTTATGCCACTGATTGCAGTGCAGTGTGTGATGTCGTTCCGTCCTGTTGAAACAAGGCTTCTTGAACGTTTGGAAAGTTGTTCAATGCAGGTGTAACGACAGTTCGTAACATATCCACGTTACGATCGGCATTGACAGTTATTGTGTTTCCCTGTTCATTTGCGAAAAAATTCCGTCCGATACTCCCATGTGAAGAAACACCACACCGTACTGTCACTTTACTAGCGTGTAAAGGACGCATATGAACGTCATTAAGATTTGTGTTTGCCCAGTAACGGTAGTTCTGTTTATTCACATAACCTGCGAGATGAAAATGTGCCTCATCTGACATCCACAACTTGTTTAGAAATTCATCGTCATTGTTTATTTTTGTTATTATATGTTGACAGAATCCTAATCGTAACCGGTAATGGTTGTCCTTCAATGTTTGCACCATCTGTAGTTTGTACGGATGGAATTTTAAATCAATATGAATAATTCTGCGAACACTCTCCTGGGACATTCCAACCACCGCTGCTTGCTTACGAATTAAATGCCGTGGGCTCCGTTAGACAGACTCGCGAACATGGTCAATGTTCGCTGGAGAACGCACATTTCTTGGTCGACCTCTTGGTTTCTTCTTGAGGGCAGATCCAGTCTCTTCAAAGTTATTAATCCAATATTTTATCGCGTGTTTCGACGGAACGGCATCATGACGCCCTAAATTATAAAAACGTCTAAACTCCCTCTGCACCTCTACCAAGCAATCATTGTTTTTATAAAACATTTTTATGGCTAATGCACGCTGTTGCCGGGCCACTGATCCATGATTACTGAAATGGCGGACTGTTTATTCGCTGCCACAAACCGGCAGTGTTGCCTTCTGCCCATGACTGCCACTATTCATTTCAGACATTCCCGTTATTCTGTGTCACCTTGTATCATCGGTGACAATGATCAGCAGTTATTGCTTTTCCTTACAAACGATTTTGACTTACTTGAGCTCATGTACAAAGACAACTTCAAAGGAAGGCTGCAATATTTAGCCATGAGAACTATAATACCAAGATTCTTTACAACGTATACAGATTGTAAAACTGCTAAATAATACCAAAATTTTAATTCCATTGCTCCAAAATACAAGATGTAATAACACAAAAATTACAGACAAAGCAACTAACCAAGCTCCATTATAGGATGGGAGATCTTTATTATGATGTATCACTAGCACTGCACATTTTTGTAATACACTAGTAGAACTCCAGAATAATCCAGAATGAGATTTTCACTCTGCAGCGGAGTGTGCGCTGATATGAAACTTCCTGGCAGATTAAAACTGTGCGCCCGACCGAGACTCGAGCTCGGGACCTTTGCCTTTCGCGGGCAAGTGCTCTACCATCTGAGCTACCGAAGCACGACTCACGCCCGGTACTCACAGCTTTACTTCTGCCAGTATCTCGACTCCTACCTTCCAAACTTTACAGAAGCTCACCTGCGAACCTTGCAGAACTAGCACTCCTGAAAGAAAGGATATTGCGGAGACATGGCTTAGCCACAGTCTCGGTCGGGCACACAGTTTTAATCTGCCAGGAAGTTTCATATCAGCGCACACTCCGCTGCAGAGTGAAAATCTCATTCTGGAAACATCCCCCAGGCTGTGGCTAAGCCATGTCTCCGCAATATCCTTTCTTTCAGGAGTGCCAGTTCTGCAAGGTTCGCAGGAGAACTTCTGTAAAGTTGGGAAGGTAGGAGACGAGATACTGGCAGAAGTAAAGCTGTGAGTACCGGGCGTGAGTCGTGCTTCGGTAGCTCAGATGGTAGAGCACTTGCCCGCGAAAGGCAAAGGTCCCGAGTTCGAGTCTCGGTCGGGCACACAGTTTTAATCTGCCAGGAAGCTCCAGAATAATGTTTACATACAACACAACATGGCCAAAGACAATTGTGGCATAAGATAGAGATGACACATTGCCAAAGACAATGCTAAGACAAAACAGATACGAAAAAAACAATACAATCTTTGCATTAAATAAAATTATTTATCAAAATAAGCCACGATTTCGAGTACAAACACAAACACACACACACACACACAAGTTTCAAATAACTTCCGGGAATTCGGCCAGCTAACACTTTCAGCAACCGCCGATATTTCGGCGGGAGAACACCCCGCCATTTTCAAGGCAAACTGCAACGGACAGGCGGCGTACATGCAAATTTAATACCTCGGTTCTCCGACAGAAGCAGGAAAGATAACACACACACACACACTGAACACTAGTGCCACCAAAGATGACCAAAGTCAGAGCTATCGATAGTGAGACTATGGATTCGCAGGTGAGGCAGCATTGACTCTGTTCCTCTGTTTTTTGACAAGGGAGAGAGCCGGATTCCAAACAGAGTTTAAACAAAAACCTCCATTCCTGTTAACGAGGTTGCTCGCTAATTTAATCTCAACTGCCTCCCTAATGACACTGTCCCAATAGCTGGACGTGCATGCCAATATCTCGGTGTTATTATATAACATGGGGTGACCAGTATCCAAGCAATGTTCGGCAATAGCAGATCTATTTGGCTGCTGTAATCGTGTGTGCCGTTTATGCTCAGTACATCTGTCCTCCACGGTCCTGATAGTTTGACCAATATATGCCATGCCGCAGCTACAAGGAATACGATATACACCCGCCTTACGCAGTCCAAGATCATCCTTAACGGAACTCAAAAGTGCTCTAATTTTAGATGGAGGTCGGAAAACACATTTCACATCGTATTTCCGTAAAATACGACCGATCTTATTGGACGTGTTTCCTACGTAAGGCAAAAAGGCAGTAGACTTAGGTGTTGACTCAGAATTATCATCAATCACCCGATGTACAGTTGGTCGATAGCGCAACGCACGTTCAATCTGTCTATAACTATAACCATTTTGACGAAATGTAACTTCAAGATGGGACAGCTCAGCTGGCAAAGTCTCAGCGTCAGAAACGACATGTGCCCTGTGTACCAAGGTACGAAGTACCCCTTCACGCTGAGCCGAATGGTGACAACTATTAGCTTGTAAGTACAAGTCGGTGTGAGTACGTTTCCTGTAGACTGCATGTCCCAATGATCCATCTTCCTTCCTCCTAACCAACACGTCGAGAAAGGGAAGGCAACCATTCTCTTCCACCTCCATCGTAAAACGAATGTTCGGGTGGATCGAGTTCAGATGTTCTAGAAAGACATTCAAATTCTCCCTACCGTGAGGCCAAACAACGAAGGTATCGTCAACGTATCTAAAGAAACAGGCGGGTTTTAAAGGCGCCGACTCCAATGCACGTTCCTCGAAGTCTTCCATAAATAAATTTGCGATCACAGGAGACAACGGACTACCCATCGCAACTCCATCTGTCTGCTCGTAATACTGGTCATTAAATAAAAAGTAAGTGGATGTCAACACATGCTTAAAGAGATTAGTTAAATCAGCAGCAAACCTGGCTTCAATTAACCGCAACGAATCAGACAGAGGAACACGAGTGAAGAGAGAGACCACATCGAAACTCACTAAAATATCAGAGTCATTCAGCCTCAGTCCCTCCAAACGACGTAAAAAATCAGCTGAGTTCCTGATATGATGTTCACACCGTCCTACTTGTGGACTCAACAGAGAAGCAAGATGCTTGGATACACGATATGTCGGAGCGCCGATGTTACTCACTATAGGACGGAAAGGAACCCCCTCCTTATGAACCTTTGGAAGGCCATGTAACCTAGGGGGAACGGACTATAGGTGTTAAGCCTCTTGGTTGTGTCCTGCGACAAACCACTTTTCTTCAGGAGGCTGTTGGTCTTTCTCTCAACACTTTTCGTGGGGTCAGCATCAATTCTGCGATACGCTGAATCAGATAGTAAACGTTGCATCTTTTGTACATAATCGTGTTTATTTAAAACAACGGTGGCATTGCCCTTGTCAGCAGGTAAAATAACAATATTGGGATCAACTTTGAGAGAGCGTAAAGCAGCCCTCTCTGCTGCTGTTACATTACTCTTGGGTGGACGAGCCCTAGTCAAAACACGGCATGCCTCCCTCCTAACTTCCTCTGCAGTGTCAGGAGGTAGTTTGCAAACTGCCTGTTCAATTGAACTAATAAAATCAACTACCGGCAAATTCTTCGGAGTGGGTGCGAAATTTAAACCCTTCCCTAACACGGAAAAGGTTGCGTCGTCAAAAGATTTCTCTGTGAGATTTATCACAAAACGTCGAGATATAACATCCGACTCCGCGCGATGAAAACGTTCAAACTTTGCCAAATGCCGGGCAGTAACGGAGTTGTACTCCCAGTCGGCTTGGGTCCATGAGGCACCGTCCAACCAATCCCAAGTGAAATCAGACACTTCAGATGCAACCATTAAATGAACGTGCATTGGAGTCGGCGCCTTTAAAACCCGCCTGTTTCTTTAGATACGTTGACGATACCTTCGTTGTTTGGCCTCACGGTAGGGAGAATTTGAATGTCTTTCTAGAACATCTGAACTCGATCCACCCGAACATTCGTTTTACGATGGAGGTGGAAGAGGATGGTTGCCTTCCCTTTCTCGACGTGTTGGTTAGGAGGAAGGATGATGGATCATTGGGACATGCAGTCTACAGGAAACGTACTCACACCGACTTGTACTTACAAGCTAATAGTTGTCACCATTCGGCTCAGCGTGAAGGGGTACTTCGTACCTTGGTACACAGGGCACATGTCGTTTCTGACGCTGAGACTTTGCCAGCTGAGCTGTCCCATCTTGAAGTTACATTTCGTCAAAATGGTTATAGTGATAGACAGATTGAACGTGCGTTGTGCTATCGACCAACTGTACATCGGGTGATTGATGATAATTCTGAGTCAACACCTAAGTCTACTGCCTTTTTGCCTTACGTAGGAAACACGTCCAATAAGATCGGTCGTATTTTACGGAAATACGATGTGAAATGTGTTTTCCGACCTCCATCTAAAATTAGAGCACTTTTGAGTTCCGTTAAGGATGATCTTGGACTGCGTAAGGCGGGTGTATATCGTATTCCTTGTAGCTGCGGCATGGCATATATTGGTCAAACTATCAGGACCGTGGAGGACAGATGTACTGAGCATAAACGGCACACACGATTACAGCAGCCAAATAGATCTGCTATTGCCGAACATTGCTTGGATACTGGTCACCCCATGTTATATAATAACACCGAGATATTGGCATGCACGTCCAGCTATTGGGACAGTGTCATTAGGGAGGCAGTTGAGATTAAATTAGCGAGCAACCTCGTTAACAGGAATGGAGGTTTTTGTTTAAACTCTGTTTGGAATCCGGCTCTCTCCCTTGTCAAAAAACAGAGGAACAGAGTCAATGCTGCCTCACCTGCGAATCCATAGTCTCACTATCGATAGCTCTGACTTTGGTCATCTTTGGTGGCACTAGTGTTCAGTGTGTGTGTGTGTGTTATCTTTCCTGCTTCTGTCGGAGAACCGAGGTATTAAATCTGCATGTACGCCGCCTGTCCGTTGCAGTTTGCCTTGAAAATGGCGGGGTGTTCTCCCGCCGAAATATCGGCGGTTGCTGAAAGTGTTAGCTGGCTGAATTCCCGGAAGTTATTTGAAAGTTGTATACGCCAGGAGAAACTCAGGTCTCACACACACAAGTTGTTTATCATAATATGCAAGTAAAATTACGAATCCCTGACCATGAATGAAAATAAAATTGTTTCTCAAAATATGTGAGATTTCAACCACAAAACACTTGTGGTGCTACTGTCGTTACTTAACCGTTCTATACATTTTTTTTAAAAAAATACGTGAGCCTTGTATACTCGCACTAGTGATTAAACTTATACTGAGGTGACAAAAGTCACGGGATACCTTCTAGTATCGTGTCGGACCTCCTTTCGCCCGGTGTAGTGCGGCAACTAGACGTGGCATGGACTCAAAGAGTCGTTGGAAGTCCGCTGCAGAAATACTGAGCCATGCTGCCTCTATATCCATCCATAACTGCGAGAGTGTCGCCGGTGTAGGATTTGGTGCACGAGCTGACCTTTCGATTCCGTCCCATAAATGTCCGATGGGATTAATGTCTGGCGATCTAGGAGGCCAAATAACGCGCTAAATTTTGCCCATAATGTTCCTTAAACCAATCGCGAAAAATTGTGGCCCAGTGATATGACATCGTTGTTTGGGAACATGAAATATATAAATGGTCAAATGGTCTCCAAGTAGGCAAACATAAGCATTTCAGTCAATGATCGGTTCAGTTGGACCAGAGGACCCAGTCCATTCGATGTAAACACAGCTCGCACCATTATGAAGCCACCACCAGCTTGCACAGTGCCTTGTTGACAACTTGGGTCAATGGCTTCGTGGAGTTGTAACCTCCCCCTCACTTATCGACCTTAATGACAGTGAAAAATTAAACCGCGTGTACCTAATGGAAATTTGGGAAAAGCAATCGTCACCGAAGTTAATCTGTCGGTAAAGAGGGAGGAAAGGGTTACATCTAAATGAAAGGAAAAATGCAAATGAAACTGGTGGAAATTTATTTTGAAAAGGGGTAAAGTTAATAAAGAAAGTAAATGTGCGGCCGTTACGTTAACAATTAACTAGCGGTAATTAGATATTTGATATTTGGGGCCCGCATCTCGTGGTCGTGCGGTAGCGTTCTCGCTTCCCACGCCCGGGTTCCCGGGGTCGATTCCCGGCGGGGTCAGGGATTTTCCCTGCCTCGTGATGGCTGGGTGTTGTGTGATGTCCTGAGGTTAGTTAGGTTTAAGTAGTTCTAAGTTCTAGGGGACTGATGACCATAGATGTTAAGTCCCATAGTGCTCAGAGCCATTTGAACCATTTTTTTTTGAGATTTGGGGGAAATTACGGTCGCCAGTCCTATGGACAATTACTATAGTAACTGAAAAAGAAAGGTTATTACACATATAATTAGCACTAGAAGCGTGGCAACTGAAGGTTGACACGTGTAGTGTGAAAACTGAAAGTTTGTCAGAAGTAATAAATTTCGCTACACTCTGACTTAATTTAGCAAAAGAATTAATAAAACCGGAAAATTGAAAGTTAATTTAGTGACTGAAAGTAATAGTGAGCTTTGTTTCTGAAGCACATCGAAATTCAGTAAAATACGGTTAGTCTTGGGCTACCTCAACAATCATTTCAAAAGCTACTTGAATCCACGCAATTTAGAAATAAGAGGTTTAACTTTGAACTTGAACTAAATGATTCTGAACAATTAACAATAGTAAAATTTAGTACGTACAAAGCTGAGCTGCAGTCACAGGTAAGCTAAAATATGCTAACAAAACTCGCACTCTTAATTTGTGCTTGTGTAATCTAAATACTGTAGCCAGCTATGAATACCTTAACTGAACTTTGAAATTAAAGCAGTGAAATCGAATGCTATTACTTTAATGCTGGCGTTTGAATTTCAACGACACTCGGGTTCATTCCAGAAAAGGAGGGGACCCTGCTTGGTAATGCAATTTGGACAATGAGCAACGAAGGTTCATGCTAAGTTGCTGTAATTTTGTGATGCAACAATTTTAAAAGCTGAGATCTGCCATACAGTTCTAAAACTTTACGTGCTTCCAGTCTTCCTTGTTGGTTGATTGAAGGTTTGAAGTCGTCGGTCGAGGAGGTGGCGACAGTCACTCATTGTCGGCCGTCGCTGTTGCAGAAACTGGATGTTGGCGCGCCTTCTTCTCGACACTGTCACCAGGCGAAACGGGCTCTTGATGTGCACCAGCTAACGCTTCCCGTTCGCGACACCGTGTCAGAAACTAATATAGCAAGTCGAGCGCAATTACATGCTGCCAAACCCCGAACGCGCGACAACTCGCGGGAGCGTCACACAACACACCTGCTCCACTGCACTACTCCAGCCAGACCCCCATTCTGCCCGCGCTCCACGCGGCAGAGTTAACACTACCAAAGATCCTAAACACTTTGGTTCTCCACACGACCTATCGATGTAGTCGTTCGATAGCATAGTTTTCCCTAGGCAAGACCCAGCGTAAAAATACAAATAATATTTACAAAAGAAACCAATTATACATCGATATAAATGCATATATATATATATATATATATATATATATATATATATATATATATATATATATATATGAATAGTAAAACAATTACAATATACAAAGACACAGAAACGTCATATCTTCAGGTAACAAAATAAGGAAAAAAATTATAGTACAATAGATGGAAATAGGAGGATATGCATTTCCGGCGTTACAGAGTCTGCGCCACACTCGAACTCTAACACTAGCTCTTACCAACTGAAATCGGGACTCATATGACCAGGACATGGGTTTCCAGTCGGCTAGGATTCCACCGATATAGGTACGTGCACAGGAGAGGCGCTGCAGGCGAATTCGTGCTGTTAGCAAAGGCATTTGCGACGGTCGTCTGCTGCTATAGCCCATTAACGCCAAATTTCACCGCACTGTCCTAACGGATACGTTCGTCGTACGTCCCACATTGATTTATGCAGTTATTTCACGCAGTGTTGCTTGTCTGTTAGCACTGACAACTCTTCGCAAACGCCGCTGCTCTCGGTCGTTAAGTGAATGCCGTCAGCCACTGCGTTGTCAGTGGTGAGAGGTATCGCCTGAAATTTGGTATTCTCGGCACACTCTTGACACTGTGGATTGCGGGATATTGAATTCCCTAACGATTTCCGAAATGGAAAGTCACTTGCATCTAGCCCCAACTACATTTCCGAGTACAATGTCTGTTAATTTCCGTCGTGAGGCCATAATAAGGTCGGAAACTTTTTCACATGAATTACTTGAGTACAGAAAAGAGCTTCGCCAATGCAGTGCCATTATAAGCCTTGTGTACGCAATACTACCGCCATCTGTACATGTACATATCGGTATCCCACGACTTTCGTCATCTCAGTGTGTAGGTTAAGTAGCACTTCTTGCCGACCCCACTTCGATATCTGTACAACGCTTTGTAGGCACAATGGATCCTCAGATTAAATATATCCACATCGAAATTGTCTGTATTACCATGAGTTACTCAACGAGGGAAATCCGATCTTTCTACCAGACATTAAATTCTTCAAGATACATAAAAAGAGGTTCTACAACATTGCGGGACACATTGGGACTACTGCTGATCTAATTTACAGACTTAAGTGCACTTGTCGACAGGAATTACTAAAGTAAACCGCGTTGTTCCCGTGATATTGGCACAGACAACATCTTATGCTCACAGAAAGCAGTTTCAGCTAGATCACGATTCATCCATAGATCTTCCCACGCTTGGAATGTCTTTAGCAGAGCAATATCAGAATGCCCACCACCAGCAAATGGTTTTTGTTGATATACAAATATCGACTGTCCATACCAGTAACAAAAACCTCTGGGGAGGTGGAGCTGCTAATACATGTTTCCTTGTGTCATCATCTCACGCAATCATGGTTTAACCAGTAACTCAGCTAGGGTACAGTTCAACAGAGTACTTCACTTCTGAAAGTAAGACTTCAGGTCTACTTACAGCATCAATAGGCAGAGACTGAATTGCCTTGCTAATAAACTGTGCTATTGCTCATAAATGGAGTAGTTTTTTTGACAAAAACTTGTCTTAGTTTGGCTAAACCCGATATCAAAGTGAGCCAAACATTATAGTGACGTCATTCTAGGATACTAACTTTCTCTTGCGTTACAAAATTTTGCTATATTCTCCTGTCGCACAATGGGGAGTACATGAAAACTGGACAATTAATTGCCCATTAACTTTATTTTCAGAACAAACGTTTGTTGTATTCTGCTGATAAAATGTAAATGTCGTCTGACTAGGGCCTCCCGTCGCGTAGACCATACGCCGGGTGCAAGTCTTTCGATCTGACGCCACTTCCGCGACTTGCGCGTGGATGGGGACGAAATGATGATGATCAGGACAACACAACGCCCAGTCCGTGAGCGGAGAAAATCTGCGACCCTGCAGGGAATCGAACCCGGGCCCTTAGAAGTGACATTCTGTCGCGCTGACCACTCAGCTACCGGGCGCGGGCATTCTGCTGATAAAGCTACAAGTAAATCATGCTGACACACAGATGAAGCTACATGACACTTGGATAAACTACTGTACTGAACAGTAATAATACACATTTGAATAGATAAGAAACGAGTGTTGCCATGCTTTAAACTATCCGCATTCAAAGTTACATAAGCGTTATAGGGACTCCATGCTATGCTATTAACTTTATCTCGAGTACAAAACGTTTATGATATTCTAATGATAGTGCCAAACCTTTACAGTGAACCTCATGCTAGGATATTAACTTTCTCTTGGAATGCAAAACGTTTATCATGTTCTGCTGATAATTCTAACGTGTGCACTCACACCGTGGGGGGGGGGGGGGGAGGGGAATCAATAATGATCAATTTACAGGGTGACCACCATTACCTCTGACGGATAATGATGGTCAGTTTACAGGGTGACCACCATTATCCCTGGAAGAGGGGGAGGGGGGGGGGAGAAGGGATCATGATCAGTTTATAAGTGACCACCATTACCCCACCCAAGGGGTAAATAATAGTCAATTCACAGGTTCAAAATGGGTCAGAGTTTCACTTACCCGCACCGTTACAAGATGGAATGGAAGAGAACGCATCGTAATTCCATTCATAACGAACAGTTTGCAAACCAGTGCTGATCTTATTGCGTATCCAGTGGCACGCCACAACATTACGCCAGGTGCTGGAACGGTGACGAACACAATCTGGCGACGTCCGTGCTCCTCAGAGTATCCAGACAAGGATACGTACAATACATACATCGGGATGCTGGACGCAGGACCGGGACTCTTCTGAAAAGATGACGTCGTCCTACCGCTGTGACGTCATTAGGAGCGCCAGTGTCAGGGGAGCTCTCTCTCTGTGAGTCATGCTGGTAGTCTGTGGTTGTCCAGACGTCGTCGCTGTGTGGATATTTGCCTTGCTGCTAACATGTCCATTTCCTGGCTCAAAGTACATAATGTGCCTGTACGATCCTGCAAGGCCGAACGAACAAATTTGCTTGACAATTGTCTAGGAAAAACTGACACTTGCTTAGGAACAACTGCAAGTTGCTACGGAACACCCGAAAATTGCTACGGAACAGCCGATAATTGCTACGGAACACCCCGCCAATTATTGTAAAAGGAAATGGAGAGGGCGGTACGTGTTAACTGCAGTGAATCCTGTGCACGAACGCTTCGCACGCATTCGACAATTCATGCAGTATGGTGTTTGACGAAGGTTGTTGTGAAACCGATTAGAACGACATTTCGTGTGGGATGGCAACATGTCTGCAAGATATCATTTGAGTGCTTACGATTGTGGACGAGCAGCTTGATGGCTCGAAGCCGCTCAAAGAGTCACTACTGTGGCCGCAGTGATGGATGTGTGGAAAACTGTATCCCGCGATTAAAAAAGGCCGCTGAAAGTGGAAATGCTATGCGAAAGCACGCCGGTGGTCAAAGACGGCCTAAAAGACTGCAAGAGATCGATACGCAGCATTAGTGGTGAAAATAAACAGACATCTTACTCATAGGCAGATCACTGCTGAACTTGCACGTGTCTCTGCCAAAACTACTATGCCGGAATTAATCAGTCTGGCGTATATGCTCGTAAGTCTCTTACATGCATGCCACATCAACCACGCCATCGTCGAGAAAGAGTTTGTTGGTGTAGGGGGTACGTTGACTGGGATCAGTAACAGTGGTCCAGAGTGATGTTCTCCGACGGATCCCGCTTCACTATGGAAGGTGATTCTGCCCACCAGCTAGTGTGGAGAGAGAGAAGGGGAAACACGTTACACGCCACCGAACGTTCATTAACGTCACCGGTATGGCCTAGGTGTCCTTTTGTGGACCGACATTGTGCGCAGTGGCAGAACAGAGATGTATATGTTTGTGAGAGGTACCGAAACAGCACAGCGCTGTTTCAAGGAGATTCTCCTGGATCATGTCTCTCTGTTTAGCTGTAGTAGAGCCCGACTTTCTGTTTATGGACGACGACGCCCGCCCACGCAGGGCCTCCGTGGTATCGGACTCATTCGACAGTGAAGATATTGAGCATAAGGAATGGTTTACGTACTCCGCGAACTTAGAACCTATAGAGCATGCCCGGGATGCTCTTATCAAACGCCTTTCTCAGCGAACACTCCCTCCCAGAACCGTGTAAGAACTGAAAACTGCCCTGTGAGAGGAGACAACTGAGCAGTCCTTGCTGGACGAGAATGCCGGCCCACACACGACAATTACGGTAGCGAACACACTGGAAAGTGAAGATATCGAACGTATGGAATGATGTGCATACTCCTTGGCCCTAGCCCGCATCTCGTGGTCGTGCGGTAGCGTTCTCGCTTCCCACGCCCGGGTTCTCGGGTTCGATTCCCGGCGGGGTCAGGGATTTTCTCTGCCTCGTGATGGCTGGGTGTTGTGTGCTGTCCTTAGGTTAGTTAGGTTTAAGTAGTTCTAAGTCCTAGGGGACTGATGACCTAAGATGTTAAGTCCCATAGTGCTCAGAGCCATTTGAATCCTTGGCCCTAAACCATATAGAGAATGCCTGGCATGCAATTGGCAAACGCGTTTTGTCAACAAAGACCCTCCCCCCTTCCCCAAATAGTGCAAAGAAGTAAAGACCATCCATAGAGAGGAATGGGACAATATCCTCGAAGGACTACTCAACAGTTTTCTAGTCACCATGAATAACAAATGCAAAATGTGCTTTATTGCCTGAGGAGGGCATATTTCGTACTGAGAGCTCGACGTCGACCTTCATATTAGGAGTCTGAGGTGTGTCAAACATGAACATCATTTACGCCTGATATCCAGTTTTCCCATATAGTGAAATTGGTAGCATTTTTCGTTATAAACATACTGCTTCACCTCTATTACGTATGTACTGTGTTTCATGTCGTCCATATTTGCCTGTGATTATTACTGTTCGAGAGCGTCTATTCCCTAGCAACTGTCAATCAGTGTATATGTCTGCCCTCGCAGGCGAGCAGCAAAACCTCGGGACGATGAATTGCAGTCTTAAGAGGCTCGGATTCTTGTGGTGTCGAATTCCGACACGCGCTGCTAGACATTTGTCCTTCTTACACAAGTCATAACACGATCTTTTCAAAAATAAACAACATTCGAATGTGATTTATTGATAAGAAGTCCGTTGTGTAATCCTTCTTCGTATACGGAATTTAGATGCTCTCACTCTTATATACTCCGTGCAGTTGCACTGAGATGCTAATCATTTGCATTTCAAAGGTGTGGCAAGCTTCGTACCATTTTGACATTTGCTGAATGCCGCCTCCACTGTGCCACGATTTTAACAGAAAGCAGTGCAGTAACCTAGGATTAGAAAAACTACCAGGAACAGTCATTCAACACAAGTAATTAGGGATGACAGTATGTGACGATATGAATATGAGCGACTAGATGAGTGTAGTTGCTGCTAAACCAAAATGCAGCCTTTTGTAAGATCGCAGAAACGACAGTTTCTCCACAAATGGGACTTGTTGTATAGCCTGTATAACAAACTTTAAATCACACATCGAGAATATATGAAAAAACAAGTGCGACAGAATATACCCACATCTGTACTCTGCAAGCCACAGAACAGTGTATGACGGAATGTAGTATCTATACATGGTGAGTCACCTAACGTTACCGCTGGATATATTTCGTAAACCACATCAAATACTGACGAACCGATTCCACAGACCGAACGTGAGGAGAGGGGCTAGTGTAATTGTTTAATACAAACCATACAACAATGCACGGAAGTATGTTTTTTAACATAAACCTACGTTTTTTTTAATGGAACCACGTTAGTTTTGTTAGCACATCTGAACATATAAACAAATACGTAATCAGTGCCGTTTGTTGCATTGTAAAATGTTAATTACATCCGGAGATATTGTAACCTAAAGTTGACGCTTGAAACCTCCGACGTTCAGTTGCGTGTTGTAACAAACACGGGCCACGGTCGGCGAGCAGCATCTGCAGGGACATGTTTACGATGACGACCGTGTTTACGAGTGTGGCTGTAGTGCACTGTTGTGGTTTGGTCTAGCTGTCGCAGTGTCCGCATGTAGCGCTTGCTGCTATTGTTATTCTGCATTCGTCTCCGCACGCAGACCAACTGTAGTACACCGTGTTACCAGACGTCTGTGATAGTGTAGTGTTGTAGGAACTGTGACCATGGTGTATTCGAACTCTGAAAAGGCGGAGATGATACTCATCTATGGCGAGTGTCGACGAAATACAGCTGAAACCTGCAGGGTGTATGCAGAACGGTACCCGGACAGAGAGCATCCAACGTGCCGCACATTGCAAAACATCTACAGCCAACTATATACAACAGGTATGGTCGTAGCACGCAAACGGGTCCGTAACAGGCCCGTCACAGGAGAAGCGGGTGCAGTTGATGTGTTAGCTGCTGTTGCCATGAACCCACACATGAGTACACGGGACATTGCGAGAGCCGGTGGACTGAGTCAAAGTAGTGTCATGCGCATACTGCATCGTCACCTCTTTCACCCGTTTCATGTGTCGCTACATCAGCAATTACATGGTGATGACTTTAATCATCGCGTGCAATTCTATCAATGGGCATTAACAGAGAATGCGTTGCAGTTCTACCTGTTTACCGATGAAGCGGGTTTCACAAACCACGGGGCAGTGAATCTACGGAACATGCATTACTGGTCCGTGGACAATCCTCGCTGCCTCAGACAGGTAGAGCGACAGCGACCGTGGACTGTAAATGTATGGTGCGGAATCATTGGCGACCACCTCATTGGTCTTCACTTCATTGCAGGGGCTCAAACAGCTGCAACATACATCGCGTTTCTACAGAATGATCTGCCAACGTTTCCCGAAAATGTCCCACTGGAAATGCGTCGACGTATGTGGTATCAGCATGATGGTGCACCTGCACATTCCGCAATTAACACTAGGCTGACCCTTGACAGGATGTTAGACGGGCGTTTCATAGGACGTGGAGGACGCATAAATTGGCCAGCCCGTTCTCCTGATCTTACACCTCTGGACTTCTTTCTGTGGGGTACGTTAGAGGAGAATGTGTACCGTGATGTGCCTACAACCCCAGAGGATATGAAACAACGTATTGTGGCAGCCTGCGGCGACATTACACCAGATGTACTGCGGCGTATACGACATTCATTACGCCAGAGATTGCAATTGTGTGCAGCAAATGATGGCCACCACATTGAACATCTATTGGCCTGACATGTCGGGACACACTCTATTCCACTCCGTAATTGAAAACGGAAACCACGTGTGTACGTGTAACTCACCCCTCATGGTAATGTACATGTGCGTCAGTGAAAAAGACCAGTAGAAAGGTGTTAGCATGTGGACGTAATGTGCTGTTCCAGTCTCTTCTGTACCTAAGGTCCATCACCGTTCCCTTTGGATCCCTACGTAATTCGGTGCTCTCCTATACACACGATCGAACAGCGGAGGAGTGGTACTCAAGCGTCAACTTTAGGTTACAATATCTCCGGATGTAATTAACATTTTACAATGCAACAAACGGCACTGATTACGTATTTGTTTATATGTTCAGATGTGCTAACAAAACTAACGGGGTTCCATTTAAAAAATGTAGGTTTGTGTTAAAAAAACATACTTCCGTGCATTTTTGTTTGGTTTGTATTAACCAATTACACTAGCCCCTCTCCTCACGTTCGGTCTGTGGAATCGATTCGTCAGTATTTGATGTGGTTTACGAAATATATCCAGCGGTAATGTTAGGTGACTCACCCTTATACTACACTCTGTCACACACTGTTCGGTGTATCAGTATCATTTTTCTTCGTCGCTCCCTTTTCTATTCACAGTTCGTATACGGCAAATAATTGTCATTCCGTTCCATATGAACCCTACCTTCGTTTACGTTAGTTTTATGATACATATAATTATATTGGCGGAATCTATATGTTTTTCTCTAATTTTGCAACGTACAGTCTTGTAATGCTGTGAGTAAGGCTCTCCATGATGCGCAACGTCTCTCTTGTAGCCACTCCAGCTGCATTTCTGTGACACTCTCACACTGGCTACACTAACCTGTGAGGAATTGTACAGTTCTTCTTTCAGTGTTTTATATCTCTTTCACTAACACAAACTGATAAAAGCCCCCTAACCGATGAACACCACCGAAGTACAGATTGAACAAAGTTTTTGCTTTTGAGCACGAGAGAATGTTATTGAAAACTAAGAAATCTAAACTAGTAGATATTCAAAATAACACACATAATATTTCTTGGAAACCTACACAGAAAATTCCAAGAACAGACTTAATACTACAGTCGCCACAGACGCATCCATTCTCAACCCTGTCGGTGAAAGGAAAAGGGAGACTGGTACAATAAAAACGCACCCTGCCTTACTCTCAATAGTTCTTAGTACGTCAATATAAAGATGCAAGTTGCCTCCTTTCTTGCATATTTATGTAAGTTTAAAATAATTATTTATGCCCTGAAATATACCCGCAGACAGAAATTTTTAATGGATAACGTGATATGAGCCGAATGGTGATAGAGACAGCAAGCTCACGCAAAGGCGCAATAACAGGGGAGGGAGGGGGTATCATTTGATAGTGATGATATCTTACTGAATATTAAACATTAATTGTAAACTGTGAGCTCCTAGCTTCGCTGCATGAAAGCATTTAAATAGGTTCTGCGAACTCTGAAAATGTGTGTCAGTCATATGATATCATAGGGTAAGTGATAAAAGATTTTTGTAGCAGCTTTACTTATCACTTTCTGAGCAAAATAATATTTCATTAAGAGTAATGCAAGTCACTGTCTTTTCTGTTATTGTAATTAAATGTGTTATAATTCCCTCCTATCTCTAATAGATTATTTAAAACAAATTTCATGAGAGAAAATACGAGTATGTGCTTTGATGTTGTAGCTAATATATCTAACTCCTTAAAAACGGTTGTCTACAAGACACATTTTCCTCATGGCGCACTTCTGAGCAGTGAAGACTTTCTTTCTTAACGATGAGCTACCGCAGAATGCAATTTTATATAAATGAATGCAATGTATTTTATCTTAATGATTGTTCTCTCTCTAACGTTTGCAGTCACACGAAGATAATAAAGAGAGGCTGTCTAGAAAACCTTCTAAATGTATTATTACTTATTCTTCTCTCTCATAGCATTTACAACACTGTTGCATGAATATTCCTATTTTCGATCTGGTACGCCTTATACTAATTAAAACTAATTACAATTTTGTTTTTACAAAGGTGATAAAATTCATCAATGAATGCAGTTACAGAAAGAATTTTCATTTTTTTTTTACGCACCTGCCTATTTCTTTCATTGTAAAGCCATGTAAGACTACAAGTTCAGGAAAACGTGAACCAAAAGTAACGGAGCGAAGACCCACAGAACAGAGTCAGAAATTATTTCGGTTCAAACAAGCACACAAAGGTGATAAGGTACAGTACTGGAAATATGAGGCATGATTATAGTATAATGCTGTTTACGCTAACGACAAATAAAAAAAAAATTCTTGGATCGTGAAACTTGGAGATATGAATCGGATTACACTGACAAGATAAACTCCCATCCCCTACAGTCAGTGAAAAAGTGTTGCTACGCTGCCCACACCGAACAAAGACGCTTTTGTAAGTGCCCGAAGTCTACAAGAAGCTTTCCTAATCGTCAGAAGTCGAACGGATTTTTTTTTTCATTCTCTATCTTCATTTTGAAATTCAGTACCTTAAAATTTTGCTAGAATTCGTTGGATATATAAGGAAGAGAACGATGAGAAATAAAATATTGAAGCGCAACTGACGAATTTATGTTAAGAAATTGCGAGAAAAGCTGGAGGAAAGCTGTGTACGTAGAAGGAAAATAACTACAAGGAACTGACAAGCTGTCTTGTAATTTCTACTGACTCAGCATGGCCTCGACGTATAACCACGAGCCGTCGTGTAGCGGCTGTCCTCCGCAGCGTGTAATACGAGCTGACGGGATGTGAAGAAGAGACTGCCTGGTTCTGCGCATGTAGCTTGCTTTTACCGCCGCCGTATTTTCGTCATTAGTGGAATATCGTCGTCTGCGGCGCTCTTTGGCATCGACAAGCTGTAGTACAGTAATCCCTCATGGCAGACGACGATACTGAGCGTCTAATAACTCTTTCCTTTATTTGGCATGTCACAGTTCACATCAAGGCCGGATGAAAACATGCACTCTTCAGCCTACGTATTTCTTTTGAACTTTAACTTAAAGTGAGGCACCTTTCATCCTACGTGGTTTTCACAGTTTTAACATGATTGTCTTACACTGATGGGAAACGTAAAAGGAGAAATGACATAAAATTCAAAGATGTAAAAGGCGATGCTATCCTCAATGAGAGATGATTGTCTGACGACAGAAGTAGATCGTTGGGTTGGTGACAGTGTCGGAAGCGTAATTTGACTATTATGAGCTTATTTGGTTGGTTAATTAGTTAGTTACTTACGTGTTCCGCAGATAATTTCAACTATTGTTTTACTGAAATGATTTGGAACGAGTCAGTTCACAGGATACATATACTATGTTAATGTTAACATTAATGAAAATTTTTGAATAAAAATTCGTCCTTGTGGTGGAAGGAGCTGTCTAGGAGAAACTATTTTAGTTTAGATTTAAAATTTGCTACCTGTCAAACACTTTGTTACTCGGCAAATGATCAAAAATTCTTGCTGCTGCGTATAGAGTACCTTTCCGAGCCACTGACAGCTTTAATAATTTCGATATACAAAAGGAAATGTCCTGATTGACTCATCGTCGGCCAGCCCAAATCGCCAAGGACATAAAGTTAAAATGTAAGAGATGTTGTAGGTCGTGTACTGCAGGCGTCGTTTAAGAAGAGATTTTTCGAAATACCACCGCTAAAGAGGTGAAATTGGGGAGACACGTTCTTTGAAGATGTGTCGCTATTAAGGCAATTTTGAAGTTATAAATACGGAAACTGGTATCTGAGTTCTCTGTCAGAAATGAAGAAATATGTGTTTCACTATTTTTAGAAATTTAAGCCCTATGGGTTCCCGCATGAACCAGGGACCTTGCCGTTGGTGGGGAGGCTTGCGTGCCTCAGCGATACAAATAGCCTTACCATAGGTGCAACCACAGCGGAGGGGTACCTGTTGAGAAGCCAGAGAAACGTGTGGTTCCTGAAGAGGGGCAGTAACCTTTTCAGTAGTTGCAGGGGCAACAGTCTGGATGACTGACTGATCTCACCTTGTAGCATCAGCCAAAACGGCCTTGCTGTGCTGCTACTGCGAACGGCTGAAAGCGAGAGGAAAGTACAGCCGCAATTTTTCCCGGAAACATGCAGCTTTTCTGATTGATTACATGATGGTGGCATCCTCTTGGATAAAATATTACGGAGATAAAATAGTCTCCCATTCGGATCTCCGGGCGGGGACTACTCAAGGGGACGTCATTATCAGGAGAAACAAAATTGACGTTCTACGGATCGGAGCGTGGAATGTTACGTTCCTTAATCGGGAAAGTAGGTTAGAAAATTCTAAAAGGGAAATGGTCCAGTTGAACTATATAGCTGGAATTACTGACGTTTGGTTCAAATGGTTCAAATGGCTCTGAGCACTATGGGACTTTACTTCTAAGGTCATCAGTCCCCTAGAACTTAGAACTACTTAAACCTAACTAACCTAAGGACATCACACACATCCATGCCCGAGGCAGGATTCGAACCTTCGACCTTAGCGGTCGCGCGGTTCCAGACTGTAGCGCCTAGAACCGCTCGGCCACCAAGGCCGGCTTAGTGAAGTTTACTGGCAGGAGGAACAGGACTTCTGGTCAGGTGAACACAGGAGTATAAATACTATAAATACAAGGTCAAATAGTGGTATTGCAGGATTTAGTTTACTAATGAACAAGAAAACAGGAACGCGGGTAAGCTACTGTGCACAGAATAGTGAACGCATTATTGTAGACAAGAAGCCCACACCCACACAGTAGTACAAGTTTATGTACCAACTAGCTCTGCGGATGATGAAGAGATTGAAGAAATGTGTCATGAGATAAAAGAAATTATTTAGATGGTTAAGGGAGACGAAAATTTAATCCTAATGGGTGACTGGAGATTGATAGCAGGAAAAGGAATAGAAGGAAAAATGGTAGGTGAATACGGACTGGAGGTATGGAATGAAGGAAGAAGGCGCCTGGTACAGTTTTGCGCAGAGCATAATTTAATCAGCGCTACCACTTGGTATAAGGATCATGAAAGATAGTTGTACAGGTGGAAGAGAACTGGAGAAACGGAAGGTTTCAGATTAATTATGTAATTGTAAGACAGAGATATCGGAACCGGTTATAAATTGTAAGACGTTTCTGGGAGCACAATCACTACTTATGAACTGTAGATTAAAACTGAAGAAGTTGGTAAAAGGTAGGAAATTAAGGAGACGGAACTTGGATAAGTTGAAAGAACCAGAGGTTGCGGACAGTTTCAGAGAGAGCGTTAGGAAATGATTGACAAGGACAGGGGAAAGGAATACAGAAGAAGTAGCTTTGAGAAAAAAATAATGAAGCACTCAGAGGATCAAATAATGCATCACTGTGCCAGAGATACATTACATTACTTAGTAACTGTCTGAAATTCAATCAACACCTCATGAGCTTTTGTTTTTTTGAATGCTGTGCATCTAGTCGGAGAGCTGTTAATGTGCCTTTGATGTGGGTGTTACAGGGCTGTAGAAAGTTGGGCAGTGTATGTGAGCCTTGCTTTATAGAGGGGATAACAGTAGAAAAACTCGTAGTCAGTACGACAGAAAGGTATGATCAAACATTCAGTACATAAAGAACAGAAGAAAATACATGATATCTAGATCAGTTCAGTAACGCGTTATTTCCATGGTAAAACATATTTTCTAGAACTCTTTACAGCACATTAATGATTACAGCACACACGGGACTGGGACATACCCGCATACCACACAAAATCCTTTCTTGTGCAGAACGTCTGAAATTCCCTCCATTGGCTGTGATACATACGTCTACTCATTGTCACTTTGAATCTCGGATGAGTTGATGTATCCCTGGAGTATTGCATATGGTTTCGCAGTCTTCTGCAATACAGGAGACATCAAATGAAAAAGTACTAAGGGAAACATGCTACATAAAATAAAATTAACACTCTGCACTGAATGAGGAATCACACAAAAGAAAAGTGAAACAGCTAAAAATCTGAAATCAGTAAACACTAACTGTGCAGAGTCGACTGAAATTAAAAAACCTAAAAGAAAGTAAATACGAAAAAGTTTGCCTAGTATTTGTCAACAGAGAACAACAGAAAGATAACCGCTATACACAAACAAAAATGAAAACAGAAATAAAAATTATGGAAAATTTAATGAGAGAGTCACAACAGTGAGGATTAAATTACAGCAAGGAAACGGAATAATCATAGCATTATATTCTGCAGAAGAGGGAGGGGGGCGGGGGAGAGAAAGAAGACTCAAAACCATCTATGCTCATCTACAAAATGGACACTACAAGGGGAATAAACGCGATCAAGCAATAACGATGGGTATTTGAATGTATGCACAGCGGGTATCCCTACACAAAACTTGGTCGAACACCAAGTGAAATGGCCTGCAAAGAAAACCAGAATATTATTTAGTGATATTAATAAGCTAAGAATTACAATCACACACTTTACAGAGAAATACATACACAAATCCGTTTCGACAGACAAAGGTTGTAGGTCCACAATCCCTGTATAATGACCAATAACCAAGTTATAGGGAAGTCAGAGACACCACAGCCTACAGGAAAGGGTAAACGGTCATATACATTAATAATGAAGAAGTATCAAAAATATAGATGTTTGCATAATTGAATAAGATCAAAAAGATTCCTAAACAGTAGGAAATGGATAAGTGTGTAAGTTATACCTTTTTAATGATGACAGTACAAAAGTAAATGTGCGATTGTCAAAGACCTAGAATTGAAGGAAACTAAGGATAACAAAGAAACAGAGGGGCATAACTTGAAAGCGACAGTCGAGGCCCCAAGACAAAAGGTAAGAAAAAGACTAAGATAAAGATTTTTAAATGATGACATTGAACAAGCCATTAAAGGAAGCAGCAGGCATATTAACAACGGATCAGAACCCCTCTGATGTCGAACGTGAATCTCACAAACAGAAAACAAATACCACAAAATGTGTAGTCAAAGCAGCACACCAAAAGCATTGGAGTAGATCTGTTGTCAGTATCAAGGAAGAAAGAACATAACAGTAATAAAAAGCATATAAAGTATTGTAAGCTTTAATTATGACTGAAAGAGGTTATTTATATACCAGTGACTTATTTGTAGAAATGGGGAAATTAACAGAAGCCCTAAAATTCACAAAAAAATATAAAATAGTCGCCCTTGGACAATATAGATATAGTAATTTGGAAGCGTCTGCATTTTGTATTAAAGGACGTGATCTGTATGTACTGAAAGGAGGGCAAAATATTTCAATATTGGAAAAACATCAAGAAGCATTGGAATATTTAACAAACGTATATTCTGCCTATATAATATATGTAAAAAGCCATTAAATACGATTAAATTTATAATTAACTATTGGTTAGAGAAGAATATGAGGATTTCAGGAATGTCTTTCAATGACTGACGCATTACTTATGACCAGCCAGGTCTCCTACCAGAGAAACACGTATATCATTTATAGAAAGAAAAAAACTTTCAACAGAACAAGCAAGCAAAAATTTTGGGATATCATGGAAAACAGGATTTAATTTAGCAAAAAGATTGTCAGACATAGATAAAAACTAACATGGGATAAAGAGAAGGGTGTTAAATCTCGCCATTCCTTTTCAACGTTTACTTAGTCGTTACATAACGAGAAAGTAAAAAGAATATTCATATTGTAGCCTGCCTAGGTAAGAGTACTACGTCAGTCCCCTTTTCTACGCAGATGATTCAGTTTTGTTCGCTGATAATGAAACTTAGTTTCAATAGTAAACTCAAATGGTAAGAAAGTATGCATGCAATACGACATGAAAATGTCCTCCACGAAAACAATAGTACTGGTATTTATAGGGTGAGACCCAAACGGTCAAACAATTGTAGTTAACGGTTGAGTAAGAGGTTTGGAGAATGGGAGGTAAGTTATAATAACAGCCAAGCCCTAAGGCAAAATGTATACAAATTCAGTTTAGATTGTGAAAGAGTTTGAGGAATAAAGCACAAAAGGGGTTTTTAATGACATTCTATGAGAAACAAAAAAATACACTATTGGTAGAAGAAGAAAAGGTTTCTTAGAAGAGTGAATGGCTTCTCAAGAACATAGAGGACTACTGTAAGCGAAGAAGAGGGAGAATTAAGCAATAGCTGAAGGGGTCTTTGGTAAAACTGAAGGGTTGGGTAGAACGCAAAGTAAGTCAGCAAACTGGAGTAAATTATTTGGTGGTGTGGCCTGACCATGTCAGAGGTGAGTAGGTATTAAAGTCAGGGAGTAAAATGGACCCTTGGGGCACACCTGAAGAAGACATATGACTGGAATTTGTGTGTGGTCTGCTGTGAAGCAGAGCATTGAGTACAATTGACAGTAACACAGTAAATGGAACGAAACAGAAAGGGGGTAATCATAACGATATAACTGATTGAAAGACCATATACGTAGGATGTATATGGAAGTCTAGAATGCTATTTACGATCGAAAGCTACACTACTGGCCATTAAAATTGCTACACCGAGAAGAAATGCAGATGATAAACGGGTATTCATTGGACAAATATATTATACTAGAACTGACATGCGATTACACTTTCACGCAATTTGGGTGCATAGATCCTGAGACATCAGTACCCAGAACAACCACCTCTGGCCGTAATAACGGCCTTGATACGCCTGGGCATTGAGTCAAACAGAGCTTGGATGGCGTGCACAGGTACAGCTGCCCATGCAGCTTCAACACGATACCACAGTTCATCAAGAGTAGTGACTGGCGTATTGTGACGAGCCAGTTGCTCGGCCACCATTGACCAGACGTTTTCAATTGGTGAGAGATCTGGAGAATGTTCTGGCCAGGGCAGCAGTCGAACATTTTCTGTATCCAGAAAGGCCCGTACAGGACCTACAACATGCGGTCGTGCATTATCCTGCTGAAATGTAGGGTTTTGCAGGGATCGAATGAAGGGTAGAGCCACGGGTCGTAAACACATCTGAAATGTAACGTCCACTGTTCAAAGTGCCTTCAATGCAAACAAGAGGTGATCGAGACGTGTAACCAATGGCACCCCATACCATCACGTCGGGTGATACGCCAGTATGGCGATGACGAATACACGCTTCCAATGTGCGTTCACCGCAATGTCGCCAAACAGTGATGCGACCATCATGATGCTGTAAACAGAACCTGGATTCATCCGAAAAAACGACGCTTTGCCATTCGTGCACCCAGGTTCGTCGTTGAGTACACCATCGCAGGCACTCCTGTCTGTGATGCAGCGTCAAGGGTAACCGCAGCCTTGGTCTCCGAGCTGATAGTCCATGCTGCTGCAAACTACGTCGAACTGTTCATGCAGATGGTTGTTGTCTTGCAAACGTCCCCATCTGTTGACTCAGGGATCGAGACGTGGCTGCACGATCCCTTACAGCCATGCGGATAAGATACCTGTCATCTCGACTGCTAGTGATACGAGGCCGTTGGGATCCAGCACGGCGTTCCGTATTATCCTCCTGAACCCACCGATTCCATATTCTGTTAACAGTCATTGGATCTCGACCAACGCGAGCAGCAATTTCACGATACGATAAACCGCAGTCGCGATAGGCTGCAATCCGACCTTTATCAAAGTCGGAAACGTGATGGTACGCTTTTCTCCTTCTTACACGAGGCATCACAACAACGTTTCACCAGGCAACGCCCGTCAACTGCTGTTTGTGTATGAGAAATCGGTTGAAAACTTTCCTCATGTCAGCACGTTGTAGGTGTCGCCACCGGCGCCATCCTTGTGTGAATGCCCTGAAAAGCTAATCATTTGCATATCACAGCATCTTCTTCCTGTCGGTTAAATTTCGCGTCTGTAGCACGTCATCTTCGTGGTGTAGCAATTTTAATGGCCAGTAGTGTATTTCTAGAGCTAGGGAAACAAAGATGGCGGAGCGTCGCTTGTTGACTTGCTCTGGTATAGAACACGGATGAGCTTGAGGAGTCGATCGGCGTGATGGGCGGGGGAGAGGGGGGGAGAGGGCCAGCAAAACATCTGGTCAGGAAATCAAATTTTGAGTGACAGATAAAGCCAAGTGAAGTTGGAATGTTGGGTGTTACGGGACATGTAATGGTGTGTGTGGGGGGGGGGGGGGTGAGAGGGAAGAAAGTTTCTGTTGAGAATAGATCGAGTAAGCTCTTTCAATACTGTTATTAGGATCGTGAGTCGGTACTAAGAGATCGCATTGGCGGTTTTAAGTGGGGGGAGGTAGGGGGGGGGGGTTGTGGTGTTGAGAGATGTTGGTTGGGTTTTTGGATCAAGATTATTTAGTTAAGTTTCCCTCTGGTTAAAACAGAAACAAGTAACATGGCGATACATAATATGGCAAGCAGTTGCTAGATGGATTACAGGCATTTTCTAAGGGAGCGACAAGTAACAGATTGCGGCCAGGAGAGCTCATGCCTATGGTGTATTGTGTACTTTGTTACTTTACGTCGTTCCTGTTACATTCCTAACGAGGTTGTGCAGCCGATTCTCGTGCTGTTTATCAGTCATACGCTGCCAAGGAACTGAAGCATGTCTCCCAAGATCTGCATACTTCCTTAATGGTATTCCTACCTCCGAAACCAGAGGCGTATTTGCAAGATCTTACATGTTGTTCATTGTATTCCTTGTTCTTCCTGTATAACTGATCACATATTACATTCGAGGTACGCCTCGCATAAATTGTTGATGGGACATTGTCTAGTTTATTTTCTTTTTAATCTAGTGGAGTTGTAGCAACTGTCAGAAGGATTTACACGGGACCAGTGCTTGGTGTTATTTGCTGGCATCTGATCGTACATTCGGAGTGTTCAAAAGTCTCTCCGCAGTGCCGTGTGATTGCCGCGCGTGCCGTATGATAGTTCGCCTGCCTGGGTTACTTCCCTTCAAGTGGACTCTCCCAGCATTCCACTGTTTCGTTTATCTGAGCCAGCGTCAGCAGTATCGTTGGTGTGTGTCGTTACGTGTTGACGTGAACGTTTTTCAGTTCCTTTGTTCGTTTGTTTCGTTTTTGTCACTGTTAAAATGCTAACCATTGAGGAACATGTGTTTTTAGTCGAACAAGTGTTCAAAGCTGGCAGTAAATACACAGTTTCAGTTCGTCAAACATTTAATCCAGTTATCCCGGATACAACACTCCCACGTCGCGATACTGTGCGAGATTTGATTAACAAATTTCGAAGTACGGGTTCAGTGACAGATGCACCGAGGAGTCGTCGTCCTAGCGTTTTTCTGAGGATAAACTAATCGATATTTCCGATAAAATGTCCATGAGTCGGAACAAGTCAGTAAGGAAACTCGCCCAGGAAATCGATGTTAGTGTCGGAACGGCCCACACAGCAGTAAGGAAAAAATTAGAACTTTTCCCATACGCCGGCCGAGGTGGCCGAGCGGTACTAGGCGCTTCAGTCTGGAACCGCGCGACCTCTACGGTCGCAGGTTCTAATCCTGCCTCAGGCGTGGATGTGTGTGATGTCCTTAGGTTAGTTAGGTTTAAGTAGTTCTAAGTTCTAGGGGACTGATGACCTCAGAAGTTAAGTCCCATAATGCTCAGAACCATTTTTCCCGTGCAAAGTGACAGTCGTGCAAGAACTGAAAAATACTGATCATGGCAAGAGACTGCATTATTGTCAATGGTTCAAAAATTTCGTTCAACAAAATGGACGGGATATTCTTAATGAAAGGTTTGCACTGATGAGGTATGGTTTCATTTATCGGGGTACACGAACTCGCAAAATTCTCGCATGTCGAGTACGGCAAATCCATTGTGTATTCATGAGGAACCACTTCATTCTGTGAAAACAGGAGTTTGGCTTGCAATTTCTAGACGTCGGATTGTAGATCCCATGTTTTTCAACGAAGCAATAAACGCACAACGATACTAGTGACATTCTGTACCCATTCATAGGAGAACTTGTGTTAAGTGAAATACTGAACGGTTATTTTCAACAATATTGTGCAACCGCGCATACAGCTCGCGTTTCAATGTCACTGCTTGCTGATGTTTTTGGTGATCGCATAATTTCACAGGGACTTTGGCCTCCACGATTGCCTGACCAAACAACCTGACTTTTGCTTCTGGGGTGCAGCGAAAGCAACTGTCTATAAAAACCGTCCAAAATCCATCGATGAACTGAAAACTGCAATATCCACGTTCACTGCTTCTGTTCCAGAAGAAATGTTACAGCTTGTGTTTGGAAACATGATTAGACGAATTGAATTGTGTATTCAACAACAGGGCGGACATTTTCAACATTTGAAGTGAAAATCTGTTAGTAAAAATGAATATTCAATAAATTAATAACTTGTATTTCACTGAGTTTCATTTCGGTATATTCACTGCGGCATACGGCACGCGCAGCTGACAATCATATGTCACTGCAGAGAGACTTTTTGAACACCCCGTATAAACAAGTGCTTTTCCCGTGAGTAAAAAAATGGTTCAAATGGCTCTGAGCACTGTGGGACTTAATATCTGAGGTCATCAGTCCCCTAGAACTTAGAACTACTTAAACCTAGCTAACCTAAGCACATCACATACATTCATTCATTCGCAAGGCAGGATTTGAACCTGCGCCCGTAGCGGTCGCGCGGTTCCAGACTGCAGCGCCTAGAACCTCTCGGCCACACCGACCGGCCCCGTGAGTAAAGATTGACTACAACCACAGCAGCAAAGCGATCGATCCACTTACGTCCAACGAGTAGTGAGATCGACGATGCAGTGTGAAGTACATAGCGGCTAGCCTTACTGCGATGGCTCTGACAACAAGAATGCCATTTGAATGCAGGACGCGAGAGCATCAGAGGTAACCAAGGCGCGGTGGTGCGACAGCTACCCGACTCTGTGAGCTGCTGTTACAGATACTCTCGGTTGTCCCCAGCGGAAGCAATGTCGAGAAAGCAACAAACAAACCACAATTTCCGCCATGACAGAACATAAATACGTACAGTGTCCAGTTTTATTAATGTAACCAGCTGTCAAAAACCTGAACAACCACCTTTTGCAGCGTAGACAGCTGCAATACGTTCAGGATGAGTCAGCGAGGTTCCGGAAGCTACCGACAGCGATGTGGAGCCATGTCAGGTGCAATGCTGTAGCCATCTGCATTAGGTTTCTCGGCTAAGGAACCAAGGCGAGAACAGGCCGATCGAATGGTCCCACAGATTCTCTATTGCAGTGGTTCCCAACAGGTGGTCCGCGGACCCCCAGGGGTCCGCAAGATGCTATTAGAATAAAAAATATATTACATATATTTCGTATGATAACGGATTTTTTGTTTTGGCCTCTTCCTGCATGAGCAGAGCTTTAGCGAACGGTAACTTCTGCGTCTAGCGTCTACCTAGAGTGTAAAGAGATCGGCAGTGAGTATGATCAACTTATTCATACGGAAGTAAGATGGCTTTCTCGAGGTAGGATCTTGTCAAGATTTTTTGAACTTACAGACGAGGTTCGTGTGTTCCTCCTTGACACAAAGTACGCGGATTTTCTCACTAATTTCTCTTGGCTTTGCTCAGTTGCGTACTTAGCTGATGTGTTTGAACACTGAATGTGTTAAACTCGAGTTTACAAGGAAAAAATGTAAAGATGTTCAAAGTTGAGGATAAGATTAGTGCTATGGTCAAAAAGTGTCAGATTTGGACGTCAAGGATAGAAAACTATTCACTAACTAACTTTTCTACTTTAAAACAATTCTTGGAGTCATCAGAGGAGAGTTTGCCTGACCAGATCAAGATCAATGTAGCCGAGCATCTACGCAGCCTAGCCACCACTTTTAGAGAGTATTTCCCTAAACCTGACACTGACGAGAGATGGATTTGAAATCCCTTCAGCTGTGAAGAAATAGACAAAATCCAAGGCCTCACTGAAGAAGAGCAAGATCAACTTGTGGATCTGTCCAGTTGTGGTACGATGATAAGCATTTTCATCGGTGATAAAATTACAGACTTCTGGGCATCAGCGCGCAAAGACTACAAGAAACTTGGAGATAAGGCAATGAAAAAGATCCGTCCATTTGCAACCACATATCGGTGTGAGCAAGCATTTTCTTCCATGTGTTTCATGAAAAACAAATATAGGAATCGGCTCGACATGTGGTCGGATTTCAGAGTGAAAGTTTCAAGTTTGGAACCTAATATTTCAGAAATAATGGACTGAAAGGTCAGATTGAACTCATCTCATTAAGAACTGAAAATTGAAACTAACTGTATATTGATGGAGTACTTTGTTGTAACTGTATGTTTTCAAATAAATAATACCTTGTATAAAATTAGTGTTTTCTTATTTTTCACACATGTCTACTCAATGCAATCTTAAGTGTAGTACACTTGAAAGACCAATACACTCAGTTTTAATTTTTTCTTGTCTTTTCAGTTCATACTCAATTTTTACGTTTTTAAGGAATTTGTTATACTAAACACCCAGATTTGAAGACAAAGATTTTGAGCAATAATCAGAAATTTAACAATAACAATGATGGCTAAATTGAAAAAGTTTTAAGCTCAATATTTTTTCAATAATGAATATGTCAATGTTTTTTCTAAGTACCAAAAATATAAAACGCATAAAAGACTCTTAATTTGGCTTTTTTAGGTACTTGATACTGTGATATGACAAGGTACCAATCATGCCCGATGAGGGGGTCCTCGAGAAAATTTTGTTGGGAACCCCTGTTCTATTGGGATTAAATCTGGGGAGTTTGGTGGGGAGGGGAGTACGGGAAACTCATCGTGGTGCTCTTAGAACCACGCATGTACTCTGCGAGTTGGGTGATACATTGCATTGTCCTGCTGGTAGATGGCATCGTGCTGAGGAAACGCAAACTGCGTGTAGGGATGAACATGGTTCACAAGGACAGATCCACACTTGTGTCGATCCATTGTGCCTTCCAAAGCGACGATATCGCCCAGGAAACACCATAAAAACATTCCCCAGATGATAATGAATGCAGGGTGTCTGCTTTCAGACGATTCATGCCATACACACCAACAGCCATCTGTCCGGTGGAATATAAAACGTAATTCATCTGAAAAGGCCACCTGTCGGCACTCAGTAGACGTACAATAGTGTGCAACTTCGACCCTTGTCATCGAAGAACAGCAGTCACCATGGGTGCGTGAACCAGGTACCTGCTGCAGACACTCATATATAGCAACGCTTGCTAAGGCCGATATTACACTATCAAATTTCTTTGTCCAATATCTTTGTCAAACAAATTTGATGGTGTAATAGGGAACTTTGTCAAATTTCGTCAATTATTTGATCAAATCTAGGGCCTCGCTGTAGATTTGATCAAATAAGTCGCTTGTCTTCTGTTCACTGCAGTGTGACATGTTACCACGTGGAGCTGCATCGTTCTGTCATTTGTAGTGTTTTTATAAACATTGCCGATAAATACAATTGGTGTGTACCGACAACTACAAAATTAATAGAGATGTATGAAGCTGCTGATGCGCTTTACAACGTGAGGCACCCTGAATACAAAAATAGATTAAGAAGATTGGAGACCTGACCTAACATAACCTAACTCTCTCCTGTAGCAAGAAATCGGAGTGTTACAGTGAGGCTGTCTTCTGCAGATATAGCAGTTCTTAAGTGAGTATTGTGCTTTGTGATATGAGGATACACTCCACTGAGCACATACAGATATGTATGCTCATCCATTCTTAAGTAATTTATGTACGACTTGACGTCCTCTACTATAAGCTCATGTAACAAGTTTTGTTGAATGCTTTTATCGTGTCGTCGTAAAACCCACAGCTTCACCCAGGTACGTTTTCTTTTTTTCCCCCGCTTCTCTTCCGCATGTGCTCACAGTGAAATTGTGGTGCATGCAACTGCTGCGGTTAATAACAATTTGTTGTTGTCAGCCATCTTGAACTTTGACGAAAAATATGATGACAGTCTAATACCCCTTTTTAGCGCCACGTAAAAGAGCTTTGTCAAATATATTTGACAAATATTTGATCACATCTTTGATCAAATCTTTGACAAAGAAATTTGGTAGTGTAATGCCGGCCTAAACGCCACTGCTGGTTCATCTGGCCAGTCAGATGCTCAACAGTTGCACTTCTATTCGATGTGCACATGTCCGCAGCTGTAGTTCAAAAAATGGTTCAAATGGCTGTGAGCGCTATGGGACTTAACTTCTGAGGCCAGCAGTCCCCTAGAACTTAGAACTACTTAAACTCAACTAACCCGAGGACATCACTCACATCCATGCCCGAGGCAAGATTCGAACCTGCGACCGTAGCGGTCGCACGGCTCCAGGCTGTAGCGCCTAGAGCCGCTCGGTCACTCTGGCCGGCGCCGTTGTTCACTCCTGTCATCTATGTTCTCTGGTGCAACCCAGTTGTCTCTGCTCCAGTTTTGGATTGCGCCATTTTACCATGCATGGTATCCTTTAGCCACATATGAAAACGAACAGTTTACAGACTTAGCTGTTTCGGAAACGATTCCACCCTTGGCCCGAAAGCCAATGATCATGACCTTTGGATGTCAGATAAATCTCTCTGTTTTTCGCATTACGACAACGACTGCACAGTTTTTCGGATTCCACGACACGCTTTATATACGCTTCACTGCTACTGCTGCCACCTGCCGTTCGTGAGTGCCCGTCGCATACTGATTTCGAACACAGGCGCTGGTCACATTAATGTGGCTGAACCGTGTATTTCCACTATCTCGACGAGAGGCTGTAGAAGTTGTGAAGTAGGTACTTATTTGCGTAAGCCAGCAACCAGCTGGAGATTTTTCTTCCTCTGTTGTTGTTATTGTTGAAGATGACAGTTTTAACGAGTGGATCTTATTTGATGGTTTATCCAGGTATAATGTGAAAGCTAATTGTTTTGCCTAGTGGTATCCACGATAGGTTCATTCCGATAATGCATATTTTGCCAGCTTAGTTACACACACCACATACACACAATACTTATGTTTCACAGTAACCATAACACAGTGTCTTGTTTAGTGTGAAAACAAGTACACCTAAGTACTATGTGTGAAGAATTTGTTATGGATACCACAGAGCAACGCAGTCCCGACGAACCCAACACCTAGATGCACTTGGTCCAAGATATAATATTCCTGTAGCACACCCATTTGATGCTAGTTAATGGCACAATAAATACGTATCAAATTCAAATCGCGACTGTTTGCATATTTCACCTACACAAACCGGCAATTTATATCATAGCTGCAGTTCGTCATCCACAATGGATTCAACGAATTGATTTTATTTTATGAGTGCTTGAATAAGAGGAAAAATGGAGTGTTATTCCACAGATGTGCAACTTCAGGTTCGTAGGTGCTATGAACAATTATTCGGCACAGCATACGAGGACCACAGTAAGTGAAGAGATATTCGACTAAATGTGGAGTCCGCAGAAATCAGTGGGGTGAGGCAACCAACAGAAGCAGTTATCAGCATCAACAATAACGTAAATTACAGTTTTGAACATGGCTGTAACTCAGCAACCAAGTACTAGTTTCAACATAGGATTAAACAGCCAACCGTTTGCACATAAACGGTAGGTACATTCACCTAGGTTTCGACACCTACTAAGTGTGCCTTCATCAGAATGAAATATTCCTAAATCGTAAAATTACATTGCTAAGAAGCAACAATCGGAATTTGGAGCAGCTACTCTTTGTATGGAGTGTAGCCATGTATGGAAGTGAAACATGGACGATAAATAGTTTGGACAAGAAGAGAATAGAAGCTTTCGAAATGTGGTGCTACAGAAAAATGTTGAAGATTAGATGGGTAGATCATGTAACTAATGAGGAGGTATTGAATAGGATTGGGGAGAAGAGAAGTTTGTGGCACAACTTGACCAGAAGAAGGGATCGGTTGGTAGGACATGTTCTGAGGCATCAAGGAATCACAAACTTAGCATTGGAGGGCAGCGTGGAAGGTAAAAATCGTAGGGGGAGACCAAGAGATGAATACACTAAGCACATTCAGAAGGAAGTAGGTTGCAGTAGGTACTGGGAGATGAAGGAGCTTGCACAGGATAGAGTAGCATGGAGAGCTGCATCAAACCAGTCTCAGGACTGAAGACAACAACAACAACAATACTCAAGTCAAAATTAAAATAAAACGTTCCAGCTTTTGCTACGTGTGCCCAGCTGGGAACAACATCAGACTGATCTTCCTGGCCTTGGTCTAGCTGTGATTGTTCATCGCGTTTCCAATTCGCAATCATGTCATCAACAATCAACTTGGGCAGCTCTAGAATGGTTGAAATATAGTTGAAATATAGTCAAAAAATGGTTCAAATGGCTCTAAGCACTATGGGACTTAACATCTGAGGTCATCAGTCCCTTACACTTAGAACTACTTAAGCCTAACTAACCTACGGACATCACACACATCCGTGCCTGAGGCAGGATTCGAAACTGCGACCGTTGCAGCAGCGCGGTCCCGGACTGAAGCCCCCAGAACCGCTCAGCCACAGCGGCCGGCGAAATAGAGTCCACATTCTAAGTTACGGATCTCTTCAGATTGACCCATTTTGCTGTTGCTGACTGACAACACAATAATGATCGATCCCTATTACATCGATAGGGGTATCTGGATACTTTTGATCACATAGTGCATGTGGGTTTCGACTATATGTTGGTCCGTTTAACGAGTTATATCAGTCGTTTGGAAACCACTACACAGTAAAAAATGACGGAGATATTGTAATCCAAGTAACAGCAGGCACAGCGGTAGGTTGTTATTCAAGCGATACTGTTCTTGTAGGTTCGTAAATTACCCTGTTATTACGTTTGTCTCTGGACTCTCGCTGACTCACAGCGCTGGCAGTATCTGCCGTCATAACGTCAGCAGGGTAGTTACTGCCCATCACTTTTCAGGGGCAGCAGGATGCCATTAAAGTGGAAGACACTTCATCATTACAGAGGGAGGCTGTGAGAGTATCACACACAGGTGTCCCAACACTCGCTTACGCAAAGGCGTATCTGTACTACTACAGGCACTTAACGAACTTCTTTTATTATTCTCGGCATTTCTTCAAAGAATCAGCTACAAAACAAATACTTCTATTAGTTGCGCAGTAGAGGAAGCAACATTTACGATTTTAATTGCAAGATACAACTGACAAGAAAACGGGTAAAAATTAACGCGCCATGTATAACGGTGCACTAATAGTGCTGTTTTCTTGGTTTAGATTTCTTGTAGCAATGCAGCTGAATGGAGCAAGGATCTCAACTCGTAACTTCTTTTTTTTTTCTCTTCTTTTCCCGTCTTGCCAATCAGTCTTTACTGAGTGACCTTCACTTAGATTAGGAATTAATACTTTTCTTTGTTCCCTTTGTTCATTTTCTTCTTCTACAACAACTTCCACGCTTCTAGATTTTTCTTGTACTACCGTATTTCCGTGTGTGGCGCAATTACTACTGTCGGTTACCCTAACTTGATTCACATATACGGGGTGTTACAAAAAGGCATGGCCAAACTTTCAGGAAACATTCCTCACACACAAATAAAGAAAAGATGTTATGTGTACATGTGTCCGGAAACGCTTAATTTTCATGTTAGAGCTCATTTTAGTTTCGTCAAGATGTTCTTCCACCTACGCTCAATGGAGCACGTTATGATATCATACGGGACACTCTACCTGTGCTGCTAGAACGTGTGTCTTTACAAGTACGACACAACATGTTGTTCATGCACGTTGGAGCTCCTGCACATTTCAGTCGAAGTGTTCGTACGCTTCTCAACAACAGATTCGGTGACCGATGGATTGGTAGAGGCGGACCAATTCCATGGCCTCCACGCTCTCCTGACCTCAACCCTCTTGACTTCCATTTATGGTGGCATTTGAAAGCTCTTGTCTACGCAACCCCGGTACCAAATGTAGAGACTCTTCGTGCTCGTATTGTGGACGGCTGTGATACAATACGCCATTCTCCAGGGCTGCATCAGCGCATCAGGGATTCCATGCGACGGAGGGTGGATGCATGTATCCTCGCTAACGGAGGACATTTGAACATTTCCTGCAACAAAGTGTTTGAAGTCACGCTGGTACGTTCTGTTGCTGTGTGTTTCCATTCCATGATTAATGTGATTTGAAGAGAAGTAATAAAATGAGCTCTAACATGGAAAGTAAGCGTTTCCGGACACATGTCCACATGACATATTTTCTTCCTTTGTGTGTGAGGAATGTTTCCTAAAAGTTTGGCCGTACCTTTTTGTAACACCCTGTATACTGTATATTAATTTCAAAATTAGATTTGAAAAATTGTCTTCGTAGAAATTCCTCAAAACTTTGACGGCGCCGAGGGGCAGTAACAATACATAGACGCCAACAAGTGTTATCCTTTCCTTTTTTAACTTTCCTCCCTTTGTTTAGATTTGTAACTCAAAAATTCTTACGGATCCCCTATAAAGCGACTTGCTAATCAAAACAGCTTCTCCATACTTAAAAATTTCGACACCTACATCTTTCGTAGTAAGAGTAACTTCCACCAAGGAACATTTTATTATAAGTCACTCGTATTTAAAATAGTCACAGATACAAGCAGATTAATCTACAGCAACGCACTTTCGAAAGATAATTCTCGGTATCGCAACACAGGTTACGGAAATTGCTCTTACAGCTGCGAAGTGAGATACATCACAAATTTCTTTAATGTTATACAATACATTGTTGACACTCTCTTCTGAGTAACGTTTCTTAATGCGGATTTAATAATGGTTTGAATGCAATAAAAAAAAATTCTTAAAACTCAATACTACTTTTCTGTCTGATGTCCGATCAGTTAAAAAGATCTATGTTGGCTTCAAAGTACGTTTGTACATGAACGTAGACAAATGCATATTTTCGTACCTTGTTAATACAGTATCTGCAGCCGAAGCCGCTCGATATTTACGCAGAGAAAATCTGATCATTTCGTTGAGTGGATTGACGTGCCAATTGAAGACATTCAAAACCAACAGCAGAGAGAAGTCACACTACATAAAAAACCATTCATGTAAACACAAAGCGTAGAAAAACGAACACGATGACGAGAATATAAACTTTGACAAACGTCGTGTCTTTATTGCTTTGAAAAACTGCATATAGCCCTAATGGACGATAAACAATTTAACAGTTGATTTACAGAAGAGTAACTTGTTAGCAAAATTAGGGACGGAATAACTGAACCGCACATTTGTGATTTATTTACATGCTGTATTGTAAGAGTTAGTTTAAATTAAAATAACAGTTGTTGTTGTGGTCTTCTTTCCGAAGACTCATGAAGCGCCGGCCGCGGTGGCCGTGCGGCTCTAGGCGTTTCAGTCCGGAACCGCGCGACTGCTACGGTCGCATGTTCGAATCCTGCCTCGGACATGGATGTGTGTGATGTCCTTAGGTTACTTAGATTTAAGTAGTTCTAAGTTCTAGGGAACTGATGACCTCAGATGTTAAGTCCCATAGTGCTCAGAGCCATTTGAACTGATGCAGCTCTCCTTGTTACTCTATCCTGTGCGAGCGTCTTCATCTCCGAATTACTGCAACCTTTCTGTTTCTAAATCTGCTTACTGTATTCAGTATTCATCTCTTGGTCTCCCTGTACAATTTTCGACCACACCCCCCCCCCCCCCCCGCGCTTCCCTCAAATACTAAATTGGTGATATCTTGACGCATCAGAATGTATCCCATCAACCGAGCCCTTCTTTTGCTCAAGTTGTGCCACAAATTTCTTGTCTCCCCAGTTTTGTTCAGTATTTTCTCATTAGTTACGTGATCGACCGATCTAATGTTCAACACTCTTCTGCCGTTTATCGTCAAAGTTTCACTTCCATACCTGGCTACACTCCAGACAAATACCTTCAGAAAAGACTCCCTAACACTTAAATCTACACACATCAAAAAAAGTTTTGCATCACCTCGATTCCAATAGTTCCGGTACCTGTACAGAAAACTGGAATAGAGGTCAAAATAAACATCATTTCCGCCCTTTTTGTTGCTCATGAAAACCACACATTGCATGCTGTACCACCATACAGCGAGACAGAGGTGGTGGGCCAGCTTGCTATGCTCACCGGTACCTCTAATACCCAGTAGCAAGTCATCTTGCATTGATACATGCTTTTATTCGTCGTGGAATACCATCCGCAAGTTCATCAAGGCACTCTTGGTCCAGATTGTCCCACTCCTCAACGCCGATTCGGCGTAGATCCCTAAGAGTGGTTGGTGGGTCACGTCGTTCATGAACAGGCCTTTTCAATCTATCCAAGGCATATTCGATAGGGTGGTTTGCGGAAATATTGTGTGAAGATGATGTTATGTTCCGGCTGGAGACCCGATATCAATATCATCAACGCGTACTGGACTTAGAAAACCAATGAATACTAAAGTCCTTTTCTTTGGAATAATCCGACACTGCTAAGAAGAATTAGTTTGCTGTTTCTTGAAACTTAGAAACCCCGGAATGACACCATCGAACGGCTGTGTCACACTGCAATAGTAGTTTCAGTAATAAAAAAATTCCAGCAGTTTTCTCAAACGTGTTACCGTACAATTTTCATTCTTCCGTTGCAGTCCAATTAGTCAGCTGATGTAGCCATTACATCTACACTAATACGTTGTGGCCACTGCTCGCCGCGGCGGTGGATGCCGCCTGGTGGTGTTGCAGGCAAGTGAAGTGGTAACAAAAGTATGTAAGCGGACGGGGAATCACTCTATCGAAGATATGGGCTGTAAATGGGGAAATCCATTGAGATAAGCGACTTTGACGACGGAGCAGATTATTATTACGCAGAACCTCCGAAGGAGTATTCGAATACGGCGAAGCTGATCGAATGTTCACGAGATACTGCCGTGAGCATCTACGGAAAGAGGTAGAAGGACAGTGAAACTACCACTAGGTACTAAATGGTTGGACGTCCACGACTCCTCACAGAAAGTGGGGTTTGGAGGCTTGTCTGCTCTGTAAAGTAGGATAGTTAGTGATCTGTGGCATCTCTGCTGAAAGAGCGCAATGCTGATGCACACACAAGTCTTTCGGAACACACTATTCGTCGTACATTGTTGAACATGTACCTCCGCAGCAGACCACCCCTACTTCTTCACATGTTGATCCAACGACATCGTCAGTTACGGTTGCAGTTGGCACGGGACCATCGGGATTCGACCGTCGATCAATGAAAACCTGTCGGCTCTTCGGGTGAATCACATTGTTGCCACACTAGGTCGATGGTCGTCTCGACAAACGCCGTCATCGAGGTGACCAGCGGCTCGAAACGTGCAGTGCGCCATTGACACAGGTTGGTGGGAGTAGTATTATGCTATGGGAGGCATTTTCCTGTGCTTGCATGGAACCTGTGGTATTAATAATGGGAGATTACAACCGCGAACCATCTGCATCCCTTCATGCGTGATGTCTTCCCCACGGCGATATCATCTTTCAGAGGTATAATTGTCCGTGCCTCGGAGCCAAAACCATGCTACTGTGGTTTGGGGGGCATTATGATGAACCTACGTTGGTATCTCTGCAACCAAATTCGCCTAATGTAAATCTTGTGGAACCCATCTGGGTCGCTATCGGGCGCCATCAACGAGTACGCAAATCAGCGGTCTCAATACATGACCTGTGCGTAGACGTCTAATGCCACATACCTCCAAAACCCTACCAACAAACTGTTGGATCCCTGACATGCAGAATCGGTGATGTATTTAGTTTCAGAGACGGACAAACCAGCTATTGAGCAGGTGGTCATAATGTTTTGTCTCTTCAGAGTATATTTACTGAAAGTGAAGTTTCTGTTAATACTCTAAACTGACACACATGTTACACCATCACAAAAATCTCTGAAGCAAACAAACACTACATCATGAAAAGAAATTTACATCTTTGAAATACATTGGAAATTAATTTTGAACGTGTCACTTTGTCTACCATGAAGAAGTATATTACGATTATATTTTTTGGGAAAATTAATGTAACATACTCGCCTTATACCAGCAACGAAACTGGTTTTGCTGTACTGGCACTGTGAACGGCTGAAAGCAAGGGGAATCTTCATCCGTAATTTTTCCGAGGACATGCAGCTCTATTGTGTGGTTAAATGACGTGGCGTCCTCTTGTGTAAAATAATCCGGAGGTAAAATACCCCATCCAGATCTCTGGGCGGGGACTACTCAGGAGGATGTCGTCGTCAGGAGAAACAAAACTGGCCTTCTACGGATCGGAGCATGGACTGTAAGATCCATTAATCGGCCAGGTAGGTTAGAAAATTTAAAAAGGGAAATGGATAGGTTCAAGTTAGAGATAGTGGGAATTAATAAAGTCCGTTGGCAGGAGGAACAGGACTTCTGGTCAGTTGAATAAAGGGTTATAAATACAAAATCAAATAGGAGTAATGCAGCAGTGGCTATAATAATGAATAAGAAAATACGAAAGCGGATAAACTACTACGAACGGCATAGCGAACGCATTATCGTAGCCGCGATAGACACAGAGCCCACGCGTTCCAAAGTAGTGCAAGTTTACATGACAACTATCTCCGCAGATGATGAAGAGACTGAAGTAATGTGTGATGAGGTAAAATAAGTTACTCAGATAGTTAAAGCAGACGAAAATTTTATTGTAATGGGAGACTGGAATTTGATAGTACTAAAATGAAGGAAGGGAAAACTAATAGTTGAACATGGAAGGGGGAAAGGAATGCAAGAGGAAGCCGCCTGGTAGGGATTTGCACAGAGCATAATTTAATCATCGCCAACATTTGGTTTAAGAATCACAAGAGAAGGCTGTATACATGGAAGAGACCTGGAGACACCGGGAAAGTTTCAGACTGATTATATAATGGTTAGACAGAGATTTAGGAACCATATTTTAAATTGTAAGACATTCCCAGGGGCCGATGTGGACTCTGAACACAATGTATTGGTTATGAACTGTAGAATAAAACTGAATAAAAGGAAAAGGGTAGGAAATTAAGGAGATGGGACAACAAAAAGTTGTAAGTTATTGAGAGTTTCAGAGGGAGCATCAGGCAACGGTTGAATACAACAGGGGAAAGGAATATAGTAGAAGACGAATGGGTAGCTGTAAGAGATGAAGTAGTGAATGCAGCAGAGGATCAAATAGGCAAAAAGACAAGACCTAGTTGGCATCCTCTGATAAGGAGAAAATTTAAAAATGCAGCAAATTAAACAGGCGGTAGGGTATACAACCGTATAAAAAAATGAGGCTGACAGGAAGTGCAAAATCGCTAAGCACGAATGGCCAGAGGACAAATCTAAGGATTTAGAAGCGTATTTCACTACGGGAAAGGCAGTAGCCTACAGGAAAATCAAAGAGGCCTTTGGGGAAAAGAGGAGTACCTGTATGAATATCAAGGGCTCAGATGGAAAACGAGTCCTAAGCAAAGAAGGGAAAGCTGAAAGGAGAAGGAGTGTATAGAGGGTCTATACAAGGGCGATGAACTTGAAGGCAATATTATGGAAATGGAACAAGCCGACCGGCCGGGTTGGCCGAGCGGTTCTAGGCGCTACAATCTGGAAACGGCGCGACCGATACGGTCGCAGGTTCGAATCCTGCCTTGCGCATGGATGTGTGTGATGTCCGTAGGTTAGTTAGATTTAAGTAGTTATAAGTTCTAGGGGACTGATGACCTCAGAAGTTAAGTCCCATAGCGCTCAGAGCCATTTGAACCATTTGGACAAGACGATCCTGAAGGTGAGATGGGAGATATGATACTGTGACGAGAATCTGACAAAGCTCTGAAAGATCTAAGTCGAAACAAGGCCCCGGGGGTAGATGATATTCCGTCAGAACTACTGATAGCCTTGGGATAGCAAGCCATGACAAAATCCTTCCTTCTGGAGTGCAAGATGTATAAGACATGCGAAATACCCTCAGACATAAAGAAGAACGCGGTAATTCCAATTGCAAAGAAAGCTGTTGCTGACAGATATGAAAATTACCGAACTATCGGTCTAATAAGCCATGGTTTCAAGATACTAACACGAATTATTTACAGAAAAATGAAAAAAACTGGTAGAAACAGACCTCGGGGAAGATCTGTTTGGATTCCGGAGAAATGTAGGAACACGCGAGTCAATACTGACTCTACGACTTATCTTAGAAGATAGGTTAAGGAAAGGCAAACCTACATTATAGCGTTTGTAGACTTAGAGAAAGCTTTTGACACTGTTGCCTGGAAGACGCTCCTTGAAATTCTGAAGGTAAAATACAGGGAGCGAAAGACTATTTACAACTTGTACAGAAACCAGACGGCAGTAGTAAGAGTCGAGGAACAAGAAAGGGAAGCATTGGTTGAGAAGGGCGTAGTCTATCCCCATTGTTAGTCAATCTGCGCATTGAACAAGCAATAAAGGAAACCGAAGAAAAATTTTGAGCAGGAATTAAAGTTCAGGGAGAAGAAATAAAAGCTTTGAGGTTTGCCGATGACATTGTAATTCTGTCAGAGACAGAGTTGGAAGAGCAGTTGAATGGAATGGGCAGTGTCTTGAAAGGAGGATGTAAGATGAACATCTACAAAGGCAAAAGGAGAATAACGGAATGAAGTAGAATTAAAGCAGGTGATGCTAAGGGAATTAGATTAAAGTAGTAGATGAGTTTTGCTATTTGGGAAGCAAAATAACTGATAATGGCTGAAGTAGAGAGTATATAAAATGTAGACAGGCAATGGCAAGAAAAATATTCCTGAAGAAGAGAAATCAGTTAACATCAAATATACACACACAAAAAAAAGTTTTGCTTCACGCCGGTTCCTAGAACTCCTGAAGATAGAAGTTGACTGTGGATATTGTATCACAGACACAGTCCCTTTGACTGTCCAGAGATGTCACAAAACCCTCCGAAACATGTAAACAACGATGCATGAGCAGCGCCTATTAGACGGAGGGGGTCCGACAGCCGATCAGTTCCAGTCGTTCCACCAGGAAGGAGGTACACGGGTCTTGCCTGTCTAGACGGTCAATACCGCGGTTCGATCGCGTCCGCATGGTTACTTTGTGCCAGGAAGGGCTATCAACAAGGGAGGTGCCCAGGTGTCTCGGAGTGAACCAAAGTAATGTTCTTCGGACATGGAGGAGATACAGAGAGACAGGAAATGTCGATGACATGCCTCGTTCAGGCCGCCCAAGGGCTACTACTGCAGTGGATGACCGCTACCTACGGATTATGTCTCGGAGGAACCTTGACAGCAACGCCACCATGTCGAATAATTATTTTCGTACAGCCACAGGACGTCGTGTTACGACTCAAACTGTGCGCAATAGGCTGCATGATGCGCAACTTCACTCCCGAGGTCCATCTTTGCTACCACGACACCATGCAGCGAGGTTCAGATGGCCCCAACAATATACCGAATGGACCGCTCAAGAAAGCATCACGTTCTCTTCATCGATGTGTGTCGCATATGCCTTCAACCAGACAATCGTCGGAGACGTGTTTGGAGGCAACCCGGTCAGGCTGAACGCCTTAGACACGGGTCCAGCGAGTGCAGCAAGGTGGAGGAGCCTTGCTGTTTTGGGGTGGCATTATGTGGGGCCAACGTACGCCCGCTAGTGGTCATGAAAGGCGCCATAACGTCTGTAAGATACGTGAATGCCATCCTCCGACCGACAGTGCAACCATATCGGCAGCATATTGGCAAGCATTCGTCTTCATGTACAACAGGTGAGTAAGCCGCCGCACTGACTTACCGGAATTGAAATCAAATCGCAGCGGCGGCTCCTTTATACAACACCAGTTCCGGAGTGTTAGTGCAGCAGATTACTCACCTGAAGATGGCGGCCAGGTGGACCACCGAGATATTAGGTCAAGATGACGTTATGTTCCGGCAGGAGACCCTATATGAATAGCATCAGGTACCACGCCTGACACTATTAGCAAGGAACTAAAAATCTATGGTCCATAGCACGCTAACACAACAGTACTAGCGAGCCCTGCAACACAGCTACTACTGTCAACCCCAGATGCTCGACCCGCCGAAAAACAGGCAATCGCAGGTAAGCCGTACTGTACACAACACGCAAACCAGCCACACACACACCCCACACTGTGAGCTGATCTGTGGCCGATCGCCCTCTAATGTATGACGACCTCGGACTCTTACAGGGACGTAGCCGCTGCAGCAGGCCCTACAACAAGCACCCGCAACGACAAAGGTAACGATTCACCGATACCTCGCACTAACGCAACCTCACCTTGTATGCACTGTCGCAGCTAGCAAGTCGCTACTGCCCTTACTACCCGTCCTATTGTAACAGAGATTTTTTCCCTTGGCGCTTGCCTTGGCACTTTTTTCCCTCTGCCCTTACAAACCGCTACCCTTCGATCGCTTTCGTCCACTTTCTGTCTCCTGATGGACCATGTCGATGAGTAATCCTACCCAGACGCATGGACAACATCACAGCCCGCATCCTGTGACTCCTGATTCGAAAACTAACATGTTATACGGAAGCGACAGTAGAACATTTGGTTTTGTCACCACGTCGGTGTGGGCGTGGAGGGGCCCCATCCTTTATTAAAAAAAAAAAAAAAAAAAAAAAACTACGCCTGGGATGTTTACGGAGCAGCTCTCAATGTTGGTGTATCTTGCGAAAGTCTCTTCGCCGCTACCTTACCACATCCTTTTGAATCTGCTTCCGTATTCAAGCCCTGCTCTCCCCCTACAGCGTTTACCTTCCTCATTTCCTTTACCAAAGAGACACTTCCTCGATGCCTCGGGATGTCTCCTATCAACCCATAGCTTCTTTTAGTCAAGTTGTACCATAAACTTGTTTTTCCCAATTCGAGTCAGTACTTCCTCATTTGTTATTCGACCTACCCATCTAATACCAGCATTCTTCTATGGCAGCACATTTCAAAAGCTTCTATCTTCTCGTTGTCTCGACTACGTATCATCCACGCTTCACTTTCATACAAGGCTACTCAGTTCAGAAAAGGCTTCCTAACACGTAAATTTACATTAGATATTAACAAATTTCTCTTTTTCAGAAATGCTTCTCATGGTTATGCCAGTCTGCATTTTATATCGTAGTTCAATTTGACTGCAGGAAGGAAATCGAAACAGTACATTTCCACAGAAGAGCATTTTCTTTCTTCCAATATTTCAGACGCCATCAATTATTTTGCTCAAATGAAACTATATCTTTCCAGGGATCTTATCAAGTCTCAAACATCTATGATGCAGACTGAAGTGAGGAATGAAAATTTGTATCAAGGCTGGGATTCGAACCCGAGTCTGCTACTCACTAAGCAAATGTGTCGACGACTGTGCCACTCTGGCACACTGGCTTTGTGTAACTGGACGTACTACCTCAGCACGTCTCCCTCCTCTGTCAAAATTCTCATCCAAGCCTCGACCCATTTCGATGCTGAGGCGCTATTCCAATACAGTTAGAGAGCCTCTGCAATATTGTTCGAGTTTAGGAGGAATGCCAAGAATCAATCAGTACCGCCTGATTTACTTCGCCTACATCTAATTACCCTTCTTTTACTTTTACTGCTGTTCATCTCATAATTACTTTCCAAGGCATTATCAAATGGTTCAAATGGCTCTGAGCACTATGTGACTTAACTTCGGAGGTCATCAGTCGCCTAGAACTTAGAAATAATTAAACCTAACTAACCTAAGGACATCACACACATCCATGCCCGAGGCAGGTCGCTCGGCTCCAGACTGTAGCGCCTAGAACCGCACGGCCACTCCGGCCGGCAAGGCATTATCCATTGCGTTCTATTGCTTTTGCAAGTCCTCAGCCATCTACTCCCCAATACATGTATCTTATCTTTAAATTTTCTGCATACAACGTTATGATTGCCATTTTGTTTCAGTTTCTGTAACCGGAGAATTAATTACAGTTTGAAGTTCTGCATGGCCACTCAAAATGTATAAACAAAAAGGTCTGTTAAATAACTACAACAAAAACGTATTAACATAGGACAGAAATGTAGGGCTTTCTTAGCTTTTTTACGCGTTAAATGGATCAGTTTTTGAATTATTTTTGTGTACTTATTTATTTATGGCTTATTTAGCCTGACTAGGTTAGAGCCTTAAGCCCCTCTTTTACATTTGGCCACAAACAACACATAAAACGTGTTACATAAGTCGCAATAATAGTAATCTGCATTATTAATACTAATAATAGTTTACTAACTACTAACTCCGTCTACAGGCCGCAAGCGACCCATCGGGACCATCCGACCGCCGTATCATCCTCAGATGAGGATGCGGATAGGAGGGGCATGGGGTCAGCACACCGCTCTCCCGGTCGTTATGACGGTTTTCTTTGACCGGAGCCGCTACTATTCGGTCGAGTAGCTCCTCAATTGGCATCACGAGGCTGAGTGCACCCCGAAAAATGGCAACAGCACGTGGCGGCGGGATGGTGACCCATCCAAGCGCCGGCCACGCCCGACAGCGCTTAACTTCGGTGATCTCACGGGAACCGGTGGATCCACTGTGGCAAGGCCGTTGCCAATACTAATAATAGTTAGCAATAATAATAATAGTTAACACTAATAATGGTGATAAAGTAACTGATCTAAGAATGATATTAAATACTTGTTACATGTTGTTGTTGTTGTTGTTGTGGTTGTGGTCTTCAGTCCTGAGGCTGGTTTGATGCAGCTTTCCATGCTACTCTATCCTGTGCAAGCTTCTTCATCTCCCAGTACTAACTCAACCCACATCCTTCTGAAACTGCTTAGTGTATTCATATCTTTGTCTCCCTCTACGACTTTTACCCTCCACGCTGCCCTCCAATACTAAATTGGTGATCCCTTGATGCCTCAGAACATGTCCTACCAACCGATCCCTTCTTCTAGTCAAGTTGTGCCACAACTCCTCTTCTCCCCAGTTCTATTCAATACCTCCTCATTATTTATGTGATCTACCCATCTAATCTTCAGTATTTTTCTGTAGAACCACATTTCGAAAGCTTCTATTCTCTTCTTGTCCAAACTATTTATCGTCCATGTTTCACTTCCATACATGGCTACACTCCATACAAATACCTTCAGAAACGACTTCCTGACACTTAAATCTATACTCGATGTTAACAAATTTCTCTTCTTCAGAAACGCTTTCCTAGCCATTCCCAGTCTACATTTTATATCCTCTCTACTTCGACCATCATCAGTTATTTTGCTCCCCAAATAGAAAAACTCCTTTACTACTTTAAGTGTCTCATTTCCTAATCTAATTCCCTCAGCGTCATCCGACTTAATTCGACTACTTTCCATTACCCTCGTTTTGCTTTTGTTGGTGTTCATCTTATATCCTCCTTTCAAGACACTGTCAATTCCGTTCAACTGCTCTTCCAAGTCCTTTGCTGTCTCTGACAGAATTACAATGTCATCGGCGAACCTCAAAGATTTTATTTCTTCTCCATGGATTTTAATTCCTACTCCAACTTTTCTTTTGTTTCCTTTACTGTTTGCTCAATATACAGACTGAATAACATGTCCCTTGACTCTTATAACTGCCATCTGGTTTCTGTACATATTGTAAATAGCCTTTTGCTCCCTGTATTTTACCCCTGTCATCTTCAGAATTTGAAAGAGAGTATTCCAGTCAACATTGTCAAAAGCTTTCTCTAAGCCTACAAATGCTAGAAACGTAGGTTTGCCTTTCCTTAATCTATATTCTAAGATAAGTAGTAGGGTCAGTATTGCCTCAAGTGTTCCAATATTCCTGCGGAATCCAAACTGATCTTCCCCGAGGTCGGCTTCTACCAGTTTTTCCATTCGTCTGTAAAGAATTCGCGTTAGTATTTTGCAGCCGTGACTTATTAAACTGATAGTTCGGTAATTTTCAAATCTGTCAACACTGCTTTCTTTGGGATTGGAATTATTATATTCTTCTTGAAGTCTGAGGGTATTTCGCCTGTCTCATACATCCTGCTCACCAGATGGTAGAGTTTTGTCAGGACTGGCTCTCCCAAGGCTGTCAGTAGTTCTAATGGAATGTTGTTACTCCCGGGGCCTTGTTTCGACTCAGGTCTTTCATTGCTCTGTCAAACTCTTCACTTATTACATAACAAACTCAATAATAATAATTCGCATTATTAACAAAAGAAATAATTTACAGTAATAATAATAGTGACAACAATAATAAAATAATGGAGGCATTAAGAACGATATTGATAAGCTTAGCACTTTTGAAGTTTTGTGTGGTATTAGAAAAAGTGCAAGGGATAATATTAGAGGAGAGGAAAGCTAGCCCATTCGTTGTTTATGAAGGAATACTGGGCGAAAAGGAAGGCCAACAAATGTTGATTACCCTGGTCCTAAGTGATCTATCCGCGAAGAAGAAGAAGAAGAAAGAGGAGAGGATTGAAATGAAAGTGAGAGTGGTTGATAGGATATAATAGAATTTCGATAGTGAACTTTGTAGACAAGTGGAGGGAAAATTGTGGAGGAGGGAGGATTGAAGAGAGTGAGCTGCAAGAAGTAGCTATTGTGATAGTAGGTGGGCCATTCGCTGCCTTTTAAAATTTGAAAAGATGTTGATTCGTTTAATATGTTGAGGAAGTTTAAGTAACACACAAAATCATTTAGAGCCTTTGGTTATTACTTATTCGCAGTACCTGTCAAACGCATGTCGTTAAATACGTATCGCCTGCTACCGCTGTAAGTGGCCTGTTTATATGTGTGCATGTTGGCAGCACGATAGACTGCATTAATAACTCTGACAGCGCTGTGCGCCCTCTGTAAGAGATTCTGTGTGGCTGGTCGGAATCGTTGGGAGTGAACAGCCAGCAGTTATGGCAGTTGGGAGTGTATAGTCAGCAGTGATGGAGGTTGGAAGTTAATACACTCCTGGAAATTGAAATAAGAACACCGTGAATTCATTGTCCCAGGAAGGGGAAACTTTATTGACACATTCCTGGAGTCAGATACATCACATGATCACACTGACAGAACCACAGGCACATAGACACAGGCAACAGAGCATGCACAATGTCGGCACTAGTACAGTGTATATCCACCTTTCGCAGCAATGCAGGCTGCTATTCTCCCATGGAGACGATCGTAGAGATGCTGGATGTAGTCCTGTGGAACGGCTTGCCATGCCATTTCCACCTGGCGCCTCAGTTGGACCAGCGTTCGTGCTGGACGTGCAGACCGCGTGAGACGACGCTTCATCCAGTCCCAAACATGCTCAATGGGGGACAGATCCGGAGATCTTGCTGGCCATGGTAGTTGACTTACACCTTCTAGAGCACGTTGGGTGGCACGGGATACATGCGGACGTGCATTGTCCTGTTGGAACAGCAAGTTCCCTTGCCGGTCTAGGAATGGTAGAACGATGGGTTCGATGACGGTTTGGATGTACCGTGCACTATTCAGTGTCCCCTCGACGATCACCAGTGGTGTACGGCCAGTGTAGGAGATCGCTCCCCACACCATGATGCCGGGTGTTGGCCCTGTGTGCCTCGGTCGTATGCAGTCCTGATTGTGGCGCTCACCTGCACGGCGCCAAACACGCATACGACCATCATTGGCACCAAGGCAGAAGCGACTCTCATCGCTGAAGACGACACGTCTCCATTCGTCCCTCCATTCACGCCTGTCGCGACACCACTGGAGGCGGGCTGCACGATGTTGGGGCGTGAGCGGAAGACGGCCTAACGGTGTGTGGGACCGTAGCCCAGCTTCATGGAGACGGTTGCGAATGGTCCTCGCCGATACCCCAGGAGCAACAGTGTCCCTAATTTGCTGGGAAGTGGCGGTGCGGTCCCCTACGGCACTGCGTAGGATCCTACGGTCTTGGCGTGCATCCGTGCGTCGCTGCGGTCCGGTCCCAGGTCGACGGGCACGTGCACCTTCCGCCGACCACTGGCGACAACATCGATGTACTGTGGAGACCTCACGCCCCACGTGTTGAGCAATTCGGCGGTACGTCCACCCGGCCTCCCGCATGCCCACTATACGCCCTCGCTCAAAGTCCGTCACCTGCACATACGGTTCACGTCCACGCTGTCGCGGCATGCTACCAGTGTTAAAGACTGCGATGGAGCTCCGTATGCCACGGCAAACTGGCTGACACTGACGGCGGCGGTGCACAAATGCTGCGCAGCTAGCGCCATTCGACGGCCAACACCGCGGTTCCTGGTGTGTCCGCTGTGCCGTGCGTGTGATCATTGCTTGTACAGCCCTCTCGCAGTGTCCGGAGCAAGTATGGTGGGTCTGACACACCGGTGTCAATGTGTTCTTTTTTCCATTTCCAGGAGTGTAGTTAGCAGTGATGGAGGTTAGAGGTTTGAAGTATTAGCGTGAGCGGATGGTCTGGAAGTGTGTCCGTCACGGAAATAGTAGATTGTTGATGATTATATAATTTTTTTGGATCTGGATGTCACGGACGACTATATAATTTTTTGAACTGGATGTCACATTATTAAGGTAAAATCTGCTACATACATTGTTTGCTCAGCAACAAAATCTTTCCTTTACTAACCATATGCCTATTAGTAGTTAGCCGGCCGGAGTGGCCGAGCGGTTCTAGGCGCTACAGTCTGGAGCTGCACGACCGCTACGGTCGCAGGTTCGAATCCTGCCTCGGGCATGGATGTGTGTAATGTCCTTAGGTTAGTTAGGTTTAAGTAGTTCTAAGTTCTAGGGGACTAATGACCTCAGAGGTTAAGTCCCATAGTGCTCAGAGCCATTTGAACCATTTGAACCTATTAGTAGTTACAGCCTACATTAGTTAGAATTTTTTATTTAGCTGGCTGTATTGGTGCTTGCTATATCGCTGTAGTTGGTGTAATGAAGCTTTTCTTTGAGGTAAGTGTCTTATGAAATGTATGGGTTATTGTTAGGATTTCTTCTCATTCAGGGCCATTGTTTTGTATTAATTATTTGCAGTCAGATTGAGGATTTCTTCTAACACAGGGCTATTCTTTTGTGTAAGTTATTTGCACTCAGATCGCGTTTCGTTTGTATAGTGTAGGTCAGAAATGAAATGATACAAAAATAGCAAAGTGAAACTTGCATTCAATTCAGTAAGCAGTTTCAGAATTAAATAACATAGAAGTTTCACCGTGTCAGTTATTTCAGTCCAAATAAGTAAAAAAACTTAATAAAGAAGTTTCACCGTTCATGGACCTATCACAGAGAACGAAAAACTGGCTTCGTCCAGAAGTAAACACCTAATTTCTCACAGCAGTGCATGAATGCAGCGGACTCAAAATTGTGTTCTTTTCATATATTCATAAGATTTTGAAAGCAATTTAGATTCTGAAACATCGGTTTGAAATTAGCTTCCCAAACAAATTTTCGATTCTGTCTACCATTCGTATCAACAAAGGCGTCGGTGTGTCTATATTTATTATTCTGAGCAGAGCCTCTGTCAAGGAACATCTCCGCATTGGCCACCAACTTATTCGTTTCATTCTCATTACGTTTAGGGCGAGGTCTACTACGGTTTTCCCTTTAGTGCAGAAACCTGTCCACTACGCTAGACTGAAGCGTTACATAAGATGAGATGCAAGCATAAACTGGAACGGGCAGTCGTGTTTTGCTTGAGACGCCATGATGCTCTCTGAAGGACGCTCTATACGACGCCACTGTTATCCATAAAATAAATCTGAGGATGCCCACTTTTTTATCGACGTCATGTCTTCCAGGAATATTTACACGTCCGCTCATCAAGTTGGGTGCGGGAGTTGAAAGCCCGAGTGCTGTCGGGAAGTTCTTGCAGATGGGAGATACTTGGCTGAATTGTGATTGATGAACCTTAATTTCTCTGGCACAATTGATTGTCATTTACGTTGATGGTCGAAGTTTTTCCGCTAGTTTTCTTGCACAGAGGACAGAACTCCGAAATTGCACTGGCAGAAGATTAACTACCACTTAGAAGCGTGCCTGGTTTTTAATGACTCTTTCTCGTAGCGCGAGGCAGCAAAACATTTTGAACTTCTTACTCGTGAACTCTGACCTGTACAAATGCTTAAATTGCCTGTAATGTAGGCGTCTGAAAAGAACAGCGGACTAAGGTCAACACGCATTCTACACGAACGAATAACACTGTCAGTTCCAAGAAGGGACTTTCTCTATGGTACGTATGTTTTGTATTGACACTGTACTGAAAAGTCCTACACATTTACCAAATATTAATTGGGTGTTTGAGTTCTCAATATTTACCGTTTACAGCAAGGTTCCGGTCCACTGTTGCATTTCCACTAAAATACATGACATAAGCGCCCAGTGCAATCAGTTGTCGCAATTTCCAGCTATATGTAAAAAGACACCTTTTTTTTTGCCGGATCCAACTAATGTAAAAACTAGATATTCAGCGGCTCCTGACGATCAGAATGGATGTGATCATCGGAAGCTTGCATTTTTCTTTAATTTGATGCAGAAAGAAAATCCAGAACATTTTGTACAAGAATATACAAAAAATATGATTCCTATCCAACTACTGCTGGAAACGGTAGATGCAGAATGGCAAACACGTCGCCCATCCCACAGTATTCAGTCGCTAAGAATCTTGGAGTTGGGAGGAATACATTTCGGTGCGATGGTTTTGTACTACTGAAAAACGGCGTTAGCGACAAATCAGTGCCTTAATTGGCAGAATTTGCTTGTAGTAGATTCTGCTCTTTTCGCACTCTGTCAGATCAAACTGGACATTCGCGGTGAAGGGCTCCTGAATTAATGTCACTCATAGACGAACAAGACTTTATATTTTAAACTGCCAGCCAGTTCAAAAACTGCACATGCTTCTCAGCACAGTGAAAGATTAATTCGTTTTATCGGGCGTCTGGATATTTTGTGGACTTTCCCGTTCAACAAAAGAGAAGAGAGCATTTAGTGCTGGCAAAAAAGATAATTTTCGACTTCTTCGCAGCAACCAGACAATTCAGCGCACTCGTACTTCAACATACGCAGAGTGGATAACACATGTATACCTAAACTTTCTGAAAGGATTACAGAGAAGGTGCTAAACATGAACCAATATAACCTGATGCATCAGGACAAGGTGTTTTGTCAAATGGGGTTGTTTAGGAACATAGATAAGCAACGCTTGGCAGCTCCCGAGCCTGGACATTTCCTTACCCACAAAACAGCTCAAAGCAGCTCAATGAGCTCTCTCTCGCTCTCTCTCTCTCTCTCTCTCTCTCTCTCTCTCTCTCTCTCTCTCTCTCCGTACAGTCTGCTGAGAACTGAAAGTGGCTGTGCCTGTCTACAAAATGTTTCTGGATAACCCTCTACTGATCGCTGATCGTACGGCCTCCGCCAGTTGTTTTAAAAGATGCGCCACTGGTTACAACTCAAATGAGTGTTGCTTGAGCAAGTACAAAGGTAAGTTCTTGCAAAAACAAGATTTTGTGTTCTTTTGGAATGCGGAAAATAGTAGGAGGGCAGCTTCTTCTAGGAAAAGAGTTGTTGAGCTACGAAATTAATTCACACGCGACGATAATTATTGTCGTTTGTCCTGCTGCCTGGATGAAATGGCGTTATACCTAATACGAACAATCTACAATTCTTTATCTCCTCGTTGGGAGGAATCATGTCCGTTGGCTTTCTTGGGAGGTTGCTGTTCTCTACCTTTGATGGCAGTTACTTTTACATAGACCGTAGCATACAAGCGCAAAGGTATCTCCTTCCTACCGCAGACATTCAACATAAAAATTTCTATTTACGAGAAAAGAAAAACAGTAATTTACTATCGCCTTTTGAAGTAAGGACAAACTAAAGCTGGACTTGCCAGAACCATTTAATTTAGAGTAACGATAGCACCTAGTCGTGAGAAAAGGGTGTCTCAAATTTAAACGAAACAATGCGTGGAAGCATACACACACATTTTATGGTACTCCAGGAAAGGCATCACTTCAGAACAGCGAGTCACACACAGAGTAACGTAGCAAAGTCCTAACGGAAATGTGTAGCACGTAACAGGTCCACTAAGTGACAGTTTACTACTATTTTGGATATTTTAATTGTAGTCTTCTAAAGCGAGGACGGCTGCTACAGTCAATCGCTCACGTTTTTGAAAACGAAATGTTACAATTCTTTTCATAATTGATTCAGAGTGACTCTCGTATGATATGTAAATTTTATCTTGACCACTTGGATCGAGCTGCCGGCCGTTGTGGTCGAGCGGTTCTAGGCGCTTCAGTCTGGAACCGTGCGACCGCTACGGTCGCAGGTTCGAATCCTGCCCCGGGGATGGATGTGTGTGATGTCCTTAGGTTAGTTAGGTTTAAGTAGTTCTAAGTTCTAGGGGACTGATGACCTCAGATGTTAAGTTCCATAGTGCTCAGAGCCATTTGAACCATTTTCGGATCGAGCTAAGGTTAAGGAAGAGTTCAAACCCCTTTTCGACCATGCAAAACATTTTACATGATTTTCCTAAACAGCCCCATTTGACCAAAGAGAGCTTGCGCTCCATTTTTAATTATCACATTATCGTCGATAAGTTAAACTGTGCCACTCTGCCGGTCGTTGTGGCCGAGCGGTTCTAGGCGCTTCAGTCCGGAACCGCGCTGCTGCTACGGTCGCAGGTTCGAATCCTGCCTCGGGCATGGATGTGTGTGCTGTCCTTAGGTTAGCTAGGTTTAAGTAGTTCTAAGTCTAGGGGACTGATGACCTCCGATGTTAAGTCCCATAGTGCTCAGAGCCATTTTTTTTTTGTGCCACTCTTTGCATCGTTTTTGAGTGTTCGGGTCTCTGGTTCTGGATCGGTAAAAGTTTAAAGGCTTCGTTTTTCCTCTGTTGTGTAGTAGGACAGCAGTTTTTGGTAGTGAATGCGAGTTGTGAGATTAATTTTTGAAACAGTTCTTGGCCACCACAAGAGCTACTCGTTCTATTTTCATAGGCGCTCGGTATGAAGCACGAAGCCCAGGTATAGTGTTCATACGCCGCCATGTCTGGTGGTGCAGAGTCTGTCACAGAACAATGAAGATTAACTTTTTCTAATGCCAATACGAATCACAAAACAAGTATTACTAAGTGCTAAATGAATTTTATTTTCATTAAACGTAAAGACCACGTATGTAATGGACAAAGGCAACAGAATATACGAGTGTGTAACAAAAGAACTGGCTTTTACATTTAGGTACTTAAACAGCAAGAGTTCATCATTTTTGGTGCCGTTGTTCTAATTATTAATAATCTTTTTATGTCTAAAATAACGTGGCTCCTGCACGGGGACGTATTATTGTCCATTCAGCTGTTTCGGAGGGACTGTCGCCTCAGCTGATTGTTGCTTCCCGACTTACGCACTTAAGAGCGTTCTAGTTGCTGTCTCTTTACTAAGTAGCATAGAACAGCTGTCTTTGCGCACCACAGACGCAGGGAAAATTCTTCACAATCAGGTACGTGTGACATGTGTAATGCCATTAAAGTTTTCTCGGAAGATACAAACAAGGAAGCAAAAATCTCACAACTGTGATGAAGTGATTTGCAGGAACAATAAACTTTTCCAGCGGCTGAATAAAGAGAATAAAGCATACCTACAACGTCTTCCCAACGCACCACTATTGTGGAAAGACGCGGATGAAGGAGAAGAAAATTTTATTTTTAGGTAATATTGTCGAACAGGTTGTCACCGCACTGTCACATTTTTTCCATGTGACATGTCTAGAGGGCGTTTATACTGAAACTTTCGCTACATGAGCCAGTGTAGACGGAGAGATGTATACCACATGTGTACCCAACTTTACAGGAATGGCGTTCAGACTCAGTTCCGCAGGATTTGCGTTGTTAGTAGCATTGGCTGGCTCTGAGCACTATGGGACTTAACATCTGAGGTCATCAGTCCCCTAGAACTTAGAACTACTTAAACCTAACTAACCTAAGGACATCACACACATCCATGCCCGAGGCAGGATTCGAACCTGCGACCGTAGCGGTCGCGCGGTTCCAGACTGAAGAGCCTAGAACCGTTCGGCCACACTGGCCGGCTAGTAGCATTAGTGTGATGATTTTCCGTTAGGTGCCGGTAGTAGTCTGGCAGCGTGGCAGGAATAGTTTTTACACTTGCACGGAGTGACACTTCTACCGAGAGGGAATGTGTTGAGATTTACACGGAGCCCAGGACACTGTAGGTAGTGGACAGGGTGTTCTAGAAGTAGCATACATTTGTCTGTCCGCCACTACCAGCGACGAATTCTCGGGAAGGCCAAAGCCCATTTCTGCACGAAGTGCCCTGTCCCCACATCAATTCGTAGTGTGTGTGGATTTCTCCCAGAGTTCAGAACTGCAGTTGACCTCTGACTGGCAAGTGGTGTTCCGTATTTTAGTGTTGAGACAAAAGAGTTCACCGAGACCACCAAGTGAAAGCCTTTACTGATTCACAACGGACTATACAAACAACCAAGAAGTGACTTACTGCCGTTGTGTAAACTTTAAAAAGAATAAATGCACAGAAAGACTATCCACAAAAAATAACACAGTTTTAGGGGAAGGTAGCCATGTTTGTGTTTCACATGGAGCAGCAAATAAAGTGTGAAAATATCTTGTCAATTCAAAGAAGCTAGCAAAAGAAACAGACACTACAGGTTCGGCAGTTTACATTGAGGAAGTAGGGCAGCTCTTCAATCGAGGCTACGACTTAGTAACATCATTACCATAACACAAAAGTGCGAAACTATCGTTACATGGCAATAGGCGAAAATATATGCGAACGTCACAAGATCCCACCGTTTCTGGAAGAATATTCTCCCAAGAAAATAATTTATTGATGAATGAGGATAGCAATTTTTTACTTGCAAATGATAACAGCGGACCGAATGACAGAATACTGGCGTTTGCCAGCGAAATGGAATAAACGTGTCAGTCAAACTGCGAATCATTCTTTGTGAAAGGAACGTTCAAGAGTTCGAGCAAGCAGTGTGGACAGTTGTTTACCATATACTCCACGCCGACCTAAATACTCGTAGTTCTTGGGAAGAAACAAACACCATTCCAGATGCTGACGCCGTGTTGTCAAATAAAATGCGAGAAACATATGAACGTTTTTTTAAAGCTATTAAAAGTAACGTGCCTGGATGGAACCCTGCGTCTCTGATGGTGAACTTCGAAACTGCCATCGTCCAAGCAACTAACAGTTTGTTTGCTGAAACAGAGATGTGGTCTTCAGTCCAGAGACTACTTTGATGCAGCTCTCCATGCCACTCTATCCTGTGCAAGATTCTTCATGTCCGATTAACTACTGCAACATACATCCTCCTGAATCTGCTTAGTGTATTCATCTCTTGGTCTCCCTCTACGATTTCTACCCTCCACGCTGCCCTCCAATACTAAATTGGTCATCCCTTGATGCCTCAGAACATGTCCTACCAACCGATCCCTTCTTATAGTCAAATTGTACTATACATTCCTCTTCTCCACCGTTCTGTTCAGTATCTCCTCACTAGTTACGTGATCAACCCATCTAATCTTCAGCATTCTTCTGTAGCACCACATTTCGAAAGCTTCTATTTTCTTCTTGTCTAAACTGTTTATCGTACATGTTTCACTTCCATACATGGCTACACTCAATACAAATACTTTCAGAAAAGACTTCCTGACACTTAAATCTATACTCGATGTGAACAAATTTCTCTTCTTCAGAAATGCTTTCCTTGCCATCGCCAGTCTACATTTTATATCCTCTCTACTTCGACCATCATCAGTTATTTTGCTTCCCAAATAGTAAAATTCATCTACTACTTTAAGTCTCATTTCCTAATCTAATTCCCTCAGCATCACCTGATTTAGTTATACTACATCCCATTATCCTCGTTTTGCTTTTGTTGATGTTCATCTTATATCCTCCTTTCAAGACACTGTTCATTCCATTCAACTGCTCTTCCAGGTCCTTTGCTGTCTCTGACGGAATCACAATGTCGTCGGCAAACCTCAAAGTTTTTATTTCTTCTCCATGGATTTTAATTCCTATTCCAAATTTCCCCCAGAGATTACTGGTTGTAATTGTCTTTTTAATCAATGTTTGTGGAAACAAGTTGAGTTTTTCTGCCTTGTTCCAGCATATAAGGAAGACGGGGAAATACGCTGTAAATACACTTCTCGGGTTTGCCGCCGGATCGTGTTGTGTAAATCGCACAATATTTTATCGATGCAACTGCTCGACATCTTCCGAAATACGCTGTCACATAAGAATGTGTTCTGCTCTAGCACATCTTCCCCTGGAAATGGTTAGCGATGGTTGGCTGTGTATTCAGAAGAACACGCCTGAAAAGCGAAAGCTTCAGCACTTTTATGACTATTTTTTGGACCGGTGGCTCGATGACGAACGTATGCCAAGCGAGATGTGGAACTGCAGTGGAAGGCGTCGTCGCACTAATAACCTGTCAGAAGGATGGAACCGAATAATAAATACATTATTATCAAAAGTTCATCCGAATGTTTACTCACTAGTACCAAGTCCACCAGTTTGACCGACTAATTTTGAACTTGTGTATGAGAATCTTTGAAGATGAATGTCTCGGAGGAAGGAAGTAGTATAATCGATTATGATGAATTACACTAAGGAGAATGAGGATTTGATATTTCGCCGAAATCAGGGTCTTTTTAGACGGAGAAGCAACTCAGACAGAACTGGTTGAGCGTTCAAACCAGGCGCTACCTTCTCGAAGTTGCTAAAAAAGAACGCACGCAGGCGCAATCTTTCACAAACCACACAAGAGAATACCTACTACGAGATCATCCAACCGTGAAGGCCAGTGGTGCAATGCGACATGCGTGCGCCCCTTAGGCCGATTCACCGATGAGGTAACTCAGCTTTAAGAAATGCTCTTGCGGGTGCTAGCGCAATGGAGCTACGTCTTGTAGAAAAATGACCACCTCCGGCTGCCCTTAAGGCACCCTGTATTGTGTAGTGTTCTAATAAACAACCGGAAAAATCGCAACACAAAAAAATTAATATAGAATAATGAAATTTCGGGAATACATTTGTCTAGGTAATATATTTCAGAGATTAACATTATACGATCTCCGGTTAATGTAAGCGCGAGATGTCGGTTTTGGAAACCCAGAATCTACTATGTAGGAATCAACATGGATTCCGGAAACAGCGATCGTGTGAGACCCAACTCGCTTTATTTGTTCATGAGACCAAGAAAATATTAGATACAGGCTCCCAGGTAGATGCTATTTTCCTTGACTTCCGGAAGGCGTTCGATACAGTTCCGCACTGTCGCCTGATAAATAAAGTAAGAGCCTACGGCCAGCTGTGTGGCTGGATTGAAGAGTTTTTAGCAAACAGAACGCAGCATGTTGTTGTCAATGGAGAGACGTCTAAAGACGTTAAAGTAACCTCTGGCGTGCCACAAGGGAGTGTTATGGTACCATTGCTTTTCACAATATATATAAATGACCCAGTAGATAGTGTCGGAAGTTCCATGCGGCTTTTCGCGGATGATGCTGTAGTATATAGAGAAGTTGCAGCATTAGAAAATTGTAGCGAAATGCAGGAAGATCTGCAGCGGATAGGCACTTGGTGCAGGGAGTGGCAACTGACCCTTAACATAGATAAATGTAATGTATTGCGAATACATAGAAAGAAGGATCCTTTATTGTATGATTATATGATAGCGGAACAAACACTGGTAGCAGTTACTTCTGTAAAATATCTGGGAGTATGCGTGCGGAACGATTTGAAGTGGAATGATCATATAAAATTAATTGTTGGTAAGGCGGGTAGCAGGTTGAGATTCATTGGGAGAGTCCTTAGAAGATGTAGTCCATCAACAAAGGCGGTGGCTTACAAAACACTCGTTCGACCTATACTTGAGTATTTCTCATCAGTGTGGGACCCGTACCAGATCGGGTTGACGGAGGAGATAGAGAAGATCCAAAGAAGAGCGGCGCGATTCGTCACAGGGTTATTTGGTAACCGTGATAGCGTTACGGAGATGTTTAGCAAACTCAAGTGGCAGACTCTGCAAGAGAGGCGCTCTGCATCGCGGTGTAGCTTGCTCGCCAGGTTTCGAGGGGGTGCGTTTCTGGATGAGGTATCGAATATATTGCTTCTCCCTACTTATACCTCCCGAGGAGATCACGAATGTAAAATTAGAGAGATTCGAGCGCGCACGGAGGCTTTCCGGCAGTCGTTCTTCCCGCGATCCATACGCGACTGGAACAGAAAAGGGAGGTAATGACAGTGGCACGTAAAGTGGCCTCCGCCACACACCTTTGGGTGGCTTGCGGAGTATAAATGTAGATAAGCCATTGCAAACGTGAATTGCTGGCACCTTAATAGCTGGTGTAACCGTCAGAATGTTGAATGCAAGCATGCAAATGTGCATGCATTGTGTTGCACAAGTGCCACATTTCAGTTTGTAGGACAGAGTTTCATGCCTGTTGCACTTGGTCGGTCAGTATAGGGACTGTTAATGCTGTTTGTGGATGGGGCTGGTGTTGGTGTCCGATGATGTCCCATATGTGCTCGATTGGAGACAAATTTAGTGATCGAGCAGGCCAAAGTAATATGTCGACGCTCTGTAGCGCATATTGGGTTACAACAGCCGTATGTGGGCGAGCGTTATCACGTCAGAAAACACCCTCTGGAATGCTCTTCATGACTGGCAGCGCAACAGGTCGACTTGTCAGAGACCATAACTCTAGGTGTAAGTCCAGTGTGTCTAGCATGCTGACAGGTTGGTTGTAGGCCCTCAACTGATCTGCTTCTAACCAACACACGGCCATCACTGGCACCGAAGCAGAACCAGCTCTCATCAGAAAATACAACAGATCTCCACAATGCCCTCCAATTAGCTCTCGCTTGTTACCACTTAAGTCGAAAATGGTGGTGGTTTGGGATCAGTGGAATGTATGCTGCAGGGCGTCAGGCTCGGAGCTGTCCTTAAGTAACCGATTTGTAACAGTTCGTTGTGTCACTGTGCTGCCAACTGCTGCTCAAATTGCTGCTGCTCAAATTGCGCCAGACCCATGCGCCCAACAAGATGATGTTCCTTCTTGGTAGCGCCACTTGGCCATCCGGAGCCAGGTCCGTACATTCCCGTGACCGCCGCTGCCAACAATCGTGTACAGTGACTAGGGTACATTCCTGCTCAGTCTTTCTGCAATATCGCAGAAGAAACATCCAGCTTCTCGTAGCAGTACTAGACGACCTCGTTCAAACTCAGTCTGATATTTATCATGGCGTCTTCGTCGCCTTAAGGGCATTCTTGACTAACATTAACTCACCAGGTCTCATAGGTAGCTAACGCTGACGACCGTTACAGCGCGCATTTAAAGCAAACCTGATTTGCATCTTCGCAGTGGCGCTACTGGTGCCACTTATGTGACTGGCTGTAGGAATCAGCATGAGTTTTGAAAAAGATGATCGTGTGAAACCGCCCCGCGCTATTCGTCCACGAGACTCAGAGGGCCATAGACACGGGTTCCCAGGTAGATGCCGTGTTTCTTGACTTCCACAAGGCATTCGATACAGTTCCCCACAGTCGTTTAATGAATAAAGTAAGAGCATATGGACTATCAGACCAATTGTGTGATTCGATTGAAGAGTTCCTAGATAACAGAACGCAGCATGTCATTCTCAATGGAGAGAAGTCTTCCGAACTAAGAGTGATTTCAGGTGTGCCGCAGGGGAGTGTCGTAGGACCGTTGCTATTCACAATATACATAAATGACCGTGTGGGTAACATCGGAAGTTCACTGAGGCTTTTTGCCGATGATGCTGTAGTATATCGAGAGGTTGTAACGATGGAAAATTGTACTGAAATGCAGGAGGATCTGTAGCGAATTGACACATGGTGCAGGGAATGGCAATTGAATCTCAATGTATACAAGTTCGAATACATAGAAAGAAAGATCCCTTATCATTTAGCTACAATATAGCAGGTCAGCAACTGGAAGCAGTTAATTCCGTAAATTATCTGGGAGTACGCATTAGGAGTGATTTAAAATGGAATGATCAGATAAAGTTGATCGTCGGTAAAGCAGATGCCATACAGAGATTCGTTGGAAGAATCCCAAGGAAATGCAATCCGAAAACAAAGGAAGTAGGTTACAGTACACTTGTTCGCCCACTGCTTGAATACTGCTCACCAATGTGGGATCCGTACCAGATAGGGTTGATAGAAGAGATAGAGAAGATCCAACGGAGAGCAGCGCGCTTCGTTACAGAATTTAGTAATCGTGAAAGTGTTACGGAGATGATAGATAAACTCCAGTGAAAGACTCTGCAGGAGAGACGCTTAGTAGCTCGGTACGAGCTTTTGTTGAAGTTTCGAGACCATACCTTCACCGAGGAGTCAAGCAGTATATTGCTCCCTCCTACGTATATCTCGCGAAGAGTCCATGAGGATAAAATCAGAGAGATTAGAGCCCACGCAGAGGCATATCGACAATCCTTCTTTCCACGAACTATACGAGACTGGAATAGGAGGGAGAACCTATAGATGTACTCAAGGTACCCTCCGCCACACACCGTCAGGTGGCTCGCGGAGTATGGATGTATATGTAGATGTAAATTGCAATATACAGCGTCTCTCAGATGAAACACACCTACCAACTTCTTTTATGTTGCACAATTCCTTCTTGGTGTCGCGATTTTATTTCCGTCAGTGTATGTATCGTTCAAAACCATTGTGTGTGTGTGTGTGTGTGTGTGTGTGTGTATGGCTGAAAGGGATCAGCGGAAAGCCATTCAAAATAAATAAATAAGAAAAAGTCATAAGCCAGAGATGTACCTGAAAGAAAACTGCTCTAGGTCATAGAGAAACAGCCTGGTAGTTCTTTTGCTTGACAGGCTGTGACTGCTATAATAATGTCTTCCTTATTTCAAAACAAAACAAAAAAAATCGTCTTTTGAACAGTGTTCAGAGAGTAAAATACTAATGTGAATTTAATTTCTGTTTTTGCGTTTTTTGATGCGAATAAGTCATTGAATTCTCATAAGCTTTCGACATGACTGCAAAGATGTCACAGGCTTTCTTTTCTCCCTCTCAAGTGTTCTCTCCGTCTGCAGTGTTGCTTCGCCACGCAAATCGCGCTTCAGATCTAAAAGAGCGCGGTCGTACGTGTAGCCAGCATTTCTGCCTGCAGTAATGTATTTGCTCAATTCGCTGGAAGATTAGCGTCACTTGGAGACTCGGTGCGAAACTGATTCATATGCACTTCGTGAGGCAGCGCGACGTTGGCGACCTACCTTAAATAGACTAGTAAACGAGCGCTTAAGACGCGCCAACTTCGTGGTCATGAACGCGCGTTTATGCGCTTTCTCAGTAGCGCAAGACAGAACAGAAGACCGTCACCATCAAACAGAGGCTCTCGTTCTCATAATAAACTCAAAACAACATAATATTCCCAGAAAAGCAGGCACATACGAAGGCGACCTGCCTCCGTATTGACGCCACTGTTTTGAGTCACATGCGTAGGCACGGCTGGCGATTGGCTACGGCTGCAGTGACGTACAGCCGCCGGCGTCTCCTATTGGCTGTCGCCCCGCCACGCGCTTCCAAGCCTCAAGCTTTATATTCACCGCCTGAGGCGAAGGACGCGCCAGTTCGAGAAAAAGCGCGCTTCAGACTTTACGTATAACGATTTGCGACCTGTTTTCGCTGTAGTGTGCATCGAGAGCGGACCGAAGATGAAGGCAATCGCACTTGCTCTAGTTTTCGTCTTTGCGGTGATCGCCGCGACCAACGCCTTCCCGAGTGAGTATCGCTCTCATTTCGAATTTGGACCTAATTTTGTTAGTATTACTGGGCTCAGTTATTAACCTTTATCGAGGTACTACGTAATCTACGACTCGTTCATTCATACTCGCTCCCGAAGTTCATCGCTATAAGTTCGTCCGTATCTCGCTCGGAGCTGCACCTGGAAGCGTTGTGACAGAAATTGCGCCATTTAAAGTTATAGTTATGTTTTCCGCGATCTGATATGTTTCCGAAGTTTATTATGCTTACTATTTCCAAAGAGCCCTCGCTGTTACTATCAAACGTTACTACTCCTACTTTGTGATCATATAGCAGTATATTTTTGGAGAAAGAAAATGTGAGTTAGTGCAGCACTCCAAAAAATTTCTGAATGCATAAAAAAATCACTTTTGGGTGTGTCTAAGTAGGAATCAGTGTAATAACAAAAAAAGGTAAGAATTTCCTCGCAAGTATTGGAACTGTTGAGGCAGCAAATAGGAACCACTCTGAAGGACGGAGGAGATACTGTTTTTCATGTGCAGTACTTTAATAACAGAGAAATGGGATTTGGGTTGGATCAGGTAGATGACTAACTGGCATCTTGCTTTATTGGTACACAGGTTAGCCGAGATTAGGGTCTTTATACGTAGCCTAATCGTTACTTCGGAGTTTTCACATGCTACTTGTACGGAATGCCACTTCTGCGTTATTCCTGTAACAAATGCAGTTTTTAAACTGTAGCTTTACATCGTTACTGTAGAGATAGTATTCGAAAAGAGTCCATATTTAAATAACAATGCTCCATTCTGTCGCACATTCATAACAAGTTTACTTGATAAAGATACTTTAGTAAGAGTTCCACTCAATATTTCGCGTCTGACAAGGCCTCGAGAGTATTGTTGTTCCTGTAGACATTTCCGTTGTTTCTTTGTAGGTTTACCATTCTGTACATTGTCATCTCTGAAATGCACGAAGAGATAAGACTTTGAGCCATCGCAAACATTTACGTAAAGTGATAATGAACCAGGCACACAAGAAAATGTTATGCCACTGACGAGGCATTAAAGAAAGAACGTTACGCAGTCAACATTTTCAAGGTTGTTACATGTACGTCATTAGACACGATTTTTTTAAAAGCAGTTGTACACTGTGTGCGCGCTGAATACACTGTTCTGGCTAGTATTCCAGCGACCCATTTCCGACCCTTTCGGAACAGCTGCATCGGCCGCGTTCTTAATAGCGAGTCGGGTCAGATGTACAGAAATAACTCCCCACGCCACGACGGCGATCCGCTTGGAATACCGTTCATTCCTAACAGTTGTTACACAAATAGGCCGTTTGGTCATACTCTGTGTTTGCGACCCGAATACCACCTCGTATGCACGCCTGGCTCACAAACAAAACAGCGGTTGCATCCTTACGAGTTGCGTTTGTTATACGGCTGTCGTTTGTTCTGCATTGAAGCGAAGTCAGCAAAGCACTATCCCCGTTCTGACGATGCTGCGCGTGACTGTTCTGGAAAACAGTTGCGTCAGGCTCATCAGTGCAATGTGTCGCAACGTTAAATAGGCAGGTGGAGAATGTTACGACACGGAAGACTGGAGGTGTCGAAGTCAAAACGGGAATCTATAAACAAAAATAATCATTTCTACGGCGCTATGGTGCTTTCGAATTTTCGACGACTGAAAGAAGACTACGAGGCAGAAATTCCGAAACAGTAGCCAACTTTAATAATACACTTCTAATGGCCCGTGCATCAGTGAATGGCGGTCAAGAACAGCACTGCACAAAAATAATCGCTATATTCTGAATGGTTGCGAGACGCTTACATTGTTGCAAACTAGTCTGTACTTACAGGTCGTCAGTTTAAAGCGACGTCCGGTGATTCCGCTTTCCTCCCGGTTCGGAACGGATCAGTTACTCCTTGTTCCGCAGATTAGTAAATAGTTTAGTGCGCGTTATGGAAATACATCATTGTAGCACAACCACCAATTCAGCTTTGTGGCAATATATTGTCTATAATCACATATAACGTTAATTCTACCTGTGTAACCGTATAGCAGTAACAGTAATTCCAGTCCACCACCAAGTTTTTCACAACTGTTTCATGTAACTCCTCTGACTTGGACTTGCATGAAGCTCTTAGCATACAATAATTCTCATTATAAATGCATACTGATTTTAACAAAAGTTTTGATGATAATTGATCTGGTATTGTCGTGATGCTGCAATCAATGTTCAACATGATTTTACATTCCAGTGGGTATTATGATGAAAACTTGTTTTTATTCGTTGGCCTTTGGAGTATAAACATACAGCAATAATAAAAAAGCCAGCGCCTCTCTCATAGCTGGTATATCTAATGCTTAAAAAAAAAAGACACACAGAGCAGATGAAAGCTAAAAACTGTATTGCTGTGTTGTTACAAACTAACTTAATGTTGCAACAAAGCAAAAGGGATCTCATTTAATGTGACACTGATAATAAATATCCTTAGAGACAGCTCACTATCTCAACTGGAGAAGAAATCGACCATACTTTATTGAAAGAAAATCCTGTTATTTGGGTGAAATGATTTAATAAAATCACAATAAAACTAATCCCAATGGCAAGACACGAATCTGAACCACAATCCTGTCGAATACGATTCCAGTGACTTATCCACTGCGACTCTTCGGGTGGTTGCAGTGCAGAAACAACTTCGTAAGTGCATTGTGCTTGTAAAATATTGAATATTGTTTCGCACATTGTCATACATATGTTCTGTCAAAGATAGACGAAATAATATCAACGTAATTAAACTGAACATTCCAAGCAATTACTTCTTCGTGCAATTGTAGTTGGTTATTGTGTTCTAACTGCAACAATCTCGTTATTTGAAGGCTCAAGACACGTTACACCCATTTAGATAAACGAACCGTTATCCAGCATTTTAATCATTTATCTGTAGAACTACAGAGATACTACGCGTACTAACGCCACTGCGTTAAAAAAAATGTGAACGCAATCAGTTTTTAATTTTTTAGGTCTTCTTATTTCATTCACAGGATACACCCTGTGGTCATTTAAAATGAAAAAAATCTTCTTCGTTCCGTATCTGCTTACCATAGCGAAGCGAATTAGTTGTAACTCGATCGAATTCGATTGAATGGCTAAAGATCTGTAATTCAATAGTATTGGGCGTAGGAAGAAACACGTTTAGCATCTCGTAGACAGACGTGTTAGTTAAGATGCAGCACTCCGTCATATTACAAAAAAAAAAAAAAAAAAAAAAAAAAAAAAAAAAAAAATCGAAGGAACTGCCTAGGTTCACCTAAGGACGAGTGAGATTCTACCCTCCCAAATTAAAGTGCAGTACTGCTAGCCACATGAGCTTGGGACTCTGTTGCGTGTGGTGGTATCTGAAGTATTGCGACTCCGAAAGAATTTGTGTTGCCCATATTAAACGGTGTGTACCTCAGCCATGTCAATGTAATTGAAGCGGAGCAGACACTTGTATGATTCTTACACAGTATTCCGAGAGCTAAGCTTCATACAGAATTATAGTCAAAGCGTACTAGAATTAAAAGGCTAATTCGTCATAACCGACATTATCACTTTAACGGCAAGTGGAAACTGTGTTGTGCAGGTTCTCTAGACATTTACCCGCCCCTCCCCCCACTCATCTAGCATCAGTTGAGTTGGAAACGCATTCTTTTCTTGTTTGAGGAAGTACCTGAAAGCAATGTGTACTTGGAGCTCATTAGGAAATTATGTAAGAGGATAATTTGCTGCTAAAGTTAGGCTGGGCTTCACAGACAGTCTCAAAGTTCATTACATTAGTGCAGAGTCTCTTTGACAGTGCCTTGCATCGATCTTCACAGATTTCATGCCGAAGCCAAGGCAACATGACGAGAAAACTAAATAAGTCTCTCCCTATGCATCGATCACATAATTGTGCGAGCACTGTGGGAAGCAGATATTGGGACAGATGGAACTCTGGGTCCGTTCGTGAAGCGTTCTCCAGTAGCCGAAGCGCTTACGGCGACCGCTCGCTTAAAGCGAGAAATCCAGGTTTGAATTCTGGTCCTGCACAAATTTTCATTTGTTTCCATTAAATCGTATAGCTGTGGCGGTAACGTATTCGCAATTTGCGAGTAGATTTCATGAGTCAAGGTTGACAGCTCATTAGTTGTCGGCTATGCGATGGCACAATAGTGCTGAATACCAAAGAGCTGTTTGGTTTTTCGAATCTGCGGGCTATAGACACGTACTGAAGGACAGCTTCGTAGCAACTGCTATATTCACAAAATTTGTATTGATTCAGTGCAGTTGAATGGATAGAGCGACAAGAAGCATCGCAATTGCGTCTGCGTTTGGTTCCTGAATAGAACGGAAATTTAAAACAAATATTTCTTCCCTTTTTTCCTGTTATTTCCTAATTACTGTCACTCGAAAATATCTGCCGCCGATAACGCCTGGTAGCGTGTGCGCTAAAGGACAAGTTTAAGATATTGTCAATAGATGGCATTGTTATTTCTTTAAGGATCTATTGTTTCGTGTACAGACTGTCGGAAAAGTCACGCAAATAGAGTAGAGTCCTACCATCATATATATTATTCCTCAAATATACATCACTTTTTCTCAACACATATTAATCGTACAGGGATGAATGAGATATCATTAGAAAGATTTCTTAACCTTCTGACGTTGCATACCGATTTTGCGCTAAAACTTACTATTTGTGGAAAATTTTAACGTAAAAGAAACATTTGAGTGTCACAGCACAGCTCCATACCCATACTTTACGAAATTAACTTATAAAGCACGAAAAAGAGCCTTCGTTTTCATATTATCTTACTACGAATACAACTTTGTTTTAATGTGCCTATCAACTGGATTATTTGAATGCTGCGTTGTCGTAGACAGAAACCGTGACCACTGCAGTAGTCGATTATCTATGCCCGTCGTACAAGCTGACTTTCCAGAGCGAATATACTTTCCGTAACGACAAATATATTTGTCATTATCGCCTTGAATTGTGATTTACCTACTGCTACTACGGCCTAACGTGCTTACTATTACTGAAAATGTTAGTCGAGTTGCAGGTTATGTGGCCCTACTATAGACCATAGATATAATTTATGGTCTATGGCCTCTGCACATCGTGCAAGCCAGAACAAACATTTCGAATGCAAAACACATTTCCGGACACGTGGAAATGTATATACAAGAATGTATCATAAATTCATGATTATTATTTAACGTCGTTCGGTTCATTTTCAAAGATACTTTCTATCCATTCCCACAACTACTCTTCTCCCAAATAGTCATTATTTAAAACTATAAAAATGCGAAAGTTTCGCACGGGTCACCTAGTTCACTTAAATATACTTGGCAGTTTCGTCGGAATATCATATTTAAATAGCCAAATTAGACACGCTAAATGAAGGATTTTGAATAGTTAGCTAAAAGTGAACGCTTGAATAACGCAATAATTCTTACTCACTGCAGTAATTGTACATAAACGTTGATTTCCGAAAAGCATTTGACTCAATACTACACCTACGCTTGTAGTCAAAAGTTCGATCATATGGACTATCAAGTGAAATTTGTGATTGGAGAGAGGACTTTTCGGTAGGGAGGACACAGCATGTTATCTTAGATGGAGAGTTATCGTCAGATGAAGAAATAACTTCGGGTGTGCTCCAGGGACCCTTGCTCTTCATATTGTATATTAATGACCTTGCAGACAATATTAAGAGTAAAATCAGGCATTTTGCAGATGGTGCAGTTATCTGCAATGAAGTACCATGTGAGAGAAGTTGCATAAGTATTCAGTCAGATGCTGATAAGGTTTCAGCATGGTGCAGAGATTGGCAACTTGCTCTAAATGTTTAGAAACGTAAAATTTAGCACTTCACAAAACGAAAAAAACGTAGTATCCTATGACTACAATATTAATGGGTCACTGTAGGAATCGCCCAACTCATACAAACACCAGGATGAAACACTTTGTAGGGATGTGGAATGGAATAGTCACAGAGGTTCAGTCGTGGGTAAAATAGGTGGTAAGACTTTGGTTTATTGGTAGAATACTGGGGAAGCGCAATCAGTCTACAAAGGAGATTGCTTACAAATGACTCGTGCGATCGGTTCTAGAATATTGCTCAAGTGTAAGGGAACCGTACAAGATAGGACTAACAGGGGGTATTGAACGTATACAGAGAAGGACAGCACGAATGGTCACAGGTTTGTTTAATCCGAGGAAGAGTAAAATACACTGAAGGAACTGAACTGGAAGACTCCTGAAGACAGACGTAAACTACCCCAAGAAAGTCTGCTAACAAAGTTTCAAGAACCGGCTTTAAATGATTACTCTAGGAATATACTACATGCATTCTTCAAATTATTCATCACTTCTTTTCCTTTACTTTATATACCGTTTACGCTGCTTGTACACTGCGAGCCAAGAGCTTGTTATGTAGCCTGTAAGACGAGGGATTAATTCGTTTTAGTTTAAGGCAAGACGTGGAAGAAGGGTCGCTACCTCGAATCCCAATCAGAGGTGGCCACTTTTTTATAGTAGTCAAAGCTCTGAGACGGTAACAGTCTATTCCAGGGAATGATATTTCTAGTTGCGGCAGAGGCACTCAAAGGAGATCGAAATGCGGCATGTCGCGTGAGTCACGTGGTAAAGGCGACGCGAGTGTGAGACATGTGACCGGGAGGGGAATTCCGTCATAGCCTGCCTGTCGTATTCACAGAGTGAGTGATTCGACGCCGGTGGCATTTCCCGCGGGCTGCTCGCTCGGCCTTCAGAGTCGCACCGGCCGCCTGCCGGTTTTTTGTAAGGTCGCTCTGAGGTCGAAACGCGTGGAACAGGTAGGCAGGCAGGCACTGGCGTGTGGCGAGCTGCACCGGCAGGCAGCGTGGGATTCCAGGTAGCAGCAGCCGATCTGACAGCGCCTGACATTCCACGTTGTGCAACGACGCGACACGACACACCACTTGGTGGTTTCCTGGGAGCGCTGACGAATGCGGTCGCGTTAAGGGCATCGGCGGTCGTCCTTGCTGATAGAGGCTCCCGTAGAGGTGAAACCTCTCCCTTGTTCCTTCAACAACCTGGGAGGGACAGACACGACAGAGATGGCAATCGGAAGAAGGCGAAAGGTCTAGAAACCTTGACGGATATATTGTCGGACTTTCTGCCAGCAGCGTCTGGACGAAGGACAGCCATTACTAGGCAAGAACCGAGAATTAGGTTCTTGAGCAGGACGGGATGGGCAAATTGCTACCTTTTTTTTTTATTTCATTATTTTCGCTTTGGGTTACAAGGACCTTTCAGCCAACAACGCTTATAAAGTACCAAAGAAACATAATTATAAAAAGTGAAACAGCACAAAATTACGAAGTTAGCATGCAGACACACTCTCTAAAGTGAAATAAAAGCGCAATTAGACAAAAACCAGACAGCCGGAGGCAGGGAGACCTTCCCCCTGAAATCCAACTTGGCGTCACCCCCACTTTTAACAAGCTGTAGATACTTACAATGTCAATAATAATAATAATAATAATAATTGTAGTGGACTGACAAGGCAGCCAGTCCACAGTGACGGGTAGCCAAAAGGCACGCGTACACACACGCCGACTGGCGCGAAGTCTGGAACAGGATTCGTAATGAATGCGATAAAGAAAAGAACGTAGCTACTAGAACACTTAACTTTTACTTCATCCTTTGGTATACAGCATTCTTGATGATACAAGTGAGACTATCTTGAGATACATGCAATGTTACAAATGGCGCCTTGCTAGGTCGTAGCCATTAACATAGCTGAAGGCTAGTCTGTCTCTCGGCAAATGAGAGAAAGGCTTCGTCAGTGTAGTCGCTAGCAACGTCGTCGTACAACTGGGGCGAGTTCTAGTACGTCTCTCGAGACCTGCCTTGTGGTGGCGCTGGGTCTGCGATCCTGACAGTGGCGACACGCGGGTCCGACATGTACTAATGGACCGCGGCCGATTTAAGCTACCACCTAGCAAGTGTGGTGTCTGGCGGTGACACCACAATAATAATGGTTCAAATGACTCTGAGCACTATGAGACTTAACATCTGAGGTCACCAGTCCCCTAGAACTTAGAACTACTTAAACCTAACGAATCTAAGGACATCACACACATCCATGCCCGAGGCAGGATTCGAACCTGCGACTGTAACGGTCAAGCTGTTCCAGACTGTAGCGCCTAGAACCGCTTGGCCACCCCGGCCGGCAATAATAATAATAATAATAATAAGAAGAAGAAGACAAGCGTGACTTCCTTTTAACTGTATGATGTACGTTACATTGCATTTAGGAACTTTCGGGTAATTGAACATGTATCAATAATTACAGATTTCTGTAGTTGTATATATACATTTGGATGTAGCTGTATTGCGTTGATGTACAGCTACATCCAAATGTATATATACAATTACAGAAATCTGTAATTATTGATACATGTTCAATTACCCGAAAGTTCCTAAATGCAATGTAACATATATCATACAATTGAAAGGAAGTCACGCTTGATCAAGGTCCGCGTCACTTTCCATTTTTAACCAGACATAACATCTGAGAAAGGAAAGAAATAATAATAATAAGAATAAAACAGGAGAAACAGGAAAAAAAATTGAAAAATACATCCAACTGGCTGAGGAAGTCAAGGACATGTGGCATCAGGATAAAGTTGACATTATACCAATTATACTATCAACTACAGGACTCATACCACACAATATCCACGAGTACATCAACGCAATACAGCTACATCCAAACGTATATACACAACTACAGAAATCTGTAATTATTGATACATTTTCAATTACCCGAAAGTTCCTAAATGCAATGTAACATATACCACACAGTTAAAAGGAAGTCACGCTTGATCAAGGTCCGCGTCACTTTCCATTTTTAACCAGAAATAATGTCTGAGAAAGGAATATAATAATAATAATAATAAAAGAAATAGCCAACAAAGCAGGTTTAAGTACTTCCGTAGAAAAAACAAAATTCATGACGAATATAAAGAATGCTCCAGAAATCCTAGTAAGAGATGCTGGATAAATAAAGGAGGTTAATAAATTTAAATATTTGGGAGAAATGATTCAAGAAAATACCTTAGAAAAATTCGCTATAGAAGAGCGTACGTAAGATGCAAAGATCATGTGGTGTAACCAGGAACATTCACAACAAAAGATCTCTGTCTAAAAATTTGAAAAATAAAGATTTACAACACAGTAGTAAATCCAGAATGTCTCTATACAAGTGAATGTTTAGTAATGAGTTACAAATTACACAAACTTGGGAGTCCTGGTAAGAAGTTATTGTTGTTGTTATCTTTAGGGCGCTCAACATCACAGTCATCAGCGCCCGTACCTTGACTGTGGAGACGTTGGGGCGAGAGCACACACCACGCTGAAGGCCATAATCGTTTCTTTAGTATCATAATCATCGAGAAAATACCTTTACGTACTGTATCTTTAGTGTGATGTATGTAGCTGTGTGGTGTCGGTGAGTGTCATGATACAGGTTAACAGTAATTTCATCTTTCTGACATTACTGAGAGAAGGAAGCCTACTCTTCTTAAAGAGTCCCGTCTTCATGAAAGACTACGAGCTGTTCCAATTTTTAAAAAACGGTGTCGGCACAGACTGTTGACCAGAAAGTTAGCGCCTGCACCTTACCGCATTGGAACCGGTTGCCCGCGAATCGTCGCCACACAAGCGCGGGTTTCGGCAGTGCCGTGAATCATTGTACCTGCTTTTTTTTCCAGCTCTCCAGGCCTAAGTGTCTTCCTTGTCTTTTGTCGTGATCCTGTAAGAAACAGAGGTCGACAAAGTCACGCTGTTTGGGGCAGATGCATAGCGACGCGGCAGGGCGTCCTTTTTCCGGCTGTGCTTGCATTACGCCACACGGCGCCCACACGCCCGGCATACGAGATCCGTGTTGTAGTCCTTAGATTCGCTTGTGAACGCAGGTCACGGCATGTCGTCAACGTGACACGCCCCCGTAAGGACTTGCCCGCGGTTTAAAAGGCTCTTGAGGTCCTCCGTCCCTATCTCGCGACTCCGTGACGCGCATAGATATAGCATCTTCAGTGCATTGTTAAAACATAACCGCTCGTGAATGGTACGGCGATGCTTCGGCATATCCAGAACCTGTTTCAAGTAATTTGAGCTTCTGTATCAAAACCACTCGACCATTACCACGGGTTAACCGGAATAATCGTGACGGTTTGCTGCTGCCTGCCTTAAGACGGGATGTGACCGATGAGCCCAAGGAAGACGAAAAAATACAAAACGGAAGACCATATTGTTGTTGCTCAGTGGTCTCGGATGACTGAAATAGTCTCTGTTGATCCATCATGGCAGGCCGCGGTGGCCGAGCGGTTCTAGGCGCTTCACTCCGAAACCGCGCGACTGCTACGGTCGCAGGTTCGAATCCTGCCTGGGGCATGGATGTGTGTGATGTCCTTAGGTTAGTTAGGTTTAAGTAGTTCTAAGTTCTAGGGGACTGATGCCCTCAGATGTTAAGTCCCATAGTGCTCAGAGCCATTTGAACCATTTTTTTGATCCATCATGCATAGGGGACATCCGTTGGTCGAGCAATTGTCAGTGAAATCTGCCAACAGCCGTGTGATTCAGATGTTATTTTATTTTGCCTACCAGTTTCGGCATTACACTGTGGAGTCTTCAGGCCCCATGTTCATAGTGGTTTGTTGAAAGGTCTTCTCATACAATCTTAAGTGCTAGTTTTGGTTATAAATCTCCAGTCAGTTCACATCACAGGCGTATGTCCGATGTGCAATGGTCACAGATGTAGCTGGAGTATTGCTTTCAGTTTTGGGGAAAAGAAACGAGGAATGGTTTAAGACGATTGACGAAGCGTTCATTTCAAGCAAAGAAAATTTTGGCGGCAGCAGAAGAAATTAGACGTTAAGAGTAATAAGAGTAGGTATCGTCTCTTCAGCGCCTAGACAATCAGTTCGGTAACGAAGGAGTCGCAAGCATCAAAGAGAAGCAACCATGATACTAGACCAGAGATTTACGAACATTTCTAAAGGGCACAATTTAAAAAAAAAGTAGCAACGGATCTCCACGTTACTCACTGCCGACGATGAGGTAGTGATGGCAAATCACTAAACAATACGAGATAAATGAGGGCCGCCCCAAGCGCATCTTGTTTGTTAGTCTAAAACAGCAGTGTCGCCCCAGACCACATGCCGCCCCCTGATCGAGGCACAGCTGCCTAGGGCGACACCCCCCCCCCCTCTCCCCCCCCCCCACACACACACACACTGCCCGTCCCAACACAGCCACCGCAAATGCCCATCGTTCTGAATGTGAAAACACTGCTCTGTAACAATTGTACTGAACATCACTGCATCTATTATAATCGAGCATATATTACAAAGGTAAAAAAAAAAAATCGTGACGATTATTAATGCCCTGTCTCCACGAGAATAGGTCCAGTCTGTCTTCTTTTACTTTCACAGAATGTCCTCGTTATTTCGACACCACCATCGAAGTAAAAAAAAACTGAGAATTTATACTCCGAAGAAAAAAATTCATGTTGAGCTATTTCTTTCAGCTTGATGGATAAATTACACGATCTGAAAGCATCTCTCGCGTTCAAGGCAGTGTCTGTAAATAAACTGTCATGCACGTGTGTATTACAGACATTTCAGACACTTGAAATAACATTAGAAAATACAATCATTCACGCCATTTGCCCAAATGTTGGAATAAAAACAACCATTTTACGTTCGACGACAAGCTATAATTCAAGAGGCTGTTGCTGTTTTGTACACTATGTCAAATCCTGTTTTACCAATGCGCAAATATATCACACCGTTGTTTACGAAACAAATTGTGGGAGCCTCTCTTGTAATAGAACCTCCTATAAAATTTTACCGCCTCTGCTTCTCTTCCGTTACGTCGAAACCAGGCTGACCTTCGTGTGAAATTTCTTTCTTCCAGCAGACAATCTTTCACAATAGTATCAGATTTTTGCGTTCTAGTTCTGCAAGCAATTTGATCATCATATAACTCTTACTCATGTTTTTGTGCCCGGAAAACTTTAGCTTGGCTTGATGAATTACCCCAAAAAAATAATCCCATATGACATTATGAAATGAAAATAAGCATAGTATGCCAGCTTTTTCATTTTTATATCCCCTATGTGTGTGACAATTTGCGTTGCAAATGGAGATTTGTTAAGACACTTCAGTAGTTCTGTTGGTGTGCTCCTCCCAGTTGAATTTGTTATCAAGCTGTAATCCCAAGAATTTAACACTGTCCACTTCTTCTATCTGTTTGTCATCGTATATTAGGCATATACTCGTGGGACACCCCTTACAAGTTCTGAACTGCATGTAGTGTGTTTTTTCAAAGTTTAGTGACATAGAATTAATGTCCACAAATATTTTAGTAGCCGATCTTTCTAAGACTACACTTGATTTGCTATTTATTGCAATGTTTGTATCATCAGTAAACAAAACGAACTTGGCATCTGATAATGTTACTGATGAAAGGTCATTGATATACACAAGAAAAAGTAAGGACCCTAAAATGGAACCTTGTGGGACCCCACATGTAATTTTTTCCCAGTTGGATGATGCCTGATACCTTAATACGTGTCTCTTTCCTAATAACACCCTTTGTTTCCTGTCAGAGATATAAGATTTGAACCATTTTGCAGCATTTCCTGTTACACCATAATATTCTAATTTACTTAAAAGGATATTGTGCTTTACACAGTCAAATGCCTTTGTCACATCACAAAATATACCAGTTGCCTGCAATTTTTTGTTTAATGAATGAAGCACATTTTCACTGCAAGTGTAAATAGCCTTCTCAATATCAGAACCCCATAGAATCCGAACCGCGTCTTTGACAGTATGTTATTTGAGATAAGGTGGTTATAAATCCGATTGTACATAACTTTTTCTAAAATTTTTGAGAATGCTGACAAAAGTGAAATTGGACAGAAATTTGATGCTATTTCTTTATCTCCCTTTTTAAACAGTGGTTTAACTTCAGCATATTTCAACCATTCAGGAAATATTCCACTGATAAACGACTGGTTACACAGATAGCTTAATATGTTACTTAACTCAGAATCACATTCTTTAATTAACTTTGTTAATATTTCAACATACCCAATAGATGTTTTTGAATTTAAAGACTTTATGATGGACATTATTTCTGCTGGGGTAGTGAGGGTCAAATTCATATTATAGAAGTTACTTGAAATGTCTGGTCTTAGGTATTCCATAGCAGCATCTACAGAACCGGACAACCCCATCTTTTCAGTAACAAGGTTTCCAAGGTCGTCCAACCACCCACTTCCCACATCCGAAATACATGCACGTAGATCGTCGTATATAGGAAATGTCTTAGGATTAACGTAGGTTAGCAAATAAGACAGGTAAATATTCTTGTACAAAATCTTTATTAACTTTTGCATATACATTTAGACACAGAAAATAACTCTTTCCTTATTCTTATTAGGCGTAGTTTTAATACCGTCCAATTTAATTTTTAACTTATAACTTAAATCCACATCTGTATCATCTATTTCTTTCTCCAGCCAGTAATTTGACAAATACAGAGAAGGTATATTCTCGAATTCTAATACATACCTAATTTTCTTTCTGTAAAATTCTTGCTTTATGGCTTTAACTATTAGCTCAGTTCCTTCCTGTAGTTCTTCTAGTCGAGAGCATTCGGGGATTTTAATTTTTCCTCTTATCTCCTCCATGATGCTGTTGTTAAAGCATTCCACATCTTCTTGCGTGTATGTCGGCAACCCTTCAGCTCCACGTTGTTGCGGGATTTCTGTATAGAACTTTAAGTTTACAACTTTTGCAAACGAATGTCCATTAAATGTAGTTATTCCATCAGTTTTAAACTCGGCAAATGGCTGTTCTGTTGCTAGGTGGACAACATCCAGCTCGCCACACTTAGATAGAATGTAACCATTCTTTTTAAGCTGATCCAAATGAGAACAGAGGGTAATAAACACATTTTTCGTGTATCCCTTAATGTAGTAAACATCCTCAGTTCCATTGATTATGGCCAGTGCTCCAACACATGGCCACTTTCCATTGCTGTTTACTGTGAATGCCAGTATTTTATATTCCCCCTTTGTAGACAGATTTCGCCACGCCTTATTTTTAAAATGATATGTAAGCCTTGCCTGTACATTTTTAATAGCTTGTTCCTTCTCCAATGGCAGTTTGTATTCTTCCCGTATGGCAGTTGTCTTCGTCATATAATCCCGTTTTCTTTTCTTTTCTTCAAGGGCCTCCAGTTCCAATTTTCTTTTCCTTACACTTAATACATTAACTGCACTTAAACGAGTAATTTCATTAATGGGGTATGGTATAAGCCTCTTTGATACATTGGTTCTTTTTCTTAAGACTTGTGGTATAACATTATTTGTAGGAACCAGCCCCAATTCGGCGATATCTATATCGGATGGTATTGTGGAGAACAATGTTCTAGACTGAGAAAAATAAGTTTCTCCTGCTTTAATGTAACACTTATATCTAATACTTATATTATCTTTGTTGGAGTCAGAGTTAAGAATCTCCACGTAGTTCACAGGTAGACGGTTAAAACTGTATGCAGACAGAGCATAACCTATAAGCTTTTCTCGGTCTTGAGAGTCTGGCAGATTTACTTGCACACCAGTCAATTTTCGGGTGTTCTTATTACCCCAGTAAACAAACTGCAGAACTTTATTAAACACCACACAACAACTGTTCTGTAAATTATTAGTTAACTGGCACCACATGGACGCAATTGGCACAGAATAAAATGGAACACATTGTAAATACTGCTTGTTGGTGTGTAATACAATTAAACAGCTTTGCACTGGGTCGAACACACGATCTATTCTGTAGCTGTATATTGTAGCCTCCAGCCTGGTAATGCCATGCTCCTTAGCCAAAGAAGACGTAAAAGTTTCTCGTAGTCGCTTGTCTGGACACTTTATAAAATCTATAATATGGTTACCGATAACTTTGTTTACTCCTGGACTTGTGATCTGACATATAAATTTGTTATACATCTTTACTCTATAATTGGAGCTCATCCACGTCAAACAGTCTATTCCAGCTGTCTTATCGTTGTCCATAATCACATTGCTGCTTCCCTGGTGGTCTCCTTCCATGCAGAAGTCGTGGGTAGATATCAGGTAGTCGCACATCTCCCTTTTATTAAAAATTCCGGCAAAGTCCTGCGTTATGTCTAAATCCAAAAGGTAAAAATCGTCTACAAGTAGCTGCTGCAATATTCCAGGCAACTCTTCCATTAGAACATCCAATTTAACATCGGCTAATTCCACTTTATATGGTGCAGCCACAGGATTTTTATATTTCTTCAAAGTGGTTTCCAGTGCTTCCTTGCTGATTTTATCCAATATTCCTCTTGCTGTCACACTGTCGCTTTCATGTAGGAGAAATGGTAGCTTCGCCTTGACACCATGTTTTGCAGTGACGAACTTTGAGAATTTACTACGTAGATAACAATTAAATAAACCGCACATCTCCTTCTTTAAAATTACAGATCGCCCCTTCTCTAACTGCTCCTGACAATCCCCTTGATCACAGATTTTAACTACCATAATGTTATCGCAAAACGGTTCTGTAATAGGAGTAAGCATATTTAAATTCTTATTACCAAGTAAAACACCATTTTCAGTGTAATTTATGTTACCAACGTCAGAAACAAGATTGTCCAGGTTCTCCAGTAGCAACCATAAACCAAAGCGTTCATCGGTTGGTCTCATCGTCCGCCCTAATAGCTGAGGCATGTTAAACACTTTGGAGGAATCCATATTGACACTTTCAGTTACCAACTACCACAGATGACTGATCGGTTGCAGCTGTAGAGCCTCCTTTTATACTCTAAAAATACAAGATGACGTATGTATGACCGGTAGATCACGTGACTGGAAGTGCAGCCATCTAGCATCCATCTAAAAGATGACGTAATGTTGGACATTGCACAAGTCCCGCCCATTCGCTCCCCTCCACACCTATCCATACGCTAAGTCCCACGCATGGTCTGCCGCATGTTCCGACATCAAAGTTGTATCACAGATATGCCCGTCACAAAAACAAGGAAGATAAAGCAGTAATTAATACGAAATTCAGTTTTTCCAGTATTATTGTGAAAAGAGCGAATTATTAAAGAAATAAAAATATATGTACATTGTATATGTCAGTTGAAAAATCATCAATAAAAAACAAAAATTAAATTGGTACCCATACTGTCTTTTTTATTTCATGGGCTTTGGTCTGCAGTATATCAAAAATTTTTATATTTGTTAAATGCAGTGAGCGCCAATTTCCACCAACTCGCGTAGTGCAAGAAATTCTGTTGGGAAATATTTATTGGCAGTAATGCCAAGGATGCAGTCTATTATCTCGATTTTCTAAAGTCAATTTTGTGCACAAACAAGCCAAAATCGATGTCTTGATTTGTTTCTGACTAGGTACCTCATCAAAATTAAAGAATATAAAAGTGAGATAATGTAGAAATGCGTAATGCAAGCAGTCAGACATTTATGTATGTGACATACTTCATTAGTATTTGCATGCGTAATGGGTGAATTTTTACTTGTGATCTCTTGTGACTGCTTGCTTATTGCAGACACGAGGTTACTTTGAGTTCTTCTTCAGTGTTTGAGAGATTTAGAGCTGTCTCTTGTTAAAAATTTGTGTATAATTTCGTCAGTGTCATTCCATCCCATCTTAACGACCTTTGTCTGTTAGGTTTCAGTTTTGACAGCAGTTGGTCACAATAGTCAAGATTAGGAATATTGTGTATGATAATTTTATTAAAAGTGCATATCTATGTTTCATTCTGACAGTGTATTAATTCTGTAAATATTAGCATTTCCAGTTTACTGTAGTGTATTCACACAGTTTGACAACCTCCTGACAAATGATCAGGGCAATGAGTATTCAAATGTTCCGTTTTTTATTTCAAACTTTATGACTTGTTCTACACCCATGAGAATCATGTCATTTTTGGGTCTATGGAACAGAAACTGAATCTAATCTGAACTAAATAATTTGGATGTGGATGTAAGGAACATGTTAGCACAATGGAACAGTGTGAAATAAGTACTACATAGCCTTCTTTATGGCCAAAACCAATGTTCTCGATTCCATTGCTAAATTATTTTCCCACCCTTAATACTTTACAGCAAAACTTAAAACTGTATGAATCACACACAGAGAAAGTTTGGGTTGCACTGGCAGAAGTAGAGTGATTTGGCTCCCCTGCAGAACTTCAGCCAAAATTTATGTTTTGTCACACAAACTGTCTGAATTCTGAAACTTACCTCTCAGTTAGTGTGTTACTCTACATTCTCTAAGTTCTTCTCATTATTCTTTTTCTGACTGTGCTACATAAATATGCCCCAAACATTGAGGTTTCAGTATTTGCTTTTCATCACAGAGGTCTATTTCTTCCTAAGCTATTCATCTAAATACCGAGTACTGGTGTTTAAAGAAAACTGGTGTAAGTTCAGGTGCTGTCTTCTTCACCTACATTTTGTGTAGAAGTTGCTGTCACAGGTGAAACCAAATCAGCAAGCGTTTGGTTTTGTAATATCTGTCTTCCAACTTGGTGGAAAAGCAAGGATACTTACTTAGTGCTCACACCTGAAAATCCTTGAATTCTGTACTCTTGCATGACCTTTATATGTAATGCAGTTGCATGACTTTGACTTGAAATCCATCTTTTTGAAATAAGCACTTCTTTTTTTTATAGTTTGCTATATGATGTTAGCCAATGCCACTGTGCTTCCCATCATTGTACGTTCCATAATATAAATGTGACATTAATTTCTATAGATATCACCAGGTAACAACACACTGATATTAACAAAGGTTCCACTGCACCCCAGGACACCTTGACTGCTCTCCAGCAACAGCCTGGAGTAGGGAGGGAAAAGTAGCTGTTGGATTTGAGGCCATGTTATCTAATAATGTAAAGCCCTATTTAATTTATTTTCCAATGAAAAAATTTCCAGTGTGCACCTGTACTAGAATCACAATGTAGTCCTTTAACTTGAGACATATATGTGTTAATTTCATTGTTTCTGAATTTGCAAACCAGTAACTTTCCACAGAGTTATCATGTACCATCTACAAATTGGTATTTTTCATCTCTTACTCATATCAGGAATGTTTAAGTTGAAAATGTTTTCCTTTTGTGTTTACAAGGACGATCCATTAATGTAAGATAGCTCATCACATTCTCTCAGAATCAAACAAATAACCCTCCCCCCCCCTGCCAACCTATTTTATTTAAATTAGGTTAGTTCAGCTGAGTGTCAACCTTTGCCCTCGTAGAAGCTACCACCCACTTAACACTAATCCAAATAAAAATGTTTCCACTATTACAGTTTTTTATGCAGAACAAAACCAGAAAGCAATTACATTACTCACTATTACTTATTTACATCCACAAGGTCTATTTCTCACAAAAATGTAACACATGTCCACATTTGTGTAATTTTATAATGTACACTAAGTTTTGTTTGTGTTGTCAGAGGATTCATAATGTAATAGTTCATTCCATTATAAATACGTTACCATGAGAATAGCAAGCTGAAGTTTGTGTTTACAGATTCTCCATGTAAAGTAACAAGGCAGATCGCTTTCTTCAGTCACCTACATATAACTAAATGAATTATAGAAAACTGTGTGCATGTGTTTCTTTCTTGTATATATTCCCTCAAAAGATCACTTTCCAGATGATACTTTGTTTCCTGTCACCCCACACTTTCATATCCCTTGTGTACTCGCATTTTTTGTTTCAGTTGTCCTGTTTCAGGCAAAATCATTCACTCTGTGAGCTGTCTTTCAAACATTAACGGAAGATTGAAGTATCCCTTCTGGGTTGTGTACTGCTCTAAATAATCAGGTACCTGCATTCAACTCATGGCCAGTTCGCAATTCTGACCTTCCATTAATGTTTCAAATAAAATCGAACAATGGAAAGTCAATAAAACTATAAAAAGGATAGACTGATACTCTTCATAAAGATACATTCTGTAACGTACTAACTTTTGGCCATTGACCTTTTCAGAAATGAGAAACACACACACACACACACACACACACACACACACACACACACACACACGGACAGCTCACACACACAACTGCTACCTCCAGTCAGACTGCAGCAGAAACATGTTGAACAGGAGCAACAATCCAGAGAAGAGCAGGGAAGGGGGAGGGACAGTGAGATATGGATGAGGGAACAGGAGTTGGCCCTGCCTGGGGGAATACACTGTGAGTACAGGTGGCAGGATAGGGCTGACAAACGCAGTGTCAGGAGACTGTGTGAGAGGGAGAAGATGGGGGCAAAATGGAGAGCAGAAAGTAGAGAAGGACAGAAGGAAAAAAGACCGGTGGATGCAATGGCAGAGAACAGCATGCAGCATGCGTAAAACAGTATTTCGTAACAGTGTGCAGTGAGGATATACAATAGCCAGATGCAAAAGGTGACACTAGGTGGCTATAAAAACTCTGCAGATTGTGAATGGAATTTTATGCAGAATCAATACTCACAGGAAAACACTTCACGTACCTCATTAATGCAATGTCCCCCCTCTCATGCAAAGAATCTTTTAGCTTTGTTTCCTGACAGTTTCATAATCATTGAAAACAAGTTCACTGTAACCGCTTAGAGTCCCCTGAGTCTTCTGTAAAAACACCAACTGATGATAAATGAAATTGGAAATTATTCTAAGAGTTTTCACATATCTCCAAGAGACTTTCAGTTTTACAAATTGTTTGCTGTGTGGGGTCTAATATTTTAATTTTGAAAAGGCTAGATTACAACTCACGTCATGGAGGAGACATTGAGTCACAGACAGGCACAACAAAAAGACTGCTACACATGTGAGCTTTCGAGCAAAAACCATTGTTTGTGACCAGACATAGTGCTAATTTGTGAGCGAGTTGTGGTTGCATGAATGTGTGCATATTTTCTACATTAGAAGAAGGCATTTCAGCTACAAGCTCATACGTATAGCAGTATTTTTGTTGTACTTTTCAGCGACTCAACAGCTCATCTATATGTTATCAGTCTACCATTTTCTTAATATCATTGTTATTCCATCGTGGATTTTCCATTGTTTGAAGTCAATTCTGAAAATATTTTCACACTGCAGTGCACGTTTGACCAACCAGAAAGAATCCTTGTGAGGAAATCATCTTAGCTGTTCAGTGTAGATCTACACATTAAGAACTATGTGCAGAAAAGACATAATGATATAGCACTAAAAGTTGTCAACACTAGTTCACAACTCTGGAAACCACAGGTACTGTGAAGGATATAGGCAGCACATTATGAAACAGTCAAATTTTTGTGATGAGTGAGAGCTGGGACCATACATTACGTACTTTTACTGAGAAGCAACACAGCACAATTTTTAAGGTGCACATGACTACATAACATTGCTAGGATGACAGTTTCGTTACTAAATACCTGCTAATCTTCACAAGTGATAAGCTTTTAATGACATCACTTCATATGTCCAATTCTTAATTACTTATTATGTAAAATGGGCAAAGTTATCAACAAGATACAAATTCTGTAAGAATATACCTTTATTGACTCAGTAATATTCTTATAACTACTACTGACATATGAATAAACAAATCCAGAAATAAGTTGTATGTGACCTGCTATTGGATATCTTTAGTTCAAAATAGTCAATCAACTGGCTTTGGTAGAGTCATACACCCAACGATTTGTTGACAAAGTCTGATGGTTAGGAATGATTTTACTCTTCACTATTGTAGAGAAAAGTGCTTACTAAAATGTACTTATCAAAACGAAATATTAAACTCTGAATATTTCAAGAAAACAAAAACATTTTTCCCACTGTGCCCAAAATTTAAATTTTTCTCAAAAGCTTTGAAACAAATAAGACGATTTGGTGTGATTATTCTTTAAGGGAGCCAAGTATTTTAATTGGTGAAACACAGATAATAGTGTGGTTGAAACAAATTACAATACCCATCACTACAATTATCTAAAACTGAAAATCAGTATTTGATTAGTAAAAGTCACACAAAACAACAAAGTATCAGGCAAATGCAAAAAATAAAAAATAAATGTACTGTGTAGATTAAATTACACTCTACGTTAGGTTTCAAAATGTAATAAATTATGATATGTATTTGACATCACATGGACACTGAGTAAATAAAGTCAAAAAATTGGGCACCAAAATTATAGAAAATTGGGAATAGAATCTTCAGATACCATTGATCAAAAAATAAGAAATGAGTTATCACATTAACATTCATTCAGTTACACTGAAACACACAGGCTACAAGCTGTAAGCTCTCAGAGGGATCAGAGTAGATGCATAGTTTTAGTTCCATATACATACATGTACAGTGAGGAGAACCTGTAGAGAACAAATACATAATACATAGATGAATTTTTGGGTTGTCACAACAGCCTCAATAAATCTGAAGGAGAACATTATTCCACCAGATTGTATTTCAAATTATATTGAGGAATGGTGCAACTCCTGCAAATGTACTTCAATTTAACAGTATCAGCTCTTCAGTCCAAAGAAACTAACACACAATAGCAATGTTAAGAATTTAATAGCCCTAAGCTACTTCCAGTGTGGCTTCTCAAACTTTGAAAAAAAGAATTCCCTGAGAATTCCAGGCGAGACTGACGATTGTATCAGTACGCTGCTGATAAAGTAATGGTGCGAGGAGAAGAGGGGGCAGAATACCACAATAATGGCTTTTCTTTTATCTGAGATACACTATATGCCAACCGTAAGCAGTAGTTTAACCAGTTTTTAAACATCGATAATTTATATGGAATAATATTCATACAATTAATGCACTTGAAATATTGAGTATTTTAAAATTTGCAATTTATAAAGTTCAATCAAATTCAGTTTCAGTGCTAAACTAAAACGCAGAATTCCCTGGCAATTTAATAAATTCCTGAAATTCCATGCGATTTTGCAGGTAAAATGTAATTTCCTAAGAATTTCAGGTTCTCGAGAAGAAACACCACCCTGTACTTGTCAGCAGTTTTGTGTAATTAAAAGTATTTCAAATGAGTGCTTTTAAGTGTTAAATTTGTGGAAAATAATACAATTATCGCAAGATTCTGGAACAAAATATTTCCAAAGTGCACCCACATCAGCTGAAAGAAATCATAATGCATGTTACAAATAATGAATCTTCATCTTCCTACCAGTGCTACATATTCGAAAAGAATATTACCTGTAAAAGAAATTAAAATCCCACCAACGAAACACGCATGGCATAGTGTGACAGAAAACATTGAACTGTATGTTGTGTACATTTGAAGCTGATGCTAAAAAGTTTTGGATTGATCATAAGTTGAAAGAGAAAATGTAATGCGCTACATAGCCGAAGTTTGTCGAACACTGTGCCACTAAATTTGTTGACGATCGAGATTTTCACTCTGCAGCGGAGTGTATGCTGATGTGAAACCTCCTGGCAGCTCTCCTGCGAACCAAGCAGAAGGCAAAGGTCCCGAGTTCGAGTCTCGGTCCGGCACACAGTTTTAATCTGCTAGGTTGTTGACGATTGCTGCACTTGTAAGTATGTTTGCCTTTGTTCAAGCCAGTTTATCTCCAAAGGTGAAGGGATAAGACAACTAAAAATGGTATGAAGCAAGAAAATCGATGGAAAGTGTCCTGCAGAGATGAAAGTCCTCAATAAGGAAGGAAAGTGTCTTGTTAATTTTTGGTCGACTCATGTTGGACACGATCTAGATTTAGTATCTATATCTGACATCACAACAACCAGAGAACACTGCTGCGCATTTTGCTGTAGGGCTCTTGTTCTTGACAAAATTCGATCTACAATGCAGGATTCAAATTTGGAGGGATTACATCTCACAACGATGCAGGGCTTTATTAATGTTGGAGCGTCTTATAGTTTGACTTCATATTCAATCACACACGAATGATTCAATCACCATCGAAGATTTGGTACACAAAGTTAAGCAAAGTGATAATCCACGTGTACTGCTTTTATTTGGCATAGTAACGTGTACCTGGAATTAAGAAGCGAAGATTTCATGTTAGTAATAATTAATGGTTCAAATGGCTCTGAGCACTATGGGACTTAACATCTTAGGTCGGCAGTCCCCTAGAACTTAGAACTACTTAAACCTAAGGACATCACACACATCCAAGCCCGAGGCAGGATTCGAACCTGCGACCGTAGCAGTCCTGCAGTTCCGGACTGTAGCGACTAGAACCGCAAGGCCACCGAGGCCGGCTAATAATTAATAATGCACATGGTAAATTGTTAGCAAAATACAGAAATGATTATATTTGTGTTGATGGGACTCTGTCTAAATGGCTATGATTTTGAATTTACCAGGATACTAGTACTGGATGATATGAGGCATGGATTTCCATACACTTTCCTCATTTCTGATAGACAGGACAGCGATGTGTTAGCTATATTTTTCAACTACATAAAGTCACAGGTTGGACAGTTCTGCCCCCAGGTATTCATGTCAGATCTGTCGGAGTCCTACAGTATTGCTTGAAACAGAATAATAGCGGCTCCTAAAATGCACCTGGCATGTGGATAGGGCATGGAGGAACAACGCCAAGGGTACAATTTTGCATAAGGACAACAGAAATGATGTGTAGAAGCTTGTTAAGATATTAATGCAGGTGACAGAAGTTGCTATGTTTGAAGAATCACTGCAAAAAGCACTCCAGAAGCTCTGTAGTGAGTCAGATATATCAGAATTTGGTCAATATTCCAAGACTTACTATGAAAAAAAATGCGAAGTGTTGGGCATATTGTCACAGGACCCAAGCAGCACTTAACACAAACATGCACCTGGAGAGTATGCACAAGGCTTTGAAATACATATATGGTGATGTGAAGCAAGTGGAACGACTGGACAAAGGTATATCTGCAATGATGTTTGTAACAGTGAAGCTGTTCGATATACAGGGTTATTACAAATGATTGAAGCGATTTCACAGCTGTACAATAACTTTATTATTTGAGATATTTTCACAGTGCTTTGCACACACATACAAAAACTCAAAAAGCTTTCTTAGGCATTCACAAATGTTCGATATGTGCCCCTTCAGTAATTCGGCAGACATCAAGCTGATAACCAAGTTCCTCCCACACTCGGCGCAGCATGTCCCCATCAATGAGTTCGAAAGCATCGCTGATGCGAGCTCGCAGTTCTGGCACGTTTCTTGGTAGAGGAGGTTTAAACACTGAATCTTTCACATAATCCCACAGAAAGAAATCGCATGGGGTTAAGTCGTGAGAGCGTGGAGGCCATGACATGAATTGCTGATCGTGATCTCCACCACGACCGATCCATCGGTTTTCCAATCTCCTGTTTAAGAAATGCCGAACATCATGATGGAAGTGCGGTGGGGCACCATCCTGTTGAAAGATGAAGTCGGCGCTGTCGGTGTCCAGTTGTGGCATGAGCCAATTTTCAAGCATGTCCAGATACACGTGCCCTGTAACGTTTTTTTTCGCAGAAGAAAAAGGGGCCGTAAACTTTAAACCATGAGATTGCACAAAACACGTTAACTTTCGGTGAATTGCGAATTTGCTGCACGAATGCGTGAGGATTCTCTACCGCCCAGATTCGCACATTGTGTCTGTTCACTTCACCATTAAGAAAAAATGTTGCTTCATCACTGAAAACAAGTTTCGCACTGAACGCATCCTCTTCCATGAGCTGTTGCAACCGCGCCGAAAATTCAAAGCGTTTGACTTTGTCACCGGGTGTCAGGGCTTGTAGCAATTGTAAACGGTAAGGCTTCTGCTTTAGCCTTTTCCGTAAGATTTTCCAAACCGTCGGCTGTGGTACGTTTAGCTCCCTGCTTGCTTTATTCGTCGACTTCCGCGGGCTACGCGTGAAACTTGCCCGCACGCGTTCAACCGTTTCTTCGCTTACTGCAGGCCGACCCGTTGATTTCCCCTTACAGAGGCATCCAGAAGCTTTAAACTGCGTATACCATCGCCGAATGGATTTAGCAGTTGGTGGATCTTTGTTGAACTTCGTCCTGAAGTGTCGTTGCACTGTTATGACTGACTGATGTAAGTGCATGTCAAGCACGGCATACGCTATCTCGGCTCCTGTCGCCATTTTGTCACACTGCGCTCTCGAGCGCTCTGGCGGCAGAAACCTGAAGTGCGTCTTCAGCCGAACAAAACTTTATGAGTTTTTCTACGTATCTGTAGTGTGTCGTGACCATATGTCAATGAATGGAGCTACAGTGAATTTATGAAATCGCTTCAATCATTTGTAATAGCCCTGTACTTGTTGTGATCGTGATAGGAACGATAACTAGTAAAGTAAAAGACATTCGCATTAGACACAAGTCTATTTTAATAGACGGCTTTACTACTAAGGTAGACAGTGGTTGAGAAATACCTGCTTCAACATCCTCTGAAGTTTATCTTGTGAATTAGTGTGCAGTAAATGTTAAGTATACATTCATTGGTATTCTTGCAAATGCATTGATTACAGTATTAAATATGTGTAGCCACATTCATATTGTTTGTTTTTAATTAGTGGGATGCAATTATATATCAAGTAATTGTAAATGCTAACTCCAGTACCCAAGAAACACTATCAGATGAAAAGAAAAATATTATTGGAATGTTGCTGGAATGTCACCTAGCCAAAAAAATGGTGACATCATTGACGGCAAAACTAGATGCTGCTTGAAACCATGGCAGCAGTTCTTTCACTAGCCCAGAAAGGAGTCACAAGAGGAAACTTGTACCACAGAGGCCGTTTTCTAAGAACGAAACAGATCATCATGCCACATCCTATAGCAATGTCTGCAGTTATCTTTCACGTTCTTTTGGTGTCAGATTCAAATGATTTAAGTCTACATCCTGTTCAACATGAGTCAACACCAACTTAACGAGTCACCTTCCTTCCTTATGGAGGATTTTCATCCCTGCAGGGCACTTTCCATTACCTTTGTTCCTACCTACCGTTTTTAGGTGTCTTACTGCTTCATCTTTGGAGATTAAGTGACCTGAAAGATGGTAAACATAGATACTGGTTCAGTAATCATCAACAAACTTAATGCCACAGTGTTTGAAGAATCTGGATTGTGTAATGCGTTCCATTTCCTCTTTCCACCTTAAAAATTCACCTTCACTAGAGAACTCCAGATTTCACACTGATGAGCTGATTGGAAATAATCAATGCAACACTTTTTAGACTCAGCTTCAAATGTACACATCACACACTTCAACCTCTTCTGCAACCTCTTGCAATATGAATGTTTTGTTGGCGTTTTAAACTTCTTTTGCAAGTAAAACTCTTGTCGCTTATGTAGCACTGGTAGGAACTTGAAGGTTCATTATTTATAACATGAGGTACAATTTCGTTCAGTTGTTGTGGGTGCGCTTTGGAAATATGCCGCCTTAGAGTCTTCTCGTAATTATATTCGTTTCCACAAATTTAACACTTAAATGTACTCATTTTAAATACTTTCAACTACAGAACACTGTTAGTACAAGCATTCGCAGTTAAAAAACGTGGACTACAAAAAGGCGAGGAAAAACAAATTCTCTCACTGAATGCTCACGCTGTAAAACACGGCAAACAAGCAAACGCTCACTCTGCAAATCACTACAAAAAGCGAGTAACAAATAAATGCTTTCGCAACAAAACCAACTTAATAAAAACAGGTACCACACGAAATAACGACGACCAAAGACCATGGGATATGTGCTACAGTGCGTGGACAAAAGTCTTTACCATCGACTGTTCCGGATAGGTGTGGAGGGGGGTGAATGGGTGGGACTTGTGCAATGTCCGGGGCTGTCGCTAATGTTTCGTCAAGATGGTGTGTGTATGACTGGAAGGTCACGCAGCCGGAAGTGCAGCCATCTTGTTTTTCAGAGTATAAAACGAAGTAAACTTGAAATTTCTATACAGAAATCCGGCAAGAATGTGGAGCAGGAGGATTGCCGACGTACACACAGGAAGATGTGTAATGTTTTAACAATAATGTCATGGAGGAGATAAGAGGAAAAATTAAAATCCCCGAATGCTCTCAGTTAGAAGAACTGCAGGAAGGAACTGAGCTAATAGTTAAAGCCATAAAGCAAGTATTTTACAGGAAGAAAATTAGGTATGTATTAGATTTCGAGAATTTGTCAAATTACTGACTGGAGAAAGAAATAGATGATACAGATATGGATTTAAGTTAAAAGTTAGCAATTAAATTGGACATTATTAAAACTACACCTAACAAAAATAAGGAAAGAGCTATTTTCTGTATGTAAATGTATGTGCAAAGGTAACAAAGATTTTGTATGAGAAATCTACCTGTCTTATTCGCTAACCTACCAAAAATCCTGTCATTTCGTATATACAACGATCTATGTGCATGTATTTCGGATGAAGGAAGTGGATGATTGGATGACCTTGAAAAGTAGTTGAAACTAGGTAGCTGAAAGCATAGCAGTTGCCTTTTCTTACCTATATGAGGGGCAGAGTTTGAGTACTTCTGCCACTATTTAGAGCTGTACTGTGAAATTTTTTCCCAGCATGATAACACCAGATGTATGGCATCGTCAATTTTTCAGCTGTATTGCTATTTGAGGCACTCCTTGTGTAGCGCTGTGCATATAATTGTGTGATTGGGTCCAGTTGTTGTGATTAATTAGTTAGTGTTAAATCCTGCCTAGTCGTCAAATATGGGGAGTCTAGGAAATCTGCTTTCTCAGATCGCTAGACAACATTCAAACAAATCGTTTTAATGACTTTTATTACAAAATGAGCAAATAAGATACGTATAAACTTCGTGTTACAAAGATGTGTCACAAGCAAAGGGCGAAATACGAAATAAACAAGTTTCTTCAGTATAACAATTCCAAAGCCTGATACATAGAGGATTCACGTGAAGTAATGATCTATGATGCAACATGCTAGTCCTCAGGCTGTTGTTCTATTGGGCTGCGACCAGTCGGGAGCGGCGCTTATGTCCTCTTCACGTAGAGGTCACTGCTGTCGCGTTGTCGTCCTGGAGAGGGTTGGTCAGCGTGCAATTGGCTGACTTCGTCTCACAGCCACCTCTTCTCTCTCGCTCCCGACTGGTGTGCCAGCGCTTGACTGGGCTCTACTCCAGTTTCCCAACCAAAATAAATAAACTACAGTAACCTAACCTTCGTCGCCTGTATCTGGTCAATTTCCATGTGTTGGGGGCTGCACTTGAACTGTTTGTCCACAAGGACCAGGGTTCGAGTCTTGGAAAGGGAACCGCCATTTTTAATTGCCCGCCAATTCCCGGGTGGGGTGGGACGTCAGCCCAGCCCTAGCACAAATAAATTCCTCCCAAAATTCGAAATTCCCACAGATAGGGTAGGAAGGGGAGGGGTGGGGAGGAGGGAGGGTGCGGAGACCCACGTGCTGGCCGATGAAAGCACATGACGTCATCTGTAGGTGGGGGTAATTAATTGATCAATGTAACTAATTTGCATATCAATTTCATATCAAAATTTCACTCGGCGCCCCAGTACTCCACTATAGATGGCCCTCATTTCGCTGTCGTGTGATGAGTGCGAAGCAAGTGGGCGTCGAGTGGAATAGCTACGCAAAGTTCGATTAGTGATGGTCTGGGGCATATAATACACGTATAGTTGCTAAATATGGTTAACATGACAGAACAGCCCGTACACAGCTGTCAAGTTCCAAGTGTTGTGGACGTGACTAGGATAATTGTGAATAAAGCAAACCTTTCGTTGCAGGAACACATTCTGTTGTTGTTGTTGTTTGTTAGCGAAAAAAAATGGTTCAAATGGCTCTGAGCACTATGGGACTCAACTGCTGAGGTCATTAGTCCCCTAGAACTTAGAACTAGTTAAACCTAACTAACCTAAGGACATCACAAACATCCATGCCCGAGGCAGGATTCGAACCTGCGACCGTAGCGGTCTTGCGGTTCCAGACTGCAGCGCCTGTAACCGCACGGCCACTTCGGCCGGCTGTTAGCGAAAACACAGGTGTGTTGCAAAGACCTTGCATCAGAGAGAAATGAAATACGTACTGTCGCTAAACGTCTTGAATTGTTGAACTAAGACCCACGGGAATGATTGACGGTGGTTGTGACCGATGGCTCTCGTACAGATGGTAGAGAGCTGTGCAAACGTATGGTGACGCGTGAACTGCATCGATCTTGGAGCAGGTGGTTTTCTGGTACCCTCCGCCCGCATAAGCGCCTGTGCAGTGTCAGAGGCTCTCAAAACAGGCTGCGAGAAGGTCACGCACTGACAGCATCCTGTGCCCGACTATTTTCCATTTATCGCTTGCGTAAGCAGTTGTTGTCGGGCGCTTGTGAGCTAAGGCAGGTGGATGTTCGTTCCTATTCTTTCTTTTTTTTTTTAAACCGGGACATTTAAAAGGCGTTTCGTCATTGATTTTTCACTGAGGTTGAACAGCTCGCAAATAATGCTTACCGGTAGTAATGGAAATTGAGTGGTAAGCAGCGTGGGTACTGCGCTGAACTTGGCTCTGAGAATACGCTGATTTTCCACGGCAGTCTAATCACCAGCCATTTGAACGTCCACTCTGGGACTTTTCCATGCGTCACGGTCCTCATTACACGCATCCATATTGTTCCTACAAGTTTTCTTATGAGGTCTATCTGCCGTCCATCACATTGTTTTCTTCGTCTTTTCTTACTTTTAGAATTCACCAAAGAACTTCCTTGGTCCATGTACCATCCGTTCTCCTGGCTATCTCTTTTAATTTTCGTTTCAGTCATAATTAAATCTTCCACTCCAGTGTTTCTCTTGGTACTTACCAACATGCATCCCTCCAGTACTTGCTGAAAAAACCTGTTTTTGAATGGATTTTGCATTAAAAGTCCATGTCTCACTGCCACAAGTCAGAACAACTAATAAACTTTCACAGTCATAAGATTTCCTTTTGATTTTTTTATTTAGTTTTCACGTGGAGTAGGAGCTACCTCTGCAACTGGGTAATTGCATTGTTTACCTGACCACTGAAGCACGAGACTGTTCAAACTAACTATTCGGTTGATGACTGCTTCACAACAAGAAAGTATATGGTCCAAGGAGAATGTTAGGTCTGTGCCACGGAGCATGACTTACAGGAAATTTTTTAAAGTTCGCTCGTCATCCACCTGTGGGTGTAGGAACACATTGTACAACCGTTGTGTGCTGATTCAAATGTATTTTCTATCATTATATTAATGTTACTCGGGATACACAATGGTGTATGAAGGTCTTTTTTCTGTACTTACGAAGTGATTGTAGTGCTGGAAGCAGAATGCTTCACCAGCGGACGACGGTTCAATCCCGCGTCCGGCCATCCTGATTTAGGTTTTCCGTGATTTCCCTAAATCACTCGAGGCAAATGCCGGGATGGTTCCTTTCAAAGGGCACGGCCGACTTCCTTCCCTAATCCGATGAGACCGATGACCTCGCTGTCTGGTCTCCTTCCCCAAAACAACCCAACCTTCACCAGCGGGAAAGGCTAGCACACATGAAGTGCAGTATCGAAGTGAATTGCCGCTGAAAATGCTTCAAAATAAAATAAGGCGATGCGTGTGCTTCGAAATACAAATAGCATTTATTCAGTTGCACAGAGAGGTAACCTCAGTCGTCAATATCGACCACATTTTTCTCGTCAACAAAGCGGTCATTTCAGCTGCGTTACGTGTATACATGAGATATGATTTGTGGACGAATATCCTGCTCCCGGCGTTTTTTATTTCAATACATCTTCCTCCCCAACTCTCTCCCCCAAGAGGTCGTGACTGTTGGTTTCATAACACACAAAAGCAATCCTCAGACTTACAACATACGTTTCTTCTTTTTTTACGAGACTTTTTGGCAGCGCTTCTGAGAAATAACAGGAACTGAAATCGATTTTTCCAAACATAAATTTGAACCCCAGATTTCACAGATGCGAGTCCATTGTCTTGAGCGAAACAACGATTCTGCCATTATAAGCGTCAATACTGATTTCTGCAGATAACGTCGGATTCACTATCGTCTGCATAAAATATCCTGTTGACGTTAACAAAATGAATCGCCACAACCAGAAATCAGGTCTTTCGTTGTCTAACTGGTATGGTTACCAGCTTCTTCGTACAGTGGCTTGCATCAGCATGCTAGTTAGTTCGTGGGTGGTAACAGCAGCCTAATTGCCTCCTAGCACAACAATTAGTCGTCAGCCGCTCGCTGTTCCAGTGCGAGTCCCCTGTAACCCTGTTTCTTTCAGCACAGTCGCCAGTTTAAAGTTTTCTGGCAGTTCTGCGTATGTTATAAGCCGTTGCGTATTCATAGCATCAACAGACATCCTCATCTTGATGCGTATCTTTATTCAATAGTAAGACCGAATTTGTGGAAGAGAAAAATAAATGTGTACCAGGTGTCGTGTATAAGAATAATTTAAGTTATACTGTATAGAGATGTAATTCATAAGTCAGTTATTATTGATTTTTCCGGCCTAAGCTTACTTCAGGGCCTTCCATCTCGTGTACAAACACGTAGCCCTGGGCCACAAGAACCGCACTGGTGGATCCTCTACTCCACTCATTGGAGGGGGATCTATGTGTCATAGGGCAGTGGTTCACTTCAGAGACAGGTTTCTCACTCGCGTCTGATAACTGTCACTGACTGCACCTTGTTATGCTTCATCATATTCGGCCACTTCTTCTTCCATTCATGTATGTCTCCAACAGCAAGGACACTGGAAGTACGCGGACAAAACACTGCGCTACTGCAGGTGCTGTAGACGCCGCCTTGGCTGCTGTATCTGCTGAATCGTTTCCCGTTTTCACTCCTACATTGCTCCCTACCCGGCAGAACACATTTCCTCTCTCCCCATCTCCCTCCACCAAGTGCTAAAGTCAGAGGAAGATTTCCGGATGGACTGGGTGAGTTCCTCTGGCAGCTACAGGACTCTAGCTGGAACGAAAACACTATAAAATCAGTGAACGCCTAAAGCAACTTGTAACTGAATGAGGCAAACGGCTAAGTGGAATAGCCAGGGAATCCAGTTCAAAGTTCAGGGCAAGAGAGGAGTCGATCACGTCTCAAGTGTTCAAAAGAAGCTTCTGAATGATGACCACTTTACTTAACGACTGATTAAATTACCGAACGAGGAGTCGTATGTAGAAGATACAAGATAAGAGGAAGAGGAGCATCGGTTTATTGCAGATCGAATGCAGCTACTATGTAGCTACCTTCAGTGCATTTATGTCCAAATCATGATGACTCAAGACAAATAAAATCGCACATGGTACCATTCGATATTACAGATGAGTTTTATTTACGATGAATCACCACTGACTTGGATATAATTGCACTGAAGACAGCAGCAGAGTAGCTGTACTCGATCTGTAGTAAACAGATTAAAAATTTATGACCGATGCTGCCCTTCCTCCTATATTGGATCCCGCTAATTTACAGCACGCCATTCCTGATGGAAACAAACCTGTATGTAGAGACATTCGAGGCACATTCATGAGGGTTTGGATTTTAATATATGGGGTGATAAAAAATTCGCGCCCTCGGACTTCACAGCGCGATTCGTCACATACTGGCAATTCAAAACTGTCTCACGAAATTTCGTCCTGCGCATATTTCGCACACTAAATGGACGTTAAAGATTGGCAATCTGGCAACACTGTAATCACATGTACGGAAACTACCCCTGTCAACAGATAGACCAGAGCTGTGCACTTGGTGCACAGGATAGCGCTCTGGATTAGGATATCTGGCGTCTTAATCGTTATTGAGCGATTACATGGGTCTCCTACAAAACGTTTGCAGTTATGTACTACTACGGTCAGCTTTTAAAGAAGCCTTTTGCACGTCGTGGACACGAATTGTTTCGCTCCACTGTACCTGCTAGATCCCAAACTTGTTTTGGGTGTACCCAACCCCTATGGTCCCACTGAAATTACACTCCTGGAAATGGAAAACAGAACACATTGACACCGGTGTGTCAGACCCACCATACTTTCTCCGGACACTGCGAGAGGGCTGTACAAGCAATGATCACACGCACGGCACAGCGGACACACCAGGAACCGCGGTGTTGGCCGTCGAATGGCGCTAGCTGCGCAGCATTTGTGCACCGCCGCCGTCAGTGTCAGCCAGTTTGCCGTGGCATACGGAGCTCCATCGCAGTCTTTAACACTGGTAGCATGCCGCGACAGCGTGGACGTGAACCGTATGTGCAGTTGACGGACTTTGAGCGAGGGCGTATAGTGGGCATGCGGGAGGCCGGGTGGACGTACCGCCGAATTGCTCAACACGTGGGGCGTGAGGTCTCCACAGTACATCGATGTTGTCGCCAGTGGTCGGCGGAAGGTGCACGTGCCCGTCGACCTGGGACCGGGCCGCAGCGACGCACGGATGCACGCCAAGACCGTAGGATCCTACGCAGTGCCGTAGGGGACCGCACCGCCACTTCCCAGCAAATTAGGGACACTGTTGCTCCTGGGGTATCGGCGAGGACCATTCGCAACCGTCTCCATGAAGCTGGGCTACGGTCCCGCACACCGTTAGGCCGTCTTCCGCTCACGCCCCAACATCGTGCAGCCCGCCTCCAGTGGTGTCGCGACAGGCGTGAATGGAGGGACGAAGTGTCGTCTTCAGCGATGAGAGTCGCTTCTGCCTTGGTGCCAATGATGGTCGTATGCGTGTTTGGCGCCGTGCAGGTGAGCGCCACAATCAGGACTGCATACGACTGAGGCACACAGGGCCAACACCCGGCATCATGGTGTGGGGAGCGATCTCCTACACTGGCCGTACACCACTGGTGATCGTCGAGGGGACACTGAATAGTGCACGGTACATCCAAACCGTCATCGAACCCATCGTTCTACCATTCCTAGACCGGCAAGGGAACGTGCTGTTCCAACAGGACAATGCACGTCCGCATGTATCCTGTGCCACCTAACGTGCTCTAGAAGGTGTAAGTCAACTACCCTGGCCAGCAAGATCTCCGGATCTGTCCCCCATTGAGCATGTTTGGGACTGGATGAAGCGTCGTCTCACGCGGTCTGCACGTCCAGCACGAACGCTGGTCCAACTGAGGCGCCAGGTGGAAATGGCATGGCAAGCCGTTCCACAGGACTACATCCAGCATCTCTACGATCGTCTCCATGGGAGAATAGCAGCCTGCATTGCTGCGAAAGGTGGATATACACTGTACTAGTGCCGACATTGTGCATGCTCTGTTGCCTGTGTCTATGTGCCTGTGGTTCTGTCAGTGTGATCATGTGATGTATCTGACCCCAGGAATGTGTCAATAAAGTTTCCCCTTCCTGGGACAATGAATTCACGGTGTTCTTATTTCAATTTCCAGGAGTGTATTTGCAAAGCGCTTTGCTAGCCCTGCTGGTGACATAAGCTCCTAACGAAATGTGACGGGCCTTAACGTGGCAAGAATAATAGTTGCTGTTAATCGGTGGGACGATTGGGGAAGGATACATACAAAACAAGTTTGGAATATAGTAGATGCAACGGTGCAAAACAACTCGCGTCCGCTACGTATAAAAGGTTTCTTTAAAAGTCGACCAATGAAAACGGTTCTATTTCTATTTCTATGTTCGTAGTACATAACTGCAAATGTTTTGTAGAAAACCCACTGTAATCGCTATATGACGATTAAGGCACCAGATACCGTACCACGCAGACTACTTTTAGCGAATAAAAACAAATAAGCCTCGATCCAGAATCGAACTCTCGACCTACTGCATGCTAACCCAAAACGTTATCCACTGCATCAAGTGCACAGCACTACCGCTAATCCTGACTGAGGTATTTACCGTACACGTGATTACAGTATTGCCAGATTGCCAATCTTTAACGTCCACTTTGTGCTTGAAATGTCCGCAGCTCGTGGTCTTGCGGTAGCGTTCTCGCTTCCCGCGCACGGGGTCCCGGGTTCGATTCACGGCGGGGTGAGGGATTTTCTCTGCCTCGAGATGACTGGGTGTCGTGTGTCTTTCATCATCGCCAGTCGCCGAAGTGCCGCCAACTAAAAAGGGCTTGCAATTTCGGCGGCCGAACACGGCCAACAATGCCGTACGATCATTTCATTTTTGTGCCTGACATATGCGAAGGGCGAAATTTTTTTTGAGGCATTTTTGTATTGCTAGGACGTGAGGAAACGTGCTGCGGAGTCAGAGTGCGCGAATTTTTCTTCACCACGTATAAGTTACCGGAAATTTGGAAATCATTCGTTCAGATCCTTCGACCTTCTGCAACTGACATAGCGCTCCATCTACGAGGCCACTTCTGTACGGCGGGAGCGGTAAATACCAGTTAGAGAAGTTCAGTGGCTTCACGCATTTCGGGATGCGGTTCCCAAAGGTAATGGAGGCATCAGGCGCGCTACAGTAGCTGCAGCGGACTGCGCGTTGGACGCGTGCTTCCGCCGGCGTGCAGGAACTTGCGGATTCCCGGAACTGTAGCCGGGCCGGTGTAGGTGAGCGTGTTGTTCCAGCCGGTGGCGCATGCGCAGGCGCGGTCCGGGACGGCCTCGCGTCGCCGCCACGCGTCGCCGGAGTTGCCGCATGGCTGGCGCGCCCGCCCTTGGAGCACCTGTTGCGCTTCTGGCAGGTCATCAAGAGCAAACTGAGTGGCGCGGGCGACGGCCGGGTCCCACAGAGGCATGTTCGATGATCGTCGATATTTACAAACTGTAATGATGATGTTCGATGTTTGAGTGTCGAAAGATTGCCAACTTCGATGTTAAAAGGAAGACCCCACCTGAGGTTGTTCGGCGGACTGGTGCAAGTCTGTATATTTTACACCAGTTTGGTGATTTGCGCGTCGAATCTCTTTGTGAACATGTCTCTCTCTCTCAACGACACCACTGCAACACATCCGCCACCTGCCAAACGTGGCCACGGGTTGGGGGTGGCGGAGCAATATTTTTGAAGGAACTATGGCAAGAATATCGGCTATTCTCGTTGCTGAGCGTGGAATGAGGAGGTTCTCCGCATAGTCTTTGGAAACACTGACAAGGAGGGACACGATGATAGCACGTGTGTACTAGAACGAGCTGTGAGGAGCTAATCCTGCGCTGAGAGAAAAGGTTGACACAGCAGAGGAATTTGTGGTGGACTGGATCATCACAACAGTTGGAGGAGTGATGTTCACCTCCCCCCCCCCCCCCAATTCCCGCGTATGACCCCAGTTGTTTTTTGCGCCCTAAAACAAACACCTCGGTGTATATATAGCACTACTGCCAACAACACGAACAGCGTTTTCGATGCTTATCAAAATCCTACCATTGTTAAAATTGATATACAATGTTAGCAACACAACCCGACTGATTTTTGTTGAGGGGGGAGGGGAGGAATGTTGATAACGCGACGTATCCGGACCTCTTTCTTTACTCATTTCCGGACAAAATGCTCGAAAGATAGACACACACACACACACACACACACAAATACAAAGTTCACAACGGCACTACGATGGTATAGTACGCTACTTGTGTAGGTTGATGATGAATAGGGCTCTATTTACTCAGTCATTCGGTTTTCGCCATGGCAAGACTAGCCGAGATATAAAGTACGATTTAGAAAAAAATGGTTCAAATGGCTCTGAGCACTATGGGACTTAACATCTGAGGTCATCAGTCCCCTAGAACTTAGAACTGCTTAAGCCTAACTAACCTAAGGACATCACACACATCCATGCCCGAGGTAGGATTCGAACCTGCGACCTAGCGGTCGCGCGGTTCCAGACAGTAGCGCCTAGAACCGCCCGGCCACCCCGGCCGGCACGATTTAGAAAGCATCGTTCCTGTGAAAAACAGCACGAAGTGTTGAGGGCTGTTGACAAGGGAGTTCAAATTGATTCCATATTTCTATATTTCCAAGAGGCTTTTGACACTGTACCACACAACCAGCTTGTAGTGAAATGGCGTGCTTATGGAATATCGTCTCAGTTATGTGACTGGATTCGTGATTTCCTGCCAGAGAGGTCACAGCTCGTAGCAACCGACGGAAAATCATCGAGTAAAACAGAAGTGATTTCTGGCGTTCCCCAAGGTATTGTTATAGGCTCACCTTAACTATATAAACGGAAAATTTTGGAAATTTGTGGTAAGGTATTATGGGACCAAACTGCATAAGTGATCGGTCGCTAAGCCTACACACTACTTAATCTAACTTAAACTAACTTACGCTATGGACACACAACACCTATTCCGAGGGAGGACTCGAACTTCCGACGGGGGGGAAGCCACACGGACCGTGACAAGGCGCCTGAGACCGCGCAGTTACCCCGCGCGTCAACTATATAAACGATTTAGGAGACAATGTGAGCAGCTGTCTTAGGTAGTTTGCAGATAATGCTGTCGTTTATCGTCTAGTAAACTAATCAGAAGCTCAAAACTAATTAGAAAACGATTTAGAAAAGATAACTGAATGGTGCGAAAAGTGTAAGGTCATGCTAGAGTGCTAGAAGGAATCCATTACACTTCTTTACACGATAAGCCAGTCTAATCTAAAAGCCGTAAAACACATAGAAAGTGTTGTGGGGAAGGCAAACCAAAGACTGCGTTTTATTGGCTGAATACTCAGAAAATGCAACCGACCTATTACTACGCTTGTCAGTCCTCTTTGGAGTACTGCTGCGCGGTCTTCGATCCTTACCAGATAAGATTGACAGAGTACATCGAGAAAGTTCAGAGAAGAGCAGCATGTTTTGTACTATCACGAAATAGGGGAGAGAGTATCACGGGCATGATACAGGGTTTGGAATGGACACCATCAAAACAAAGGCGTTAATCGTTGCGGCAGAAATTTCTCACGAAATTTCAGTCACCAGCTTTCTCCTCCGAATGTGGAAATATTTTGTTGACGCCGACCTACATAGGGAGAAACAATCACCATAATAAAATACGGGAAATCAGACCTCTCGCGGAAAGATATAGGTGTCCGTTTTTTCCGCGCACTGTTCGAGAGCGGAATAATAGAGAATTAATTGTGAAAGTGGTTCCTAGTACGCTCCGCCAGGCATTTAAGTGTGATTTGCAGAGTTCAAAATTGTTCAAATAGCTCTAAGCACTATGGGATTTAACATCTGAGGTGATCACTCCCCTTGACCTGGAACTACTTAAACCTAACTAACCTAAGGACATCACACACGTCCATGCTCGAGGCAGGATTCGAACCTGCGACCGTAGCAGCAGCGCGGTTCCGGACTGAAGCGCCTAGAACCGCTCGGCAACAGCGGCCGGCTGATTTGCAGAGTATCCATGTAGATGTACATGTAAACATTGGGCACTGTGAAGAGCTCTCCACACTGTAACGTTGTACATTACTCCACGCGTAATACACCACTGGCCCCTCCCCTGGTTTTCCATTGCCATATGACGCGTGGTTTTTTTTAAAACTGTTTGCCCTTCCTCTTGTAAGCGCATTGGCAGTTCTTCGGTTGGCATTACGAGTTCGCTCAGGTGACAGGTGGCAACGAGCCCGCATGCAGGGAATACAAAGCACCAGGACGCAGAGGCGAGGAGCACCGCCCCACATACCGGCAGAGTCAGCAGCCTCGCGACACGCCCAGCTCCCAACACAATGCGCTTGCGTGCGTCAGTATTAAGACAGGCGCTCTGGGCGTGGCCTCACTGCTGCAATGTGCTGACACCCACCGCCTAGCTGCAGGTGCGCCCGTCACGAGTTGTGCGACGCAAAAAAAGTGCTTTTGTTCTGAACATGTAGAGCCCTACACAGCAAATTTAACAGAAATCAGCAAAGCGTATTCTATCGTAATTGATTCTTGCGTATGCATTCAATGATTTTTAGTTAGATGACTTCGATACAGAAATGGCAAGCATATTTCATTAACATAGGCCCTATGCTGCGTATTTGGTTCTCAATTATTAATACGAATACCATAATTTGGATTAATGTCTATAACTACACTACTGACCATTAAAATTCCTACACCAAGAAGAAATGCAGATGATAAACGGGTATTCATTGGACAAATATATTATATTAGAACTGACATGTGATTACATTTTCATCCAATTTGGGTGCATAAATCCTGAGAATTCTGTACCCAGAAAAACCACCTCTGGCCATAATAACGGCCTTGATACGCCTGGGCATTGAGTCAAACAGAGCTTGGATGGCGTGTACAGGTACAGCTGTCCGTGCAGCTTCATCATGATACCACAGTTCATCAAAAGTAGTGACTGGCGTATTGTGATGAGCCAGTTGCTCGGCCACCATTGACCAGACGTTTTCAATTGGTGAGAGATCTGGAGAATGTTCTGGCCAGGGCAGCAGTTGAACATTTTCTGTATCCAGAAAGGCCTGTACAGGACCTGCAACATGCGGTCGAGCATTATCCTGCTGAAATGTAGGGTTTCACAGGGATCGAATGAAGGGTAGAGCCACGGGTCGTAACACATCTGAAATGTAACGTCCACTGTTCAAAGTGCCTTCAATGCAAACAAGAGGTGATCGAGACGTGTAACCAATGGCACCCCATACCATCAGCCGGTCGTGGTGGCCGAGCGGTTCTAGGCGCTACAGTCTGGAATCGCGCGACCGCTACGGTCGCAGGTTCGAGTCCTGCCTCGGGCATGGATGTGTGTGATGTCCTTAGGTTAGTTAGGTTTAAGTAGTTCTAAGTTCTAGGGGACTGATGACCTCAGATGTTAAGTCCCATAGTTCTCAGAGCCATTGTTTTTTAGCCCATACCATCACGCCGGGTGATACGCCAGTATGGCGATGACGAATTCACGCTTCCAATGTGTGTTCACCGCGATGTCGCCAAACACGGATGCGACCATCATGATGCTGTAAAAAGAACGTGGATTCATCCGAAAAAATGACGTTTTGCGATTCATGCACCCAGGTTCGTTGTTGAGTACGCCATCGCAGGCACTCCTGTCTGTGATGCAGCGTCAAGGGTAACCGTAGCCACGGTCTCAGAGCTGATAGTCCATGCTGCTGCAAACGCCGTCAAACTGTTCGTGCAGATGGTTGTTGTCTTGCAACCGTCCCCATCTGCTGACTCAGGGATCGAGACGTGGCTGCACGATCCGTTACAGCCATGCGGATAAGTTGCCTGTCATCTCGACTGATTGTGATACGAGGCCATTGGGATCCAGCACGGCATTCCGTATTACCCCCCCCCCCCCTGAACCCACCGATTGCATACTCTGCTAACAGTCATTGGATCTCGACCAATGCGAGCAGCAATGTCGCGATACAATAAACGGCAATCGCGATAGGCTACAATCCGACCTTTATCAAAGTCGGAAACGTGATGGTACGCATTTATCCTCCTTACACGAGGCATCACAACAACATTTCACCAGGCAACGCCGGTCAACTGCTGTTTGTGTATGAAAAATTGGTTGGAAACTTTCCTCATGTCAGCATGTTGTAGGTGTCGTCTATGGTGCCAACTTTGTGTGAATGCTCTCAAAAGCTAATCATTTGCTTATCACAGCATCTTCTTCATGTTGGTTAAATTTCGCATCTGCAGCACGTCATCTTCATGGTCTAGCAGTTTTAATGGCCAGTAGTGTACATCTGTACTCCGCGAACCACTGAAGTGCATGGCAGAGGGTACGTTCCTCTGTACCAGTTATTAGGACTTTTTCCCGTTCTATTCACATTTGGAGCACAGGAAGAATGATTGTTTAAATGCCTCTGTGCATGCTGTAATTAATCCAATCTTATCCTCACGATCCCTACAGGAGGGATAAGTAGGACATTGTAGTATATTCCTAGGGTCATCATTTATAGCCGGTTCTTGAAACATTGTTAGTAGACTTTCTAGGGATAGTTTGCTTCTAACTTCAAGAGTCCGCCAGTTGAATTCTTTCAACATCTCAATGACACTCTCCCTGCAACCATTCGTGCTGCTCTTCTCCGTATATATTCAATATTGCCTGCCCATCCCATGTGGTACGTGTCCGACACACTTGAGCAATATTCTAGGATGGGTCACATGAGTGATTCGTAAGCCATCTCCTTCATAGATGGATTGCATTTCCCTAGTATTCTACCAATAAACCAAAGTCTGCTACCTGCTTTACACACGACTGAGCCTGTGTTATTGTTTTGTGGATCACTTCTGTTACCTTTCCTGTAGATGGGTGTGACCTGGACTTTCTTCTAACTTCTGGGCACACTTTTCTTTTTCAAGAGATCTACAGAAGAGAACAGTTAGAAGAGGAACTAACTCGGTGGAAAATTCAGTATAGAATCTGATAGGAAGTCCATCGGGCCCTGGAGCTTTGTTCAGCTTTAAAGTTTTTGGCTTCTTTGCAACACCAGAGGCACTCGTACTTATCTCACTAATCTTTTTAATGGCATGAGTATTAAATTGGGGCAATTCTCCTGGGTTTTCCTTTGTAAAGGAATATTTGAAAACAGAGTTAAGCATTTCTGCTTTTCTTTTGTTACCCCCCAACTGCAGTTCCATTCTTGTCCGTGAGTGACTGGACACTAACTTTGGTGCCACTAACAGCCTTTACGTAAGACCATAATTTCTTTGGGGTGTGTAAAAGATCATTTGGTAATATTCTGCTACAGTAATCAGTGAAGACTTCATGTTTCGCTTTCTTGATCTGCATTTTTTTATTTTTTTATTTTTTTTTTTTTTTTCGGTCAGCACCTCTCTATCTACAGCACTATGCTTTGTTCTGCACCTATTATGCAGTAGTCTATGTTTCTTTAGAACTTTCTTTACAGTGACTGTATATCATGGAGGATCTCTCCCATTATGAACTGTCCTACTGGGTAAAGATCTGTCCCAAAACAAAATCATTCTTAAAATTAAATCCAACATATTCAACAAGTTGATCAAAAAAAAAATTTTTTTTTCATATACCAACAATATTGATACTCACGGAAAATTAAAAACCTGTAATAAAAACAAATCACAAAAAATGAGGAAAATACTGTTGGTCAGCAACAAAAACAATGAGGAAAAAATGCTGAATTAACACTCTCCCAAGAGGAGAAACAGAAACAAATCGCAACAAAGGGCGGTACTTCCTACCACATTAGGCAATGATAAATCTGCAATTTACTAAAACTGCACACAATTATAGCAAGAAATAGGTAAGAATTTTTTAATAAATATGAAGCCTACACCCCAGATTTCAGGAGTGACAAATGGCCTGCCCTCCCTTCCCCCCTCCCTTGTGGACATCTATGGATGGGTACACATTATTGTTCAGTTGTTAAATCATCACATAGTGCGAGCTTTGGAATGAATCCCAGCACTGCATTACCAGCTGCTGTATAATTCTTTGCTTATCTGAGCTGTACTCAAGCAATTATATTTCTGCATTATTAAAGACTGGCCTGAGTGTCTTTGTAAATGAAATGTAAGTGTCTCTCCGAGTAAATGAAATAGTTATACTATCTTCATTACATTTTTATTATTCAAAAAATACAGCTGTGTGTTGACTGGAAGCTTTTTTTACATTATGTAGTTGAATTTTCTGTTATTTTGGCCCTGATTGACATCACTTTCTGGATGTTCAGCAGCAGAACTGTCTGCCCTGCTATTAATTTTCCACCCATAATGCAGTCTCTTGAAAGGTTTATCTATACTTTGTGAAACAAATATACTTTCCATGTGTTAGACAGCATTTTCTCTGTCACAAATTTAACACCAAAATGATTTTTAAAAATAAATAAATTGACAGGAAAACAACAGATCTGGGCCTGAGTCAGGCACATGGATTCATATAACTGACAAAAGAATAGAAAAGGAACAGATTTCCTTTCTGTCTCCTGAAACTTTGCTGTACAGAAGTGTGCTGGTTGTGTAAAGTTTTTATGCCACTGAAATATTTTGTCAACCATCGCAACAGGACACAACTACTGTCTGATAACATGCCTATTTATTTCTTTTCAGGGACACCTTCTGATACAGAATTGGTTTTTGTGCCTCTTGAATCGAGGGCTGGTGTAACGGAGAGTGTGGAAGATGTTGATGACTCTAGTGATGATGATGATGATTTCATCTTCCCATTTGGAGGCTTCTTTGGATTCTCCAGCTTCATGCAAGGTTTGGATACAGTTCTCTTTATTAATGACTGTTTCTTTCAAATTGCTTTGGTTCATTGTGTAACTTAGATCTTATGTGGGCACAATAGGTAAATTGAGTTGATTTAACAAGTTGAGAGGGCACCCATGGACTCTGCATCATTTCTGTCATAATACGACTTTGTTTTATTTAACTAAAGTTAAGTGCCCACTAAGTCAGGCACATTATAATTTGAGAATATATTTATATCAATTAATCTTTAATACAGATATTGGCCAAAGTGCATTTTCATTTTTAATAAGGAAATGTTACATCAGCAAAAGGAGTGAAGTACACTAAAAATGAAGTAGACAGAAAAACAACAGCAGTTCACCATTTGAAAGTCCTCTTACATAACAGTGATTAGTTAATGATACTCCATTCCATAGATGTTTATTAAATGTGACAATCAGTCATACAGTTTATACAGAAAAAGGTTCATGGTCCATATAGTCACCTGCAAATGTAGGACGTGATACACAGAATTTTAGAAATAAATGAATAATGTTGTTTTGTTTGAACATAACAGAGTTTTACTAGCCACGGTTGTATTGGAGGTGGCAAATGACCTAGACTTCCACTTACCTGTGAACTGACTTAATCAGTTAATTTAATGCGGACCTTGAATGACAGTGCAAATCAATATTTATCACATGGACAGAAAAAAAAAACAATGCCTGACCAGCAATCAAACTGTAGACCTTTATTTGCTCACCTTTCTTCTTTAAATACAGTCTCCATCTGGTGACTTTTGTTTTGTGGCCATTAGGCTGTAGTCAAAAGCCCAGTTCTCTGTGTAATGTTTGATCATCCACAGCTGGAGACCTCATCAGAGGCTACAACAACTCAGAAAGTCTCAATTATAGGATGCAATGTAAAGTGTGTAAAGGCTACTACCACCTATTTGTTTGCTGTACAAAGCCACAATTGTCTCAAGAATGTGAAGAATTACTTTGTTATTAGGTGCACAAGACACAGACTACAAAATAGACTCTTTTTTAATATTCCAGATTTCATGAGGAGAATCACTGATGTTCTGAAGGGCATTCCAGATGGAGCATTCAATTTTGGCAAGGAGGGTAACACCACATCAACCACTAAGGTATGTATTGCATAAATATGGTTCTGACTAAAGTGTATATGTTCACCACATGTAAAATAAAATCCTGAGTAAGACATATGAGATTTAAAAATGGAAACAGAACATAGTCTCCTTACATCATACACCCCCAGTAGACCCACATATTTTTGCCTATACTATTTTTGCATGAATAAAAAAATTAGTAACATTACTGCATTGGAAACAGGCTATGGAATCATCTCTAGTAATAGATATTAATTTATTGCCTTACTGTTGTTTACTGTGTGGGAGAAACAAATCCAGCTACTTTACCGCATTATTTACACTGGTCAGCCAGAACATTATGACCACCTAACCAATAGCCGGTATGTCCGCCTTTGGCATGGATAACAGTTGTGACGCATCATGGCGTGGAAACAATTGGTAGATTGCTAGAGGGAGTTAGCACCACATTTGCATACACGTCACATAATTCCCATTGATCCCATTGTTTGGTCAGGTTCAGATCTGGAAAGTTTTGGAGGCCAGCACATCAACTGGAACTCGCCACTGTGTTCTTTGAACCATTCCATCACACTCCTGGCCTTGTAACATGGCACATTATGCTGTAGAAAAATGCCACTACTCTCGGGAAACATGATCACCATGAAGGGGTGTATGAAGTCTGCAATCAATGTACGATTCTCCTTGGCCATTATGTTGCCTTACACAACCTCCACTGGATGCATGGATGCCCATGTGAATGTTCCGCAGAGCATAATGGGGCTGCCACCAGCTTGCCAAACGGGTGTCAAGCAGATGTTCCCCTGGAAAACAATGGATTCGTGCCCTCCCATCGGCATGATGAAGAAGGTTTCGGGATTCATCAGATCGTGCAAAGCTCTGCCACTGCATCAATGTCTGGTGCTAATGGACACATGCCTATTTCAGCTGTAGTTTCTGATGTCATGGTGTTCACATTGGCATATGCATGGGACATCAGCTGCAGAGGCCAATTGTTAGGAGTGTTCAGTGCACTGTGTGCTCAGAAGCACTTGTACTCTGCCCAGCATTAAAAACTGATGTTGGTTCTGTGACAATTCACTGCCTTTCCTGTTTTACCAATCAGCCCAACCTTTGGTGTCTTGACATCTGTAATGAGGGGTGGCTGCCCAATCATGAGACATCTAAATGTGGTTTCACCACATATTGAAGACACTCACCACAGTCCTTGAACACCTGACATGTCCTGCAGTTTCTGAAATGCTTGTGCCGAGCCTCCGGGCAATCACAATCTGTCCTCGGTCAAACTTAAGTAGATAGTGCACCTCCCCAATCCTACACATGGACAGCATGCTAACTGATACTACATGTACCATGCGAGTGTCTGACTAGCAGTCATCACTTGGCAAGTGACACTGCTATTGCCTGGAAGGCTTTATGTTGATAGTAGGTCAGTGGTTATAACGTTCTGTTTGGTCAGTGTGTAAAGTTGTATGTGTCTGCTTTTGCAGACAACTCTTCATTGTCACTGCCTGTAACAATACTGAAGTACATGGACTAAAGCATACAGTAGACCCTCGAAGTTAATGATTAGAAAAAACTAAGATCGTGTGAAATCCATCTCCAAACCAGATCAATGAATGAAGTACACATTTGACAGAACTACACTTTTTTCTTTGTGTTTAATTGTAAAATACAGAAAACCATTAAATTTCGATGTATAGTATTCTTCTTTTCATTTATTCCATGTCTTTTGCAAAAGACATACCCCATTCCCTCAAAGTGACATAGACTGATTTTTTTATTTTTAAAATTTTTCAACTAAAAAATTCCGCTTCTAAGTCACCTTTGCATACCATTTCTGGTGTATAGAGAAAGATGGTGCAGAATTTAAGATACTAGACTTGCACAGATAGGTGGGTTTTCCTAAATTTCTTAAGGTAACAAAATACTGGTATTGTCCCATTCAAGGGCAGCGGGGACAGGGGCAGCTGCCCACCACCCTCGACTTCTTTTTACGTGGACCGAACACCCATACTGCTCAGCCAAACTGATATGCATATTAATTCAGTATCAATTTGAAGAAAGCCATAACATATAATGGATACTGAATAGCAGAAGGAGTACCTAGAGCAATTTGCCATGATATCTAAAAATTTATTTTCGTACTTGCTGCAAAACCAACACAAGTCCCTCTTCAACCTGGATCTGTTGCTATTCATGCTTGTAGTTTCTTTAATTCCAAACCAAGTTTGAACCAGTTTTCTGTTTTCTCATTGCTGACAGAATGTTGAACTCCAGTCGAATTTTGCTTAATTTCACAGAAAACTTTCAAAGACTGTATTGTCCTTATATTAGAATACAATTTAACTTTCCAACAGAAAGTATGACAAATATAAGAAAGCAAGCAAAAATCTCCAAAATCTACACCACTACTTCCTTACTAAATAATAAATGAGACATTGTTGTTTTCCATAAACTTCAGAAAGACATATAGAAAGTATAAAAACATTATCATTTCTTTTATAGGTTGTCGGAGGTCACGTCATTACTGTCAACGAGACTGTTTACAAAAATGATGATGACACAGGAGTCTACAAAATTCAGGTGATTGAAGTAAAGCCAACAGAAGGGGCTATTGATTCAGAGCAGAACCCAACTGAAACATCTGATTCTGCCTCACCTGAGCAAGTCAGTGAAAATGACAATGAAATCCCTAAGGGAAAGGTGGGTTCTGATGGTGATGAACTTACAGCTTGAAGTTAAGCAGTTGCAAGTGTGCCTGCATGAAAGACTGATGATACCTTGTGTGATTTAAAAGCTGCTTGCATAGAATTTTCACATAAAAACATCTTCAGACCTGTCCTGTATAAAATAGCAGCTTAATAACTTACACACACTGCTCACATTTTCACCTTTGAACAAAAATGTTACTGAAAGAAACCAAATGAGCCTTGTATACTGCAAATTTTTATTCCATAATTTTAAAAGCAGTCTCACGTACTGGTTTATGTACATAATTTATGTGTAGTATTATATAAAAAGTGCATTTTGCTGTATATAAATTGCAACAGTAAAACTCTGCTGTACTTGACAATAGTGAATCTCCATGAGGCAGTATTATAAATTGGAATTAGCTGATTCAGTATTGTAGGCTTGTGCAAAAATCTGTAACCATAGGTTGTTATTTTTTCAAAGTGTATTAATTTTGTAACAGTATGTAATGTATTACACAATGCTTGTGCATGTGAAACAAATATAAGCACAATTACATGACTGAAAGTTTTATGATTCATTTCAGAATAAACCATTTACCAGAATTCCTTTAATTAATTAGTTAAATCTCTCTCTCTCTCTCTTTCTGTGTGTGTGCCTAATTATTGTGTTCGCATGTTTGCTTCCTGTTTTGCTTTTTTTGCATGTTTATTTGTAACTAAACACTGTGCTTCAGCCACCTTTGTGATGGGATTTTTCTAGTTCTCTGTTTTATAAACACTAATACAAAAGCAAATGCACTCAAACTGGTAAATTCATAATACTTGGAGCAATGGGATTTAACAAAAATGGTTGTTAGGTAGTACTTTCTAAATTAATTACTACTTTTATTTTGAAATGCAACATGCTGAACCTTAGATGAAATGGTAAAAGGGGAAACTAATGAAAAATGCAAAATCATCTTTTACTGTTTTCTTTGAATTATTGTGAGACACAAAATTTTGTAGTAACTAATCAGAAATTCCTTTTCTCATTGTGGTAATCTGTACGTGTTTTTATAACTGCTTAATTATGTTTTTCTTTCTCACTCTAGTAATCTATGTGTGTTGTATAACTGCTTAATGATGTGTTTGTATTCTATCAAAAACTGTTTCTAAATAATTTGGGGTTAAGGTTTTGATTTATTTTATGTTTTATCATGTTTGTTGTTACTTTCTCTATCTGCATGATACTGCTGATCTATTACATGTTTTTTCATTTCTCTGTTAATTTCCCTAATTTAGACTGAAGACGTAGCCGAGAGATTTGACAGAAGCTACTCTGAGAACACAGAACTACTTGAGTCTCCTGAATATTATTCTTCTGTTTTTTATGACAACTTGGACAATACCATAGATGCTGGAAGATATGTCGATCTCAGTCGCGATACTTACGTCAACGCAGTGCTCAGTGATCAAGCAGTAAAAGGTGGAATGGTCATGATTGACCCTGATGCAGAATTAATTGATGTCAACACTGGCGAAGTAATAGATTTCTCAGGATTACAGAACACCATCAATGAAAAATTCAAATGACAAAGCAGATTAGTGTTGACTATCACCAAAGATTATTCATGACAATAATTTGTGGCATACCATCTGACAGAAAGGACTGTTAATGCAACTTGCCATGAGGACTGAGAATGCTACATGTCTCTTGCCAAGATATGAAGAAGAAGATTGAAATTAATTTATTTATTGAATCCATGCAACGTAACTCAGGATAAATGTTTTGTACAAAGTGAGTGTGTTTTGTTGTATGTGTGCGCGAGTGTGTAATACAATTTTTTGAAATACAATTATTTATGTGTATGTATGTGAAAAGAGAAAAAAGTTTGTTAATTTTTTAAATTATTGTAATTAAATTTTTAATTGGAAATCTTACATGAAATTCTTTGTCAGTAAATGAGTAAGTTTAAACAGGTAACTATCACACTGTCTGTGTACTGCACTTCTTGCAACCATACAACTTTTTATTCTGGATGCTCTTGGTTCCTCATCATAACACAGCATGGGTATTCTGGCACATTCTGTAAGAACTAAGTTTGCCTTCTTGTGTTTTCAAGCTGTAATGTATTGATAGTGCCCAACTTTTAACATCAGTCATACTTCAACTGTGAGGGTAGGCTAATCATTAGATTCTTAATGCACACAGGCCAAAGAATATTTGGATGAACAACAAACATCTTGTATCATACGCATTTTGATAGTCAGTCAGAAGATTTGTTTATGTTCAGGAAAGAAATTTTCTACTCATGCTTAAATGATTTGCATCAAGCTGACTGAATTTTTAACTTGTTAGAAGCAATTTTTTGGAACTGTGAAAAAGTAAATGTTAGTGCTGAAGTATAATGAAAGAGATGAATAATTGACAATTCATGTCACCTCATGTACATATGAAATCCTGATTAGGTAACATATTACAACAGACACAAGGAATACATATGAAACATAAATGTACACAGAAATATTGGTGTACTGTCCATTACTCTGCTTTCATGACATTGCATGAAAACACTGGCTTGCACAGTGCTTAGATGACTGGAACTTTACAAGAAAGTTACCAACAACAGAGAATTATCAACATTTTGAAAACCTTGTCATCATTTAAATGTCATGTAGTGATCTTAATTTCTACCTTGGGAATGATATTTCATATGGCTTTCAATTTGCTATAATTACATAATGCTTCATGAGATGCTAGTGTCCTTAGCAGCTCTTATAATTATAGTACAATAGTCCTTGCTGAAAACTTATTCCTATTTCACCAGTTTTTACACTTTCTTATTAATTTCTTCTTATTTGGTCATATATTTTCCCACAATTTTGAAGTATTTGATCAGAAAGAAAAAAGCTGTTGCTTCTTTTGTGCCATTCATTCTTGATTAGTGTAAGGTAAATTTAGTTTTCCAAATAACATTCTGTGTAATGAATCTGAAACTATTTGTACACTAGTTTCCTGCTTTTCCAGCTGTATGCAATTGAAGGTTTGATTCTAGAGTGGTGTCATCAGTTTAATTTTTGTCATAGTTTTCAAAGGTACCTCAAATAGAACTTACGGCACATTATTCTACAAAGTGAGATTGACTGAAGTTGAGATTCTCATCTTTGAGCATTACTATATAGATTGTTACACAATGTGACAAGTGCAAACATTTGTTTGGGACTGGGATCTTTTAGGTATTGTTAACACCTACTCTGTTTACAAGTGAGATCATGTGGGTCAGGAAATATTGATTAATTATGAGGTTTAAAATGAAATGCAAATACAGGCTGACAATTATTGAACTATATGAAATAAAATCATTGTAACTGCTGAATGGTTTTTGTTAGGATGTTTAAAATGCACGGTGGCCATGGGGCATGATGGGAATTAGTATGTGCATGCGCACATGCCTTCGTTTTTGAAGCCCACTTTCTTTTGGATGGGTTCATCAATAAGCAAAATTGGCTCATTTGGGGGACTGAGAATCCACATTTCATGATCAAGAAGTCTCTTCACCTTCAGTGGGTGACTGTGTGGTGTGCAGTGTCTAGTCATGGAATAAATGGTGCAATATTCTTTGATGGCACAGTGACTACCAAAGAGTATGTGAAGGTTTTGGAAGATTGTTTCATCCCCATTACCCAAAGTGACCCTGATTTCGACAAGAGGTGGTTCATGCAAGCCAGAGCTCAACCCCATTGAAGCAGCAGTGTTTGATGTCCTGGAAGAGCACTTTGGGGACCGCATTCTGGCTCTGAAGTACCCAGAGGCCACTGGCATGGGCCTCGATAGTCTGCCATATTCTCCGAATCTGAACACATGCGCCTCCTTTTTGTGGGTCTATATTAAAGACAATGTGCACAGCAAGAACCCCAAAATCACTGCTGAACTGAAAACAGCCATTCAGAGGTCATTGAGAGCATCAGTACTCAGCACTTCCGCAGGTCATGTAGAATTTCATTATTTGTCTGCGCCACATCATCGCCAAAGAGGGCAGGCATATCAAACATGTCATAACCTAAATCCAAATACATCTACATCTACATCCATACTCTGCAAGCCACTTGACGGTGTGTGGTGGAGGGTACCTTGAGTACCTCTATCAGTTCTCCCGTCTATTCCAGTCTCGTATTGTTCGTGGAAAGAAGGATTGTTGGTATGCTTCTGTGTGGGCTCTAATCTCTCTGATTTTATCCTCATGGTCTTTTCACGAGATATACGTAGGAGGGAGCAATATACTGCTTGACTCTTCGGTGAAGGTATGTTCTCGAAACTTTAACAAAAGCCCGTACCGAGCTACTGAGCGTCTCTCCTGCAGAGTCTTCCACTGGAGTTTATCTATCATCTCCATAATGCTTTCGCGAATACTAAATGATCCTGTAACGAAGCGCGCTGCTCTCCGTTGGATCTTCTCTATCTGTAGTGATGTCTACATGTTGAATAAAGTGTGCGCAGGCCAAAGTTTCTAACTAATTTACATTTTTTTGTTTCAGACAGTTCAATAATTGTCACCCTGTAAGAACCACACTTAAGTCACATCATAATTATCAGTTGCCTGTTCCATGATACACAGCGACTAATTGAAGTTTTCAGTACTTTGTGTCACAAATTAGCTATCATATCTCATTTTCATAGTCTTACTACATTAACTGGAGCACATTATTCTGTGATAAGCATATTTTTTTGTAATTATCACCCTTTTTCCAGTTGCCAATACTGAGTGGTAGATTTTTGGCAAACTGATTTAGAATATGGAGTTTCAGAGCAATCAAAATTCATTTTGTAAGTTTTGGTGGCTCTGAAAATGTATCTCCCCGATTTGACTGACTATTACATGTAGGTCTAGGAGCTTTACTGCAGATATGGTGTCAGGGAAGACCTCAGGGTACCATCCTATGTCTCCAGTAAGTATTAAGTACTGTTTGAAAGTGAAACTCAGTGGCACTTCTCCAGTTGGAAAGACTAAAGCGTTCCATATAGAGGTAGATAATGGAGTTTTCTATTAACTTTTCACAATCTGATGATATGGCAGCCCATATGGGAGATGTTGGAAGCAGAGGGAATGGCACCAATATGCACAGTGTTTATTTGGCTGGAATACATATTGAACAAGAGACCACACCAGCAATCATGACAGCATAGGGTGCAACCAGTTGTATCGGGTTATAGGTTGCAGTCTATTTGTGAACAAGTGATGCCCATTGAGTGGATCACATAATTGTATTTAGAGAGTGGTGGAGAGGTTAAAGATGAGAAGTGACATTCACAATATTCCAGAGAATCTTACAATCTGAAAGATTGTCTACATAACTGACAGAAGTTCTTTGATTTTGAATCAAGACAAAAAATCTGAGAAGTATGTGATTATGTAGATAAGGACTTGACAGTCATTTGTGCCAGTAGAACAGCATATAACTTACTGAACCAGAAAGTTTGGCAGGGGGGGGGGGGGGCTAGCATTATCTCCTCTCCCACTAGATAAAAATGATCTTTACAAACCAAAGTCACATCTTGCCCCACCTTGAGTGCAGGTGTCTGTTCACTACCTGTTTGAAGAAAGATGGAACATAACTTATTTTGACTACTGATTAGTAGCAAGTGCAACCAGATAAAGGTGTCAAGATATCTTAGAACTCCCAAATAAACAATGGCCTTTCATTTGCTTTTTGTAAATCTGTGCCTGTGTAGTTGTTACTTCAAAGTATCTGCAGAACAAGAGCTGTGATTCATTTATCATGTTGTTAATGGCTAAAGTTTTACTGTTTTTGAAAGGCACACTTAAATTTCTCTACATTAGAAGCTAGCTGTGGATCTTCACAGCAGGCTGATATTTTGACAATATGTAACTGGATACAACTACAATTTTCACTAAAAGTAATTTCCTCCCAAAGATAACTGCACTGTCTGCAAAAATTTCCAAAGTGTGAGCAATGTAATCTGCTGTGTCATTACTGCACAAGAAGAATGACAACAGTTCTACCAAACTTTCCTGGGGCACAGATAAAATTGTTCGTGTGATTGTGGAAAACTCTCCATCTACAATATTTTCCTTTTCAAAAAGTTATCGGTCCAGATGTAGATGAATATCGGGTTATTTTGTTTAGTAACCATCTGTGTGGCACTGAACTAAATTCTGAAGACTCCAGAAGCACCAAATCTATATTGGAACCTCTGACCATGGCTCTTGGATATCATGTGTGAAGAGCACAAGTTGGGATTTGAATGGGAATTGCTTTCAGAATCTATATGCCATTTGCAAGAGAGGAAACTGTTGGGGTCTAGTTAGGTAATTATGTTTGAATTCAGAATGTCACAATTATTATACGAGGGCAGTTCAATAAGTAATGCAACACATTTTTTTTCTCGGCCAATTATGGTTGAAAAAACCGGAAATTTCTTGTGGAATATTTTCAAACATTCCCGCTTCGTCTCGTATAGTTTCATTGACTTCCGACAGGTGGAAGCGCTGTACGGATCTGTTAAAATGGTGTCTGTAACGGATGTGCGTTGCAAACAACAGGCAGTGATCGAGTTTCTTTTGGCGGAAAACCAGGGCATCTCAGATATTCATAGGCGCTTGCAGAATGTCTACGGTGATCTGGCAGTGGACAAAAGCACGGTGAGTCGTTGGGCAAAGCGTGTGTCATCATTGCCGCAAGGTCAAGCAAGACTGTCTGATCTCCCGCGTGCGGGCCGGCCGTGCACAGCTGTGACTCCTGCAATGGCGGAGCGTGCGAACACACTCGTTCGAGATGATCGACGGATCACCATCAAACAACTCAGTGCTCAACTTGACATCTCTGTTGGTAGTGCTGTCGCAATTGTTCACCGGTTGGGATATTCAAAGGTTTGTTCCCGCTGGGTCCCTCGTTGTCTAACCGAACACCATAAAGAGCAAAGGAGAACCATCTGTGCGGAATTGCTTGCTCGTCATGTGGCTGAGGGTGACAATTTCTTGTCAAAGATTGTTACAGGTGATGAAACATGGGTTCATCACTTTGAACCTGAAACAAAACGGCAATCAATGGAGTGGCGCCACACCCACTCCCCTACCAAGAAAAAGTTTAAAGCCATACCCTCAGCCGGTAAAGTCGTGGTTACAGTCTTCTGGGACGCTGAAGGGGTTATTCTGTTCGATGTCCTTCCCCATGGTCAAACGATCAACTCTGAAGTGTATTGTGCTACTCTTCAGAAATTGAAGAAACGACTTCAGCGTGTTCGTAGGCACAAAAATCAGAACGAACTTCTCCTTCTTCATGACAACGCAAGACCTCACACAAGTCTTCGCACCTGAGAGGAGCTCACAAAACTTCAGTGGACTGTTCTTCCTCATGCACCCTACAGCCCCGATCTCGCACCGTCGGATTTCCATATGTTTGGCCCAATGAAGGACGCAATCCGTGGGAGGCACTACGCGGATGATGAAGAAGTTACTGATGCAGTACGACGTTGGCTCCGACATCGACCAGTGGAATGGTACCGTGCAGGCATACAGGCCCTCATTTCAAGGTGGCGTAAGGCCGTAGCATTGAATGGAGATTACGTTGACAAATAGTGTTGTGTAGCTAAAAGATTGGGGAATAACCTGGTGTATTTCAATGCTGAATAAAACAACCCCAGTTTCAGAAAAAAAATGTGTTGCATTACTTATTGAACTGCCCTCGTATATGTAAATGTGAGGCTTGTGAGGTAGAATTTTTATGCATCAGTTCAACAGATTTTGAAAACTTGTTTTGTTTCACACAGTGATGACATCTGAGTGGTAATTAAAATGCTTAATTATGTAACATTTCATTTCCACAGAATTATGAGTTCATACATTTCCAAGTGCAGTAGACAGTACAATGAGCAACATCTTGTACCCACAATTGAGAACTATGCTGTCATTAAGAAAGCGGTACCCTAAAAAGTAGAACAATCTTTATAACCAGTTTTCGTTCACTTTTTTGGTAAGATGATACACAAACAGTCATAGCAAGAACATGGTCATGGAAATTTAATATGGACTGGAGAAATAAAATTTTTAAATTACTAGTGCAGCCTTCCGCAGAATGAGAGTTTGAAAAATTGATGCTGCAGTACATCAGAAGTGACACTGGTTAGAGAGTACTTCCACATCAACATTGTAATGAACAAGAGCTTACAGTGCAAAGAAAGCACTTTAGTAAAGAAACACAAAAGGACAGGAGTAATTGGTTTTGAACTACTCTATTTCCTTCTGAATAAGACCACTGAGGTCTGAATACAACTCTAAAAATAGTTCATGAGTGCTATGACCACAGCTGACTAAAGGTGGTGTAAGTACTTTACAGTTTATTACTACAGTAGGGAAAAAACCTCAAAGTCATTAAACACAACTAAAGATGGTGCTACATAATTCATCACATAGGAACAAAGACAGTCCACATTCTCAATTACATGTTTGCTTGACTGGTTACATCACAATAGAGCCCCCACCCCTCCTCCTGTAGAATAGAGCTCCTGCAATGAAAGGAATTTGTGCTGAATTGCGTTGCCCACTCATGCAGACCAGCACTGGTATCAGTAAGTGAGAGCACTCTTTGAGAGGACAAGGCCTGGTGATGTGAGGATCTGTAGCAGCTGACTACATTGATGACGGTGGGGCAGTGGATGGAGCTGGTGGAGTGAAGGCCTGGTCAACAGTGGAAGGTCTAGAGGCAGGCATCAGCTGATGAAAGGTTGCCACTGTGTTTAGCGATAACCCAAGAGCATCATAGTGTGAGAATCTCCTAATAATGGAGAGAGACTAATCTAAGGCAGTTGCGCAGGTGCTCTGTGACATCTTTGTGAAGCACGGCATGGTTACACTGAGAGCAGTCTTTATGGACAAAAATGGGTGGGTTCACTTAGTGAAACACCTTGAAGGTCCAAAATTTGAGGTGAAGTTCCTCATTTAGAACACCAATGACTGAGCACTTTCAGGATGTTCTTGTTGCATGGAGAGAAAATCCAATGGAAGTCTCAGTTTAACTGTACTGCATTTCTGCTGCTGAAGTGCCAAGGTCACTTTGAAACACAGTTCACAACCTGAGTAACACCAGTGGCAAGGCAGTCAACCAGGAAAACTTGTGTGACACAACAACAGTTCTACATTTACATCTACATCTATGTGATTACTCTGCTATTCACAATAAAGTGCCTGGAAGAGGGTTCAATTAACCACCTTCAAGCTGTCTCTCTACCACTGCACTCTTGAATGGTGCATGGGGAAAATGAGCAATTAAATTTTTCTGTGTGAGCCCTGATTTCTCTTACTTTATCATGATGATCATTTCTCCCAATGTAGATGGGACAACATCATCTACAAACAGATTGTTTTCGCTGTCGGAGGAGAAAACTGGTGATTGAAATTTCATGAGAAGATCCCGTTGCAATGAAAAAGTCTTTGTTTTAATGATTGCCACTCCAATTCATGTATCATGTCTTTGGCACTATCTCTCCTATTTCATAATGATAGAAAGTGAGCTGCCCTTCTTTGTACTTTTTCGGTGTCTTCTATCAGTCCCACCTGATGCAGATCCCACACCGCACAGCACTACTCCAGAATAGGGCAAACAAGCATGGTGTAAGCACTCTCTTTAGTAGACTTCTTGTACCTTCTAAGTGTTCTGCCAAAGAATTGCAGTCCTTGGTTTGCTCTACCCACAACATTATCTATGTGATCATTCCAATTTAGGTTATTTGTAATTGTAATCCCTAAGTATTTAGTTGAATTTACAGCATTCAGATTTGTGTGACTTATCATGTAATCAAAATTTAGTGGATTTTTTTTTTAGTACTCACGTGAATAACTTCACACTTTTCTTTATTCAGGGTCAATTGCCCCTTTTTGCACCAAACAGATATCTTATCTAAATCATTTTGCAATTCATTTTGGTCATCTGATGACTTTACAAGATGGTAAATGACAACATCATCTACAAACAATCTTAAGAGGGCTACTCAGATTATCTCCTATGGCATTAATATAGATCAGGAACAATAGAGGGCCTATAACACTTCCTTGGGGAATGCTGGATATTACTTCTGTTTTACCCAATGGCTTTCTGTCTATTACATTGAACTGTGACCTTTCTGACAGGAAATCATGCATCCAGTTGCACAACTAAGGTGATATGCCATAGTTTGGTTAGAAGATGATTGTGAGAAATGGTGTTGAAAGCCTTCTGGAAATCTAAAAATATGGAATCAATTTGACAACCCCTGTTGATAGCACTCATTACTTCATGAGTATAAAGAGCTAGTTGTGTTTCGCAAGAATGACATTTTCTGAATCCATGCTGACTATGTGTAAATAAATCATTTTCTTAGAGGTAAATACAGTATATGTTCCAAAACCCTACTGCAAATTGATGATAGTGATATGGACCTGTAATTCAGCGGATTACTCCTACTTCCCTTTTTGGGTATTAGTGTAACCTGAGCAATTTTCCAATATTTAGGTATGGATCCCTTTGTGAGCGAGCAGTTTATATAACTGCTAAATGTGGAGGAATTGTATCAGCATACTCTGAAAGGAACCTCACTGGTATACAATCAGGACCGGAGGCCTTGGATTTATTAAGTGATTTAAGCTGCTTTGTTACACCAAGGATATCTACGTTTATGTTTCCTTTGATTGGAATTCAGGAGTATTTACTTTGTCTTCTTTGGTGAAGCAGTTTCAGAAAACTGTGTTTAATAACTCTGCTTTGGTGGTACTGTCATCAGTGACATCACCGTTATTATTTGAGCATGCCATGCCAGCATTCCACCATGCCATTGTTTCCTGGATGGTACCTGGTGGAATTTCATTGAATGAACCCACATGAAGCAGCTAGTTTGTTAAACAAAAAGAACTCACTTTGTTGACCAGGGTCTGTTGTTACATCTGTTGGGCATCCAAACCCTGAAATTCATGCAGTCAAAATTGCATGTTCAACTGTCTCTGCATAAATGTCCATAACAGATGTGGCTTCAACCCAGCAGGCAGACATGTCAATAGCTGTGAGAATATATTTAAATCCTTCCACTAGGGGTAGTGGCCATATAAGGTCTATGCCAACAAGAGAAAAATGGCAGGTCAGTTCTTGAAAGATCAGCTGACAAGATGAAAAGGTTTCAAACCACAAACGACAATCGTGTTGTGCTTCCAGCCAAACATATTTGTCTGTTACCATATCATGTTGGCTCCAGAATGTAGAAGGCCAAGAATTGTGTCACAAACCTGTTTCCTACAATGGAAAGGTATGAAATGTCAAGGTAAATTCTGAGAAATGTCACACCAGATGAGGAAGTTGTACATAGTTAACTGTTTTATATGCACTGCCGTCATTCTTCCATAAGTGAAACCTTCAGGACAGGGCTAGGAAATTAAAGGCAACCTTTAGAGTAGGTCAGATTTGAACACAATGGTTTTGAAGTGGACAACACCTGAGCACCTTAATACAATGTTTATTTAACAGCTCTTTTATCTTACACAGGCACACATTGGCATGAATGCAACACAATCCAGTGAGATACTCTTATACACCAGCCTTAAGCCTCTTCAATACATTATTGGCAGTTTACAAATATGCAGCAAAATATTTTGCAAATTTGGAGTTACTGCATTAACACACTCTTTAACAAACTCCAGTATTTAAATCCTTTCAAACCAAAATCTTTAGCTAAACCTTAGTTACAACTTAATGAAAGAGCATTATTAAAACTTAAAAACTTTAGCAAATACTATTAATTTTGAAATTGGTCTATGGAGCCAGTGTAGCTCCCAATTGAATGTACCCCAGGCACTGCTCCTTCTGGGAAAATTATTTACACAATTAAGTATACTAAATGGATATGGATAGACAAAATTAATATTTGGGCAGAAGCCCTACTAGCAAAATACTAATAACATTGGAACTGGTGAGCAGAGCAAGTGCAGCTCCCAGTTGAACTTAACCCAAACCTCAGGCACTGCCCCTTCTTGTGAAATTATTTACACAGTTAAGAATACTGAAATAGACAAGGATAAGCAAAATTAACATTCAGTCATGGGCAGAAGCCCTATTAGCAAAATATTGTTAGCCATGAAATTGGTCATCGGAGCGAGTGTAGCTGCTGGTTGAGCTTAACCCAGACCTTGGGCACTGCCCCTGCTTGCGAAGTTATTTACTCAGTTAAGAATACCAAAACAGACACGGAATAGGAAAATTAACATTTACTCACACACAGAAGCCCTAGTAACAAAATACTATGAACTTTGAAATTGGTCAGCAGAGCGAGTGTAGTTCCCACTTGAACTTAACCCAGACCTCAGGCACTACCCCTATGTGAAACTCTTTATAGTGTTAAATATACTGATACAGAAAAACACACACAATTAATGAACTTTAGCCTTCTTAAAATCATACAACCATCTGACAATTAAAACTTCTTAATCTGATATATAATAAGCAACACCCAGTCCACACCAAGCTAAGTCATTGGGCACTGCCCTATCTTAAGAAAAATGACCACAGTGAGTAGAAAGTACCAAATATGTTAAGCTACTATTGGTTAAGTGTTAAGTTAAACAAGTAATTCATGGGTGAGTAAGTAATGAATTTTAATGAGTGTCACCCAAAGGGAACTCGCTGTCTTCCAAACAAATTTAACTAACAATGCATTAAGTACAATGTCAGGAAACTCAAGGATATCAGAAAATTTTACAGAATGGGATGTACCCATCCATCACTGGATACATAAATACATACATACATACATACATAAGTTGAAAGAAGTTACCCTGGAGCCGGGCAAGAGCTTCAAGAACCCTTAAAGTAAGTTTCTGTAGCCCCAAAGAGATACAAGGGGTCCACAGATTTGTACAGTCTCAGGAATTAAACCTTGCCTGTTCCCTCACACCTTTGCATCATGCCCACACTTGATGCCAATCAGTTTCACATGCTTCTACAACAGAGAAAAGACACAGTTAAAGATGATGCAATTTTAATATTTGCTGAGAACACCTCCACATGGCTACCTTAGCTACACAAATAAGTGCTCTAATAATTGCACCATGTGCACATGACACACCTGCCCCCTTTTTTAAAACCACATGTGAGTGAGTACATGCAAACCTGCAGATTCACATGGAATCCACAAATAAATGTAGTCTGAGTCGGTAACCCAGGGAGCCTCAGCCCAAACACAGAAAATGAATAGGTTCCCTAAAATCAAATGGAAGTACCATGCATGAGTTCTCAGGTGCAGTTTGTCACTTCTCTCCTGAGAAGACAGCAACACAGTGACTTGCCCATCCACAAGCAACTCGACATACCTTCAGCCTGTTCCAGAACTGCTGCCTGCTTGACAACATGGGCCCAGTGATCCACCAAGTGAGCTCAGCGACACCAAAGCACTTGCTGCCAAGCTTAAGATCAACACCCCCTGTGTCCTGTAACCAACCTCTTGCTTGACCCATGACTCCTTATGAAGTCTTTGCAGGTGTGCACATGAATATCAACTGGCAGGAGGCTAAAGTCTTTACACCAGCAATGCGCTGCTGGCAAGTATTTACATTTTACAGGGTGGGCTACACCAAACAATCACCGAGTACATACATTCGTAAGCTGAAAGGAGCTGTCCTGGAGCTCGGCATGGGCTTAAAGCATCCTTTAAGGTAAGTTTCTCCAGCACTGATGGGCTACAAGGGCCCACAGATACATACGACTGCAGGAGGTAAACCTTGCCTGTCCCCACATGCTCACACTAATGCCAACCAATTCCGCATGCTTCTACAACAGAGAAAAGACACTGTTAAAGACTATAAAACTTTAATATTAAAAACCCACACGAGCAAGTGCATACAATCCTGCAGACTCACATGGAATCCACAGATAAATGTAACATCAACCTCCACTCTTAAGGTATTATTTGAGGGAGGGGGGGGACAACCTCACCAGAGTCAAGTTGCTACTCCCAATCAGTCCCTTCTGCATCTCCTAATTTAATTTGGCTTAGGCAAACCTTGCTCCTTTTGTGGGCTTGCATATCCTCAGCAATGATCAACAGCATGATAATGCAGAAGGGAATGGAAGGAACTGCATTAAAGACACACAATATGTATCCATGGGACATGGGGCCTGTAAATTAAAAAATGTCATGATGATCCCTCCATTAGCAAAAGATTCCGGACTAGTCCCTCATTCAGATCTCTGGGAGGGGACTGCCAAGGGGGACATGACCATGAGATAAAGACTGAATAACCAATAAAAGGATAATGTTGTATGAGCTGGGGTGCAGATTGTCAGAAGTTTGAATGTGGTAGGGAAGTTAGAAAACCTGAAAAGGGAAATGCTAAGGTTCAGTCTAGATATGCTGGAAAGAAGGCAAGGACTTCCAGTCAGACAAGTACAGGGCAATATCAACAGCAGCAGCAAATGGTATAATGGGGTTACAATACACTATAAACAGTAAGGTAGGGCAGAGAGTGAGTTACTGTGAACAGTGACAGGGTTGTTCTCATCAGAACTGACAGCAAACCAACGCCAACAACAATAGTTCAAAAGCAGAAGATGAAGAGACAGAGAAAGTATATCAGGATATTGAATGGGTAATCCAGTACATAAAGTGAGATGAAAATCTAATAGTCACGGTGGATTGGAATGTGACTGTAGGGGAAGGAGTAGAGGAAAGGGTTATGGGAGAATATTGGCTTGGGACAAGGAATGAGGTAGGAGAAAGACTAACTGAGTTCTGCAATAAATTTCAGATTGAAATAGTGAATACTCTGTTAAATACTGACAAGAGGAAGAGGTATACTTGGAATAGGCTGGGAAATATAGGGAGATTTCAGTTATCTCACATCATGGTCAGGCAGAGATCCCGAAATCAGATACTGGAATCTAAGGCATACCCAGAATCAGATATAGACTCAGATCAAAATTTGGTAATGATGAAGAGTAGGCTGAAGTTTAAGAGATTAATATGGAAGAATTAATGGACAAAGAAGTGGGATATAGAAATACTAAGGAATGAAGAGAAATGCTTGCAATTCTCTGAGGCAATAGATACTGCTATAATGAATTGTTCAATAGGCTGTCCAGTTGAAGATAAATGGACATCTCTATAAAGGGCAGTCACAGAAGTTGGAGAGAAAAATGAAGATACAAGGAAGTTGATTGTGAAGAAACCATGGATAACAGAAGAAATACTTCAGTTGACAGACAAAAGAAGGAAGTACCAAAATGTTCATGGAAATACAGACATACAAGTCCCATAGGAATGAAATAAACAGGAAGTGCAGGAAGCTAAGGCAAAATGGCTGCATAAAAAATGGGAAGAAATCGAAAAAGAAATGATTGTCAAAAGGACTTACTCAGTATATAGAAAAGTCAAACTGCGAGGGCAATAACATTAGGAATGCAATGGGAGTTCCACTGTTAAACACAGAGGAGAGAGTGGGTAGGTGGACAGTGTACACTAAGCACCTCTATGAGGAGGAAGACTTACCTGATGATATGATAGAATTAGAGACAGGAGTCAATGGAAAGACATAGGGGATCCAGTATTAGAATCAGGATTTAGAAGAGCTTTGGAAGACATAAAATCAAATAAAATAAGGCCCAAGATACAGATAACATTCCATCATATTTCTAAACCATTGGAGGAAATGGCAACAAAAGATTATTCTTGTTGGACTTTTGCAAAAACATCATCCATGCAATTTAGAAGACTGTAAGTGCCAACAAGTGTGAGAATTACTTCACAATCAGCTCAAAAGCTTATGCATCCAAGTTGTTGACAAGAGCAATATACAGAGGACTGAAAATTGAGTGTCAGTTAGATGATGATCAGTTTAGCTGTAAGAAAGATAAAGAAACCAGAGAGACAGTTCTGATGTTGCAGTTGATAATAAAAGCAAGACTGAAGAAACATCAAAACATGTTCATAGGATTTGGTGACATGGAAAAAGCACTCTACGGTGTAAACTGATGTGAGATGTTCGAAATCCTGAGAAAAATAGGGGTAAGCTATAGGGAAAGATGGGAACATACAATATGTACAAGAACCAAGAGCGAACAGTAAGAGTGGAAGACAGAGAATGAAATACATGGATTAAAAAGGGCATAAGACAGGGATGTAGTCTCTCACCCCTGCTGTTCAGTCCATATGTTGAAGAATCAATGACAGAAATAAAAGAAAAATTCAAGAATGGAATTAAAATTCAAGATGGTGAGCACAAATGATGAGCAGAGCACTGACTAATGTCAGAAGACACTTCTGGCAACTTGTCAATGTTCCACTCAGCTAGACTGATTATTATTTCAAACCAACTCATGTAAGTGCTCGTCTGATTCTAGCTGGGTTAGATCCAGTGTTGCAGGGAGCATGTTGATTCTTGAAAAATAGTCTGAAGGTCTTCTGAGACACCTGATAAGTGTCTTGGAGGTGTAGTGTCCATGTTAGTAGGCTCAGTGATTTTTCTCTCAGTTTGCTTAACACCTGCCATGGCTGGAGTCACTGCTTGTGGATACTATGATACTGAACAGAATAAAAGTGATGTAAATGCTATACACTTTATTACTACAGTAGAGACAAAAATAAGGAAACAAATAACAGGTAGAAAACCAGAGAGATAACCCAAACAAAATGGTAAAACATAATCAAAGATGCTGCTAGATCATCTGCACACAGGGACGAAGATGGTCCACATTTCAATTACATGTTTGACTCCTAATCACTACAACTTTAAGGAGCTAATATGAATTCCAAAAGGGGGTCAGGTAAATGGGAACACATGCATTTAACAACCTGTCAGAGGATATAAAATGTCATGCAGCTAAAGTGGTGAGTTTAAATAACTTTTTGTTGGGCGACTCCTACTCCACTGGAGAGTATGTGCATAGAAACTTTTAAAGTTAGTGCTATTTTACAATTATAAGTAGCATGTCTATACAATAGTCTTTCATAATGTTCAGTCAGTCTTTCCAGTGTATTGCACTTGAACTGAATGAAATCTGTACTTTTGACTTTTATCCACGTCTTACACACAAGGAACCTGTGGATGAGTTAGCTTCTCTTTTTAACCATAATATACTGTAGATCCCTCAAATAAAAAAAGTGTGCCCAGTAGTTGGAAGAAAGCACAGGTGACACCTGTTTGCAAGAAGGTGAGCAGAAATGATCCACGTAACCACCATTCAGTATCTTTGACAGCCAACCCTTGTAAAATCTTCAAATACATTCTGAAATCAAATGTATTATCTCATACAATGAACTCCATGTCAACCAGCATGGATTCCAGAAAGTGGTCCCACAAAATCCACCTCATACTTTTCTCACATGCATCCTGAAAGCCATAGATAAACGCAGTTTGGTAGGTGCAATATTCCATGATTTCCAAAAAAGATTTGCTACAGAACTACATCAACACTTGTTAAAGTATGATCATATGGAATATCAAATAAAATTTGTCTTTTATTGGCATTTCATGATAGATAGGACACAATATGTTATCTCAGACTGAGAGTCATTGACAGCTGTAGAAGTAACTTCAGATGAGCCCCAGGGAAGTGTGATGGGATCCTTGCTATTTTTAATAAAAGTGAATGAACTGGCAGACAGTATTAACTGTAAATCAGATGTCTTGCAGACAATGCAGTTATCTGTAATAAAGTACTGTCTGAAAAAAACCTGCACAAATATTCAATATGAACTTGACAAGATTTCAAAGTGGTGCAACGATTGGCAACTTGCTTTAACATCCACAAATGTAAACTTTTGCATTTCATAATTAGACACAATTGGAATCAGTCAACACTTCTGCAAGTAGATTTGTGTAGCAGTTTGTAGGGGTGTGAAATTGAACCTTAGACCATTGATAACATGGACCATACACACTTCTGTCTCCGCTATGTTAAAGATATGAGGCAACATCTTAAATGATGGAGGACAAAAAGTCAATATTTGTCAGTACACACTAAATGAAGTAGAGCTGAAAGCTACGGGTTTCTCATTTATAGCTGAAATGAAGCACTGATTTTAACAACTGGCTTTTTTCGTATTAGAATCATTCATCTTTTAATATAACAATTTTATGTAAAGGACAGATTGCTGTTCACTTCATAAAGAAGTGTACAGGCACACACACACACACACACACACACACACACACACACACACACACACTAGTGTACAGGTGCGGGGTGCGGAGAGAGACGAGAGACGAATGTTGTCTGGTGAAGTGTGCAAGGAGTAGACTGCCAACAGGTGAAGCATCAGGCAGCTGTGATGTGAGGCAGGGAGATGGGGAAAAAGGGAGCAAAGAAAGGGAGAGGAGTGGAGAAAGTTGGGCAAGTGTGTTGGCAGAGGGCTGAAAACAAACAAGGTGGAAGATGAGATGATAAGACACACGGGTGGTAACTATTGGGTGGAGGGTGTGGGGACAGTATTTTACCATAGGTTGAGGCCAGGATAATTATGGGAGCAGGGAATGTGTTGTAAGGATAACTCCCATCTGCGAGTTCAGAAAAGCTGGTGATGGAGGGAAGGATCCAGATGGCTCGAGTAGTGAAGCAACCATTGAAATCAAGTGTGTTATGTTCAGCTGCATACTGTGGTGAGCAATCAGCCTCCTCCATATCGGCAGACTATGCTCACTCTATAGCTGTAAAACCAATGATCGATGCAACCACTACGATCGATGCTGTCCCGCATGCTCACGTCGAGCCCGCACACCCTCGCACCACCCCACCCACCGCTGATGCAGACCACGCCCCTCTCACTGCACTGGCACCGCATACAACAGCTGGCCTGGACTCCACACCTGCAGCTGCCAACATAGTACCTGATGGCAAAGAATCTTCACATCCTTCACCACCTGTTCTACAGGTCAGTTCTCAGCTTCACAGTGCTGCATGTGATGTTCCCTGTTCTGAAATGCCTTCTGCTCATATAGATCCAGTGAGGTTCTCCATTAAAGTTATCATGAACGGTATATGTCATAGGCTACATACTATGGAAGGACCCTGTCTGTGCAAAAGCATGCTGTCTATCGGCTAAGAAACTTTGCGCCACAAAAGAATGCATTCAGGAACTTTTACAACTAGGAATCGTGCATCCTTCTGACAGTAATTGGTCATCACCTATTCATCTCACCTCCAAAAGGACTCAACCTTCTGACTTTGCAGATACTACCGTAGACTCAATGCCCGCACCATTTTAGACAACTACCCCAACCCCCACATTCAAGATTTTGCATTGCAATTACATGGTGATCGGCATTTTAGTGTCATTGACTGTCGTAATGCATATCATCAGTTCCAGTGCACAAAGACGACATTCCTAACACAGCTGTTGTAACCCCCTTTGGCTTGTTCTAATATTGTGCTTGCCTTAGGGACTTCAAAAAGCAGCTCAGACATGGCAACATTTTGTAGACTCATTATTTCACCAGTTCCCATTTTGTTATGCTTACCTTGATTACCAAAAGGTTTCAGATAGATTATATAATGGTAAGACAGAGATTTAGGAACCAGATTTTAAATTGTAAGACATTTACAGGGGCAAATGTGGACTCTGACCACAATCTATTGGTTATAAACTGTAGATTAAAACTGAAGAAACTGAAAAAAGGTGGGAATTTAAGGAGATGGGACCTGGATAAACTGAAAGAACCAGAGGTTGTACAGAGTTTCAGGGAGAGCATAAGGGAACAAGTGACAGGAATGGGGGAAAGAAATACAGTAGAAGAAGAATGGGTAGCTTTGAGGAATGAAATAGTGAAGGCAGCAGAGGATCAAGTAGTTAAAAAGACGAGGGCTAGTAGATATCCTTGGGTATCAGAAGAGATACTCAATTTAATTGATGAAAGGAGAAAATACAAAAATGCAGTAAGTGAAGCAGGCAAAAAGGAATACAAACGTCTCGAAAATGAGATCGACAGGAAGTGCAAAATGGCTAAGCAGGGATGGCTAGAGGACAAATGTAAGGATGTAGAGGCTTATCTCACGAGGGGTAAGATAGATACTGCCTACAGAAAAATTAGAGACCTTTGGAGAAAAGAGAATCACTTGCATGAATATCAAGAGCTAAGATGGAAACCCAGTTCTAAGCAAAGAAGGGAAAGTAGAAATGTGGAAGGAGTATATAGAGGGTCTACACAGAGGCGATGTTCTTGAGAACAATATTGTGGAAATGGAACAGGAGGTAGATGAAGATGAAATAGGAGATATGATACTGCGGAAGAGTTTGACAGAGCACTGAAACACCTGAGTTGAAACAAGGCCCCGGGAGTAGACAACATTCCATTAGAACTACTGACAGCCTTGGGAGAGTCAGTCCTGACAAAACTCTATCCCCTGGTGAGCAAGATGAGACAGGCGAAATTCCCTCAGACTTCAAGAAGAACATAATAATTCCAATCCCAAAGAGAGCAGGTGTTGACAGATGTGAAAATTACCGAACTATCAGTTTCATAAGTCACAGCTGCAAAATACTAACGTGAATTCTTTACGGACAAATGGAAAAACTGATAGAAGCCGACCTTGGGGAAGATCAGTTTGGATTCCGTAGAAATGTTGGAAGACATGAGGCAATACTGACCCTACGACTTATCTTAGAAGAAAGATTAAGTAAAGGCAAACCTATGTTTCTAGCATTTGTAGACTTAGAGAAAGCTTTTGACAATGTTGACTGGAATACTCTCTTTCAAATTCTAAAGGTGGCAGGGGTAAAATACAGGGAGCGAAAGGCTATTTACAATTTGTACAGAAATCAGATGGCAGTTATAAGAGTTGAGGGACATGAAAGGGAAGCAGTGGTTGGGAAGGGAGTGAGGCAGGGTTGTAGCTTCTCCTCGATGCTATTCAATCTGTATATTGAGCAAGCAGTAAAGGAAACAAAAGAAAAGTTCGGAGTAGGTATTAAAATCCATGGAGAAGAAATAAAAACTTTGAGGTTTGCCAATGACATTGTAATTCTGTCAGAGACAGCAAAGGACTTGGAAGAGCAGTTTAATGGAATGGACAGTGTCTTGAAAGGAGGGTATAAGATGAATATCAACAAAAGCAAAATGAGGATAATGGAATGTAGTCGAATTAAGTCGCATGATGCTGAGGGAATTAGATTAGGAAATGAGACACTTAAAGTAGTTTTGCTATTTGGGGAACAAAATAACTGATGATGGTTGAAGTAGAGAGGATATAAAATGTAGACTGGCAATGGCAAGGAAAGTGTTTCTGAAGAAGAGAAATTTGTTAACATCGAGTATTGATTTAAGTGTCAGGAAGTCATTTCTCAGAGTATTTGTATGGGGTGTAGCCATGTATGGAAGTGAAACATCGACGATAAATAGTTTAGACAAGAAGAGAATAGAAGCTTTCAGAATGTGGTGCTACACAAGAATGCTGAAGATTAGATGGGTAGATCACATAACTAATGATGAGGTATTGAATAGAATTGTGGCACAACTTGACAAGAAGAAGGGATTGATTGTTAGGACATGTTCTGAGGCATCAGGGGATCACCAATTTAGTACTGGAGGGCAGCGTGGAGGGTAAAAATCATAGAGGGAGACCAAGAGATGGATACACTAACCAGATTCAGAAGGATGTAGGCTGTAGTAGGTACTGGGAGATAAAGAAGCTTGCACAGGATAGAGTACATGGTGAGCTGCATCAAACCAGTCTCAGGACTGAAGACAACAACAACAACAACAACAACCTTGATTACAGTTTAATTTTCTCCACCTCTGCTGATGAACATGAGCAACATCTTTCTCAAGTACTCCACGTGTTCTCAGATAATGGTGTGGAGATAAACGAAGACAAATCCCAGCTGTGCCAGCCAGAAGTTACATTCCTGGGCCGCATAGTGAACTCTGAAGGCATATACCCCATGTCCAAAAGTGTCACTCACATTTTGATCTTACCACCACCTGTCACTTTTCATGGCCTACATCGCTTCTTGGGCATGATCAATTTTTTCAGGCGCCACATGCCTCATGCCGCCTCCCTGCAGTCTCCTCTAACTGACGTCTTGCAAGGCAAACATACATCTGGCGATCGCATATTTATGTGGACCCAGGACATGACTCGCACCTTCAGTGACCTAAAAATGGTCCTAGCTAATGCAGTCACACTAGCCCATCCCAGCGCCGATGTGCCTATCTCAATCACTACTGACACTAGTGACACTGTGATCGGTGCCATGCTGCAGAAACTCATTCACGAAGACTCTCAACAACTATGTTTCTTTTCAAAAAAAGTATCTGCCTCTCAGTGTAAATGATCGGCATTTGACAGGGAGCTACTGGCTATTTATGAAGTCATTTGCTGTTTCTGAGAGGATATTGAGGCAAGTGACATCACCGTTTACACGGATCACCATCCCCTGTTTGACGTGCTGTGTAATCGTGCTACTGATCTGCCTCCAAGTCATTTCAGGCATATGGATTTCATCAGCCAATATACAACAAACATATGTTTTATCAGAGGTGCAGATAACATCGTAGCAGACTACACGTTATGTATTAATACTATTACCAGCATGTTTGATCCCACACAGCTCACATGACTACAAACTACTGATCTTGAGGTAGAGCTACTAACAACTCCACTTCTCTCCACATTCAACCACGCCATTTCCATGACATCACATAACCAATTCTTTCTGATACCTCGATAACATACCACGACCACTCATACCCCTTCCCCTTCAACAGGCCATTTCCTCTTCGCTGCATGGTCTAGCTCATATGAGCATCAGAGCAACAGTAAGCCTAGTAACTGTATGTTTCATTTGGCCACACATCAAGAAAGACTGCCATGAATGAGCATGAGCCTGCATATCTTGCCAACATGCCAAAGTCGGTTGATGTACATGTCCCTGCCTGAGACACTTTGAAATATCGAAGGGCACTTCAAATATGTTCATATGTACCTTGTCAGCACCCTACCTCCTTCTAACGGCCACCATTACATTTTGTCAGCCACTACCCACATGATACGGTGGGCAGAGGCGGTTCCTTTGAACGATATCTTGGTGGATACTGTGGCTTGAGCGTTCATTACCTGCTGACTCTCCAGTTTCAGCTGCCCAGCATCCATCACAACAAATCAGGGCAGACAATTCGAATCTCTACTCTTCAAATGATTGTGTGACCTATGTGGTGCCAAGTGTTTCTTTACAACAGCCTACCACCCCCAAAGCAACAGGTTAATGGACTGCTGGCACCGCACACTGAAGGCAGCTTTACTGTGTCACTCTGACTTGTGGTCAGATGCCCTTCTGTGGGTACTGCTAGGCATTCAAATGGCATATAAAGATGTTTTAAAGGCCTCCCTGGCAGAGATCCTTTACGGAGAACCCCTGGTACCCCCAGCAGAATTTGTCAAGGACACCACTACTACTCACAGAGAGAGGCTAGCCTCCTCAGTTGAGCAAGATAGCTCTCATATCTGATGTATGTGCATACCACAACTGTGAGCACATACTTGCCCACCTGTGTTTTTACACAAGGAACTTGCAGACTGTGACTTTATTATGTTGCAAGATGACACTGTTTTTCTGGCTCTTATTCCACCCTATTCAGGACATCAATGGGTCCTTGACTGTGCTGCAAACACTGTGACATCCTTCTACATAGCACAACACAAACAGTCTCTCTACATAGAGTTAAACTGGCACAGGTCCTCACTGAAAATGTCTCAAACGACAAGGCCTCAGAGCTTCCTCCAACTATTAACACAACAAGTGAACTGGTTTCCAGTAAGTATTCAACAGGTACTTCCCTCCCACCCTACTTTACATTTAGTGAAGCCAGTTTTAGTGATCATGTCTCCCTGAGTGACAGTCAAGCATGTCATGAACTTCCCATACCCTTCTTACTGCCAACACTGCACTCAACTATGACCACATTTGCTGTTGATGTCTCGGCATTCCCAGTGGCCAACATTTCAGTGCAACATCATAATGACTATTTGTTTGTTTTTTGTGCACCTTCTCATGTATGTAAATCTAAGGATGTTAACCTCACACTTGCCCGAGCTATTCGTTACCTGAAGATTTTGTCAATGGCTCCCTTCAAGCTTTTATCAATAAGGATGGCATACTGTCAATTGTCACTCTATGTGACCATCCACAATCCCTCCCTTCCCCTCCTATTCAGATTCTGCTCTCCCGTGCCGGTTGTCCCCCAAGTCGACTGACATGGATGAAAAATTATGTTGTGTCTTCCCTGATCGTCTCCCTGATACAATTCCCTTCTCCCTTTGCTCCTACTACACCGTGCTCAGCACTCCCAGGGCAGAGGGGGGAGGGGGGGGGGCAGGGTGGCTCTGTGGTGGTTTGATACATCGATCCATGTGATCTCTCTTTATGATGACCCTTGAACTTACTTGTTGTCTAGCTTTGTTATGTGTTGTTACGTTTTGTGATCACAAAGTGAATAAACTATATAATTATGATAAAGTGACGTTAAATGTTATTGTTTTGCCATAATACCATTACTCACCACAAGTCTTTTAATTGTGCCTGTCTGCAACTCGATGTATCTTCTTTACATTAAGTAGCAATCTGTCTTTTCTTACATTGTTGATATTCCTACCTGGAGTTTCCATCATTTGATAGTAGTATAGTTATTGTAATAACTCAAAAATTCTCAATCTCCATGTTATGGTAATGACTTTTACATTTGGCCAGATGAAGGGGTAACAAACAGTGAGAAACATCATCTTGACAGTTCTTTTCTTTTTACAACTGATAAAAGTACAGTTCTGCTGTGAATTCCTGTTATTGTTGCACTGTGACTCATTTAGTCCACTGCTTCCACAGGAGTACAAGATAAAATAACAGTTCAGTATGAAACATTCAGTTTTTCTGACAGTTCCTCAACAATAAATGTGAAATGTTTTATTATAAGAAATTACATTCATTTCTATTATATCTAAAGAACAACACAGATCCTACATTATAACTTTCAACTCAAGGAAATATCTTCACAAGGATCTTGAAATAATGTTTGCTGAATAGCTTTGTGGAATTGTTTGGCTTCGAATTCTCTCTTTTCAAAGCAATTGCCCCAAAATTCTTTCATGTTTCACCAGCAGGAAAACATTAACCAGTTTTAGGATTACGTAAAAACAAGTTATGAAGCTGAACAGAAAAAAAGAAAGACCTTGCACTTAATGCTTCAAAAATTTCCACATATATTTTTACAAGATAGTTCTACAATATAACAACCCCTATCATTCAATTCATAACATTCAGACGCAAATAAATATGCTCAAATAAAAAACAATTTGTATCTGCTTGATAACACTACCACTTCTTTGCTTCAGCCTGTAAATTCACTGACTTAATATCAAAAAATAGCTTCACAAATCTTTTTGTGGTTTTAAAACATCTTTACCTGTGGAATGAAATTCTACTACATTTCACACACCTTTTGGTATAACCAAATGCTGCACAACATTTCACCAGTGTACTAAAGGAAACTTCACTGAAAAGACTAAAATTAGGATAAACTGAACAGTATTCCAGAAATTGCCTACTGATCTAGATCTAAATTTATAGACCCTGCAAGCAATGACAGAAATTTGGATTTTTGCCGTCTATCAAGTGACTTAGATGTTGGTTTCAATATAATTATGCCACGCGTGGTCTATATTATCTATGGTTTAAGACTAAAATGATTACAGAGGCTTAACTGTAGGTAAATCTGGTAGAAGACTTCAGTTCATTTTCAGAACGTAGGGAAAATTTAATCAGCCAACAACGGACATCACTTATGCAATGCTCATTCCACCCATTATAAAAGCTTGTTGAAGTGTGTGAGCCCTGTACCAAACAGAACGGAGGTCACTGAGTGTATACAAAGAAGGGCAGCACAAATAATCACAGGTTTATCTGAACCATGGGAGAGCACCACATAGATGCTGGAGAAGCTAAACTGGGAGATGCTTAAAGATGGATGCCAACTCTACTGTGAAAGTCTATTTATGAAGTTTCTGTAGAGACTCATTTGGGACCCTTGCTCTTTATGTTGAATATAAATGACCTAGCAGACAATATTAACCTCAAATTTTTCATAAATGATGCAGTTACGTATAATGAAGAACAGTACAAAAAAGCTGTACAAACATTCAGTCAGTTCTACATAAGATTTCAAAGCGGTGCAAAACTGGCAACCGATTTTAGATATTCAGAAATGTAAAAATCACTCATTTCACAAAACATAGTATCCTATGCCTATAGCATCAGATAGTCACAACTAGAATCATTCAACTCATACAGATACCTGGACATAACAGTCTGTAGAGATCTGAAACTGAATGGTCACATGATCTCAGTTGTAAGTAAAGCAAGTGGCAGACTGATTTATTCTTAGGGTATTGGGAGAAAGTAACCGGTCTATAAAGAAGCTTGCCTACAATAGATTCATTTGACGAATCCTCAAATATTACTGAAGTGAGTGGAACTCACACTGGATAGGTCATTGTACTGTATATCTATCTTGGGGATGTGCATGTATACAAAGAAGGGCAGCACATATGGCCACAGGATGGTTTGACTCTTTGGAGAGCATCATGAATATATAAATGATCTTCAGTCATAGATATAAGAAGCAGAAATATTTCTCTTTGCTCATGAAGCAAGCGTTATAATCAGGCCTAATGAGGTAACTTCAACATTTGAAAATTTAAATAATATTTTCTTGAAAATTAATAACTGGTTCCCTCCAAATGGACTGTCATTGAACTTAGATAAAACACAATACTGCATAAGACCTGACCACACTATTAGAAATAATGCATCAATAACCAAAACAGAATATTCTAATTTCCTGTGCTCCAAATGTGAATGGAATACAGACAAGTCATAATAAATTGTGCAATGGGAAGTAACCTCCACCGTGCACCTCTCAGTGGTTTCCACAGTATAGATAGAGATACCTCTCTACAAAACATTCCTGGAATGTGACTAATGTAATCTGACCACCATGCTAAGTGACAACAACCTATGTCTGCCTCATGACTACAAACTATTTAGTGTAAAATAAGTGTGCAGTTCTACACAAAATTACCACTTTTCCTTTAATTGATTTAGGTATAAAAACAGCATCAGTTTGCTTCCTCCCCCCTCTTTATGTAGTATTGAAGTTTGGACAAATAAAGACGGTGATTGGTGGTGGTGATAAGATTGTGCTGTTGTGGCATGTGTTGTGTAGCTAATACAAACCTCATTTTACTCAGATTTTACTTCTTCCCACAACTAATTTACATTCCATTCCTGGTACTGGGCTAGCAGATGGCCTTTCTGGCACTGCTCTACTCTTATGTTGGGAGAATTTTCGTGTATAAGAGTTTGGAAACCGTCTAGTGATAATTTGAGTCAGGCCAGGAGGTGTGCTTGGAATGCCTGTGATTTTTAAAAATTTGTGTCAATACAAAGAAACATAAAAAAATAATTACAGAATACAAAAAAAGCAGCAACTTAAAAATAACCTGTGTAAATGCTTGCAAGACTGCACCATTAACAACTAAAAGCAGCTAACATCAAAACCATTTGGAGATGTTTGAAGTTCTTGGTGCAAGACATGGCACGGACGCAGCAGCTCAGTAAGCGATTCATGACTTGCATTTCTCTGCAGTCAACAGTGACGGCCAGAAATTCTATTTCTGGATATTATATGTGGATCTTCTGACTCCAAAGCATAGTCCAGTAGAGTAGTTTTCTGACAGTCTGACGAGGACTGTTTCATCTTGTGGTTTCCATGTTTCCACTCTCGCTTTGGATGGAGTTGTTAGCAAACTGTTGCCAGTTTTCATTACGCTATTCCTTGACCCCCATCTCTGGATAGCTGGTCTTGGTGACCAGGTTTGCTCTCTACACACTGGCAGCAACTTCACATGCATAAGAAGGGGAGTACAAAAGTGGCTTTAAACTACAGGCTAGTATCATTGATCCCTACCTTTAGTAAGGTTTTCGGAATTGTTATTCTTTCTCAGCTCTCTGCTTATTTTATAAAGAACAAATTCTTAACAGAAACATGGCATTTAGGAAAGATCAGTGAACGACTACAGCAGTTGCTGAGTTTCTCCATAAAGAGTACACCCTCCTAGACCACGGTATGAAGACAGCAGACATATTCTTACATCTTTCCAAAGCCTTCGACTCAGTCAACCATGGGTTGCTCATTAAAAAATTGAAGGCTTACAACATTAAGGACTCATTTATGCAGCAACTGACTACGTATCTGACAAATTGCAAACAGTGTACTAAGCTTTCATTTAAAATACACTCCTGGAAATTGAAATAAGAACACTGTGAATTCATTGTCCCAGGAAGGGGAAACTTTATTGACACATTCCTGGGGTCAGATACATCACATGATCACACTGACAGAACCACAGGCACATAGACACAGGCAACAGAGCATGCACAATGTCGGCACTAGTACAGTGTATATCCACCTTTCGCAGCAATGCAGGCTGCTATTCTCCCATGGAGACGATCGTAGAGATGCTGGATGTAGTCCTGTGGAACGGCTTGCCATGCCATTTGCACCTGGCAGCTCAGTTGGACCAGCGTTTGTGCTGGACGTGCAGACCGCGTGAGACGACGCTTCATCCAGTCCCAAACATGCTCAATGGGGGACAGATCCGGAGATCTTGCTGGCCAGGGTAGTTGACTTACACCTTCGAGAGCACGTTGGGTGGCACGGGATACATGCGGACGTGCATTGTCCTGTTGGAACAGCAAGTTCCCTTGCCGGTCTGGGAATGGTAGAACGATGGGTTCGATGACGGTTTGGATGTACCGTGCACTATTCAGTGTCCCCTCGACGATCACCAGTGGTGTACGGCCAGTGTAGGAGATCGCTCCCCACACCATGATGCCGGGTGTTGGCCCTGCGTGCCTCGGTCGTATGCAGTCCTGATTGTGGCGCTCACCTGCACGGTGCCAAACACGCATACGACCATCATTGGCACCAAGGCAGAAGCGACTCTCATCGCTGAAGACGACACGTCTCCATTCGTCCCTCCATTCACGCCTGTCGCGAAACCACTGGAGGCGGGCTGCACGATGTTGGGGCGTGAGCGGAAGACGGCCTAACGGTGTGCGGGACTGTAGCCCAGCTTCATGGAGATGGTTGCGAATGGTCCTCGCCGATACCCCAGGAGCAACAGTGTCCCTAATTTGCTGGGAAGTGGCGGTGCGGTCCCCTACGGCACTGCGTAGGATCCTACGGTCTTGGCGTGCATCCGTGCGTCGCTGCGGTCCGGTCCCAGGTCGACGGGCACGTGCACCTTCCGCCGACCACTGGCGACAACATCGATGTACTGTGGAGACCTCACGCCCCACGTGTTGAGCAATTCGGCGGTACGTCCACCAGGCCTCCCGCATGCCCACTATACGCCCTCGCTCAAAGTCCGTCAACTGCACATACGGTTCACGTCCACGCTGTCGCGGCATGCTACCAGTGTTAAAGACTGCGATGGAGCTCCGTATGCCACAGCAAACTGGCTGACACTGACGGCAGCGGTGCACAAATGCTGCACAGCTAGCGCCATTCGACGGCCAACACCGCGGTTCCTGGTGTGTCCGCTGTGCCGTGCGTGTGATCATTGCTTCTACAGCACTCTCGCAGTGTCCGGAGCAAGTATGGTTGGTCTGACACACCGGTGTCAATGTGTTCTTTTTTCCATTTCCAGGAGTGTAGATAATAAAATAATAGATTTTCAATCTCTAGAGTTACAATAATCCAGCAATCTATCCTTGGTACCTTTCTCTTATTTGTTTTTGTCAATGACCTGACACAACACTTCAACTCAGATTTGGTAATCTATGCTTATGACACCTCCCACTTATTTTATGAAAAAAGACTTGGAGACATTACACTCAGTTGCAACTAAGGGTACAACAGAAGTAGCCACATATTTTCTACATCAGGAGCCAAACACCATCAGTAAATCCCAGCTACCAACATTTAAAACAACTGGTTCTCATGAGGCTGAAATAAAATATTTGCAGTATTACATCAGCAGAAACAGATAACATTAAATTTCTTGGCACCAACCTGTACAAAAATCTCCACTGGGTAAACCACATTACTTCTGTATGTGAGAAAATCAGCAGTAGCATGTGTCTTATAAGTCAGCTGGAAAAAATAGCGCCAATCCAAACACAAAAAATTTTTTATTATGGAACAGTTTAATCATTTCTTAATTATGGTATTGAACTGTGGGGTTGTGTGGCAGACCTGCACCTGGACAGAATATTAGTGTTACACAATAAAGCCATTAGGTCATGAAAACTTTGTCCAACATAAATATCTAACAGTATATTCCTTGTATTTGTACAAAATTATTATTTTTTCTGAATAGTAAAAACCAAGTAAATAAGTGCAGTGATATACATAATTATGATACTAGATGGGTAAGAGTAACTACATCAGGCAGAGTAAAAAATTAAAAATAACTGACAATAGCCCTTATATTAGTGGGCAGATACGGTTCAACAAGCTGCCACAAACTTTGAAAACTTGTGAACCAAAGCTGTTCCAAAGGGAGTTAAAAGCCCTCTTAGAAAATAAATGTTTATATTCACTCAGTGAATTTTAATCTACTTGCCCTTTGTTGTAACATGTAAGGTAATTATAATATTAAGATAAATGTATGTACCACTACTGTATGCAAGTGTTATCTATAGTAATCTAGTCAACCTATGTAAAATATTTGCGTAAGTCATCATCTTGATGGCCTACATGCAAAAAATGGAAATAAATACATAAAGTGTTGGGGAGAAGTGCCTGGTAGAGGATACACCTTGACAAATGGTATAAGCCAAATCTAGTAATAAAACAGTGCACCTCATTCATTTCCTTGTTGATGTCTTCGGTGTTGGATTGACTTTATCAGATATAGCATGTTTATTCTGCAAAAGAGTACCAGACTGATAATGTTGTTCTTTAATTTCATTGCTGAGAGCCAACATGTTGTTTCTGGCCCCCACTTCCAGCCTTGTATTACAGTACTGTTGCTTGTAGGTCAAAGTGTGATCATGCGTGATACCTAAATATTTTTGATATGATGTAACACCAAGTTTTAGTCCTTGCACTGAGATACTTATTTCACATTTAAGGTAGAATAGCACAGCTGGTTTTTAACTGGGTTGGCAGAAGACTATTATTACAATAAGCATTCATTATCTTCAAAGCATCTATTAGGCGAAGTTCCACTTCTTCATAGAGCTTCGTTTGGGCTCTCAAGGCAAGATCATTTGCATAAAGACAACTCGTGAAAAATAGTATATTGATACTGAGTGCAGGCCCTAGCATAAAAGTGCGTTGCTTTTGATGTATATCCAAAGTCATACTTGCTTATATTTGGTTTGGAAGTTCATCATTTAATGAATTTTATTTTAACCAGTAGCATGACATTCTTTGATCTGAATATTTTCTATTTAATTATTCTCCCAAGTTTCTTATTGGCAATTTGAAGATATTTGACAATTATTTCCTAGTACTGTAATTTATTACATAAAAGGACCTTCAAATTATTTCTTTCAAGTGAAAGAACATTACGAAGGATTAGTTTTCTTCTTTTGTTCTTACAATAAAGTTCAGTTATCTAGTTTTTACTGTATCTAACAGAACACACATACTAAGACTGGAAAATACAATCAACAATACATCAATGTGAACTGAATATTATTTTCAAGATCACATTACATCTACATCTACATCTACATCTATACTCCACAAGCCACCTGACGGTTTGTGCAAATAATGTTGCATTATCATCAATGTTTCCAAAGATGTGCCCTCCCAGCAGCCAGCTGTTGACAGGTTACATGATGCATCACATTCTCCATTGGATTCTGCAGCAGATGACTCATGACCCCACAGTGTGCACAAGAAACATAGTGAAATTAGCACACAGATCTATCTTTTCTCTTGTCCATTTCCGATTATGGTTCTCAATTTGCAAACACAAACCAAATTTAAATTTCTTTCCAAGCACATATACAGAAACAGAAGAAATGGTAAATAATGTTCTTAAAAGTATTGTTGACTGGTTTTCTGCAAATGGTCTCATACTCGGTTTTAAAAAGACATAACATATTTAGTTCTGCACACCTAGGGGTACTACACTAATGATAAGTATAACACATTGCAAAGAAATAATAAACAGGTTGGAAACTTCAAAATACTTACGTGTTCATACTGATGAGAATTTAAATTGCAAAAAGCACATTTTGGAAGCCTTAAAATAACTTAGTGCAGCCACATTTGCACTTAGAATCATTGGAAATCTTGGGGAGATACAAATCAGTAATGACATATTTTGCATATTTTCACTCAATAATGTCATATGGAATAATGTTCTGGGTGCTCACAAATGCACTGTAAGAATAATATGTGGTGCTGACCCACGATCATCTTGTAGACATCAGTTTGAGGAGTTGGGCATCTGACTATTGTTTCACAGATCATTCCCTCATGAAGTTTGTTTTAAATAACCCGACAATGATGCATATAATTACAATACCAAAAGGTAAAATGGCCTTCATTACTCTACATTATGTTTGTCTTTACCACAAAAAGGAGTGCACAATGCTGCAACAAAAAGTTTTGATTGTTTACTTGTTGTTGTTGTGGTCTTCAGTCCTGAGACTGATTTGATCCAGCTCTCCATGCTACTCTATCCTGTGCAAGCTTCTTCATCTCCCAGTACCCATTGCAACCTACATCCTTCTGAATCTGCTTAGTGTATTCATCTCAAGACTGGAAAAGAGGTCCCAATCACAACCAGCCTGCCCCTGCTCCAAGACTAAAGTAGAACTTTATACCTGGAAATAAAAACCACTTTCATGGAGGAAACTGAGGACCAGTTCAACCGTCCATGAATCGTCTGCTAATATTAAATTTAAAGAATTGGGAAGACAATACTTAGCAATAAGGGCTGAAAGAAGGGGACATTCCACCAATATGTGATATACCATCAGTCTGGCTCCACAACCACATTACATAGGAGGAAACAATAGGTGAGCCTGGTGTGACTGGTGCATAGGCAGCATAAAACAGTGGGCTCCTTCCGATAGGAGTGGAAGGAAGAGTACCAAACTGCAGCAGACTCCACGATTGTGCAGAGTTTATTACTGTGAGGAGTAGCACACCAGATGTTATTCCATTTTGGAGCAAAGAGAGATTTGATGTAGATTCACACATCCACAGCTGGAATCATGAAAGGAAACAGGGGAACAAGTATCTGCTTCTCTAGCCAAACTGTCAGCCAATTCATTCCCTGGGATGCCCACATGACTTGGGACCCAGAGAAAGACAATGGAACAGGCGGCACGGCAAGGGCATAGCAGAGACCAGAGGGTGATGAGAGTAGCACGGTCGACAGCCTGAAAGCTGCTCATTGAGTCTGAAGAAATCAAAACACTGTGAAGGGAGGCCTCATAAACAAAAAGGTGGGCTAGAAGCTCCACAATAAATGGTGTTCTAAGCCAGTAGAAGATGTGAAAGTGTATTCCACCTTATCGACTGTCTTAGAACCATTAGTGTAAAAGATGGTGGCACCTTGGAACTCTGCAAGGATGCCACATACAAGATGCTGGAAAACCATAGGAGTGACAGAGATCTTAGGACCCTGGAATAGATTGGTCCTAAAGCATGGTCTAGGCACCATCTTGGGGGGGGGGGGGGGGGGGGGTTATGAGAGGAAAGACATTGACTGCATTCCAGTGAGTGGAGATGGAGACCCCAACAGAGAGAAGTGAGATGCATGCCAACCGGCAATCCCACCCATGGGTGGGGGTCAGGAGGGAGACATCCCTCGTTGGCAAAAAGCACAGGGTACACAGTAAGGTCAGGAAATTGGTGAATGGCGATTGTGTAAAAAACCAGGAGTTGGCTTCATCATATGTGTGGGGGAGGGGGGGGGGGAGGGGGGAATTCCTGTTTCTGTGAGGAGACTATCAATGCGACTAGTGCAAAAGGCACCAATAGCTAAATGCACCCCACAATGGTGAACAGGGTCAAGCAGTTTCAAAGTGGAAGGAGATGCTGAGCCATAAACCTGACTATCATAATCTAGTCTGGACAAGACCACAGCACAGTAAAGATAGAGAAGAGTGGAATAGTCTGCACCCCAAGATGTGTGGCTCAGGAGGTGGAGAGCATTAAGCTTCCTCATACATGTAGTTTTTAGGTGGTGAATGTGGGGCAGCCATATCAGCTTGTTATCAAAAGTAAGGCTCCAGAAACGGGACTGTGCTACAACACTGAGTCGCTGGTCGCCTAAGTAAAGTTCTGGATCGGGATGTACTGTGAGTCAATGACAATAGGGTAAGGAAAAGGTAAAAGGAGGAAATGAAGTAATAGAGGCAAAAGAAGATAGTGACACTGGATAGAGTCTGTCATACTCTTGGCGAGTCTCAGCATAAGGCAGGAGATCCAGCAACTTGTATTCTTGGATCTTCTTTTCTCTCTTGTAAGCCAGGCAATCCAGCGAGCGTAGGGAGTGGCGGTCAGAACAATTGACACGCACAGGTGGTGGAACACAGGGACTTCCCTCATGGAGTGGGTGGCCACAGCCACCACACAGATGGTCCACTGTGCAGCAGGAAGACATATGCCCAAAACGCAAGCACGAAAAGCACCGCATAGGTGGAGGACCGTATGGCTTCACGTCACATCTATAGCAAATAACCTTGACCTTCTCCAGGAGGGTATCCCCCTCAAAAGCCAGAATGAAGGCGTCAGTATCAGTGCAGTTGTCTTTGCGACTCTCCTGCACACACTGAACAAAATGAATGTCACGCCACTCCAGATAAGCCTGGAGTTCCTCATCTGTTTGCAGGATGAGGTCCCTATGAAAACTCACCCCCTGGACCATATTCAGAGATTGCTGAGGCATAATAGACACTGGGGAATTGCCAAGATGATCATAGGCACAAAGAACTGCGGACTGGGTGGCAGACGAAGCTTTCATCAACAGGGAGCTGAGACTCTACTTCAACAAACTTGTCCTCAATATTCTCCACAAAAAAACAATTGCTTTGTGGCAGTGAATGTGTCCCCATCTGTCCTAGTACAGATAAAGTAATGGGGGAGGTGTTTCATCCCAAGATGGTTGTAGCCAGGGAAGGGAAGGTTACCGGGTCACACAAAACAACATTCAATGATCCTTCACCATTTGAAGATGGCCGTTCAAGAACACCCAGATTTTTGCACCTTGATACGCTTCATGTGCCAAGCATCCACCCTGATGCCACCCACTATGACCAGGGGCTCTCCCCATGGGTGGCATCCAGCCACATCAAGGGCTGTCTGGCTCAGCAGCCATTACCGGGAGTTCTGACCCTCCAAGAAGATAAGCAAACCACTCCTTGGCATACATGGGGAGGGAACTGCTCAGGTATCAATAGTGTGATTCCAGTGTTGTTATGGGGCTCAGCCATATGGGTGCATAACAGCCCCACCACACAGACTGGCTACACATGCTGTTGACCTAGCATGATGGAAGGGGGCTACATTGGGGAAGGGAGAGGAGAAGGAAGGGGAGTGAGGAATCCACACAGTAGATGCTAGGGAGGGAGTTCTTCCCCAAATGGTTCACAATGAAAACAGGAAATTTTGAAGTGGAGGTCAAACCTCAAGTGGGAACCTAAACGCCAAAAAAGGATGAAAGAACAAGTAAAAGGAAGAAAATTGAAACCAATACAGGCAATACGTGGATAGCCAGGTCGGCATAAATCAGAACGCTGAGAGAGGGAAAGAAAGGACAACGGGGAAGGAGCAAGGAGAGGGAGGGATGGCAGAGTGAAGGAAATGCAGCCAGAGTAGGAAGCATGGGCTGCAACATTTTGGTGCCCCACGTGCGCCAAGCACAAACTCATGAAAGAACCGTGAGCCCCCTGGGGGATGTTTATAAATGTTCAACATGTAGCCACATTTACAAATTAATTTGTGATGTGAATGTAAAATTACTTGTTCCACATAATTACAATTAATCACACAAAATAATCCATGGAACATGACACTAACTAATTAACTACCTAACTACATCACTGTAATGACCTGGCTTCAGCCATACAGAAAACAGGTAGCTGGCAAGGACTACATAGCAAATAACTTATACAGAGAACTCTGTTGAAGATATATCGTTCCAGTGCAATACTGTAATAGTGGTTAGTTTCAGTTGGATATTACTGGTATTTCATTAGTCTGAAACAAAAGAATGGATATGGTGGAAAAAAGATTTTTTTGATGTGGAGGAGCAAGAGGAATGGATGAACGTCATGGAGAAATAAGAGTTACAACATATCCACGATATTTGATCCGAGTTGGATGCAATTTGGTGTCCGAAAAGCAGGTGTGTAAATATGGAATAGAATAGTAAAATAGGTACCATGCTGGAATGATTTGTCAGTGCAAAATGTCAGCAAGAAAATTGGTCAGAACATAGACTGTAATGTTATTTAATAAAGGCAAAAGCTTAACACATTAATTAACAATTCAGGGTTAGCTTGGACTGTTTCTGTATAAATGTGAGCCATATGTAGATGAAATTGGAGTAATTATTGGGATTTAAACTAACCACTGGAGTCATTAGAAAGTCATACTGAGTGGAAGAAACACATAGTATTGAAGATACCTGTAATGGTGGCTAAATTGAACTCCCAGGTGTAGCCCTCTCATTAGTATTACTCTGTGGACTGATATAACATCCCCTATGGAGTTTGGATGCTGGGAAGGGGTAAACAGGTAACCATTTAAAACTTTAAATTTGGTTATAACATGTACACTGATAGTGCACTGCTCATGTAAGACAGGGAACTGAGTTTCAGTTCCAGTCCAAATCACAATTTTAAATTATCACAAATGTTGTGTTTTAAAAGCATCTTGAGAAACACTATTAACCCATGTTTAGAAACAATGGAAATTCCTGGAATGAATAATATGTAAAATAAAGGAAAGGTGACCATTTACCTATGGTTGACGGATGTGTAGTGCCCAGAAACACACAAAAGAAGGCAATATTCACACTAGCTTTTGAGCTTTTGCTCTTTCTCTAACAGAAGTAAACACAGATTCTATACTGAATTTGCAGCTGAGTTAGCCCCCCTGGTAACTATAATCTATCACAGATTCCCTGAACAAAAAAACAGTGCCCAGTTCTCGGAAAAAGACACAGGTCACACCCATCTACAACAAAGGTAGTAAAAGTGATGCACAAAACTGCCATGCAATATCCTTGACATCAATTTGCTGTAGACTCTTAGAACGTATTCTGAGCCCAAACATAATGAAGTAGCCTATCTTGAACAGAATGACCTCCTCAATGCCAACCAGCATGGATTTTGAAAATATCAATCACGTGAAAGCTTTGTATCAAGGCAACCAGGTAGATGAAGTATTTCTTGATTTCCAAAAAGCGTTTAACTCAGTACTGCACCTACGCTTATTGTCACAAGTATGAATATATGGGGTTTGTGAGGTAATGGGCGAGTTGTGGCACCCTGAAAATGTTTTAACTTCAGAGTTGGCATGGCCGCACGGGTGGCTCAGTGGGCAAGGGGCTCTTCAGCGGCTGTGTGGTGCCAGACATTGGCCGGAGAAAGAGGGGTAGCCCCAGTGCATGGTCCAGGCCAACCGCATGGCTGGGAATTCCGTTTTGATGCTGTGTCGAGGACTGTGCTTTGTGTCGATGAAGGAGATTTGTATGCCAGGAGTGTCAAAGATGGCAGACTTTGTGAAACCATAATGGCACACATTTCAAAGTTCATGTAGAAATTAATAACAGCCAGTGGAATCATGCTGCCTTAAAAAGAAACATGTACATTACCATTATTTGCATGGCAATTCTGATGGTGTAATCAGATTTTCAATATCTATATTAGTTTAAAGTTTAGTACCTGACTGTAAATTATACAAGTAACACCCAGCAACGAATTTCCAAAATCTAAACAGTTCATCCGATTTTGTCGATCGATGTGTCTTTAGAAAGCTATTAGTGTAACCCTAATTGGTATGAATTACAGCATGAAACTTGAATAGTACATGAGTTATTGGAGGTCAAGTGTGGCCAATTAATATCAACCCATTTCTGCCTAGAGTAACATATATGTCACAGAACAGCCGGTCATTTTTTTTCTCTCTTTGGCAACAATGCCTGCATTTGGAGTGGGTATTGTTGTATGGCTTTTAGATAAGGAGGCTTTGTTGTTTATGTTTAGGCAGGCTTCAGTCAGTTGCAAGCATCAAGTGGTCAGTGACTGGTGCTTTGAGTATGGAAGACTTTCCTGAGTTAGATTATGTCTTGGCATAAGAAGTAAGTATAATTTTTTATCGCAAATTATAATACAATTTGCTTGAATTATGGTTGATTATAATGTTAAAAGTACTGAAATTTATGTTAATGGTTATCTACAAAATGCAATTCTTATTTTTGTGGTTCCAAATACAGTTTTAATTTTGTGTTGCATATATGTCACGCAAGGCAAAACAGTGAAAATAACGATTCGTTCTCTTCAGAGGTCTATCTCTCCATGAGATCCTGGCTGTTCTTGAAGGGGAGGAAGAAGATGCAACAGATATATTTATTGAACTTCCTGAAGCTAATGTGGATTCAGATGAAGATTCTGGGGAAGAAGATGGGGGAGGAAACGATAATTTTGGACCAAGGCAACTCCAGGCTGGTGCAGAAGTGGTTCCAGCAAGTAAAAACAAGTTAGGTAATGAACCTGAGATTAATTTCTCTCCTGATGATAAACCAGATGAACAGGACAAGTCACAGATCTTAAAAACGGTAATCAGAGATTGGAAAAAAGACGATCTGCGTAGTGTTAGTTCTATATTTCCTGAGAGTGATTATAGTAAATACAGAAACTTGTCTCCAGTTCAGTGCTTCAAATTATTTTGGAACGACGAAGTAATTGAATTTCTTCTCACTGAATCGACGAAGTATGCTTTGTTCAAGGACTGCTCGGATCCAAAAATAACATATGAAGAGATAAAAGGTTTTCTAGAAATTCTAATTCTTTCTGGCTATAATCCTTTACCTAGCAGAAGATATTACTGGGATTCTGGATTGGACATGAGAAATGAAATGGTCCACAGCACGATGAGAAGGGACAGGTTTGAAACAATTATGAGATTCATTCACTCGTGTGATAACACAAAAATAGATGCTAATGATAGAATGTGAAAACTTCGTCCATTAATAAATATGCTAAGAAAAAAGTTTGCTCTCCACTTTCAGCCTGAGCAAGATTTGTCTTATGATAAGAGCATGATAAAGTATTTTGGCAGACATGGATGTAAACATTTTCTGAAAGGTAAGCCCATTAGATTTGGGTACAAAGTATGGTGTCTAAACACAACCATGGGTTATCTAGTGGACTTTCAAATATACCAAGGAGCTGATCCTCAGAGGAATGAAAAATATGGGGAAGCATTTGGAAAATGTGCTGCTCCTTTGATTCAAATGATAAATTCTCTTCCTGAAAAGAACAAACATCTTCCCTACAGGTTTTATTTTGACAACCTGTTTACATCACAAACATTGTTGAATTACCTGAAGCAATGAGGTTTTGGTGCAACTGGGACTGTTCATGAAAATCGTCTGCCTAAAGAGTGTCATCTCATACCTTCTAACACTATGTCCAAAAGGAATAAGAGAGGAGATTTTGATTACATGAGCAGCAAGGAAAGTGGAATAATCGTTGCCAGATTGCTAGATAATTCTACAGTAACAATTGCTTCCACAAGCCATGGTATCAGTCCAGTCAGCACCGTTGCCCAATACTCTAGACAAGAGAAGAAAATAATACTTGCACCTCGACCTAATGTAATTGGAGAATACAACAAAAATATGGGAGGAATTGACCGAATGGATGAAAATGTAGCATTATATAGAGTGAGTGTCAGAGGAAAGAAATGGTGGTGGCCAATTTTTACATGGCTTCTAGATATCTCTATACATAACGGGTGGCTTGTTCATAGAAAGACTGGTATAAATATGCCTCAGCTGCACTTCCGGCGCTACATTGTGAAATGTTACCTGACTTCCAATGCTGCAGTACCAAGAGGTCCTGGACGCCCTACAGGTAATTCAAACCAAGGCAGAGTGTTGCATGATATTAGACATGATGAAACAAATCATCTAGTAGCCATGGTGCCACAGAAAAAAAGAAGACACTGTGCGGCAGAAAATGGCAAAGGAATACCAAGAACAATGTGCAGCAAATGTGATGTTGGTTTGTGCATAGGTTTTGTGCCGTATCACAGAAAGTGAGTACTGTTGCCTGAACTTGATGTAAATCACATACAGTTTATTATTTTACTTGCTGTCGTATATTCTGCCTAAAATGTATGTTCTGCCTAGCGTGACATATATGTTACGCCCTTTTTTGTTTCAATTATTGATTATTATTTTTTTGTTTTGAATGTTGTATTGCTTTTCTTTGATGACAATAAATACATAAATATCTAATTTGTAGAAATCAGAAGAAAAAAATAATTCAGATAGAAATGGGTTAATCGCGTCAGGCCATAAGTACTCCACAGTGACATGAAAAAATGGTAGCAACATGCTTATAAATATATTTATTCATCTGTGTCTTTGTTTATATCTGATATATACTATTCATGATGAAATTGGTCAAATATTTACTGTGTTTTAAAAAGCAAAGAGACATTAGGTTACCGGCCTACTTTTGGTTTCTATTCCTTTGACATATGTTTATCTGATTTGTTTATGTATTTAATAATGAGTATTAGAGAGTGTTTATGGTCCAGCCGTAGGAATATTTCTTTAATTTCAAGAAATTTAAATGAAAAGCCTGTATTTTGCATGTGTTTCAATATGTTTGTGAGTGTGCGTTGGCTTGGAGAAACGGCGGGAGCGCTCTAGCCAATCACAGTGCTCGTTAATGGGGAGACTGTATGGAAGTGGGGGAGGAGCATCAGGTCGCACAGGACACAGAGGAGTGCTGGACAGGAAAGCGCGATGGCTGGTCACAGGAAATACTGGCCGAGTGTTGAGGAGTTTGCGCGTGGTAGCGGGAGATAGAAATATTTCGCAGTGCCAACTTGTGCACTTGTGAGATTTCTATGGCTTCTGCAGTGAAGACGTAGTATGCATTTAGAAGTGAATATCTCGTGAGCTATGTCGTCGTCCATAACTAATTATGTGAAGTAGGAATCTATTATTTCCCTGTTATTCAACTTATATTTTATTTAATTGCTGGACCATCAACACCAATAAGTGTTTTGCAGTAATAAATAAATTGCCGAGGGATAGGAACCTTCGATCATTCGATTCATGTGTATATTCATATTGTATACTGTAGACTCAGCAGTATTTGGCTTGTAATGCAGCAACTATGTATCCCAGCCCCTACACAATGAAACCAGCCAAAACCTTTAATATTTCAGCTCTGAGTCAGAGGGTACATAGTTGAGAGCTAACACACCACACCATTTTATTTTTGAAAGCCCGCAGGTATCAAGTGAAATTTGTGACTAGATTGGGGACTTTTTGGTAGGGAGGACACAACATGTTATCTTGGATGGAGAGACATTATCAGATGTAGAAGTAACTTCGGGTGTGCCCCAGGGCAGTGTGTTGGGACCCTTGCTGTTAATGTTGTATATTAGTGACCTTGCAGACAATATTAATAGTAAAATCAGGCTTTTTGCAGATGATGCAGTCATTTACAATGAAGTACTATGTGAAAGGAGTTGCATAAATATTTGGCCAGATCTTGACAGGAATTCAACATGGTGCAGAGATTGGCAACTTGCTCTAAACGTTCAGAAATGTAAAATTGTGCAATTCACAAAACAAAAAAATGTAGTATCCTATGACTATAATATCAATGAGTCACCATTGAAATCAGCCAACTCATACAAATAACTGAGTGAAACGCTTTGTAGGGATATGAAACAGAATGATCACAAGGTTCAGTCATGGGTAAAGCAAGTATTAGACTTCTGTTTATTGGTAGAATACTGGGAAAGTGCAATCAGTCTACAAAGGAAATTGTTTAAAAATGACTTGTGTGATCCATCCCAGAATACTGCTCAAAAGTGTGGGACCTGAACCAGATACGACAAACAGGGGGATACTGAATGTATGCAGAAAAGAGCAGCATGCTTGATCATAGGTTTCTTTAATCCATGGGAGAGAGAGGCACATATACAGAAGAAACAGAACTGGAAGACTCTTGAAGAGAGGTGTAAATTATCCCAAGAAAGTCTATTAACAAAATTTCATGAACCGTCTTTAAATGATTACTTTAGGAATATACTACAACCCATACATATCGCTCACACAGGGATCGTGACAATAAGATTAGAATAACTATTGCACACACAGAGGCATCCAATCCATCATTCTTCCCTTGCTCCATATGTGAATGGAACAGGAAGAAATCCTAATAAATGGTACAATGAGACATATCCTCTGCCATGCATGTCATGGTGGTCTGCAGAGTATAGATGTAGATATTCAAACACACAATCATAGAGACCTAAACCCACACTGTGTTTTGGTTTCTGTGTGTGTGAATGTGTGTACACCTGTTAGAGAAAAAGCAAGAACCCAAAATCTAGTGTGAAAACTGTTGTCTGTTCCATGTTTCTGTGTTCCATACATCAGTCAGCTGCAAATGACTGGTTGCCTTTCCTTTATTTTCCATAATATTAACTCATGGGGTATAAAAAGGTGATCCCACCCAGCCAGCAAAAAGCAAGCTATGGTTGCAGCTATCAGGCTTCTCAAACTATATACATAAATGAAGATAGATACTGAACAATTGCAAAATGGTAGTTGATGAAAGCATTTTGATGAATCCATAAGTACATCTCCTTTAACTGATAAACAAATCAATACACTTCTCACATGAGTTGGAAAAAAAATGGCAGATCCCAACTAGAGTAAGGTAAGGATACTGCAAGCACTTTTTTCGAACAATTGTACATCCTACAAAAATGTGATGAAGGCAATTCGAGATACAATCAATCTGAAGGGATAAAAGTAGAACACAGATCAAATAAAAAGTGATGCAGGTGTCCTCAGATGGTGTTTCACTTTGTGAGGGAAAATAAATACAGTAGCATTATCAGAATTAACACAGTAGTTGGGATCCATATACTGCAGTAAAAAACCAAAGACATCCTGGGAATTGGTCTGTACTCTAGAAAATACCACTAGAATGGTCACTGATTGATGTAAGAGGTCTTTGGAATTTTTTTAAAAACCAAAAATTTTATATTGGAGAGATTGGGTTATTATGAATCCTAAGGTTACTATGCGGGGTATTGAAAAGTAACACAACACATTTTTTCTTGGCCAGTTTCAGCTGGAAAAATGCAGAAATTGTTGTGTGACATCATGGAATATTACTGCTTCAGTCTCTATAAATTAATAAAGTTCAGAGGAGTGGTGGTGCTACGTGTAGCCTTCAAAATGGCATCTGTAATAGAGGTGCATTCCAGGCAGAGAGCTGTCACTGAGTTTCTTTTGGCAGATAACCAGAGCACTGCAGATATTCATGCACATTTGGCAAATGTCTATAGAGCCCTGGCACTGAACAAAAGTATGGTGAGTCATTTGGCGAGGCACCTGTCATCATCACAATGAGGTCGCATAAACCTGTCCAATCTCCTGCATACTAGCTTGCCACACACAGCTGTGACTCCTGCAGTGTTGGAACATGTGTACACTCTCATTTGAGGTGATCAATGGATCAAAATCAAACACTTCACTGCACAACTGGATATTTCCATTGGAAGTGCTGACACACTTGTCCACAAGTTGGGGTATTCAAAGGTGTGTGCCCACTGAGCCCCCCATCACCCACCATCAACAGCAAAAGAGGACAATCTCTGTTGTGCTTGTATGTTATGAGGCTGATCATGACAATTTTTTGTTGACCATCATCACAGGTGATCAAACATGGGTTCATCACTTTTTACTTTTAACTAAAAACAAGATGGCAACTCATGGGGTGGTGCCACACCAACTCTACTCTGATAAAAATGTTCATAGCTGCACCATCAGCTGGTAAAGTCATGTGATGGTCTTCTGGGACTCTGAAGGGGTTATTCTATATGATGTCCTCCCTCCTGTTGCAATGATCAACTCTGATGCATATTGTGCAACCCTCAGGAAAATGAAGGAACAACTTCAATGTGTACGTCAAAATGTACTTCTCCTCCATGATAACGCACAGTCTCACACAAGTCTGCACACTCAAGAGAACCTCACAAAACTTCATTGGACTGTTCTTCCTTATCCATGCTACAGCCTGGATCTCGTACCTTTGAAATTCTATCTGTTTGGCCCAAGGAAGGATGCACTCCACGGGAAGCAATATGGGGATGAAGGGGAGGTTATTGATGCAGCAAGATGTTGGCTCTGATGTCAATCAGGAGAGTCGTACAATGTGGGCATACACACCCTCTCCATAAGGTAATGTAAAGCCATCATACTGAACAGAGGTTATGTTGAAAAACAGATATTTGTAGCCAAAAGAGTAGGGAATAATATGGTGTACTGCAATCCTGAATAGCACCAACCCCAACCTGCTTTCAGAAAAAACTTGCTGCCTTACTTATTGGGCACTCCTGTAACTTACCACTAATTTTATTTAGGCATTCTTCAACAAGTATAGTAGAGCAGATATTCACAATAATACTAAACGCATTTCTGAAAGACACCTTTTCAACTCTGAAATGTCACACTTTTTTCTTCTCTTCTAGAGCAGACAAGGATATTTGCTTTTTTTACAAAAAATAATGTGTATTACTCGAAGTTTAATCATACAAACAGTATTACAATTGATCTACTGTGTAAATCAATGTAGAATCAGTAAGCCATCACCAATCTTTTTTCTCCAGAGACAATGGTAAATGGCTGTGGCAAATTCCATTGCGTAGCAAGGAGAGGGTGTCCTTATGGGAACTGGGGATGTATCACAAGCACATACACTGCAGTCATGTTTAGGATATGTTGGGAGAGGTAAAAGAATCCATTAGCCAGCATGTTAGATGGGTTCATTTCTGCAACTTAATATGCACTGAATGAGGAACTGCTAAAGAAAAGATTGAAGACACTATTTTGATATGTTTCTAGAAAGGCTCCCAACCATCTTTACTGCAGAACAGTGCTGAAATAGCAAGTGGCATATTTTACCATAAACAGTGTGACTACAAATACAAATATACACAGAGACTGCTAAAGTCATAGTATTTCCCATTGCACTCATCATTGTTAAATCAGCAGTTACCAGTCAAGATAATCATTAATGGAAATCTGTGACAATTCTGTAATAAATTAAAAGTCTATATCCAGACTCCAGGAGGGGAAAAGTGCCCCCTTTTGTTCCCCCTTGCAGATGCCTATATTCATTTTATGCATGATGTCCTCAAAAAGTGCTAGTAACAGTAAACTATAGGTGAAAAATGGAGAGTACAAAGAAAAGTGTAGAGTCAGTGACATATGTACTGATGTCATGGAAGAGGAAGAGTATTGCTATGAATCACATGCAACAATATAATGAAAAACACTGTAGTTAATCTGAGTCAAATTTACTAATGATGAATGTTTCACGAGAGTTGACATTGTTGCCCCACCTATATTATCCTCAAAATTTACATTACATCAAGAATCGTCTTAGCAGTATTTATAAAAGAAAAACATACAATGCCAAAGAAAAGATAGCTATAGAAACTAGAGTGCACAAAATGGAAAGAGTGTTTCATATGACCAAAAATGTTTATAATAAAAAATCCTTGTCCTGGAACACGAAATTAAGACACTACCAAACAGTGGCCAGACCTGAAGCTCTCTATGCGGCAGAAACACTTAAACTAACAAGAAATGGAGATCTTGAGAAACTAGAGAAGGTCGAAAGAAGAATTTTAAGGAAAATACTGGGAGCTAAAAGAAACGATAATGCTGAATACAGGTTAAGACCAAACAGAGAGCTATATCTGAAAACGGAGAAACTAACTGATGTAATGAGGAAGAGGAGACTACAGTTTTTTGGACATATATTCAGAATGGATAACAACAGACTAACCAAGCGGATATTCACATTACTCAATAGCTACAAATCCAAGCCAGCATGGTTCATAGAGACTGAAAAGGACATTGAAAATGCTGGAGTTACAATAGACACAATAGAAAACAGAACACATTTCAGAAAGGCAGTTCAAAAGGCAGAATTTCAGGAGAGAAAGAAAATAACTAGACGAAAGTGGATTCAAGAAGAAAGGGAACAACACTCTAAAAGGATGAAGGAAATTTGGAAACTGAAGAAATCCAATACAATGAAGAGTAGCCAAAGTTGATTCATCGTACCCTCCAAATGGGTTATTCGAGAGAAAAAAAAGAAAAACTGTTAATTCTTACAAGCATTTATACACCATTTACTTATACCCTGCAAGCTACACTCAAATCAGAACTCTTCTTAGGTGTACACTAGCTTACAAGTTGTAACAAAACCAGAAATTTCAGCTGCAAAATCCATGCCTTTCACATGTTTATTTACCTATTTAACTTACAGTATTTACTTTGTGCTGAGTAAAATCATGTACAACAGACAAATTCCCTTTAAAAACCTAGGCCCTAAAAGTTCATATAAAAGCTAAACTTTCTTTTTGTGTTAATTGTATCAAAAGCCTTGTTTGTTTTGTTAGAGTGTATAAGTGGACAAGGAAAAACAATTCCCGGATTTTTCCAGGATCTCCCGGTTAAAAATTCATTTTCTCCCGGGTGAAAATACACTTTTTCCGTGTTAAGTGACAGTATACTTTCCCTCGGAACTGTAAAACTTATCCTTTTTTTTTTCCTTTATTGTGATTTTAATACCAGTAGAACAGGTAGGCTGGCAGCAGCACAATACGCCGCTCTTCAGCTAAAGATAGTACAATGATAAAAAGAGAAGACACATGGGTTGGAACAAAATGGCGGGGAAAAAACAGTAGCAACATGAACATAAAAAACATGAAGCCGTTCACACTCGATGACAATCCACACTACAAACTGTTGACACGAAGCACAAACACTGAAGATGTCGATGGCACTGGTGAACGATGGAGTGTGACGGTGAACACTGAACACTAAACACGACGGCACACACGAGACACTGATGGCGATGATCTCCGGCGCGTGAATGTCCACTTAGCGTGTGCGAGTCCGGGGACCTGTCAAGAGGGGAAGAAGGGTGAGGTGGGGGAGAGGGGAGAACAAGAATGCCAGTGGCTGAGGAGATGGGGGGAGGAGGAGAGGGACGGGGGAGGGGAAGCCCGGGGGAGGAGTGGGGAGAAATGGAGGAGGAAGGGAAGAGGGAGAGAAGGCTGGGAGGGTGCCCAAAGGAGCAAACACAGGAAGAGGGAGGGAGGATCAAAGTTGGTAGGAGGGGTAGATGGAGGGGAGGAGGGCATCATCAGGGATAGGGAGCTGGCGGAAGCCACCTTGGGAGAGGGTAAGGAGGGTGGAGAGATGGAGACCGGGTGGGACGTGGGAATACAGGCGCGGCAGCGGGCGAGGGCGAGGATGGGCGAGACAAGCGGGTGAGGAGGATCGAGTTTGCGGGAGGTGTACAGGATCTGTATCCTTTCAAGGAAAAGGAGGAGGTGGGGGAACGGAATGAGATCGTACAGGATACGTGTGGGGGAGGGGAGACGGATGTGATAGGCGAGGCGGAGAGCATGGCGTTCAAGGATTTGAAGGGATTTATAAAAGGTAGGGGGGGTGGAGATCCAGGCTGGACGGGCATAACAAAGGATAGGGCGGATGAGGGATTTATAGGTGTGGAGGATGGTGAAGGGGTCCAGACCCCACGTACGGCCGGAAAGGAGCTTGAGGAGGTGGAGTTGGGAGCGTGCCTTGGCTTGGATTATCCGGAGATGGGAGGTCCAGGAGAGTCGACGGCCGAGGGTGACACCAAGGTACTTAAGGGTGGGGGTGAGGGCGATAGGATGGCCATAGATGGTGAGATAGAAATCAAGGAGGCAGAAGGAAGGGGTGGTTTTGCCTACAATGATCGCCTGGGTTTTGGAGGGATTGACCTTGAGCAACCACTGGTTGCACCAAGCGGTGAACTGGTCAAGATGGGATTGGAGAAGGTGTTGGGAGCGCTGCAGGGTAGGGGCAAGGGCAAGGAAGGCGGTGTCATCGGCAAACTGGAGAAGGTGGACAGGGGGTGACAGCGGCGGCATGTCCGCCGTATATAAAAGGTACAGAAGGGGAGAGAGGACGGAGCCTTGGGGCACACCGGCGGAGGGAAAAAAGGTGTAGGAATCCGTGTTATGGATGGTGACGTAGGAAGGACGGTGGGACAGGAAGGAGCCAATCAGACGGACGTAGTTAATGGGAAGGGCGAAGGTTTGGAGCTTGAAGAGGAGACCGGAATGCCATACGCGGTCATAAGCACATTCGAGGTCCAGGGAGAGGAAGATTGCGGAGCGACAGGAATTAAGCAGTTTGGAAAGGAGATGAGTGAGGTGAAGGAGAAGGTCGTCGGAAGAGAAGGACGGCCGAAAGCCACACTGGGTAACGGGAAGGAGGCGGTGCTGGCAGAGATGCTGGTGGATGCGGTGGGTGAGGATAGATTCCAGGACCTTGCTGAAGACCGAGGTCTGATGGGACGGTAGGAGGAGACGGCGGACGGCGGTTTACCAAGTTTAAGGAACATCAGGATACGGGAGGTTTTCCACAGGTCGGGGTAGTAACCGGCGGACAGGACTACATTGTAGAGCCTGGCCAGGGTGGAGAGGAAAGAGACAGGAGCTTCACGAAGGTGACGGTAGGTGACACGATCGTGACCAGGAGCGGTGTTGCGTTTCGTGCGGAGTGTAGCAATGAGATCCTGTGTAGTGATAGGGGCATTGAATTCCGTAAAACATCCTTTGAAGGGATATGGTTTTATACAGCAGCATAGAATTTCCCGGCACTTTAGAAAACGAAACTCAGGGGGGAAAAGCACGTTTTGGAAAGATCTTTGATGTGCACCAACATGCACGCTGCATATTTTCGTATTATGAAAGTATAAATTCGAATTCCGCCAACTGAAAACGTTAATGGTTTAAATTAATATATATAGTGTTGCTACAAGAAAAGCAAAGCTTTCGCATATAATATTTGTCTCGAAGATTAATAGGCTACAAGAGAAGCTAAGCTTTCACATATGATGTTGATCTGTTTAGCGCATGTTACACTGTAAGATACATCACACAAATACACCAGCAAAATTTTTGATAATGACATAAATCTCTGATCTTCTGGGCTCGAAATTCTTCTAAATGGCTCGTCATCAGATTAGATTAATACTAGTTCCATGGATCATGAATACGATATTTCATAATGATGTGGAATGAGTCAAATTTTCCAATACATGACATAATTAAGTTAATTTAACAACATGATTAAGTTAATATAACAACTTTTTCATTTTTTGTTGTTTTTTAATTAAAAAAATTTTTTTTATATTTTTTTTGTTTTTTCTTTTTTCCTTAATTTATATCTAAAAATTCCTCTATGGAGTAGAAGGAGTTGCCATTCAGAAATTCTTTTAATTTCTTCTTAAATACTTGTTGGTTATCTGTCAGACTTTTGATACTATTTGATAAGTGACCAAAGACTTTAGTGGCAGTATAATTCACCCCTTTCTGTGTCAAAGTTAGATTTAATCTTGAATAGTGAAGATCATCCTTTCTCCTAGTATTGTAGTTATGCACACTGCTATTACTTTTGAATTGGGTTTGGTTGTTAATAACAAATTTCATAAGAGAGTATATATACTGGGAAGCTACTGTGAATATCCCTAGATCCTTAAATAAATGTCTGCAGGATGATCTTGGGTGGACTCCAGTTATTATTCTGATTACACGCTTTTGTGCAATAAATACTTTATTCCTCAGTGATGAATTACCCCAAAATATGCCATATGCAAGCAATGAGTGAAAATAGGCGTAGTAAGCTAATTTACTAAGATGTTTATCACCAAAATTTGCAATGATCCTTATTGCATAAGTAGCTGAACTCAAACGTTTCAGCAGATCATCAATGTGTTTCTTCCAATTTAATCTCTCAAAGAGTTGATTTTTAAAACAGAACAAACGCTCTGTGATTTCTGTAGTTCATCTTGCGTAGAAGTAAATTTACTTTGCAAGTAACGCCCTTCGGACGCCAATTCGCAATATTTTCCCGAGATCTGTTACAAATAGATTCATTTCAGCAGTTGCCAGATAGCGCCAGATAAGAGGCGTCACGGCGCTTGCGCAGCTACGGTGACGTAGGAAGCCCGCAAGTTCGTACGTGTAAAACATTAAAAGATCTTACATTATGTCATAAAAGAAACACGACATCAGAGGATACTCCAAGAGCGTCGAAAATTTCGGGAACCATACTAAAATACATAGTTCGCCTTACAGTGCACATTCGTATGTCCAGATTCCCAATGAGGTAGGCCTCGACCTGATATGGAGCTTTCAATGTGGTTTTCGGGACGTAAATTTTCTTGGAGTACCAGTACTGTATTAGCTCATGTTTGGTTCTTTATTATGGCATAATGCCATACGTGCTAAAGGATGAAAACGCGCAGTTGAAACGCAGCGAACAGATGAAATTAGCCAATAGTGTGGAATTAAACACTTCGTTTCAAATAAATTGACTGCCTCAGCAGGAAAGCTTTATAAAAAGCAAATTTCTTTAGCAAACCGACAAAAATAACTTTATTGTTACACAAGGCGATTAACGCTTGACTGTCAGAAAGGTGGAAATAAAATAAAATCTGAAACTGATAACATATTTTAGCCTACCGTAGTTATGTGAATGTATTTTAATTCACTTGATAGATCCCAGCAACAGAAACCCGTCTTGTTTTCATTTGACGTGAGAGCAGTAAACGAAGAGGAAACACAAAAATCACTAAATGTAAACAATACGGGTCACGTGGAGGCTATCCCCCCCACCCATAACTCAGACTGCTCCGCGCATTAGAACGTCAAGAATTTAAAGAAAAGACTTTTCAAAAATAAGTTCATTCTGTTCCGCACATCTTTCTGAAGAGTCTGATACATAAACTTAGTAAGTCTGATACATAAAACATATATCTTTGAGGAAATGCAAGACACGTTATTTGGTCTTAAGTGTGTAGTGCAGTGCCACGCCTCTTCAAACAATATTCTTATACTGCACGTCACTCTATTTCGCTCTGTGGAACTCAAACGTGTATATTTTGTAACGGATGCCATCAAACTATTTCAGGACAGTGGAAATTAAAATGTCCTGTAGTGCCTCTCCTGCTCCCAGTCGGCCGGTTTGACGTCTTGCCCCTCACTTAAAAAAGGAAAGAAAAAAAGAAAACTCGCAATTAATACTGGATAGGATTATTTGAAACCAGGAGAACAAGAACTCTTCAGAAAATCTGGACTCTTTATTGCCTGTTAGCTAATAACTTGCTCTTCTGCGTGACAAGATGAAATATAGGATACCTAAAACCAGTAAAGACAAGAGACAGGCAAGACAGTACACATTTCTTCAAACCTTAGGTCCTAGCGATTTTTCTATCTAATCTTGCTACAGCTTTACATGGCGTGCTTTCCTTTCTGCGAAAGAACTATTACCTTATCAAAGTTCGTCAACCGTTTTGCTATATGAAAAATAGAAATGTCGTTGTCTGATACTGAAAACGCTGTTAATGTAAATAGTACCCAAGACTGGTATGGTTTCTTGATCTGATAACGTCTATTTTTCCATTGTGTGCTGGATAAAACAAAGTAGGCCTTTCTAATATTGCAGCAACTGTAACACACCAAATAAGCGAGACTGTTTTGGCAATGATGATCATTTTTATAATACAACAGAATATAATTCACGCAATAGCAATACGAATACCTATTTGGCCAACTACAAGTAAAAAGCTTTACATTAGCAAATAGTTTCACATTTCATTTACATGCTCCAGTTTCTCATGCACGAGACCGAAAAGTAGAAGAACGAAATTTTGGAATCGTCATAGTCTTCCACAATTTGTGTGATGTCTCCCTTTCTTCTCCTTCCTCGTTCTAGCAAACAGTTTTGTCATCACTAATTCTGTAACTATTCCTACCACTGTCAAAACTCATTCTCCTGTTAACTTTACTAACCCTTCCACAATCACCGGTTTAGTTATCCAGCGATTATTCTCCGGTTAGGTGTTATTACGCGTTCGTACAATGCGTTTTCCGCGCTACTCCCAAAATGGAACTTAAGCGGCTGCTAGCCGGGGACTACAACTGGCCCTATCTCATGTAGCGATCTGGCCAAAAAATTTCTGTCAAAATTTCACTTTTTTGGATACACTGAGGAGATACGTAATCTTTCTTACCTGTTAGTCGTTTATTTCCACTCTGGTAATCTGAATCTATGGATTTTGCTAGTAATTTTAACGACACTGAACATTCGCGAACCGAATCAACCACATAACCAGCAGCAATTGGCATTCACCGGTTTGGCTTTATTCCGCTCAGCTCGTATAGCCCCGTCCCGTTTTGTCTGCAGGAAAGTTTATTTCTAGATGTGACGAGGATTCCCCTGGCAGAGACATCATGTACACTATGCACGCATTCAAAAATCAACTTATAAATCATTAAGAATTCAACTTAGAATGTGTTCAAAAACCAGCAGGCGAGCGTTTCAAAATCATATGAATAATCGATAGACCGACGCGCGCTGGATGCTAGGTGCTTTGTGAAACAAGGTTTTTTTCCACAAGAATGTGAATTTGCCCCCTTCCCCCGAAATTGCCGCCTGGTTCAGATACCCCGATTTGCCGCCACCCCCCACTAGATCCGGGCCTGCTGCGCACGCTTGAATCTGGCGGCTTGGGCGCGCCAGTCAAATTTTTCTGGGTACCCCATGTGGCTGGTTGCTGCTACTACTACTTACTCAGCCACAGTTCTGTAGGCAGTAGAGGGAGAAGGAACTACTCATACGCAACTCAACTGCGTGTCAGCGTGTGTGCATGAGCCCACTTGTTACTGATTAAATGAGTCTAATGTAAACAGTTATGACGTCACGCTCACTGGAGGCAATTTGTTGTTATGAAGCATTGCATAGTCTTCCGAAAGCCTTTGACACATTTTGCTGTTCACAGACGCTTGTATGAGTACTGTATTATTATATATGGCGCATTTCCTTTGCAATTTAAGTTTTATTTTCGTTTTTTTCTCTCGTTCATGTTTTAATGCTGCAGTAGCGGGATACAGTAATATCCTTTGTTACAGTATTGGTTCTTACCAGTCAAAATTACAAAAATTTAACTGAAAACTAAACCAACGAAAAATTCCCGGGTTTTTCCCGGATCACCCAGTTGTCCCGGGTCGTATACACCCTGTTTTTGATATATCGTATATTTTTTTGACTTTTCAGCGCCTCTGAAAAAGCATTTTGTGCTGCAGCTTCAGTTGTAACTTACATTTGAGCATTACAGAGCTTTAGTAGTAGTATTCTCGTTCTAAAAAGTCATTCACCCTAAATTTAAATGTACACACATGAACAATTCTGTAATAAAATTAAAAGCCTATATCCAGATTCCAGGAGGAGGGAAATGCTCTGCATAACTATGTCAACTAAATCTGCATTTGTGAGTTACAGTTACTGTAGTGTACATTACAACTATCGTACTGTGTTACATTTAGTTTGCCTTTTAACAAGAGAGTATGTTGTCTGCATTTGTCATAAATTAACACCATTTTCCTCTCCATAAGTGGTTATAACATTCCAGGAAGTCAGTTATTTATATCTCAGGTTTGCTGTTGCTTTAAAAGAAATCTCATTTTGCATACTAATTGCTTCAGTTCTTGTAATACTTTCAGTATAACACATACAGAAATTAGAAAAAAACAGCAAGCTTAGCTTGAAATTATTTTTTACTGTTGTGTAAAACATTACACCAGTTATAATACACGTCAACTGTGATTGCTGTTCTCAGGCACTGGATGAGCTAGTTGCTGTTCATAAGTAGCTGGAAATTGCCCTGCCTATCAGGCAACTGGAAGCTCAAATGATTGTGTGTGTTGAGAAGGCTACCAAGAGATGTGTGTCATAGATACCAAGGGCACCTCAAGTATTATTTCCTCCTATGGATACAGTCTCCTCTACAGGAGGTACAGGATCTATCATTCATCTGCTTGATTGTGATGGGCATGTCAGTGTAGGAAGCAATGACAATGGAGAATTCAGGGCATTACATGCAGTCCCCTAACCAACAAATTAAGAGGGCTATCTTCCACTGAAGCAGATTGAACCACTGAGACACACTTGACCTGTTGGAAAGCCTACCATGTCCCCTGTCAATGGGGGGGCAAACACAAAATGGAAGGATCAGCAGTTCAAAGTGTGACGAATGAGGAAACCTGTAGGGAAAGTGAAGAAAGGGATGGGGAGTATCAATTTATTCATTTAATATGTATGCCAGGAGGCTGCATTCAACGTATTCAAGAGGGCTGTTACCGTAACCATTGACAAAAGATGGTAAAACCAACACAAGATTGTGGTGCCCACTAGAACAAACAATGCCTGTTGGGGGCTCCCATATATGGTTGAGAAGACCAACTTTGTCCACAGAATTTCAACAAAGCTCACAATCTGCAGCATTGTGTCCAGAGCTGATGGATGCCTCGTGATTTTGAGTTGAGAATATGGCTAACATGGAAGCCAACTTATGTGTTTCTCTTTACCTGGTGCAAAAACAAGTTCTTTTTAAGGGAAAAAAGAGAGAGTTCAGTTTAAGAAATATATAAGCATTGTTGATTGACATCAGTGCTATTTCAGGAGTGACAGATTTTGCATCTTTTTGTGTTCAATTACTGAAAACAGTCAGAGGAAACACTACAGTCACCAATGTTAACATCACAAGTTTAAAGTGTGAACGAAAAACATTAACTATAATGGAAGTCCAAAAAGGTACACTATAGTCAGAAGGACGAACCATTGTGAGTTTCAGAACACAGCAAATCTAGCAAAAAACAAGAGAAAAGTGTCCGAGTTGCAAGAAAATCAAAATTTACAGTGAGAATATGTGCATCTCACATTATGTAATAGCAAAAGTGATTGAAATATGTAATGTGAAAAAAGAAAACGCATCAGTGAGCTTGAGTGTACAGCAACAATAACTTACCACGATTACTCATGTGTTTTGAAAAAAGCTTTTGTTCATGTGGAAACTGTTCAGTGAAGGGAATCATGTATTTTAAGTGCAAACTGACATCATTATAGCTTTGTGAACGCTAAACAAAAACAGAAAATATGGGTATGCACAAAATGTGATGCTTACATAGGCCAAAAGCTCATGAAGAAAGCATAAACAAAATTGTCACAATGTTAATTGATGAAATCATTGAGTCAAAAAATAATAGTCTTGAGATTAAGGGTGACAACATAGACTCACTATAAAGGAATAGAAAGGAAGACAACAAATACATCAATGAACAAGAACAATAATTAAAATGTACAAATCAAGAACCAAAGTACGATGTTCTGGATACATGTGAGGATAAAGAAAGGGCCAAAAACAATACAAATATGAAGAAAACAGCTGTAAGTAAAGAACAAAATAGGAAAGGTGTATATAAAGTCAACTGTATTAGGCCTGAACCGAATAAACAAAATGTTGCTGGTGACGAATCAAAATCACAAAGAAAAAGTACGGCATTAAACACATGCAAAGTTGGAAACAAAGGGACAGTGAGTATTCTGGATGACCATCATGGATGTGGTATAACCAGAATCATTATAAGAAACTTTAGTGTAAAGCTCTTTAGCTTTATTAAATGTGGTAATATGTCAGCTGAAATAGTGAAGACGACAAAATCCTAAAAAGCAAGCAGTTTGAATTTGAATGATTTTATTGTGTTAATAGGAGATTCTGATGACATACAGAGACCAATCACATATGGCTGTCACAGCTGTAAAAACCGCCTGGAAAACCAAAAACACACAAATGTGATAACTATAAACATTCCATAACAATGGGATTTACCATCATAGTTGTAGGTTAACACTGAAATCTGCAGCACAAACCTGCAAATAAAAAATGAGTGTAGCACTTTTAAGAATATACAAAATGTAGACATAAGCAGTTTAGGATGACGGTTCCATACAAAGCATGGACTACACCTCAACTAAATAGAAATACAGTTTGTGGCAATGAAAATAGTCTCTGCTGCAGGACAACTAACGATCACAGGCGAAAACAAAGCAGCAGGTAAGCAGTTGCCAATTACTAACAGGATAACAAGAAAATGAAGAAGTGAGATGAAAACACCTTCAAAAGCAAGGACTATATGTACTGAAGCAACTTTTACAAATTGCAACAGGCAATTAATGCTAACACCATCAAGACGACACTTTGTCCCTGACAGCCATCAATCAGACAAGGACAGTACACAAAATATATCTGCCAATGAACAAGTGAGTCCTCTAAAATCTTTGGCAGAAAGCAATCTAAACTCCAAAAGCTCCAGAGAAGAATCAAAATCAACACTAGCAGCACCGGAATGCACCCAGAAAATGTGCATCAGATCCAGAAAAAATATAGCAAAATTATTAACTGGACTAGCAGCAGCAAGCAACCAGAGAATGAAACAGAGACCAGGAAGATCCACAATACAGGATGAGGAAACCGTGTGGAGAGATCCATCCCATATGTAAGTCACAGGTCTCAGCCTAAAAATGATCAGTGTCATTATATTTATAAGAAATCCCCCTTCTCTGCAAAAAAAGAAATAGCATCATCAGGTTTAAAATGTCCAAAAATTGACAGACATAAAGCACTCAGTGCTGCAAATCAGTATGTGCAGCATATGGAATAAAATAATAGAATTAGAAAATTATTGTAGAAGTAAGAAAGTGGATATAGTTTGTGTATGGGAACACTGGTTAACTGAATCTGAAATTAATGTTTTGGGTCCTCAAGGATATGTTGTGGCCAACATTACGTGTAGGAAAAAAAAAAAAAAATAAATAAAAATGGTGGAGTTGTCATGTTTCTCAGAGACGGTGTGAAATCCACAAACGTTGATGTAAGCCAGTTTCGTTCAGAAGTAGATTGTGAGTTCAGCTGCATAGACGAGAATATGATAGTTCTACGTCTCTATAGCTCTCTAAATGGAACAGTAGAGGTATTCCTGGAAAATTTTGAACTTGTGAAAAAAGAAAATCAAGCAAAAAAGAAAATACAGCTATTGCGGTGACTTCAATATAGAAATGTCAAACTCTGGCAAGCAAGTGTCAAGAACTTGTTTGAATATCTTAAGGTCATTAAATTTATTCTGTACAAATAAAAGTGCTACTCATAAAGAAGGCTGCTTTGATAGTATTATTGTTAGCCTCTCTAGTGAGATTTTTACTGTCAGTCATGCTGATGAATGTTTTTCTGACATTGAACCATTACTTCTCACACTCTACAGCAATACCACATACGACAAAAATGAGGTGACTTGGTTGAGAGATCAGAAACATGAGATTGTGAACTTGTTTGCTGATAGACTGAGTAAGTTATATAAAACGAGACTTTTTATATGAAACACAGATTGGACAAACTAATGTAGAAACTGTGTTTGACAGATTCTTTAGCAAATATTGAAGTGTGGTACACTTGTTCACCCCCAAGAAAAACTAAGTTCAAATGTAAGGCTAAAAAAAGTTAGCAAATTGGTATACTAAAGAACTTGAAAACATTAGGGAACAAATGTTCTTATTGCGAAATGCATATAAAACGAACTGTGAGAGTGACACTAAACTGGCTGATATAGATTATAGAAAGTATCTGAAGTATTAAAATTTATAAAACTAAGCTGCTTAACGAGAAAAAATTAGCGTATGAAAGGTTCATAGAAACTGCACTGTGCAAAGCAGCATGGTAGATTTGAGACAAGAACACTTCCCTAACCATACACAGAAAGTATCACTTGAACCAGGTCAACTGAGTGACTTCTGTGTCTTCAGTGAAAGAAACCAGAAACAGAATATACTTGAGCAATACATCTGCAAGAGAACTACTTGGTAAGCAGCCGCCAGTGAAATAGCCTTTTCAGTGGAAAATTACCACATCTACTGATGTAATAAAACTAGTAAAAAGATTCTCCAACTATAAAACTATAGAAATTACTGGCTATGCAACTACATTGTCAAGGAAAATATTCATTTTATCTGTGAACCATTGTTGTTTGTTGTTGTTGTGGTCTTCAGTCCTGAGACTGGTTTGATGCAGCTCACCATGCTACTCTATCCTGTGCAAGCTTCTTCATCTCCCAGTACCTACTGCAACCTACATCTTTCTGAATCTGCTTAGTGTATTCATCTCTTGGTCTCCCTCTATGATTTTTACCCTCCACGCTGCCCTCCAATGCTAAATTTGTGATCCCTTGATGCCTCAAAACATGTCCTACCAACCGATCCATTCTTCTAGTCAAGTTGTGCCACAAACTTCTCTTCTCCCCAATCCTATTCAATACCTCCTCATTAGTTACGTGATCTACCCACCTTATCTTCAGCATTCTTCTGTAGCACCACATTTCGAAAGCTTCTATTCTCTTCTTGTCCAAACTAGTTATCGTCCATGTTTCACTTCGATACATGGCTACACTCCATACAAATACTTTCAGAAACGACTTCCTGACACTTAAATCTATACTCGACGTTAACAAATTTCTCTTCTTCAGAAACGATTTCCTTGCCATTGCCAGTCTACATTTTATATCCTCTCTACTTCGACCATCATCAGTTATTTTACTCCCTAAATAGCAAAACTCCTTTACTACTTTAAGTGTCTCATTTCCTAATCTAATTCCCTCAGCATCACCCGATTTAATTTGACTACATTCCATTATCCTCGTTTTGCTTTTGTTGATGTTCATCTTATATCCTCCTTTCAAGACACTGTCCATTCCGTTCAACTGCTCTTCCAAGTCCTTTGCTGTCTCTGACAGAATTACAATGTCATCGGCGAACCTCAAAGTTTTTACTTCTTCTCCATGAATTTTAATACCTACTCCGAATTTTTCTTTTGTTTCCTTTACTGCTTGCTCAATATACAGATTGAATACATCGGGGAGAGGCTACAACCCTGTCTCACTCCTTTCCCAACCACTGCTTCCCTTTCATGCCCCTCGACTCATATAACTGCCATCTGGTTTCTGTACAAATTGTAAATAGCCTTTCGCTCCCTGTATTTTACCCCTGCTACCTTCAGAATTTGAAAGAGAGTATTCCAGTTAACATTGTCAAAAGCTTTCTCTAAGTCTACAAATGCTAGAAACATAGGTTTGCCTTTTCTTAATCTTTCTTCTAAGATAAGTCATAAGGTTAGTATTGCCTCACGTGTTCCAACCTTTCTACGGAATCCAAACTGATCTTCCCCCGACGTCCGCTTCTACCAGTTTTTCCATTCGTCTGTAAAGAATTCGCGTTAGTATTTTGCAGCTGTGACTTATTAAACTGATACTTCGGTAATTTTCACATCTGTCAACACCTGCTTTCTTTGGGATTGGAATTATTATATTCTTCTTGAAGTCTGAGGATATTTTGCCTGTCTCATACATCTTGCTCACCAGATGGTAGAGTTCTGTCATGACTGGCTCTCCCAAGGCCATCAGTAGATCTAATGGAATGTTGTCTACTCCCGGGGCCTTGTTTTGACTCTGGTCTTTCAGTGCTCTGTCAAACTCTTCACGCAGTATCTTATCTCCCATTTCGTCTTCATCTACATCCTCTTCCATTTCCATAATATTGTCCTCAAGCACATCGCCCTTGTATAAACCCTCTATATACTCCTTCCACCTTTCTGCCTTCCCTTCTTTGCTTAGAACTGGGTTGCCATCTGAGTTCTTGATATTCATACAAGTGGTTCTCTTCTCTCCAAAGGTCTCTTTAATTTTCCTGTAGGCAGTATCTATCTTACCCCTAATGAGACAAGCCTCTACATCCTTACATTTGTCGTCTAGCCACCCCTGCTTAGCCATTTTGCACTTCCTGTCGATCTCATTTTTGAGACGTTTGTATTCCTTTTTGCCTGCTTCATTTACTGCATTTTTATATTTTCTCCTTTCATCAATTAAATTCAATCTTTCTTCTGTTACCCAAGGATTTCTATTAGCCCTCGTCTTTTTACCTACTTGATCGTCTGCTGCCTTCACTACTTCATCTCAACCATTAACCTTCATTTTTAACAAATGTCTCCAGTTCGGAATTTTCCTTGCCTCATTAAAAATTTCAAAAGATATACCAACTTTCAAAGAAAGACAAAAATTTCCCCGAAAATTATCGACCAGTCTCAGTAGTTCCAGTAATTTCCAAAATATTTGAAATTCTTATATACAATCAATTAAGTTATTGTTTTGAGGAAAATAACATCCTTTTGAACAAACAGTTTTGTTAGAGACAAGGAAAAATTACCCCTTCAACAGTTCTTGACATTGTAAACCAGATAATCACTGCTTTTGAAAAATTTGGATAAAGCCTCACTGGTTTTATGTGACCTAAGTAAGGCCTTTGATTGTACCCCTTATGAAATATTGCTTGAGAAACTCGAATTTTATGGAGTACAAACTACAGAACTAAAAATAATTGCTTCATGCTTAAGCCACAGAAAACAATATGTTCAGTGAGAAATAGATATTCTGTATGAAACTAGTAGAGGCAGGGGTACCACAAGGTTCAGTGCCTGGATCATTCTTCCTCATAACTGCCATCAATGATTTGCCGCATAATGTTCCTCAATCTGTGGTCTGCTATGCAGATGACACAACAGTAATTGCAACTCACCAAGACACATCAGCATTACAACAAATGTCATTGGACTCACTAAATGCTGCAGTAAAAGATGCAGAATCTTATGTTAGGACTATCTAATGATATAGGAACTAGAACAGTTGAACTTTTAGGATTCCATATTGACATTTGCAAAACAATATTATGGGTAACATACCTAAGGTGGAAACAGAGATTTAGTTACTCTTAACTACTTAAGATTGACATATTTTGGATTGTTCCAGTCCCACATTTCTTACAGCCCAAAGGAAAAATTAAAATGGATATACCAACTCATATACTAGTTAAAACAGGCCATTCACGCACAGTCAGCTCCCTAAAAATCCTTAACAAATTACCACCCTCAGCATGGTCCACGACTTCTAAATTATTTCAAACAGAACAATATAGTTGGCTGACTGAAAATCCATTTTATAATATAACAGAATTTTTTGATGAAAAAACGTGAAGATATGTTAAAATTTAAAATATATGGCTAAATGTTTGTAGTGGGTAATTCACTATAAATGCTTGTAATTCTGTATATAAGTATAAATGTCTGCGATTGAGCACATAATAAAGGACACTAAAAGTATCTTAAAACTTAAAGTGTATAGTTAACATCTGTAATTGTGTATAATTAAACATATCAGGATTATGTATAAGACATATAGCCTATTCTGTTATGTTAATGGTCAATGGCAAATAAACATGAAAATAAAAAGTTGAATGAACTGAATGGGAGGCCTGAAGCAGAAACTGGTGGCTCCTATGGAAAGATAACCTGCAATTTACTAAACTTGCATCAGAGCACAAGGTACAGAAAACAGATTAAAATCCAAAACTGATTCTCAGAAAAATTTAAGTGTATATTGAAAGGACAGACTAATGGTAAATTGAATACCTCATCATGACATCATGTATATTGAAGAAATTTACTTCATGCATAATGTGCCCAGGAACAGGGCACCCCAACCCCAACTAATTGGATAACAGGATACATCAGTATTTTGTGATGCACCTTCACATATCACTTCAAAAGGTGTACTCTTGAACATTTTTCTCTGCTTTTTCAGACCACCAAGTGGTTGATTGTATGCACTGCTGTGTGATTCGTCATGGACTCTGTTGTTGTTACTGATGCACATTTTAAATAATATGTGAATTTGTTGCAGTGGACAAGAATGTCATCAGCTGATAATTGGATCATTCTACCAGTCACCAGACTTAACCCCCCTCCCCCCAGATGTATCTGACAACTTAGAGAAAATTTCAACTTGCTAGGACATATATTCCACAATCATACTGCCATCATTGGAGGAGACTTCAATTATCCAATGATCAAATGGGATAATTACAGTTCTGTAAGTGGTTTACATGACAAAACACCCCGAGTACCGGTAACAATACTAAAGGCCTTCTCTGAAAACTACCTAAAACAGGTAGTTTGTAAGTCCCCTCATGATGGAAATATGTTGATTTTAATGGCAACAAATAGACCTGATTCTCTTGATGATGTCCATGTTGAAACTGGTATCAGTAAGAGTGATGTGACTGTAGCAATATGAATTACAAAAATGTAAAAGGCAACTAAAACAAGTAGATTTGTGTGTTCAGAAAACTAGATACAGAGGCATTCATGTCATAATGAGAAACACAAAATATTTAACTTTGAACTGGAGCATTCACTCAATATGTACCTAGTACAAAAGTTCATGATGGGAAGGACAATCCACAGTAATAGTAATTCTAAAGAAACTTATAGATTACTGAACTATATGTGTGAAAGCATTGGACAGCAGATAGATGGTGAATGAAACACCTTTTATTCTCAAGAGGTTGGTGTGTAAAACATTCAAAAACTTCTGTAACAGAATATTATTGAATATTTCACAAAACCCACACAATTCTGGTCGTATGTGGACTGTAAATAGTACCAATGGTAGTGCCCAGAGAGTTGCAGATGTCACAGGAACTGAAACTGGCAATAAGGAACCAATGCAGAAATGCTGAACTCCACCTTCAAGTGATGAATTCTTCTTGGGCTTCCATCCAGGTGCTTGCATTCAAATTCCAAGATGTTTCGATGAGTGGCATTCTCATAATCTTCTGGCAGAATTTGAATGCAGCAACCCAGATGGAAGCACAAGAATATTTTATAAGCAGTACACACTGGGACAGCCTACATTCCCCTCTTTCAACATTCCTTTACAAGTGAAAATCTTGGGTGTGTAGCCCCAATTTAATTATTGCACCACTGTAAAAATGAATGATACAGATTTTAACAGTCCAAGGGCCTGATAGAAATCATATTGATTCCATATGGCATCTGCAGCTGAGCTAGCCAATCTTTTGATCATAATGTACTGTTGACTGCTCACACACACACACACACACACAAAACAGTAGCTGGAAGGAAGTTCAGGTCAAACCTGCATACAAAAAGGGCAATATTAAGTAAGCCATAAAAATACTGTAGAATATACTTGAATCCATCTATTGTAGAAGCTTAGATCATGTTCTGAGCTCAAATGTGGTGAGATATCTTAAACAGAATGTCCTCCTTCGCTTCGCCCACCACAGGTTTTAAAACATTGGTCATACAAAACACAACTCCAGCTTTTCTCATATGAAATCCTGAAAGATATGGATTAGGAAAGTCAGGTAAATGCAGTATTTCTTAACTTCTGAAAATCATTTGATTCAATAACACACCTATGCTTTTTACATATGATCATATGGAGTATCAAGTGAAATTTGTGACTTGCTTGAGGATTTCTTGGTAGGGAGGACAACATGTTATAGTGGATTGAGAGTCATTGACAGATTTGGAAGAAACTTCAGGAACAGCCCCAACAAGCATGTCAAAACTCTTCCTGTTCCTGCTTTATATTAATGACCTTGCAGTCAGTAGCAGTAAACTGGGATTTTTTGCAGGCTATATAGTTACCTATTATGAAGTACTACATGAAAATAGCTGTACAAATATTCAATCAGCCATTCGTAATATTTCAAAGTAGTGCAAAGACTGGCAACCCACACTAAGTGATCAGCAATGTAAAATTGTGCACCTCATAAAACACAGTACCCTCTGATTACAGTATTAATTAGTCATAATTAGAATAGGTCAGCTACTACAAATATGTGTGTAATAATTTGTAGGGAGTGAAATGGAACAATCATATAGGCTCACAGTCCTAGGCAAAGAAGGTGGCAATCTCTGTTCCAGGGGCAGGATACTAGGAAAATACAATCAGTGTACAAAGGAAACTGCTTACAAAACAATTGTGTGACCCATCCTAGAATATAGCTCATGTGAGTGGGACCCATGTCAAATAAGACTAATGAGGGATATTAGAATGTATACATTGAATGGCAGCGTAATTGGCCACAGGTTCATGTGATCCATGACAATGTGTCACTGAGATGGTAGAAAAACTGACACATGAAAATACATGCAAACTATGCTGTGAAACCCTATTTAACAGAGCTTGAAGAACCAGCTGTAAGTGAGGAGTCTAGAAATACACAACAATCCTCTCACCTGTAAGGACTTGAGTAGATTAGACTAGTTACTGCACACACAGAGACATTTAAGCATTTATTCCTCCCACATTCCACATCAGAGTGGAATGAGAAGCTCTAATAAACCCTCCTCCATGCACTCTGCAGTTGTTTGTAGAGTATAAATCTAGAAAAGTAGCAATGTTGAGTTATAACAATATAGTACCTAACTCTGTGGGCACATGTATAGATATGCATGTGCAGGCGGAACATGCAGGCCAGAAACCTCATTGTTCACTAGAGAAATATACCATAAAAAGTTTAGGGACAGAGTGACTGGTGGACTTTAATAGGTGCTAAAGAATTTAATCAGAGGGAAATAAGACATCCTCAGCAGCTCAAATAATTGTGATTAAATGTGCAGTAGAGACTTACAATCTGAACTGCTATTACAAAAGCTGTAAATTATTGCTGTATTAAAAGCCAAATGAGAGATGTAAATAAATAGTAGTGGTCTTTGGTTAAATGACTATAAATATGCGTGCAAGTCATGCCAACATTTTTTACCATTAAGTTTTTATACAGCAGTAACCTTCCGAAATTTAGCTTCTTGGTATTGTGAGGAGCAGGACTTCTGTGTTATTTGACATGATAAACAAGAGAAGGGGCGTAATCTAGTAGGATGCATTTTTTCTAGTATTATGTATAAACTGGACTGTCCAAGCTCCAGCCTAAATCTGTGATACAGCAGTTTCAATCTAGCTTGCTCTATGTATCTGGGCGTGTGACGGGAGATCTACAGGACAAGATAGGTCTAAGTGTTGGGTGGAGTGGCTAGGAGCTAACAAAATAGTGTTCCAAACTGGGTTTGTTTTGTCATTAGGTTTTAATGGCTACAGTCCCAGTTCCAATGATTTTGTAAGTCAAAGTTTACCTAAAAACAGAGCACTTTAGAAGCTTAGGTTTATTATTATAAGGCCTAATGCCCATGAAACAAAATTCTCCAAATGTGAAAGCTTACATTGTATGATGAAATGCCTTCAAGGAAGAATGTGTCAAGAAAAGTTAAACTTTAGGAATTTAGAGAGCTTGTTTGCTTATATCTCTCAGCTTTTTGCTATGATGCATGCACACCTAACAATGAGTTTTCTGAGGGTGAAGAGAAACTTCATTTCAGCAGCTGCACACTACATGTACAATCACACAAAATCAGCGCGGTTCCGAGAGTGCACCAATTGCGTGCAATGCAACCTGGCAGCAGTGATCTGGAAATTAATGGAACTACACATTTTCCTTGGTAACATGTTGTGTAATGATATATGGGACATTGACAGTTTAACACGCCGAACCCTGGGAGAAGACTGTGCAATATCAGTTAGTATAACTGATATTGCACAATCTTCTGCATAACGATAAACTTAATAATTTGCAAATGAAGAAAGTGACTTTTCTACTGTCATATATGGATCACTGATATTAAATAGGTATCACAGTTTTGTCTAAGAATCAAATAGCCATGCTTGCCAAATAAGCAAACCATGCAATTGCATCTTGTAGAATACCAATGGAATTCAATGTTGCCAATCTCTCTCCCTCTCTTTAACCTTAACCAACTGTCAGGCTTGGTGGTCTAGTGGTAAATGTGCTTGCCTGCAAACCAAGAGGTCACAGTGTTGAATCCCAGTCTGATCACAGATTATTCAGTTTTTGTTTTAACCCAGCCTTCACCTCTCAGTGATCTGAGGAGTCACCAGAAATGACAGATGGTTTGGATTTGTCGTAGGTCCCCTTTACCCAGTCGGATAACTAGGGTAGGTTAGGGACATGCAAGTCGCTGAAGTTGCATCCAATTGAAAGAGTTGCACCAGACTTTTGAGCCACATGAAATAATAATAATGATTATTATTATACCTCAACCAGCTGCAGATGAAACACACCCAGACTCAGCAAAGACACTGCTTAGCAGTAAACCATCTAACAGCAACTTAAAAGGTGAGAAGAACGCTTTCTCAAAAATTCTGATTAAGACATTCCAATTCTTCCACAAGATGTGGGTAATGCTACAGTGGTGATGAGGAAAGAAGACTACCACATTAAATTTGGGATATATTGCACCAACAAAGATACAGAGAGCTTCCACAACATCTGAACTTAGTGCAATGAACAAGCTAATAAAAGCTGCCTCCAATTTCTCCCACTGATAAGAAGTGTCTCATTAATCAGAAGCACTCCCACTAGTTTATGAATATGTCACAAACCTGGCATTCCATTAAGAACTATGGGATTGCCAAGCACTTCGCCATTCTCCTGCAGCTACTGGTATGAAAAACTGATCATTTTACCAAAAAATTAAACTCGTGCAGGTTGAATCCAACAAACATTAGGGTCAATTTTGACGTTGAATAACTCTTTTTTTGTTCCTCTTAATAAAGTGATATTACACTTGGAAATTACTTTCACAAAGGATATGGTAGATCTCTCTAAAAACTGTCCCACATACCCTAAACTTCAATGGAACAATAAATTCCATGAAGAAACTGATGACATGACCACGGGAGACAGCCCAGTTACAATGAATTACTATATGGAAAAATGTGAAGAAACAGCTCTTCAGACAGCCAAAAATTGAACCCTTGTTGGTTATGAGACTGGTATTTTCATGATTACCTTAAGGGGAAAACTCTAAATTTTCAAAATGACAATTGTATTATAAAGTTTACAGTGAGAAAAAGTCAAAATTCATTGTTGGATGTAAAGGTACATAGAAAATCTGATGTAATTTTAAGGCTGAAGTCTACAGAATGCCCACTCAAATGTAGAGAAGCCTTTACAAAACTTTCATTCACTATACCAAGCAGAAATTGGTGTACCAGACTAGAATATGCAACACAATCTACTTGGAATAGAGCTCCATCATTTAAGAACTGACGACCTGGATCTTCTAGTGAAAAAGAACCAACCGGAAAAGCTTTTCTCCCATTCATAATCATCATCAAAGATGGTAAAATTAGAGAATTAAGAAGAAACGGGTATTGATACAGTGTTTAAACCACAAAAATAGGAGTGTGACTATTTGAAACCTGTAAAGGACCTACACATGCCACTTACCACAGTAGAAGTATATAATATCCCTTCCCCAGGTGGACAAGTGTACACAGAAACTACAAAAAAATGCATTATCATGCAACTTATGGAACACAAGGGCAATTTTCGTCTGGGAAATACAGATAAATCTGCAGTAGCAAATCGTGCATTGGGACCAGGGAACTACGAAATTTGTTACTCCAATACTGTGGTTTTATCAGGCTCCAATCATTACCACACTATGATGTGGAAGGAGGCCACAGAAATTCAAAGCCATAAAAACAACTTTAATAGAATAGGAGGAGGATTGAAATTAGACCAGTTGTGGACCTTAGTGCTAAATAAAGAACACAATGCCACTATGAGCATCATAACACACACCAGGGTGACAGACCTTGGGCAGCAGTCTGTCATGACCCAACTGTAGTGTAGACTGTATAGAGTTTGGCTTGCTGGGGGCTGTCTAAATTTGTAGCTGCCATCTATAGATTGTTAACTGAAATCTAAGTAATTATGGAACTGGCATCTCCATCACCAGGAGATGAAACATTAACCACAGAAATATGCCTCAGACCACACATTCCAGCTAGTATGCCTGCCTGGGAGCAGTAGTGTAGGCACAGCCAGAAGTGGGTGGGCAATCTTGCAGCCGGGCTATAGCATATGCAGTCACGCTCCACTGGTTGAGATAAGCAGACGAATTGAAAAGCACTTGTGACTAAAGATTTAGCCACAATGGCAGCACTGTCATGTTTATGTTTGAGAAATAGGGAAAGAAGGTAGTAATAGCATACAACCCAGTATTCTAACAAACATAATGCTGTCACAACTACATGCCAAAATGTTATTGCCCTAATTAGCAAAATTAAATGTAGACCAAACTTTTTGTTTAAAGAGACTCCTCTGCTTTTTTTTGCCAGCACATATTGACAGTGTAGTATGAATCCACTTTTCCTCCAAAACCAATTACCAGTAATTTTTGTGTTTCACTTTATTGTAGAAAATAATGTTGTTTGCCTTTTTTAAATGTACAATATCTAGTTCACAGATATTAACTCTTATTCTGCCACTTTTAAAACAAAGCTCATAGCTAAAATAATTTTCCTCACAAGGGGAGGATGCAAGGTAATGGAATCGAAAGCAGAGTGAATGGTGATGTAGTTAATGGTGTCAGTTATCTCAGACTAAAGCTGATGTTGTGCCACTTTCTGTACAGACAAAATATCAAAGCATGGGTAATGTTAGTCTGGAACTCGTGGGTTATATGGTTTGATGCAAGTTATTTCATTTCTCTCAGCATCAGATTTAGATTACACACTGGTTTCGTGCTACAAAATTAACATGAAACACCAATCATTATTGTTGAATGTTAATCACGCCATATTCCCTTATGTTTATTGAAAACTTAATGCCAATATTGCATGGTATCGTTGTTATAAAGCTCACAGTGCAAAAACAGTTTATGTTACCAATGTTTCTATTACTAATCTCAAAATAAAAATTATAAATCTTACCAATAAATAAATTAGTGTGTTCCTGCTGCATATTACATAAGAAATAAATGGTAATTTATGTCTTTGTCATTTACTTTGTAACCAATGTCATGTGGGAGATTATCAAAAGTGAAAGCAGGGCAGGGATAAGGCAGGAAAATAAAATGTGTTTTGGATTAGGATCAAACTGATGCCAAACAGCTCATGGCTGTGTCGAGATCAGAACACTTTACACTCCTTGAACTACACAGCCATCGGTCACCAGCCATACGCCATCCTTCACATAACGCCAGTTGCACACAGAGTGGGACTATTAATGTACTTATCAAGTGTCATTTTCTTACTTTAGGTTCTAGTATTTAATTTGCAATTACGTAACGGATTTTGCATGCTTAAAAATTATGACCATAGTTCGAGAGTTGTAAAATAGACTCTTAAGTGTAAAATAGACTTGCAAGTGGGTTAATAGAGGGGTGAAGGCAGCAGAGGCAGTTCAGAACCTTGTAATCGTATGTGGAGAGAGTGCCTTTTGACAACTCACATCAGGAAAGAATTTTATTGTTTCTAAAAAGATCGTTCGGGCATAAATGATGTTCCATATTCAGGAAGTCTCAATAGGGTAAGACCATTCATGTGTCATACAATATTTGCATTCAATAGGGGAGGTTCAGAAGTTGAGTGTAGAGTACTGAGTGGTCTAATTCAAAGCAACAAAAGTCAATGGGTTGACTGTTACTGTACTTTTGCTTGAGCATTATCAGTCTGCCCACTGAATAATTTCTATGCAATATTGTTACTGGTGGTGAGTTATGACACTTTTATGTTAACTTTCTCAGAAAAAATTAATGGCTGAGCAGTAACAAGTGACGTACACACAAGCACAGGTCAGTGTGAACATATTTTGCATCTGTTGGCTGAAAACGTGTGCTGTGCTCTAGCAACTCCTCCCTTGGTTGTGTCCACCAACAAATGAGATACATTTCGGTCACAGAAAAATGACAGACAGAACTGTATCGTGTGTGACTACTACACAATAATAAACTCTGCTGATTTCCAAAATAAAACTATCTAGGATGCTGTTTGGGAAGTCTACTCTCTCTCTCTCTCTCTCTCTCTCTCTCGCACACACACACACACACACACACACACACACACACACTCTACTCAAACAAATGTCAAGAAAATTTGTTTCCAGAAGAAATGCACTTCAAACCCGGTTTGGCAATATCTGTAACTCAGAATGAGTCCACTTCTACTGGTGTGAAATTGGTGAACTACCTGAGCACTGTCTAGGAGTTTTAGATAATGTGAAAGAATATATTTTTAAGATTGATAAATGTTTGCTGTTGTGATAATCTATTGACATAAAACACTGTCAAAATATGCACTGTAGAAATACAAATGAAATACAACTTACCATGATAACCTAACAACAAAAGCCTATTTTAGTGAAAAAGTGAAGTAACACAAGTGTGCCTATATCAGCACAAATTGTTAAGATCCGCTTTGGGCTTCGAAACGGCCTGTGTTTACTTGCTGTCTTGTCATACTTGAGCAGTATGAAAATGAGGAATTTCATAAATATGGTTAAGTATTTACATAAACCATAAGTTATGTCAGCAGAAGAAAGAGGCATTATCAGTTGTGCAGTATCATAAGTTTCTCGTCAAGCCAACAGAGCCTTCGTTCAACAGGTGACCATGTTACCCAGGGCTAGCGAAGCCCAGCAGTGGATAGGACAGATAGAGCGCAACATGAAAGACAAGATTAGTTGCAATTTCCACTTGGAATGACTTTCCTGGACCCAAAACCATAAATTGATAACCTTATGTCACACCTTACATAAGAATCACAAAAATTATTCAACAGCAGTGACAAGTACAATAAAGTGATAGCATGTTAATTCTGTGCCACCCAGAAAGTAGCTTGTCAGTAGTCACAGAGGCACCAAACTTATTCCATATTGTTGCCAACGGCTGAAGGTCGGAATACCAAAAGTACACATCAATGTGTTTTACTGCCATTTCTGTAACAAACTACAGGACTAAGAGTAGTTACTTATAATACACAGGTGCACTAATTGCAAATTAAATGCAATAAATCAGTAACTGTAACAGTTATTTCTGTTATTCTGTCTAAAATGCACTGAATACTGTAAAGCTCATTCACCAGACAGGATTCACATTTTTGGTGCTTTCAAGTGGTTATACTGCAATCATTATGGGTAGGCAACACATCTTTTGACCATTATACACTTTGAAAATATTTGTCTTAAGCACACTGTCTTTGGCAAAATCCCAAAACAGAGGAACTCAAATGAAAAGACAACAACACAGCATTGACTGCAAAATGTGAACCTCTACAGACACACTTCACAGGCTATGAATAACAAAGTTTCAAAACAAATAGTCTACTGTGCACAGTAACTGTACGCCACAATTGAAAAAGCGGTCTCCGAAATGAGTTGAGACAATTAGACCAGCTAACATGAAAGGAAAACCAGTTTTCATCAGAATGTGAAACAAGGAACACGGAACACTGACAGTAATGGCCAGAATATGTCATCCTTACATAAAACAGTTGTTCAGTCTATAAAGAGTGAAAGAACGACAAAACTCATCTACTCATAATGATTATAATACGATCACTTCTGATACTTTGTCAACTAATGTGAAAAGCATCTATCTTAAAGAGCTTTTCAACTTGCAATACGCGTAAGACAGAGATAACCCGAAATGAAAACTGGTTCACCAAGCTGAATGTGGTGCTGGGATTCTATGAACCATCTGCCTAGAGGGTTAGTAACTTAGCCATTGAAATTTCCGATGTATGGCACCTCTGGGCTACGATGAATGTCAGATAAGAATTATCGAGTTGTAATGCAATGGCATAGATGGGCAGATGGTTGTAGAATTTGTCGAGACTATCCATATGCTATGATTCATAATGCCAAACTACCACTATGTCAGATTATAATCCAGAATTAATCTGTCTGTGAAAGAATTGCTCAGTACTAGGTGAATAGCATCAACAGCTATGCACCCCACAGAAAATACAGTCCGATTATATGGCAATTATAGCAAAATGCTCTATGCTTACAACTTTCTGTCAACAACTTAATTTCTTTTGCAGTAGACTGTTACTCTGTTGTGGAGGCAATAAACTGGTGTTACAGTCTGCCCCGACATCATTCTCACACAACACCTTCACCCATCCACCTCACCCACTGTGGATGTCTGGTAACGTATGATGATTAGTGCAGATGTATATCTTCAGCGTGATTCCTTGATGATGGCACAGATTTTCAGGGATGATGGGGTAAAGTAATTGCATAAATCCTTTAGTGAGTGACCCTAGCCCAGAAATGACCAACTCAAAATTTATAAGGGAAAATCTTTCTGATACCTCTGACAGTGGCCCTCTTCTGCGGGCTCTAAAGTGCATACTTTAAGAGCTATGAAAACTTGTTCATCTTTACTACAGTGAAACACATCTCTTCCACTGAACAAGTGCTCGTAGCTCTCACACTATGCATTGGAGAGTCCATGTTTACTACATAATGTGTTCTTGTTTTGGTTCCATACTGCCTCCTCCCAAAACGTTAAAAGAGCTTGCAGTAGGAGAGGTCCAATGTCAGAGGTATCAAAACAGTTTTTGCTTATGATTTTCATTTCAGGACCAGAGTCCCTTACCTCAAATTGATAATTTATTCTTCTCCATCATCTCTGAATGTTTGTACAATCACCACATGATCACCCTGTTGTTATCGTTCTCCTTCGAGACATCCACAGTGGGTATGCAGGAGAGAGTTGGTGTGAACAATGGTGTGGTAGAACATCAAACTTGTTTCTCGCATCCACAATGGGGTGACCGTCTGCTGCGAAAAAAATTAAGTAGTTGACAGAAAGATGTAAGCATAGAGCATTTGGCTATGATTAATTGGTGTATAATAGGCCTGTGTTTTGTTAAAATTCTACAATCGTCTGCTCATCTATGCTGTTGCATCACAACTCGATAACTGTTCTCCGAATCTCATCGTAGCCTAGAGGTGCCATTCATATGAAAACATCAGGGGCTAAGTTAATAACCCTCTATGCAGATGCTTCATAGAATCTCAGTACCACACACAGCTTAGTGAACAAGTTGTTATTACGGGTTATCTCTATCTTAAGCATACTGTAAGTTCAAAAACCCTCAACATAGGCAGTTTTCACTTTTATTGACAAACATTAGCAGCAGATATATTGCACTCATAACGATTAGATACTTGTTGTTCTTTCACTACTTGTAGACTGAGTGGCAGTTTAGCTTGAGGATGACTTATTCTAGACATTAAGGTAACTAACTGCTTCTTTTGTGGTAACAGAGGGGAGAATCGTACGTGCACTGCATACATTTACTGGTTTAATTTTCAATGGGTTTTTTAGCCCACATTTTACATCATTGCACAAGATTTTCTGCACAGTAGCCTTTATTGATTTGGAATTTTATGTTGTACATAGGTTACGAAATCTCCCTGTTGATGTTCATGTTTAGTAATCAGTTCGATCTTGTCTATATAATTATGGTTATCTCTTGGGCATAGTGCTAATGACAGCGATCTCAAGTAACAGATTTTCTGAGTCTATAGGTATTATAAAGATGTGCTGCCTACTCATGGTGCTTACAGTATAACCACTGGAGACTCTACAAAAATGTGAATCACGTCTAGTGAATGACCTTTCCAGTTTTCAGTAGGCTTGTCACAAACACGAATTATTATGACAGTTCCTGATTTATGACTTTTGGTTTGCAGTCTGTGCATCCGAGTACTATTAATAACCATGCTCTAGTTTCTAAACCTAGTTACTGAAATGTGATTAAAACTCTTTCATATCCTTTGGGTATGAAGGTACTCGGCAGCTGCGTCTTTGAGACAGCAGCTGTCTCACTTCCCAGCCCATTCTAAGGACACATTGGGTAGTATTGACCAATGAGTTACTTCCTGGGTGGCACAGAATTATCCTGCTCAATTCACTTTATATATACCATTTCCGTTGAATACTGCGAGTGATTTTCATGATGTGTGAAACAAGGTTATCAATTTATAGCTTTGAGTCCAGGAAAGTCATTCCACATGAAAACTACAAGTATCTGATCTTTTACATTGTCATTTAGCTGTTCTAGCCACCACCAGAGTAATAAGGGACAGTGAAATACCAAACGCTTTGTTGGAACTGAGGTAAAACGGTCATCTGTAAAATGGAGGCTGCTTTGGGCTATGGTTCCAGTCTCACTAAAGGACACATTTTTGGCCTTGTTGTGACAGAGTTACAGGCAACCAGAACAAAAATATGTACAGGAATCTTAGTTTTGTTCATACGCTGCCACATTTTCATACTATTGACAGTGGCCCAGGACAGCAAGTACAGACAGACCATTTCGAAGTCCAGAGTAATATCTTACTAATTCATGCCTAAATAGGCGCATTAGTTACAGATACCATATGTTTTACTAAAACAGACTCTCATCATAAGGTTATTATGGTATACTGTGTTTCTTTTTTATCAGTACAGCGCATAGTTTAATAGTGTTCTAGATCAGTTTGTTGAACACAGCTGAAAATATCAGAGAGAAATCAATCATCATTAATATAATCTCTCTCATTATCTAATACAGTCCGAAAATGCTCAGATAGTTTATCGATTCTAAGCCGGTGGAAACCTACTCGATATGAGTGAAAAAGTTGTCAAACCTAGTTGGAAGTGCATTTTCATCCAGGTAGGAATTTTCTCAACTCTCTTTTTTATTAAGGAGTGGGAATGGTAAACATTTGAGGTCATACGATGAGAAGAATAAGTGCATGACAGGTGACTTCCAAAACAAATTTCTGGAAGTTCTGTTTGTAAAATCAAGTTGTTATCACGTAGCAGCAAGATGTGATGGAGATTTGTTAGTTGTTTTTCCAGCACTGTGCCCAAAAAGTGTCTCAAGTTGTGGCAACAAATACAAGTATCAACTACATTGGGTGAAATTTTGCGGGAGGAGTTTGTAGCACACAGTACCCTTTCTGAGCCACCATATGCAAAATAATATGTTCTCACTGTCCTTTGCTCAACTATTTGTCTTTTGTTGGGGCTCAGCTATTAATTTTGTCCTAAGAAGTTATTATAAAGGCACTGTAACTTGTAACTAGCAACAGTACTGCAGAGTATTTCCCAATGATTGAACTGATGACATTCACACAAAACTGCAGTAACAGTCCTCCATTTTTATTTCTGTATGTCTGAATTACAGCACGTAGTACTACTACTCCCAACTACTGAACCTCGCCTATAAAATGAACATGTTGCATGATGCTTAAACGGTTGCAAATCATCACGTGTTATCGTGTCTTCCTGGATGTCTAAAATCATTCATGCCAGAACAATCTTTTATGAAACAAGAAAATCCTTTCCCGATATATTCGGCACAAAAGTACTTGTTCCACACACAATACAAATGTTTAGAGCTGCCTCCTATTAAAACCAAACCAAAGAATATGTTGCAAATGTTAGACTTTTCTCCACTTGTAACTATTTTGCAACACTTGAACAACATTCGAAAGTTTCAAGGATGCAAACCGCAAGATGACACAGGGCAGCATTACAGTCACCTGACATCCAGTGGTAAGTTACATGTAGCCCAGTATTCACTGAATAGTGACGAAACTCTCGAGTGTACTCTGTATGGCAGAACAATTTCTGGAAGTTTTTGCTATTACAGGTGATTTAGAAAGTGAAATGAACTATTCTTGAGGTTCCACCAGACTTTAGTAGTCACCCAAAATATGAATATAGCACTGTAACATCTTCTGAATAGTGACAGCACTTCTCCATATGCTTCCACAACCTAAGGTGTTACCATATTGTGTATATAGCCGGATGTAAAATTCTGAGGGGTGGTCTGTAACACTGACCGCCTTAAGTGAACGACTGACCTCTCAGTGATGGCAGAGTTTTTTATGTTTAAGAATGTACTCCATCAGGTGACACAACTTTGTTCTTGATACTGCCAGGCCTACAGCTCAATTTGTCTAGTAATATAAATCAGGAAGAAGCTGCTTTTTTACCACTAGAAACTTTTTGGTTGATCTTATAACACTTCAAATATACCGATATTCCACATGCCATCATGATGCAATCAACTGAACAGGAATGCATACTGACGCTAAATTATCCTAAGAATATTGCTGCTAATGAGATCATATTAAATTTTTTCTTGAACAGAATACATCACTGTAAGTCCTGAGACTAGCAGCTTATTACAAGTCCAGATGTAGCAGTGAAGCTACAAAATTAAAGATACCAAGTGATGATTACATATGAACACTCACACGCCACCATACGGTGTACGGAGAGGGTACCTTGTATCACTACTAGTCACTCTTCCCTGATCCACTCTCAAATATAGCAAGAGGAAAAAACTGTCTGCAAGCTACTGTTTGACCCCTAATTCCTATTGACTTCACACTCCTTAAGCGAAATATATTTTTGCAATGGCAGAATCGTTCTGCATTCAGCTGCAAATGCCATTCTCTAGATGTTCTCAGTAACGTTTCACAAAAAGAATTTCTTCCCTCCACGGATTTCCCCACGAGTTTGGAGAGCATTTGTGTAATACTTGCGTATTAATTGGAGCTACCAGTATCAAATCCAGCAGCATGCTTCTCAATTGCTTCAATGTCATCCTTTCATTTGACCTAGTAGGGATCATAAACACAAGAGCAGCACTCAAGAATGGGTCTCCTTTATAAATGAGCTACATTTTCCTAGAATTCTCCCAGTGAAATCAATATTTTAGTGGCATTTCCACCAACTTACAGTTTTGCCATACATTCCATTATCAAATCATCATAGTATGAACCATCAGCACCTTCAGTGCCATTTACTTACTCTCACATGCTCATTCCATTTCACATCACTTTGCAATATGATGTCCCAGATACGGATCTTAAGTGATTTGAGGTAACGCATACATATTTAACAGATATGATTGTCCAGCAGCACACAGTAAATACTGTATTCAAATATTATAGGATTGTCTTCCTGCCAATCTGGATTAAATCACACTTTTCTACTTCTAGAACTCATTGCCGATCATCACAACAAATAAAAATTCTAAGTCAGGGCTTCACAACATACGTGCTCGCGGGGCAAGCTGTGAGCAGCAAGGCGCGAGCATGGAGCAGCGCGAGCACGCTACCCCCACTACCGGACCAGAGCGGAGAGTGGGGAAAGTCACGTGGGGGCACACAACAGCTGCCGCCAGTCAATGTAAATCCGCGGCCACCTGCAGCGATATCACTCACGAATTATTACTGCGACAAATTAAACAAATAAAGGAGAATGTACACATGCCACATAATTTTATTAGCTTAGTGTATGCCTCTACATTCGCATTAATTTGAGAACTGTTACACAATAAAAGGTGTCACTGAAGTGTGGGATTCTCGGTTATCTTGTACTTTTTGCCCTTTACAATTGCGCCTATGTTTGGAGTAATTGTTCTTGTGCATTTTAGGGGCAGCGTGCAGTTTAAATTTCGATCAGACAATGCATTTCTCAGGCACGTCTTGTTACATTTCATTGCAGAGAACAGTTGTTCACAAACATACGTGGAACCGAACATTTATATTTGTTTTTGTTTGTGCAAACGAGGAAATCTATCCTGAGGGAAGTGTCTGTAGAATTCCAAAATGTTTTTCTTGTTCTGAAATTTGTCTCTGTATTCTCTGTCACAGTGCAGGTCAATAATTTCTTGCTGCAGCTCAGGGCGAATCTCTCAAATATTCGCTGAATATGGAGAGAACAGATCAAAATCACTGTCTAGTGCTGTCAGATCTTGAAAGCGCTGATCAACTAAACTATGTGAATAACGTTTACAGTCTTTGTGAACATCTTGCATGGATGATAATTTAGGAAAATGAGTTAGGTTTCCCGTTTCCAGCTGACTCACCCAAAGTGTCAATTTCATTTTAAAAGCTCGTATTCGATCTATGAAATGAGTAATTAGCAGATCTTTACCTTGTAGTAAAATGTTCAAAGCATTCAGATGGCTAGTTAAATCTGCTAAGAACGCGAGATCACATTCAAACATGCGCGCGCATTTCCCCTCCCCCCTACTCCGCGACCTTGCACCTGCTCGCGAGCACGTGCCTGAGCAGACGCGAGTACTCGCGCTGAAAACCGGCCAGGCGTTAAGCCCTGTTCTAAGTCATACTGTGTCCTCCTACAGTCAACAGAACTTTCTCTTTCACTACCACATCACCACCAGTCACAAATTGCTGCTCACCTAAGAATGTTTACATATGTGTAGACAAAAAGAGTGGTCCTTTCACACTTATCTATGGCACTCCCAATGATACTCTATTATCTGATGAACACTTTGTCCAGGACAACATACTAGGCTCTACTTTTTAAGAAGCCTTTGAGCCACTAGTATCCATGGATATCGTGTGAGAAACAGGAAGTTTAGTTTCTCACAAGCGATCCTTTCTAAATCTGTACCAATTTGTGGACGGAAGTATTCTGCCTCAAAGAAATTTATTACATTCGAACACACAATATGCACAAGAATTCAACAGCAGAACAATGTTAAGGACACTAGTCTGAATTTTTGCAGGTCCATTCTATTACCCTTCTTACACAGGGTGATTCAGGAGGAATGTCACAATTTGTGAGGTGGTTCTACATGTGAATATAAACCCAGAAAGTCCTATTAACATGTGTTTGATTTTCAATTGTTAGGGAACTGGAGCAGGTTGAAGACTACACCAATCATTGGATGATTATGAATGCAAGTGTGAATATTACCAAATGTACACATGCTGTCACTAATGGCTGACCCAATATGATTGCACAGACGCAATTTCATGTGTGTATTTGTTAGATTTCGCAGTTTGCTGAAGTTCTGCACCAAATACGCCACATTTGTGCATGAGAATGAAATTTTGGAAGCTCAAAAGGAAGAAATCGCTCAGTAAGTCACCTCGCACTACTTTCTTAGGAGGATGATTACAAATTTTAAAACAATGATGGCAGGAAGTATAATCTATCAAAGAACTAAAGTAAATATGGAAAATAAATCTTGAAGCACTGTCCTTTTTAGTATGTATTACTCTTGAAGACACATCAGTTACTTATGTGCCATTAACACTTTAAATAACGGTATAAATGGCGAGTTTCCTAGGCCCGATGTTCTACGTGGGTGGTCTCTGAAATGTTATACTCCTAGTTGCCTCTAAAAGGGATAAGGGATGCCTATTTCCACATCATCCATAAGGAGTCAGTGATGTTTTCTCTTGGTTGATGAGTGACTGAATAGAACCCGAGACTCACTTTTCTTGGGTTCTCAGCTAGTGCTACGCACATACAAATGAATTTCTACCAATTTTTACCTGTCAACATTTCTGTTCCTTTTTGAAATGAGAACATTGTTCCTTTTCACATAACAAATCTGAAAATTAGATTGGTTGGCAAGACAACAAATGAATGGAGAATAAAAAATCCATGGGGAAAAATTTATGGTACGACTTTACCAAAAGCTGGACTCTAATGACAATAAACAAACAACTAAACTTTCTGTTTGCGATTCGCCTTTGTCATCATATAAAGCCACATACCTGCAACTTAGTATAAAAAGGCAACAATAAGATAAGTACATTCACAGGCATTGTGGATTTGAGAAAGTAGTGACAAAGGAGGGGACAGCTCGATTATGTGCTAGAAAGTAAACATAGTTACATTTCAACCAGTATATGAACTGATGACAGTAACAGAAACTTACACACGCCACACAAAGCATAGCAATATACTCTGGTATGTGCACATAACCACTATTCCGTGTATCTATTTGGTCATTATCTACTGCTGAAACAGCTCACATTTAGCTGTCTCCTGCTCCCACTGTTCTGTTTTAAGGTTAGTCAGAGACACTACTTTTATGTGTATTAACGTAATTGTTAAGATATCAAGTCACAATTTCGCTCTGTGTTAAGAGTAAATGCACTGCCCTGCATAAAATTTTTTATTCAGAGCCTCCATAAGGATAGCATCCATTAAATATTAGAAAACCAAATCACATAGCCACAAAATGAATATTTACATAGGAAAATATAAACAGACAGCCAAAGGGCAGGTGGATCTACAGAGATGAACTTCAGCATGAACTCAATACTTCAGTGGCATTTCCACCAACTTACAGTTTTGTCCTACATTCCATTATCAAATCATTATACTATCAGATAATGAACCATCAGTATCTTCAGTGCCATCACCAGTTAAAGGAATAAGCAAAACACCAAGGAAAACTCAGTTTAAATTGTATTTTAATAATAGTCTTTTATACAAATTATTTTAATCTTCTTGCACAACTGTTGTTTTTTCTGAAACATAAAGACCATCCAAAAATTTTCGGATGTCCTTATTCTTCACTGTCGTCGACTGCTGGATAAGGGCAGCTGAAACAGAATAAAAAAAAAAAAAAAAAATGCTTTTGAGAACAGGTGGAAAGTGTGCTTCGAAAATCACTAACACAAGCAACAGGTTAGACATAAATAGTAAGTATAACTATTATTTTTCTTTATATATAAAAAACAAAGATACTTTAACTTACCAAACGAGAAAGCACTGGTAGGTTGATAGACACAATAAAATAAAAAAAAAAAAAAACACACACACACACAAATATTCAAGCTTTTGCAACCCATGGTTGCTTCATCAGGAAAGAGGGAAGGAGAGGGAAAGACGAAAGGATATGGGTTTTAAGGGAGAGGGTAAGGAATCATTCCAATCCCGGGAGCGGAAAGACTTACCTTAGGGGGGAAAAAAGGACAGGTATACACTCGCACCCACACAAATCCTTCCGCACATATACAGACACAGGCAGACTTACAATATGTCAACACTTTCTAAACTTTTCACACTAATTAAGGACATGTAAGCATGCCCTTTTCCAAATGTACTTCTGACCAAAAAGAGATTCTGGTAGCTGCAGTCCACAGTTTTCGTTAATCATGCCTTTTGAATTTTTGTGGAGATATTTCCATAGAAACAAATATTTCTTTATGTCTAACCAAGAAGAGAAATTCCAATTTTCATACATTTATTTTTAATGAAACGAAATATTTTCTTAAAAATTTGCATCGTCTACTGCACTCCTGTAGGTGCTGAATTTCAAGAAACACTGAAACATGTAGTTTCTAAAAAATTCTAACCGATAAGTCAAATACCAATTGTCATAGATGCAGCAATAAAATCCTTCAGTAGTTCTTTAGTAATTATCTATTTTCAAAAAACTTCCAGCAGGTATATTACCCCGTTAGTGACTGGATTCCCCAAAATGCTGAAACACGTATTTTTATTTCCTGACAGAAACCAAATAGCAGTTTTCATAGTTCTAGCTTCAAAATTCCCTAATTCCGACATACTTTCAGAAGGCCTTTCATTCTCTATTTCACTACCTTAGGAGTGGAGTTTTGGACAATGCTTACAGTATAAGACCCACACTCTCTCCAAACATCAAATTTCTATCCATCCTTAGTCGTTTGGACTGGGCGATGAGTCAGTGAATTCGTCTGACCAAAACAGTGATGCGTATGTTTTATTTCTAACAGAGAAGTCAAATACAAATTTTCATAGATTTAGCTTCAAAAATGCTTTCATAATAAAATATTTTCATAAAAAATCTCATCCCTATTTCACCCCCTTAGGGGTTGAATTCCCAAAAACAATTCAAGTGTTTTTATTTTTAAATTTGTAACTGAGAACATTTAGCTTTAAAAATATTTCATTAGTTCTTTAATAATGATATATTTTCAAAACAACAGGGTGTACATGTAAAAAGGAAAAAAAGTTCCTGCATTTTCCCCAGATTTACCGATTAAAAACACACTTTTTCCACATTAGATGACAGTATACTTCCCTCAGAACTGTAAAACTTATCAATCATTTGGATGGTCAATGTTTTACACACTGGCGTATACGCTGCATGTTTTTGTATTACAAAAGTAGAAATTCCAATTCCACCAAACGTAGCATGTTACTTTCCAAAGCACTGAATTCGAGATTACGGTGTGCATTTATAAGTCACTCATAACTCATGTCACGAGATCTGGTCAACTGAAGACAGCACATAATTCAGAGCATAAGACACGTGATGTAGTCAGCCAATAGCAACATCACTGTTAAGTAATGTGAGAACACAAGTAGGAAAATAGTTTCTGGTTTAAATTAATATACATAGTGTAACTTCAAGAAAAGCTAAGCTTTCACATATAACATTTGTCTTTTTATGTGTGTTGCACTTTAAGATATGCCACACAAATATGCCAGTAAAATTTTAAATAATGACGTGTGTCTGGTCTTGTGGGCTCGAAATTCTTCGAAGTAACTGGTCCTCAAAGTTTTAAATGAGAGTCAAATGCTCTGTAATTTCAGAAATTAATTGCACATTCACTCGCGTAACATAATTCATCTTGCTTAAAGGAAACTCACTTTGGAAGTAACGCTTTTCAAACCACCATTCACAATATTTTCCTGCAACCTGTTAGAAACAGGTTCGTTTTAGCAATTGCCAGAGGGTACCAGAGAACAGGCGTTACTGCATGTATGCAGCTACAATGATGTAGGAAGCCCATATGTTCGTACATACGTAGCATTAATCTTACATTACGTGATGAAAGAAAAAGGATTTCACAGAATACTCCAAAACCACTGGAATTTTGTAAGCCATACAAAAAAGCACAATTAGGCTTATTAAAGTGCACATTCATATGTCCAGATTCACACTGAAGTAGGGCCCCACCTGGTACTAAGCTTTAAGTACCAATACTCTATTAAAAGGTGGGAATTTAAGGAGATGGTACCTGGATAAACTGAAAGAACCAGAGGCTGTACAGAGTTTCAGGGAGAGCATAAGGGAACAATTGACGGGAATGGGGGAAAGAAATACAGTAGAAGAAGAATGGGTAGCTTTGAGGGATGAAGTAGTGAAGGCAGCAGAGGATCAAATAGGTAAAAAGACGAGGGCTAGTAGAAATCCTTGGGTAACAGAAGAAATATTGAATTTAATTGATGAAAGGAGAAAATATAAAACTGCAGTAAATGAAGCAGGCAAAAAGGAATATAAACATCTCAAAAATGAGATCGACAGGAAGTGCAAAATGGCTAAGCAGGGATGGCTAGAGGACAAATGTAAGGATGTAGAGGCTTATCTCACTAGGGGTAAGATAGATACTGCCTACAGGAAAATTAAAGAGACCTTTGGAGATAAGAGAACCACTTGTATGAACATCAAGGGCTCAGATGGAAACCCAGTTCTAAGCAAAGAAGGGAAAGCAGAAAGGTGGAAGGAGTATATAGAGGGTCTATACAAGGGCGATGTACTTGAGGACAATATTATGGAAATGGAAGAGGAAATGAAATGAGATACGAGGAGATGAAATGGGAGATACGATACTGCGTGAAGAGTTTGACAGAGCACTGAAAGACCTGAGTCGAAACAAGGCCCCCGGAGTAGACAACATCCCATTGGAACTACTGACAGCCTTGGGAGAGCCAGTCCTGACAAAACTCTACCATCTGGTGAGCAAGATGTATGAAACAGGCGAAATATCCTCAGACTTCAAGAAGAATATAATAATTCCAATCCCAAAGAAAGCAGGTGTTGACAGATGTGAGAATTACCGAACAATCAGTTTAATAAGCCACAGCTGCAAAATACTAAGACGAATTCTTTACAGACGAATGGAAAAACTAGTAGAAGCCGACCTTGGGGAAGATCAGTTTGGATTCCGTAGAAATACTGGAACACGTGAGGCAATACTGACCTTACGACTTATCTTAGAAGAAAGATTAAGGAAAGGCAAACCTACGTTTCTAGCATTTGTAGACTTAGAGAAAGCTTTTGACAATGTTGACTGGAATACTCTCTTTCAAATTCTAAAGGTGGCAGGGGTAAAATACAGGGAGCGAAAGGCTATTTACAATTTGTACAGAAACCAGATGGCAGTTATAAGAGTCGAGGGACATGAAAGGGAAGCAGTGGTTGGGAAGGGAGTAAGACAGGGTTGTAGTCTCTCCCCGATGTTATTCAATCTGTATATTGAGCAAGCAGTAAAGGAAACAAAAGAAAAATTCCGAGTAGGTATTAAAATCCATGGAGAAGAAATAAAAACTTTGAGGTTCGCCGATGATATTGTAATTCTGTCAGAGAACAGCAAAGGACTTGGAAGAGCAGTTGAACGGAATGGATGGTGTCTTGAAGGGAGGATATAAGATGAACATCAACAAAAGCAAAACGAGGATAATGGAATGTAGTCGAATTAAGTCGGGTGATGTTGAGGGTATTAGATTAGGAAATGAGACACTTAAAGTAGTAAAGAAGTTTTGCTATTTGGGGAGCAAAATAACTGATGATGGTCGAAGTAAAGAGGATATAAAATGTAGACTGGCAATGGCAAGGAAAGCGTTTCTGAAGAAGAGAAATTTCTTAACATCGAGTATATTTAAGTGTCAGGAAGTCTTTTCTGAAAGTATTTGTATGGAGTGTAGCCATGTATGGAAGTGAAACATGGACGATAAATAGTTTGGACAAGAAGAGAATAGAAGCTTTCGAAATGTGGTGCTACAGAATAATGCTGAAGATTAGATGGGTAGATCACATAACTAATTAGGAGGTACTGAATAGGATTGGGGAGAAGAGGAGTTTGTGGCACAACTTGACTAGAAGAAGGGATCGGTTGGTAGGACATGTTCTGAGGCATCAAGGGATCACCAATTTAGTATTGGAGGGCAGCGTGGAGGGTAAAAATCGTAGGGGGAGACCAGGAGATGCATACACTAAGCAGACTCAGAAGGATGTAGGTTGCAGTAGGTACTGGGAGATGAAGAAGCTTGCACAGGATAGAGTAGCATGGAGAGCTGCATCAAACCAGTCTCAGGACTGAAGACGACAACAACAACAACAACTCTATTATCTCATGTTTGGTTCATTATTATTGCATTATGGATTATGTGCCATAAGATGAATATGTGCTCTTGAAATCCTGCAAACAGTTCCATCCACACTACAGGTAGCCAGAAGTGGGAGAAGGCACTGCGCATACAAGACTTCAGCTCTACTCGTGTGCGTGAGCCTGCTGGCAACTAACCAAATGAAACTCAGTCTCAACAATTGTGATTTCACACTCATCAAAAGCTGTTTGTTGTTATGAAGTGTTGCACAGTTTTCATCCTAAAGCCTTTGATAAATTTTGCTGTCAGGAAGACACTTGTGTGTATACTGTGTTTGTGGTGGTTGTAAATGGCACATTTTCTTTGCACTTTGTTTTATTTTGGCGTTTTTCTATCGTTCATGCTTTACTGCTGCAATATTATTATGCAGTAATGGGCTAAAATGAAATTCTTTGTTAGAGTATAAATGATTTCAATCAAAATTACAAAAATTTAACCAAAAGTAAAACAATGAAAAATTCCCAGGTTTCTCCTGGTCTTCTCCCAGGTTTTCCCCCGAGTGTATAAATCTTGCAATTGTTGCTCCAAGTGAAAGGAGTCATAAATGACAATCCTAGAACTGACCAGAGATCACACCTCGGACCTTAGGACCGGTACTTAACAACTGCAGCTGGCAATGCCATTCCTGCCACTATCAAATGGTAGTCATTAAATTATTTCAATCTATCTATATCAAACAATATTAAAAAGCATGAAAGAACAATCTCTCAGAAGTAGAAAGGCAGAACCAAATATGAAAACCAACACGAGAAAATAGGTTACATATTCTACACACTGTGAAATGGAAGACTTACCCTACCTACAATGAAAAAATGCCACAGCAATAATTACCTGATCGGGAAACATCTTCAATGCTGTTTCCTTCAACTATCAATTCATCTTTTTGCTTTGACGAGTTTGTCACAGTAACACCTGGGGCCATTTTCACCCTACGAATGTATTTCTCTCCCAAAAAGTTACGAACTTCAATAACTGTGTTGTTCTCAGTTGTTACACAGTTAATAGGGAAGTGAGCATATACTGCCCTCATTTTGTAGAGGAAACCCTGAAAAACAAATGTGAGAATAAGCAAAACACAAGCTTAAAACTAATCACAGTTAACATGTCACCAAATTGAAAATGAATTAAGAGGTATTTCTTACCTTTGTAACGCCTTTTAACATGTTTTCAATGTGCGAGCACACAGTACGCACAGCAGCAAGCTCTTTCTTCGTGCCAAACCATTTTTCTACTTTGAGTAGTTTCGGGTTCACCATCTGTGAAAAAAATAATGACTTGTGCATTGAATTTACCAAAACACAGTTGATTTGTTGTGACTAACCACATTTAGCAGAAACTTAAGGTACATACACCGCTTGGCAATGGCACAGCAGGCATAAATATGTACTCTAAAGGGTTTAACGCTGTTGTGTCAAAACCACCCTATAAAATATTCTCATAATAAAAATATAGTATTTTTAAAATCTTTTGTATCAGTGATTTTTTGAGGGGAACATGGTGTTTTGTTCAATTTGTCTAAATTGATTTACATTTAGCTGTGAGTACTCTTCACAGAAAGGTTTGATTAAGCATGAAGTCCAGTATCTTTGAAAATTAAGAAGTTAATCACACAAAAAGAAGAAAACGTGTGGCTGGGACAAATGATTGAAGAAAAGATGCACCTGGAATGAAGAAAATACAAAAGAATAGGCAACAACAACAGGGTGAAACATGAGAACACTGTGGAACGGCTTGAACTGAACTATTAGGATAGGCCTTCAACAGAGTGATAACGCATGGCACAATGAAAATACGGGAAAAAATATGACCAAGAAGAAAAACTTTTTGGCTAGACACCACATTTCAGTAGATGAGATGGGTCATTACCCAGCACAGACCACAATACAAGGAGTCTAAGATTTCTTTGAATGTCTGTACAGGTTGACAAAAGATGAAAATGACACGCTGCAAGTAATTCCAGATAAGGTGTATAAAGCTATTAGGTTATAAGAAAGTAAAAGATAAATCAACAAAAAAGCAACACAACTCATTTGCTGTAGTGTTAACAGGTGTCCTGCAAAGAATGAAGAATCTCCAAATCTGGAACAATGTTGCAAGTGTTCCAATTCACATGAAATGGAACTACAGACTTACCAAATTCACCTTCATATTGTTCAAGACATTGCATAAAAAAATAAAAAATTAACAATCTGACTTCAGAACTGTATACACCACAAAGGACCCTTTGCATGGCATTTTACATATACATAGAATTGTGGAATAAGTATTATGAAGCTTCGGGCAAAATTCTGAACCAAGTCTGTGTTGGCAGCTGTTTAGAAAAAGCCAAAGTTTCATTTCAGTACCATGAAGAATACACCCTCTTCAGATTCTGACACTGTGTTGTCCTGAATGGTCCAAGGAAGAGTAAATAAACAAATAAAATATAAAAAAACACGCTGTTCCATTGCAGACAGTTTATGGTGAGGCAGTAAAATCCAGGCTGTCCGAAGATCTTCATTCGTATCTCAACAGAAGGACTGCCATTAAATTACTTTATGGACAAGGGAAAATGTGACACCCTACTGGAAAGTTATGACTTTCTACAGACAACGCTGCAAGTTTACTTCCACCGAGCTATTTCACTGTCAAGGCTGAACAAGGTTGTAGGACAACTGGAACCATATTCATGTGACAGAATTCAAACGACAGTTTGCCTTCAGCCTGACAATGAAGCGAGGAAGATGACTCAGGGTGCAAGTGACCAGTTCATACCAGGAAATGAACTGATTTCTGATGCTAAACAGTATGGCAACAAACATGAAGTCCTTGATCATCAATAGGAGGCAAAAAATGCCTATGAGACAATGGAAATGTTTATCAAAGAAGATACCAACACACACACACACACACACACACACACCCAGTCATCTGGGCGCAATGGACTTAGCATCCAATGATGTCAATGACCACACATGGGTGTGCAGTGTGTGTGTTTTCTTCCTACATTTGAAGGACTGGAATAGCTTATAATATTAAGCAGTCTTCTTACAATGTTCTTATCTGTCACTCAACGCCACCTATGTGGTGAGTAGCACTAACCTATTTCAGGTTTAAGATGCTGACTTGTTTTACCACATCACTGCAGCACAAAGACAACCTGCAATAACTAGGAAGGGAATAGTCCACACTTTACTTTATGTTTTCCTTTACTCTGTCAAGCACTTAAGTGTGATCTGCATAGTTGCACACAGATGGATATTGCTGTATGGACTTAATTCAGGTAGGACTGCACTGTTCGAAGTAATGAACACAAACAATGGAGTACAAAGGTGCAAGAGCGAGGTATCAGAATGACTGCAGCATGCAGATATAAGCGTACGGTGAAGATGATGTAAATGCATTTTGTCCTCCAACAAATAATTCCCAATGACCCACCCCAAGCCAACCAAACAGGAATCCATGAGAAATTCACGTACCATAAGTTGTTAGTTACCGATCTCACTGTTGTAGAACACCACAGACACACTGCTGTAGAGTACTACAGACTGAAAAAGTGTAAGAGTAACAGTCTTCTGCACAGAATATCACATTTACTTGCACTCATGAGAAACTGCAACGAAATTCATCACATGATGTAACCTTGTGTAAAAATATAAACTAGTTTTCTATATATCATTACACAAATAAATAATTACTTTGCATTTGTTTTCTTTTCATAATTTAAAAAATATATAAATTTTTTACTATCCTACCTCACTTCTAAAATTTGCTTCTGCCTACCCTGAAATGCTGCGAGTCGTTCCACATGAAATCAAGCAATAAAAGAATGGCAAGTAGCAATCTATCTTTTCCTACATTGTAAGCCTTAACATTGACAGTTTAGAACTTTGTAATATTTTTTGTCATTTTAGTCAACCCATCAAAATAAGATAAAATCCAAAATTAAAGAGTTCTGGGCATTTTATTTATAAGTTATTATTTTAGTTTACAAAACTATGTGATTTTTGCCACATTTCAAAACCTTAAAATGGACTTCTCAAAAGTCTGACATATATGCCTGAAATTAATATAATTTTAGTCAGTTTATTATAGGCTTTAAAATATGTGCTGCTTGACAAAATTCATTAAAATGCTAAATTTTCCCAAACCAAAACACTTTTAATTTTGAAAATTTCCAAATCTGCCTTTCTTGTTTAAAAAATGTAAGTTAGTCATACACTATTTGTTAATGTGTGCACCAAATTTCATGATAGTATTCCTTAGTGAACACATGGAAACAAATTTTAATTTACTGCATTCCTGTTGCCAACTGCAGTTTGTTGCAAGCTGGTTCATAAAACAACTGTTAAATGAAATTGAGCACTAAATAAGCACACTTTATGATTTTATATTTGTACTAAGCTATGACATAAACCATTAACATAAGTAATGTAATGTATAGTATGCATTTTCCATGTTATGTCATATTTAATTTACAGCAGCTCACGTGGCAGAAAAGTTGCAGTGTCAAGATTTAAAATTCCAAATTTCCCAAAAGAATGTTGAAAGGCACATTTGGGAATACGACGAGTACCAATCATGGTCAACAAAGTGGAAGAATAAACTTTCTGTATTCCAACATGTGCAGTTAAAAAATCAATTGGAGGCTTAAGCATTTTAAATCATGATACTGGCACATTTGTGACACTTTGTTACCATAAGACATTCTTGCAAATGAAACAAGTAGATTAATAATTGCCCATAAAATATAAGTCAAAGTGGCTTCCTTGACATTTGTATTAACCATGGAAGGATAACATGATCAGATATTAACTTCCTTTCAACTGTTTAAGCAGAGTAAGGATTACGCCAGCAGTCACTTATATGTAAAAAATTATGAGCACATGCAGCATACAAGAAGGAGCTTGTCAAAAAGATTTTAGTCATAGCAGTCCCCAGGACTCCTTGCTGGAAGTATCAAGTATTAAAAAAACATCATCCTTAGTAAATTAAATTCTGCAACTGACATCGGAAGAACATACAGATTAGCCAATAAAGAGCCATGAAAAGCCTTGTATTACACTGGAAAAGAACATGTTACAACAGTAATCTGTCAGTACTGCTTGAGACAACGGAATTTGAAAGGAAACTGCAGTACATAACTTCAGACTCCTCATGAACCATGGACCTTTCCATTGGTGGGAAGGCTTATGTGCCTCAGCGATACAGATAGCTGAACCGTATATGCAACCGCAACAGAGGTGTATCTGTTGAGAGGGCAGACGGAAAGCAAGGGGAAACTACAGCCGTAATTTTTCCCATGGGCATGCAGCTCTACTGTATGATTAAATGATGCCTGCATCCTCTTGGGTGAAATATTCCAGAGGTAAAACAGTCACCCATTGGGATCTCTGGGCAGGGACTACTTAGAAGGACATCGTTATCAGAGGAAACAGAAGAGGCATTCTACGGATCAGAGTGTAGAATGTCAGATCCCTTAACTGGGCAGGTAGGTTCGAAAACTTAAAAGGGAAATGGATAGGTTAAATTGAGATATAGTGGGAATTAGTTAAGTTTAGTGGCAGGAGGAACAGGACTTCTGGTCAGGTGAATACAGGGTTAGAAATACAAAAATAGGAATGCAGAAAAGCCACTATGAACAGCACAGTGAATGCATTATTGTAACCACAGTAGACATGAAGTCCACACACACCATGGCAGTACAAATTAATATGCCACCTAGCTCCACAGGTGAAGAGATTGAGGAAATGTATGAAGAGATAAAAGAAATTGTTCAGACAGCTAAGGGCGACAAAAATTTAATAGTCATGGGCGACTGGAATTCGATAGTAGGAAAAGGAAGAGAAGGAAAAGTAGTAGGTGAATATGGATTGGGGGAAAGGAATGAAAGATGAAGCCACCTGATTGAGTTCTGCACAGAGCTTCATTTAATCATACCTACAATTGGTCTAAGAACAATGAAAGAAGGTTGTATATATGGAAGAGTCCTGGAGACACCGGAATGTTTCAGACTGATTATATAATGGTAAGACAGAGATTTCGGAACAAGGTTTTAAATGTAAGACATTTCCAGGGGGCAGATGTAGACTGACCACAATTTATTGGTTATGAACTGCTGATTACAATGGAAGAAACTGCAAAAATGCAGGAATTTAAAGAGGTAGGGCCTGGATAAACTGAAAGAACCAGAAGTAGTAGAGAGTTTAAGTGGGAGCATTAGGGAATAATGGACAAGAATAGGGGATAAGAATGCAGTAGAAGAATGGGTAGCTCTGAGAGCTGAAATAGTGAAGGCAGCAGATGGTCAAATAGGTAAAAAGATGAGGGCTAGGAGAAATACTTGGGTGACAAGACAAATTGAATTTAATTGATGAAAGGAGAAAATATAAAATGCAATAAATGAACCAGGTGAAAGGGGATACAAATGTCTAAAAATTGAGATTGACAGGAAGTGCAAAATAGCTAAGCAGGAATGGCTAGAGGACAAATGCAAGGATGTAGAAGCATAGCCTAGGGTGTAAGGTAGATGCCACCTACAGGAGAATTAAAGAGATCTTTGGAGAACAGAGAACTACCTATGCGAATATCAAGAGCGTAGATGGAAAACCAGTCCCAACCAAAGAGGGGAAAGCAGAAAAGTGGAGCTATATAGAGGGCCTACACAAGGGAGATGTTCTTTAGGGCAATAATATGGAAATGGAAGAGTACACGGAGGAAGATGAGAAGGGAGATATGATACTGCATGAAGAATTTGACAACGTGCTGAAAGACTTAACTCGAAACAAGGCCCCAGGCGTAGACAATATTCCGTTTAAGAGTTACTGATAGCCTTGGGAGAGCCAGCCATGACAAAACTCTTCCATCTGATGAGCAAGACGTATGAGTCAGGTGAAATACACTCAGACTTCAAAATGAATATAATAATTCCAATTACAAAGAAAGCAGGTGCTGACAGGTGTGAAAATTGCTGAACTATCAGCTTCATAAGTCACAGCTGCAAAATACTAACACGAATCCTTTACAGAAGAATGGAAAAACTGGTAGAAGCCGGCCTCAGGGAAGATCAGTGTGGATTCCGTAGAAATATTGGAACACGTGAGGCAATACTGACCCTACGACTTATCTTAGAAGCTAGATTAAGGAAAGGCAAACTTACGTTTCAAGCATTTGTAGACTTAGAGAAAGCTTTTGACAATGTTGACTGGAATAATCTCTTTCAGATTCTGAAGGTGGCAGGGGTAAAATACAGGGGGCAAAAGACTATTTACAATTTGTACAGAAACCAAATGGCAGTCACAAGAGTTGAGGGGCAAGAAAGGGAAGGAGTGGTTGAGAAGAGAGAGAGGCTTGTAGCCTATCCCCGATGTTATTCAATCTGTATATTGTGCAAGCAGTAAAGGAAATGGAAGAAAAAGTTGGAGGAGGAATTTAAGTCCAGGGAGGACAAATAAAAACTTTGAGATTTGCCAATGCCTCTGTAATTCTGACAGACAGCAAAGGACTTGGAAGAGCAGTTAAACAGAATAGACAGTGTCTTGAAAAGAGGATATAAGAAGAACATCAACAAAAACTAAACGAGGATAATTGGATGTAGTCAAATTAAAGCAGGTGATGGGGAAGGAATAAGATCAGGAAATGAGAGAGAAAGTAGTAGATTAGTTCTGCTATTTGGGAAGCAAAATAACTGATGATGGTCATAGTAGGGAGGCTATAGAATGTACACTGGCAATGGAAAGAAAAGCTTTTCTGACGAAAGGAAAATTTGTTAACATCGAGTATAGATTTAAGTGCCAGGAACTCCTTTCTGAAAGAATTTGCATGGAGTGTAGCCATATATGGTAGTGAAACATGGACGATACACAGTTTAGACAAGAAGAGAATAGAAGCTTTTGAAATGTGCTACAGAAGCATGCTCAATATTAGATGGGTAGATCACTTGGCTAATGAGGTGGTGTTGAAAAGAATTGGGAGAAGAGAAATTTGCAGCACAACCTGACTATAAGAAGGGATCCGTTGGAAGGATACATTCTGAGGCATTAAGGGATCACCAATTTAGTACTGGAGGCAAGTGTGGGGGGTAAAAATAGTAGAAGGAAACCAAGAGATAAATACAGTATGCAGATTCACAATGATGTATACCCGGGCCGCTGAAACATTGCACATGACGTTTGCGTATGAAGTTGGCAGCGTAACAAGTGAAGAACGATAGGCGTTCAGCGTGGGGCGCCAGCCAATCACAGCGCAGTGAGCACTGCTGTTACTCACGTGCTGTGACGTCAAAGTTTCCGCGTTGCCGGCTTTGTTTAGTGAATGTGTATACAACGTGAATTGTATGTTGTTTACCGTGTGTTTTCGTTGTACTGTGTGCTATATCGTTGTGACTTTTGTTACGTTGTGAGTGTACATACTTGGAAGATGCCACCGAAAAGACTTCGTTCACCTAGTGACAATCCTTTGCGTCGAGGGGTGCCGCTAAACAGCCAGGCACTGGAGTTAATACGCAGAACTCGTGAGTTTTACGAGCAGGAGAAAAACTACGTAAGCATTCATGGACAGCCATCAATTCCTGCCGATAAAGTGGTGGAACGTACGTCGAAAACTCTTGGTATTAGTCCAAGAACCGTAGTGAGTAAGGGAGTATTACTACAAAACTTGGAAGATACTGAAGTGAGCCATAATGATTCCGAGCTGTCTGGATCAAATAATACATTTTTATCAACCCCGGGAAAGAAGAAAAAGCGGTCTAGTCCTATCACAGATTCAGATTCTTTCCAGACTGATGCAATTCGTAGGCATGTTTATGCTTACTACAGCAGAAAAGAGTATCCGACTGTAGCTAAGTTATTAATCTCTTTAAAAGAAAGTGAACTCTTCAGGGGTGGTAAAACATCACTAAAAATTGTGCTAAAAAATATGGGTTTCCGTTACAAAACGCTAGACGGACGCAAAGTACTATTAGAGAGGGCACATATTGTTACCGCTCGTAGCATTTTCTTGCACAAAATTGTGGGCAGAGACATTCATTCCATAATTTGGCTAGACGAAACGTGGGTTAATGCCGGGGAATCTGTCAGTAAATGTTGGACGGATAACACACCCAGCAGTAGCGGCCATCAGCCGATGGGAAGAGGAGCTAGATTAATTGTGGTCCATGCAGGCTCCTCCAGTGGTTTTGTCCCTGACGCACTTTTAGTTTTTAGATAAAAAAAGACTGGTGATTACCATGAAGATATGGATCACACACGATTTGTTGAGTGGTTCAGGAACCTTTGAAAACAATTTCCTGTCCCTACAACAATTGTAATGGACAATGCTCCATATCATTCGGTGATACAGAACAAAGCCCCAACCACAAATGATCGGAAAGAAGTTATGGTGCAGTGGTTACAGGCTCAAAATATTGCAGCGGATATGAGTATGACAAAGGTTCTGTTATATTCTCTTGTTAAAGAAAATAAGCCTACGACGCCTACATATGTAGTAGACGAAATTGCCAAGGAGCAGGGTCATACTGTAATAAGGCTGCCACCATATCACTGCCATTTCAACCCTATTGAGTTAATATGGAGTGATGTAAAAATGTATGTAAGGAACAACAACAAGTCCTTTACAATAACAGAGGTGGAAAAGCTGTTGCATGAAGCTCTTGTGGCTGTGGATGCAGCCTCATGGAGAAAAAAAAGTAGAGCACGTCGAGAAGCTTATACGAGCAGCACAGACGATAGAAGGCATTATCAGTGGCCATGAACAATTAATGATTTGTCTTGTTGATGACGACGATGAAGACGGTTTTGGCGATGAGTCGGACAACAGTGACGATGGCGAGCTGGATGGAATTGCGCCATTATCGCTGTAAATTGGTGAGTGAAAAATTACTAATATTGGTTATTTATTGCAATCTCGGTTATTATTTATTTTGTAAACTACGTACATTATTGATTTTAAAGTACAAGTCGTCAGATGCTTGTTTTTTGTATTTCTTTGCTCCGTTATCGAAAGGGTGCGCATTGTTATACTTTTACATGCATTATTATACGGTTGTTTACTTCCTGTCATTCTAGTACAACTAAAAACGAGTTTTTATATACACTGTAATTGCTCAATCGCTTGCATTTACGAGACGGGACAGAAAACTGTATCGTCTGCTGTGTGTATAGAGGCTGCTGTTGCAACTTCACTATTACAGTGTAGCCAACCTAACTAGACAAAAAGCGAACTGTCAAGTGCAATGTTTCACCGGCGGGGGGTATAGGTTGCAGTAGTTATTCAGAGATGAAGAGTCTTGCACAGGATAGGTTAGCGTGGACAGCTGTATCAAAACAGTCTTCGGACAGATGACCACAACAACAATTAGTAGCAGCTACATTGTGGTTTAATAAGTAACGTTAATGTATTTGTAAAATGAAGGTATAATTAAACAAATTATTCATAATCTTGTTTGAGCAAGTCACGGCATAGGTTGAAGTGTCTTCACAGTTAACTCGGGAAAGCCATGTGTGAATCAAAATTTATAATGTAATAAATAGATTGTCACTATAAAAAATAATGATTTTACAGCCTTATTTGGTTCCTGAGTTGTTATAACTTAGGAAGAAGTCCCATGCCCTATTGACAATGCACTAGGTGCTGCTGTTACCAGTAACACAAAATTAATTCGGTAGGTTTCCACTGGAACACCACCTTTAAACTGCTTTAAAAGACTGGTTGTAGTGACACACTGCTCTCTAGCTTAGCCCAAGGTATAGGTTAGATTGAAAGGTAACAGTTTGGCTGTGAGTTGACGAAACACATGACGGTAGAGGGTGGGGGTGGAGGCACTCTTGTGGTGATAGAACTGATTAGCACCTTAGCCTGCTTGAAAAAAATCGCAAAATAACATCACGTTATAGCTGCCATAATGTTTACGATGTTCATTGCATCTTTCCTGTATCACGGGTCAAAGTCGATGACTCTAATGTATCATTCCTCTCTATCCACTTTTGGTTGCAGAAATTAATTTAAATTTCCATGGTACCATTGCAATGACAGCAACTAAATTTTCTGTAGAGTTACGAACCTGCAGAAAACACTCATCAAACAAGAAGGCTACAGAAAACACTCATCAAACAAGGTTAGTCTGAGAACCAGCTACTAAGAGCAACAACAGAAGTGAATGAAAATTCCAGCGTAACAATCACAAGTGTTCCCTGGGAATTTGGACTAAAGGAGAACTTTTTAATTTTCTTATTTCAAAAGACTAGTGGCAGCATAGCTGGAAGGAAGCCAATTATTTCAGAAGATGATGTATGACCTAATGCGGAATTTGACTAGCAAAAAGTGAAAGACACTATAAAAATGCAAGTGACTCGACACAAATGTTTGCTGTCTGAAAATTACCCCACACATGAGATTTGCACCATTCCATGTGACAACTGCCAGTACCGTTTTATTTATTATAGCATGAAATTTTTTTCCCTATGTAATTGTCAGTCGTGAGGATTTCACACAAATAAAATATTACGAAACTGTAATTATCAGAATTGTAGCACAAGATACATTTTTGCATAAAAATTACCCCCATTAGAAATGTCTTATCGATCAACAAATCTTACATAGCTGATATGAAGAGACCATATATTATTCCTGCAGCTTCTATTAGATTTTAGGATAGTGGGAAATTCCTAAATCCATTATAAATGTAGGAACGTGTTTGTAAAATATAAATACTATTGGATTAAATAAGACCATTCACCAAAAAGCAGAAGTGTGAGTTGTCAATAAGGACAGACAAAAGAAAGAAAACTTGCTACCTCCGGAAGTTATCCTTTGATGAGCTAGAGTGAAACACAGACGCAGCACAAGCTCATCAAAGGATAACTCCTAAAGCTGTGTGTATCAACAGCTCAATGCTTCTACTTTCAAGTGAGTACAATCCTTTAATCCAAATGTCGTATGTTAAGTACACAAGCGGCAAGACGCAGTCAATACCTTTGCTGTGCAGTGTCGATGGTACTGTTACCGACGACTGTGCCGCTGAAGCGGAGTTATTGTACGCAGTTTTCCGAAATTCCTTCACCAGGGAAGACGAATGGAATATTCCAGAATTTGAAACACGAACAGCTGTTAGCATGAATTTCTTAGAAGTAGATACCTTAGGGGTTGCGAAGCAACTCAGATCGCTTGATACGGGGAAGTCTTCAGGTCCAGATTGTATACCGATTAGGTTCCTTTCAGATTACGCTGATACAATAGCTCCCTACTTAGCAATCATATACAACCGCTCACTCACCGATAGACCTGTACCTACAGATTGGAAAATTACGCAGGTCGCACCAGTGTTTAAGAATGGTAGAAGGAGTAATCCATCGAACTACAGACCTATATCATTGACGTCGGTTTGCAGTACGGTTTTGGAGCATATACTGTATTCAAACATTATGAATCACCTCGAAGGGAACGATCTATTGATACGTAATCAGCATGGTTTCAGAAAACATCGTTCTTGTGCAACGCAGCTAGCTCTTTATTCGCACGAAGTAACGGCCGCTATCAACAAGGGATCTCAAGTTGATTCTGTATTTCTATACTTCCGGAAAGCCTTTGACACCGTTCCTCACAAGCGACTTCTAATCAAGCTGCGGACCTATGGGGTAATGTCTCAGTTGTGCGACTGGATTCGTGATTTCCTGTCAGGAAGGTCGCAGTTCGTAGTTATAGACGGCAAATCATCGAGTAAAGCTGAAGTAATATCAAGTGTTTCCCAGGGAAGCATCCTGGGACCTCTGCTGTTCCTGATCTATATAAATGACCTGGGTGACAATCTGAGCAGTTCTCTTAGGTTGTTCGCAGATAATGCTGTAATTTACCGTCTAGTAAAGTCATCCAAAGACCAGTATCAGTTGCAAAACGATTTAGAAAAGATTGCTGTATGGCGTGGCAGGTGGCAGTTGACACTAAATAACGAAAAGTGTGAGGTGATCCACATGAGTTGCAAAAGAAATCCGTTGGAACTCAATTACTCGATAAATAATACAAGTCTCAAGGCTGTCAATTCAAGTAAGTACCTGGGTGTTAAAATTACGAACAACTTCAGTTGGAAAGACCACATAGATAATATTGAGGGGAAGGCGAGCCAAAGGTTGCGTTTCATTGGCAGGACATTTAGAAGATGCAACAAGTCCACTAAAGAGACAGCTTACACTACACTCGTTCGTCCTCTGTTGGAATATTGCTGCGCGGTGTGGGATCCTTACCAGGTGGGATTGACGGAGGACATCGAAGGGGTGCAAAAAAGGGCAGCTCATTTTGTATTATCATGTAATAGGGGGGAGTCATTAAAGCAAAGACATTTTTCGTCGCGGCAAGATCTATTTACGAAATTTCAGTCACCAACTTTCTCTTCTGAATGCGAAAATATTTTGTTGAGCCCAACCTACATACGTAGGAATGATCATCAAAATAAAATGAGAGAAATCAGAGCTCGCGAAAGGTTTAGGTGTTGTTTCTCCCGCGCGCTGTTCGGGAGTGGAATGGTAGAGAGATAGTATGATTGTTGTTCGGTGAACCCTCTGCCAAGCACTTAAATGTGAATTGCAGAGTAATCATGTAGATGTAATTAGAAAATGCTTTATAAGCAGCACAAGCAAAATATTTAAAACAGGATAAAAAGAGTGTGACGAGACACAGTATAGCTATATTTTTGAATCACATTTGCATTATGATATTGAACTGTTTGCTTGTTGTTTACATAAATAAAAGGAATAACTTAACAGAGCAAATCTGGGAGTAGCATTGAATTTAAAGGTAACAAACTATGAAACTTTGCAAAACACTGTGGGTGAAATCTAAGATGGTAGAATGGCTAAAATGTGAATCAATGTTTCATGTGATTCCTCCCCCCCCCCCCCCCAGGGGGGGTTGATGGGTGAAGTTATTATCGTCAAAAGCAGTAACATGCTTATTCATTTGATCTTTATCATACATGCACAGGTGTTGCCAACATCTGCGTGTGAGCAGCCAAGTCCAAACTTTAGCCACAAACTAAAACGAGAATTATAGAAATTTACTAGTTATGGATCCAGCTGTCAAGTTTTCGAGTTACAGCAATCAATCACTTTACAGAAGAAGAAACAAAAAAGTATAAATGGGGACACTTGTGGTAAAGTAGAGTTTCCCAAACAATTTCCACACTGCCTGGACAAAAGTTTAGAATTTGTGTGTGTTTTGACTGACATTAGAAATGGACTTTATTTTGAAGCTATTACAAAACTTGAAGTTGCTCAGTAAGCAATGGAGATGCTTGTTGCAAATTACTAAAGAAGACAGGAAAGCAAATTTGTTGACAGACTAGACTGGAGACAAGAGATAACATACAGAAGCAACATGGGGGTGTATAGCTGGAGATCATAATGCATGAAGAAGTCGTGAAAAGATTGTCATCCAGCGATAAATGCATGAGTGATAATTGTCATGGACTTCTAATTTTCACAGTAAAATGACAGTAAGATGTGGGTTTACACAAGGTAAACATACCATTGAAAAGACAACATTACACAATTTTTTCTGTGAACCAACTGGCGTGGTAAGCACCGAACTACCTTTCACCAAGAAGGTATTCCGAGAGCACTATCCTAAACAAATTCCCGTTGAATACACTATCTGTTCAGACGCGCATGTTAAGGGGTTCGGTGAGTTCTGTGAAATTAATGTTCAAGGCAGAGTCGAACAAACACCTTCCACATAGTTTCTAAACGTAAATACGTTTTCTAATCGTAATTATCACAATTTGTTACTACTTACACGAATATCCAATGCTAAATGCTTGAATGACCTCTTCAGCACGCCGCGGGGTCCCTTGACGGTGACCAGGCGTGACTTAACCTTCACGCTGCACCCGTCGGGGATTTTAACAGTTTGATTCGTTACTATTGTCTTCATCCTGAGAGTAGAAAAAACAACACTGAGCAAATAATACATCGAAATATTTAAGAAAAAAATCAATATAAACAAAGGAAATTTAAGTTTAGTTTCCATACGTAGAGCATCACAATTGCAATATGAAATATTTACTTCACCTGGAAAATTCTCAAATGAAGCTAAACACTATTTTAAGGTATATTCACACTATGTACAACACCGGTTTTCGACTATTAATTAGATTATAACAGATATAACATTTAACAACATTACCTCTCTAATCACGCGTCTGCCACCCCGACCGGAAGAAAGAAACCTCGAACCTCTTTGATCGCCAAAGATAGTTGTTCACAACGTATCGGGTAGACAACATATGAAAGTTTTATATCGACAGTACTTAATTTCAATTTGATGTAGTTGTACAAAAATTAGAATTTAATAAAATAATATTGCATTAAAATAGTGCATCCACGATTGCCTTTAAATACGTGTGTTAGTTGTAGCCACTGTCTAAACATACTTGCGTCTAGGGGACGCCAGGGAATTGGGTCTGCTGATTGGTTGAGGCTCATGACGTCATCAGGGAGACAACGTGTGTAGCAGTGCCGCCTGGTGACAAGACTTATAATGAGCTCTATTGACATAGCGACGTCGCTCACCTGTTGTTTAAAAATTACATATAGATTGCCCACAGCTGTCATTTTGCAACGTCAAATAAGACCAGATTATTCAATGGAGCTTAACCTATGGGAATAAATGTAAAAACCTGGTTCGAATGCGAATAATCGATAATGCGGTGACAGACTAACCCGGTTGCAGCTGTGGCAAATGTGGAAAAGCGGACCAAATATATGTGAAAGTTACATACATATTCCTTGCATTTTCTGCGGTTTATGTATGATATTGTACATAATATGTATCAAAATATTCTTTGAATTCTTATTCATTAACTATATTTTCCGATTTTACCTTGTTGTTTTAGGTTTTATTGAGAGAAGTGGGATAAATATGGTACCTTCAAATATAACTCAAACGTAAATATTAGGCAACGCCATATGTCCGTTTGTCGCCACAACAATTATCCCGCACTCAATCTTTACGAGTTCCACAACTAGCGAAATTATCACCCTTCAACTAACCTAGGCATCAGACAACATTATAGAGAAGTCCATAGAATAGATTTCCAGGGTGGGTGTCCCAAAATTGTGCTCCTGGCAAAGTATGTGTTATGCTTCAATTTTGGTCGTTGTTATGTAAACAAGGAACTATATGTCAGTGTTATGCTCGAACTGCGTCTTCCTACACCTTGTCTAGTTTTTCAGTATCCGGGTTATGTTCATACAGCATTGTGATAAACAATGCTGAATGAGGAATTAGTTTAATTTTCTTTCTGACATGCATGCTTCCATGCATTGCTTAATTATACTAATTAATTTGAAATTGTGTGAAAATATTGTGTTATATTCATATATACTGCCTCATGTGCAACAAGTGGTCTGTTCTTGTATTAGAAAATAGCAAATAAATAAACTGATAATTACATAGCCAGTGGGTATATTGTTGTGATCATACAGTCTAATTTCAGCTACTTCCGTAATTAGAGAGACCCAACAGCTAGAAATATGGGACAGATCCTCATCTGCTTAAGGGCTTTCTTGCATTTACTCACTAAACAGTTCTCGGAAACTGCTGATTTTCATTTTTTCATGCTTGAGATGATGATCAACACAGCAATTAGCAGTAGTTTGTATAGTTAATAGATTAATAGGTCTAGACAATACTCACATCTCCAAATTGTGAGACCGTTATAGATGTAGGTCACTGGTAATCACGGTTTATCATTTACACTGAAATGTGTAACAAAACATTTGAAATAAATCACAAATTTCAGAGTAATACTGTATGTTTTAATGTATTAGACATTCACTCATACTTCTTTTCCGTATTCTGTATTACAAACATAGGGCCTAGTCTGCTAGCTACAATACAGAATGTTGTGATGTGTACCTTGTATGACATTTCTCTAAATTCTCTCAATAGTCTTCCATGTAAAGAGCATGTTTGTCCAAGGTTTTCTCATTTGAGTTCATGAAGCATCTCCATAATACTTGCATGTTGATTGAGCCTACCAGTAAGAAATCTAGAAGCCCACTTCTGAACTGCTTGGTTTCTTCCTTAAACTGACCTTGTGGGGATCCCAAAAATTCAAGTGGTACTCCAGAATGAATTGCATCAGTGTTCAATACAGGTGGGTTTCTCTCAACTTGTCGTCTGAGCGACACACTCCCCTCATTCCCAGTCTTCCCAAATGTATTCATCTTCCCAGGGGAAGGAACTACGAGTACAGAAAGTTAGAAATAGTTTTTTTACTCAACTGTTGTTTCCTCTAATAGTTCATACAAACCATTTTATAATTTTTAGAGAGCACCATCAGCTGTTCATATAACTGTACAGTTAACTCTCTCTTTAATATGAACATTACTGTTATCCAGTACATGCATCCTTGAGTCCAAACATTATGATTAATTATAGGAGGGGAGGCTAATGAGATACTCTTTTACTTTATATTTATTTTGGATAATTTACTTTAAATCATTCTTGATCACAATTTGAATATTTTTTGGTCATTGGTTTCGGCCACTTATGTGGTCATCTTCAGACCCATTGGCAGTGGCTGTTTGTGGAGCAGAACTCCATATGGCAGTAAATCACTGTTTCAGAAGTAATTACATTTATTTAATAGCTGAGGTTTCCAGTTTTCTGTCTGATGCCTGCCAGCAACCTGTTAGACTACAGGGTGTTAAATAAAGGAACAGTCATGGAGATCAGCACCACCCATCACGGATAAAAGTCTGATTTTGCGCCAGAATGTAAATTTCTATTCTGAATCCCAGGCAGAGAAACAGACTATGCAAGTATTATGGCATTTAATTTCACAAACAATCCTAAATTCACACTTCTTATGAACAACAAATAAAATTAGGGGGTTAATATATTGACATGAGAGTGTAAAACTCAAGGACAATGAGGAGGCTTCTGTAAGATGTCAAACTATCACTTTTACACAATAATCTTACTCACGTGGATAAAAAGTTCTCTCATAAGATTCCACATTAAATCTGAATAGAATCCCACAATGCAGTTGGCTAAATTACATCATGGAGAAAGCATATGCTAAAGCAACACCCTCTGCATCTATAGGTCACATTTTTGCAAGCTGTCCAGCATAGCTTGCAGTGCCATCACTTGTAATAGGTGGTGAACTATGTGAAGTTTTTCTCTGTAATTTTTCTTTCCGACGTGCGTGCTTCCATGCATTGCTTAATTATACTAATTAACTTGAAATTGTGTGAAACTATTGTGTTATATTCATATATACTACCTCATGTGCAACATGTGGTCTGTTCTTGTATTAGAAGATAGCAAATAGATAAACTGATAATTACATAGCCAGTGTGTATATTGTTGTGATCATACAGTCTAATTTCAGCTACTTCCGTAATTACAGAGACCCAACAGCTAGAAATATGGGACAGATCCTCATCTGCTTAAAGGCTTTCTTGCATTTACTCTCTAAACAGTTCTCGGAAACTGCTGATTTTCATTTTTTCATGCTTGAGATGATTATCAACACAGCAATTAGCAGTAGTTTGTAGAGGCTGTCCCACATAACTGGTACCATACTCTCAAGGAATATTATAAATCCCTGGTACACTGAGCCTGAGAGTATGTTTGTCAGGTCACAACCTTTCTTTAATTTTCCTTGGTGACAGAAAGACTCATCTGATTCCTTGCCTGTTTGCACCCTAACTTACCCATTGCACCACACATTGGAAGCCATGCTGTGTCTTTGTCCTCATGACTTGGCTGATGATTTCTTCAACAGAATTGACCTAATTTCATATACAGAATGTTTGTTTGAAGGGAGGGGGGATTGTGAAAGAGCAGTGGGAAGATTAGGAGGTATGGTCAAGGGTATAAGTAAAATAAATAGTGACTAAATGGTGGTGGCAGGGGGGTGGTTTTGAGTCGTAATAAATACAAATCCAGAAGAGATTATGTCACAGCATTATGACAAGACTACGGACTACATGTCATAGGCACGATCCCAATTTATACAGTAGTGTTCTATCTGAATTAATAGCAAACTTACTTCCAACTGGGAATTTGCATAGATAGCCAATACATATATTACATGCCTAATACTGCAAAGAATTCAAACATCACAAAGACCATCATACTACACCTAATGACTGCCAATATCAATCATTATAAGATGATATCCAAATTTACCTATTAGTGTTGACATTGATAGCCATCAAAACATAGAGGGTATTTTCTGGAGTGTAGTTCCACAATCAAACAAAGATATTCCTCTCTTCTGCTCTTATTTTGTACACCTCCATGCCCCAACCCTCCTTCCACTGACCCTTTAATCCGTGTTCTGCTTACATCTTTCCTTGATCATGAATGCTCACTTTACCATGTGCAGTCCACTCCCCCTGTCCCAATGATCTGTCTCAATGTTGACCCTTTGCCTCAGGTGATGCAAATGTATTACCGACTGCCACTCATCCTATGGTCAGGGCAGACCCACCACATCAGATACACTAGAAGGTGCCTCAACAGCAGAGCCTATCGTGAAACAAATAATACCTGAGCTGTTCCAAGCAATGCACCAGTTTCTCCACCACCATTACACCTGAATGCAGCAGCCTGAAGACAGCTGACCATAGTTAAAAGCACCTTCAGCCAATCATGAACTGCAGCCAACTCCTATTGTGTCCAACGCACACCCTATCCATCCTACCATTTCTAACTTAAGAATTAAAATATGAAAACAAACAAAAAAATCTAAATATGTGACTTACTACTGTTTGACAGAGGCAGATGGCTTCTCCCCACTTGAATAACATTATATTGAATATATTGTGTGTTCTTATCTAAGTGCTGGAATAATTCAATAACCTGTTCATGCGCTTTAAAGAAATTTCACCTTCAACTTATTATGTGTATACGCAATACCTAATAGACTTACAGTAAGCCTCTATTCCCTATTTTAAGTTTATTAATACCAGAGATTGCTGGTTCTCATTTACATAAGCTGAGATTAATTTGGAAGCCTCTCACCACATCCCCCTTGTCCCTTCCCTTCCCTCCGTCTCTTGCCCATACCACCTGTATTAATACTGTACTTTTGTTCCAATGTGATCTTTGCACTCTCAATTGTGATTATTCCTAAAGGAATAAAAAATCATTTAGCATGATGTACTGTTTTTATGGTTTTTCAGCTGATTTTTGTTAATTATCTGTCAAAATATGACAAATGAACTCAGCACTTCTACAAGCAAGTCAATTAGTGGTATGTTATAACAGCTAATTATGTGACGGCAGAATGCTGCGAGTTGAGAGCTCTGAAGTTATGATAGATAACACTTGGCATGATACTCTGAAGTAAAGTTTTTTTTCTCTGGTATGTTAACTTATTTGCCTATGAATCTAAGTACGCTTAATGTGCCATACATATTTTGTGATGTTTCTGGACAGATATTCTGATGATGGGCAATGTCTGAAATGCATTACTAATTAATCATCAAAAGTGGCTAAAACATACTGTTGTTTGCTTAACATTTTCTGGTGATTTACCCATAATTATTTAATCCTTACACACTATTTCTTTTTGCATTTATTTTAAAAATAAAAGTAACTTCCTATACAGATATAATGGTACATTGTACATGGAAATTCATATTTTTTTTTTTTTCCTCCATGGTCCTGCTAGTGTTTCAGCTTGTATTTATTTTATTTATTTTTCATTGAATTATTAGAATTTTTTCTGTTTTCAGTGTGTTCACTTAAATTATGAATAATTTAATAGTCCATAAAACATTAAACCATATAACCTGCTGAAATACTAAGAAGCACTTCCAGAATTTCTGTAGAATGGGTTAACACCATTATTCCGATCACTTTACAGAAAACTATCGAAACAATCATTTTAACTCTTTGACTTTACAATTTATTACTGTATTTGGTAGAACGAATTTGAAAAGCTGCTGGCAACCAAAACTTTTTTTATTGAAAATGTATGTACAATATTATGCAAGTGTTTATTTAGGCAAATAGTAATATTTAAATAAAGTGAAAGTTAGTTGTTTCTGTATGCTGCAAGATTTTGAAATATTTTCCAATTAGTTCCTTTATGCAATTTTCTAGTGCATCTTTACTTCAATGATACTTACTCTTTACTTTCACTTGCCTCTTTTTTTTCCATCACCTCAGTTAACTACCTTCATTTCTTTCTTTTACAAATGTCTGCCAAGTCATCTGGCGTAGACTATCTAACCGATAACCAGTGTGGTTGGTTAATACGGATGCCAGGGAATTTTGTTTGTGTTTAGATTGAATGCTTGTAAAATTGTAGTGCTTTAGGTGTGCATACTTTGCACTCTGAACTGCCAAACCAAGTTGTTGTGTTCAGAGCAGGTAAGTTTGGAGCCAGACTGACCCCACCATACTGCTTGTGGGACTTCTCTAGCGAGCTGTTTCCTGTTCCTATAGATTGAAACGATGTTATATTCTCGTAAAGAAATGAAAATAAGTGATCAACTCGATGAATGGCTGCAGTCTATCCTTGACTAAGTACAGCTACACACACTGATTAACCAGAACCTTTTGACCATCTACCTAATAGCCAGTATGTCTATCTTCGGCACGGATAACAGTGATGCGTATTTGCACGGAATCAATGAAGCCTTGATACGTCGCTGGAGGGAGTTGGCACCACATCTGTGCACACAAGTCCCCTAATTCTTGTAAATTGTGGGGAGTGAACTGTGATGCCACGTTCAAATACAATCACATGCCAGTCTGTGTGATGGGCAAAATCAAGTGTGTCTGTATGATCACCCTGTGTGAATGAGTTCTTAAATGCAAAATTTAGGACTACTGTCTTCATTTTGCCCTCTTCTACAGTAAGTAACCAGCTACAATGCTGGATTGGGCCTTTATCTGGATTATATAGCAGCCATGACAGTAATTCAGAGTTAGGTGAAGAAGAAGAAGAAGAAGAAGAACATGAAAACGAGGTAGAAAATGAAGAGGTCATATTTTCATCTAGCACTTACCAGGCATTGGTCCTGCATAGATCTCCAAAATTCTTGTTCTGAATGCAGCATCTGGTCATTCCATGTAATGGGTAATATTTTTGGAGAAATTCTTAGGGCAATGAATGACTTTTTCTTCTTTTTGTGAATCCATCAGAGGTGGGATATAGGACTGCAGCTGGCTTCAAATTCTTGTGCAAAACCTTGTGCCAAACAGCTGTTTTACTTTTTATAAATCCTTTACTATATGCAACTAGTTTTGGCATCCCATTAATCTTAAGGCTATACATAAACCACCAGATAAATATATCACATAGTTGGTCTGCATTATGCAGATGCCGCCAGGTTTTTTACTAGATTCCACGGACTTCTTCAGACTGACGTGGACACCTCAGTCACAAGACAACTAGTTATATTTCTGCAATTATATGCATGGTATCCATTCTTTCAGACAGCCGAAAGAACAGTCACCATGCATACAATTGTATCTATACATAGCCTAGCTTGGTATTGGGGAACTTTCTTCAGTTCAGATGCACTCGTACACTCAGAGCCATTTGCAGGAATATCTCATGGATACGGCGAGTGAGATGGACTGCTGTAGTGAGGGTACTACTGCAGTAGTAGTGACATATGGAATTTTGGGTCAGATGGGAGACTTGCTGAGGTAATGATGGGCACTGTGAGGTCGTGATGGGCACTGTGTCTGGGTAGTGAAGTAGTCAGTGCAACTGCTTTGACAGCAGGAGTGACAGGTTCAAATCCCGATCCAGTAAAAATTTTCTTGTCACCACTGCTATAGGTCAACACAGCAAGAAAGCATTTAATAAAATTATCATAATACTTTTATGTCAGAGGCATCTACATGGAGCTGAAGGAGACATTCACAGAATCTAATAAAAACTGCTGGGACCTGCACAATGCAGACCAACTATGTAGACATGTTTATCTGGTGGTTTGCATGCAGCCTTAAGATGGCTGCCATTGGGTCACCAAAACTACATGCATGTAATAATGGATAGATCGTAGAAAAACAGCTGTTTGATACAAGGTTTTTCACAAGAACAAATGAAAAAATTCTGAAAAACCAGACTATTTCTCCAACAGAAAATACTTGATTGGTGATGTGTCGTGCAATTTAAGGCATCTTGAGATTATTATCCGATTCAGCTTTCTTGAGGTAAAAATGTATTTACAATGATGCCTACACAAGTTTATCTTGTTGTCCATCTTTACTATAACCTTTGCAAGCTTTATAATAAAATTTGTATGAAAAGTTTACTGTCCTTGTTTACTTATCCTATAACTACAGCTAATTGATGCATAACATAGTGCTATTGTGATGGGTTTACTCATATGTTAATTCAACCAACAGGTTTGGTGCTTAAGGTTTCAAGAAAATATAACATTTCCATATATTATGCACTAAATTATGGTGAGGAGTATGTGATTTTCAACATGCTTCACAAGTTTGATTTTAATTGCTTTAACCAAAGAAAACTAGTTTGAATTTCTTGCACAGCCCACTTTTGTATACTATCCCTTCAATGTCACAAAGTTGCCAGCAGCCATGGCAGACAGCTCTGCTGTGGCTGGTGTTGGCCTCATAGCACTTACCACGTTAAGTAATTACCAGACATTAACTGAATTATTGGGCAAAAACATTCTATTAAAGGAAAATTCCTCAGACAGACAGAATTTTGGCTGCACTTTTTAAACAAGACTTCTAGATGCATATACTTCATGCTCAAGGTCCCGAAAAGCTGTTAACACATCGACTGCAGTATTGTCACTAAAAGCCACACACCTGATGCCATATGCCTGGTGACAAAACATCCATCACCAAGCATGTCATAACCGACATGTTAAATATAGAAAATTAGACAAAGAAAGTCAGCAAAATAGATTCTTGGGAACTCTTTTAATATAAAAAATAACTGGAACTGAATAAACAATTTTCAGCTTGTCCAAGCTAATTTTGCTTTTTGACTTCATTCAGTTGTCAACTGGAAAACATTCATACTGTAGGATTCTGGTGAATACTCATACTTTACCTGTGAAAAATAGCAAAACCATTTGAAATGACTAAGTACATAGTCCAATTAATGTTACAGTTTTGTAGATATTTCAGTTACATTTTGTTAACTATATGCAATAGGATAAACGAGTCAAAAGAAACACACAAACAGTGACATTTTCTTTATTTAGTACACTCGGATTTCCACATCACCCTGAGGTACCGAGTATGATGCGTTACTCATTTTTTTACATGGCGAGTTTCCCCAGTAGGCCTATAAACCATGATACCCAAACATGCACACACAACTGTAGGACAGATAAATTTAAATCTTAGAGTATGTGTGATCAAAGCCAACATGTACACTCAACACTTCACTGTCAGGTTGCACCAAAGAACTAGCAACATTTGACTTTTCAGCCAGGGTTGGTTTACCAAAGACACTTTTTGGACTGAAGTTCTGCTTGTTAGATGTTCGTTGAACTGGCATCTTCTCATTGCTGGCACAGTGTTGACCTCCTTTCTTGGAGCGAGAGTTAACAAGTGACAGCGATTTCTTCCCACAGCTTCAGAATTTGCTCACTATCTCCCAGTATGTCTAAATTGTTCCTTTTGCTAAGAGAAATCTGTTACACATGAAACTGGATTCCAATCTGGGTTCCATGCGTTGAGCGATACGAAAAAAAAAGAACAGTCTCTTCACAATTTATGGGCAGTAAAAATAAGGTCTGTTAATTACCCATTGTGGATTACAATGATTGTGACTTAAATGTCTTCTAAGACTAGGCCGTTAATACAAATAATCCTTTCATGCGAACTGAAAGAAACTTTGCAGTACAACATTGCACCACATTACTGAATGTACAAAGAACGAAATTCTACAGTTTTACCAGAAACGATCCTACTACTGAATAGTAAAAACTTATTATTTTGCGATATTTCTTACCGTCCATTGACTGGAATGCAATCTTTTCATCCGCAGTTCGAACCATGTGGTATTTCCTCCACATGTGCTCACAAACTAGCCAATGTATTGAAGGAATGACTGCAGTCGTTTTGTTGGCACTTAATCTTACCTTCTGTATTTGGTTCTACATCGTGCATTTTCCTGATGTGCGGGTATAAAGTTTTTCGAAGCTGAAATGCTTTATCGCACACAAAACACGTGTTGGAATCTGCCATTATAAACATAGGCCTAGAACACACAACATTGAAGTACTATAACGAGTAGCCACACAATGTATCGACAGACGAATGGCCTCGTTTAAAGGACAGCGCGTTTCAGAAAGTAGCAACGATCTGGATTGGCTGGTGTGGGAGACGACGTCATGGCACGACGTGGCCAATCAGCAAAGCCAATTCTTTGGCGTCCCCTAGACGCAAGTGTCTAAACATTACATGTTATACTCTTTCTTTGATAAAATTAATATGGCTCTCATGACTGTTTATTTTTGCCGTGTGCGATGTGTGGAAAAACTTGTGTACCTGGCGTTGTTTTGAGTATTATTATTGAGGTATATTTTAACCTCAGTTATTATTTTGCACCGGTGATTGCTAGTTTATGTTGCAACAAAATTGGTGCATCTGCTGTGCGAAGGCGTTACCTACGTTGGATGTGTTTAGCTAGTCACTCACTACACGAACGGAAATGCCACAGCGTTCATGCTCATGAATATAAAATTTTGAAGTTAATTAACTGCTCGGATTCCGTGTATGTCTAGACCTTACGAGCAAAGATCTGATGTTGGGATTTGATCACCGTCCGATTTTAAATTTTCAGCTAATCAGCTTCCTCTAGTGCGTTCTTGGGAGTGGGAATGGGGATGTATTTCTTCTGCAGATACTTTATGAAACTTAAAATAAATTACTGTAGTCTCATTAGACCTAACTGCTTCATTTACATTATTGATGATAAAAATAAATGCATTTAACATCCTGACATTCCACTGTACTTGAATATTTCAAAAATTTTCCCCCCCTTTTCCTCTAGATGAATGTCATCGTTATCCGCAGGACACTTGTAATGTAGGTTTCTTCCAATTACTGCAGTCGATTCATTATCAGATGGTACATATCTTAATTGCCTGCAGCAGTGTGGGAGTCATGTGTACAGCTGTACAATTATCGTCACTGGGAAACATCCAATACGTTTTCCAGAATACTGTGTACCCCACTATCCAGCCAACGGATACCAGTCACTGTAAGCAAAGCAACAAAATCTAATAATGTGAATAATTCTCTTCACAGGCGGTGCATACATGTTTCGTCTATACATCTTGCCACAGGTACACGACTCCTACACTGCCGCAGACAATTAATATATGTTCCATCTGATGACGAATCGCTAGGCAGTTCGAAACCAGTAATGGAATAATAAAAAAATTGAAGAACAAAACAAAAGGCGACTGATAGCAGTAATTTGAAGAAACCCTTATTCATCACAATTACAGTGTTCCTCATCCACACTGGATAAAATTTTCACTTGTAATGTTCCATTCGCATAAACCTGGTCCAGCCGATGTATACATTGGAAAATAAAATCATAGTTCAATGCCCCATTTCAGTTGCACTCTAGAAACACTTTTGAAACTGTAGTTCAACATTTGTCACAAATGAACACACAGATTGTGCAGCATAATCTGACAGAAAGGCCACACTGTAATGTTACCCAGAAATTATGGCATATCACCCAATTTTTCTGTTTAACATGTTTAACCCAATTGTTGTTGACATGTAATATACTTGTTTGCCAGAGGTGTTTGTTTTATAGGGAGAGAGTAGAGCTCTGTTGGCTACATTTTACATTATTTTCAACCTAAACTCACTTTTTTATTATTGAAAAATTATTATTTTAATGGTAACATAATAGATTAATAAAAAATAAAAGCAGCTATACTCCAATTAAAATTGCATCATTGTGGTTGACAGATTGCAGTGGGAGGGAGGGAGGGTAGGGGGCTGTGTTGTTGGTGTACGTCCAGCCCTGCTGCACAAGGTGCTGGACGTACCTGCAAACCGGGCAACAGAGTGAGCGCAAGGTGCTCAAGAAGGAACTACAGTTGAATGGCGGCTGGTCCCTAGGACTCGACTCATATAAATGTCAATCACAAAGTAATTTTAATTGGAGTATATAGTAATGTTAATAGCACTGAAATGTAATACTGAGACCATTCACACCCTTTCTGTATAGGTGAATTATTTGATAATAAAGAGAGCAAAGAGAAGAGGAAGAAAATAATTCAGGAGAGTGACTTCATAATAATGTTCACCTATTACCTCCAGGCAGTTTTGTAACTAAGTTTCTCATGCAACCATTGTTGTAAGAGGGACCACTACACAAAACATGGCCAGCACTGTAACTACAATGGGATTAAGTTACAAATTAAAATCTTTGTGCACCATCCTTAGTCTTGAACGTGAGTGTCTGCCCCAGGGAAACTTACAGTGATGACCAAGCCCTGTCCATATAAATCTGGTCAGTGAAATTACAGCCATCATCATTAACTACACAGTCACGTAATTATGAATCTGTGCAACAATTAACAGCGAAACACTGTGATTCACTGCATTTCTTCCATTTAAACATACTATCAATGAGAAGTAAACTTCCAGCACTTGAACTATTTTTGGAAGAATTTCAGTGTGATGTGCTGTGCCTAGATGAGCACTGGCTACAGGATCATGAATACAAGATGTATATTCCAGCGGGCTATAAACTTTCAATTTGCTGCTTTAGATCAAATATACTAAAAGGAGAACTATCAATACAAATGAAAAGTGAACTACACAATTAAGATAACAGATCGAAAAGCATTTAGTATGTGGAGGAGAAATTGAAACTGATGCCATTCACTTCCCTGACAGCGAGATCATGTATTTGTATTTTATTTGTCTCATAACGTACATTTACAGATCATTCAATCGTCCTGTATAGGAGACATGTTAATTATATTGGACACAGTAATATAATTAAAGTGTTTTCCTTATGATGTAACAGTACATTATCTTTATATATGTACTATACAATATTATACACAGTGCTATGATGTTAGACAGTCACACTATTCAAATGATGGCCATAGTAATATTATTAGATTGTTTTTCTTATGACATAACAGTACATTATCTTTATATTTGTATACAATATTATACACAGTGCTATAATATTAAGCAGTCACACTATTCAAATGATGATTTCATTGTTCATAAATTCCTCAATTGAATAGTAGCATTTTTCCACCAGGAGATAATATAGTTTCCTCTTCAGTGAATCTGTCTCCATGCTCAGTACATATCTACCCTTGAGTTTATTGTAAATTTTATTTCCCATGCACTGGGATGTCTCTTGGTAGAGTTTTGAGCAATGTTGTGGAAGCACGAAATTTTCTTTTTGTCTGGTGTTGTACATAAGCTTGAAATAGTTTTCTTCGATTAGCCCAGTGTTACTATGTAAAAAGATGATAATTTCAAATATGTACAATGCAGGGATAGGTAATATTTTTAGGTTCTTGAATAATGAGTGGCAGCATGTTCTTGGAGGGGTGGCACACATTTTTCTAACAATTCTTTTTTTAAGTGGATTCGTGACGTGGCTTGAATTTCCCCAAAAAGTTAAACCATATCTAATTATGGATTCGAACATGATGGCAAAAATCCGCCATGAAAACGAGCTTTCAGACCAGTTTCCCATGACATGCGGTGTAAAACAATGCTGTGTACTGGCTCCCACACTCTTCTCACTTCATTTTACAGCTGTTATGAGAGACGCGACCAAAGCCTGCAGTGGTCAAATGGGTCTTGACTTGAGAACAGACAAAACTGTCTTCAACATCTCTCGCCTCAGAACAAAAAGTCGTGTAAATAAAATATCTATCTTAGAAATTCTTTACGCAGATGACGTACACAAGAGTGTGGAACAATTCGAGCATATCCGCCTACAGAACCTGGATGATAAACGAAAGCTCCGCAAATCTAAGCCCAAGCCTAATTACATCTATATGCGTAACTCCAGTGGGCAACTGTATTGCACTTGGTGCCGCCGGATCTTCAAAGCAAAGCTTGGTTTTGCAAGCCACATCCAAGCCCGCGACAGTATGGGGTAAATTACTGACGGAGTCGCTGTCACCCGCCACGGCGAGGAGGATATGATGATGATGGATTTGTAGTAACTGTGGTGCACCACTTTTCTGCGGCCTGTGTCTGTTATACCAGATAGCATATATAGCATATCCATAGCAAAAGCAAGGTGATATCTATGTACCATGCCCAGAACTAGTACTAACATTTTTGTCCAACATACAAACAATCTGTAATATATCTGTTAAGATATAAGGAACATAAAATTTTAATTTTTGGTGACATCAGTATTAAGGTATTGATTAAAAATTCTTAAAGTAACTTCCTGCTGGATAACCACAAGTCATACAATTTCTTGTGCCTAAATTATAAGTCTACCAGGCAGAATGCCTGCCTAAGTAATTTTATATCAAAAGTTTGAAGAGATGATGTAATTTTAACTGTTGTTGAACCGATGTTGTTGACCATGATAGAATATTACTGAAATTAATGGGGTACAAAAAAATCATGTTTAATCTATAGAACCTAGACTTGTGAGACGGTTGAAACCACTAAACTTAGGAAATCTCACACAAAGACTTTGAACAATTGACTGGTGCACCACTGTCATGGAAAATGACTCACTGGTTGATGCTTTATGCTTTTGATTATTTCTTGCGTACTATATTTAATGAACACTGTTCCCTCATCATTAAGCACAACAAGCTAAATGCAAGGAAGAGACAAAACAAAAATGTAACTAACTGGTACACACATTACTTGAATAATTTAAAGATTCATTAAAATCTACTATAACACTTACCATTCTGTTAATGAGCATGGGTACTCATATGAAAAAAAAAAAAAAAAAAAAAAAAAAAAGTACAGAAAAGGCACCTGACACTGTCTCACGTAGCATTTTGATTAAGAATTTGAAACATATGGAATAACTAAAACACAACTTGCATTACTGAAATCATATTTGGCAAATAGAAACCAGATGGCTATTGTAAATTCAAATAATAAATCTGACCTGAAAGTAAAATATGGAGTCCCACAAGCATCCATGCTGGGATCTTTCTCATTTATTGTTTATTTGAATGACCTCCCGAACTAACTACACTACAAATTTTTGATGTATGCCGATGACACAACTTTTATCATATCACATAATGATATGAACACTGTCAAACAAATGAACAACTCCATACGTGGGGAAAAAAAAAGGCTGTCATTAAATAATAGTAAAACTGAACGTACACTCTTTTCTCTTAGGAATATTCATAATGGACAGTATCACCCAGTAAAGTTGTTAGGAATCTACCTCGATAGTAAATTAAACTGGAACACCAACACAGAAAAGCTCTGCAGTAAATTAGCAAGAGTTCTATATCTCTTAAGGTAAAAGAAGGATTGTGTGAGTAAAGAGCTCATACTTATGGCATACTATGCCTTTTTCCGTACACACTTTATGGAATACTTCTAGGAAACTCTGCTGGGGCAAAAGAGGCCTTTATCTGGCGTAAGAAAACCATTAGATGTATATTTCGCTTGAATAAGGTAACTTGTAGTAAACAATACTTTGTTGAACATAAGATACTTACAGTCCCCAGTCTCTACATACTCAAGGTATGAATGCGTGCTAAACAATATCTGAGAGTATGAAAGTGGGTCAATGTGCACGTACATGACACAAGAAACAGAAATTTACTAGACATCTTTGGAATTGATTAAGTAAAATAAAAAATAATTTTTTAGATGCAAACGATTTTTCAACAGTATACCTCATAGGACAAGGGAATTAAATGGAAATAAATTTAAAATAGTGGTAGAGACAAAGCTTAACGGGAAAGTGTTTTATAACGCAAACAAATTTATATGTACTGAAGAAAACGATGAACTTTTAATAGTGTGATTGTGAATACAGTCTTAAATGTAGCCTACATAATCTATGTAAAAAACCTGTGATAATCTAAACCTGTAAAAGAAATATTTATGTAATATTATTTATATATGTAAACCATTGTATAATTATGTATGTAGTGATGATGCCTTATACAACATCGCAGTTGGCCACAAGCAAATAAATCAATTTCAATTATTCAGCAACACTGTGATACAGATTGCTTTTCCATTCTACTCCATGTTATTCTCTTGTCTGGTTCAAAAACTTTTCAGGTCTTTTTTTCTTTTAAAAAAAAAATATATTACGTGGAATATTTCCCTCTACTATATATAGTAGAGGGAAATATTCCACGTAGGAAAAATATATCTAAAAACAAAGATGATGTGACTTAACCAAATGAAAGTGCTGGCAGGTCGACAGACACACAAACAAACACAAACATACACACAAAATTCAAGCTTTCGCAACAAACTGTTGCCTCATAAGGAAAGAGGGAAGGAGAGGGAAAGACGAAAGGATGTGGGTTTTAAGGGAGAGGGTAAGGAGTCATTCCAATCCCGGGAGCGGATATATATATCGAAAACTGTGCCATTTGCATCCTGTAAGTTAGTATCGCATTAGTACTAAGAAATGCCAAATAGAGTAAATACATTTGGATCACATGTCAAAATATCTTTCCTCGTGTTTAATGCAATCAGTCTTCTGTGGCAGTTGAAAATAGGAAAATGAGAGCTGAAGTTTTAAATTTCACGTTCAAGAAATCATTCACATAGGAGAATAGTGCAAACATACCATTATTTGACCATCACACACTCCTGGATGGACGACATAGTAATTAGCATCCATGGCATAAAGAAACAACTAAAATATTTGAAAGCAAATAAATCACCAGGTCCAGATGGAACCCTGCTTTGGTTTTACAAAGAGTACTCTATGGCATTGGCCCCTTACCTGGCCTGCATTCAGTGTGAGTCTCTCGCCCAGCACAAAGTCCCAAGTGACTGGAAAAAGTGCAGGCGATTCCAGTATATAAGAAGGGTAGCAGAAGAGATCCGCAAAATTACAGACCAATATCCCTAACTCTGGTTTGTTGCAGAATCCTTGAACATATTCTCAGTTTGAACATATTAAACATTCTAGAGGGTGGGAAGCTTTCGGTCATGAATGAGCATGGTTTTAGAAAGCATTGCTTGTGTGAAACTCAGCTTACCCTTTTCTTACATGATATACTGTGACTATGGATGAAGGGCAACAGGCAGAGTCCATATTTCTAGTTTTCCAGAAAGCATTTGACATGGTGCCCTATTGCAGGCTGTTAATGGAGGTATAAGCATATGGAATAAGTTCACAGATATGCTTAAGCAACAGATCCCAGTATATTTGTACTTGACAGCATGCATTCATCAGAGACGAGCGTATCATCGAGAGTGCCCCAGGGAAGTGTGATACGACAGCTGTTCTCTGTATACGTAAATGATTTGGTGGACAGAGTGGGCAGCTATCTGTGGTTGTTTGCTGATGATGCTGTGGTGTATGCTAAGGTGCCAAAGTTGAGTGACTGTAGGAAGATACAAGGTGACTTGTACAAAATTTCCAGTTGGTGTGATGAATGGCAGCTAGCTCTAAATGTGGAAAAATGTACGTTAATCAGATGATTAGGAACAACAAACCTGTAATGTTTGGATACAGTAATATTAGTGCCTTGTTTGACACACTCAAGTTATTTAAATATCTGAGCACAATGCTGTAAAGCAATATGAGGTGGAACGAGCATGTGAGAACTGTGGTAGGCAAGACGAATGGCCAACTTTGGTTTATTGGAGAATTTTAGGAAAGAGTGGTTCACTTGTACAGAAGACTGCCTATAGGATGCTGGTGCAACCTATTCTTGAGTACTACTTGAGTGTTTGGTATCCGTACCATGTCGGATAGAAGGAAGACATAGAAGCAATTCAGAAGCAGATCAACTTCAGTTGGAAAGACCACATAGATAATATTGTGGGGAAGGTGAGCCAAAGGTTGCGTTTCATTGGTAAGACACTTAGAAGATGCAACAAGTCCACTAAAGAGACAGCTTACACTACACTCGTTCGTCCTCTGTTAGAATATTGCTGCGCGGTGTGGGATCCTTACCAGGTGGGATTGACGGAGGACATCGAAACGGTGCAAAAAAGGGCAGCTCATTTTGTATTACCACATAATAGGGGAGAGAGTGTGGCAGATATGATACGCGAGTTGGGATGGAAGTCATTAAAGCAACGACGTTTCTCGTCGCGGCAAGATCTATTTACGAAATTTCAGTCACCAACTTTTTCTTCCAAATGCGAAAATATTTTGTTGAACCCAACTTGCATAGGTAGGAATGATCATCAAAATAAAATAAGAGAAATCAGAGCTCGAACAGAAAGGTTTAGGTGTTCGTTTTTCCTGCGCGCTGTTCGGGAGTGGAAGGGTAGAGAGATAGTATGATTGTGGTTCGATGAACCCTCTGCCAAGCACTTAAATGTGAATTGCAGAGTAATCATGTAGATGTAGATGTAGATTTGTTACCGACAAGTTTTAACGATCCGTAAGTGTTATAGAGATGTTTTGGAACTCTAATGGATATCCCTGGAGGGAAGGCAACATTCTTTTTCAGAAAAACTATTGAGAAAATTTAGGGAACTGGCATTTGGAGCTGATTGCCAAACGATTCTACTGCCACCAACATACATTGCGCATAAGGACTGTGAAGATAAGATATGAGAAATTAGGGCTTGCGTGGAGGTTTGTAGACAATTGTTTTTTCCCTTGCTCTGTTTGTGAGTGGAACAGGAAAGGAAGTGACTAGTAGTGGTACAGGGTACCCTCCGCCACACACCATATGGTGACTTGCGGAGTATCATTGTAGATGTAGATGAAATGTTATTCTTTTTCAGAATGGTAATAATTCTCTTTTAGCAGCTGATTTCTATGTTTAATTTATCCGTAGTTGATTCACCTGATTGGTCCAAGTATCATCAGAGGAATTGTGTTTATTCAGTAGCTGTTATTCACCTGTAGGATAACTGTGAAACAAGCATCCACAGACAAGCCAAACAGATTATATTGTGGAACTGAGGGTGTGTCCTTGACATGAGTTTCGGCTACTGGGAACCCGTTGATGATAATTATATGGGTAATTTTAATTTGCCCATATAATAAAAAAATAATTTGCAAAACATAGGAAGTAACTAAATTTCATGCAAAGAAGAATAAATACTGTTGTATATAGTACATAAATGAAAATAGTCAATTTTTGAAAACATAACGTGTAAGTGGGTACATAAAAAATCGTATCACCAAGTGGCAGCAGGAGAACACACATATAAAAGTTATTATGTATGCGAGCTTTTGGAGCCAGTGGCTCCTCCTTCTGCCTGAACGGTTGAAGGAGAAGGAAGTGGGGTGAAGTAAAAGGGCTGGTGAGGTTTATGAAATGGGGTAGAGTTTGGAAAAGTCACCCAGAACCGTGGGTCAGGGGAGACTTACCAGACGGGATGAGAAGGAAAGATTGATTGTTGTTCCAACAGACCCGGGATTCTGGGTGACTTATCTGAACTCCACCCCTTTTTCTAAACCTCAATAGTCCTTTTCCTTCACCCCTCTTCCCTTCCCTTCAAGCTTCCTATGAGAAGAAGGAGCCACTGGGTTCGGAAGCTTGCATACATAATAACTTTTATATGTGTGTTCTCTTCCCACTGCTTGGCAAGTACGTTTTTTTCTATCCAGTTACGCTGTATATAGTATCATTCATATGTATCACAGAGTTTTTCATACAAGTGAGATAAGAGTTTAACACTCTCACGATGACAAGGTCATTAGAGAAGGACCATAAGCTTGAATTAGGGGAAGGAAATTGGCCTTTGCTTTTCTAAGCAACCAAACTGACATTTGCCTTAAGCAAATTTGGGGAACTACAGGAACCCTAAATCTGGCCAGCAAAGCAGAGAATTTAATATTGATCCTCCAAGGTGCAAGTTAGGTGTGTTACCAGTGTACTGCCTGTACGTCCCCATCTATACTCCATAAGCCACTTTATGGTGTGTGACAGAGAGATCTTACAGTACCACTACAATTTCCCTCTTTCCTGTTCTTAAGCTTTTGTATGAGCTGTAATTTCCCTGAGTTTCTTGTGCTCACTTTGCAAGACGTATGTGTAAGTATGTAGCATATTGCATAATGTCTTGGAGTATTTGCTGTCAGACTTTTAAGAGTAAATTTCTCTATGATGTATGATGTTTCTCTTGCAGTGTATGCCACTGTAGTTTGATGAGCATCTCTGTAATGCTTTCATGCTTATGAAACTTGCAGTGATTAGCTATAAAATCAGGAGATAATGGTTTAATGACAGTAATGGTCAAATGTTAACAATACGTATACTGACCGTATAGGAGGGACATTGACTCACAGACTGGCACAATGAAAAGACTGCTGTGCTTTTAAGCTTTCAGCTGAAGAGCCTTCTGAAATTGAAAACATGCACACATTCACACAAGCACAACTCACACACGTGTATGACCACTGACCCTGCCTGCTATGGCTGGACTGCTGACTGCAACTGCACCTGACGGGAGCAGCAATCTGGCACGGGTGGTGGAGATTAATGAGGAAGTATGGTGCAGGGATAGCAGGGTAGGGTAGAGGAAGCTGCTGTGCTGCTTGGGGGAGCATGCAGGGATGTGTTGGGGAGAAGGTAGGTTTGCTAGGTGCACCTGGAAGATTATTGGGGATGGGAGAGTGCAGCAGAGTAGTAGAAAAGGGAGAAAAAGACCAGTGAGTGTGTTGGCAGTGTAGAAGGCTGTTCAGTGCTGGAGTGGGAGCACAGAAGGGGATAGCTAGGTGGAGGAAAGGGTCAAGCAAAAGATGAAGTCAGGCTGTTTTAAGGAACATAGGATATACAGCTGAAAGTGTTCCCACATGTGCAATTCAGGAAGGTGGTATTGGTAGGAAGAGTCCAGATGGTGCAGGCTGTGAAGCAGTCATTGAGATGTCACACAATGTGGTGGGAAGCATGATCGGCAGCTGGGTATTTCAGCTGTCTCTTGGCCACAGTTTGTTGGTGGGCATTCGTGCAGACAGACAGATTGTTAGTAGTCATGCCCATGTAGAATACTGTACAGTAGTTGAAGCTTAGTTTGTAAATCACATGGCTGCTTTCACAGTTAACCCTGCCATAGATGAGACAGGAGATACTTGTGGCTGAACTGGAGTAGATTGTGGTGGGGATGTATGGGACAAGTCGTGCATCTAGGCCTATTGCGAGGATATGAGCCGTGAGGTAAGGAGTTGGGAGCAGGGGTGGAGTAGGGATGGGCAAGGATATTATGTAGGTTCTGTGGGTGTTTGAACACCACTGTTGGAGGGGTGGGAAGGGTTGTGAATAGGATATTCACAATTCAGGGCATGACAAGAGGTAGTCAAAACCTGGCAGAGATTGAGATTCAGTTGCTCCAGTCCTGAGTGGTACTGATTTCCGAGAGGAGTGCTCCATTGTTGCTGGATGGTGGGTATGATGGGAAGTAATAGAGACAGAGTGTGGGAAATCAATTTCTGTGCAGGGTTGGGAGGATAATTTTGATTTGTGAAGACCTCACAGGTAACCTTGGTATATTTGGAGAAGGGCTACTCAGCACTACAGATGCGATGGCCATGGGTGGCTAGGCTATATGGAAAGAACTTCTTGGCCTGGAATGGCTGGCAGCTGTCAAAGCAGAGGTATTGCTGATTGTTGGTAGGTTTTATATGGGCAGAGGCACTGATGTAGCCATCCTTGAGGTGGAGGTGAACATTGAGGAAGCTGGCTTGTTGGGTTGAGGAGGACCAAGTGAAGTGAATGGAGGAGAAGGTGTTGAGGTTCTGGAGGACTGTGGATGCGGTGTGTTCACCCTTGGTCTAGATCATGAAGATGTTATCAGTGAATGTGAATGAAGTGAGAATTTGAGATTTTGGCTGGTTAGGACGGATTCCTCCAGATGGCCCATGAATAGGTTGGCATAAAATGAGGCCACACATGAGGTGATTGCTGTACCACAGATTTGTGCATAAGTAATCCGTCAGAGGAGAACTAACTACGAGTGACAATATAGTGGGTTATGGTGTCCAGTAAGGGTATTGTAGGTTTGGAGTTGGTCAGGCGTTGGGGAAGGTAGTGTTCTAATGGCAAAGCTGTGGTTATTGGGGATGTAGTGTAGAGAGAAGTGGCATCAACAGTGATGAACAGGGCACTATTTGGTAAAGGAATAGGAACTGTGGGGAGTTGGTGGAGGACATAGTTGGCATCTTTTGTGTAGGTAATGGAAATATGCTGAATGTGTCTATCCATGAAAGCAGAGATTCTCTCTCTAGGGCCACAGTAACCAGCCACAATGGGGCATCCTAGGTGGTTGGCTTCATGCACTTTATTAACCATGTATAAAGTAGAAGAGCAGGGAGTGGCAGGGGTTAGGAGAGAGATAGACTCAAGAGAGAGGTTCTGGGATGGGTCTGTGGATTTGAAAAGAGCCTGGAGATCCTGTTGGATTTCTGGAATGGGACCACTATGGTAGGGTTTGTAGGTTGGTGAATCTGTCAGCTGCCAAAGTCCCTCCACCAGGTAATCCTTGCAGTTCCAAACCAAAGTGGTGAAGCCTTTGTCGGCATGTAGGGGTCAATTTTTAGGTGGTGGATTGTGATTCTTCCAGTTGAAGTTGGGTTGGTTTTCAAGTTGAGTGATTTAGGGAAACAAAGTCATTGTAGGAATTTTGTCTGTATATTATATTAACAACAAATCATCACTACATAACAAATGCTATTCGCATTTACGCCATCTCAGTTTAATTGAGAAAATTAATAGGAAATCTACTACTTTGGAAAATACTGCTTCCTTCTCAGTTTTATTACAAAACTGCTGGTTATTTGCTATTAGTTGCTTAATATTTGCTTGATAACATGATATTTTTGAAGGAAGTATTTTTTCAACTATGAATATTGATTCTATTATTTTATAGTACAGTGATGGCGGTAGTCATTGAAAGAACTTTTGTTCAAAGACTGTCGTAAAAGACTTTGTAGCTGAATAAAGTGTTTGTTCAGCAGAAGTGAGAATATTATGTAAAGTAGATAATTGTACACCTTGCAGAAGCATTTTAATGATCTTGGAATTCTTCCACTCACTTCTGAATACATTTACCCCACAATGGTTCTTGTTGATGATAAAAATCAGTTTTTAGTGAACTGTGATGTACACAGTCACAATACAGGATACAAAAATAATAGGCTTTTCCTCATTGTCCAGTGTTCAAATATAGTTAGCTACTCTGGTGGTAAGGAATTCAACAAGCTCCTGTCTAACATAAGGGAAGAAATTGGAAATCCATACCAATTCAAAAGAACATTAAAAATGTACATCATTTGCTACTTTTTCTACAAGCTATCTGAATATGCAGAGTCAAGATTCTAAAATTTATTATCTACATTACCAGTAACAGTGTTGTCATAATATCATGACAGAGATTTTAAGCACAGATAACAATGAAACTGAATTTAATGGCAGAAAATGAAATGCTAAATAGTCTGTATGATAGAAGTGATTGTTGGAACTAGACTGACACTAAGATATAAGTATGTACATATGTGTAGTGAGTTACTGAATAATGAAACCAGGGCTGTTTTCTTGGGAGGGGGGGCTTCAGGCAGCTGTCCAGGGCAGCAGGTTTTAAGGGGTGGTGTTATTTGTGGAAGACTGTATAAAATTCATGGACATCAAACAAGGTCCTTAAATTTAAACCTCCTGCTCACAGGGGAAAATTAATTGACAGACATTAACAGTGCTGATTTGTTTCCACACCACATGCAAATTCCTAAAATTAAATCTTCTACTCGCCAGGGAATATTAGCTGACATGCATGCAGAAGTGAGTTACATAGTGTTGTTTAGTCTTGATACTATTAGCAAAGGTTAGAAATAGCTTTTATTACTTACGAGAGAGTGTTCTTACATGTTTCATTATTGAATGATAATTAAGTTACAATGTGGTGAAAATGACATTAAGGTTCTTTCACACCAGCATGGTTTTATTAGATTTGTTAATAAATTCTTAACAAAAAATATTCATGCACTTTTTTTCCTGTTCGTAAACAAAACAATGTATTTTTGAAACTTTCTAGGTGTGTTTTATAAACATAATTTTTTTTAACTTTTTTGAGTCAAATGATGTACTAACTTATCATTGCATTTTTGCAGTGGTTTCTATACTGTTTCTATGTTGAACAGTATCTGAACTTGCTGGCCAGAGATGCTTGTTTTTCATTTCTTGACTAATTACTATGTGTCTGGCACAAAACATCATGAGAATGTCAAAAAGAAGATACTTTTCGATTCTGCTCCCACATTAGGTTATTCATCGCATATTGATATAAAGTTTGAAGCCAGAAATAAGTAAAGAATTTTTTATCACATACAGACCAGTGGAAATTTTTTTCTGTAATCACAATGTGGTGCACTACCAGTACGTAGATGGCAAGAACCTGCAGCCACATCAAATTTCCTTGCTGTGAGATCAGAGATCTCCATCTAGTTAGTATAGGGATCACTGATCTTTTATATCGCACATGTGCATATAACAGCAGATAGCAGCAGATGTGCTTTGTACGGGTTTCACGTGGACGACTGAAGAATAATGTAATTGAATATAACAGAGGGAAACATTCCACGTGGAAAAAATATATCTAAAAAGAAAGATGATGAGACTTACCAAACAAAAGCGCTGGCAGGTCGATAGACACACAAACAAACACAAACATACACACAAAATTCTCACAAAATTCTGGCAGGTCGATACTGATAAAATTGTATAGTGGACCAGGAATCTGCCATGAATCCCATGTCAGTGGAGAATTACTGGATGGGATGAGAAGGAAAGGCTGATTGTTGATGACTGCAGTGGACAAGATTTGGAAACCTGAGAGTTTAAAGGTGGAAGATACAGAAAGCTAGAATTTTGTGTGTATGTTTGTGTTTGTTTGTGTGTCTATCGACCTGCCAGCGCTTTTGTTTGGTAAGTCTCATCATCTTTCTTTTTAGAATAATGTAATTGGATAGATAAACTATCTACTCACAAAGTGGTGGGAGGAGAACACACATGTAAGAGGTATTACAGTTTGTAAGCTTCTGGAGCCAGCGGCTCCTTCTTCTGGCTGAAGGACTGAAGGGGAAGGAAGAGGTGTGAAGGAAAAGAAATGGTGATGGTTAGGAAAATGGGTCGAATTCAGAAAAGTTGCCATGAATCCCATGTCAGTGGAGAATTACTGGATGGGATGAGAAGGAAAGGCTGATTGTTGATGACTGCAGTGGACAAGATTTGGAAACCTGAGAGTTTAAAGGTGGAAGATACAGAAATGTGTATGCCAGAGATTAGTGCCAAAACATTGTGCATGAATTAATAAGAGCAAAAAGCTAACTGCATTGTATGTGATAGAGGTGGGGGGGGGGGGGGGGGCAGCAAAAAATAGACCGGTCAGAAAATGAAAGATGTAGAAAATTAAAAGGGAATGAAGAAAGGAATAGTTACTGTGGAGTAATGTCGAGAGTGAAAAATTAACATAAATTAAGGCCAGGTGGGTGGGGAGAACCGAGGACATGTTGTAGCACCAGTTCCCACCTGCGGAGATCTGAGAAACTGGTGTCTGGATGAAGAAACCATATGGCGTGTGTGGTGAAAGAGGCACCGAGGTCGTGACTGTCACGTTGAAGAGCATGCACTGCAACAGGATATTGTATGTTGTGAGTATATGGCCTCTGCCTAAGCCCATTCATCCTATCTTATAACCACCTGCATTCACAATAGCTGCGGATACAGTGCTCAAACAAGTGGTGCACATGGTATGACATGGGTGGTGTGGCTGTCTGCTAGCCCAGGAATCTGACCTGCTGCATAACTGCTATGCTTCCTGTGGTGTCACCGCCAGACACCACACTTGCTAGGTGGTAGCCTTTAAATCGGCTGCGGTCCGTTAGTATACATCGGACCCGCGTGTCGCCACTATCAGTGATTGCAGACCGAGCGCCGCCACACGGCAGGTCTAGAGAGACTTCCTAGCAGTCGCCCCAGTTGTACAGCCGACTTTGCTAGCGATGGTTCACTGACAAAATACGCTCTCATTTGCCGAGACGATAGCATAGCCTTCAGCTCCATCATTTGCTACGACCTAGCAAGGCGCCATTACCAGTTACTATTGATGCTGTAAAACATGTACCGTCAAGAGCAATGTTCACCATTTACGGATTAAAGTTAAGTATTCCAACAGTTACGTCCTTTTTTGCTAAAGTCTAACTTCCTTGTCCTGTTCCAGACCTCACGCCAGCCTCAGTGAGCTAAAACACGTGCCTTTTGGCTTCCTCACATAGTGGGTTGGCTCTCTTGCCAATCCACAACACTTCCCCTCATCACCTTTCCCTGTTAGATGGTATTTTCTTGTCAACTGAAGGGGGGTACTCCTCGTGTTGTGATTCCAGCAACATTGCATATGGAGGTTGTCAGCCTGTTACATCAAGGTCAGTGGTGAGCCTCCTGCACTAAACAACTAGCACATCAACATATATTCTGACCTTGTAATAATTATGAAGTGGAGCTCCTCATCATGGCCTGCCACAAGCCAACTCAACAAGCAGCACCGTTACTGTTTCTGCCCCTTGGCCAGTGCCCATACTATCTCCAGAAAGAATCCATATCGGCTTTGCTGCACCTTTTTAGATGCTTTTTGGTTATTGGTTTTTGATGCCTTTTCCAAATTTCCATATGTTGTTTGTTGTCCATCTACCACAGCAGACACAACTGTCAAGGCCCTGTCAAAAGTTTTTTCAGTCAAAGGTCTACCTTGTACAGTAGTTTTGTAGAATGGTCCTTAATTTTTGGCTCAATCCTTCAAAGATTTTTGCTCATGGGATGGCATCTGCCACGTCAAGGTGCCTCCCTTTCATCTGCAATCCAATGATGAGGCAGAATGCTGTAATGGGACACCCTTTTCTAAAATAACCTTTTTTTTATAGAAATAGTCAATACCAAGTAACTTGTGTAGGTGATCATTGTCTCAGCTGTTTAACTGAAAGAATTTCATTTTATTCTGTATAAGATGTATTATATTTCAGACTAAAATGTATAAAACGAAATTAATTTGTTAGACTCTGTATGTTCAGTTAAAATTATTCTTGTTTTAACAATATTTGAAATTACAAAATATCTGGCATATTTCAAATTCATATTATTAATTGCACAATTGGGTGCCAGTTATTAAATTTATTTTTGGATTTATTTTAAAAATAAAGATATAAATTAGAAAAGATTATTCTTATGTCAATGAAGTTTGTAAACTCTTTTGCTTTGTAAACTCTTTTTAATATTGTGAGTACCGCAGAACTTAAGTATTAGTGGGTGTGCCTTTGATGGAAATGCACTTATATTTTTAATTTTGTTTACAACAATGTAATTGATGGTTTTATGAAAATGGAGACTGTGAAGTCAGTGTGGTATAGAAAAATGGGGTAAAATAAAAGGATATTCACAGCAACAGATAGTACTTCATGAGTTATTTAGTCATCAGGAACCCACAATGTTAAATCAAAATTTCATCCGCAAGAATGTACCCCTAGACGCAAAAACTGGAGCCAACAACAAGAGAAAATGAAGGTAAGTAAAAAGTGTTTCTTTTGTGTATCTTATGCCTCTCGAAGCTTTCAAAACTTGTGCAGAGACAGAGAAATTTGATGGTAATGTGTGGGAGGCTAAGATTACAATGCCTCATGTTAATTTTAAAAACACAAATGTGCCACATAACTACCAGTGGAGGAAGCCCTTATGTTCTTTCTCAGTTCTTAGAGAATGACTCCGGTCAGGGACAAGAGCTTGGCTGACCTCTTGCATGGCTGGCAGCAGCACTGTTCCATCTACTTCTGCTGCCAGACGGGCATCCTATAGCAGCACAAACATCATTACAGATAGTGTCTGGAACTTCATTCTGGACCCAGAGGTTCAGATGACACCTGCATTGCAATTCAGCCATCATCCACAGCCAGCACATGTGACATGCATTCATGGTGCATACCAAGAGTGCCTGGGGGCACGCCACTACAATCAGCTGCGTTGACCATGCCCTCCCAACATCCCTACAATCAGCTGCATCCTCAAGTGAGCACAGATTGCTCCCTGCGATGTACCATGCAGGCACGTCTTCCACCACAATTGCAGTTTGCTGTGGGCAGCATGCTGCCTGGTCCTGCTCTCCCACATTCCAGATGTAGCCTCCACGCTCCCCTCCCCCCCCCTCCCCCTGCCCCCCCCTCCCCCTGCCCCCCCTCCCCCCGAGATGGAGAAGGAGGGATGTAGTAGTCCGCACAGTACCTCATTACCTTCTGTCTGCCACCACTGCTGTGGCATGTGTTAATATGTGTGCACATGCTCGGGGCCCCCACCACAGGCCGCCAACTTCTGTCCAGTACCTCTATTGCCTGCACCCAAAAGCAGATGGCCTTTGGCGGCCAAATACTTCTTATATAACCGTGCACTGGCTCTGGCCATCAGGCCATCAGCCTTGTATATGTTCTCTAAAGTGTATTATACGTATGCTTTCACGCCATGACTTAATAAATAGTTGGTTTCTTATGACTGTGTTTTTTATTGTGTTCGGAGTTAGAACAATAATATTTTTAAGTGTAATCTGCTTCTGTTGGAATACATTAATCTATTGGTTTTTGCCTGCAAAATATTTTATAATGGCATCATTATTTTTATTTCTTTATTATTTTTAAATTTGTAGTAATGAAGCTGTCTGAACTCAGACCCATGTTGGTGCTGTATAGCAGTTAACTTAGCTCTTTGAAGTCATATTGTTGACTCATGTGGTAGAAAGACCTTCAGCTGAGTGATAAGTGTAACTAGATGGAAAAACCAAACATTTAACTGCAAACTTGGTAACCAATCATGTGGAACAGTCACAACCATCAAATATTCAAAAGTGTCTGCCTGAAGCAATTTAAGGTAGAATGCTGGCACAGATCTGCTATAGGTGCTGGACACAGAATTATTAGATGAATCTGAAGTAGTAGTATTCATCCACAACAAAAAGATTACTTAAATGAATCCTTACAAAATTGTTTAGGCTTTCGTGGCCACAAATTATATTGAAGTGTAACAGAGCCAAACACTCGATGAAGTAAGAAATCAGAAAAAGAAATGTGAGGTACGACCTTTCTGTCATACATTCCCAGAGTGACGGACAGAATTGGCCGTATATTCCACAAACACAGTGTAAAGACAATTTTCAAACTGACAAGAAAGATCAAAGAATGTCTTAGATTGGCAAAGGATAAAAGGGACCCACTTGCAATGTCAGGAATATACCACATACCATGTACATGCAGAAAAGTTTATGTTGGAATGACTGGACGATCAATCAACACCAGGATCAAAGAACATAAGCAATATCGCAGGTTGGGGCAGGTGGAGAAATTGGCCGTGGCACAGCACGCACTGAGTCAGACCGACTACTGTGTCCAGACTAAGTGCTTGCAACTCTCGCTTCCCGTGAAGCAGACCGGTACAGCGGACCCTGGACCGAGTAGGGGTCAGCCTGGCCGGTCATCCCGGAAACACAGACACTTCCCAGAGACCACCAGGAGGCGTCCACGGCGCCGCAAGGGGTCGCTACAGCTGCAGACATCTTTCCTTCCGCTCGACACGTGACTGCAAATAGAGCCAGCCATATCCATGCGCCAAGCAGTATTTAGGCTGCACAGGAGCCTGGAGAGGCAGTTAACGCCGAGCAAGCCCACTGGTGTCATCGTAGCCGCCGCATCATCGTCCACCGCCGCCAGTGTACTGGAGCCATCCTCGCAGGGCCTCTACTCGTCCTCGGACTCAGGTGACGGCAATGTGGACTTCGCGCCACTCTTCACGAGATGCCCGGGGCTTGGTTTGTTGAAGTTGTATGGTTACTACAGACAGTTTATGTTTGGAAGAATCTCTGATTTAGTTATTGGTAGGCTTGGAGGACCAGTCCTACCTCACGAATATTGTTTTGTAAATTTTGAAGAAAGACTTTAGTTTAAATAAAAACGCTGTAACTTACACCCTGAGATTTTCCTATCCGCGGACGGCAGATATATTACCAACCACGTAATAAAATTCGCCGACATGGAAGTTCGGGCTGTAGAAAAGCACTATCACACGTGCTTGTTCAGAGAAGCTGTGGAAATACACAAACATGGGAATAGCTTCAACAAGAAAGAAGAAAGCCTTAAGGTAAATGGATCCTGGCTTCTCACACTGCAGCGAACGACTGTCGCAGGTAGCAAGAGGAGAACTACACCGGAAATGACCGCAGAGAAGCCCTTGGACGTTGGTGCTCCAGGTACATATAGTCTGTGGCCATGAGCTCGGCTCCAGTTCATCACCAGCAATGGAAGGTGAAGCTTTGACAATGGCAGCCACTCGTGCCGGTGAAACATCAGTAAAATCATCAGACAAATGTCGGCCAAAGAACCCGAGACAGAAGCAAATAGGCAGTTTGTCAAAAGAACCCTTCTTCAACAAATTCTTGAAAGTGCTCTATTGATGTTGAACCTTTACCAACTTTAATTAATGGAAGTGTTAAAAATAGATTGAAAGAAGAGTTGTACATTTTGTCATTAATTTTTTATGCCAATGTGAGAGCATCACAGAAATAATCAACAATTTCTAATGGCAAATGCTACAACGAAGGTGTTGATCATCAAGGGAGCCTTACCTTCAAAATTGTGGGAGCTCATGTCCCAGTGCAAGTCAGATAACTCATTAGTTATTACACCTTGCTCATGAGCAGAAAGGTTAAAACAGAGGAACTTGAGGTGATGCAGAGGTGTGTCCACAATGCTTCTTGTGCACCCTCTGTAAATGATGTCTTAGGAGCCTAATAATTGATTCTAGTATACTATGTAACCTTTAACACTCCTTGTACAGTGTCTTGGAGACTGCAAATGTAGATGTGAATGTGGGATGCTATGTGGATGAGGACATTGTTGTGTTAAAAAAATCTGTTGTTGTTGTGTACCAGAGATGCAGCTTCAGTTGTGCCCAGTATTTGGCGTTTGTATGTAGTATTCTATCTGAATTCTCAGTTAAATTGTTTTGGCATCTGAACTACTATTTTGTTGTATTCACGAAACTCAGAAACTGACCCTTGCTCTCAACTTATAGTTTCTATAAAATTCTGAGATTTGTTTGGACACCCATTGAACACAGAGCTTTGATTTACAGATGTGCATGCAGAATATGTAGAACTGTTGTTTTTGATACATTTAATCTCATAGTCTTTTATTTTCACTCATCAATTAAGCTGCACTCTCTGGTTTACTATCCTAGCACTTTCTTCTTTGGTTGTCATGGATGAAAGTATGCTGCTGTGATTGTTGTAAATTCCATTCCTAGCTTAAAAGCATTTGCTCTTGCCTAAAAGCTTTTACTCGTGGTTTCATAGTTTTGTTTGACTACTGAGCACCTTGTGTTAAAGTTATCTTTAATTGTTGTAGTTGTTGTGGTCTTCAGTCTTGAGACTGGTTTGATGCAGCTCTACTTGCTAATCTATCCTGTGCAAGCTTCTTTATCTCCCAGTACCTACTGCAATCTACATCCTTCTGAATCTGCTTAGTGTATTCATCTCTTGATCTCCCTCTCTGATTTTTACCTGCCAAGCTGCCCTCCAATACTAAATTTGTGATCCCTTGGTGCCTCAGAACGTGTCCTACCAACCGATCCCTTCTTCTGGTCAAGGTGTGCAACAAATTTCTCTTCTCCCTAATTCTATTCAATACCTTCTCATTAGTTATGTGATCTACCCATCTAATCTTCAGCATTCTTCTGTAACACCACATTTTGAAAGCTTCTAGTCTCTTCTTGTCCAAACTATTTATCATCCACGTTTCACTTCCATACATGGCCACACTCCATACAAATACTTTCAGAAACGACTTCCTGACACTTAAATCTATACTCGATGTTAACAAATTTCTCTTCTTCAGAAACGCTTTCCTTGCCATTGCTAGTCTACATTTTATATCCTCTCGAATTCGACCATCATCAGTTATTTTGCTCCTCAAATAGCAAAACTCATTTACTACTTTAAGCATCTCATTTCCTAATCTAATACTCTCAGCATTGCCCATTTTTATTCGACTACATTCCATTATCCTCGTTTTGCTTTTGTTGATGTTCGTCTTATATCCTCCTTTCAAGACACTGTCCATTCCATTCAGCTGCTCTTCCAGGTCCTTTGCTGTGTCTGACAGAATTACAATGTCATCAGCGAACTTCAAAATTTTTATTTCTTCTCCATGGATTTTAATTCCCACTCTGAATTTTTCTTTTGTTTCCTTTACTGCTTGCTCAATATACAGATTGATTAACGCCGGGGATAGGCTACAACCCTGTCTCACTCCCTTCCCAACCACTGCTTCCCTTTCATGCCCCTCAACTCTTATAACTGTCATCTGGTTTCTGTACAAATTGTAAATAGCCTTTTTCTCCCTGTATTTTACCCCTGCCACTTTCAGAATTTGAAAGAGAGTATTCAAGTCAACACTGTCAAAAGCTTTCTCTAAGTCTACAAATGCTAGAAATGTAGGTTTGGCTTATGTGTTCCAACATTTCTATGGAATCCAAACTGATCTTCCCCATGGCTGGCTTCTTAGGTCTTTCAGTGCTCTGACACTCTTCACACAGTATCATATTTCCCATTTCATCTTCATCTACATCCTCTTCCGTTTCCATAATATTGTCCTCAAGTACACTACCTTCGTACAGACCCTCTATACACTCCTTCCACCTTTCTGCTTTCCCTTCCTTGCTTAGAACTGGGTTTCCATCTGAGCTCTTGATATTCATACAAGTGGTCCTCCTTTCTCCAAAAGTCTCTTTAATTTTCCTGTAGGCAGTATCTATCTTACCCGTAGTGAGATATGCCTCTACATCCTTACATATGTCCTCTAGCCATCCCTGCTTAACCATTTTGCACTTCCTGTTGATCTCATTTTTGAGACGTTTGTATTCCTTTTTGCCTGCTTCATTTATGGCATTTGTATAATTTCTCCTTTCATCAATTAAATTCAATATATCTTATGTTATCCAAGGATTTCTACTAGGCTTGTCTTTTTACCTACTTGATCCTCTGCTACCTTCACTACTTCATCCCTCAAAGCTACCCTTTCTTCTTCTACTGTATTTCTTTCCCCCATTCCTGTCAATCGTTCCCTTATGTTCTCCCTGAAACTTTTTGCAACCTCTGGTTCTGTCAGTTTATCCAGATCCCATCTCCTTAAATTCCCACCTTTTTGCAGTTTCTTCAGTTTTAATCTACAGTTCATAACCAATAGATTGTGGTCAGAGTCCACATCTGCCCCTTGAAATGTCTTACAATTTAAACCTGGTTCCTAAATCTCTGTCTTATCATTATATAATTTATCTGAAACCGTTGAGTTTCTCCAGGCCTCTTCCATGTATACAATCTTCTTTTATGATTTTCGAACCAAGTTTAGCTATGATTAAGTTATGCTCTGTGCAAAATTCTACCAGGCGGCTTCCTCTTTCATTTCTTACCCCTGTTCCATATTAACCTACTACGTTTCCTTCTCTTCCTTTTCCTACTATCGAATTCCAGTCACCCATGACTATTAAATTTTCGTCTCCCTTCACCGTCTGAATAATTTATTTTAGCTCATCATACATTTCATCAATCTCTCCATCATCTGTGGAGCTAGTTGGCATATAAACTTGTACCACTGTGGTAGGCTTGGGCTTCATATCTATCTTGGCCACAATAATGGTTACCCGCACTCCTATTTTTTTTATTCATTAGTATACCTACTCCTTCATTACCCCTATTTGGTTTTGTATTTATAACCCTGTACTCACATGACCAGAAGTCTTGTTCCTCCTGCCATCAAACTTGACTAATTCCCACTATATCTAACTTTAACCTATCCATTTCCCTTTTTAAGTTTTCTAACCTACCTGCCCGATTAAGGGATCTGACATTCCACGCTCCGATCCATAGAATGCCAGTTTTCTTTCTCCTGATAACTATGTCGTCCTGAGTAGTCCCTGCCCAGAGAATGGGGGACTATTTTACCTCTGGAATATTTTACCTAAGAGGTTGCCATCATCATTTAACCATACAGTAAAGCTGCATGCCCGCAGGAAAAATTACAGCTGTAGTTTCCCCTTGCTTTCAGCCGTTTGCAGTACCAGCACAGAAAAGCCGTTTTGGTTAGTGTTACAGGGCCAGATCAGTCAATCATCTGCAACTACTGAAAAGGCTGCTGCCCCTCTTCAGGAACCACATGTTTGTCTGGCTTCTCAACAGATACCCCTCCATTGTGGTTGCACCTACATTACGGCTATCTGTATCACTGAGGCAAGCAAGCCTTCCCACCAACAGCAAGGTCCATGGTTCTTTAATTAAGACTTTCATTAATGAATAATGCTCAGCATAGTAGGGGCTTGGGGTTCTCTAGTGGGTAGGTAAGGGCAAAAACAGTCACATTAAGCATGGTATCAGTTGAAACTTCCTAGCAGATTAATACTGTGTGCCGGACCAAGACTCGAACTCGGGAACTTTGCCTTTTGCGGGCAAGTGCTGTACCAACTGAGCTACCCAAGCACGACTCACGCGCCATCCTCACAGCTTTACATTTGCCAGTACCTCGTTTCCTACCTTCCAAACTTTACAGAAGCTCTCCTGCAAACCATGCAGAACTAGCACTCCTGAAAGAAAGGATATTGTGGAGACATGGCTTAGCCACAGCCTTGGGGATGTTTCGAGAATGAGATTTTCACTCTGCAGTGGAGTGTGCGCTGATATGAAACTGTGAGGATGGGGTGTGAGTCGTGCTTGGGTAGGCCAGTTGGTAGAGCACTTGCCCATGAAAGGCAAAGGTCCCAAGTTCGAGTCTCGATCCGGCACACAGTTTTAATCTGCTAGGAAGTTTCATATCAGCACACACTCTGCTGCAGAGTGAAAATCTCATTCTGGATGGTATCAGTTGATTTATTTATTTAGTACAGTCTACAATGGAGACCTAATGCTCCTTTCCACAGGTGGGATTTGATACTGAGCCCACAATCCTATGTGGGGAAGCGTTGTTATATAGTCGCCTGTGGCCGCTGAGCTCAGCGTATCTTGGGAGCAGAGCGTCCATGTGTAGTAGACACTCCAGTCTGGCAGCAAAAGTGTGTTAGATGCTGGCACTGTGGTCAGGAACAGACTGAATGCGCTGCTAGAGAGGTAAGTGGGAGGCCTGCCTCAGATGTGGCAAGACATCTGGGCCTCAGTGTCTGGCTGGCAGCCACAAGTAAAGGTGTATACCTGGTAAATCCATGGCTGATAGGGTCTGATTCGATGCCTATTACTGACTGGATGGCTGGTAATTTTATATGCCAGGTTGGGTGCATTTGTTAGCAGATGCCACATCTATCCTGTGGTCCCTTGACATGTTCTGGATTTCAGCAGAACCATTGGTCTTCGGCTGAGCTGCCATGCTGGTGTACTGAGGTGGAAGTTGTAGCAAAATGCTGATGGTGATTACTGCAAGCATGAGATTAAGGCTACAAGCACTAGCACCAGCCAGTGGTGGTACATTCTTCCCATCTTTCTACTGTTCTAATTTTATACAGTTTGTCCTAGACACTTCTTCACCTAGTCTCTAGTGCCCTTTTTTCATTGGTCACTGTGACAACTATCGACCAAGTCATGTATAACGTCTTTGTCTTTCAAGCTTTTTGTGAGCAGTCTGTGGTTGCCCTCAAAACAGTAAACATGTGTGTATGGAGAATCAACAAGATATGTATATCTTGTATGTGTGTGCTTTGGACCAATAAAATAGTGCTTATTGCATGTGGTATAGTGCACATCATTTGATCTGGCAGTCCTACAACACTAAACCCGTACTGGTGATCCCGATTTTTTCTGAGTGCTACAGTGAACTCTCGTCCCGTCGAGCAGTACACAATGGATTGCTTCCCGCCTGCTACACCGCACATGTGCTGACTAGGTTTTCCAACAGACACTCCGGCCGTGTTTTACAATTATCCACCTTGTGTTCACAATAGTTTGACGCAGTTTCCAAACACACTGACTAGCTGTACTCAACAGGACAGTGCTTCTACATTCCCACAGCCACATATGCCGGCATCAAGGCACTGGGAACTTTTCGCTATTTACACCGCTATCAAATATTTCCAAGACGATATCGAAGGTTGCCATCTCGTGGTATTTACTGACCACGAACCGCTCATATATGCTTTCCGCAACCTAGGCAAGGACTCATCCCGGAGATGTTTCTGTCATATGGACCTCATATGCCAGTTTATGAGTGAAATACATTACATCAGAGGGGCAGACAACATCACTGCCGATTTCTTATCTCATGTGTCGGTATTATCTTCACAACTGGACCTCATTGAACTCCCTAAATTGCAAACAGATGATACTGAACTTGCCACATTGCCCATCTGGCGTGGCATTTCAACAGGATGCATATTTTCGGTGATTCCTGCACCTCTCTGCTGGGACATTTTTAATAGTAGTCCTGACTTGGCACACCCTGGCATACGTGCCACTGCACGTCTGGTAACTGAACGTTTTGTTTGGCCTGGGGTCATAAAACAGTGTCACAGTGGGGTGCAAGCACGTATAGCTTGTCAGTGCGCAAAAGTAGGATGTCATGCACAGCCCCCCATGAGTAAGTTCGACATGGAAAAATGAAGATTTCAACACATACACATAGATATAGTTAGCCCCTTACCCCCTTGGGCCCTTTCTGTTACATACTGTACGCCATTGACAGATTTACCTGCCACGTAGAGGCAATTCCCCTCACTACTATCACAGCTGATGCGGTGGCCAGAGTCCTTTTATTAATGTGGATCTCGTGCTTCGGCTGCCCAGTTTCTATTACTACCGACCAGGGGCACTGGTTCGAGACCACCCTCTTCTGTCAGCTTTGTGAACTGTGTGGGGTGAAACGGTTTAGGACAACAGCATACCATCCCCAAAATGGGCTTGCTGAATGCTAGCACCAAATGCTTAAAGCTACGCTTATGTGCCACGGAGGCTAGTGGGCCGATGCCCTACCATGGGTAATGTTAGGCATTCGGGCCACATACAAATAGGACCTTGGCACATTTCTGGTAGAAGTACTATACAGAGAACCCTCACACTCCCAACAGAGCTTGTCAGGCCTTCACCCACCTCCAGATCAAATCTGCATTCGACGGGCAGCTAATCACTGACATTCGTGTGCCCCCTCCTCAGACACACTCATTCCCCCCCCCCCCCCCCCCCCCGCTCCGTATTCCTGCATAAGGACTTCATGTCCTGCACCCACGTCATGGTGCATGATGCATGATGACACTGTCCGACCGGCACTCAGCCCCGCACAGAGTCATCTCATGGTGTAGCAACATTAGCAACATGTTCGAAGTGCTCATTAACGACATGCCTCAAACGGTATCTGTCTGGCACCTCAAACTGGCATAGTCTCTAGCACAACTGCTCGATACCCCACCCAGTCGCTCCCCACACGTGTGATATTACCTACTCCCACTCATGTGAAAGTGCTACAGGTGCGTGTGACATCACCATAGAGAGTGACACGTCTGATGACCCCCTCCTACAGGCATCTCCCCTCCCCCCAACTCTCCCCTGTTAGGATTTAATGATGCATCAGTGGCTCGAAGACTTCCTTTACATGTATGCCATCATATTTGTGTTTGTGCTCCACAGTGCGGGGGGCAGGGGGGGCAGGGGGGGTGAGGGGGAGGAGGCTAATGTGGTGACTATCGACGAAGTTGCATATAACATCTTTGTTTTTCAAGCGCTTTGTGAGCAGTCTGTGGTCATGTGTGAAACAGTAAATACATGTGTATGGAGAATCAACAAGATGTGTATATATAAATATGTGTGCTTCGGACCAATAAAATAGTGCTTATTACATGTGGTGTAGTGTACATCATTGGATCCGGCAATCCTATACCACTAAACCCATAGTCATATTATTAAATGTTTACAGATACTTACTTGGAACTTACCAGTTGCTGTGACATTTCTTTGTGGGCCCTGACTTTGTTGCATAGTGTAAATTTCCTGTATCTGATACATAGCTTTTATCAGTCAAATTAAAAAATACTTCTGTAAATTTTTGATGGTGCATAGAAACTACCCATAATTGGTTTTAAGTTACTTTATTCAAAAAGTACTGTTACTGGGTTCAAATTTTTCACGGTTCATTATCAGACAGTTTTTTCATGCTTTTGTCACAACAAATGATACATTGGCTTCCTTTGAGATGCCCTAGGATAAACAACAATGCACAGTTACAAATATGTAATCAAAATGGTTACATTACAGATTTCTGTTGGACTGCAACTTATGTGAAATATCCATCCAGTGCATTTGTTTTTCAGTTTTCTTCCAATGAAATATATTCTCAATGATGTTCATATTTTCACAATCACATACTTTTGTTTACATTGTAAAACTCTTTCACTTGGTCACGAAACGAATTTTCAATGTGCACCACATAGTTCTTTCTGTATGTTGTGAATCAGAACAGTGGAAGTTATATTACTTAAAATGGTAAAAATGAAATTGTTATTCTGTAGGATTTTAAATCATTGGAGTGAAAATAATACTCAATTATTTAAATGCGACGTTCTTTGATACTGAATATTCTAATAGTTAAATTTTGGGTACATGTAGAATGCAGTTTATTTGTCTCATAACGTGCAGTTACAAATCAAAGATTTTTGTACTGGAGACACTTCAAATTAGTTAAAAAAAATGCTATAATAATTAACATATTTAAGGAGGCATTTCTGAATTTTTAGACATGAACAATTTAACAAGAATATATATAACACTTATGGTCATTTTTCAGCTTGCAATACAATTTGTACAATATATTAACTATTTATTATACAATACATAATTTTTATTGTTTCTTTTCTTTTCAGATTGCCGAACTGTCCTGCATGAATTCTTCAATTGAATAATAACGTTCTTCCACTTGCGTATTAAATAACAAACCTTTTTAGTAGGTCAGACTCCATATTTAACCAAATTGTGTTATTTAATCTATTGTAAATTTTTAATCCCATGTACAATGGTATTGAGCATAATGATTTAAATGATGAGAGAGAAGTTTGAAACTGCGTCTGTGACGAGTACTGTAATTCTTGTTCAAATGAAAATTTTCAAGGGAGTTTTGATTTTTATATGTGAAAATAAAAATTTCGTAGATGTACAGAGAAGGAATGGTTAGTATTTTTAATTTTTTAAATAATGGGCAATATCGTGTTTTTTTAAATGTCTAAACACATGTTTCTTATGATTCTCTTTTGAAGAGTAAGTAATCTTGGGCTGTTTGTAGAGTTTCCCCAGAAATTATTCCGTATCAAATTATAGTCTCAAAGTAGCTGTGGTAGACTATCTTCCTGGTGTCCATAGGGTGGAGCCAGATAAGACACTCATCGCATAAGCTAGGCTGTTTCGTTTGTTTGCTAAGAAGTCTACATGTGCCTTCAAATTAAATTTTGGTCAAGATTTAAACCTGGAAATTTTATATAACCTGCTTCAGACATTTTCTGATCACTGTGCACTATTTTTTATGGGAGGTTCTGATGATGAATTAACACTGAACTGCACTAATTGTGTTTTTGTGACATCGAGCTTTTAATCCATTTTCCTGAAACCATAATTCTAGGTTTCCCATTATATTTTCCTCAGTATCATGAATTTGTTCTAAATTGTCATGTTGCATTAAAACTGAGTGAACATCAATGGTTAAAGGTAAATCATTTATGTACAACAGAAAAAGATAAGGCCCTAAAATTGAGCCCTGTGGGACCCCTGTACAAATCTTTTTCCAGTGCGAGAATGATTTTTTCCCATTTGAATTTAGAATAACTCTTTGTTTTCTCTCTGACAAATAAGATTTGAATCACTGCAATGCCCTGTCGAAGATCCCATATCCCTCTAACTTGTGTAGAAGTAGTAGGGGACAGTGGGGCTAGTGAGGACGTGGGGTAAGAGTGGACACAGAATTATTTCAGTGAAATAATCTTTGGAATTTTTGTATGTTCATGTTGGTAATCCTGTAGGATTTAGTAAACAATCAAACAAAATTTGGTGCCAGTCTGGTTATTGTTGCAAGCAAGAGAAGTGAAAATTCAATTTCTGTCCTTTCTATTTGATTTTTGTCATAAACAAATTTCAATATTACCCAAAAGGTTTGTACTGAATATATTATCAGTTGTCATTTATAAATTTATAAATATTTCCTTAACTTTTGCTTGTGTAATGTTTCATCTAAATACAACACATTTGCTACAATTTGATTTCATATCCAAAATGGCCCCTTGGGTTAAGTGTGGACACTTGAAGAGGGGCAAGTGTGGATGGTGTCCACTGTTACACCAGTCCTGATTTAGAACAGAGACCAACTTTTAGTTTCATAGTTTTACATTTATAGATGATTTTAGTAAATGATCTATATTGTAGATGGGGAGGACATATGTCTGGAAAACTTTCAGGGCTAATACTGACAGAGATAAAGTTCAGAAAGCAGTAAAAGAAGTTTTGTTCAAGAAGGGGAATATTTGATGAACTGTAGAGAAATTTGGATGAAAGAAGTCTATGCTACAGAAATGCATCACGCCAGCTGAGAAATATACTGCTGAAAGCATTCAGATCCATCCACGCAAGTTTCCAAACAACTATGCCACCATATAATAATTCTATTGTTCTTTGTAAACCAACTGTCTCAGCAAAACAATAGATACAGTTGTGTAACTGCAAAAAAATGCTTTTCTGTTCCATACATTGTGGCTGACTATGTTATATACTTTTTTTAGATCCATGTGATGGAAGTGATTCTGGAAATTCAGATGAAGAAATCCAAACAGTCAATACGACAGAGTCCCATTACAGAGTTTGCAAGGTTTTTACAGATCCTCAAGAGAAATTACTGTCCCAATACTTCATGAAGGCATCAAATTTATATTATGGACTGACATACATCCAAGTACATGAACTAGCATACATGTATGCTAAAAAACTGCAAAAAGAAATTAGCCTAGGAGCTGGGATGTAAGGCACATGGCAGGAAAGGACTGGTTGTATGGATTTTTATATAGGCAATAGAAGCTATCTCTTTGTGGACCTGAAAATCCAAGCTTCGCAAGGGATGCAGCATTTAACAAAGTAAATGTTAACCGTTTCTTTGACAATTTTTTGAGTGTATTGGACAAATTTAAGTTCACTCCAGGCAGGATAATGAACTTGGATGAGTGTGGGATTCCTACTGTAATGCAGCCTCCTAAAGTTATTGCAGAACATGGTCAGAAGCAAGTGGGAATGGTAGCATCACAAGAGAGAGGGGAAAATATCACTATGTGTGCTTTCTGTTCAGCCTCAGGGATGGCCATACCGCCAGTGTTCATTTTTCCATAAGTCCATATGAAATCCAAATTTCTGGTTCGTGTGCCAAATGGCAGTATTGGATTTGCCAACAAATCTGGATACATGACAACCGAATCGTTCCTTGAAGTTTTGAAGCATGTAGCTAAGCAGATGAGCTGTTCGAAGGACAGCCGCCTACTCATACTTCTGGACAATCGTGCAAGTCACATCATTGATGTTATCAGTATGATGAGAGATGCTGGAATCACTCTTCTGACATCCCCAACTCATTGTTCCTACAGGATGCTGCCAGTAGATATCACTGTGTTTGGGCCATTTAAGGGATATCTAAGAATAGCAATGGCTGACTGGATGAGAATGCATCCTGGTCGCCCAGTCACTATTTCAGAGATCGCTATGTTTTGTGGGATAGCATTTCCACTTTCATTTACCCAAAAAAATATCACATCTGGCTTCGAGGTGCCTGGATTGTGGCCACTTAATCGGTTGACATTCATTGAAGACCATTTTAGGCCTTTGGAAATAACTGAGCAGCCAGCAGTCTCTACATGAAGTTGTGACATGCCTTCTCCTGTGGAACCTGCAAGTTTGTGTGATGCTTCACCTTCCACTTCAGGTGCAGTCATAACTGAAATTTCAACTCCTGAAGACTGTTAACCTTTCACAAAAGCCGCAAGATGAGAAGGAAAATTGAGACAAAAGAATTCTGCAGTTTACACAAATACTCCAATCAAAGACGAATTGGAAACAACAGTGGTGGGTAAAAAGAGATCAGCTTTAAAGAAGACTTTGTTCCATAGCAAGATAGAGCTGAAGACCTTTGCAAAAAATAAAATCAGTGCTGATACAGACAGTGAATTGGAAACCCTTTCATCCACTGTGCTGGAATCTGAGGATGAGGGATGTTGTGATGCAACGATGAAGCCCAAACCTTACAAATGTTGACAAATGATGAAGAAGTGAGGTCTGGTGATTTTGTTTTAGTCGATTTTGCCACCAAGAAGACTTTTAAATATTATGTTGGGCAAGTTGTGAATACCGTTGGGAAAGAGGAGGTGTATGTTTCCTATCTGCAGAAAAAGGTGCTGAATTTGTATCCCCTTTTGTCCCAGGTGTGCCAATAGTGGAGAGATCTGATATTATTTATCTCCTGCCTTCTGATTAAACAATTGGGACCCAAAAGTATAGGAGGATGCTGCAGTTTAATGTTAATTTTGAAAAGTACAATATTTGTTTGAAAAAAGCAAAAAGAATTTTTTTGGTTAATATTGATGTTTCACATTTATCAAGGAATAAATAAAACTTTTTTTGGGAAACTTGGCTTTATTTATATCAAAAACATACTGTCCACTTTTGCCCCATGCAATTTCAGTCAATGGCCACATTTGCCTCATTGTGGGGCAAATGTGGCCATTGAAATTTTTTTTAGCTGTTGGTCAAAATGTTGAAGATACAAAGAATTGCTTTAATGATTCTGGTAGATAGTAAATTAAAAAAAAAAAAATTGCCTCAAATGGTAGGATAAAGCATGAAACATAAAAAATGTCCACACTAGCCCCACCCTCCCCAAAGTGATTGACCAAGTCAAAAGCTTTGGTCAAATCACGAAAAATACCTGTGATCTTCTTACCCTTGTCTAAAGCAGAGCTTATCTTTTCAGTGAATCCCCTGATAGTATTTGCTGTATTTTTTGCATTTGAAATCCAAATTGATTTTTAACTATAACATCATTTTATATAAAAAAGTTTTCAAGATGTGCAATAATCCTTTCTATCACCTTAGCAAAAACTGGCAGCAGTTATCCCAGTTTGTTTCAAGTCAAAGTTACTGAATAGCCTCTGCTCTACATGGCTGCATTAAAACAGCATTAAAATATGTATAGAAATCCATCACACATAGACTATGTAAAAGTATTGAACTTTTTGTGTTAATAATGAACAAAGCAGGTTCTCCTTTGGAGATACTGAAATTATGACTGGTCAGAAATGCCAACTGATCATCCACACTTCCACACGAGTGACAACCAATACAATTACTAAGGCCAAACTGTCTATCAAAATGACTTTAATTCAGATTGTTGCTCAGGATGCTCAGAATGCTTGAATAAAAACAGGATTTCTTTTATGGTGTTATTATTGTTGAACTAAAACAACTCACACTTAGAACAGTTCCATGTATCAAGTCAAAATGTCAAAGAGAGAGAGAACTTCTTGAGTGACATGATTCATCATTTCATAAATCATTAAATGAAAAACACAGTCATAGTAGCAAGGAACATTACATAAAATTGTCATTTACATATGACAATGTTATCTTAGCTGCTTTGCGAATATCTCAAATGATTCAACCTTTCGTTTGACATACAAAATGATAAAAACAATTTGATGTGCCAAAATGGCTTAAAACACTAAAAGGAATGCAACACAACCCTCTTGAATGATGAAAGCCTATGTGTTCAGACACCTCGCTTTCAGCATTCAACATGTGCTAGATTACCTTATGGAGTACTGAAAGTTTTAGAAAATACTTTATATGTGAACCAATTCCACAGTTTATCAGAGTTTTGTTATTATCTTTTCATACATTACAATATCACTTTATTTCTCAAAGTTATTGGCTAATAGATGTTCACCAGTTATGTTCCGTTACATATACAAGTAAATAGATTGATCAGTAATCTCTTTAGTGAAGTAAAAAAGAAAAACATGATTAGACATTGGCACAAAATTATTTCTTGCCTGCAGCATCCTTTTGTTAAAGTTCAGTATATGCTTTTATGTCAACAAGTCACTCACAAAGTTATCTGGTTCAAAGTTCATTTTATGGTTACTTCCAGTATACTTTTCTGATATTTGTATTAAAAGTTCTCAATTATAGATCTTTAAATCAAGTTCAACTTCATATGATATATTACTTTCTTGTGTGACCACATAATCATAAGTTTCACTTGAAGGAAACTAAGCTTTCCCATTTGGGCACAGTCACTGGAAAAACTTGAGCTTAAAGACCAGGACAGAGCTCATAGACATTACCCTTCTTATTTACATACAATAATTTGCTAACATACTAGAATAGACATTCATCTGTGTCAAATATGCTGAAAAGATATTTGATTACAATATTTGTAGAGCAAACAGAAAAGTGGTTTCATATTGCATTTTGATTATATGGTTCTTTATGATTCTGATATTTGATTTTGAAGCAGTAAAGTTTTTTATTATACAGATATTTCTCAATTCCTGATCATATTGTTATGTCAAATGCTTAGATTTCTGACACACAGCACAAGTTTTATGTTACCGGTGTATACTGATTTGAACATTGCTATACAAATGACAATAATTTCATATTATTTTGCCACTACTGATTAATACATTGCAATGTCAAAGGCAGAGCCCCATCTGGAGCCTGTAACACCGGCGTGACATCAGGATCTCTAACTCTTAGCAGAGACCTTGGAATGTAGCTGCAGGTGGAGAGTTCTCCGGAGTTGGTTGGATGCCAGCACAAAGATGACAAGCAGCTCATTGCAGTTGGTGAACATAAAAAATCATGCGGCTGTATCAGATTTTGTCCATACTTAATACAGTTACAGTACACGGATAAAGATTTTCATATTACTTAAAAATTATAAGCTACATGACAAAGCTGTGGTTCATGGTCAATGTTTCATTCAGAACCATGTGTTATTGGGCATCTTTTAAATTTCTTGAGTCTCTCTACAATAGATATGTGTACAATTTTCTAGAAATTATGAAATAATTCTAGAGCCTAAAACTGTTATTTGTGTATCATGATAGGTCTGTAAGTTCACACACATTTCACATCATTACACAGTGCAGTAGCCACCAGAGAGAGCGCAGGAGGTGCACATTGGCACGGCGCGTCACAGACAGTAGTTGCCGCAAGTAAAGTCCTGTCCACCAGAGGGCACGCGAGAATTCGGCCGTGCCCTCTGCCGGCAGAACAACAACAACTCAGGCAGCACAGGTCGTGCCCAGTCAGTTTTACATCGGGCATGCCTAGCAGACAGTTCCCGGTCAACACTATGTGAAGTGCAACGGACAACATGAATCATGTTAATACACACAGGATACACACACTTTCTGATTGCCCTTGTATCTTCACTGTGTTCATGAAGTGACACTGTTCCATTTGTACTCCCATACACACTGCGGTCTAGCACCAGTAGTGTCAGTCACTGTACAGTTCTGAATTGGAATGTATGTAGTTTACATAACTTATCTTCTTGAAGAAAGACATCATCTACAGTATTAATGATAGCATGAGTGCTGAGTATTACAGTGACAAGAATATTGCATATGTTACTATGAACTACTGCTTGTAAGAATTCAGTGTTCTGCTCATTACATTTCTTGACCTCTGTACACAGGTGTTCCTTCATTTCTGTACCATCATTCTACCTAAGCATTCTTGTGCTATTGTTAATGTTATTATTGTTATGGGTGTGGCCCTGTTGCCACTCAACAACCAACACGAGGGAAAAATGTGCTCATATTTAGTTTGGCTATCCCAATATGATGATGCAGTTTTCATCTCCAACTTCAACTACTCAAATGTTATGACTTCGTGGTTGACAGTTTTGCATTACATTCATTTCCTGAAATTGTCTAATATTTTTGTTGTGTATCTGTACTGGTTGTTGGCCGACATTTGTCTGTCACCACCTTGGATAATTATTTTGCCACTGGTTATTATGCGGATTTCGATTACTATTATTGTAACTAGGATGGTGTCCCAGATGATATCAGTTGAAGCTTCTGACATTCCATGCCCCAACTCGTAAAATGTTATCTTTTGTTGGTTACTACATTATGCACATCAAACTGTGACATAGTTTACAGTGATTTCAAGGGAAGCAGCGAATGGTTGCATAACTTCAGACATTGCTACAGAATTGGAAGATGTAAGATAGCAAAATGTCAAGCAGAGTGTCAGCTTGATGCTGCACAAAAGTGTGGAGTTGGCCCAAAAATTTGTAGGTGAGATAAACAAATTTATCTCATTATTCAGTAAGGATTTTTTTTTCAGCTCTGACCTATTTGGATTTGAAGAGAACATACATATGAAAGGAACCCTAGAAATTTAAGGTACCAAGAGAGTTGTATCAAGATCAACTAACATCAATGCTGTAACGCATTAATATACAGTTATGCTGACTGTTACTCAGGATGATAAATTGACTTTCACTGTCGTGTCTGTGATCTTGCAAGGGCAGCAGGGAATATTAACATCAAAGCAAGCAAGAGTGGGAAAATGGGTGTAAGAGAACTACAATTATGATATGAGCACTACATTTGGAGAACAACTGTTCAAAATAATTTGTTTTTCTTTGATTCTTGGTCTGAGTATAAAAATCATACTCCTTTAGAGCACTCTATCCTCCTGAAAAGTGTGTGACATTGCAATTCATACTACCTGGAACCAGTGGAAAAATTCAGCCTATGGATGTTTATTTCTTCCATGCCTATATAACATATTATTGCACTATCTTCCTCTACGCCTTAAAGGATAGTCAGTCTCATGATAAGCTCCACAACAGACTGCTTTGTGTTTGGTTGCTTGTCATCACATTCCATCAGTTCTCATCACCTTGTTACACCAGTATGATTCTATAAGCATTCTTTAAGAGTGGGTTCCTATTTAAATGTCCTGCACAGCTTGTAACTCCAAAGGAGTTCACCATCGATTTGGATAGTGTGAACCTTTGTGATCACTGTGGAGTGCCATTTTTCATTTGGAGTTCATTGCGCAAGCTAATGGTTTGTTATGAAAGTTTCTTGAATGTTGATGATATGCATTCTGTGAAATGTAATATATACATCACATAGAAGGTTGATCTCTGCACCTCCCAGACATTCATTTTCTGTAACCTCCTGATACGCATGGTAAGTCATTAGCAGCTAATGTTTTTCCTGTCATAATTGTTAACACAATGCTTTCAAATGAGCTGTACTAAATGTTGAACTTGTGACATCACACTCAAAGAGTTCCTTGTGAATAATTTCTGTCTCAATATTTTCAAAGTGTGTTTTTACCTGTTCAGAACATCACTTTGCCAAGTATTTGAAACTTTGTTTAATACATTCCTCCTGCTTTCTAAATGTTCTAAACTTGCTTTCTCTTTTTTTTATCTAAGTGTTCAAAAATCTCTTTGGGCTTTTCATTTTGTTGTTTGACAAAAATTTTCTAAACTTGCTTTTGTTTGCTTGGTCTGCTGCTCAGTGAGGACCTTCATTTGCTCAGCTTGTTGCTTTGGTAACTGTTGCCGCTGGCAGACCTGTGTAGACTTTTACATCATATAACCAGTCACAGTCACTGATAAAGTATTGTCTTTCACTCCTTAAACTATTTACCAAAAAATAATAAAAACTAAAAAATGGAACACAATGGTTCAACAACCAACATCCACTAGCCATTCCAATTTTGTCAGACAAGAACATGAATTTGACATCTTGTGTCTGGTGGACATGTTGACTGTGTAAGAACTTTCAGTTTGTAACAGTCTAAAATTATTTGCTAAAACACCATAAGTCATGGATCTTCTATTAAAATGTATTTTCCAAACATGATTCACGTACCTAGAGTGCCTAGCACTGATCTCTTATCTTTGCTATGTACAGCAGTACATAGTGTAAAACGTATAAATTCTTGGAAAATGATGGAAAAATCTCAGTTTATATCTTATATTCCCTTGTCATTAATAGTTCTCCTTTAGATGTATCCAGCTTCTCCTTCATTGCAGCACATGGAATAAAAATCATAATTTTTTCAGACAAAAAGTACAAAGTTTACATATATATAAAATTAGCTGTATCTGCAAATTTTTTGCATTCCTCTTCATGTGCTACATATAACTTTCCCCTACCTAATATGTAGCTTATATCAGTGAAATGCAAAAATATCTTGAATTGCTTTCTAATAATACCATGGGAGGGGAAGTTATATTACTTAAATTGAGAAAAACTGAAATTGTTATTTCGTAGGAGCTTTGGCTTTTAGATCAGTGGAGTGAAATCATACTCTATTATTTAAATGCAACCTTCTTTGATAGGTGATATCCTCATGGTAAATTTCTGGTACATTAGCTTCTACTATTTACCTAAGTTTGGTTCAAAGCGCAGATACTGAAAAGCATGTGCTCTATGTGAGTGCATTAAAACAACATTGAAATATGCAAAGAAATTCATCCATATAGCTTATGTAAAAGTATTGGACTTTGTATGTTGATAATGACCCAAGCAGGTTGTCATATACAGATACTGAAATTATGGTTGGTTAGAAATGCCAACCAGTCATCTACATCTACATTTGCAGCTATACTCTTCAAACCATGTTGAGCTGCATCAGAGAGGGTATGTCCCATTGTAGCCGTTATTAGGGTTTCTTCCTGTTCCATTCACATATGAAGCATGGGAAGAATGATTTTTTGAATGCCTCTGTGTGTACAGTAATTATTCTAATCTTATCCTCACAACCCCTATGTGAATGATGCGTAGGAGGTTGTAATATATTCCTAGAGTAATCATTTAAAGCTGGTTCTTGAAACTTTGTTAATAGACTTTCTCAGGATAGTTTATGTCTGACTTCATGAGTCTTCCAGTTCAGTACCTTCAGTATCTCTGTGACACTCTCCCACAGATTAAACAAACCTGTGACCATTCATGCTGCCCTTCTCTGTATATGTTCAATATCCCCTCTTAGTCCTATCTGGTATGGGTCACACTCACTTGAGCAACATTCTGTAAACAGTCGCATGACTGATTTGTAAGCAATCTCCTTTGTAGACTGATTGCATTTCCCCAGTATTCTACCAATGAGCCAAAGTCGACCACCTGCTATACACATGACTGAACCTATATGATCATTCAATTTCATATTCCTACAAAATGTTACACCCAGGTATTTGCATGAGTTGGCCAATTCCAACAAGGACTCGATATTATTGTCAGAGGATACTACATTTTCTTGTTTTGTGAAGTGCAAAATTGTACATTTCTGAACATTTAGAGCAAGTTGCCAATCTCTGCACCATGTTGAAATCTTATCGAGATCTGACTGAATATTAATGCAGATTCTTTCACATAGTACTTCATTATAACTAACTGCATCATCTGCAAAAAGCCTGATTTTACTATTAATATTGTCTGCAAGGTCATTAATATAAAATATGAACAGCAAGGGTCCCAACACCCTTCCCCGGGGCACACCCAAAGTAATGTCTACATCTGATGATGACTCTCCATCCAAGATAACATGCTGTGTCCTCCCTAGTTCTCAATCCAGTCACAAATTTTGCTTGATACCCCATAGGATCATACTTTTGACAACAAGCATAGGTGCAGTACTGAGTCAATTGCTTTTCAGAAATCAAAAAATCTGCATTTACCTGGTTGCCTTGATCCAAAGCTCTCAGTATGTCATGAGAGAAAAGTGTGAGATGAGTTTCACATGATCGATGTTTTTGAAATCCGTGCTGGCTGGCATTGAGGAAGTCATTCTGTTTGAGATATCTCATTATGTTTCAGGTCAGAATGTGGTCTAAGATGCTACAACAAATTGATGTCAAGAATATTGGATGGTAGTTTTGTGGATCATTTCTACTACCCTTCTTGTAGATGGGTGTCACCTGTGCCTTTTTACAATAACTGGGCATGGTTTTTTCTTTGAGGGATCTATAATAGATTATGTGGTGTCATCGCTAGACACCACACTTGCTAGGTGGTAGCTTTAAATCGGCCGCGGTCCATTAGTACAGGTCGGACCCGCGTGTCGCCACTGTCAGTGATCGCAGACTGAGCGCCACCACACGGCAGGTCTCGAGAGACTTACTAGCACTCGATCCAGTTGTACGGACGACTTTGCTAGCGACTACACTGACGAAGCCTTTCTCTCATTTGCCAAGAGATAGTTAGAATAGCCTTCAGCTAAGTCCATGGCTACGACCTATCAAGGCGCCATTAACCATTTCTAGAGAGAGTCTCACTTGTATCATCAAGAACACTGTATACAAATGATGGATTAAAGTTAAGTATTCCAGCAGCTACGTACTTTTATTTATAGCATTCATTACGTATCCTGTTTCAGACCTCAAGCCAGCCTGCGTGAGTTGACGTGTGCATTTCGGCCTCCTCTCTCAATTAGTGTGCGTTGTGTCGGCTAATCTGCCGACACAACAAATTTTGGCGACGAGTCTCAAAAGAGGAATTAGCGTTCGTATTGCCCTAATTTACTTGTGTCATGCCTTCGCCACAATCTCCAGATGTACTGTCCGAATTTTATCACTTGCGGAATCAGCAGACGCAAGTGTTATTGGATTCCCTTGGACAGCTCGTCCAGGGTCAACGTGCAATGCAAAACGATGCGGCGGCCGCCGCTTCACCGCTACCGCAGCCACAACATGCTGTTGCACCCCCGTTCCGGCCATTTGACCCGGCTATGGAAAGCTGGACGGAGTGGTCACGCCAATTTGGATTCCATCTCGCTGCCTACAGAATTCAAGGTAACGAGCGGCAGCCTTTTTTATTGGCCTGTGTAGGTGTGTCCACCTACCGTGTGATAGTGAAATTGTTTCCCCGACGCGACGTAGCAACTCTATCCTACGAAGAAATTTTGACGGCGTTAGATGCCTATTTCAAAGAAACAGTCAATGTCGTTGCAAAATGGTATACGTTCTTTCGCACAAAACGTACAGCTGGTCAGACTAATAGGGAGTGGGTTGCAACATTGCAAGGACTTACTAGGGATTGTGCTTTGAATGTGGACTCCCTTATTCGGATACTATGGTGCGTGATGCAATTGCACAGAACGTTTCTGATGTTCGTATACGGGAGCAAATTTTGAAATTCGTCAATCCCTCCCTTCAACAAGTGATAGACATATTGGATAGGCAAGACACACTTGACTTTGCTCAGGCATCATTTGAAACGTCGCCTGCCGTGTGTCACATTAACCGGCCCGCCGGGCGCGCTGCACGGAACGATAAACAGCCCTCGCGCCCATCCGCGCAGCTGCCGCCGCGCTCTCAAACACGGGTGCCGCGTAAGCACGCCAATGCAGTGAAATCATGCCCGCGATGTGCTACTAGACATTCGCGTGAGAATTGCCCGTCACGCCAAGCTATTTGCTTTTTCTGTAATAAGAAAGGACATGTTCAAAGTGTTTGCCAGGAAAAGCTCAGATCAGACAATCACAACCGTTCCAGGCCCTTTGCTTTGTACCGGAATCGAACCAAGAATACTCAGGCTCGTGAACCTTCGCCCATCGACATTCATGTAGTTAATTCCACTCCGCCCAGTGCCACTCTCTCTAACAGTGACTGTGTTCGTCCCACAAAAAGTGTGCGTCGACAGCGACGGAAATCTCGTCCGGTCGAAAGTGCTTCTGTACCAGTATCAGTTCAAATTGCACGAGACAGTCGCTCTTGTCGTCAGCAGGACAATAAACTTTTTGTAGACTTGGACATTAATGGCACCGTGATCCCATTCCAGCTCGATACCGGAGCTACAGTTTCATTGATCAATACCGACACGTACAAACAACTGGGCACACCTCCGTTGCGTGCCGCAAATGTTAAGTTACATAGTTATTCAGGACAGCCTATCCCTGTCTTAGGACAGTGCAGCCTTCTTGAAACATACAAGGGACAAACAAATTTGTGTCATTTTACGTCCTTCATTCTTCTTCTGCAGTGAACTTGTTTGGTTTAGATTTATTTCAGTTGTTTAACTTGTCTATAGTAAATCAGATACTATCAGTGAACGATACTGTGCCTTCAGACAGTGTTTCTTGTCTGTGTGAAGAATTGGAGACATTTTTGCACCGGGCCTTGGTTGTGCTAAGAACTATGAAGCACATTTGGAACTGTAGTAAACGTGCAACCGAAATTTTTCAGAGCGTGCAATGTTCCCCACGCATTGCGTGATGAGGTCGCAAGAACATTACACGATTTCGAATCACAAGGTGTGATTGAACGTGTGCAGGCTTCTCTCTGGGCATCACCCTTACTAATTTTGCCAAAACCTTCCGGAAAATTGAGACTTTGCGTGGACTTCAAGGCAACAGTGAATCCACAACTAGTGATTGCAACTTTTCCTTTACCCCACCCGGAAGATCTTTTTGACTAACTCGGGTAAATATTTTTCAAAGTTGGACCTAGCAGATGTGTAAACGCAAATAACAGTGGACGAAGAATCCCAGCGCGTCTTGGTGGTTAACACGCATCTTGGTTTGTATTGCTTCAAAAGACTGCCATTCGGGTGCGCATCCGCCCCTGCATTGTTTCAGCAATATTTACAAACTTTCATCTCGCAGTACCGCTACGATATCTTGTATCGGTCCACTGCTAAGCACGGAAACGCTGATGCGTTGTCCCGTTTGCCTGTTGCTGCGGATAAAGCATTCGATTCTTCTGAACTTGCTTGCATGTTCATTGATACGGAAACCGATAACGTGGTCGAATCATTTCCAATTGATTTTCGTCGTGTAGCTACAGCCACAGCTGCTGACCCTGTCCTTGCTACCGTTTTGCGTTTTGTTGCTACGCAATGGCCCTTGTCAACGTCACAGATCGAGGATCCATTGGTTCGCCGATTTTTTGCTCACAGGGAGAGACTTTTTGTACGACGTGGTGTTTTGCTGTTGCGTTCAGATAATGATCAGTCCAGAGTCGTGGTCCCACGTTCGTTACAGTCCTCTGTCTTACGGCTTCTTCACCAAGGACATTGGGGTATAGTGCGAACGAAACAACTTGCTCATCAGCACTGTACTTGGTTCGGAATCGATGCTGCGATTACGAATATGTGCTCTTCTTGCATGGCGTGTGCCGAACAACAATCCGCACCGCTGCCGAAATCTTTACTTGGCCACAAGCCACTTCTCCTTGGCAACGATTACACATCGATTTTGCTGGTCCATTCTGGAATGCTCGATGGTTGGTTGTGGTGGATTCCTTCAGTAATTTTCCTTTTGTGGTTAGGATGTCTTCCACGACGTCATCTGCCACCATCCAAGCGTTATCTGCTATCTTTTGCATTGAAGGTCTTCCACAGACTATTGTTGCCGACAATGGCCCACAATTCATGTCCGCAGAATTTCAGTCATTCTGCACGGCCAATGGTATTCAACATCTGACATCCACGCCGTTTTCGCCTCAGTCAAACGGTGCCGCTGAACGATTGGTCCGGACTTTCAAGTCGCAGATGTTGAAGCTGCAAGAGTCGCATTCGCGGGAGGATGCGTTATTGCTCTTTTTGTCTTCGTATCGCTCTCAGCCCCGAGATGGTCGCTCGCCGGCTGAGTTGCTCCATGGTCGTCCTCTTCGAACCTTTGAAGTCTTTGCTGCATCCGCCGCATCAGGTTCCTGTGCAGCGGCAGACGCCTGCTTTTGCTCCTGGTGACGTATACTTTCGCAACTATCGCGGTTCACGGCGTTGGCTCGCAGGGCGCATTCTTCGCTGCCTCAGCCGCGCGATGTATTTGGTTTTGAGGGCCTCTGGTGAGGTGCGTCGGCATCTCAATCAGCTGCGCCTCTGGCGTCGCACGGGTTCTGCCGCTCCCCGTCTGCTTTCAGCGACGGTGCCGTCCGGTCAGCGCCCTGGGGACCCATCTACTGGCTCGCCTCATCCCCAGGTGTTACCGACGCTGCCTTCCACTTTGCCTCTCGGCGACGCGCCGCCGCCGCCTGTTCTCCCGCCGGCACCGCCCGCAGAGGACGCGTCGCTGCAACCACCTGGCGCCTCCCTCGGTCACACGCCGCCGATCGCTTCCCGTGACCAGATGTCCTCCGACTTGGAACTTTTGCCCGCTCCGGACCAGATGTCGTCTTTGCCCGTCGGGTGCCCCGACGCAATGGAGGTCGACCCTTCGGCCCCTCCTGTCTCTCTACGGGCGCATACACCGCATGTTGACGTGCACCCTGGACTAGGTTTTCAGGCGTTTCCTAGCTCCCCTCGGACTGAATGGCCGGGTGCGGGTGGCACAGCCTCGCCTGTTGTTAGGCTCCCCACCTCGTCGCATACGTCACCATGGGGTCCTCCCCACGGCGGGCGGAAGCCTTATAACACAACCGTTCGCCGATTTGCGGGGGAGGAATGTGGTGTCACCGCTAGACACCACACTTGCTAGGTGGTAGCTTTAAATCGGCCGCGGTCCATTAGTACAGGTCGGACCCGCATGTCGCCACTGTCAGTGATCGCAGACTGAGCGCCACCACACGGCAGGTCTCGAGAGACTTACTAGCACTCGACCTAGTTGTACGGACGACTTTGCTAGCGACTACACTGACGAAGCCTTTCTCTCATTTGCCGAGAGATAGTTAGAATAGCCTTCAGCTAAGTCCATGGCTACGACCTAGCAAGGCGCCATTAACCATTTCTACAGAGAGTCTCACTTGTATCATCAAGAACGCTGTATACAAATGATGGATTAAAGTTAAGTATTCCAGCAGCTACGTACTTTTATTTATAGCATTCATTACGTATCCTGTTTCAGACCTCAAGCCAGCCTGCGTGAGTTGACGTGTGCATTTCGGCCTCCTCTCTCAGTGTGGGTTGTGTTGGCTAATCTGCCGACACAACAGATTATATACTGAACTCTCGCTAATATAGCTCTCAGTAGTCCAGCCTCTCAGTAATCCGGCACACTTCCAGCTTCTAGTCGTTCCACCTGAAATGACGCTTACAATAATGAAATTTCATCTGCAACAATGTTCTTAGTTAATACAATGTTCAACATTCCTGTACATTTTGAAATTGTGGATTTTCTTATGGATCATTATCATGGCTTCTAAAAGGAACAACGTTATGCTAAACCTCAAGCAGAAACTAGTAATTAGAGATAAACTGAACTCAGGTTCTTTGCAGAAAACCATTGCTGCTGGCATCAGTGTTGGACGAGCAACTATTTATGACCAAACTTCAGCAGATGAAGGGTAATCATAAGCTTAGAGGAAAGTTGCATTGAAACCTATGAAGAAGAGGACATAGGAGGAGAGAACTGCTGCTGAAGCTGGAGATGTCATCCTGGAGTACATTATGCAACAATCAGAAACATGGCAGGACCTATGAAATGCTTGTAAGGCTGCTGTGTGATAAAGCATACTACCATAGCATATCATCATGGTAACGACTAAAACTTTGGGCATGTTTCATAGTGAATGTCGAATGATACTAATATGCATGTACACACTCAAGGACCAAGTTTTCTGTAAAAATGAATGTATCTTTTGATTTCATAAATTAAAATCCCTATGTGTTTATACCAAATTTTAGACACTCTCAACAATCCGGCACTTCCGCTAATCCAGCACCCATATGTGGGAGGAATGGCCAGTTTAGCAAGAGTCTAGTGTACTTAGAGGCTAACTTAGCTGTAAATTCAGTATAGACTCTGACAGGTATTCCATCGGGGCCTGTGGCTTTTTTCAGTTTTAACAATTTCAGCTGTTTCACAGCACCACTACACTAATACTTAGTGTAGTGATAGTCACTGATACCAGTTTGGATGTGTACATCCTCAAAGTCTCAAAGAGATAAGGTAGATTTGTTGCCATTAGATCCAAAATATTTCCATCATGAGTGAGGTTCTGAACTGTCTGTTGTATGTAGTTTCCAGAGATGGCATTTTGTAATGTTTTACAGGTACCTCATCATACCCACCACTAACAAAACTGTAATTTTCTCAATTGATTGTTGGATGAATCAAGTCTCTGCCAATGGTTACAGTATGATTGGGTAACTTACATACAAGTGAACTGAGGTTTTCTCTAAAGTTTTCCATTACATCAGGAGTTAAGTCTGGTGTGCAATAGAAGGACCCAATTATCATTTTATGCCCACCCCTTATATTGAGTTTTGCCCAAACAGTCTCCCATGCAGCTTCAATTTCTACCTCAGTGGATTTGAGCTTCTTATCTACTGCAACAAATACACCTGCTCCATCTTTCATTTCATCTGCAGTTCCAAACAAGCATCAGCTAATACAATTACTAAGACCAAAACTATTTATCACAAAGACTAAGCATGACTACAGCTGCTCAGAAGGTTTGAATAAAAACATGAATTATCTTATGCTGGTGTTACTGAAATAAAACAAATCACACTTACAGAACAATCCATGCGTCAAGTCAAAGTATCAAAGAGGGACAGCGTACCAAATTATGTATCATCATTTTATAACCATTACTTGTGAAAAATACTGTTGCAATGAAAAAGAACATTATATAATATTATCTTGGGATCACGTTACATTTGTTTCATTAATGGGAATGTTATCTTAGGCACTTTGCCAATATGTCAAACACATTACACCTTTTATATCTAAAAACAAAGATGATGTGACTTACCAAACGAAAGCGCTGGCAGGTCGATAGACACACAAACAAACACAAACATACACACAAAATTCAAGCTTTCACAACAAACAGTTGCCCCATCAGGAAAGAGGGAAGGAGAGGGAAAGACGAAAGGATGTGGGTTTTAAGGGAGAGGGTAAGGAGTCATTCCAATCCCGGGAGCGGAAAGACTTACCTTAGGGGGAAAAAAGGACGGGTATACACTCGCAAATACACACATATACATCCACACATATACAGACACAAGCAGACATATTTAAAGACCATATATGTCTGCTTGTGTCTGTATATGTGTGGATGGATATGTGTGTGTGTGCGAGTGTATACCCGTCCTTTTTTCCCCCTAAGGTAAGTCTTTCCGCTCCCGGGATTGGAATGACTCCTTACCCTCTCCCTTAAAACCCACATCCTTTCGTCTTTCCGTCTCCTTCCCTCTTTCCTGATGAGGCAACATTTTGTTGCGAAAGCTTGAATTTTGTGTGTATGTTTGTGTGTCTATCGACGTGCCAGCGCTTTCGTTTGGTAAGTCACATCATCTTTGTTTTTAGATATATTTTTCCCACGTGGAATGTTTCCCTCTATTAATAAATGACTATATATATATATAAAAACAAAGATGATGTGACTTACCGAACGAAAGTCCCGGTTATGTGAATACTTCCCACTAACACCAACCTGTCAGAACTCCGGAGATGGGAACTTGCCCTTCAGTATATCCTCTCTTCTCGTTATCGCCAGGCCTCAACCTCCGCTAATTTCAAGTTGCCGCCGCTCATACCTCACCTGTCTTTCAACAACATCTTTGCCTCTGCACTTCCGCCTCGACTGACATCTCTGCCCAAACTCTTTGCCTCTGTATATGTCTGCTTGTGTCTGTGTATGTGCGAATGGATGTGTGTGTGTGTGCGCGAGTGTATACCTGTCCTTTTTTCCCCATAAGGTAAGTCTTTCCGCTCCCGGGATTGGAATGACTCCTTACCCTCTCCCTTAAAACCCACATCCTTTCGTCTTTCCCTCTCCTTCCCTCTTTCCTGATGAGGCAACAGTTTGTTGCGAAAGCTTGAATTTTGTGTGTATGTTTGTGTTTGCTTGTGTGTCTATCGACCTGCCAGCGCTTTTGTTTGGTAAGTCACATCATCTTTGTTTTTAGATATATTTTTCCCCATGTGGAATGTTTCCCTCTATTATATTAACATTACACCTTTTATTTGACAAAGTAATTATAGAAACAGCTTAAAATACCAAACGGGCTTAAAACAATAAATGCACCTCCACAACAGGCCTGCAGTTGGAAGGATAACGGAGGGGGGAGGGGGGGGGGACTGGATGACTCTATACTTAGTATAGTAACAGATCGTACCTATGAAGGTGAAATTTGGCTGATGTAAGTGCTCCTAACATAATGAGTTGATGCTCTCTCCAGTAATGCCTTATATGTCCCAATACTTGTTCCATTGAAATTTGATTATCCTGGACAGCTATTTTTGGTAAGGGGGAGGTGAGAGGTGTTGACCCCCAGGGGGCATTTATGTAGGATTTCCACTGAGCAAGATCTCAAAATGAAGGTTGGGCAGGTGAAGTAGTGAGTAGGGGGTGTTCAGTGTAGTGGTTCCCACTATGACTGAAATTTAGAGCCAGCATCTTTCCACATCTATGGTGGCCTATATCATGACCTCATTGTGCATATGAAGGGGCATATGTAGTTGCAGGTGGAATTAGTCTACTTTGCTGAGTCCACTACCTCCCACTACCTTCCTCCTCTCCTTCAAGGAAGATCTGCACTGTAACAGAGCTTCTAGTGCACACTTAAATTGACAGATTCATTCCACGTGCACCACAGTGGTATGTATCGGAAGCTGTAATCTCACAATAACCACGGACACCATCTCGATCACCTGACAGGGCCCCTGATATAGCATAATGAATTTCTTTATTTCACTGTTAGGAATGTAAGGGTAAGTTCACATCACCCATTGTCTGATATGGATCTTAGGCAGCTTAGTTTTCCCTTTCTACCACCATCTTGCTGCTCTAGGATTTTGGTATTTTCCTTCTGTACTCGATGACACACACTCCTTAATCTTTCTGCAAAATCATGCATGGCTGACACATTCTCCACAGTGGGTGCTTTGCATACTTTGAAAGAGAAAGGGTATTCCACCCATAGAAAACCTCATAAACTGACAATCCTGTACCCTGATGCACCTTTAAGTTGTAAGCTACTACTGTGTACAACAGTAGAATGTTACAGGGACTATGGTGACAGCTCATATAGTAACTCAAAATCTCATCTACAGTCTTGTGCATTTGCTCTGTTCTCCCATTAGCTTTCAGACGCAGTGCACCTGTCTGTAACCTACGAGATTTTTAATAGCCGAGATAATTGTGCTATCAGCTTTGATGTAAAATTAGTCCCTCATTGGTTATCAAGATTATAAGCATGCCAAACTTCAAGATCCATTTTTTAACCATTATTGAGCTACTGTCTATGCTTGTTGATTTAGTCTGACAATCATAGAAACTGCTGTGCACATAGCTCAGGGGGCACACAAAAATATATGAGTTGTTGCCACCACACAGGCACACAACTTGCCAGGTGTTTTCCACTGCTGGGTGGCCATCAACAGATGGCCCTTGCTAATCAGGATTATCTGCTGTTTCTGCACCATGTCCACTGGCACATCCTATCCACTGCAGAAACAAAACCAGACTCACACAGTTCCTAATTTTCAGTACAGAGCCCAGTTTCTGCCATTCAGCTGTGAAGCACCACTCCTGCAACTCAGTTACAGAGTAAAGTTCTGATATAGCAGTTGCTGTTACTAAGCAGTAGGAACATTCACCTACAAGTGTCATTAAAAATATGCAATTTGAAAGAACTATATTATAGACCCCCAGAGACAGAAAGATAATAGAACTGCATAGTTTATTGTTTGTATTGTGCAGAACATCAAGTGCCACACAGCAGACTTTTAGCTAAGTTCAGTACATTTGTTGTATCATCACGTGATAAACACTATTGATTGTTGTTTGGTGTGCTGGTACATTTCTGTTATAGTGCCACCCCTGTTACTGCAGTGTATGTTTAGAGATTTGTTTGCATTCGTACACTGCCACATTACAGAGAACTGATACATGTGTATCAATTGGACCTGTGAATTGGCTGTGTAGTTGTGTCGACACGGCTAAAGTCAGAGGTTGTACTTTTTCTGAGCATAGAAAAAGCTCTTTGTCCGTGCACTTGAACAATGAGCTGTGAGCCATCGATGGGAGAAGTTCACTCCAGGAAGTTTGATGGAATCACAAGAGATGGCCGTGGCTGCACCTCGGTAGTCAGTATTTGACAGTTGTTTTGACGTACCGGAGAGCGGCAAAAATGGGCCAGCAAAGTGCCTGTGTTCAACTGGGAGTGCACCACAAGTGTTCGAATATTACTGTATTCTACTTTGATCCACCATGTTAACTGCATGTTGAAAATTTTGTTTGCTCATGCTTTTAGAAGTGTGGTGGGTGCTGTCTGTAACATCCATGTGATAAATTTGTGGCTACAGTGCGATGAGAGTAAATTATGCCTCTAACAGTTATAAACATTATCTATTCGACATATGAAAAAACAGTGAAAACTTATAAATATTAATTATTTATATAATATTCTATGATGTAATTAGACATATCGATGTGTATCATACAAAGACAATGATTATTGTAAATTCCTTTTATGATATGCGTTCGTCTTCCTTTGTTTTTACCTTTTGTTGGTTGGCTTTTGTAGGTTGCGGATGCATATCAAACTGAGGTCTGTTAAGGAATTATAATTATTTGTTGATTATTACTTGAAAATAGAGTTCATTATTATTATAAACATGAGTGAATAATTATTTGTAACTTTAATTCCTCTCTCTCAGTAAGCATTATCTGTGTTAATTATTTCTTTCCGCTGCAAGCAGCGCAGCCATTGATGACAGCGATTTGTATCGCGTGTTTGTCTGTGCTTTCCTTAGAAACAAATCAAATGTTTGCTTGATGAAGTCTAAATAGTGCACAATACGAAAGTAGATTTTATAGCGTTTAATAACCATTTTAAATATTTACTTATTTGCTCTAACAATAGAGAGTCTCTATCAATTGTCTGCTGCCATCTTAACAATTATCTCAGTGGCAAATTCAAATTTAAATTACGCAACTCTGCAGAATAAATGACGAAGGTGATACAAATGTGTAAAAATAAATGTGCACCGGTGGTTCTGAACTCATTTAATGAAAATAATTCGAATCAGATTGGTTCTTAAAAACCAGTGCTCATAGCACGAACGTTATAACAAACTTTTCTAGCTGATGTATGGAGCCGAAATTAATTACACACGATTTGCAAAGAATATTGTTTCAGGTAACAGACGTCAGTGTTGCGCGCGGCTGATATTCGGTGGTTTTAATGATCATTTTGCTGAAGATAACTGCTTCCATCTTAATCAATGGTTGTATAGAATCTGTTGTATGAACTGTGATTTAGTGACACTAACACAACTTACAGACAACACTTTAACACGAAGTTAACTTAGAGTTCTTTAGCAACTTGATCAAATCTTTAGCCGGGAGAAAAATTATTTAGTAATAACTCAATGTAATAAAATAAGATTATCATTTCCATTTACAAATTAGTTAAATACCAAACCACTGAATAACACAGCGAATGCCACATGTCTCTCATGCTCCAGTGTGGATTAATGTTTCTTTCTGTTATCTATTGTAGAAGCAGGAAGACTTATATGTAAGAAATGAAATGTCCTGAGTGTGGTGCTAGCTTAACATTATCAGCTGATGGCTTTTGCATACTGATTGCCAGTTTCTATGCTGACAGAAAAATGTCCTGGTAAACCAGGGGGAATGGAATGGGTAATATAATTTGATCCCGAGTGCTGGCAGTTCGAGGTGCTGTAAGCAATCACATATTCTTGTTTCATCATTTCCAAGATTATAGTTGTAGTTTATTTTCTTGGTTGACAAGAGAATGTATAGAATATATACAAGGATATTGAACATGGTTAGGTATTTACAAGATAAAATACAGTTTGTACTGCAATCCTAAGGACTAGATATTGAAGTAATTTAGCAAAGATTCATACATACAACAAACATTACATGCAACATACAAAGTAGAATATTAATAATGCATCTTTATTTTTGTTGTTTGGCTTTTATATATTCTGTCAGACTGTAAAAGCAATGATCAATTAAATATGCCTTTACTTCAGCCTTAAAACTAGAGAGTTTACCTATTGATTTAATATGGTTAGGTAGATTATTGAAAATCTTTATCCCAGTATGTAGGGTGACTTTTTGGCACAATGTTGTTCTCACCTGTTTCATATGAAGATCAGATTTTTGCCTTGTATTTTGTGCATGTATATCTTCATTTTTAATAAGATATCTGGGTGTCCATCGGTATATTGTTTGATGAAAACTGATGTTTTGTGGACAAAAAAGCAAGGAAGAGGAAGAACTGACAGTTTTTTGAATATGGGTCTGCATGATTTCGTATTGTTTACCCCTTCAATAATTCTTAGTATTCTCTTTTGCATCCTGAAAAGTTTAATATTTGTTGTTGTATTGCCCCAGAAGATTATGCCATATTTAATTACAGAATGCACATAGGAGTAGTATACATTTAACAGGCTGGCTTTGCTGCAACAAGTTTTTAAGATCCGTATCATGTAACATGTTTTGCTTAGTTTTCTTTGCAAATATTCAATGTGTACCTCCCATTTTGTGTTGTTCTGGAGCCAGAGTCCCAGAAATTTAGTGCTGTCGACACTTTCAATAACTCTGTCCCTAAGTCCTATTTCTATGTTTGGGTGGTGTCTTCCTTTCACATTATAGAAGTTAAGTACTACTGTCTTTTCTTTGTTTATAATTAGCATGTTGTAGCTGAACCACTGTTCTACACTGTTCAATGTTTGGATAGCGGAGTCTTTAAGTTTTTCTTCTGTTTTACCACTAATAAGGAAGCTTGTATCATTTGCAAATTGGAGGGTAGTTTGGCAATACTTGTTGTACATAAGATCATTGACGTAGAGGAGAAACAGAATGGGTCCTAATACTGATCCTTGAGGGACGCCATATTTCACATTTTCATATCCTAAATAGTAGTAGCTGATTTTGTTATGGTCAGTATATTGCACTTCAACCACCTGTTTGCAACCACATAGGTATGTCTTGAGCCACTCATTGGATATACCTCTAATTCCTAATTGGTCAAGCTTCTGCATTAGGGCATTATGGTCAATGACATCAAAAGCTTTACATAAATCAAGACATATGCCTGTCACAAACTCACTTGCATCCGGTTTAGTATAGATTTCATTAAGAAATTCAAATATTGCACTTTCAGTTGAATAGCCCTTCGTGAAGCCATGCTGTGAAGGAGAGAGAGTTTTATTTTTATTTAGGAAATCAGACAATCTCTTATAAAAAGCTTTTTCTCAAATTTTTGAAAATACAGGCAGTAGGGCTATTGGTCTATAATTTGAAACACATTCTGGATTTCCTTTTTTGAACAGTGGTTTCGGTTTTGCTGTTTTTAAGCATGAAGGGAAGGTTCCTGATGCCAGTGAGCTGTTGCACAAGTGTGTCAAGGGTTCAGCTAAGGCAAGACAGCATTTTTTAATAATTGCATCTGGTATTCCATCAATTCCACATGACTACCCTGTTTTCAAGGTTTTTATAACTGATAAAATTTCTTCAGTATTTGTGGGTGAAAGGGACAAAGATGTAGACACATTTCTCACACTATTGCATGATGTAGGTGATATTTTGTTGTGTTCTTCCAGTCCACTCATCAACTGTTCACTAATGTTGGAAAAATATTTGTTGAAGGTCCCTGCAATTTCTGTTGGGCAAGAAATCATTTGTCCTTCATAACATAAGTTCATATTTTTATATTGTTTAGTTTCACTTGTTGTTTGATTTTTTATAAATTCCCATATAGCTTTAGATTTGTGTTTTGAATTTTCAATGTATTTGTCATTTGCCATTGTTTTAGCTTTCCTTACAACATTTTTGAGGATCCTCTTGTAATTCTCCAGGTACAAATGAAATTCAGGAGGCATGTTCTGTGTCTTTGCTATATCGCGTAATCTTCTTTTCTCTGCACAACAGATTCTAATACCTGTTGTAATCCATTTGTTCTTTTTAAAGTTAGGTTGACATTTTTTTTTTTTAATGGAAATGCAGCTTCAAAGTATGACATGAAGATTTCCATGAATTTTTCAAACTTTTTATTAGTATTTTCACAAGTATACACTTCATACCAAGTTTCTTCACTTAGTCTCTGTATAAAAAGGTTTATTTGTATGTTAGTGAATTTCCTTGCTTCTATTACAAGTTCCTCTTTCTCAGTTGTTTCACTTGGGGTGTGCAAAGCAATAAACTGTGCATAGTGATCACTGAAGCCAGTATTAAGATTTCCGGCACAGAAATTGTGATTTACATTTGTGTTTATTAATATCTGATCAATTGTTGAGCTAGTTGTTGGTGTAACTCTTGTAGGAGAGTCTATGGTGGCTTTTATGTTATTAGTTTCCAGTAGGGTCATCAAGCTTTGCTAAGTCTTTTGAGATTTCTTGAAAATCAATATTAAAATCTCCACATATGATCACTGTTTTGTTGAAGTTTTTATAGTATTTAAGGCTGCTTATAGGTGATGACAGAAATCATTTAAGTTCCCATCAGGGCTCCTATATACACAGATGATTATTAATTTTAATTCAGAGAGTTCAACTGCAGATACTTCAAAAACTTTCTCTTCAGCTAACAGTTCAATGGGTTTTATGTTACAATAACAAATATACATGACCCTCCATGACTGGATGTAATTCTAGAAAATGATGATGAAAGATTGAAGTCTGCAAGTTTTGTGACTGACATTGCATCTTTAGGCAGCCAATGTTCAGTTAAACACATTACAGAAGCGTTTTTTAGCTCATCAGTACATAAAATTTCAACTCCGCTTAATTTGTTTAGCAATGATTGGACATTTTGATGAATGAGCATGAAATTAAAGGGTTTGTTAGGCTTTGGCATGTTGTTAGACTTTGGCATATTTAATTGATCACTTACCTTTACCTTGTCAATAAAAAATCATTCAGGTGTGCTGGAAGTACTGCTTTTCTTTTCCTGACTGAACCTAATCTTCTATTATCATCTGCAGCAGAATTTTCTTCTGTGTCTGGCTCCCCTGGTAGTTGTTCAGCTGCTGACCCTACTGTTGATCATATTGCTGCTGGTGTTAGAGCTGGGTTTGCAATTGGTGGAGCTGTTACCGCATTCATTGTTGTTGCTGTGCCTGAATATTGGAGGCACCTTGTTACTTCTTTTGTTGTTGATGTTGGTGAGTGAGGTCTTGCTGTCGTTGTTTCCTTCGAATATTTGGGGGGCCAATCCAGGATGATTTTACTTTTGCGTGTTTGCCTCTTGATGATAATTTCTTCAATTTTTCCGACGACCAGTTTTTTCCCCATGTTGTGAATGTGCAAGCCATGTAATGTGTGGAATCTGCGCCCAATATTGTTAACATTTACGAGTTCTACATTTCTGAAATGTTTGCAAAGTAATGAAATTTGTTGGTTGGTATTGATTATTTCTTTATTTACGCATAACCAAGACGGTAAGTCATGCCGATGTGGGATGTTCAGCACTAAAACAATTGTGCGTGTCAACTGTCCTAAGCACCTTTTTGGTTATTGTTTTGCTTTGTGTGTTTCGTTTTTATATACGTCATTTGACCCACCAATTAGCACAACAAAGTCTTCAGAGGATAAGTCACCAACGTCTGTGGATCGTACATGATTGCAAACTTCCGACATAGAAGCACCAGGCTTTATGTAAACGATTGTTTGTACACTGGACTGACCGTTCAGAAGGTGAGCAAATCCACGACCATGACTGTCTGCCATCACAACTATTTTTCTTTGTTTAGGTTTCTCTGCATGTTTAGAAGGCCCACCGGCGTTATGGCCAAACAATTTAGTATCAGTGCTGGACAAATACTTGATATTTAGGTCGCGCAAGTGTTCAGGTCTTTCAGTTTCATTTCCTTTCATAACAGTAGTTGAATTGTTACGCATTCTTTTGGATGTATCACTCCGCGTATTTCTAGTTTCGTATTCAGCTCGGAAGTTAGTTTTATCACATGCACAATTTTTCTTATTTGCACAGTTGATTGCACACTGATCCTGCTTGTATACGCGATATTAGGCTCATAAAATAAGCTTCGTTGAGAATGAGGCACTTTTTTTTTCACTTTGCCTGGAATTTCGTGGTTACTGTGAGGCAAGTTTGATGTAGGTTCACACTTTCCGGACGTAAGTTTTTTTAGTTCGCTCATCAGAGTATTGATGGTTGGTTGCAGACTACTTACACGATCATTTAACTTTCTGATTTCATCACTACAATTCGTGCACACGCATTTTTTATCGGTTTAATTTTCACTTTTTTTCACATGAACACTATGCATATCAACACTAGCTGCCATCTTGAACTCATTCTTAATTGAGCTGAAGAGCTCAAGCTGAAAGATCATTCTCTTCAACAGAAAAAACTCAAACACCAATTTATGTGTTAAATTTTAAGGGAAATGACTGTTTTTGTGTTGCTCAGTGTGGTTGTTAATGTCAAACTGAAATTATCTTTATTCTTGTTACTTATGTAATAGCACTTAAAGAAAACTGGCCTATTAACCTGTAGTTCAGACTGGTTGGTGCTGGGGTTTGAATAACCACATTGTGCCATAGATTTGGGCTGCTTTGGGAGAAAATTTCAAGGAGGGCTAGTGCCTGAAGTTTAAGTCTGTATCTAAAGGTGTGTGTTGTAATTTTTCTTGGTTCAGTATTGGTTATGTGTCCTGTAATTTTAAAAGGATGATATTCCAGGGCATTTTGGAAAACTTGCTAAATGAGATTTAAATTTTAGATTGTTAATTTCCAAGGACTAATATCCATGTTCATGTAGTTTTGGTGTAAAAATTCCATCTGTCATAAGCACATTGTCTTTAAACTTCCTAAGCTTTGCTGAAATGGCTATTGCCCTTGTTTTGTAGTTTACAGATTTTGCTCAGTTAAAAAATAAATTTTGAAGGGGCTACTATTTGGCATTGTGCAACCATTGTAGTGCATACTTATTATCTAGTCATGTGCACTAGTGGCTGTTGAGCTACAAGTTTTTTATCTGAATTTCTAAATGTTAAAGTAATTTGTTTAAATGAACACTGGCTTAGTAGTGATACCATAAAAATCTTAAATAAAATAGAAAACTTCAAGGTAGCTACCAGCTTTTGTAGGATAAATAAGTCACGAGGAGGTTCATGCATACTCATTCATTCTGATTTAGATTACCATGTAAGATGTGACTTCAGTTGTTTTAATGAAGAGTGTATTTTTGAGGGTTACTGTGTTAAGGGACTTAAATGTTGTTATAATATCAATTTATAGAATCCCAGGGAAGGTGACAACTGAGCATTTCCTACGAAAATTTCAGAGTTTGTTAGAATACCTCAGTAGAGAAAAGAGGAAAAAAATTGTGGTTGCTGCTGATTTCAACATCAATGTGTTGAATGAAACATGTGAGGTATCAAAATTTACAAACTTAATAAAAAAAAAATATGGCTTCAAATTTTCTAAATCTGCAAGAGAAAATGCTCAGTCAGCTACACACATTGACAATGTTTTAACGAATTACGTATTTGAAGATGGATATAAATTTTGTCTAGATCTAGGACTTTCTGATCATTCAGCATTATTCATTGAGCTACCCAGAGCAGGTAGAGAAGTCCCATGTAAAAAAGCTTATGTAAAAAGGATCTTCAACCAAGAAACTTTGACTCTATTCCATGATAAGTTCAAGGAGACAGAATGGCACTTTGATAAAAATATTTCATGCACCGCAAATTTTGAAGCGTTTCTAAGTGTTTTCAATGAAATGTTTCCACAAAAAGCTTATTTTAATAAAATGACAAAAGTAAATGGATCACTAAAGGTATAAAAATCTCGAGTGCTAAGAAAAGGCAGCTACATAAGGAACTAAGACAATAAAAAAATTGAATTCATTGAATATGTTAAACGATACAAAAGTACGTTTAATAAAGTTGTCAAAGCAGCAAAGCAAATGACAAATAATAAATTAATCTTAAGGGGATACGGAATCACCTATCCCCGCAATGTTAATATATGCCTACTATAGGGAACATTTTCTCACAAACTACTGGAGACAGAGAGGTAAAAATTTTACTGTATGTGCATTCATATGTTACAACAATACTGAAACAACAGTTTATTGTCAAAGTATTTTCTTACAGAGATATTGTACATTTATTTTTAAGTAAATTTTTTCCATCGCTTTTTACTAGACTATCACCCCTAAGTCTTTTGTAAATCAAGTAATTAAAAAATCGTTGTTTCAGTATGTAATAGGGACCTATGTCACTACGTCATAAAAATTTCAGACTTCTAGGTTGACCAGTACCTGAGATAATGTTCCTAGATGAAGTAAAAAGTAAACTTACGGGAAACGGAGAAAGAAGATTAAAACATTCCTGATCCGTAGCTAATACCCCCTTCACAGTCTTCATAATCATCTTCAAGTCTTCTTTTGGCACCCCTCTGCACCTGTCTTGCTTTTTTCACTAATGTCTTGATTATATTATCAGCATGCCTTAGTCTGTGCTGATCTAAAAAGAACATAGCACGTACCGTACGGGAACCAACACACATACCCAACTTTTGAAGGACCTGGCATTTAGTTATATTTCCAAGATTGAAGGTTGCCACAGCATCATACACACCAAAATGTAGTGTATTAATTCCGACAAACACTGTTTTTGGGAGACGATGCCATATCACACTATTCAAGCACTCGTTGGGGTTCTGCGTTTTTCCGTGAAGACATTTCATCAGAAGACTTCTGTCAGCCAGATCTCTGAAAATGGGCTTTATTTCTGCCATGATGGCTGATGGTAGACTGTGGTGGTGAATGTATTTCTCTCCTGTTGTTAGTCCCCTATTGTATTTACACCAGCTGTTTTCACCTTTGGGGCACAAACCATGTTGTGGATGCTCATCCGTGGATGTGGTGTGGAAATATAAAGCCCATATAGCTCTCCTCATTTCTTCAAGATTGCCTGTATTTTGCCTGATTGCAAGGCCATAGCAGTTCTGAATGTGGTCTATTATGGAATCAGTCAATCTTCCTCTGCCATCCAAGGTTTTCCCATCATCTAGTTTTTTCCCTTTCATAACTGATTTTAACCTTCTCAGCCTGGCACCCATTCTCTTCTGCACATGTCCTATACATTCAAGTTTGCTTATATTTACACTGTTCCCATATGGTTTGCTTTCCAAAACTTCTTTGAATGCTTTAGAGTCACCATCTCCCAGATATTTGACATAGCGAACATTATACCACTGTGAAGAGCGATGAAAAATTTTCTTCACCCCAGCAACCTTCATGCCACCACTACTACCATAATAATTAGCAATACAGTCATCACTGTGTTCATTTTTCAGCCTGCCTGTGCACCTACAGTATTTAGACATTATTGCAACATCAATAACCTTGCCAGTATCAACACTAGTTGCTGTTACAACACCATTGTTGGAGGTGTGGCCCCTTTTCTGCCACGTGCCATCAAACGCCACTGTGAGGTCACGACTGCCGTCATTTTCTTCCACTGCTTCTTCCACAGCAACCTGCATTGACTTCTGTGCTACATCTTCAACTGCAGATCCTAGTACATAATTGTAAGCTTCAAACTTTGAAGGTGCACTTGGAAGATTTAGAACACCACATAGCATATCACCAGCTGCTTTGCCCTTACCAATTGCTCGCAATCCATAAACTAACCTAATATTTACACTATAAAGTTCAGTTTTCTTGTATCCATTATTTACAGTTACTGAAACCGAACTTGGAAACTTACAGCTGTATTTACAAACACTGCATATTAAATTAAACTGGGCAGCCAGGCCAACATGGGATTCTACTTTCAGAGAAACGTTTCCATGACATTTTTTGCAGCACAAACTGTTTTCAAGAGCTTCACACAATATATTCGTATCAATGAGTTCAAAAACTTCATTCCCTCTATCAAGTAAATTATATTTCTCTTCCAAATCTCTTAGTTTTTTATGAGAAGCACTGTTTTCATTTGGTGTAAGTTCGTTCGGCAAATCAGTAATAAGTGGATTCACATTTTCCAACAGTGATGATGATGAACTGCTTTGCTTTGCTAATGAATCATTATTTCTTTTCTTTTGCCAGTTCACACGCTTTTTAAATACTTTTGCTTTAGCTCTAGGCATTTTCACTGCGAAAAATGAAGCACTAAATACGAAATAACTCAACAACAACTACTTTCTTATATCACACTGTTTACAAAACAGTCCCGCCACAAAGTCAAAGAGTAACTTGAGGAAACCAGAGAGAAACATTTTCGGGCAACTAGTGTATAAATAGTCGCTGGAAACCGGGATATTTGAATTCATGTCACTTTAAAGGTACTGCCAAAAAGTTCATGGTCAGCCACGAGAGACATGGATAACTAAAGCGCAATACCCGATCTCACAAATATATAAAAATAAAATAGTTATAATTGTAGTAGAGCTATGTATGATACGTCATTTTAAAGAGGAAACATGGCAGAATATAATACGCCAATAAAAAAAAATTCGATTTTTTAACCCAAAATCCGATTCCGTATCCCCTTAAAACATGAGAATAAATCAAAGGCAGTGTGGTCAGTTGTAAAACACGAGTTAGGTATCAAAGCCTCTAGACATGGAATTAGTACAATTAAGCTTGAAGATGAGATCACTGTAAATCTGGCCCAAATTTCAGAATGCTTCAGTGAGTTCTTCATTATTGTAGTGAAACCAGAGGTTAATGTTGCAGATTATGAGAACAATGTATGTCCCTTTGGACTAAATCATAATTCTGAATGCCTCACAAAATTCAAAACAGTTTCAACAATAGATGTAGAAAAAATTATATTAAAACTAAAAAATAAAAATTCTGCAGGTTGGATGGAATACCAGCAACAGTCCTTAAATTTGTGTGTAAAATAATAGGATACCCACTATCTAAAATAATAAACCAATCCTTTGAACAAGGAAGCTTCCCAGAGGTGCTGAAGCATGCAGAAGTAAAACCGTTGCTCAAAAAAGGGTCGACAGAGGATATGGGGAATTATCGTCCTATCAAAAATCTTTGAAAGTGCTGCTGCTCTGCAGATTCGAAATTTTGTGGAGATATATGATATTATTACAGAAAACCAATTTGGTTTCCAGCGTGGCAAAAGTACTACTGATGCAATTAACAAGTTTATCGACAAGGTCAGCACATCATTAGACAACCATAATAAAGTTGCAGGGATATTTTGTGTCCTCACAAAAGCCTTTGACTCTGTAAATCATGCACTGCTCATCTTTAAGCTTGACAAGTATGGGATCAAGGGTAATGTTCTAAATTGGCTTACTTCATACTTATCAAATAGAAAACAAAGAGTGATTGTCTCATCAAATGCAGCAAATTACTATTCAAAATGGAAAACAATAGCCCAAGGTGTCCCTCAAGGCTCGATTCTAGGACCTATTTTGTATTTGTTCTATGTTAATGATTTACCGAACAATATAAATGCTCTGTTGATTTTATTTGCAGATGACACATCTCTATTAATTGAAAACCAGGTGCCAGAAAACATCCCTCTCTACATAATAAACACAATGAACAAACTAGAAACATGGTTCCAACTGAATGGATTAAGATTGAACATCCCCAAAACCCACATGGTCCAGTTCAGGACAAAACAGTCAAAGCCACAAGAAATTAAAATAACTCATAAAAATCAGGATATAGAAGAAGTGGATTCTGTGAAGTTTTAAGGGTTAAACCTAGATAAAAATTTAAATTGGAATAAACATTTTGACTACCTGTTAAACAAATACAAGGAAAATTGCATACCACAGCTACTTTCAATCAGTTGTAAGGTATGGTATTATTTTTTGGGGAAATTCAATCAATATATTGCGCAAACTAAAGTTACAGAAAAGAATAATAAGGAACATGTGTACTGCCCATCCAATGACATAATGTCGCCACTATTTGAAAAACAACAGTTATTAACAGTTCCCTCCTTATACATCTATGGTATTATCATCTTTCTACATAGCAATTTAGAGTTATTCGAGAAAAACTATTTCAATCACACGTATAACACAAGAAACAAAGGCAATTTTGTGCTTCCCACTCATCGCTTAAACCTATATGCACAGTCTCTTCAGTATATGGCAACGAAAATAATTCATAACAAGCTAAAAGGAAAGAATGTTCTGAGTATGAACCTAGAGACACTGAAAACAAAGCTATATGATATACTTGTCAAATGCTGCCACTACACTGTTGAGGAGTTCATAAAGGACGAACTGAACATTTGAGCAGGATAAATTTGCATAGTCTTGTGTGTAAATGTAGCTGTCCTTCACAAAAGGGAGGAAAGAAAAATAAAAGTTTATATTAATGTTAAAATTCTTTGTACCAATTAGGCCTAAGTTGTGTTATCCATTTTTTTTGACGTGTCTCGCGTACACTAATCATATTAGAAATTGTATGTTATGAGACATATAAAATAGTATTCACTATTCACTATTTTGTCTTAGGTTGAAGATCATACAGCAGATGGCCACTTCATTAATCTGAAGCTATACCCTTTGGCGTAGGTCAAGATGGCATTGTATTTTGTTATTACCTCATTTTTTAAAATATGCCTCAAGTAATCAAAGAAATCTTCCTAGTTTTATTAATAACGTTGTAAGTGGCTTAGTGCCACCAATCATCAATGTTAACTCTTTTTTTATTTGAGAAAAGAAGGTCATGATTTGGAATCATGATACAAGTATTTCTGTTGAATGCTCTAAGTACCAATGTACATACCTTAAATGATGTTAATAAATGTTTTGTAAATCTATCATCCAGTGGCTTTCCACTCAAGGATCACTGTATCCAAGCTATCCCACTCTAAATGTTTTGAAAGGGTTGTTAGTTCCAAAGTAATTCCATCTACCTTCAGCAGTCCCGACCCCACCTCTTTCCTATCAGTGATAGCTGAACATGATTTTTTTCTGGGTGGTTGCATACCTTGGTACTGAGCATTCAGAGTTTGTTGTTAGTTAAATACTTATGCTAGTTAACTACTTGTATATTTTATGTGTTGTATAAACAAGTGTTATTTCTACCGGTGTGTTTGCAGTGTTCTCAGCCATGACATTTGGGCCAGTACTCAGTCTGAAATATTTATGCAAAGACAGCTTACAGTATGAGCTATGAATGTGCAAAGAGGTGGAGGAGGGCAGCATGGTTGAATCGTGTCATTGGATCCCTGGCGCATTAGATAAACCTGTCACCATCACACCTGAAACTGTGGCAGAGGTTAGTATTACTAGCACCATGTGTACTGTCTTCCTTGATGTAGTTAGAGAGGGTGTCGAATTTTTAGAAGGTACTTAGCCATCAAGGGCTCACATCTGCACATAGTGATGGACCACATTGTCAACAGGATTAGTGTCACTGTCAGGTGTACAAAGATCCAAAGCAGTGTTAGATATACAGACCCTGCAGGGTGAAGTCATTTCTGTGCAAAGGCAAACAGCAGCCTTTAAGTGGCAGCAAGGAAGGAGCAAGTAAGAAGGTTAACTGCTGAAGTAATGGTTGAAAAAGGGTCCTTTTTAAGCCTAAGAGAGAGTATTTTAAGTGAATGTATGGGGCCACAGAGGCGGAGAGATTTGGTTGAGATATGCTTTTATAGCATGCAGGATGAACTTGAAGCATTAGCTGATTATGCTGAGTGAGTAAGAAGGGCTATGTTAGCTTCACATATTGATATTTCTGAAGGGGATGCAATGGTTTCTGTACTTTAAAGAATGCATCTGCAAGATCAATCATGGGCTATGTTTATGGATAAGCCAAAGTCCTTTTCTGAAATTTACCATTTGATAGTCAGTGTAGAAAATATCAAGCATGGGGATGAACTAAGGCAGAGACTTTGCTCATTCACAGAGATTAATCACAGCATGGTGACTAAGCAGGCTGATCGTGGTGGGAAGTGAGGTATAAGTTTTTGATGAGGGAGAGAGTGCCATTTTGTTAAGGAATCTACAGCACTGCATGCAGATGGTACAGATAGCTGATGCAGATGCCACTCATAGGAACAGAGTGCTCATTTGCCACCTTGTGGCTGCTGTAATGTATGCGCAGTTAACACAAATCCATTGCAATTTGTATGCACTGCTGTGGAGCAAGGGTTGGTGTGCAGATTGGTTGATTCCAGTATTAGTGTGTCACTGCGTGACTGTGACTGGTATCATGAGCATAAGGGTATTGCTGGCCTGCTGCCACTGCAAAACATTAAAGACAAGTATCATTCTGTCACAAGTGATATGTTGGAGGTCAAAGCTCAGGTCCAGAGCAAATGGAGGGTTGAAGAATTTACGTAGCCATGGAAACTTCATGTGATTAAGAACCTCATGGTGGAATTGTTGCTGGGGTGTGATTTTTTAGCTCACAGTCACTGTGTTTTATATTACTCTAAAGAACTGTGTTTTAAATTTTGTCCTCAGGTCAAGGTAAATTTCTGTCACCAACTGGTTTTCCTTAGTGTTGGTCATGTTGGGAATTCTGATGGGAGATTTGATGTTCAGCATTTATCATGGATAAGGATAAGCAAATGTAGAATTTGTTGCCACAATTTCCAGAGGTTCTAACTGAGAAGTTGGGTGTAATGGTCAAAATGAAATATGATATTGGATTGACTGATCAAGTTCTGGTAAGGTGAGCTCCATATTGATTATCTCTTCCTAAGATAAAATGGCTGCAGGAGATGGTAGGTCACTTATTGAAGGATGGGGTAACTAGGCCATATGTATTGTGGTATGCGTCTCCAATATTTTTGGTTTCAAAACCTAAGGAACATGGGTTCAGGCTAATAGTAGATTACAGAGTTCTCAACCAGAAGGTTATGGTACATTCAGTACCACTACCTGATCTACACAACTGTTTCACCTGGCTTGCAGTGGCATGAGTGTTTATCATATTAGATTTAAATAAAGCACATTACCAGTATCCATAACTGAAGAACCTAAACAGGTCACCACCTTTTGTACCGATTACAACTTATATGAATTCAATAGAGTGCCCTTCGGTCTTGGCACTGGGGCAGCCATCCTGTTCTATTTGTTGGATTCAGTGCTGGGTGACTTAAACCTTAAATCAGTCTACAATTATCTGGGAGATGTGGTAGTACATAGCAGCAACTTCAATGAGCATCTCACACATCTCAGGAAGGTTTTGACTTGGCTAGGCAAAGTAGGTTTCAGTGTCAATCATAGCAAGATAAGGTTAGCCAGGCAGGCGATATCCTTTTTAGGGCACTTGGTGTCCGAGCATGAAATGAAAATCATCCAGTCAAAGACTAGTGCTACACATAACTTTTCATGTACCTTGTAATAAAAAGGCTGTGGCTCTTTTTGTCAGTATGGCAAATCCTTTAAGAAAATTTGTGCCAAATTTTGCTTGATTAGCCTTGCCCCTTAATCAGCTGAGCTGTAAAGGAGTGAAGATCGAGTGAGGTGAGAGCCAACAGGTGGCTTTTGAGTCGATTAAGAACGATTTGAGTAAGGCACTGGTGCTGGGAATCCCTGTATTGAACACTCCCTTTGTAGTCCAGCCTGATGTATTGAACACGGGCACTGCAGCAGTGCTCGTGCAAGAATGAGGTGGGGAATGTAGGCCCTTGGCCTACATTTCTAGGGTGCTAGCAGGTCCCAAATTGAGGTTTTCTGTGTACGAATTGGATTCACTGGCTGTGCTATTTGTGTTAGATGTGTTCTAATTCTATCTGGAACATTAAAAATTTATATTACAAATTGATAATTGGGCCCTTAGTTGGGTCCTAGCATGGTTTCATAAAACTGATAGGGTAGTGCATTGGGCAGTATGTATATTAGCCTTTCAATTTGACATGAAACACATTAGGGGTACACAGAACAAGGTGGCAGATGCATTAAGCTGTATGTTTGATCAATGAGCCAAATAAATTTCTCATGTTGATCTTGAGGCACTGGGAGCTATCAAGAATGAGGAAGTTCTCCCTAATTATGTGGCAGTGGCTGTCTTAGGTGAAGTACCAGCATTATTTTGAGACATTAAACAAGAACAGGAAAAGGTCAATAATATCTGAGATATCCTGAAGGAGTTGAAATAAGGGAAACTGGTAAAGGGATATTGTATCGAAAGAGGGGTTTGTGCTATTGAACCAGATATGACAAAAAGATTAAAATCTGTTTGCCTTGCAGCCTGGTCCTGGCAGTACTCAAATACTTCCATCAATCATTACATGAAGGTCACCTGGGGGTGCATAAGACTCGTATGAAAATTGGCAAACAAGTGCACATGGAAGGGAATGGTTATGGAAATTAGGTGGGTGAATGCCAGGAGTGTAAGAGGGGTATGCCTGAAACAACTGCGAGAAAGGGACTGTTGCAATCCACCAGGAAGTTGCAGCCATTAAATAAGCCATTCATTGATTTTCTTGGCCCCTATCACACACTAGAGCAGGTACCCGATTTGTTCTGGTGGTAGTGGACACTTTCATGCATTTTACTTGATTAATTCTGAGTAAAACAACCATTTAAATAAGGAAGCAGTTGCTCTCATTGTCATTCATTAGTTTTGGTCCTCCTTGTGTCCTGGTAATAGATAATGAACCAGGATCTACTTCCCATTAATTCCACAGATTTTGTTTTAATCAGGGCATAAAACATGTGACCATTTCACCATACCGTCCTAAGCCATTGTTTGCTGAATGCATTAGTAGTAAACTTAAGTTGGATCTGATTACGTATCACTCTGGGGATCAGAGGAGGTAGGATCAATCCATCAGTTGGTTGTCTTTAGCCTTTAATATGGCCTGTCATGAGGCTCATGAGATGATGCCAGCTAAGCTCATCCTACGTTACCAAATCAATAACTTGTTGAGCAATTTGTGGACCATCAATGATCTGTTGTCTTAGTACATAAACGTGGACAATCTCAAGAACAAGTGGAGGGCTGCATGAAAGAATATCATCCATGCCCATCAATGGGAAGGTTGGAGCACAACCAAGGGAGATGCACAGTGTCCTTGATGGCAGGTGATATGGTGTATGTCTGGAATGTCTGGGACCAGAGCAAAAAAGAACAGGGGGTGGCAGAAAAATTACTGCCACAGTATGTAGAAATTTCATTTTCTGATGGGTTGAATTTTGCTCTTGGATCTCCCTGGAAAACACTAAAATGTCATCCGAGTATTCCACATGCTGCTTCTGTTTCAGCCATCATAGTACTCCATCTAACAAGCATTGAAACACTGCTGGTACATTCTTCACACCGAATGTCATTCGGTGGTGTTATGAATAGTTAGATGGATCCTCCAGTGCAATCAGACTGAGAAAGAGAAGGGTTGTCCTTAATACAGGATTCACATTTTGTCATTATTGTCAAATTTGCTACATTCAGCACAAGTGCAGGAAACCGCAGAGTGGGAAGTGTAAACAGTTATGACATTTGCAGCAAGAATGGCAGCATAGATTCCTACATGTACTGGGTAGATGGATGCAGGATGGAATTTGCATTCCAATGTTATGTAGAATCTGAGGCATAATGGCCTCTGTGTGGTATTCCCAGTAAGTGTAACCAAGCAGAGGACACCCATGCGTGGAATCAGTGGCAGCCAGTTGTATGATTGGCTTTGTAGCAACAAAAATGTGTGAGTTTTGACTTGATAGAGGGTTATAGATATCAGTGGCAAGTCAGGGAGAACTTGAAATAAGAAATTAGCTCTACCTTGTTGTACATCTACATCTACATCTACATTTATACTCTGCAAGCCACCCAACGGTGTGTGGCGGAGGGCACTTTACGTGCCACTGTCATTACCTCCCTTTCCTGTTCCAGTCGCGTATGGTTCGCGGGAAGAACGACTGTCTGAAAGCCTCCGTGCACGCTCTAATCTCTCTAATTTTACATTCGTGATCTCCTCGGGAGGTATAAGTAGGGGGAAGCAATATATTCGATACCTCATCCAGAAACGCACCCTCTCGAAACCTGGCAAGCAAGCTACACCGCAATGCAGAGCGCCTCTCTTGCAGAGTCTGCCACTTGAGTTTGTTAAACATCTCCGTAACGCTATCACGGTTACCAAATAACCCTGTGACGAAACGCGCCGCTCTTCTTTGGATCTTCTCTATCTCCTCCGTCAACCCGATCTGGTACGGATCCCATGCTGATGAGCAATACTCAAGTATAGGTCGAACAAGTGTTTTGTAAGCCACCTCCTTTGTTGATGGACTACATTTTCTAAGGACTCTCCCAATGAATCTCAACCTGGTACCCGCCTTACCAACAATTAATTTTATATGATCATTCTACTTCCCCACGCATACTCCCAGATATTTTACAGAAGTAACTGCTACCAGTGTTTGTTCCGCTATCATATAATCATACAATAAAGGATCCTTCTTTCTATGTATTCACAATACAGTACATTTGTCTACGTTAAGGGCCAGTTGCCACTCCCTGCACCAAGTGCCTATCCGCTGCAGATCTTCCTGCATTTCGCTACAATTTTCTAATGCTGCAACTTCTCTGTATACTACAGCATCATCTGCGAAAAGCTGCATGGAACTTCCGACACTATCTACTAGGTCATTTATATATACTGTGAAAAGCAGTGGTCCCATAACACTCCCCTGTGGCACGCCAGAAGTTACTTTGTCTGTAGACGTCTCTCCATTGAGAACAACATGCTGTGTTCTGTTTGCTAAAAACTCATCAATCCAGCCACACAGCTGGTCTGATATTCCGTAGGCTCTTACTTTGTTTATCAGGCGACAGTGCGGAACTGTATCGAACGCCTTCCGGAAGTCAAGAAAAATAGCATCTACCTGGGAGCCTGTATCTAATATTTTTTGGGTCTCATGAACAAATAAAGCGAGTTGGGTCTCACACGATCGCTGTTTCCAGAATCCATGTTGATTCCTACAGAGTAGATTCTGGGTTTCCAAAAACGACATGATACTCGAGCAAAAAACATGTTCTAAAAATCTACAACAATTCTCAGCCTGAGTGGCAGAGGTGGGGGTAGTGTTCATTTGCTCAGTTATACTTTAGTTAGTATCCAAGTGGAAGGGAAAGACTTCCAGGCTTGTGTGGATGTACTTCCTTCTCCAACCTTCCCTAATCCGATGGGACTGATGACCTTTCTGTTTGGTCCCTTCCTCCAAATCAACCAACCAACCAATTGTGCTGTCTTCTCCTCTGACATCAGTAAATCCGCCAATCATCTACTGACCAACACTCCTCTGAACACCCAGTATCATCCTGGCCTTGAAAAAAGCTCAACCACATCCTTCACCAGGACTTTGACTTTTTTTCTTGTGCCCTGATATGAGGAATATCCTGCTCAAAATCCTACCCACATCACCCAAAGTTAAGTTTCACCACCCATTCATCCTACAGAATATCCTTGTCGATCCTGATTCCAATCCTGCTGCAAATCCTGCAACCCATCAGTCATTCTGTTGTGGATGGCCAAGGTGCAAGGCTTGTCCCATATTCCGACCTTCCACTTCCTATCACAGTCCGGTCATAAGCATTTCCTGCCCTGTAAAACGCTGGGTCCTGTGTAAAAGCAACAATATTGTATATCAGCTACACTGCAATTACTGTATAGCATTGTATTTGAGAATGACAAGAAACCAACTGTCTACTTGCATGAATGGCAACCATGAAAATGTGGCAAACTGCAAACCTGACATTTTCATTGGTGAAAATTCTGTGCACCACAACACAAATTACTTTAACAGCTCCTTTACTACATGGCCAATTTGGATACTCCCATTCAGTTCTAGTTTCTCTGAACTACAAACACAAATTGATCTCTCCAGCATATCTTGCACTCATGTAAATCCTGTGTGGTAAACCTCTGCTACCCTGTTCCTGCTGCCATACTTTGCCTTTCTCCTTCTCTCTTCTGTCCACAGCACTCCTTCCCCATCCTGCGCCTTCTCCCACCTTTCTCCCTTCCACCCTCCAATGTGGGCATTCTCCCCCCCCCCATCTCTCTCCCCCTTCCCCCACCTCTCTCTCCCCCTCCCCCTCCCCTCTCCCTGTGTGTGTGTGTGTGTGAGAGAGAGAGAGAGAGAGAGAGAGAGAAAGAAAGAGAGAGAGAGAGAGAGAGAGAGAGAGAGAGAGAGAGTGTACTTCAACTAGAGGAAGAGCAAAAGCTCAAAAGCTAGTATAAATAGTTTTCTGTTGCATATGTCTATGTGCCATACATCAAACAGCTTTACCTATCCTTCCCTTAGTTATACATGCTTCTGTAGCCTTGCAATTGTTCTCTAGGCATTGCTGCTTAACCATTTTGCATGTCTGTATTCCCTTTTGAATGCTTTATTTCCTGCATTTTTATATTTCCTCCTCCCTTCCTGTGGATGTACGTATAGGTTCTTTAGGGTAGAGGAAACGCCAAAAAATTTGTTATATTATGGTATCAGAAAGGTTAAAATATTAACCCCATTAATTACAAGGTGTGACATTCATCGTTACAGACTGGAGAAAGAAAATGGTAATATTATTAATTTAGAGCATGAGTGTCCATGAGAAGGCCACAGAGCTAATGTATGATTAAAATTACTTTACAGTTGACCTCTGTCATTTGCCAATACAGTGTTGCCACATTAGCTGCCAGCTATCACTTGGCTATAGGCGACACACAGACATGGTAGGTTACTTCACAATGCTGTTAATGTGTTAACTTGGAGCAATGTTGGAAGCGGATACCACTAAGTGTGATGGAAATGCAAGATGTTATGGTGACAGCTACAGTATGTGATCAAAAGTATCCAGACACCTGGTTGAAAGTGACTTACAAGTTCATGGCGCCCTCCATCGGTAATACTGGAATTCAATATGGTGTTGGCCCACCCTTAGCCTCGATGGCAGCTTCCACTCTCGCAGACATATGTTTAATCAGGTGCTGCAATATTTCTTGGGGAATGGCAGCCCATTCTTCATGGAGTAGTGCACTGAGGAAAAGTATCGATGTCAGTCACTGAGGCATGAAGTCGGTGTTCCAAAACATCCCAAAAGTGTTCTATAGGATTCAGGTCAGCACTTTGTGCAGTCCAGTCCATTACAGGGATGTTATTGTAGTGTAACCACTCTGCCACAGGCCATACATTATGAACAGGTGCCCGATCGTGTTGAAATATGCAATTCCCATCCCTGAATTGCTCTTCAACAGTGGGAAGTAAAAAGGTGCTTAAAACATCAATGTAGGTCTGTACTGTGATAGTGCCATGCAAAACAACAAGGGGTGCAAGCCCCCTCCATGAAAAACATGACTACACGATACCACCACCACTTCCAAATTCTACTGTTGGCAGTTTACACGCTGGCAGACGACGTTCATAGGGCATTCGCCATACCCACACCCTGCCGTCGGATCGTCACATTGTCTACCATGACTCGTCACTCCACACAACGTTTTTCCACTGTTCACTCGTCCAGTGTTCATGCTCCTTACACCATGCAAGGCATCGTTTAGCATTTACCGGTATGATGTGTGGCTTATGAGCTGCCACTCAACCATGAAATCCAAGTTTTCGCATCTCCTGCCTAACTGTCATAGTACTTGCAGTGGATCCTGATGCAGTTTGGAATTCCTGTTTGATGGTCTGGATAGATGTCTGTCTATTACACATTACGATCCTCTTCAACTGTCGGTGGTCTCTGTTAGTCAACAGATGACGTCAGTGCGTATGCTCTGAGATCGCTGATATGGAGTACCCAGCAGTAGATGGCAGCACAATGCACATAATATGAAAAAGGTATGTTTTTGGGGGTGTCCGGATACTTTTGATCACATAGTGTATTTGTAACTGACCAATGACTGAACTGCAGCAGACGACGTGTTTTGTAGTACTGAATTTAAACTCATGTCCTAACCTAACCGCAGCCTCGTAATATGCAATGTACCCAAGGAAATGGCAGTCATCAATATGTGGCAGAACAAAATCACAACCGCCTTGTTCACGACAATTAAAGCTAAACTCTATGAACAAACCCAAGACAGAAAGTATTTCAGCGCTGAAAACAAAGTGTGATGTCACCCTGTCATTGGTTACCGAAACTGTCCTCACACTGACTACATGAGCTGTCACGTTACTGATCGATGGGCAGTTCTGGTTGGCACTTGGTTGCAGATTATTGCCGACACGGGTGTGTTCCAAACGAAAAAAAGAGCATAAAAAAGACTCACTACGATGCTGAAAATGATACTGCTAAGTATTAGAAATAAAAAAATACCATTTGTCCCAATAACAGAAAAAAATAATAATTAAAGTCTTTTGATTATTTGAGAAATAAAAAAAATAAAACAGTGTATTTGGTGAGATTCGAACCCATGACCTTCTGCATGGCAGGTTTATATAAGTGGCACTGCACTTCTTTTGCAACATATATTTTATTTATAATTTATAACAGATTTACATTTATAGGTTACAACAAAAGCACAATTTCGTAATTTTTCGAAGTGGCAAAAATATGCAGTTCTCTGTTAATATGATTTTGTTTGTGGACTATTCCCATTTCCTCTCCAAACCAAAACCTCCTTCTTCTTAGGGGTACAGTCTGTGCAGGATACGGTGGCTGATGAGCAGTGACCAGTTTTCGTTCAAAGCGCTGAGCGAATTCATTGGTTCTTTTGGAAGGGGTGGCCGCCAAGTGTTTTCCACCTGTCGGCCAGTCAGTAACGACAGAATCGAGGCGTAGGCTCTGCAATCTTTCTCAAACGATTTCAGAGAAAGTATTTGCTAAAAAGTTTCATTTTTGCTTTGCTTATAGCTTTATATGCCACATTCGTGATGATGTGCCCGTCATTTCGTTAATGGTCATAATTATTATGGTATTTACATGGAAGTAAGACGCTGTGCGAAATTAGGAAAACTTTGCAATGAAAAATAGCGGCCAATATGATTTGGCGTATGGTGCGTACTACGTACCTAACACGTTGTTGCATATGAAATTTGGCTAACATTTTGAATTTTTCATTAGACTTGAGTAGAGGTATCTATCTTTCACAAATCTCGAGAAAATTCATCTTATGTAGCACACTCTTTTCCAATCGTACTGCACCAGCGATAAAGCCAGAGGAAATATCTACAACATTCCTCATATTTCATAAACTATTTAAGATATCAAAATGAGATTTAGGGAAATGATAAAACGCAAAGAGGAGGGTCAGTATCGTGATGTAAAACTGCATTATCTACAGTGTCAATCCACTAACTATAGAACTTTTTCCATGAAAAAATGTATTTTTTAAGGGCTATCAATAGCTGGTGGAACGAGAAATGCTATGGGTTTTGGAACAACGTAAGTGACGACATTAAATGTTTTTTGTACCGAGGATGTGCTTTTTCATAAGCTACTGACCTTACTTTTCCTCAGTTGATCACTTAATAAACTTAATCAACAACTCTTTCAGAATTCTCTCGCAGTTGTGTCCGCACAGCATGTTAGGGAGGAGAGACTGTGAACTCCGCTGTGTTTTTGCAAAAGAAGCAAATTTTAACATGTCAGCCAGAGAAATGTGTTTCTTTTGCTCAAAATTCGTCACTCATCTCTGAAAGCCGCAAATGGTTAACAGGTCATGCGAAAATAAATCGCTGCATTTTCGGCGGAATTCTTTTTAGATACTAGTCCGATCCACGAACGATGGCGGTTCGCGCATGTCGAGGCACGGATGAGGACGGCATTGTTGACAATTCCCAGAGACAGCTGCGATATGCCCATAAGAGTGCTTTCCTCTCGAAGAAAGCATACATCCTGCAAATTATGTCTCGCCCGTACTTATGCGGAATCTACCACTTATCACCACTATCAGCGATGACAACTCGCAACAAATGGAATAAAAATTCACTAAACAGTTCGCCACAGTTACATATTAGTTACGGCATTCGGAGCAGAGCGCTCAGAACATTACTGAGCGCTATTGACTGTCGAAGAATGTCTGATGTAGGTTCGCAGAACAAGCCTAAACTCGAGCGTCATCGTTCGTGACTCCAAATGTAATCAATGCAAAGGTGAAAGTAGATATTTTTGAACGGTCACCATGCAAGTGTGGGCGTGTAGGGGTTACATTCACTATTAACAAAAAACGTGAGCGTAGGCTTCAGTTTAGAATAGCACTTCCACCTCAGCGTTCAGCATTTACTCTACAACGCCTGCCCATAAGGCCGGTATTACACTATCAAGTTTCTCTGTCCAATATCTTTGTCAAAGAAATTTGATGGTGTAATAGGTCGGTATTACACTATTAAATTTCTTTGTCAAATATTTGATCAAAGATGTGATCAAACATGTGATGACATATTCTGTCAAATATATTTGACAAAGATCTTTGACATAGCACTAGAAGGGGTATTACACTGTCATCATATTTTTCATAAGTTCAAGATGGCTGACAACAACAACTTGTTGTTAACCGCAGCAGTTGCATGTACCACAATTGCACTGTGTACATATGCAGAAGAGAAGCGGGGAAAAAAAAAGGAAACATACCTGGGTGAAGCCGTGGATTTTACGACAACACGATAAAAGCATTCAACAAAACTAGTTATATGAGCTTACAGTGAAGGACGTCAAGTCGTACATCAATTACTTAAGAATGGATGAGCATACATTTCTGTATGTGCTCAATGAAGGTGTATTCTCATATCAAAAAGCACAATATTCACTTAAGAACTGATACATCTGCAGAAGACAGGCTCACTGTAACACTCCGATTCCTTGTTACAGGAGAGGGTTAGGTTAGGTTAGGTTAGGTCAGGCCTCCAATCTTCGTAATCTATTTTTGTATTCAGCATGCATCGTGTTGTAAAGCGCCTCATCAGCTTAATACATCTCTATTAATTTTGTAGTTGTCGGCACACACCAATTGTATTTACCCACAAGGTTTATAAAAACACTACAGACGACAGAATGCAGCGATGCTAGCGCTCCATGTGATAACATGTTACATTGCAGTGAACAGAAGACAAGCGACTTCTTTGATCAAATCTACAGCAAGGCCCTAGATTTGATCAAATATTGGACGACATTTGATGAAGTTCCCTATTACACCATCAAATATCTTTGACAAAGATATTGGACAAAGATATTTGACAAAGAAATTTAATAGTGTAATACTGGCCATAGGGAACGTCGTCAAATATTTGATCATGTCTAGGGCCTCGCTGTAGATTTGATCAAAGAAGTCGCTTGTCTTCTGTTCACTGCAATGTGACATGTTACCACATGGAGCGCTAGCATCGCTGCAGCGTTCTGTCATCTGTAGTGTTTTTATAAACATTGTCGGTAAATACAAGTGGTGTGTACCGACGACTACAGAATTAATAAAGATGTATGAAGCTGATGAGGTGCTTTGCAACTGAGGCACCCTGAATACAAAAACAGATTAAGAAGAGTGGAGACCTGACCTAACCTAACCTAACTCTCTCCTGTAGCAAGGAATCAGTGTGTTACAGTGAGCCTGTCTTCTGCAGATATAGAAGTTCTTGAGTGAGTATTCTGCTTTGTGATTCGAGGATAAACTTCACTGAGCACATACAGAAATGTATGCTCATCCATTCTTGAGTAATTGATGTATGACTTGACACCCTCCACTATAAGCTCACTTAACAGGTTTTGTTGAACCCTTTTATCGTGTCGTTGTAAAACCCACGGCTTCATCCAGGTACATTTCCTTTTTTTCCCTCTGCTTCTCTTCTGCATGTGCACACAGTGCAATTGTGGTACATGCAACTGCTGTGGTTAATACCAATTTGTTGTTGTCAGTCATCTTGAACTTTGAAGAAAAATATGATGACAGTGTAATACCCATTTTTAGCGCCACGTCAAAGATCTTTGTCAAATATATTTGACGAATATTTGATCACATCTTTGATCAAATCTTTGACAAAGAAATTTGATAGCGTAATCCTGGCCTAACCCTCAGCACTCCCGGTCTCGCCACACATGTCCTACCATCTGCGCATCTACGTCCACGGCATTCTGTGTGGACTATAATTCGTGGCATTTAAGAAGAGTTAAAGTTTTGTTCTGACTGAATTTGAAATAAGGAAACTAAGTTGCACATATCCTTTTTAAAAGTAATTGTTTAGTTTTTTTTCCATTTTAAACATCCTTATTTTTATAGAAAGTGTATGGATTGGCCACTTTTTTCGTTTTCCAGTTGTTTCTAACAATTTTGTCCGTTTGTTGGCGCAGGTGTAGTTTGAATTTGGTTGCAGATTAACCTTAATCGTTGATGAGGTAGTTTATACAGGAAAGTATAAGCCACACGATTGTTCTCGTCTTTGAAGCTGGGAACGTTTTGAAATCCATGAACATCATCTTCTTGGTGTTGATTTCAGCGGTTGTTGTCGTTAACAGCATTGCATATTTAAATTTAAGCCACATCTACAAGCCTAGGATTCGTGAACAGCCCACTGTTCAGTGCAGCGCTGTGGCAGTCAAGCCACAATGTTCACAGAAAGGGTTGCCTGTGGGTCTCAGGTGGTGTCGCCGTGATGCTGTCGGAAACAGATCGTTTAAGGACATGCAAGCGGCCAAGCACAGCGTTGGACCTTATAACGATATGTTTACGTAATGTGTATACATAAACATACGGTTATAAATGTCCCCGTTCGTAGTCGCTAATTATAACAATATGTTTACTTTTGTGCTGTAACATATAGCTATAATCAGCGGTGGAAATATATTTGCGAACGCCGACCGTGTGCGGCTGTTTCTTGTTGGATCGTCTGATCAGTCGGAAGTTGCATTGCAGAGGAGAGTAAATGGCTATTCAAAATATAATTATTTTTGGATAGCTCAACATGAATTTCCTAAGGGACCGTAGTTTATCATGCATTTACCAGTAGAATATGGCGCGGAGAAAATATTTCGCCGCATACAACTTCCGTCCGATTTCGACGAAAGAATTCGTGACTGTGAACTCTCTATTTGGCAGAAACATATTGAAAATTAAATAACTTCATGAAGGAGTGAGACATAGATTCTATATTAAATAAATAGTCGATACACCAATTCCATTTAAATCTGAATTTATGGCACTTAATAGATGAACTTACACTGCAATGAAAATTTAACATGGATGCCGTTTTGACCGGCACTTCTCTTCTCGTAATAAAAATAATTCCTTTGACGTTTTCACATACACGTCGCACAATAAATCTACTGCTATGCAGTATTGCACTTTTATTATTGCACTTTTACTTTACACTAAAATAATATTATTTTTAACGATAATAATACGGCGGCAAGACATGCGCGTCCGACACAAGTTACAAGAGAAGAAGAGTAACTGTTCATCAGGAATATCTCGTACTTCAAAAAAATGTGTAAAAGTGTTCTTCTTCTGTCCGTTTTTCGCGCCGCGGTTTTCAAAGTCAATAACTCACTGCATCTCTGACGGCGCCTCGACAATAAACAAGTTACGTCATAGGTCGTTCACCTTTTACATTCTCGCAACATTATTTGCGAACTGTAGCTGTTGCCGAGCGACTGCTCGATTAGTGAATGATTTAAAATGATAAGGCACTCACATAATGTTACAACCTGTAGTCTCATCTGAAAAGTTAAACGACACTGCCTTCCCGTTAAGATTTTTGTGTTTTGTTTGGCTGACTAGTGCGTGGACTGTTTCTTTCTGTACTGTTTGGCCTAGATACCTTAACGATTTCGCTAGTGCTGCCGGGAGTGGAGAAAATCGACACTACTTGAAATATATTCATTTGTTTCCGAGCGCTGCCATCGTCATGCTGCCCCTAGACGCGAAGTGTTATGAAAGGCTTGTGTCCACTAGCAAGTCACTTTTGTAATCACCTGCTGAGCTGTTTACATTAGAGCAAAAACTTACTGAGGTTTTCTTCTCCAGGTCACTGAGGCAAGTTTATTCTGGGAACTCGCTGCAAGTACTTGTTGCAGAAGTGCAGTTATTCTTAAAAACCAGAACAGTCGCCAAAGTTGTTGCATTATTATTAATGAATAAAGATCGTGACTAAGCCGAAAAATTAAAAAATGATGTAACGAAGAAACACTGTTCAGTTAACTAAAAACAGAGGACTTCACTTAGAATACAAACTGTGGGGAAGTCATACGCAAATTTCGAACATCTCTTATCTACTGTGTAATCAACTATTCGATAACGGAAAAAAAATGCGGTGGAGTGTCTCACCAAGAGGCTGCCTTTCAATTCTTTTTCTATTTTTGCCGGCTATGTTTACCACTTGTATCACAAATGCAATGCATTTACGAGGGTTGTCCAGGAAGTAAGTTCTGATCGGCCACAAAATGGACACCACAGTGAAAACCCGATGAAGCTTTGCACAGATGTGTTGCGTAGTGTCTCTAGTATGACCGTCGGTCGCATCAAGATGTTCTTTTCAGTTGTGAGCGCACTGCGAGCGAGCAAAGGTGCCTAGAACAACGATGTCTCCCACAAAGTAGGAGGGGGCCCGCTGAGAGGCTTCGCCTTCATGAATGCAGCCCACCTAACACAACTGCCACACACTTCCTTCTTCATGGCAATTCTCAACCACACTCTGCTGGGGCAGTGAAGACTCTCCCACAGCCTTTCCGATGGGAAGTATCCGATCACCCACAACACAGCCCTAATTGGCTCGTCCTGAGTATCATTTCTGTTCACATGAAACGCTGGATACGAAGACAACACTTGGGCGCAGGCTACGCGCTATAGACCAGCGTAGAGAATTATCGGAAAGCACAGGCGGCTGCCTTCTATGACGATGGTGTTGGAAATTTGGTATAACTCTCCGACAAATGTTTAAGTCGTAGTGGCGACTATGTGGAGAAGTATCTGGAAAGTGTAGCTAACTCTTGCAAATAAAATGGTTCTGATTTTCACTGTGGTTTCCATTTAGCGACCGATCGGAACTTACTTCCTGGACAACCCTCGTATGTTTACAGTACCACTAAAAAATCAGCTAAAATTTAAAGACGTCTGTACTGTCATTGTACTTTCCCTTCTTGTGAAATAAATTGATTGGTAAACTCATTTCGCACTTGCTTGACTGGTGGTACCGATTATGTGTGTTTAGGGATTTCAAAGGTACATTTGTTTCCGCCCACCTGAATTGGGCCGTTCTTCTTTTTGACACTCATACTGTATTGTTGGAATGACAAATTCGATAAATACTTGCAGCAAGATGCAAGAAACTAGAACGAATTTCCACCTAGCAGCGGATGTGCGCTGATTTGAAACTTCTGAAAAATTAAAACTCTGGGCCCAACCGTGACTCGAGTCTGGGAACCCGGATTGGCATGCAGTTTGATTTGTCAGGAAGTTTCATGCAAGAAACTGTTTCCACTAACTTGCTAACTTCTTGAAGTTGAAGAAAGTAGCGGGCGTCGACGAAAGGGGTTGGGCGTTACAGATATGGTAGTTCTTACTATTCCACCCAATTCTGTGATTGTACGGATAATGCACAATACAACAGCAGGAGCTTCGGCAGAATGACTAACAAGTGTCCGCCCCGATAGCTGAGTGGCGCCGGCACGGTAGCTCAGCGTGCTCGGTCAGAGGGTTACTTGCCCTCTGCAATAAAAAAAAAGAAAAAAAACTGAGTTAATCGATGAACAACGAACATAAACGGATGTCTTACGACGTCCGCCCCGAGCAGATGCAACGAACGAACCGAACAAAATGAGTTAAAAAAAATCCTTGGTTCAAGAATACGTTAAAAAAAATTTGCTGGCACGGTAATTCAGCGTGTTCGGTCAGAGGGTTAGTAGCCATCTGTAATAAAAAAAAAACTGAGTTAATGGATCAACGACGAACTGAAACGGGTGTCTTAAGACGTCCGCTACGAGCTACTACAACGAACTAAAACGAACAAAATGACAGAAAAAAAAGTGCTCAGCGTGACAGTTTGCCGTCCTACGGCCCCGGGTTCGATTCCCGGCTGGGTCGGAGTTTTTCTCCGCTGAGGGACTGGGTGTTGTGTTTCCTTCATCGTCATTTCATTACCATCCGGCGCGCAGGTCACCCAATGTGGCGTCTAACGTAATAAGACCTGCACCTAGGCTGCCGGACCTGCCCCGCAAGGGGCCTCCCGGCCAATGACGCCAAACGCTCATTTCCATTTCCACTAAGAAGTATGATCTCAGAATTACTATGTTAGCGAGTGGTTGCGAGACAGGCAAATAAACGGCAACGACTTAATGAGGATGGCTGAACTGTTTTCTAAAATACAGGAAAACAAACCAGCTGTTAAAGAGTACATCGTGGATAAAATCGCTGAGAGCAGAGGCCACGAAATAGTCCGTTTGCCGCCCTACAACTGCGGCCTAAATCCGATCAAATTTTAGGGAGAACAATGCCACTGGTGACATGTCGAAGGAAATATTGCAGAATCTTGTTAATGCTGCTTCCTTTTCAGTTGCTGCACAGTACTGGCAAGGTTACTGCTGGAAACTGCAGTAGCTATAGCAAGAGTATTGGACAGGCGACAGAATAATGGAAATGGCCATCGATGGAGTCATCATCAACACCACGCCCTCAAGATATGGTGATGATCTTGAATGAAACGCAGGTGACAGTGACCTTTAGTGAATTTCATTTCGACAATTCTTTGAGGCACAGTTAACTACAATTTGTAAACATTGCTGCTGTGCTGCGTTTTGGATTCAAAAAATCTGTTTCTGACTTTCGATTCATAGTGTCGTAATTTGTACATTCATCTACTTTCATTTTTCATTATTTTCGATAAATAATTGATACATAAGTTATAGATAAGACTCTCGTGCATGAATTTGTCAACCAATTAGGCGATTTACGATCCGAAGGAAGTGTTACTCAAGCGGGCAGTATTTCCGCGAGTGCCGTCTCCCGTTTCGTGTAAACACAAAACGCGGCCACAGTTGTGGGGAACAGCCAACGCTGCTTTCCCCTCACCGCTCCCCTCCCCGCGGCAGCTTAGTGCGGGTGCACTGCCGTTCCCGAATCTTTTTCGAGATGAAGTTGTTTTCGTTTGGGAGTTTTTCTACAATTCCCGTTGTGATCTTAAGAGCGCGAGTAATATACGCGAGTGTACGTCATTGAGTTCTACTTCTTGTGGTAACTGCCCACGTGACCTTCAATAAATCCGACTGACTTGCTGGTTGTTTGAGGGATGTAATAAGATTTTGCACTTTTTCTCACACTCTATTAAGCCTAATCCACCTTCATTTTGCAGTTTTATTAACTGGTCTCTGGTTACAGGGGTAGCATCCCTTTCCAGAAGAGCGATTGTACACACTTTTTCGTTTGAGCAACATATTGTCTCTCTATGGGTATTATTTGAGCTAAATACCACAATTTTGAAAGGGCCAGCGTATTGACATACAGGATGGTCGTGACCGGGCCAAATATCTCACGAAATAAACGTCAAACGAAAAAACTACAAAGAACGAAACTTGTGTAGCCTGAAGGCGGAAACCACATGCCGCTATGGTTGGCCCGCTAGATGGCGCTGCCATAGGTCAAACGGATATAAACTGCGTTTTTTTAAAAATAGGAACCCCCATTTTTATTACATATTCGTGTAGTACGTAAAGAAATATGAATGTTTTAGTTCGGCCACTTTTTTCGCTTTGTGATAGATGGCGCTGTAATAGTCACAAACATATGGCTCACAATTTTAGTCGAACAGCTGGTAACAGGTACGTTTTTTAAATTAAAATACAGAACATAGGTACGTTTGAACATTTTATTTCGGCTGTTCCAATGTGATACATGTACCTTTGTGAACTTATCATTTCTGAGAACGCATGCTGTTACAGCGTGATTACCTGTAAATACCACATTAACGCAATAAATGCTCAAGATGATGTCCGTCAACCTCAATGCATTTGGCAATACGTGTAACGACATTCCTCTCAACAGCGAGTAGTTCCTCTTCCGTAATGTTCTCACATGCATTGACAATGCGCTGACGCATGTTGTCAGGCGTTGTCGGTGGATCACGATAGCAAATATCCTTCAACTTTCCCCACAGCAAGAAATCCGGGGACGTCAGATCCGGTGAACGTGCGGGCCATGGTATGGTGCTTCGATGACCAATCCACCTGTCATGAAATATGCTATTCAATACCGCTTCAACCGCACGCGAGATATGTGCCTGACATCCATCAAGTAGGAAGTACATCGCCATTCTGTCATGCAGTGAAACATCTTGTAGTAACATCGGTAGAACATTACGTAGGAAATCAGCATACATTGCACCATTTAGATTGCCACCGATAAAATGGGGGCCAATTTTCTTCCCTCGCCGGCCGAAGTGGCCGTGCGGTTCTAGGCGCTGCAGTCTGGAACCGCGAGACCGCTACGGTCGCAGGTTCGAATCCTACCGCGGGCATGGATGTGTGTGATGTCCTTAGGTTAGTTAGGTTTAACTAGTTCTAAGTTCTAGGGGACTAATGATCTCAGAAGTTGAGTCCCACAGTGCTCAGAGCCATTTGAACCATATTCTTCCTCCCATAATGTCGCACCATACATTAACCCGCCAAGGTCGCTAATGTTCCATTTGTCGCAGCCATCGTGGATTTTCCATTGCCCAATAGGGCATATCATACCGGTTTATGCTACAGCTGTTGGTGAATGACGCTTCGTCGCTAAATAGAACGCGTGCAAAAAATCTGTCATCGTCCGGTAATTTCTCTTGTGCCCAGTGGCACAACTGTACACGACGTTCAAAGTCGTCGCCATGCAATTGCTGGGGCATAGAAATATGTTACGGGTGCAATCGATGTTGATGTAGCATTCTCAACACTGACGATTTTGTGATTACCGATTCTTGCGCAGTTTGTCTGCTACTGATGTGCGGATTAGCCGCGTCAGTAGCTAAAACACCTACTTGGGCATCATCATTTGTTGTAGGTCGTGGTTGACGTTTCAGATGTGGCTGAACACTTCCTGTTTACTTAAATAACGTAACTATCCGGCGAAAGGTCCGGACACTTGGATGATGTCGTCCAGGATACCGAGCACCACACATAGCACAAGTCCGTTGGGCATTTTGATCACAATAGCCATACATCAACACGATATCGACCTTTTCCGCAATTCGTAAACGGTCCATTTTAACACGGGTAATGTATCATGAAGGAAATACCGTCCGCACTGGCGGAATGTTACGTGATGCCACGTACTTATACGTTTGTCACTATTACAGCGCCATCTGTCACAAAGCGAAAAACGTGGTCCAACTAAAACATTCATATTTCTTTACGTACTACACGAATATGTAATAAAACGTGGGTTCCTATTTAAAAAAACGCAGTTGATATCTGTTTGACCTGTGGCAGTGCCATCTAGCGGGCCAACCATTGCGCCATCTGGTTTCCCCCTTCAACCTAGACGGGTTCGTGAGATATTTGGCCCGGTCACTATCAATGGACCACCCTGTATAATATCCTTCGAATAAGATTTAAATTCCTAGTACTGATGGCTATTAAGGCGCCTCTTACTTTCTTCACGATTGATTTGGAATTATTCTTTCATTTCGTCACATACTGGAAAGCGGTGCGGCGTGAGTTGTGAAGTTTTGTTCAGCTATAGGAGCCGGGTTTTCTTGTTGTTATTGTTGCTCCCGCTGCTTCCTTAAAGGGGGCCATTATTTCTAATGTCGTCTCAGTGTCTTGATGCTGTGTGAGTACATTTGTTATATCGTCGGGAGAAGCGTTAACGGCAAATCTTTGTGCACCAAACTTTATTCCACAGGTCTGGCTGGTGACCGAGTGGATCACTGGCTCCAAGGAAATTATAAATTATATCGTAGATAACGGGCATCCCTGCGACTGAGCACTCAATTGAGAATTCTCCCATGTAGTGGCCGTTTATTTGTATTTTTGAGACCACTGGATTCTCTTATGGTAGTAGCAGATCTATTGTGGCCTGTGGGATATTATAGCGTTGCAATGCATTTCTTAGATATTGGTGACTGAATATGCCAAAGGCATTTTCTGGGTCGATGTTCAACAGTCCCATTGTTCCGGTCTGGTACATCCATTGAGTAGAAGGTCGTGTCTCTCAGAGAGCAAAGTCCATCAATGACCTTCCTGTTGGGAACATCACACTTTAGGCCAGGCCCGATTATCTCTGGAAGAGTCTTTTTTAGTCTTGCGGCTATTATGCACTCTGTTATTTTTGAGTCGGCGTATAACAGAGTTATTGGCCTATAATCAATTATTCTTCTTGGCTTTGAAGTTTTGAGTACAAGGACTATAACGCCTGATTCATATCCTGAATATATTTGACCTGCATGTCAACAAGTGCCGGCATGAAGACGAAGACCGCAAGAGTAAAGAAGGCGGTGAGACGACTTCAGCCAAGAGCCCGCTGACAAGGACTGCACCATGACAGGAGCGCCCTCTAGCTGAAGGAAATGTAAGAGCCGCTCCGGTTAGCCTCTGCCAGACAGTATTAGCACAGTATATGGTGGAGTATTAGCAGAGTACTAGCAGAGAGCACTACAATATCAGCGACATGTGATTCATATCAATTGCTTACATGGACCTTGTATACAGCAAAGGCCATTTGAGTGTTTGAATTTCGCCAATCGCTTGTGACACCGTTGTAAATTCAAAGGTAAGTATTGTCAAATCTGCTTTATTGAAATAAAACTATTAATGTGATTTGCTTGAATTGTTGTATAGCATTCTGAGAACGCAGCATCCTTTAGGCACATTGTACGAGACGTGTGGCCAGGACCCCACATTGGCGATGGGGATGGGATCGTCCGTCGACTTGGCGCTTGCATGTATCTTATTTCAGATCCGGATGGCTTGCAGTGCTGAGATCAAAATTAACTTCGCCTCTGCTGATGATCTTTCAGTGTCTCTTCCCCCAGATTCATGGATACAGAGGGCAGCGCTGCCACAGCAGCCACCAGAAGGTGTCATCACGACACCAAGGGACGACCCCATGGAGACAGATCCTTCGCCTCCTCTGTCGCCTCTCGTCCTACCGAGGGAGCTGGGCCCGCCCACCCCGCAGCAGTCACCGCCTTCTCATCTGGCTCATGTCAGCAGGAGGTGGACGCATACCCTTCTTGTCGTTTTCCAGGGACGTTTCCGCCAGAGCGCAGGCCGATGGCGGGACAGGCCGGAAGCTTGACGTCCCCTGCAGCTACAGCTTCCGGCCCGACGTGGCGCTCACATTCCTGCCTCCTCTCGCCATGGTCGCACTCCCTACGCGACGACGGTCCGTCGCTTTGGTGGTGGGGGGGGGGGGGGGAGGAATGTTCGGGCGTATCGACAAGCACCGGCACGAAGACGAAGATCGCAAGAGCAAAGAAGGCAGTGAGATGAAGTCAGGCGCAATAGCCCGCTACAACGACCGCACCATGACAGGAACGCCCTTTAGCCGAAGAGAATATAAGCGTCGCTCCTGCCAGCTTTGGCCGGACAGTATTAGGACAGTAAACGGCAGAGTATTAGCACTGTACTAGCAGCGAGCACTACGATAGCAGTGAGGTGTGATCCATATCAATTGCGTACATGGACCTTGTATACAGCAAAGGACTTTGATTGTTTGAATGTCGCCCATCGCTTGCGACACCATTGTAAATTCAAAGTTAAGTATTATCAAATCTGCTTTATTGAAATAAAACTATTAACGTGATTTGCATGAACTGTTGTATAGCATTCCGAGAACTCAGCTTCCGTTAGGCACCCTATACGAGACGAGTGGGCAGGACCCCACACATACGGTATGCCGTCAATACCCGGACTCCTATTTCGTGGTAAGTGCTTTATAATGTCTGCAATTTCTTCTTCGGATATGGGATCTATCAACGTAGTGACATTTTCGTTGGTGAGGGAAGCTGTGCAGTGTTGTAGCACAAACTTGCGGTATTGGTAGGATCTGACGGTTATTCTCCAAGAAGTCTCCGGAAATGATGCTTTATATCTTCCATATTAACGATGTCGTTCCCGCAGGAAGACGTTACATTTCCAATAAATCTCTGTCTGCATTGTTTACGTTCCCTACTGAGGTGGTAGAGGCTCCATTTTTCGTCTGGAATGTATCCCTTTTGTTTGCATGTGATTATTTTGCCTTCGATTTCTTTTTCCTGTAGTTCTAGGATCTTCTTTTTGAATTTCTTCAATCCACGATATCGGTATTCTCTGTTGTCCAATTTTCTTGGAACTCTCGAACAATCATATAATTCGATGTGTTTTCTTTTAGTGTTGCTGATCCTATACGCTAAGTTTCTAAACAGCTTACGAATTCCAGGTTTCACCATTTTATCCCACCATTCAAGAACACTACTGGAGAACCGGGAGCATTCGCAGAAATCTGTTTTTGCTCACTTACCGTTGAATAGGTTGCATTTTAACTTCCAGTATCCCTTCCCTATTACGGTGGGTTGGGGTAAGCCTTTTTCTTTAACGACAAATGCATGGTGGTCCAAGAAGCTGACGGGGATTACTCGAGACTGGACAGATTTTATACAACAGGAATAGCTTTAAAGGACTATGAATGCAGAATCACCTCTTGTGCCGGATTCAGTAGTGTTTGGTTAGTGCTGTGTATGAAATATGTGTGTTTCGTCAGCATCCTTTTGTGTGTGTTGTTTTTGGTATGGCTATAACGTGTGATAAAATACAAAATTAAAGGGCCAGACCCAGAATTCTGGATCCCAACACATCAAGAAAGAAAACCAGACAAGGGATTAGAAGAGAAATGATCTTTTTGTAGCAGTTTGGCAACGGCGAACAATTCAGGTGGTAAGTTCCTATGGGACCAAACTGCTGAGGTCATCGGTCCCTAGGCTTACACACTACTTAATCTAACTTAAACTAACTTACGCTAAGGACAACACACCAACACACACACCCATGCCCGAGGGTGGACTCGAACCTGTGAAGTGTCAACTATCAAGTAATTTAAATCGGACTATAGTTTCATTTATGAATAGCAATAATGCACGCATAGTTTAGGACCAGAACGTTGGTTGAAACGAAAAATGATAGCTATGAAATTTTAAAATTCAGGTTGGAATATACATCACTAAACAGACTAGACATCAATGCTGACGGCCTGTTTTTAGCCATTAAGTGATACAATAATACCCAGTAAAGTTGGAGCAGACTCTGATTGCCACATAATTTGGGTGAATCAGTCATCACAATCGCTTTCTTTTATAGACTATATGCCAAGGAGTTATTGTGACAAAACATTTCAGGTAAAGCTTGGATAAAGACACACATATTCCTGATCATGTTATAATACTGGAGGAAGATTTCAACTAACAGATATTCTAACAGGATCAAGTGATTGGTGTGTGTGGTAGGGACGGGAATTCATGTGATACTGTTCTAAATGTCTTATCCGAAAACTGTATTGGGCAGTTAATGAGAGATATGACTCACGAGAGAAACATTCTAGATCTCTTGGTTGCAAAGAAGCTGTACTTCAGTTTACATTAAGCACGGTATTAGTCACTATAATGCTATTATAGCACTGCTGACTATAGGTGTCATTAAGAAAGTGAAGAAAAGGCGGGCACATATTTAAAAGTTGACTGCACATCGGTAAACAGATAACACGGCACCATGCGATCATTAATTTGTAAAACGAATTTCAGTTTCCATTGATAGTTTCTCTGATTCAGTTGTTCACAATTATTATTCGCTCGATTTTCCGGCTCATTTAATATCCATAAGAATAAGCAGTGGTTGTTAATAGAATCTGTCTTTGTGCAGGTTCCAGAATTTCGCCGTAACGTGGAATCCAGTTAATGTATTCAACTTAGCAAAGATGTAATACGAAGAACGTGATGTACAATCGGAATCTCCTACTTCTCCCGAAGACCTATATATGTGTTATTTATTCATTAATATTTTGGACATTTATTCGAATGATGTCAACATTTCGTTAGAAATTGTAGAAATAGGAGTACCAGAAGAAACAGGAAATAATTCAACTGATTCTGTGAATTGTAGCTCGAACGTTGATTGTTGTGCTAATGAAAGTCAGGAATATAAATTGACTATCTTCCAGGCTCAAAGAAAATATGTGGAGTAATAGCTTAAATGACAAAGGAAACCTGTAAATCTTTTGCTTAAATGAAAGGGGGAGGGGGCGAAAACGCTTAAACTTCGGCAGTGTGCAAAGCCGGTTTCGTTTCGTAAAATCTACACATGAACTGTACGTGTATAAATGGAAGAACGATTTACACGAAGAAAGAAATATGCGCCAGAATGAAACTCGCAGTAGTGTGAAAGAAAAACAAATCGAAAGATTTAGAACTGCTCGTAAGAGTCAGTGCACTGTTACTCATCTAACAAGACTGGGAGCACTAAATTACAAGTGAGATGAACATAACTGATTTCCAGGTTTCTTCGACCTGGTTAACAGATTCAGAAAATTATACGAAAAGGAGGTCGCAAAATTACAGAGTTTACCTTAAGCAAACGGGAAGAAGAGATGTCATTAATAGGTAATACTATATAAAAATTCGTAGAAGACATGAAAACAAAGCTTCTTGTTTTCTCATGAAATGCTGTTTATAAAGACAGACAGTCAGGTTTCGTGCAATAAATGCTTGCAAACAGCATTTTATGTTTTCGAGTGAAAAATAAGAAGAGTCACTTGTGCAGTCGATGAATGTATGACACATTTGTATACAGCAATACCAATGATAAGTATCAATGGATTAGTTTCCGCACCATTATATCAGTCTTGAGGAACATCAAGGACAATTTGGACAAATATATTAAAAAACTACCGTTAACATGAAAAGATTTTGTAATACAAAAGCAAAATCTGGAAAAATGGGAGAGGATAATTTTCTATGATGCATCTGGAATGTCTTCTTAACATCCGCAGAAAATAATTCATTGCTTTTGTTGGACTTTTGGCCTGGGTATAACGACACCACTGTGTTTAGGACGACGACGAACAGAATGTTAATATAATTCGGATTCCACCAGTAACCAACAGTGTGGTTCAACCTGTCGATGACAAATTTTCTCAACAATGTAAAGCATTTTTCAGAAAATTGTTGAACAGTATAATTTTCGATAGCTCTTTGTCATATCAGGTTTATCAGCGAACAGTATTGTTAAACTTCATTCACTTCTGCAGTATCAATTTGCATCACCAATCGTCACGAATTTGATAAAGTATACCTGGTATGCAGCAGTTTGCAGAAGAATGGCCATGGTCATTTCTTTCTCTATTCCAGTTCTGTATAAATAAAACTAGTAATTACTGTGAAGTGCCTAAATGCATTAATACTTTGTCAGGTGTTCCTGCAGTGGTTCTAGGCGCTCAGTCCGGAACCGCGCGACTGCTACGGTCGCAGGTTCGAATCCTGCCTCGGGCATAGCTGTGTGTGATGTCCTTAGGTTAGTTAGGTTTAAGTAGTTCTCAGTTCTAGGGGACTGATGACCACAGATGTTAAGTCCCATAGTGCTCAGAGCCATTTGAACCAGGTGTTCCGGTAAGGAAAATGTTTGTTTCCGTCATCCAATAGAGGCTTTGCGTTTTTTTGACGATTACGGGGAACAAATAAGAAACTGTATCATTGTCAATAAAATACACATCATTCCAAAATTACAATAAGAACTGTTTTACATCAACTGTTATAAAATACTTAATGTCAACAAATTAAATACCCAGTTGATGGAAGTCGTCTGTAATCTAACATCATACACTGCCTTGATTTTCTTTCCTCTGCTAGGCACTTGTGTCACAAATACATCAGCAACTGTTTAGCAGTTGATATGAACTGCAAGCTATTCAAAAAAATAATAATTTGAGAAATGTTGGGTGTGGTTTAAGTGCTTAAAATTCGCGTGTATGTGCTTTCGACTTCATGCTACGTGGCGCTGCATTTTTATGTTAAACGGCAGCGTCTGCTTATTCGCCAATCGAGCGCTGCGCAGGAACAGCTGCGTAGCTTTAACATTCTTTTTAAAATGGCTGTAGTGCGCCTTAGCAGCTAAAATTTTGACAGTGGATTTCTTTTGGTCTGTTCTTCCTGAGTGAAAAATTTCAGGGCACATTACTAGGGGGGCTACAGGGCTGCTACCCCACATTCCATTGATGCCAGATGTATCCAAGATGGCGGCGATGACGTCATACAAGATGGCGTCGTGTAGACTTGGCAACAGCGCATGATGTCAATCAGGATGGCGGCTGTGACGACAATCAGGATGGTTGATTTTGGAGGGAAGAAGGTCAATTGGGCTACCTCCACTAACCTAACCCCTCTGTAAAAAAAATGGCGCTAAGTTCAAATTCCAGCAGGATAATGTGTCAAAGAAAATGGCAGGAAAAAAGGACTTGTCTTATTTAACCAATTTCATATAGGTAAGAAAAGGGGTTCACTATACTTTCAACTACCTAGTTTAAACTAATTTTCAAGGTCCAGACCACCAACTCTTCTAGGAACTGGCGCCGACTTTGAATTCTGGCAGTAAAGAAAGGCCACTTGGGCTTTCGCTACCAACCTAAGAAAATTGTTGCAAACGAAGCTCTCCACCACTAACCTAAGCCTCCAGGGCGCAACCTCTTCCTAGGGGTTGCTGGGGAAACGACTCAACCAACACTAGGCTGATGGAGAGAGGAAGGAGTGTACTTTATTTATTTGGGATCAGTTTATTTAGGGATGGAGTATATGTATCACAGAACACATGCTCTGAGATGCCCCACAGCATACAGACCTGCAAACTAGGCCTACATAACTCATGTATAAGACTCTACACACACGCTTTCTAATTGTAAACCGTCAAAAATAACGCATTGCACAGCCTACAGACATGTGAACCACTCGTAAATAATGCAAAACATTTACGTCCAGATAGGCAGACAACTCGTAAATCGTCAAAATAATAATCCAAGACTCTGCCTGCTAGTCGTCAACTGTCGAAATCATACACCAACCTTTATTTAAACAATTTGAGGCAGCACCACCACCCAGTGTATTCGCCACTGAGTCCACTGACTTAGTTCATATCCATGCCACTAGAGGTCACTCTAGTGACGTCAGGTGATGATGCAAGTACCGTAATCTAAGATGGCGCCACCTAGTGGGTTCATCACAAGCTCCAGAGCCCAACTGGCTTAGTTCATATCATCATAACCAGAGAGCGCTACCGTGATGTCAGTTGATGACGCAAGCAAAGTTATCCATGATGTCGTCTCCACGAGGTCTAGCACCCAGTACCACCAGCAGAGGACGCTGTCATCCATTTCGTTACGTGAACCAAGGTGGATATATCGCTGAACGTCTGATATGGTCTCGAGACAGAATGAGCTAGAAATACTATAGAATTATTTAGCTTGGGCTTACATACAACGTTCCTGAGCCGATTGACTTTCAAATGCGCTAATTTTATGACTGGGTTGCATGGTGGTCTTACACAGTCCTACGATCACCGTCAGGCTATTTGCCCGGAAAAAATAAAACTACCTAATTCAGAGGTAATGTTGTACCACATTTTGTAATGTGGGTATAGCTTTTAACATGGATACTTTTGTGCACCTGTAGAACCAGGAGCGCTTGTGGGAGTAACATGCAGTAGTTGTTGGGATCGGTTTTTTCTTTAACATCTGGTCGATGTGGTCTCTCTTTCTATGACATGGTGGTTGGACTCGCAAGAAGAACATAAGGGACATGCACAATCATAGTTTCTTTTCAGTCAGTATTATTTCGTATTGTAGGCAATGATTTATTGACGAAATATCTTAATTAGTAGTAGCGGTGGGTGCGTGATATGTATGTATTTGAACATCAGGTTTATAAAGTATGTGTTTGTGGAAAGGAGATGACTACGTTCTGTTGTAGAGAAGGTATAGATTTGACTTGGAGTACTGTGACAGCAAAAGGGAAGAGTATGTCCAGTCGTAAGTCAGGTACAGATATTTCCATTTCCAGAGCGACTGCCTTAGGTTGGGTGCATTTCCGATACTTTGCTCATTGTTGACTGACGTTCAATTGAGACTGTGATCATAAGATGGGCAGCTGTCGTGGTCAAGTGGAAATTTGAGAAGAAAGAGTAGTTTAGTATGGAGGTGTGTTTGTGCTGGACCGTTATTGTCTCCCATGTAAATTGTTTGGTTGACTGCTTCTGCACATTTAGCGGCTTTATTTAGTTGAGAGAAGATCGATTGTGGTGTATGGAAACCAGGTTTGCCTGTTCTCTAGACATGGGAAAGACCTTACCTGGCTTGTAAATTATAGGGCTGATTCGGGATCTGTTACATGACCGAATCGGTATTCGAGACTGGAAATAACACTTTCCTGTGTTTGTTTGTAGTTAGTCAGTGGTCTAGAGCAGGCTCGACGTAGCTAAAGTTTCGTGTTTGTAGAGAAATGATTTCGAGTCTATATGTCGGGAATTATGTTGCGTTAGTGATCTGTAGGACGTCGCCTGTTGCTTAATATGGAGAAGTATCTCGAAAATTGTATAATATTATGGCGAAAATACGTGTGTTCTTGTAATCGCCGTGTCTGGAGATGTGCATAGACAAGCGAGCAGGCAAGGAAGCAGAGACAGTAACGCGTTTGTGTCGAAGGGAAACGATCTCGAATTTGTAGAACAGTTCTGAGGGCGACTTCGACTCACTGATGTAAAAGGGGTGATTTTGTATGGTGCATGTTTACTACGAGTAGATCGACACGGTACTCAGTGATATATTGCTGGGATGGCGATTGGTTTTAGGCTCCAATACTCTTACGAGTCTGGTATGTATTTGATGATCTGTAGACAATTTAGCGAAGTTTCGTTGTTGGTGCGAAATGGTGATCAGTGTAAAGTAGTTTATTACCGCTGAATGTCGCTTATGTAGAAAGAAAGAACATGCTGGGGACGTATAGATTGAGGGAACTGTTGGCGCATTTAAGCAATCTGCGCAAAATTACCACAGAAAGCCCCAGAAAGGAAAGGTGGATGGTGCTTTGATACCGGCGGCTTTAGTCATTCGACTGGTAAATTTGATAAGAACGAATCAGAATGCTCGATCGAGGAGCGGTGAAAACATTTGAGTACGTTGAGAGCAGGAAGGCTATCACGTTATGTCCGGGAGGAAGACTGGATTCGGAGATATTTTCGTAAACAGGTTCTGTTAGGGTAGGAGTTTTCGTGCATACAAGCTGAGACAACAAGAAAGCGAGTGTTAACTATTTCTAGGGCACTATAAAACTAAGGAGAGCTGGAATTGGCTGATTTTTTTCCCCACAAAGCCATGTGACGTAAGAATCACATTGAGAATCTTTTAGATGGTGAGGTGTCAGTCACGCTGTGGCCGGTACGCTCAGCTGAATGCCTGTGTCAACATGCTCTGTGCTATTCTGCCTTCAATGGTAAAGACAAGTGGCACCTGGCGATGCCTCGAATATGAGACTGGCGTGAGAGCGTTTGGAATGCTATGATGTCAGTATAATTGTGACTTTATACAGACATGCAACTTTCACCGGTGTTCGACGACGCTGGATCGGGGACTGATAGAGCGCGTGGGACCCAAGCTGTGGCTGCCTCACTTCGCGGGGGTTGTGGCACGCGCAGCCCTAAATGGACATCTTGAGTGCTTTGACAGCTGACAGCGGTATTGAACATACGTCTGAACGTGTCATCATTGGTGTCCGATAGGAATTTCTCAGGTGTCACTCATGAATGGGGGTGCCGCCACCTCATGCTTGCAGAAGCCTGGCAGGGGCCTGTGCGCGGTTTGACATCTCAGGGATGTGTCACTTATCGCAACCTCCTCTGTACTCTAATGGACAGGGGGCGGTGGACAGTACTTGAGCGCATTGATTGCATTGTTTTGCAAGCGGATCTGCAGGCTATGCTATGCGCTATTTGGACAGTTAACGAGTACTAAGCGTGTCTATACATCTGTGTGAAGAATTATTTAGGAGCAGTTTGCTATTGTGCACTGAAATTAAGAGTTGGTTGTGTGTCTGTGGGCTGTGCAACATGGCCCCAGGCACATCAGGGTAGATGTTTTGTATCAGTGTGACAGATATACTCTATCCCTAAGTAAGTTTGTTTCAGAATAAATATAATGCACTCCATCCTTACTCTCCCCAGCAGCCCAGAGTGGCTGAGTCGTTTTCCCACCATTTTTCCTCACCATCTTGGATTACATCACATGATGGATGGCAGTGATATCTGGTGACAGTATTCTGTACTAGGCCAGTTGGAGTCTAGATCTCGTGGTGGAGACACTACCTACAAAATAACAACTAGTGTCCAGAGTCGTTTTCCCATCATTTACCCCCACCATCTTGGTTTACGTCACAAAACGGATGACAGCATCCTCTGCTCGTGGTACTGGCTGCTAGACCTCGTGGAGAACATGCTGTTCGACGCCATCATGAATAACCGTACTTGCGTCATCACCTGACGTCCCGGTAGCTCTCTCTGGCTATGACGATATGAACTAAGCCAGTTGGGCTCTGGTGCTCGTGGTGAACCCACTAGGTGGCGCCATCTTAGATTACGTTACTTGCATCATCACCTGACGTCACTACAGTGTCCTCTAGTGGAATGGATATGAACTAAGTCAGTGGACTCAGTGGCGAATACACTGGGTGGTGGTGCTGCCTCTAATTGTTTAAATAAAGGATGGTGTATGATTTCGACAGTTGACGATTAGCAAGCAGAGTCTTGGATTATTATTTTGACAATTTACGAGTTGTCTGCCTATCTGGACGTAAATGTTTTGCATTATTTACGAGTGGTTCACATGTCTGTAGGCTGTGAAATGCGTTATTTTTGACGGTTTACAATTAGCAAGCATGTGTGTAGAGCCTTATAGGAGTAGTTTGTAGGTCTGCATGCTGAGGGACATCTCAGAGCGTGTGTTCTGCGATACATATACTCCATCCCTAAATAAACTGATCTCAAATAAATAAAGTACACTCCTTCCTCTCTCCATCAGCCTAGTGCAGGCTGAGTCCTTTTACCAGCAACCCCTAGGAAGAGGTTGCGCCCTGGAGGCTTAGGTTAGTGGTGGTGAGCTTCGTTTGCAGCAATTTTCTTAGGTTGGTAGCGAAAGCTCAAGTGACCTTTCTTTACTGCCAGAATTCATATTCGGCGCCGGTTCTAGAAGTGTAGGCAGTCTGGACCTTGAAATTAGTTGAAACTAGGTAGTTGAAAGTTTAGCGAACCCCTTTTCTTACCTATATGAAATTGGTTAAATAATAAAGACAAGTCCTTTTTGCCTGCCATTTTCCTTGCTTAGTAGAGATAACAGGGGTGTGACACATTATCCTGCTGGAATTTGAACTTAGTGCCAATTTTTTGCAGAGGGGTTAGGTTAGTGGAGGTAGCCCAATTGACCTTCTTCCCTCCAAAATCAGCCATCTTGATTGACGTCACAGCCACCATCTTGATTGACACCATTCACTGTTGCCAAGTCTACATGATGCTATCTTGCATGACGTCATCGCCGCCATCTTGGATACATCTGGCAACAATGGTAAGTGGGGTAGCACCCCTGTAGCCCCCCTACTCACGTTTCGACATTTGGGATTGGAGCATTTCTTTGTAACTGTAACAAGAAACAGGCTACAGATTTTCTGGGAAGTCAGCATTAAACTTTCATGCCTGCCGCTGTTGCTGAACTAAGTTGAAAGGTATGGGAAAGATCTGTCCCGATACCACAGCCATATTGGAAAGTTGCTCTGAAATCAGAGAGAACATTACTGCTGATTTAATGTAACCTAAGCCTGAATGAAGCGAGAATGAGTGTAAGGACAGCTGTGTCTGAAACATCCAATAAATTCAAAGTTAATGTTATGTAAGGTAAGGTATTTTGCTGTAGAGGACTGGTGCGTGGCGCACAGAAACACATAGCGGAATAGAGTTAGCAGTAACTTTTGAGCTCTTGCTTTTCTTCTAGCAATGTACCCACGTTGACATACACAACCACACAGACACACAAACGTACACATCCGCGATAGCGGTGACACTCGCCTGCTACCGCTGGCTTGTACGTTTGTGTGTCTGTGTGGTTGTGTGTTTGAATGTGGGTACCTTACTAGAAGAAAAGCAAGAACTCGAAAGCTACTGCTAACTCTGTCGTATTACTTGCCTCTGTGCAACATGCACCAGTCCTCCATTCAAAATGATTCAAATGGCTCTGAGCACTATGGGACTTAACATCTGAGGTCATCATTCCCCTAGAACTTAGAACTACTTAAGCCTAACTAACCTAAAGACATCACACACATCCATGCCCGAGGCAAGATTCGAACCTGCGACCGTAGCGGTCACGCGGTTCCAGACTAAAGCGCCTAGAACCGCACGACCACACCGGCCGGCAGTCCTCCATTCTTTTACGTATTTGTTGATCCAGAAATTTCCATAATTATTATCTAAGAAATTGTGGTGTTGTAGCGACGTGTGATATTGACCTGTATAACAAAGACTGCAGTAACCGATTTTTAGTGTTGATGTTAGTTACCTTTGTATCCGTGGTATTCTTTGAGCTTCGTTCTTCTGCTTTTTTGACGCCAGACGCTATCTTGTGGATATGATCATGTAATTTTAAGTGTTGTCTAAAGATATGGTGTTACACTGTATATATGGTCAAGTGTTCTCATTTAGCACATTCAACTTGTAACGGCACATCCTCCTCTAGTATTACTTTTCTTCAACTCTAGTTGTCGATACCAGTATCATTTTTCGAATTTTGGACAGGTCAGTATTACCTCTGTTGCTTTCCTGAAATCTTTCATATAATTTTATACACAGCATGTTATATTTCAAACTAAAGTTTATGAAAATGAATTACTTTATAAAATGTTTTTATTCTCGATGTTATAATCGATAAGTAATAGTTCTGAATGTACAGTTTAATTTTTTTTAGAAACATTTCAAATTAAGAATTATTCGCACACTTAAAATTTCTATTATTATTTACGCAAATACTGTACTGGTTACTATGTTTATTTCTGGATTCATTTATGAAATAATAATCGAAAGTAATGATGTGACAGAAACTGGAGTGGCCGGCACGAAAATAGAGCTTCAACGTCATCTCGCCGTCTTACAGCATTGTCAGTTTTTTAATAGTGATAATTTCAAACGTTCGTAAAAATTTAAGAAAATATTGGGCAACTCTGTTTTTAGACTAGAATATGATGGAGTACTTTCCAAAAGAAAAATTCTCATTAGCTGCTAGAGAAAAAAAATGATAACTAACGTTACAAGAAATTTTGGAGGAAAATAATTTTGTACTTCAACCTGAGGTAGTAACAGAAACCGAGCGAGGTGGGTGGAGAAGACAGTGCATTGAAATGACTGGCCAGAATAATCAATTTTAACACGGACATTAGCCTGTATTTCTGTAGCCATCGGATACTATCCTCTGTCACACGACTCGCATTCGGGAGGACGACGGTTCTATTCCGCGTCCGGGCATCATGATTTAGGTTTTCCGTTATTTCCCTAAATCGCTCCAGGTAAATGCCGGGATGGTTCCTTTTAAAGGGCACGGCCGACTTTCTTCCCCGTCCTTACCTAATCCGATGAGACCGATAACCTCGCTGTCTGTTCTCCTCCCTCAAAACAAACCCACCCCAACCCTAGTAACAGAATCACTAACGTAATAGCACTGAAAAAAAATGAACATCCTCAAAGTTTACATATGCATATGCTGAGTCTTTTATTTCGGAAATATACAAGTATTCCGAGATAAAAATAAAACATTATAAGAGCGGAAACTGCGCCGACTGCGTAGCGAAAAATGTAGTCGCTGATGAATTTTCGTTCTGTAGGACTGTGAAGAAACTTCCCGCGGGAAAGTTGTTAAGAAAAATTCTGAATTATTTTTGGTAACATTTCAGACATCATCATTGTATCGTATCACGTACAGAGGCAAATTACTTCCGCGATATTCCGTGCGCAGCAGCGCGCGAGTCATTGTACGCCGTCGCCAAGAGTTTTTGTTCGGACGACTCGCTTTAATATAAGCGAGAATATTCCCTACTTCCCGAAAGTATTTTACTGGCTACTAATACATATCCTTCGTCATTGCATCCATCACTCAAAACGCCAGTATACGCTACGCAAAAGTAATTGTAGTTATTTTGAAGCCAATATTTTCACTGAAGTCGAGCACAATATTTGTTCGAAAGGTTTTGTGAAACTCAAGTTTTATCTAAATTTGCTGTAAGCCTATTATTCTCAGCACGCAATACGTGCTTGTTACACAAAAACCTCTTCTTATTCCTGCAATGTCCTGTCTTGTGTTACAAATTTCGTCCATCATTACAGTTTCTGAATTAAAAACCAAGTGGGTGGAGAAGACAGTGCATTAAAGTGACTGGCCAGAATAATCAATTTTAACACGGACATTACCCTGTATTTCTGTAGCCATCGGATACTATCCTCTGTCATACTGACATAAGAACCACAACGTTTTTGTCATTTTATGAACTGCATTACCCTTACTACGAAACAGCCAGTAAATCCTTCTATGAAAAGGAGTTAAATTTCGAATGTACAAGTAAACCGAATGTAGTAAGATTATGTCCGAATGTAAAGACATTCGATACAGGTGTTTAAGGTAAGGTGGTAAGGTCTTATGGGACCAAACTACTCAGGTCACCGGCCCCTACGCTTACACACTACTTAATCTAGTTTAAACTAATTTATGCTAAGGACGGCACACACACACTGCCATGCCCGAGGGAGAACTCGAACCTCCGACGAGGGGAGCCGCGCGGACCTTGACAAGGCGCCTTGACCGCGCGGCAGGTTTCAGGAAACACCGTTGTTAATTAATGCAGAATTGTCGAGTGAACTAATCGCCACCACTTTTGATAAATTTATCAGACGTCTACCGTAAGGGAAAAACATTTGCAGTATGTCCGCTATAACTGAAGTGAATAGACAAACATTTAAATCAAGTCAGCTTTTTACGTACACAACACTTATCTAAACTGAAGGATCTTCTGGCTCCATGTCTTCAGATTCACTGTCGCTCGTCCAGGCAGGTGTATCATCACAGATTCTACTATGCTGTCTCTTAAACCGTGGTTCAGGAAATCAGTTTCTTGCAATACTCCTGTGTGTTTTACGCATCTCTCCCAGTCCTGCTGAGTAACATCGTCAAGAGCTTCGTGTGTTAGCTCCTCGGGATCAGTGAGTTTGAAAGTAGTATTTCTTTTCGCTGCTTCTCGCTTTACTTGGGCCCATATCAATCCAATGGGATTATACTGGCAGTGATACGGTGATAGACGTACCACTTGGTGTCCCATTTCGTTTGCCAGTTGATCTAATTCGTAAGTCTTTTTGGCACCTACGAATTCTTTCTTAGACAGGAGTTCAGCCTTCGTTTCATAGACTGAAAATGGAACATTCCTTCTCTAACCACTCCATAATGTCTGCCTTGCGCCAATTTGAACGTGGCAGCTTTTCTATCTGAGTGGAGTGGTAGCTGGCGTTATCCATCATGATAATTGACCCTTCTTCCAGCGCAGACAACAGTCGAATAAACCAATTCTTAAAAACTTCTCCATTCTGAATGGTAATTGGTTTGGAAGGAACTTTTCCCACTACGAAAAACAAATTTGGTCTCTGGTATGAAGGCTGTGGTTAATGAAGCAGCGTGGGCGGTGATTAATTGGCCAGCTCTACTAGTAGGCACTTTCAAACTGTAGTTTCCTTTGGAGTCGTGCCATATACACTTATTGGCGTGGTTCTCTGAAACACAAGTTTCATCCAAGTACACTACAGGCCTGGTGTCTTCAGCATGTAAGAAGTGCATTGTACGCAGAAACTTCACTCTTGCTACTGCAGTGTCTCTGCGTTCCATCAAGAATTTCTGTCTGTCATTACACTTCTTGAATTGGAAACCAAGGGAGCGGAGAAGACGAAGAACGGAGGTCTCTGAGCCCGAGTAATTAATTTTTTCACGGAGGCCAGCTTGCATTTTTTTAGCCGTTGGATACCCTATTCTGTCGTAATATCCAAGTACAGTTCCGCACGACCTCTTTGTTAAAATAGTCAAAGTCGGTTGATTTCTTTTTACGTTCGTATCCCTTTCTTGGAGAATCGAAACACTCATTCATGTCTGGAGATTCTGCCATTGACACAGATTTGCTAATACGGCCTACAGATGACTTGGAGTTACCACACACTTTAGCATTATGTGTATGAATTTGCACAAAATTTAAATTATTCCTCACTTCTTCATTGTCGACCAGATCAGTAAAAAACTTGAGTACATTCGATACGATAATTTTCGATTGTTTACGAATGTCTTTCCAGCTTTTACGCGCACCAACCGGAGGAGTACTACAAGTAGGCAGTTGCTCCTGCATTGTTGTTCGTCACTGAATACACGTCAAAGCACCTTTCTAAAGGCAGCAAGACATTGAGATCAGACATGAACACTCCATACAGCATGGTAACACTGAGCTTTCAGCTGCTCTGACCTAACGCGCCGCCAACGGTACCTACATGGCAACAAAAGCAGAGAGGCGGGCGAATCACAGACCACAGCCCCTGTTGGTGACAGGCAGCGGCCGTGACCTTGAGGACTCTACTTTCGTGCTGGCCACTCTAGTATAAATTCATTTGTTAAGGAAAATTCTAAACCCTTTGGAATATATTTATTTCCGCAGAGTGTGGGAGTCGTAAACATGCCTCTGATGTGATCGGACATATTTTTGTACTTTGTGTGAACGATGTAGTTCCGGCTTTGTTAAGGATACAGGATACTTTTCTGGCTCAATATTATGTAAAAATCAACACATATTTGTTTCAGGTACTGTTTATAATGTATATGTTTTACAGATTTTTTGTTGATATCAGGTAATGCAGCACACTTTCTAAACACATTAGAAGTATTTTGTATACACTCCTGGAAATAGAAAAAAGAACACATTGACACCGGTGTGTCAAACCCACCATACTTGCTCCGGACACTGCGAGAGGGCTGTACAAGCAATGATCACACGCACGGCACAGCGGACACACCAGGACCCGCGGTGTTGGCCGTCGAATGGCGCTAGCTGCGCAGCATTTGTACACCGCCGCCGTCAGTGTCAGCCAGTTTGCCGTGGCATACGGAGCTCCATCGCAGTCTTTAACACTGGTAGCATGCCGCGACAGCGTGGACGCGAACCGTATGTGTAGTTGACGGACTTTGAGCGAGGGCGTATAGTGGGCATGCGGGAGGCCGGGTGGACGTACCGCCGAAGTGCTCAACACGTGGGGCGTGAGGTCTCCACAGTACATCGATGTTGTCGCCAGTGGTCGGCGGAAGGTGCACGTGCCCGTCGACCTGGGACCGGACCGCAGCGACGCACGGATGCACGCCAAGACCATAGGATCCTACGCAGTGCCGTAGGGGACCGCACCGCCACTTCCCAGCAAATTAGGGACACTGTTGCCCCTGGGGTATCGGCGAGGACCATTCGCAACCGTCTCCATGAAGCTGGGCTACGGTCCCGCACACCGTTAGGCCGTCTTCCGCTCACGCCCCAACATCGTGCAGCCCGCCTCCAGTGGTGTCGCGACAGGCGTGAATGGAGGGACGAATGGAGACGTGTCGTCTTCAGCGATGAGAGTCGCTTCTGCCTTGGTGCCAATGATGGTCGTATGCGTGTTTGGCGCCGTGCAGGTGAGCGCCACAATCAGGACTGCATACGACTGAGGCACACAGGGCCAACACCCGGCATCATGGTGTGGGGAGCGATTTCCTACACTGGCCGTACACCACTGGTGATCGTCGAGGGGACACTGAATAGTGCACGGTACATCCAAACCGTCATCGAACCCATCGTTCTACCATTCCTAGACCGGCAAGGGAACGTGCTGTTCCAACAGGACAATGCACGTCCGCATGTATACTGTGCCACCCAACGTGCTCTAGAAGGTGTAAGTCAACTACCCTGGCCAGCAAGATCTCCGGATCTGTCCCCCATTGAGCATGTTTGGGACTGGATGAAGCGTCGTCTCACGCGGTCTGCACGTCCAGCACGAACGCTGGTCCAACTGAGGCGCCAGGTGGAAATGGCATGGCAAGCCGTTCCACAGGACTACATCCAGCATCTCTACGATCGTCTCCATGGGAGAATAGCAGCCTGCATTGCTGCGAAAGGTGGATATACACTGTACTAGTGCCGACATTGTGCATGCTCTGTTGCCTGTGTCTATTTGCCTGTGGTTCTGTCAGTGTGATCATGTGATGTATCTGACCCCAGGAATGTGTCAATAAAGTTTCCCCTTCCTGGGACAATGAATTCACGGTGTTCTTATTTCAATTTCCAGGAGTGTATTTTTGAACCTGCTTAGGGCTATTAAAAATTACAAAGAAACTGATGCAATTTTTTCCCCATAATGCTTCCTCAAATGGAGGTACCATTTAATCCAATGTTATACATTTGAAGGAGACCAAATTTGTACCAGATATGCATGACATGATGGCTGAGGTACTAGACCTATTTAATTCCACCTATTACGAGGGTGAGTAAAATGAAAACCTTAAATATTTTTTTAAATATTATTTATTGTGCAGAAGTGGTACAAATCTATATCACTTTTCAACATAATCTCCCCCACGCTCAATGCAAGTCCTCCATCGCTTACAAAGTGCATAAATTTCTTCAGAAAAAAATTCTTTTGTTGGTCCACGCAACCACTCATGCACCGCGTGGCGTACCTCTTCATCAGAACATAACTTCTTACCTCCCATTGCGTCTTTGACTGGTCCAAACATATGGAAATCACTTTGGGCAAGGTCTGGTGAGTATGGTGGATGAGGAAGACACTCAAAGTGCAGGTATGTGATTGTTGGAACTGTTGTACGGGCAGAGTGGGGCCTTGCATTGTCATGTTGCAAAAGAGGACGCCTGCTGACAGCAATCCACGTCACTTTGATTTGGATGCAGGCCGCAGATGATTTTTTAGGAGATCTGTGTATGGTGCACTGGTGACAGTGGTCCCTCTAGGCATGTAATGCTCCAAAACGACGCCTTTTTCGTCCCAAAAGAGAGTCAGCATAACCTTCCCTGCTGATGGTTCTGTTCAAAACTTCTTAGGTTTTGGTGATGAGGAATGGCGCCATTCCTTGCTCGCTCTCTTCGTTTCCGGTTGGTGGAAGTGAACCCAGGTTTCGACCCCAGTAACGATTCTTGCAAGGAAGCCATCACCTTCTCGTTCAATGCGCCGAAGAAGTTCTTCACAAGCATCAACACGTAGTTCTCTCATTTCAGGAGTCAGCTGTCGTGGCATCCATCTTACAGACACTTTGTGAAACTGGAGCACGTCATGCACAATGTGGTGTGCTGACCCATGACTAATCTGTAAACATGCTGCAGTGTCATTCAGTGTCACTCGGCGGTTTTTCTTCACTATGGCTACAACTGCTGCAATGTTCTGTGGAGTCACAACTCGTTGTGCCTGACCTGGACGAGGAGTATCTTCCACTGAAGTCACACCATTTGCGAACTTCCTACTCCATTCGTTGAGTTGCTGCTGTGACAAACATGCATCACCATACTGAACCTTCATTCGTCGATGAATTTCAGTAGGTTTCACACCTTCACTACGCAAAAACCGAATAACAGAACGCTGTTCTTCCCTGGTGCAAGTCGCAAGTGGGGCGGCCATCTTTATACTGATACTGCGACGGTATGTGTGCATCTGCACTATGCTGCCACCTACAGGCCATTCTGCACGCTGTTTGTAGCACGCTTACCAAATTACAGAATAACGACGCGAATTTTCGATTTGTTATTACAAATTTAAGGTTTTCATTTGACTCACCCTCGTATGTTTATTTCAAGGATAAAAAATATCACATCTTACTTTATTATTTTTTCCTAGTAAAAATGTTATTTTTTCTGTAATTTAGTTGATTCTGCAATAAAGCTTAGGTCTACTACTTAAGTATGGACTATTGAAAGTTACAGAAAAAAATTAGAGCAATGCTTTATAAACTTTAGGAAATATTTGTACCTGAATTCTGAATAATACAACTTGTGGGAAATTGCAAATGAAGATATGAGTCCAATTAAAATGTGCCCCAGAACATTCCTGAAGCATAGTCTTCATCCTGCAGCATTTCTTCATCTTCAAGCTTCCTCTTGGCATTCCTTTTAGCACTTCTTCCTTCTTTGGTAACTTGAAGAGCGTATCTTTCAGCTTCATGCACTCGTAGTCTGTCACAGGCAAGCAACTGATCATCCATATTAGAGCCACATTTTATGCCTAAATTTCTCAGGACTTCCAACCTTCCTATCACTTCATCATTGAAACATATCACTGCATCTAATACACCAACTTTTAATGCATTTATACCTACAAAAACATTCTTGGGTAATCTTTCCGATATGCAATGGTTGAAACTTTCATTTGTATGGTGAGTGCCCCCATGAAGACATTTACTAAGCAAAATAGGGTCCCTCAGATCTCTAAAAATTGGTTTTATTTCATTTATAACAGTCTTAGTAAGAGAATGCTTATGATAGTATGTTTGGCAACTTTCTTTTGCTTTTTGATAACCACATCAAGAATCTGCTCCTTTAGGGGAAAGCCCGTGAACACTGTGGTCATATATGGACAACTTATGAAAGTAGGTGGCCCATACTGCTTTTCTCATTGCTGTAAAATCATTCAGAGGTGCAGTTCGTCTAATGGCCAGTCCATAATAACCTTGAAGAAGGTCTATTTCGGTTTCTGTCAATCTGCCTCGGCCAGACAGAGATTTTCCATCAGACAGAAACTTTCCTTTCATTTCTCTTTGTAGCTTCCTCAATCGAGCACCCATCCTATTTTGCACATGTCCAAATTACTCCAGTTTTGTTACCAAGGTATCACCATAAATTTGAACTCATTAATTTTATTGAAAGCTTTAGAGTTCCCATCGCCTAGATACTTCGTATATCTAACGTTATACACGGGCACCGACCTCTGAATTATTTTTAGAGCTCCATCACACTCCATACCTCCACTGCAGCCTTCACAATTCTTAGAACACTGATGTTCAATATGTCCTTCAGTGTTACCATGGCAGGTGTGGCAGTACTTAGATAAGCACTCAGCATCAACAACTTTTCCATTCTCCAGAGAAGTAGCACTTACAACACCATTCAAGGAACGATGTCCTCGATGTTGCCATGTCCCATCAAGTGCGACAGCAATATCCCTGGTTCTACTAATATTTACAGTTTCTTCTACTGCACGTTTCATAGATGCTTTAGACACAACCGCCAAGGCACCTAAAAGTATTTTTATGTACTTTTTGAACCTACTGTGAGGAGGAAGAAGACCTATCAAACCACAAAACGTTTTAGCAGCCTTTTCTCCTTTTCCTATTGCACGCATTGCACACACTATCTCAAATTGACATCATATGAATTACGCATAATGATCGAAGTCATTTTCGAGCTAGATTTATTGCAGGATCTACACAGAACAACTAATTTTGACGCTAAACCCTTCCTGCAACTTTGTTGTTCAGTTATTTCCAGACTGCCTATAAAATCATATTGTTTACATTTCGCCACCTCCTTTGGTTCAAATGGCTCTGAGCACTATGGGACTTAACTTCTGAGGTCATCAGTCCCCTAGAACTTAGAACTACTTAAACCTAACTAACCTAAGGACAGCACACACATATATGCCCGAGGCAGGATTCGAACCTGCGACCGTAGCGGTCGCGTGGTACCAGGCTGTAACGCCTAGAACCGCTCGGCCACCCCGGCCGGCGCCACGTCCTTTATCAAAGAAGATGAGATGCCCACATCAACAACAACAAATCTACTACAAACAGCGTCATTATTAACACCAAAATTTGAATCACCATGAGGTGTGCCATGTGGGAGTTTCTTCCCTGAAGAACTGATATGTATGTTACTTTCAACAGTGTGGCTTGTTTTGTTTGTGAACTGGCTACCGCGGAATTTCCTTTTATTGAATTTCTTGATGCGTGGCATAGTTCGTATTTATTGCACACTAAAGGATATGTACTTCCACAAATATATGTAGCACTTGAGCAATAAACATTCCGTAACACGTGAAGAAACTGCTTCAGCGAAACTAAAGTAAATACTAGCAAAGATTATCATTTACAGACACTAGAAACCTGCACTGTTACCAACATGTACAATGTATCATACGTATAATCGCTGGAAACAGGAAGTTCACAGTTCTTTTCGAAATAATACTGATTTCTGTAAGAGAAGTAAAGGGGGTGTGGTGGCATAAATGACTGTAACTTAAAAGTTTGGTATATGTAGGCCATTTTTTATTTGAAATACTATAATGTATATATCAAATGGTTCAAATGGCTCTGAGCACTATGGGAATTAACATCTGAGGTCATCAGTCACCTAGAACGAAGGACATCACACACATTCATGCTCGAGACAGGATTCGACCTGCGACCGTAGCGGTCACGCGGTTCCTGACTGAAGCGCCTAATGTGTATATCAATGTAATGAGGAAAGACTATAGAATTTATTAAAGTCATAAAAAATTTCGATTTTTTCCACCATTTATAAGTACCCTGTACCCTTAATGTGTAAAATCAAAAGACTCTATGATATACCAAAATGGGAGAAAATGGATTTACGTAAAAACAAAAGTTCTACAACAATAATCTTGAAATTTATTTGGCTCAATCCAACCAAGAGGACCTAAAATGTGACATTTTTCAGCTTCAAGAATCAGACCCGTTGACAAGAACTGGAGCCAACTCTGCATGACAAGGTAAGTAAACTAGAAAGTTTATTGTAATCTTCGCTCCTCTCAAATCTTCGTAAAAGCCTAACGTGGACAATAAATGGAATTCGGAAGGAGGGGGTAGGCTGAAACGTCCACTTTGGAAAAATTATGAATTACTGCGCTAGTGAACTTCTACGTTATTTGAGACAGAGACAGCTGAGTAAAACTGAACGCACTCACACAGTTCTCTCTTTACTTATTCTGATCATCACTAAACTGACACACAATATTTTTAGCGCAATGCAATCTGACATTCAAATGGTTCAAATGGCTCTGAGCACTATGCGACTCAACTTCTGAGGTCATCAGTCGCCTAGAACTTAGAACTAATTAAACCTAACTAACCTAAGGACATCACACACATCCATGCCCGAGGCAGGATTCGAACCTGCGACCGTAGCGGTCACGCGGTTCCAGACTGAAGCGCCTTTAACCGCACGGCCACACCGGCCGGCAATCTGACATTCAATAATCCCTACGAAAGAATGGCCCTGACTAACAACAACCTATACCTTTCATGAATCAGTTACCTCACAAAAATCTTCGTTACTCGAACTACTGCAATACAGCGAGCGCCAATACTGCCAGTTAAATAAAAGATTCTAACTACTGAAGACACTAACCACTAATAGGCATAGTTAGCAAATGACATTTTTTTTATGGAGAACAAACAATGTATTTACCTTAATAATGTTCAAAAGTCATCATATATATATCTATCAATTCATGATATCCATCTTTACAAATTTCCTTTTTCTGGTGGACACACGTCCAGATCGTCCGCTTATAGTAACCTCTCAAAAAACTCTGGCATGTCTCTCTCCACATTCACCACTGCTGGCGGCTCACCTCCAACTGTCCAACGCTACTGCGCAACACTACCCAAGCGAATATTCCAACAATGAGTCCAGCCAGCCACAGACTGCACACAGCACTGTCGGTGATTTTCATACAGAGAGTTACGTACTTACAAGGTTACAAACACAAGTAAGGAACGTAATTGAAGTATTATGTTAATTCAGTAAATCTATCAAAGCCATTCATCCAAAGACTCTCACCTCCATTTACATGGGGCTCGAAAACCAGATTTCGCAAACCGATTTCCCAATACTGCTTCTGAGTGGTAATGTAAGCCATTCAAAATCGATTGGTTAGCGGATTTCCAAATCCTCAATCGATTTTCGCTTCCATATAAATGCAACCGGTTTTAAAATGTGCTTGGGTTGTCAGGTTTCGTCTTGTTTTTAAAAATTTTATGTTAATATAGACGGAGCGGCTTTTTTTTACAGTGTAGGGTAAGTAGAAATATTGGACTGACGCTGTTTATACCTAATCTAATTGAAGAGAAATAGCGATTGTGCTGACTGAATCATAAAATGTACCAGCTGTTTTCAGGCCGCCATATTTAACTGTGCTAGCAAATCCGCTTCAGACCTTAACGCGTAAACATATCAGCGAAAAACGGTTTCCGAAATTAGGTTTCCGTCTTCTGAAGATGTGTCACATATAGTGTAAGAGAACTTACTGCCAAAGGTATTGCCGCAGTGGTAACACCAGTTCACGTCATAACAGAAGTTAAGCGCTGTCGGACTGGGATAGCACTTGGATGGGTGACCATCCGGGCTGCCGAGCGCTGTTAGCAAGTGGGGTACACTCAGCCCTTGTGAGACAAACTGAGGAGCTGCTTGATTATGTGGCGGCTCCGGTCTCGTAAACTGACGAACGGCCGGGGGAGCGTTGTGCTCACCACATGCTCCTCCATATCCGCATCCAGTTGTGCCTGTGGGCTGAGGATGACACGGCGGTCGGTCAGTGCCGTTGGGCGTTCATGACCTGTTCGGGCGGAGTTTAGAGTTTTTAAGAGACCATACCACTACCAAAACGAATGATGACGGATAGAAGACAGTAATATTGAATTAAGCTTCGTGAAACTGTTTTACTGAGGAAAATCGTACTACAATTCTTCCTTTAAATTGTAGTTTGAGCACCAGAATAACAGATATCAAGATGTGATCACAGTGTAGAAAATACACTAAAATAATTCAACAGAGGGAAAGCAGTTGCTGGCGGCCGGGGTGGCCGAGCGGTTCTAGGCGCTACAGTTTGGAACTGCGCGACCGCTACGGTCGCAGGTTCGAATCCTGCCTCGGGCACGGATGTGTGTGATGTCCTTAGGTTAGTTAGGTTTAAGTAGTTCTAAGTTCTAGGGGACTGATGACCTCAGTAGTTAAGTCCCATAGTGCTCAGAGCCATTTGAACCATTTGAAAGCAGTTGCTGCTGACGGGATACCTGTAAAGGCCAGGTAAACAAAGACGAGTCAGATGGAGACAAAGCAAGTAAACTGTTTATTATTTAAAAGTAATTGCTATAACTATAAATACATTTGTCCTTCTGTGAGACAATACGGTCCCTTCATGGAAAAACGTTTGCCGTTGCCTTCTTTAATGGAACTGGTCAGTGCTCCTGTGTTTCGTAGCGTATTGTACAATACGACACTCGTATAAAATTGATGACATGATCAGATGGAATAAAAACCGTAACTCTGTATTCCGACAAATGTAAATTATTCTTGTATTTTTAAAAAAACGGAAATGAAACACACGAAATTAACATAAGATTTCTTTTCAGCAGAAATAGTTATTTTTCATATTACCAAATTTGATTTAAAATTGTACTTATTGTCGTTATTCTTATTTTGTAATTTATTTTGAAGATATTTGCAAAAGGAAGTATTTAATTATGTATGAAATTAATTGGGTATAAAAGACTGATAATTTGCAAAATCGCTAAGTTGAAACCGCTGTTATTATCTTTGTACTTCTTCGAACCAGCAGTTGACAGTTGTTGAGTTGTTGTTATGGAACTGCAGCAAAAACTGTTTAAGGAGAAGTAATTCAAACGAATTGTTTGTAGTATCAGAATGGTGATAGAATTTGTAAAATTATACAAAAATATGACACAAAGAAAATAAAAGGAATTACGAAGAAAGATAAATCAGCAGCGTTTAGATTTTAAGAGAAAATCCCATCGTTCAGGTCTGGCTTTACCAGCTAAGATGTGTGAAGATGGTGGCGAGTATTGGCATATGCAAGTGGCGGTTCGTGGAGGTCTTTTTCTAGGGGATTCACTGGAAGATGGTCTACAAACTTTCACATTAAAAGTCTAAAGTCTAATAATGAATAAAAATTAATTGCTGTACTGCTATACGGAAATGAGCTTACGTTACGATACTACTGCTATTAGCCGCTCTTGGCTCATAATACCTCGCAGTAACGCTTTTATTCTCTCCAGGCTAGAGGAAGATCACTCCGCCTCAGACGATGTCACCGGTATGGTAACAATCGCTTTCAGGAGTTCCAATGTTTCAATAAAATGCTTGTGCAAAACAGGAATTGTAGAAGTGGAACAGCGCTTGTGAGTGTTCTAAAATTATTCCTCATGTATAGTATCTGAAGTTCTGTTCTCAGCTTTTCGCCTTCGAGGAAGGAGTATATTTTGCAAGACCTCTGCAGCAACATTTGCGGAAACTGACTTGCATACAAAACAAACCTTTCGGAATTAACTAAATCTGTAGCGACGAGATACCCTTCAAAGTAAAAGCGTTCAGCAATCTGAGTTATAATTTTATCTCACACTTGTTTTGCAATAACAGTTTTTGTAATCCTCTTCCCTGTCTTTGTCTCTTCGCAGGATGCAGCAGCTCTCGGCATATGGAAATCATGTCAGTGGTGCTACCTCGGATATGTTATATTTTCGATGGGTTCTACCCCTTGTTGTTCAGTCAATGCATCGACCGCTCATTTCAGACAACCAAAACTGAAATGCTGGGTGCCTTAATATCAGACGGAGCCCTGTTGCTTGAGTAATTCTAACGATTTTTCGTTACGTAAGCTCTGTTTGCTCTAGGCATTCTAGTCTACAAGCAACTATATTTTCTTACACAACTTGGAAAGTTCTCGGCTTAAAATTCCATTTCGTGTTGGAAACATGAGGGAATTCTCTGTTCACTATGTCAGTTAGCACCACTGTTGGCTGTGAAGAACGACGGAAAGAACTAAGAATCTAACTAACGGCAGCTAAAGGAATCCAAACATCCGTATTCTGACTCGTCGCTTAGCTTAAAATCAGATTTATCTTATTTTTATAACAAGGAACAAAATTGGGATGTTTAAAATGTTCATTCAGAAGACTCTGTACATCTGAACGAGGACCAATCATAACAGCTGCACCATCGTAGCTCTGAGAAATAACTTTATTTATGTTATCCACAATATCCAGCAAAGTTTCTCCGAGCGATTTTGGTAACGTTCAATGATGTTCACGAGGAGTGAGGAATGTCCTAAACGTTTCTACAGCTTTACCCTAAGAGAAAACATACCTGATGACTATGACAAACCATGTAATTGTTGCAGTGTCGTCGTCTTATCTGCGATAATTGCTACAAAATCAGTGGCAGCAGTTTTCTTTCTTACTCGGTCACAGCAAACCTCCAGCATACAGGGAATCATTTTGAATATATTTCGGGCCTATATGTGCGTCTGGAAACAGTACCGGTAGCCTTCGAAAGATGATCGCTAAGCGCAACATCAAATCCAGCAGTGAAATTTAGGAGACCGCGGAAAATTCCTGGATTTGTTGAGTCAATACGTTCGTAACGCTCAATAAGTGTGAGCTCAGAAACACCACAAAATTTAATATAATGCAAAATTTTAGAGAGTATGTAACGATATTTGCGAATGTGATCACTGTGTCTTTCAACTAACTGCCTCTAAGCACTATCTAGTTGTTGTGTAAGATCCCGTTTTCTTAAAATGTTGTGTCTAGCTGTGCAGTCATATTTGATCTGAATCGCTCCCATTTTCTTGTCTTCTATCAAAGATGTCCGAGATCGTCAACGCTACTTAGCATCCAAATCATTTCGCACCCAGCTTATTCTGTTACGAACAACAAACCCGGAAAATAGTACAGTTTGTGTGTCTTACCACAACCACATGCCGGCCGGGGTGGCCAAGCGGTTAAAGGCGCTACAGTCTGGAACCGCGCGACCGCTCCGGTCACAGGTTCGAATCCTGCCTCGGACATGGATGTGTGTGATGTCCTCAGGTTAGTTTTGTTTAAGTAGTTCTAAGTTCTAGGGGACTGATGACCTTAGAAGTTAAGTCCCATAGTGCTCAGAACCATTTGAACCACAACCACATACCCAGTGTACTATCTCTTGTATGTATGGTCTGAAAGCTTTTTCAGTTTCTTTATTCTTATTTTTTGTTTTCTTGACTAACCTGATTTCCGGCGTCAGGCTCCTTAAGTCCTTGATCCAGACCTTTGCGCCCGCATCTCGTGGTCGTGCGGTAGCGTTCTCGCTTCCCACGCCCGGGTTCCCGGGTTCGATTCCCGGCGGGGTCAGGGATTTTCTCTGCCTCGTGATGGCTGGGTGTTGTGTGCTGTCCTTAGGTTAGTTAGGTTTAAGTAGTTCTAAGTTCTAGGGGACTTATGACCACAGCAGTTGAGTCCCATAGTGCTCAGAGCCATTTGAACCAGACCTTTGCACTAGAATATCACATATACTGACTGCTTATTGTAGACACTGAACATTTGAGAACCCAGATCTTGAACCTCACAACTGCATATCGAATTTCTCCGCGTGACAAACAGTAAATGCTGTTCACAGTATCGGTAATCTAAGTGCAACAAACAAGATAAATCCTTTCACTGCTGGCTATGCTCCTGCTGTTATTTCAGTTTCAGAAACAATTGCTCATAGAGTGCAATGACACAATAGATATCAAAAATACAAAATACGGGTACGGTAGATATGAATTAGATTCAAAATGTGCTGTTTATGTGTCATGCTGGAGGAACGAATGGGGAAGAAGAGGAACCGCTCTTCGGCGAGGTTCTTGAGCAGAAGGGGAGGTGGAGGTTCCTGCTGCCTTCGGGGAGTGCCTCGCGCTAGTAAAATGCCAGTCTGCGTTCACGTTTAGGACTGGAAACCGGCATCAAGTCTGGCCGCAGTGATAGACGAAGAGCTCACGCGGAACTCTATGCTCGAGTGGGAATAAGATTGTACGAACTTGTAGCATGCTAGAGGTGAAAAATAGGTCCGCAACTTGTATATTCGTAGCTATAAAATTAGCATACTTTTCCTCATTTCCATCCCCCAGTTATCTATACGCACTAAAAAATTTATCGATTATGCTAAACTGGCTGATCGCTGTTAAAGAGAAAAATATGGTGCTAATTAGATTTCGGTTGTGCTTAAGAATTTTCGCCCGAGAGAAAGAAAACGGGTGTTACTATGTTTGTAACACATGTGTGTGACCCTGAGTACAAGTACACTTAAGACTAAACCGTAGTCACCATTCGTTGTAACGTATGTGACCAAGTTAATTATCATTGTGCATTAAATACTGAGAAATGTGTTGGGTTCTTCAAGCTTTTCTCGCAAAATTGTTACAGCAAGGCTCTACCTTACTTAAAATAATTTATACAGATATTTTAAATGTAACTATTATTCTACACCCATACATTACTTTAAGGTTGTCTAATTGTTTGTCTACACCAAGTAAAAAAACCTTTAAATTTCGTAAACATTTCTCTGTTAGCGCTTGGTGCATGACACGAAACTTCCATATTTTTCTAGGCTTCTATGTCACTGGTGAAGGTAGTTTATTGATACCTTCATTCCAGCGAAGTTTAAGCTATTAAGACTTAACAATGTAGGAAAATATAGATTGCTACTTACCATAAAGAAGACTCACCAAGTTGCAGACAGGCACGCTTAAAAGACACTTACATATAGCTTTCGGCCACAGCCTCTGTCAGTAAAGACACACGCACGCACACACACACACACACACACACACACACACACACACACACACACACACACACACACTCACACACAACATTCACACAAGATTTATTCAGTCTCAAAGTGAAATCTAGATTACTATCATATGTAGGGTCCTGTCTGTGTACATCACACTATTGTTTGCTTTTGAAAAAAGGCATGTTTTTAGCGTACAACGCTAATACAATTAATGTTGTAAACCACTGAGAAGGTTGGCCTATATGTTTCAGTCACGTATTCAATATTCCATTGATAACTCTGGTTGTTTTCTTTCGCACATGTATATTGTTGCTGTACAGCGTGGTTACCAAGGAGACTAATACAAAAAAAGCCAATTTTAACAGAAGAAAGTGAAGCATGTAAGCAACTGTTTTTCACTTACAATGGTTCCTAATTTGTAAAGAATGAAACTACTTTTAACAGCTTGCTATATGCCTGCTGAGTGTGTGCCTTCCATGTCAATTTGAGACGTACGTGTGCGACTAGCGGTCGGACTGTTCATATGAACTCCATCACTGAGTCTGTTATGGGAAATGTAAATAACATCAGCTTCAATATTATTTAAAATGTGGATGTCAGGTGAAAACAAAACAAGAATACCTGTTATGCCTTTATTATCGGCCATATTCGAGATAATTTTGCAGCAGCTGAGTGAGTTTTCTGAACACAAAAAGAAGGCTATTACAGTCATGAAGGATGTAAACCTGGCAACTCTTGTAAGCACTTTTTAAGATTTAGGTATTCTACCTTTACCTTGAATTTATATTATGGACACTCTCTCTTGTGAAAACTAACCTAATGGGCGAGAGATAGCAGACTATTGAAACAGTGGCAATCGACACCATAACTATGTTGATGCTATTGTTGTGATGTTCAGTCCAAAAACTGGTTTGATGCAATTCTCTACACTACTGTATACCGTACAAGCTTCTTCATCTTCCAATAACTACTGCAAACTACACCATTTTGAACCTGCTTACTGTATTCATCTCTTTAACTGCATAAATTACATAAAAAATAAATAAATTCCAACAGAAAATGCGAAACAATAGAAACAAAGAAAGCGAGCGAAATGAGTACAAACAAACGATATGGGAGTAGGCGAGCGTGGCACACGTCCTAGGGGCTGCTTTCAGAATGGTAGAACATGCGCAGCTAGGTGTCCTCTGAAGCAGGGTGGGTATGGTCACGTGATGTTAATTTCTGGTCGGAAAGGTCGGCGCAGGCAGGCGTTTTACTAGCGCAAGACACTCGCCCGCTGCCCCCACTGCCTCCTCCACCCTCGCCAACAAAATCAACGGCTGGAAGGTGGTCTTGAGGACTGCAGAACCGGATTTTGTTCAGGCGTCGACCATAGCACGTGAGAGCTGACAGTCATTTTCAGACATGATTGTAGACGTCAAAAGAAGTTTTGCATCACCTCGGTTCCGAGAGTTCCGGAACCTGTACAGAAAATTGGAATAGAGTACAACATAAACATCATTTCCGCATGCAACATTGCATCTTGCACCACCATACAGCGAGACCTTCAGAGGTGGTGGTCCAGACTGCTGTACACACCGTTACCTCTAATACCCAGTAGCACGTCTTCTTGCACTGATGCATGCCTGTATTCGTCATGGCATACTATCCACAAGTTCATCAAGGCACTGTTGGTCCAGATTGTCCCACTCTTCAACGGCGATTCGGCGTAGATCCCTCAGAGTGGTTGGTGGGTCACGTCGTCCATAAACATCCTTTTCCAATCTATACCAGTCATGTTTGATAGGGTTCATGTCTGGAGAACATGCTGGCCACTGTAGTCGAGCGATGTCGTTATCCTGAATGAAGTCATTCATAAGATGTGCACGATGGGGGCGCGAACTGTCGTCCATGAAGACGAATGCCTCTCCAATATGCTGCCGATATGGTTGCACTATCGGTCGGAGGATGGCATTGACGGATTGCCAGCAGTTACGGCGCCTTCCATGACACCAGCGGCGTACGTCGGCCCCACATAATGCCACCCCAAAACAGCAGGGAACCTTTACCTTGTTGCACTCGCTGGACGGTGTGTCTGAGGCATTCTGCCTGACCGGGTTGCCTCCAAACACGTCTCCGACGGCATGCGACACTCATAGATGAAGAGAACGTGATGCTAATCCCGATCGGTCCATTAGGCATGTTGTTGGGTACATCTGTAACGCGCTGCATGGTGTCGTGGTTGCAAAGACGGACCAGGCCATGGAAGTCGGGAATGAAGTTGCGCATCATACAGCCTGTTGCGCACAGTTTGAGTCGTAACAAGACGTCCTATAGCTGCACGAAAAGCATTATTCAATATGGTTGCGTTGCTGTCAGGTTTCCTCCGAGCCATAATCCGTAGGTAGCGGTCATCCACTGCAGTAGTAGACCTTGGGCGGCCTGAACTAGGCATGTCATCGACAGTTCCTTGTCTCTCTGTATCTCCTCCATGTCCGAACAACATCACTTTGGTTCACTCCGAGACGCCTGGACCCTTCCCTTGTTGAGAGCCCTTCCTGGCACAAAGTAACAATGCAGATGCGAGCGAACCGCGGTATTGACCGTCTAGGCATGGTTTACTACAGACGAAACGAGCCGTGTATCTCCTTCCTGGTGGAATGACAGGAACTGATCGGTTGTCGGACCTCCTCCGTCTAATAGGCGCTGCATGGTTGTTTACATCTTTCTGCGGGTTTAGTGATATCTCTGAACAGTCAAAGGGATTGTGTCTGCGATACAATATTCACAGTCAACGTCTACCCTCAGGAGTTCGTGGAACCAGGGTGAAGCAAAACTTCTTTTGATGTGTGTATATTACTGTGTCTGTCATAGAGGCAGGAAAATGGACGATTTTGAGTATCAAATCTTTATGCAACGTAAAATTCTCTCAGATGCAAATATTTCTATGGGGGTTCAATGCTCTGTTGTGCCGCAGGATGGACCGCCAAAATGCCGAAATGAATTACAGTGATGCAGTTAAGAAGGCAGCGTATGTGAAGCGCAAAAGTGAATTCACAAAATATAGTGAACGTATTTCAAGTTTACGATGCCTAATTAACGGCCTGAGAAGAGAAAACGGCTACCTGAAGTACGAAAATGTGCAGCTGAGGTCGAAGCAAAACATGCATGAACTGCTCCAAGTTGAAGCCGATAAATCGTCAGATTGGAAGAAAGTAAACAACAAACATAAAGCGTTAGCCACAAAAATGTCATGTACAGTAGCACATTTTATACCATTTCGTCTAGTAACGGTATCACAGTGACTGGCTTAGAATCCATACTTAATTTGAGTGTTAAGTGTCACTGCCTACGTTCCACAAAGTGAAAATTATCGTAAAAAAATTAAGTGTGATTTGCCAAACCTTAAAGTTTCAGCAGCTAGTAGTAAAAGTCCCAAAAGTAATACGTTTTCTGTTGAGAATAAAACTGCCACAAAACACTTGCATGTTTTTGCAGACAGTCATGGGAGAAGTACGGTATGGCCAAAGTTGTAAAAAGAATTTTTAGCAGCAACGAGGGCAATGATGAAATATAACAATAAATTCGAGAAGTCGTAGCAGGCAGCGATACTTAAGGAGTGAAAAACGGTTATGTGATTGTAGTAACGTAGCCTGCAACGAAGATAATGGTGTTATATAAGAACGCGCAGAGTAATTTTCGGCGCTTCGCCACGCAAAGCTATTTGTTGTAAACCTTCCAAAGAGACACAATTTGATCCCAGAGTCATGTGTAAATGTGCTCTCTCACAAAAGAACTTTAAAATACCAAAGACTTGCAAGCGCATTAGCAATAAATGTTTCTTAGATATACGGTAAGTACTTCTAGCAGAGGATTTTTAGCAACTACGGTAGCGTGCGAGGGGAAAAGAGAGTTAGCCACCCTCTTAAATGCAGCAATTATGAAAGAAGACAACAAAATAACTCCACACACTCACTCTGTTCCCCTTGAATGGCTACAACAATGTCACCAGGCTATTTACAAGATCAAAATATTCTTGAAACAGGGAACTATGAACCTATTGTTTCAGATAAATTATTTAAGGTTCTATACACCATAGGGAAATCTCAAAGCAATTAACATGAAGTGTAGAGATCAAACAATACGAGAGGTTGAAGATAAAAGTTCCTACTTGGTTATACAGAGAGCAAATACATTTTGTCACCCACATTCTTCATCTCTTTTTTTAAAAAAAACTTAGCTCAGCAAAATCGTCACAAAGGATTATTGCTTCAGTGGCTGAGGTAGATACCGTTGAATATTCCTGTTTTGGCTACTTTCACCCATTCATGTCGTATGTTATTATATTCCGTGGAAACCAACCTCCCCCCCCCCTCAAAAAAAGGTAATTCACTGCATAAACAAAGCAGTCAGAATGGTGTCCGTCATAGACTCTCCTGTAAGTATTTGTTTCGAAAGATGGGGATATTTCTTCACGGACTGCTGCAGCCATTTAAGGGGAATGGGGTCCGAGTGTGGAGTTATTTTGCTGTCCTCCTTCATAGCTGCTACATTTAAGATAGTGCCTAATGCTCTTTTTCCCTGACAACAGCAAATACCACGACTGTAATACTAGAATCAAAAACAGTCTGCATTCTGATTTGAAAAATCTTACTGTTGTTTAAAAAGGAGTTTATTACTACAACATTAAGCTGTTTAATGCACACCCATTACATATCAAATGTCCTCATAAACAGTTGCCACAAATCAAACAACTTTTTTTATACGGTCGATGAATTTTTGAGAGTAAATGAATATTGTCACTAAACTTACAATTCTTTTAGAACTAGTTTCAGTTAATTTTATTTTGAGCGCTATCATAGACAAGTAAATATTTGGTTTTTGGTATTCACGTGTTCGTTTATTGTAATATTTAGCATAACTTTGTTTCCTGTACACATAACTCGTATTACCACAGTGTAACACAATTGTTTGTAAACTAGATAAATGTTCTTAGTTGATATCTTGTTTGCAGTGTACTTTTTATTGTATCTGTGTACGTTAAATATGAACTATGTACAACCTGACACATGCCTTATCCGTGCAGTTTACTCACTATGGAATAAAAAATAAATAAATAAATAAAAAATGTTGCCTAGACAATTATTGTATACAGTGGGTCATGTTTTCAACGAGCCGTATTCTTGACGAAGAGCGACAAGAACCAGATGAGAACATGTTATTTTTAATAATTATTTTGAACTTCCTTCTTGCTTAAAATCGTTCGACAAACTTAGTGTAAACATACCTAAAAAGTGCACATGAATAATTGACGATTATTTAGAAGTAACAGAGGGGAAGTTAATAATACAGTACTGCGGAACCTTGATTGTACCCAGGCGCGACCTCTTCGTCAGAAGCAAATCGATGACGATGGATGGGTTTCTCCAGAACCCCAAAAACATGGGAATCGCAAGGGGGGGGGGGAGGGGGAGATCGGGTGTGTGTGGAGGATGTGTAAAAGGGTCCCAGTAGTGTAGTCGAAGCAACCTTGCCATGATATGGCTCCTTAGGCAACGAAAAACATTTTTCCACGAAGGTATTGACAGTCTTGTCTCACAATAACATAAATGTATTAACAGCTATAGTGATTACTTTTGGTATTGTAGAGTGTATAATAATGGTGTATAGTAATTACGTGTTATTTACGGTTGTTTAAAGCAGAAGGCTGGCCGCTGTGGCCAAGCGGTTCTAGGCGCTTCAGTCTGGAACCGCGCGACCGCTACGGTCGCAGGTTCGAATCCTGCCTCGGGCATGGATGTGTGTGATGTCCTTAGGTTAGTTATGTATAAGTAGTTTTAAGTTCTAGGGGATTGATGACTTCGTATGTTAAGTTCCATGGTGTTCAGGGCCATTTGAACCATTTTTTTTCAAAGCAGCAAAATTAAGTAAAGACTTATTATAGGTTAAGTGAACACTTTAGAGACTTTGGCACGTTAAGCCACAATATTCGGAAGTCGAACAAGGAAGGCCGGCACATTTGTGGCATCGGTCACGTTTCTGCCCAACATGAGAAGGCCGATGACCAGCGGGAGTTTGAGCAGTAGCATTCAGCACTTCGACAGATCAGCGACCGAGCAGACGGGCAATGCTTTCAAGGGAATAACGACCAGCGCCGTTCGCATATCAGTGGCCAGTGCTCCAAGAACTGTCAGCATACTGAACTTAAGTGCGTGACGTATTTGTTGATGCGGACGGGGACGACAGGGCAATGTCCGACCACACCAACATAGAGGCAAAACAACGGAAAGACGGCACGTGTGTCGGTATTGGTCACGTTTAGGCCGAACGTGAGAAGCATAGATCAACGACCGAAGAGTCAGTCCCCGCCCTAGAAACTTCGCGGCACTGGCAAAAACACCGAATAAATACCGACAAATGGGTGTGATGTGGTCCTTTGAAGAGGTCCTTCGAGGTGAGAAAGAAGACACGTAGGAACGTCCCTGGACGGACGGACAGGTGGTCAGTCAGCAGATGTCATGCTTCGCTAAAACGACTTAGCCGCTACGCCGCTCGACGGAAGAAGATGTCGGTACCGCGCCAGTAGGTCAAAGCAGAAGATTCCATCCCAGATGTTACCAGAGAGAAGTTCGTGTGGTGCTTAGCCAGGTGGCTGGTGAGGACGGAGAGACTGTGGCCTCACCAAATGGGTCACCTGTGAACTTAGAGGCTGATGAACTCCGCCAGAAGACGCCGAACCTGAGGGTCGCTGGTTCGATTCCGGGACGGAGCACTCCACGTCACGCCGTAGCCACTTGTTAATAGGCGCCGCCGCAGGGAGTCACGGAAACTGTACTGAATGGAAGAATACGCCATCGGCGAGCCACTGCAACACGAGTCGTCGCCGCATCAGCTGCCACCGGAATCTGCGCGCTACGACGCCGTCGCTCCGCAGCCTCGAGGAATTGAGCGAGTTAAGACACAAAGTATTAGTCTGTTTGTTTAAATGGTCTTATGTCTCAATAAATGACTGTTAGTGGAACCACAAACGTTTCACTCAAACTTCACCCACTGAACCAAGGAAAGAGCCCACTCCTCCGTCCGCAAAGTGTTGCTACCTTCCCGCCATCCCTGACAAAATAATGACTTATGCTCCCCACTGTCACTGACGCTCAGTACCTAGAGTGACTAAACCCCTACCCGCTACCCTATAATAAGCAGTTTACTTACTTTTTCCATCTGTTTCATTTACATTTGATTGTCCCTTGTACTTTATGGTACGAGGCGTGTTTTTTAAGTAAGTACCGTTTTGAAATTTAAAAAAGACGTGATAAGATATCTCTATAATTTTATCTTTACATGAAAGCCTGTACCTTAATCTACTTTTCTACATAATTTCCGTCAATATTGAGGCACTTGTCATAACGTTGTACTAGTTTTTGGATACCCTCCTCATAGAAGTCTGCCACATGGCTTGTTAACCACTGCATCACCACTGGTTTGACTTCGTCATCGTCTTGAAGACGCTGACCGCCCAGGTGTTCCTTCAAGTGCAGGAACAGATGGTAGTCACTGGGCGCAAGATCGGGGCTGTACGGAGGATGACCTAGAGGTTCCTATCGAAAAGATATGATGAGATCTTTGGTCTGATTCGCCAAATGCGGACGGGCATTGTCTTGCAGCAAATTGATGCCCTTGCTCAACTTCCATGGACTGTTGCTTTGATTCTGGTGTGACGTAGGCCACCCATGTTTCATCGCCCGTAACAATTTGGCGTAAGAAATCATCACCGTCGTTGTGTTACCGCTCAAGGAAAGTCAATTCACTGTCTAAACGTTTGGTTTTGTGCACATCCGTCATCATTTTCTTTACCCAACGTGCGCACAATTTTCGGTAATTCAAGTGCTCGGTTTTTTATAACACTACGAGAAACATTAGGAAAGTCATCCCGCAAGAAAGAAATCGTAAAGCGTCTGATTTCTCTCACCTTATTGTCCACTTCCTGCACCAAACTTTCATTAATGACCGAAGGACGCCCACTCCGTTGTTCATCATGCACATTTGTGCGGCCATCTTTAAATGCTCTCACTTTCTTTCTTACCATTCCATCACCTATAATATTTTATCTGTAAACTGCACAGATCTCACGATGAATATCTATCGCTTTTAGGCCTTTAGCACTAAGGAATCTTATAACAGCCCGTACTTCACAATCAGCGGGACTCAAGATTATAGGAGGCATCTTAAACACTCAGTACACAACGTAAACAAGGAAGAATCAGACTGTAACGGCGTCAGTGCTTAGATTAAGGTACAGGCTTTCTTGTAAAAATAAAGTTATTGAGATATCTTAACATGTCTTTTTTAATTTCAAAACGTTACTTACTTAAAAAACACGCCTCGTATAATGCGCACACGAGGCAAATACAGTAGTACAAGGTGAGGCACTAAAAATCCGGCACCAGGTACTAGAATGCTCATAATTTCCTGTCAGATGTCCAGTTTGGTCTTAGAAGTGGATTAACAACTGAAAATGCTAATTCTCCTATCTCTGTGAAGCACTGTAGGGATTAAACAATAGGTTTTGAACGCTAACCATATTTTTTGATTTAAATAAGGCGTTTGATAGTGTTGATAACAAAATATTGCTCCATAAGTTGGACCACTACGGAATACGAGGAGTAGCTCACAATTGGTTCACCTCTTACTTTAAGAACAGACAGCAGAAAGTCATTCTCCAGTACTGAGAATGACCATGATGTGAGATCCGAGTGGGGCGTAGTAAAGTGCGGGGTGCCTCTGGGATCACTGCTGGACCATTGCTGTTCCTTATTTATATAAATGATATGTCTTCTTGTGTCACAGGCGATTCTAAAATAATTGTGATTGCTGATGACACTAGCTTGGTATTGAAGAATGTGTGCAGCAATGACAGCATTTCAGATAGTTCATGTCTTGTAGAAAATAAACTAACGCTATATCGCAAAATCATACTAAGACTCTGTTTTTACAGTTTCTAATACACAATTCAACAAAATTTGACGCTTTAATTACGCAGAATGGGCATATGGTTAATGAGACAGACCCATTCAAATTTCTAGGTGTTCAGATAGACAGTAAACTGTCGTGGAAAGCCCTTGTTTAGGAACTTGTTCAAAGACTTAATTCTGCCATTTTTACTATTAGAACAATACCTCAAGTAAGTGATAGTTCTACGCGAAAAGTAGTCTACTTTGCTTATTTTTATTCGCTTATGACGTATGGTATTACATTCTGGGGTAACTCTTCCCATTGTCAAAGGGTGTTATGGCTCAGAAAGGAGCGGTTTGGGAAATAAGTGGTGTAAGTTCGCGAAACTCTTGTCGACCCCTGTTCAATAGTCTGAGTATTCTGACGCTGGCCTCTCAATATATTCTTTGCCGTCGTTGTTTGTTAACAAAATCAGCTTGTTCCCAAGAATTAGCAGCTTTCATCCAGTTAATGCTAGGCAGAAATCCAGTCTACATTTGGATCGCACTTCCTTGGCTCTTGCGCAGAAAGGTGTGCTTTATTCTGCTGCATCCATTTTCAATAAACTATCACAAGAATTCAAAAATCTTACTAGTAATCCACGGCCTTCAAATCTAAACTGAAAAGTTGCCACATGGGTCATTCCCTCTAGTCTGTCGAGGGGTTCCTTGAAAAATTAAGCTGATTCCCGTGTTACATAGTTCCTTGCGTTTACGTACACTTATTGCTCGACTTCTTATTATTATTCATAAACAGTTTATACTAACTGTTATCACTTTTCTGTGGTAATTTCATGCACTGACAAGTTCCATGACCATAGAAATTTTCTCCTCAAGTTGATCCTACGGAACTAGACGTGTAAAATAAAAAAAATATATGTAATACTCAAAATAACTATTAATACAAACTGAAACAAAATGAACGTTCCCTTTTATTTGTATCATAATTTGTTGCGTCCAAGATCGCTTAAGATTACAGCTCACATTATAGGTTTCAGCACTTGGCTGCCATCTTCAGATGTGAATAATTTGCTAACAGCTTCGTCAAGATGTATAATATTTCCAGTTACGCATTCTGAATATCATGAAGGCTTATGAAACATACACATGGAAATCAGCGGAGCAGTTATAAGGCTTTTACTTTTTAAGTCACGACAGGTTCTCTTGTTTGTTTCCGGTAATCACATGGTTCAAATGGCTCTGAGCACTATGGGACTTAACATCTATGGTCATCAGTCCCCTAGAACTTAGAACTACTTAAACCTAACTAACCTAGGGACATCACACAACACCCAGTCATCACGAGGCAGAGAAAATCCCTGACCCCGCCGGGAATCACGCCTGATGATGAGCATTTGTTAGTCTTAATACATAAAAGCCTCTCAACCGTAGCGGTGATTTTCATATCTGTTACGATGCTTATTGCTGTCTGAAGTGGTTTACCTGGTAGTGAAATTGAAGTAGATGCTTCCCGTGAGTTGTTAGGGATAGAGGTTACAGCTGACAGTCGGAATAAATTAATAATTGTTTCCTTTTACTGCCCCTCCCCCCCTCCCCCCCTCCCCCCCTCCCCCCCCTCCACCCTCCTCCTCGACTCAGATGATAAAGTTGCTGAACAGTTTAAAGAAAGCTCTAATCTTATTTCAAATAGGTACCCGAATCATACAATTATAGTTGATGGTGACTTAGATCTACCCTTGACATGTTGGTGAAAATAAATATTTAATGCCAGCTGTAGGCACAATACGTCGTCCGAAATTGTACTGAATGCTTTCTCAGAAAATTATTTTGTGCACTTAGTTCAGGAGCTCATACGAAGAGTAAATGGTTACGAAAACATACGTGACCTCTTAGCAATAAATAATCCTTAGCAAATAGGGAGCATCATGATGGATACAGGATTTAGTGACCACAAGGTTGTTGTAGCGAGACCAAATAAATGCAAAGTACATCTATTTAAAAAAGCAGTTAAAAATTCGCTTGACGTCTTTCTAACAGACAGTCTCCAATCCTTCCGAGCTGACTATGTATGGTCACTCCAGGATGTGACTCAAAGAAATAGTATCGACAGCAGTTGAGAGATATATACCAGGTAAATCAATAATGGTACACAAAACAAGTCAGAATACTGTCACAGAAACAACGTAAGAAGTACGCCAAATTTAAAAGACCGCTAAGTCCCCAAGATTGGCGAAGTTTTACAGAAGCTCGAAATCTAGCACGAACTTCAGTGCGAGATGCTTTCAGTAGCTTCTATAAGGGAATTCTTTCTCGAAATCTGGCACGAAACGCAAAGACATTCTGGTCATATGTAAGGCACACCAGAGGCAACAAACACCTCCACTGCGCGATAACAATGGTAATGTCATCGATGACAGTACCACTAAAGCAGAGTTAGTAATACGATTTTTCGATACTCCTTCACCAAATAAGACGAAGCAAATACTCCAGAATTCGAATCAGAATAATTCCCAACATGAGTAACTTAGAAGTAGATGTCCTCGGTGTAGAGAAGCAGCGCCGGCCGCTGTGGCCGAGTGGTTCTAGGCGCTTCAGTCCGGAACCGCGCTGTTGCTACGGTTGCAGGTTCGAATCCTGCCTCGGGCATGGATCTGTGTGATGTCCTTAGGTTAGTTAGGTTTAAGTAGTTCTAAGTCTAGGTGACTGGTGACCTCAGATGTTAAGTCCCATAGCGCTCAGAGCCATTTGAACCATTTGAAGAGAAGCAGCTTAAATTACTTAATAAAGGCAAGACCTTTGGTCCACATTGTATATCAGTCAGATTACTTTTTAAGTATGCTGATTCAATCAGCTTCAATCTTAACAATCATATAGAACTGCTCGCTCGACGAAAAAATACTCAAGAAATGAAATAGGAGTAATTCGCTGAATTAGAGACCATACCACTAAGGTCGATTTGCAGTAGGATTCTGGAATACTGTGTTCGAACATTATGAATTACCTCAAAGAAACCCATTTATTGACAATTAGTCAGCACGGATTCAGAAAATATCGTTCTTGTGAAACACAATTAGTTCTTGATTCTCACGAAGAAATGTGTGCTATCGACAGGGAATGTCAAATTGGTTCCATATTTTTAAATTTCCAGAAGGCTTTTGACTCCGTTCGTTACAAGAGACTTCTAATCATATTGCCTATGGAGTATCGCCTCAGTTGCGCGACTGGATTCTTGAGTTCGTGTCATTAATATTACAGTTCATAGTTACTGACGGAAAGACGTCGAGTAAAAAAGTAATACCTGACGTTCCCCAAGGAAGTGTTGTAGGTCCTCTGCTATTTCTGATCCACACAAACAACATAGGAGACTACCTGAGCAGCCGTCTTAGATTTTTTGCATCTTTCACCATCTTGTAAAGTTACCAGATGACCAAAACCAATTGCAAAATGATTTAGGTGCGGCAAGTGGCAATTGACTCTAAATAATGAAAAGTTTGAAGTCATCCACATGAGTACTAAAAGAAAACGGCTAAAGTTCGATTACACGATAAATCACACAAATGTAAAGCCTGTAAATTCAACTAAATAGTTAGCGATTACAGCTACGAATAACTTAATTTGGAACGATCACATAGATAATGTTGCGGGGAAAGCGAACCAAAGACTGCGAATTATTGGCAGAAGACTTAAAAGTGCAACAGGTCTACTAATGAGATTGCATACACCAGACTTGTCCGACCTATTATGGAGTATTGCTGTGCGGTGTGGGATCCAAATTAGAAGGCACTGACGGAGGACATCGAGAAAGTTCAAAGAAGGGCAGCTCGCCTTGTATCATCGCGAAATGGGGAGAGAGGGCGATGGATACGATACACGAACTGGGATGGCAACTATTAAAACAAAGACATTTTTCGATGCGGTAGGAACTTGTCATGAAATTTCAGTCACTGTCTTTCTCCTACGATTGCGAAAGTATTTTCTTGGAGCCTAGCTACACAGTGAGAAGTGATCGTCATAACAAAATAAGAGAAATCAGAGCTCGCACAGAAAGATTTAAGTGCTCGTTTTTATCGCGCTCCTTCCGAGAGTGGAACGGTAGGGAGGCAGCCTGAAGGTGGTTCGATGAGCCCTCTGCCAGCACTTAACTGTGAACTGCAGAATATTCATGTAGATGTTCAGTTGTGGATTTTGGCCCCCCCCCCCCCCCCCCCCTCAACAGGATTGTTTGCTTATAAATTTGTCAGTGAATACATCACATCGTCACATGTTAAAAGAGACTGTATGTGTATGGTTTCCAAAGCGTAATTTGACTGCATTCCCAGAAGATAGGCGACAAAGTAATACGGATCGTTGTTCATGCTGCTACACTGTCGGACGGGCAACAGTGGTGGTTTCAGTGGTCTGCTACAGTCATCAACTGTGCAGCGTTTCATCATTTTTTAGTTTTCCGTGTGCAGGGTTGTCGTCTGGTCTCTATTACATAAAGCCTTACTCGCCTTATGTCGTATTCGTACCAACTATCCAACCTAGGAAGTGGAAGCGAAGGTTAGTTGTTATTCTATTTCTTATCTCGAGGGCATCTAATTTTCATCGTTTTTAATTTTTTAAAATTTGCTCTATTGAATGCTATGAAGAAAGGCAGATAAGTTTCGTAAAACCCTTGAGTGATATTCAACCTATTTCAGGGTTCCGCGAAACACAGTATTAAAAACATTAGTGTAGAAGCCTCCCCGTGGGTTTGCCGAACCATACGCGAACAGAGATGGCAGTGTAAACTGAGATATAGTCATCCTTTTCTCAGGGAACTGCTTCCGCAGTCCAGGGTGTACTAGGCCAGCTGAAATAGACGTATAATACGTAGGATAATTCTTCTCTCGAAAATAAGAAAACACCAAAGGCATATACCGAAGAACAATTAAAAATTAACATTTTGTAACGCTCCAATTATGTAAGTTTTTTAATAGCGAGCTAAATTATTAATTACAAATGTAAATGAGAGGATAATGAATCTTAAACTGTTGCTGAACGATGAGAGAAGTGGGAAAAATCCTTTTATTAAGAATTAACAAAAAATCATGTACACTGCAAAGTACGTCCATCTTCGCGTTCCCGAGAATGCAGTACCCAGGAAACGTGTGAAAGCACTGGAGGAGGGGAAGAGACACGGCACCAACAACCAGCGGTTGTTTTCTACTGAGGAAGATAAGAATATGGCGCTGTAATGCAGTCAGAGCTATTTCACATATGGTGGTGTGCATAAGACACAGCGCCGGCCAGAGTGGCCGAGCGGTTCTAGGCGCTACAGTCTGGAACCGCGCGACCGCTACGGTCGCGGGTTCGAATCCGGCCTCGGGCATGGCTGTGTGTGATGTCCTTAGGTTAGTTAGGTTTAAGTAGTTCTAAGTTCTAGGGGACTGATGACCTCTGAAGTTAAGTCCCATAGTGCTCAGAGCCATTTGAACCATAAGACACAGCACGCTTCAGATCAAGAGAAAGGTTTGTTAACAAACCAACAGGACATTTTTGAAACATAAACTTCTTTCCACAAAAATTAATACAAGATTCTCCCAGTCTTCTATTAGGCGTGCACCTGGAAAACAACGAAGTGAACCACAATAACGGGACGTAGAGACTAATCCAACGAAGTTTCCCAAGGAAGTAGAGTGACTTATATGAAGCTGGCCGAAGGTGCTTCTCGGGGACGATGTTGGAGGAGTCGCAAGTCCCGCTGCGACGGCCTCTACCAGGCTCTGATAAAGAGTTAGGGTCAGCCGGCACACGAGTTGGCCCAGAGCGTCGTCGGAGAACTGCTGGTGGAACCGAGCCACTGTAAATAGCCGGTGCGCGGAGGTACACTTGTGGATCTATTTCCGCGAACGTGACTCGGCGGAGGGAAGTAGACCCCGGCGAGATGGACATCTGGTGGCGCTTGCCCCAGCCTGTAATGATTTCGAAATAACTGTCGTCGATGGTCGAAGTCCTGGGGGGGCGACGCCTTGTAGGTGTGCACGTTTGCGATGCTTCTCCGTCCGAAGGGTAGCCGATGCTGCAGGCGTATTGCTGGTAAATGACACTCAGCGTACTGTTTTCGTTCTGGACTAACGATTTATAATTGCGCCAAGACCGTGGTAGTTATCAATAATGTTTTTAAAGACTGACAGGTAGTTAGCTCTACGTGACGCAGTGCCTGTAGCATTATTGATGATTATGTTGTGTTTTACATCAACGATCGTTGATTTGTTTTCCTAATTAACTGATTTAGAAGTGGTTATTTATTTTTAGTAGCTTTGCGCCGAGTGCACTTTTTAAATCACTGCTTTAAGCTAACAAACGTTTATTCTTTGGTTTAAAAGTTTGTTGCCAACTGTGTTGTTAACGGCGCCTGTAGCGACTGAACATTTTTGTATGCAGTCAGATGCTAAACCTACAGCAGCAGTTATGATTTTTATGCTGGTTACTTAATTTTTCCAGGAGATTTTTACTTTTCCTGTTACTGCGGTGGTTCACCAGAGTAAAATTGTAAAACTATATTAGTACTGAACTTTAGCGCTCGGAGAAGGAGGCAATCTTGAATAACATTTAAATGACCTCGATCCTCATTTTAAGAAAGACAGGTGCCACAATTTTTAAAGATGTGACGCAAAAACAACATTGGTAGAAGGCAGTGATTCAGGGCATCATGCTCCGACTACGAACCATATGGTGAGCATGGGAATGCTAAGCCCATAACAATATAAACTGTGGAGCTGTCTGTAGTCTTTAATAGATGTCTTTCCTCAGTGAAGCTGCTCTACTCATTTTAACTACTTTGCCTTCATTGCGGCTTCTCATTAAGCACTGTTTCATTACTTCATTTCTGATGGATGAATATGAGAACTGAAATGACTTTTTTTTCGTTTTACGATGGTCAGACAGCTACCCTCGTACCGATAGGACAAAACAAACAAGTATAGGGAAGTACTGCATTTCACAAAATGTAGGTCATGTTTTTAGAAAATCTTTAATTGCGTCATTAAGGATACAGATAATAAAAGTACTGTACCATCTACGTTATTTCGTGTGGATCAAAAGGGGTTTCAAGAATTTATTCTCACTTTCATGTGTTGTTGGAATTATAGCAGGGCCCCGGTAATTCGAGCCCCGGTATGTCGTGAGAGAGCAGAATGGGACGCTCCGCGGAACTCACGGACTTCGAAAGTGGTCAGGTGATTGGGTGTCACTCGTGTCATACGTCTATACACGAGATTACCACTAACCTAAACATCCCTAGGTCCACTGTTTTCGATGTGATAATGAGGTGGAAACGTGAAGGGACATGTACAGCGTACAGGCCGAGCTCGTCTGTCGACTGACAGAGAAAGTCGACAGTCGAAGAGAGTCGTAATGTGTAATAGGCAGACATCTATCCAGACCATCACACAGGAATTCAAAACTGCATCAGGATCCAGTGCAAGTACTATGACAGTTAAGCGGCAGGTGAGAAATCTTGGATTTCAGGGTCGATCTACTGCTCATAAGCCACACATCACGCCGGTAAATGTCAAATGATGACTCGCTTGGTGTAAGGAGCGTAAACATTGGACGACTGAACAGTGGAAAAATATTGTGTGGAGTGACGAATCACGGTACACAATGTGGCGATATGATGGCAGGGTGTGGGTATGGCGAATGCCTGGTGAATGTCATCTGCCAGCGTGTGCAGTGCCAACGTTAAAATTAGGAGGCGGTGGTGTTATGGTGTGGTAGTGTTTTTCATGGAGGGGGCTTGCACCCCTTGTTGTTTTGCTTGGCACTATCACAGCACAGACCTATATTAATGTTTTAAGTACCTTCTTGCTTCCCACTGTTGAAGAGCAATTCGGGGATGGCGACTGCATCTTTCAAAACGATCGAGCACCTGTTCATAATGCACGGCCTGTGGCGGAGTGATTACACGACAATAACATCCCTGTAATGGACTGGCCTGCACAGAATGCTGACCTGAATCCTATAGGACACCTTTGGGATGTTTTGGGACGCCGGCTTCATGTCAGTCCTCACCGACTGACAGCGATACTTCTCCTTAGTGCAGCACTCCGTGAAGAATGGGCTGCCATTCTCCAAGAAACCTTGCAACACCTGATTGAACGTATAACTGCGAGAGTGGAAGCTGTCGTCAAGGCTAAGGGTTGACCAATACAATATTGAATTCCAGGATTACCGATGGAGAGCGCCACGAACTTCTAAGTTATTTTCAGCCAGATGTCTGGATACTTTTGATCACATAGTGTGCGTTGTTCGCTTGTACGTCTTTCGCACTTTCTAATGTGTTACATCCTCAACTTTCTTTCAGTTTTCCATGTACAATACAGATGAAACTGTCCCATTCAAGGTTTCCGTTCATAATGTACAGAAATAACCTTGACCTCAGACTGCTAATGCATTTCTATTACAGATACCTAGGTACCATTAGATTTAGAGGAGTGTACTTGCTATTTCTTTGTCGACCCCTAACTGATTGGGACCGTCTGAAAATCAGTTGTGCAGTGGATACTATCCTTATTGTTATCCCTGTTGTTGTGTTTACTCAGCAACAGTGGTCATTACAATACAGTAAGCCTAAGTAACAATACATATACATTTTACAACATCGGCTGACCATTGTTATATGCACTGTAATTCGTTGTGTAGCAACATCTGTACTGTAGTGAGCCCATTTGTTTCATGTCAATTTTACGTGTTGTATGTATATAAATTAAACTGCTCAAATGTAACTGTGTGTTTCTTAATGTTTTAATTCTAACATTACAACGAGTGGTAGGAGTAAGAGAATGTGAACCTGGAAGCTCTAAAAAGACTATACGAAGGAGAAAAATTAAAAAAAAATCTTGTTGCTGATTATGGTTAGATTAAGTGATAATAGACGTTGGCGTACAAACAGAGACAAAATTGAGATGTTTTCATCAAAGCGTTCTGTTTCGTCATTTGAATGGAAGTCAAAGAAGAAATCTGAGCACAAAAAAACGAGTTTTTTTTTAAAATAATTTAAAGGAAGGTGAGGACGATTTTACTGCAAGTTCAGGATGAATGGATAGGTGGAAGAAGCGATAGGGCGTAATGTAGCCTGAAATTTGCGGTGAAAAACTTTCTGCGGATTCTCAAACTGTTACACAGTTACATTTGTCCTCCAAAAATCTGCTTGGATGGACAAAAATATCTTTAAGAAGTCGTTTTTCGAAAATTTTGTTCCAGAGACCAAAAGGTACCTAAAGAAAAAGTGCTTATCTTCTAAAGCAGTCTTAACGCTAGACAACGCTGGTACACAGTCTGATGGGGAAGAATTACAATGTGACATTCGCACGTTGTTCTTACCCCCTAACTTGACGAGTTTAAAACAGCCTACGGATCGAGGCATTTTACAATGATTGAAGAAAAGGTATCGTCGTCGTTTGCTTCAGACGCTTCTACAAACAACAGAAGGTGAAGGAACCATCAAAGAACTTCTAAAAAAAATTTTGATATAAGACTTAGTTTACTGGATAGCCTATTACTGGTCTGAAACAAAGGCGGGGACACAAAAAAAGTCTTGGAACCAAGTTTTACAGAATTATACGGATACGTACAGTACAGATGAAGATGACCTACCGTTGGCAGGACTGACGAAATAGCTTGCTGGATATGAAAATGCGAATGCAAGTGATGTTTCAGAATGGATGAACAGTTAGAAGGGAAAGATCTTGCAGTTGCTTCTAGTTAATGAACCAGCTGAAGACAGTGACGTCGAGGAATTGCCTGAAGAGGAAACTACCCCAACTGACACCATGCTTCTTAGAAGATGGGACGACATTGTTGCTAGAAAATGGGTTCTATTTATAAAAAACGGACTATGGACAATTTCTTTTAAATGTAACTTATATTTTTGCAACTTGGAAATGTGTGCCCATATATGTACATATAACACAGGTATGTAGAATATTGTTTTTCATTTATTTTTTAATCATTATTGCGCACATGAAACATTTATTCATGATTGACCCACTGAATTAATGATATTTCCGTATTATCCGAGTTTTTTGTAATTCGATGTAGGCCCAGCCCCAATTAGCTCGAATTACCGGGGCTCTGCTGTATATGATTTTCCATACCTATGTGTGTTGTTATTTTGCGTCTCGTTCCCTTCAGCCATCTCTTCATTTTCGTTAGCTACCTGAGTCTTTAAACATTCAAACTCCAATTTTTAAAAGAGTTTCAAACGTCTGATTACTTTATAAACCGGTTACCGTGTTACGTATTTGATTTTAAGCAAGCAACCGAGAAAAAGTTCATAAAAGGTTTGATATTATGTTTAAAGTTTATCGAAGTCACTACGTGTATCATTATGAAACACTGAATGAAATTAATATGGGTAATTTGCGCTCCCTTTTCAGCTAAAGCAGTTTCTTCATGCATTTCAATGTTTATGACGCGGCCCCTCCCGCCGGAGGTTCGAGTCCTCCCTCGGGCATGGGTACAGACAGAACCTCAGAATGGCCGAGATGTTACGGACAGGTGCGGAGTACAACCGCAGAGCTGTGATTATAGAAAGTCCTCGCGCTGGGCGTTCGGGTACACGATATCAACTGTTTACGACATTGTGGCCAATTATAATGCTTCAGAGGAGTCTGGGGAGGAAACCTCATTAGACGAAACGCGCGTCACGAACTGCGGCAGTCACCGAAAACGCTCAGCTGCTGATTTCGGAGGACACGGGGCAATCTCTGAGGAAGTTGGCATCATTATTGAATGTCAGCGAGCCAACACTGCGTCGGATGGCAGAGAAGGAGTTCATACGAGCCAGTTAGTCCAAAACTGCCTCACGGATAACGTTAACGTGTTCTGGTCAAAGGAGTTCCGCCACCCGAATAGCCCGGATTTGAACCCTCGACTACTAAGTTTGGACCGTAGTCGGAAGAGTTTCCGATAAGACGTGGAACTCTAATGTAGCATCCCTACGCACCGCTATCGAAGCAGCATTCGTCAATATGGACAGCGCTATTTTAAAGAGTGCGCGTGATCGCTTCGGGAACAGATTGGAGGCGGCCGTTGCTGGTGAAGGGTGTTACATCGAGTCATGTTAGTCTTGAAAGATACCAATACTTATGTGTAAAAGGATTTTCATTTTCATCTGCATTTTGTTTTAATAAATTTGCTTTTTAAAAAAAGTTTCATTTTGTCTGGTTTTAAGCGCCGCACCCTGTAGCTCCTCCTTCTCCATCTGAAATTCAAACGAGCGCCATCACATCATTCACGGTGTTTGTTTACGTTAAATGATAACATAATACATCTCTGTTTATATACATAACACACGTGTGTTGTGTTACCATCTAATGTAAACAAACACTGTGAATGAGGGCTGCCTGTCTGTGAATGTCTGTGTGGGTAAGGAGACACTGTGAATTGGGAATACGAGAAGACGACGGCAGAGAAAGAAGGAAAGAATATTTGGATTAAACGTCAGTTGGTTACAATGTCGTATCTGCAATGTTGGACGGGGATTTGAATGCGGTTCACTCGAATGCGAATCTAGTGTCTTTCCACTGCGCTACCTTGCTCGGTGCAGAGAAAGAGCGACCGAACGACACACACACACACACACACACACACACACACACACACACACACATATATATATATATATATATATATATATATATATATATATATATATATATATATATATATACCCTCCTAGTGATGCCGCATTATTGTAATATTGTGTCACATCACTAACAACTTTAATCTTGCTACAGTTAAGAGTTAAGAGTTCCCATACGGGCACAGACTATATATATATATATATATATTCTGTGTCCGTATGGCTTAAGGGAACTCTTAACTGTAGCAAGATTAAAGTTGTTAGTGATGTGACACATTATTACAATAATGCGGCATCACTAGGAGGGTATAAAGCTATTGATAATATTGCTATTAGTACGAAGGAGTAGGTGAATTTCCCTATACGTTTAGTAATGCCGATTGTCGCTTAAATCTGAATACCACACTTATTAAAGAAGCAATTGCCAGTTTTGGCGTTTTAGGCTACGTTCCACTACATTTGTCAGAAGTGGTCGATTCCGCTCACAAGTACTCATTATTAAAATTTTTATCAGAACATCTGATTTTTCAGATTTATTAAACTGTTACGTTGTGAATAGCTGCCATCTCTGTAACGTCCATAAACTGCAAAGCTTCTCGAATTTCACGTAGATGTTATCCCCCGTTAAAGTTCATCCAAATACTTTCAAATCCTCGTTCTCTCCGACGAAAGTTCTTCAGGGGAACGCCTCTACCCACTCTTCAGTTCTCGTTCCTCTAGTCTGTCCTTTTTTCTGTACATCCTCGTGTACAGCAGGTAACAGGTAGCTGCAGGTATTAGTCACCAAACAGATCTACAGCACCACCATTATGAGCCGAGAAGAAAACAATATAACCCCAGCAAGGGATTCTATCAAGTGGACTTCACGTATCGCAACATCGACATACGTCTGTAATGTCTTTTCACCAACACCGTATTACTGTTTCTTTTGCCTTACTGACCGTAATAAAACCGCAAACCCTCACGTACTTGTATTACACCTTACTGTCCCTCCTTCTACCATCAACCGTCTCATTTTCCGTTTCACAACATAGATTATAATGGTGCTATCTGAGGATAGCACTTGATATATTCATTTACAATAAATTATTACAGCGTAAAAATTTCAGAGTAAAGCATTTTTACTGAAAACTCTTTACATAACGAAATACTTTCGTAAATAAATTACATTTGTATGCACAAAAATGAAAATAATTTATACTTGGAACAAAAAAAATTTGTTAATTAACACCACCACAAGTTACTCGTTATAGATAATCGGAGGTAGACAAAATGTTCCGTCACGAGGTATGGGCCGTTTGCAACAGCGCAAGATACGAGTATACAGACAGCCTTCTGCAAGGCCACATCACTGTGCACAGTATACATCAGACATGTATGTCTTCCCCGCCGTTATACGTCACTGTAAATGCACTAGAGACTTAAGTATTCTGTTTTACAGTACGGTGATTTCTTCAAAGTCCATAAGGCAAGGTCGCCTGTTGGGGCCTGCACTGTCATTCGCTCTCTTCCAGTTGCTACCGACGATGTCAGCATGAGAACTTTCAAAGAACATCGGCGTTTCCGCGCTACTTGTTCCCAGTCACTGGGTTGTAGAGGCAGTGTCTTTATAGCAGAATAGCTTTCTCAGGCAGTTTGCAGAGGTTCTATCAGGAGAGAGCATGCCTGTTCCCGTACGCATCATTTACAACGCCTTCAATGTTTGTTGCGTCAACTAGAGCGAGAAAAATAACGCTGCAGCGTTGCACAGGTGATGCAGAAAAGGTCCTTGATTTCCGATGGCTGGTGCACATGATTTAAGTTGATAATCCTCTCTTATAATTTTCAGCATTTGAAAGATATAGAGATATGTATCTGCAATTAGACGTGTATGTGCTACGATACAGGTGTTGCCTTTGTTGTTGGTGGTTGTTGTTTGGTCTTCAGACCGTAGACCGGTTTGATCCAGCTCTCCAAGTCAGTCTGTCCTGTGTAATAAGTCTACATATCTACTGCAACCAATATACATTTCAACTTTCTTATTGTCGTATTCGATCGTTGGTCTCCTCTTCAATTGTTTCACCTCCTCCCCCCCCCTCCCCCAAACTTCCTTCCATTACCAAAATCTCTGAAAGTGCGTGCTATGTGTAAACAATGCGTAGGCTGGCCGCTCCCACACAATGTAGTGGAATTTGCTTTTAAGCCGAACATGGGGTCGTTCCCCTTTTCATTCGGGACCACGCTCTCCGCTACGGGCGGTCATCTGCCGACATGGGCTGGGTTGTCCTCTGAAGGGCCTGGCGTCCCGTTGTGCGGCGTCTCTCCCGAACTAAAAGCCTCTGTCACCATCATGTCTGGAATGTATGTGTGCACGCCAGCCTTGAGTGTTTCACACACGGTGCGCTCACTTGTCAATTGCATATCGTTTACATGAATTTATACAACATTGACTTTATCTTATCGAGTTTGGGTTCGAATGAAGCGTCTTGATGTGCGGAACATGATTGTGATGTCGGAATATGTAAGCAGTGAAGGTCAGGAGACCACGATGTCTTACATACCTCCCTCCTTCTGACAAAATTTTTGTCTGGGGTTTGTCAATGCCGAGGAAAACATTGACAAAGTCAGGCAAAAATTGTTCTTTTAGATTTTCCAATAAACTTTTCTCAGCTATTCTTAACAATTTTTCCTAATGATTTATTTATAGCTATTGTTTCTATTTTTTAATTTTACAATTTATGTTTTGTTGTTAGGCAAATATAGGCTTTACAGATGTTGTTATTCTTTGTCGTTGCCAGTACGTGCCACTGTTTTTCTTTTTCATTTCCAAAATTTTTTTTTACAATATTAACTTTTCTTAACTCGTAAGTGTACAGTGTATCATGTTTTTGTGTGGTTATATCTTTTCTTTAGTTAAGCTTGCGTAAATGTTCGCAAAAGCTCTGTTGTGTTATTTTGTTTTATTTATTTAGGCTTTATCTTTTTCTTTATGTGTCATTGTTTTTTTTTTGTAAGAATGAAGAAGCGTTTCCTCTTAATTATATCCTCGGTATTAATATTATTACCCCAAAAAGGTGTTTTTGAACGTTACTTAAAGAAGAAAAATCCTGCACAAATCCTTTTCTAATTTTACATATAAAAGAAATAAATAGACTTTCCATGAGTTTATGAGATTATATAACTATACTAACTAAGTTTCTTTACAAAAGGTTTTAGGTATCTATAAATTGTGGATTTTATATACATAATAAAAATAATGGAGTGGTACTTTTAACCGATGATGATGACTGTGGTTTACTGCATAAACAGTGATGTCTTGGTACTCCTTTGCTGTCACACCTGGGACGGTATGGCAGTTCGATGATTGTAGTTGACTATCGACGTTCGACACCCAATATTGTGCTGTGACGCCTTGGTACGTCACACTTGGTTCGTAATGATGATTTGATGATGTGGTAGGGAGAATACTGTTCATTTTGCTGAATCTATTTCTAGATAATGTTGGTTGGTACTACTTAATATTCCGTTTGCCGTTCGCTTGTATTTGTTTGACGATTAAAGGTTTATTTTTGGAGAGGTGGTTGCAGTAGTTGCTATGCCTCAAAGTTCATGGAAAGACGTTTGTAGCAATTTACTATGTAGGTTAGGAGAGAAAGGTATCTTGCTGTCTTCTGCCCTTCTTCATCTTGCATCTTCCGTTCTTCTCTTCTTTCTTGCATTCTTCTGTTCTTCTTGGGCAAGGAATATGTGAATTTTGGTGTAGGAGTGATTTAGGATTTGTAGGATCTGACTGCCTTTCCAACTGTTACTTGATGAGTTTGTAGATCTCAGTAATTTTTTGTACCTTCATTGTCGTCTCGTCGTGTTATGATTCTCCCCACGCTCTTCCGTTGTGTAGCAGTGTGGTGACATGAAATGTCCGTGCTGCGTGTTGTCCTCCTGAAGTCCAACCTGGTTGCAACCTGCATTTCCAGTGTGGCGTTGGTCTTCATGTTGTTGTTATTGCCCTAAGTGCTTTCTCAACATGCCTGTACCCTCTCCGTCGCTGTCTCGAAGCATCTGGTGTTAAGGGAGCTGGTGATTGGTGTTGGTGGCGATGTCCTTCTGACGCGTAGAAATACTTACAGTTTTTTTGTTTTACATGTATCTGATATTTACAATAAAACTCTGATTTTATATAATGCAAAAATTTTCTCATAGTGGTAAAAATTAATAGATAGATATGTTTCTTTATTCTAATGATGTCCTGCCACTTCTTCATTCTTTTAATTGTTGTGTACCATTTATTGTTTGTGTGCATGTTGTAGTGTACTTGATACTACAAGATATTGATAGTGTGTATTGTGTCTCTTTTTTCTTTTAATTAATGTGCTATTTTGTTGATCTATTAATTTATTTTTTGATTTAGTGGTTAGTATAAAATAGGCTGGACGTTAGTTTGTCTAACCTCTTCCGCATTTTTTCAATTCAATATTTACTTTTTGCGGTGTTCGGTGGCCTAACTTCTACATCTGATTTCTCTTCGCTGTGTTGTTCTTGTCTCTGTGGACCATAATTTCCTCGATAATTATTCGCGCCCTGGTCTCGCCAGTTACTGTTTCTAACATCGTGACCTTTTTCAAAGTACCCTTGATCGTTGGCATTTTGATTCCCAAATCCATATCCGCCACTGTATGAGTGTCCATTACCGTTCCCATTTCGGTACCAATTATTCTGGTTATCGTTTCTATGCCAATTATCACCATTGTGTCACTGTCCTTGTCTGTTGAATTGCCTAAAATATTGGTGTTAGGATTACGATTATTATTATTATTGGAATATTCGTTCCTAGTCTTGTCCTTTTGCTGTTCCCTTTCCTTTCTTTTTTCTTTCACCTCGTCTTCTTTAAACATAAATTCAAGTTCCCTTAAAACCTCTTTGAATTGTTCGGTATTTTCATTTTTTCCTACTGTTGCCTGTTCATACTTTACCGGTAATTTCATTCTACACAGACGTATCTGCTCTCCGTTACTATATGGTTTGTCTAGGCATTGATTCTTTTTGTCCATTGTATCAAAGAATTTTACCATGCTTTTCTCTCCTGAGTTTTCATATGGTGTCATCTGAAGTAACTCGTATTTAATTTTGTTTTGCGCCTCCTTGGACCAATATCTTTCAAGAAATGCTGTTCTGAACTGTAGGTAAGACGTACAGGTAGCCGCAATCTTTTGCATCATCTCTGCTACTGTCCCTGACATGTGTGCAAAAATGAAGTCAAGTTTGTGAGCTACGCTCCAGTGGTTTGGTAAGCCTACTTGAAACTGGTCGATGAATGTGCGTGCATGCAAGCTACCGCCTTCTTCCTTGAAATGTTGAAATTTTCTAACTGTAAGGAAGTGGTCTGTATCGTATCTACTCATAAATCCGGTCTGTGGCTGTTTCATGGACTCAAATAATCTGCCATTGCTTGTGTCGTTGTGTTTATTCTCTGGTAATCTACTGCCTATTCTCAATTTCCTGACTCACATCCGCGTCATATCGAATCAGTGGTGAACAAAAGTGTTGTTCGTGTGTTTCTACTCTCGTCGTTCGTGGTATTGTACCTGTGCTGCTATTATGTTGTGTCATTGGATTTACTGGTTCAGTTACCTGTCTTTCGATTGGTATCGGCTGAATGTATGTGTTCAGTTTTTCTGGGTACTGTGCCTGGTCCTATGGCATGTCATGTATTACTTTAATCGGGGTTTTCTGTTTCGATTTCTGCGCGAGTGTTACGTCTAGCCTTGGTTCTACTTGAACTTTCTTAGATGGCGCGTGTTCGTGTACTGAATTAATGCTTGACGCGTCAGTTGTTTCGCTACAGGTGTAATCGGTCTCGATCTTTTCTTCGATAGTTTGTATCAACTCTGTTCGAAGCTTTTCAAACTGATCTTTGTTTTTAAGTTCTATTTTATTAATCCGCTGATCATATTTTTTCAGCGCAACCTTTGCGACCTTGCTTTGAATTGCTTGTTCTTCCGAAATTTGTATTGCTGTTCGAGTGGCTTTTTTCGTAAAACGTTCCACCTTTTTGTCAACGTTTACGATGTCAAATTGGACCTTGTCCACGTCAGTGCGTAATTGCTGCTGACCTTGTGGTAGTATCTGAATTCTTTCTCTAGATTCTTTCGCGTCTTTGTTTATCTGAGTCATCTGACTATCAATTCTAACGATCCCTTCTTCCATCTGAATTTTGACCTGTTGGATCTGTGTCTTAATCTCTTGTCTCAAGTTCTGATTATCCTGTTCGATCTGTGTCTTAATAGCCTGATTATCCTGTTTCAATTCCTGATTATCCTGTTTCAATTCCTGATTATCCTGTTTCAATTCCTGATTATCCTGTTTCAATTCCTGATTATCCTGTTTCAATTCCTGATACTATTTTGTCATACTAGCGTTCATTTTTTGTATCATCTCCATGATGGCGTCCTGTCCTGTAACACTACCTTCTGCTGAACTATGTATTCTCGATCTACTGTTTTCTACTCGGTCAGTTACGTCGTTTACAGGGCTATGCTGTGGCGTTTCTAAGTTTGATAACTGCAATAACCCGTGCTGTCTGTGTTGAGGACTAGTTGCGTTTGTCATTGAACCATTACGTGGCGCAAATAACTCCGCATTCTGCCCTCTCTGTTGTGTATGTCTAGTGTTTGCGGGTACAGTTACGTCTGTTACGGAACCTTTTCGTGGCGCTCGTAACTCCGCAAAATTCTGTGTCTGCTGTTGGGGCATATTTAGAATGTGTACGATAGGTTCGACGTATTCTAAATGTTCCCCCTCTTCCTCACTGTCTACTTCTCTTTGAACGTTAGCTAACTGCCGGTTCATTGACTGTATTGACGCGTATTCTGTCCCCGAATATGCGGCTCGTTTCGCTTCTAATCTATGCCATTTCCTACGTGGGCTGTCTATTTCTGGCTCAGAATGTGCCCTACCTGGAATTTCATATTCTGGAAATTCGATGTTCTCATCCCTTCGATTCCCATCTGTCTGATCTGTCTCAATTTTATCCCAGTCTGAGCCTGCTGATTCTGCAGCTCCCCGACTGTCCCATTCTCTGGTTCACCGTCTGTCCTATTTTCAGGTTCACCTTCTGTCCTATTCTCAATAAGCTCTTTTACTTGCTGTCTATCTGGTTGATTCTCCCCCATCTTGTCTACTTGCTGTCTCTCACGTAACCTTTTGTCTTGTGCTCTCGTTAACATGGAAATTCTTTCAACACACCACAACCCTATCTACAAAACTGTACGACAACTTACCAGTTGGTTGAACCAAGAACAACAACAACAGTCTCTAATCTCTACCTGTGTGCTTGCAAAGGGAGAAAAATGTGATTTCTTAATTCTAATTTATGTGATGCTGCGTCACACTGCGTCTCTGCGTCACTCTGCGTCTGTGCCTATCACCTGAAAATTCTATGCCCTAACGGCTACACAAAAATAGTAAAAAAATGCAAAATTTTCCAACACAATAACACACGCCCTTTTCCCTACAATTCTGCTTTCTTCACTACCTGTATCTATTCTGATCCCAATCTTTGCAAATAGCTATTTAATACATGCAAGAAAGTTCTTCAAAGTGCTATTGCTGCGACCTGCCGTACCTAACCATTCTGACACTTTCCTAACCTGGTAGCTTACCTATTTTACCTATCCCGGCAGGGTCGCCATTTTCTGTGCGCTACGGATTAATCTGAGATGTACCCTTCACCCTGTGGCTCCTGCAAGATGCAATTTCCACCCTCACACTACTACAGAAGTCAGACAGACGCTCCTAACGTTCTGAAGATAAATGCCTGAAAAACTTTCAGCAATAAATATCTTCTGGAGTCAACTGCTGTAAGGGAATGACACAAAAATTCACAAAATTTCTTACATAACTAGTAGGATACTTGGTTACTGGAGTAGTGCTAGTTAGTGTAAAAAAAACAAGAAACTAACGAAAGTTATTATTTATTTTGCAAAAATTCTGAGAAATCACAATGACACTTTTAGTTATGAATTGAAATTTCGGAATGTGAAATTACCTTACAAGGATAGGATTCGCTCATGAAATTTCTACACAAAGTTTAAGGTGGTAGTTAACTTGGCAGAATGGCTGAGAGGCACGCCTACTCAACTTGAATAATTATCCTTTAGAATGTTGCTAGATACGGTTGAGGCTGTCGTGTGTGAAATGCAGTGAAGTGTACTGTTGTGGAGGAAATATGGGGCTCGCAACAGCTGTAGCGCACAATACCATAAGCTGCGATGACTGCTGTCTGCGTCGCTCACTGCTGACAAATAAGATAACTCTCGTTCTATCTGGATTGACCTTCGCCAATCAAACTCTCCCTATGCATTGATGAAGTCAAGGATTCCTATTCGCCCCTAGCCTAACTATTGGCGTGTACACCAGTCAGATAACCAGTCCACCGTGATGCCACTCAAAATTCGCTCGCAGGCGTTTAACTATAACTCTGACCATTCACACGGCAAAATAAGTGTGTCGGCCAACACAGTGAACAATGCTTAATCGCAAGGACTCAGTATGGAGTCGCCCTTTGATTTGCTCTCGACAGAGGTGGTCTCCCAGTGAAGTACTGAGGAGAGACTTGTTCCTCGCTCTTTCGGGTACCCGTACGAGCGCACACGCTCTCGTTACGTGTTCTCACTCCAAGAGCGACAACAGAATGGACCTCTCCATGCCAGACGCGAAGGGGTATATCTTTCGGTCTCTTCCATTATTCCTTCAGCTCAAGGCGTCAGAAATATCGTTTGCCAATCAGCATTGCTCTTCTAAAATGGGAGAATGATGTTTCGTTTAAAGCAACCAATCCGGAAGCTTGTAGCTTTGGCGTTTGGCGTTTGCTGTCTCCCTGTGAAAATCTCTGAAAGTGCGTGCTATGTGTAAACAATGTGTAGGCTGGCCGCTCCCACACAATGTAGCGGAATTTACTTTTAAGCCGAACATGGGGTCGTTCCCCTTTTCACTCGGGACCACACTCTCTGCTACGGGCGGTCATCTGCCGACATGGGCTGGGTTGTCCTCTGAAGGGCCTGGCGTCCCGTTGTGCAGCCTCTCTCCCGAACTAAAAGCCTCTGTCACCATCATGTCTGGAATGTATGTGTGCACGCCAGCCTTGAGTGTTTCAACCACGGTGCGCTCACTTGTCAATTGCATATCGTTTACATGAATTTATACAACATTGACTTTATCTTATCGAGTTTGGGTTCGAATGAAGCGTCTTGATGTGCGGAACATGATTGTGATGTCGGAATATGTAAGCAACGAAGGTCAGGAGACCATGACGTCTTACACCCTCTGTATTTTATCGTTGCTACGTTCAAAATTTCAAAATGTACTCCAGTCAGCAGTATCAAAAGCTTACTTTAATTCTACAAATTCTATAAAAGGTTTGCCTTTTTTATACTGTCTCCTAAGATAAGTCTTATGGTCAGAGCTGCCTCCAAACTAAGCATCCCTGAGGTTGGCTTCTGCCAGTTTTTCTATTCTCCTGTAGGAAATTCGTGTCAGTATTTTGGAACTGTGAATTATTAAGTTTATTTTTTTATAGTATACACATCTATCAGCATCTGCCTTTCTTTTTAAAAGTGGAATTCTTACATTTCTGAGAATATTTCGCCTGTCTCATATATTTTGTACACTATGTGGAGTAGTTTATTCACTCTCTCAAGGATCTCAATATTCTGAGGAAATATCGTTTACTTCAGAGCCCTCGTTCCCACTTAGTCATTCTCTTGTGTACCCCATGTGTATACTTCTTTTATCTTTAAGCTTTCCCTTCTTCGTACTGGTTTTCTATCTGAGCTCTTGGTGTTCATACAGTTATTACACTTTTCTGTACAGATGACATTAATTTTCGTACAGGCAGCATTTATCTTCCGCCTAACCATACACGATTCTAGAGCCTTACGATTGTCCTCTGGCTATTTCTGCTTAGGCATTTGATACTTCCTGTGAAGCTCATTTTTTAGACCCTTTTGGGCACTTCATTTACTGTATTTTTACATTTTCTTCTTTCATAAATTAAAATTAATATCTCATGTGTTATCTAAGAATTTTTATAGGGCCTAGTCTTTTTGCCTATTTGATCATCTACTGTTTTCACTATTTCATTTATGGAAGTAACCATTCGTCTCTTACTGTACTCCATTCCTCTTTTCCAGCAGTGGTTGGCTAATGATACCTTGAAAACTCCGAACAACCTCTCTGGTTTTTTCAGTTTATCTAGTCCCCATCGCCTTAATTTCCTACATTTCTCCAATTTATCCAGTTTTATTCTGCAGTTCGTAACTAATAAATTAGGCTTAGATTCCTCATCTGGCACTGGAAATATTTTGCAGTTTAAAATTTGGTGTGTAAATCTCTGTCTTAGCATTGTACAATCAATATGAATAATTCCATTGTGCCCAGGTAACTTCCGTGTATAAAACCTTCTTCCATAATTCTTAAACGAAGTATGGCAATGATTAAATTATGCCCTACGCAAAATTATACCTCGCACTCTTTTCCCTCAGTCCATATTCTCCTACTACCTCCTCTTCTCTTCCTTTTACTACTATCTAACTGCCCATCACTATTAAATTTTCGTCTGTCTTAACTATCTGAACAATTTCATTTATCTCATTGTACATTGTCCTGGTGGTATAAGCAATTTAATCAAATATCAATTTACTTTAATTGCAACATACTTCTAAGAACTATTAAATGTAATACTGGGCTCTAAAGAGACTCAATAAACTCGACAACACAATTCGGCGTTGATGTATGAGCATTCCCAGTACCCGCCACTAACGTGCCTAATCACATTTTTGTGTTTAATTGCTGTTGCCAGACCCAGGTGCACAGGTTAATTTATTAACTGCCTCAAAAATTCACTCAACGTATATAAATGTCATTATGATTGATGGTGCACTGGGAATGTTCCAGGCAAAAAGAATATTTCGTTTTATCGGAGGAAATGTTGTCAGCTACAGTTTAGTCACATTCAGCCCTCCATCCGCGCTAATGGAAGTTTTCCTACGCACATGTGAATGTCATGGCGATACATCCTTAAGACTGTGGCTGATTTCTTACAGTACTTGTCTCCAGTTCAACAATTGACCACGAATTAATGTTACTTCGATGGAACGTTTAATTCCAATGAAAAAAGAAGAAGAAAACAGAGCAAACTGTTAGTGCGTCTTCCTCTTACCATTATGAACACTGAGATATGTATCTATCTAACTGTACCGAAAGAAGTAACTCGAAGTTTAATGCTTCTCTGTCAAAGAAGAAATCATCAGTCGTTTGAAACTTAATTTCCAAAATAGCCACTTCGGATCAATAAGTGAATGATCGTATGCTTCCATTTTTTGTTGAATTTAGTACAAGAACACAAAAAATCTGTCCACTGCTGCACATTCTTAACGTCTGAAGTTAACAACGTAGCTCTTATTCCTGTTTCGAGCAATATCATTACAACCATTTCTCCAGTTATTTCTCGCAAAATTACTGCGCTGCTCCGATAATGTCGCTAGAGCCTCAGCTCACGTCTTACAAGCACTAGGTACAACAACTCCCACGGTAGCAACAGCAGTTGAGGTTTGTGCATAACTCCTTTGTTCATGGAGTAAGCACAGCTTTGTCATGCACTTAATTGATCTACTTTTTTTGGCCTCGAAAGTAAAAAGTTGGCGTACATATACTGCTTGGGATTCTGGGCGTTGTGAGATTGTGATTAAGGCGTTGACTGTTATTGGGGAACATTGTAAGCTACATTGACCGCTAACGACTGGTTTCATGCGGCTGCTGCGAATTGCCCCGGTGATGGAGACGTAGACCGATTTACCATTGCGAAGACGTCATGGCGCTGGAGAGTCAACATTATTCCGGCGTCCACTGTGGTGAACACACTGTAGCACCAAGTGGTCATCTGACGGTGACTACTGGGACGTGTCGAGGTCTGAAGCCGTTTTGCGAGGAAGGTGGCTAATGTCCTAAGTATAGTCCCGGACGTCTGACGAACAGGTCTGAGGTCACAGACTCACGACAGGTACAAGCGTTTCGGAAACGGATGAATATCGACTGATGATGACGACCGTTCCAGCCACAAGTCAAGTGGCATCACTTCAAAAAACGTTCAAAAATCGAGGTATCCGAGACTCTTGAAATCGTAAACAGGCCTCTGTAACACTTTTTGAATAAGCCACAGTGCACATGTTCTGCCAGAAGAAATGAACATGGGAAGGATTGCGGCGACATTTGTGCAACGACTGTTTGAACAAGCCAAGTCCATGCTGACCTGATTTTTTGTTATTGACGGGATCGTTGATAAAGAATTCGTCCCTCCTGGTCAGATGTCCAACAAAGAGTTATATAACGCTGATCTCAGATGCTTGAGAGAGGACGTAAGGATAATATGTACGCATCAGTGGTTTACAAACGGGTAGGTCTGCAGTATGACAATGCGCTGTGCTCACTAGATGTAGGGCCATATGACAGCCACCTCTTCCTCACTATGAAAATCGCCGGCCGGAGTGGTGAGCGGTTCTAGGCGCTACAGTCTGGATGGATGTGTGTGATGTCCTGAGGTTAGTTAGGTTTAAGTAGTTCTAAGTTCTGGGGGACTGATGACCTCAGAAGTTAAGTCCCATAGTGCTCAGAGCCATTTGAACCAAATATGAAAATGAAGTTGAAGGGTCGAAGATTTGATACACTGGACGAGATTCAAGCAGAATCACAAGGGGTACTAAAGTCGCTAACATAGAAAGAATTTCTGGTTGGATTTCAAAAGTTGTGCAGGGAACTACAGGGCTATTACAAATGATTGAAGCGATTTCATAAATTCACTGTGCCTCCATTCATTGATATATGGTCACGACACACTACAGATATGTAGAAAAACTCATAAAGTTTTGTTCGGCTGAAGCCGCACTTCAGGTTTCTGCCGCCAGAGCGCTCGAGAGCGCAGTGAGACAAAATGTCGACAGGAGCCGAGAAAGCGTATGTCGTGCTTGAAATGCACTCACATCAGTCAGTCATAACAGTGCAACGACACTTCAGGACGAAGTTCAACACAGATCCACCAACTGCTAACTCCATTCGGCGATGGTATGCGGAGTTTAAAGCTTCGGGATGCCTCTGTAAGGGGAAATCAACAGGTCAGTCTGCAGTGAGCGCCGAGTGTGGGAGGAACTTGATTATTGGCTAGATGTCTGCCGAATCACTAAAGGGGCATATATCGAACATTTGTGAATACCTAAAAAAACTTTTTGAGTTTTTGTATGTGTGTGCAAAGCATTGTGAAAATATCTCAAATAATAAAGTTATTGTAGAGCTGTGAAATCGCTTCAATCATTTGTAATAACCCTGTATGGATCGTTGTGTTGGCTCTCAGGGGGCCTCCTTCGAAGTTGATGGTGCACAGTAAGATCCAGGTAAGACGTAGTAGACCGATGGAAAACAATCGCAACACCAAACAACAATTAATGTAGGGCAGTGAAATTTCGGGAATACATTTGTCTAAGTACCATATTTAAGCGGTTAACATAGCAAGATCACAGTTTAATATAAGCGGAGATAAGCCATGGCAAATGTGAAATTCTGGTACATTAATAACCAGTGTAGCCGTGCATGCATTGAGTTGTACAGATGCCGAATATCAGTTTACAGGATAGAGCTCCATGCCTGTTGCACTTGGTGGGTCAATACAGGGATGGTTAATGCTGTTTGTGAATGACGCTGGAGTTGTCATCTGATGCCATACCATATGTGGTCGATTGGTGACAGATCTGGTGATCGAGCAGGCCAAGGCAACATTTCGACACCCTGCAGAGCATGTTGGGTTGCAACAGCGGTATGTGAGCGAGCGTTATCCTGTTGGAAAAGGCCCCCTGCAACGCAGTTCGTGATTGGTAGCGCAGCAGATCGAATCACCAGACTGAGGTACAAATTTGCAATCTTTGTGAGTGAGAGAACCACGAGAGAGCTCCTGCTGTTATACGAATCGTCAGACCAGCCCATAACCCTTGGTGTAGGTCCAGTGTGTTCCGCAAGCCGACATGTTGGTTACAGTCCCTCAACTGGCCACCTTCTAACCAACGCACACCTGGGTCCGAGGCAGTACCAGCTTTCATAAGAAAACACAAAAGATCTTCACCTTGCCATCCAACGAGCTCTCCCTTGAGACCGTTGAAGTCGCAAATTGTGGTGGTTTTGGGTCAGTGGAATGCATGCTACAGGGCGTCTGGTTCGGAGCTGTCCTTGAAAGAACCGATTTTTAACAGTTCGTTGTGTCACTCACACTCCGTAGTACCACACGACCGCCCGGAGCCCGGTCTTCTTGTGACCATACATTCTCACGACTATCGCAGCCAGCAGTAATGTAGAGTGGCTACATTACTGTCAAGTGTGCCTACAATATCGCAGCAGGAACTTCCAGCATCTCGTAGCCCTGTTATACGATCTCGTTCAAACTCAGAGGGGTGTTGATAATGGCGTCTTAATCCGCTTAAAGACATTCTTGATCATCAACGTACCACGACCAGTCTCAAAGGTAACTAAGACTCACGATTGTTACAGTATGTGTATAAAGCGAACCTGGTAGCGCTATTGTTGTTGTTGTGGTCTTCAGTCCTGAGACTGGTTTGATACAGCTCTCCAAGCTACTCTATCCTTTGCAAGCTTCTTCATTTCCAAGTTCCTACTGCAACCTACATCCTTCTGAATCTGCTTAGTGTATTCATCTCTTGGTCTCCCTCTACGATTTTTACCCTCCACGCTTCCCTCCAGTACTAAATTGGTGATCCCTTAATGCCTTAGAACATATCCTACCAACCGATCCCTTCTTCTAGTCAAGTTGTGCCACAAACTCCTCTTCTCCCCAATTCTATTCAATACCTCCTCATTAGTTATCTGATCTACCCATCTAATCTTCAGCATTCTTCTGTAGCACCACATTTCGAAACCTTCTACTCTCTTCTTGTCTAAACTATTTATAGTCCATGTTTCACTTCCATACATGGCTACACTCCATACAAATACTTTCAGAAACGAGTTCCTGACAATTAAATCAATACTCGATGTTAACAAATTTCTCTTCTTCAGAATCGCTTTCCTTGCCATTGTCAGTCTACATTTTATATCCTCTCTACTTCGACCATCATCAGTTATTTTGCTCCCCAAATAGCAAAACACCTTTAATACTTTAAGTGTCTCATTTCCTAATCTAATTCCCTCAGCATCACCCGACTTAATTCGACTACATTCCGTTATCCTCGTTTTGCTTTTGTTGATGTTCATCGTATACCCTCCTTTCAAGACACTTTCCATTCCGTTCAACTGCTCTTCCAAGTCCTTTGCTGTCTCTGACAGAATTACAATGTCATCGGCGAACCTCAAAGCTTTTATTTCTTCTCCATGCATTTTAATAGCTACTCCGAACTTTTCTTTCGTTTCCTTTACTGCTTGCTCAATATACAGATTGAATAGTATCGGGGAGAGGCTACAACCCTGTCTCACTCCATTCCCAACCACTCCTTCCCTTTCATGTCCCTCGACTCTTTTAACTGCCATCTGCTTTCCGTACAAATTGTAAATAGCCTTCCGCTCCCTGTATTTTACCCCTGCCACCTTCAGAATTTGAAAGAGAGTATTCGAGGCAACATTGTCAAAAGCTTTCTCTAAGTCTACAAATGCTAGAAACGTAAGTTTGTCTTTCCTTCATCAAATGGTTCAAATGGCTCTGAGCACTATGGGACTTAACATCTATGGTCATCAGTCCCCTAGAACTTAGAACTACTTAAACCTAACTAACCTAAGGACATCACACAACACCCAGCCATCACGAGGCAGAGAAAATCCCTGACCCCGCCGGGAATCGAACCCGGGAACCCGCGCGTGGGAAGCGAGAACGCTACCGCACGACCACGAGATGCGGGCTTTCCTTCATCTTTCTTCTAAGATAAGTCGTAGGGTCAGTATTGACTCACGTGTTCCAACATTTCTACGGAATCCAAACTGATCTTCCCTGAGGTCGGCTTCTACCAGTTTTTCCATTCGTCTGTAAAGAATTCGCGTTAGTATTTTGCAGCTGTGACTTATTAAACTGATAGTTCGTTAATTTTCACATCTGTCAACACCTGCTTTCTTTGGGATTGGAATTATTATATTCTTCTTGAAGTCTGAGGGAGTTTCGCCTGTCTCATACATCTTGCTCACCAGATGGTAGAGTTTTGTCAGGACTGGCTCTCAGTCTGTCAGGCTGTCAGTAGTTCTAATGGAATGTTGTCTACTCCCCGGGCCTTGTTTCGGCTTAGGTCTATCAGTGCTCTGTCAACCTCTTCACGCAGTATCATATCTCCCATTTCATCGTCATCTACCTCCTCTTCCATTTCCATTGTATTGTCCTGAAGAACATCGCCCCTGTATAGACCCTCTATATACTCCTTCCACCTTTCTGCTTTCCCTTCTTTGCTTAGAACTGGGTTTCCATCTGAGCTCTTGATATACATATGAGTGGCTCTCTTCTCTTTAATTTTCCTGTAGGCAGTAACTATCTTACCCCTCGTGAGATAAGCCTCCACATCCTTACATTTGTCCTCTAGCCATGCCTGCTTAGCCATTTTGCACTTCCTGTCGATCTCATTTTTGAATCGTTTGTATTCCTTTTTGCCTGCTTCACTTACTGCAATTTTGTATTTTCTCCTTTCATCAATTAAATTCAGTATCTCTTCTGTTACTCAAGGATTTCTACTAGCCCTCGTCTTTTTACGTACTTGATCCTCTGCTGCCTTCACTATTTCATTCCTCAAAGCTACCCATTCTTCTTCTACTGTTTTTATTTCCCCCATTCCTGGCAATTCTTCCCTTATGCACTCACTGAAACTCTGTACAACCTCTGGTTCTTTCACTTTATCCAGGTCCCATCTCCTTAAATTCCCACCTTTTTGAGGTTTGTTCAGTTTTAATCTAGAGTTCATAACCAATAGATTGTGGCCAGAGTCCACATCTGCCCCTGGAAATGTCTTACAATTTAAAATATGGTTTCTAAATCTCTGTCTTACCACTATATAATCTATCTGAAACCTTCTAGTATCTCCAGGGTTCTTCCATGTATACAGCCTTCTTTCATGATTCTTGAACCAAGTGTTAGCTATGATTGAGTTATGCTCTGTGCAAAATTCTACTAGGCGGCTTCTTCTTTCATTTCTTAGCCCCAATCCATATTCACCTACTACGTTTCCTTCTCTTCCTTTTCCTACTGTCGAATTCCAGTCACCCAAGACTATTAAATTTTCGTCTCCCTTCACTACCTGAATAATTTCTTTTATCTCATCATACATTTCATCAATTTCTTCATCATCTGCAGAGCTAGTTGGTATATAAACTTGTACTACTGTAGTAGGCGTGGGCTTCGTGTCTATCTTGGCCACAATAATGCGTTCACTATGCTGTTTGTAGTAGCTTACCCGCACTCCTATTTTTTTTATTCATTATTAAACCTACTCCTGGATTACCCCTATTTGATTCTGTATTTATAACCCTGTATTCACCTGATCAAAAGTCTTGTTCTTCCTGCCACCGAACTTCACTAATTCCCACTATGTCTAAATTTAACCTATTCATTTCCCTTTTTAAATTTTCCCACCTACCTGCCCGATTAAGGGATCTGACATTCCACGCTTCGATCCGTAGAACACCAGTTTTCTTTCTCCTGATAACGACGTCCTCTTGAGTAGTCCCCGCCCGGAGATCCGAATGGGGGACTATTTTACCTCTGGGATATTTTACCCAAGAGGACGCCATCATCATTTAATCATACAGTGAAGCTGCATGCCCTCGGGAAAAATTCCGGCTGTAGTTTCCCCTTGCTTTCAGCCGTTCGCAGAACCACAACAACGAGGCCGTTTTGGTTAGTGTTACAGGGCCAGATCAGTCAATCATCCAGACTGTTGCCCCTGCAACTACTGAAAAGGCTGCTGCCCTCTTCAGGAACCACACATTTGTCTGACCTCTATGTGTATCGTTGAGGCACGGACGCCTCCCCACCAACGGCAAGGTCCATGGTTCATGGGGGAAGGGGGGGGGGCTTTTAGAGCCACAATTACGTGACTGCCACGAAATTGGAATAGACATCATCTTTCAGACTTAGAAACACGCCTACGAACTTTCGTTTACGTCGCACAACTCCTCCTTGGTGTTGCGATTTTTTTCCGTCTGTATAATTTTTATTAATACACTTCCTGACAAAAAATGTTAAGCACCAGAAAACACAGTAGTATTAAACGTGACTTCGTACACTTACACACCATTGGCGGATATGTAAATGTTTAGAGTTGCAATTGTCTGTGATAGGTAGAACGTGTAACGTCCTCCTCCCTAATAGGCCTACTGCAATACGATATAAGGGACCGTGATCGCATATGCCTAATGAAATTTCACAGTGAGTGAGGCTAGCCTTACCAAAGAAAAATAACATCGGTTAGTTGGAGGAAAGTGTACAACAGACCTTCTGAAGGAAGAGTCTGTTCTAAATCTTATATAAATACTGTTGATGGTTCAAATGGCTCTGAGCACTGTGGGACTTAACTTCTGAGGTCATCAGTCCCCTAGAACTTAGAACTACTTAAACCTAACTAACCTAAGGACATCACACACATCCATGCCCGAGGTAGGATTCGAATCTGCGATCGTAGCGGTCGCGCGGTTCCAGACTGTAGCGCCTAGAACCGCTCGGCTACTCCGGCCGGCAAATACTGTTGATAATTTTGAGTTGAGTGGAATAATCTGCAGTCGCTCACGAACCACACAGGGCGGAAAGGGGTACCACGTAAAATTTACTATAAAAATTAGTGATAATACAAAGAAAACACTGATTAGCTAAAAAGAAAGGATAAATAAACGGTCGCCAGCCCACTAGAGCAGTGAGTCTCTAGAATCCTATGAATGGTAATTGCAAAGAATTTTAAGCAAATAATCTGTGGCGTGGTAACAGGAGGTTGTCACTCTTTTCCACAGCGCAACAGTATACGAGAAAATAAATGAATCAGAAGGCACTGAGTTTGCAGTTAGTTATTCTGAAATACTAAATTTTGAGAGTAACGTTTAGAGAAGTTACTGGTTGAATAAACATAACGAAAACTTTGTTATGTAAAAAAAACTCAGTGTAACGTAATACAAAATCTAGAAAAATGCAAGCATTTTAATTTTGATTATTGAAAAGATTGAACTGAATTCACTTTAAGCAAATGAGCAACTGATTTTACTTTTAAAATAACAACAGTAAAATACATACCAAGACCGCAGAAGTCACTCGCTAAGCTAAATACAGATGAAATGAAATTGTGCACTCTTAATTTGTACTGTATCTTTAGTTATTAGTTTTGCCAGTGAAAGTTTACATTACTTTACGTGAATGGAAGTAATAAGCAAAATTGCAAATTATTTAAGCCTCTGTTATGCAATGAAAGAATGAACAGTTACTGAAGCAGAAAATTTAGACTGAAACTGGTTATTAGCAAACACACAAAACTGGCAGTAAATGGTTAATCGATTTTCACATTCTTACGACACTCGGTGACTGCATGGAAAGGAAAGGGACGCTGCCTGATGACAATGTCTAAGGACAATGACAATGCAGCTGCCCTACAAGTTTTAATTATTGCAGGTTATTATTCGAGTTGGTGTCCGCCCGCGGTAACTGAATGGTCAGGGTGACGGATTGTCAATCCTCTGGGCCCGGGTTTGATTCCCGGCTGCGTCGGGGAATTTTCTGCGACCAGGGACTGGCTGTTGTGCTGTCCTCATCATCATCCTATCATCGACTGCAGGTCCCCGAAGTGGCGTCAAATTGAAAGACCAGCACCCGGAGAACGGTCTGCCCGACAGGGGGTCCTAGCCATACGATTAAATAAATTCAAGTTGGTCATACTGAAACGTCCCCTTTGAAAAATTAATGAATTACTGTGCTGATAAACCCCTACGTTATTTGATTTTCAAACAGCTGAGCAGAACTGAACGTACTCAGACATTTCTCTCTTTACTTCTTCTGATCAACACTTAACTGACACACAATATTTTTAGCGCAACGCAATCTGCCTTTCAATAATCACTACAAAAGAATGGCCCTGACTAACATTAACCTATACCTTTTACTTACCTCACAAAAATCTTCGTTACTCGAACTACTGCAATACAGCGAGCGCCGATACTGCCAGCTAAATAAAATATTCTAACTACTGAAGGCACTAACTACTGATAGGCATAGTTAGCAAATGAAAGATTTTGATAGAGAACAAACAATGTATTTACCTTAATAGTGTTCAAAAGTCATAATATATATATCAGTTCATGATATCCAGTATTACAAATTTACTCTTTCTGGCGGACACACGTCCAGATCGTCCGCTCTTAAAATTCTGCCATCTCTCTCCCCACATCCACCACTGCTGGCGGCTCACCTCCAACTGCGCAACGCTACGCGCTGTTAACAGCCAACTGCCCAACACTACAATATTCCAACAATGCAAACCAGCCACAGACTCCACACAGCACAGTCAGTGATTTTCATACAGAGCGCTACGTGGCGTTACCAACATAAAAATCTAAACAGCCTACTTACAATACTTTATGAAAGAAATGTCACTGGGTAATGTCTACGTAAGTTTATAATTTTCCACTTAACAGTCTTACGATGTGGTATCTGTGCGGACGACGAAAAATGTAGCCGACGACAACGCTTAACTGCCGTTGTTGCTGTTGCTGCTGTTTGAGAATCCCGAGTCGTCTCCAGCGCCACGGATAGTCATGGGACAGGCGATAGAACTGCAGCTTTCTCCGCCTGCCCACTCCTACCGTGCTCTCGATACCCACGAATTAACGGATTAGGCCCGTCTACACTGGCACGATCGGAACTTCATCCCGCGTCTGCGGGAGCGCCCAGCAAACACTGCCGCACTCTCATGACTCAAGCTGCTCTGCCTCCTTTGTGCTCGCAACGCTGCAGAGACTCTCCATACACAAAGATAAACAACGGCACAGATACTGCCTTTTCGCCGTTGCTTTCGATAAATTTAAATTAAGTTCACTTGGATATTACCCAGCAATTTACAATATTTTCATTACACAGAGGGGTCCAAAAAAAAAAAAAAATGTATCCACTGTTTAAAAGTCCATAACTGGCAAACTAATTGATGGAGTTGTCTCATCTTCGGTAGTGTAATATTTTGTAGTTCCGGCAATCGCCACCCAAGCGTTGTATTGCGTTGTTTTGTTTTGTCAGATGACAGTCGCCTGATAGTGCTTTGTTCCTAGTTGCACCTAGTTACTCGAGTAAACATGGATGGCGCAAGGCTTACGTTCGATGAAAGGAAGTCAGTTTTGAAGTGGTATTTTAAGTACGAAAACATTAATGAGGTTCAACGGCAATGGCGAAATGAGTATCAAACAGAGCCACCGATATGTTTAACGATTCGTCGCATTAGAGACAAATTTGAAGCCGAAGGCTGTGTTAAAAATGTACACAAACAACGATCTGGACGACCTGTAACAGTAAGAATTCCAGCAAACTCCCGTCGTGTGTTACAACAAGTCACTCGCTCACCACAGAAGTCTGTTAGACAGTGTGCCCGTGAAACTGGAGTGAGTCGCTCAAGTGTTCGGCGAATTTTGAAGACAGCAAAGTGGAAGTGCTACATCCCACGATTGCTACACGCAATGAAAGAGTACGACCCAGATCGTAGAATGGAGTACTGCGAGTGGTTTACTAACATAGTGCGCAACGGTGAACAGTTTGCAGAGATGATTGTGTGATCTGATGAGGCACAGTTCAAACTCAATGGTACAGTAAATCGCCACAATTGCATCTACTGGGCCGCCGAAAATCCGAACGTCCATGTAGACAAAGCCTTGAATTTGCCAGGAGTAAATGTGTGGTGTGGGTTGTCTTACCGGGGCTTGATTGGGCCATTCTTCTTTGACGGAAGTTGCCGTTGAGGTGTACCTTCAGATTCAGACATCCATTTTACCTGCCAGCCGAGACTTGTATGGAGACGGACGAGTTTACTTTCAACAAGATGGTGCACCATCCCACTATCAAAACCGTGTCAGAGCGTATCTCGACGAAAATCTACCAGGAAGATGGATAGGCCGTAGAGGTGCTGTGGAGTATCTACCACGTTCCCCAGACCTAACTCCTCTGGACTTTCACCTGTGGGGAACACTAAAGGACGTCGTTTATCGGCAAAAGCCACACACATTGGATGAACTTCGAGTCTCCATCGTACATACATGTGCAAATATCAACTGAACACGTTGCAGTCAGTAGTTCGTGCTGCAGTTCGGCGGCATCGTTTGCGTGTCGATGTTAATGGTGACCATTTCGAACACCTACTGTGATATCTTTAAGTTGGACTTTAAGCTACTATTGCACCAAAAACGAGACAACTCCGTCAATTAGTTTGCAAGTTATGGTCTTTTAAACAGTGTATTAATTTTTTGGACCCCTCTGTATTTACAATCAGTTATACAGAATCAGAAATAAATACACTATTAGATCGATTACGTATTAAATACAGTTTCTGTTATAAAGTTTACAGATTCAGAATCAGAAATACAGCACAATTTATGAACGGATATTAAACGGCGAAAATTTTGGATGGTGTAGAGGGTATTTTGTCTGCAGTTTCGGTTTTACAAACGGACACCGGAGTTTGCAGAGTGTTGTTCGTGTTTGGTGTTGTTACCATTTCTGGTACGTAATATAAGAGGTGTGAACAACGCCAGACGTTGAGTGATCACTGTGAAGGGCAAGGACCTGCAGCGTACTCCTGTGAGGCAGTGTTATCAGCATCTGACAATTCTGACCATGCTCGTCGTCAAGTTTCTGGCCGGCCGCGCCTGACCAGCACAAGTGTTGGATCGCCGTGTTGTGCACGAAGCACATCGTAACCCCATAGCATCTGCTTATGCCATCCGAAAACGAGTGATGAACACCCTACAGAATTCTGTGCCATCCCACACTGTTGGTTTCGCAAGAAGAAAGGTTTCACAGTAAAAGAAAAGGAAGAAAAACAGAAATTGTTTATTCGTAATTATATCGCACGATAAAAGATTATCGTTTGTTATCAGGCTGCGTGTATGTCTGTCGGTTTGTGAAGACCCATTCGTCTCAGGAACGGGTAGACGTACGTAATTGAAAATTATATAACATACTGATGTCTGTCGTCCTTTGGTGGTGTAAAAATGTTAAGCTTGTAAGTGAATGCAATCAGTAGATACGGCCATTTGTGTCACATGTTTTAATACTCGAAAAATCACTCATTAAAACATATGAGGTACTTCCCTTGGCCTAGAAGCATGAAATTTGGTAAGAAGAAAGGTTTCACAGAACAGGTAACCAGAAGAAAGATCTCACAGCACAAGAAAAAGATCAGAGACTGTTAATTTGTAATTATATTACACAAAAAATTATTTTTGTCGTTTGTCTTCGGACTTGAAATTAAAACATTATCGAAAGTCTTGGACTCACTGGGAGCTTGCCAGTATCAATGTCGGTAACAGGAAAAAATCGTCGAAATCATCAATTCCAGGAATCGATGAACATTTATTCCATATGGAACCGTTGCGCACAGCGACTATATGTTGTTATAATAAGTAAGTCGCTGTAAGAAAGGACTGGAACACAGAAATCAGTCACACTCGAGTTGGGTTTCCATTATTCTTGCATATCCACATTTCGGCTATCAGTAGAGGTCTAAAGTGCGTTATCCGGAGACGGATATATTTATAACTGAAATCTGGACACGCAAGAATAATAAAAAACCAAAGGGACTGCGACTGACTGCTTTGCTCCTATCCTTCCTGTCTGTCCACATAAATAGCTTAGCCCCGCTGCTTCGCTCGTGTAGACTGTATGGCCTGCAGAATCTTTTTCGCTTTCATTTTCTCGAATTATTATGTTGTTCACAAACTGCAGCAGCTTCTAAGCGATTCATGTTCATTAAGGCCTTATAAGCATGGTACTTTCCGAATGTACTTCTGACCAAAAAGCGATTCTGGTAGCTGGAGTCCAAAGTTTTTGTTAATCATGCCTTTTGCGTTTTCGTAGAGATATTTTCATAGTAACTTTCATTCCCTTATAAATATTTATTTATGTCTAACCGAGAAGTGAAATACCAGTTTTCATAAAATTAGCTTTAAAATTTTTATAATGTAGTTTAATATTTTCTTAAAAATTTTCATCCCCTATTGCACTCCCTTAGGGGTTCAAGTTCCAGAAAAAATGGAACATGTATTTTTTTAATCTCTAACTGAGAAGTCAAATTTCAGTTGTCATAGATGTACCCTTAAAATCGTTTATTAGTTTTTTTTAGTAATTATTTATTTTCAAAAAGACTTTTACCCACTATTTCACCCCCGTAGGGTTCAATTTCCAAAAATTCAGAAAAAAGTATTTCTTTATTTCTGAATGGGGAAGCAAGTACCAGTTTTCGTATGTCTAGCTTCAAAATTGCTTTAATAGCGACATTTAAAAAAAAAAAAACCCCTTCATCCCTATATCACCCCCTTAGGGGCGGGATTCCGAAAAATACCTTCTTATACGACGCCAACAGTATAAGTTCCACCCTTCTCCAAATTTCAAGTTTCTGCCCTTAGCGGTTTGGGCTGGGGGATGATGGGCTACTCACTCAGTCAGGACGTTCCCCTTTATATAGGGTGACTCACGAAGATATGCAAATATGTTAATATGTTATATAACAAGTAGAACTAAAGAAAAAAGTTCATATAAACATACGTCCGCAAATTTTTAGTTACGGAGCTGCAGCTTATAAAAGATTTAGCCTGAAATTTAGCAACTTAGTTAATATGAAGCCATCGCAAAACTGTACGAGATTAAAGTAAAGCATGATTTCCATTGATTTTGTTGGTATTGATCTGGTGAATCTAATAAAACATGTCCCAGACATGTATCTGCAGTCGTTTTACAGAACATCCAGAGAAGCAAAGAAGTAATTTCGTTAATTTTTAATTTATTAACTACTTGGTCCAATTTGTTTTTTAAATTCCAGACAATTGCACAAAGTTTTCGACAGAAGTTGTAGAGAATTTAATTTGGAAAAATGATGGTAATAGCGTTAACTGAAACTGTACGAAAGTGTCAGATAATCTGCTTTTGTTAATACCATAGCACACATGAATTCATGTTAAACCGGAAAAAACAAAGCTCAGTGTTAAGGAAGTTGTACAGTCTACATACAGTTTCACAATACATTCGCAATAAATGTTCAAAAATGTCTCCACCGAGTTCAATGCATTTTGCTGCCCGTGTATGAACAGAGTTTGTTGCTCGTTTCAGTTTTACAAGGTTGTTCCTAATTTCGTCTATTGCATTCATAATGCGAGAAAGTAACGCCTCACGTGTATTGACTTTGTCCTCATAAACTATGTCTTTAATCCATCCCCATACACAAAAATCCATTGGTGTTAAATCGGGCGATCTAGGTGGCCACAGACGTGTAGCACCACGACCAATCCATTTCTGGGGAAAATGTTCATTTAAACGTGTAGTAACGGCATTGGTGAAATGTGGAGGCGCGCCGTAATGTTGAAAATACAGTTGTAATCGCGTAGCAAGTGGAACATTTTCGAGCATGCGGGGCATTTCTTCATGAGGGAATTGTAAGTACGTCTCACCAGTTAGACGTCCGGGAAAAATGAATGGTCCAGTAAAGTGTGTGTTGATTATACCACACTACACATTTATGCTAAATCGCTGCTAGAAATTGCATGTGGGTTTGCTTTAGACTATACGTGCTCATTACGTAAATTGTTTATAGCGTCTCGAGTAAACTGTGCCTAATCAGCAAATAAAATGTATTTGTGTAACTGCCGATTAGTATTTAACCAGTTGCACTACTCCAAGCGAAGGGCAGGATCTCTCGGATGTAAATGATGCACTTTTTGTTTACGGTAAGGACACAGATTATTGTACTTCAGTGTACGCCATACCTTATATTGTGAAATGCCTAATCGTTGAGAGAGACGTCGTGTAGTGGTCCCGGGGTACGCTGAACAGCATCCATAATATCCTCATCATCGTCTTCACGTTTCGAGCGCTCGTACCGATTATGAACGCTAAGTAGATAGCCTGTCTCTCATAACATTCGAAATACTCGACTAATGGTTCGTGCATTCGGAATCCTCCGAGTTGGATAACGTACGCGATATTCGTTAACTGCAGCCGTAGCATTGCCATCACATTTGCCATAAATAAAAGCCATATCGACGTATTCCTCTCTCGTAAATTTGGACGGCATCCCTATTTCATAAATAATCTACAAACTACAACAGTTACTGAGTGGTTTCACTTCAATACACTGTTCTTATTATGTTCTTTCACTGAACAATGCAGAAAAGCAACTCGTTTCAAGGCTGAAACAACTCACTAACGGTTGCCAAAAATGACATAAACGTTTCCACATTCATAATGGAAAGTAAACAAATTGACTTGTATAATGATCTTTGCTTCTCTGAATGTTCTGCAAAGCTACTGCAGATACACGTCTGGGACTTTTTTTTTAGATTCACCAGCCCAGTAACAACAAAATAAATGGAAATCGTGCTTTACTTTAACCTCGTACAGTTTTGCGATGGCTTCATATTGGCAAAGTTGCTAAATTTCAGGCGAAATATTTTATTAGCCGTAACTCCGTAACACATTATTTTTTGAACTTTTTCCTTTAGTTTTACTTGTAGAATAACATATTAAAATATTTGAATATCTTCGTGAAACACCCTGTATATAGAAATTTATTTTTTTAAAAAGCTTTCATCCACTATTTCACCCCCATAGGAGTTAAATTTCCAAAAATGCTGAAACACATATTCTTTGTTTCTAACCATACCAAATACCAGTTGTCGTAGGTATAGCTTCAAAGATACCTTATTGGTGACATATTTTCAAAAAATATTTCATCTCCTATTTCATCTCCTTAGGGCAGGAATTTCGAAAAATCCTTTCTTAAAAGGACAGCTACAGTATAAGATCAAATCCCCCTGCAAATTTCAAGTTTCTATTCTTGGTGGTTTGGGGTGGTCGATGATGAATCAGTGAGTGAGACAGTCAGCGGTCAGCTGGGACACTGCCTTTTATACACTGAAGAGCCAAAGAAACTGGCACACCTGCCCAATACCGTGTAGGGTCCCCACGAGCACACAGAAGTGTCGCAACACTACGTGGCATGGAATATAGTAATTTCTGAAGTAGTGCTGGGGGGAACAGACGCCATGAATCCTGCAGGACTGTCCATAAATCCGTAAGAGAACGAGGGGTTAGAGATCTCTTCTGAACAGCATGTTGCAAGGCGTCCCAAATATGGTCAGTAGGTCAGTAATGTTCCTGTATGGTGAGTTTGGTGGCCAGCGGAAGCGTTTAAACTCAGAAGAGTGCTCCTGGAGCCACTCTGTAGCAATCCTGTACTCGTGGGGTGCCGCATAGTTCTGCTGGAATTGGAACGCACATTGCACATGAGTGGATGCAGGTGACCAGACAGGATGCTTACGTACGTGTCACCTGTCAGAGCCATATCTAGACATGTCAGGGGTCCCGTATCACTCTAACTGCTCACACCTCACACCATTACAGAGCCTCCACCAGCTCGAACAATCCCCCGCTTACATGCAGGGTCCATGGATTCTTGAGGTTGTCTCAATACCCGTACACGTCCATCCGCTCGATACCATTGGAAACGAGACTCGTCCGGCCGGACAGCATGTATCCAGTTATTAACAGTCCAATGTCGATGTTGACGGGCCCAGGCGAGGCGTAAAGCTTTGTGTCATGCAGTCATCAAGGGTACACGAGTGGGTTTTCGGCTCCGAAAGCCCTTATCAATGATGTTTTGTTGAATGGTTCGCACGCTCACACTTGTTGATGGGCCAACATTGGAATATGCAGCAATTCGCGGAGGAGTTCCACTTCTGTCACGCTGAACGATTCTCTTCAGTCATCGTAGGTCCTGGTCTTGCAGGATCTTTTTCCGGCCGCAGCGATGTCGGAGATTTGATGTTTTACCGGATTTCTGATAGTCACGGTACACTCGTAAAGTGGTCGTTCGGGAGAACTTTATCGCTACCTCGGAGATGCTGTGTCCCAACGCTCGTGCGCCACGTTCAAGCTCACTTAAATTTTATAACCTGTCATTGTAGCAGCAGTAACGTACACTACTGGCCATTAAAACTGCTACACCACGAAGATGACGTGCTACAGACGCGAAATTTAACCGACAGGAACAAGATGCTGTGATATGCAAATGATTAGCTTTTCAGAGCATTCACACAAGGTTGGCGCCGATGGCGTCACCTACAACGTGCTGACATGAGGATCGTTTCCTACCGATTTCTCATACACAAACGGCAGTTGACCAGCGTTACCTGGTGAAACGTTGTTGTGATGCCTCGTGTAAGGAGGAGAAATGCGTACCATCACGTTTCCGACATTGATAAAGGTCGGATTGTAGGCTATCGCGATTGCGGTTTATCGTATAGCGACATTGCTGCTCGCGTTGGTTGAGATCCAATGACTGTTAGCAGAACATGGAATGGGTGGGTTCAGGAGAGTAATGGGGAACGCCGTGCTGGATCCCAACAGCCTCGTATAACTAGCAGTCGAGATGACAGGCACCTTATCTGCATGGCTGTAACGGATCGTGCAGCCACGTCTCGATCCATGAGTCAACAGATGGGGACGTTTGCAAGACAGCAACCATCTGCAGGAACAGTAGACGACGTTTGCAGCAGCATGGACTATCAGCTCGGAGACCATGGCTGCGTTTACTCCTGACGCTGCATCACAGACAGGAGATCCTGCAATGGTGTACTCAACGACGAACCTGGGTGCACGAATGGCAAAACGTCATTTTTTCGTATAAATCCAGGTTCTGTTTACAGCATGATGCTGGTCGCATCAGTGTTTGGCGACATCGCGGTGAACGCACATTGGAATCGTGTATTCGTCATCGCCATACTGGCGTATCACCCGGCGTGATGGTATGGGGTGCCATTGGTTACACGTCTCGGTCACCTCTTGTTCGCATTGACGGCACCTTGATCAGTGGACGTTACATTTCAGATGTGTTACGACCCGTGGCTCTACCCTTCATTCGATCCCTGCGAAACCCTACATTTCAGCAGGATAATGCACGACCGCATGTTGCAAGTCCTGTACGGGCCATTCTGAATACAGAAAATGTTCGACTGCTGCCCTGGCCAGCACATTCTCCAGATCTCACACCAACTGAAAACGTCTGGTCAATGGTGGTCGAGCAACTGGCTCGTCACAATATGCCAGTCACTACTCTTGATGAACTGTGGTATCGTGTTGAAGCTGCATGGGCAGCTGTACCTGTACACGCCCTCCAAGCTCTGTTTGACTCAATGCCAAGGCGTATCAGGGCCGTTATTACGGCCAGAGGTGGTTGTTCTGGGTACTGATTTCTCAGGATGTATGCACGAAAATTGCGTGAAAATGTAATCACGTGTCAGTTCTAGTATAATATATTCGTCGAATGAATACTCGTTTGTCATCTGCATTTCTGCTTGGCGTAACAATTTTAATGGCCAGTAGTGTGTTTATCAACTGCTCCAGACACTTGTTGTTTTATATGGGCGTTGCTGACCGCAGCGCTGTATTGTGCCTGTTTATATATTTCTGTATTTGAATAAGCATGCCTGCTCCAATTTCTTTGGCGCTTCACTGTACATAGAGGTTACGTTTGTACGGAATTCTGAGTGCGCTAAACCTACTCGCACTGGCCAGTTTTGTTTTCTGCCAGGCATTGTGTATTACGGAAACTTTTGGATAACAGTTCGCTGATCATTGAACGTTTGATCTCTGGAAACAGCCATTTGACGTTACCACGTGCGCTGTCCGGGCGATACAGGCCAAGTAGTGGAGGGCAGGCAGGTAGCTCGGAAAGGCAATCAAATAGCCGGCCCGAGTAGGGTGGACGGTAGATTCATTAAGGAGGTGAGCGAGAGGATAGGAGAGAGAGAGAGATCGGGCAAAGAAAGCGCGAGGTGAAGAAGAAAGGTGCGGCGGGGAGAGAGAAATGTGTGTGTGCGGGCGGCCGGCGCTAAGCGCGTGTTTATCCGCGCCGGCGCCTCCAGGCCAGGGCAACATAATCCCCCGGGGCGGGGGCTTTTTATCATTATTTACGGTTATTGCCCCGCCGGCTACGCCGGGCCGGGCGCCGCGCCGGTGAGTACAATGTTATCTCGCGGCCCGTCACGAGGCCGGCGCATGCGCGGCGAGGGCCATCGGCGAGGTGCAGCGCGCACCCGGGCCCGATCGGATTTATGGCGGACCAGCCAGTGCTGGCACGCTCTTATCTCGCCGACCAATTAAGGCTGGCCAATTGAAAAATGAAGGAAGCGGCCGACTGGAGGAAGAGATGCCTTCGCGACGGGCGACAGTAAAGTTTTGTTTATCACCTGGAAAAAACCGAGTTGCGACCGTTAAACTTGGTGTTTTTGGTGGTCCTTCTCAACATATTCACCCTGATACGAATGCATGCTGTCCGTTCTCTCGGACTGTTCCGAAAGAACAGATACCACCCATTTTTATAACTGATTCGCTTCGATGGGCAACGCAACCACTTCGATGCATGTCCACAATTACGTTCGACCAACTGAGGAATCTCAGAGTAGCGTGCGTGGTTGACGTGAACGGGACTATGAATAGATGGTGGTAGGTGGGAATATGAGCCGGGTGAGAAGCCTAACGAGATAGTCCCAGCTCGCGCTATTCGTCCACAAGATTCAGAGTGCCATAGACACGGGTTCCCAGGTAGATGCCGTGTTTCTTGACTTCCGTAAGGCGTTTGATACAGTTCCCCACAGTCGTTTAATGAAAAAAGCAAGAGAATATGAACTATGAGACCAATTGTGTGACTGGATTGGAGAGTTCCTAGATACAGAATGCAGTATGTCATTCTCAATGGAGAGCAGTCTTCCGAAGTGAGAGTGATTTCAGGTGTGCCGCAGGGGAGTGTCGTAGGACCGTTGCTATTCACAATATATATAAATGACCTTGTGGATAACATCGTAAGGTCACCGAGGCTTTTTGCGGATGACGCTGTAGTATATCAAGAGGTTGTAACAATGGAAAATTGTACTGAAATGCAGGAGGATCTGCAACGAATTGACTCATGGTGCAGGGAATGGCAATTGAATCTCAATGTAGACAAGTGTAATGTGCTGCGAATACATAGAAAGAAAGATCCTTCATCATTTAGCTACAATATAGCAGGTCAGCAAATGGAAGCAGTTAATTCCATAAATTATCTGCGAATAGGCATTAGGGGTGATTTAAAATGGAATGACCATATAAAATTAATCGTCGGTAAAGCAGATGCCAGACTGAGATTCATTGGAAGAATCCTAAGGAAATGCAATCCGAAAACAAAGGAAGTAGGTTACAGTACGCTTGTTCGCCCACTGCTTCAATACTGCTCGCCAGTGTGGGATCCGTACCAGATAGGGTTGATAGAAGAGATAGAGGAGATCCAACGGAGAGCAGCGCGCTTCGTTACAGGATCATTTAGTAATAACGAAAGCGTTACGGAGATGATAGATAAACTCCAGTGCAAGACTCTGCAAGAGAGACGTTCAGTAGCTGGGTACGGGCTTTTGTTGAAATTTCGAGAACATACCTTCACCGAGGAGTCAAGCAGTATATCGCTCCCTCCTATGTATATCTCGCGAAGAGACCATGAGGATAAAATCAGAGAGATTAGAGCCCACACAGAGGCAAACTGACAATCTTTCTTTCCACGAACAATACGAGACTGGAATAGAAGGGAGAAGCGATAGAGGTACTCAAAGTACCCTCCGCCACACACCGTCAGGTGGCTTGGGGAGTACGGATGTAGAGAGATAGTCCATGCAATTGTGATTAACACTGTGTCCAGATGGTGCAGTTTAAAGATGGCAAGCCACTCTCTCACTCTAACTATTCTTTCGGTTAGATTAATATTCACATTGTAGGTCATGATTTCCGCGTTCCCCAATACTACATTTGGTATGAGTGGCTTATGACATTTTTAGATGAGGAAATTATATCTACATAGTGGAGGCGATGGAGAACAGGGAGAAAGATGGATTGTGGGCGATAAATGCTGTGTCCAGCGATTTGGCTGTGCGAGTGATCCGGGGAAGCATCATTGCGAGAATTGTACTTGCAGAAGGACTTCGAGTAATGGTACTCCGTTCTTCCCACTTAGGATAGGAGCAGGAGGATGCCAGCTCACAAAACATTTTACCTGGGCCAGGCGACAGTCCTTCGCGTAGGTGACCAGACAGCGGGAAGTCTGTGGAGGAAGCCACTTAAGAGAGACTGCTGTGATCTGAGCTTTTGGGCAAACGGCGGGACTATCACAAAACTGTGAGCATTCTCATGTTAGAAGCTGGGACCATAGGATTAGAGTCGCTGGTGCACATGTTTAGTGGATGCAAGACTGTAGCTCCCCTGATGCTAGGGAGTCGTCAAATTCTTTTAGCGAGCGGCAGAAACATATATTTCACCGGGACGACTGTCTGGAGAGCTTAACAGCCTTCTTTCAGAAATTGGAAATGATCGGCTTGGAATGATTAGATCTCTTCGTAAATGAAGGACTGTGGTCCTGTCTAGGTAGACTTTTTTGCTAAAACATGACCATGCTTACTGTGAGAACTACGCCTCCCTAGTCTAAAATCTTCTTTTTTCAGACAAGAGAGATTTTGAGTCGCTAGTGGGCTCCCTCAGGATACGAAAAGCAGACGCTTGCTCTCCAGCATGGGAACCCCGGTGCTGTGTCTGGATTGGCTACCAGGGCAGCAGAACAGTCAAGATGGGAGATTCAATGAGTGGAGGATAGTTCAGTTGGTTTGCACAATGTGTAGGCGATTTTTTCTGCTAATCCGCCTGCTGTTCGAGGATTGGTGGAAAGTGGCTGTGGTTCTCTGCTTCTTCGTCTTCTGGTCCTCCCCTGGTGGAGAACTTCAGGTCTTTCACTAGTGGGTGAGACTTTTGGTATCCAATATGTGGTGGACTAAAAGCCAGTGGCAGTTTCCAACTGTACCGACAGCGGAACTGCATATCATCTCAGACATATCGTGTGTCATGAAAATGAATGTACTCGTCCTGAGTAGGCCATATGACATTTGACAATTCCAGAAATGCCTGTAAGTCAAACTGGTGGGCCAGACCAGCGAACGGTAGCACCTCACTCTGAAATCTGACGGAATTGGGGGCTCTAATAGTCAGGGCTCCAGTCCGCGCAGCCTGCAAGTTTTCGTGGACGCGGCAGAACATTACAGCTGCTCGCCAACCGTGTCCCGTTTCTGCTGCCGCCTGAATCAAGGTGCAAGGGTGAAGTACTGCTGCTCCGGCGTAGGGTTGTTAAATGATATTCGCAGCTCCCTGTTCTCCGTGAACCATAGTCCGTGGTGTACCTGCTCGTAGTTGATTCCATTTGAACAGAATTGAGCCTCACAGTGGATTCATATAAACGAAGTCTGGTTGCATTATAAAAGGGATTAATTCAGTGTATAAAACCGCAACTCTGTGGATGATCATACATTTTCTACTTTTTTGCGAAGTTCGTTTTATTCAAATGGTTCAAATAACTCAGAGCACTATGGGACTCTGAGTTCATCAGTCCCCTAGAACTTAGTGCTACTTAAACCTAACTAACCTAAGGACATCACACACATCCATGCCCGAGGCAGGGTTCGAACCTGCGACCGTAGCGGTCGCGCGGTTCCAGACTGAAGCGCCTAGAACCGCTCGGCCACTCCGGTCGGCAGTTCGTTTTATTGGTTGTGCAGAATATTATTCTTGTAAATATGTTGTCAAGTTACAAATGCTACTTGTTATTTAAGAAAGAGAATACGCATGGAATGTTAACATTTTTGAAGTAGACACGCTGGCATAGTCAGGGAAAAGGTATTGGCAAAGAGTATAGTAAATCGTAAAAGCATTATCGCTTGGCGTGCGAGTGCGCCAAAAAAGTAGCAGTTGGGAGTCGCGAAGAGACGATGGGCGTCGTTGGTTGTGTGAATTCGCCGTTGTGGCAATGCAAACGTGCGGAGACAAAAAGTCTGCTTCCGATGTGCGGAGCAGTGAAAACTGAAATGGTTGGTTTGGCGGATGCAAGGCATGCCGTTTATTGGGCACAGTACAAATGCAGCAAGAGTAATTCACGTAACATCAAGAGTACTGTTGGCCCTTATTATTGGCTATGGTATGGCAAGAAAATCAACCTGTATTTTACCGCTAAATGAAGCCACTCGACGAACCAACGGCATCATAAAGTGAAGTAAGATCTAGACTTTTTATAACTGGAAGTGTAATAGGCTGATCAGCGTAGTTGGAATTTTATTGCTTAAATAACATAGTTTTCGTGCATATTGTCGCGTAAATAATTTTCCTAAGTCATCATCCAAGAAGTATCCATCCTATCCTTTTGTACGAACCGAGATAATCAGAAAATGAACTGAAAATGAAGTAAACATTAATTTATTAGATTAGCAAAACATAATTTTTCCAACTTTTGAACAATTACGTAATAATGTAATCTTTGGCTGTAGTATGAATGATGTCAGAAGTAGAATGATGTAAAACGCAGTATTAATTCATTTGCTAAAAATAGATTATCTTTCATAATAAAAAATTGGCAGTAAAACTTTACGTAACTTGGACACTGAATTTCACTGTCAAAGCACATTTTCTAATTTATAGCTTGTGGCATAATTTATCACTTTCATTAGCAAGAAATATCAGAGTCACTGCTAGGTAAATGACAGTCCTTACCAATGAGTAAATTCAAACAATCTTTCTGCTTGCTACAGTTACAACAGTCAGTATTACGGTGAGTAGTTTAGCAAAACGTTTCTGTCCACAGCCAGTAAACAATCTTACTTTAATTGATCTTTGTAAATTAATATAAGACGTTGTCTGTGTTTGCTATTGAATTATTATTTAACTACTGTGACGTGTGTGGTATGAAGTACTTGAAAGTTTGCGTCAGGTACTGTTTCTACGTTATGACGACAATAACTACTCTTACGTAAGATTGCTTACGAGTATAAAGTTCAGTTTCGATTTAATTATTCTTGTTCCGGTGAGGAACTGGCGCCCGCCGCTGTGGCCGAGCGGTTCTAGGCGCTTCAGTCTGGAACCGCGCGGCTGCTACGGTCGCAGGTTCGAATCCTGCCTCGGGCATAGATGTGTGTGGTGTCCTTAGGTTAGTTAGGTTTAAGTAGTTCTAAGTCTAGGGGCTGAATACACAAGATGTTAAGTACCATAGTGCTTAGAGACATTTGAACCATTTGAGGAATTGGCGACCGCTGGTTCTCTTCATTAATGACGAACTACTGTTAATTAAAAACTAGTTTACGTAACAGAAATATATATAGTTAACTGAACTGTGTTTCTAATCGTCATTGCTAAAATACTGAGCAGTGGCGATTCGGTTATAACTTCATCTACTTCTCTCGGTTTTGCATTATTCTTCGGAGAAAATGCCTTTTCCCCACAGCTTGGGGACTTCAGGTACTCGGTTATATAGAAAAGTCTAATTAGCCGGAGTGGTATGAAGGTTATAAGGGGAGAGCTTGAATAGTTTCCACCTCAATTAATGCTTTGCCAATCAGGCACCTATATTTTCCTGGTTTAAGTTTATTTCTTTTTTGTAAGATTTTTTAGCTTTATTATAGTTATAAAAGGATGAATAAAAACTTGTCATTATTTTTGTAAATTTAAATACGCCACTGTTCTCACCCAAACATTCACTGTTTCTATTTGATTGTGGTGATACATGTATACACCAGCAATTCAGAATGCAATCGTACTAAATTAGTTAATCTGATTAATTTGAGCTTTCAAAGGGGCCGCAGATTAAGGCAACAAAAGTGCAATGAGTAAATTCGCTAATTTCGTATATAAAAATTAAGGGTGTAGCTCACGACTTGAAGGTTGTTGAGAAGGATAATAATTTTCTATATGTAAAGATAATAAGATTTAGCATCACTTAGAAATTTATTTATGTTAAAGCAAACGACCGTTTGCACAGTGGGTAACGCAACTGTCTACTAAACAGAAGATCCCAGGTTCGAATCCCGCTCTGGCACACGTTTTCACTCATCGCCACTCATAAAGTCCCGAAGCAGCAGACATAAGTAGTTCCTTCCCTTCCTCTTTTGTTCTTCCACCTTCAGTTTACATAATATGTATCATAACTGTGTTCCGAAGGAACAGACACCATGCATTCATATAACTGATTTGCCTTGAAGGGAAATGAACCCACGGCTTTCACTGTGGATGCACAACTTCTTTCTACCTCCAGCGGGAATCTAAAATTAGCGAGCATGAAAGACGTGGACTGGGACTCAAGATAGGGGGCCCTGGGTGGTAATGTGAGTCGGCTGGGAAGCGTACCACGATAGTCCATGTATTTGCGGTAAGTGCCGTGTCCAGAAGGCACAATGGTAAACGCAGCTGATTACTAAAGTGTAGATCCTAGGTATCAGTCCCGGTATGTCACACGTTTTCACTCATCGCCTCTGATTCGTCACTTCAGTCTGCATACATACATCATAGATGTTTGAGACGTGAAAAATTCTCTGGATCCATATTGTTCCTTTTGATTAAAGCTCGTATACCTGAGTTTCGGGCAGGATCCCCCATTTCGTTCGATGCTGAGGTGCTATTACAATGCATTTGGAGAGCCTCTGCAATGCTGTGCGAGTTAAAGAGGAATACCAAGTGGGCTGAAGGAATTTCGATTGAGGAGGAGGGCGTGCTAGGGTACTCAGCGCAGCTGGCTAAAGCCACTGTGCCTGGGTGGCGTAGTGGTTACCGCATCTGCCTAGTGAGCAGGAAACTCGGCTTCGAATCACGGCCTTGGAACGAATTTTCATTCCTCGCTTCAGTCTGCATGTGCGCATCATAGATGTTTAACACTTTGAAATGTCTCTGGATCCATATGGTTTCATTTGATTATTTAGTTTTATCTTTCATGGGCTGAAGGATAGATTGAAATGGTGTGGAAAGAGTCATTTTACATTCACACCATAGATTAATTCCTAAATATAACTACATGCAGAAGATTTATAAGTTATTCTTGTCTCTCTGTTTTCAAACTTCACTTTTCTGTCTGTCAGAAATTTTGTATCATTGAGTAAGTAATAAAAAATTTTAGTTGCAGCATTGTGCACCCCTTTTTGCGCTGAAAGAAAATCTTAATGTGGGCTAATGAATGTCATTTTTTGCTTCTGGTATTCTGATTATGTCGATCATTATTCCTTTTGAGCTGTAGTGGATTATTCACAACAAACGTGAAAGAATAAACATACTGTGAAGCAGTAGTCAGAATGCCCAACTCTTAACAGATATCATCACGATGACCACGGATGAGAACCACATATTAGTCTTACAGCATGTTTTTCAGCGATGAAGAATTCCTTTCTTAAAGATAAGTTACCACAGAACATTATTCCGTATGACCTTACTGAATGAAAATATTCAAAATTCGTCAACTTACTGATTTGTTTCTTGTCAAGATTTGTAATGATTCTAGGTGCAAATGTCGCTGATCTAAGTTGTTTTAGAAGTTCTACAATACGCTTTTTCCAGTTAAAATTCTCATCAATATGGATACCTAAAATTTTGAGGTTTCCATCCTATTTATTACTTTCTCGCCATGTATTAAACTTACCATTGGTGTAGTAGCTCTAGAGTGCAAAAGTGAATATGTTGCGTCTTTTTAAAAGTCTGGTAGAGACAATTCGTACAAAAACAATCAAAGATACAGCACAGAGATCGTTAAGACACGTAAATATTAGCTGTAACCACCATCAAATTTATGCTAGAATATCAAGACTGGAACTCTTTTCAAATCTATGGTTAGTATGTGTAAAAGTGAAACTGTCTGCTGTTTCAGAAGTCCGGTGAAGAAGCTTTCCAAATAAAAAGAGAAAAATGTCTTTCAGTGGAGTCCCACGTAACAGACCAAGTTTTGTGTCTGAGGTGTATAGCACATAGACCCTCAGGATCATAAGCTTTCACAATTATCGTTTTGTAAAAATTTACATTGACCCCTCCTGGCTTAGTACGGAAAATTATTCTTGACTTTCCAGAATTCACAAACTACATAGTCTTCAATTTTCCACTTAAAACTGAGGTATTTTTGTAAACCACGTCGATCACAGTAAAGAGTGTTTATAAACCCCTACATCGAAATAATATTTAAGTTATTTGGTCTCTGTAGCTGTTAGGAGCGTCTCTAGATCTGAAAGATGGTGTCTATTCAAAAATGGTTCAAATGGCTCTGAGCACTATGGGACTTAACTTCTGAGGTCATCAGTCCCCTATAACTTAGAACTACTTCAACCTAACTAACCTAAGGACATCACACACATCCATGCCCGAGGCAGGATTCGAACCTGCGACCGTAGCGGTCGGTGTCTATTCAAATTTCGCGCCAGTCGCATAAGAATGGCATTAGTAGCGCCACTGTGAGGACGCAAATCAGGTCTGCTTTAAATACACGCTTTAACGGTCGTGAGCGTTAGTCATATTTGAGATTGGGCGTGGTGAGTTGATGTTAGTCAAGACTGCCTTTAAGGCGACAAAGACGCAATTTTGAACACCTCACTGAGTTCGAACGAGGTCGTGTAAGTGGACTGCTTGAAGCTGGATCTTATTTCCGCGATGTTGCAGAAATACTTGGCAGGATTGTAGCTACTGTACATGACTGCTGGCAGCGGTGTTCACGAGAACGTTCGGTCGCAAGAACACCAGGTTCTGGACGGCCACGTGGCACTACCGAGAGGGAAGACCATCGTGTTCGGCTTATGGTTCTGGCGCATCGTACTGAATCTGCAGCGGCAATCTCAACATCAGTTGGCACCACAGTGAAACAAAGGACTGTTACAAACTGGTTACTTCGAGGACAGCTCCAAGCTGGACGCTCTGTAGCTTCATTCAACTGACTACTTACCGCCGCCGTTTGCAACTTCACTGGTGTCAAGCGAGAGTTCTTTGGAGGGCAAGGTGGAGGTCTGCTGTATTTTCTGATGAAAGCTGGTTTCGCCTCGGGCCCAGTGATGGCCGTGTATTGGTTAGGAGGAGGTCAGTTGAGGGTTTGGAACCAACCTGTCTGCATGATAGACACACTGGACCTACATCGGGAGCTATGGTGTAGAGTGAGATTTGGTATGACAACATGAGGGCCCTGTGATTATTCCACTCATCATCAGTGCAAATTTTTGCATCAGTCTGGCGATTGGACCTGTTGTCCTGCTATTCATGTACGACATTCCAGGAGGTGTTTTCCAACCGAATAACGCTCGCCCATAGACCATTGTTACAACCAAACATGCGCTACAGCGCACAACATATTGCCGTGGCCTGCTCGATCACCAGATCTGTCCCCAATCGATCACACATGGGACGTCTTTGGACGACATTTCCAGCGTCATTCACTAATATAATTAACCGTCCATATATTGACCGGCCAAGTGCAACAAGCACGGAAATCTATCACAAAAAAAGACATCCCGCACCTGTACGACAGATGCATGCACGTTTTCATACTTCCATTGAACAATCTGGAGGCTACACAGGTTATTAATGTATCAGGATTTCACGTTTGCAATGGAATGTCTCGCACTTACATTGACTTGTGATTTTGCAATGTTAATGAATTAAATATGTTACCTAGAGATATGTAATGCCGGTATTTCATTACATTAATTATTTTTGGTGTTGCGATTTTTTCTTCAATGTATATTCTCCCTTTGCCCGTTTGCTACGGGATGGAATTGGTTTTTAATTTCTTTATATTGTACCGTAAACTCAAATGGGGTACCGTCTTGTTTTGTTTGTCAGAAGAGTTTTAGTGACACTATGAAAACGCTTTCCGAGTGGGTGTTTCGGACACCTTTAAAAGGACCCTGGCAGAAGACTTAATAAAATTTTGAGCTTATTACCATTTTACCTCATGAGTTCACTGTAGTAGCTACGTAAAGGTAACGCATCTGTTGTTCCATTTCGAATTACCTTTAATTGCTTAAAATCTTCTAAAATAGCGTAGCAGCTGTTATCCAGCAAACGATGGTCACTGTGGATTGAAATTTGTCTCCATTAATTACTACAATTCTGCTGAAATCTACTTTGTATTTTGTATCATCCGCCCAAGCCACTGTCTACGAAATGAGGTTCAAATGACCACCCAGCAGTCTATATTTAGGTTTTCTGTGATTCCTTAAAACATTAAAGACAGTTGTCGGAATGATGCATATAATAACCTTACTTTCCCTTTTCTGTACTAAATAAACAAACGTAACATGATATACTCTCCAAGTGGCAGAATTACTCGAATCTTTCCTATAAAAATGAACAAATCACCTGCTCAGAGGATGATTTGTCAATATGTAGATACCCTGGAGACATGGGTTTGGATCCCAGCTCGGACCTTTTCATTCATGTTTTGTGCAGGTGCTTTGAAATTTTATGAATGCCAGGTAAGTTTCTTCTAAAAGCAAAATTTTCTGCTCGTTACATCTGAGCTGGTACGCCTATTCAAAAGAGGCCAACTGCAATAGGAGGTTAAACTATGATTTTTTATGCTTATTGGAAACAGTAAATCCTTTCCTTCATGCCTCTGTTAATCAGTAATTCCTGTCGTTTGTAGAGGGATCTGTAGGTGTAGGTGAAATTTATAGAGAGACTTTTTCGGGGTATATGAAGCATAAGAAGAAATATAATAACCAAAAAGAAAAATCGTAAGAGTTTCCGAGGTTCGAAACAGGTTCCTATGCCGTCGCAGGGTTGTCAATAAATGCAGAAAGATTTAAACCAAAATTTATACTTCGTTTGATTAATGGTAGAGCTCATGAAAGTGGACAAATGTAAGATTATACCTTTATAACAAAGAGAAAGAAGCCAACAGTATCAGGTTAGAAGATATGTACACCTACAGGATCTGTCACGTCAGAAGTTCTTTATAATAGTTCAGCACACAGACTCGTTGTCATATGCAAGTGCTTCCTGATACTTGTCGTAGTCCTGTATACGTTAGAAGCTACCCGCTCCACTACTCCGCACCTGCCGCTATCCGTGCAGCCCCCGCAGTGTGTGGTGGCAGCAGTGACGCCCGGCTGCAAACTACGGTCTCCAGTCTCCGTGCTATCGCCGTCCGATGCGCACCTCAGTCAAAGGGAACGCTCCGCGTTTTCTCGTCTCAGGGCAGGGTGCCATGCCTGACTCAGTTGTAGACCACTACCTTTGTTAGCTAGGCCGTCTTGAACCTTAATTTCAATGACCTCTTTAATCACCCAGTCCGAGGTGTGTTGATACGTATTATGATTAGTTTTTATACTATGGTCAGTCACGAATTATTTGGTGGTCTGTCGCAGCTCTGTGTGGCGTCTGTGTCCACGGCACCTCCCTTGTACCGTGCGTTCCCCATCGTATAGCCTTGCTGCATTGGCAGGGGATTTGGTAGACGTCTGACTTGCGAAGGCCTAGATGATCCTTTACTGAAAATAATAAGGTCATGATCTTCGGGGTTGGGTTCAAAAAAATGGCTCTGAGCACTATGTGACTTAACTTCTGAGGTCATCAGTCCCCTAGAACTTAGAACTACTTAAACCTAACTAACCTAAGGACATCACACACATCCATGCCCGAGGCAGGATTCGAACCTGCGACCGTAGCGGTCGCGCGGTTCCAGACTGTAGCGCCCAGAACCGCTCGGCCACTTCGGCCGACCCGGGGTTGGGTGAAATACACGCTTGGCATTATCTCGCTTCGAGATTGTGCTGACTTTTCTGGAGGTATTGTCGACATACATCATGCACGCTATTGATTTGGTGTCGTCTTTTTCTCTTCCTGATGTTGTCTGGGTACAAGCTGTCCTGACGCACGACTTATCTGCTTGCTGCTGTACCCCTTCCTTCGGAATGTTGTCTCTAGGTGCTTCAGCTCACCTGGAAGGCTGTCCTGGTCGCAGGTTCATTGCGCTCTGTGAACAAGAGAGCGTAGAACGCCTTCACGCTGAGAGTCGTGGTGACTGCTGAAGGCGTGTAGATACAGATCAGTGTGTGTGGAGGTTTTATGTACACACTGTGTCCCAACTTGCCTTCTGGTTTCAGTTTCACCAGGACTTTGATGGAAAAGAGAGGGCACCGTCCACGCTAAACTACACAGGGTGATTTAGCTGCCCCCTACAATTTTTTTATGCAACCCTTACTATTTCTGTATCGGGAACGGTATTCAGACAGGCGACAGCCACGTAATCGATTATAAATTCCCTCTCAGAGCTTTGGGCAATTGTTAGCAAATAGAATCATACTGTAAAAAATACAAATGAGGACCGACCATGAGGTATACAGTATTTTTTGTGCAAGATACACCTTACTTCTTCCATATTTATCCAAGTGTGGTTCAAATGGCTCTGAGCATTATGGAACTTGACTTCTGTGGTCATCAGTACCCTAGAACTTAGAACAACTTAAACCTAACGAAACTAAGGACATCACACACATCCATGCCCGAGGCAGGATTCGAACCTGCGACCGTAGCGGTCGCGCGGTTCCAGACTGTAGCGTATCGAAGTGTGTCCAGTCTTTATTTGTGTATGTTAGCGGTGTAATCATACAAGCTTTGAATGTCTCTGTAAGTTCATTCCATGTATAATAGTTATTCCTTCGTAAATGGTTTAGAAACTTTGCCTTCTTATAAAATGACTTTCACCATCGGAAACAACGAAATCAACAGGAGATATCAAAATGTGAAGTGTGGAAGTAACAACTTTCCCGTATATAACCTCTGAAGTAAGGTGTATCTTGGTCCAAAACTATCGTGTAACTCATGGCTAACCCTCACTTGAATTTTTTATGGTATGTTTCCGTTTGCTAACAGCTGCCCAAAGCTCAAAGAGAACTCACATCGACTACGTGGCTATCACCCGGCTGAACGCTGTTCCTGATACAGCCGTAGTGGGGGTTGCATAAAACGACTTAATAGGGGCAGCTTACTCACCCCGTATATTGCGATGAGAATCTTACAAGTTAGGCATATGGCGGGAGAAGATGAAATCGCAGATTACGAGATTAATACTGAACCTCCAGAGCATACCAAATAGTACAAGTGTTTATGGGTAATAATAACAAATGAAATGCGACCATCAGAGAACGTCAGTATTAAATCTGTTACTAGGGTCCTTGAAAAACGCAGTGCATTGATAAAGGAAATCGCAGAAGTGATGGCAGTGCAATTAACTGTAGAGTACTGCTACAGCGTTCAGGATCTTTGCCAGGTAGGCGTGATGATAGATATGAAACGAATTTGGAGAAATACTGTTACGATCCTAACAGGACGGTATAGCTCATACGAAAGTGTGACAGAAGTTCTCTGGGAACTGAGATGGGAATACTTGGAAGAAAGACGACGTACATCTCGTGTTCCTTCTTGGAGAAATTTAGAGAGCCTGTATTCGAAGAAATATGTGCGACAATTCTGTTGCTTCATTGTACAGGGATGGACAAAAATACGGAAACACGACAAACACAGCACATTACCATGCCTAATAAGATGTAGAAAAACTGTCGGCGTTCAAAACAGTTTCCAGTAGTCTCGGAACGGATAAATACAGGTTGTCTGTGATTTTTAAGGGAAACTTAAACCATTCTACCTGGAAAATAGTGCCAAGTGCAGGTAACGATGGCGGAGGTTGTGGGGCGACGGATAGAATGGTTACAGAACTCATGGCTTGATAGCCATGACGGAAAATGTTTGTATTGCAAAGAACTAGTCGAAACTTAGGTGGATAGGAAAGATGAAGAATGAGTGAGACCTGAAAAGGAAAGAAGATCTCACACAGCTGGGACTGCACAGCTGCCACACTGTGTAGAGGTTACAGAACAACCTCTTCCCTACAGCATTCATTGGCCGGGAAATGCAGTGTTTCTCTATTCAAACTTTTATATAGCAATTAATTCTATCCGCCGCCCCACATATGGTGCATCGTCCGGGAAGTGTTTCTACATTCTACAAAATATTTAACAACATATTTTCCAACATGCCGCCCCACATATGGTGCATCGGCCGGGAAATGCAGTGTTTCTCTATTCAAACTTTTATATAGCAATTAATTCTATCTGCCGCCCCACAAGGTGGATAGAATTCACGCACTCCTCTCTCCAAAGTACACACATCATGTAAATTTCTGCATCACCCAGTTCCCAGAACTCCTGAAGATAGACGTTGACTGTGGATATTTTATCACAGACACAGTCCCTTTGACTGTTCAGAGATGTCACTAAACCCGCCCAAAGATGTAAACAACAATGAGTGAGCAGCGCCTATTAAGCAGAGGGGGATCGACAGCCGATCAGTTCCTGTCATTCCACCAGGAAGGAAGTACACGGCTCTTGTTGTCTGTAGTTCAATCATGCCTAGACGGTCAATGTCACGGTTCGATCGTGTCCGCATTGTTACTTTGTGCCAGGATGGGCTCTCAACAAGGGAAGTCTCCAGGTGTCTCGGAGTGAACCAAAGCGACAGAGAGACAGGAACTGTCGATGACATGCCTCGCTCAGGCCGCCAAAGGGCAACTACTGCAGTGGATGACCATTACCTCAGGATTATGGCTCGGAGGAACCTTGACAGCAACGCCACCATGTTGAATAATGCTTTTCGTGCAGCCACAGGACGTCGTGTTACGACTCAAACTGTGCGCAACAGGCTACATGATGCACAACTTCACTCCCGACGTCCATGGCGAGGTCCGTCTCTACAACCATGACACCACGCAGCGCGGTACAGATGTGCCCAACAACATGCCGAATTGGCTCAGGATTGGCGTCACGTTCTCTTCACCGGTGAGTGTCGCATATGCCTTCAACCAGACAGTCGTCGGAGACGTGTTTGGAGGCAAACCTGTCAGGATGGACGCCTTAGACACACTGTCCAGCGAGTGGAGCAAGGTGGAGGTTCCCTGCTGTTTTGGCAACAGTCATGGAAGACGCCGTAACGGCAGTACGATACTTAAATGCCATCCTCCGACCGATAGTGCAACCACGTCGGCAGCATATTGGCGAGGCATTCGTCTTCATGGACGACAATTCGCGCCCCCATCGTGCGCATCTTGCGAATGACTTCCTTCAGGATAATGGAATCACTCGACTAGAGTGACTAACATGTCCTCCAGACATGAACCCTATCGAACATGCCAGGGATAGATAGAAAAGAGCTGTTTATGGACGACATGACCCACCAACCACTCTGAGGGGTCTACGACGAATCGCCGTTGAGGAGTTGGACGATCTGGACCAACAGTGTCTTGATGAACTTGTGGATAGTTTTCCACTACGATTAGAGGCATACACCAATGCAAGAGAACGAGCTACTGGGTATTAGAGGTACCGGTGTGTACAGCAATCTGGACCACCACCGCTGAAGGTCTCACTGTAAGGTGGTACAACATGCAGCGTGTGTGGTGTACTTCCTTTCAGCCCCGTCGACGGGACGAGGTTCTCCTCACTCGGCTTCGGATAGGGCACAGCCCTATGACGTATGGCTTCCTGCTCCTGCGGGAGGACCCTCCAATGTGTGGTGCTTGTGGCGTCCAGGTCACGGTGCGCCACGTTTTATCGGATTGCGTTTTATTTTCTGACCAGCGGGCCGCGGCTGACTTGCCAGCGGACCTGCCATCTTTTTTAGGCAACTCTCGGACGAATGTGGTTAAAGTTTTAAAGTTCTGTGCCATCTCAAATGTTTTTACAAAGATTTTAGGGAGAGGTTCTTAATTCACTCACTGTGTGACAAGCTCGCCCATATTTTATGTAAGTTGCCAGCCAATGACAATTTACTGTGGCATTCTTGTTGCTACGTTTTTCCTTTCCTTACATTCTACTTTCTTATATAGCATTTTCCTTCTTTTCCTGCTTTCTTTGCGTGTGTGTTTCAGTTTTATTAGGTCTGTCCACATTCGTTCCATTTAATGTGTGTCAGGGCGCTGATGACCTCGACGTTGAGCGCCCATAAGCCCCAACACACACACATACACACACATACACACACACACACACACACACACACACACACACACACATGTGGGGTTTTCATGAGCAATAAAAAGGGCGGAAATGATGTTTATGTTGATCTCTATTCCAATTTTCTGTACAGGTTCCGGAGCTCTCGGAACCGAGGTGAGGCAAAATTTTTTTTGATGTGTGTAGATCACAAAGACTTATATTGAGATCTGGTAACTGATGGCCAGGGTAGATATGAAAATTCATCCTCCTGATCACGAAACCATCCTGGACGATGCGAGGTATGTGAACAGGTCCCTTCGTCATGGGGCGGAGCTTCACCGATGGTACCATAGGAAGGACCTGGTCAGCCAAAATGGCCACATAATTCTTTACAGTAATGCGACGTCGCAGAGTAACCATGGGGCCCGTGCAGTACCACGATAGACACCACCCCCACCCTAGCCCCTCCATGTTTCATTCTGGCGACGTAAACTCAGACAGAAGTCGGGAACAGTGTGAAACAAGAATCATCCAACCAATTGATTTTCTTCCATTGCTCCATAATCCGGATTATATGACTTCTACACCACGTTTTAAAGTTACGGGCATTTGCATCACTGAGTGGTTCTGGAATTCCAATTCGCCCTACGTATCCCTGCCCATTTTTTTTAAATTTTTGAGTCATCAGTCTTCTGACTGGTTTGATGGAGCCCGCCACGAATTTCTGCCCTGTGCCATCCTCTTCATCTCAGAGTAGCACTTGCAAGCTACGTCCTCACTTATTTGCTGGATATATTCCAATTTCTGTTTCCCCCTGCAGTTTTTACCCTCTTCAGTCCAGTCTAGTAACATGGAGGCTATTCCCCGATGTCTTAACAGATGTCTTGCCATTCTGTCCCTTCTTCTTGTCAGTGTTACAATCTCCTCCTTCCTTGCCTTATGAGTCCACCTAATTTCTACATCTTTCTGTAGCACATCATCTCAAATGCTTCGATTCAACCCTTTTCCGATTTCTCCACAGTCCATGTTTCACTACCACACATGCTGTGCTCCAAATGTACATTCTCAGAATTTTTTTCCTCAAATTAATGACTGTGTTTGATATTAGCAGACTTCTTTCAGCCAGGAATGCTCTTTTTGCCAGTGCTAGTCTGCTTTTTTCGTCCTCGTTCCTCCGTCCTTCATGCGTTATTTTGGTGTCTAAGTAGCTGGATTCCTTAGTCCTGTTGTTAAGTTTCTTACTGTTCTAATTTCTGCTACTTCTCATTACTTTCTTGTTTCTTCGATTTACTCTCAACCCATATTCTATACTCACTAGTTTGTACTTTCCATTCAGCATATCATGTAATTCTTCTACACATTCATTGAGGATAGCAATGCAGCGATTCTTATCGTTGATATCCTGTCGTCTGGAATTTTAATTCCGCTCTTGAACCCATCCTTTACTTCCGTCATTGGTTATTCGATGTATAGATTGAACAGTAGGGGTGAAAGACTACATCCCTGTTTGCACCCTTTTTAATTCCCTATTTTTGCCAGAATTTCGAATGTGTTCCACCTTTTGACATTGTCGAACGCTTTTTCCAGGTCGAGGAATCCAATGAACGTTTCTTGATTTTTCTTTAGTCTTGCTTCCACTATCAACTGAAACGTCAGAACTGCCTCTCTCAGAGAATTGCCTTTACCTTTTCCAAGGCCAAACTGATCGTCATGTAACACATCCTCAATTTTCTTTTCCATTCTTCTGTACATCATTCTTGGCAGTGACTCGGATACATCTGCTGTTAAGCTGATTGTGCGATAATTCTCGCATTTGTCGTCTCTTGGAATCGTATTGTATGGATGATGTTTTTCCGAAAGTTAGATGGTATATCGCCAGAACCATACATTCTACACACAATGGGAATAGTCGTTTCGTTGCCACTTCCCCTGCTTTTAGAAGTGCTAATGGAACGTTATCTATACTTACTGCCTTATTTGATTTTAAGTCTTCCAAAGCGCTTTTAAATTCCGATTCTAATACTGGATCCCCTACCTCTACTTTATGAATTTCTGGTTCTTCTGTCATGTCATCGGAAAAGTCTTCTCCTTCACAGTGTCCTTCAATATGCAGTGGAATTCCCATTGCACTCTAAATGTTGTTTTGACTTTTCTGTATGCTCAGTCAGTTCTTCCGACAATAGTTTCTTTTTCGATTTCTTCACACTTTTCATGCAGACATTTCGACTTAGCTTCACTGCACTTCCTATTTTCTTCATTCCTCAGCGACTTGTATTTCTGAATTTCGCTGAACAGTTTTGTAATTCCGTCTCTCACCAGTCAACTGAAGTGTTTCTTCTGTTACCCACGGTTTCTTCGCAATTACCGTCTTTGTACCTATATTTTTCTTTCCACTTCTGTGATTGTCCTTTTTTTAGAGATATTCAATACTCTTCAACTGAACTGCAGAGTAAACTATTCATTATCGCCGTGTCTATAGCCTCAGAGAACTTCAAGCGTATCGCTTCATTCCTTAGTACTTCCGTATCCTACTTTTTTGCGAGCTCATTCTTACTGACTAGTCTCTTAAACTTCAGCCTACTCTTCATCATTACTAAATTTTGACCTGAGTATATATCCGCTCCAGAGTGTGCCTTATAATCCAGTATCTGATTTCGGAATCTCAGCCTGACCATGATGCAATCTTACTGAAATCTTCCCGTATTTCCCCGCCTTTTTCAGATATATCTCCTCCTCTCGTGATTCTTAACAGACTATTCGCTATTACTAGCTGCAGCTTATTGCAGAACTGAATTAGCCTTTCTCATCTGTCATTTCTTGTCCCAAGCCCATATGCTCCTATAACCTTTTCTTCTACTCCTTCCCCTACAACTGGATTCCAGTCCCCCATGACTTTTACATTTTCATCTCCCATTGCATACTGTATTACCGTTTCAGTATCCTTATATACATTGTCTGTCTCTTCATCTTCAGCTTGCGGCGTCGGCATATATACCTAAACTATCGTTGTCGGGGTTGGTTTGCTGTTAATTCTGATAAGAACAATCCTATCACTGAACTGTTTACAGTAACACACTCTCTGCCCTACTTTCCTACTCGTAACGAATCCTAGTCACGTTATACCATTTTCGCTGCTATTGATAGTATCCTGTGGTCATCCGACTAGAAGTTCTTGTCTTCATTCCATTTTACTTGACTGATCCCTACTGTATCTAGATTGAGGCCAAGCATTTCCGTTTTCAGATGTTGTACCTTCCCCGTCACGTACAAACTTCTGACATTCCTTGCCCCAACTCGTATAATGTTACCCTCTCGTTGGTTATTCAATCCTTTCCCCATGATTATCTGCCCCGTTGGCAGTCTGCTCCCAAGGATCCGAGCAGCGGATTATTCTGGACCCTTTGCCATTGGAGAGATCACCATAACCCATTTCCGCTTAAATGCTACATGCCCTAAGATACGCGTTACGTATGTGTAACGCAGTGGTTTGCATTGCGTTCTGCATCCTCATGCCGTTGATCATTGCTGATTCTTCCACCTTTAGAGGCAGTTTCCCACCGCCAAGGCCAAGGAAGTCCCTGAACCCCTGTCCGTTCTTCCACCCTCTTTAAAAAGGCCGTTGGCTGAAATATCAGTAATTTCTTATGCTGTAAGTCTTCGGCCGCCATTGTTGATGATTTTTATTCAAAATTCAACCGGTAGGGGGGTTATAACCCGGGATCTAGGACGTTTAGATCACTAATGAAAGATGTCATCCCTAGGCCACGATTTCCTGCTTATGGAGCTCCATTTGTGGAGTGTTGGTGCTGACGGGCTTCGTGACCGCGACATTCAGTTCTGCACTGACTTTCGCAGCCCCCATTATTTCTTTCCGTCACCGTCCTTTTCAGAAACCGTCTTTCGCGATCACTCAACACATACTTTCGTCTGCATTGTGATTTGTTGTAGAAACGTATGTGACATATTATGACTAGCGAGACAAAGCACAAGCATAATGTAAAACCTAAAGGGACTCTGAACAAATAAATTTTATGTTACGGTGTATTCAAATATTAAACTATATGAATGTATAAACCAAATATGTTGTACAAGTGGGTTGTACAGGCAACTATGTCACATGGACAAACTGCTGAATGTGATGAGCAGACCGAAGAAAGAGTCGGAGGAGGAGAAACAAGTCTATGGAATGTGTGTGCGGTCCATTACCTTATTACCTAGTGGCGAGAGAAATAAAAACGAGCTGCCGCTCTTTAGTAAGGGTGAGTAATGAAAATGTGTTTGGTCGTTAAGGACTAGGTCAGGATTCTTTGGCTGGTGTTTATTAATGGCCAGAATGTCGAGTGATGTTATTTTTATACCTTTTGCTCCTCTATGGAGAACGTCACTGTCACATCATATGAATGGCATTCATTCAGACTGTGTTCGGGAAAGATGGAATTTTTCTTTTTCAGTCTCCAACTCATTTCATGCTTAATCTTGTAGTAATAGCCATATATCATTGACATACACATAATTTGCCACACAGATTGCAGGAAATTCTACAAATTGCACTCAGTTCTAAAGGCGGAATCTTATTGTTACTGTTGAATAAGGTGGGCAACAGCATTCCTAATGTATAAAGATATATATCAGGTGGCCGATGCAGGCCGTCCTTTGTAGTTTTATGTTTCTCGCATGCGTTAGTGTAAGAAGGGTTGCCTCATCGCTGCTGTTCAAATGGGAAGTGCATGTATAAGCGAACCTCCACCGAACTTTGCCGCCACCTACGTGCGTTCTCCTTCTGGTTCCGCTCTGCTATCGTCGCGTCGCCGTCTGTTTGTAGTTCGAGTCACGTCTTGCAGTCACACAAGTAACAACCGCAATGTACTGCAGCGAAGACTACACCGATATAATACTGAGTTATGGGGAGACGCACCGCAGCCGAAGCCCTAAGGCTGTAGTCACAATGTTTTCCAGCGCGACGTCCACCTTCTGCGTATTTTTTCAGACGTACAGAGACGCGTTTAAGAACCTAGAGAGCTTTCCAAGTTCTACGTCTCATGGAAAGACCAACATGCGACGCACCCGATGTTGCCCGGAACGTTGTTGAGTATTTTGAAGCACATCCCACTCGCGGTAAGCATAGCTTAAATGAAAATAATGCGTACATACAGCGCAGTATAAATGAAACTGTTATCGCGCTATTGCATTTAGGTTGCTGTGTTATTTGTACCTATAACAGTAATACTATTATGGTCGTTGGTACGCAGTTACTTAACGGCTGTTTTATTTAACCTTTAAATCCGGTGGGTTTATTAACCTGTAACCTCCCCCTCACTTATCGACCTCAATGACAGTGAAAAATTAAACCGCGTGTACCTAATGAAAATTTGGGAAAGGCAATCGTCACCGAAGTTAATCTGTCGGTAAAGAGGGAGGAAAGGGTTACATCTAAATGAAAGGAAAAATGCAAATGAAAATGGTGAAAATTAATTTTGAGAAAAGGGTAAAATTAATAAAGAAAGTAAATGTGCGGTCGTTACGTTAGCAATTAATTGGCGTTAATTAGATATTTGAGATTTGGGGAAAATTACGGTCGTCAGTCCTATGGACAACTACTATAATAACTGAAAAAGAAAAGTTAATGCATGTATAATTAGCACTAAAAGCGTGGCAACTGAAGGCTGACACGTGTTGTGTGAAAACTGAATGTTTGTCAGAAGTAATAAATTTCGCTACACTCTGACTTCATTTAGCAAAGGAATTAATGAAACATGGAAATTGAACGTTAATTTAGTGACTGAAATTAACAGTGAACTTTCTTTCTGCAGCACTACGAAATTCAATAAAATAAGGTTAGTCTTGGGCTGCCTCAACGATCATTTAAAAAGCTACTTGAATCTACGCAATTTAGAAGTAAGAGATTTAACTTTGAACTTGAATTAAATGATTCTGAACAATTAACAATAGTAAAATTTAGTACGTACCAAGCTGAGCTGCAGTCACAGGTAAGCTAAAATATGGTAACAAAACTCGCACTCTTAATTTGTGCTTGTGTAATCTAAATATTGTAGCCAGCTATGAATATCTTAACTGAACTGTGAAATTAAAGCACTGAAATGGAATGATATTACTTTAATGCTGGCGTTTGAATTTCAACGACACTCTGGTTCATTCCGGAAAAGGAAGGGACCCTGCTTGGTAATGCAATTGGGACAATGAGCAACAAAGGTTCATGCTAAGTTGCTGTAATTTTGTGAGGCAAATGGAACAATTTTAAAAGCTGAGGTCTGCCATACAGTTCTAAAACTTTACGTGCTTCCAGTCTTCCTTGTTGGTTGATTGAAGGTCTGCAGTCATCGGTCGAGCAGGCGACGACAGTCACTCATTGTCGACCGTCGCTGTTGCAGAAGCTGGATGTTGGCGCGCCTTCCTCTCGACACGGTCACCAGGCGAAACGGGCTCTTGATGTGTCCCAGCTAATGCTTCGCGTCCGCGACACCGTGCCAGAAACTATCATAGCAAGTCGAGCGCAATTACATGCTGCCAAACCCTGAAAGCGCGGCAACTCGCGGGAGCGTCACACAACACACCTGCTCCACCGCCCTAATCCAGCCAGACTCCCTCTGCTCTGCCCGCGCTCCACGCGGCAGAGTTTAACACTACCAAAGATCCTAAACACTTTGGTTCTCCACGCGACCTATCGATGTAATCGTTCGATAGCATAGTTTTCCCTAGGCAAGACCCAGCGTAAAAATACAAGTAATATTTACAAAACAAACCAATTATACATCGACATAAATGCATATACAAATAATAAAACAATTACAGTATACAAAGACACAGAAACGTCATATCTTCAGGTAACAAAATTAGGAAAAAATTTATACTACAATAGATGGAAATAGGAGGATATGCATTTCCGGCGTTAATAACTCCCCCCAAAACGATCTCACATGAATTTTAACAGGCGCCACTCGAGCAAGATTTTTTAGGAGGCATTACATAAAATCATAATGAAGTTAATAAAACATTTCCCGTAGACACTGAAGACCGCCAGTCAGCCAAAATTTTTAAGAAACTCTCATTACATAAAATCATAACCAAGTTAACAAATTATTAGCCATCAGTCTCCCACCAAAATTGACAAAAGCCACTAAGGCCGAATTTAACCATAACTTTAAAAATCAAATGGCTCTGAGCACTATGGGACTTAACATCTGAGGTCATCAGTCCCCTAGAACTTAGAACTACTTAAACCTAACTAACCTAACGACATCACACACACCCATGCCCGAGGTAGGATTCGAACCTGCGACGTAGCAGTCGTGGGGTTCCGGACTGTAGTCCCTAGAACCGCTCGGCCACCACGGCCGGCCATAACTTTAACAAAACAACTCTAGTTAAGACACATTATTTAAAATCCTTTCAACTGCAAACTTTACATGTGAAATAACAGTCGACACACACAGCATCAACTTTAGAGGAATACTTAAAACATATTTATTAAACGTATCTTGGTCAATCTTAAGTTGCGAGAAACGAAATTATTCAAACGCCCATTAAGTTGTAAGATGTATTTATAGGGCATAGAAAGCTACAACTTTGTACAATGATAAATGTATAACAACAGAAGCAAGTTCCAAGCTCATAAGGCCGAAGTTTAACCTCGACCGAGAGAAGTAATACTTCGAACCAAGACGCGGCTCCGTTTGCAACCCCATGTCGAGTAGACCACCAAAATGTGAACCAAGTAAACGCTACCGAAGAGGGTCACACGAGCTCAGGCGAAGTCCATCGCCCGTAAGCCAGACTAGTAATCTAAAGGGAAGCCCTGTGCTTCGGTTGCCCACTGCCTGAGCTCACTGAGACACAGATCACACCCGACAACAGGAAGCAGAAAAACTTTTCTTAGCTTTAACATTTAAGATTGAGCAGTAAATTACTCTATAAAATTATGGCTAAACAACAACTAATTTCACTCACAAGTGCTTCCTTTAAGAGAAACAGTACTTAATAAACAAAAACTAAGAGTGGGAAATGAACTGGCTCAGGAAAACCGGCCCTCACTAGAACTTAATGACACATATCTGCAAATACATCAATATTATGCGGAATCAGAGCACACGCTTAGTAAGAGGCCTCAAATGAAATCGAACAAACGTAACATCACACGTATTGCAACGTCTTACTGTACCAAGAGCGATCATAATCACAGTTAACTAAGCGCTCTTGGTAATTGGCGTACTTAACTGGGTGTCTTCATGCTGGGGCGATTTTGCGAATATCTCAGACCATCGCTTCGCAAGACCCTAACAGCGTGTCCCTTCAAGAAACCGGGCACATCCACAGCTCACGAGGTTGACGCAGAATGCACAGCGCCGGCCAACTCCCGCCGACTCCAGTAAAACCACGTGACAGCCGCCGCCCGACCTCAGACACGCCGTCTTCGCCTCTCTCCGCCAGCCAATCGCCGATTCGCGCACCGCCCCGTTCTGTTCTCAAAGCGTTGTCACCCCCCTTACTCGCGGTCGGCACTCGCTTATATCCCGAGCCGGCCCAAGCCCAAAGACGAACCTCTGTACTAGGAAAGCGATCGTACTCGTGTCAGAGATACTACTCGCACCGGTCCTGCCACGACTCAGTCATTATTACACTACTGGCCATTAAAATTGCTACACCACGAAGATGACGTGCTACAGACGCGAAATTTAACCGACAGGAAGAAGTTGCTGTGATATGCAAATGATTAGCTTTTCAGAGCATTCATACAAGGTTGGCACCAGTGGCGATACCTACAACGTGCTCACATGGGGAAAGTTTCCAACCGATTTCTCATACAGAAACAGCAGTTGACCGGCGTGGCCTTGTGAAACGTTGTTGTGATGCCTCGTGTGAGGAGGAGAAATGCGTACCATCACATTTCCGACTTTGATAAAGGTCGGATTGTAGTCTATCGCGATTGCGGTTTATCGTATCGCGACATTGCTGCTCGCGTTGGTCGAGATCCAATGACTGTTAGCAGGATATGGAATCTGTGGGATCAGGGGGGCAATACGGAACGCCGCGCTGGATCCCAACGGCCTCGTATCACTAGCGGTCGAGATGACAAGTATCTTATCCGCGTGGCTGTAACGGATCGTGCAGATACGTCTCGATCCCTGGGTCAACAGATCGGGACGTTTGCAAGACAACAACCATCTGCACGAACAATTCGACGACGTTTGCAGCAGCATGGACTATCAGCTCGGAGACCATTGCTGCGGTTACCCTTGACGCTGCATCACAGACAGGAGCGCCTGGGTGCACGAATGGCAAAACTTCATTTTTTCGGATGAATCCAGGTTCTGTTTACAGCATCATGATGGTCGCATCTGTGTCTGGCGGCATCGCAGTGAATGCACATTGGAAACGTGTATTCGTCATCGCCATACTGGCGTATCACCCGGCGTCTCGGTCACCTCTTGTTAGTATTGACGGAACTTTGAACAGTGGACGCTACATTTCAGATGTGTAACGGCCGGTGGCTCTACCCTTCATCGATCCCTGCGAAACCCTACATTTCAGAAGAATAATGCACGACCGCATATTGCAGATACTGTACGGGCCTTTCTGGATACTAAAAATGTTCGACTGCTGCCCTGGCCAGCACATTCTCCAGATCTCTCACCAATTGAAAACGTTTGGTCAATGGTGGCCGACCAACTGGCTCGTCACAATACGACAGTCACTACTCTTGATGAACTGTGGTTCGTGTTGAAGCTGCATGGGCAGCTGTACCTGTACACGCCATCCAGGCTCTGTTTGACTCAATGCCCAGGCGTATCAAGGCCGTTATTACGACCAGAGGTGGTTGTTCTGGGTACTGATTTCTCAGGATCTATGCACCACAATTGCGTGAAAAGGTAATCACATGTCAGTTCTAGTATAATATATTTGTCGAATGAATACCCGTTTATCATCTGCATTTCCTGTTGGTGAAGCAATTTTAATGGCCAGTAGTGTATTAATAAGGTGGAAGTCATTAGATATCGCGCAGTTGTAGCTATTTCTCATCATAATTAGGAGAAAGAAGAGCTGCACTGGACCTATGGTTATGGAGGCCTTCGTTACAAGGAATTCTGGAGGAACGAAAATGGCATCGGTTTAAGCTGCACCTGTACCAACAGTTATACGGAAACGATTTCCAAAATCGGGCGTCGTTCTGCATAAAGTAGACGTAAATCCAGATTTCATCAGGCGTATTTTATGGGGATATGAATACTGTTTGACCAGTGACGCCACTGTCAATAGACACAATCTACATTGATACTGAAACGTCCCCTTAGAAAAATTATACATGACTGTGTTTAAAGTGACACAATATTTTTAGCGCAACGGAATCTGACTTTCAATAATCCCTACAAAAGAATGGCCCTGACTAACATTAAACTATACCTTTCACAAATCACTAAATCACTTACCCCACAAAAATCTTCGTTACTCGAACTACTGCAATTCAGCGAGCGCCACTACTGCCAGCTAAATAAAAGATTCTAACTACTGAAAGCACTAACTACCGATAGGCATAGTTAGCAAATGAAAGAAAAATGGCTCTGAGCACTATGGGACTTAACATCTATGGTCATCAGTCCCCTAGAACTTAGAACTACTTAAACCTAACTAACCTAAGGACATCACACAACACCCAGCCATCACGAGGCAGAGAAAATCCCTGACCCCGCCGGGAATCGAACCCGGGAGCAAATGAAAGATTTTGATAGAGAACAAACAATGTATTTACCTTAATAGTGTTCAAAGGTCATAATATATATAGCAGTTCATGACATGCAGTCTTACAAATTTACTGTTTCTGATGGACACACGTCCAGATCATCTGCTCTCAAAAATCCGCCATCTGACTTCCCCACATCCACCAGTGCTGGCACTTCACCTCCAACTGCGCAACGTTACGCGCTGTTAACAGCCAACAGCCCAACACTACAATAGCGAATATTACAACAATGCCACCCAGCCACAGACTGCACACAGCACAGCCAGTGATTTTCATACAGAGCGCTACGTGGCGTTACCAACATAAAAACCTAGACAGCCTACTTACATAGCCCCCATGCTGCCCACAAAAAATTTTACAAATTGTTTTCGGCAGTGACCATTACAGATTTGAAGAAATTTTTCATAATTACAATAACAAAGATATCAAATGCACACACTTATTGATACAATGTTGGTCAAAAGCTAAAATTTTCTCACAGTCCATAAAGACAGTCCTGATCGTTCATCACAGTAAAATAGCAGTGTTTTTCTCAATGTTTGAGCAGTAAAAGAAAATGCACATGGAAGTAGTGGATTTCCATGCAGTCTTGAAGAAGTAGTTTTGTCCTTCCAACGGAAAGACAGTGCTGACTCTTGACATGCAGACAGGTAATGCGCCACAACAGAGCAAACCCACAGCAGAGTCATTCGAAGTTTTGAAGAGCACTGGTAGGTAGGTCATCACAGAGCAGACCCACTGTAGTCCTGGTAGAGATTATGGTATTGGTGGGCCACCAGAGGTGCAGACCCACTGCAGTCCTTGTAGAAATAATGGTACTGGTGGGCCATCAAAGATGCAGACCCACTGTAGTCCATGTAGAGACGGCCAACAGCCATCTGTTGCGACTGTGCAGGTGCACAATCACCATCGAAGAGTCTTGCGGAGAATATAGCAAGTCCATAAACCACCACTTGTGCACTCACAAAGTTTTTGGAATTGTCCTTAGAACCAGCAATGCTGTTAACCAGTCCCTTGCTGAATTATTAACACACGTGCAAACACTAACAGTCCCAACTTCTCACATATTGTGCATTACTATGACCAACAGTAACATGTGCAGTGAAATGTAACTTAATTTGAAGAACTGTTGTCTATACAATTACAAATTTACAACATAAGAATACAATTACAAAGGTACAAAATACATAATTAAAGAACATAATAGTACAGATAACATTTGTAGTAATACAGGCTTTACAAACGAATAGAAATAGACATATACATCAGTGTTACAGGAATTATGACATATAAGTAAATAAAAAAATAATGAGAATAGTTTTCGAAACATTAATTTCACACATGAGAATTGAAACAGAACAGAATTAATATTGTGTAAACATCTTTACAAAGAAAATGACATATTATAAATGCAAATTATATTTGAGGATAACAGTATTCCTCATCATAGTGAATGTAGCTTAGTACTAGAGAAATTCTACAACATAAATCTTATTAACTAAACACATAAAGACAGGAAGAACACTAATACACAAGGGTACACAAACACATAGAGGGATAACACAAAAGGAAAGGACAGGGTTTGTTTTACTGCAGTATTTTGCATAGAGATCTCCCTTCATTCATCATTAATCCCAAAAAGTCCTATCTAAGCCTGCTTTCTGTATTCTATTCATCCTCTTTCAAAATCCTTTTTTGGCCAAACCATTTTCTTATTGCTTCTCAATGCATTTCTTCCAATTCATCATAACTCGTTCTTTTATATAGCCTACCCCATCTTAAGCTAACTTAAATCTACTGAGCTCAGATGCATAAACTAAGGGACGAGGCAATGCAGCAACACAAAACAATTAACACAAACAGCAATGAAAAAAAGCAAATTGGCAAAGCTAGCAGCATTAAATCTAAATTAGCAGAGCAATTGCAATAGTACAACTAATATAAGGCAATGTGCAGCAAACAATAAAAATAAATCATTAGTAAAACTGGTTTAACAGAGTAATACAAAGTCAAATTTTGCAGCACTATGCCTGGCAAGCAGCAGCAGCAAATGCAATAACTTATACCTAAACATAACAAAGCTCAAGCAGAAAAAATATTACAGAAAAAATGGCCATGTTTAATACCGATGTCACATCTTAACACTAGAGTGATACATCACGATAACTTACTCTACCAAAAAATTACCAAGTAGTTGAAAAGAAAATTATGTATGCAGTTACTGTTATTAAACCCTTCTTATTGTTCTTTCCATTCCAAGTGCTCCTTTTTCGAAGAATATGGATCATAAAATTATTATTTAATAGATCTGTTGGCAGAAAGTGTTCACATTAGCAAATGCACTTAATTTTATTTTATAAAGCCAATGCTGCAACACAGCTGGAAACCAGATATTAAACAAAATGAGCAATCTCTCAACTAGAAAGACAAAAATGTTTCAAAAACATTTCATTAGGCATTTTAGTAAATATCATAAATTAAGAGCTCCACAGTGTAATCATATGTTTTCAAGTTTGAGCGTGTCGTATTTGCGATGATTTCTACAAAGGAATGTCAATAGCGAGGATAATGGCCTCTTTTTTTTCCGCCTGTGCCTCTGAAAGGCACACACTAATGGCTTTTTTTCAGGTGACTGTTGTGCAGCTGGGTGCCCACGATGCATTACGTGAAGGTGGTCACTTAACTTTCTTACCGAAATATTTATGACACCAGTTTGCACTACAGTGACAGTCTCATACAAAAATTTCACAGTTCGAGAATTTGCGTTGCAAATCTGTAGAAACAAAATCCTATAAATATACGAGTGTCCAAAAAATATTCGTTGGCAGTGTGATACATTCACGCATTTACACACATTTCATAACTCTTAAAGTACGATGCTTGGTTTCCAAAATACTTTTTCACAAGTCAGAGTCCCTAACCACTACTCATTATTCCTTACCTTATTACACATATACATATTCGTCGACACTTCTTCAATACTTCATCATAATAAATATGTAGCATAATCAAATTCCTCATATAGCATCAGCTTATTGATCATAAACATACCTCAGCAGCATAATACACATCGTCGTCGTAAAAATAACATCGTAACACCTCAGTCAAATCTCAAAAAAGGCGTAGCTTTCTGCAATAATGTCAAAACCTAAAAAAAATTCTCTGCTCATTTCAATAGTGTCATCTACCTCCAACGTACATGAAAAATCATGACCCCATACCAAATACATCATTCAAAGCTCTCATAGTATCACAATGGTTCCGAAAAAATATGAATAGTTCACAAAGTACAGACAAAATACAATTTCATAAGTGTGAAGTTATCCAACTGTGTAATTGCATAAACATCTGTCACTGACGTAGTAAAAAAAATGTTTGTTTATGTGTTAAATAATCAGATAGCTATGTAATTCTGTGTTAGAGGAATATGGTACCGAAGTGTAAAGTTGTTTAAGCAAATACTATATTAGCTAGGGCTCTTGTGCTTGTCAAACACATGGTACACAAAGTAAGCGTGTACCCCCTGAGGATTAATGTAATTATACCCTCAGATGTTACAGATTACAGCAGTGGAATGAAATGTATCACGGCAAACTTTCTTTGCAATTCAAAAATCTTGAAAAATAAATGGTTTAAGTACAAAATTAATCACTCAAATGTGTGTCCTGTAGCGCTAAATGTGCGTCTTGCTGTAAGATAATTCTGTGGAAGTGTCGTAGTTATCGTCCTCTGTAAGCAAAGTTCTGCTGAAGTCAATGTACTTACCTCATCATAAACGAAAGTGAAATGCTTTGCGTATATATATCGTAGTTATTGCGTACCTTACCGTGATCAAGAAAGTACTATAATGTGACGTATTGTTGTGCTACGAAAAAGGCTGTCTCATTGCAGCTATACCACAAAAGTTACTACTAAAATATGTTTTTCTTTCCAGAATAATACAGAAAAACTGTGCACATATAAAACAGATACACCGCAAAAGCAACAATGTAAATTGTGTCACATATTAATAGCGTCGTGATATAATCGTGTAGCTATCAAAGAAACAAAATGCTAAGTCATCTTTAATCTCACCGAATATACTTCAAATAAAGAGTATCTTTTCATGTAAACCAAAATGTTGCATTAAAATCTCATTAGCAGTATAAGTTCTAAGTATGTAGGCCTGATAGTCGTTATGTAATCGTGCAGCTTGTTGCAAGAATGTACAACACTGTGTCGTCTGTTTACTATAACAATGCGTTCGTAATTACTGTCTAAATAAGTTGCCCAGGTTCTTGACTGGATATTTAACTTCAAACATTGTTGCATGGTAACAGTTTCTTAAGTCTGACAAAGCATACTAGAAATGTGAAGTGAAAAGTTTTATGGCAAAGACAAAGTTAAAAAGCAGATTATCTTTCAACAAACGGTTTTACATGTGAAATGTGGTGTAAACCTTTACTCTTCCTAGTATGCAGAGTTTCAACTTCAACGCAATTATCATGTGGTATACGTCGGATTCTGTAAGGTCCATTGTAGACTAGAAAGAATTTGTGACTCAAGTGTTTCTTCTTATGTGACAATGAATGAGCTTTAATGAGAACTTTCTGACCAATATATAATTTTTTTGCATTTGCTTTACCGTGTAGTTTTCTCCTTTTGTCTGCTGCAGATTTTATATTTATAATAGCCAAATCAATTATGTCTTTGTGTCGAAGTTTACGTGTATTCGGGAAAGGTACAAGCTCTCTGATTCTGTTCGGTGGTTCTTCATTCTTCAGTACAAGAATAGGTGGTAAAGCAGTGGACTCATGAGGCATTTCATTCAGCACATTTTGAAATAAGTGTAAATATCTGTCCCAATGCTGATACTTTCTGTGACAATAAAGTCTGCAAAGCTTATTGATTTCTTTCATTATCCGTTCAGACGGGTTACAATGTGGTGAGTACAATGAAATAAAAACAAGTTTGATTTTATGGTTCCGAAGCATGCGTGACCAAACAGTAGATCTGAATTGCTGTCCGTTATCTGAAATGACTTTAGCAACGTGGCCAACTTGACGTAAGAAATTTTTAACAAAGGCGTTGGATACAGACCGTCCAGTGGCTTTACGTAACGGAGTGAAAGAAACAAATTTTGTAGTAAATTCAACAGCGACTAGAAAGTACGAAAATACATTCGATGTTCTGACAAGGGGTCCCAAGAGATCAACAGCAGCAAATTCTTTTAATTTAGAAGGAATGATAGGAAACAACGGAGCACGATGTGAGATAGTAGATGGTTTTGCCTTTTGACAAAGTTTACAAATAGACAAGACTCTTCGAATTCTCTTTTCCATATTGTTAAAATAACAAGTCGTCCAAAGAATATGATAACATTTTCGTGGACCAAAATTTGCGTAGCTGAAATGAATGTACCAAATGAGCTTATTAACAAAATCATCTGGAATGCAAAGTACCCATAGCTTGTCATCAACAGTGCAGCGTTTGAAGAGTATGTTGTTTCTAACCAGATAATAATGCCGAATCTGAGTGTGTGTCTTTTCATGCCATTTACTTTTGATGTCTTGCCAAATCGGATCTTTATCTTGTTCATTAGCAATGTCCAGTAAAGAGGTGGTGATGAAGTTTTCAAAGGCGACTTTCTGAATGTAAAGAATACTGAAATTTTTCTCGAGGTTGCCTTCTGTGTTACTTTTCGCAAGCCCAGCCGGTGCGTGTGACAGTGCGTCCGCAACAATGTTCTCCTTGCCGGGAATGTAGACTATTGTGAAGTGGAATTCTTGCAGGAACAATGCCCAAGGTTTTAACCTGTCATGATTTAATTTTGAAGACATAAGAAATTGTAATGCACGATGATCACTGTATACTTTTACGTGCTTACCAGAAAGAAAGAAACGGAATTTGTTAAATGCCCAAACGATAGCTAAAGCTTCTAATTCAGTAACGGAGTAATTTTTTTCAGATTTTGTTAGCACTCGGCTAGCAAAAACAATGGTTTTCTGATTAGTAGTGTCATTTTCTGTGGCTTCTTGAAATAAATGGGCACCAAGACCGACTTTAGAAGAATCCGTGCTAAGGCAGAAATCTTGTGACGGATCTGGATGAGCTAGTATTGGCGCGTTAAGTAGCGATTCTTTCAAAGAATTGAATTCAAACTGTGCTTGTTCGTCCCAGTTTTAAATAGTATTTTTTCCAGTGAGAGAACAAAGTTTTGGTGTAACTAGAATTTGCATATTCAGAAAACGACGGTAAAAATATACGAGACCTAGAAAACTGCGGACTTGTTTTTTTGTGGATGGAACTGGAATGGCTCTGATTGCTTCTAACTTCTCAGGATCCGGCCGAATGCCTTCAGAAGAAATAATATGTCCCAAAAACTTCACCTTTGTCCTACTGAATTCAGACTTTTCCAAATTAACTGTAATTCCAGATTCTGCAAAAATATGTAACACGCTGTTGAGGATGCGATTATGTTGTTCCCATGAGGCTTCTGCAATCAGAATATCGTCCACATACAAGGTGATGTGACGTTTTAAGAACTCAGGTAATATGGAATTTAGCCCGCAAATGAATGCTGCTGAAGAAATGTTCAAACCAAAAGGAAGTTTCCGAAACTGATAACAAACGCCGAAACAAAGGAAAGCTGTGTATTTTCTACATTCTGGATGAAGTTCGATCTGATAAAAGCTGGATCTGAGATCAATAGAAGACAACACTTTTACACAGTTAAAATTTTGAAGAAGTTCTTCCAAAGTTTGTGGCCTGTCTGTTTCATGAATGATGATAGTATTGATTTGTCTCAAATCTAAGACAAGCCTGATCGATCCATTTTTCTTCTCAACAACATGTAATGGATTGTTGTATGAGCTAACTGCAGGCTCAATAATGTCCTCGTCTAACACGGTCCCTATAATGTGCCGGAATTATGTATGGTCTAACACAAAATTTAGTATGCTCACGAACACGAAATTGGTATTGAAATCCCTTGATTGTTCCTGTTTTGTGAGTAAAAACTGTGGAATGTGCTTGTAAAATCTCAAAAGGTCTTGCCTATCAGTGTCATTACAATTCTCAATTGTTTGGATTTTATTCTGAATTGACTCATTAGTTTCAAATATGTCGTCGATATCATCCCTGTCAGTACTTGCAGAGTGATTGTTAGTGTCAAGTTCCGTCGAAAATTCCGAACTGTTGTCTAACAGGAGGTAAAGCCGATTAATTTCTTCGTCATGGTTTGAGAGCCAATCTTCAAATTTCAAAGCTATTGACTTACCTTCTTTCTCTAAACTTATTTCAGCATCGTGAAAGTTTAAGATTGCTTTGTATTCATTAAAAAAGTCTACTCCCAATATAATTTCCGTCGACAATAATGGAACAATAAGAAAGTTCATAGAGAATCTGTGGCTTTGACAAAAGAATTCTAAGTTGGTTAGTTGGCGTACATCTACACTTTTTCCCACGATTTCACCTTATAATTTAATCTTACGTAACGGAAGTATGGGGCAATCGTTTGATTTGTTGCATTTGCTAAAGGCGTTTCACTAATTACTGAAATGGGAGTGCCAGAGTCAAGTACTGCCGTAAATTTTACATCATTTACTGTAATGTGAATCACAGGATATGCAATGTTGTTATGTTTTACGTCGTGTGCGTGGAGTAAGATGTCCCTAATGTCTTCCATTTTTACGTAGTTACTAGGTACGGCAGCTGCGTCGTCGGTTTCATAAGTACGTTTTGTGGCTGCCAGCGGTATGAGTCATTGCCTATTGTCTCTTTGATGGCGCGCGTCGTTATTAGGATTTGGAGACCTAACTTCTACAGATTCACCTTGTCGAGACGGCCCTGCCCTGTTGGAATCCCGCCAGTTCTGATGCAATTCAGGTCTGTCGTTACGATCATATCGTCTGTCGTCATGTCGGTAGGTTCCATAGTTTCTTTCTTGTCGGTCACATGCTGGAGAATTTCTCCCAGAATCGTAACTACGCGCTGGACCGTTGGGTCTAAAGTTATTCTGTCTCCCTTGATAATAATTACTTTGGTTCCCATATTGTCTGTTTCTCTGATTGTCTCTGTGATAGTCACTACCACGGAGAGGTGATCATTCCCTGTAATTATTACTACTCTGCCAACGGTTGTCATACGGGTGGTGTCTGTTTTGGTCACGATTTGTGTTGTGAGAATAGCTTTGTCGTGTCCAGTTATTATGTCTTTCATCGCGGAATTGCGACGGATGTGACCTGTAATTGTTGTGTTCCTGTTTTCGCGTTCTGCGATTGTCAGTGTCAACTTCTAATTCTTGTAAGAGTCCCTGAAAAGCTTCAATGTCGTCTTTGCAACGTCCTGCCAAAATAATATGTTGCAAATGTTCAGGTAATTTGATTAAGCAAATGCGGATGAGTTCTGAGGGGCTGTATGGGTTTGACAGGTACTGATTCTTGTGCAACATATCTTCAAAATATTTCACAAGACTGGAAAATTCAGATTGTTCGAAATGTTTCATCATTATGACGCTATGTTTTACTCGGTCTTGTGTAGCTTGAGACCAATATGCTGAGAGGAAGGCATGATAAAATTCTCCTTCACTGTGGCAATCGTGAATGACCGATCGCATTCTCTAAATAGCCACACATAAATTCTAATCTGTGCTCTAATGACCAGTTGGGAGGAAAACAATGAGAGAATTGATGAAGCCACGCTTGTGGATGAATGTCGTTACCGGAATTCTTAAATGTTTAGAATTTACATGTAGTAATGAACAGCTTATAGTCAAAATCATCATGTCGCCGAGTCGCATGTCGGTCATTGTTACGTCGTTTCGGCGGTTCCATCTCAAAATTAGATGTACCTTGACAATTTCTTTCATACTTTCCGAAGTGCCCTGTGTTATTATTTAGTGGCTGTTCCGTATTTCTATGTCCCTCTTCCCGTATTGGAGGGCGAGTGTCCTCTAAAATATGTAATTCCTGTATTACCTGTGTCAACTGATCTTGTACTTCCCGGATTTCTCTTTGGTGTTGCGTATTAATTTGATTGTGATTTTGCTTGAATTTCCTAATTTGTTCATACTCTTCTGTATCATTAAAGACTACTGATTATGTGTCATTCAGATTATCATCTACCTTCGTAGACAAATTATTTAGCTGATCCGAAAGTTTGACTACTTTCTCTGATAATGAACTAATTTCCTCCATGTGTCTTTCTGAACCAATTTTCAGAGTATCTACTGTGTCCTTTAAATTTTCCTGAGTTTTTGCAAGTAGCGTAACCGAATCGGTAGATGCAACTGAGTCAATTTTAGCCCACAAGGTCTCATGATTTTCATGAACAATGGTTTGCAGTTCTTTTATGGCTGCTTCGTGATTCTGTAATGCATTTTCATGCCGCGAAAAAATAGGTTGAAAATGCTCACAAATTTGTGTTTTTACGTCATTACAGACTTTTTGACATTTCTATTCAGTGTTATGTAACTCAGTAGTTAAATCTTCTTGTGTTTGTTCAAGTGTGGTGTCTAACTTCCGAAGATTTTGTTCCATTGTGTCTAACTTTTGAAGCGTTTGCTCTGTTTGTCTCTGGTTTTGTTCCATTTGTTGCATTAATTGCAATAACAATGTATTAGTGTCTGGAATCTGTTTCTCTATGCTTTTTGGCATTTTCACTGGCAACATTCACATTTTGACAAGCAGAAAATGTGTCTTGACTCATTTGAGAAAACGGTGAGGACCCAAAACCTGAGTCGACAGTATTTGCAATATTTTGTTCTGTCATTTCGGATTCCTGAGGCGAGCTGTTGCCGACCGATCGATCGATAATGCTTCCCTCTTCACTATTTGTTTCACTGTCTACACCATTATTTGCCGCCAGCTCCATTTCCCTATGCACAATTACCAAATTACTACTTCGAATGTCTGTTAATTCATTACACAGTGGTGCTGATAAGCTACGCTCGTCGTCACTATTATTTCTCAGTTTACTTTGGAGCGTAGTATTACGTTTCTCACACGCCATTATTGTCACAATATTTCACACGATAACACAGAGAAGCACAATTTGAAGAGCAAAAATAAGAGAACACATTAACATAGCACTGAAAATAATATCTAGTTAATTGCAAGCGCAGCTGCGAAATACTTGGTGCAAATATACATGCATGCCACAACTGTTTTACTGTACAACAATGAAAGACTGCAACTACAAAGGAGATTCTCTCTACAATTACGCGCTAGCAATAAACAAAAGCTACACTAATTACACAAACTACAAGAAAAAATCAGAAGATTCCAGTGAGGTATCCTTGGCTAAGGGTCGGCATATGAAACGTCCTCTTAGAAAAATTATACATGACTGTGTTTAAAGTGACACAAAATATTTTTAGCGCAACGGAATCTGACTTTGAATAATCCCTACAAAAGAATGGCCCTGACTAACATTAAACTATACCTTTCACAAATCACTAAATCACTTTCCACACAAAAATCTTCGTTACTCGAACTACTGCAATACAGCGAGCGCCACTACTGCCAGCTAAATGAAAGATTCTAACTATTGAAGGCACTAACTACTGATAGGCATAGTTAGCAAATGAAAGATTTTGATAGAGACCAAACAATGTATTTACCTTAATAGTGTTCAAAGGTCATAATATATATAGCAGTTCATGACATGCAGTCTTACAAATTCACTGTTTCTGATGGACACACGTCCAGATCATTTGCTCTCAAAAATCCGCCATCTGACTTCCCCACATCTATCACTGCTGGCGGCTCACCTCCAACTGCGCAACGCTACGCGCTGTTAACAGCCAACAGCCCAACACTACACTAGCGAATATTACAACAATGCCACCCAGCCACAGACTGCAGACAGCACAGCCAGTGATTTTCATACAGAGCGCTATGTGGCGTTACCAATATAAAAACCTAGACAGCCTACGTACAATATTTTTAAACATTTAATGGCTGTGCGCTCAGAAACCGTGTATGCAATTATATAAAATGTAACAGTCAGCCAACTGATTGCACACAACTTTTTTTTTTGAACGCATTAATCAGGTTTAGGTAGCTCTAAGACTAATCTACACTGCTGGGCTCCTGCAAGTCCTCACTGGTTACGACCACATTACATGCAGTTGCAATGGGGTGTTAACGTATGGTGAGGCGTTCTAGGAGACCACAACATTGGACCAGTTTATTTGGCTCCCAGACGAACTGATCGGCATTGTTTGCAATTCCTACAGAATGAGCTGAATTTTGGACATCTCCTAGACGACATCACACTTTAGTATTTATTTAATCTATGGTGGTTCTACACAATATACAGTTGATATAAGGCAAATGATTTTATACTATATACATATGATATGAGACAAGATTGAACCTTAAAGTCTATGTTTTTCAACCAGTTAATTAAGCTGGGTGTGAGAGTGAACAAGTCATCGGGAATTCCAGGGTATGAATGAAGTGGACTAAAGGTTCAATAGTCTGCTCTTCTTCATTACATTCACACATTGGTGAACTGATCCAGCCCCATTTGTACCTGAAATAGCTACAAAAACCATGTCCAGTCCTTAACCTGTTGAGGCGGCACCAAAGTTTCCTCGGTAGGTCAAAACCTTGTGCCTTCTATGTGGGATGGGCTCTTGTTCCCAATGTTTTTGTTGACCATTCATACTTCAGCTTTCATTTAGATCAAAACCATCCGCGATGAGTTGTCCTGCAGTAATACTTGCTGGTCTTCTTGATCGCAATCGTTGCTGCGGCGGATGATAGAATTCCTGGTGCAGTGGTAGAGAAGGTGATGCAGAGATTTTCTTGGCCTCCCTCAGTAGAGCTTGTTTCCGCCTTAAGTGAGGTGGTGGGATGTGACTCAATACAGGTAACCAGTGGCATGTGGTTGATTTGGTGGTACCAGTAATGCAGCGCATTGTGTCGTTCAGTTTTGTGTCTGCCTTCTTTACATCTACACTTCCCAACCAGACAGGTGCACAGTACTCGGCAGCAGAGTACACAAGACTGATGCCAGTTAAACGCATACATTCAGCAGAGGTTCCCCAGGTGGTACCACTGAGCTTATGTAGTATATTTTTCTTTGCAGCAACTTTACGAGAAAGCTTGGTGACGTGCTCTTTGTAGCTTAGGGTTCTATCTAGAGTGATTCCGAGATATTTTGGGAAATGATTGTACCTTTCACACTTCAGTTAGCTGTGAGGCAGTGGCTGCAGCACGATTGTCTACCACCCCATTACTGTAGACGGGGTTAGGGACTATCTCAACAATGTGTACACCGAACGGTGTGTAGATCGTGGCCAGCGAGATCGCCTGACTTAACGCTCTTGGATTTTTTTATTGGGTTATATTAAAACCAGGCTCTAAGAAACGGAACCTGAAAATCCAGATGTGTTAAGAGAACGAATACGTCATGCTTGCGCTTCAGTATCTGCAGCAATGTTAAGAGGTGACTATGCTAATACCGGGAGGCGCTTAGATCAATGCGTCCAACAAGGCGGACATGCATTTGAACATGTGTTTTATGAATAATGCAATTACAAACATCTGTCAGTCTGTAATATAGGTGTAAAGGAATATCATTTATGATATTCATTTTATTCATTGTTCTTTATCGCAATCAGATATATGATAGCATTTATGTACCACACAAGCGGCTCGTAGTGAAATTGCGTGCTTACGGAATATCGTCTCGGTTATGTAACTGGATTTGTGATTTCCCGTCAGAGAGGTCGTAGGTCGTAGTGATTGACGGAAAGTCATCGAGTAAAACAGAAGTGATTTCTGGCGTTCCCCAAGGTAGTGCTATAGGTCCTTTGCTGTTCCTTATCTATATAAAGGATTTGGGAGACAATCTGAGCAGCCGTCTTCGGTTGTTTGCAGATGACGCTGTCGTTTATCTACTAATAAAGTCATCAGAAGATCAAAACAAACTGCAACACGATTTAGAAAAAAACATATGAATGGTGAGAAAAGTTGCAGTTGACCCTAATTAACGAAAAATATGAGGTCATCCACATGAGTGCTAAAAGGAACTCAAACTTCGGTTACACGATAAATCAGTCTAATATAAAAGCCACAAATTCAACTAAATACCTAGGTATTACAATTACGAACAACTTAAATTTGAAGGAACACACAAAAAAATGTTGTTGGGAAGGCTAACCAAAGACTGCGTTCTATTGGTGGGACACTTAGAAATGTAACAGACTTACTAAGGAGACCGCCTACACTACGCTTGTCCGTCCTCTTCTAGAATACTGCTGCGCGGTGTTGGATCCTTACCAGATAGGACCGTCGGAGTACATCGAAAAAGTTCAAAGAAGGGCAGCAGGTTTTGTACTATCGCGAAATGTGGGAGAGAATGTCACAGAAATGATACAGGATTTGGGATGGACATCATTAAAAAAAAGGTGTTTTTCGTTGCGACGGAATCTTCTCACGAAATTCCAATCACCAACTTTCTCCTCCGAATGCGAAAATATTTTGTTGACACCGACCTGCATAGGGAGGAACTATCACCACGATAAAGTAAGGGAAATCAGAGCTCGGACAGAAAGATATAAGTGTTAATTTTCTCCGCGCGCTATACGAGATTGGAATAAGAGAGAATTGTGATGGTGGTTCGATAAACCCTCTGCCAGGCACTTAAATGTGATTTGCAGAGTATCCATGTAGATGTAGATGTAGATATGTAATACTGCCAATTATGAAGCACGGATTGGTGCATTATGTGTTGTTCGTAAGTTGGGTGTCATACGTTCATATGCCTTGAAACAGATAATTAAAATGCTTTGGACCTTGTGTGTATTGGTTTGGTCAGGAACAATCACTCTTCTACACAGATACCTTTCTCGATCCCAGAAATCGAAACCGGCACAAGCAAGTTTTCTAGCGATGAGCTGTAGCATCATTAACAGCTGTAAATTCTTCAATCGCTGGTCTTAGATTTAACAGGGTCTCTTCTCTGTTGATGTGGAATCCCCTTTACTGTTCTGCTTAGGCAAACCTTTCGGCTTCTTTGGTATTCGGGATTAACAAACGTCAACAGAGGACAGCATGTGCGAGCCACCTGGTATTTCCTGGATTTTAGTTTCCTGGCAAGAACATGTGAAGTCCTACCCACATATACCATGAGGCCCCATTTGTTATCAATGTGGTTTTGTGTTGTCTGAGATAGATAAAGGAGTGTTATTATTGTTTGTCTCCTCTTTTTACTGCGTATGTTGTCAATTAGAGTAGGGCTATAAACATTGCTGATGCTGCCTCTTTAGTAATTTTCAGTTCATTTTCAAAATCTTGTCTGGTTTGTGGTGTAGATAGCAGGCGGTCCACCATGGAATGGAAGGCTGCATGTTTGTGTGTTGTAGGATGCTGGGACCTGGTTCGTATTACTGTGTTGGTGTTACTTTCCTGTATATCGTAAATAAGTACGGTTGTTTACTGATGTCAGAGGAGTGGTCTAAAATGATTATAGTGTTTCCTCCCAACTAAATTGTAAACTCGATTTCAATGTGGTGTGAATTCAAATCTTTAAAAAAGTTATTTAACTGTCTGATGGCACCTGTCCACAAGCACAGTACATCAGCCACATACATACTCCAGTCCTGTATTTCAGAACTTGCAGACTGTTTATCTAAAAATATTTGCAAAAAATTATCCGTTAACATTTCAGTTAATACAAGGCTCAGTGGGGACCCTATTGCTAACCCATCTGTGCGACTGTACAGAGTCTGTTGTAATTGGAAATAATGTTGCTTTTAGCATTTTTCAATTGATATCCTTATATTTGATACCCCCGCTGGATTTGTTCTGATTTTATGTAACAATCCTGTTAAAATTTCCATTGCCTCTGCAAGAGGAATATTGGAAAACAGGTTGCTAACATCAAATGACACTAGTTTTGCACTAAGTGGAATGGCCACAACTTTTAGGTTTTTCACTAATGCAAGTGCACTAGGTATCCAAATTTTGGTTGAAATTTAGCTTTTGTTTTAATTAGTGAACATAACACTTTACTAATATATGGCAAGTTGTTGAAACAGGAGACCCTGTAGTACTTATTGGAACATCTTCCTTGCGATGCTTAGGTAACCCACATAATCTGGGTGCTATTGGACTCACGTTTGTGAGTTATTTCCAGGCACTATTAGTAAATGTAGATTTGCAGATTTTAATAAGGTTGTTCACTTCCATAGCATATTTAACAGTGGGATCGTTTGGTAACTCAGGGAACTCTACAGGATTCAGAAATGTAGACACTTTTTCAATATATTCTGACATGTTAAGTAACGTTAAACTGCTTCCCTTGTCACCCTTGGAGGGAGTCACATCTCGAGAAGACAATTTTTTCTTTATTGTGGATAACACTTCGCTCCCTACAACTAGCGTTGAACATATCTCTGGTTACAGTTTTTAGTTCATGAGCTACCATACGTCTCGTAGACACATAGTCTGACAAAGAATATTCGAGATCCTCTTTCAGTACGTCCAGCTGTTTTTCGGAAATATTAAATTCCGGGGGGTATTAAGTTCCTTTATTTAAAATGTGGAATTCTTCAGAAGACAAATTTAGATTTTATAGGTTAAGATTGTGTTCTGCAAACCGTTGACGTTTAGTGGTCGTTGGGTCTCGTTGCAGTTGAGATAACTGTTCGATTTTAGTTTTCTGTCGGTGGTACTTCAGGTTTGTTATGGCAAGCGAATCTTATGGCACTACTTTATCAAATACGTCGAAATCAGAACAATGCTCTTTAAATGCTTTTTATATATTGCACATCACTCACGATAAGCCCATTTCGGCAAGTTGCCGTCATTAGGTGCTCTGTAAATACATAAGTAAGGATGATCCGAATATAATGGTCCGTAACTATGATCAGAATAGTTATAATACATTCGTTTGGTGTTGTGTTTTTACTTTACATGTAATATCGTTGCAGCCATGTTCTATCTTATTTTAGAATTATTAGTTTCTCCTTAGTCGCTTTTTATATTTGCTGCTTTTCTCCTGACAAATAAAGTCACATATACATCATCAACGTACATCTAAGGAGAAATTAATAATTCTAAAAGGAAAAGACAGGACAGGGCAGCAACGATATTACATGTTAGGTAAAACACCAAACGGATGTATTATAACTTTTCTAATCATAGTTACAGACCATTATATTAAGACCATCACTTACTTAGGTATTTACAGAGCACCTGACAATGGCAGTGTGCCTAAATGGGCTGATTGTGAGTGATTTGTAAAATAAAAACCATTTAAACAGCAGTGTTGCTGGCTGATATTCATAATAATCATGTCGTTAGAGGAAACACATTGCACTGTGGGCCCCAAAGAGAAAAAGTCATTCATATTATGTGAAATAAGGGGTTGTCCATAGAGGAACTAAAGGCAGGAAACTAACATTACTCGTAACTATGGCCATTAATAAACACCAATCAAAGAATTCTGACCTGGTCCTTAACAACCAAACACATTTCCATTACTCACCCTTACTAAAGTAGCAGCAGTCAGTTATTCCTCTCAACCGTTAGATAATGAGCTCATTATAGCTGATCCACACCCACATCCCATTTTTCTTAACCTCCCCCCCCCCCCCCGCGCCCCCCTTTTTCTTCGGTCTTTTTATCATATTCAGCCATTTGCCCAAGTGACATAGTTGCCTGTACAATCCACTTGTACAACATATTTGGCTTATACTTTCATATAGTTTAAATATTTCAATATATCGCAATATAAGATTTATTTGTTCAGGTTCTGTTTAGGTTTTACATTGTGCTTGTGTTCTGTATCGATATAGTCATAAAATGTCACATATCTTTGCATGTCAATCTTTGTATAGCTAAGAATTCTCTCTGAAGTTGTGTGGACTATCTGTTTAGTATTAAGTTATCTGGCGATGGCCTAAGAAACCAAAAGCGAACTATTAAATAAATATTGTGGTGGAACATTAATGTTGTGTTTTCAAGTTATCAGTATGTCTATGTTCTTCTAAGAACGGACGGAATATTTCATAAATATTTTGGTGACCCATAAAGTTCCTTTCATATGACATGCCCAGCTGTAGGAGGAAAAGGAAGGGAACCAGAGGAAAAATGGTCCTATCGGAGCACAGATAGAAGCAAATCTGCTCTCGTTTAATTACAAGACTGACTGGAAAGTGGGGTACCAGCTGCTTTATTCTACATTCCCCAGCACCTTTAAAAATTTTACAAAAAATTTGGCATTCTGAGAGTGAAGTAGAGAGTGACAGTGGGAAAGCGAGAGAAAATCAATAAATGCTGGAACATAGTGACAGTGGTTATGGTATAGAAAGAGAGAAGGAGACAATGGCAGTGTGAGAGAAAGAGAGGGACACAGTGGCAGTGGAATATAGTTGACAGTGACAGATCAGTGTTAGGATAAGAATGAAGGAGACATTGTCAGTGGGAGAGGAATAAAAAGAAGGAGAAAGTGGGAACAGGCGAGAGCCACTGATGGAGGCAAAGTCTATGACAACGAGGAAGAGAGAGACAGTGACAATGAGAACAGACAGCAGTGGGAAGGGATAAATGGGACATTAGCAGTAAGAGAGAACAAGAGGTACACAGTGACAGAAGAGACAGTATTAGCTGCAAAAAACAAAGGAGACTGGTTGTGAGACAGGAGATAGTGACAGTTAGAAAGACACAGAGAAATAATGAGTTGTAAATACATACATAAAACTGCAATCAGTCACTTTTTTGAATAGTTATTCATTATTCCATGAACTGGTTTTCAACCCTTTTCAGGTTCATCTTCAGATGGCTTTCTGGAAGTTACATCACTATTTCTAACATAATACTGAGTGCTGGCTCTGTGTCTTGCAAAATTTTGCATCCGTATCGACAGATAAACAATACTCATGGCCACATTTAAAGCGTTTTCTGTCTTTTTGTCACAATGTAAGAACCCAGTATTATGTTAGAAACAGTGAAGCAACGTCCAGAAAATCATCTGAAGATGAACCTGAAAAGGTTCGAAAAGCGGATCATGGAATAATAAATAACTATTCAAAAAAGTGACTGATTGCAGTTTTATGTATGTACGTTCAATTAACAGCCACGGGTTCTAAAATATCCGTAATCGGTAAGCTTTATAATGAGGTGGTCTGAATAGTGAGTGAGTATGTACAAATGGTAGAGGATTGGTATGTGTGGCTTACGGCGATGGGCTAGATGGTGTGAGCGAGAGTCGGCATGGAATCTCATTGACTGGAGTACAACTGTCTTTAGTGATGAGAACCGATGACCAGTGAAGACGTGTGTGGAGACGACTCGGACAGTGGAGGGATACCAACAGTACTGTCGCCCTGCATATGAGCCGACAACCAGGAGTGATGGTCTGATGTGCCATTCCTTCGGTTGTGATACGCAGCACCCTTACAGCACAGCGATACGTCGACGATATTCTGCGCCCCGTTATGTTGCCCTTCATGGCAGGCCATCTTGGCTGATATTTCAGAAAGGTAAAGTCAGCCTGCGCATCTCGAGAGTGTCTTAACGGTTGTGTTCGTGCTGCCCGAAGCCTACCTAGGCCAGGAAGATTGCCGTATATCTCTCCGGTTGAGAATATTTGGAGTATTATGGGCAGGACCCTGCATCTAGCTTGGTATTTTGACGACGTAACGCACCAATTGGAGAGAATCTGTCGTGATGTACCTCAGGAGGGCATCCAACACTTCTGTCAATGTCAAACCGAAAAACTGGTTGCATACGCGCCAGAGGTGGACCAACACGTGATTGGCTAGCTGATATTTGTGAAGCTCTTTCTCTTGAATAAATCATCCAATTTGTTTTGAAATTGTTATCATCTGTTTTTCTGCACATGTGCCTCACATCTACCGCTATCGGTCCCATTCCGATAATTTCTACGTGATGCGTCGTTTTCTATATCTTAGACTGTGTATTGTGCTGAGGTATTTATTGAGGCTCCCCCCTCCCCTCCCTCCCCAAAATGAACCATGGACTGTGCCGTTGGTGGGGAGGCTTGCGTGTCTCAGCGATACAGATAGCCGTACCGTAGGTGCAACCACAACGGAGGGGTATCTGTGGACAGGCCAGACAAAAGTGTGGTTCCTGAAGAGGGGCAGCAGCATTTTCAGTAGTTGCAGGAGGCAACAGTCTGGATGATTGACTGATCTGTCCTTGTAACACTAACCAAAACGGCCTTGCTGTGCTAGTACTGCAAACGGCTGAAAGCTAGGGGAAACTATAGCCATAATTTTTCCCGAGGGCATGCAGCTTTACTGCAAAGTGTTTGTATGGTGTGTAGCCATGTATGGAAGTGAAACGTGGATGATAAATGGTTTAGACAAGAAGAGAATAGAAGCTTTCGAAACGTGGTGCTACAGAAGAATGCTGAAGATTAGATGGGTAGATCACATAATTAATGAGGAAGTACTGATTAGAATTGGGGAGAAGAGAAATTTGTGGCACAACTTGACTAGGAGAAGGGATCGCTTGGTAGGACATATTCTGAGGCATCAAGGGATCACCAATTTAGTATTGGAGGGCAGCGTGGAGGGTAAAAAATCGTAGAGGGAGACCAAGAGATGAATACACTAAGCAGATTTAGAAGGATGTAGGTTGCAGTGGGTACTGGGAGATGAAGAAGCTTGCACAGGATAGAGTAGCATGGAGAGCTGCAGCCGGCCGCTGGTGGCCGAGCGGTTCAAAATATGGTTCAAATGGCTCTGAGCACTATGGGACTCAACTGCTGAGGTCATTAGTCCCCTAGAACTTAGAACTAGTTAAACCTAACTAACCTAAGGACATCACAAACATCCATGCCCGAGGCAGGATTCGAACCTGCGACCGTAGCGGTCTTGCGGTTCCAGACTGCAGCGCCTTTAACCGCACGGCCACTTCGGCCGCCTCCGAGCGGTTCTGGCGCTACGGTCTGGAACCGCGCGACCGCTACGGTCGCAGGTTCGAGTCCTGCCTCGGGCATGGATGTGCGTGTTGTCCTTAGGTTAGTTAGGTTTAAGTAGTTCTAAGTTCTAGGGGACTTATAACCTCAGCAGTTGAGTCCCATAGTGCTCAGAGCCATTTGAACCATTTTTGGAGAGCTGCATCAAACCAGTCTTATGACTGAAGACCCCAACAACAACAACATTTATTTAGGGACGTGTCATTCATGATCATTATGGCTCTTGAAGATATTAATCACGCTAAGTAAAATTTCATTTCGTTGAGCACTGATTTATCTACATCTACTTAGATACACCGCAAGCCACGGTAAGATCTCTGGCGGAGGGTACCCTGTACTACAACTAGCCGTGTCGTTTCCTGTTCCACTCGCAGACAGAGCGAGAGAAAAACGAGCATCTACGCTTCAGTATGAGCCCTAATATCTCGTTTCTTATCTTCGCGGTCCTTACGCCCATTGTATGTTGACGGAAACAGAATCATTTGGCACCGGTTCTCTAATTTTCTCAATAGTGTTCCTCGAAAGGAAAGTCACGTTCTCACCACGGATTCCCATTTGAGTTCCCGAAGCACCTTACGTATTGTTAGAACCTACCCGTAACGATGTGAATTTTAAAATTTTCCCGGCGAATTGACTGTTCAAACAAATTTCGGGCTTGCAGCCGGTCGTCGTTCAATACTTCGCACGATATTTCAACTGGGCACCTGCCAGTCATCTTCAGGTGAGCCGTCGCTATTGTAGTGTTGGGCAGTTGGATGTGAACAGCGCATAGCGTTGCGCAGTTGGAGGTGAGCCGCCAGCACTGGTGGATGTGGGGAGTGAGATGGCGGAGTTTTGAGAGCGGATGATCTGGACGTGTGTCCATTAGAGAGAGTAAATTTGTAAGACTGGATGTCATGAACTGATATATATATATATATATATATATATATATATATATATATATATATATATATAATGACTTATGAACACTATTAAGATAAATACATTGTTTGTTCTCTATCAAAATCTTTCATTTGCTAACTATGCCCATCAGTAGTTAGTGACTTCAGATGTTAGAATCTTTTATTTAGCTGGCAGTATCGGCGCTCGCTGTATTGCAGTAGTTCGAGTAACAAAGATTTTTGTGAGGTAAGCGACTGATGAAAGGTATAGGTTATTGTTAGTCAGGGTCATTCTTTTGTAGCAATTTTTGAAAGTCAGATTGCGTTGCGCTAAAAATATTGTGTGTCAGTTTAGTGTTGATCAGAATAAGTAAAGAGAGTATAATGTCTGAGTACGTTCAGTTTTGCTCAGCTGTTTGAAAATCAAAAAACGTAAGGGGTTTATCAGCACAATCATTCATAAATTTTTCTAAGGGGACGTTTCAAGGTCTCTTCGGCCCTGAACTTTTATCGTGATATTTCATGAGGACACGCCGAAACACTTGGTACTCTGTGCACAATTGTTTTGAACTCATTCACAGTGAGATGTGCTTTCCTCAGTCACCACTACACTTGTTTACCGCAACGTCACTGCGTATTTCTGATAACGGCTACAGGAGGCCCAGCGCAGTAATCTAGTGATCAGGTAGTAACAAGACGACAGCTGTGCCCCACGTAAGGGTGCTACGCGACGGTGGTACGCCGCTTCAAAGAATTACGGGTTCTCGAGAATGAATGACAGCGGGAAAGACAATATCTTTCGCGCGACTTCTATATAGCTCGCACAAGCGCAGGAGACCACTTGCGCGAAGCTCGCGGGGCAAAAGGAGAGTCTGGGCGGGCCAGGGGTTACCGAGCCGGAGAGGAACGAGCAGTTTGCTTGCTTATTTTTCCCCGCCGTCGACTTTGTACAGCGTTGTTGTTGCTTTTTTTTGTTTCGTGCCTCTTACGCCCTCTTTTCGCCGGTGCGCAGGCCCTCTTGCCGCTGTGAGAGGCGGCGAGGTGGAAAGTAGGTAAGCTGGAGGGGTGGGGGAGGGATTGAGTGGGCCGCGGCTGCCGACTGGTTGGAGGGGGGGGGGGCGCCGAGGCGCCATCTGCGACCAGATTGCTTCAGCCCCGCGCCGCGCAGTGTGTGCCAATACCCGGCCGGAGGTGTAGCTGCCGCTAGGACGCTCCTGAGGTACGGGCCACCAAGCCTCGGCAGGGCCCCAGCCGGGGTGTTGAACCTACCGATACCGGACGCCTGTTTTGACATATGGCCAGGCGGAGCTCCCATTTAAAGCTGATAAGTGGAATTTCCTCCTTCAGATGGAGTGATGGTCAATATTCAGCTGCATGGCAGAAACGATAATTCGAAGCTGAAAAGTCTAGCAAACATGCACACCCTAAGACATATGGGCAGTTCTTCATCTTCCATAGTGTGAAACAAATCTCTTCTACTGCAAGCTCTTTGATCTCCATATTTTGGAAGGAGGTAATATACAGGGTGGTCCATTGATAGTGACCGGGCCAAATATCTCACGAAATAAGCATCAAACGAAAAAACTACAAAGTACGAAACTCGTCTAGCTTGAAGGGGGAAACCAGATGGCGCTATGGTTGGCCTGCTAGATGGCGCTGCCATAAGTCAAACAGATATCAACTGCGTTTTTTTTTTAAATAGGAACCCCCATTTTTTATTACATATTCGTGTAGTACGAAAAGAAATACGAATGTTTTAGTTAGACTACTTTTTTCGATTTGCGACAGACGGCACTGTAATAGTCACAAACGTATAAGTAAGTGGTATCACGTAACATTCCGCCAGTGCGGACGGTATTTGCTTCGTGATACATTACCCGTGTTAGAATGGACCGTTTACCAATTGCGGAAAAGGTCGATATCGTGTTGATGTATGGCTATTGTGATCAAAATGCCCAACGGGCGTGTGCTATGTGCGCTGCTCGGTATCCTGGACGACATCTTCCAAGTGTCAGGACCGTTCGCCGGATAGTTACGTTATTTAAGGAAACAGGAAGTGTTCAGCCACATGTGAAACGTCAACCACGACCTGCAACACATGATGATGCCCAAGTAGGTGTTTTAGCTGCTGTCGCGGCTAATCCGTACATCAGTAGCAGACAAATTGCGCGAGAATCGGGAATCTCAAAAACGTCGGTGTTGAGAATGCTACATCAACATCGATTGCACCCGCACCATATTTCTATGCACCAGGTATTGCATGGCGACGACTTTGAACGTCGTGTACAGTTCTGCCACTGGGATCAAGAGAAATTACGGGACGATGACCGATTTTTTGCACGCGTTCTATTTAGCAACGAAGCGTCATTCACCAACAGCGGTAACGCAAATCGGCATAATATGAACTATTGGCCAATGGAGAATCCACGATGGCTGCGACAAGTGGAACATCAGCGACCTTGTAGGGTTAATGTATGGTGCGGCATTATGGGATGAAGGATAATTGGCCCCCCATTTTATCGATGGCAATTCAATGTATGCTGATTTCCTGCGTAATGTTCTACCGATGTTAATACAAGATGTTTCACTGCATCACAGAATGGCGATGTACTTCCGACATGATGGATGTCCGGCACATACCTCGCGTGCGGTTGAAGCGGTACTAAATAGCATATTTCATGACAGGTGGATTTGTCGTCGAAGCACCATACCATGACCCACACGTTCACCGGATCTGACGTCCCCGGATTTCTTTCTGTGGGGAAAGTTGAAGGATATTTGCTATCGTGATCCACCGACAACGCCTGACAACATGCGTCAGCGCATTGTCAATGCATGTGCGAACATTACGGAAGGCGAACTACTCGCTGTTGAGAGGAATGTCGTTACACGCATTGCCAAATGCATTGAGGTTGACGAACATCATTTTGATCATTTATTGCATTAATGTGGTATTTACAGGTAATCAGCATGCGTTCTCAGAAATGATAAGTACACAAAGGTACATGTATCACATTGGAACAACCGAAATAAAATGTTCAAACGTACCTACGTTCTGCATTTTAATTTAAAAAACCTACCTGTTACCAACTGTTTGTCTAAAATTGTGAGCCATATGTTTGTGACTATTATAGTGCCATCTGTCACAAAGCGAAAACAGTGGTCCACCTAAAACATTCATATTTCTTTACGCACTACATGAATATGTAATAAAAAAAATGGAGGTTCCTGTTTTAAAAAACTCAGTTGATATCCGTTTGACCTATGGCAGCGCCATCTAGCGGGCCAACCATAGCGCCATCTGGTTTCCCTCTTCAAGCTAGACAGATTTCGTTCTTTGCAGTTTTTTCATTTGACGTTTATTTCGTGAGATATTTGGCCCGGTCACGATCGGTGGACCACCCTGTAGTTCAAAGCAAGAAAAAATATCCAGTAAACGTGAGCTCTAAAACGCATGCTTTAAGAGCTATGAGTGTTTGTTCGTTAGAAGAATTGTGTTTCAAAATATTGAAGATGATCAAGTGCTCATCACTCTTAAGGTATACATTGTTGAGCTCATGTTTACTAGACTTTTTTTTTCTTGTTTTTGGCCCATACAGAAGGCAAACAGCTTGCAGTAGTAGATATTTGTTTCACAGTATCGAAGATGAACAACTACTCACAGCTCAGGTGACCATTCCTCCTGAGGCACCCTGTATAACACATCACCGAGAAGCAACGTCTCCAGTCAGCATTTCCAGTATGTAGTAATTCTGATGGTCTTGTTATTTGCCTCAGTCAAGTTCTGTGTTGTTGCAAGTTGCTCCAGAAGCTGTTTGTCATTTGTATCTTGTTTGTAAATTTCCATAGAGTCATGCACTTTAACTAAAACTGTGTATAATGGATTACATTAATTATAAAATGGTGGTCTTGAGAAAAAGTGAGTGAGGGACTAACCACACAGCAATATGCTATTACTGAAATCACCAACCCTTACCCCGCATCTTCACCTGCAAATGCGTTCGACACATAAATGAAAACACCCCCGCCTTCACCTCTCTGTGTCTACCTCTTCCTCCTTCTGTGTGTCCACCTCATCCTCCCATCTCTGTCTCTCTCTATCTACTGCACCCCATTCTATCTCTTTGACTCCTCCACCTCTTTCTCCATTTACTCCATCCTCTATATCGGACCATCGTCCCTCGGACCTCTTCCCTCCTCCCTCTGACCATATCATACTCCCCCTCTCTCTTTCCTTCTGCACCCCCCCCCCCTCTTTCTTTTCCAACTGCCCACCACCCTTGTACACATTTCACGTGCCTCATACCTCTCTGCTACTCTCCTCTCTGTGCATTTGCACCTGCCCCTCGCCCTGTCCATTCCCTCTTTTGTCCATCACAACCTAACCTCGGCCATGCTCATCGGCATATTTAACTGTTGCTGCACAGTACAATAAAGCAGGCTGAATCTACTCCCACAACATACCTATCATGTAGGGAAGGGTACATATCATGTACTTGCTAATCATTTATTTGCCTCTGGCGTACTTGTCACCATTCAAAGCACGTCGGTAAAGCACGCCAATGCTACTCCAACACAACACACCTGTCATGCAATGCAGCCTACAGAATGTAGCCCGGAAAGCAGCTTATTTTCCCTGAAGTTGATTTGGCAGACTGATATTGTTCCCATACAAGATGCCTGTTGTACAAGGCAAGAACTGAAAAAAAAGTTTTCGCCTTATCTCTGCTGCTATTGGAGCTAGGATGTTATAAGCCTCACGGTCCTGATACTTGTGAAGCTTTCTGTTTCTATACGAAATTTGGTTGAAATCTATCCAAGCGTTTGGGAGAGGATCCCAGACATACGCTCCTACACTCTGCTTTATACGTATAGAACAGATAACAGGGAGATTATCTGACAACAAAACGAAATAGGATTCCAATTCGATCCATTTTATAAGAAGAATTCTCTTTTTTAAATACATGACGATTAATTTCATCACGGGATCTAAACAAAATTGAGAAACACTGAGAACACAGAAAGAATAATCGCTTAACATGAAGAATACGAATGGTTTGGCAAAGACTGGAAGGTAATGAGAATGGATGAGGATATCATAACGGATTGGCAATGAAAGCACAAATTCGTGGTGCCTTCTCAGTGACTGTAAGATTACATCAAAAGAATGGTTAATGAAAACATGCATACTGCGTCAAAGGATGAATTGTGAATTAGCCTTCAAACTTTCCGTGTTACAAGGATCGCTGTAGTTACATGTTCCTATAATTGCGTCTATAAATAATCTGAGTCTCGTCTCCTGCGCACTTAAACTCGCATCGTCTCACCAAATTCTGCAAGTCGTAGAACAGAAGAATGCGTGTGCCACGATTTGCTGTTGGCTGCTTCGCCAACTGCCGAAGGAAAGATTCCTGCTGGCTCTCTAGTCTGTCTGACTTCTGACCCTGCACAATGTTCTGTTCACCAATGAGACAGCTTCAAAATATCCTGGCCAACGGTACAGTATTGAATAAACCAAAAATTCTATAGTTAGCAATAGTTTTGCAGTATTTACCCACAGAAGGGCACAGCTCTAAATAATTCCGTCTTTCATGTCCTCTCTGCAGTTGAGTTTCCTCACCAGCCAGCAAGCTGTGTTCAATGTATGGATTTTCTGGAAAGTAGCATTTGGCTCCTCCCCTCTGCTAAATGATTACTGTTAACCAGTGAAATGTTCTGCAGCATATTTTCAGCAAGTGGCCTGGTTGTCCCTAGTGGAGGAACGATTTCCTCATTTCTCACACTACTGCAAGATGGCTGCTGTCCCACTTCACTATTTTCTGGGAAGGACTTTCCATCGCGAAAAGAAAGCTCTTTTGTCACCAGCTGTGGTCGGATGGGTCAGCTTGTTAAATCTGCGAGTCAGCCAAAGTGAAATGTTCGTCTGCCGTGTTATCAGATTTTTCTCAAAGAGGAGGCCTGATCACACATAGCGTGAAGTTTACTCAGTGAACTGCTATGCGGCCACCAGCAGGACAAATTCTGCTGAAAACCTTACTAGTCACTTAAAGAATAACCCTATGCCGGCCAATATTTCGAGCAGCCCTACTGCTTCGCTATTCGTATCACCAATCTCAGGAGCAAAAATCGAAAATATAATCGGCCAAAAAATAAAAAAGGTTCCTTCTGCTTGACAAGATGAAATCGCTTGTTTCCTTGTTCACAGACGTTCAAGTGTAATAAGTAAGCCTCTATCACATATAATTAATTCTTCATTTTTGGAAGGCATAGTCCCTATATTACTTATCATAGCAAAAACTATATGGATACACAAAAAAGACTCTAAACAAGATCCCAAGAATTGTCAGATAATAGCAGTTCTCTCTGTGTTTAGTAAAATATTTGAGTATGTAGTGGCTGGCAGACTAAAATCATTTCTGAATAAGTATAGTATCATTTCTCAAGCTCAATTTTGATTCCATGAGGGGAATCAACAGTAGATGCAGTTTATAAATTTCTAGACACAACTCTCATTCTCGTAGATAAGAAACAGCCAGCTATGGGGTTGTTTCTTGATCTTACAAAGACCTTTGATACTGTAAACCACAGAATACTATTACAAAAACTACGAGGGTTGGAACTTTAATATTGGCAACTATTTATTTACAGCTCGTACAAAATAGATACGTATTTCAAAGTTTTACTGATCTTCAAGATAGTCACCAGCATTGTGTATAACCCGTTGCCAGCGATGTGGAAGTCGTAGGATACTCTTAGCGGTGCCAGTTGTGCTGACAGTTCGAGCGGCGCTGTCTACTGCCCGACGACTTTGTAGCAGTTCTGAAGTAAATGCCGTGCAGCTGGTCGTAGGCTGTGCTCCAAAAACGAACAACATAGAGACAGAAGTGATGACACTTTCTGCAGGACCTGACCATCATTTTGCAGGACATTGCTCAAGCACATACAGTGCAAGCTGTTACTGATTTGTTTGACTGATGGGGCTGCTAAATACTAAACCACCTACTGCACTCCCTTGAATTAAGCTCTCGTAAGTTCAACGCGATTTCTAAACTGAAGGCAACACTTCACGGCATTCGCTTCAGAACTGCTACAAATTCGTCGGGCAATAGACCGCGCTGCTCGAACTGTCAACACAACTGGCACTGCTAAGAGTATCCTACGACTTCCACATCTCTGGCAACGGGTTATACACAATGCTGACGACTACTTTGAATGTCAGAAAAACGTTGAAACACGTATCTATTTTGTATGAGCTGTAAATAAATAGTTGCCACTATTAAAGTACCAACCATAGTATATAAGTGTGGTATACAGGGCACTGCCTACGATTGGTCTGCAAGCTACCTACTAAACAGAAAACAGTGTGTACAGTTACGTGAAGTCATTCCTTCAGGAAAATCCAGTTTCATGTTCTGATATACAAACTGTAGAACATGGCGTCCTTCAAGGATCAGTTTTAGGCCTTATCCTACTTCTCCTGTTCATTAATGATCTTCCTCTTCACCTACTGACTTGCAATACCTTCCTTTTTGCCTACGCCATTAACATTCTGATATCTGACTCAGATGATGACACAGAAGATGCAGTCAACCAATGTACAGCTCTACTGGATTCCTGGCTTACAGCTAATAGGCTACTTTTTAATGCAAAAAGACTGTAGACCAACATTTTATACAGTCCAGAACAGAAAACTCACCGTACCAACTCTACAAATAGGTGGAAATAGTGCTGAACTGGTAAATGCAACTAAATTGCTTGGAATATCTATCTCTGACACTCTAAGCCGGAAAAAGCATACTGAAAGCTTACCTACCAAGCTAAGTGAAGTATGTTTTATGCTTCTGTGACGTGTATAAATATCCTAACGTCAGTGTATCATGCTCTTTTTCACTCGATCCTAAGATATGCCCTCATATTCTGGGGCCACAGTTCTGAGTCTAATAATATATTTAAGTTCCAAAAGAAAGGTGTCAGGATAATGTTATTTAAAAATCAGAGCGACTCGTGTAAACAACTATTTCGAAAACTAGGTGTTCTTCCACTTCTATGCCAGAACATCTTGCAGATACTAAGTTTTAAAAAGCTAAATATTGGCAGCCTGAAGCAGAATCTGGACTATCACCAGTATGACACTAAGGGAAATACTTGCTGACACAGTTTCCACATTCCACCAAATTATATGCTGATAGTGTAAAATACATGGGGAAATAGCTTCATAATAATATACCACTAAACCTAAAAAATATCGACAATCCAGTAAATTTTAAAGTAAGTCTTAAATCGATATTAGTAAAATACTCTTTTGATAACTGACATTAATATTTTGAATGTGGTTTTTCTATGTAATATATTTGCTCACTTACCTCTCTGTACTATAATTTATTTTCAAAATGTAACATTCAATAAGGTCTAACAGAATGTTAAAATTTAATCTAATTGTATGTACTTGTTGTATTTATCTAGTAAACCTTACCTATTGTATAATTGTGTAATGCTTATCTGTACTTAATTTGATTTTAAATGTATCCAAAAATTTTAATTTTAATTAGGCCTTTTTTACCTTTATTTAGAACAACTTGTGAGTATACTAATACTACATCTTGTGATCTATAACTATCTTACAATTGTGTAAGTGTAGGTCTATTTAATTTGGTGTTATGTATTTTTGAAATGTTTAACAACTATAATGACTTGTCCAATATCATCTAGTACTCTCTGTAAACAAAATGATTCAGTGGATCAATAAAGAATGAGTGAATGAATGAATGAATGGAGGACCAGACAGTGACACATCTGGCCCATCTTGGCAGTCGACCGCACAGGGTCGTCCCAACATCTGATTTCTGAAGTGAAATGGTGCTCATCCTCGTGGACCTTACTAGATTTCGGATTCGCTATTCACACGAAGAGTTCCCTTCTGGGGCTCACCAACTCCAAGAAAATTACAGAAGAATTACATACAACTTCCACCAGTATATGTAGACTGTTCCTCGCTATAAACATGAACATTCATCAACAGACATCAGTCGAATATATATTTTATAAACCAGTGTGGAGCTGTAGTATTCTAATTGGAGCATGTTGTAAGTAGGCTGTTTCTGTTTTCTTATTGGCAACGTTATGTAGCGCTCTGTACGAAAATCACTGGCTGTGCTGTGTGCAGTCTGTGGCTAGTTTGCATTGTTGTCTGCCATTGTAGTGTTGGGCAGTGGCAGCTGGATGTTAACAGCGCGTAGCGTTGCGCAGTTGGAGGTGAGCCGCCAGCAGTGATGGATGTGGGGAGAGAGATGGCGGAGTTTTGAAATTTGTAAGACTGTCATGAACTGCTATATATGACTATTAAGGTAAATACAGTGTTTGTTCTCTATCAAAATCTTTCATTTGCTAACTATGCCTATCAGTAGTTAGTGCCTTCAGTATTTTGAATCTTTTATTTAGCTGGCAGTAGTGGCGCTCTCTGTATTGCAGTAGCTTGAGTAGCGAAGATTTTTGTGAGGTAAGTGATTTGTGAAAGGTATAGTTTAATGTTAGTCAGGGCGCATTCTTTTGTAGGGATTATTGAAAGTCAGATTGCGTTGCGCTAACAAAATATTGTGTGTCAGTTTAAGCACAGTCGTGTATAAATGTTTAAAGGGGACGTTTCATATGGCGACCCTGCCAGGATACCTCACTGGAATCTTCTGATTTTTTCCTTGTAGTTTGTGTAATTAGCGTAGTTTTTGTTTATTGCTAGCGTGTAATTGTAGAGTGAATCTCCTTTGTAGTTGCAGTCTTTCATTGTTGTACAGTAAAACAGGTGTGGCACACATGTAAATTTGCACCAAGTATTTCACAGTTGCGCTTGCAATTAGCTAGATATTATTTTCAGTGCTATGTTAATGTGTTCTCTTATTTTTGCTCTTCAAATTGTGTTTTTCTATGTTGTCATGTGAAATATTGTGACAATAATGGCGTGTGAAAAACGTAGTACTAGGCTCCAAAGTAAACTGAGAAATGTCAGTGAAGACGAAAGCAGTATGTTAGCGCCACCGTGTAATGAATTAACTAATGTTCAACATAGTAATTTGGTAATTGTGCATAGGGAAATGGAGCGGGCGGCAAACAATGGCGTAGGCAGTGAAACAATTAGTGAAGAGGGAAGCATTATCGATCGATTGCTCAGCAACAGCTCGCCTCAGGAATCCGAAATGACAGGACACAATTTTGCAAATACTGTAGATTCAGGTTTTGTGTCCTCACCGTTTTCTCAAATAAGTCAAGACACATTTTCTGCTTGTCAAAATGTGAATGTTGCTGGTGCAAATGCACTGCCGAAAAGCGTAGAGGAACAGATTCCAGACACTAATGCATTGTTATTACAGCTAATGCAACAAATGGAACAAAATCAGAGACAAACACAGCAAAAGCTTCAAAAGTTAGACATAATGGAACAAAATCTTCAAAAGTTAGACACGATGGAACAAAATCAGAGACAAACACAGCAACAGCTTCAAAAGTTAGACTCATTGGAACAAACTCTTGAACAAACACGTGAAGATTTAACTACTGAGTTACATAACATTGAATCGAAATGTCAAAAAGTCTGTAATGACGTAAAAACACAAATTTGTGAGCATTGTCAACCTATTTTTTCGCGGCATGAAAATGCATTACAGAATCACGATGCAGCCATAAAAGAACTGCAAACTATTGTTCATGAAAATCATGAGACCTTGCGAGCTAAATTTGACTCAGTTGCATCTACCGATTCGGTTACGCAACTTGCAAAAACTCAGGAAAACTTAAAGGACACAGTAGATACTCTGAAACTTGGTTCAGAAAAACACACTGACGAAATAAGTACACTATCGGAGAAAGTAGCCGAACTTTCGGATCAGTTCACTAATTTATCTACGAAGGTAGATGATAATCTGAATGACACAAAACCGGCAGTCTTAAATGACACGGAAGAATGCGAACAAATTAGGAAATTCAATCAAAATCAAATCAATATACAGTACAAAAGAGAAATCCGGGAAGTACAAGATCAGTTGGCACAAGTAATACAAAAATTACAAATTTCAGAGGACACTCGCGCTCCAACACGGGAAGAGGGACTTAGAAATACGGAAAAGCCGCAAAATAATAACACAGGGCATTTCGGAAGTTATGAAAGAAATTGGCAATGTGCACCGAATTTTTAGATGTAACGGCCGCCACGACCTAACAATGACAGATATGCGACTCGCCGACATGATGATTTTGACTATAAGCTGTTCATTACTACATGTAAATTCAAAACATTTAAGAATTCTGGCAACGACATTCATCCACAAGCATGGCTCCATCAATTCTCTCGTTGGTTTCCTCCCAACTGGTCGTTAGAACACTTATTAGAATTTATGTGTGGCTACTTAGAGAATGAACCAGCTGTAAGAATGCGATTGGTCATTCACGATTGTCACAGTGAAGGAGAATTTTACCATGCCTTCCTCTCAGCATATCGGTCTCAAGCTACACAAGACCGAGTAAAACATAGCATCATGATGATGAAACACTTTGAACAATCTGAATTTTCCAGTCTTGTCAAATATTTTGAAGACATGTTGCATAAGAATCAGTATCTTTCAAACCCATACAGCCCTTCAGAACTCATCCGCATTTGCTTACTCAAATTGCCTGAACATTTACGAGATATTATTTTAGCAGGACGTTGCAAAGAAGACATTGAAGCTTTTCAGGGACTGTTACAAGAACTGGAAATTGACACTGACAATCGCGGAACGCAGGAGCACAACAATACGTTACAGTGTAGTACTTTCTTGATCACGATACTGTACGTTATAACTACAATATCTATACGCAAAGCATTTCACTTTTGTTTATCATGAGGTAAGTACATTGGCTTTTGCAGAACTTAGCTTTCGGAGGAAAATAACTACGACACTTCCACAGAGATTATCTTACAGCAAGACGAACATTTAGCGCTACAGTACACGTATTTGAGTGATTAATTTTGTACTTAAATCATTTATTTTTTTAAAGATATTTGAAGTACAATGATACAAAGATTTTCCGTGATACATTTCATTTCATTGCTGTAATCTGTAACAGCTGAGGGTATAATTACATTTTTCCTCAGGGGGGTACACGCTTACTTTGTGTACCATGTGTTTGGCAAGCACAAGGAGCCCTAGCTAATATGGTATTTGCTTATACAACTTTACACATCGGTACCATATTTCCCTAATACATAAATTACACAGCTATCTGATCATTTAACTGAGAAACAAACATTTTTTTACTACATCAGTGACAGATGTTTACGCAATTACACAGTTGGATAGCTTCACACTTATGAAACTGTATTTTGTCTGTACTTTGTAAACTGTTCATATTTTTTCGGAACCATTGTGATACTATGAGCGCTTTGAATGATGTATTTGGTATGGGATCATGATTTTTGAGGTGCGTTTGAGGCAGATGACACTTTTGACATGAGCAGTGAATTTTTTTACGTTTTGAAATTATTGGAGGAAGCTACGACGATTTTGAGATTTGACTGAGGTGTTATGATGTTATTTTTACGACGACGATGTGTATTATGCTGTTGAGGTATGTTTATGATCAATAAGCTGATGCTATATGAGGAATGTTTATTATGATATCCATTTATTATGATGAAATACTGAAGAAGTGTCGACGAATATGTGTATGTGTAATAAGGTAAGGAATAATGAGTAGTGGTTAGGGACTCTGATTTATGAAACGGATGTTGGAAACCAAGAATCGTACTTTAAGAGTTATGAAATGTGTGTAAATGCGTGAATGTATCACAATGCTGACGAAAAATTTTTTTTGGATACTGTTATATCAATAAGATTTTGTTTCTACAGATTTTTAACGCAAACTCTTGACCTGTGAAATTTTTTATATGAGACTGCCACTGTAGCGGAAACTGCTGTCGTAAATATTTCGTTAAGAAAGGTAAGTGACCTTGACGTTATGCGTTTTTGGCGCCCAGCTGAGAGGTAGTCGTCTGACAAAAGGAAGCCATTAGGTGGAGAAAAAAAGAGGCCATTATCCTCGCCATTGACATTCCTTTAGAGAAAGCATCGCAAATACGACACGCTCATTACTTGGAAAGATACATCTGCACACCTGATTATGACAAGCGTCTTTCTACGAGAGTTGAGAGAATTTCTACTAACTTATGAAATGTCACATACCTATTGAATGATATTTTTATGCTTTGCTTTTCACAGTTGCTTATTTCATTTGATATCTAGTTTCCAGCTGTGTTGCAGCATTGCTTTTATAAAATAAAATGCATTTGCTAATGTGAACACTTTCTGTCAACAGATCTATTAAATAATAATTTTGTAATCCACATTCTTAAAAAAAGGAGCACTTGGAAAGGAAAGAACAATAAGAAGGGACTAGTAACAGTAACTGCACACATAATTTTCTTTTCAAGTACATGGTAATATTTTTTTTACAATAAGTTGTTGTGGTGCACCACTTTAATTACATAGACATTAAGATGTGAATAGACATTTCCCTTGTCTGCATAATTGACTTTAGTGTAATATTTTTTCTGCTTGATCTTTGCCATGCTTAGGTATTAGTTATAGCATTTACTGCTGCTGTTTGCCATGGATAGTGCTACTAAATTTCACTTTGTATTACTCTATTAAGCTAGTTTTACTACTGATTTATTTTTCTTGTTTGCTGCACAGTGCCTTATATTAGTTGTAATATTGCAATTGCTTTGCCTATTTAAATTTTTTGTCATTGATGTTTGTGTTAATTGTTTTGTGCTGCTGCATTGCCTCGTCCCTTAGTTTAGCATCTGAGCTCAGTAGATTTAAGTTAGCTTATGAGGGGGTAGCCTATAAGAGAATGAGTTGCGATGAATTTGAAGAAATGCACTGAGAGGCTATACGAGAAAAGTACAGAAAGCAGGTATAGATAGGACTTTTGGAAATAATGAAGAACGAAGGGAGATCTCCGAGAAGTAAAGAAAGTTTTGTTTGCAAAATACTGCAGTAAAACAAACCCTGTCCTTTCCTTGTATTATTCCGCTATATGTTTGTGTACCCTTGGGTATTTATGTTTTTCCTATATTTATATGTTTATTTGATAAGACTTATGTTGTAGAATTTTTCTAATACTAAGCTACATTCACTATGATCAGGAATACTGTTATCCTCAAATATAATTGGCATTAATAATATGTTATTTACCTTGCAAATATGCTTAGACATTATTAATTCTGTTTTGTTTTAATGCTCATGTGTGAAGTTGATGTTTCAAAAGTTATTCTGATCTTTTATGTATTTACTTTTCTCATAATTCCTATAACACTGAAGTATATGTTATTTCGAATCTTCTGTAAAGCCTGTATTACTACAAATGTTATCTGTATTATTATGTTTTTAATGATGTATTTTGTACCTTTGTAATTGTATTCTCATGTTATAAAATTGTAATTGACACCAGTTCATCAAATTAAGTAACTTGTAAGTTACATTTCACTGCACACGTTTCTGTTGGTCATAGTATATGGACAATATGTGAGAAGTAGGGACTATTAGTGTTTGCACGTGTGTCAATAATTCAGCAACTGACTGGATAACAGCATTGCTGGTTCTAAGGACAGTTCCAAAAACTTTGTGAGTGCACAAGTGGTGGTTATGGACTTGCTATATTGGCCGCAAAACTCTTCGATGGTGATTGTGCACCTGCACAGTCGCAGCAGATGGCTGCTGGCCATCTCTACAAGGACTACAGTGGGTCTACACCTTTGATGATCCAACAATTCCATTATTTCTACAAGGACTGCAGTGGGTCTGCACCTCTGGTGGCCCACCAATACCGTAATATTTTCCAGGACTACAGTGGGTCTGCTCTGTGATAACCTACCTACGAATACTCTTCAAAATTTCGACTGACTATGCTGTGGATTTGCTCTGTTGTGGCCCATTACCTGTCTGCATGTCAAGAGTCAGCACTGTCTTTCCATTGGAAGGACAACACTACTTCTTCAAGACTGCATGGAAATCCACTACTTCCATGTGCATTTTCTTTTACTGCTCAGACTTTGAGAAAAACACTGCAATTGTACTGTGATGATCAGGACTGTCTTTATGGACTGTGAGAAAATTTTAGCTTTTGACCAACATTGTTTCAATAAGTGTGTGCATATGATATCTTTCTTACTGTAATTATGAAAATTTTTTTCAAATCTGTATTGGCCAGTGCCCAAAACAATTTGTAAAATTTTTTGTGGGGAGCATGGGGGCTATGTAAGTAGGCTGTTTCTGTTTTCTTATTGGAAACGTTACGTAGCGCTCTGTACGAAAATCACTAGCTGTGCTGTGTGCAGTCTGTGGCTAGTTTGCATTGTTGTCTGCCATTGTAGTGTTGGGTAGCGGCAGCTGGATGTTAACAGCGCGTAGCGTTGCGCAGTTGGAGGTGAGCCGCCAGCAGTGATAGATGTGGGGAGAGAGATGGCGGAGTTTTGAAATTTGTAAGACTGTCATGAACTGCTATATATGACTATTAAGGTAAATACAGTGTTTGTTCTCTATCAAAATCTTTCATTTGCTAACTATGCCTATCAGTAGTTAGTGCCTTCAGTACTTTGAATCTTTTATTTAGCTGGCAGTAGTGGCGCTCGCTGTATTGCAGTAGCTTGAGTAGCGAAGATTTTTGTGAGGTAAGTGATTTGTGAAAGGTAAAGTTTAATGTTAGTCAGGGCGCATTCTTTTGTAGGGATTATTGAAAGTCAGATTGCGTTGCGCTAACAAAATATTGTGTGTCAGTTTAAGCACAGTCGTGTATAAATGTTTAAAGGGGACGTTTCATATATTTCGGATTCGCTATTCACACGAAGAGTTCCCTTCTGGGGCTCACCAACTTCAAGAAAATTACAGAAGAATTACATACAACTTCCACCAGTATATGTAGACTGTTCCTCGCTATAAACATGAACATTCATCAACAGACATCAGTCGAATATATATTTTATAAACCAGTGTGGAGCTGTAGTATTCTAATTGGAGCATGTTCTCAGTATGTCAAAGAGACTGATGTGCAGTTACACTTCTGGGAGATCTGGGAATCTGAAGATTACAGCTAGTTTCTGTCGAAACTCCTAATGAAATAAACTATTTCACTTCAAGGTATCTTGGTATCTAATTTTACAAATTACACGTACACACCATCGGAAGGTATGTAAGTGATTAAAGTTGCAATTCTCTGGGGCAGAACGGCCATCAGGGTCAAGTAGTGTTGTTCGTGTTCGGTGTTGTTAACAGATCTAGTACTGTACACGACGGGTGTGAACAGAAGTTGAGTAGTCCCTCTGGAGGACACGGAGCTGTTGTGTACTTGTTTGAGATGGCGTTACCAGCATCTGAGAATGTTTAAAGGTGCCTCATTTAGGGTCTGCATGTGGCCTAAGGTCGAATCATGCAATATCCAGATTTGTGGGGCATTCGAATGTGACAGTGGCCTGGCGTTGGAATGCGTGGGATCGTGAGGGCAAGCATATCGAACGCCAAGACTCCCATGGCAGGATCGCTGTATTGGGAACCAAGTACATCGTAAGCCCTTCACTTTTCCTCCTTGGCACCTGAGAGCAAGCAATCGACTCCCTGCAATATTCTGCGTCATCTTGCACCATTGGTCGGAGATTATCAGTGGCCAGCATAGGGAATCAACGATCAGTGCAGAGGCTACCCACAAACGGCTATGTATGGAGTGGCATTGTGACCGGGAAGCAAGGACGATTGATGACTGGCGTCGCATTGGTTCCAGTGATGAATCGCTGTTCGGTGCTCCCTGGATCGTTGGCGAGTATGGTGGTGACCTGAGAAGAGGTCCCATTTTTTCAATGTCTTGGAGGGGCACAGCGGTGTTACTCCTGGTATCAAGGTGTTGGGAGCCATGGGGTGTGACTTGACATCACGGCTGATAGTGACTGTTAGAACACTGACGGCACAGAGGTACGTCGTGGAGATCCTGTGTCCTCATGTGTTGCCTCTCATGCGACTGTATCATTGTGCCTTTTTCGAATAGGACAATGCTCGTCTATTTGTGGCACATGTCTCTATCAGATGGTTGCGTGATGTTGAGGTACAGCGAGATCCCTAGATCTGTTCCCGATAGGACATGTGTGGGACCAGCTCGAAGATCGTCCCAGTGCAAGTATGCAGGCTATCAAGCACCAGATACAACAGCTGTGGGCCAGCTTGCCTTCGGACAAGATGTAAAGGTTTCAGGACATGCTTTTCAATCGCATCAGTGCATGCATCTCGGTCTGAGGGAGTTCAACGTCGCACTTGTAAGTGGGCTCATACTGCCAAGTTCTTTTGAAATTAAATTCGATTTTGTAATCAGTGCAATAACTTCACATGCAGTCTCAACCCGTGAAGTTTCATATCGTTTCCTGATCAGCTTCCGAGTTCTTCACTTTTCTTCTCAGTCGATGCAGTTTAATTATAACCAACTTACTCTCGTGTTAAAGCAATTACTTAAAACGTCTGTAGTTATTAATTCAGGAAAATTACTGGAGAAACAGAGGCCAGCTGACCTGCAGGCTACATAATATGTGCATACAAACTTCACAATTAAATGAAGACCCAGTGCAGGGCCGTGCTGTAAAAACTTCTGACTTCAAGTCAAATCATCCAACAATTCCGTTTTGGACCACTGACTTTTCTTAATGTAACGTCATTGAGAATGAGATTTTCACTCTGCAGCGGAGTGTGCGCTGATATGAAACTTCCTGGCAGATTAAAACTGTGTGCCGGACCGAGACTCGAACGTCATTGATTTCAGTGGGCAACAATCCAACTTCTCAAGCTGCACAGTGACTTACAAGAGAAAGAATGTGTAGAGGTTGACATGCAGTAGGCCTGGGAATGGTGTTCGGCATCGATGAAGCAGCCCTGCCCGTTGCCACCACAAGCAAATCCAGTTCACCGACGCCCAGCTTGTAGGGGTAACTCTTACTTCTTGAGAAACACTGTGTTAAGGTAATCTTCCGGCCCCCCACGAAGATTGCAGCTTTACTCGGCTCTGTGAAGCACGATTTACAACTTCGTAAAGCTGGTGTGTATCAGATTCTTTGCGGCAATTGTGAGAAGTCTTACATAGGTCAAACAACACTTACCGTTCATGAGAGGTGTGTGGAGCATCGCAGATACACACGCTTATTACAGCCAGACAAGTCAGCTGTGGCCGAACATTGTATTGATAAAGGGCATTCCATGAATTACAGTGATATGAAGATTTTAACATCCACCTCTTCTTTTTGGGAATCTGTATTCAAGGAAGCTATAGAGATTAGATTATCTAATAATTTAATAAATAGAGATAATGGTTTTAATTTGAACAAAGCATAGAATCCGGCTCTAGAGATAATTAAACTACAGAGAAGTCGTCATGTTGTTACCGCCGCCGATCATACATCGATAAGCGAATCGAATGTCTGTACGCCTTCGTCACAGGCGGCGCTTGTGTTAACGTATTTCTCTGCCGCCGACCAGCATATGTGACCCGCATGCGCAGTACCGCTGCGGTGGAGCACATAAGGCCGCGCTTGGCATCTTGTCGTCAGTCTTGTGACTCACTCTGAGGATGGCCGGACGATACGCGGCCGAAAGATCAGTGGATGAAATTTTATTTGCGCGGCTACATGCTCGAAATTTAATGGACTATTCATTACGCCTCGAGAAACTGAAAACGCACAACTCTTATTAACGTTTAAAAGCATCCGATGTGACGTAGATGCCCCGCGGCAAGTAATTTAATATATTACACTTGGGGCCACAAATTCCGAGAAATATCCGAGAAGTGGACGACAAATGCTGATGATGTGACGTCACAAGATGACGTACTTCGCTGCACGTGCAATGGTCGCGCCTGTCGTTCCTGCACTCGCCGTTAGGGGACAATGCTTCACATTGCTGCACAACGCTGTAAATTTCGAACACCTTCCACAAATGTGATGTGTAATGAACGCCAAAGTTACAAAACTGCTATTCTCGCTGTAAACAAGCAAAAGATGTTTTTATTTTGTGTTACTTTCCTTTCATTCCATCTTTCTATACTTAGTAAAGAAAACAAAGGTCATTTACTGCTAGCGTTGCAATTCGGAAGCCTATAAATATTTACTTGTGACGCAGTACGGTAGGATTTTGCTGTAGTATATTTTGCAGCAAACCGGAGGAGATTGCGAAATCGGTAAACAAAATAATAAATTTTACCTCCATGTAAACACGTAACTGCCTAACACAATGAAAAAAATACTGCCTGCCAGACGCGAATCCTGAGCCCCACGTGCAAACCTCGCGCTCGTAAGTGCGAACCCACACACACATGACTACTTGATTTGTGTTGTGAGATCGATAGGCTCAACCGCTGCATGTGCGGCGACGTGCGTCATCTGGCGACGTCACATGTTCAACATTTTTCATCCAGTTTTAGGATATTTCCCGACATGTGCAGCCCTATGTGTGTTACAATATGAAATTACTTGTCTCAGCCTCATCTATGTCACTTCTGAAGTTTTTAAGTGTTGATCATAATAATTGCAGACGTACCGGGCCACCTTGTTGTCACTCGGCCCGTGATGTAACGCCACAATGCTGCTAGCAGCACAGCTTCGCAGGTTGTCGCTACGATACGCAGCGGTCTACCGTCCACACACAACTCGCCTCCAGTATAGGACTACGCTGTCACCACTGCTCAGATGGCGCTTGCTGTAGGAACCTCCATTTCGATGGGACCATGTCATTGGTTCTCAGAACGTGGAAGCTGTGCTGCACAAGCCCGTGAGACCACTTGGCTGTGTTACGTTGCGAAACAAAGGCTCTGCCGCACTCGTTACTCCATAGTGTCGCGCTCTATATGTTGAGACACTGTCCTATGACGAAATTAGAATTATATATTAATACCTTCACGTGCTGACAGGCGTTGATATATAACAACGGGGACAGGTGAAAATGCGTGCCTCGATCGGGACTCGAACCCGAGATCTCCTGCTTACATGGCAGATGCTCTATCCATCTGAGCCACCGACGGAATAGAGCATAGTGCCACTGCAGGGACTATCTCGCGCACGCCTCCCGCGAGACCCACATTCTCACCTTATATGTCCACACACTACATTCGCAGTGTCCCCACCTGCAGTCGCGCTGTTCATCTGTGTCCTCGGTGGCTCAGACGGATAGAGCGTCTGCCATGTAAGCAGGAGATCCCGGGTTCGAGTCCCGGCCGGGGTACGCATTTTCACCTGTCCCCGTTGATAAATATCAAAGCCCGTCCGCAGCTGAAGGTATTAATATATAATTCTAATTTCGTTCTAGACGGCTGGAGGTCATCAATGGTGTCTGTTCTTTCCGGCATGTTCGAGAGAACAGACACCATATCCATATAAATATACTGTCCTATGATGTTACATTCTGCAGTTCGTTGAAGTACTGGCCTTGGTACAGGTTTCTAATCCTTGTCGTCGCAAAGCAAGAGATATGGCATCTGTGTGCTTATAGTATTGCATAACTGCATAACATCACGGATCTGCAGATAATTTTAAAACTGGGGAAACACGACTAAAATAGTTATAAATAATTGACTGACATCTTCAACTGAACACAACACATACACAGCAATGAAACATTTACAAAACAAACATAAACAGAAGATAATGAAACTAACAGCAAAGAAGACGCAAAAATACATTTACATTTTAAATGTGAAACCACATGAACACCAACACACATTCCATCCACGCTTAGTTAACCTAACAGAGACAGAACTACACGAAAATGAAAAAATGCTCTTGAAAAAAGGTTTGAAACACTGCACCAATAGCAAAGTGAACAATCAATACATAGAAAATCTCATAGTAGAAAACGAACACATCCTTACACGTGAAGAACAACAAAATAATTGTGAAATAAACATAGGACTGACAAGATAACTAGTAAAAGAAGAAATAAAAGGCATAATAAAACAAACACTACAGACACACAATAAGAACAACCAAACAGAAGCAGCTACTATGAAAAGGTTAAAACAAAAGTTAACAGACAATAACGTATTAATAACAAGAGCAGACAAGGGAAATGTAACAATACTCATGGACAAAGAGCAATACATCAGAAAAACCAAGGAATATGTAAACACCAACGCCATACAAAAACTGAAGTCAGATCAAACTACATGATTCCAGGCAAATGTGAAACGAACACTGAAAAACATTGAACACACACTCACAGACAAACAGAAATACTACTTAACACAGAAAAATCCACAAGCACCAACACTCCACAGTCAACTGAAAGTACATCAAGACGGAATGCCAATGAGAGCTGTTATCAACTTCAAGAAAGCCCCAACATACCACATAGCCAAACACCTCCAAAAGTTAGTTACAAATCACTATAAAGTAGAAAACAACAGAACAGTGATAAACACAGGAAACCTAACAGAAAACATACAGAACATACAGGTACCACACACAGCATCACTGATTTCATTCGATATAGAAAATATGTATACCTCCATCCCTATCACAGAAACAATAGAAATCATAGAACAAAATCTCTCATTCCACAGCAACCTCACCACAGACGCAATAAAAGAAATAACAGATATGCTCAGACTGACAACTGAACAAAACTACTTTCAGTTTGAGAAAGAATATTATCTACAAAGTGATGGACTGCCCATGGGATCCCCAATATCAGGAACACTAGCAAACATTTTCATCAGTCACCTAGAAAATCAGATATTTGATAAGATAACCACAAATGAAAGTTTCAAAATCATATATTGGTACAGATACGTGGATGACATTATTTGTCTGGTAGATGAGCCAAGTGAAAAAATAGATGAACTCCATTCAGAAATAAACAAAGCTCATCAGAACATAAAATTCACACTTGAAAAAGAAAAAGAAAATCAAATAAATTTTCTTGACATTACAATTAAAAAAGAAAATGGTAAACATACATTTAACATCTTTAGAAAACCAACAGCCACAGACACAATAATACATTCCACATCCAACCACCCCCACAGCCAGAAACTTGCAGCACTAAGACACATGTTACATGTATTAAACAGAATCCCACTCAGCAAGAGAAACTATGAACAAGAAATGAGTACAATCATACAAATAGCTAGGAGCAACGGGTATGACACACATGTGGTACACAAGCTCAATCAAAAAATAAAAACACAAATAAAAAACAAACACAACAGTTCCACAATACAAAAGAACTCACAAGCTGAAAACTTACAAACACACTCAACAAACACACACAATAACAACACTACACAGAAAAGAAACAGATGGTACACCATGACCTACACACATAAACTAACACACAGAGTTGCAAACATCCTAAAGAGACAGGGCTTCAAAATAGCATATAAACCTGGGCAAACCCTTCAATCACACCTAAGCCAGCCAGCTACCAAGAGGGACAAATTCCAACAATCAGGAATATATAAACTTGAATGTCAAAGTTGTGACGCAGTATACATAGGCATGACATGCAGGAATTTTGAAACAAGATACAAAGAACATATCAGATGTTGGAAGTATGAAACAAACCATTCCACATTTGCAGAGCATTTAAAACACTACAACCATCATCTTACAAACATGGAACAAGAAATGAAAATAATGAGAATAAGCAACCATGACAAACATCTTATACAAATGCAAGTGTAATTTTTCCTCCTATCTATGTAGTTCTCAATTCGTTCGAGCAATCAGTCATTCATAATATGAAACACAGTCATAGCTCATTCACTCAAAATGATTCAGAAATTTTACTTGTAAGAATGAAATCAGGCGATGATTCTTCTTCTCTGGAGGCTCGTGCTTTACGGCAGTCTGCTAATCTGTACAAATAATATGCCTCGTAATTTTTGGGAGCGTTGTATAATCAGTCGGGAAACCTCAGATCAAGCGGATATTTGGCTTTGATGAAGTTTAACCTTCCGAAGAAGTAATGGAGCTCTTGGATTATTAAATGCAGGTTCGTATCCAGTCTTTCGGAAGTTCCCTTCTGATTAACAACTACGCAATATATCGATGAATATCATTAATTCTCAATTGTCAAATACACACCTTTTGTATAAAGGAACAATATATATATATATATATATATATATATATATATATATATATATATATTTCCCTTTTAATCGTACAATTTCGTCTCAGTTATCTTCTGTCATAAATCTCAATAATCAGATTACAATTCTTCAAACCAGCTCAGGCTAATCGGCACGAAGACAATCTCGGAAGCTTTTTTTTTCTAACAACCACCAGAGAGAGTACTACAAAGAATAATTATGCGGTCATGGCATAGCTATTGTATGAAACTATTTTGCGCATGGATTCTGCGAGTATGAAGATAGAAAATTAGTAAACGTCATTAAAGTGTAGAATTGTATCAGAATAATTCATCGAATATAAAGAGATATTACAATTGCCCCTCGCAGCGAGCAAAGTTAATGATAATACACTTTGCGAGCTAACAGGAAAAATTTGTTGGGTTGTTTATTCAAAAGAGGAATTATTTGAATTAATAGAATTTTACTGTAGAGAGTATGGGTAACATGTTAAGACAGTAAGTTACGAGAATACCTAAGCTGTAGCTTTTACATGTACCGGGGTATACCCGCATCCCGAGTACATAACCAGGGAAGATGTAGTTTGGTGTAATTACGAGAAAGGTCTACCCATTTGGGAACTAGCCTTCACAGGGAAACCCTGGAAAACCCGGAAGAATAGACCCCAGCTCAGGTATTAAAGAAGATAGGAAAGCCTAAATCCAGTAATTTTCAAATATATAGAAGCTCCGAGATGAAACGTCTGAATCCGGTGAATCCGTTTATCATATGTCAATTTCCGTTGTATTGCCTTTTTAGTTAAATTGACAAGTGCGAGTCGAATCTTTTCCTCCCATTTTAAATTCTGGTCTTCATACTTTTCTTACGTTGCCTCCAGGTTTTGGAACGACCTAGAGCGGAGAACAATATGGACTAGTTGATGGCTCAATAAAGTTCCATTCTAACATTCTATTTATCTCCCTTCGAACAGATTGTTTTAAAGGCCAGGGGATCGGATAGTGCGTGTAACAGTAAGTCTGATGTGGCTTCACTTGTAGGTGACAAATATACCCTTTAATAATTCCTGGTTTCTCATCAAAAATCTCTTCATATGCCTCTAACAAATAATGAAGCTGCTGCCTTTTGTTCTCCGGTAAGCTGATTTGATTCACTAGCTTTTATCATTGTTGTTTGGTTAAAGTCCTCCTGTTGTATCAAATCCTTTGAAAGCTCCTTCCAACGACCGTTTGTAGTGTCTATTAACTGAATTATGACACCGCGACAATATTTCTCATGCACAGTTTCCTTTCTATTTAAATCCAGTGCTATCCCTTTCCATTTAATCTAAATTAACTATTCCTTCCAAAAAATCAATCTGACAATCGTACTCCTGCATACTCCCAATACCAAGAATACAGTACACTAATAACTTCTCTACTACAAGGAACGTACATTTAATTACTACATTTCCCATTTTCATCTCTAATTGTGTTTGTATTTTGGCATTGGGAGAGCGTGCTCCAACAGCTCCGATGATTTTGCAGTTCTGTACCGGCAAAATTGGTACCTTCTTCTTCCTAATAATCCTCCTAAAAAGAGCGCCTGAGATGACATTGGCGGAAGCGGCGGTGTCTAATATCACATTCGTTGGAACTTCCTGTATTTCAACAAATACTTCCGATACCGGAACACTCGATCTGTCATTATAACACGTTATTAAATCCTTTGTTAACTCTGCAGGCTATAGCTCACCATCATTATATCTTAACAATTGTAATTTTACTGTTTCGCCCCTAACACATCCCCTGACCGCTCCTCCGGGGCACGATGCGGTCATGTTTAGTTTGACTGATTGTTGATCCGATTGGTATTTGTCTCTTCAGCTACTTCAGTGATTATCGGTTGTTGTGGTGAATTCGGTCTATATTGTCTTGCTTGATTCGTGTAATTATTGTTGTTGTTCTGCTGGTTTTGGTAGAACTGTCTTGTGTTGCCATACATTGGATTATATCGATTAAAATTCCTATTGTTCCTAAAATAGCTCCTCGCTGCACCATTACTAAAGTTTCCACTATGGTAATAATTATTGTTTGCATTTTGTCCATTTCTAAATCTCCTCGGAGAGTGTAGTTGGTTATGATTATTGTTACTGCTACCATTACTGCCGTTCCCATTTGAGTTGCAGCTCGGATTCGCTTCTAATACTCTTCTTTGATATGACATTTCTCTTGACCTTTTATTGTCCTCTTCAATTATATCAATATGATCAAGCGTAGTCATAAATGAGTCTATATCCTTATCATTTATATATAACAGCTGATTCCTTATACTGGTGGGTAGTCTGGACTTGAGTATCCTAAGTATGCCCGGCAAAGGAATCGGTACATCCCAATACAAAGATTTATTAATGTATTTCTCAAAATATCCCTTTAGAGATCCTCTAGAAAATGAGAAAGGCTCAGGATATAATACTTCCTGCCTAAGTCTTTCTTGTATTCCAGCAGACCAATATTTTGCTAGAAAAGCCTGCTCAAATTCTTTGTAACATTTACAAGAAGATGTTTGTTCGGATGCCCACAATGCTCCTGATCCTTGTAGCCGGCCGAAGTGGCCGTGCGGTTAAAGGCGCTGCAGCCTGGAACCGCAAGACCGCTACGGTCGCAGGTTCGAATCCTGCCTCGAGCATGGATGTTTGTGATGTCCTTAGGTTAGTTAGGTTTGAGTAGTTCTAAGTTCTAGGGGACTAATGACCTCAGCAGTTGAGTCCCACAGTGCTCAGAGCCATTTGAACCATTTGATCCTTGTATATATCCAGATACAAAACTAATCTTTTGCCATTCTGTCCAAGATCGTGGTAATAGACCTCTGAAACTTCGAATAAAGACTACAGGATAAACATTCTTTTGTCAGAGTTAAAGATTTGTAACTGTCTCTGTTTAATCATCTTTTCCTCAACGGTACTGCGATTCCAAAAATCATCCTGTTCGTACTCTTCCCTGTGGCTATCCGTTATATCGAATCTAACTTGTGATGTACCAATTCTGTCTACATCGGATCTTGACGTGGACGGAATTTCACGCGCAGATTGAGAGTTTTGTTTCCTACTTCTCGGTGTTTCTAAATCCTTCTGCGAGAGATTTAGTGATCTTTCGATATTTCCTTTACAACGCGAGAATTCTTCGCCAAGTTGTTCACGAACTTCCTTTAACCCTTTGTTGAAAAAATTCTCCTCGGAACTCTCTGAAATTGACTGCAAAGCTACTTTCACAGTTTCTTCTATGGTTTCCGAAGGAAAATTTTGCCGCTCTAATGTCATTTCTGAAAACTTTCCCGCAAGTACATTCATTCTATGTTACACTGTCGTCTGTTTTTCCTTCACTTCGTCAAATTGCTTCTTTAGATTATCTTGGGATTCTATAATTTCTGGTATCATAGCTACGGAACACTGTATGTCCTCTTGAGCTTGTATTACTTGAGGAAACAGTTCTACTTGTTTTTGTATCGTGTCAATTTTGACTGATACATATTCGGTTAGTTCCGGTTTTAATTTACTATTGTTTTCTTGGCATTGTTGGCGGACCTACTCAATTTGAGCAATAAGATTCTGTTCGGTCCTTTCTGCCTGTTCTTTTATTTCCTGTGTCTGGGTATTTAGTCTCTGATCTAATTCGGTAAAGGTTGCTCTTAATTGATTTTGTAATTCTGTTTGATTTTCGGCTAATTGATTTTGGAGTTCATTTCGTATAACGGATAGGTCTCGTTTTACCTCCGCTTGGCCTTCGGCTAATAGAGACAACTGTTGCATAATAACAACTAATGTGTCAACAACTCTCTGATCAGCTGTTGTATGAATGTTTTCTGAACCAACGGGATTATTTATATTGCTACCGCTAGCCACAACAGTCTCAGAATTGCTATCCGTGGCCTCTGCTTCTGCGCAAACAGCTGAAGGCTCTTGCACTTCTCGTTGCTAATTCAATGACATTTTATATGCCGCTCTAGGCAATACCATTAAATAACTGTCAATATCAGGTTCTAATCACTAAATACAGTTTCAAATTTACTGTCGTAGACAAACTTAACTTTCAAATTACTTCACAGATGGTATAAAGTTCAATGCCCAGATACGAAAATCACACAATATACAGTTCTACAATCTAACTACTATCTGGAAAAAAGTTCTTTCTAAATTGTTTTCAAACTATTTTAACTACAGGATAAAAATATTAGATTTCTCTGGCCTTGTTCTGTAGTCTTGGTGTTGTCCAATAGTTGAAATCGTTTCTTGGTATCAGCAATGTTTTACTATGGGCACCGAATCTCTCTTCAGATTAGTTGCCTCTCGTTCTCGTTGGTTTTCATGAAACAAAAAAATACACATATTATATAACAATCCAAACATTGCAGGTTCGAGTCCTGTCACAGTCACCACTGTAATTTTTCTCCTATCTATGTAGTTCTCAATTCGTTCGAGCAATCAGTCATTCATATTATGAAATACAGTCATAGCTCATTCACTCAAAATAATTCAGAAATTTTACTTGTTAGAATGAAATCAGGCGATGATTCTTCTTCTCTGGAGGCTCATGCTTTACGGCAGTCTGCTAATCTGTACAAATAAAATGCCTCGTAATTTTTGGGAGCGTTGTATAATCAATCGGGAAACCTCAGATCAAGCGGATATTTGGCTTTGATGAAGTTTAACTCAAAAAATTCAAATGGCTCTGAGCACTATGGGACTCAACTGCTGTGGTCATAAGTCCCCTAGAACTTAGAACTACTTAAACCTAACTAACCTAAGGACATCACACACATCCATGCCCGAGGCAGGATTCGAACCTGCGACCGTAGCGGTCGTGCGGTTCCAGACTGTAGCGCCTTTAACCGCTCGGCCACTCCGGCCGGCGATGAAGTTTAACCTTCCGCAGAAGTAATGGAGCTCTTGGATTATTAAATGCAGGTTCGTATCCAGTCTTTCGGAAGTTCCCTTCTGATTAACAACTACGCAATATATCGATGAATATCAATAATTCTCAGTTGTCAAATACACACCTTTTGTATAAAGGAGCAATATATATATATATATATATATATATATATATATATATATATATATATATATATCCCTTTTAATCGTACAATTTCGTCTCAGTTATCTTCTGTCATAAATCTCAATAATCAGATTACAATTCTTCAAACCAGCTCAGGCTAATCGGCACGAAGACAATCTCGGAAGCTTTTTTTTTCTAACAACCACCAGAGAGAGTACTACAAAGAATAATTATGCGGTCATGGCATAGCTATTGTATGAAACTATTTTGCGCATGGATTCTGCGAGTATGAAGATAGAAAATTAGTAAACGTCATTCAAGGGTAGAATTGTATCAGAATAATTCATCGAATATAAAGATATATTACACAAGAAAACTTCCACATCCAGAAAGCCATAGCAGAAAACAAACATGTGATAAATGAACAAATACACATCAGCACAGGCTCCCTAATACACTTAATAAAGGAAGATAACATAAAACAAAACAAAAAAAACTCTTCCCCACACCATCTGGAGACACACACACACACACACACACACACACACACACACACACACACACATATACACATACACAGCCAAAAAAGAAATTAAATAACACCAAAATACACACACACACACACAGCACAAAAAATATATATCACACCAAAAAACACTCACACACACACACACACACACACACACACACACACACATACACAAACGAACACGCAAATGCATACACGAACAGACCACAGATACTTCAATAGTTACACTCATAAGTTTGGCAATAACATTCGATCTTTGGCAAAAACATTTGACAGTCGGCAACAGAAACCAAAACATTGCATTAAAACAAGCGTTCAGTGCATAGTGCTGTGGAATGTGGAAAAAAACCGCAAATTGGCGTTCATAAGAAGAAGAACAACACCAAAAATGCAACAGGAGCGTAATATGTAAGAAATTGTCCACGCAACCTGTAAGTACAGTTCAAAACATTACTACTTAATAGGAAATACCAACCACCAGAACTGTTTATAACCTATAGGCGCAATGACAAAAATGTAAATACAATAGCTAACATATGTACATATTCCAGGCCACTGATGATGCCTTGCAGAAAATAAAGGCGAAACGCGTATGGCACTAAAATTGTGTTTTATTCAGTTGCTGTCAGACGGTCCATACGTAAAAATTATCAATATACCGTAACTGACTGACAATTCATACAGTGGAACAGGTGTCTAAATACAAGTGTTAAAAGTATTAAAATATAAAACTGAATGAAAAGTACAATAGTCCGCTGCAGATGTATTTATGTAATTCGTTTAGGGACCACAAAACCCGGCCGGCCGGAGTGGCCGAGCGGTTCTAGGCGCTACAGTCTGGAACCGCGCGACCGTTACGGTCGCAAGTTCGAATCTTGCCTCGGGCATGGATGTGCGTGATGTCCTTAGGTTAGTTAGATTTAAGTAGTTCTAAGTTCTAGGAGACCGATGACCTCAGAAGTTAAGTCCCATAGTGCTCAGAGCCATTTGAACAAACCACAAAACCGGTTTCGCAACTTTTGAGTTGCAACTCCTGATGTATATCTCTACACAAAATTTTATCACTTAATGCTTTGATAGTTTTATAAATTAATGATTTGATAATGGGGAAATGAAATGTCTTAAAGTACTGAATGAATAAACGTAAACAGGAAACAAGATATTACTCATCTAGTTAGGAAACTAGGTATGGATCACATATGCCCCACAAGGAACAAGCCTAGACGTATTTAATAAATAATATTAGTAATTTCATATCAAAAGAAGGTTAGTTATAATTGCTATGTCATATGGGGTAGGGAGTTACAGAATGCCGTATCGTAACAGCTGGCGTGGCTAGGCAAAGCTCTCAGCCCTCTTCAGTTGATGAAAACCATCGTCAATGATGAATATCCAGTCTAAAAAATAAAGGAATTGAATTAGTAGTCAGGAAACCATTTCTGAAAAAAAAACAGCTACAGGGGACTGACTGCATTAAAAAGCGCTAATTTATTAAATGAAACTATGTGGCTTCAAGATCTTCTCAAGTCTCTATCATCTATGATGTTTATATGCCGACTGAAGCGACGAATGGAAATTTGTAGCAAGGCCAGGATTCGAACCCATGTCTCCTCCTCGGTACGCAGATGTGCTAACCACTACGCCACCCTGGCGTGATGGCTGTGCACAACTGCACGGACTACCGTAGCGTACGGCCATCCTCAGTCTAAATTCCCATTTAGCAAGTGGACTGTGTCGTGAATTTGCGCAGGGAGGCATGCTAGGGTAGTCTGTGAGGTTCTGCAAAGCCACTGTGCCAGGGTGGCGTAGTGGTTAGTGTATCTGGCTGCTGAGCAGGAGGCCTGGCCCCGAATCCTGGCTTTCGTATATTCATTCGTCGCTTCAGTCTACACATATGAAACAAACCTCACCCGACCAAGTGCCATGCTCCCATTGCTCTACAGTCCAGGTTTAATGGTTTCGGTATCACGTTTTCCTGTTGCAGTAATTTGCATCACTGATGAGTGGTTTTGAAATTACAGTTCGTCAGAGTTCCCAGCTTATGGCGCTGCCTTCGCATTGTTTTAGTGGTGACTTCTATGGTGACTTTTGCAGCTGTCGTTTTCTAATTTTTCCTCACAACCCTATTCAGTGACCGTCTGTCACGATGAGTCAACACACACTTTCGTCTGCATTGTGACTTAGCCAATAATGTTTCTCCGCTTACCCTGTAAGCGGTAGAAATGCTCGATATGGTCCTTCTTGAGACACGAAAGACGTCGGCTATCTTGTTTACGGAAGCACTCACCATACGAACACCAACAGTCTGTACAAGTTCGAATTCACCTAGCTCCGACATAACGCACTCACAACTACATAGAACACTGTTCTGGCCTCTTGCAACGACACTTGCAACGTGTTGAGGACATTGCACAGCTGACGTCCGTGCTCAAACACAGGGACGGCACATGCAGGCTTAGCTGGCATATCCATTTATGTTCAAACATGCTTTTATCACGTTGTTTTCATATTTTGTCCAAGTTCTGTTTGTCGTGGTTTATTGTTCACTTTTAATAATTCAATTCCATCCATAAGTGCTTAAGTATTGGATTACAACTCAATTACAGCGTCAAAACGCTAAATATTAATAAACCACGTCATTATTGCACTTGGCCGTTGTCGGAACCATGCGGTGACTTTGCAATACAGAAGTACAGTGGCCCTCTCAACGGTTTCAGTTGAGTTGTGCATATACCATCAACCCCGATTACGCGCTGCTTCACGATAAAGCCGACCGCAACACCCTCACTCCCAGATGTTATTATGCTGTAGTCGAGCAATATCCATGCCAAGGAGAAGACTGTCACTTGAACCAATTTCAGCTCAGGAACTGATCTCAAATACAGATCAATTGATAGTTTCATTTTTTAACTACGCAACGATATTGCGGCAGGGCTAATTCGCTCCTCTTTCCACTATAGACTCGCTCCCGTGCGTTCATCGAACGGCCAGCTACGTGGACTGTCGAATGAACTTCACTTGGTCGCGTGAACTATGAGGCGTAGAACATGCTTTGAAAAATGAGAACTATGCGACGTACACGTTCTTTGCTCTCATTTGCGTCTTGCAGGAGCGGTAGAAATACGAGTTTCGTCGTTCACTTGTGTGAGAGTGCAATATCTGCAAGCAACTTCCCCCACGATCCATAGACCTCGTCGCAGTGGGGTCACGTGCACGCCCCAACGATGTAGGTAGCCGTACTGTAGGTGCAGCAACATTGGAGTTGAATGCGGGGTTACAAATATAAAATCATATAAAGGTAGCGCAAGAGTAGGTCTAGGTTTGTGTATGTGGAAGAGACCTGCAGACACCTGAATGTTTCGAGCCGGTTATATAATGGTATATATTAAATTTCGAAATCTGTTTTTTCTTCTTCTTTTCCTTCTGTTTTTACTGCTAAACGTTTCCAGTAGCAGATGTTGACTCTAACCAATGGGGACTCGTTGTTAAACCTTCTGAAGTGGGGCCGCTCCGGAAGATATGTTAAAATTCAGTTATGCAGTACAGAACTTACATTATCAGGTACTGTTTCTAATATTTTCCACACACATTAAAATTATGACATTTTTTTGGAACTGTTGATATCGACTGATGTTTTTCAAACAGTATTCACAATATCCTTTCATGATAGCTAATAACTCACACATTCATATTTCGATTATGAAATGAGATAATCACGTACAGGTCAGTATATTTATTATGTGAACTTTCTGCAAAACTAAGCTGCAAACATTATTTGACATTTTGTATGTGTTGTAGTATTTGCATTTAAAATTCCTCATTCTAACATAGAAACTGCTGCAGAATACCGAGGATGAAAAACAAAAGGTCTGTTCTATTCCGATTACATTTACTTGTCGTCTATGTTTTCTTCATTTATTTTTTGTTTGTTGTAAAAAATGGCTCTAAGCACTATGAGACTTAATATGTGAGGTCATCAGTCCCCTAGACTTAGAACTACTTAAACCTAACCAACCTAAGGATATCATACACATCCATGTCCTAGGCAGGATTCGAACCTGCGACCCTAACAGCAGCGCGGTTCCGGATGAAGCGCCTAGAACCGCTAGGCTACAGCGGCCGGCTTGTTTGTTGTAATGACGCAATAAGTGCAAGTAAAATGCTGTGACCACAGTCACAATGCGCTGTACTCAGTTCATCAAGGTGGATAGTCAACTACTGAGTGACACAACTGTATCAAAGCCACCACATTTATTACAAGTACAATAAATAAAGTAGAAAACGAATGGGTAGCTTTAAGAGATGAATTAGTGAAGGGGGAGGATCAAATATGTAAAAAGATAAGCCGTAGTAGAAATCGCTCGATAACACAGGAGATATAGATTTAATTGATAAGAGGAGAATATATAACAAAAAATGTAATTAATGAAGCAGTCGAAATGGAGTACAGACGTCTAAAAATGAGATTGACAGGAAATGCAAACTGGATAAGCAGGAAGGCTGGAGGAAAGATGTAAGGATTTATAAACATATATCACTGGGGGAAAGATAGATACCACCTACAGCATAATTAAAGAAGCCTATGGAGAAAAGAAGAGCAGTGTACGAATATCAAGAACTCAGATGGCTGTAGTAGAGAGGATATGTAAATTGTAGACTGACAGTAGCAAGAAAAGCGTTTCTGAAGAAGAGAAATTTGTTAACATCGATTATAATTTAAGTGCTAGGAAGTGTTTTCTGAAGGTATTGGTATGGAGAGTAGCCATGTATGGAACTGAAAGACGGAAGATAAACAGTGTAAAGAAGAAGAGAATAGAAGCTTTTGCAATGTGATGCTACTGAAGAGTGAGGAGGTATTGAATAGAATTGAGTAGAATAGAAATTTGTGGCACCACCTGACCTGAAGAAGGAATCGGTTGACAGGACACATTCTGAGACGTCAAGGGATCTTCAGTTTATTACTGGTGGGGTATGGGGGGAGGGGGGGGAGGGGAGATAAAGAGATGAATACAGTAATCAGATTTAGAAGGATGAAAGTTTCAGTAGTTATTCGGAGATGATGAGACTTGCGCAGGATAGAGTAGCATGGAGAGTTGCATCAAATCAGTCTTCAGACTGAAGACCACCGCGAACCGCGCGACCGCTACGGTCGCAGGTTCGAATCCTGCTTCGGGCATGGATGTGTGTGATGTCCTTAGCTTCGTTAGGTTTAAGTAGTTCTAAGTTCTAGGGGATTGATGACCTCAAAAGTTAAGTCCCATAGTGCTCAGAGCCATTTGAACCATTTTGAAGACCACCACAACGACACAGTAAATACAGCTCTGATTCTTATAGAGAGCGCTAGCATAAACACACAAGTCCACTAATGATCAGTTAGACTCCAAATCCTAAACAAAATCTTTTGCTCCTCCCTAAATCAAAATCCATTCTAGGGGCGCTGGCTTGCAGGGCGTCGTACAAGAAGCAGATACTCGTAGACAACTCGCTGATAAACCGCAAACAACTCGAAGGTAACTCGCTGTCGTAGGACCGTGGAGCCTCCTAAATACCCGACGAGCGGGAGGATACTGTCACGCTCTGGTTCAGAGCAAGTGACTGGCGTTGTGAAGCTGTGCGGACACTGACAGAGTTGGCGCAGTCGGTGAGCCTGACCGGAATTATGTTGTCGTTGCACTGCTTCTGCTGAGCAGGCACCCACTCAGACATGGCTGTACCGCGGGAAGTCGCAGCGCCCCTTTTAATGAGAAGAGCATGCAGCAGTTTTCGAGAAATAGTCATTAACTACGAACCTACATGTAGCCATAAGCTAACTTGACGGCTCTGTAATAAGTTATCTTTACTTCAGTGTTGAACAACCTGCAGACGAAATAACGTATTGATATGTAAAGGATCTCGCCTCATATCAAACGCAGCATATACACTACTGGCCATTAAAATTTCTTCATCACGAAGATGACGTGGTACAGATGCGAAATTTAACCGACAGGAAGAAGATGCTGTGATATGCAAATGATTAGCTTTTCAGAGCATTCACACAAGGTTGGCGCCCGTGGCGACACCTACAACGTGCTGACATGAGGAACGTTTCCAACCGATTTCTCATACACAAACAGCAGTTGACCGGCGTTGCCTGGTGAAACGTTGTTGTGATGCCTCGTGCAAGGAGGAGAAATGCGTACAGTCACGTTTCCGACTTTGCTAAAGGTCGGATTGTAGCCTATCGCAATTGTGGTTTATCGTATCGCGACATTGCTGCTCGCGTTGGTCGAGATCCAGGAATATGGAATGGATGGGTTCAGGAGGGTAATACAGAACGCCGTGCTGGATCCCAACGGCCTCGTATGACTAGCAGTCGAGACGACAGACATCTTATCCGAATGGCTGTAAGGGATCGTGCAGCCACGTCTCGATCCCTGAGACGTTTGCAAGACAACGACCATCTGGACGAACAGTTCGACGACGTTTGCAGCAGCATGGACTATCAGCTCGGAGACCATGGCTGCGGTTACCCCTGACGCTGCATCACAGACAGGAGCGCCTGCGATAGTGTACTCAACGACGAACCTGGGTGCACGAATGGCAAAACGTCGTTACTTCGGATGAATCCAGGTTCTGTTTACAGCATCATGATGGTCACATCCGTGTTTGGCGACATCGCTGTGAAGGCACATTGGAAGCGTGTATTCGTCATCACCATACTGGCGTATCACCCGGCGTTATGGTATGGGGTGCCACTGGTTACACGTCTCGGTCACCTCTTGCTCGGATTGACGGCACCTTGAACAGTGGACGTTACATTTCAGGTGTTTTACGTGCCGTGCTGTACCCTTGATTCGATCCCTGCGAAACCTTACATTTCAGCAGGATAATGCACGACCGCATGTTGCAGGTCCTGTATGGGCCTTTATGGGTACAGAAAATATTCGACTGCTGCCCTGGCCAGCACATTCTCCAGATCTCTCACCAATTGAAAAAGTCTGGTCAATGGTGGCCGAGCAACTGGCTCGTCACAATACGCCAGTCACTACTCTTGATGAGCTGTGGTATCGTGTTGAAGCTGTATGGGCAGCTGTACCTGTACACGCCATCCAAGCTCTGTTTGACTCAATGTCCAGGCGTATCAAGGCCGTTATTACGGCCAGATGTGGTTGTTCTGGGTACTGATTTCTCAGGATCTATGCACCCAAATTGCGTGAAAATGTAATCACATGTCAGTTCTAGTATAATATATTTGTCCAATGAATACCCGTTTATCATCTGCATTTCTTCTTGGTGTAGCAAGTTTAATGGCCAGTAGTGTATGATCAAGAATATGTTGAAGTTAAAACACTGAAGTAGTTTGTTACCTAATACACGTTTCGACGAATCTTTTAAATTTTCGTTACCGTATAATAATTTTTCTTCCAGCATCTCTTCATTCAGCAGGAATCCTATCAAATTATTCTCTCTTCTAGTCTCGAAGAGTGTACCTGAAATCACTACATTGTAGCATTGTTTCAGTGGGAACTGGGGTAAAAGAAAGGAGTCTCCTCGAAGATTGCGATGGCGTATGATCAGGCCAAGGAAGGTGTGGTGTCACTGCCAGACACCACACTTGCTAGGTGGTAGCTTAAATCGGCCGCGGTCCATTAGTACATGTCGGACCCGCGTGTCGCCACTGTGTGATCGCAGACCGAGCGCCACCACACGGCAGGTCTCGAGAGACGTACGAGAACTCGCCCCAGTTGTACGGCGACGTTGCTAGCGACTATACTGACGAAGCCTTTGCTCTCATTTGCCGAGAGACAGAATAGCCTTCAGCTAAGTTAATGGCTACGACTTAGCAAGGCGCCATTAGCCTTAAATAGCTTGTATATAAAGAGTCACTTGTATCGCCACAATCTCCAGATGTCTCATCAAGAACGATGTATACAAGGATGTATTAAAAGTTAAGTATATTCCAAAGTTACGTATTTTCTTTATCACATTCATTAAGTCTCCTGTTTCAGACCTCACTCCATCCCTCGTGGGTTAGCGCGTGCATCTTGGCCGCCTCTTTCAATTAGTGTGCGTAGTGTTGGCAAGTCTGCCGACACTACAGAAGGTATAAAGAAAAGCAATCAGGCGTACCCTGGGCAACGTCAGAAGATGAAAAATCTGCCGCCTGAGCCTTTCACACCAGAAACATCCAAATCAGAGCCCTTTTCAGGGCCACAGTTAACCGTTATATCTGTTCCATAGAATGATCAACAGCAGGCAAAGGAAAGTTGGCAAAAGATCCGTGCAATCAGAACCAGTGTCCTGTACTGTCCGTATACACGGCAGATGCGACATGCGCAGAAAAAAAAAAAAACCGGAGTGCACCTCGCCTTTGAAAGACATCATAAGAAATGCAGAAGTGCTATTTTTGTTCATCTGGACAGTCAGGTCCTATCCACAATGCACTGCATATACGAAGGAAGATGTCAAAATTCTCGGTCTAAATACAGCAAATTGTATCATTTCTTTCCTTTACAAACCACCCAGTGCTGAATTTATGGTTCATAAAACATCCAGTTTTCATAAAAAAAGAGTGCAGACTGTGATTGGTGATTTAAACAGCCATAGCAGTGTTTGGGGCTATGATCACGAAGATGAGAATGGGCAGAACTAAATCAGTAGCATTTAATCCACGATGCAAAATTACCAGCACCATTTAGCAACGGCAGGTGGAAGCGAGGCTATAATCCTGACCTTATATTTAGTAGCAACAGTATCAGCCAACGATGTGTAAAATCTGTCGGTCTCCCCGTACCCAACTCACAGCACAGACCAATAATCTGTGGAATGTTTTCTGCTGTTAGATCTCGAAAAGTAGCTTTTCGAAGAAGGTTTGAGTTTAGAAAAGCAAACTGGTCGAGATTTACAAAATTGCTCGACGTCGAAGTGATTTCAGTAGAACGAGCACGAGAACATTGTGACACCTTCACCACTGCCGTAAAAAGCTGTTCCAGCACCAGAGCATTATGACACATTCACCACAGCTGAGGTTGTCGAACTTCTTACATTCCTGGACTTACATCACACCAAGCCACCCTACTCACAGGGTAATTTTAAGAAGAAGATCCTTTCAGTGAAGCGACTTTGGAAGCAGCGAACAAATTAATTACTTCTATAAGAAAGATAAAAAGGGATCAATGGATTAAAACCATAGGAAACTTGAATCTAAAAAGAGAAGTCATAAAGCCTGAAACACCTAAGTAACGATCCATCTACGACCGCTGTACACCAAAACATTACAGCCAATAAAATAGTACATCAATTACTGCTGAACGAGAAGGCAACTCATAAATCCAGAAAGCCAAAATTGCAAAGAGAAGAGCAAGAGGAGAACAATCTGCTCACAACGTTATCCAGCATGAAGAATTAGATAAGGCTACTAAACAAAGTAAGAATGGAAAATCAGCTGGATTAGATGATACACGAACAGAGCAAATTAAACACTTTGGCATAACAACAAAGAAATGGATTCTGTAACTCTTTAATAATTGTATGAGCAGATATGAAATCCCAAAGATATGGCGGAAGAGCTGAGTGATTGCTTTGCTGGAACCTGATAAAGAAGGGAACAATCCAAATAATTTTATACCAGTTTCATTACTCCGTCATCTTTACAAACTGCTGGAAACAATGATTTTAAATCGTCTCCTACCTGTGGTTGACCTCGTGCTAATACCTCAACAAGCTGGATTTCGTCCTGGTAAAAGCTGCACTGGACAACCGCTGAATCTTACGCAGTTCATAGATGATGGGTTTGAAGCTCGTAAGATGACAAGGGTGGTATCTGTTGGTTTATCAGCGGCCTATGACGCTATGAATCACGAGCTACTACTACTAAAGGTATACAATATGACCAAGGATTTTAGCCTAAATAGGTTCATCGCAGCAATCCTGCAAAACCGCAGGTTCTTCGTTGACTTTCAAGGGTAGCGCAGATGACAGAGACTACACAAAATGTGTCTTCCCCAAGGAAACATGTTGGCGTCAATCCTATACAACATGTATACAAACGACCAATCTATAGCCTCCAGCACCAGGAGTTTCTTGTATGGTGATGACCTTGCTCTTACCACTCAGAGCTCAGACTTTGAATCGGTGGAGAACACCCTCACGAATGCTCTTCAAGATCTATCAAGATACTATAGCACAAATCAGCTTAAACGAAACATCTCGAAGACTCGTGTGTGCTTTTGATTTGAGAAATAGGGAAGCTAATCGTAAGTTGATGATAGTATGGTCAGGAGTTGAGTTACAAAGTTGCTACTCTCCAAAATATCTAGGTGTGACGCTGTACAGATCCCTTGCATTCAAGAGACACTGCACGAATTGCAAGTTTAACGTTTCCACCAGGAACAATCTGTTAAGAAAACTGGACGGATCGCAGTGGGACAGTCAACCTGAAACCATCCGAACCTCTGCACTTGCATTAGCCTATTCCCCAGCGGAGTACTCTTGTCCTGCTTGGTATAATTCATCACATGCCAAACAAGTAGGCGTAGCTCTCAATGACACCGACAAAATTATAACTGGTTGTTTGAAATTTATTTCTGTCGAATGGATTTACGACCTTGGGGAATAGCGCCACCTCCCATTCGAAGAGAAATTGCGACGAATAAGGAACGAAAGAAAGTGGAACAAGAACAAACCCATCCCTGTATGGGCTTAAACCGCCTTCGCAGCGACTGACGTTAGAGTTTCCTCAGAACGTCAAAGGTACTTACTACCACTGTTAAAAATGCCAAGGTATAACTTATGTGAGAAAGACTTCCCTTCCATCTAGTTGGGTAAAAGTTTCCGAAACTCTGCCTCCAGGACTTGACCCGGAAGTCTCTTAATAGGCTGAGATCAGGAGGCTTAATCTGCCAAGATGGGGCTACAGTACAGACAACAATATAAAGTGCGACTGTGGAGAAGTCCAGACTGTCCAGCACATGCTTTGGTGTCGACTGCGTCCAGCCTCCTGTGTTACAAGCGACCGAAAATGGACTGGAAGTGTCCAAATTTTGGTCAAAGACTGTATGACATGTTAACTGTGCACCCATGAGTCTTTCTGACGCATGAATGTATAGTGGGAACTTACGAAGATATGGTAACACCTCCTATGCTACACCCATAATATGAGACCCTAATATGGCCGGAAGTGTCATGTGACACGACTTCTACTAATCATGAACTGCATACGGCGGTTAATGGAGCGTAAAAGGATGGCCATACATTCCCTATACAGAGATTACGTCATGGTTCATAGTTAAAGATTCTCAGCCAGAGCCGACCGAAAGGACATGTTACAGAATTTAAATTATTAGGAATTATTCTGAATATATTCCACACTCATTTAAATAATAGCAGCCAAAAGATGAAAATGAAGAAATGAAATGAAATGAAAAAAAAGATGAGGAAATGAAAGAACAGTCACGTTTCAAGTTAGATGATATAAAAATCCACCATCACTTAATTAACTTTCAGACCGTCACTAAAAAACTGACAGATACACAAAAGCTGCACACAACAAGTTCTTCTAGTCATTTTGAAGTGTACATAAATTAGAGACAAGCATGTCATAAATAAAAGTGGTTAAAATAAGTTCACTTAACATATATTCATTACTTGCATTCCCTGCTCAAGGAAATCAAAACAACCTTTAGAGTACTGAATAGATTTTCCGAAAATTATTTTGAAGAATTAGTTGAGGAACCCATTCGAAGTTTAAATGGTTTCGAAAACATACTCTTAGTAAATGGGGAGTATTATGGTGGATGCAAGGATTGGTGACCACTAGGTCATTGTAGCAATATTGAAGACCGTAACGTCCAAGTCCACCAAAAACTAACGCGAAATATATCTATTTAGGAAAGCAGATAAAAATTCGCTAGACGTCTTCGTAAGAGACAGTGTCCACTCCGTCCAATCTATGTAAACGTCGACCAGATGTGGTTTAAATTCAGAGGAATAGTATCGATGGCAATTGAGAGGTATATGTCAAATAAATTAACGAAAGATGGTACTGATCCCCAATGGTATTCAAAAGAAGTCATAACACTATTTCGGAAGTAGCGAAAAAAGCGCGCCAAATTTAAAAGAACACAAAATCCCCAAGACTGTCGATATTTTACTGAAGCTCGAAATTTATCGCGGACTTCAAAGTGAGATGCTTCTAATAATTTCCACAACGAAATTCTGCCTCTAAATCCGCCAGAAAATCCTTAAGAAATTATGGTCCTACGTAAAGTACATCTGCAGCAACACACAATCAATTCTTTCACTGCGTAATACCAATGGTAAGTCACCGATGACAGTGCCACTAAAGTAGAGTTAGTAAAAATGGTTTTCCGAAATTCCTTTCACGCAGAAGACAAAGTAAATTTTCCAGATTTCAAATCAAGAGCAGCAGCCGTCAAGATTAACTTAGAAGTAAATAACCTCGGCTCAGCGAAGCAACTTAAATCACTTAATAAAGGTAGACAGCTTAGGTGCAGCGAAGCATCTTAAAACACTTAATAAAAGCATGTCCTTAGGTTCAGACTGTGTATCAATTAGGATCCTTTCAGAGTATGCTGATACAATAGCTCCATACTTCGCAATCATATACATCCGCTCACTCGACGGCAGATCCACACGTAAACACTGAAAAGTAGCTCAGGTCACACACAAAAAAACCTAAAAATACTCAAGAAACAAAATAGGATAATCCACTGAATTAGAGAGTCATATCACTAACGTCGATTTGCAGTAAGATTTTGGAACATACTATACTGTTTTCGAACGTTATGACTTAGCTAGAAGAAAACGGTTTATTGACAAACAGCACGGATTCAAAACACAGTTCTTGTGAAACACAACTAGCTCTTTAATACACACGAATTAATAAATTCTGTCGATAGAGAAATTCAGACTGATTCCACATTTCTATATTTCCAGTAGCATTTGATACATTCTCCACAATCTGCTTCTAATAGATTTGCATGCCTATGGAGTATCGTCTCAGTTGTGCAGCTGGATTCGTGATTTCCTGTCAGAGAGGTCATAGTTCGTATAAAAAAACGGAAAGTAATCGGTTAAACAGAAGTGATATCTGGCGTTCCCCAAGGAAGTGTTATATGTGCTCTGCTGTTCCTAATCTACATAAATGCTATGTAAGACAATCTGAGCAGCCCTCTTAGATTTTTTGCAGATGATGCTATCGTTTGTAACTTCGTAAAGTCATCCGATGGCCAAAACCGATTGCTAAATGATTTAGACAAGATATATGTATATTGTGAAATGTGGCAATTGTCACTTACATGAGTACTAAAAGGAATCAACTAAATTTCGGTTAGGCTATAAATCTTAGAAATCTAAAGGCTGTGAATGAACTAAATACTTAGGGATTACAATTACGAACAACTTAAGCTGTAATGATCACATAGGTAATGTTGTGCAGAAAGATAACCAAAGACTGCGTTTTATTGGTAGAATAGGTAGAGGATGCAACAAAACTAATGAAGAGACTACCTACACCACGATTGTCCGTCCTCTTGCCGCACGCTGTTGGATGAGCATCAGATAGGATTGACGGAGAACATTGAAAAAATTCCGTGGTGGATAACTCGCTCTGTGTTATAGCGAAATAGGGAAGAGAGTGTCAGGGATTTGATACGCGAGTTGGGGTGGCAATCATTAAAACAATTGCTGTTTTCGTCGTGGGAGGACCTTTACACTTAATTTAAATCACCAACTTCCTCCTCCGAATGCAAAGATATTTCGTTGGCGCTCATCTACACAGGGAGAAATGATCATTATAATAGAATAATAGAAATGAGAGCTTGCACAGATGGATTTAATTGTCAATTTTTTTCGCGCGCTGTTCGAGGGAGGAACCTTAGAGACATAGTTTGAGGGTATCGATGAACCATCTGCCATGCTCCTACTTGTGAATTGCAGAGTACTCAAGTGATGTAAATGCAGATAAATGTATATCTACTGAGAATAGTTTTGGTGAAATGGAATTACTCTGAATGAGTCGTACTCCAATTCTGCTCTTTGGACTGTCATACTGAAGTCCAGTGTAAGCCTTATCTTACGTACGTCCACATACATTTTTCAGTATACTAACATAGATATCGCCAATGCCTTGTTTCGTAAGATCTGTTGATACAGATTTGATTAAAACTGAGACAAAGTCCGCAGCTCGTGGTCGTGCGGTAGCGTTCTCGCTTCCCGCGCCCGGGTTCCCGGGTTCGATTCCCGGCGGGGTCAGTGATTTTCTCTGCCTCGTGATGACTGGGTGTTGTGTGCTGTCCTTAGGTCATTTAGGTTTAAGTAGTTCTAAGTTCTAGGGGACTGCTGACCATAGATGTAAAGTCCCATAGTGCTCAGAGCCATTTGAACCATTTTTGAGCCAAAACTGAGACAAAAATTTAGACTCGATAGAAAAGAATTGTGACAAACAGCTTATTCATTGCTCCTTTCTATAAAGACATGCAAATGGTCCGTTGTTATATATGCGTTTTTAATCGCAAAATGTTCCTAAGGCTGATCAACAAAATTAGAATTCTCCATTTCCATTATCGTGATGAAGTCTGAATTGCCCCCTTTGTTTATTGATTGGATAGCCACTGAATTGCTATTTATTTATCTAATGGGATAATAATAATAATTAAAAGGTGGCAATTTTATTTAAGCATTAATTTTACTCTTTCGATTGTTGCGAGTCAGCGATAGTGCAATGCTGATTGCTTTGGAGAATACACATTTTATAAAAATTATTTGGTCCAGGAAACACTTTTGCGATCACGGTTGCGATTTAGACGGTATTCGCGTAATTGTACTGATTAAAAGTTATCGTTTCCGAAAGACACAGGTTCGTTTAAAGCTGTGTGCACTTTTGCGCGTATAATGAAAATATTCATAACACGTCGCTTAACAAAAAGAAACATGCGAATCACAACCGTGATCAAACGAAGAAAATATATGGTAACATAAATGTTCTTCGCTGTTATTCAGGACAAGCTCAGATTATACCTTGCAATTTTTAGTTATAGGAAATCACAAGACGTTGCAGTTAGGAGATATTTGTTTTGAATAACTTATATTTACCTTCTCTCTCTCTCCTTTTTACAGCCTTTATACCTACACATCGATTAAGGAACTTTTCCTTCTCTACCGACCAGTACGAGAACAAAATTCAGACTCAACAAAATGTCTTACGTCGAATTATTACATGCTTAACCCTTAACAATCATATATAGTTTCGTAGTACAAACAATGCTAATTTCTTCCATGCACTAGAAAGTCTTTGATACACTGAGCACAAAAATGAAAATAATAAAATTATAATTACATTTTTAATATCATGAATACTTCTTTAAATCATGAAAATAAGGTTTGACATCGTCGTAATATTAATTTTCATCGTTGTAGCACTACATTGCCCCCTTTGGATGTACAGTCACACTCGTTTGACTGGACATCCAAGCAGGCTTATTTTACTTGTCTGTTCTGTTGTTCTTTCACCTGGAAGCATGTGCTTTGGTTACTTTTAAGTCTCAGGGATTTTGAGTTACGCTCCCCCATTCAGGCAAAGGCCAATGGGAAAAACCCCAGAAAAAAAAACCACGGCGGAGCGAGCACATCTTCCATACCCTCTTTTTTTATTTTCAACATTTGAATATTCACTTCGTATGACATTTAATAATGGTACAATTTCGTGACAGTGCTGCTGGTGACGACGGCTGGCGACTTGGTGTACTGCAACACCGATGTCTCGCCCCATCAGGTAAGTCTGCGATGGACTGCGATGACGTGGCAGGGTGCGGCAAGGGATGACGGATGATGTCACTGCAGTATGCTGCCCTCACCGACACGTGTGCTGAGCATCCCAGCATACAGTCACATGAAATTCAAACAGCAGTATCAGTTCCTTAAATTAACATCTAAATTACATCATATTTCACGCACTCTTTCACTCAACAAGACGAATGTGTTTTTTTTTTTTTTTTGTGAGGTGTTCGACTGTTTGTGAGTTTCTTTATCGTGATGCAAGTTCATTCGTCCTTCCGACGTAACTGACTATCTGCAATTAAAGGTTCATGTAATTACGTTCCAACATTGATACAGTTCTGCAACGGGTTTAATGATATAGTCAGTAGCAGTTCCCAACAATGTTACGACTCACCACTGTTGCTGACTGATCGATAAAAACACTTGCTCTTGAGTTTTAATTTGCCTGGATTGTTACGTCCACACATGTGGTCCCAATAACACTTTGAATATTTGGCATTACTAAACACTCGTAGCACAAAATTTGAAAACGAAATCAAGGTAACACAAGGCACGCATTGAGCGTCCACTTTTGTGTTAAATTCCACTCTTTCGCCAGTGAAATAAAGTTCGTACGCGTAGAGGATAATGTTCACAGGAAGTCTTTGTTCATAGGTCATCTGTGACATGTTCACTCCACCACGTAGTCACCTGATCAAAGTTATCAAGTCTGAGAAGGTAAAGTCCTTGTGCTACCCATAAGAATGTCTTTACACTGTCTAGTTACATAATGATAAATAACTGAATGAGTGTACATATCAATGAAGTACATAATTGTAGTCATTTACAATATAAAAGCAAATCCTAAGTCATATATTTTCTCGAAAAGGTGCTCCTGGACTTACAAAGAATTGTGCAGTGATAAACAGAAGTCTGTATATGTTTGTCTATGTAATGATCTGTTCAGTCATGGACAACATCTTGTTCGACCTGGTTTATAGCTCATGCAAGTCCGAGCACTAACTTCCGGTGGAAATTTGTTAAACCTATACGTAACTCGCGTAAACTTTACATGTTGTAAGTGTATCCTGTACACAGTCTGAAAGAAAAAAAAAGAACATAACCTGCTCACCCTAGTGAGTTCAAAATAGTTAACAATCAACAAAATGAAACGTTTATTTTCAAAAGTCGCTATATCCTACTGTTGTGTGAAATATGCAGTTCTGTTCACTGTTCGTAGTTTCACACGCATAAGTTCCTGAAAGTTTACTAAATCGCAACAAGTTTGTATTATGTTTGATTAAGTGTCTTAGGGTGGAATCATCTTGAAGCAATTCTTCTTCTCCTTGCTGCAGCTCGGCGTCCTCTTCTCCGCCGAACTGGAGCTGAAATTTTCTTACAACTAATTGGTATTCTGAGAGTCTCTTCCTCCAAGCAGTACTGATGCTTCCAAAATTGTATGTTCCTATTCTCCCACACGCCACATCGCAGTGTTTGATGACAGTAAATTTCATGGGGAAACACTTGCATGTCGTACACGTAACCTTTAATTAGCCCAGGTTTTTTCAAAAATACTTTACGACAATTAGTAAGTGTGTCTACTAATTGCTTTTGTTGCAGACTGTCAAGACCAGAGGATTGTTGTACTTTTTCTGCTATTTCAGAGAGGTGGATATTCTCCTCGTCCTTCACATCTTCCATTACCGGGAATGTACTGCAATTGAAACTATCTTGAAGCCGCCATAAATGTGCGCGAATCGGTTCTATCTTTAAAATGTGACAATATTTGCCATGCAATTCTTTGGTTTTCACCAAGTCTAACCTGACTCTCGTGTCACCGAAACACATGCTGCATTCACCCTTTACGAGATCGATTATAGTTTCCGTCTCTCGCAAAATATCTAATCCGAGGAGACAGTTCACGGCTAAATTCTTTACAATAAGGAAGGTGCACTTTTTGGCTCCCATTCCAAAATTAATACAAATCCGTGTCTGTTCCCGAACTAGTTGGGCTTTCTGACTAATGGCTCCTGTAACTCGACAATTAGTGACTGGAAAAACCGGAATCTTTCTAATCTTCTTTAAGTGAAGAAAGAACGATTCATTCAGCACAGAAACAGATGCTCCAGTATCTAAAATCACCATAGTTTGAATACCATAAATATCACAAACTATAGCTGCTTGTACAACTTCCCGTTCAAACGAATTACACTTCTTCCGAAAATCTTGACATAATTCCTCTCGTATATCGACTCCGTCATTATATCTTAACATCTGCATAGTTGAACTACGTTGCTGAGCAACATCAACAGAATTATTCCAACACACTGCATTTTTCGCGTCGTTCGACCCGATCGCTGCTGATTCTATGCGACACACATTCTCATTGTTACTACAGCTGGTTGTCTGCACGCTTGGTTGCTCGCTATTACTAACATCATTCATGCAAGTGCACCCTAGACACCCTGCGACTGACACACGAGAGCAGAATGTCGTCGCATCTAGTTTGACTGACTGGTACTGGTTGAGGGTTGCGGTTCACTTACCTCAATGATCTTGATATTTTGATTAGGTGGTTGCCATGGCTGCGCATTCATATGCTGCTGCATGTTATTTGACATATTTGTATTGCATATTTGTATTGTACGGGGGTTGTACATGATTGTTGTTGTGATATTGCGGTGGCCTAGGCTGCTACCATTGCTGTTGTGCATAATTTTGTGATGGCCAGTTATGTGGTGGTTGCATGTTTTGCTGATTATTTGAAAAATTACCGTTATTGCAATTGGCGTTAGCTCTAAAATCTCGTTTCCGTTTCTTTGAAAAGTTTCCGTTATTCTTTTGTCCGCTATTGTTCTGTGGATGATAATTGTGATTCGGCGCATTACTTTACTGTCCATTTGTGTTCATATTGTGGTTTTGCCATCCTGAATAATTCGGACTATTCCAATGATTTTGATTCGCATAGTAGGTGTTTCTACACTCCTGGAAATGGAAAAAAGAACACATTGACACCGGTGTGTCAGACCCACCATACTTGCTCCGGACACTGCGAGAGGACTGTACAAGCAATGATCACACGCACGGCACAGCGGACACACCAGGAACCGCGGTGTTGGCCGTCGAATGGCGCTAGCTGCGCAGCATTTGTGCACCGCCGCCGTCAGTGTCAGCCAGTTTGCCGTGGCATACGGAGCTCCATCGCAGTCTTTAACACTAGTAGCATGCCGCGACAGCGTGGACGTGAACCGTATGTGCAGTTGACGGACTTTGAGCGAGGGCGTATAGTGGGCATGCGGGAGGCCGGGTGGACGTACCGCCGAATTGCTCAACACGTGGGGCGTGAGGTCTCCACAGTACATCGATGTTGTCGCCAGTGGTCGGCGGAAGGTGCACGTGCCCGTCGACCTGGGACCGGACCGCAGCGACGCACGGATGCACGCCAAGACCGTAGGATCCTACGCAGTGCCGTAGGGGACCGCACCGCCACTTCCCAGCAAATTAGGGACACTGTTGCTCCTGGGGTATCGGCGAGGACCATTCGCAACCGTCTCCATGAAGCTGGGCTACGGTCCCGCACACCGTTAGGCCGTCTTCCGCTCACGCCCCAACATCGTGCAGCCCGCCTCCAGTGGTGTCGCGACAGGCGTGAATGGAGGGACGAATGGAGACGTGTCGTCTTCAGCGATGAGAGTCGCTTCTGCCTTGGTGCCAATGATGGTCGTATGCGTGTTTGGCGCCGTGCAGGTGAGCGCCACAATCAGGAATGCATACGACCGAGGCACACAGGGCCAACACCCGGCATCATGGTGTGGGGAGCGATCTCCTACACTGGCCGTACACCACTGGTGATCGTCGAGGGGACACTGAATAGTGCACGGTACATCCAAACCGTCATCGAACCCATCGTTCTACCATTCCTAGACCGGCAAGGGAACTTGCTGTTCCAACAGGACAATGCACGTCCGCATGTATCCCGTGCCACCCAACGTGCTCTAGAAGGTGTAAGTCAACTACCCTGGCCAGCAAGATCTCCGGATCTGTCCCCCATTGAGCATGTTTGGGACTGGATGAAGCGTCGTCTCACGCGGTCTGCACGTCCAGCACGAACGCTGGTCCATCTGAGGCGCCAGGTGGAAATGGCATGGCAAGCCGTTCCACAGGACTACATCCAGCATCTCTACGATCGTCTCCATGGGAGAATAGCAGCCTGCATTGCTGCGAAAGGTGGATATACACTGTACTAGTGCCGACATTGTGCATGCTCTGTTGCCTGTGTCTATGTGCCTGTGGTTCTGTCAGTGTGATCATGTGATGTATCTGACCCCAGGAATGTGTCAATAAAGTTTCCCCTTCCTGGGACAATGAATTCACGGTGTTCTTATTTCAATTTCCAGGAGTGTATTACTATTGTTCTTGTGGTTTCGTCCATTGCCATTACCATTACCATTATTAGACGAATTATTCCCATAATGGTCGTGTCTGTCCTCTTCGATAACCAAATCTAAAGAGTCCAGTACAGATAGAAAATGTTCCACGTTTTCTTCAGGAATGTGAAACAATTTCTCCTTTAGATCACGCGGTAACTTCTCCTTTAATATCTTTAAAACATCACACTCAGGAATTGGTGTGGATAAACATTTCACTTTGTCCAGATACTTTTCGAAATATTTCCGCAAAGTACCGCCTTTTCTATTAAATGGCTCAGGACTATAAACTTCTTTTCTTAATCGTTCTTGTACCCCACGCGACAAATACTTGTTTAGAAAAACTTGTTCAAATTCATCGAAGGAGCTGCATTGTTCAGCTTTCTGTGTCACGAACAACGCTGGCTCACCTTGAATATGGGTAATGGTAAAAACAATTTTCTCCCTTTCGTTCCAACTTTTTGGCATTATTCCGCGGATCCCTTTGGTAAACACAATTGGATGGGGTCCGTTCTTATCATTGGTAAACTTCTGAAAATGTTAATTCTTCACTAAAGCATCCTGAGTCACCAATGATTGTGTATGGTCCTGATAAACGGATGTTATTCCACGTGTTGGATTGAAATTATTGCTCGTCTGCCCCCTACTTTCAGTTAAAGGCGTTTCATAATGATCAGGGTGTGTTTCTGTGATACTAACACGCTCCGGTGAACTGTTATGAGATGTTTGCATACGTGTTTCATTAAGCACTTTCTGCACGTTTTGTAATTCAGTCTGGAGTTCATGAATCTTTGTGTTGTTTTCATGTATCAGTTGTGTTCCTGCTCGTTATAAAATCACAGGTAGTTCCTTCTGTATAACAGTACTAATTTGTTTGTCTTTGTCATTTAGCCATGTGTTGAATGTGGTCACAACGCGTTCTTCTTGTTCTTTGTATTTTTGTTCTATTACGTTTTGATTATCAACCGTAAGGTTTTCTATACGTGTACTTATGTTGCGTATTTCTGCTTCCAAAGAAATGTGTGTTTGCTGTAATTTGTCCACATCCTGGGTTACTTGCTTTACATTCTGTGGTAAGTCATGGTATGTTTCTTGCATACTCGAAATGTTGTTCTGTATAGCAGACAATTGGGCATCTATTTGCTGTCGCAGCTGTCGATCGAGTTCTTTTAACCGGTTTTCAAGCTTTTGATCTCTTTTGATCTCTTTTAAGAACTGTGAAAAGCTTAACTGCGTACGCTCGTCTAATTGACTGATGCGTTCATCCAAGGTCCTAATCCGTTCATCTACTCTGCTAATATTACTATTAATCTCAGTTGCAAGCTGTTTAGCAGTTTCTTGTTCGCGCTGTATCTGTGATTGTTCCTGTATTTTAAACATTTGTTCCATTTTCATCATTAAGAGAGAAAATGGATCCATTACTGTTTGTGTTGGCTCTACCGGTGGTAAATCGACTGTAACTGGTGTTACTTGTGGTTCTACTTCAGTATGCACTTGAACTACCGTCTGTATTCTGCCTGAGTGTTCTACAGCAGATGGATCACTGACTTTAATATTAGTGTCCTGTTCTATATCCTCTGTCTGATCTGAAAAAAAAATATTATCAATTTCTACATCACTAGTTATTCCTACCTCCTCTGAATGTTCTACAGTTACTTCCTGCTGTGTAGCTTTTCTTACACGTAGCACAGTTTTCACCATGTTTGCAAATGTTTGGGTGCAAGTCCAATAGGGAATACGTCACACGCAACACATCAATTGTTCCGTCACACAAAACATAAAATATTTACTACACTGCACCAGATTGGAATCAGTACTATAAATGTTCACTTTCGTTTGATTAAAATTCAGTTCCAATCTCGTTCAGTTAACCTCTACTGAAAACATTTGATGCTGTATTTTACTGATCCTTCTCACAGTTATTTAAATATAATTGACTCTTATAGCTTCCTAAGAGGACACACTCACAAAATGTAATTTTTATTTTGTTTCGTTAGTAACATACAGCACCAGGTTGAGAAGATGTTGTGCCTACCTTACGCAGTGCTTCGTTCTGGAATGGTACAGCAAAAATATCGTGCTTAGGGTCGTCGTAGATTTCCGCTCATTACAGCAAGAAACAAATAGAAAAAACACACATTAGCACACACATATAAGCTAGTCCTGTCAATAGGCTGCCACTGAATTGCCCCCTTTGTTTATTGTTTGGATAGCCACTGAATTGCTATTTATTTATTTAATGGGATAATAATAATAATAATTAAGAGGTGGCAATTTTATTTAAGCATTAATTTTACTCTTTCGATTGTAGCGAGTCAGCGATAGTGCAATGCTGATCGCTTTGGAGAATACACATTTTATAAAAATTATTTGGTCCAGGAAACACTTTTGCGATCACGGTTGCGATTTAGACGGTATTCGCGTAATTGTACTGATTAAAAGTTATCGTTTCCGAAAGACGCAGGTTCGTTTAAAGCTGTGTGCACTTTTGCGCGTATAATGAAAATATTCATAACACGTCGCGTAACAAAAAGAAACATGCGAATCACAACCGTGATCAAACGAAGAAAATATATGGTAACATAAATGTTCTTCGCTGTTATTCAGGACAAGCTCAGATTATACCTTGCAATTTTTAGTTATAGGAAATCACAAGACGTTGCAGTTAGGAGATATTTGTTTTGAATAACTTGTATTTACCTTCTCTCTCTCTCCTTTTTACAGCCTTTATACCTACACATCGATTAAGGAACTTTTCCTTCTCTACCGACCAGTACGAGAACAAAATTCAGACTCAACAAAATGTCTTACGTCGAATTATTACATGCTTAACCCTTAACAATCATATATAGTTTCGTAGTACAAACAATGCTAATTTCTTCCGTGCACTAGAAAGTCTTTGATACACTGAGCACAAAAATGAAAATAATAAAATTATAATTACATTTTTAATATCATGAATACTTCTTTAAATCATGAAAATAAGGTTTGACATCGTCGTAATATTAATTTTCATCGTTGTAGCACTACAAGTCCAATGGAAGTCACAGCTCTGAATTTTCAGAACAGTAGCATAGACTGAACCACTCAATTGTTTCTCAGTGCCTTTTAGTACAGATTTTGTTGAAACCAAGTCAAAGACCTTTTTAGAATGTTTGAATCTCTGACGAAATAGTACCTGATATTCATTTCAGTCAATACAGTAATGTCATTTAGGACTTGACAATGGCCTAGTGATTAAATTATCTACTGGCACTGGTGCTACGCTTCGTAAGGCTTCGGTTTCACTGCAAACTCTAAATCGCCAATATCGTTTAATACAGTGTCGCTGCGCCAAGGAATATTAGGTGTAGTGTGGATTAATGATGTGTGACAACGTGAGATATAACGTAATTTAGCTTTAATTACTTAATGACACTTCGTCAGCAGGCAATTTTTCAGCTACGAAGTGAGTAAGCCCGACAGCTACCAAAAGTTTCATGCTAATGTTTAAAAATTGCCTCTATAGTGTCGCTGTTAGAAGGGAGAAAAGCATTGATTTTGATTTCAGAAAAGTCAAAAATATCACGTGCTACGTTCGTATCAAGCATCCGTCTGTAGAAATTCAGCCCACAGGAAAAATATCTTCTATTTCATTTGTTGTTTTTGTCTTCAGCCCGAAGACTGTTTCGATCCAGCAGTCCATGCTACACTATCCTGTGCAGGTCTCTTCAGCTCCGAGTAACTACTGCAATCGACATCCTTCTGAATCTGCTTATTGTGTTCATCTCTTGGTCTCCATCCACGATTTTTACCCCCCACGCTTCTCTGCAATACTAAACTTGTGATCCCATGATGTTTTAGAATGCGTCCTAACAACCGATCCCTTCTTTTAGTAAAGTTGTGTTACAAATTTATTTTCTCCCCAATTCTTTTCGGGTACCTCCGCGTTAGTTACGTGATCTACCCGTCTAGTCTTCAGTGTTCTTCTCTGGCACCACATTTAGAAACGCTTCTATTGTCTTTTTGTGTAAACTGTTTGTCGTCCATGTTTCACTTCCATAGATGGCTACATTCCAGACAAATAACTTCAGAGAAGCCTTCCTAACAAACAGGTCTATAATCGATCTTAACAAATTTCTTCAGAGACGCTTTCTTGCCATAACCAGTCTACATTTTGTGTACTGTCTGCTTCGGCCATCATCAGTTATTTTGCTGCCCAAATAACAAAACTCATCTATTACTTTAAGTGTCTCGTTTCCTAATCTAATTCCCTCAGCATCACCTGGTTTAATTCGACTATATTTATTTCATTAATCGATTCATTTTTACTGACAAGTTAATTTAACCAGAAATTATTCACATGTCATTACTTCAGTTATTATGACGCTTTTGTTAAAATGAATCTTATGTTTAGTAATGACTCTAACACTAGGAAACAGTAATGTTCGAAGTAGCAAAAATGGTCTAGCAGGACAAAACCAAAGTTTTAAATTTTTGTGAATAGTTTAATGGTAGGATTTGGATTTGGCAAAATGGTTCAAATGGCTCTGGGCACTAACTTTCGTGGTCATCAGTCCCCTAGAACTTAGAACTACTTAAACCTAACTAACCTAAGGACATCACACACATCCATGCCCGAGGTAGGATTCGAACCTGCAACCGTAGCGGTCGCGCGGTTCCAGACTGTAGCGCCTAGAACCGCTCGGCCACCCCGGCCGGCGGTAGGATTTGTTTTGATCATCAGTCTTCTGACCGCTTCGATGTGTCCAGCCCTGAATTCTCCTTCTGTGCCTACCTCTATATCTTAGAGTAACACTTGTACTTGCAATTAGTTGTGTGCGTGTAAATTTAAGCTATGGAGTATGGCAGTAGGGGACATGAGGGAAGAGATGGGAAAAGGGGAGACTGGAAAGAATCGAAGTTGTTGAGGTTGTGACGGAGCTGTGATGAGATTGTAGGTACATGAACCATGACTGATGCTCTAGACGTAACGCATACAAGGATTCATAGTTACAGTAGCTGTAACCGTCTAGAATATTCACCACCTGTCCAGCTTTGGACAACAGCGCAATAGTGAAGGTTCGCCAAAACAGGTGGGTTCGATCATTTCCGTTTCACAGGCTTCAACAATTCCTGTTTTACAGCGTGTGGAAATATGTTGAGGAAATCTCAGAGAGTGTCGAGGCAAGTTTAGCGACGGCGTTTACTGCACAGTTGAGTACTGGCCCAAATTTACACCCAGGTTCTTTCTCATATGGTATCGGAGTTCAGCCAAGGAGAGTAGGGGGCAAGTGTTGCCGGAAATCAGTACTGGGTAACTTCTGATGAGGTACTGAACTTACATGGGATTCCGTTTTAGGTCTAAGTTTTGTGCCTATCTTAACACTGAAGACATATCAGCATTTATGTGGACGATAGCAGTAATGAACTGCATATATGTTCTTTAATGCGATGATGGAAAATTGTTATTACAGGCTTTTCAGAAAGCTGTCCCGCTGAATCAGATCGTAAAATACATACTTTTCGATTAGAAGCTGGCAACACAGTTCAGTAGCTCCAAGATGGGTTTGTAGTAAAAGTATTTCCATTTTGTATAAGGAGACCAAATGTAAGCCTGACTTTTAAATCGGAGCTTACAACGTGGTGTTCTATTATCAAGGAAGGCATATACTTTTAAATAATCTTCGCTTTCGCCGACGTTTCAGCTTGTAATCTCCCCTCTCTTTCCTAATTCGAGTTATTGCCCACAATAAGCAAAGTCTTTTATGAAAAATTTGAGAGGAGTGAAGATTACAATAAACTTTAGAGTTTACTTAGCTTTTCGTGTAGAGTTGGCTCCAGTTCTTCTTGTCTAGGGATCTGATTCTTGAAGCTGAAATTATCACATTTTAGGTCCTCATGGTTAAACTGATCTCGATAAATTTGAAGATTGTTGTTGCAGAACTTTTGTTGTTACGTTAATATACTTTGTCACATTTTAGTATATTATATAGTCTTCTGAATTTTCACATTAACAAAACCGAATTTACATTGTTCGCCCAAAATACAAACTACAAAAATCCGATCACATCGAATGCATGCTTACTACTACTTTAGTCTGCGCCAATAACAATATTCCAAATGCTTTACAAGTTTTCGTGACAAATGAATTTTTATTAGTTTCGATTATTATTTCATAAATGAATCCAGAAATAAACATAATAAACAGCACTAGATTGCGTAATTAATAACAGAAATTTTAAGTGTGGCAAATAATTCGTAATTTTAAATGTTTCCAAAAAAGTAATTTTAACTGTGTATTCAGAACTAGTGCTTAACGATTATAACATCCGAAATAAAGTAATTCCTTTTCATCAATTTTAAGTAGAAATAAAACATACTGTGTATAAAATTATATGGAAGTTTTAAGAAAAACAGCTGAGATAACACTGACCTGCCCAAAATTCGAAAAATAGTACTGGTATCAAAAACTGCTGTCGAGGACAAGTAATGCTAGAGGAGGACGTCCCGTTACTAGCTGTAGTTGCAGTACTTCACATTTATCAGCTTTTGCCCTTCTTCTACAAATCCAACGAAATAGAGAAAAAGAAAGTAGAAATTAAAACAGTTGTGGAGCAAATTCGACAGGTTAATTTTGAATTTGGGGCGAGAGAACAGGCAATGAAGCATGTTGTGAACAAGTATGTTTTCGTAATTGATGGATAACACGACGAAAATCTAATCACAAAATGACAAAGTTCGAGTAAGCACTTCAACGCCTGCGAGGGTGGAATAATGAAAGCCAAATGTTTTACCCGAGAAAATTGAAAGCATCTCGTGTCAAATCCACAATGGCTTTAAGGAGAGAAGTGATACAACTGTTTGTTAAAACATCAGTTGTTAAAGCGCTGGACGCGCAGGCCGAGGGAACTGTGTTTAAATCCCTCCCTTGTGTCAATACAGATTTATTTACGTTTCCTGTGGTTTCCCTAAAACATTCAAGGCAAGTGCCTGGATGGTGTCTTTGGTAGTGTGCACGGATAATTTCCGGACGATCCGTATAGAAACCGAGTTTGTGTTTCATCTCTAATGACGTTATCGTGGATGACGTATTAATCCCTAATCGACCTAGTATTTTTTTATTACAAGTGAACTCCACATTGGACACCCCAAGGAGCTCCGCTGTCTTTCATTTAAGCCTGCATCGCACGTATAAAAAATCTCGCTTGTATCCCGGTTAGAGAAAGTCATGAAGACATAAAAGGAAAAGAGCACCTTTTTATCAAGAAAATAATAGAACATCAATGAAAAAAAGAGTAGCCGCATAACGACTTGGAGACAAATAACCTAAACAGGACTGTATAGTTTCAGGGTATTTTAAGAAACGTATGGTATTGATACATGGTGGGCGTTCGATTGTGCGAGGGCTATCCGGAAAGTAAGGTCCGATCGGTTGCGAAATGGAAACCACTGTAAATATAAAAAAAATGTTTCATTTGCAACAGTTAGCTACACCTTCCAGATTCGTCTCTACAAAGTCGCCGTGCCGACTGAGAAAATTGTCGTAGCGTTGTACCATGTTTCCAACATCCTCGCCGTAGAAGACAGACGCCTGCGTTTCCTGTAATTCCCTACGCTGATCTGCAGCTTGTTGTCCAGGCCGAATGTCGTCTTCATATCCAGCAGTCCAAGTGGGCAGAGATGAAAATTCAGGGGGACCAAGTCTGGCCAGTATGGCGAGTGATCGAACACTTCCCATCGAAAACGCTGCAAGTGCGTCTCACTGCCCCTGCATTGTGAGGCCTACATCTGCAACTACATGGATACTCTGCAAATCACATTTAAGTGCCCGGCAGAGGGTTCATCTAACCACATTTACAATTCTGTATTATCCCTGTCTCGTATAGCGCGTGGAAAAAATGAACACCTATATCTTTCCGTACGAGCTCTGATTCCCTTATTTTATCGTGGTGATCGTTCGCATTCTGAGGAGAAAGTTGGTGATCGGAATTTCGTGAGAAGATCCCGTCGCAGCGAAAAACGCATTTCTTTTAATGATTTCCAACCCAAATCCTGTATCATTTGTGTGACACTCTCTCCCATATTTCGCGATAATACAAAACGTGCTGACCTTCTTTGAACTTTTTCGATGTACTCCATCAGTCCTATCTGGTAAGGATCCCACACCGCACAGCAGTATTCTAAAAGAGGATGGACAAGCGTAGTCTAGGCAGTCTCCTTAGGTGATTTGTTACAATTTCTAAGAGTCCTGCCAATAAAACGCAGTCTTTGGTTAGCCTTCCCCACAACATTTTCTATGTGCTCCTTCCAATTTAAGTTGCTCATAATTGTAAAACCTAGCTATTTAGTTGAATTTACAGCTTTTAGATTAGACTGATTTATCGTGTAACTTTTTACACATTAAATGAATACCTACAAAAATAAATTTTTCTATGTTAACCCAATATAGTCTCATACAGAAGAACATTTGTATATTATCTCTGTATATAGCATAACACCATTTATTTAAGTATTCATCATTGATTGATATATTAATGTGAGTTATTATGTGCAAAGGTATATTATATGTAAAATTGTTGATATTAACATAAAAATCCAAATATCTCTTGCACATTGGGCAGCTGAAGATGAAAATGGATCAATAAATCAAATCAATCAATAGAGTTGCACAGAATGTGAACTTATACTGCATCTGCAGCTGCCACACTTGAATATATGTTCTGAATTTTCTCGAGTGCATCGTCTGAGAGGCTAAATGTGTCATGATGGATATAGTTTCGGATAAAGGCCGATTTTAATTTAATGATGCAAAGACGTTTAACATTTTTGCTGTTATTGTGTGTTGTCCTTGTAAATCTGCAGGCTGACTATGATTACTGAACACTGATTCATTCGATGACACATGGAAACTTTTCATCACAGTTCCACTTAAGCGTGAGGAAATGAGAAGTTTACAGATGAACTTCAATTATCTATCTACACATCTAACTTGACATAAATTTCAAGAATGTCTTGAAATAGATCACTGTGTTAAACTTTCTGGAACACTTGTTTAGTCATTAGGAACAAGGTGTGAAAAACGTATGAAGCATGCTTATACGATTAAGAAGATAATATATAAACTGTCTTTGAGTTGATTCCTTTTCAAACAGCAATACGGAAAGGATTTGTGGATACTTCCACATAGTTACCAGAACAGCAATATGAAAGGCAGTTAATGATATTTTGTAGCTGTTTTCGGATAATCATAGACATTCCTGTTTCAAAACACCGTTTGTGTATAAGTGAAATTTACCTGAATCTGAATTAATCCTAAACCAAGTAAACTCCTGAGTTTCAGTGCCAAATTTAGTGTATACAACAGATTTGCAGATGGTATCATTTTTTTAGGCCCTAGCAGTTACTCTGAAGCTGGAGGAATTGACATAATGTTTATCATTGAAAGGAACTGAATGTGATAAACTCGTGACTTAAGTATACTCTATGGTTACAAATGAAGTGAACCGACAAATAAAGTTATAAGGCATTAAAAAGTAATTATGTGAATTTAAACTTTACAGTTATATACTTTCCAATAACTCTGACATGGCAAAGTTACTAAATATTGTGGAGATACTTTATAATATTGCTTTTGACTCTATGAATTGTTTTGCAGCCTGACTACGAAGATGACAGCGACTGTTCGTCTGCTACAAGATCCTAAGGATCCAAAGACCTGAGGAAGCACAGACGAACATGAGACAATGAAACCTATCTTGAATTTGAACTACAATACTATCGCCTGCTCTGCTATCCTGTAAATGAGGCTTACCATAATCTTCAATGTAATGTCGACAGAGCGTAGACATGGCAGCTCCCTGGTCTCAGTTAGTAGCTATGAATGGGCAGTTGAGGTCTCGAACATTGGACCCCAGCTGAATCTGCCACTTAAAAGTACAGATGCAACTCTTGCCACCATGTCCTGTCCACGAATTTTCCTCACCTTATCTTTTCTAAGCTACCAAAAAGCAGTTTGTTCTTTCTTTCTGCCAACAAAACACATCTGGCAACGCTCTCAAAAGTTACTGCAGCTCTGAAATGGCGTAATTGCTTCTTTGATAAAATATCCCGCCAATAAATGGTGAACTGAATTTCTTCCCCTTTTGTCTAAAAACCTTCCCACTAAGAGTTACGTCTGTCCGACGTTACTTCTAACACACTGATCAGTGCTCATTAAGCCATCAGATAGTCTCGTATTTCGTGTGTATGAAAATGTTAAAAGAACTATCCCTGACCCTAATCACCCACTTCTGCTGCAGCTTCTGAGCACTAAGTAGGTCAGTGCTGTTTTGTAATGTTTTTAGGAATGCCAGGAGATGCTTATCTGCCCAAGTATTTCTCTTGACAAGCTTCTAGCCTCTGCTACCCCCTGACAGAATTCTGTTTTCTGATATGATTGCTTTTTATCTTGGCTGTCTCACAGAACGTGGTATAAATTGGAAAGCGGCTGCCCTGTGTGATCGCCATTTGACAAAGCGACTTTCAGCCCTGACATGGCAAGGACGTTATACTTGCAATTCTTCGCCCCATATTTCGGCAATGGTTCGCATGCCTGCTGCTCCCTGCGGCACGTTTCGCTGGGCGTCGCCTGTCTCATATTCACAGCATTCCTCACTTCCAAAGCTCCCCCATGAAGCAAACTGATATACCCAGCACCATATTAGATTACAGAAGGTTAAGAAGAGGAAGTCAGATCAACTCATACAGTCACCATGATATCATAACTCCCTTTGAAATTACTCAACTCACCTCGTTGCATAATTAAAGGTGAATAAATGAAAAGAGGTGAACTAAAGGGCTTGCTGTCTTTTACAAGATCTGTCATCTCATTTTACGTACACAACTGGTATCTCTTGTCCTTCTGCTACTTTTACTCTTGTATTTCTGAAAATGGTAATAATTCTGAAACGTGACACACATTCTTTGTGATCAATAAAGTCATTCTTCATCTGCTCTATGACATTTTATACAATCTAGGCAGCCTAACTATAGATTTACACATATTAACTAGAATGGTCGCTGGCCTCCTATGTGACTTCTTGTCCCACTTATTACAAACATTCTACAGAGATTGTATCAACAAGCTGGTCTCTTGTTGGGAGAAAGGGCGTTCGTCACCTGGGTGACTATGTTGAGAAATAAATACGTATATATGAAAAATAAAGATGTAGAAAGTATAAAAGTTGTTTTATTTATTAAGCTTTAAGAGTTTTCACACAAAAAAATTGGATGCATTACTTTTCAGCACGTTTTCGTAATTTTTATATTATTATCACATTCCCAAAAAGTTTTAATCTTTGTCTGTCCCTAGCCAAAGAGGAAGTATTCATATGCTTAAACTGTTAAAGGAATATGTCTGAAATTTTTTCACTTTGCTAATAAATTGTGCTGTTTATCCTAATTCAGATAAAGTGGAACAACTTAATAAAAAACTTCTGAGAGTAAGCCTGAAGATCAATTATAATAAGACTAAAATGAATAATTAACACATAAAAAGAAAATAGTACAAACAAACAATGGGATTATATAATTAGCTGATGAATTTTTGCATTTTAGAATAATTAAAGAAGACCATATAGTGACCAAAAGACATAAACAGAAGCGCAAAAGTTTCCTAGAGTGCCCTTGTTAAACTAAACAGTAATTTAAAACTAAGTTTTTGAAGTGTCTGAGAATGATGATGATGATGATGATGTTTGGATTGTGGGGCGCTCAACTGCGCGGTTATCAGCGTCTGTACAAATTCCCAACCTTTTCTCAGTCAAATCTTGCCACGTGCATAAATGACGATGAAATGATGAGGACAACACAAACACCCAGTCATCTCGAGGCAGGTGAAAATCCCTGACCCCGTCGGGAATCAAACCCGAGACCCTGTGCTCGGGAAGCGAGAACTCGACCTCGAGAAGTGTCTGAGAAGGGAAGCTGTATAAACAGTGTATACTATCAGTTTTTCCATAAGGCAATGAGACATACATATTAATGCGAAAGCTACTGAAGCACTGGGGATATTTCGATGAGCAGACTGGAGTGGAAAATTTATTTAGAACTTGTATGAAAAAGAAATGGATGTGTTGCAAATCAAATAGTGTACTTTTTTAGAGTCGACAGTCTTCTGACTGGTTTTATGTGACCCACCGCGAACTCTTCTCTTGTTCCAACCTCTTCCTCTCAGAGTTGCACTTGCGATCTGTATCAATTATTTGTGGGATATATTCCAATCTGTGTGTTACCTTACAGTTTTTACCCGCTCCAACTCCCTAGTGCCATGGAAGTTATTCCCTGATGTATTTACAGATGTTCTGTCATCCTGTCCTGACTTTGTGTCAGTGTTTCCCATGTATTCCATTTCCTCGAAAATTGTGTGAAACGCTTCCCCATTCCTTACCTTATGAGTCCACCTAATTCTCAACATCCGTCTATAGCACCACATCTCACATCCTTCTATTCTTCTCTTCTCCAGTTTTCCTGTAGTCCATCACACGCTACCATACAGTGGTATGTTCCAAACATACATTCTCAGAAATCTTTTCCTTAAACTGAGGCCAATGTTTGACACTAGTAGACTTCTCTTGGACAGAAAAGTACTTTTTGCGAGTACTAGTCCTACCTAGGTAGCAGGATTCCTTAAATTCGTCTAATTAGTGATCCCCAATTCTGATGTTCAATTTCTTGGTGTTCCTACTTCTGCTACTTCTCGTTACTTTCCTCTTTCTTCGATTTACTCTAAATCCATAATCTGTGCTAATTAGATTTCATTCCATCAACAAATCTTGTAATTCTTCTTCACATTCACTATGGATGGCAATGTTATCAATGTATCTTGTCATTGATATCCTTTCACATTCAATTTTAATTTCAGTCTTTAACATTTCTTTTATTTCACTTATTGCTTCTTCGATGTACAGATTTAACAGCAGGGGTGATAGACTACATCCCAGTCTTACACCAGGCTGAGCTGTTTTTCTTGGTCTTCCATTCTTATTGTTTGCTCTTGGTTAACATAAGTTTTCTTTACACAAAGTAATTAATTTTTTTTTACAGTTACCACTTCATATTTAAGAATTCATCTATTGAGTAAAAGGAATTGTCACTCAGAAATTCCTTTAATTTGCTTTTAAACTTTGGTTGGCTATCTATCAGACCTTTAATACTATTTGGCAAATGATCAACGGTTTTTGTGGCAGCGTAATTCACCCCTTTCAGTGCCAAAGTGAGATTTAATCCAGAATAGGGAAGATCATCCTTTCTTCTAGTGTTGTAGCTATGCACTTCACTGTTCTTTTTGAATTGGGATGGATTATTAATGTCAATGAATATATGTATTGCGAAGGTACTGTGAATATCCTGAGTTCCCTAAATAAAAGTCTGCAAGGTGATTTTGGGTGGGCTTCAGCTATTATTCTGATTAAAAGCTTTTGTGCAATGAATACTTCCTCTCTTAGTGATGAATTGTCCCAAAATATGATGCAGTATGAAAGCAGTAAAGGAAAATAGGGATAGTTGGCTATTTTACTGATATGCAATAACCATAATAGCATAAGTAGCTGAACCTAACCGTTTCAGCAGATCATTGATGTGTTTCTTCCTTTCAATTTCTCATCAATGTACACATGCAGAAATATTTAGTATTATGCCTTAGCAACAGATTTCTGTTACTAGTCTATATTTGTCAATGGTGTTATGCCATTTGCAGTACAGAACAGTATAGACTGTGTTTTCTCAAAATTTAGTGAGAGTCCATTTGCAGGGAACCACTTAATAATTTTCTGAAAGACATTATTTACAATTTCGTCAGTTGATTCTTGCTTGTTGTGTATCAGCAAAAAGAACTAGCTTTGCATCTTTATGAATATAGAGTGGCAAGTCGTTAATATATATTAAGGACAATAAGGGACCCAAGGTCTAACCCTGTGGAACACCATTCTTGATACCTCCCCAGTTAGAGGACTCTGCTGGTTTTTGCAGACTATCTGTACTGTTAATTTCTACCTGCTGGATTCTTCAAGTTAAATACGAATTAAACAGTTTGTGCACTGTCCCACTCATATCACTTAAGCTTTTCTTAAAGAATTTCATGATTCACACAATCAAAAGCCTTTGAAAGATCACAAAAATCCCAATGGGTGATGTTCGGTTATTCAATGCATTTAATATTTGATCAGTGAAAGCATATATAGCATTTTCTGCTGAAAAGCCTTTCTGAAAACCAAATTGACATTTTATTAGTACTTCATTTTTGCAAATATGTGAAGCTACTCTTGAATACATTACTTCTTTAAGAATTTTGGATAAAGCTGTCAGAAGTGGGATTTGGCGGTAGTTGTTAGCATCAGAACTACCCCATTTTTATGCAATGGTTTAACAATAGTGTATTTCAGTCTATCTGGAAAAATGCCCTGTTTCAGTGAGCTACTACATATGTTGCTGAGAATCCTACTTATTTGTTGGGAACAAGCTTTTAGTACTCTGTTGGAAATGCCATCCGATCCATGTGAACTTTTGCTTTTGAGTGAATTTATTATTTTCGTAATTTCAGTAGGAATAGTGGGTTGAATTTCAGTTTTATCAAATTGCATAGGTACTGCCTCTTCCATGCTTCTTCTTAACAAACTTTTCATTGTGTTTGATAGAAATATAGTCTTCCTGTACTCTTGGTTGCCCTGTTTCCCTTTTAACAATATTCCAGATTGTTTTAATTGTATTATTAGAAGTGCTACTCTCAGACATAATGCACTTATTTCTGGACTTTTTTAATAACTTTTCTTAATACGGTGCAGTAGTTTTTATAAAGTTTCAGGATCATTACTCCTTCTAGCTATAATATTCATTTCCCTTTTCTGTTTAGAAGATATTTTATCCCTTTAGTAAGCTATGGCTTTTGATATGGTTTCTTACAATTATATTTCACTGTTTTCTTAGGGAAATTGTTTTCAAATATACTAGCAAAGTTATCATGAAATAGGTTAAATTTTAAATTAGCATCATTTTCCCTGTACACCTCATCCGAGTCTAACTGTTGCAAGCTTTCTCTAAAATTTTGAATTGTTAAATTGTTAATTGAATGCACTATTTTGGAGGACTGTTTTGCATTACTGTATGGAGCTATACCATATACTGTAACTAGCTGTGCCTCATGATCAGAAAGACCATTCTTAACAGGAAAAGTTTTTATTTGATTAAATTTACCGTGGTCTATCAAAACATTATCTATCAGTGTGCTGCTTTCCTGTACCACCTGAGTAGGAAAATCATTAACTGATGTCAAACTGAAAGAACCAAGTAATACTTCAAGGTCAAGCTTTCTATCGGACTCTTTCAGTTAATCTACATTGAAATCCCCACAAACAATAATTTGCTTTCCTCTGTCTGATAGATAGCGCAACAAAGAACCCAAGTTTTTCAAAAATAGCTGAAAGTTTCCCAATGGGGACCTATACATGGCTACAGTTATACTTCTATATGTTGCTCTCCGCAAAATTTTTTAGTTTCCAAATTTTTCACACTATGACAGATTTTAACATATATGGCAACTCCTCTTCGTAGTGTCTCTACTTACGTGTGCTGAAAGCTTATATCCACCTACATTTACCATTTCCATACCTGTGACTATATGATGTTCAGACATGTGTAGTACATCTATTCCACTCTCAGTTTCTAATTCTTCTAAACAGACAAGAAGCTCATCTACTTTGTTTTTTAATCCCCTGATTTTCTGATGCAATATATTAACATTATTTTTCAGTTTGCTTTTATTGAATCTCGTGACATACTAACATTATTTTTCACTGTACCGTTAATCGAATCTTGTGATATTTTCACATCTCTAGTACCTGCCTGTCTGAACTTCTCATTAAGCTTAATTTCAATCAGTGTAGGATGATTGGACACTGACATAACTGCGAAAGTGTTTTGATTTTCTTTAGTCTTGCTTCCATTATAAAATGCATCTCTGGTGCCGCTACCTTTCCTGAAGCCAAACTGATCGTCTCCGAACAGTTCGTAAATTTTCTTTTCTATAGTGTACGCATGTAACATGTATTACGAAAGGCCATTTTGAAGCATGTGTTTAAAGAAGGGGCTACCAACAGGTATGTTGCTGTCGAGAAACTGAGAGTATTACGACTAATTTGAGTCAAGACTTCACCACGAAAAGCTGTACCAATGTCGAGACTTGTATGTCTGTGTGACCTGTTATGTACCTCACCAGCAACAAAGCTCTTCATAGTGACTTCTTGGTGTAGATGCCTCGTCACACTATCAGTATATCAGGTAAGATTATGTATATCGAAATTATACCCAAGTGCAGCTTAACCTCTAAGTTAGGCCTGTAGTGCCACGTGTATGTAATAAATCAAACAGTGATTTTAGATGTGCAAATATTTAAGTTGGACAGTCTATTGTGCACTGCACCAAATGTGTGAATTTCGAACTTTGGTCTTTGTCAAGTGGGAGGTACAGAGAAAAAGTGGAGTACATACTGGTTGAACACAAAATTGTTAAGGCTTTCGTAGCCACTTGTTGACAAACTGCCTATTGGCTTAAGTCTCGGGTTCTTCGACCGACGTTCATCTAATGATTTTGCTGACGCTTCGCCAGCACGAGTGGCTGGCATTGTCAAAGCTTCACCCTCCATTGCCGGTGGTGAACTGGAGCCGAGCTCGCAGCGCAGACTATATGTACCTGGCGCGCCAACGTCCGAGGGCTTCTCCGCGGTCTCAGAGGAGAACCGCACCGGAAATGATGAGACCAAAGATGTTGTCTCTGGGGTGTATACTGATTGGTGTTTTGTTTTTGATGACTGGTAAAATACTGGACGGTGAGTAGGAGATTCAAATTGTGTGTTGGCTTGAAAGCTATCTGATAGCGCAAGGGCTGTGGCTTAAGAAGGAATTGAAAAAAATTTGACTGTTCGCAAAAATAATGAGCTGTGATTGGGATAGGGTGACAATTATTGAACTATATGAAATAAAATCGACATAATATCTGAACGGTTATCCTTAAGGCGTTCAAACTGCACGGTTGGTCACAGGGTATGATGGGAGTTAGTATGTGCATACATGGTTTGTTTTAGCGACGAAGCCCATTTTCATTTGGATACGTTCGTCAGTATGCAAAATTGGTGCATTTGGGGGAATGAGAACAGGCATTTCGCTATCGAGAAGTCTCTTCACCCTTACCAGGTGAATGTGTGGAGTGCAATGTCCACTAACGGAATAACCGGTGCGATATTCCTTGACCACACAGTGTCTACCGAACGGTAAGTGAAGGTTTTGGAAGATGATTTCGACAAGATATGGTTCATTCAAGACGGAGCTCGGCTCCATCGAAGCAGGAGAGTGTTCGATGACCTGGAGGAGCACTTTGGGGACCGCATTCTGGCTGGGGTACCCAGAGGCCACTGGCATGGGCCTCGATTGGCCGGGATATTCTCAGGATCTGAACACATGCGACTCCTTTTTGGCCGGCTATATTAAAGAAAAGATGTGCAGCAATAACCACAAAACTATTGCTGAGTTGAAAACAGCCATTCAGGAGGTCATCGACAGCATCGATATTTCGACACTTCAGCGGGTCATGCAGAATTTCGATATTTGTCTGCGCCACATCATCGCCAATGATGGCAGGGATATCGTACACGTCATAACCTAAATCCGAATATCTGTAATGACGTTTACATGTTCAATAAAGTGTGCAGACCGTAGTTTGTAGCCAATTTAGGTTGTTTTCATATAGTTCAATAGTTGTCACGTTTATCTTTACAGGACACATTCATTGTCAATAGTAAAATCCACTTCAGTGTAAAAATTATTTACTTCTAATAAGGAAAGCACAACCCAGTTTCAGGACATATGTCCCATCTTCAGGAGCATGTTAAAATGTAAGTCGACAAGGACGCATAACTAGAACCAGCGGGTTTTATTAATGACAAATATCTGTTTGTACGAATAATAGCTCTCTGACTGGTATATTTATAAGAAAGGTGAGTGGTTTACGAGTGGAGAAGGACATGATGACGTCATAGAAAGGGGCGTAGCTTAGTAAGAGGGGGGGAGGGGGGGCTCCTACCTGCCACACAATGAGGAACAGCCGGTGCGCATATGTGATCCAGAAAGTAGGTTACTGTTCCACTCGTTTGGATGTCTGAAGATGGAGTTATGTAACTCTTTAATAGACAGCATATTGTACACACAAACAGCAAAGATAAAACTGATTTGGATACATTAAAATATATTATTAATAAATACAGCTGATGGGCAGGAACTGCGTTTGGCAAAATTCCCTGAAGAGCCAAAGAAACTGGTACAACCGCCTAGTATCGTGTAGGGCCCCTTGAGCACGCAGAAGTGCCGCAACACGACGTGGCATGGACTCGACTAATGTCTGAAGTAGTGCTGGAGGGAATTCACACCACGAATCCTGCAGTGCTGTCCCTAAATCCATAAGAGTACGAGGGAGTGGAGATCTCCACGTTGCAAGACATCCCAGTTATGCTCAATAATGTTCCAGTCTGGGGACTGGTGGCCAGCGGAAGTGTTTAACGTCAGAAGTGTTCCTGGATCCACTCTGTAGCAATTCTGTATGTGTGGGGTGTCGCATTATCCCACTGGAATTGTCCAAGACCGTCGGAATGCAGCTGTCAGAGTCGTGTCTAGACGTCTCAGGAGTCCCATATCACTCCAATTGCACACGCCCCACACCATTACAGAGCCTCCACCAGATTTAACAGACCCTGCTGACATGCAGGGTCCATGGATTCACGAGGTTGTGTGCATACCCCTACACGTCCATCCACTCGATACAATTTGAAACGAGACTCGTCTGACCAGGCAACATGTTTCCAGTCATCAACAGTCCAATGTCGGAGTTGACAGGCCCAGGTGAGACGTAGAACTTTATGTCGTGCAGTCATCAAGAGTATACGAGTGGGACTTCGGCTCCGACGGCCCATATCGATCATGTTTCGTTGAATGGTTCGCATGCTGACACTTGTTGATGGCCCAGCAGTGAAATCTGCAGCAATTTACGGGAAGGTTGCACTTCTGTCACTTTGAACGATTCCCTTCAGTCGTCGTTGGTCCCGTTCTTGCAGGGTCCTTTTCCGTCCGCAGCGATGTCGGAGATTTGATGTTTTACCATATTCCTGATATTCACAGTACACTCGTGAAATGGTCGTACGGGAAAACGAACACTTCATCGCTACCTCGGAGGCACTGTGTCCCATCGCCCGTGAGCCGATTATAAAACCACGTTCAAACTCACTTATATCTTGATAACCTGCCATTGTCGCAACAGTAGCCGATCTAGCAACTGCACCAGACTCTTGTTGTCTTATACAGGCGTTGCCGACCCCAGCGCCCTATTCTGCCTGTCTGTGTATCTCTGTACTTGAATACGCATGCCTATACCAGTTTCTTTGGCGCTACAGTGTATGTAACACACACAGACAGCAAGAAAAAGAATAGAGCGTCGTGTTACTGAATGGGACAGCAGGCGGAGGTTACAGCGGCGTAGTTCCTTGGTGGAGACGCACGCCTGCCGGCAGGTAGCGTGTGTAGGAGGCGCAGGCGGCTGGGGGCAGATCCCGGGGTAAAGACCCGGCAGGCCGGGGTGGAGTGGCGGCGGGTCCCGGGGCTCATTAGCGGTCGTGGCCGCGGGGAGCGCAGCCGAGCAGCGAACGCCGACCGGCGGTGGCGGCGACTGCCGGCTGGGGGTGGGCAGAGGGCGCAACCACCCAGGCCGGAGCGGGCCCTAATGAGGCCCTCATCAGGGCACCGCTGCCCTAGCGCGGCTCCGTCGTGGCCGCCCCACCCGGCCGCAGCGGCAGCAGCGCCAGCGGCCGGCAGGTGAGCCCCACTCTCGCTGCTTCTCTGCCGTCACCGCCTCCGTCAAACAGCGCCGTTACTCAGCTGTTGACCCAAATACGCACATAAGTGAACCAAACGACATATTCAGTTTGAAAAGACAGCGACTGACACACCTACTATCATCTACACTCAATGGTATCCAGACACCTATCAGTGGATATTAATATCAGGTCTGTTCATCTTTCACCTGTCCGCCCCCGGTAGCTGAGTGGCGGCCGGCACGGTAGCCCTCTGTAATAAAAAAAAAAAACTGAGTTAATCGATCAACAACGAACTTCAATGAATGTCTTACGACGTCCGCCCCGAGCAGATGCAACGAACAAAAGCGAACAAAATGAGATAAAAAAAAATAAAAATAAAAAAAATGCGTGGTCGCTCAGAGAGCTGGTTGGCCTCTGTAATAAAAAACCTGAGTGGAAGGATCAACAAACGAACTTTAACAGATGTCATGTGACGTCCGCAACGACCAAACACAACGATCAACAACGAACAAAACGAAAAAAAAATAAAAAAATAAAAATTGGTCAGCGCGACAGAATGTCAATCCTAAGGGCCTGGGTTCGATTCCCGGCTGGGTCGGAGATTTTCTCCGCTCGGGGACTGGGTGTTGTGTTGTCATACTCATCATCATTTCATCCCCATCGACGCGCAAGTCGCCGAAGTGCCGTCAAATCGAAAGACTTGCACCCGGCGAACGGTCTACCCGACGGGAGGCCCTAGTCACACGATATTCATTCATCTTTCGCCTTTATGACGGCTTCTCCTCTGTAGTCAGTGCAAAGGCAATAGTGAAAGTGAATTCGAAGACTGAAGTCCTACGGTGCAAGGCTTTTCTCATGGCGAGCTAAACGACTTGATTCGAGATTCAAATTTATCCAAGAAATCAGTTGAGCTTCTTGTGCAAGACTGAATGACAAGCACTGCCTTCAGCATGCCGTACCAATAACATCCTATCGAACTGGAGAGAGCGACATTCATTCGTATTTTAACGAGACAAATGATATTGTATATTGTAGTAATATTTCTGGGCTTTTAAATTTAACAGGTCTTCCAGAATACCAACTTTTTCTAGCTAGCCCCCCCCCCCAAAAAAAAGTTTTAAATGCGTATTACTGCATAACGAAAATAAATTAGCTTGTATCCTGACAGCTCACTCAACTACTCTTAAGCCGGCCACTGTGACCGAGCGGTTCTGGGCGCTTCAGTCCGGAACCGCGCTGCTGCTACGGTCGCAGGTTCGAATCCTGCCTCGGGCATGGATGTGTGTGCTGTCCTTAGGTTAGTTAGGTTTAAGTAACTCTAAGTCTAGGGCACTAATGACCTCAGGTGTTAAGTCTCATAGCGCTTAGAGCCATTTGAACCATCTGAACTACTGTTAAGGATGAATATCAAAATGTTAAACTTGTTTTAGAGACAATTTCATTTCATCGCGGAAGTTAGAAGAGTCGGTGGAGCAGTTTATTACTCAGGTTTATTCCCCCTGACTACCATTATGACTAAACCGAATGCTGGAATGTGATATAACATGGGTTACACACTATTCGTAATGTATCGGTGCCAGTGGTTAGTCACTTGGGAGCCTTGGTGCCGCACAGATGTTATTAAATCGGGCGCGCAGCGGGCCAACGTCCACCTGACGTTTGTTACGTGTCGTAAGCACCATAGACCATAGACAATCTTTATATTTCTCGAAGATTTTTGGCTCTCAAAGATAGTCCTGCTCTCCCGCTCTCGGTGCTAGTCACTGTAAGCAATCTTGGGAAGTAACAAATCAACGAAGAAATATTGTAAGGAAAGAAGGGCGTTGCAGCAAATAAGAACACGGACCTACCCTGATAAATAAAATATAATTCCGAGGTGCATTGTCCTCCAATAAAACACATGTTACAACAGCAAAGGCCGGCCGCTGTGACCGAGCGGTTCTACGATCTTCAGTCCGGAACCGCGCGGCTGCTACGGTCGCAGCTTCCAATCCTGCCTTGGGCATGGATGTGTGTGATGTCCTTGGGTTAGTTAGGTTTAAGTAGTTCTAAGTTCTAGGGGACTGATGACCTCAGATGTTAAGTCCCATACTGCTCAGAGCTATTTGAACCATACCACTGCAAGGGATAGCTATTACAGTAATGTTTGGCTCGTGTACTTAATCCGAGAGCACATAAATGACAGAGTATCGGGCTAACGTCCTTCCTTACGCGCCTTATGAGGACACATCTCTCATTTATGTTCATGAATTGTCTCCACATTGAATCAGACTCTGTCCTTCAGAACAATGCAATATACGTTAGCTCCTTCTAGAACAATCTGTCTCCTCTTTACGTACATAGCATTTAGATTCCGTTTTCACTCAGAGTTAAACAATTTTGCAATGCCACGCAGGACGTCTTATGATGCAACTATAACAAACACTCGCTCTCCTGAACATTACCACATTACACAATGAGTTTAGATTCGTTTAACTGCACTCGACTGTACGGCCATCTTGCCTACAGTAAAACCTTGAAGACTTATCGGAAGTTCACACTTCGCCCAGCCATGCAAGAAATCACTTATCCATAACGATGAGGCTGCATCTGGATTGCAATACGCGGTTGTACCATTGTTCTAAAGTTCATTAAAGTTCCAATGACACTTCGTATGAAACAATCAAAACCCCTGCCTTGCGTACGCTTTTACTGGAGTATTAAATTGCGGAATAACCTGTCGCTACTCAACTGCTTTTCCAGACTTTCGGAGCAGTGCCTGGAAAGCCATTTGTAATGTAAAAGTACTTACTGACCGAATAAAGTTAGCATTTCATCGGAGAGGTTAGATACGGGCCTGTCCGCGCCGATGAGTAATCACATTACTCACTTTATAAACTAACGAAAGAAAATTGCATGTAAGAGAGGAGATCGTTTTCTTAAGCTCTGTCCTCAATTACGTGTTTTAGATTAGGCATAAAATATATTTTTCTTAACCTGAAGGGTTAAGAACAAGTGGGACTATTTTATCTCGGCACTGATATCTCACAATATCGCCATCGAAGTTCTACAGCATTCACAATCCCGCGCGCTTTCTGACACTGGATCTGTATTACTAAGCTTCCCACTCGAGATGACTCAGAGCCTTCTATACCTATCGTTCGACGTATGCCTGCCCACTGCCTTCTGCATACTCTCATTTGATTAATAACGAAAATGTATTAATTCATGTCGGCTTATGGGTGGCGCGAATTACTTTGGTTGAAATTTCAGTGAATCCCTTACTTATTTATTATTATTAAAATTATTATTGAAGGCTTTAAATAAAATTGCAAAATAGAGAGTGTATATTTATACACTACTACATATCGTAGTTGCTACCTTACAATCAACATCAGTGGTCAATGTGTGTAGATTTAAAAATGGTGAATGTTTTATTTGGTCAGCAAAATGTATACACTAAGTATTCATGTTTTCTTTGATGCGAAAAATGAATTCTGGAGCAAGAAAGACTGACCACTGAGAATAAAATTGAGTGTATAAAAAGATGACGTCATACATGAACGTTGGTCACTAGGGAAAAATCATTCTTCCACCACCACATATTGAACTTGGGCTATAAAACAGTTTGTTAAAGCCTTAGATAGGATTGGCGATTGTTAAAATATATTTTTCAACCATTTCCTGGTCTCAATATAGAAAAGTTAAAAGCAGGAATTTTTGATGTACCGCAAATCCATAGTCTTATAGTCAATGATTGTTTCACAAACCACATGTCTCAAGTTTAACTGGAAGCATGGACAAACGTTGTCTCAGTTGTAAAAAATTTTTGGCGAATCACAAAGCTGAAGAATATTCCGAAATAGTAGACAAGATACTCCCAAATTTCCAAAAACTGGGAGCTAATATGAGACTTAAATCGCATTTTTTGCACAGTCATTTAGATAAATTTCCTGACAATTTGAACGGTTTCAGCGAAGAAGAAGGGAAACGGTTCCACCACGACATCAAGATTATGGAAGAAAGATTTCAAGGCCATTGGGATTGGCATATGATCGCAGGCTGCTGCTGGAACTTGCAGAGATACTGTCTGGACCAAAAACGCCGAAGAAAGGCGCATACAACACATTTTTCTTAATTCTTATTGACTTTTTGTTGTTGTTATGATTAGCTTTGTTATGATTTGTATCATTTATAGCACTTTGTTTGAAATTATCTGGTAACTTTAAAACAAACATTTTAAAAATATTCTCTTTTTTATAATTCCGTCGTTGCGCTTCTTGACAGTAATTCCCACATTTGCAGCAGAAAAGGTTGGGCTGATTAACACAAGGCTTCTGTGAATTCTAATATTTCCTTAACAGAAACGCCAAAACAGGACAGTTTCATGAAGTAACTGATACATTATCATGTTTGTAGAAAAATTTTAAATAATGAGTAACGCAAGAAGCTTACCTGCACAAAATAATAATGAGTGAATGGCAAACAACAAAAGCTCACCTGAGAAATGGCTAACAGTCACGGCTCTCTCTGTGAGAAGCAGAGAGAGTTAACGTAGTTTGCCAAATGCGCCTGGGATACCATCTGTCGGCTTTCTGTCATAGTTACCAAGACAAAGGCATTAGGCCGCACTGAGTCACAGGCCGTGTTGAGTACAGTTATCTTACTTCGAAAAAGACACGTTAATGAGAGTAGATCAGTAAAAAACGTGTATTTTTTACAGAACGGTTCATCATGTGAACCAGAGTCTATTCAAACAAGATAATTTACAAGCTAAGTACTTCGTCATCATATGTATCTAAATAGACTCCGTAAACTTATACTGCAGAAATTTTTGTTTTGTTCATCCGTGTTATTCGCCTTCATATGATCAGACTCACAGGTACTTCCACTGTGAAATCTGTCAATAACATACCAAGGGTATTAGTTGTACAAAACAAAATAACATGACACAAGGTTTAAGGAAAAATGAGTATTATTCTCAGTTAAAGAAATTCACATTGATGCATGCATCTTAACAGATCGTAGCTATGGGGAGGAAAGGTGAGGAGGAAAGTACCAAGTGAAGTATCTCACACAAAAGAGGGATATTGTCTACAACGATAACATTTTCTAAACTGATTACTTCAGATTTTACGCATGATGACTGCATATCTAGTATGTAACTGTTTCTTCTTCATCACAAATAACCCGTTTATAGTCACACTATTATATTTGCTCAAAATCAAAATATTTTTATTAAAATAAGGAAAAAAGGAAGTCCATTACTAATACGTCGTTATACAATCGTTTTTAGTTGAAGCAAGGAAATGATCGTATTTACTTGACGAAATCAGACCAAAAGTTTTTCACTAATTCCAAATGTTCAAAAATAATTAATATTTACTGTCTTAAATATACCAAATGTTCAAGTATGTATTTATCCGTGGGCAGAAACAAAATCCTACACTATTTGTTTCATGAGACTCAAGCATTCTTCAAACATATAGATCAAAGATAATACTATTCTTCATGATGCTGAGTTGTCAGTTGGCTTAACAGTCTATGTGTTCTCAAGAGTCACATCAATTACGCAATTATCAAATGTCGTAGTTGCACACTACATTTAGTTCCTTTAATTATTTAACGTGTAACATGAAAACACAAGTGGATTGGTTACGGATGTATCTTTTCTTTAAAAGGTTGGGTTAAAAATTGATTAGTAATAACATCCAAATGAATTGTAAATGGGAGCTTCAATGGATAGGAGCGACGACGTGTGCATTGCAGACGACGGAGCAAGTGCGTAAGATTACAGACGCGATAGCGTGGTGTCCCAGGACACACCATCGGAAGCCAGGACATTGATGCAGATATTATCGAAAGTAATGGACAAGATACCTCGAGACCGTCCAGAACAGGATTCTAGAAGAGTATGACGACGTCCATATTCGGTGGATTACATGAAAAAGTAGGCAGAAACGTTTTAGAATAGCTGCACTTAGGAGATACAAGCGTGTGATACGAGGAAAGGTTGTTTTCTCCTTATCCGATAATGGTTGTTTTCCACTTGTATTAGCATTTATTTGTAAGGAATTCTCATGAATATAAATTTGAGGCCGCTGTATTACATGGCTGTACTAGTGTTACTTTAGCACAGTTTACTTACGGAATACTGTAGATATTTCTTAGCTCATTTCATCAGTGAATGTTCAGTTTAATGATAAGTAAACACAGACGTAGCATACAATGTCTGAGTGCATAGTTTTGTTATTTTAATAACGTCTTTTGTTTGTCCGTTGAACGTTAAGAATATAGGCGTTTGAATCAGCACAACGACAACAATTGAGTCTTACGTCACTACACTGGGCAGCCGGATGTTTGAATTACGCCATGCTGCCACAGCCGCACTGAGTGTCGTCTACACACATGTCGTTGATTTAGTGAACGTTCAAGACGTGTGTATCACCAGCAATTGACAGTGTTTGGCATTATTCGCTGGAAGAAGCGAAGAATCCTTTCGTGACTGCATTTTCCGCTCGCTTCCGTGACGTCATACCACTGGTAAGTGAAATGTCACCGTTTCACTTTTTATCCATCACAAAGAATCTGAGATGCACATAACACAATTAAGTACCAAGGCTGAAGCAAATTTGTTCTCTCCTCCTAGCCTTGCTTGCATTTTATATACGTTTAGACCTAGCTCACGACTAATTGACTACTATTTAACCAAGAGTTCATCTTCTTTTACAGTATGTTACAAAATTACATACATTTATAACTTTCTTTTTCTGTGCTGGGAGATCATACGATTGATCGGAGTATTAATGTTTCGTGCTTTAATTCCTCTCAGATAGGAACACAGTTTAGTACATATAGTACCGTCTTCAAACGTTGTTAGCAAGACAGTACTTCAGTCATTCATTCATTGAAAAGTAAAGACAATAAGTTGCCAGTACGCAAATGAAATCATTACAAGCATCAGTGTTTGCGGAGGACGAGTGGGGGTGGGGCAGGGGGAGGAAATCGGTCCCAACAAGGGAGGCAGCGAATGAAACATTCTAGCCACGGAACTTGCGGAAATATAAGTAGAAGTAACATTCATTTCTTTCAGACTTGTACATAGAATTCTATAGGACTTCTTATTTACTTATTTGTCCATGGAATAAGTCTGACATATTACTAGAAGTGTACCTTTCTTATTTTGAAGCCATAACTTTATTCCATTTCTTATTCACATATCACATGAAGTCCTAATAACTGTTTTTATACGACGCTACTCAGTTAGTATTGCAAATAAGGAATATATATGTTAACAAGATTTCATAGAAACGAGAAAAAAGGCTTGATCTAAGTATTTTGTGCTATTCAAAATTACGCTGTTTTTCAATATCTAGTCAGAAGCATCTGTGTAAGATATCAAGCATAATATTATTATTTACTAGCATTTATAGATTTTTTTTTTTTTTGGAAATTTGTGGTAAGTTTCTATGTGACAAAACTGTTAAGGTCATCAGTCCCTAGGCTGACACATTACTTAATCTAACTTAAACTAACTTACGCTAAGGAAAACACACACACACATTCATGCCCGAGGAAGTCTCGAACCTCCGACGGGGGAAGCCGCGCGAACCGTGGCAAGACGCCCTGGACCGCGCGGCTACCCGCGCGGCGTAATTTTCTTATCGTCTACTATATACAGTGTTGAAAGATTGATTACCCGGCTAGTTGCGTGATTCTTCAACTATCGACTGCGGATTTCACAAGACCCAGTATGGATAAAACAATATGTTCTAAAATTCTAAACGCCAGTTGACTCCTACAGACCATGCCTTCCAGTGTATTTCGCTCTCATTAATATATATATCTAGATCGTTTTGAACATTATACAGAATATATATATATATATATATATATATATATATATATATATATATATATATATATATATATATATATATATATATTCTGTATAATGTTCAAAACGATCTAGATCTTCGTTGGCCGGGTGTGTACCACATTCCATTCGTATGTGGCATGTCTTACTTGTGGCAGACATTAGAACAGCCAAGGAGATTTGCAAGGAACATCAGCGACACACTGAATAAAACAACCAAGCAAATCAGCCGTCACCAATTGCTACCCTGAATATAATCACGAAATGAAATACGACGGGGTCAGTATCACGGGGTGAACACTGAGTTTCTGTAAAGGCATAGTTAAGGAGACTATCGAAATAAAAATGTCAGAAATCTTAATAAACTGGTGCGGAAGTTGCAGGCAGCCTACGAGAATTCAGCGGCCAAACGGTCACTGACCGGTGTACTGCACGGTGTAGACGCTTTAGTAAAGAACTTCCACCTTAGCAGCCGCCTTCCTCTGGTGTGTCCTGCGCCCAACCCCTCCTCCATCCTTCCCCCTAGCATGGAAGTTTTTCAAGTGATCGTAGTTATAGTTCACTGGATTCAAGACGAGACCAGATTTCAAGACATCCACGCGCAAGTGAACACTGGTCTATATTGTCACACGCCATCATTGTACTACAGTTAAATATTTGTAAAGTTTCTACAGATAAATTACTGCAAATCTTTGCAGATCTGTGTTGCCATCATTTCGTTGTAACTTTTGCCTAACCCTATTAAGCCCTGTGAAGGGGCCGTATACTTGCTGTGTGCAAGCACGCTGCCTCATGACAGCAACTAATTTCAGTGGTAGGAAGTTCTCCTCCTGCCATTTTATTCTATTTGACACCAAGTACATTTGGTGTGTACAGCAGACAGATACACGTTTATGTTCATACATTTTCTTGTTGACTTTTACAATTTACACTCCTGCTAGACTTCACTGTCTCAGACTTCAGTTTGAGAAAGAACTCTGCTCAAATCATTGGTCGTGGGGAATTAGGAGAAGATCATGAGCTAGAGATTGCTGACAGGCACTGACTGCATATGACAACTCCCAGTCCAACAAAAACGCCGAGTGACGTGGTGCAGTGGTTAAAGTAATGGAACCAAGTTCGAGATGACTGGGGTTCAATACCCCGATCGGCCTTCCATAACTAACTGCCTTGTGGTTTCCCTAAATCGCCTCAGGCAAGAGACGGCATGCTTCCATTGAAAAGGGCAAGCTAGTCTGCTTCCACATTCGATCCTAAATCAACTTTGTCCTTCATCTCGGACTCATGCTGAGGCAAAATTCATTCCTAATTTTCCTTCCAGTATAGACAAACTGCTGCTGACACGCTTCCACCACCATTCGATGTTGACACAACAGGTCTTTTGTACAGGAACTGATTTATGGTACCAACATCAGAAACCAAAGCACTATAACAGTTTTATAATGCAGTTGATGAAATATTTTCATGACAGTTTTACAAAATTGTCGTACAGCCCTAAATAAGTGGCAAAAAAAGGGAAGTGACATGAAGAAAATAATATGGAATGGGAGATATTTTGTCAACTATTAAATTATTCTGAGAAAATGCCAAACTAATTGAATGTTCTAACAGTATGCATGGTTGTTGTATTCTAAAATGGGCAATATTAATAACACTTGTGCATCTGGCACTACTTTTCAATTGCTAAATATGTGTAGAAATTGAATATGCCGCCCAATCTTCTTCTCTCTGCCCCTCACTCCCTTTGCCCGTCTCCTTCTCTTTCGTCTCCACACTCTCCCAATCCGTCAGTCCTTCACCTTCTCTCTGTCCACCTCCTCCTCTTCTCCTCTACCTCCATCTCCTCCCCCAACTCTATCAGTCCGTCTTCTCCCAACCCTTCTCTATGTACACCCCCCCTCCCCCACTTTTACTGTCCATCTCGTCTTCCATTTCTCTCTGACCTTGCCCCTTGTTTGTTTTTGCAAATTTAGATTCAGTGGTAGTATTATAATCATAAACTGATAAGCCATTAATACAAATTTCCTATTAACTGTGAAAACTGACTGCGAAGTACAAAACAAAACAGCACATTGCCAAAGAAACTTGTACACCTGTCTAATATCGTGTAGGGCTCCCGCGAGCACGCAGAAGTGCCGCAACACGACGGAGCGTGGACTTGACTAATGTCTAAATTAGTGCTGGAGGGAACTGACACCGTGAATCCTGCAGGGCTGTTCATAAATCCGTAAGAGTACGAGGGGCTGGCGATCTGTTCTGAACAGCACGTTACAAGGCATCCAAGATATGCTCAATAATGTTCATGTCTGGGGACATTGGTAATCAGCGGAAGTTTTTAAACACATTAGAGTGTTCCTGGAGCCACTCTGTAGCAATTCTGGACGTGTGGGTTGTTACATTGTCCTTCTGGAATTGCCGAAATTCATCGGAATGCACACTGGACATGAATCAATGCAGGCGATCAGACAGGATGTTTACGTACGTCTCACTTGTCAGAGGGGTCCCGTTTCACTCCAACTGCACACGCCCGACACCATCCATCCACTCGATACAATTTGAAATGTGATTCGTTCAACCACGCAACATGTTTCCGGTCATAAATCGTCCAATGTCGCTGTTGACGGGCCAGTGCTAGGTGTAAAGCTTTGTGTCGTGCAATCATCGAGCTGCCCTTCGGTTCCGAAAGGCCATATCGTTGATGTTTCGTTGAATGGTTCGCACGCTGACAGTTTTTGATGGCCCAGCATTGAAATCTGCGCCAATTTGCGGAAGGGTTGCACTTATGTCGCGTTGAATGATTCTCTTCAGTCATCGTTGCTCCCGTCCTCGCAGAATCTTTTTCCGGCCGCAGCGATGTCCGAGATGCGGTCGGATTTAACAAAAAACCTGTACATAGTTGTTCAAAAAATACAGTTACGTTCACCCGAATGTTTATTAAAATGTGTGTAAAAATTTGAAGTATATCGATCTGGAACTTTTAGAGATTTTTGCTACCGGCGTTTTCCAGTGCACACATGTACTAAAAATGTACAAGCTGTTTCCGTCAAAAGTTTATTAGAATAATATGTAAAAATCTGAAGTAGATTGTGTTGTTGTTGTGGTCTTCAGTCCTGAGACTGGTTTGATGCAGCTCTCCATGCTACTCTTTCCTGTGCAAGCTTCTTCATCTCCCAGTACCTACTGCAACCTACATCCTTCTGAATCTGCTTAGTGTATTGATCTCTTGGTCTCCCTCTACGATTTTTACCCTCCACGCTGCCCTCCAATGCTAAATTTGTGATCCCTTGATGCCTCAAAACATGTCCTACCAACCGATCCCTTCTTCTAGTCAAGTTATGCCACAAACTTCTCTTCTCCCCAATCCTATTCAATACTTCCTCATTAGTTACGTGATCTACCCACCTTATCTTCAGCATTCTTCTGTAACACCACATTTCGAAAGCTTCTATTCTCTTCTTGTCCAAACTGGTTATCGTCCATGTTTCACTTCCATACATGGCTACACTCCATACAAATACTTTCAGAAACGACTTCCTGACACTTAAATCTATACTCGATGTTAACAAATTTCTCTTCTTCAGAAACGATTTCCTTGCCATTGCCAGTCTACATTTTATATCCTCTCTACTTCGACCATCATCAGTTATTTTACTCCCTAAATAGCAAAACTCCTTTACTACTTTAAGTGACTCATTTCCTAATCTAATCCCCTCAGCATCACCCGATTTAATTTGACTACATTCCATTATCCTCGTTTTGCTTTTGTTGATGTTCATCTTATATCCTCCTTTCAAGACACTGTCCATTCCGTTCAACTGCTCTTCCAAGTCCTCTGCTGTCTCTGACAGAATCACAATGTCATCGGCGAACCTCAAAGTTTTTACTTCTTCTCCATGAATTTTAATACCTACTCCGAATTTTTCTTTTGTTTCCTTTACTGCTTGCTCAATATACAGATTGAATAACATCGGGGAGAGGCTACAACCCTGTCTTACTCCTTTCCCAACCACTGCTTCCCTTTCATGCCCCTCGACTCTTATAACTGCCATCTGGTTTCTGTACAAATTGTAAATAGCCTTTCGCTCCCTGTATTTTACCCCTGCTACCTTCAGAATTTGAAAGAGAGTATTCCAGTTAACGTTGTCAAAAGCTTTCTCTAAGTCTACAAATGCTAGAAACGTAGGTTTGCCTTTTCTTAATCTTTCTTCTAAGATAAGTCGTAAGGTTAGTATTGCCTCACGTGTTCCAACATTTCTACGGAATCCAAACTGATCTTCCCCGAGGTCCGCTTCTACCAGTTTTTCCATTCGTCTGTAAAGAATTCGCGTTAGTATTTTGCAGCTGTGACTTATTAAACTGATAGTTCGGTAATTTTCACATCTGTCAACACCTGCTTTCTTTGGTATTGGAATTATTATATTCTTCTTGAAGTCTGTGGGTATTTCGCCAGTCTCATACATCTTGCTCACCAGATGGTAGAGTTTTGTCATGACTGGCTCTCCCAAGGCCATCAGTAGTTCTAATGGAATGTTGTCTACTCCCGGGGCCTTGTTTCGACTCAGGTCTTTCAGTGCTCTGTCAAACTCTTCACGCAGTATCTTATCTCCCATTTCATCTTCATCTACATCCTCTTCCATTTCCATAATATTGTCCTCAAGTACATCGCCCTTGTATAAACCCTCTATATACTCCTTCCACCTTTCTGCTTTCCCTTCTTTGCTTAGAACTGGGTTGCCATCTGAGCTCTTGATATTCATACAAGTGGTTCTCTTCTCTCCAAAGGTCTCTTTAATTTTCCTGTAGGCAGTATCTATCTTACCCCTAGTGAGACAAGCCTCTACATCCTTACATTTGTCCTCTAGCCATCCCTGCTTAGCCATTTTGCACTTTCTGTCGATCTCATTTTTGAGACGTTTGTATTCCCTTTGGCCTGTTTCATTTACTGCATTTTTATATTTTCTCCTTTCATCAATTAAATTCAATATTTCTTCTGTTACCCAAGGATTTCTATTAGCCCTCGTCTTTTTACCTACTTGATCCTCTGCTGCCTTCACTACTTCATCCGTCAGAGCTACCCATTCTTCTTCTACTGTATTTCTTTCCCCCATTCCTGTCAATTGTTCCCTTATGCTCTCCCTGAAACTCTCTACAACCTCTGGTTCTTTCAGTTTATCCAGGTCCCATCTCCTTAAATTCCCACCTTTTTGCAGTTTCTTCAGTTTCAATCTGCAGTTCATAACCAATAGATTGTGGTCAGAATCCACATCTGCCCCTGGAAATGTCTTACAATTTAAAACCTGGTTCCTAAATCTCTGTCTTACCATTATATAATCTATCTGATACCTTCTAGTATCTCCAGGATTCTTCCAGGTATACAACCTTCTTTTATGATTCTTGAACCAAGTGTTAGCTAAGATTAAGTTATGCTCTGTGCAAAATTCTACAAGGCGGCTTCCTCTTTCATTTCTTCCCCCCAATCCATATTCACCTACTATGTTTCCTTCTCTCCCTTTTCCTACTGACGAATTCCAGTCACCCATGACTATTAAATTTTCGTCTCCCTTCACTACCTGAATAATTTCTTTTATCTCGTCATACATTTCATCAATTTCTTCATCATCTGCAGAGCTAGTTGGCATATAAACTTGTACTACTGTAGTAGGTATGGGCTTTGTGTCTATCTTGGCCACAATAATGCGTTCACTATGCTGTTTGTAGTAGCTAACCCGCACTCCTATTTTTTTTATTCATTATTAAACCTACTCCTGCATTACCCCTATTTGATTTTGTATTTATAACCCTGTAATCACCTGACCAAAAGTCTTGTTCCTCCTGCCACCGAACTTCACTAATTCCCACTATATCTAACTTTAACCTCTCCATTTCCCTTTTTAAATTTTCTAACCTACCTGCCCGATTAAGGGATCTGACATTCCACGCTCCGATCCGTAGAATGCCAGTTTTCTTTCTCCTGATAACGACGTCCTCTTGAGTAGTCCCCGCCCGGAGATCCGAATGGGGGACTATTTTACCTCCGGAATATTTTACCCAAGAGGACGCCATCATCATTTAATCATACAGTAAAGCTGCATGTCCTCGGGAAAAATTACGGCTGTAGTTTCCCCTTGCTTTCAGCCGTTCGCAGTACCAGCACAGCAAGGCCGTTTTGGTTAATGTTACAAGGCCAGATCAGTCAATCATCCAGACTGTTGCCCCTGCAACTACTGAAAAGGCTGCTGCCCCTCTTCAGGAACCACATGTTTGTCTGGCCTCTCAACAGATACCCCTCCGTTGTGGTTGCACCTGCGGTACGGCCATCTGTATCGCTGAGGCACGCAAGCCTCCCCACCAACGGCAAGGTCCATGGTTCATGGGGGGAAGTAGATTGTACAGGAAGTTTTAAAGACTTTTTGGTACCAGCGTTGGATTCCCTATGTTTATAACTAGTATAGATATAGATGTATATGTTTATTATAGATGTATATGTTTATTATATCTATCCGAGTGTTTATATACTAGTATAGATATAGATGTATATGTTTAATATAGATGTATATGTTTACTATAGATGTATATGTTTATTATATCTATCTTCCCATACCAACGTGGTTTGTCGTAATGTGTAGGTATTCTGTAATGAGCCATTGGAAGCCTTATGATTAGTTTGTTTCGTATCACTCAGCAAGCATCTCTAAATAGCTTCTAGTGTCGGTTGAGCCCGTGCCAACTCAGTAGATGTGGTTTCAGAAGTGCGGGAGTCAACTGGTGTTCCTCAGCTCCCACCAAGTTTCCCCTGTGACGTACCTACAACCCAGACCCTCGACACGTCTTGCTTGCACTGTACTCTATTCTCGAGGGTCCTCAGTGTCCGCTGCCACCCATTCCGCCACCCGTTCTGACACGCCGGAATTCGTGTTTCTCTCGCGTTCCTCTATATCTCCCTCTCCCATCTCACTTCTCTCAAGTCCAGTGCTGCCACAGCCATCAGTTTAAATAAGCACCTACCTACATCTAAAACCTTTCTCTGCCACCGTGAAGAGTATGGCTGACCTGAATGTCCCATTGTACCAGTTATTAGGATTTCTTCCGGTTCCATTTCCGTATGGAGCATGGGAAGAAAGACTGCGTAAAAACCTCTGTGCGAGGTTTAGTTTGTCTGTGTTCGCGACCCCTGTGTGGGTGATACGACGATGGGTTTAGTGTAGACGTATTCCTAGAGACATCACATTGAAAGTAGACTTCCACAGGATTGTATGGGTGTATAATAATCTCACCGGACAGAAAATTAGTCACCCCAGTACGCAAACACAGATGGATTGTTACGCCGTTAGAGATGACGCAGCAAACGAGTCACGGGCACAACCGCAGGCGAAGTGCCTCTAAGTGACCAGTAGCTACTCTACAGTAACGATCAGTGGGACAAGGGGATAAGGGGACTTTGCAAGTAAGCAAGGGTAAATTTAAGGATGTGACAAAGTGGCAAGAGGGGACAATCGTGTTTGGCTATGTCCATGGCGGTATGGTGTGCGAAATTGCTGGATTTGTTGGCGTTACGTGGCGACTGTTCAACGTGTCTATAATCACTGATGTAACACAAGTGGCCACGATATGCCACGTTAGAATTGCTGTCGGAAAAATATCTTGACAGAGAAGGACTGCAGACGCCTTTTACGACTTGTGAATCAGGATCTTTTCCAAACCAGACAGGAACTGATACAGGCAGTGAATGTATCTCCATCCCAAATTGTTATCGAGAAAACCTTGCGACGGGGACTGCATAAAATGAACATTTGGAGTCGGTGACCTCCCAAGAGACCACTGTTCTCACAGACACGTAAGGAACACAACAGCAAATTTCTTCGTACTGGAAGAATATGCGACTGGCTTTTTGAACAGTCCTCCACCCTAGCCCATCTAGATTGGCCTGCAAAACCATCTGACTTGAACCCAATAGAAAATCCGCTGGACGCCTTGGACCATGGGGTAAAATGCCGACATCATCATCCCCGCAATTTGTTGGATTTGTGCAATCAGGTCCTCAGCGACTGAAGTAACATGACTGTGAGAAGTACTTGGCTACACCGATGGCATTGCTTTTAGTAGCAAGTGCCAGTTCCAATCCTAAACACGAACACAGGCAAAGGCGGCATTGTGAGAGGCGACCAGAAGCTTTACTCATCCCCACAATCCACTATGTAGCAGTTTTTCCAAAACTGCTCTGTAACCTAATTAATATCCCACTATCCCAAATTAGACTACCAAAGTAATTCAAATTACTGTTGATGCATGAAAATGCAAAAGTAAATGAAAGAAGCACCAGCAAATCTAATAAGTGACTTTCATTTGTATTCGGTGAAAAGTACTTGTAATGTTTTCTGTAAGTTTAACCAGCTGGCAGACTGTGGGAAAGTGAAGAACACAGGGCTGCAATAGCAAGTGTGTCTTAAAAATATTCCCAGCTGAAAGGCTAGGTCCCGAGCCGTGTATTTTCGATGGTCGGATGTTGTCAGAGACTATGTCACACGTCCGATAACAGCCTCGTGGAGGTCTAAAAGTGGCATTCACCAGGCTATAATCGTTCATTATGAGAAACTGAGTAGAGAATGCTTTCTAAAAAGATACTAATCTGCAAGGGGATGGGAAACACGACCCACTCAGAACGAGAGGAGTCTCCAGAGCTCAAAGGAAGTCAGCACGAGTTTTGATGGAGTGGAAGAAGAATCGTAAGAGTATACGTGCTGACCTTATCACTGGCCGAAAAATGAAACCATTCTCATGATGGGAGAGAAGCTCTATTTTTTGCCCCACTCTACGAGAGAAATGTGTATTACTGGTTAATCACTGCAGATACTTTAAGGTAGAGGAAATTTTTGTTATTGTTACAAACTTTACATTGGTCGGAATTCAGAACGTCTCCAGAGATTGGCTAAAGAGAATCCAGTGCTGGAATAACCAGCAAGTTTTTTGAGAAGAGCAGACCGACACTTCATCTCAGATCTCCATCAGGAGGACATTTCGTCTTAGGGTTGCCGAGAGGGACAACGCAGTCCTAGAGCTGCTAACAGATTCTGGGGCTCGATTACAACTGTCAGCTATTGCTGCAGCCATTCTCTGCACCTGAGCTCCAGAGCGATGGTAAGCGTAGGCCACATTTCCGTGAACCGTGAGGAGCGGTGCCCTTTGTCCCTCTCTCACTTGTTTGTTTCGGGTCAGAGCCTTGTTTTTCCATATCAATTCACACAGTCAGCTAGTAAACTCAACATACGTTTTGGCAAGAATATTAGTTTTTCCACGTATTTTTCTGTTTCTTCCCATTAATCTGTTGACTAACTCGGCAGTCATTAGGGATTTATACCATTCCACTACCAGTTCGACTCACTCGTGTCAAGGTCCTACTTACCGTGTTGCTTTTATAATTCATTTGAAACTTGGTGCACATTATGATTGATTGTTCTGTTTATTGATGTTTGGAATCAAGTTAATGCATCTTAGTAATAAACAGGATGTTATTGTGACCTTGGATTTAATTTCTCAATTGAATGAAACCCATTTCTCGTTATAGCTGTGTGAGTTATGGTACTCGTATTTCATATTTAATTGGGCCACCGCTGTTTAAATTCAGATGGTTGTGTTTCCGTTGCGCGACTTTTTTCTTAATCTATCACTAGATCTTTTGGGGAGTGGACTGTTCGCTGTATGGGTCGAGGTGTTCAGATTTTGCCGACATCACAGAGGTGTGCTAAACGCTGAACCGTAGTCTCACAATTGCACAATGAGTCTCCAAGTCGCACTATGGCCAATTTTTTGAGCTTATCCTCGGATATCGCAACGCCTGTGCGCAGACAGTTTAAGGACTTCCAAGTACATCATCCATCTTCGTGACCATCTGGTACTTCTACTTCAATTTTGACGCATTCCGGATAACCGGGCTACACTTGTTTCTGTAGTTCAGCCCTGTTTTTCCTTGGCTCTGATTGAAGTGGAGCAGAAGACTCTAACAAACTCTTCCTGGACTTCAAACTGACGGTGGGTGGTAAGTTCTGTCTGTCACAGTTGACAATGAGTTTCCATATAACACCCAGAACAGCCAAAACATTATGACCATGTACCTACAATCGATATAAACCCATCCAGGCGATAGCAGCGTCACTTGGCGAGGAATGACTGCTAGTCAGACACACGCACTATGAGTGTGTAGAATGGGGTAGGCGCGCGATCTATCTGAGTTTGGCCGAGGGCAGGTTGTGATGGCTCGGAGACTCGGCTCGGCCATCTGTCTCCATCTGTCGGGTGTTCAAGGAGTGCTATGGTCAGTGTCTTCAACACGTGGCGAAACTAAGGTGAAACACTTCCAGACGTCGTGGGTTTGGGCGGCCACCCCTCATTACAGATATCGGACGTCGCAGGCTGGGCAGACTGGTAAAACAGGACAGGCGGCGAACTGTGGCAGAACTAATGGACTTTACTGCTGAGCAGAGTATAAGTGTATCTGAAAACACTCTTAACGATGAGCCTCCTCAGCCGACGAACCGTGCATGAGCCAACGTCAACACCACAACATCGACAATTACGACTGAAATAGGCACGTGACCGTCGGCAATGGACGTCGGCGCAGTGGTAGAGCGTTGCATGGTCTGATGAATCCCGATATCTTCTTCCTCATGCCGATGGGAGTGCGCGAATACGTCGTCTTCCAGAGGAACAGCTCCTTGACACCTGTACTACGGAACGGAGACAAGTTGGCGACGGCTCCATTATGCTCTGGGGAACATACATATGGGCATTCATGGGTTCACTGGATCTCGTCCAAGGCACCTTGACGACCAAGGAGTATCGTACGCTAGTTGCTGACCACGTACACCCCTCCATGACCATCCTGTTTCCCGACGGTGGTGGCATTTTTCAACAAGATAACGCGCTGCGTCACAAGGTCAGGAGTGTGATGGAGTGGTTCGACGAACACAGTGTCGAGTTCCATTTGATAAGCTGGCCGCTCAACTCGGAAGATCTGAAACCTATCGAACACATCTGGCATGTGACTGAACGTGGCATCAGAACACATCGCCTCCCTCGCTGGAAATTACGAGAATTACGGGTCTTGTGCGTGCAGAGGAGCTGCAAATTCCCTACCAAGGCTATTATCCGTGCCTAAGGATGACATACCAGCCGTTAGGTAGGTGGTAATAATGTTCTGGCTGATCAGAGTATATGGCAGGATTTTCGTTAGAGGTATTTAGTGATTTGCTTTTCCAGCGTTCCAAAATTTCGTAATAATTTATTTAAGAAACCTGGCCGCCAAAAATATTTGGTTTTGTGGTTGGTTTCGATCTTTTATAGCCGTCATCAGACAGTATGGAGATCTGCCCTAGCATTCTGCTACTCCACTACTCTGTTCCTGAATATTGTAGTCCAGTGTGGTAGAAGTTTTCTCTTCCAAAAAAATTCGGTATTGCCCTGAATAAAACCTGCAGCCTAATAAGAGGCTGTTTGAAACCAACACCTACACGGAAAATGTTTTCCTCACCATGGCGAAGTGATACAGTAACAAATATGTAGAATCAGGAGAACAAAATAGTCTTGGTTGCGATGTTGAATTTATTGTTTACGTATTTATCAATGACGCGCATTTCGCCTAATGCACTGCACTTCAGATTTCCCAATAAATATTGAGAAGCAAGTTATGGATAGCGATGATAAAATATCCGCAAGAATAAATTGCCTTTTTATGTGCAAGAAAAATAGCCGAAGCGAATATATTCTCCCAGTCATGTATTTAAAGGCATAACATCCGATGGCCTTGCCGGGACCAGTAATGTGGTCTGGTGAATGCAAGAGAGGATCAGGCCAGTACAATCTAAATGTGTGTCATCTGTGTACGTGGTTGCGGGATGTAGAATGACGCTTCCACCTTCTTTATCATTTGATGATGTATGTGGTCGCACAATGTAGAACGGCACTTCCTGCATGTTTACCATCTTACAGATTGTACAGGCCTAAGCATGCCTTGCAATCACTGGACCACATTAAGGGTCCTGGAAAGGTTATCGGATGTTACGCTTTTAATACAGGGCTTTAAGATTTTGCACGAGACGAGGTGTAGCAGCCACATTACACGAGAAAACGCGAGAAGTGTTAATTTGTAGTAAAAACTTAAGAAAACCTCCCGTTTTTGTCATTTGTTTTCGTACTGACGTAATGCCAGAACATCACATTGCTAGCCTTTCTCTCGAGGAAGTTTGCATTTATCGACTGGAAATTTATGTCACGTACTAAGGTATCCAGTCTCTTCGTTCTGTACAAAATAGAAGCTTCTAAGTTAATGCAGCCGACAAGTAAATCCTATTACTGGTCATGTTTTAGTTATCAAAAATTCAATTATTGACCGGTTTAGGTGCCTTGCAGTTGACCTAGGACCTTATAATTTGGAACGAGATGAGGTGTAGCAGCCACATTACACAAGAAAACGCGAGAAGTATTAATTTGTAGTAAAACCTTAAGAAAACCCCCGTTTTTGTCATTTGTTTTCGTACTGACGTAATGCCAGAATATCACATTGCTCGCCTTTCTCTCGAGAAAGTTTACATTTATCGCCTGGAAATTTATGTGACGTACTGAGGAATCAAGACTCTTCGTTCTGTAGAAAATAGAAGCTTCTAAGTTAATGCAACCGACAAGTAAGCCGTATTACGGGTTAAGTTTTAGCTATCGAAAATTCAATTATTGACCAGTTTAAGTGCCTTGCAGTTGACCTAGGACCTAAAGATTTTTCATGAGACGAGGTGCAGCAGCCACATTACACGAGAAAACGCGAGAAGTGTTAATTTGTAGTAGAAACTTAAGAAAACCTCCCGTTTTTGTCATTTGTTTTCGTGCTGACTTAATGCCAAAACATCACATTGCTCGCCTTTCTCTCCGGAAAGAGAGGATCAGGCCTGTACAGTCTAAATGTGTGTCATCTGTGTACGTGGTCGCGGGATGTTGAATGACGCTTCCACCTTCTTTACCATTTGATGATGTATGTGGTCGCACGATGTAGAACGGCGCTTCCAGCGTGTTTACCATCTGACATATTGTCACGTACTGAGGTATCCAGTCCCTTCATTCTGTACAAAATAGAAGCTTCTAAGCATGTACTTGCCTCGACTAATTTTCTTGCACATCATGAGGGGAATTTATTTTTACTAACGTTTCATCATCGATATCCGTAACCTGCTCATCAACGTTTATCGATGCCTTGAATTAGGCGAAAAGCTCGTTATAGATGACTAAATAAACAGTAATTTCAACATCGTAACTAAGACTGCTTCCTTCTCCTAACATACACAGAAGTTTTATTCATTTGCATGCATTGCACCACCCCATATCAAACGTGAATTACTTGCTTATATAGTGAGGCAAAAGGTTTACAGCATCTCAGCCCATCCCCTTCATGAACACTCAGTGTATGAGAAATTATTTATTTCGTTTTTCCACTCGTCTGTGACAGTAAAAGAAACAACTTTTGTTAGTGTAAAAATTTGAGGATATTCAAACAATAATGGAAGTAATTTTGCTAACTTTGCAGAATACAGCTCGTTAATTCCTTTGCCGCGTTCTTGATGAGGCACTTTGCAGCATTACATCGGCTCTCGGATAGAGCTAAAAAATATTTCCGGCCTGTCTGAGTGCGCTTAGCACCGTTTCCTGCAGAGTGTAGCTGTTCCCTTTAAAGATCCACCGCGGGCTCCCGCGTCAGAGCGGTGTATTTCGGGAACTGTTAAAAGCTACAGCACGCGTTTGAATCGGAGGACAAATTAAATAGGCGGCGCCAGCTGCGGATTCATGCAAATGAGCCCAGATTTCGATATTGCATGGGGCCGCAGCGCCGTTTGGATTGGTCCCACTCAGCCCTGGGGCTGCGCCAGTTTGCGTAGAGTAATCGCGCCACCACCTATCGCCTTTGTCCGCTGATAGCTTCCATCTGCCGCTACTCACAATGAGTTTTCACGTGCGGCGGTTCCGCGAGAGGCATTTAGCGGTTTTCCTTGGCACCTTTGCAAAGTTTCGTGATTAATTAACGGTCTTCATCGAGTAAAGTATTTGCCTTTGTAACCGGTTTCGACTTTTTATACCCATTATCAGTGCTAATCAGTAATATATTCACATCACTTACAACTTTCGGGCTATTAGGCCGTGCTCGATGTATTAAACTTTCTTCTAAAGTTTCCTCTCCGACTGTGGCAGACATCTTCAGAGGTAAAATGGCTAGAACTGGTAGCGCCGATTATATAGGCAGTGTAGAGGGCACCACAGTCTGTCACGTGACGTAGGCTACGAGATTATCGCTGGTATTGCCAACATTCTCGATTGAAAGTAATCGATCGTCGTTCTTACGTTGCAATTTTGACATCCAAATTTTGTCTTATTTAACATCTCCCTCTTTTCTGTTAAAATTATTGTGGTGTTTATAGATCTCAATAGCCTCTCTATACATATGCGCATGATAATACGATGTTTTCGAAATGACACTCCTCTCAGCGAATTATTTCGTGATCACCCTCTTGGTAAAGATGTTCCGCTACGACAGAGTTATCCATATCTCCTAGGCGGTAATTCCTCTTGTGTTCAATGAGACGGGTATTAAAACTCCTTTTTGTGGGGCCAATATAAACCAGTCCACAACTACAAGCCAAAAGGATGTCGTATATCTTTTGCCGATCTTAAACACTCTTTCATCTTCCTGGTGCGTTTTCCTGAACACTTTCCCAATGCGATCTGTAATCGTGTTGATGAACAAAAGGAAAACTTCCCCTTTGAACGGCTGTCGTTCATCATCGGTCTTGATTCTCTCCCTAGAGCGATGTGCCTCATCTACCTCCTTGTCAGAATAACCATTCTTCTTGAATGTCGACCGTAGATGTTGAAGCTCACCTTTTAAGTAAGTCGGTTCACAAAATTTTGCGCCTTCTGTACCAACGTTTTTATCACCCCTTTTTTCTGTCTGGGGTGCTGGTCAGAATCTTTATGTAGGTAACGGTCAGTATGTGTGGCTTTATGTATATTATTTAACAGAACAGAGGAAGGTGCTCAATTAGAAAAAATTTCGATGACAACATTGCAGCGTAAGATTGATGATAGATTACTTGCAATCGAGAATGTTGGCAGTAGCAGCAATAATCTCGTAGTCGATGTCACGTGATAGACTGTGGTGCCAAATACAATGCAGTTAGCCATTTTATCTCAGAAGAAGCCTGCCGCAGACGGAAAGGAAACGTTATGAGAAAGTTTAATATATCGACCACGGCCTAATAGCGAGGAAGTTTTAAGTGATGCCAGGACCAGCTGTGAACGCTTTGAAACATATCTTGTAAAAGGTGTTTTATTTCCTTTTTCTTCTTTTTTCATCATGGTCTAGGTAACAGGACTCTCTTTTTTGTCTTCCTATGCACCTTCTATCTAAAGGTCTGAAATTTAAAGCTTGGTCTGGTAGTATTAAATCTGGTATTCTTTATAAACGTTTTATACAGCTTTCTCGATTAGACTTGATCTTCCCATTTATAGCATACATCCCAATATCTGCTCTTATGTCTTCGTTTCTTAGACTGTCTAATCGTGTACAGCCCTTAACTCCACTTAGAAATTTCATTTCTGCCGCTTGGATGCTACTTTCTTGATTTTTAGTGATTGTCCAAGTTTCACTTCCAAATAACAATGTGGGCGTGGCCACTGTCTTATAAAACGTGATTTTAGTGTCTTATCATTTTATTTCTCAATGTTCTGCCGACTGTTCTGTGTATCATTTGATATTTCTGCAGTTTTTTGTCAAAGTCGAGTTCATTTTGGTAGCTTACAATATTTTCCAGGTGTCTGGAGGATGAGGAGACTAATGTTTAACAATCCGTCGACAACGAGGTCATTGGAGATGGAGTACAAGGTGGGATTAACGAAGGATGGGAAAGGGAAGCGGCCGCGCCCTTTCGAAGGAACAATCCCGGTATTGGCCTTAAGCGATTTAGGAAAATCACGGAAAACCTAGATCAGGATTGCGGGGCGCGGGTTTGAACCGTCGTACTCTCGAATGCGAGTCCAATTTACTAACCACCTCAGGTAACTAAAGCGACTAACTTATTCAGTGGTTTTGTTTCCTATTAAGAATTTATTCCTCAGCCGTTTTTTCGCTTTGAAAGCCATCACTTTTATTTCTGGAATGGATATTTTCATATTATATTCTTTAGAAAACTCTCTTGTGATAGTGTCGAGTCCACATCAATTTGTTGTTTCCATGTTTCCATCATATCAGCAGTGTATATATTATTAAAAAAGTGTTGGTGGTCAGCTACATCATGGTCGACCCACCGGGTTTATCGGTATGTCTTCTAATATAGCATAGTTAGTCTTCATTCTTATTTTTGTGCCTCTGTATAAGCTTTCTATCACCTTTATTATTTGCTGAGGATATCTATCGCTGTGTATAATATGTTCCATAAGATTTTCCTAAGTACATGATCGAAAGCTTTCTCTAAGACTATAAATGCGATGTGTGTTTCCCTATTGAATTATCTTTGTTTTTCCGTAATTATTCTAAGTGTGAAAGCAGTAGAAGTACATGATCTTGCTTTTCTGTAACCATTTTTTTCTGATAACAGATTTTCGGCAATAATTTGTAGGCATTGATTTATTATCTTGGCGTTAATCTTATACGCTGTGTCCGCTAATGGTATGTGACGATAATTACTGCATTCGTTCCGTTTACCTTTTTTAAACATTGAAATGATATATGCAGCTGTCCATGGATTTGGGATTTGGCATCTTTGCCAGCACATATTGTATAAATGAAGAAGTCTGAGCTTTAGAAATAATACCTCGTATTTAAGTAATGCCGTCGGGTTATTCAAGGCCTTGTTTTTTTCTGGGATTTTTATGATACTGCCGTCATATGGTTTATCCATTGCAGGGAGGAGGGGGGTCCTCTTGTAATTTTTGGTTTTCATTACACCAACGCTGTTTATAATGTGCAGACGATTTATATTCTGGTATTATATTTAGATTTGTTGTCTCTTTTTCAGTTTTATTTAAACGCTTTATCATCTTGTAGGCTATCGAGTGTCTTCCATGGATATCGTGTTTAATTCTGTCACAGAATTCTTTTTCTTTTTGTTATTCTCACGAAGAAACCATCAATCTGTCACAAAATGCGCATATAACACGAAAGATTAGAGAACGAATATTAATCATAACTCACAGACAGTGGGTATAAGAAATACCGCATGAACCCAGTAGTCACGTTCAGTTTTTTTAAAAAACGAAAGATACGTATGTGGAGACTTCCTGTCATTGTTAACTTATTTCTGGCGCTGTCTTCAAACCTGTAGCAGGTACGTGTTGTGCAAGTAAGTTTGTAAAATATCTGATTTACCGAATAATAATTATCATGCTAGCAGTTAATGGTGTATGAATTTAGTGCAGAGACTCTTTATCACTACCATAATAATTTTATTTGATGCCTGTTATTTTTTAGATGAATGTCTCAGGAACTGTGCACACGTTGTTCGAAAGTAGAACGACCGATTACTGATCACGTCATGTCGTTTAAATATTGTGTTATTAACAAGTTGAACCTGCAGATCTATTTCTAAGAAGTCCTATCTAATACCCCTTACCACACTTTACGTGGAAGTCAGTATAGTACTTTAACGGTCAGCAGGCTTTCAAACTATGGTGATTTACAATAGTCACCAGGGCCTGATACATCAAAAGAGCATAATATGCTATGGCGTAAAATTGTAATGAAGGTAATTAAGTACAACGAACAACGTGCTATCCCATTTGTGGCGTGTCTTGCCCGAGGCAAACCTTTACTCAAACAGTGCATAATTTTAGCAAGATATGAATATTTATTTCAGTTTTTATCTGCGACGATGGAAAGAAACGTTACAGCTTCTTGGTAGATAATAGTAAATGAAGAGCAGCATGTTGTATTTGTTCTACAGTATTAATTAATTTAGTCAACCAGCTTATAGCTTATAAACTATCACGAGACTTTAACTGACTGTCTACGTCAAATAAGTTACAATGTTCGTAAACGTTAGAAAAGACTTTACTCATATACAGAGAGACATGAACACAAATATCATCTTTGGCAGTGCCATAGTAATGCATTAAGACGTTAACTGTTGAACAGTAAATAAATATAAAGGGAGGAAAATAGGGAAATATTAACACTTAATTTGTAAAAAAAAACAGTGTCTATATAATAAATTAAATTAAAGTAATACAATCCCAATAAAATAAAATAAGTACTTGACAAGAGTGCTAAAGACTAGTTTGAAGAAGTATTACATGTGGAAAGTGATACAGAAAACAGAGTGAAAAACAGACGTGCCAGTTGTAACCAAAGAATATATGGAGTACATAGGGAATCACAATAAAACAAATAAATACAGCAAAAATTGAGGAATATAAAGGAGAAGACAGTGCGAGATGCATTGCAATATTGTGAGGATTAAGTGAACTTTAGAAGGGGGCAAGTGCTGTGTTGTGTTTGGCCAGTTAATATTAAATCAGGACTGTGGGACTGACGTTTGTTGATTTCCAGGGCTTCCAACAGATTAAGCTTTTGGCCTTTGTCTGCTAAATGGCTGAGTAGCTCAGTAAATGTGGAGTCATAGTTCTGCAAGTTCCAGCTCCGTTCATGTTCAGCCAATCTATATGCTACGTCTCCGCCTGATTAACCAATATAAAAATTATCGCGATCGTGACAAGTAATTTTGTGTACCGCACTGATTGCTAGTAATTTGGTGTTATCTTTGTTACTGAAAATACACTAGGCTAGGTGTTCCTCGCGTAGCGGGAAAAATTATAGTTGCAAGATTTCAATACTTTTGCTATACTCTCTGATATCTGTCTGAGGTATGGGATTATACACCACTTCCTGCAGATGTTGGGAGGAGCAGCAGAGGGAGTGTAAAGGATGGATATAATTTTCAATTTTTGCTTCCTATGTGGTCAGTCAGAACAGGGTTGTAGCCATTTGTTGAGACAATAAATTTTAATACGTCTAACTCGGGTTTCAACTGTTCTTTGGACATGGGCACAGATATGAGACGGTACATCGCTGAATAGGTGTTATTGCATTTTGTGAGCAAGGAAGTGTTACTATTCTGTAGCTGCAGGTTTTCTACAGATTTTGAAAACAAATGTGTTTAGTGTACTAATTCAATGTCTGCAACTAGGAAGTTAAGGGATTTGTTTCCAATCTCCAATCTGAACTGCATATTTTCATGTGGATTCTTTAAGTTATGATGGAATGTGTTGAGCTGTGTTGTAGTGCCTGTCCATATACACAGCACATCATCTACATATGTGAACCAGCATTTAATTTTTGCACTCCAAGCTTCTTTATTAAGAAAAATTGTGGATTGTCCAGGAATATTTCAGACAGTAAACTAATCCTGTAGAACGTAAGAGGGTTGTTAGAAAGTAAGACGCCGCATTTTTTCTCAGCCGAAAGCAATGCTATGAATGCGAAAAGTTACGTATGTATAATTTGAAGTCTACTGTGTGAGCGCGCCAAGCTTCCGTCACTTTCGACAGATAGCGTAGCTGCAGGACAGTTTCAAAAGGCGTCTGTAAGTGATGTACGTTATAAGCAACGTGCTGTCATTGAATTTTTCACTTTAGAGAAAGAAACTGTGCTATGGAGCATCTGCTGTCGACAGGAGTACAGTTAGTCGCTGGGCACGTAGGGTGAGGCCACCAGAAGGCGGTTCGGCGGAGCTCCACGATTTGCAGTGGTCGGGGAGACCATCCACGGTTGTCACACCTGACATGTTGCAGCGAGTAGATGTTGCCATTCGCGAGGACAGTCGCATTACGACTCGGCAGTCGGCGCTGTATCTGTCAATCAGCAAAGAAAGTATGGATGCAATTATCCGCACTCTTAGACATTCAAAAGTGTGTGCAAGATGGGTCCCGTGGTGTCTAACGGTGGATCACAAATCGCACAGAAAAAATATTTGTCTTGATTTGTTGCAACGTTTTGAAGGGAAGGCCTTCTTGTCCCAGATTATGACAGGTGATGAAACCTGGGTTCACCGTTTTGAGCTCGAAACAAGACGACAGTCGATGGAATGGCGCCATTCCTATTCCCCTCATAGAAAAAATTCAAAGCAAGTGTCTCTGCCGGTAAGGTGTGATTCTCATTGATGTGATACCAAGAGGCGGTATCATTAATTCAGAACCAAATGTCAACACATTAACAAAACTAAAGATGCGCTTCCGGCGACTTCGGCGCCACAGCAACCCGCGAGATGTTTTGCTGCAACACTACAACCGTCGGCTCCACACAGGTCTGAGGACTGGTGTACACATCGCAAAACAGGGTTGGACAGTGCTACCCCATCCTGCCTACAGCTCTGACTTAGCCCCCTCGGACTTCCACTTGTTTGGATCATTAAAGGATGCCATTCGTGGAAGACATTTTCAGGACAATGAGGAGGTGATTCACACAGTGAAGCACTGGCTCCGCCACCAGGACAGGGATTGGTACCGACAGGGCACACACGCCAGTGTTTCGCGCTATAGGAAGGTCATAGAACGGGATGGAGATTACGTGGAAAAATAGGATGGGTAGATAAAACACGATTCTTTCGTGTGTGTAATTCTCATTATGTTCAACAAAGAATTGTTGAAGAAAAAAATGTGGTGCATTACTTTCTGGGCAACCTTCGCACAAAATATTGTGCTTTTGTTTTGTAATATTATTTTTTAGGTAGTTCTTCGGGACCGGAAATACTTCTAGCTTGTTGCTTGATGTTTTGTATCGTTCAAAACATACGGCATACTGCCCAAAGATCAGTTTAGAATGAATTATATATATATATATATATATATATATATATATATATATATATACATTAACAAAATTAACAATGTAATCTGATGATGCTTGCAAAAGAAAGAAACTAATTATAAATCAAAATGTTGTTGATAGTCAGAACTGTTAAACAATTTTTGGAAATGTCTACTAAAGGGTTCATATCACCTGGGATAACGAAGTGCTTTCGTTATGACTTCCAGGGTAAGTGACTGAATGTACAGTGCTTACTTCTAGGGCCCTGTCTGCCTATTTCCTTTTGTAAATCCTAGACTTTAGTACGATTCTAAAAATGTTTGTCTTCCCATTTTAAATTTTATACTACAACCTGAGGACGATGGATTGACTTGTGTAGAAAGTCAGCAGGTAAACAGGGTTAAGTGTGTGCATGGTGTTGGAACTGACTGCACGAACAAGAAAAAATAATTGTATCAGGACGATACAGGAAGGGCTTTAAATTATGTCGCCTGTACGTTAACGCAGATTTATGCCGACACTCTCTATAAATTACTTCAAAAGAAGCGGAAGTTATTCAGCACGGGTCGCGAGAGAGAACAATATGTCCTCTTCAGGACTTTAGTCGTCCATGAAGGCTTTTCATCGTAAAACAGCACACTTGAGGAATATTAAGTTATGAGAATAATATGATATGTTGATCTAATTGGCACTGCAGTTACATGTGTTGGCAAGAGGTCTGTAATTTATTGCACATTCCCGTCAAGGCTAAAATAAGAACAGAACGGATAACAGGAAGAAACTATTTTACGCAGAGTTTACTAGTAACTGCATAAACTACCATTGGTCAGTGTAGTAATAAGTCTCCCGCTTAACACATCATTTTGCAGTTCGCCTGCAGCTCTGCCGCTCCTATGTCAACTGGAAACTTCGTCACTGGCGATACGTGTTATTCACAGACGAGTACAGATATTCTCTGACGCAAGGTGATGGCCGTCCGTGTTCGTGTGTGGAGACCCGTTGTGAGCGGTACTTCCCAAATGTTGTCCAGGAAACCGACAAATTTCCAAGGTTTCGTGATGTTGTGGAGAGGCCCCAGTGCTGACAGCCATGCGAATCTTGTCGTTGTCCATGGTCGCCTCACAGCCAAGCAGTGTATCGGACAGACCCTGTAGAACAATGCGGTGGCTGTTGTATACGTCGGTGGCCCTGAATTCCTTCTAATGCCATGGTCTATGTGGTGGATGTTAGCAAGCATATCTTGCGAAGCGTAGACACTGAAGTAACTGAATGGCGGGCGTGAGTCCGTACGTACACCTCATCGTGCCTGTGTGGGACATGGTAGACAGACGTGTTCTCTTCTTCCACCGCACACTCTCCAAGAACTCTCACAGGCTCTCGTTGAAGAATGGGAACGGATGCTACAGGGTGATTTCCGTAGACTTGCGTGTTTAGTAAACCCTCGTCAACAGTTTCGTAAAGGTCTCGTCGCTACTGCTGTAGTGACCGAGTTTGTGGGTTCGTGAAACGGCGTCTGGTTCCAGTACACTGCTAAGACAATTTGTCCCTGCCACTATTACGCAGCTATGCCCCAGGGTCAGGTGACAGGGTATGAGAACGAAGGTTCTATAACACTCCAACAAATTAGTACTAGAGTCACACAAATTAGTCAAAAAGGTTTACTTATCTTCGTGACTTGTTGAATAATGAAGTCTCAAACACTGCATGTAACATAACACAAAAAAGCCTCTCAATGGCTAAGTGTAAATAATCTTAGGTAAACTTCACAGTACACAGCAAATGCAATTTACAACCACTGCCTGTTCACTTCTAAGAGTTCACTAAACGACGTTCCCTAACCAAGTGGGCGAGAGCTGCTCTGTTTCTTCCGAATAGATTTGTACTCTGATTGTACTCGACCGGCAACTGGGCGACGTCAAGTCGATATCTTCATCTTCAGAGCCGCCCGTAGTGCTGGTGGAACTCGCATAAGTGGCGAATCTCCACGTCAAAGGCACCACATCGCATCTTTGCCCCTGTGGCGCTCCTGGCCTGGTTGTGTCTTGTTCGGGCGGCACAGTAATACGGATCATGCTACGTTGGTGGAAGGTGGTGATAAACGCTCGCGGAGGGCATATGCGTTATTTGAGGTTTCAAAGTCCAATGAAAAGCACCCGGGATGACGGGGTAAATGGTTGTTTCCGTTTTGATTTCAACACCTACCGAACAGTTCATTTCTTTTTATGTAAAGCCTAGTCTACACGACGACATTGGGTTGCGCCACTCGTTGTGTGGAATGAGTTGCACGCGAGTGGTTTCATGTATGACTGTAGACACGGCGACACCAGTATACACTTCAGTTTCGTCGTTTTGTGGGTCCCTGAGTCGTCTCTGAAATGAAAGTTTTGGCAGCTGCACGTCGCACGAGTTGTGAGGGAGTTAAAGCTTGTTGCGTGGAATCGCTGCATAAGAAAAAATACGAAACGTGTTTCGATTCATGACTGGATGAAGAAAAGACGTCAGCTCGGTTGCTCAGCATCTGTGATGAAATAATTTATAACTGAAGAACCAAGAAGTTGTTTTAAGTATACCCTAAAATGTCACCTGAACTGTTCACGATTCTTCTAACTAGAGTTAATTATGCGATAAGGAATAAAGGTACTGTAATTCATGAAGCACTGTCGCCAGAATTGAAATTACAAATCATATTGCGTGCATTACAATCGAGAAGACTCGGCATGCTATACGGCACGGGTTTAGTTGGTGATGACGCTATTTCATTAACATAATAATTATTGCTGTTAATGTTAATAATTATTGAACATTAGCTACAATAATTATTCGAAGCAGGCCTCATTAAGAAGAGAATGGTTTGCAAACTACTCCCTTGAAGATAGATCTGTACAGTGACAATATTTCAGAATTCTAACATAAGTGAACGGGGAGCACTGCAGCGATGTTTTAAATAGATGAATATTGAATAAAGAATGCAGCTTCTTGAATTTGTATAGCCTTCACTCCTGTCAACAACATTCCTTCACAAAGAATTGGCCAACTCGATGGGGTTTTAGTCTTGTAGATGAGAGCATTGCCACAGCTAGAATTACACTTGCTTGTATTTTTCTCAATTCAGTTGTATATGTGCTCCTAACTCAATAAATTTTGCCCTGCAGCTCAGATATAGTCAAACCATCTATGTTATGATAGCACATGACGGTCTCAACGGCAGCAATATGTTTCTTTTTTTGTGATCAGCATTACTGAAATCCCACAAACAGGTATGCAAAGCATAGATATCCAAGAAGCGAACATTATTCTCCGTTTCGCACATCACATTTCAGTTTGCCTACACTCTACGAACACAATTAACCTCAAAACTCAGGCAACTACTCTTGCGCAGTGGCCGGTAGCGGAATTGCCTGCAACCTAGTGTCGTCGTGTAAACTAGGCTTAAACGACAGAGCATGTAATGATATTTTGCTTTGTACTTAAATAGTGAAAGATAAAGGTATAATTTGGTAACATACCCAGTCCTCCATTAATGCTCATTGGATTACGACAGACGCCCAGAGTAATGTTGCCTTAGTTCTTTTGAGCAGCGTGTAATTTAATTTCTGCTGAAACGAGACCTTTGTACTAGTTGTTTCAGAAGGTTGGCTGAAAAAAAAAAAAAAAAAAAAAAAAAAAACATGCATTGCGATATGTTTGGTGTTATGGTGCAAACTATCAAAACGTAATCAGAGAAATATATTGAGCTTTTCAATCACGTTCCCACTGTATTACATATAGAAAACTTTACTTGAAATGCCGAAGACGAAATTTCTTATAAATGTCCAACATTCGAGAAGGAGAAAATATTACCTTTTGTCTGGAATACCTGGAAACACTCTTTTATGTCGGCCAGATTTTGCTGTATGTAAGAAACAAAAGTCGTCTTCTCAGTTTCGATATCAGATGTGTTTCACGGGTTACACAAAATTCTTCACAAGGTATATGATGAGTACATTCAAGCTACGTATTCAACGCCAACCACGTGTTGTTTGTTAATTGCGAAATGATCACTGTTTTTGCGCAGAGAGGCGACTCTGGAGTTAATGGACTGCGTTAATTTGAGCAGTCACGTTTCATCGGGCGGCGAATGAACCACGTAGAGCGGTAGAGCGGAACCGTTACGCTATATTTTTATCTTTTTGCACAACATGTAAACGAGTAATCTTGTTATTGCATTAAATACGAAAAATGATACTGAACGCCGCTGTTAGCGTTTAGCTCTTCACGTTTATCATATGGATAAAGCATCAGGCTTCGTGGCTCTAAATCTGGAGAACGGAGAGGCTAGCAGGCTCGAGATGTCTTCGTGTTGGTGAGGTGTATGTAAGAACGGTGGCGGCAGATTAATTGGGGCGACTGTTAACCAGGTAAAGAATGACAAGGTGGGCTACTAGGAAGAGCTTTTCAACAAATCGTCTGCCACGTATCATGATATAAATTGGGAGACAACGTGATGACGTATCCACAGTGTTTCAGACAATATCGAGAAACTTTGGGGTGCTGCAATGGGTGACTGGAGAAACACATAAAGCAAGTACATGGTGGCGCAGAAGTTGCGCAAAGGTTGCAGTGTCTCATTACTTTATTTTCTTTTTAAACTTTTTTTGTTAATTTAATTTTTTCTGTTTTAAGACTGTGAAGTCATTTGAGAGATAAACCATGTAGAGATTGAGTCCTAAACAGCCTACGAAACAAACAGAGAGCAGACCCTCGGCACTTCAGTGTGCGCAACCGTTTTGACTAGATTACAATTCTCCTGCTGAAAGCCAATTTTCGGCAACATTATTCAGTCTGCGACCGTCCAAGAATGTGTAGACGATGCTAGGTTCGAATTCCCCATAACACTCATCTTGGAGTACAGCATAAATAACAACCTTGAAATATCATCCCGAACATATGCCGCTCCAATGTGGGATGAACCGAAAGTCACTGCAAAGAATTTTAACGTTGGAGTTTAAAATTGTTGCCGTACAAAGTGAATCTGGTGCGGTGTGTGAATCCCGCAGATGCACAAACCCATTTCACATACGCAGTTCTCTTCTAAGATTTGGAGACGAAACAACAGGACGGTCTAAGAACTAAGAACGTGTACACTTCGACAAAGCACCAACAATCGAGCGGCGCAAAAAAAAAAAAAAGAAACGGGTCGAGATTCGTGAGTTACAGACTGCATTTCTTCGCAAAGTTATGAACAATATACCGTGAACAGCCGGTCTTCACGAGGCTGCGAGTGGCGGTCACTCGAAAGAAATAATTTTTAACAGTGTAGTGTTCTCGCGGTCCACAACCACGGGATACAGGAATAATTAAATGTGTTTCCAAATAAAAACGTTGTACGCTATTCAAACCCAAACGCGACTTCTGCACCATTTTGTGCAGTTAGCTCGCGTAACGATAATACTGTTCGTATCATACGTATGGGGACGAAGACCTACTGAAAAGCACTTCTGTCTCTGGGAACATTGATTATGCAACTACAGGGGAGTCAAATACAGAAGCATATACAGAACTGATCATAAGTACTTCTGGAATTTCAGGAGAAGACTAGGAAAACAACAAGGCATACAGAAAATTGGCCAAGTACGAGTAGAGTTCAGGCACTGGGGTTCCTTGCAAGCTTATATATTTGGTGGTCCATTGATCGTGACCGGGCCAAATATCTCACGAAATAAGCGTCAAACGAAAAAACTACAAAGAACGAAACTTGTCTAACTTGAAGGGGAAAACCAGATGGCGCTATGGTTGGCCTGCTAGATGGCGCTGCCATAGGTCAAACGGATATCAAGTGCGTTTCTTTAAATAGGAACCCCCATTTTTTATTACATATTCGTGTAGTACTTAAAGAAATATGAATGTTTTAGTTGGACCACTGTTTTCGCTTTGTGATAAATGGCGCTGTAATAGTCACAAACATATGCCTCACAATTTTAGACGAACGCTTGGTAACAGGTAGGTTTTTTAAATTAAAATACAGAACGTAGGTACGTTTGAACATTTTATTTCGGTTGTTCCAATGTGATACATGTACCTTTGTGAACTCATCATTTCTGAGAACGCATGCTGTTACAGCGTGATTATCTGTAAATACAACATTAATGCGAGAAATGCTGAAAGTGATGTCCGTCAACCTCAATGCATTTGGCAATACGTGCAACGACATTCCTCTCAACAGCGAGTAGTTCGCCTTCCGTAATGTTCGCACATGCATTGACAATGCGCTGACGCATGTTTTCAGGCGTTGTCGGTGGATCACGAAGGCAAATATCTTTCAACTTTCCCCACAGAAAGAAATCCGGGGACGGCAGATCCGATGAATGTCCGGGCCATGGTATGGTGCTTCGACGACCAATCCACCTGTCATGAAATATGCTATTCAATACCACTTCAACCGCACGCGAGCTATGTGCCGGACATCCATCGTGTTGGAAATACATCGCCATTGTGTGATGCAGTGAAACATCTTGTAGTAACATCGGTAGAACATTACGTAGGAAATCAGCATACATTGCACCATTTAGATTGCCATCGATAAAATGGGGGCCAATGATCCTTCCTCCTATAATGCCGCACCATACATTAACCCGCCAAGGTCGCTGATGTTCCACTTGTCGCAGCCATCGTGGATTTTCCGTTGCCCCATAGTGCATATTAGGCCAGTTTACGTTACCGCTGTTGGTGAATGACGCTTCGTCGCTAAATAGAACGCGTGCAAAAAACCTGTCATCGTCCCGTAATTTCTCTTGTGCCCTGTGGCAGAACTGTATACGACGTTCAAAGTCGTCGCCATGCAATTCCTGGCGCATAGAAATACGGTACGGGTGCAATCCATGTTGATGTAGCATTCTCAACACCGACGTTTTTGAGATTCCCTATTCTCGCGCAATTTGTCTGCTACTGATGAGCGGATTAGCCGCGACAGCAGCTAAAACACCTACATTGGCATCATCATTTGTTGGAGGTCGTTGTTGACGTTTCACATGTGGCTAAACACTTCCTGTTTCCTTAAATAACGTAACTATCCGGCGAATGGTCCGGACACTTGGATGATGTCGTCCAGGATACTGAGCAGCATACATAGCACACACCCGTTTGGCATTTTGATCACAATAGCCATACATCAACACAATATCGACCGTTTCTGCAATTGGTAAACGGTCCATTTTAACACGGGTAATGTATACAGTAAATACAGTAGAAGAAGATTGGGTAACTTGAGGGATGAAATAGTGAAGGCAGCAGAGGATCAAATAGGTAAAAAGACGAGGGCTAGTAGAAACCCTTGGGTAACTGGAGAAATATTGAATTTAATTGATGAAAGGAGAAAATATAAAAATGCAGTAAATGAAGCAGGCAAAAAGGAATACAAAAGTCTCAAAAATGGTATCGAAAGGAAGTGCAAAATGGCTAAGCAGGGATGGCTAGAGGACAAATGTAAGGATGTAGAGGCTTATCTTACTAGGGGTAAGATAGATACTGCCTACAGGAAAATTAAAGAGACCTTTGGAGAAAGGAGAACCACTTACATGAATATCAAGAGCTTTGATGGAAACCCAGTTCTAAGCAAAGAAGGTAAAGCAGAAAGGTGGAAGGAGTATATACAGGGTCTATACAAGGACGATGTACTTGAGGACAATATTATGGAAATGGAAGAGGATGTAGATGAAGATGAAATCGGAGATACGATACTGCGTGAAGAGTTTGACAGAGCACTGAAAGACCTGAGTCGAAACAAGGCCCCGGGAGTAGACAACATTCCATTAGAACTACTGACAGCCTTGGGAGAGCCAGTCCTGACAAAACTCTACCACTTGCTGAGCAAGATGTATGAGAGAGGCGAAATACCCTCAGACTTCAAGAAGAATATAATAATTCCAATCCCAAAGAAAACAGGTGTTGACAGATATGAAAATTACCGAACTATAATAAGTCACAGCTGCAAAATACTAACTCGAATTCCTTACAGACGAATGGAAAAACTGATAGAAGCCGACCTTGGGGAGATCAGTTTGGATTCCGTAGAAATGTTGGAACACGTGAGGCAGTACTGACCCTACGACTTATCTTAGAAGAAAGATTAAGGAAAGGCAAACCTACGTTTCTAGCATTTGTAGACTTAGAGAAAGCTTTTGACAATGTTGACTGGAATACTCTCTTTCAAATTCTGAAGGTGGCAGGGGTAAAATACAGGGAGCGAAAGGCTATTTACAATTTGTACAGAAAGCAGATGGTAGTTACAAGAGTCGAGGGACATGAAAGGGAAGCAGTGGTCGGGAAGGGAGTGAGACAGGGTTGTAGCCTATCCCCGATGTTATTCAATCTGTATATTGAGCAAGCAGTAAAGGAAACAAAAGAAAAGTTCGGAGTAGGTATTAAAATCCATGGAGAAGAAATAAAAACTTTGTGGTTCGCCGATGACACTGTAATTCTGTCAGAGACAGCAAAGGACTTGGAAGAGCAGTTGAACGGAATGGACAGTGTCTTGAAAGGAGGGTATAAGATGAACATCGACAAAAGCAAAACGAGGATAATGGACTGTAGTCGAATTAAGTTTGGTGATGCTGAGGGAATTAGATTAGGAAATGAGACACTTAAAGTAGTAAAGGAGTTTTGCTATTTGGGGAGCAAATAACTGATGATGGTCGAAGTCGAGGGGATATCAAATGTAGACTGGCAATGGCAAGGAAAGCGTTTCTGAAGAAGAAAAATTTGTTAACATCGAGTATAGATTTAAGTGTCAGGAAGTCGTTTCTGAAAGTATTTGTTTGGAGTGTAGCCATGTATGGACGTGAAACGTGGACGATAAATAGTTTAGACAAGAAGAGAATAGAAGCTTTCGAAATGTGGTGCTACAGAAGAATGCTGAAGAAAAAAATGGTTCAAATGGCTCTGAGCACTATGGGACTTAACTACTGTGGTCATCAGTCCCCTAGAACTTAGAACTACTTAAACCTAACTAACCTAAGGACATCACACACATCCATGCCCGAGGCAGGATTCGAACCTGCGACCGTAGCAGTCGCGCGGTTCCGGACTGAGCGCCTAGAACCGCTAGACCACCGCGGCCGGCAATGCTGAAGATTAGATGGATAGATCACATAACTAATGACGAGGTATTGAACAGAATTGTGGAGAAGAGGAGCTTGTGGCACAACTTGACTAGAAGAAGGGATCGGTTGGTAGGACATGTTCTGAGACATCGAGGGATCACCAATTTAGTATTGGAGGGCAGCGTGGAGGGTAAAAATCGTAGAGGGAGACCAAGAGATGAATACACTAAGTAGATTCAGAAGGATGTAGGCTGCTGTATGTTCTGGGAGATGAAGAAGCTTGCACAGGATAGAGTAGCATGGAGAGCTGCATCAAACCAGTCCCAGGACTGAAGACCACAACAACAACAACAATGTATCTCGAAGCAAATACCGTCCGCACTGCCGGAATGTTGCGTGGTACCACGTACTTATACGTTTGTGACTATTACAGCGCCATCTATCACAAAGCAAAAACATTCGTCCAACTAAAACATTCATATTTCTTTACGTACTACACGAATATGTAATAAAAATGAGGGTTCGTATTTTAAAAAAACGCAGTTGACATCCGTTTGACCTATGGCAGCGCCATTTAGCCGGCCAACCATAGGGTCATCTGGTTTCCCCCTTCAAGCTAGACGAGTTTCGTTCTTTGTAGTTTTGTCGTTTGATGCTTATTTCGTGAGATATTTGGCCCGGTCACTATCAATGGACCCCCTGCAAATATACGATCGATCCTGGGAATCGAGAATCTCTGTGATTTCTACCGTTTTCGATACAGATACTGGCAAGATATCGGTTCCGGAGATTCCAAAACCGTATCAAAACCTCCGCAACAGGTCCTCAGACTACAAGGACATGCAAAAAGAAGGTACTTCAGTAGTATACGTAGATGTAGAAGATTTGACAAAATATTGTTATTTGCTTTCGAAAACACGACTAGAACTTGCATTTTAAGTTTACATGCAGTAACGTTCGTCTATTATGCTTTTGATGGAAGATGATGACAGTGTATCTTCTAATGGAAAAGAGATATTTTTTATTTGATATACTTACAATTTAACCACTTTCAGATTTTTTCACTTGTGCTGTGAAACCTTGTTTCTTGCCAAATTTCATTATTCTACGACAACGGTAAGTACCGTGTAGATTTTGAAGAGTGAGATTTCGAGTATCAAAATATACGATATAAATGGCCGAATTCTTTTATTGCATCGACTTAGAAGTTTAAATTTTTTGCACCGCCAAGGGACTATGTACTTCAGTAAGGGACGTAAATTTGATTATGATACTCCGACCGGTTCGCGAGAAACATGGGTCTTAACAGAAGGACAAACAGACAGACAGAAAAAGAAGACAAAAAATACTGTTTTCATGTTACATTATTACAACTTAACAATTTCCGGATTTTTCCATTACCTTCATGCCAAAATTCATGATTCCCGATCAACAACTAGTACGCTATAGGTTTTGATGATTGCATTAGCGAGTACCAAAATATGTGAAATAAATGGCTGTGTCTTTTGATTGCATTGACTTAGAAGCTTAAAATTTTCATATCGCCAAGGGATACAAGAGCCCCCCCACATCCAGAAGTGAGTCCCTTTAGCCGGTGAGCCCGTAGACGGTGATACAAGGGCCCTGCAGTGTAACTGGCCTCACTTTCTCACCCGAGTTTTGCTATAATGAAGCCAGTCTGTCCTTGAAGTGAGCTAGTGAGCCGCTACATAGCAATTCTTCCTACCTGCTTATGTGGAGATGCTCTCGTAGTTTCATGTCCCCTTGCAGAGTCGTAGCAGCGCTGCGCCGCCAGATTCTGTCTATAGTTTACGTGTTGAAGTTTTCCGTGCAAAATAATTTTTACACGGGATGCCATTATGGTGCGTTTTTTTAAGAATCACCGTAAAATGATGAATTCTTCTCGGGTTATCAGCCACGCGGCTCATAACCCGAGAAGGATGCATCAGTGGAATACGCCGAGAAAGACTGCAATCGCATATACCGTAGAATGAACTTGTTCACACTGATTATAAGCTAACTATTAATGGTGCGAGAGCATGGTCTAACGCATGACTAGATCGAAAGGCATCCTATCGATGACTGCCCACTGTGGCGCACTATCTGTTAACTTTAGGGTACAATCGATATAGATCTTACAGATTTTTTTATGCCGAAGTCATTCTTTTATTTATTGATATCAACGTTTTCTGGCATTGTAAAATTATGGAAAGATAGTATTTATGACCTGTAGATTCCTCCTGATGTCTGAGATTGGCAAAATGCAACTTTTGTTTGCAAATATTTATTAATAGCAGTTATTTGATTGATTTCAGAATAAATGAACTTTCCCTACGTATCCATTTGCTGACGCCATGAGCAATTTGTGCATCAGCACCTCATCCCACTGGCTCTGAAAGCGCTACCTACCTCTCATTCCTTACTCCGTTCATACTGCAGTGCTGATACATTCACTTCACCTATGTAACTGAAACTAAAGTAATATGCACTCTTATCTGCTAATAAGGAGTACCTTACAGGGACGATAGACCAGGGGTCGCCAAGATTTCAGCTCCGGGTCGTGCCTGGGGAACGAGCGCTTAGTGCACTTCACGTTTCCCCCACTGCCACACCACACTGTCTTACTGTGAGGAGGTGGAAAGGGGGGGAAGGGGGGGGGGGGGAAAGCTGCGAACGCGTTGCATGTAAATAGGAATGCAGGTGCACTGCATACTACTTGATTCTGTATTTCACGTATATCAACAATGTAGGTCACAAACAAAACAAATTTTCAGTGTTATTTAATTGTTTTGGCGCGCTAAAGACATAATTTCATTTTTAAGTGCCACAGACCACAGGTGTACGGACAGACACAGAAAATTTCACGGAGTTTCGTACTCAAGTTGTCACGTAATCGTGAGTTATTTAGTTTCATAATCATAATCGAAAAATGTCTTTCACACAAATATATCGTTCGTAATAATGTAGCACTTTTACTGTCTCATTATGGGGACTTGGAAACTCCACCTGAGGAAAGCAGTGCAGACGTTCTGGACAGTTTTAAGGTAAAAAGATTTGTCACTAAACTGGAATTACCTTGCAGGAAATCAGCTGCACCTGCACATCACAGGAGCGCTTTCAACTGAAACTGCAAATGGTCTCCAAAAAGCTGGGGAACAGATGTAAGGTTGACAATGTCATTAGAATATTTATAAAACTATCCTTGTAATAGTTTCAAGGCCACAATGAATCCTTCAAACCTCGTGTTTTCTTTAACGCTCGTAAACTTAGGGAAATGTACTGTCTTTGTCAGAATGTATTAACTCTACAACGCTATTTTCTTTTCAAATGCATCCCCACAAATCAAAAAGAAGTAACATTTCAATGCCTTACTGTGGGCTGGGCGCATTATAGTCCACTTACAATGCGATTTCTGCAATCCATTCCAGATGTTCTAATTTTCTTTCTTGCATTCCCTTTTTCTTGATAAATTAAACAACAGCGAACTCTAAATAAAAAAAAGTTTCGGGCCTGCCGCTTGACCTAACTAGCATATTTTACAGTATTGTATGAAGTCTCCATACTCTTTGTTCAATTCCATTGAAAACTGTTGCAACTGTCAATGGAATATTGCGTGCAACTATTCATATCATCAATTTCTTCACGTGCTCCAGGCCTGCATATTTAGCACTAAGTGCTTTTGATGTGTGGAACAATGAATCGCGTCTGCCGATTGTTGTAATTTTTTGCTCTTTCATTGTGAACTACATCTTTAAATTCTTTCTGCATGGTAATGTAATTTCTTTTCATAGCAAACACAATAACAATAGCTTACGCGGATCGAGAATTCTCATTTCTCTCCTCTGTCATTTCCATTCATTTTAAAGATTTGTGATGATAGATAGCTGGAGTGTCTCTTTTTGCACAAATATACACTGGAATTAGGAACGTCGTTCATAACTCGAACAAATAGCGAAGATTAAATGACGCTGAGAGCACCATTCTGCCGAACAGAGAGTTGTTCTGAGCGAAGAATGCCGCACCGCAATACTAAATGAAATGTCGCTCTGTACTGTACACTTTCGAGAAGGGCGGAGCAAGGCCGAGAGTGATAGGCCGGGCCTTGTCCAGCATGTGGCCCCCACGCGCTGCACGCGTTAAGTTCGGCACTTTGACTGGCCCTGCGCCAGACCTTAGTATCTGACATACTGTATATCTGAATTTGATATGCCATGCGGTTCAAGAGAAAAAGTGGTCTTAACAGTTGGACAGACAGATAGACAGATTGATAAAAAATGAAAAAAAAATATTGTTTCAATATATATAATTACATATTAAAATACTAAATTTGGAAGGCTTTCAAAGCAGAAGAAATAAAAAATCGGGAACAACATGGACAGAAGAAAGGAAGAGACTTCATGGGGAGAAAATGAGGGAATACTGGAAAAATAGGAAACAACAACAAAGGAAGAAGAGGAACTGAAGTTGTTAACGTGATCCTAGTTGGTCAATACGATTGTAAAAAAAAAAAAAATAAATAAATTACATATTAATAGTTTTCGCATATTTTTACTTTAGTTGTACTGTGAAATCCTACTTCTTGCCAAATTTCATGATTCTAGGGCAACGGGAAGTGTCTTATAGTTTTTGATAAGTGAATTTTCAAAATACGTGACATAACTGCTGTTATTTATCGATTGCATTTACTTAGAAGCTTAAAGTTTTTACGCTGCCAAGAGACCATGTGACATAAATTTGAACTTGAGACGTCTACCACAGAAAAAAGATTGTTAAAGTCTGACAGACTACAAATCGATCCTGTACAGGTTCTGTTATTCCAGACTTTGGCACTGAACCCTAACATTGACACATTTCAGTGGATGGAGCATTTCTCCCAGTTTCGACTTGTAATACGCTTCGTGACGTAGTTGCAGAGCGCGCCGCTAAGGGGTAGGGATGTCAGAAAACGTAAACAAATTATCCACTCCATTGTGGAAGATCGAATTATTTCGCTTCTGCTTCGCGTCGTTATTTCGAATTATTTCGCAACTCAGTGAACAGATTTCCAAAGCGGGTTGCTGTCATTGCGCCTGTATGACTTCAGCGCGTTACACTCACATACTGATGTTTGATCACAAACGGTGTCCGTATTAAGCACATGTAGTGGGAGTTGAGGCCAACGGCCTTGCCGCAGTGGCAACACCGGTTCCCATCAGATCACCGAAGTTAAGCGCTGTCGGGCTGGGCTAGTACTTGGATGGGTGACCATCCGGTCTACCGAGTGATGTAGGCAAGCGGTGCGCACTCAGCCCTTGTGAGACAAACTGAGGAGCTACTTGATTAGGAAGTAGTGGCTCCGTTCTCGGAAACTGACATACGGCCGGGAGAGCGGTGCCCTGACCACATGCCCCTCCATGTCCGCATCCAACGACGCCTATCAGCTGAGGATGACGCGGCGGCCGGTCGAAACCTTGGGCCTTCATGGCCTGTTCGAGAGCAGTTTAGTTTAATGAGAGTTAAGAACTTCGAGAGATGCTGCATCCACTGATGTGTCTCTATCTGGGTGAATTATAGCATCCCTCAGTTGTCTACTGAAAGCCTATAAGTACTTATGAATAAGTCTGTTTTCTGCAGTCATGGCGACACTATGACACGCATATACGATGTTCATCTGTTGGTGACAATCAGAAGAAGTGGCACTTTCTGTAGGGCTGGGCCCTTGCTGTAACTCTGTATGTCTCTTTTCTAAGTAGAAGCTAGTTAAAAAGCAAGGTTGCACAGTGGCCGGGCAGCTTCTCCCACATATTTCTGTAGTCTCTGGTAAGCGATACTTGAGACTGTGTAAAGAGCGACACCATTGGACACTGGATGACTGGAAACGAGTGATTTGGGTGATGAATCACTCTGTACCCTGTGGGAATCCGATGTAAGGGTTAGGGTTTTGAGAGCGCTTGAGGAATATTACCTACCATCGTGTGTGCTGCCAACAGTGAATTGTGGAGGAGGTGGTGGTGTGCTATGGGGTGTGCTTTTCGCGGTTAGACTGTGATCCCTTACTGCGGTTACGAAAACGTTAAAAGCGGAATAATGTGAACGCCTTATACAAAGCTACGTATTGGGCGAAGTAGAGGAAGACTTCAGAGATAATAATTGTTCTTATGAGCGTGACGATGCACTGTGTCATACACCACCATCTGTAGGGAAAAGGTTTGTGGACAAAAACATTCCTCAAATAGACTGGTCTGCCCACAGTCTCTACCTGAACCCAACTGAACGCTCTTGCGATCAGCTAAAACGTTGACTTCGCTCCAGACTCAAGGGTCCAACATAACTACCATCTCTTGTTTCGGCTCTTGAGGAACAATGTGCTGCCATTTCTTCACAGACATTCAGACAACTTATTGCAAGTATCCATCTCAGAGTTCAAGCTGTCATAAAGCCGACGGATGTACAAACACCATATTGACATCTACTAATAGGGTGCTGATACTTTTCTTGAGATAGTGTGTGTAGCTTCCACAAAAGAATGAATATTTTGCTAGCTTTCTGATCAATTCTTTGACACACACACACACACACACACACACACACACACATATATATATATATATATATATATATATATATATATATATATATATAATATATATATATATATAAGGGAGAGTCAAATGAAAACATTAAATTTGTAATAACAAATCGAAATTTCGCGCCGTTATCGTGTAAGTTGGTAAGCGTGCTACAAAAAGCGTGCAGAATGACCTGTAGATGGCAGCATAGTGCAGATTCACACATACTGTCGCAGTATCAGTAGAAAGATGGCCGCCCCATTTGCGACTTGCACCAGGGAATAACAGCGTTCTGTTATTCGGTTTTTGCGTAGTGAAGGTGTGAACCTGTTGAAATTCATCGGCAGATGAAGGCTCAGTACGGTGATGCATGTTTGTCACAGCAGCAAGTCTACGAATGGAGTAGGAAGTTAGGAAATGGTTTGACTTCAATGGAAGATGCTCCTCGTCCAGATCAGGCACAACGAGTTGTGACTCCACAGAACATTGCAGCAGTTGAAGCCATAGTGAAGGAAAACCGCCGACTGACTCTGAATGACACTGCAGCATGTTTACAGATTAGTCATGGGTCAGCATACCGCATTGTGCATGATGTGCTCCAGTTTCACAAAGTGTCTGCAAGGTGGGTGTCACGGCAGCTGACTCCTGGAATGAGAGAACGACGTGTTGATGCTTGTGAAGAACTTCTTCGGCGCTTTGAACGAGAAGGCGATGGCTTCCTTGCAAGAATCGTTACTGGGGACAAAACCTGGGTTCACTTCCACCAACCGGAAACGAAGAGAGCGAGCAAGGAATGGCGCCATTCCTCATCACCAAGTGATTTCCATATGTTTGGACCACTCAGAGACGCAATGGGAGGAAAGAAGTTCCGTTCTGATGAAGAGGTACGCCACGCGGTGCATGAGTGGTTGCGCGGACTACCAAAAGAATTTTTTTTCTAAAGGAATTTATGCACTTTGTAAGCGCTGGAGGACTTGCATTGAGCGTGGGGGAGATTATGTTGAAAAGTGATACAGCTTTGTACCACTTTTGCACAATAAATAATACTTAAAAGTATTTAAAGTTTTCATTTGACTCACCCTCGTATATATATAAAATGGACGGCAAGAAATAGTGGTTACTGCATTCACATGTAGGACAACTACTGTATCTTCATTCAGTATTGTGCTGCTGTGATACTGCGCAGTTTCTGTAGTGAGAGCTTTGCTTTAGAACTGAGTGACTGATTTGTGCAAGGAGACAAAACAACAGTGGTCTTATTGCAACCACCGAATCTGAGTTTATTGTGGGGTTTCTCGCCATGTGATTCCAGCAAAACCATCCAGTACTCTTAAAGAGCAATAGGTGACCATTACAAGTCCTTAACTAGACAAAATTTCTTCAAGAAGCAATGAGTCTTTCTCTTTCTTTTTACCTCCAACACTTCCTTATTGGAAGATTAGGTGTGGTACAGTTTCATCACCCTCACAACGTAGTCCACTCTTTGGTGCTTATTTCGCGTGTAGATGTTTCCTCAAGTCCCCATGGCCAGTAATTAGACCTAACACGAGTCTAATCTGTCTCCTTGTTCAAGTTCAGAATTACAGAATTTCTCTTCAGACATGGATTTGGTGTTATTAGCTTGCCAAGTTTTTATTTTTGGATCACAGTACAAAATTATACTAACTGACTTCTGATACAGCCACGTAGTTTTCATTTCACCATGGCCTTGGCGATGATTAGGACTGGTTCCGGTCGAATAAATGGAATTTTCTCACCTGACCTGTTGAGCCTACTAGCTTGTTCATTGCCAGTAATTCCTGAGTGACCAGGACCCACGTCAGGATTACCCAGCTACTTTCCTCTGGCTCACAAGGACATCATGGCATTCTGCTACAATCTTTGATCACGTTGCAGAACCGAGAGAGCTGCTTCGCTGTCTGAATAAATGTAGATGCTGCGATCCTCGTAGCATCTTCGCTAAGTCTGCTCCACACATACTCTGATAGCGGGTATTTTCCCCTGGTATACCGTGACCAGCTTCCCTAGAGAGACTGCTCTTTACAGTTAAGACTGTACCCCATATATCCCGGACTGGTTAGCACACTGGACTCGCACTCGGGAGGACGATGGCGCAAATCCATGTACGGCCATTCAGTTTTAGGTTTCCCGTGATTTTCCTAGATCACTCCAGGCAAATGCAGGGCTAGTTCCTTTGAAAGGATACATCCGATTTCCTTCCCCGTCCTTGACACAATCCGGCGTCCATCTCTAATGACGTCGATGTCGACGGAACATTAAACCTAATCTTCGTTCCTTCCTTCCATATACCACCACCCCAGAGGCATGTCTTCTGAAAGGTGTCGTGGATCGTTCTTCCACTGATCCCATCTTTCAGTTGTAACATTAACAGGTGTATTCAAGGAGCTGGAAATTATTGTCTGGTAATCCGGCATTTCACCGACCATTCCTGTATTTGCCACACTCACTATATCGGTATGAGATACCTGATATCCTATACGTATTCACTTCTTTCAGTTTTTAACCTGTATGACTCTACTGCGGCCTCCATTCTAATCTAAAGGTGGAAAGGGGGTGGGGGGCATGTCCAACATGGTCTCCATCCCAGCAGAGAGCGTGCTGCTAATACCACCCCTTATCACTGAGAGGCCAACATCTGCCCCTTGTCAAGCTCTTAGCAGTCACCGTTACACTTTGTTCCATCCTACTGTATCCCCATAAATTATCACAGGTCTTATTTCTTTAGTGTATATCCAGTACGTACTCTTGCGGCTTCAGACCTAAGTTTTTTAACAGGTATTTCTAATGCTCATAAGAGTATCTTTGGCATTCTTTATGCGAGGGGTCGGTGATGGTTTCGCATACAGGATTACGCCAAGATATTTCAGCGCCTCCTCTACTGGTAGAATTTTGTCGAAATTGGGATTCCAGCACATGTCTTGGATATGCTTCCTTGAGATCTACAGTACAACAGTTTACTTGGGATGGACTATTAGATCCCATTAATTGTTCTAGATCTGCATAACGTCTGATGAACATTGTGCCATTGTTCTAGCGGCACTACAGTGTTTGCCAGATATTACTGTAATTACATCGCCAACGTATCCTTGGCAAAGATAATGTCTAGCATTTAACTCTTCAATGAGATCATTCACCACTAGGTTCCCCTGTACTGGGGACAAAGTCTCACCTTGTGGATACTTTCTGGTGGTGTTGATTACCATTTTCTGATTCATGGTGGCTCCTACCACTCGTCTACTTAGCATCGTCTTAACCCGCCTGCATTTGGTGGTCTTAATGCCATGATCTTCTGCAGCTCTAATCGAGGGTTCGAAGGTCGTATTGCAAAAATCCTCTCGATATCCAGGAGGATGCAGAGAACAATTTCCTGAAAGTGTAGAGTTTTTTTCCACTTTAACAACTAGACTGTGAAGCGGTGTTTCAAATGATCTTCCAGACTGATATGCTTGTTGGTTTTCATGTACAGGAACCTCAGTTAACCTCCTTTCTCTAAGGCGTTAGAATATTCGAGTTCGTAGTTCGATTCTGGGTTTAGGTGCATTTTTAATTTTTCAATTTGCGACTCTATGTTATGATAGCAGCTTTCCTAATCATTATGCAGAAATTACAGGAGGTCTTATACCAAGCACATGCAATTTTTTTAATGCTATCGCAGAAATATGAGTGCAATCATTTATATTTTTCCACTTTTGAAGACGTATTTTGCTGCTAAATGTTTACTCTTTTCTCTTTCACACACTACAGCCCTTCATTCTTTCTGATCCATTGTCAACACTGCTTCCTCTTTTTCCAGCTACAGCCCTTCGCCACAAAGTAAAAAAAAAAAAAGAACCGATTCCACCCATCTGCTTCCAGGTGTACCCCTGATTCTTAAGTATTTTCCATGCAAATCACATAGGCGCATCACCTACGTCCATTACATTCGAATCTAGTTTGCGGTGTACCCTCCTACCATTGAGTCTATCTAGTATTTCCAACTATCGTGTTTCCCACTTTCATGTCCATTGTCTTTCTTTGGGACATAACATCAGCAGCAGGGCTTTCAAAAATGGTTCAAATGGCTCTGAGCACTATGGGATTCAACATCTTAGGTCATAAGTCCACTAGAACTTAGAACTACTTAAACCTAACTAACCTAAGGACATCACACACACCCATGCCCGAGGCAGGATTCGAACCTGCGACCGTAGCAGTCCCGCGGTTCCGGACTGCAGCGCCAGAAACGCACGGCCACCGCGGCCGGCCAGTAGGGCTTTCAACTCGATTCAAAGGTAATTACCAAACTTCTTTATTATTTTCATTATTTACTTCTTGTAATGCTTGTCTTTCAGTTCTGTCAGCTACTATTCTTGTTATTATTATCATTGGGTACATTGATGTATATCTGGGAAAACTGTCGTCTGTTACTGCTAAGGAAACGACGTAATTGGGGTCTTACCTGTTTCACAAGTTACACTGTTGGGTTAAATAGCAAAGAACAAAAACCGTCGTTTTACAAATCGCGAATCACACAAACAGACGGCTAGCTATTGACATCATGCCTGAGAACATCATATGTTGCAGACCTCTTTAGTGAATCATTATCCGTAATTCACTCCCATTTATATACAGGGTGTAGCAAGAATGTACGGCACAACTTACTGGACACATTCCTCAGACGTAGACAAAGAAACTATGTTATATGGACATGGGTCTGGGAAACGCTTTGTTTCCATGTTACAACTCATTTTCTCCAGCTCATTAATTAAGGGAAACAAATAAGAACGGGATGCACCACCATACCACATGCAACTCTTTCTCTCAGTAGATGTTCAATATGCCCTCCAAGGGCACTGATACATGCAGCAACGCCGCAGCATGTTGAATCTCTGCCGCCCTGATCTATCCATGGAGTATTGCGTATGGTTTCGCAGCCTTCCATAATACGGGCACAGAGACTCGGAACACCTTGTACTGGGATTTCCATGCCCGAGAGCTCTCCACTGCTCCCATATATATATATATATATATATATATATATATATATATATATATATATATATATATATATATATATATATATATATACTGAAGAGCCAAAGAAACTGGTGCACCTGCGTAATATCGTGTAGGGCCCCCGCGAGCACGCAGAGGTGCTGAAACACGACGTGGTATGGACTCGACTGATATCTTAGGTAGTGCTGCAGGGAACACCATGAATCCTGCAGGGCTGTCCATGAAACCGTAAGAGTAGGAGGGGATGGGGATCTATTTTGAACAGCACGTTGCAAGGCATCCCAGTTATGCCTAATAATGTTCATGTCTTCGGAGTTTAGTGGCCATCAGAAGTGTTTAAACTCAGAAGAGTGTTCCTGGAGCCACTCTGTGGAAATTCTGGACGTGTGGGATGTTGCATTGTACTGCTGCAGTTGCCCAAGTCCGCCAGAATGCACAATGGACATGAATGGATGCAGATCAGACAGGGTACTTATGTAAGTGTCACCTGTCAGAGTCGTATCTAGACGTATCAGGGTTCCCATATCACTCCCACTGCACACGCCCCACATCATTACAGAGCCACCACCAACTTCGACAGTCTCCTGCTGACACGCAGTGTCCATGGATTCATGAGGTTGTCTCCATATCCGTACAAGACCATCCGCTCGATACAATTTGAAACGATACTCGTCCGACCAGGCAACATGTTTCCAGTCATCAACAGTCCAATGTCGATGGTGACGGGCCCAGGAGAGGCTTAAAGCTTTGTGTCGTGCAGTCATCAAGGGTACACGAGTGGGCCTTCGGCTCCGGAAGCCCATATCGATGACGTTTCCTTGAATGGTTCGCACACTGACACTTTTTGATGGCCCAGCACTGAAATCTGCACTAAATTGCGGAAGGGTTGCACTTCTGGCACGTTGAACGATTCTCTTCAGTCGTCGTTGCTCCCGTCTTTGAAGAATCTTTTTGCGGCCGCAGCGATCTCGCAGATGCATCGTTGATTAAAAAATATATAGTTACGTTCTTCTGAATATTTGTTAGAATATACGTAAAAATTTGAAGTATATCGATTTGGAACTTTTAGAGATTTTTGCTACCGGCGTTTTCCAGTATGTGAATGTATTACAAAATGTACACGCTGTTTGCGTCAAAACGTTTATTAGAGTAATATGAAAAAATGTGAAGTAAATTGGTCAGGAAGTTTTAGAGATTTTTTGGTTCCAGCTTTGGACGCCCTGTGCTTATATACTAATGTAGATATAGATTTAGATATATATGTTTATAATTTATATATATTAAAGATATGTAACCTACCTCTGTCCGAATGTCTCTCCAGTCGTCATTGGTCTCGGTCTTGCAGGATCGTTTCCCGCCCGTAGTGATGTCGGAGATTTGATGATTTATCGGGTTCTTGATATTCACGGTACACTCGTGAAATGGTCGTACGGAAAATTTTCCACTTCATCGCTACCTCTGAGATGCTGTGTCGCATCGCTCGTACGTCGACTGTAACACCACGTCCAAACTCACGTTGGTAACCTGCCATTTTAACAGCATAACCGATCTAACAATGGCGCCAGACGCTTGTTGTGTTATGTACGCGTTACCTACCGCAGCGCCGTATTCTACCTGATTACATATCTGTATTTGAATACGCATGCCTATACCAATTTCTTTGGCGCTTCAGTTTACTTGTATGATGGTCAGTAACAGACTGAAGAGATTGTAAGAGTGGATTGTGTTGAGAAATTATTGTTGAAAGAAAAGAATCGATAAGTTGCGCTGTTTCCTAGTTAACTAGCTTTGATGTTACCCAGTCAGGTTGTTGGGCGTGCAAATTCATGCAACGCGGCAGAGGCGGATTCGCCAAACGTGTTCTTCGTTTGGTCTTCTAAAACCGAACAAGAGAGCGATACAGATGTTGGAGTTCGGACGATAGTAAGGAATGAACCCGAGCAAAGTACGCGAAAGAACTTGCCCCCCTTCTAACAGCCGTGTACCGCAAGTCTCTAGAGGAACGGAAGGTTCCAAATGATTGGAAAAGAGCACAGGTAGTCCCAGTCTTCGAGCAGATGCGCAAAACTATAGACCTATATCTCTGACGTCGATCTGTTGTAGAATTTTAGAACATGTTTTTTGCTCGCGTATCATGTCTTTTTTGGAAACCCAGAATCTACTCTGTAGGAGTCAACATGGATTCCGGAAACAGCGATCGTGTGAGACCCAACTCGCTTTATTTGTTCATGAGACCCAGAAAATATTAGATACAGGCTTCCAGGTAGATGCTATGTTCCTTGACTTCCGGAAGGCGTTCGATACAGTTGCGCGCTGTCGCCTGATAAACAAAGTAAGAGCCTACGGAATATCAGACCAGCTGTGTGGCTGGATTGAAGAGTTTTTAGCAAACAGAACACAGCATGTTGTTATCAATGGAGAGACGTCTACAGACGTGAAAGTAACCTCTGGCGTGCCACAGGGGAGAGTTATGGGACCATTGCTTTTCACAATATATATATAAATGACCTAGTAGATAGTGTCTGAAGTTCCATGCAGCTTTTCGCGGATGGTGCTGTAGTATACAGAGAAGTTGCAGCATTAGAAAATTGCAGTGAAATGCAGGAAGATCTGCAGCAGATAGGCACTTGGTGCAGGGAGTGGCAACTGACCCTTAACATAGACAAATGTAATGTATTGCGAATACATAGAAAGATGGATCCTTTATTGTATGATTATATGATAGCGGAACAAACACTGGTAGCAGTTACTTCTGTAAAATATCTGGGAGTATGCGTGCGGAACGATTTGAAGTGGAATGATCATATAAAATTAACTGTTGATAAGGCGGGTACCAGGTTGAGATTCATTGGGAGAGTCCTTAGAAAATGTAGTCCATCAGCAAAGGAGGTGGCTTACAAAACACTCGTTCGACCTATACTTGAGTATTGCTCATCAGTGTGGCATCCGTACCAGATCGGGTTGACGGAGGAAATAGAGAAGATCCAAAGAAGAGCGGCGCGTTTCGTCACAGGGTTATTTGGTAACCGTGATAACGTTACGGAGATGTTTAGCAAACTCAAGTGGCAGACTCTGCAAGAGAGGCGCTCTGCATCGCGGTGTAGCTTGCTCGCCAGGTTTCGAGAGGGTGGGTTTCTGGATGAGGTATCGAATATATTGCTTTCCCCTACTTATACCTCCCGAGGAGATCACGAATGTAAAATTAGAGAGATTCGAGCGCGCACGGAGGCTTTCCGACAGTCGTTCTTCCCGCGAACCATACGCGACTGGAACAGGAAAGGGAGGTAATGACAGTGGCACGTAAAGTGCCCTCCGCCACACACCGTTGGGTGGCTTGCGGAGTATAAATGTAGATGTAGATGAAAAGGCTGAGCATTTCTCTTGCGCTGTCATCTACCCTACGAAAACTGACTCTAATTGTATACGGCAGGCCACTTAAATTTGTGCATGCAACGGGCTGATTGGTTAGTGCTAAATAACTCGAAAACCACGCAACGTGCCGAATTTTTTTCTTGGCAGTTATTTGCCAGCACAACCTATTCTGCAACACATTTGCAAGCTTTTCAGTCTGTTTCCGACCACCCATTATAACTGACAGTTATCTGTAGTTTCTTATTCTACTTATTCACTTTTGGTTAACAACACTAAGAACTTCGCGAAAGTCGGTACTGTTCTTACTGAGAGTACGAAGTGTTCGGCGTCACAGTAACTATCTGAACGTGGGTGAAGATATTGTAGTTAATGGAGGAGATCTCGTTAAAACGGGTTAAACGGGTTCCTCCGTGTTGCGCAGCGTAAATGGATTCTTAGCAGGGGGACGCGGCTCAGTGGGGCAGCCTCGCGCCTTGTTCGCCCGTAATGGAAAACCGAGGGCTGGAGCGGCCGGGCGACACCGTTTGACGTTATTAATGTTGCCGTAAATTCCGTGTCGCAGGGAGACCGGCGCGGGGAGAAGTCGCCGCGCGGGCTTTTTAGGGCGTAATGGCGAAAAGAAATAACTTCTCTCCGAATATTACGTCTTTAATGCACTCAGGAATGAATTGTGCTTGGCGCTAAATAAGACGCAGTCGGGCGAAAATATTACGGAAAATATCGCGCAAATGCTTTCAGAATTACATTAAATTATTTTTAGATGAATTTATTAAATTTCTGAGAGAAGCAGGGGGTTGGAAAAGCGGATTATACATTTATTTTTTTTTCCTTTATTTCCCAAACTTTATTCTTAGGTCTGGAAAGGCCTTTGTTCCTTGATCCACTAAAAACACACGACTAACTTTTCTTTACAGACATGGATAATTTAAAGCCAATATAACTCTTTTCTTACTGTTTCTCTGCATGTTTGTTTTGCTCTACATCTTACGTCACAATCCCTTTAGGGTTGGTATGGCAGTTTAGAGGCTGCTAGGTCAAGCTGCTTAACTGGAAAGGTTTTCTTCTTTCATAAGCACTCCCACCTTTTCATCGCAATGTACCTGTTGTGCTTGATGCGTAAGAGCTGAGTGTAAATGGTTGTAATGGGCACTTGTAATCCGTAATAGTCCGTTTATATTCATGGTTTGACTGGGAGCAGATGAATCAAGCTGATGACACCATTATTAATATAATTGAACCTAGTGGAGTAACTTCAACACTTGAAAAAGTAAACAGTTGAACCGTGAATTTAATTTCAAAGAATATTCTTAAAAATTTATTTTATTTACTAGCGATTCATCAAGAACATTAACGCATTTAATCACACTATGTGAGCGTGGAAGTAGTTGCCAGGGAGTAACTGATGAAATCAAAATGAAATTGATTTTAAAAAAATGGGAATTTTATTCCTAAAAGCCTTTTTTTTAAGAAACAGATTTAAAATTATAAGCAGAAAGCTCCCTCTAAATATCAAGTTACAATTTATTCAGAGGCAGAAAGAAAAAAAAAATGTGAGTGTATGAGCTTTCAGGCTGAGAACCTTGCCACTCCCTTTTGACACGGCCGTAGTCACGACCTATCACAACAACCGCTGAAAGACTACACAGGTGCAAAACTGCAACACACCAGATTACCTTGAAGTAAAAGTTTTAACGATTCACACAAGCACACAAACTATGCACCTCGTAGGAGGGATGGAAATGGTACAAAACACTAAAATTAAAAGATTAACTTGCCACCTAAGGTGCAACTTGATTTTAACTTCTAAGAAAAGTCTTACAGTGCAAGGGTGGCAACTTTATATACTAAAATGACTATTTAAATAAAAGCCCATGAAATGCAATCTAACATAAAATTATACAAGGTTGGCCAACCATGCTCTACAGTACACATATACCGCCTCTCAATATGATAGGCAAGATAAAAACGTATTTCAGGAATTAGGCCGTTACACTCCAAGCAATAAATGCGTTAACACACCAAATCCGACAAAGATGACAGAGGCAGCTCCGAGCGACAGACGGACACTAACTGCCTAACAAATGCGGACGAGAGACAAACGAGCAAGCTGGGGACGAGAGACTGACCAAGAAAATAAGTAAAATTTAACAAGAGTAAATCACACAACATATCACCAATCACTTAACTTCTAATAAACTGCGATTTGTTGAGACGACCTGGCGCAGCACCCCCAAATCGCTCTCACGAACCGTCCGCTGCCAGCCGCTTCAACGAAGGCGCTCCGATCTCCCGTCTTTCCTGGTCGGCACCAACCGACCGACTGCCCGCTGCTCCGTCGCGACTGCAGTGCTGGTGCGTCTCCCACTCACTTCCAGACACACGACGGCGCAAATACTGTCTCGGACCCAACCATGCAGAGGAAAGCGCCCACTGGCAAAACGACATCCTGCACCGGGAAAGGACCGAGCCAAGCTCCATAAGATGGTAACTGAAGGCGCCCAGAAGCGCTCGGAGAACCAGTTACACCACGGCGTCGCAGCTCGCACCGGCCAGAATTATGTCGTGGGTTAACTCCTGTTGCTCTCGTGTCGACCGCGAAGCCACTATCCCTCGCTATACTGCGCGGCCCACTGGGCTCACGTGGCGACCTCACATGCGCCGACGCTCAAGACGGACAAGGCATCTTGTGTCTCAGTGCGCGACCGACCAACCGATCGATCCAACCGGCGTTAAAGGTTGATCCGAATGACAGACATACTGGCACTCCAGACAACAGACAGATACTAACTGCCGCACACAGCCGGACGAGAGACAGAAGAGCAACTGATGACGAGTGACTGATCCAGACTCACTCCGACTGACCAACTGAGACTGATTTTGTTTTCTTTATTGTGATTTCATTCCCCTGCCCATATGGGCAGGGGAGGGCGGTCAGCGGTACAATCCGCCGCTCTTCAGCCGAGTGACATGACAACTTAAAATAAGAATAAAATGTTACATACATAAGGCGGTAGAAAATGGGAACTTAAAACAGAGTAATGGGAGAAAATGGAGGTAAAAAGAGACTGACATGGAGACGTTCATGGAGGACAGTTAAAAAAGTCACTAGAAAGTTAAAAAACACAGATGGCGATTCTTAAAACACAGAGAAGACACTGAATGGATATGCACAGGTTAAAAGTCGGCCACAGTATTAAAAACACTCCAGAACAACACACTTAAATCCCACCTGCAGCACACACGACGAAGAATAAAACTGCCAGGTGGGACCTGCTGAGGGAAAGGTCAGAAAAGATGTAAAAGGAGGGGAGAGCAAGGGGCAGCAGGGGAAGCGGCGGGATGAAGAGAGGAGGGGCGTCAGTGGATACACGAAGAGGCAGGAGACACGTGAAGCGAGAGATGAAGAGGGAAGACAGGGCAGGAGGGAGTGCAGAGACACTGAAAGGGAGCACAATAGAGGGAGGGGGAGTAGGAGGGGGAAGCCGCTCAGGAGAAGGGAGGGGGGGAGAGGGAGCCCTGAGGAGGAGGCAGGAAGATGGGGTTACAGTTGGTAGGAAGGGTAAATGTCAGGGCGAAGCTCATCATCCGGGAGGGGTAGATGGTGGAAGTTGCGTTGGGAAAGGAGATGGAGGGTGTGGTAATGGAGAGAGGGTGGGACATAACGGTAAAGGCGCGGCAACTGGTTGGGAGTGAGAGGAAGGGAGAACCTGGGGGTGAGGGGGATCAAGGCGGCAGGCAATATACAGGGTGAGTCACCTAACATTACCGCTGGATATATTTCGTAAACCACATCAAATACTGACGAATCGATTCCACAGACCGAACGTGAGGAGAGGGGCTAGTGTAATTAGTTAATACAAACCATAAAAAAATGCACGGAAGTATGTTTTTTAACAGAAACCTACGTTTTTTTAAATGGAACCCCGTTAATTTTGTTAGCACATCTGAACATATAAACAAATACGTAATCATTGCCGTTTGTTGCATTGTAAAATGTTAATTACATCCGGAGATATTGTAACCTAAAGTTGACGCTTGACTACCACTCCTCCGCTGTTCGATCGTGTGTATCGGAGAGCACCGAATTAATTAGGGATCCAAAGGGAACAGTGATGGACCTTAGGTACAGAAGAGACTGGAACAGCACATTACGTCCACATGCTAACACCTTTTTATTGGTCTTTTTCACTGACGTACATGTACATTACCATGAGGGGTGAGGTACACGTACACACGTGGTTTCCGTTTTCAAATGGTTCAAATGGCTCTGAGCACTATGGGACTTAACATCTGTGGCCATCAGTCCCCTAGAACTTAGAACTACTTAAACCAAACTAACCTAAGGACATCACACACATCCATGCCCGAGGCAGGATTCGAAACTGCGACCGTAGCAGTCGCGCGGTTCCGGACTGAGCGCCTAGAACCGCTAGACCACCGCGGCCGACTTTCCGTTTTAAATTACGGAGTGGAATAGAGTGTGTCCCGACATGTCAGGCCAATAGATGTTCAATGTGGTGGCCATCACTTGCTGCACACAATTGCAATCTCTGGCGTAATGAATGTCGTACAAGCCGCAGTACATCTGGTGTAATGTCGCCGCAGGCTTCCACAATACGTTGTTTCATATCCTCTGGGGTTGTAGGCACATCACGGTACACATTTTCCTTTAACGTACCCCCACAGAAAGAAGTCCAGAGGTGTAAGATCAGGAGAACGGGCTGGCCAATTTATGCGTCCTCCACGTCCTATGAAACGCCCGTCGAACATCCTGTCAAGGGTCAGCCTAGTGTTAATTGCGGAATGTGCTGGTGCACTATCATGCTGATACCACATACGTCGACGCGTTTCCAGTGGGACATTTTCTAGCAACGTTGGCAGATCATTCTGTAGAAAAGCGATGTATGTTGCAGCTGTTTAGGCCCCTGCAATGAAGTGAGGACCAATGAGGTGGTCGCCAATGATTCCGCACCATACATTTACAGTCCACGGTCGCTGTCGCTCTACCTGTCTGAGCCAGCGAGAATTGTCCACGGACCAGTAATGCATGTTCCGTAGATTCACTCCCCCGTGGTTTGTGAAACCCGCTTCATCGGTAAACAAGTAGAACTGCAACGCATTCTCTGTTAATGCCCGTTGACAGAATTGCACTCGATGATTAAAGTCATCACCATGTAATTGCTGATGTAGCGCCACATGAAACGGGTGAAAGCGGTGACGATGCAGTATGCGCATGACACTACTTTGACTCAGTCCACCGGCTCTCGCAATGTCCCGTGTACTCATGTGTGGGTTCATAGCAACAGCAGCTAACACCCCAACAGCACCCGCTTCTCCTGTGACGGACTTGTTACGGACCCGTTTGCGTGCTACGATCATACCTGTTGCATACAGTTGGCGGTAGATGGTTTGCAATGTGCGGCACGTTGGATGCTCTCTGTCCGGGTACCGTTCTGCATACACCCTGCAGGCTTCAGCTGCATTTCGTCGACACTCGCCATAGATGAGTATCATCTCCGCCTTTTCAGAGTTCGAATACACCATGGTCACAGTTCCTACAACACTAAACTATCACAGACATCTGGTAACACGGTGTACTACAGTTGGTCTGCGTGCGGAGACTAATGCAGAATAACAATAGCAGCAAGCGCTACATACGGACACTGCGATAGCCAGACAAAACCACAACAGTGCACTACAGCCACACTCGTAAACACGGTCGTCATCGTAAACATGTCCCTGCAGATGCTGCTCGCCGACCGTGGCCCGTGTTTGTTACAACGCACAACTAAACGTCGGAGGTTTCAAGCGTCAACTTTAGGTTACAATATCTCCGGATGTAATTAACATTTTACAATGCAACAAACGGCACTGATTACGTATTTGTTTATATGTTCAGATGTGCTAACAAAACTAACGTGGTTCCATTTAAAAAAACGTAGGTTTGTGTTAAAAAACATACTTCCGTGCATTTTTTTATGGTTTGTATTAAACAATTACACTAGCCCCTCTCCTCACGTTCGGTCTGTGGAATCGGTTCGTCAATATTTGATGTGGTTTACGAAATATATCCAGCGGTAACGTTAGGTGACACCCTGTATAGTGTGAGGATGTGTTCAAGGAAAAGGAGAAGGTGGGGGAAGGGGATGAGGTCGTAGAGGATGCGCATGGGGGATGGAAGGCGGACGTGGAAGGCGAGGCAGAGCGCACGGCGTTCGAGGATTTGGAGGGCTTTATAGAACCGGGGAGGGGAGGAAATCCAAGCTACGCTGGCATAACAGAGGATGTGGCGGATCAAGGATTTGTAGGTGTGAAGGATGGTGGAAGGATGCAGACCCCGCGTCTGGCCGGAGTTTCAGGAGGCGGAGGCGGGTGTGAGCTTTGTTTTGGATGGTAAGGAGATGGGGAGTCCAGGTGAGGTGGCGGTCGAGTGGAGGCCAAGGTATTTTAGGGTAGGAGTGAGGTAGATAGGACGGCCATAAATGGTGAGGTAGAAATCATGGATGGGGAAGGAGCGGGTGGTGCGGCCTATGATGATCGCCTGAACCGAGACTGACTCACTGGCGAGCTCATAGCGCCCGCTAAATGTACATGAACAGGCTACCTTTCCCCTTTCCTTCCAGAGGGAGACACCAAAGCTGTGATTGCCACAGCCAGAAACGGAGGGCGACTGCTTCACACTATGCGCTGCGGCGCGCTCTTCAAAACAGCAAATTTTACCACGGCTCAACAGTATTTTCTTGGTAACTGAAAATGGGATGTGACTGAGGTTGGGTAAAGCACAGCACAAGCAAACTACAGCAGGCCATGTGCCCTCCACATCATTAGGAATAATGAATGAGGGTAAGTCATAAATGAGACAGAATATTCTAAACGAGAAGAAAAATGCTGCTATCGGAGCTCAAAAACGCCAGTATCCTCATGTTTAATTAAAGAATTTTGGAAAGTGGGGTACCAGCTGCCTCATTCTACCTTCCTCAGTGTCTTTTAAAATTTTCCCAAAAATTTTGGCATTCGAACATATTCGCATTCTTTTTAATATGTAACTCATCTCCCACTCCTACAACCCACCCTAAACTGTAACTCGCTCACACCGCATAGTCCTTCGCTGTCAGTCGCACATACCCATCCACTCGCACTTGTCCATTCTCACTCACTTATCCAGCCTAACGCATTGTCATTGTGTCTTTGTGTCTCTCTATCACAGTCTCCTGTGTCACAGCCACAGTCTCCTTCGTTCTGTCCTGCTATTGTCTCCTCTCTCTGTCCTTGCCTCCCTCTTGCTCTCGCTTACTGCTACTATTTCATTCATTCCTTCACACTGCTGCTGTGTCTTCTCACTGTAACTGTCTCTCTGTTCCTCGTTGTCCTTGTCATAGACTCAGTCCTTCATTATCACTGTCTCTTACCTACATCCACATTCTCCTCTTCTTTCTTCCTCTCCCCACTGGCACTATCTCCACTCATTTCCTAGCACTGTTCTGTCACTGTCAACTATATTCCACTGGCACTGTGCCTCTCTCTTTCTCTCATACTGCCGTTGCTCCTTTGCTCATTCTGTACCACAACCACTGTCACTATCTCCCAGTATTTACTGCTTTTCTGCCTCTTTCCCTCCTACCGCTCTTTCCTTCTTCCTGAGCACAAAGATGCGCGAATATGTTCACATGTGAAAATTTTTTGGGAAATTTTTAAAGGCATGAGGACAGTAGAATGAGGCATTTAGTAACCCTCTTTTTAGTCAGAGCCCTTTAAAACAGGAGCATATTAGCCATTTTTATGCTCCGATAGGAGCACTTTTCCTCTGGTTACCTCATATAAAAACAACTTTACAGATCACAAAAATCTGGATAGTTATGAGAACTTGAAATAACGTAAAACTAATTTTATACCTCATACCGGATTTTAGGTGCAAGAAGATTTTGCATGTTCTTCGATACTACAACACGGGGCTCCCAGAACCCTTCTGAGGGTAACAGAGACACTTAACAGCATTGGTCTCCGTGCCGTGATACATCACGCAATTAACTACGTTTTCGTGTCAAACCGGATATTACGTGTGTATTTTAGGAATATAAGTAGGGTAACTTTGAACACTCACATCGCGGAAACGGATAAAGATATTAGGAAAAGTTTCAAGGTTGTTCGGGGTCGGGATCATAGGAAAATATCATAAAAAGTTGCTGTGCATAACCTTCTCGGAATACGCGGCTCGGTTTTCATACCAACAAGCGATGTTTTTCAGGTTTCCTCGGGAACCTCCTATGAATCGAACGGTGCCTCAATAAATCCTTTGAGGCACACCATAGACCACATGTATTGCAAGGAGAACCAACCGATTTGGTCGATTTCACGAAGCTGGAGGAAGTGTGTAATATTCAAACTTTGACCCTGTGCTGTGTGATATTTACAGTAAGACGATCCTTTGTGACGGAACGTCACATAAATTGATATTTAGAGAAAAATTAAAAGGGCTTTTTCTGTGTTAAAAATAGGGACGTGTGAAACATAAATTATTGAAAGACTGCATCCGTGTTCGCGACGAATATCAAATATTAAAAAGTGTAGTTTATTATCTGTAAAGATTGCAAGCAGCGATGCGTTTAACAAATAGCCTTTTGTTTATAGTATCTGTGATCTGTGTAATGTAGATGAAGAATATATAATAGCTCCGTCTTTAGGCCACAAGTGGCCCTTCCGGGACCGTCCGGCCGCCGTGTCATCTTCCGAGGAAGATGCGGATAAGGAGGGGCGTGTGGTCAGCACACCGCACTCCCGACCGTTAGGACGGTATTCTTGGACCGAAGCCGCTACTAATCGGTCGAGTAGCTCCTCAATTGGCATCACGAGGCTGAGTGCACCCCGAAAAATGGCAACAGCACATGGCGGCGGGATGGTGACCCATCCATTCCTTAACTTCATTGACTTTGTGACCATTAATCCTGATGTTAAGTTTCTCGCTGTTCTCATTTCTACTACTTCTCATTACCTTCATCTTTCTCCGATTTACTCTCAAACCATACTGTGTACTCATTAGACTGTTCATTCCGTTCAGCAGATCATTTATTCTTCTTCACTTTCACTCAGGATAGCAATGTCATCAGCGAATCGTATCATTGATAGCCTTTCACCTTGTATTTTAATTCCACTCCTGAACCTTTCTTTTATTTCCATCATTGTTTCCTCGATGTACAGATTGAAGAGTAGGGGCGAATGGCTACAGCCTTGTCTTACACCCTTCTTAATACGAGCACTTCGTTCTTGATCGTCCACTCTTGTTATTCCCTCTTGGTTGTTGTACATATGACCCGCCTCTCCCTATAGCTTACCCCTACTTTTTTCAGAATCTCGAACAGCTTGCACCATTTTATATTGTCGAACGCTTTTTCCAGGTCGACAAATCCTATGAAAGTGTCTTGATTTTTCTTTAGCCTTGCTTCCATTATTAGCCGTAACGTCAGAATTGCCTCTCTCGTCCCTTTACTTTTTCTAAAGCCAAACTGATCGTCACCTAGCGCATTCTCAATTTTCTTTTGCATTCTTCTGTATATTATTCTTGTAAGCAGCTTCGATGCATGAGCTGTTAAGCTGATTGTGCGATAATTCTCGCACTTGTCAGCTCTTGCCGTCTTCGGAATTGTGTGGATGATGCCTTTCCGAAAGTCAGACGGTATGTCGCCAGACTCATATATTCTACACACCCACGTGAATAGTCGTTTTGTTGCCACTTCCCCCAATGATTTTAGAAATTCTGATGGAATGTTATCTATCCCTTCTGCCTTATTTGACCGTAAGTCCTCCAAAGCTCTTTTAAATTCCGATTCTAATACTGGATCCCCTATCTCTTCTAAATCGACTCCTGTTTCTTCTTCTATCACATCAGACAAATCTTCACCCTCATAGAGGCTTTCAATGTATTCTTTCCACCTATCTGCTCTCTCCTCTGCATTTAACAGTGGAATTCCCGTTGCTCTCTTAAATGTTACCACCGTTGCTTTTAATGTCACCAGAGGTTGTTTTGACTTTCCTGAATGCTGAGTCTGTCCTTCCGACAATCATATCTTTTTCGATGTCTTCACATTTTTCCTGCAGCAATTTCGTCTTAGCTTCCCTGCACTTCCTATTTATTTCATTCCTCAGCGACTTGTATTTGTGTATTCCTGATTTTCCCGGAACATGTTTGTACTTCCTCCTTTCATCAATCAACTGAAGTATTTCTTCTGTTACCCATGGTTTCTTCGCAGCTACCTTCTTTGTACCTATGTTTTCCTTCCCAACTTCTGTGATGGCCCTTTTTAGAGATGTCCATTCCTCTTCAACTGTACTGCCTACTGCGCTATTCCTTATTGCTGTATCTATAGCGTTAGAGAACTTCAAACGTATCTCGTCATTCCTTAGTACTTCCGTATCCGACTTCTTTGCGTATTGATTCTTCCTGACTAATGTCTTGAACTTCAGCCTACTCTTCATCACTACTATATTGTGATCTGAGTCTATATCTGCTCCTTGGTACGCCTTACAATCCAGTATCTGATTTCGGAATCTCTGTCTGACCATGATGTAATCTAATTGAAATCTTCCCGTATCTTCCGGCCTTTTCCAAGTATACCTCCTCCTCTTGTGATTCTTGAACAGGGTATTCGCAATTACTAGCTGAAACTTGTTACAGAACTCAATTAGTCTTTCTCCTCTTTCATTCCTTGTCCCAAGCCCATATTCTCCTGTAACCTTTTCTTCTACTCCTTCCCCTACAACTGCATTCCAGTCGCCCATGACTATTAGATTTTCGTCCCCCTTTACATACTGCATTACCCTTTCAATATCCTCATACACTTTCTCTATCTGTTCATCTTCAGCTTGCGACGTCGGCATGTATACCTGAACTATCGTTGTCGGTGTTGGTCTGCTGTCGATTCTGATTAGAGCAACCCGGTCACTGAACTGTTCACAGTAACACACCCTCTGCCCTACCTTCCTATTCATAACGAATCCTACACCTGTTATACCATTTTCTGCTTCTGTTGATATTACCCGATACTCATCTGACCAGAAATCCTTGTCTTGCTTCCACTTCACTTCACTGACCCCTACTATATCTAGATTGAGCCTTTGCATTTCCCTTTTCAGATTTTCTAGTTTCCCTACGACGTTCAAGCTTCTGACATTCCACGCCCCGACTCGTAGAACGTTATCCTTTCGTTTATTGTTCAATCTTTTTCTCATGGTAACCTCCCCCTTGGCAGTCCCCTCCCGGAGATCCGAATGGGGGACTATTCCGGAATCTTTTGCCAATGGAGAGATCATCATGACACTTCTTCAATTACAGGCCACATGTCCTGTGGATACACGTTACGTGTCTTTAATGCAGTGGTTTCCATTGCCTTCTGCATCCTCATGTCGTTGATCATTGCTGATTCTTCCGCCTTTAGGGGCAATTTCCCACCCCTAGGACAAGAGAGTGCCCTGAACCTCTATCCGCTCCTCCGCGATCTTTGACAAGGCCGTTGGCAGAATGAGGCTGACTTCTTATGCCGGAAGTCTTCAGCCGCCAATGCTGATTATTTATCAAAATTTAGGCAGTGGCGGGGATCGAACCCGGGACCAAAGACGTTTTGACTATGAATCAAAGACGCTACCCCTAGACCACGGGTCTGCTAACTAATTATTACAATTTCCGTAAAAGCACGCGTATTTTCTTTCCAAAATAGCAGCACTCACGCGAACTATCTGTTAGAAGGCGGTGAGTCGCGCGCTGTGTATAAAATATTATTTCGTATGTACTTCGGAGCAGCCGATGTCCGTACGTATGTTATCGTGGTATTGGGTTATTTCAGAGTCTCATGCTAGCCCACAATATTTAACAGAGTAAATAATATTGCACTATTCAGTATTTATTTTTTCATTAATCACTGCATATATAGGATTTACCAAAGCTCCAATCCCGAGTACTAGGATACCTTCTTTTGGGTATACAAGTGGTCCCTAGCCCAAGGGCTATCCAAAACGCCGGACCCTACCTTTCTGTCACCAACAGAATCCATGTACGAACCCCAGAAACATCTCGCTTTTACGCGCGGGCTTTTGGAAAATATTAGGGTGCGCATCCTATCGCATGCGTATCAATTATTAGGCTGCATGTTGATAAGATCCTAAATAACCGACAGAGGCAAGAACATTTAGAACAAAATTACTAGCCTAGACAGTTACCATTGTAGACTACCAATGCAAACAAAAAGAGCGCTATACTAACTGCGATCACGGGATACTGTGAGACCGCTTAGGCGCGGAGACTTTTACTCATATATCAGCACGGGTAGTTAACAGGATGCAACGCGAGACATTAAGCCGGTTCATAGGAGCTTTTGACATTGTGTGAGCTGAGGCGTTGCAAGTAATAATTAAAATACGTCCACTCTATTTTCAGATACGAAAAAAACCCGGCGATGTATTTTCTGAAGAAGGAACTACATTATGAACAGCAGAAAAATGACATGAAAGAATTTCTACGTGAGAAACAACTGATCGATTTAAATTCCCTGCCAGAGTTTGTGTCACGGGTTGAGCGTTTGATCGAGAATTTGTTCTTTGCTTGCGGCCCGTATTAAACTGGGTGCGACTAAGGTAACAAAACCGCACATTTTTAGAGCAGAGCATTTTCTTTCTGGCATTCGACTTTAACAGAAACATGTACAGTGTTCTTTTGAAAAATATGTAGACTATGTTCGTCTGAATGTTTAATAGAGTACTGTTTAAAATGTCAAGTATATCTATCAGAAGCCGGGGGCTGTGGTCAAGCGGTTCTAGGCGCTTCAGTCCGGAACCACGCGGCATGGACGTGTGTCCTTCGGTTAGTTAGGTTTAAGTAGTTCTAAGTATATGGAACTGATGACCTCAGATGTTAAGTCCCATTGTGCTTAGAGCCATATCTATCAAAATTTTTTTGAGAGTTTGCTGACAACGTTTCAGCATTACATATTTTATATACACATTTATATGTTGTATTTCTCTAAAAAGTAAATATCTCCTATATTCGTACAAACATTTATTAGAGTAACCAGAAAAAATTTGAAGTATATCAGTCAAGTACTTTTTGGTGTTTTTGGTAACAATATTTCGCCTTTGTATATTTCACAAATATTTAGACACTATATGTACACTATGTGATCAAAAGTATTCGGATACCCCAAAACCATACGTTTTTCATATTAGGTGCAGTATGCTGCCACCTATTACCAGGTACTCCATATCAGCAACATCAGTAGTCATTAGACATCGTGAGAGAGCAGAATGGGGCGCTCCGTGGAACTCACGGACTTCGAACGTGGTCAGGTGATTGGGTGTCACTTGTGTCATACGTCTGTACGCGAGATTCCCACACTTCTAAACGTCCCTATGCCCACTGTTTCCGATGTGATAGTGAAGTGGAAACCTGAAGGGATACGTACAGAACTAAAGCGTACAGGCCGACGTCGTCTGTTGACTAACGGAGACCGCCGACAGTTGAAGAGGGTGGTAATGTGTAATAGGCAGACATCTATCCAGACCATCACACAGGAATTCTAAACTGCATCACGATTCACTGCAAGTACTATGACAGTTAGGCGGGAGGTGATGAAACTTAGATTTCATTGTCGAGTGGCAGCTCATAAGCAACACATCTCGCATGGTGTAAGAAGCGTAAACATTGGACGATTGAACAGTGGAAAGACATTTTGTGGAGTGATGATCACGATACACATTGTGGCGAATCGATGGCAGGGTGTGGGTATAGGGAATGCCCAGTGAACGTCATCTGCCAGCGTGTGTAGTGCTAACAGTAAAATTTGGAGGCGGTGGTGTTATGGTGTGGTCGTGTTTCTCATGGCCATCCCTTGTCGTTTTGCGTGGCACTATCACAGCACAGGCCTACATTGATGTTTTAAGCACTATCTTGCTTCCCACGATTGGAGAGCAATTCGGGGACAGCGATTGCACCTTTCAAGACGATCGAGCACCTGTTCATAATGCACAGCCTGTGGCGGAGTGGTTAAACGACAATAACATCCCTGTAATGGACTGACCTACACAGAGTCTTTACCTGAATTCTATAGAACACCTTTGGGATGTTTTGGAACGCCGACTTCGTGCTAGGCCTCACCGAACGACATCGATATCCCTCCTCAGTGTAGCATTCCGTAAGGAATGGACTGCCATTCCCCAAGAAATCTTACATCACCCGATTGAACGTATCCCTGCGAGAGTGGAAGCTGTCATCGAGGCTAAGGGTGAGCCAACACCATACTGAATTCCAGCAATACCGATGGAGAGCGCCACGAACTTGTAAGTCTTTTTCAGCCGGGTGTCCGGTTACTTTTGACCATTGTGCATGTTAAAAATATATATAGCCTGCTGTTCATCTGAATGTTCGTTAGAGTCATGACTAAATCTGTTAAGAATGTTTTGATATTTTTGGTAACAACGAGCCCTCTTATATATATATATATATATATATATATATATATATATATATATATATATATATATATATATATATATATATATACCAGCTCATCTGAATCATTAGTCAAGTATTCTGTTTTTTGGTAATTAATCTTCAAACCCCAAGTTTTATATGCTACTGCTAGTTGATTGCACATATAGTTAGCATCCTCCCCATCTTGTGCTATGACTAATTGATCATCAGCAAACAATAAATGATGTAGGTAAACTCCATCTCTTATTTCTAATCCCACACTATTACATTTACGAGACCATGTTCTAAGGCTAATATCTACATAGATTTTAAATAATGACATGACATGGGACAGCCCTGTAAAAGGCCTTTGCTTGTTCTAAATTTCTGTGAAAGTTTATTACCAACTTTCACTTGGCAAATGTTATCTTTACACATCTGTTGTATTATTTTAATCAAGGAAGGGTTTATGTTTGCCATATGTAGTGCTCTCCAAAGCAATTTTCTTGGAACAGTATCATACGCTTTTACTAGATCTATGAAAATTAATCCTATATTTTTTGATTTTTCCCTATGTTTCTCCAAAATCTGTCATAATGTGAAAATATGGTCTACACATGATCTCCCAGCCGTGAATCCACATTGTTCTTCTTGGGTTCTAAAATTTTTTTCCAGTTTGTTTTTAATTACTTTCGCAAAAATTCTCATTAATGTGTTTGTAACACAAATTCCTCGATAGTTTGAACAAAATTTGCGATCCCCTTTATTAAATATTGTATTAATGTAACCTAGCTTTATCTCATTAGGTATTGAATCTCCATGTATCATTTTGTTGAAGAGCTGTGTTATCAGTTTCACAATTTTGTCACCACCATATTTCAGACACTCCAGATTGATATTGCCTGGTCCCGGTGATTTACCATTCTTTCCTGTTCTCAATGCCTGAAGTACTTCACTTTCTAAAATTTGGATCCCATCATCTTCATGTCCTTTTTCTTCCACTGTTCCTTCTTCTAGATATTCTTCTCTGTCGTCATTTAATAATTTTTGGAAATACTCTTCCCATTCCTTTTGTGTTATCAGTTGGAGATTAGTTTTGCTTTTTGTATCCTGTCGAAGCCCTTTTAATACTGACCATGCTTCTTTTGCTCTCCAAATCCTAATTTGCTATTCACCTTGGCACATGTTCTTTCCCATGCTTCATTTTTTGCCATCCTTATTTTTTTCATCACTTCATTCTTCTTTTCCTTGTATATTGATCTTGTTTCTTCTGATTTATCATTCAACCACTGAAGGAACGCATTTCGTTTTGCTCTAACGAGGACCTCTAGTTTCTCTGACTACCACTCTGCTGCACGGTTGTGGTTGCTATCTTTTTTACCCAACACCTCTGTTGCTATGATTTTCACATTAGCTTTTATATAGTCATATATTTCCTCTGTACTTCCTTCAAATGATTCAACCAGTTTCCTTTCCATCCTGGCCACAAAGAGTGTTCTGATACTTTCGTCTTGTAGGCTGTCAATAGTAAAAGGTAAATTTTCATCTTTCTCGGTCTGGTTCGTTTTATTTATGTTACTTGTATCATTCCTTGCATTCTTCCATTGCCAGAAAGACTTCTTTTTTACTAGATAGTGGTCTGATCCACACTGGGCTCCTCTATAAGATCTGACGTCTACTGCCTTGAAACTACTTGTTTGCCTAATGATAATATAATCTATTATAGAACGAAGTTCTTTAGTGTTCTGTTGCGAAGTATATTTATGAATGTCCTTATGTTTGAAAAATGTGTTGGTAATTTTTGGATCAAATTGTTCACAAATTGCAATCAATCGTTCCCCATTGTCATTATATTCGTCCTCTCCATGTTTTCCTACTATTCTACAGGATTCTCTAATTCCTACCCTTCCATTCAGATCTCCCATGATAATCAGTTCCTTTATTCTTGGGATTTTTTCAATAGTCTCCCTGAGGGTGGCCCAGAATGAATCTTTCTCCTTATCTTTTGTGTCGTTCGTGGGTGCATATACGCCAATAATCACTCCAGATATGTACATAATTATCCAGTTCTTCTTCTCCTTGGCCTTTCTTCTTTGTTTCAGAGAGTACGACAACATCCATGTTGAACATGTCAAGTTCTGCAGGTAGTAAATTTATTTTAGTGGAAATACCTTGCACATTCCAGCATCCAAACATCATTTTCCGTTTCTCATCGCCAGTTCGTCGTCCAGAGTTCCAATTTTTCCGAGGCATATTATTAGGTTTTTTAGCATTTTTATGTTATATATATAGCGGTGTCCATCTGAATGTTTATTACAGTATGTGTGAAAGTATGAAGTAAATCCGCCAAGAACTTGTCGAGGTTTTGGATAAGAAAATTTCCGCTTTGTATATTACATATTTATTTATATAAACTACAAAATGAGTATACAAAAACACGTACGTCTTCGCGTGGGACGATGTGTCAAAATTTCAGATCAATATGGCGCTCCACTAGCCGTACAAAAACACGTGCATATGCCAATTTAACGTTGTGCCGAAATTTCAAGTCAATTGACTGACTAGTTTTCCAATTTTGTTAGCACGAACATATGCATGCTGAATTTTTGTATATAAAGATGATCAGACTCAATTTCTTTTTCCCCCTTTTTTAAATTAAGTTTTCGTTACGAACACTGTACTAGAATTGCACTGTAAACTCATCTTGCTTTTCATCAGTTTTTAAATATATCTCCACAAAAACACTTCCTTTCCCCCCCTTTTTACTCTATGGAATTATTTCTGTGTGTCAATAAATATAATGTTTTTCTGTGCAAACATTCTGTGTCTTTTTGTATCTTCTGTACAAATAATATCTGTGTTAGTAGTACATCGTGCTCTTTCTGTTTGTGACATTCAGCTGCTACCTGAAGTTGGCCCAAGAATCCGAAATCCGCTTCCTGATTAAATAAACACGATTTTTCAGAACTTTAGGAAGTGCTTTCATTTTTAATATTATAATTACTGTAAAGATGAGTGCTTCGGAAATGCAGTGTTATATTCTTCTTTTTCCTACATGCCAAGTATTTTCCTGAACAACTTCTGCCCATTGGGTAATAACTTATCATTCTTTTTGGTATTCTGTCGTCTTCTATTGTTGCGAAAGAGCTCTTCCAGTTCTTCTTGTATTCTTTAACCTACTCACTTACTCTTTTCACTCCCAGTACTTCTCTGATGTCAGCGTTCCCCCTCCTGTTGGATGGTGCGCACCCAGGTACTCTTCTTAGGAATCTCATCTCAGATGCTTCTATTCTTTGTGTATTTCTTTCTGTTACTGTCCTCGACCCATTTCCGTATGTCACGATTGGTACCGAAATCGTTTTGTAGAACTTGGGTTTCCTTTCTTACTTTAGTCCTATGATTCTATAGATTATTCCATTCTTCTGTACGGCCACTTCAGTCCTGAGTGAGGTAAAATTACCCAAGAAGCTGAACTAGTTTATTCTCTCTATTTTATGATCGTTTATTATTATTTTCCTGGGAACTGGCTCCTTGCTCCTGAAAGGCGAACTTCTGTTTTCTTTGAACATGCTAACAGAGTAAATAACTTAGGCGTCTGTTGTGGATAAAACAATAGCATCTCTTTGGAGTCTGCTCCCACTATCAGCAATCACGACTTTGTCATCAGCAAAGAGTAATGTCATACAATACCTCCTTTCGTTAAAGTCATGTGTAGAAACGTAATTTACTTATCGAATGCCTCAGAATGCCGTCGACAAAAATATTAAAAATATTCGGAGACAAACTGCATCCTTGTGTTACCCCAAAATTTCTCCTGGTCATGGATTTTCCATTTCCTGCAATGATGATTTCTGATCTTTGATACATGCTTTCTGCTAACTTCATTATATTCAGCGATGTTCCACTTTCGTGCATTATCTGCCACAGCGTTCTCCGTTAACTTTATCGAAAGTTTTCACATAGTCTATGTACAGTAAATGTTTCTCAGTCGGGAACACAGTTTTAATCTGCCAGGAAGTTTCATATCAGCGCACACTCCGCTGCAGATTGACTCATGCTGGAAACATCCCCCAGTCTGTGGCTAAGCCATGTCTCCGCAGTATTCTTTCTTTCAGGAGTGCTAGTTCTGCAAGGTTCGCAGGAGAGCTTCTGTAAAGTTTGGAAGGTAGGAGACGAGATACTGGCAGAAGCAAAGCTGTGAGTACCGGACGTGAGTCGTGCTTCGGTAGCTCAGATGGTATTCAACCGTCACAAGTCAGGCTTAATGCACATTGGACACGGATTAGAACTCGGTGCTGCTGAAAAAATCAGAAGCTTGGAAACGATCACCTGCCTCGGGATTGAATACACACGCAATATCCGCCGCACGGCTGCTTGAACTATAGAAAACTGCAGGCAAAAATGCGCGCTGGCATACGGCAACATAGCCTGCGAACTCTAAATGTCATTCAAAGAGTGTCTTTAGTTAATACCTACATAATTTCCAAAGTAAATTACGTTGCCCAAGTACTGCCATTACCAAAGACTATGGCACAACAAATGTTAGCAGCGCTTGGCCACTTTGTTACTAGGGGTCAGATATTTAAAGTAAAGTATGAAACCCTCACCCTCCCAGTTTGGAAGGGAGGCCTCAATTTGACAGATGTCTACCTCAAAGCAAAAGCCTTGTATGTTAGTCAAACATACAAACAGTGGCACAGATCACCTAACACACTGACGGCTCACATTTTGAATGAAATAGTGCCTCCCAATCTTGACCCACCTGTAGATGTAAAACACATTCTGAACTCGTTCTGTCACTTAAGGTATTTCATCCTAGAAATTAGCTACATACAAAGAAGAATTCCAGAGGCAGACCGACAGAAAGTATAGGCAATTTACGCCACAATGACGGAAAGTAAACCACGCAATATAGTGGAGGAGAAATGTAAAGGTTATAACTGGAAAAAAGTCTGGGAGAACATTCACGACCCGCATATTTCATCTACAGTGCACTCAACTTGGTACATGGCAGTCAATAGGAAATTCCCGACCAATTCGAGGTTACACAAGATTCACCTGGCTGAAACACCAAATTGTATCAGATGTAACTTAGTCGACACAGACGAGCATAGATTTACTTGCGACGCTGTACAGGACATATGGTCCCTCTGCACACAGAAACTCGCAAGCATACTGCGAACATCACCAAGAACGATAACACCGACACGCCTACTCAACCCTGACGAAGCTCCCTATCCCAATACAAAATGACGTGCAGTCAATTGGCTAAAGGGCCAGACGGTATACTACATCCTATACGAGAAAGAGAAGAGTAAAGAAGAATATTGGATACATTTAAGGATGGAGCACCAGACACTGATACGAACGACGAAATATAGAGAAAACTATGCTTGTTTTTTATTACGAACGTTGACATAGAGTCGCTATATTGCAAGAATCTTTACGTTATCACTTCTTTTAATCTCTTTACTAGTTTTTTTCATATCATTTGCCATACTAATGGTGAGACATTTTTATTCTTTAATTTCCTTTATGTTAGAAAACCAAAAAGGTTCCCTGGTAGGATGTCATGGAGACTTTGGTGGCCGGGGCTTCGGAGTTCAGAGAAGCTGAAACAGAAATAACACTTGAGAGATGGACGAAAAAACGAATGTTCGACAACGGAATACATTAGCAATAGCTATTCACCGAGAAGACAAACTCTGAAGCCACCAGTCTGCTGAAATTCCACGCGTACACCTACGGAGAGTCAGCGGTACCAATCAAGAGGTATTTTCATTTCCGTCTAGTGAGGAGACATTTAGTTCATTATAATTACAGCTACTGAAGCTAGCCGATGAAGGCAATTTTGGCGAGTGCAAGTGACGGGCTATAAGGGGAGGATGGAGGCCCGAAAAAAACAAAAAAAAAAAAAAACAAAAAAGAAAAAGCTTGGTGTAACGTTTAGCACTATATATATTGCCTGCGAAAGGCAAAGGTCCCGAGTTCGAGTCTCGGTCGGGCACACAGTTTTAATCTGCCAGGAAGTTTCACATCAGCGCACACTCCGCTGCAGAGTGAAAATATCATTCTGGAAACATCCCCCAGGCTGTGGCTAAGCCATGTCTCCGCAGTATCCTTTCTTTCAGGAGTGCTAGTTCTGCAAGGTTCGCAGGAGAGCTTCTGTAAAGTTTGGAAGGTAGGAGACAAGATACTTGCAGAAGTACAGCTGTGAGTACCGGGAGTGAGTCGTGCTTCGGTAGCTCAGATGGTAGAGCACTTGCCCGCGAAAGGCAAAGGTCCCGAGTTCGAGTCTCGGTCGGGCACACAGTTTTAATCTGCCAGAAAGTTTCACGTTGAAGATGAATCTCGCATAGGGAGACCTTCAACTTCGAAAACTGACGAAAATATAGAACGTGTGCATGCTCTGGACAAACTGCTAATCAAGTTTTTTACAAAGAGGTCCTTGAAAGGCATAGGAGAAGTCTGAACATTGTAGACAAGCTGATCCTGCATCATGACAACTTCCAATGCCACACAGCCAATTCCATCACGGAATTTTTGATCCTAAAAGGCCTTCCTGTTGTTCCACCGCCTCATATTCACGTGATCCGAAAACGACACCATTTTGGGACTCTGGAGAACATTTCAGAGTATGTGAACGACGTGTTAAAGGTACTACCAGTCGAAGCCTTCCATTGTTGCTACCAATACTGGGCACAACGAGTATGCCAGTGTATAGTTTCTGTAGGCTTCTGCTTCAAAGAGGACAATAATGTTATTTGAAAAAAATAAAAAAATTGGCAGATAAAAAATCAGTCTCATTACTTTCCTCGCACAAGTCGTACATGAAATCGAGATACAAAAGAAATGACGAAGAGGAGGACCATAGAATACATGGCTGAAGGATGTGGAGAATTGTATTGCAACAAAAGGCGAGGACTGGACCAAAGGAAACACAGAAATATGGTGGGAAACAGAACTAGATGACGAGGCTCATGCTTCAAACAGACCCAGCCTGAGGCTGGAAATTGTTCAAAAAGATGATGACTGCGATGAGGTCACAGGTGGTGCAGCAGTGCAGACACCGTATTAACTGGCGCTTGGAGTGACATCTAATGACAAAAGATGGAAGCTACAGGCCGGTCAGCTGCTGAGGAGGCGGCATCTGCCAAGAAAGCAGTGAAGTAAACAGCCGCAGCAGTTCCAAACAGCACCGAAGCTGGACTAGAATCTCCAACTACGTATCTCTTTCTGTATGTGATGGCTAATGCCACGAACTGCTGTACGGGGTTTTGTAATGGTTGTGTGACTGTTGGGAGAGGTTTGTGTATATAATTTGTTCCCTCTATTTCAGAGCATGTCGTCCAGCTACAGGTACTTAAAATGGGAAGATCTCAGACATGGTCAACTGATGCAGCTCATATTTGGAAAGTCACTTGTGTAAACCTAAAATGGGAAACTCTAAGATATTTTGGCTCAAAACTCCCCTCCCCCTTTTTCTCAAAAGTGTCCCTAAAGTTCATGAAGTACAGTCGACCCACAATTGAGGTGATTGATAAATAACTGAAAATTGAGTATCTTTCATCAACACATATGGCGCCCACAAATGCATATTTTCCCAGAACTCTGGGAAAGATTCAAAAAATGGCTCTGAGCACTATGGGACTTAACGTCTTTGGTCATCAGTCCCCTAGAACTTAGAACTACTTAAACCTAACTAACCTAAGGACATCACGCAACACCCAGTCATCACGAGGCAGAGAAAATCCCTAACCCCGCCGGGAATCGAACCCGGGAACCCGGGCGTGGGAAGCGAGAACGCTACCGCACGACCACGAGCTGCGGACTCTCTGGGAAAGAAATTTTTTCGACTGCCACTTACGTACACATAAGGTAGGCGTTGTTAAACTTTAGTGCCGCCGGTGTAGCGACCAGGTCATCAGTGTTCGCTCTTATTTTAGTCATGGCGGTTGAGAATTTTAATGGGCATTTTGATGCAGGTTCCGGTGTTGTCCAGTAGGGCAAAGAAAAAAAGGCTAAAAAAATGTGTGTGAAATCTTATGGGACTTAACTGCAAAGGTCATCAGTCCCTCAGCTTACACACTACTTAACCTAAATTATCCTAAGGACAAACACACACACCCATGCCCGAGGAAGGACTCAAACCTCCGCCGGGACCAGCCGCGCAGTCCACGACTGCAGCGCCTTTAGACCGCGCGGCTAATCCCGCGCGGCGAAAAGAAGGCAGTAATGAAAAGTGGTAGAGGTGCTGTAGACCTAGAGAAAGTAATCGATTATGAGAAAGACTGACTATTATAGGAAGCAAAAGAAATAAAGGAAAAGAGAGAAAATGTTAAAGGAGCGCGGATTATTAAAAGTTTCCTTAAAGAAAGAGGACATAGATTTGCAACATAGTACGAGAAATGGAAATATCGATCTCAATAGTGGAGCTAACTTAACGTGATCATCATGGCAATGTCGTGGAAGCTCTTGTGGCTCTGAAGGATTGAATGTTTAGTAAAATTTGTAATTATTTCTGGAACCGCGTAGAATATGGTTATTTGAGAATTGTATCGTTGAAGCGCGATAGTGCAAAAGCAATAAACTTAACAGCCCAGAGTTTTGGTTACATAAATCGCAGTTTATCATTTGTTTGTTAATAAATGAACATTACATGAGGAAAAAAATAAGTGGATGGTAGAGGCAGGCGACGATTCAAAGTTGTGCCTAATAAATGAACAATTCGTTACCATTAAAATTGGAATGCAACATTTTTATCCATCTAGGGCCAGTAGCCTTGTACCAGTATGCTTTCTGATAAATAAATAAAGAACAAAAGTAACTACTATGAATTAAACTTACCACAAATATTCTGTTACCTAATGATCCAATAAGGTGTCATGCTGTCATCGTTCAGTGTGTTTTGTGTGGAGGAAATGATGATCTGATGCTTAACTGAAAATACTGATAATTTATATTTACTATATCTTTTAAACAAATAAAGTTACAGAGTTGATATTTACAACATTCGTCATTTTAATCATGTGTTTCTATATGAAATATCGGTCGTTAAGATCGACTGAAGCATTCAGATTTCAGCATTCAGGTCTCTGTTACAAAACTTGTTAAATTCACTTCAACAGTAAACCCTAAACTATTATACATATGATCAACATCCAAGTTTTATTGGGATCACCACGAAAATTTATGTAGGATGGCAGACTAAAGTTACTATGGCTTCATTCCCTGCGCTACTACAGACTTAATAGTTTTCATAAATGTTTCCCTTTAAGACCGATCTTAGGTCCGCCATATTGCTGCTACGTCTCCTTGAACACAAATGGTTTCTACTGGGTTTCACTATGACGTAGTTTCTCGTCTGTTTCACTCTCATACTACAGCGCTTAGGCCCGAATAGACAATAGACGCCTGTGAATTTCCCCATCTCGTGGTGAATCTGCGCCCTTTGTGGCACACAATCTCTTTGTGGCTCTTTGTGGCTAAGAGTGTCGTGCAACGTTTGGTCCGAAAATGGTGTCAGTGCACATGCATCCCTACCCAGTGACTATAGTTCATGCAATGACTGTTCACTAAGATAACAATGAATGGCTTGGATATGGATCCGTTCTTTATGTGTGATGAAGCCGGGTTTCATCTGAGTGGTTATGTCAACTCACAGAATCACAGGTTCTGGGCCGCGGAGAATCCACATAACTTCCATGAAACACCATTGCATGATTAGAAGGTTGGGTTTTGGAGTGCAGCGTCTACACCCCGCATTATTGGTCCCATCTTCTTTCATCAGAGGGAGACTTCGGCGCGATACATTGCCAAAATTTTGGAACCATTCGTGGCAGCATTAACGGAGGAGGAAAAGACCTACAGTTACTTCCAATAGGATGGGGCCGCTGCCCATACAACTGGCCGAACCTTGGAGCACATTTACACAATCTTCACGCCTGACGGAGTTGTTAGGCGAGATCAGTCTGGTCGCGGCCCTAGCTGGCCAGGCAAGTCATCTGATCTGTCAGTGTGTGATTAGTATGTGTGGGGAGCACATAAGTGTAAGTCGTATCGGAACAAAACCCACAGTCTGGAAGAACTGCAACAAAACATTTCGGATGAGATAGCAACAATTCCAGCAGTCCAGCTTCGATCTGCCTTCAGCAACTTGCTGATCAGGGCGCAGAAGTGCAAAGATATGAATGGTGGTCACTACCAATATCTGATATAGTCAGGTTAGTACTGCATTTCCTTTCCTCTGCTGTGTTTCCTTATACCCTGGAACTCTGTTCACTGGGTCAGTCTTTTTTGCACCACCCTGTTGAAGTAGATAATCTTCCATAATGCCAGTTTTCACGATTTTTGTGCTTCTCCTCAATAGTTTAACACAAGATTTATCTGCTTATAAAAATTGCCCACAAAATACACCAAAACGTGGCTCATTACATCAAATATCACTTGCCATGAACTCTGGCCCTGCATAGGACTATTTAGCCTGTGCGACTCTGTGCCAGGGATTGCTACATTTCTCGTTCCGTCTGCCACTTTTATAAATGAGGCAATTGCGTGCAGCTTAAGTAGCTACGGAGCTCTACAACAAGAAATGAATGACCAAATAATGAGAGATAACAGCGTCTGTTACGGCACCTGTGGGAAATAAATTCCTATACATCACAGAAAAAGATCGATTTACGTAAGAACGTTGTGATACCATTTCTGAGGTTGGGGCTACATTATGTCTTAGCGTTGCGTGTGAAACGTACTAAGTAATACTTGGAGACAAGTAGAGCGTGAAGAGACATTCCAATGTAATGCCTGTCCTGCTGTTAACTAGGACACAGAATATTAGTAACGGAGATGAGAATGCCATATGCTTCAAAATGTGCTAGCTCTTATTGTGGTTGGTATTAAAGAAAATACTTCCTTGCTATCAAGGAAATTATAAAATGCATTCTGGCTGTCAAGTAAACTTCAGTGTTATCTAGGCAGAGTAAATATATAATTGCGATTGCGCTCGCTATGAAGCAGTTTCTAGATCATATCTGGTCTTTAAATTATGCTTGGCAAGAGAACACGACTGGAGAGGAAGTGAGGTGTGTTTGCAGAGACTGAAAGTTTCCATTTTGGGTGGCTGCTGGAGGGCATTAGTTTCATCTTTTGAGGAGAGAGAAGGAAAGAAAACGGCTTTGGTCTTTAGTGTCATTCTTTCCCTCTCTAAAAGACGTGGAGCTGTTTTAGTTACCGGTAGGACCTCTACAGTTGGATCTCGTGTATAGGAAACGATGAATGCTAAACAGGTTTCGGAGAACACTAAAAGTCGTATTTATACAGATAACTCATGCAGGCATTACTCTCTCTCTCTCTCTCTCTCTCTCACACACACACACACACACACATTCTGGCGATATTCCAATTCACCCGTGTGTTGGTCAACATATCGTGAGGCATGGATGTTATTATGACGTCAATTTTTCTGCTCAGTAATGCTGAGACCTCGTTCACTGGTGTCTAGTAAGGCTGGTCCTTGACATAACCCAAATGAAGGAACCCAGCGGTCTTATGTCCGGAGATGGCTGACGCCAGTTTATGGAACCACCACGCCCTTTCCATCTTCGTTGAAATGTATCCAAATAGGCACAAACATCTAACCCCCTATTAGGTTGCGCACAGTCCTATCGGCTACTTAAGTCCTGAATGTCCTGAATCTGTGGCACAACAAATAACTGCAACATATCAAGATAGGTATTGGCTGTGATGCAACATATCAAGATAGATACTGACTGTGATTGTCTTCTCACTGAAAGAGAAAAGTCATATGATTTAATTGCCCATAAAGACCACAACACACATTCGTCTCAGGACTGTCTCTGATGGTCTCAAACACAGTGTGGGGATTCTCGGATCCCCACATCCTAAAATTGGTTCGGTTGGAACACAGTTCAAATGAAATGTGGCCTCATCTGAAAAACGGACACGTTTCAGATAGTCATTTTTCTCAGTCACAGCCAGCTCGCCAACAGCAAACACTGTAATCTGCTGGTTGGAGGGACTACATATTCTGGACTTGGTACACACGGAAAAAGAGTTGTTTATGTAGGATGCGATGCAGTGATGTCTTCAGAAACTGCAACTTACGTGATACCCTGCGGACTGAGTTCTTAGGGCTTCTCACGAAGACGTCTCTCACTGCCTGAATTATTGCGCCCTAGACCCAGGCCTGCCTGTCCCAAGGAGATTAGAGGTGCTTCCTGTTTCCTTAAATTTCGCATACCAAGTCATAATGCTTTTACATTCGGGTGGCTGTCTATGATGTGCGGTCCGGAATTTTCTCCAGACTATTTGCGGTGACTGTGTCTCGTGATATCAAAGAACACATTCAGCTTTCTCCTGGTGTGACTACACGTCGTTTACAAATTGTGTCCGATTAAGCTGTTTTTACATCACTGGGCCCTGTGTAACACCATAGATTTAATGACGTACTGATTTATTTTGCCTTTTGTTTGATGTTTAATGCCATAACGTTGAGTTTCTGTAAATGCTTTGATTGCATTGATAGCACAAGAGTGTTCGTTTTTTTTCCTTTGTAAAAACTTTGATGTCGTGGTTTGATTCTATGGAATGTAGTGTATCTATCATTTAAATTCTTTGTCTCATTTGGAGGGATCAAAACTTAATGTATATAATTGTAATTTTGTTTAAATAATTTGTAGAAATGTCAATATGTGCAAAGGTTCTGTATTTGTTTTATTTAATATGTTTGGTTGCTGTTATGTAAACTGCTGACCTTCACTTAGGGTTCTTAGTTATTCTGTATGTAAAAGGTGTTGTGGTTCCCCTCGGGAACGGAAGCATGTAGTGCGCGCAAAGTGTGGTGGGCATGGATAGAAAGGTGGAACCAAGGGTCAGTCGGGGACGAGCTACCAAACAGTCAACTGCTCGTGTAAAAGCTGTGAATTGTGCTGGTGCCGAGACAGGCTTTTTCGTGTCGCTTTCCAATGCCTCGGATGGATGGATGGGTAAAGAGCTGGAACTATTCTGGAGTTGGTACGTATCATCGCCACTAAGAAATGACAGAGTTCAGCATTTCCGCCTGAAAATCCACCCACCGACCTGCACTCGCCACCATGTTGCTCAATCACTAAAAAGGAACCAAGGAATTGTAAATATGTAAAGCGAAGCATCAACTCATTGGATGTTTTAGAGCGCTCAAATATAAGGTAACTTATAACTGAAACACCTCTCAGGTTCCCCTCCGTTTGAACTATGATTACCGAGTGTTCTTGTTGTGGAAGAAATGAAAGCCTCAAAGCCAAACAGTTAATTAAATAATGTTGTTTGATATTTGGTAAGAAGGGCGTATTCAGACTTACTGTGGATTTGTTAAAATTGTGGGAGGTAGTAAATGTAGCTTCGTGAAAGCCTCCCAGTGACTGACACAGTCGAATTTGAAGTTTTGTGGACTTTCAAAGTTACGTAATTAATCATTGACTTGAAAGTAGAAGACTGTAGTAATAAAGAAAATTTGCTGTTACTTTTAAAAATTAAAAGTTCTTAAAACTGAGGCTTATAAAGTTTTGCTTACTTAATGATCATAGTGCTGCCTGCTGTAAAATTTAAAAGATGATTCAGTTTCTTAAAATGTGTCAATAGTGTGTCTCACTGCAGTAAAAGTCGTGAACTACATTTGTGAAAAGCTATATACTCATGTTTGCTAAGAGTTTGTCTCTCTTATGTATTGGAAGTGCATATTAATAGTATAACAGGAGCCAGAGTTTGTCTATTGTGATAATGCTAGGTAACAAGTAACAGAAAGACCGCTATCTATGAAAACAGTAACTTCTTTATTCAAAGGACAGTGAGAAGTAATTTTTTAGTGAACTCCATTTAATAAATAGAAAGATGTTTAGTAGTGAAAGACTTAATCTATGCACAATAACTAATTTTGTTGTGAACCATATCCATATTTCATGTCAGATAGGAATATGTTTGAAAAGTAATATTGAACCTATGTTCAATTTACGATTCTACAGTGAATATTAATAGTAACGTTATTGAGACCATTCAGTTTGACTAAGTTCTCAAGATAATATCTGTTATATTTATGCAAATACACTCCTGGAAATTGAAATAAGAACACCGTGAAGTCATTGTCCCAGGAAGGGGAAACTTTATTGACACATTCCTGGGGTCAAATACATCACATGATCACACTGACAGAACCACAGGCACATAGACACAGGCAACAGAGCATGCACAATGTCGGCACTAGTACAGTGTATATCCACCTTTCGCAGCAATGCAGGCTGCTATTCTCCCATGGAGACGATCGTAGAGATGCTGGATGTAGTCCTGTGGAACGGCTTGCCATGCCATTTCCACCTGGCGCCTCAGTTGGACCAGCGTTCGTGCTGGACGTGCAGACCGCGTGAGACGACGCATCATCCAGTCCCAAACATGCTCAATGGGGGACAGATCCGGAGATCTTGCTGGCCAGGGTAGTTGACTTACACCTTCTAGAGCACGTTGGGTGGCACGGGATACATGCGGACGTGCATTGTCCTGTTGGAACAGCAAGTTCCCTTGCCGGTCTAGGAATGGTAGAACGATGGGTTCGATGACGGTTTGGATGTACTGTGCACTATTCAGTGTCCCCTCGACGATCACCAGTGGTGTACGGCCAGTGTAGGAGATCGCTCCCCACACCATGATGCCGGGTGTTGGCCCTGTGTGCCTCGGTCGTATGCAGTCCTGATTGTGGCGCTCACCTGCACGGCGCCAAACACGCATACGACCATCATTGGCACCAAGGCAGAAGCGACTCTCATCGCTGAAGACGACACGTCTCCATTCGTCCCTCCATTCACGCCTGTCGCGACACCACTGGAGGCGGGCTGCACGATGTTGGGGCGTGAGCGGAAGACGGCCGAACGGTGTGCGGGACCGTAGCCCAGCTTCATGGAGACGGTTGCGAATGGTCCTCGCCGATACCCCAGGAGCAACAGTGTCCCTAATTTGCTGGGAAGTGGCGGTGCGGTCCCCTACGGCACTGCGTAGGATCCTACGGTCTTGGCGTGCATCTGTGCGTCGCTGCGGTCCGGTCCCAGGTCGACGGGCACGTGCACTTCCGCCGACCACTGGCGACAACATCGATGTACTGTGGAGACCTCACGCCCCACGTGTTGAGCAATTCGGCGGAACGTCCACCCGGCCTCCCGCATGCCCACTATACGCCCTCGCTCAAAGTCCGTCAACTGCACATACGGTTCACGTCCACGCTGTCGCGGCATGCTACCAGTGTTAAAGACTGCGATGGAGCTCCGTATGCCACGGCAAACTGGCTGACACTGACGGCGGCGGTGCACAAATGCTGCGCAGCTAGCGCCATTCGACGGCCAACACCGCGGTTCCTGGTGTGTCCGCTGTGCCGTGCCTGTGATCATTGCTTGTACAGCCCTCTCGCAGTGTCCGGAGCAAGTATGGTGGGTCTGACACACCGGTGTCAATGTGTTCTTTTTTCCATTTCCAGGAGTGTAGTTTGTTCTGCTCTGTCAGCTCCAACCTTAACGTGAACATATGCAGATGCCAGAGTTCATTGCACTCTCGTGTGCTAAAGTATAGGCTGTGTTTGCCCATTGAAGTTACTTAGTTTCAGTTTCTTGAACAAGAAGGTTACTCATTCTTATGCCTAATTAGGCTGGCGACCGTTATCATTTGGACACTGTGGATAGGTAAATTATTGTTTGTTACTATTTAAATATTTACATAATCCTAACTTTCCCTTCCGATAAGCCACCTCCGTTAGGTATATCACGGTCAACACAACTAAATTCCTTTCAGAGGGTAATACTGCTCTGCTTCTGTATACAGCAATTACTTTAATAATAAATAATTTCATTTATACGAACTGCCTCGAGCTTTGAGGTTATGGTATAAACAATAGCAGGCGGTAGTGTTATACCTGTAACAACCAAAGAAACAGCAAGTATCTACGTACACAAAAACTTGAATACGTCACGTGAAATTCAAGGCAAAATGTATTTGTCTATGTGTCATATTTTATGCCTTATGAATGTTTGGAATCAGACAGAGATTTCGTTGTGGAAGCGTAATAGGACTGCTATGTTGTCAATCCATACTGATGGCGGTGGTATCGCGAACGCAGAGTATAGGAGTATAGGAGGCGGAGCTGCCATGTGATTCACGTGGAAAGGTGTCCGACGTGATTATGGCCGGAACAGACGCATGGGACATTCCATTTCGGATATCGTTGGAGAATTCTATATTTCGACATCCACAGTGCCAAAAGTGTTTCGAGAATATCAAATTTCATGCCATTGCGTCTCACCACTGAGAACGCAGTGGCGGACGACCTTCGCTTAACGACAGAGAGGAGTGGGCGTTTGCATATAGTCGTCAGTGCTAACAGACAAGAAACACTACTTGAAATAACCGCAGAAATTAATGTGGGGGCTACAACGAACGTATTAGTTAGGAAAGTGCGGCGAAATACGGCGTTAACGGGGTATGCACTAGACGAACGACACGAGTGCCTTTGCTAGCAGCACAACATAGCCTGTAGCGCCTGTCCCGGTCTCGAGACCATATCTGTTGAATCCTAGACGACTAGAAAACAGTAGCCTGGTCAAGTGAGGCGCGATTTCAATTCGTAAGAGCTGATGGTAGGGTATGTGTGTGGCGCACTCTCTATGAAGCCATGGACACAAATTGTCACCAAGGCTCTATCCAACCAGGTGGTAGCTCCATGAAGGTTTGGATTGTGTTTACATGGAATGGTCTCAGTCCACTGGTCCACATGAACTGATTATTGACTGGACATGCTTGTGTTCGGCTACTTGTTCCCGAACAGCGATGGAATTTTTAAATATATTTATTCACTGGGCCAGAATTGATCGCGACTGCTTTGAAGAACATTATGAGCAATTCGAGCGAGTAATCTAACCAACCAGATCGGCCGAAATGAATCCCATCGAACATTTATGCGACATAATCGAGAGGTCAGTTCGTGCATAAAATCCTGCACTGGCCACACTTTCGCAGTTATGGATGGCTACAGAATCAGTATGGCTCAAAACTTCGAACAACATGTTGAGTCCATACCATGTAGAGTTGCTGCACTACACCCCTCAAAAGGAGGTCCTACACGATGTTAGGAGCTATCTTTTGTCACGTGAGTGTACAGGCACCAAATAAAAGTGTCACGTAATCCAGCAGGAGGTAGTACTAGTCAAAACTAGAAGAAAAGTTCCTAACACCAACACCTGTTGACGTAAGGGCTAATCTGATGTCTTTTATCCATGTGTTATGCAGAACTAGACGCTATAGACAGTGCTGCATCCTGACATCCTTATTCGCAGTGAATCACACACTCTTTTAAAGACACCTGGCTCCATTCGGATTCTGTCTCACGCAATGGTCACATGTCTGTACATGGATAATGGGTTGGGTATAAACCAGTGGTCATAAAAGTTTTCATAGGCAGAGCTCCAAGGGATTCAGGCGCGGTGAACCGGGAAGCTACGCTAGTGGAACTCATCGATCAGCCCATCTCCCGTTTAACGTCTCGGTGAGATACTCTCTCACGTCCACAGAAAATATAGTGGTGCCTCGTCGTGCATAAACCAAAGTCATTGTCTTTTTGCAAGGGTAACATTCTCAAATAGTTCTCATAATTCATTGCGCATAAATCGATAATACAGAGCACATACACCCCCCCCCCCCCAGACTATGCATACGTTACAAAAACGTGAAACCAGTGCAAGCTAAACAATTCGAATGGAACCCAGCGTCAGCCTAGGAAATATACATGACGGGAAAAACCGCCATCCTTGCGCCAAAGTCACCGATTTTGTTTATTTAGATTTAATAATTAAAGTCATTTATGACAAAATGAATACTATGAGGAGCCTCTGGATGTTTAAAACTATTTATCATAATTTTGCCTCGTTAAAATTCACACCCGTTCATTAACAAATGCATATCTTACAAGGGAACCTCCCCATCGCATCCCCCTCAGATTTAGTTATAAGTTGGTACAGTGGATAGGCCTTGAAAAACTGAACACAGATCAATCGAGAAAACAGGAAGAATTTATGTGCAACTATGAAAAAATAGCAAAATATAGAAACTGAGTAGTCCATGTGCAAGATAGGCAATATTATGGAACCCTGAGCTCAGGAGCACCGTGGTCTCGTGGATAGCGTGAACAACTACGGAATGAGAGGTCCTTGGTTCAAATCTTTCCTCGTGTGAAAATTTTAATTTTTTATTTTCAGACAATTACTATCCGTCACTCCGATGCGAAGTAGCTGCGCCGTAGTATGGGGACGCTACACCTAAACAAGAAAAGCTAAATCGGGCAAGGTAGAAGAATCTTTTTACCCATTCGCCAAGTTAGGTGGGTCGACAACATATTCCTGTCATGTGACGCACATGCCGTCACCAGTGTCGTATATAATATATCAGACGTGTTTTCCTTTGGAGGAATAGGTTGACCTATGACCTTGCGATCAAATGTTTTGGGTTGCCATTGGAGAGGCACGTCCTTTCGTCTACTAATCGCACGGTTTTGCGGTGCGGTCGCAAAACACATACACTAAACTTCTTACAGTGAACAGAGACGGCAATGAACGAACGGACAGATCATAACTTTGCCAAAATAAAGGAAGTAAAATTCTCATGCGATGGGATACTTGAACGAAGGACCTCTCGTTCCGCAGCTGCTCATGTTAACCACGGGACCACGTTGCTCCTGAGCTCACGGTTCCTTAATGTTGCCTATGTTGCGCATGGACTACTCAGTTTGTATATTTGGCCTTTTTTCATAGTTGCACATAACTTCTTCCTGTTTACTCGATTGATCTGTGTTCAGTTTTTCAAGGCCTATCCACTGTGCCAACTTATAAGTAAATCTGAGGGGGGTGCGATGGGGAGGTTCCCTTGTTAGTATGTACGAACTTAATCGGAAACCCACGAACTGTAACGAAAGTGGTAAGAGATACGGACTGCGCGCCAAAGTCGGCAGTCGGCGTTAAGAGCTCTTCCTATCTTGTTCGATGGTAGCCATGCTCTCGGTTACGAGTAGTTTGTGACATGAGTGTTTCATTATTGATCTAATAGGAATAAAAATATTACGGCATTCTGAACGTTAATTTCGAGCAAATAGATACCCCAAAGCTGATCGACAGAAATTTCAGATAGTTAGCTTCCACTGACAAAGACATCCAATGCGCCAATGAAGAATCTGCACGGGACGATATTTACGAGAGCTGCACCGCGCACAGGTAGGAGGAAATCCGACGACACGACCCACCAAGGCGGATCAAGGAAGGTCCGACTTATACTCGCAAATTACGGGTGGAAATGCTGACCATTTATACTGTACGTCACATATACCACCCTCTAAGCTGAGTAATAACAGTGTCAGTTTAGAAGCTAGGGGATCTTGCAATCTGAGAGGGCAGATTGGCTCCTAGCTCAACAGGTATTAGTTTGCGGATGTATGTTTATAGGAAATTTACTTCTAATGTTGATCAATAATACCTCCGGTATGAATATGTGACACTTTTTGTAAACATCCTTTGTATGTTGTGAACATTAGCAGTCCTGTTACGCTTTCATAACGAACACGTGATGTTTCTTGTAGCTACTGAACTTTTGCTGTCCAGTTATGTCTGTATCATAAGTGATCTGCATAAATACAATTTCTGCTCTTCTCCGAAACCTATTTATCACACATTGTTTTATATGCGCCAAATGCAACTTCATTTCTCTCTGAAATATCTTTATTGCTTTAATTCGTTGTTGCATTTTTAGGTACGTCGAAATCAAATTCATGTGCAAATTACGAATCTACCAACGGTTTTTCATCATAAAAGGGTCCCCTCATCTGTCTCCTAATTTGTTATTTATTACTTTCCACTCGACTCACCCACTGTTTCCGGCCTTGTGAGCTGTCCATGTGCGCCTCACTATATGTGACAGTCTTGGGACAGTTAGTGACATATTTAGTCCAGGATTTTAGATTTCCATCAATATTTGGAGTGTTCTTTTTCTCAGTATATAAGTCCAAACCCAATGTTCTGTTGAACTCGTGTAAGTACACTCTTTGTAACGAGTGAGAAATATTCTTCCCTTTTGGAAAATATAGTGATTCTTGCAGTTAACACAAGTAATATTGTAAATGGCAAAACTGTTTAACTTATTTATAGTCGTTAAGTCATGTCGGAAACGAAATTTGTAACTCTGTGGTTCACAACGTAGTTTTTACATTTTTGCTTTCGAAATATATGTTAAATTTTATCGCAAGTATTTCCATTTTATTTCGTAATAGTGTGTATTATCTTCTCATTACTAATATTGTTAGAGGCTTGGTTTAAAATTTCAGTTTGTCGCTTAATCATCCTATTATGGATCAAGGCTGTTATAGTCTACAACTTACTCAATTTTTGAATTCGTCTGCGACAAATGCAATACTTTATAGACGCGCTTATTTATGGCGTTCATGATGGTTCGATTTGGTGATGATGATGGCATCCGGAGAAATTGGTGTCCACTATGCACAGAAAATAAGTTTATCAATTTCTGAGTTTACAAGGTGGTAGAAATTTATCTTTCTTTTTACTTTAGACACAGTGCCAGAAAATAAAAATGCAACATACTCAGTGACTGTATCTAGTGGCACCAGGGTGTAATATGTGCATGCTCAGGGGTTGCAGTCTTAGTGGCTCATATGTCACTGTCTTCATCGATCAGATGGCGCTCTGGTGGGCTGTCTGTCCTCTGTTTTGCTTCTGAAAGGCAGTAACTGTGCTGTGTTTAGAGAAGTACAGTGTTTAACATTCATTGTTGGGTACAACCATGCCTCACCGACGAATACGTAGAAACGTCGAACAAATTCAGCCATCTGGACGGAGTCGCCTTGTAGGCCTACGGGAAGCTGTGTGAATGTACCGACGGACTGCTGTACGTGTTGGATGCACTGTATCGCTGGTCTGTCGCCCCTTTCAGCAGTAGTCTGTGGAACATTGCGATACCTGTAGACCAGGTTCTGGACGTCCTCTTGGTACGAACGCACCCAAGATGACGCACTGTATGAACAGCGGTGGCCGACCGAACGTCATCCAGGCACGTTCTGTACCCGCTGTGTCACCCGTAACCACTGGGAATTGCCTGCTTGCAGCACGACTAAGATCACGTGTGGCCAGGCTATCACTGACTCTACGACACCAGCAAGCATGGCCACCCTGTTGTCGTGGAGGAGTGGACTTAGAGTGGAATGGCGCTGTGTTCCATGTGTGCGAGAGGAGGACGTACGCGGTACGACGTGGACCTGGTGAGTCTCCTAGCTATATCTAAATGCACACTTCGGAAGGCACCGTACGGCGGGTGGTAGAGGGTGAGAGGCACCCACATGCCTTGCTCATACTGTGGCATCAAGTAGTCAGGCCTGCAAGATGAGTGGCCTGCCAAGCGAGTGGATTTATTATTTCTCGGTTAACATCAATGACTGATTATGAGCTCTCGTACCCACAATTAAGCTACAAATTATTCTCCTGTTTGAATATTAAGCAACGGAAACGGATAACGCACATCTGACTATTAGGAATTACACAACTGATTGTTAACTACGCTCTGGCAATACCACATTTTCTTTCTTACCCAACGGCTTTGATCAACACGTGGCCATCGCACTGAATATGAATGGCGCACATGTTATAAATTCTGGATATCATGACTAAACACTATTCGAAGAACAAGGCAACCAATCCTTTTCTTCTCACTCTTTTTTATTCCGATAAATTCTATTATGATTCGAAGATAACCCAAACACACCATTACATTTTATACAACAATTACACATGAGAAACACCGCCCAGTGGGCATGGCTTTACATTGGTGATCCTCTATCTTATGGTCTCGTAATTATTTAACACTACAGTGCACTTTCTGGATAGGATGGTGGATCTTTTGCTATATCTCACACTTTGACTCTCACACCCATCATCACGAAAATTTACTCCAGACCGAGCGGTACAAAAAAGGAATATGCATAACCCATTGCCTCTGAACCTACCTTGCTACTCTCCTATGCAAACCACACATACTTGAATTACATTAAATACATCACACTGGCAACATAGAATACATCAAAACGAATAGTCGCAACGTTAGAGTCACTTCACTTTCAGCTTTCCCACTTCAATTAATATTCATCCCAGTTTCACATGACACTGCCCCACTTCGTAACTTTTCTTTCCTACTACGAACTCTGGAGGATATATGCACGTCTTCCTGTGCATTGCAAGCCAAGTGACGTTGCTGGATAGACGGCTGACTCACCTTGCTTCTCTCTCAGAGTATTAGAGTTTGAATATAGCGTCACACGGAAACACAACACGCAAAGTAGTATTAAGATCATATTCGTCACACACTCGAGTCCTCAACTGACACCTTGGACGAGTACTTCTCTTTATCCTTTGTCTCATACACAGACTGGGACTAACACAGTACTCACCACGTGGAAGTGCTCGTCTCTAATTTCAAGTCCTGCACACGCAATTTCTTAAATATTTCCAACTTATAGTACACACACCAGTAATTCAGCTTAACTTTAGCACTCTGAAGTATTTCAACTTAGTACTAGCAGTTGCAGGTATTTCAGCTTAGTACTAGCACTCACAAGTATTTCAACTTATTGCTACACGTGGTTTCATTGTGACCATTGGTCACTTCCGAAGATTACTACGATTCCCTTAATATTACCTGCCTGTCATTTAATTCTCCCCACAAAAGTTCCCGAAATAGAGAAATAATTATTCCAAACTACTCTTAAGTATTTCACATGCATAACATTCTCTCCAGTCTTTTGCCTTTACGGAGCACACCTAAGACAGGTCTTACCAACACAAGATCCAGCGCCAGAATGCTGAAACATGGCCGTTCTTGAGGTCATCTCGCACCTCCGCCGAGGTGGGGGAGCACCATGCTACCGTATTGGTCAGCCACATTTCAGGCGCTCAGAGCTCAGGTAAATTTCATCTCTTTGGTTCCACCAAAGGTGACCAAAGGACCGTCTCAAAGATGATCATATATTGCACATTCACTATCCGTGGTTAGCAGACGACCACACATTCATTCATTTCACAGATCTCACCAAATTGGATGTAGGGATTTATTTTGTGAGAGTGCACATGTGATCAATTAAATAAATAGTGTTTCTTTCCTACACTGGTATCCGGCTTCGGTGTATTAAGTGAAATTGAGTTATTACTAAAAATACGGTGTTCTGACAAGAATAACGAAGAATAACGAAGAATGTTGTACCTATTTTCAATGTCGGGCGGTACTCTACCCTTTCAAGGATACCCTGTATCACTAATAATTTCGTTTCCTTTTCCATTCACAAGTAGAAGTAGGCCAAAAAGACTACCTATATGCCACAGTACAAGCCGTAATCTCTCTAATCTTATCATACTGCAGCAGACTTCTGCTTACCCTCTCTGCCAGAGATTTATATAGAAAATAGCAGTGGCGCAGTCACATTTCCCTGGGACACTCCTGGCGATACACCTGTTTCGACGCCGAGGACAACATACTGGATTCTTTCACTTAAGAAATCCTCGAGCCACTCTCATATCAGGAAACCTATTCCTTATGCTCGAACCTTCGTTAACATTCGGCGGTGTAGCACCATGTCAAATGTTTTACGGAAATCTAAGAATATGGTTCCGCCTGTTGCCTTTCATCGACAGTTCGATGTGAGAAAATTTGCAAGCGGAGTTTCACACGAGCGATGCTTTCCAAAACGATACTGATTTGTGGACAGAAGCTTTTCCGTCTCAATGAAGTTTACTATATTCGATCTGACAATATGTCCAAGGTTTCTGCAGCCTATTCCGAAGTACATTGGTCCATGACACACTGGTACTGACACGGGCTTCGGGAGAGGGTGAGGGGGCGGCGGGGGAGGGTGGGCGGCGGGGGAGGGTGGGCGGGGAGGGGGCGGCGGGGGAGGGTGACCAGTTAAGGCTCGCTGCCACGTGCGGTGTTCCTGCAGACTAAAGTAACCAGTGCCCGCTACACTCCACGGTTCGTCATCCACGTGCTGCTACCCATTTGTTCGACAGAAAACGCCTACTTTTTGATTGGGACAATGCACGTCCACAAACAGCTATTGCGAAGCAACATGCTCTTCGTGGTGTATAACTGCCCTGGAGAGCAACATCACCGGATGTCTCGTCAACTGAACACGAATGGGGAAAAGATGAACAGGGAACTTACTCGTTCTCCAGCGCCAGCAGGAGCCACTACCGAATCACAACAATAGATGCAAAGTGTTTGCGACTGTCTATCGCAAAATGCCACTCGAAACCTTTCTGATCGCCAGAATACACGCCTCTGTTGCCGCCAGAGGAGGGAGGGAGCGAGGGAGGGAGGGAGGGAGGGAGGGAGGGAGGGAGGGAGGGAGGGGTGCACAGTGTACTGATGCGACTGTTTGGGCAGCCCTTCCTGTGACGTGTGTTTCATTGGAGCGGAATTTGTTACCATGTTGTTGTTGTTGTTGTTGTTGTCTTCAGTCCTGAGACTGGTTTGATGCAGCTCTCCATGCTACTCTATCCTGTGCAAGCTTCATCTCCCAGTACCTACTGCAACCTACATCCTTCTGAATCTGCTTAGTGTATTCATCTCTTTGTCTCCCTATACGATTTTTACCCTCCACGCTGCCCTCCAATGCTAAATTTGTGATACTCACAAAATCTGAGGGTACTGCATTTTTTTCCGGCCGTGTATATTTAGGCGTACTGTACTCATTCCCTGTGTTAACTGGTTCACGCCATCTTTGTTATCTTGATAAAGAATAAGTTAATCATCGATTTATCGTTTGTAATCTACTGTTACGTTCTTTGTCTTGATGATCTTGAAAAAATCTTTGTCTTTGAGCATTAATGTGTCTGCTATCGTGGCAGGGTCGGACTATAGCCCTTCGATAAACTATCGTTCTGGTAATTGCACCTATTGCTGAAAGTGAAAACATCGTATGGTGCTAATGAAAATTCAACCATTTAATGACATTTTTTTTTCCAGGGAACTAGTTGTAGATCTCGCTGCAATGAACGTAGACCTGTTTGGTTCACATTCGGAGAAGCAACGTCTGGGCCGGAAACGGACGCCAAATCTTTGTCCACCTATCTGGATATACGTTCTCCCAGATTTCACATAGCCATTTAAAGTGATGCTTTCTTTTAAGAGCCCAGGGTGAGTTCCTCCTCCTGTTTCTGTCCAACTGAGTTAATTATTTGTCTCTGAGAACTTAACCGTCAGCGAAACATAAGTTCAGTTTTGATTATGCTTTCCAGTCCAATGCTACTATTATCTTCATCTTCGGTTTGCGTTATTCGAAACCATCGTAGATGTTTCCGTGAATGAACCAAGTCCCTTCGAAAACTGTTTCGTTTTCAGGCTGTTTAGTTCAGTTTCCGTGAGGAAACCATTTTCTGCTTCACTAAATAGACGACTCGTTTCTCGAACACTGCCATGAAGGATAAGAAAACTTTGCGAATTTATTGTGAGTAGAAAAGTGGAAATGAGCCTATGGCATCGTTGGCCAGGAGGCCCCATCCGGATTGAGAGTGGAATGAAGCGTGCACACGAGAATCATGTCTCAGGAAAGACGCTGTTCGTAGTCGACCGCTGTTTTGAAAGTTAAACATGGCTTTAATATCTAAACGATGTGAAAGGACATGAAGAATCATACAGTGAACATAATTCCTGCTTTCTATTAAACTAAACTTCCGCACAGGCCACGAATGCCCAAATGTACCGACCGGCCGCCGTGTCATCCTCAGGACACAGGCGTCACTAGATACGGATATGGAGGGGCATGTGGTCAGCACACCGCTCTCCCGGCCTTTTGTCAGTTTCCGAGACCGGAGGCGCTACTTCTCGATCGAGCAGCTCCTCAGTTCGCCTCATAAGGGCTGAGCGCAGCCCGCTTGCCAACAGCGCTCGGCAGACCGGATGGTCACCCATCCTACTGCTAGCCCAGCCCGACAGCGCTTAACTTCGGTGATCTGCCGGGAACCTGTGTTACCACTGCAGCAAGGCCGTTGACCTTGCTTTCTGTTATGTAGGCAAATTTTGACGCCTGTCAGTTGGAGTTGCTGTGTAATGCCTTTAATTTCAATGTAAATAACGTGGTGATGGGACACCAAGCAGCGGTTATAAGAAACGTTAACTCTGAAACTGTATTGCTGCGGCACACTATGTAAGATGCATTATTTGCCTGCAAAAGATTGCAAACAAATTTAATCGTCGGTTAAGCAGCAAGATTTTTATCTTCTGTGGACGACCAACTGAGTTTATATTTCTTAACCTAAGTAACAGCAAATGCAGGCCCACGGAAGATGTAGGATGCTAAAAATTCTGCAAGAATCAGGAATGCACCTATAAACTCTTCATACTTACGGATGTCTCTTTGATGGGTGGCTGCCGTGGTATTCCCTAATTATTCGGCATTGGTATCAGTTAAAATACTTATCTTATTCTGCAATTTTGTTCTCTATATTTCGACTGTGATAGTATTTATGGACTACCTTAGTTATTTCTTTAAAATTTTTGTATTGTTGTCCGAAAGTACTTCCACGAAACCATTCTACGGAAAAACACTGTTGGCATCTATGTACTGTGGCCAGACGCCAGATAAATTCCATATTTAATATTATCTTTAAACGACTAACTTTATTAGCACTATGCACAAGTCTCAATTTTCAGTCGATGTCAATAAATTTAGCAGTTGATCTTGGATAGCTGCGACAGTTAACTGACTTGAGAAACAAGGCCTTTCCTCCGTTGCTACTAACGACGAAATTGATTTTCGGCAAAACACTTCGTACCGACTAATTCAGGTGGAGGACCGCTTAGGAACAACTGTTTGCTAAAGGCGCCCACCGCGGCAAACAATTCTACTAAACAGTGACAATTGGTCTGCGTTTAGTGGAAGAGAGCTGTCAGCGCCAACAGGGAATATTTGCATATCTGCTCATTACAAACTTCACCGCAAGGAGAATGTGGGGTGATTGAGATGTTTACGATAGTAAATTTGAGAATATCACAGGAAATTGACATCACTGAAACAGCTACAGGCTCGAATCTACAAACCGGCCGGCACCTGTTGATTAGAGAAGTTTTTCCTGGCAAATCAGAGTGAACTTCTGGCCAAGAAGTTGGCAGTAACATTGTGTTTACCTAACTATGAACTGCAGTCAAACCACTGTTCACACAAGTGGAGCACTGTCACACTCTAAACGCGTAGTGAGTATTAAAAGCTGATATTATTATCGTCTGATGGTACTCATCACACACTGCCCCATCACTGGCATTTACTTGCAATGCACTACATCTGGATAACATCTCGTCTAAATAACCATTGGTCGATTGAATTTCAATACTTCATTTTTCTAAATCTACATCATGTACATGGATACTCTGCAAGCGACCGTATGGTGCGTGGCTGAGGGTACCCTGTACAACTACCACTCATTTCCTTACCTGTTCCACTCGCAAACACAGCGTATGATCCCTAATTTCTCGCATCTCATCTTCGTGGTCCTTACTCGAATTGTTTTTTGATGGCAGTAGAATCATTCGGCGGTCAGCTTCAAATGCCAGTTCTCCAAGTTTTCTCAATAGTGTTCCTCGAAAAGACCGTCGTCTTCCCTCTAGGGATCCCCATTAGAGTTCCCGAAGAACCTTTGTAGCACTTACGTGTTTGAACCTACGGTTAACAAATGCAGCAGCCTGCCTTTGAATTGCTTCAATGTCCTTCAGTTCGACCTGGCACAAATCCCAAACACTTGAGCAGTATTCAATAATAGGTCACACCAGCATTGTATGTGGTCTGCTTTACAGATGAACCACACTTCCCTAAAATTTTCTCAATAAACCAAAGTAGACCATTCGCCTTCCCTACCACAGTCCTACATGCCAGTTTAATTTATTTAATAATTTTTTTCATAATGAGGGGGCCACAGTCATTTTTTTAAAGTCAGTACCGCCATTAGACTTGTTTATTTACAGTCTACATCTACATCCATACTCCGCAAGCCACCTGACGGTGTGTGGCGGAGGGTACCTGGAGTATATCTGTTTTCCCTTCTGTTCCAGTCTCGTATTGTTCGTGGAAAGAAGGATTGTCGGTATCCCTCTGTGTGGGCTCTAATCTCTCTGATTTTGTCCCCATGGTCTCTTCGCGAGATATACGTAGGAGGGAGCAATATACTGCTTGACTCCTCGATGAAGGTATGTTCTCGAAACTTCAACAAAAGCCCGTACCGAGCTACAAGGCTTCAAGGTGTGATTATCAAGTGTTTTTTACAAGTGTTATAAATTGCCTAAGATGGCATACTGTGTATTTTAATACGACACAATGTGTAATAGCGTATTTTAATACAACAGTATGCCATCTTAGGCAATTTATAACACTTGTAAAAAAACACTTGATATGGCACTTTGAAGCTGAAATCATGATTGTATAAGTGTAAATGTAAATGTAAATAAACACCAGTCTAATGGCGGTACTGTCGCTAAAGAAAATTTAATTTATATCGCTCTGCAATGTTATGCCCAGATATGTCTAATCTAATATTCTTCAAAACGTTTGCGGGAATACATGTGGATAGAACCATCAAAATTCATATTATTTAGAAGGCTACCTTATCCAACATTTTCAAGGATTTGAAGTCAACCCAATCTGTTAGGTATTACCATCTACTTGAAAGCAACACGAGCGCTATAAATCAAAACTACAATGTTATGAAGACAACGTATTATTTAACGTTATTATCAAAAATGTGAAAAATTTCTTTCGTCATTTACTTCAAATTTTTACACATTACTCCAATAAACTTTTATTCGGACATCGGTATAGTCGAAAAGCTCTTGGTCGATTTGCGTCAACTCTTGCATGTTATGCTAGTAAACGCTATATTTTTGTACAATAATGTACAGGTTTTCTATTAAAACTGACTGTGAGAAAGAAAAAGTTCTGGTATGTTCTACCGTGAAAATATGTGATTTAGTTTTCTTTGTCGCAGTCAGTTTTTACTACGACAGCATCATTAGAGGAATTGCTTCTCTTACATATATTCTTTCACCTGGTATGTAATTTTTAAACAAAAATTGTGTACACAACGGTTGTAACAGAAAGCAGGAAAGTTAATGGTTCGAACTCATTCGAACCCATTCATTTTCAGCCGCTTCTATTCCCAATCAAGGTTTTGTTTACAATAATAATAAACAAGGCCCAAGTTCAGAGAGAGAGAGAAAGAGAGAGAGAGAGAGAGAGAGAGAGAGAGAGAGAGAGGGGGGGGGGGGGAAGGGATGAGATTGGGACGTATATCCAATTCGCGTACGTATTTAGCAATTCCAAAGCATTGTCTGGTTAACTAACCCTCTACAAAAGCCATACAAACGGTACTAGTGTGCGAATCAGATTGAATAAATGTCAGCTATATAAACGTCCTGTGTGTACCAAGTGGGGTCGCACACTGTTGAGACACTGCACTCGTATTCAGGAGAACAGAGGGGAAACTGCGCTCACTATTTAGAAGAAAGCACAGGTCACGTCCGTCTACAAGAATATCAGCAAAAGTGATGCACAAAACGTCCCAGTATCGCTGACAGTCATCGGTTGTAGCAGATTATGACGTTTTCTGATCTCAAACACAGTGAGGTACATCGAATAAAATCGCTCATGCAGAACCACTACTAATGCTTGTTTCATATGACATCCAGATGGCAATCATTCAAGACAGTATTTCTTCTTGTTGTTGTTGTTGTTTTCAGTCCTGAGACTGGTTTGATACAGCTCTCCATGCTACTCTATCCTGTGCAAGCTTCTTCATCTCCCAGTACCTACCGCAACCTACATCCTTCTGAATCTGCTTAGTGTATTCATCTCTTGGTCTCCCCCTACGATTTTTACCCTCCACGATGCCCTCCAATACTAAATTGGTGATCCCTTGATGCCTCAGAACATGTCCTACCAACCGATCCCTTCTTATGGTCAAGTTGTGCCACAAACTCCTCTTCTCCTCAGACCTATTCAGTACCTTCTCATTAGTTATGTGATCTACCCATCTAATCTTCAGCATTCTTCCGTAGCACCACATTTCGAAAGCTTCTATTCTCTTCTTGTCCAAACTATTTACCGTCCATGTTTCACTTCCATACATGGCTACACTCCATACAAATACTTTCAGAAATGACTTCCTGACACTTAAATCTATACTCGATGTTAACAAATTTCTCTTCTTCAGAAACGCTTTCCTTGCCATTGCCAGTCTACATTTTATATCCTCTCTACTTCGACCATCATCGGTTATTTTGCTCCCCAAATAGCAAAACTCTTTTACTACTTTAAGTGTCTCATTTCCTAATCTAATACCCTCAACATCACCCGACTTAATTCGACTACATTCCATTATCCTCGTTTTGCTTTTGTTGATGTTCATCTTATATCCTCCCTTCAAGACACCATCCATCCTTACAAGAGAACCACTTGTATGAACATCAAGAGCTCAGATGGAAACCCAGTTCTAAGCAAAGAAGGGAAAGCAGAAAGGTGGAAGGAGTATATAGAGGGTCTATACAAGGGCGATGTACTTGAGGACAGTATTATGGAAATGGAAGAGGATGTAGATGAAGATGAAATGGGAGATAAGATACTGCGTGAAGAGTTTGACAGAGCACTGAAAGACCTGAGTCGAAACAAGGCCCCCCGGAGTAGACAACATTCCATTGGAACTACTGACGGCCTTGGGAGAGCCAGTCCTGACAAAACTCTACCATCTGGTGAGCAAGATGTATGAAACAGGTGAAATACCCTCAGACTTCAAGAAGAATATAATAATTCCAATTCCAAAGAAAGCAGGTGTTGACAGATGCCAAAATTACCGGACAATCGGTTTAATAAGCTACAGCTGCAAAAATGTATTTCTTGACTTCTGTAAATCATTGATGCAGGGCTACAGAAACTCTCGGTAACGAAAGTACGATCATAGGCATTTTTTTTGTCTCGAGTCATCAGTCTGACTCGTTTGATGCTGCTCGGCACAAATTCCTCTTCTGTGTCAACCTCTTCAGAGTAGCACTTGAAAATTAGGTCCTCAATTATTTGCTGGATGTACTGTAATCTCTGTATGGATTTTAGCCTCTACAGTTCCCTCTAGTACCACGAAAATCATTCCCTGAAGTCTTAACAGATGTTCTATCACCCTGTCTTTCTCATTATCAGTTTTTTCCACATATTCCTTTCCTCTCCGATTCTCCGCAGAACCTACTCATTCTTTTCTAAATTCGTCTGTAGCACAACTTCTCAAATGCTTCGATGCTCTTCTGTACCGGTTTTCCCACAGTCCATGTTTTACTACCATACAATTATGTGCTTCAAATGTACAGTCTCAGAAATTTATTCCTCAAATTAAGGCCTATGTTTCACACCAGTAGACTTCCCTTGGCCTCTGCCAATGCTAACCTGCTTTTGATGCCCTCCTTGCTCCTTCCATAATGGGTTATTTTGCTACCTAGCATACAGAATTCCTTAACTTCATCTACTTGGTGACCATCAATCCTGATGTTATGTTTCTAACTTTTCATTTCTGCTACTACTCATTACTTTCGTCTTTCTTCAGTTTACTCTCAATCCATATTTTGTGTTGGTTAAAATGTTCGTTGCATCAAGCAGATCCTGCAATTCTTCACTTTCACTGAGGACAGCAATGTCATCACCGGAGCTTATCATTGATATCCTTTCACCTTGAATTTTAATTCCACTCTAACTTTTTATTTCCATCAGTGCTTCTTCGATGTATAGATTGTATAGTAGAGGCGAAAGATTACGCCACTGCCATATATATTTTTTAATCCGAGTTCGTTCTTGCTCTTTCAGCCTTGTTGTAACCTCTTGGGTCTTGCACATGTTGTATATTACCTGCCTTTCCCAGTAGCTTACCCTATTTTCGTCAAAATTTCGAACATCTTGCATCGTTTAACACTGTCGACCCCTTTTTCCTGGTCGACAGGTGCTATGGACGCGTTTTGATTTTCCTTTAGTCTTGCTTCCATTATCATCCGTGATAGCAAACCTACCTCTCTAGCTCCTTTACTTGTCCTAAAGCCAAACTAGTCGTCATCCAACACATCCTCAATTTTCGGCCGCGCGGGGTAGCCACGCGGTCTCAGGCGCCTTGCCACGGTTCGCACGGCTCCCCAAGTCGGAGGTTCGGGTGCTCCCTCGGGCATGGGTGTGAGTGTTGTCCTTAGCGTAAGTTTGGTTTAGATTGAGTAGTGTGTAATCCTAGGGACCGATGACCTCAGCAGTTTGGTCCCATAGGAACTTACCTCAAATTTCGAAATTTCTCAATTTTTCTTTTTCATTCTTTTGTGTATTTTTCTTGTCAGCAGCTTGGATGAGGGAGCTTTTAAGTTGATGACACGTTAATTCTTGCACCTGTCAGCTCATACAATCGCCGTAATTGTGTGGATGATATTTTTCCAAAAGTCGTATCCTGACAATCATACATTCAACCCATCAACGTTAATAGTCGTTTTGTTGCCACTTCCTCCAATTACTTTAGAAATTCTAATGGAATATTATCTCTCCCGTCTGATTTATTTGATCTCAAGTCTTCTAAATCTCTTAATTTCTGATCTCAATACTGGATCCCCTATCTTTTCTATATCGACTACTGTATCTTCTATCACATCATACAAATCTTCCGTCGTCATAGAGACCGCTGTACTCTTTCCACATATCCTCTCTAACCTCTGCATTTGACAGTATAATTCCCATTGCACTCTTAATTTTACCACCGTTACTTTAAGTTCGCTGTAGGTTCATACAATGTTCGCCATTTTACCTCTGAAAAAGTCTCCTGTAGTCGGAGAGGAAACGTTAGGAGAAAGTTTTATACATCGACCACGACCTAATAGCCTGGAAGCTTTAAGTGATGTCCATTGAAGGTTGCTTTGACTTTTCTGTATGCTGACTGTCCTTCCGACAGTCATTTCTTTTTCGATTTCTTCACATTTTTCATACAACCCCGCCTTAGCTTTCCTGTACTTCCTATTTCTTCCATTCCTAAGCCAATCGTATTGCTGTGTTCCTGAATTTCCCCTCAACATTTTTGCGTTTCCTTCTTTCATCGATCAACTGAAGTATTTCTTCTGTTAGCCACGGTTTCTTCGCAGTTAAGTTCTTTATACCTATATTTTTTCCCAACTTCCGTGATTACCCTCGTCAATTATACTGTCTACTGAGCTATTCCTTACCGCGGTATCTATACCCTTAGGGAACTTCATTCCTTAGTATTTCCGTGTTCCACTTCTTTGCTTATTGATTCATCTGGGCTAGTCTCTTTAACTTTAGCCTACGCTTCATCACTACTACATTGTGATTTGAGTCTTATATCTGCTCCTGGGTACGCATTTCAATCAAATATCTGATTTCGGAATCTCTGTAATTTAACTGAAATCTTCCCATATCACCCGGCCTTTTCCAAGTATACCTCATCCTCTTATGATTCTTCAGCAGAGTGTTCGCTGTCAATAGCTGAAACTTATGTCAGAACTCAATTAGTCTTTCTCCTCTCTCATTCATCGTTCCCAGCCCATATTCTCCCGTGACCCTTTCTTCTACTTCTTTCCCTACAACCACAATCCAGTTCCCCCCCACTGTTAGATTTTCATCGCCCTTTGAGTGACGCGAGCATGTATCTCTCGAGTATCGTTGTCGGTGTTTCTTTGCTTTGGATTCTGATGAGAACAACCGTATCATTTAACTGTTCACAGTAACTCACTGCCCTACCTTGCTATTCATAACGAATCCTCCTGTTATACTTTTTTTGTTACTGCTGATATTACTCTACACTCAACTGACCAGAAATCCTTGTCTTTTTTCCATTTCACTTCACTGGCCTCCACTGTACGTTGACTGAGGATTAGCATTTCCCCTTTTCAGATTTTCTAGCTTCCCTATCAAATTGAACCTTCCGACATTCTCACGCCGACTCAGCTGGCCGTTGTGACCGAACTGTTCTACGCATTTCAGTCCGGAATCGCGCTGCAGCTACGGTCGCAGGTTCGAATTCTGTCTCGGGCAAGGATGTGTGTGGTGTCCTTAGGTTATTTAGGTTTAAGTAGTTCTAAGTCTAGGGGACTGATGACCTCAGATGTTAAGTCCCATAGTGCTCAGAGACAACGCTCGACCCGTAGAAGGTTATCCTTTCGTTGCTTATTACATCTTTTTCTCATGATCACCTTCCCGTTGTCAGACTCCTCCCGGATATCCCAACGGGGAACTATTCCGGGATCTTTTTCCAATGGAGTGATCACCATAACACTCTTCAATTACAGGGCACATAAAAAACAAAAAACAGTCTGAACAGGCCTTGAAGGCCCAACGGTACCGACCGGCCGCCGTGACATCCTCAGCCCTTAGGCGTCACCAGATGCGGATACGGAGGGGCATGCGGCAAACGCAGCGCTCTCCTCGCCTCTGTCAGTTTTCGTGACCGGTATTTACATGCCACGTATCACCTGGATACACATTATGTGATAATGTATGTAATGCAGTGGTTTCCATTGCCATCTGCATCCTCATGCCGTTGATAATTGCTGATTCTTTCGCCTTTTAGGAGAAGTTTTCCACCCAAGGGCAAGCGAGTGCCCTTAACCTCTCCCCACTCCGCACCCTCTTTGACAACGCCGTTGGAAGGATGAGGGTGACTTATTATGCGGGAAGTGTTCGGCCACCATTGCTGCTGATTTTTATTCAAAATTTAAGCGGTGGCGGGGTTCAAAACCGGGACCGAGAACATATACATTACTAATCAGACACTACCCCTAGACCAGGGGTATCAAACGAAATATGTTACTGGCTTACGAATTTCTTGGTATGAGGGCGGCTACATTTTATCTTAGACGGAATATCATCTACAGATGTAGAAGTAACCTCAGACGTGCCCCACATTTGAATTATTGCTGTACATATTGTTGGTTGCCCAGGACTTCTATGTCTGCAAAAGCTTTTCGCGTGATTTGGGAAATTAAAGGGACTGCCCACTGATACTGTCACAGTAGCTGGCAGTATGGATTGCAGGGTAGCAACAGTGATCCTAAACAATAATGTAAGCACTGTTAAAATCTCGAAGCTGTGTAACAGCGACCTTGTTACAACAGAAGTGTCATATGGCAGGGACGCATGGGCAAACACCTCGATGTATGTTCTCTGCGCTGTACCGCCACACAGGGTAGAGCCTTACGCCAGTCTGATAAGGAATTTAGCAGAATATTAAGGAACTAATAAAATGTGCGGATATTTTAGTTCCACACTACGGGATCTTTACAGCACAGATGACAATAAATATGACAGTGTTCGTGGGTGCAATGCGTGTATCCACCTCTCGCCAGATGACGGTACGTACAGCGTTGTCAAACATGATCGTTTTGGTGGTTCAGGTGTTATTGTGAGGGAAGGCATAATGTTGAATGGGCATACTGACCTCCAAATCTTTGAATCACGGTACACTCTCATGTGAAAGATTTTGTGACACTGTACTCCTTCTCCAAGTGCGTCTTTTCAGGGCCGTATTCTGCTATGACTTCGTTTTTGTGGATGACAATGCGCAACAGCATCGAACAGCGCAGGTGAGTTGTTGCGACGAGAGGATACTGGTAGAAATGACTGGCATGCCCGTTCACTCGACCTAAAATCCCATTGAGCATTGAGCATATGTGGTATGCGTTCGGGAGACGTATTGTTACAAGTCGATACGAATCGACGACCATCCAGGAATTGCCAACCGCCCTACTACAACAACTGTTTAGCACCCTCGTGGCCAGCCAGCATGGCAGCACGTTGCCGAGCATGAATTGCCGTACAAGGTGATCACATACCCTATTCAGAACCGTGTGCCGCCTTTCGTGATCCCAGAGGAGTTAAGTGTGGTAGTATGTAACAAAAGAAGAAAAAATGTTCAGCAACCATGTGATTTAGAGAGCATGCCTTAAGGGGTATGAGCACTGGTTCATCTTCGCTACTATGAAACCCATGTCTTCTACTTTGTCTTCTACTGAAGGAGTAGCGTTAAGGTATATATTTTAGAGGCCATCTTTAGCACACAATATTTTCTTGTTTTGATCCATTCTACTTCCTTCCAAAATATGGAAAGCAAAGAACTTGCAGTAGAAGAGATTTGTTTAACTTCAGGATCTTTTGCTGACTCTTCTAGGAACCTAAACTTTCGGAATTTTAACTTTAAACCAACTCTTTAGCAGCGTCCGTCAACACAGGTGGGTAAGCGTCTTCCTGACGCTTTTGCGCTTACTAAACGGACCCGTTACAAAGCGCGCAACTTCCATTTGGATCTTTTCGGTTTCCTCAGTCAATCATATCTGGTAATCCTAATTTTCTCTATTTTCTCTATTTCCTCTGTCAGTCATATCTGGTATGGGCATGAGGCTGATGAGTTATAATCAAGTCGCGACCGCATGAAGGTTTTGTAAGCCCACTGCCTCGTGTGTTGTCTACGATTCCGGAGGATTCTTCCAATGAATCTCAGTGTGGCATCTGCTTTTATTATAATTACTTTTATGTTTTCCTCTGAATTTTAAATAGCTCCAATCTACGTACTCCCAGATATTTTATGGATTCGTCTATTTCCAATGATTCTTCTGCAAATGCATAGTCATAAATAAAAGACCTTGTGCCTTCTTATGAGCAGTAAGTTACACCGGTTTGTTCATGTTGAGGGTCAACTGCCAACCCCTGCACCAATCGTTAATGTTCAGCTTGTCGTCGTGACTTTCGCTACTGTTTTCTAGTGTCGCGACTTTCTGTATACAACGTTACTTGACCGTTTTTTTTCCCAAACTGTGCCGTAACTTACGTAAAACCCAAAGAAAGAGAGAAGTCAAATCTAAATAAGTTGATCACAACTCGAAAATGAAATATGAATTATTACCAGTAACTGCCAATACTTAACTACTTAGATTTATTTATACTAATTTCCTTGAATGTAATCTAATCTTAGAAAGAACTGCATACTGACAATACTGCTGCTGATGAAGTTAATGCTATTTTAGAACTACAGCCAGATATTTTGGAGAGTGAAGTCAAATGGGCTCTCGAAAATATTGCTAACAACAAAAGTTGTGGACAAGATGGAATTCTAGCGCAATTGTTCGAAGTCACTGGAAAGAAAGCAGTGAAAACGCTGCATTCAGTATGTTAGAAAATATGAAGCCCGCAACAGTGGCTAGAAGACTGGAAAAGATCAGTAGTCATCTCGATCCCAAAGAAGGGAATTTCTAAAGAATGCTCATATCACCGAACATCGCACTTCACATGCTAGCAAAGTCATGCTGAAAATCTTACAGAATAGACTTCGCCAGTACCTAGTATGAGAACTATGTAAAAGGTAAGAGAATTCCTGAAATACGTGTATCTCTGCTTTAGTGATTATGCTAAAGCCTTTGACTGTGTCGGTCACAACAAGTTATAGGAGGTTCCAGATCACTTTTTCATCTCGTACGGAGTTTATGTTCTGACCAAGAAGCCACGGTGAGTGTGTATGGCACAACTAAATGGATCAAGATTCAGAGAGGGGTACGGCAAGGCTGCATATTATCCCCTTACTTATTCGGTCTGTATGCAGAGCACGTTATGAAGAATACCGGGCTAGATGAAGAAGAAACCGGATTAAGTAGCAGGGATAAATATGAACAGCCTTAGGGTACGCAGAGGATACTATACTGTTGGCGGAAAGCGAAGAAAAGTTAAAGACACTCATGCTGAAGGTGAAAGAAGAAAGTGAGAAAGCTGGTCTTAGGCTGAATGTTAGACCACGAAAGTTAATGCAACTACACCTATCATTTCAAGGCATATAGGAGGAGAAACAATGGAGGCAGCGTTCGGTTATCTTGGTTCCCTGATTTCTGCTGATGGTGACTGCAGTCACGAAATCAAGTGACTTTTGCTGCTTGGTAGAAAGACTATGTCAAACCTTGACGAGCTTTTACGGGGGAGAGAGATACCTTTAGCAACATAGATGCGTATTGTAAGTGCTATGGTCTTTCCAGTTATGATGTATGGATGTGAGAAAGACTGTACGGTGAAAAATATACTCCTTTTAATTGTGATGTTGGAGGAAACTTCTCATAGTCCCATGGATTGCAAAGGCAACTAATAAATCAATAAATATTAGAGCAAGTAAAACCAGAGTGCTCCCTGGCAGATCTGATACTAAAAGAAAAGCTGACCTATTCTGGACTCATCATGAGAAGACATGTTTCATTGGAAAACTCTAATGCTGGGGAAGATCGAAGGCACTAGAAGAGGGCGTCAGAGGATGAGATGGATCGATGGGATCACAGAAGTAATGTGTCCCAACGTGGAAAGACAATGGGAGAAAGTGCAAGACAGAACAAACAAAATTGGCATACTGTTTTTCATGGTGTCACGGTGAGTCGGAACCAACTAACCGAAAAGAGGGAGAGAGAGAGAGAGAGAGAGAGAGAGAGAGAGAGAGAGAGAGAGAACTACTAAGGTTAACCATTTCTTCTTTTGATCTGCGTGTACACCTACATGAGAAGCTTCTATGAAAGCGTGTTGCGCTTGGCTGTGGGTGAGGGAATGCGCTGTAGCACAATAAAACCTGTAGGGAACCAGCCCCCAGCAGTATTCGCGGAGATACGCCCACACTTTTGCGAAAGACCATTCCAAACAGTCGGGCCAGAAAGTGCTGTGAAAGAAAGCCGCTCTGGTGCCGGCTGACAAAAGTCACACAATACTGATTGTATCTCCAGTATGGGGAAGGACAACAGAGTCATTTTTAGCGATCTGTGTGTAGTCGGGGAAAAGTGCCGTTCTGGACGGAGTCCCGGTAGAACTGCTATTGTGGAAAGAACTGCAGGGAAGCAAAAAAGGCCATAGAAGGTGCCATGAAGGATGCGAATGGAACTATCCCTTCCCTAGAGGCGATCATGTAGTCAAACATTTCGCTCTAAAAAACGTCAGTTTGCAGTGCGATGTACTACAGGACGACATTGACAAATTTTTCTACTGCTGCGCCCCCCTCCCCCCCCCCCTCCCCCGACGATTCAATCCTTTCCTAAGGACATCGCGGGATGACCATTGAATGTGATCTCACGCTTTCGAGTGTAGCACGACCGCATATTTTGCTTTGGGATACAATTAAATTGTTAGACAAAACTTGAACGTGATCCAAAGCAGAAAAGGGTGTTCATGCTTTCTCATCCCTTCTTTTTTGCTCTCTATTCTGGAGAATGTACGAGCGGATGTGATAGTGAGACACACGAGAATGAAACGGCAAAAGGTCCCATGTGCCGTTAGGTAACGGCGAATGATTATCTCTGTTCAGGGACCTTTTTAAAGTACCAAACAGAGGTGCCTGAGTGGCATGAAGGAATGCGTAGAGGGACCTTTTGACATTTCATTCACGTGTGTTTCAATGTCGCACTCCTCTGTGCACACGCCACAGGAAGGCGCGAAAAGCGACAGATGAAAAAGCGTCAACACCGTTTTCTGCTCCGCAGCACGATCAAGTTTCGAGTCGATATATGTGAAAATGAATATCCATAGGGAAGGAGTGGTCTCATTGTCATCATTTGTCCCGCCTTATGAGGCCTTTTCGTATCGTTTCTTAGTGGCCGTGTGTTCCTTTGCCACCCACAAGAAACCCGCGTGATTTCAATGCCAGGCATCGCAGTTCTGTTCTCCAGTGCGGAGGCGTCAAGCACAGGGGTAAACTGAGCATAGGGTGAGGGATGTATAATGATCTTTCCATTGTGTGACACGTCGGAATTGGCGTTGGACAGAACTGTTGTGAAATTTCGTGCCAATGTGAAATCATTAACATCCAATACATCTCACAAACTTTTGAGCCCTGGCCTTTTACTTATGTGTGTCGTCACTTTGGTGTTTGAATTGTCACTGAGGTCGAGGGTGACGTTGCAAGGTGCTTTATCTTTGCACCATTACAGAGGAAGGTTCAAGCTAAATTCCAAACATCTGCGTGGCAATAGAGAATGGGGACAATTACAGTGGTTCAAATGAGTATAGATTAAGTTCTGCGTCGCCTCGTTGGCACTGTTGGCTTGTACCATGGGAAGCAAGGAGAGGAGGATGTTTGGTGGCCAGTATCATCTTCTATAACACAAACGGCACGCATGTATTCATAAGAACAAAAAGTTACTTAAGGTAGGCCAGGTGTTGTGATGCAAGCTCTTCTGTAATAGCCCACGTCAGCCTCACTGCTGGTGAAGTACAAGTCCCGCTATGTACACTACTGTGCTCGCTAGGTACTGACTGACTGAGCTAGAGGCTGAGCTAACAGTGATTACGACTCCCACTGGGCTGCGGCTGCTGATTCAACTCGTTGACTCGCTGGTTGACTGACTGGGCACTGGTTTGCGGCGGCCGAGAGGGCGTTGGCGGCGCGTTTCTTGCGAATCTGTCTTGATTCTATCGATCTCCTCGCAAACTCTTTGCCACCCAGTGTGATGGCGACAGCTTACATCAGCACAATCAGTCATTCGAAAAAATCTATATAAATTTTCGAAGACGTCCAATCCCTTTAGAAGCACCATGTATTTGGTTCACTGGACCACAGTACAGAACTGTTTCCAGCACCTTTTACAGCTGGCTCACCTTTGGATGATATTTCCTCTATCGAACCATAATCGTTTCTTCCGTATTTGTGCCAGGCGAAGTTCCTCCTTGTTTGTGTGTGTGTGCGTGGGTGTGTGAAACTCACCGGAGACAAAATGTTCCTTACCGTGACCGCAAGGTGTTCTCTCTGTAAATGAAACTGATGCTTGGTGGTACAGTAGGTGCTGTCCACGCCGTTCCCATACCTTCGCTACGCTGTTAGGTATTTCTCATTAAAGAGCAACAGCTCTATAGGCGACATCGGTCGAGTCGGCGCTGGCTCTGATTAGCGAGCTGCAGCGCTACGTCACGGCACGGTTTTACGGCCCGTAGTGAGGGTCCCCTCCTGTCTCCTCCCCCTCCCACGACGCTCGGCTTTACGGCAGACAGGATCGCCAGAACAGAGCTCTCCTCCGATTCGCCGGTGCGGTCCGGGCCAGCGCGCCGCCGCACCTCACTTTCCCTCAGATCGCTCGCGCCGTAAATTTCCGGCTAAGAGGCATTTATGTTTCAGGTTTATGGCTGCTTCCTTATCGAAGGGCCGCCGCTTTTTGCCCTAATAAAATCGCCAGCCGGCTAATTCCTGCCGCCGCCACCTTCCCCTCCCCCTCGCAGCCCTACACGTCCTCCACCCATCGCCGCGCCACAAACCTGCCCGCCAGTCGCCGCCGATCTCCCCAGGGGTTTCGGAGCCCGTACACTGGACCGGCAGCCAATGTATTTTTATGGCCCGATTGCGCGATTTCTGCATGTTGCGCCGGGAGATACGCAGAGCAGTACGCAGAACCATAAAGACGAAGCGCCCCGGGGAGCTAGCTAAGCCGCCAATCCGAAAGAGACATTTCTACGTCTATATTAATTCAACTAGAACCCGTCAGCGGCACTTGAAAGGGTTATAAATCTGTCGCAATATAAATTTCGGCTTGATTGCTGCACTTTCAGTCGAGGCAATACGAGAATACAGAGTTACATACAAAGTTTTGCATCACCCAGGTTCCCAGAACTACTGGAGGTAGACGTTGACTGTGGATATTGTATCACAGCCACAGTCCCTTTGACTATTCATAGATGTCACTAAACCCTCCCAAAGATGTAAACAACCATGCATGAGCAGCGCCTATTAGACGGAGGGGGTCTGACAGCCAATAAATTCCAGTCATTCCAACAGGAAGGAGGCATACGGCTCGTGTTGTCTGTAGTTCCACAGACGGTCAGTACCGCGGTTCAATCGCGTCCGCATTGTTACTTTGTATCTGGAAGGGGTCTCAACAGGGGAAGTGTCCAGGCGTCTCAGAGTGAACCAAAGCGATGTTGTTCGGACATAATACAGAGACAGGAGCTGTCAATGACATACCTCGCTCAGGCTGCTGTGTATGACCGCTACCTATGGATTATCGGCCGGCCGGTGTGGCCGAGCGGTTCTAAGCGCTTCAGTCTGGAACCGCGCGACCGCTACGGTCGCAGGTTCGAATCCTGCCTCGGGCATGGATGTGTGTGATGTCCTTAGGTTAGTTAGGTTTAAGCAGTTCTAAGTCTAAGGGACTGATGACTTCAGATGTTAAGTCCCATAGTGCTCAGAGCCATTTGAACCATATGGATTATGGCTTGGAGGAACCCTGACAACAACGCCACCATGTTGAATAATGTCTTTCGTGCAGCCACAGGACGTGTTACGACAAACTGGACGCAATAGGCTGCATGATGCGCAACATCACTCCCGACATCCATGGCAAGGTCCATCTTTGCAACCACGATACCATGCAGCGCGGTACAGATGGGCCCAACAACATTCCGAATGGACCTCTCAGGATTGGCATCACGTTCTCTTCACCAATGAGCGTCGCAAATGCCTTCAACCAGACAATCGTCGGAGACGTGATTGGAGGCAACCCGGTCAGGATGAACGCCTTAGACACGAGTGCAGCAAGATGGAGGTTCCTTGCTGTTTTGGGGTGGCATTATGTGTGACCGACGTACGCTGGTGGTCCTGGAAGGCGCCATAACGGCTGTACGATACGCATATTGGCGAGACATTCATTTTGATGGACGACAATTCGCGCCCCCATCGTGCACACCTTATGAATGACTTCCTTCAGCTCGACTAGAGTGGCCAGCATGTTCTCCAGACGTGAACCTCATCGAACGTGCCTAGGATAGACTGGAAAGGGCTTTTTGTGGACGACGTGAGCCACCAACCACTCTGAAGGATCTACGCCGAATCGCCGTTGAGGAATTTATGGATATTATGCCACGACGAATACAGGCATGCATTAGTGCAAGAGGTTGTGCTACTGGGTATTAGAGGTACCGGTGTGTACAGCAGTCTGGACCACCACCACTGAAGGTCTCAATGTATGGTGGTACAACATGCAATGTGTGGTTTTCATGAGCAATAAAAAGTGCGGAAATGATTTTTATGTTGATCTCTGTTCCAATTTTCTGTACAGGTTACGGAACTCTCGGAACCGAAGTGTTGCAAACCTTTTTTTGATGTGTGTATATATTAATGTGTGGTGTCTGCTTTCTCACACATTTCCGAAACAACAGACATCTCGCATTCATATACAATGAAGCGCCAAAGAAACTGGTATGGGCATGCATATTCAAATACAGAGTTATGTAAACAGGCAGAATACGGCGCTGCGGTCGGCAACGCCTATGTAAGACCACAAGTGTGACGCAGTTGTGAGATCTGTTACTGCTGCTAAGGTGGCAGGTTATCAAGATTTAAGTGATTTTGAACCTGGTGTTACAGTCGCCCCACGAGCGATGGGACGCAGCATCTCTGGGGTAGCGATAAAGTGGGGATTTTCCCGTACGACCGCTTCACGAGTGTGCTGTGAATATTAGGACTCTGGTAAAACATCAAATGTCCGACATTGCTGCGGCCGGAGAAACATCCTGCAAGAACGGGACCAACGACAACTGAAGAGAATCGTTCAGCGAGTCAGAAGTGCAAACTTTCCGCAGATTGCTGCAGATTTCAATGCTGGGCCATCAACAACTACTAGCGTGCGAACCATTCATCGAAACAACGTCTATATGGGCTTTTGGAGTCGATGATGAGGATGATGATTGGTTTGTGGGGCGCTCAACTGCGCGGTTATCAGCGCCCGTACAATTTCCCAACCTTTGCTGAGCCCAATTTCGCCACTTTCCTGGATGATGATGAAATGATGAGGAGAACACAAACACCCAGTCATCTCGAGGCAGGTGAAAATCCCTGACCCCGCCGGGAATCGAACCCGGGACCCCGTGCTCGGGAAGCGAGAACGCAACCGCGAGACCACGAGCTGCGGACTTTTGGAGTCGAAGGCCCACTCGTGTACCCTTGATGACTGCATGACACAAAGCTTTACCCCTCGCCTGAGGAGCGGTTCTAGGCGCGACCGGGACCGCGCTGCTGCTACGGTCGCAGGTTCGAATCCTGCCTCGGGCATGGATGTGTGTGATGTCCTTAGGTTGGTTAGGTTTAAGTAGTACTAAGTCTAGGGAACTGATGACCTCAGATGTTAAGTCACATAGTGCTTAGAGCCATTTGAATCATTTGGACTTGGGCAGTTCCAGCTCGACAGTGAGACAACCCCTATGTCCAGGATTGCTACAGAGTGGCTCCAGGAACACTTTTCTTAGTTTAAACACTTCCGCTCGCCGCGAAACACCTCAGACACGAACATTGAGCATATCTGGTATACCTTGCAACGTGCTCTTCAGGTAAGATCTGCACCCCCTCGTACTCTTACTGTATTATGGACATCCCTGCAGTATTCATGGTGTCAGTTCCTCGAGCACTACTTCAGACATTAGTCGAGTCCATGCCAAGTATTGTTATGGCACTTCTTAGTGCTCGCAGGGGTCGTACACGGTATTAGGCACTTGTACCAATTTATCTGGCACTTCATTGTAATTTGATTGGCCTAGCTCATCAATGGATCCTACTTCAGTGCAGATGCACAAATACGTCCAGTCTCCTGTGGGAATCTCAAAGTAGCGAACATGGAGTGAATGGACAGGGACTGCGGGCAGGTGGCGCTCTGTGGGAATGTGAATCTGACATGAGGCGTGCCGAGATAGTCCGTGCAGTTGCGATAACGCTGTGTCCCGTATGACGCAGTGGTTACCGCACCTGCCTACTAAGCAGGAGATCCCAGGTTCGAATCCCGGTCCGGTACACGTTTTAAGTTCTCACCGCTGATTCCGTGTAATGACCCGATGTAGCTGACAGCAGTGATCCAATCCCTTTCCTTTCCTGTCTTTCGGTCTCCATCTTCAATTTATATGTAAAGAATACGGGGGTTGGTCAAAAATATAGGGACACCACAAACACTACACATTGCCGTGATTAATACGGTGTAGGAAAGCTCTTGGCATACGTAATAGTTTCCGGTCGTCTCCGAATACATAAATACAAGTCCTGTATGGTTTTCATGGGATCGATGATGGAAGTGGATATCAATCACATACTCTTCTCTGCAAAGTAGGCCATAAACGCTCAGTAATATTGAGACCTAGTGACAACTCATTTACGTGTTAAAAAATCAGTCCCGTACGCTGCAAGCTGTGTGAACAGGGGCCGTGGCGTCTTTGAATACAGTGTCACCACTGGGGAACAAACATTGTACCGTGGGATGGACCTGGTCAACCAAAATGTCTACATAATCCTTGGCTCCGGCCGTTGTGGCCAGGCGGTTCTAGGCGCTTCAGTCTGAAACCGCGCGATCGCTACGGTCACAGGTTCGAATCCTGCCTCGGGCATTGATGTGTGTGATGTCCTGCAGTTAGTTAGGTTTAGGTAGTTCTATGTTCGAGTTGACTGATGACCTCAGATGTTAAGTCCCATAGTGCTCAGAGCCATTTGAACCTTGGCTGTGATGTGACCTTGCGGAGTAACCATGGGACCCACGAAAAACCTCAATATGTCTGCCCAAATCCTCAGCGAACCCCCGTCCTATTCCTCTCTTTGGACGTAAACTTGGCCAGAAGTTGGAGACAGTCTGAAGAAGTCTCTTGCGACTTTATTCCATTGCTCCATAGTCCAGTTTTTGTCTTCTGCGCCACGCTTCCAGCTGCGGGCATTTGCATCATTGATGAGAGGTTTCGGATTTCCAACTCGCCGTGCAATTCCCTGGTAATGGAGCTCACTTCCTGTTTTGGGGGTTGGGTTGATTTGGTGGAAGAGACCAAACAGCGAGGTCATCGGTCTCATTGGATTAGGGAAGGAAGTCGGCCGTGCCCTTTAAAAGGAACCATCCCAGCATTTGCCTGAAGCGATTTAGGGAAATCACGGTAAATCTAAATCAGGATGGCCGGACGCGGGATTGAACCGTCGTCCTCCCGAATGCCAGTCCAGTGAGCCAACCACTGCGCCACCTCGCTCGGTCTGTTTTGGTGCTGACAGGGTTCAGGAGTACGATATTCAATTGTGTAGTGACTTTTCCAGCTGTCGTCGTCTCTTTTTTCGTCAAAGTCCTCTTCCATAACCGTCTTCACGATCATGCAGACATTTTCCTCCACGTTCTGACTTGGTGGACGATGTTTCTCTGCCTTCCGTGTATGCGGCATAAATCTTCGATACGATGCCTGTTGAAACAGCAAACACTTCGGCTACATTGAATACGGAAGCAGCCTCCATACTACTATCAATTTGCCCACATTCAGTTTACTTAGCTCCAACATAATGCATGCACAACTTCGCATAACAGTATTGCGACCACGATTTACACTTGCAATTTACTGAGGGCACTGCACAGTTGCCGTTCGTGGTCGAGTACAACTGTGCCACTTGCAGACTTGAGTAACATCTGCATTTATGTTCAAGCATTTCTCCCAAGGTTTCCCTTTTCTTCCCCAACTCCTGTAGATGTGATTAAATGTAAGGCAGTGCCTGCAACAAAGAGAAAAGGCCCGTTAGTATCAGACCACAATATTTCATTGGCGGATGGATATCTAGAGACTTCAGCACTAGGATTTGCTTTTCTTGTTCCCAAAGCTGAAATACCCTCTGTACCCAATATCGTTCAATTTTTGCAACCGAAGCAATAGCGATTAGAGACACTCTCAAATATGGTAGCCTCGCGGGAGTTTAACATCTGTTGACAGTATCACACTCAAAAATCATATTCCAATAGAAAACGCAAAATGGAACAATAAAATGGATATTGAAATACTGTAAATCATACGAGAATAATTGCTAAACAGACGAAGAGGTATGAGAATCTCCTTCCTGTGGGTCCCTGCGCATTTTGGATTGGTCTACAATAATAAAGTCGACCTGTCTGCTAAAGAGGTTGCTATTTCTGGCCCTGTAATGAACGTCAGTATCTACCATTCTCCGATTATGAATGTGGCAACTGACAGAGGAAGAATGGGCTGAGGACCTGCGCCTTTCTACCCAACCAGTAATTAGAAGCACCACTGATATCGAAAATTTCAAGCGAGCGAGGAACTTATGACTACCGTGGTAGTATACCAACTATGGTTCAACTCATTCTCATTTACATCGCGTAGGCATCAAGAATAATCTCTTCCGCGACTGTCAGAAAAGGAGACGTCAACCACTTACTGTTTACCTGCAATTTCTTCGAAACCCACCAAAATATTTTACTACGAAACCTTGTGAAACTCGAGGTGCCTCTTCCAACAAGTGCCAACGTTTTACTGTGTGATAAAGAGCCTCAAATATACAAAACAGTTTTTTGTTTGCTACGACATAGTGACTTGTGTGTATGTAATATAGGTGAGAGAATACAAAAGTGCTCTGAAGTTGTTGATGGAGATATCGAAAATTTATTGACAACACCTGAAAATTGATTGTGGAGTGTCGAGATTGAATTGTGACCGACTGTAAATTTATTATGTAGTGTTGGAAATGTATTATGAGCTGTTATAAATTATTAACACTACAAACTTATTACTGTCACATAAACATAAGAAAATAAAATAATTCCGTATTGATAAAAACAATTTCAAGAATTTATCTCCCGAATAGTTCGAGATTATGCACAGGTCTGTATGAACCTTCTTATTTCTCTGCCACCTGAAGGAATATTAATAATTCCATCTGAGACCCAGAAAAAAAATTCCCTGAACTAACAGTACTGTCACAAGAGTCGCTTAATATAGAAGGAAGAGGATGGTAGAATACGTTTTACAACAGTCATTAACGTACACTAAGGTGTCAAAAGTCAGCCGGCCGGTGGGGTCGGGCGGTTTAGGGCGCTTAAGTCCGGAACCACGCGGCTGTTACGGTCGCAGGCTGGAATCCAGCCTCGGGCATGGACGTGTGTTACGTCCTTAGGTTAGTTCGGTCTAAGCAGTTCTAAGTCTAAGGGACTGATGACCTCAGAAGTTAAGTCGCATAGTGCTCAGAGCCATTTGAAAAATTTGAACAAAAGACACAGGATACCTCCTAACATCACTTCGGATCTTCTTTTTTCCAGCGCAGTGCAGAAATTTGACGTTGCATGCACTCCAAAAGCCGTTGGAAGCCCCTGTAGAAATGTTGACCCGTGCTGCCTCTATAGCCGTCCATAATTGCGAAACTATTGCAGGTGCAGAATTTTGTGCACGAACTGATCTCTGGATTATGTCCCATAAATATTCGATGGTATTCATATCGGGTGAACTGGGTAACCAAATAATTCGTTGGAACTGTCCATAACGTTCTTCAAACCAATCACGAACAATTGTGGTGCAATGGCAGGGCACTTTACCATCCACAAAAATTCTATCTTAGTTTGGTAATATGAAGTCCATGAATAGCTGCGAATGGACGACAAGTAGCCGAACATAGCCGAGGAACCAATCCCATCCATGTAAACACAGCGTATGTTATGGAGTCACCACCAACATGAACAGTGCCTTGTTGACATCTTGGATCCGTGGCGTTGCGGGATCTGTGTCACACTCAAACCCTACCATCAGCTCTTACCAACTGAAACCTGGATTCATCTGACGAGGGCACGGATTTGCAGTCGTCTAGGACCCAATCGATATGGTCACGAGTCCATGAGAGGCACTGCAGGCGATGTCGTGCTGTCAGCAAAGGCACTCTCGTCGGCCGTCTGCTGCCATAGCCCATTAACGTCAAATTTCGCCACACTGTCCTTACGGATAGGTTCGTTGTACGTTCCACATTGATTTGTGTGTTTATTTCTCAGTGTCACTTGTCTGTTAGCCCCTCACAATTCTACACAAACGGCGCTGCTCTCGGACGTTTAACGGATGTCTGAAATGTGTTACTCTCGGCACGCTCTTGACACTGTAGGGGATCGCGGAATATTGAACTGCCTAACGATTTCCGAAATGGAATGTTCCATGCGTCTAGCTCCGACTACCATTCCGTGTTCAAAGTCTGAATTCCCGTCGTGCAACCGTAATCACGTCGGAATTCCCAGTCACCCGAGTACAAATAACAGCTCCGCCAATGAACTGCCGTTTATATCTTGAGTACGCGATACTGCCCTCATCTGTATATGCGCATGTAGCTATCGCATGATTTATGTCGTCTCAGTGTACATGCTACTAGAGGATGCTGTGAAGGGCAGATACGGTAAGGGGTGACGGAGAGTGGAATAAATTTAGTGACAGATGGAGATTTGCACAGTAAATGACGGCGTGTCGAACTGCAACAAAATCAAACAGAAGACCGACTACTGTGGCTTTGAATGTTAACAAATTTGTCGATCACAGCCACTACGACGATTTTGAAGTGAAATCTTGTGATCAATGGTTTTGAGATTTTGAATATAATGTGTTTGTGGTCCTGCAAATAATTTTGGTTGTTATTGTTGGGGTGTTCAATTCGAAGATTAGTTTGATGCAGCTTCCCACGGTACTCTACTCTGTGCAAGCCTCTGTCTCCGTATATCTACTGCAGCTGATATCCATCTCAATCCGCCCTTATATTCACACCTTGGTTTGCCTCCACAATGGTTAACTTCCCTCCAATACTAAATGGCCTCATGATGTATCCTATCTGTTAACGACTTTTAATCAAGGTTTGCCTTAAATTCCATTCGGTAATTCCATCACCTACCCATCAAACATTCAGCGTTTTCCTGCAGTATCACAGTTCAAAATCTTCTACTGTCTCCTTACCTGAATTGCTTATCGTCCACGATTCACTGCAGTACAAGGTTACACATCAAATAACTTAAGAAAAGACTTCTTAATACTTACATTCATATTCTATGCTAACAAATTTCTCTTTTTCAGATATGTTTTTCGAGATATAGCCAGTCTGCACTAAAATCCTCTACTTCTCCCATAATTAGTTATTTTGATGCCCAAATAGGAAAACTGATCCACTACTTCTAGTGTCTTATTTTCTAATTTAATTACTTCAGCATCATGTGACTTAGTTCCATCCCCCTTGTTTTACTTTTGTAGATGTTTATGTTACATGCTTTTGTCAGTGTACTATGAAAGATGTCAGGCTTTTGCCAGTCAGGTTTCGTATTTACTTGATAATTTCTGTTCATGTAGTTGATTTTATTAATTCGTCAATCATCGGATTGCAATTGCAGCAATGAATATGATGGATCAGCAACTGGAGAGTAATTTCTTCTGTCTATATTTTGTGCTAACTGATGGTGGTAGAATCTGCATTTACTGGCATGTGAGTATGTGGATGGAGGCTAGTCGGGTGTGCCTGCCGTCAAAAGGAAACAGAAATCTTGCTGGCAGACACTCTGTGGAGAGACTCGAGCAGGCAGTTCAGTACGGCGTCGGCTGTCTGAGGAGCTGGCTTGGCGATTTGTCGGCTCCAGGCCGAGGTGTCTTAACAGGGAAGCTTTTAGGAAGCTTGGTAGCTGAACTCGCTGGAGGACAGAGCATGGAGATTGATGCAAACAGCCGTGTAGCCTCGGGCCCATTGCATCGAACACGATAAGCCATGGCCTGGATTAGAGGCTGAAAGCTGGAATGAATGCAAGAGAGTCATTGGTGTAGAGCTTGCGACGACACGGTCTACAAAGCAGGCGGCCATAATTTTGGTAGTGGGAGACGATATTTCGGCGTGATTGGATTTGGGAAGAGATGAGCACTTTTGGCGGGAAGCTGAGTCAGAGGGAAATGTCCCCACTGGTTGGAATAAAATGCCTAGTACTGTTATTGGTACGTGAACAAAGAGGGCGCCAAAATATCGCCTAGAAGGAGAAGACAAATTTTTCAGGGTAATAGTCAAATGGGCGGCGTAAGGAGACGCATTTGAGAAGTTGGAGATACGGTAGCGAGCATCGGAAATAGCATGCTTGAGACAAGTGAAGTGCTTCCGTGCAGTACTCGAGGTCGTGCATCTTTGGTGGATAATTACTGTAATTGAAGAAAGCCATTCTGACATTGCTCACACACACCTTACATCTTACAGCCATCCATTCCATTGAACTGCCGTTTCAACCAAATTCTTTGCTGTCTCTCTCACAATACTTACAAAGTCATATGCAAATTTAAAAGGTTGCACTTCTTCCTGGACTTTAATATTCTCTTAGAATGAAAGCTCTCACAGCAGGTGGTGTTATCACTTAACACTTCCGGGCTGAGATGCCGTGGTCCATACATAAAACTCGCCCCCTGACGTTTCGCCTTCGACTGCGGAAGCCATCATCCGAGGATAAGCGGGGAAATGCAACGAGAGCGCGAGTGAGAGCCTTATATATAAGCCATTCAGAGGGCGCCGCTGTCAATCACGTGACGTCTGTGCTATAATCTCACATATTGCCAACTTTCTCAACTAAAAATTAATAGATTGTCCCGCTGTTGCTGCAATGTTGACATCCATATCTTATCCAGCTTAATGCCTTCATCGTTTCTATTACAATTATTGCAGTGTTTGGCAATTTCAATAGCCTCTCTGTACATTCGCACATAATAATAAAACGTCTTTGCTATGACTCGTCTCACGAAACTTTATTTCATGATCCCCTTCCTGAAACACATGATCCGCTACAGCCAATTTATCAATATGTCCGAGGCTACAATTCCTTTTATGTTCACACAGACGGGTGTTGACGCGTACTTTTGTTGTACCTATATAGACCTTTCCGCAACTGCACCGAATTTTATAGACACGTGGTTTTTTGGTTTTGGTTTTAGGGCGCAAAGCTGCTATGGTCATTAGCGCCATGTCCGTGACCTAGGAAACAGTAAAAATCCGAAATTGAAAACCAGCAGCAATGGGAACGAAAGTCATAAAATTGGAGAAACAAAGCAGAAGGAAGACTTAAAAATCCACTACAGAAAGGGGTTGGTTGTCCCCAAAAAAAGCTTCATATGGCTGACGTCATTTCACTGGCACTAATAAACTTGAGAACGCGGTCGGCTGAGCGCGTGTCATCTGCTAAAATCGACGATATATCAGGCGATAGCTGTAGACGGGAGCGTAACGGGTTAAAATAGGGGCACTCAATTAAAAGGTGTCTTACCGTCCACAGCTGAGAGCAGTGGGGACAGAGTGGGGGAGGATCGCCGCTTAAAAGATGACGATGGCTAAAGGACAGTGCCCTATCCGGAGTCTAGTTAAAATTACCTCCTCCCCACGACGCGTTCGGGAGCAAGAGGTCCAAGCACAAGGAAGAGCTTTCACGTCCCGCAATTTATTATGGGGAAGTGTCGACCAATGCGCGTGCCATAAATGAACAACACGACGACATAAAACGCTCCGTAGATCGGCGATGGGAATCGATTGAATAGCTGGCCGAAGAAGAGAGACTGCAGCCTTGGCTGCAATATCGGCCGTCTCATTTCCACAGATACCAATGTGTCCCGGAAGCCAGAGGAACGCCACCGAGACGCCCCCCAGGTGGAGCAAGCGCAGACAGTCCTGAATCCGGTGGATCAGAGGGTCCACAGGATAAAGAGCTTGGAGACTGAGGAGAGAGCTGAGAGAATCTGAGCAGATAACGTACTGTATCCGCTGATGGCGGCGGATGTAGTGGATAGCCTGGAGAACAGCGTAAAGCTCCGCAGTATAAACCGAACACTGGTCGGGAAGCCGAAAGTGATTTGGGGTGTCGCCAACAATATAGGCACTCCCTACACCTAACGATGTTTTCGAGCCGTCGGTGTAAATAAATGTGGCGTCCGTCATTTGTGCACATAGAGCAGCAAATGCCCGACGATAAACAAGTGAAGGGGTACCATCCTTGGGAAATCGACAAAGGTCACTGAGCAGGCAGATCCGGGGACGGAGTCAAGGCGGTGCTGTACCCCAAGTTGTCAAGAAGGTTTTAGGAAAGCGGAAGGAAAGAGAATGGAGCAGTTGACGGAAGCGGACTCCCGGTGGTAGTAGGGAGGAGGGGCGGCCTGCACACCCTACATCAAAGGAGGCGTCGAAAAAGTGTCATGGGCTGGATTAGAAGGCATGGAAAACAGATGGCTAGCATAACGACTCAGAAGGACCGCTCGCCGATTGGACAGCGGAGGTTCAGCAGTCTCAGCATAAAGGCTTTCCACAGGGCTAGTGTAAAATGCTCCAGACACTAAACGTAATCCACGGTGGTGGATAGAGTCGAGACGCCGAAGAATAGACGGCCGAGCAGAGGAGTAGACTATGCTTCCATAGTCCAATTTCGAGCGCACTTAGGCGCGATAGAGGCGGAGAAGGACGACTCGGTCCGCTCCCTAGGTGGGACCATTCAGAACACGGAGGGTGTTGAGGGATCGCAGACAGCGAACCCAAAGATAGGAATTGTGGGAGGACCAGCACAGTTTTCTGTCAAACATAAGACCCAAGAATTTAGCGACGTCTGAAAACGGAAGGTTGACAGGACCTAGATGTAAGGAGGGCGGAAGAAACTCCTTACGTCGCTAAAAATTAACACAAACGGTCTTACTGGGAGAAAAACGGAAGCCGGTTTCGATGCTCCAAGAGTGGAGGCGATCGAGATATCCTTGAAGACGTCGTTCAAGAAGGCTGGTCCGTTGAGAGCTGTAGTAGATCGCAAAATCGTCCACGAAGAGGGAGCCCGAGACATCAGGAAGGAGACAATCCATAATTGGATTTATGGCAATGGCAAACAGTACAACACTCAGCACGGAGCCCTGGGGTACCCCGTTTTCTTGGGAGAAGGTACAGGAGAGAGTAGTGTTCACCCACACCCTAAATGTGCGCTCTGCCATAAATTCGCGAAGAAAAAGGGGCAGCCGACCTCGAAAGCCCCAAGAGAACAGTGTGCGGAGGATGCCTGTCCTCCAACAGGTATCGTATGCTCTCTCCAGATCAAAAAATATTGCTACCGTTTGGCATTTCCGGAGAAAATTTTTCATGATAGAAGTGGAGAGAGCAACAAGATGGTCAACTGCAGAACGATGCTTTCGGAATCCGCATTGGGCAGGTGTTAATAGACTGCGGGATTCCAGCCACCAAGCTAAACGGTAATTCACCATACGCTCCAAAACCTTACAGACACTACTCGTGAGAGAAATGGGGCGATAGCTAGAGGGGAGATGTTTGTCCTTTCCAGGTTTCGGAACAGGAACGACGATAGCTTCCCGCCATCGTCTGGGGAAAGTACTGTCGGTCCAAATTCGTTTATAAATGCGAAGGAGCTAACGCAGACTATGGGTTGATAAATGCAGCAACACTTGGACGTGGATACCATCAGGTCCTGGGGCGGAGGAGCGAGAAGAAGAGAGTGCATGTTGGAGTTCCCGCATGGAGAAAACAGTATTGTAGCTTTCGCGATTTTGAGAGGAGAAAGCAAGAGGTCGCACTTCCGCTGCACATTTCTTCGGGAGAAACGCTGGCGGGTAATTTGAAGAGCTCGAAATCTCAGCAAAGTGCTGACCCAACGAGTTAGAAATTGCGACGGGGTCCACTAATGTATCATGCGCGGCAGTGAGCCCAGAAACCGGGGAGAAACTAGGCGCGCCTGAGAACCGTCGAAGCCGACTCCAAACTTCCGAGGAGGGAGTAAAGGTGTTGAATGAGCTAATAAAGAACTTCCAGCTTGCCTTCTTGCTATCGCGGATGACGCGACGGCATCGCGCACGGAACTGCTTATAGCGGATACAGTTGGCCAAAGTAGGATGGTGGCGGAAAACGCGGAGAGCACGTCGCCGCTCACGTATTGCATCACGGCATGCCTCGTTCCGCCAAGGAACTGGGGGGTGCCGGGGCAATTCGGAGGTGCGTGGTATTGAACGTTCCGCAGCTGTAAGAATAACGTCGGTAATATGTGTGACCTCATCGTCGACGCTGGGAAAGGGACGGTCATCGAATGTCGCTAGAGACGAAAAAAGTGTCCAATCGGCTTGGGCAAACTTCCAGCGTCGCGGGCGCATATATGGCCGTTGAGGCTGCAGTCTAAGGACACATGGAAAGTGGTCACTCGAGTGTGTATCATCAAGGGCGAACCATTCGAAGCGCCGAGCTAGCGGAACAGTACCGACCGCAAGGTCCAAATGAGATAAATTTGTCGTGGAGGCAGACAAAAATGTAGGGACCCCAGTGTTGAGGCAAACTAGATCCGCTTGGTGGAAGACGTCTAGCAATAGTGAGCAAAGCTGACCAAGAAGATGAAGGAGATCAGCTCGCGCCATTGGTGTGGACGATGGAATGTATACAGTACAAAGAGAGAAAGTGTATCCAGAAAGGGAAAGACTGACGGCGACAGCCTGGAAGGAGGTGTTTAAATGGATTGGGTGATAATGGAGAGTATCATGGAGAAGAATCATGAGTGCTCCATGTGCTAGAGTGCCTTCAACAGAGGGGAGATCGTATCGGACAGACTGAAAACGAGGGAGAACAAAGCGGTCATGGGGACGCAGCTTTGTTTCCTGAAGACAGAAGATGACCAGCGAGTAGGATCGTAAGAGGATCGACAATTCATCCCGATTGGCTCGAATACCGCGGATATTCCAGTGGATAATGGACATAGGGTGAACAGAAAATGGAGGAATGCGACCAAGGTCGCTGTCAACGACTGCTCCGAGCTTGCGACCGACAGCATGGAATGGCATTCAGCCGAAGGCAGAAGATCCTGATCCATAGGTTGGTCAGGAGCAGCTCCTGCCACCAGCGATCGGTTGGTTGAGCGGCCGCCACCAGTGCGCCTCGGCGACACAGAAGACGGCCGAGGGCGATTTCCGCCAGGTGGTGCTGTAGCTGGGACACCCCTTGGCGGAGAAGGAGAGGAACTGGGTTTCTTTGTAGCCTTCTTGGAAGTATGATGCTTAGAGGAAGGAGGAACCGATGGTTGGGAAGTTGCCGTACGTAAAAGCTCTTCACGAGTATACTCTTTTTTCGAAGTCTTGGTGTCTGACTTTTGGGCTCGAGATTTAGCAGAACCCGACGAAGGGCGAGCCAGAGAGTGGGCAGGCGAAAGTGGTGAGGTTGAACGGGCGATCTTTGCGGTGGCCGATCTGACGACCGTGGAACTAAAGGTGAGGTCGCAAGTCTGCGTGGCCGCCTCCTTTGTTGGCCGAGGAGAAGCAAGGACAGTGCTGTATTTTCCTGTCTGAGGCACAGTGGGCTGTCGACTGGCGAATAATTTTCGAGCAGCAAAGGTCGACAACTTTTCCTTCACTCTGATTTCCTGAATGAGCTTTTAGTCCTTAAAAACGGGACAATCTCGAGAGGAAGCAGCGTGGTCACCCATACAGTTGATGCAGCGAGGGGATGGAGGTGGACAAGCACCCTCATGGGCATCCTTGCCACACGTAACACATTTGGCCGGATTGGAACAGGACTGGCTGGTGTGATTGAACCGCTGACACCAATAGCAACGCGTAGGGTTTGGGACGTAAGGGCGAACGGAAATTATCTCATAGCCTGCTTTGATTTTCGATGGGAGTTGAACTTTGTCAAATGTCAAGAAGACAGTGTGGGTTGGAATGATGTTCGTGTCAACCCTTTTCGTAACTCGATGAACAGCCGTTACGCCCTGGTCAGACAGGTAGTGCTGAATTTCTTTATCAGACAATCCATCAAGGGAGCGTGTATAAACGACTCCACGTGAGGAATTTAAAGTGCGGTGCGCTTCAACCCGGACAGGGAAGGTGTGGAGCAGAGAAGTACGCAGAAATTTTTGTGCCTGGAGGGCACTGACTGTTTCTAACAACAGGGTGCCATTCCGTAATCTGGAACAAGACTTTACAGGACCTGCAATTGCGTCGACACCTTTCTGAATAATGAAAGGGTTGACCATGGAGAAGTCTTGACCTTCGTCAGACCGAGAAACAACAAGGAACTGTGGCAACGATGGAAGAACTGTCTGTGGCTGAGACTTAGTGAACTTACGCTTGTGAGCAGACATAGTGGAAGGTGAGGAAACCATTGCGGAAGAATCCCCCTTGATTACCGGCGTCTCCGATGGCGCGCTCCTCCCTTGTGGGGGCCCTCTCCGAGGGCACTCCCACCTTAGGTGATTGTTCACACCTCAGGTCACACCTCCCGACAATCGGACGAGGGGCCAATCGGCACTTTCGGAAGGTATCGGCTCGGGTAATCACCCCTCCCTGGGCCTGGCCGTTACCAGGGGGTACGTTCCTGTCCTACCTGTCTACCCGGGGTGGGGAATTACGCGTTACTCCGTCACCGGCTACGCACAAAAATGTGTGGGTCGGGCTTCAGACACGCGCAGGTAGGAAGAAAGAGAAAGGGAAAAACAAAGAAAGGAAAAGGAAAGAAGAGGTCTCAAACGCCACAGCGGAGAAAAGGGTAAAGGGAAGAGGTAAGGAAAAGAGGAGGACAAAGGAAGGATGAAGACATACTACCAGAGAAGGCGAAGAATGCGGTACATTTACGAGCGTCCGTCTCCGGACATAGGCACAAACCATATTCCCAGAGGGGGAGAAAGGGAAGGAAAGAGCCAGAGGTGAGGGGAGGAGGGGCGAAGATGGGGGAGAGGGAAGGATGCGGAAAAGGAAGGTATGCAGCCCGGAAAGGAAGGAGGGCCACATTAGCTCGGGGTCCCGCGCTCGCTACACACGTATCCACAAAAGCGTTGTGGACCCCCTGGGGGGATAGACACGTGGTGTAGCTAGAGGATGTCGTTTATCTTTTGCGGATCTTCTTTTATTTTCGTGGTGGGTCTGAAAACCGTTTCCACATCGTACTTAAACTTTTCCAATGCGATCAGTGGCCTTACTGATAAATCGTAAGAACACTTTACCCTTGAGTTGGTGTCTATCCTCGTCCGTCCTGGTTGCAGTCTAGGGCGTAGTGCACGATCTGTCTGTTGGAATACCCATTCTTCTTGATTAAAACATTTATAGACAGGGAGCACAAAATATGTGAACCAGCTCACTTAGATGATGAGATTGAACACCATAGAGCGACCTTGAAGAAGAATGGGCATTCCCACAGAGAGATAATTGTGCACTACGCCATAGACTGACAACCAGGACGGGCGAGGATCGACACCAACCCAAGGGTAAAGTGTTCTTACCATTTATCAGTAAGGTCACTTATCGTATTGGAAAAAGTTTAAGCAAGTACGATGTGGAAACTTGTTTTCAGACCCAACACGAAAATAAAAGCATGTTTGAGATCCGCAAAAGGTAAACGACATCTTCTAGCTACACCAGGTGTGTCTAAAATTCCGTGCGTTTGTGGAAAGTTCTATATAGGCACAACAAAAAGAAGCGTCAACACCCGTCTGGGTGAAAATAAAAGGACTGTCGCCTCGGACATATTGATAAATAGGCTGTAGCGGATCATGTGTTTCAGGAAGGGGATCATGAAATAAAGTTTCGTGAGACGAGTCATAGCAAAGACGTTGCATTATTATGCGCGAATGTACAGAGAGGCTATTGAAATTGCTAAACACTGCAATAATTTTAATAGAAACGATGAAGGCATTAAGCTGGGTAAGATACGGATGTCAACATTGCAGCAACAGCGAGACAATCTATTAATTTCAGTTGAGAAAGTTGGCAATATCGGAGATTATAGCGCAGCCGACGTCACGTGATTGACTGCGGTGCCACCTGGATGGCGTTATATATACGGCGCTCTCGTTGCAGTTCGCCGTTTGTCCTCGTAGGATTTTTTTTTTGGTTTGGTTTTAGGGCGCAAAACTGCTATGGTCATTAGCGCCCAGCCTGTGACTTAGGAAATAGTAAAAAAAAAAACGAAACTGAAAATCAGCAGCAATGGGAACAGTGATAAAATTGGAGAAACTAAAAGCAGAATGAAGGCTTAAAATCCACTACAGAAAGGGGTTGGTTGTCCCCAAAAAAAGCTTCACATGACTGACGTCATTTCACTAGCACTAATAAACTGGAGAACGCGGTCGGCTGAGCGCGTGTCATCTGCTAAAATCGACGATAGATCGGGCGATTGCTGAAGACGGGCGCGTAACGGATTAAAATAGGGGCATTCAATTAAAAGGTGTCTTACCGTCCACAGCTGAGAGCAGTGGGGACAGAGTGGGGGAGGATCGCCGCTTAAAAGATGTCGATGGCTAAAAAGACAGTGCCCTATCCGGAGTCTAGTTAAAATTACCTCCTCGCGACGACGCGTTCGGGAGGAAGAAGTCCAAGCGCAAGGAAGAGCTTTCACTTCCCGCAATTTATTATTGGGAAGTGTTAACCAATGCGCATGCCATAAATGAGCAACTTTGCGACATAAACCACTCCGTAGATCGGTGAAGGGAAGCGACTGAATAGCTGGCCGAGGAAGAGAGACTGCAGCCTTGGCCGCTATATCGGCCGCCTCATTCCCACAGATACCAGCGTGTCCCGGGAGCCAGAGGAACGCCACCGAGACGCCCCCCAGGTGGAGCAAGCGCAGACAGTCCTGAATCCGGTGGACCAGAGGTGCACAGGGTAAAGAGCTTGGAGACTGAGGAGAGAGCTGAGAGAATCTGAGCAAATAACATACTGTATCCGCTGATGGCGGCGGATGTAGTGGACAGCCTGGAGAACAGCGTAAAGCTCCGCAGTATACACCGAACACTGGTCGGGAAGCCGAAATTGATTTGGGGTGTCGCCAACAATATAGGCACTCCCTACACCTAACGATGTTTTCGAGCCGTCGGTGTAAATAAATGTGGCGTCCGTCATTTGTGCACATAGAGCAGCAAATGCCCGACGATAAGCAAGTGTAGGGGTACCATCCTTGGGAAATCGACAAAGGTCACGGAGCAGGCATATCCGGGGACGGAGCCAAGGCGGTGCTGTACCCCAAGTTGTCAAAAAGGTTTTAGGAAAGCGGAAGAAAAGAGAATGGAGCAGTTGACGGAAGCGGACTCCCGGGAGTAGTAGGGAGGAGGAGCGGCCAGCATACCCTACATCAAATGAGGCGTCGAAAAAAAGGGCATGGGCTGGATTAGCAGGCATGGAAGACAGATGGCTAGCATAACGACTTAGAAGGACCGCTCGCCGATTGGACAACGGAGGTTCAGCAGTCTCAGCATAAAGGCTTTCCACAGGGCTAGTGTAAAAAGCTCCAGACACTAAACGTAATCCACGGTGGTGGATAGAGTCGAGACGCCGAAGAATAGACGGCCGAGCAGAGGAGTAGACTATGCTTCATTAATCCAATTTCGAGCGCACTAAGGCGCGATAGAGGCAGAGAAGGACCACTCGGTCCGCTCCTTAGGAGGTACCATTCAGGACACGGAGGGTGTTAAGCGATCGCAGACAGCGAGCCGAAAGATAGGAAACGTGGGAGGACCAGCACAGTTTTCTGTCAAACGTAAGACCCAAGAATTTAGCGACGTCTGAAAACGGAAGGTTGACAGGTCCTAGATGTAAGGAGGGCGGAAGAAACTCCTTACGTCGCCAAAAATTAACACAAACGGTCTTACTGGGAGAGAAACGGAAGCCTGTTTCGATGCTCCAAGAGTGGAGGCGATCGAGACATCCTTGAAGACGTCGTTCAAGAAGGCTGGTCCGTTGAGAGCTGCAGTAGATCGCAAACTCATCCACAAAGAGGGAGCCCGAGACATCGGGAAGGAGACAATCCATAATTGGATTTATAGCGATGGCAAACAGTACAACACTCAGCACGGAGCCCTGGGGTACCCCGTTTTCTTGGGAGAAAGTGCGGGAGAGAGTAGTGTTCACCCGCACCCTAAATGTGCGCTCTGCCATAAATTCGCGAAGAAAAAGGGGCAGCCGGCCTCGAAAGCCCCAAGAGAACAGTGTGCGGAGGATGCCTGTCCTCCAACAGGTATCGTATGCTCTCTCCAGATCAAAAAATATTGCTACCGTTTGGCGTTTCCGGAGAAAATTTTTCATGATATAAGTGGAGAGAGCAACAAGATGGTCAACTGCAGAACGATGCTTTCGGAATCCTCATTGGGCAAGTGTTAAAAGACTGCGGGATTCCAGCCACCACGCTAAACGGTAATTCACCATACGCTCCAAAACCTTACAGACACTACTCGTGAGAGAAATGGGGCGATAGCTAGAGGGGAGATGTTTGTCCTTTCCAGGTTTCGGAACAGGAACGACGATAGCTTCCCGCCATCGTCTGGGAAAAGTACTGTCGGTCCAAATTCGATTATAAAGGCGAAGGAGGTAACGCAGACAATGGGTTGATAAATGCAGCAACATTTGGACGTGGATACCATCTGGTCCTGGGGCGGAGGAGCGAGAAGAAGAGAGTGCATGTTGGAGTTCCCGCAAGGAGAAAACAGTATTGTAGCTTTCGCGATTTTGAGAGGAGAAAGCAAGAGGTCGCACTTCCGCTGCACGTTTCTTCGGGAGAAACGCTGGCGGGTAATTTGAAGAGCTCGAAATCTCGGCAAAGTGCTGACCCAACGAGTTAGAAATTGCGACGGGGTCCACTAATGTGTCATGCGCGACAGTGAGCCCAGAGACCGGGGAGAAACTAGGCGCGCCTGAGAACCGTCGAAGCCGACTCCAAACTTCCGAGGCGGGAGTGAAGGTGTTAAATGAGCTAATAAAGAATTTCCAGCTTGCCTTCTTGCTATCGCGGATGACACGACGGCATCGCGCTCGGAGCTGCTTATAGCGGATACAGTTGGCCAAAGTAGGATGGTGGCGGAAAACGCGGAGAGCACGTCGCCGCTCCCGTAGTGCATCACGGCATGCCTCGTTCCACCAAGGAACTGGGGGGCGCCGGGGCAATTCGGAGGTGCGTGGTATTGAATGTTCCGCAGCTGTAAGAATAACGTCGGTAATATGTGTGACCTCATCGTCGACGCTGGGAAAGTGACGGTCATCGAATGTCGCTAGAGACGAAAAAAGTGTCCAATCGGCTTGAGCAAACTTCCAGCGTCGCGGGCGCATATATGGCCGTTGAGGCTGCAGTCTAAGGACACATGGAAAGTGGTCACTTTCGCGTAAACTCTGGCGAATTGTATAAATCGTTGCTCTTTTGTTTATTTAATTGTGATTATTGGCGTAACAACGCATATATGAAAAGAGTTACGTGAAATACTTTTAGCAATGCTGTGCTTTGAATTTCTTTATCATCATTACCTTTTAGCGAAATAAAATATATATATATTGAAGTCTTATTGTTCTGTATCTGGCCTACAATTTAAGGAACGATTTTTCGTAACTGTAACTCATGCTAAGAATCAATATATCTTCCCTACTTCATAATTATTGAAACTTGAAATTACTTTGTTATGAACACTGATGTTACAGTTCGTATGATCGTTCAAAAACACAAGTTTGCAGTGGATTTTATTTCTCGGTAAGATACTATTTCATACCACGACTAGCCCAAGAACATGAGACTCTCATTAAAAAAAAAATTACGTTGTCACTATAAAGTTTGCCAGATCAGAACGGAGCACAGCAAGATTCCTATCCGACTTTGAAGGTACATTAACTTATTGGTACTGTGAATTATATCCTATCAGCAGCCCGCGTCAACCTGCAACACATCATAAAATCTGCTGATCTTCACTGCCAGTCTGGGAGCTAAAAGAAATAATATTATTTTACTATTATTTTACCGCTTCCTTGCGGTATGCTCGACTATATTGTAAGTCGTTTAAATACGCCGCGGCAGCGGCTCTTCGTTCTCCACGCAGCTCAGCACCACAGATAATATTTATATAACTGAAAAATGTCTCAACAGGATGGGATAATAGGCAAGCAAGCTTTAACAATTAATAATACAAGTTTTCATTTAAACAACTCTATTAAAACATTTAAATATCTCAGTGATTACAGACCTTTGTGAATTCACACGTAATGGCGTACATTTCTCAGTCTCGACAAAAGAATGCTACATTAGCATTCTCTACGACAACACAGGAGATCTTACTCGCACCACTTCCAAATTAAGAAGACAAAGACATTCATATTCAACACGTATTATATACTAGTTCCTTTTTTAATCTCTGTTTAACATTTATCTTCTGTGTCGGTTTTATTACTCGCCGACGCAGACGTTCTCAAAAATAAATAATAAAAAAATACATAATTTTATACAATGACACAATATGATACATCTAATTTTCTAATTACTACATAACATGTTGTTTTTGTTTCTTACTAGACGTTACAATGCCCCCTGGCAGCAATTGACTAACGTTGAAAATTTTCGGCAATATGCTGCCACTAACGTCTGTTTGGTTATTGTCTGTTACCTTGGTTGGAACATTCACTTTACACTTCTGAGTTCTTTTACACTGTAGGTTTAATTACACTTTTTATACTGTTCTTACACTTTGCGAGGTGACCGTCAACCTAGTCCCAGGGTCATTACATTTATTTGGCTCCCCCATTCGGGCTACGTGCGATCAGAAAACCTGGGAAAACTGCGCCGGAGCCATGGTCATCTCGCCTGGTTTGTTTTAATACCCAGTTTGATCACAAAAAGTTCCGACTCTATCCAATGTTCACGTATAAGAAAGGCTATTTATGAGAGCATGTTAAACTTTTAGTCTCTTTGTTATCAATATAATATTTGTGTTCTGGATTGTAATGAAAGTCACTTATTACACATTTTTACAGTAGTATAATGAATCGTCCTTGCACTTACTCACGACAATTGGTTTAAAATGTCTAGCATTCGTGCGAGTATACTTCATTAACATGACGAAAACATATTATATCTATACATCACTGAACCAATGAATACTTTGAGTCTGTATTGAATAACTCAAGAAGAAAAAAAAAAAAAAAAACAAATGTTTGTCACGTCATTTCGTGTTCAATAAATCCTATTCATTAGTACATTAAACACATAGTTGATAGTTCATTTGAATGACAACAATGTTGTACGGAGCTGGCGGCGCGAAGCAATTGTTGAGTAGCGTCGTCTGGAACGCCGCGTGCCGACGGCCGCTGGGTTCGACGACCGGCTCTCAGTAACAGCGACGTCGTGCTGACGTGGCGCCCAAGCAGTCGCGAACCGCGCTGAACCATTCGCCGATGTCGGCGAGTTGCAGTGGTTTACCGCGACCGGCTGGCTGGCGGCACGGCACTCGTCTCTGCTTCTCCGCATGGCTCCCCGTCGTAGCGCATGAAACAAACATTCCACAACGGTGTACTGTCTTTAAGAACACAGATTACTAGCTGTGGAAGAAAATGCAACTTGTTAAAAGCGTTTATTGTTCAGTAAGCCGTCGCTTCACTGGTATGCACAGGATGTTTTGGCGTGATAACAGGTTTCTTGTGGCATTGTGACACTGGTATTCAGGGTTCGTCACACGCACATTGTACTACACATTTTCACTCACTCTCACGGTTGATACACTGTCAGAGCGTCCTTCAACACGCGAAAATGTTTCGTTACACACATACTAAATGTCTCCGTCGAGCGATGTTTGTTTGAATCGACTCCGAACGGATCAATAACTACTGTTTTTATACACTGTCTATTGTTCGTTGAGCACTGCACTAGGACAGTCTATCACTCAACACTAGACTTATCGACGTATATATTGGTGCAGATACAACAGTCATTTTCTGCCCCTACTACACACAATATTCCGTCCTTTCCTCAATTGTTTATGCACACAGTTTATTTTTTTAATACCTTTTAACTGTTCTTTGCATAATCACTCTCATCTACATGGCGTCTATTTGTTTTTACTTTATCACAACACACTTTTCATATTGTTACTAGGCGTATATGGCCCTTTTGTAAAATTTTTTAAAGGTGTGTGAATTTTTTGTACATAGTTTTCCTTTCCTCCTTTCAGTGTAGATTGCCTGGTTATCACCCATCTATCAAACAGATTTTACCATGTGCATGACAGCTTGACTTGGGCATATTGCTCAATAAATACTTCATTTAGCACTAGCATTATTTTTAATGATTTTTCCTACATGACTACAGTGTAGGTTCTGCATTGGTTGACTTAATTCGCGTATCGCGTAATGAATATTCAAGGTCGTGTACCAAGTACACAGGCTTCAATTGAAGCATTGCTACATACAAAGCGGAGTTTCCACGGAACGGGCTTGTTTTTAATTAGCTTCTGCTCCAGTGTCGTTCTCAAATCACTACTGGCAGCAAACATCACATCACATAATTGTTGCATATTACAAAGTCAATGTTTGGCTAGTAGAGACTCTCTCTCTCAGGGTTCCTTATTCTAATACAATTACAACAGTTACCTTACTATATAAGATTGCATCATTAATTGCACTTAGATACTACACATAGAAAATGGCTCAAGAAATTAATCCTTTGTAAAATGGTTCAAGAAATTAATCCTCACTTTATCAACAAGAAGATTGTTCGTTGCTTAATGAGCATATAGTATTTTAATGACATGACTAATTGTCTGTAAGCAAAATCTTTCCTGTGTAAGCTATCGTTCACTTTCTAATTCCACTTCCTCCAAGTTTAATTACACACAAATTTCTTTCTTAGTACTAACATACTTATATTCTAAAACACAATTAAAATCTTCTTACAACTATTACTCTTTATATGTGAGATGTCACTGGATAAATAACTTCACATCTTTACGTGGATACAATCCTTTGATCTTCCCCGTATGGGGATATGCTAACAAATAGCTACATTCGTGTGGCACGGTTATTACTTCAAAGGGCCCTGAATATAGCAATTGCCACTTACTATTCTGTTTTAAGGTGGCTGAAGCTTTAGGGTGGTTACGAATAAGTACTAGGTCTCCTACATTATATTTCTGTTCGTTAGTTACACTTCGGTCGTACTTCCTTTTCCTCTTTGCCGCACAGCTGGTTAGTCTGTTCCATATCTTTTTCATCTTTTCCTCCCTTGTTTCTGCCTTGTCTGGTAACCTCGGTAAAGGCGTGAGCCATTCATTCGGTGTCTCATTAACTCCATTCAATATCTCTACCGGTGGGTAGCCTGTACTTGAATGGGGTGTTAAATTGTGTATTTCTACAAATTTAGGTACTAACCCTGGCCATTTTGTATGTCGGTTCCCTAGGTAGATTCTAAGGAACTTATTCAATTCTCTGAATATTCTTTCAACTAGACTTGCTTCTGGATGGAACCGGGATACCAGAATATGCTGTATATTTTGTTCCCGTAGGTAATTTTTCCAAGTTCGACCCGTGAAATAAGAGGCATTATCAGTCGTTATGGCTTCGGGTTTTCCCACTTGAGGCAAGTATTCTTGATTGATCCGCCTGACCATGGTTTTGGCAGTAGCTGATTTTATGCAATAAATTGCCAAGTATTTAGAAAAAATATCGTACATGGCCAGTATATATTTCATACCTCCTCTGGCCATGGGATAGGGACTTGCTACATCCACAGATACTAATTGAAGCGGCCTGAGTGGAACTATGGGATGTAGTTCAAACTTAGTGGATCTATTATTGTGTTTTGCTTTCTGACATATCACGCAAGTTCTAACTGTTGCCTGAATCTGGTGTTTCATACGGGGAAAGTAGCAGTATCTCGCCATGATTTCTGCACACTTTCCAATCCCTGCATGGCCCCATGCCAAGTGCGTGTGCCATATCATAACTTTTACCGACTATTTAGGTATACATACTGCCCAGCAGTCTTCTTTCGTGCTAAGTTTATGATACAAAATATGGTTCACTATTTTAAAACCTTGCTCATCTCTATTGTTAACACCCTCTTCAATATTATTAATGATTTTTTTCCACATCGGATCTGACCTCTGTAACTCGAACATGTTTTTACATATATATAAAAAATCCTTCATGTAAATATTATCACGTACTAACAGCACTTTATACTCCGCGGATTGCTCTAACAATTCTGCTAACTTCGGTAATCCTACCGGCAGTCGCGACAGAGCATCCGCTATTACGTTATCTTGGCCTTTTATGTACATAATCTTTATCCTGTATTCTTGTAAGACAAGCATCCATCTCCTCAGTCTAGTATGGAATAGTTTGCATGACATCAAAAAACTTAACGCCTGGTGGTCACTATACACTCTAATCTCCTTCCCTTGTAGATAATAATTAAACTTTTTTACAGCCCAGACTACTGCAAGCGCTTCCAGTTCGGTTGCCGAGTAGGCTCTCTCGCAGCTAGTTAAAGTCCTACTGGCGAAGCCGATAATCTTTATTGTTGTCGGATCGTTTCCTTCCTCCCACTGAAACAGGCACGCTCCCAAGCCATAGGAACATGAATCCGTCGCAAGACAAAAATCTTTTGACAGATCTGGGTGCTGCAAAATATTTGCATTCAGTAGTGCGGTTTTAATCGCTTCGAAAGCTTGTTGACATTTGTCAGTCCAAGCCCACTGCACATTTTTTCGTAGTAGATTTAGTAGTGACGCGTCATTTAACAACTGATTGGGCACGAACCTTCTGAAAAAAGACGTAAGCCCAAGGAACGCTTTCAATTGTCTCTTAGTGCGGGGGCTTGGAAATTCGCGGATCGCCTCTAGTTTTTTGTTGTCTGGGCTGATACCAAGTGGTGTAATAAGATGGCCTAAAAATTTAATTTTATTTCGTCCAAATTTTGACTTTTCAAGGTTTGCTGTCACACCTGCTTGCCTAAATCTCTCTAGTACTCTATGCAACAATTCCATATGTTCGTCCCAAGTAGCAGTAGCGATTACCAGATCATCAACATATACAGTGATTTTTTCTAATAAGTCTGGACCCAGTACCGTGTCTAGTGCAGTAATAAACACTCCAGCACTCACATTCAATCCGAAGGGAAGTACCTTGAATTGGTAACTTCGCCCTCCGAATATGAAAGCTGTGTACTTCCTGGATTCCGGTGTCAGTGGGATTTGCCAGTATGAACTTTTAAGATCGACCGAGGTCAAGTACTGCACTCCATGAAATTTTTGTATCTGCTCATCTAAATTCTCTGGACGAGTCCGGACAGGTATAATAATTTTGTTAATGTCCCTCGCATCTAACACTAACCTGATTTTTCCATTGGCTTTCGCCACTGCTACAACAGGACTACTGTATGGAGAGAAGGAGGGCTCAATGATATCCCACTCTAACATCTTCCGAATCTCTTTAGCTACTAATTCCCTCCTCGACCAAGGGATGGAGTAAGTTGCGCGACAGTATGTTTTATGGGGCATCACCTCTATGTGATATTGGTACCCTTTAACTATTCCTGGTCGGTCGGTAAATACCATAGTATATTCCGATAGCAGCTGCGTCAACTGTTGCTTTTGTGTATCGCTTAAACCTTCAGATTCCTGCACTTTGGTTTGAAATGCCTCTACATTTGTTTCAATATTTCGATCCTCTAAATTCGGGTAATAGAGGTCTGCTGCATGTGAAAAATCATCGAGGAGTAGTACCCAAGGGTTCCTACCTTTGATATTGATTCGATTACAACACGGCACAAGTACCTCCTTCGATTTCATCATAGATAACTCAATCCTCCTACCCCTATTAACTATGCTTAATTTCCCCACGGAGAGGTCGATCAATGCGTCCCTCTCACGGAGAAAATCTATTCCCAGAATGCAGGCCACCTTTAATCCTTTAACAACGAGGAACGAGCTCACTATGGCTTCGCCCTCCTTACAAATCTCTACCTGCACCTGGTACTTAACTAATTGGCTCTGTGCACTAATGGCTCCAGACACCTTACAATTATTAACCGGGAAAGTCGGAATGCTATGTCCTTTTCCCAGTGCTTTAAATAACTCCATACTCATTACACTTACTGAGGCACCTGTGTCGATGATTATATTCACTGCAACATCATTGATTTTCGCTTCGATAATAGCTTGCACATTTTCGTTATTATCGTTCTTACATTCGTGCGGTTCGTTCAGCAGATCTTTATCCATACTGACACCGTCGTTGTATCGCAGCATACGTATCCCAGGTATATTATTATGACTCGTGTTGCTCTCACTCCACCCCTCGGCCAGCGATGGAGAGCATATCGAGGCCGATTCTAGTTTGTTGGATTGTTTACTTGTGAGGTACTTGGACGGCTATTGTCCGCGACCTCCACTATATGTACACTCTGATTTGTAGGCCGCCACGGCTGCGCAATAGGCGCGTTTTGCGGTGGTGGTCTATTGTTGTCATACCGGTCATTATCCTGTCGCTCTGGGCTTCTTCGCTGATTCTGCTGCCAATTTCGATTACTATCATTATAATTGCTCTGCCACTGACCTCGCGCATTTTTCCAGCGGTTGGTCCCTGACATTCCGGATTCGTACCGGTCGTCAAATCGACGCTTTTTGTTATAAGTTGGTTGTCCATACCCGTTCTGGCCTCTACCATTACTACCATTTTGCGAATGTTCTTGCCGCTTGTTACCACCCCCACCATTTCCATGGTTGTGGTTTTGTGCACTACTATTTCTGTCGTGTTTACATCCTGACCCATTATTCCGCGAGTGATCACACGCTGATTTTACGTCTTCCTGTATCAAGTCTATAGAATCTAGAACAGACAGGAAGTTTTCCATGTCGCTTTCTGGTACATGTATTAATTTCTCTTTGATATGAATGGGTAAATGTGATTTTAGTAGTCTTATTATGTCTCTTGGTGATATAGGCTCGTCCCAGTAGCGTGTTTTGTTTATATACTTTTCAAAATACCGCCTCAAATTCCCAAGACGGGGTGAGTACGGTTCGGGATTATATACTTCTTTTCTTAGCCGCTCTTGTATACAAGGCGACCAATATTTCGACAGAAATGCCCTTTCGAACTGTTCGTATGTCCTGCAGCTGTCTGCTACCTCTGTAGCCCACAACGCTGCATCACCTTGTATGTATGACATTACGTATTGAATTTTCTGTGTTTCGTTCCACACACTGGGCAAGATATTTTTAAAGCTTTTTATGAATACTACTGGGTGTACTGATTTCCGTTCAGTAGTAAATGTTTGAAATTGCCTATTTTTGATTAAACTTTCTTCCACTAATATTTTTGAACTACATGGGTTTGCTCCTGGGACATATGCTGTGTGCTCCGAACTGAAGCTACAGCTCTTCGCATTATCGACTACAGATTCCCCATTGTTGTATCGCGTATAAGTTTGTGCGTTGCCAAAACCATGGGCTGTTGGCGATATAGGTTCCTGTTCCAGATGTTTTCTGCTTTGTGCTAAACCCTTCTCCAGGTCGGATATCCGTTTGTTCATATTCACTTGCCACTGCGGAATATCCTCACTGAGTATTTGTTTGATGGTTTGCACGTCGTTCTGTACCTGACTATTTACTACGGCACTGGACGATTCGGAATCTCTATTTGCTATGGCTGCTTGTACTTTAGAATTAATATTTTTGTCAATCTCACTCTCCTTCACTTCTAGCCATGAGTTGAATTCTGTTTCAATTTTAGTTGCTTGTTCGTTCCACTTCTGCTCTACAAGCTGCGTGGAATCTATTTCTAGCTTTTCTACTCGGTTGGCTAATACACCTATTTCGTCTACCCTGTTAGTGTTTGCTACTTGCAGGTTGTTGACCTGTTCAGTCAGCTCCTGCACGGCCTTAGGTATCGACTCATAATTCTGTTTCATATGTGCAATCTCTTTTTTCATATTTTCTAACGACTGCACAAGTTGCTGGTCACGCTCAGCTTGCTGGCGATCTCGCTCGCCTTGCTGGGCAAGTAAATTTTCTGTTAATTGGCGATCTCGCTCAGCTTGCTGGGCAAGTAAATTTTCGGTTAATTGGCGATCTCGCTCAGCTTGCTGGCGATCTCGCTCGGCTTGCTGGGCAATAAAGATTTCAATTTTTTCGTCCTTTTCAGCTTGTTGTTGCGCAAATTTTGCCTGGTAATCTAACACACGCTCTAAGATAGCCTGAAGTGAATACCCACCAGGCAGATTACCACTCTCTGGTTCCTGCTTTTCTGGTGGTGGTACAATTTCTTTATCGACATCTCCTTGAGCACTAGTGGGCGGTGGCACCACCTCCTGTGCCCCTGCCCCCACATTTTCGCATGTTATATCCTCCAAGAGAGTACTTGTACTGCTTAAAGTACCCGGTTCTACATTTCCTGCACTAACTAATTGTTGTTCCTCAGTATCCATATTGCTCGGACGCTGACTACGCAACTTAACCATATTCCTAAATTGCTTACTAAAACACAAAATCTGACAGTTTTGCCCCTTGCACACAAAACACGTTGATTTAGCTACACTACACTGCACACTAAAAATTACTATCTACCATCAACTTTGTCCTGTCACAAACACTAACATCAAACTACGCACAATATGCATACCACTAGCGATATGAGATCACTTCACTGGAGCTCAACTTCTACAAACAGGACAACTACACTGTAGTCTTACCTTTAGTTTATCTGATCTCGGGGTTCGGCTGCCCCCGGATTACGTAGTCGTTACAGTTTCTCAGTACTATCAGGATCGTCTTCTCAGACTCGCTTGCAGTAGTACGTTTTGTCATGAAAGAGTGTTTGCACATTCATTAATACATGGCATTGATCATGATATACATACATACATTTATCACTATATATATATATATATATATATATATATATATATATATATATATATATATACATACATAACAATAGACACTGAAAGAAAAATACGTAAAATTTTATATTTGTGGCCACTGCAAATTCGGGCCCCGCGTTTTTGGGCGACAGTTTCACGTAAACTCTGGCGAATTGTATAAATTGTTGCTCTTTTGTTTATTTAATTGTGATTATTGGCGTAACAACGCATATATGAAAAGAGTTACGTGAAATACTTTTAGCAATGCTGTGCTTTGAATTTCTTTATCATCATTACCTTTTAGCGAAATAAAATATATATATATTGAAGTCTTATTGTTCTGTATCTGGCCTACAATTTAAGGAACGATTTTTCGTAACTGTAACTCATGCTAAGAATCAATATATCTTCCCTACTTCATAATTATTGAAACTTGAAATTACTTTGTTATGAACACTGATGTTACAGTTCGTATGATCGTTCAAAAACACAAGTTTGCAGTGGATTTTATTTCTCGGTAAGATACTATTTCATACCACGACTAGCCCAAGAACATGAGACTCTCATTAAAAAAAAAATTACGTTGTCACTATAAAGTTTGCCAGATCAGAACGGAGCACAGCAAGATTCCTATCCGATTTTGAAGGTACATTAACTTATTGGTACTGTGAATTATATCCTATCAGCAGCCCGCGTCAACCTGCAACACATCATAAAATCTGCTGATCTTCACTGCCAGTCTGGGAGCTAAAAGAAATAATATTATTTTACTATTATTTTACCGCTTCCTTGCGGTATGCTCGACTATATTGTAAGTCGTTTAAATACGCCGCGGCAGCGGCTCTTCGTTCTCCACGCAGCTCAGCACCACAGATAATATTTATATAACTGAAAAATGTCTCAACAGGATGGGATAATAGGCAAGCAAGCTTTAACAATTAATAATACAAGTTTTCATTTAAACAACTCTATTAAAACATTTAAATATCTCAGTGATTACAGACCTTTGTGAATTCACACGTAATGGCGTACATTTCTCAGTCTCGACAAAAGAATGCTACATTAGCGTTCTCTACGACAACACAGGAGATCTTACTCGCACCACTTCCAAATTAAGAAGACAAAGACATTCATATTCAACACGTATTATATACTAGTTCCTTTTTTAATCTCTGTTTAACATTTATCTTCTGTGTCGGTTTTATTACTCGCCGACGCAGACGTTCTCAAAAATAAATAATAAAAAAATACATAATTTTATACAATGACACAATATGATACATCTAATTTTCTAATTACTACATAATATGTTGTTTTTGTTTCTTACTAGACGTTACATCACTCGAGTGTGTATCATCAAGGGCGAACCATTCGAAGCGCCGAGCTAGCGGAACAGTACCGACCACAAGGTCCAAATGAGATAAATTTGTCGTGGAGGCAGACAAAAACGTAGGGACCCCAGTGTTGAGGCAAACTAGATCTGCTTGGTGGAAGACGTCTAGCAATAGTGAGCCACGTGGACAAGGATGTGGAGATCCCCAAAGCGGGTGGTGGGCATTGAAGTCCCCAACCAGCAAATATGGGGGTGGAAGCTGACCAAGAAGATGAAGGAGATCAGCTCGTGCCATTGGTGTGGACGATGGAATGTATACAGTACAAAGAGAGAACGTGTATCCGGAAAGGGAAAGACGGACGGCGACAGGTTGGAAGGAAGTGTTTAAATGGATTGGGTGATAATGGACAGTTTCATGGAGAAGAATCATGAGTCCTCCGCGTGCTGGAGTGCCTTCAACAGAGGGGAGATCATATCGGACTGACTGAAAATGAGGGAGAACAAAGCGGTCATGGGGACGCAGCTTCGTTTCCTGAAGACAGAAGATGACCGGCGAGTAGGATTGTAAGAGGATCGACAATTCATCCCGATTGGCTCGAATACCGCGGATATTCCAGTGGATAATGGACATAGGGTGAACAGAAAATGGAGGAATGCGACCAAGGTCGCTGTCAACTCAACGACTGCTCCGAGCTTGCGACCGACAGCACGGAATGGCATTCAGCCGAAGGCAGAAGATCCTGATCCATAGGTTGGTCAGGAGCAGCTCCTGCCACCAGCGACCGGCCGGTTGATCGGCCGCCAGCAGTGCGCCTCGGCGACACAGAAGACGGCCGAGGGCGATTTCCGCCAGGTTGTGCTGTAGATGGGACACGCCTTGGCGGAGAAGGAGAGGAACTGGGTTTCTTTGTAGCCTTCTTGGAAGTATGATGTTTAGAGGAAGGAGGAACCGATGATTGGGATGTTGCCGTACGTAAAAACTCTTCACGAGTATGCTCTTTTTTCGAAGTCTTGGTGTCTGACTTTTGGGCTCGAGATTTAGCAGAACTCGACAAAGGGTGAGCCAGAGAGTGGGCAGGCGAAAGTGGTGAGGTTGAACGGGCGATCTTTGCGCTGGCCGATCTGACGACCGTGGCACTAAAGGTGAGGTCGCAAGTCTGCGTGGCTGCCTCCTTTGTTGGCCGAGGAGAAGCAAGGACAGTGCTGTATTTTCCTTTCTGAGGCACGGTGGGCTGTCGACTGGCGAATAATTTTCGAGCAGCAAAGGTCGACACCTTTTCCTTCACCCTTATTTCCTGGATGAGTTTTTCGTCCTTAAAAACGGGGCAATCTCGAGAGGAAGCGGCGTGGTCACCCATACAGTTGATGCAGCGAGCGGATGGAGGTGGACAAGCACCCTCATGGGCATCCCTGCCACACGTAACACATTTGGCCGGATTGGAACAGGACTGGCTGGTGTGATTGAACCGCTGGCACCGATAGCAACGCGTAGGGTTCGGGACGTAAGGGCGAACGGAAATTATCTCATAGCCGGCTTTGATTTTCGATGGTAGTTGAACTTTGTCAAATGTCAAGAAGACAGTGCGGGTTGGAATGATGTTCGTGTCAACCCTTTTCATAACCCTATGAACAGCCGTTACGCCCTGGTCAGACAGTCCATCGAGGGAGCGTGTATAAACGACTCCATGCGAGGAATTTAAGGTACGGTGCGGTTCCACCCGGACAGGGAAGGTGTGTAGTAGTGACGTACGCAGCAATTTTTGTGCCTGGAGGGCACTGACTGTTTCTAACAACAGGGTGCCATTCCGTAATCTGGAACAAGACTTTACAGGACCTGCAATTGCGTCGACACCTTTCTGAATAATGAAAGGGTTGACCGTGGAGAAGTCGTGACCTTCGTCAGACCGAGAAACAACAAGGAACTGTGGCAACGATGGAAGAACTGACTGTGGTTGAGACTCAGTGAACTTACGTTTGTGAGCAGACATAGTGGAAGGTGAGGAAACCATTGCGGTAGAATCCCCCATGATTACCGGCGTCTCCGATGGCGCGCTCCTCCCTTGTGGGGGCCCTCTCTGAGGGCACTCCCGCCTTAGGTGATTGTTCACACCTCAGGTCACACCTCCCGACAAACGGACGGAGGGACCAATCGGCACTTTCGGAAGGTATCAGCTCGGGTAATCACCCCTCCCTGGGCCTGGCCGTTACCAGGGGGTACGTACGTGTCCTACCTGTCTACCCGGGGCGGGGAATTACGCGTTACCCCGTCACCGGCTACGCATGGAAGTGCGTGGGTTGGCCTTCAGACACGCACAGGGAGGAAGAAAGAGAAAGGGAAAGGAAAGAAGAGAGGTCTCAAACGCCGCAGCGGAGAAGGTAGAGAGAAGAGGTAAGGAAAAAAGAAGGACAAAGGAAGGATGAAGACTTACAAGCAAGGAATGAAGGCGAAGAATGTAGTATATGTACAAGCGTCCGTCTCCGGACGTAGGCACAAACCATAACCCCAGAGAAAGGGAAAGAAAGAGCCAGAGGTGAAGGGGGGGGGGGTGGCGAAGATGGGGAATGGGGAAGGATGCGGAAAGGGAAGGTATGCAGCCCGGAAAGGAAGGAAGGCCACATCAGCTCGGGGTCCCGTGCTCGCTACGCACGAATCCACAAAAGATTTGTGGATCCCCTGGGGGGGTCCTCGTAGGATGCCTTCCACAGTCTAAGGCGAAACGTCAGGGGAGAGTTATGTATGGACTACTGCATCTCAGCCCGGAAGTGGTAAGTTATTTAATATTCTCTCTTAATTCCTCCTTGGTTTCCTTTACTGCTTGCTCGAAGTGCAGACTGAATGAAATCTTGTCTCACTCCATTCTGAACCACTGCTTCCATTTCATTTCATGTACTTCTACCGTTGTAACTGCAGCCTGGTATCTGTAAAAGTTGAAAATAGCCTTTGTCTCCAGGTGGAAATAATTACAGAAGCTCTTTAACTATAAGGATGCTCATCGTAGCAATGAAAAAATTGGCAGAGTGGTTTACGAATTTGCGTAAAGGCGAAAAATACGCTGACGATACCTCACCTAATGGTAAAGCTTCCCAAACCAGGCATGCTCTGGGAGGTGAGTTAATTACGGATCTTCGTCATCCTGTTACCTCGTCATCCTATAGTTTTCCTTCCACGCTGTTGTTGTTGTTGTTGTTGTTGTTGTTGTTGTTGTTGTCTTCAGTCCTGAGACTGGTTTGATGCAGCTCTCCATGCTACTCTATCCTGTGCAAGCTTCATCTCCCAGTACCTACTGCAACCTACATCCTTCTGAATCTGCTTAGTGTATGCATCTCTTGGTCTCCCCCTACGATTTTTACCCTCCACGCTGCCCTCCAATACTAAATTGGTGATCCCTTGATGCCTCAGAACATGTCCTACCAACCGATCCCTTCTTCTGGTCAAGTTGTGCCACAAACTCCTCTTCTCCCCAATCCTATTCAGTACCTCCTCATTAGTTATGTGATCTACCCATCTAATCTTCGGCATTCTTCTGTAGCACCACATTTCAAAAGCTTCTATTCTCTTGTCCAAACTGGTTATCGTCCATGTTTCACTACCATACATGGCTACACTCCATACAAATACTTTCAGAAACGACTTCCTGACACTTAAATCTATACTCGATGTTAACAAATTTCTCTTCTTCAGAAACGATTTCCTTGCCATTGCCAGTCTACATTTTATATCCTCTCTACTTCGACCATCAGTTATTTTACTCCCCAAAATAGCAAAACTCCTTTACTACTTTAAGTGTCTCATTTCCTGATCTAATCCCCTCAGCATCACCCGATTTAATTTGACTACATTCCATTATCCTCATTTTGCTTTTGTTGATGTTCATCTTATATCCTCCTTTCAAAACACTGTCCATTCCGTTCAACTGCTCTTCCAAGTCCTTTGCTGTCTCTGACAGAATTACAATGTCATCGGCGAACGTCAAAGTTTTTACTTCTCCATGAATTTTAATACCTACTCCGAATTTTTCTTTTGTTTCCTTTACTGCTTGCTCAATATACAGATTGAATAACATCGGGGAGAGGCTACAACCCTGTCTCACTCCCTTCCCAACAACTGCTTCCCTTTCATGCCCCAAGACTCTTATAACTGCCATCTGGTTTCTGTACAAATTGTAAATAGCCTTTCGCTCCCTGTATTTTACCCCTGCCACCCTCAGAATTTGAAAGAGAGTATTCCAGTTAACGTTGTCAAAAGCTTTCTCTAAGTCTACAAATGCTAGAAACGTAGGTTTGCCTTTTCTTAATCTTTCTTCTAAGTCGTAAGGTTAGTATTGCCTCACGTGTTCCAACATTTCTACGGAATCCAAACTGATCTTCCCCGAGGTCCGCTTCTACCAGTTTTTCCATTCGTCTGTAAAGAATTCGCGTTAGTATTTTGCAGCTGTGACTTATTAAACTGATAGTTCGGTAATTTTCACATCTGTCAACACCTGCTTTTGTTTGGGATTGCAATTATTATATTCTTCTTGAAGTCTGAGGGTATTTCGCCTGTCTCATACATCTTGCTCACCAGATGGTAGAGTTTTGTCATGACTGGCTCTCCCAAGGCCATCAGTAGTTCTAACGGAATGTTGTCTACTCCCGGGGCCTTGTTTCGACTCAGGTCGTTCAGTGCTCTGTCAAACTCTTCACGCAGTATCGTATCTCCCATTTCATCTTCATCTACATCCTCTTCCATTTCCATAATATTGTCCTCAAGTACATCGCTCTTGTATAAACCCTCTATATACTCCTTCCACCTTTCTGCCTTCCCTTCTTTGCTTAGAACTGGGTTTCCATCTGAGCTCTTGATATTCATACAAGTGGTTCTCTTCTCTCCATAGGTCTCTTTAATTTTCCTGTAGGCAGTATCTATCTTACACCCTAGTGAGACAAGCCTCTACATCCTTACATTTGTCCTCTAGCCATGCCCGCTTAGCCATTTTGCACTTTCTGTCGATCTCATTTTTGAGACGTTTGTATTCCCTTTTGCCTGCTTCATTTACTGCATTTTTATATTTTCTCCTTTCATCAATTAAATTCAATATTTCTTCTGTTACCCAAGGATTTCTACTAGCCCTCGTCTTTTTACCTACTTGATCCTCTGCTGCTTTCACTACTTCATCCCTCAGAGCTACCCATTCTTCTTCTACTGTATTTCTTTCCCCCATTCCTGTCAATTGTTCCCTTATGCTCTCCCTGGAACTCTGTAGAACCTCTGGTTCTTTCAGTTTATCCAGGTCCCATCTCCTTAAATTCCCACCTTTTTGCAGTTTCTTCAGTTTCAATCTGCAGTTCATAACCAATAGATTGTGCTCAGAATCCACATCTGCCCCTGGAAATGTCTTACAATTTAAAACCTGGTTCCTAAATCTCTGTCTTACCATTATATAATCTATCTGATACCTTTTAGTATCTCCAGGATTCTTCCAGGTATACAACCTTCTTTTATGATTCTTGAACCAAGTGTTAGCTATGATTAAGTTATGCTCTGTGCAAAATTCTACAAGGCGGCTTCCTCTTTCATTTCTTCCCCCCAATCCATATTCACCTACTATGTTTCCTTCTCTCCCTTTTCCTACTGACTAATTCCAGTCACCCATGACTATTAAATTTTCGTCTCCCTTCACTACCTGAATAATTTCTTTTATCTCGTCATACATTTCATCAATTTCTTCATCATCTGCAGAGCTAGTTGGCATATAAACTTGTACTACTGTAGTAGGCATGGGCTTTGTGTCTATCTTGGCCACAATAATGCGTTCACTATGCTGTTTGTAGTAGCTAACCCGCATTCCTATTTTTTATTCATTATTAAACCTACTCATGCATTACCCCTATTTGATTTTGTATTTATAACCCTGTAATCACCTGACCAAAAGTCAGGTTCCTCCTGCCACCGAACTTCACTAATTCCCACTATATCTGTCTTTAACCTGTCCATTTCCCTTTTTAAATTTTCTAACCTACCTGCCCGATTAAGGGATCTGACATTCCACGCTCCGATCCGTAGAATGCCAGTTTTCCTTCACCTGATAACGACGTCCTCTTGAGTAGTCCCCGCCCGGAGATCCGAATGGGGGACTATTTTACCTCCGGAATATTTTACCCAAGAGGACGCCATCATCATTTAATCATACAGTAAAGCTGCATGTCCTCGGGAAAAATTACGGCTGTAGTTTCCCCTTGCTTTCAGCCGTTCGCAGTACCAGCACAGCAAGGCCGTTTTCGTTAATGTTACAAGGCCCGATCAGTCAATCATCCAGACTGTTGCCCCTGCAACTACTGAAAAGGCTGCTGCCCCTCTTCAGGAACCACATGTTTGTCTGGCCTCTCAACAGATACCCCTCCGTTGTGGTTGCACCTACGGTACGGCCATCTGTATCGCTGAGGCACGCAAGCCTCCCCACCAACGGCAAGGTCCATGGTTCTTGGGGGAAGCCTTCCACGCTATAGTTACTGAAAAACGTTGCTAGAGTACTTGACTGCCGATCTAAAAGCTTAGGGTTTGAACCCAGCGACAGTAGCATACAGAATAGAAAGTCGTCGTCCTTCTTGCAATGTAACTTTCGAATGAAATGCAGAGCAGCAGACAGAGATTAGGTGCACCTTAATATTTTCGGACTATGGCACTACCACAAAATGCGAATGGGTCAGTACTGATCAACGGCGTGGGAAAACAACGTAAACAACTGTATTAAAGCCACATCCGGCATTAGGTGCACTGAAACTTTCTCATGTTATCTTTATTTAAAAGATATTACAGAGTCAACTGTTTGGATCACCACTGAGGGACTCTTTGCACGAAGATTTAAGGAGAAGTATGTATTAAAGTTCTACAAATCGGAGCCTAGAGTGCTGAAGATTGAGATGCGTGGGGAAGTCCAGAAATCTAAGAGAGTTAAGGTTCGGCTGATGCGGGATTTAAAAGGGATGAGAAAATGATTTGGGAAGAAGCGAAGATTTGTAGTCGTACCATTCGCGGGAGTGTAGCTGTGACGGCAAGTTGTGAACTGTGCGTGTATAGCTTAGGAAGAGCACTACCCGCAAAAGGCAAGGTTCAAGGTTTGTTTCCCAGTCCAGCTTATAGTTTCAATCTGCCAGGAAGTTTCACATTTCTTGCTCATGGCGTTTCTGAAAGAAAGGAAAAAATTGGAAATTTGTTGTAAGGACTATGGGACCAAACTGCTGAGGTCCTCGGTCCCTAGGCTTACACACTACTTACCGTAACTTTAACACTAACTTACGCTGAGGACAAAAAAACACACACACACACACACACACACACACACACACACACACACACATGCCCGAGGGAGGACTCTAACCTCCGACGGGGGGAGGGGGGGGGGAGCCGCGCGAGCCGTGACAAGGCGCGCCTAGACCGCACGTCTACCCCGCGTGGCCTGAAAGAAAGGATTCTGGAAAACGAAAGAAGTGAGAGCTTTAGAAAGACTTCCAGAGGTAAAAGAAATAAAGGAACATATCGAATATAAATCAGTAAATCTGGGTATGACAAGCAATAACTTCAGACCTAGATATAAAGAGCATGTAAGAAGTTGGAAATATGAAAATAGCCATTCTACCTTATCCGAACACCGGATAAAACATGAACATAAACCATCCAACATGCAATGTGACATGACAGTTATCAGAATGAATAATCACAACAAAAACTCCTGACATTGCAAGAAAACTTTCACATACAAACAGCCATTGCAATGAAAAAGAAGGTACTCAACGACCAAATCCATATAAGCAATAAATCTCTGATCATGCTAGCCACCAAAGCAACATCAAACCGAAATGTAACCACGATAAATAATTAATAAATCTATAAATCTCCTTCCCTTTCTCTCTCTCTCTCTCTCTCTCTCTCTCTCTCTCTCTCTCTCTCTCTCTCTCTCTCCCCCCCCCCCCCCCCCACGCACATAAACATATTTATATTAAAAAAATAAGGCCACACATTTACATACAGAAAAACACACACACACACACACACACACACACACACACACACACACACAAAAAACCTCTCAAGAACGAATTACACAATTACACTCACAAGGAAACCTCCCAATCGCACCTCCACCATATTTAATTCTAAATTGGCACAGTGGATAGACCCTGAAAAACTGAACACAGATCAATCGAGAAAACAAGAAGTTGTGTGTAACTACGAAAAAATAAGCAAAATAAGCAAAATATACAAACTGAGTAGTCCATGTGGAACATAAGCAACATCAAAGACTATGTGAGCTTAGGAGCGCCGTGGTCCTGTGGTTAGCGTGAGCAGATGCGGAACCAGAGGTCCTTGGTTCAACTCTTCCCTCGAGTGGAAATTTTAATTTTTTGCTTTCAGTTTATGTCACAAACTTATGTTTTCATCACTTTTTTGGGAGTGATTATTACATCCACAAGAAAACCGAAATCGGGAAAGGTAGAAGAATCTTTTTACCCATTCGCCAAGTGTACAAAGTTATGTGGGTCGACAATATATTCCTGTCATGTGACGCACATGCCGTCGCCAGTTCCGTATAGAATATATCAGACGTGTTTTCCTGTGGAGGAATCGGTTGACCTATGACCTTGCAATCTAATGTTTTCGGTTCCCATTGGAGAGGCACGTCCTTCCGTCTACTAATCGCACGGTTTTGCGGTGCGGTCGCAAAACACAGACACTAAACTTATTACAGTGAACAGAGACGTCAATGAACGAACGGACAGATCATAACTGCGAAAATAAAGAAATTAAAATTTTCGCTGGAGGGAGGACGTGAACCAAGGACCTCTCGTTCCACAGCTGCTCACGCTAACCACGTGCCCACGGCGCTCCTGACGTCACGTTCCCGTTGATGTTGCCTATCTGGCACATAGACTACTCAGTTTGTATATTTTGCTTATTTTTTCATAGTTCCACACAACGTCTTCCTGTTTTCTTGACTGATCTGTGTTCAGTTTTTCAAGGCCTATCCACTGTTACAACTTACAAGTAAATCTGAGGGGGGTGCGATGGGGAGGTTCCCTTGTCAGGAAATGCAAACACAACAAATGAAAATCATCAAACTACAACAAAACACAAAAGTCAGATAATCACACAAGAGCAGTTGGCAACACTACACACCGAAAAACACATAGGCTGATCACAATATGGAAAGTGATACATGTTGTGTGACAAATGTGGGTGAAAGAACGCCAGAAATCGGCCAGCTGGAGTATGGAAACCAACGAATGCATCTTCAGGACCACACAAATGAGTGACCAGCGCTGGAAATCATAACATCGAACGCTAAGTTCACATTACGAAATTTGTGCTACAAAAGTTGATTCTAATCTAAAGAACAAGAGAAAAACAACAAAATGTAATTTAGCAGCATATACTATCTCTACATCTACATCTACGTGATTACTCTGCTATTCACAATAAAGTGCCAGGCAGAGGGTTCAATGAACCACTTTAAACTGTGTCTCTACCGTTCCAGTCTCGAACGGCACGCGGGAAAAACGAGCACTTACGTTTTTCTGTGCGAGCCCTGATTTCTCTTATTTTCTCGTGATGATCATTTCTCTCTATGTAGGTGTGTGCCAACAGAATGTTTTCGCAATCGGCGGAGAAAACTGGTGATTGAAATTTCATGAGAATATCCCGTCGCAACGAACAATGCCTTTGTTTTAATGATTGCCACTCCAATTCACGTATCATGTCTGTGACACTATCTCCCCTATTTCGCGATAATACAAAACGAGCTACCCTTTTTTGCACTTTTTCGATGTCATCCTTCAGTCACACCCAATGCGGATCCCACACCGCACAGCAATACTTCAGAATAGGGCGGACAAGAGTGGTGTAAGCAGTCTCTTTAGTAGACATGTTGCATCTTCAAGTGTCCTGCCAATGAACCGCAGTCTTTGGTTTGCTCTATCCACAGTATTATCTATGTGATCGTTCCAATTTAGGTTATTTGTAATTGTAATCCCTAAGTATTTAGTTGAATTTACAGCCTTCAGATCTGTGTGACTTCTCGCGTAATCGAAATGTAGCTGACTTCGTTAAGTACTCATGTGAATAACTTCGCACTTTTCCTTATTCAGGGTCAATTGCCACTTTTCGCAACATACAGATATCTAAATCATTTTGCAAGTCGTTTTGAACATCTGATGACTTTACGATAAATGACAGCATCATCTGCAAACAAGCTAAGACGGCTACTCAGTTTGCCTCCTATGTCGTTAATATAGATCAGGAACAACAGAGGGCCTATAACACTTCCTTGGGGAACGCCGGATATTACTTCTGTTTTACTCGATGACCTTCCGTCTATTGCTGCGAACTGTGACCTTCCTGAGAGGAAATCTCGAATATAATCGCACAACTGAGGCGATACTCAGTAGGCACGCAGTTTGGTTAGATGACGCTTGTGAGGAACGGTGTCTAAAGCCTTCTTAAAATCTAAAAATATGGAATCAATTTGACATGTCCTGTCTATAGCACTTATTGAGTATAAAGAGCTAGTTGTATTTCACAGGAACTATATTTTCTGAAACCGTGCTGAGTATGTGTAAAAAAATCGTTTTCTTCGAGGTACTTCATAACGTTCGAATACAGAATGTTCCAAAACCCTACTGCAAATCGACGTTACTGATATAGGCCTCTAATTCAGCGGATTACTCCTACTTCCCTTTTGGGGTATTGGTGTGATTTTCCAGTCTTTATGTACGGATCTTTCTGTGAGCGAGAGATTCTATATAATTGCTAAATATGGAGCTATTTTATCAGCATACTCTGAGAGGAACCTCACTGGTATACAATGTGGACCGGAGGCCTTGCCTTTATTAAGTGATTTAAGCTGTTTCGTTACACCGAGGATATCTACTTCTATGTTTCTCATCTCGGCAGTTCTTGATTGGAATTCAGGAATATTTACTTCGTCTTCTTTGGTGAAGGAGTTTCGGAAAACCGTGTTTAATAACTCTGCTTTAGTGGCACTGTCATCAGTGACATCGCCGTTATCGCGCAGTGAAGGTATTGATTGCGTCTTGCCACTGGCGTGCTTTAAATATGACCTGAGTCTCTTTGGGTTTTCTGCCAGATTTCGATATATCTGTTCTACCACATAACGTATAAAAGGAAACATATTATAGGACACTGATGATGCTTCCCAAATGAAAGAAGCGAAACGCGTATGGCGGAAAACAAACTGCCTTCAATTAGTTGTATGGACGGTACATACCTCGACGAATATCGAAGTTGCTTAGGACTATGACTAACAGTTTACGAAGTTTCACGGCTGCATACACCGTATGAGTTCTAGCGCTGGCAGCATGTAGTAGCACCTTTCAGCAGTCTATTACGGTAACGTGCCTCGCATATTGAAATCTTGAGGCCTCGAAACACGCTGCCCGCGTGTGTACAAACAGGGCGCCCTCTGGTGCCCGCAGGCCGCTAACATTTGCTTCCGATAAACCACTGAGAGAAAGCGTCACGTGTCAGATTAGCGTCACGCGACGGCTCTTGGCGCTGAGTGGAGGGTAACAGACAGAGGCCACCGCAGGCGGAGGGGGGTCGATGGGGGGTCGCCTCCCCAGAGGGTCGAGAAACGTTGCTCCGGGTCACGTCAGGCCGTGTGCCGCAGCTTACAAAGGTCGTGAGGTTACTCCGCAGCGAATCACTTCTTATCTAACTACGCTACTGGTCATTAAAACTGCTACACCAAGAAGAAATGCAGATGATAAACGGGTATTCATTGGACAAATATATTATACTATAACTGTCATGTAATAACGTTTTCTCGCAATTTGGATGCATAGATACTGAGAAATCAGTACCCAGAACAACCACCTCTGGCCGTAATAACGGCCTTGATACGACTGGGCATTGAGTCAAACAGACCTTGGATGGCGTGTACAGATACAGCTGCCCATGCAGCTTCAACACGATACCACATTTCATCAAGAGTAGTGACTGGCGTACTGTGACGAGCCAGTTGCTCGGCCACCATTGACCAGACGTTTTCAATTGGTGAGAGATCTGGAGAATGTGCTGGCCAGGGCGGAAGTCTAATATTTTCTGTATCCAGAATGACCCGTACAGGACCTACAACATGTGGTCGTGCATTATCCTGCTGAAATGTAGGGCTTCGCAGGGATAGAATGCAGGGTAGGGCCACGGGTCGTAACACATCTGAAATGTAACGTCCACTGTTCAAAGTGCCGTCAATGGGAACAAGAGGTGACCGAGACGTGTAACCAATGGCACCCCATACCATCGCGCCGGATGATACGCCGGTATGGCGATGACGAATACACGCTTCCAATTTGCGTTCACCGCGATGCCGCCAAACGCGGATGCGACCATGATGATGCTGTAAACATAACCTGGATTCATCCGAAAAATGACGTTTTGCCATTCGTCGACCCAGGTTCGTCGTTGAGTACACTATTGCAGGCGCTCCTGCCTGTGATGCAGCGTCAAGGGTAACCGCAGCCATGATCTCCGAGCTGATAGTCCATGCTGCTGCAAACGTCGTCGAACTTTCGTGCAGATGGTTGTCGTCTTGCAAACGCCCCATCTGTTGACTCAGGGATCGAGACGTGGCTGCACGACCCGTTACAGCCATGCAGATAAGATGCCTGTCATCTCGACTATTAGTGATACGTGGCCATTGGGATACAGCACGACGTTCCGTATTACCCTCCTCAACCCACCGATTCCATATTCTGCTAACAGTCATTGGATCTCGACCAACGCCAGCAGCAATGTCGCGATACGATAAACCGCAATCGCGAAAGGCTACAATCCGACCTTTATCAAAGTCGGCAACGTGATGCTACGCATTTCTCCTCCTCACACGAGGCATCATAACGTTTCACCAGGCAATGCCGGTCAACTGCTGTTTGTGTATGAGAAATCGGTTGGAAACTTTCCTCATGTCAGTACGTTGTAGGTGTCGCCACAGGCGCCAACTTTGTGTGAATGCTCTGAAAAGCTTATCATTTGCATATCACAGCATCATCTTCCTGTCGGTTAAATTTCGCATCTGTAGCACATCATCTTCGTGGTGTAGGAATTTACTAGCCAGTAGTGTACTACGTGCTAATAGAGCACTGCACATGAGACACTATAAAATATAGGAGGAGAGAGTAAAACGGAGCAATCACTGTTAAGTTTCTCCAAGATATTCGAGTGAGCAATTTAACTTCACGTTAGGAAGATGCCTTAGGAAGCGCTACAGTTTCCCTAAGTTCTCCCAAAGCAAGAAAACAACAACACCACGAAGGGGGTATGGGACGACGGGACCTGATAAGTAGACTGAAGGAAAAAATATCGCCACCCAAAGAAGTTGTGCGACACAAACGAAATTTGGTCGGAATGTTTCTACATCTGAAAGATGTCTATTAAAAGTTTGGATCAGTCGCATAAGCGTGCCCTAGTAGCGCCACTATGAAGATGCAACTCAGGTTTGATTCAAATACACTCCTGGAAATGGAAAAAAGAACACATTGACACCGGTGTGTCAGACCCACCATACTTGCTGCGGACACTGCGAGAGGGCTGTACAAGCAATGATCACACGCACGGCACAGCGGACACACCAGGAACCGCGGTGTTGGCCGTCGAATGGCGCTAGCTGCGCAGCATTTGTGCACCGCCGCCGTCAGTGTCAGCCAGTTTGCCGTGGCATACGGAGCTCCATCGCAGTCTTTAACACTGGTAGCATGCCGCGACAGCGTGGACGTGAACCGTATGTGCAGTTGACGGACTTTGAGCGAGGGCGTATAGTGGGCATGCGGGAGGCCGGGTGGACGTACCGCCGAATTGCTCAACACGTGGGGCGTGAGGTCTCCACAGTACATCGATGTTGTCGCCAGTGGTCGGCGGAAGGTGCACGTGCCCGTCGACCTGGGACCGGACCGCAGCGACGCACGGATGCACGCCAAGACCGTAGGATACTACGCAGTGCCGTAGGGGACCGCACCGCCACTTCCCAGCAAATTAGGGACACTGTTGCTCCTGGGGTATCGGCGAGGACCATTCGCAACCGTCTCCATGAAGCTCGGCTACGGTCCCGCACACCGTTAGGCCGTCTTCCGCTCACGCCCCAACATCGTGCAGCCCGCCTCCAGTGGTGTCGCGACAGGCGTGAATGGAGGGACGAATGGAGACGTGTCGTCGTCAGCGATGAGAGTCGCTTCTGCCTTGGTGCCAATGATGGTCGTATGCGTGTTTCGCGCCGTGCAGGTGAGCGCCACAATCAGGACTGCATACGACCGAGGCACACAGGGCCAACACCCGGCATCATGGTGTGGGGAGCGATCTCCTACACTGGCCGTACACCACTGGTGATCGTCGAGGGGACACTGAATAGTGCACGGTACATCCAAACCGTCATCGAACCCATCGTTCTACCATTCCTAGACCGGCAAGGGAACTTGCTGTTCCAACAGGACAATGCACGTCCGCATGTATCCCGTGCCACCCAACGTGCTCTAGAAGGTGTAAGTCAACTACCCTGGCCAGCAAGATCTCCGGATCTGTCCCCCATTGAGCATGTTTGGGACTGGATGAAGCGTCGTCTCACGCGGTCTGCACGTCCAGCACGAACGCTGGTCCAACTGAGGCGCCAGGTGGAAATGGCATGGCAAGCCGTTCCACAGGACTACATCCAGCATCTCTACGATCGTCTCCATGGGAGAATAGCAGCCTGCATTGCTGCGAAAGGTGGATATACACTGTACTAGTGCCGACATTGTGCATGCTCTGTTGCCTGTGTCTATGTGCCTGTGGTTCTGTCAGTGTGATCATGTGATGTATCTGACCCCAGGAATGTGTCAATAAAGTTTCCCCTTCCTGGGACAATGAATTCACGGTGTTCTTATTTCAATTTCCAGGAGTGTATATCCTGAAACGGTAGTGAGCGTTAGTTGCTTTCGGGACTGGAAGTAGTGAGTTTATGTTAGTCAAGAATGCACGGCGCCATTATCAACACCTCACTGAGTTTGAACGAGATCGTGTAATAGGGCTACGAGAAGCTGGATATTAATCCTGTTCAAATGGTTCAAATTGCTCTAAGCACTATGGATCTTAACATCTGAAGTTATCAGCCCCCTATAACTTAGAACTAGTTAAACCTAACTAACCTACGGACATCACACACATCCATGCCCGAGGCACGAATCTAACCTGCGACCGTAGCGGTCACGCGGTTCCAGACTGAAGCGCCTAGAACCGCTCGGTCACACGGGCCGGCTATTAATCCTGTAATATTGCAGGAAGACTTGACAGGAACGTAGCCACTGCATATGACTGCTGGCAGCAGCAGTCACGAGAATGTACACACGCAAGACGACCTGGCTCCGGACGGCAACGTTGCACTACCGAGAGGGAGACCATAGTGTTCTGCATATGGCTCTAGAGTACAGTAATGCATCTGCATCAGTAACTTTACTCGCGATTGGCACAACAGTGACAACTGTTACAAATCGGTTAATTCAAGGACAGCTCCGAACCACAGGCCCTGATCCTACACCACCACCATCTGCGTTTTCAATGGTGTTGAGCGAGAGCTCACTGGAGGGTACAATGGAGGTTGAAACACGTATGTTGTGCGGCAGCGATGCTGAGACATTGTAGAATCTCTGACCAGAGCAGTTGCGCTCGACTCGCAGTAGCGAGCAGTCAGTCAGTCTGCAGTAGTCAGTCCTCAGTAGTGCTTGGAGTCGGTTGCTAGCAGTAGCGGAGAGCAGTCGGCGGGCGTCGGCATCGCAATGGTCGAGATTCAGGACAAGGTATAATTTATTTAAATAAATAATCATGCAGCTTTGCGCTCATCAGATAATGTAACGAACAGTCATTGTAATTTAACTTTCAAAAATCGCCCCCAATAATAATTTTGATTTAAAAGTAATTTTAGAGACAATCATTCAAATTTCCTTCCATTTCCTTTTAACAAAGATTTTTAAAAGGTACTTCCAATGCTTTTCATGCAAGCGCCAGAGAACAATAAGAGCAGAATTTTGACATGCAGTTTCACTAAGGTAAGAAATTTATTCTCGTTTCGCACAGGGCAAACACCGACTTTTCGGTTGAATTGAGTTTAGGTTATCATTACAGTTTCATTATCATGGGATTAGCGTTCATTATTTAATGGGAACTTGTACTTGAGTCAGATAGCGAGCTTTCATTTAATTGTCTTTGCCATTAATATTCTTGTGGGGAGTTTATACTTACCTGTGGCACCATTTCTAATAAATATTGTTTTTAAAATTTCTGTGGGAAGGTCACACTTAGCTGTGGCTCCATTACTAATAAATATAGTTATATTTTTAGAATATGTTGTGGGGAGGTTACACTTGGCGACACCCGGTCCAGGATCGTATTTCGTAGAGAATCTTTTGAAAAACAGTCAGATATCTGCTCTTATTTGCTTAAATATAATTTTAATTTGGCGCAACGCTTTTACTAATTTTGTGACTTTCTTTCTACAGGTCAACGGCAATTCGTTGCTCTGTTGTATTTGTATGTTGATTTTGCATTGTGTTTATTTGTTTTGTGATTAATTGTGACTACTGTAAAAATGCCGCGAAAGACTGTGAATAGTGTATCGCGAGGTATTGTGAATGAAGTTACCGACTCAAACAATTTTACCGATAGTACTAGTGACACGCAGTGTAATGATGACAATGCTGTGTTCACTAACAGTCAGTGTGTTCCAATCGCGAATGACGACTTTTACCTTAATGATGAACAAACGAACTCGGTTATGTCTTCTGTTGATTTGACGACAATCAATAACGCGGGACGCTCTATTGTAATGAGCGCTGCCCAGCCTAACACAACCGGTTTACTAAATTCACGTGACGAACAGACAAATTTGTCTAATGAAAATGATCAGTGTACGGAAAGTACGCCGGACTTATTTAATTCCGAAATAATGTCTAACAGTGTACATCTGACTGACAAACCTTCTTGTAAATCGCAAAATAACCAAATGGTTACAGAAAGCGAAACGATTCCAGATCCACCATTAATCAGCACAGAGAATAGAAATGTTAATTTTGGCTCAGATCAAATTATGGCACTATTGCTGCAACGAATTAACCAAATTATTGAAAAACAAGACAACAATGATGTAAATCTCAAACAACTTAGTGAACAGGCTAAACAACAGAATGAAAAACAAGACAGTCTTAAAGAAGATCTCAAACAACAACTTAGTGAACAGAATAGACAGTTAAGTGAACAAATTAGTGCCGTTGCCGCGCAGTGCCATGACACTAAGGAACAGTTACGCGAGGAAATCGAGGCTTGTTCACGAAAAAGTAGCGAAGAAATTAAGTCTGTTGCTCAGGAATTAAGGGAATTGCAAACAGCTGCAACAGAAACACTTAGAGCGGAAATCAGTACAGTCGCTAAACAATGCTCTGAAAAAGCTACACAATTACGCGACGAGTTTAAAGCAATGACGGTAGAACTTTCGCGCACAATGGATAAAAAGATTGACGCAAAATTCGAACAACAGAACACACAAATTAACGAACGTCTTAGTCTTCACATAGAAAACAGTAATACGCGTTTTCGTAAATTTATTGATGATCAAAATAAAGTAAAACGCCAGGTAATGGAAACAATCACTGCACAGAGACAAGAAGACAAACGTAAAATGTTTGCGAAGGCAAAAACGTATGTAGACAATAATATTGCCACAGTTTCGGACAAAATTAATACCATCGAACAGTCAAACACAGAATTACGTGACGAAATTTCTGATCTGAAATCGAAAACAGACACATACATAACAGATTTTCAAACAGTGACCGATAGACTCGAACAATTAGAACTAACACAGGATTCCGATGTCGTGAAAGCTGATGTTAAAAAACTGAACGAAACTACACGTAAATTGCAAAACCAGATTAATGCCAATGACACTAAAACCGATGATCAGGTAAAAATACTGACTGAAAAATGTGATGAATTGGCCAGTCGTATTGACGTCATCGAAACTACTAATGACAATAAATCAGACGATACTTCACCGGTTGCATTTAATCAAACACCGGAATTTCAAAATTTACAGCAGACAATTAATGAGATTGATTCGTCTAATAACACATTGCGTCGAAAACTGTCAAGTTTACAGCAAGAAGTAATAGAGATGAAAAACATTTCAGTTAATAACACATCACAGCAGACGCCACTTTACGAACATTTGCCAGACTCGCGTAACGCGTATAGTTTGAGTAATCTGCCGAGAGTACGCGACTTAAAATCTGAAAAGCTACGCAACTTGAAATCCGAATTGAGACAGCCAAACAGATTCTCACACAAACTTGAACGTGTTCTCAAATTCAGTGACGAGAACGTTGATTACGAGCAGTTTTTATCCGTAAGAAAATCTAAAGAATTTAATAATGACAGAGTACAGGTACACGATTTACACTGTATAAAACAATTTATTTTTGTAATTTCACCACTATTACCTGTAATGCAGAAACGAGCTTTGAACCTGTTACGACAATTTGCTATTGTACTTTCATCAGTATTGCCTATAATGCAGAAATTGGAGTTAGCAAGAGTGCAACAATTTGTTTTTGGAATTTTACCGACATTGTCTGGAACGCAAAAGCTAAAATTTATTTGCAGTGCGTAATAGACCTCAGGGGATTCATTACGCTTTAATGAATATGTGCCGTAGCGAGCATAGGGCCCCGAGCTGTAGTAGTGCTGTTTCATCTTTAGTTTTCTGCACTGCTGCCTTCTCTTCTACTATCCTTTATATCTATCAAAACAGCTCTTTAACTTTTGCTCTACCTAGAATTAAGAAAAATGTAATGAAAACCGGATATGACAAATTTTTACCGAAAGTGACAATTTTCATTAGGCACTGCAGAACTACCGCCGTAATTTTAATATCAAAAAAAATTTTAATCACCAGTATGTACAAAATTTTCAGCAACAGCGAACGCATTTTAGTAACAATAGACGTTTCTCACCACAACAGCATGAAAGTCAGCCGCTTAACATACCTAACCAACAATGCAGTCTACAAGGTCAACCAAACTTTAATGTTTCACCGCGTGCACGTATAGTCACAGATCCAACAAATAGTAACGCACGGCAGCAAGGAAACAACTACGTATAGAAACACACTATTTCAATTCCTATCGCAAATGCACCGTATAGAAGTGACTATTATGACAGACGTAAAATTAACGAGCACAATTTTCAGCGTACATTTCATTACAGTCGATCCTTTCAGCAGCAAGAACATCAGCAACAACATATTATAACGAATGAAACAGACAATAGGTGTCATCCATAGCGTAAGATGTCAGGAAGAAGTAATAGAACTGTTCAAATAGTAGAAATGCCACGGAATCCTCCTGATAATAGTAACACGTCAGATAGAATTTGACTAGATACCGTACAGGACGCATCTTCCAATAACACAAGCACTAGTTTTGACACGCAAAATGTTGTTCACGAGAATGTAATTACGTTTGACGACATCAGAGACACTCTTTTGCAGGAAAAACCAGTTGTTCAGAAAACTATTTCACATCCTGTCATCGAAATTAAAATTGGTTCATCGAAATTTTCAGCGGTAATAGATTCCGGATCACCTATGTCAGTCATTAATGAGGAAACTTTCAACGAGTGTAACAAAGAGAATATTTATCCTACATTTCCTTTAGGCAAAACGAAAGTGAAAGGAGCAGTATCGAGTAAAGGAGTGGATGTAAAATTACAGACGCATTTATCATTTTGTATTGGAGGTCATATTTTTCACTCAAATTTTTGGATTGTTCCTTTATTGACAACAGACGTAATTTTAGGTACTAATTTTCTCGTACAACACGACGCAGTGGTTGATTTCCAAAATTCTTATTTAATGTTAAAAGATGAAAATGTGCAATTAGCTTTAGAATTTCAACATTCACTATCTGCAGAAGAACAAACAATTAACTGCACAGAGGTCATTTCCGCAACACGTAACATAAACTGTAATTCCGCATTGTTCACCGACACGTACGTACATAACTATAACACTCCAGACGAAACTGACTACGATGTAATGCAAATGATTTCTGATAAAGTTAAACAAAGCAGTGCAAATACAGACGACGAACGAACGCAATTACATAAAATTCTTTTACAACAAGCTCCAGTTTTCGACAACATTCCTGGTACTATGTCCGGCTTTATGTACGAATTTCAAGTCAAACAGCATGACACATTTAAAGCAAAGCATTATCCCATTCCATATATCCACAGAGAACAAGTTAAAAAAGAATTGCAGGATATGCTCGATCAAGGAATTATTGAACCAGCAGTTAGCCCGTACATAAACCCGCTGCATATTGTTAAGAAAAAAGATGGCTCACTTCGCCTCGTACTTGATTCACGTCACATTAATGACATTATTATTAATGAAACAGATCGACCACAGACATTAGAAGAACTACTACAGAAATTTCACGGTACAGCTATTTATTCCACATTAGATTTGAAATCGGGATTTTGGCAAATACAACTTCATCCAAATTGCAGAAAATATACAGCTTTTCTCTGTTTCGGCGACTGTTATCAATTTTGTAAATTACCGTTCGGCTTAACTATTTCTTCTGCTGCTTTTATTCGCGGTTTGAACACAATACTTCCGACAGAACTTAAAGACAGAATTACGACGTACGTAGACGACATTCTTATTGCAGAAGCTAACTGGTCTGAACATAATCTGATTTTAGAACGACTATTGCAAACTTTCCATGCACAAGGACTCACAGTTAACCTCAGTAAATCGCATTTTGGTAAAACTTCTATAAAATTTCTTGGACACGTAATTTCAGCTGAAGGCATTGCGCCTGATCCGGAAAAACTTCAAGCTTTACGTGACATTACTGTTCCTACAACGAAGAAGCAATTACGCAGTTTTTTGGGCTTAATTAACTTTTTTCGCAAATTTATTCATCACTCTGCACTAGACACACCTAGATTATGCCAATTAACAGGTAAAAACACTATTTGGTCATGGGATAAGCAAGCACACTCTGAATTCGTGAACCTGAAACATGCTTTGTTGAATGCTCCACTTTTATCGCACCCAGACCTTACTAGAAATTTTTCTATTGCCACCGACAGTTCCAACACAGCTTTAGGCGTACACATTTTTCAGGAAATTGAAGAACATGGCTCAATAGTAATTAAAAACATCGCATTTGCAAGCCGCATTTTGTCACCTGCTGAACGAAATTATTCCGTTACTGAACTAGAAACATTATGTGTTGTATGGGCTTTTACGAGATTTCGGCACTTTCTTTATGGCAGACATACCACCGTTTACACAGATCACAGAGCTATACAATTTTTACTTTCAGCTAAATTTACTCACGACAGATTAAGCAGATGGAAACTGTATTTACAAGAATTTAATTTTACGATTGTTCACATTCCCGGTACACAAAATGTTATAGCAGACGCACTTTCTCGTTCTCTCAGCAACAATCAGCAAGACGTAGCAACCAACTTCTGCAAAGCAAATTTCAGCGTCATGTACATTCAGCAAGTTGCATTTGAAAATTTTATCTCATCGTCATTACAGGACATAGCACGAGAGCAAAGCAAAGACAATGTGTGGAAAGAAATTAAACACCTTTGGCAAGATAAGAATAATGTTACGATTAGAAACCACTACACTGTACGCAATGACATTCTGTTTCGCCGCTCTCATCCTGACAGCAACAATTGGTTACTATGCATTCCTGACGAACTGGTTAACAAATTAATTTGGTACACGCATTTAAGCTACGCACATTATGGAGCAAGAAAATGTTTTCTGATACTGAGACAGAACTGTTATTTTTCAAACATGGAAAAACGTATACGACGAGTTTTAGCGTCATGTAAAATTTGCCAGAAAGCTAAGTCTGACACCACTTCACACATTCCTCCATTATATCCCATTGTACCTGTTAAATTAAGACATATGGCCGCAGTAGACATTTTTGGTCCAATTCCGAGAACTAATAGAGGTTTTTGCTACATCTTTGTCGCTGTTGAACTCACTTCAAAATTTGTTACCTTCACTCCGTTACGCAAAGCTACTGCTAAAACTGTTTCGAAAGCATTTATAAAGCATTTCTTATTTCATGTAGGGCATGTGATGAAAGTAATTTCTGACAATGGATCACAATTTCGTTCTGTCATATGGACACGCATGTTACGAGCTAGAAACATTTCTCCGATTTATATATCCAAGTACCACGCTTCTTCGAACCCTTGTGAACGATTAATGAAAGAAATTGGCAAACTGTGTAGAATATACTGCCACAAAAGACATGTTAATTGGGACACACACGTACACTCATTCCAAGATGTAATTAATTCCATTCCAAATGAATCCACTATGCTACCTCCGTCTGTTATACTGAAAAACGTTGAACCACCCAACAAAATCAAAGAGTTAGTAAATTTTCCTACATCTCGTCGATTACGACACCACGAAATAATTGACATTGCGCTGAACAACATCAAACGTGCCGCAGAGCGCCGGAGAAGACAGCAAAAACAGATTTGTAGACACCGAGACTTTCACGTTGGACAGAAGATATTAGTACGTACACACTATTTATCCAGCAAATTAAAAGGTAAGTGCAGTAAATTTGAACTTCTATACGCAGGTCCATATCGGATTCGCAGCATTCCTCACCCCAATGTTGTACACGTCGAAACTCTGAGAACCAGAAAATCGAAAGGCAACCATCATGTGTCAAACGTTAAACCCTTTATCGAATGAAACCACTTTACGATGTAACATGCTATGAGGCCGTTTACACATTTTATGACCACTTATGCAATTATATTGACATTACTAATTACTGATGATTATCGTATTTTTTCTTGGCAAGTGCCCGGCAAGGTAAGGTTAGCAGGTCGCTTTTCTTGTCGTTACACATCAGACCGTGCATATTTTCCAGATGAACTTACACATTTTGTGACCACTTATGCAATTACATTTATGTGACTACCTATTGATGATTATCGTATTTTTTCTTGGCAAGTGCCCGGCAAGGTAAGGTTAGCAGGTCGCTTTTCTTGTCGTTACACATCAGACCGTGCATATTTTCCAGATGAACTTACACATTTTGTGACCACTTATGCAATTACATTTATGTGACTACCTATTGATGATTATCGTATTTTTTCTTGGTAAGTGCCCGGCAAGGTAAGGTTAGCAGGTCGCTCTTCTTGTCGTTACACACTAGACCGTACATTTTTTCAGATGAACTTACGCATTTTATGAATAATTATGCAATTCTCTATAATGACGCATTAATTTTATCAAATTCTCTCTCCATTGAAGTCTTTAATTATCGCATCTATTAACTACACTACATATAAGCTGAACACAACGAATGTCACATTTTGTCTTTCTTATGTATGTACGATTGTTTTTATGTTTTGTTTGTATGCACTGTGAACTAGTTAAGGTATAACACACACCATTTGACTTTGACATTTTGCCTTGTGATATCTCAACATCATGACTGTTTTACATTTTCCTTTTTGCTGCTGCATTACGATATTCTCTGTACACTTTTTGCCTTTAAACACTGTCTGTGCTTTGAGATATTACGTTTTCTGTCATGTTATGTTGTATGCTTAATTGAGTCACCATTAACCAGTCACTATTTAATGGGTATATGATTTAAATGCAAGACATTAATCTTTGTTCATCAATTTCAGAAATAAATGATGCGTACAGGAAATGAATTAAACAGAAGTGGGAATTTCACCTATGGAATAAACGAAAGAAGATGCAATAAGCTAATGAGGACGAGTAAATGGATCAGAATTAACAAGCATTAACCAGAATATATTATACACATCGCAGAATAGCAGTCTTAACTAATTTTTTCTTTCAGAATACAAAGCGATTGATGCAAGCTGTCAGACAGAACTACACATTTTAGTTTTAAGTGATGAAATATGCTAGGGATTAGGAATAGTTGTGTGATGAATAATGAAATGATTTTTGCAGATGATAATGAATGCTGATAATGAACAATGATGAAGAATATGGTACTATGAATAATGAAGTTTTTGTTTACAGGTGATGATAAGATGGAGTTATGATGATATGAATAATGAAGTTTTTCTTTACAGATGAGGATAATGTTGAAGTTATGTATTTATGCTATGTAGTTATTTAAGTATTTGTTGCAGTTTACTTTGACAGCAGGTGTTATATTGCGTAGTAGGATGACTGAAGGTTTTGGAAAGGACAGCTATGGAACACATTTTTTATACACATTTCACTACCTGTTAATTCGAAGTTCACTACTTTTCAGCATAGTCTGCGTTTCTTCTTTCAGCTCAATAATCCATTTTGTATTTTTCTTTCAGGAGAAGCTTTTTATGATAGTTACTAAACTTGTTACTTATTATACCTGTTCTAGTACTTGCATTTTTCTTACCCACTTGTGTCTATCATTTATAAATGTGATAACCTTGCTACAGCTGACTCATGACGAATGACGTTACACAATCTTTTCATTTATAGGAACAACCTAGAAGCAATTTTTTCTCTTATTTCTTCTTGCTTTCCCTTATAATTACCCAAAGCAATGCATTGCTAGCAGAAAAAACAAAATGTATTAACAGTCCCAGATAATGTCACTAGTTTATGATAATTCTGAATAACACTGATCAGCTCTGAATAGTATGTCACTTGAATAATGACTTCTTAATGATACCAAAACATAATTGCCACTATCTATTGTAATGAGAGTACTTATTATGCCCATGCTTATTAATGCTACTAATGTTTTGTACTATTCAATACTTGCTGGCCACTGAGTGCCCATAATTAATGTAACTTATAATGCCCATGCTTATTAATGCTACTAATGTTTTGTACTATTCAGTACTTGCTGGCCACTGAGTGCCCATAATTAATGTAACTTATAATGCCCATGCTTATTAATGCTACTAATGTTTTGTACTATTCAATACTTGCTGGCCACTGAGTGCCCATAATTAATGTAATTACTTATTATGCCCATGATTATTAAGGCTATGACTGTAATTAACTGATTTTTAATAATGATTTCTTAATGATATGAAGAATACTGAATGATGAATAATGTTTTATACTATTCAATACTTGCTGGCCACTGAGTGCCAATAATTAATGTAACTTAACGTTTTGTTAGTGTTTTCAATGATGACTTCCCATATTAATACTGAATGATGATAAATATTTTGTACTAATCGAAAGTTGCTAGGCCACTGAGTGTTAATAATTACTTGTAAATATGTCATTTGAATGAGGAAAAATGTTTTGTAATACTCAATACTTGATGGCGATTGATTACCACTCTTGTCTTTAAATTAATTAATGAACATTTTTCTGTAATACTACATTCATGGTACAGAAATGTTCAATGACTAGAGTATGGATACCGCAAACTACTTATGTAATCACTAATCAAGACTTGTGTGTTAGTTAATGTCCTTCACCTTCTGACCTAACTACCTGAAATTATTGTAACATCCATTTGTCTTGTCCATCCTCATTATCATGGAGCACTATATTTGGTTTTTGCACTAATTTTACGTTGGTGTGCCGCCTCTTAAAAGCGTGGTGTTGACACGACATGCTGTCCACCACTGTAGGCGAAGAAACTACTTATGTAATCACTAATCAAGACTTTGTTATGGAGCACTGTGTGCCGCCTCTTAAGAGCGTGGTGTTGACACGACATGCTGTCCACCACCGTAACCGATGAAGACGTTATTCTGGTCCCACTGTTTGGTGTACCTGGTATACTGCCAAATGATAGTATGGAATACTACTACGACGTTTCACTGTCTTGATAAGCTGATAAATACTTCTGGGAACGGAACTGCAGATTGTATCACTTAGTTGTGATTCTGTGGAAAGATATGGACTTTCAGTGCAGCTATGTGCAAACTAAAGTGCTACAACCATGATGCAATCCTTCCTTTCCTATCCTAATAGTGAAAATCATTTTTTTACTAACACCATTTATGTTCATGGCATATACATTTTTTCTCGATTTGTTGAACTCTAGTGCGAGTACACTTGTGTCACTTGTCGACATGATTTTTGCCATTTGTTGTCAAAATACTAAAGACATTTTCGATTTGTTTTGAAGTGCAGTATGTGTGCACTCTTGTCATCTATATTGTATATACTTTTTGTGATTTGATGATTTTTTCTACTCTTGCATTTATTTGTTATAAAAATGTTCAAAAGTTTTCAGTGCATGTGCACTTATGTGAATATATTTTCAACTGAACTACAGTGCCTGTGCACTCTTCTCAATTTTCGATATGATTTGTGTTCATTCTGTATACCTTTTATGATTTATGTCACTTGTTACTCTTGTATATACATTTCGTCTTTTACTGATATGTTCTCCACTGCAGTGCATGTGCACTCATGACACTTGTCAACATGATGAAACTGCTAAAGAATTTTTCAGTGTGTGTACACTTTGTTATCTGTCAAATAATTTGTATATACATTTTTCATGATTTGTTTTGTACTTATATTTTGTCTTGTCTGTAATGTTTTGTAATCGGTGCATGCGCACAACATTTAATTCATGTGATACATCTAAATATTTTGTAAATGTTAATTAATTAAAAGAAAAATTTGTTACGATGGCAAGTCCAAATGACTCACCATCGCTGCCAAATTTTTGCCCCCCCAGTGGAGGGTTATGAAACACGTATGTTGTGCGGCAGCGATGCTGAGACATTGTAGAATCTCTGACCAGAGCAGTTGCGCTCGACTCGCAGTAGCGAGCAGTCAGTCAGTCTGCAGTAGTCAGTCCTCAGTAGTGCTTGGAGTCGGTTGCTAGCAGTAGCGGAGAGCAGTCGGCGGGCGTCGGCATCGCAATGGTCGAGATTCAGGACAAGGTATAATTTATTTAAATAAATAATCATGCAGCTTTGCGCTCATCAGATAATGTAACGAACAGTCATTGTAATTTAACTTTCAAAAATCGCCCCCAATAATAATTTTGATTTAAAAGTAATTTTAGAGACAATCATTCAAATTTCCTTCCATTTCCTTTTAACAAAGATTTTTAAAAGGTACTTCCAATGCTTTTCATGCAAGCGCCAGAGAACAATAAGAGCAGAATTTTGACATGCAGTTTCACTAAGGTAAGAAATTTATTCTCGTTTCGCACAGGGCAAACACCGACTTTTCGGTTGAATTGAGTTTAGGTTATCATTACAGTTTCATTATCATGGGATTAGCGTTCATTATTTAATGGGAACTTGTACTTGAGTCAGATAGCGAGCTTTCATTTAATTGTCTTTGCCATTAATATTCTTGTGGGGAGTTTATACTTAGCTGTGGCACCATTTCTAATAAATATAGTTATATATATTTTAGAATATGTTGTGGGGAGGTTACAAGGTCTGTTGTGTTTTCTGGTGAAAGCTGGTTCTGCCTCGGAGCCAGTGATGGCCCTGTGTTGGTTCGAAGGAGGCCACTTCTACCAACCCGTCTGTGTGCTAGACACTCTGGACCTACAACTGCAGTTATGGGCTGGGGTGCGAGCACACTCATGGTTATGCCACGCACCCTATTGCAAATTTGTACGTTAGTCTGGCGATTCGATCTGTTCTGCCATTCAGCAACAGTATTCCAAGATGTTTTTTTCCAACAAGATAATGCTCGCTCACATACCAACTGTTGTAACCCAACACGCTGTAGAGAGTGTCGATATGTTGCCTTGGCCTGGTCCAGCACCATATCTCTCTTCAGAAGAGCATATATGGGACATATGGGACGACAACTCCGGCGTCATCCACAGCCAGCATCGGACGTCCCTGGTTTGACCAACCAAGTGCAGCAGGCATGGAACTCCATCTCACAAACTAACATCCGACACCTGTACAACATAACCCATTCACGCTTGCATTCAACATATCGGCGGTTACACTGGTTATTAATGTACCAGCTATTCACATTTGCTGTGGATTATCTCCTGTTTACATTGACCTGCTGTCCTGCAATGCTGATCATTACTCTACGTTAATTATTCTTTAGTCTAGTGATTTTTTTTCTGTCAGTGTAGAACATGAGGGGGTTATGGCTGAGACAGGCAAATAAAGAACATGTAGTGTCAGAAAATAACTATTTAGAAGCTCATGAATCAAATGCACAACAATTCGACGTGCAACATACTCAACTATATTCTGTCCGTGCGTTTACCTATTTGTCACGCCAATTTGCTATGATATACTTCCTAGGAAACAATTTCAGTTAATTTTGCTTTATTACAGCAACTCGCAAGCTAGTCTGCTCGTAAGGATAATCTTATCGACATGTACCTCCATAGAGAAGCGTAGAGCTTTGAAGAAACTAATTTTCACTTTATACAAAGTGAAAGTTGGGTTTTGAAACTGTTTAGTTGGTCACTGGTTTTTAATTTAATTTTTGGAACTGCCATCTAAGGTGTAAAAATTTACTTATTGTATCTTAGAGTGTTCTCTTCGAAGCAAATCTATTGTCGAATTTTATCGAAAGGTCTTTTGTTCAAACCGGATGCAGGATGCGCTTTTTCTTATTTACGATATCTTATTGGAGCAGTAGGTGTACGTTTTTTTGATAAGTTCCAATAATACAAATGGGGTTTATCATGATAGACACATTTCAATAGAAATACCGGTTGACAATATGCATCTCTTGCAGCCTATTAATCTAGGTATGTCACGGAAATCTAGTTCAAATTTTATATTTCAGGTAAAAATGAAAGTTATTTCAGTGTTGTCTGGAATACTCGTTAATTGTGTTAAATGTAATTGCATACTCGCAGTGCAAACTACATATAGAACGGCAGCCTCGTTTTGGACTAATATTGTTGCTTAAATCCTGAGTACGTGTATTCAGAATTCATGTCATACTTAGAGCGAAATGGTCACGTCCCATAAGCGGTCCAGGAATTCCATTGAGTTTGGAAGCAGAGGGCAGGTTTTCAAAAGAAATTATGCTCTGTTCCGTAGAATTGTTACATTTTATTTACAGATACCTGCGCAAATAAAATACATTATGAATAGATCTCCGAATTCTACAGTTTATTTAGATTTCAAAGAGCAGTCTCCACTAAAGGTCAAAGCGACCACACTAAGTACGCTGTTTATGCGGCGCCCATACATCACAGTTCAGAGAATGAAATTCAAGTCCACATTTGTTCTGCTACATGCTCTTCGAAGTGTCATTGTCTGCGCAAGCTTTTATCGTGTTGCTCGAATAGCTCTCAACGATTTTAGTCAGCACACACAACTGAGACGGTCACCTGATCTGTCCTGTAGTGAAGAGGTGTGGATTATAAACAGATGGTGTGCATTGTGCATTACTCTTAATGTGCCTTGTGCACCAGTGGTGGATCTCTAAGCACGATTTCATGGCTGTATCGGTGCTAGATGAGTCCGCAGAGTACTCAAGCTATTCTCCAGTCAGTTTGTCTATTCTTATTTGTTTCAGAGATGATTATTTCATACGTGTGCCTTTAAAAAATTTCGGAGTGCAGTTTTGTTCACAAGCTATCGGTGCTTTGAGATGATCAATTTTCATGTCCTGAAACTTTACTTAGACAAAAGTAAGTATGCAGCACATCTGGATCGTTTATGTATGCTTGCAGTGACAACACGCTTAGTTCAAAAAGTGTGATCCGATTCCACGAAACTATGTTCTACATGAATCAAGATAGGAACTATTAAATTTCAACTTCTAGACAGGACTACAGAGTTTATTTACAAAAGAATCATCTACTTTTGCAGTGGGTTATCTTTTACATGCATACGCGTGTAGCCGTGACTTACTTTTTACAACTATGTATGGGATCGAAGTTTCCATTTTTTTGCGTGTTTCACAAATGTTTGATCTCTGTCGCACTGGACACACGACAGATCTAAAGAAAAGTCAAACTAGTCCGACGCTTTTGTGAGCATGTTGGAGTTACTGCATTCACTGCTGTTGTGTGGTGGCATTGGGAGGAGAGTCACATAGAAGAGTTTTACAAACTGACAAAAAAAAAAAAAAAACTATCGTGTAACATGATGCGAGGCTGCCTTTGTGGTCAGTGGTGCAATGCGAGAGCAGTATGCCACTTACGGTCGACCCATCGCTAAGACGGTCCATCTACATACAAGGTGATTTTTCCACCTTGTTACAAACTCTAGGGATTCATCGATGAGAGAAATGGAACAAAAAGTTATATTGAACTTATGTCTGGGAAATGCATGGTTTCCATGCTGGAGCCCATGTGTTCTGTCTTGTTACAGAGACTGCAGTCTAATACGCGCTGCACGATACAGACAGTTACAGTAGTGTTGATGAAACTGGTTTCCATATGCCTCTTATTATTGAACACACTGGTGGTTGTCGATAAGAGGGTCTCCTGCTACAACCTTGCTGCCTGCCGCCCATTGCAATTTGTCCTGTAAGTAAACAGTATGTCGGCAAGCTATCGATTCGAATACTGAGTCACCGTGTACAATGTTGCATCACATCCACTACAAGGTGAGTTCGCAAGAGAAGTGAATCGGACACAACATTACCAATTGCTATAGCAGGAGGAGGGCATGACATGAGGAACAGTGCCATCCTCTAGGACGAAACCATGCATGTTGTAACTATGGCTGAATCGTGGAGTGAATATTAGACCGCTGTCTCTATAACAAAGTATGACGGAATAAATGGTCTCTAGCATGGAAATCATGCATTTTTGAACGTAAGTTCTGTATCTTATCATCGATCAACATCTGGAGTTTGTACACAGTCGAAAACAATCATGCAGTATATAAAAAGCTATGTGCATATGTCTAGCATCACCTTACAGACCTATGAATCGATTCCAACCTAATTTTCTATAGAAAGAACAGTCCTCATGACTCCAATAGGGGCAGAGATACGGCAAGAAAGTGTTTTCCAGGCCCTTGCGTATACGCTGCCCTGTATGACAGATTACGTGGGAATAGTACTGACCCACCTTACCACCTTACTTTGCAGTGAAGCCTATACATCGGGGGGGGGGGGGGGCGAGAAATAGTTTTACAGCTTCCAACGTTTAGGTTGCCCTGCACGACAGGTGCTTTGTGTGGGAGTAATATCAGCTTGCTGTGCTGACCTGTGCATGGGAATGGCTGAGCGAAGAGATGTAGAAGGATATGGAAAATCAGAGGGAGGGAGGATGAGGTGGACAAAGAAAAGGGGAAGATACGGGGGGGAGGGGGTGGAGAGATACGGGGGGGAGGGGCGGAGAGATACGGGGGGGGGAGGGGCGGAGAGATACGGGGGGGAGGGGGCGGAGAGATACGGGGGGGGAGGGGCGGAGAGATACGGGGGGGGAGGGGCGGAGAGATACGGGGGGGGGGAGGGGCGGAGAGATACGGGGGGGGGGAGGGGCGGAGAGATACGGGGGGGGGAGGGGCGGAGAGATACGGGGGGGGGAGGGGGCGGAGAGATACGGGGGGGGGGGGAGGGGCGGAGAGATACCGGGGGGGAGGGGCGGAGAGATACCGGGGGGGAGGGGCAGAGAGATTACCGGGGGGGGAGGGGCGGAGAGATACGGGGGGGAGGGGCGGAGAGAGGGGGGAGGGGCGGAGAGAGGGGGGTGGGGCGGAGAGAGGGGGGGAGGGGCGGAGAGAGGGGGGGAGGGGCGGAGAGAGAGAGAAAAGAAAACGACTGTCTATATTTCGTGAATAAAGTCTGGATAGGTTAATAAAATTTTGGTTATTACGAGATTTTGGCGACTGCTATCACAGATATCTGCTATTAAGATGTAAAGAACATACAGAGAAAGAGGCATTTACTGTACAACAAGAAGCTATCAAAAGATAATAAGTTAAAATCTTAAAAATTTTTAAAGATATACTTACCAAATAGCTGAAAACTTGTGGAACAGTGTTCTGTGTCAGGACTAAAACCAATGATTAATTAGGATGTAAATTAACAGGTTGGTTTAAATTAAAATTACAAGCATGTAAGTTTTAATCGGCAGTTGGTACTACTGTCGTGAATGTGGTCTTCATTATATATATATATATATATATATATAATATATATATATATACATTTAATTATTTGTCTCCTCATACGTACAAAAAGATCATTCTTACAATACACACATTGAAAGTCGAGTTGTAAAACTGTAATTCCATAGTTGTCAAATTAGATATTCAGGTGGCCCCAGTGGAGTTCCAAAACTAACAAGTATTCACTAAATTTGCTACAAAGTAGCATCTATATAACAGATCCAGTAATAAGCATACTTTTGACGTAAACACAATGTACTGATTATAAAAGTAATATTAATAACTTGAATAAAATGTATTTAGGTTCCACAAGTTACAGATATGTGCATGTTCCTCTAAGAGCCGACGGAATATTCCGTAAATATTATAAAAGTAGACTTGCTGTTATAATTAAGCGCGTCTGATAAGTAAAAATCTGTCTTGTGAACTAAAACACAGTCAAGGAATAGATTAATATCTTTAACCTTATATAATATCATTAATAAAACAACTCAGTTTTTGAATTAAAATATTTTCTAAGGCAACTCCATCTTGCAGATTAGCAGCAACTTGCTCCTATAGCTACACCGTTCTGCGCGCAGCAGCTGTAGCTCCACGGTCGCAGCAGATGCGAGACAAGGTGTGGTCCTGTCTTCAGCAGGAGGGCACGTCACAGTCAGCTCACGTCACACTTAATTCTCGAAAAATGTCGAAAACCCAAGCAGTAACAGATCGGTTCTGTTCGTTCAGGATTGTTTTTGGTGCTCTGTTTTTGTGGATAGATATTTGTAGGTCCTTCAATATGCTTAGGCTGTCCCCCCCCCCCCCCGTATCTCTCCGCCCCTCCCCCCCCGTATCTCTCCGCCCCTCCCCCCCCGTATCTTCCCCTTTACTTTGTCCACCTCATCCTCCCTCCCTCTGATTTTCCATATCCTTCTACATCTCTTCGCTCAGCCATTCCCATGCACAGGTCAGCACAGCAAGCTGATATTACTCCCACACAAAGCACCTGTCGTGCAGGGCAACCTAAACGTTGGAAGCTGTAAAACTATTTCTCGCCCCCCCCCCCCCCCCCGATGTATAGGCTTCACTGCAAAGTAAGGTGGTAAGGTGGGTCAGTACTATTCCCACGTAATCTGTCATACAGGGCAGCGTATACGCAAGGGCCTGGAAAACACTTTCTTGCCGTATCTCTGCCCCTATTGGAGTCATGAGGACTGTTCTTTCTATAGAAAATTAGGTTGGAATCGATTCATAGGTCTGTAAGGTGATGCTAGACATATGCACATAGCTTTTTATATACTGCATGATTGTTTTCGACTGTGTACAAACTCCAGATGTTGATCGATGATAAGATACAGAACTTACGTTCAAAAATGCATGATTTCCATGCTAGAGACCATTTATTCCGTCATACTTTGTTATAGAGACAGCGGTCTAATATTCACTCCACGATTCAGCCATAGTTACAACATGCATGGTTTCGTCCTAGAGGATGGCACTGTTCCTCATGTCATGCCCTCTCCTGCTATAGCAATTGGTAATGTTGTGTCCGATTCACTTCTCTTGCGAACTCACCTTGTAGTGGATGTGATGCAACATTGTACACGGTGACTCAGTATTCGAATCGATAGCTTGCCGACATACTGTTTACTTACAGGACAAATTGCAATGGGCGGCAGGCAGCAAGGTTGTAGCAGGAGACCTCTTTATCGACAACCACCAGTGTGTTCAATAATAAGAGGCATATGGAAACCAGTTTCAACACTACTGTAACTGTCTGTATCGTGCAGCGCGTATTAGACTGCAGTCTCTGTAACAAGACAGAACACATGGGCTCCAGCATGGAAACCATGCATTTCCAGACGTAAGTTCAATATAACTTTTTGTTCCATTTCTCTCATCGATGAATCCCTAGAGTTTGTAACAAGGTGGAAAAATCACCTTGTATGTAGATGGACCGTCTTAGCGATGGGTCGACCGTAAGTGGCATACTGCTCTCGCATTGCACCACTGACCACAAAGGCAGCCTCGCATCATGTTACACGATAGTTTTTTTTTTTTTTTTTGTCAGTTTGTAAAACTCTTCTATGTGACTCTCCTCCCAATGCCACCACACAACAGCAGTGAATGCAGTAACTCCAACATGCTCACAAAAGCGTCGGACTAGTTTGACTTTTCTTTAGATCTGTCGTGTGTCCAGTGCGACAGAGATCAAACATTTGTGAAACACGCAAAAAAAATGGAAACTTCGATCCCATACATAGTTGTAAAAAGTAAGTCACGGCTACACGCGTATGCATGTAAAAGATAACCCACTGCAAAAGTAGATGATTCTTTTGTAAATAAACTCTGTAGTCCTGTCTAGAAGTTGAAATTTAATAGTTCCTATCTTGATTCATGTAGAACATAGTTTCGTGGAATCGGATCACACTTTTTGAACTAAGCGTGTTGTCACTGCAAGCATACATAAACGATCCAGATGTGCTGCATAATTACTTTTGTCTAAGTAAAGTTTCAGGACATGAAAATTGATCATCTCAAAGCACCGATAGCTTGTGAACAAAACTGCACTCCGAAATTTTTTAAAGGCACACGTATGAAATAATCATCTCTGAAACAAATAAGAATAGACAAACTGACTGGAGAATAGCTTGAGTACTCTGCGGACTCATCTAGCACCGATACAGCCATGAAATCGTGCTTAGAGATCCACCACTGGTGCACAAGGCACATTAAGAGTAATGCACAATGCACACCATCTGTTTATAATCCACACCTCTTCACTACAGGACAGATCAGGTGACCGTCTCAGTTGTGTGTGCTGACTAAAATCGTTGAGAGCTATTCGAGCAACACGATAAAAGCTTGCGCAGACAATGACACTTCGAAGAGCATGTAGCAGAACAAATGTGGACTTGAATTTCATTCTCTGAACTGTGATGTATGGGCGCCGCATAAACAGCGTACTTAGTGTGGTCGCTTTGACCTTTAGTGGAGACTGCTCTTTGAAATCTAAATAAACTGTAGAATTCGGAGATCTATTCATAATGTATTTTATTTGCGCAGGTATCTGTAAATAAAATGTAACAATTCTACGGAACAGAGCATAATTTCTTTTGTAACCTGCCCTCTGCTTCCAAACTCAATGGAATTCCTGGACCGCTTATGGGACGTGACCATTTCGCTCTAAGTATGACATGAATTCTGAATACACGTACTCAGGATTTAAGCAACAATATTAGTCCAAAACGAGGCTGCCGTTCTATATGTAGTTTGCACTGCGAGTATGCAATTACATTTAACACAATTAACGAGTATTCCAGACAACACTGAAATAACTTTCATTTTTATCTGAAATATAAAAATTTGAACTAGATTTCCGTGACATACCTAGATTAATAGGCTGCAAGAGATGCATATTGTCAACCGGTATTTCTATTGAAATGTGTCTATCATGATAAACCCCATTTGTATTATTGGAACTTATCAAAAAAACGTACACCTACTGCTCCAATAAGATATCGTAAATAAGAAAAAGCGCATCCTGCATCCGGTTTGAACAAAAGACCTTTCGATAAAATTCGACAATAGATTTGCTTCGAAGAGAACACTCTAAGATACAATAAGTAAATTTTTACACCTTAGATGGCAGTTCCAAAAATTAAATTAAAAACCAGTGACCAACTAAACAGTTTCAAAACCCAACTTTCACTTTGTATAAAGTGAAAATTAGTTTCTTCAAAGCTCTACGCTTCTCTATGGAGGTACATGTCGATAAGATTATCCTTACGAGCAGACTAGCTTGCGAGTTGCTGTAATAAAGCAAAATTAACTGAAATTGTTTCCTAGGAAGTATATCATAGCAAATTGGCGTGACAAATAGGTAAACGCACGGACAGAATATAGTTGAGTATGTTGCACGTCGAATTGTTGTGCATTTGATTCATGAGCTTCTAAATAGTTATTTTCTGACACTACATGTTCTTTATTTGCCTGTCTCAGCGTTCCATAACCCCCTCATGTTCTACACTGACAGAAAAAAAATCACTAGACTAAAGAATAATTAACGTAGAGTAATGATCAGCATTGCAGGACAGCAGGTCAATGTAAACAGGAGATAATCCACAGCAAATGTGAATAGCTGGTACATTAATAACCAGTGTAACCGCCGATATGTTGAATGCAAGCGTGAATGGGTTATGTTGTACAGGTGTCGGATGTTAGTTTGTGAGATGGAGTTCCATGCCTGCTGCACTTGGTTGGTCAAACCAGGGACGTCCGATGCTGGCTGTGGATGACGCCGGAGTTGTCGTCCCATATGTCCCATATATGCTCTTCTGAAGAGAGATATGGTGCTGGACCAGGCCAAGGCAACATATCGACACTCTCTACAGCGTGTTGGGTTACAACAGTTGGTATGTGAGCGAGCATTATCTTGTTGGAAAAAAACATCTTGGAATACTGTTGCTGAATGGCAGAACAGATCGAATCGCCAGACTAACGTACAAATTTGCAATAGGGTGCGTGGCATAACCATGAGTGTGCTCGCACCCCAGCCCATAACTGCAGTTGTAGGTCCAGAGTGTCTAGCACACAGACGGGTTGGTAGAAGTGGCCTCCTTCGAACCAACACAGGGCCATCACTGGCTCCGAGGCAGAACCAGCTTTCACCAGAAAACACAACAGACCTCCATTGTACCCTCCAGTGAGCTCTCGCTCAACACCATTGAAAACGCAGATGGTGGTGGTGTAGGATCAGGGCCTGTGGTTCGGAGCTGTCCTTGAATTAACCGATTTGTAACAGTTGTCACTGTTGTGCCAATCGCGAGTAAAGTTACTGATGCAGATGCATTACTGTACTCTAGAGCCATATGCAGAACACTATGGTCTCCCTCTCGGTAGTGCAACGTTGCCGTCCGGAGCCAGGTCGTCTTGCGTGTGTACATTCTCGTGACTGCTGCTGCCAGCAGTCATATGCAGTGGCTACGTTCCTGTCAAGTCTTCCTGCAATATTACAGGATTAATAGCCGGCCCGTGTGACCGAGCGGTTCTAGGCGCTTCAGTCTGGAACCGCGTGACCGCTACGGTCGCAGGTTAGATTCGTGCCTCGGGCATGGATGTGTGTGATGTCCGTAGGTTAGTTAGGTTTAACTAGTTCTAAGTTATAGGGGGCTGATAACTTCAGATGTTAAGATCCATAGTGCTTAAAGCAATTTGAACCATTTGAACAGGATTAATATCCAGCTTCTCGTAGCCCTATTACACGATCTCGTTCAAACTCAGTGAGGTGTTGATAATGGCGCCGTGCATTCTTGACTAACATAAACTCACTACTTCCAGTCCCGAAAGCAACTAACGCTCACTACCGTTTCAGGATATACACTCCTGGAAATTGAAATAAGAACACCGTGAATTCATTGTCCCAGGAAGGGGAAACTTTATTGACACATTCCTGGGGTCAGATACATCACATGATCACACTGACAGAACCACAGGCACATAGACACAGGCAACAGAGCATGCACAATGTCGGCACTAGTACAGTGTATATCCACCTTTCGCAGCAATGCAGGCTACTATTCTCCCATGGAGACGATCGTAGAGATGCTGGATGTAGTCCTGTGGAACGGCTTGCCATGCCATTTCCACCTGGCGCCTCAGTTGGACCAGCGTTCGTGCTGGACGTGCAGACCGCGTGAGACGACGCTTCATCCAGTCCCAAACATGCTCAATGGGGGACAGATCCGGAGATCTTGCTGGCCAGGGTAGTTGACTTACACCTTCTAGAGCACGTTGGGTGGCACGGGATACATGCGGACGTGCATTGTCCTGTTGGAACAGCAAGTTCCCTTGCCGGTCTAGGAATGGTAGAACGATGGGTTCGATGACGGTTTGGATGTACCGTGCACTATTCAGTGTCCCCTCGACGATCACCAGTGGTGTACGGCCAGTGTAGGAGATCGCTCCCCACACCATGATGCCGGGTGTTGGCCCTGTGTGCCTCGGTCGTATGCAGTCCTGATTGTGGCGCTCACCTGCACGGCGCGAAACACGCATACGACCATCATTGGCACCAAGGCAGAAGCGACTCTCATCGCTGACGACGACACGTCTCCATTCGTCCCTCCATTCACGCCTGTCGCGACACCACTGGAGGCGGGCTGCACGATGTTGGGGCGTGAGCGGAAGACGGCCTAACGGTGTGCGGGACCGTAGCCGAGCTTCATGGAGACGGTTGCGAATGGTCCTCGCCGATACCCCAGGAGCAACAGTGTCCCTAATTTGCTGGGAAGTGGCGGTGCGGTCCCCTACGGCACTGCGTAGTATCCTACGGTCTTGGCGTGCATCCGTGCGTCGCTGCGGTCCGGTCCCAGGTCGACGGGCACGTGCACCTTCCGCCGACCACTGGCGACAACATCGATGTACTGTGGAGACCTCACGCCCCACGTGTTGAGCAATTCGGCGGTACGTCCACCCGGCCTCCCGCATGCCCACTATACGCCCTCGCTCAAAGTCCGTCAACTGCACATACGGTTCACGTCCACGCTGTCGCGGCATGCTACCAGTGTTAAAGACTGCGATGGAGCTCCGTATGCCACGGCAAACTGGCTGACACTGACGGCGGCGGTGCACAAATGCTGCGCAGCTAGCGCCATTCGACGGCCAACACCGCGGTTCCTGGTGTGTCCGCTGTGCCGTGCGTGTGATCATTGCTTGTACAGCCCTCTCGCAGTGTCCGCAGCAAGTATGGTGGGTCTGACACACCGGTGTCAATGTGTTCTTTTTTCCATTTCCAGGAGTGTATTTGAATCAAACCTGAGTTGCATCTTCATAGTGGCGCTACTAGGGCACGCTTATGCGACTGATCCAAACTTTTAATAGACATCTTTCAGATGTAGAAACATTCCGACCAAATTTCGTTTGTGTCGCACAACTTCTTTGGGTGGCGATATTTTTTCCTTCAGTCTACTTATCAGGTCCCGTCGTCCCATACCCCCTTCGTGGTGTTGTTGTTTTCTTGCTTTGGGAGAACTTAGGGAAACTGTAGCGCTTCCTAAGGCATCTTCCTAACGTGAAGTTAAATTGCTCACTCGAATATCTTGGAGAAACTTAACAGTGATTGCTCCGTTTTACTCTCTCCTCCTATATTTTATAGTGTCTCATGTGCAGTGCTCTATTAGCACGTAGTACACTACTGGCTAGTAAATTCCTACACCACGAAGATGATGTGCTACAGATGCGAAATTTAACCGACAGGAAGATGATGCTGTGATATGCAAATGATAAGCTTTTCAGAGCATTCACACAAAGTTGGCGCCTGTGGCGACACCTACAACGTACTGACATGAGGAAAGTTTCCAACCGATTTCTCATACACAAACAGCAGTTGACCGGCATTGCCTGGTGAAACGTTATGATGCCTCGTGTGAGGAGGAGAAATGCGTAGCATCACGTTGCCGACTTTGATAAAGGTCGGATTGTAGCCTTTCGCGATTGCGGTTTATCGTATCGCGACATTGCTGCTGGCGTTGGTCGAGATCCAATGACTGTTAGCAGAATATGGAATCGGTGGGTTGAGGAGGGTAATACGGAACGTCGTGCTGTATCCCAATGGCCACGTATCACTAATAGTCGAGACGACAGGCATCTTATCTGCATGGCTGTAACGGGTCGTGCAGCCACGTCTCGATCCCTGAGTCAACAGATGGGGCGTTTGCAAGACGACAACCACCTGCACGAAAGTTCGACGACGTTTGCAGCAGCATGGACTATCAGCTCGGAGATCATGGCTGCGGTTACCCTTGACGCTGCATCACAGGCAGGAGCGCCTGCAATAGTGTACTCAACGACGAACCTGGGTCGACGAATGGCAAAACGTCATTTTTCGGATGAATCCAGGTTATGTTTACAGCATCATCATGGTCGCATCCGCGTTTGGCGGCATCGCGGTGAACGCAAATTGGAAGCGTGTATTCGTCATCGCCATACTGGCGTATCATCCGGCGCGATGGTATGGGGTGCCATTGGTTACACGTCTCGGTCACCTCTTGTTCCCATTGACGGCACTTTGAACAGTGGACGTTACATTTCAGATGTGTTACGACCCGTGGCCCTACCCTGCATTCTATCCCTGCGAAGCCCTACATTTCAGCAGGATAATGCACGACCACATGTTGTAGGTCCTGTACGGGTCATTCTGGATACAGAAAATATTAGACTTCCGCCCTGGCCAGCACATTCTCCAGATCTCTCACCAATTGAAAACGTCTGGTCAATGGTGGCCGAGCAACTGGCTCGTCACAGTACGCCAGTCACTACTCTTGATGAAATGTGGTATCGTGTTGAAGCTGCATGGGCAGCTGTATCTGTACACGCCATCCAAGGTCTGTTTGACTCAATGCCCAGTCGTATCAAGGCCGTTATTACGGCCAGAGGTGGTTGTTCTGGGTACTGATTTCTCAGGATCTATGCATCCAAATTGCGAGAAAACGTTATTACATGACAGTTATAGTATAATATATTTGTCCAATGAATACCCGTTTATCATCTGCATTTCTTCTTGGTGTAGCAGTTTTAATGACCAGTAGCGTAGTTAGATAAGAAGTGATTCGCTGCGGAGTAACCTCACGACCTTTGTAAGCTGCGGCACACGGCCTGACGTGACCCGGAGCAACGTTTCTCGACCCTCTGGGGAGGCGACCCCCCATCGACCCCCCTCCGCCTGCGGTGGCCTCTGTCTGTTACCCTCCACTCAGCGCCAAGAGCCGTCGCGTGACGCTAATCTGACACGTGACGCTTTCTCTCAGTGGTTTATCGGAAGCAAATGTTAGCGGCCTGCGGGCACCAGAGGGCGCCCTGTTTGTACACACGCGGGCAGCGTGTTTCGAGGCCTCAAGATTTCAATATGCGAGGCACGTTACCGTAATAGACTGCTGAAAGGTGCTACTACATGCTGCCAGCGCTAGAACTCATACGGTGTATGCAGCCGTGAAACTTCGTAAACTGTTAGTCATAGTTCTAAGCAACTTCGATATTCGTCGAGGTATGTACCGTCCATACAACTAATTGAAGGCAGTTTGTTTTCCGCCATACGCGTTTCGCTTCTTTCATTTGGGAAGCATCATCAGTGTCCTATAATATGCTTCCTTTTATATGTTATGTGGTAGAACAGATATATCGAAATCTGGCAGAAAACCCAAAGAGACTCAGGTCATATTTAAAGCACGCCAGTGGCAAGACGCAATCAATACCTTCACTGCGCGATAACGGCGATGTCACTGATGACAGTGCCACTAAAGCAGAGTTATTAAACACGGTTTTCCGAAACTCCTTCACCAAAGAAGACGAAGTAAATATTCCTGAATTCCAATCAAGAACTGCCGAGATGAGAAACATAGAAGTAGATATCCTCGGTGTAACGAAACAGCTTAAATCACTTAATAAAGGCAAGGCCTCCGGTCCACATTGTATACCAGTGAGGTTCCTCTCAGAGTATGCTGATAAAATAGCTCCATATTTAGCAATTATATAGAATCTCTCGCTCACAGAAAGATCCGTACATAAAGACTGGAAAATCACACCAATACCCCAAAAGGGAAGTAGGAGTAATCCGCTGAATTAGAGGCCTATATCAGTAACGTCGATTTGCAGTAGGGTTTTGGAACATTCTGTATTCGAACGTTATGAAGTACCTCGAAGAAAACGATTTTTTTACACATACTCAGCACGGTTTCAGAAAATATAGTTCCTGTGAAATACAACTAGCTCTTTATACTCAATAAGTGCTATAGACAGGACATGTCAAATTGATTCCATATTTTTAGATTTTAAGAAGGCTTTAGACACCGTTCCTCACAAGCGTCATCTAACCAAACTGCGTGCCTACTGAGTATCGCCTCAGTTGTGCGATTATATTCGAGATTTCCTCTCAGGAAGGTCACAGTTCGCAGCAATAGACGGAAGGTCATCGAGTAAAACAGAAGTAATATCCGGCGTTCCCCAAGGAAGTGTTATAGGCCCTCTGTTGTTCCTGATCTATATTAACGACATAGGAGGCAAACTGAGTAGCCGTCTTAGCTTGTTTGCAGATGATGCTGTCATTTATCGTAAAGTCATCAGATGTTCAAAACGACTTGCAAAATGATTTAGATATCTGTATGTTGCGAAAAGTGGCAATTGACCCTGAATAAGGAAAAGTGCGAAGTTATTCACATGAGTACTTAACGAAGTCAGCTACATTTCGATTACGCGAGAAGTCACACAGATCTGAAGGCTGTAAATTCAACTAAATACTTAGGGATTACAATTACAAATAACCTAAATTGGAACGATCACATAGATAATACTGTGGATAGAGCAAACCAAAGACTGCGGTTCATTGGCAGGACACTTGAAGATGCAACATGTCTACTAAAGAGACTGCTTACACCACTCTTGTCCGCCCTATTCTGAAGTATTGCTGTGCGGTGTGGGATCCGCATTGGGTGTGACTGAAGGATGACATCGAAAAAGTGCAAAAAAGGGTAGCTCGTTTTGTATTATCGCGAAATAGGGGAGATAGTGTCACAGACATGATACGTGAATTGGAGTGGCAATCATTAAAACAAAGGCATTGTTCGTTGCGACGGGATATTCTCATGAAATTTCAATCACCAGTTTTCTCCGCCGATTGCGAAAACATTCTGTTGGCACACACCTACATAGAGAGAAATGATCATCACGAGAAAATAAGAGAAATCAGGGCTCGCACAGAAAAACGTAAGTGCTCGTTTTTCCCGCGTGCCGTTCGAGACTGGAACGGTAGAGACACAGTTTAAAGTGGTTCATTGAACCCTCTGCCTGGCACTTTATTGTGAATAGCAGAGTAATCACGTAGATGTAGATGTAGAGATAGTATATGCTGCTAAATTACATTTTGTTGTTTTTCTCTTGTTCTTTAGATTAGAATCAACTTTTGTAGCACAAATTTCGTAATGTGATCTTAGCGTTCGATGTTATGATTTCCAGCGCTGGTCACTCATTTGTGTGGTCCTGAAGATGCATTCGTTGGTTTCCATACTCCAGCTGGCCGATTTCTGGCGTTCTTTCACCCACATTTGTCACACAACATGTATCACTTTCCATATTGTGATCAGCCTATGTGTTTTTCGGTGTGTAGTGTTGCCAACTGCTCTTGTGTGATTATCTGACTTTTGTGTTTTGTTGTAGTTTGATGATTTTCATTTGTTGTGTTTGCATTTCCTGACAAGGGAACCTCCCCATCGCACCCCCCTCAGATTTACTTGTAAGTTGTAACAGTGGATAGGCCTTGAAAAACTGAACACAGATCAGTCAAGAAAACAGGAAGACGTTGTGTGGAACTATGAAAAAATAAGCAAAATATACAAACTGAGTAGTCTATGTGCCAGATAGGCAACATCAACGGGAACGTGACGTCAGGAGCGCCGTGGGCACGTGGTTAGCGTGAGCAGCTGTGGAACGAGAGGTCCTTGGTTCACGTCCTCCCTCCAGCGAAAATTTTAATTTCTTTATTTTCGCAGTTATGATCTGTCCGTTCGTTCATTGACGTCTCTGTTCACTGTAATAAGTTTAGTGTCTGTGTTTTGCGACCGCACCGCAAAACCGTGCGATTAGTAGACGGAAGGTTATTTTTTTAATATAAATATGTTTATGTGCGTGGGGGGGGGGGGGGGGGGGAGAGAGAGAGAGAGAGAGAGAGAGAGAGAGAGAGAGAGAGAGAGAGACAGAGAGAAAGGGAATCGGTCGATCGTCCGCTCCAAGCTGGATTATGGGAGCTTCGTATACTCCTCTGCACGGCCGTCCATCTTAGGCCGCCTCAACTCCATACAACATCGGGGTTTACGTCTTGCTATCGGAGCGTTTTATACTAGTCCCGTCGAGAGTTTTCATGCTGAAACCGGTGAATTGCCACTCACCTACCGGCGCGATATACTGCTTTGTCGGTATGCCTGTCGGCTACTGTCAATGCCCGACCACCCGTCTTATCGTTCCTTTTTCGACGACTCTCTCGACCGTCAATACGGGTTGTATGTCTCTGCCCTGCTACCCCCTGGAGTTCGCTTTCGTCGCCTCATTCAACACCTTGACTTTTCACTCCCTGCAACCTTTCGAGTGGGAGAGAGCCACACGCCACCTTGGCTCCAGGCTCAGGTTCACGTTCACCTTGACCTCAGCTCGCTCCCAAAGGTTGCCCCCGTTTCGGTATACCACTCCCGTTTTGTCGAACTCCGTTCGAAGTTCATTAATATGACCATTTATACAGATGGCTCTGACCAATGACGGGGTCGGGTGTTCTTTTATTGAGGGGCACAAAGTTTCAAATATCGGTTCCATTGCCATTCTTCGGTCTTCACAGCTGAGCTCTTTGCCCTCTACCAGGCTGTTCTTTACATCTGCCGCCACCGACATTCTGCTTATGTCATCTGCTCAGATTCCCTGAGCGCCATCCAGAGCCCCCCTGCGGGTTCGGGGGTAAGAATAGGCCCGCGGTATTCCTGCCTGTCGTAAGAGGCGACTAAAAGGAGTCTCAAATGTTTCGGCCTTAACGTGATGGTCCCCTCTCGGGTTTGACCTCCATCTTTCTAAATTATTCCGAAGAGCGAGCCAATTGGGGAAGGGCGCCTTACATGGTGCACTGTATCCGTCGTGCAATTAGACCTTTAGCCGGCTTTCTCGTCGTTGCAATGGTGTCCCGCTCGTTTTCGATCTCTTGGGCGATTACCACGCTGCACTCTGCAGTGTTTCTTTTAACTGCGACGACGACCTTGGACAGTTTTGCACCTAAGATCCAGCACGGTAGCCAGTCCGTTGTGGTGGGGCCGCCATGTACCCTCTTGGTTGTAGCCCCCCTGACAACACAGGGATCGCTCTACTGATGACTGCGCCGTTAACTCCCCACGTATGCCAAGGAGTAGATGCCCATCTCCTTGGGGCATCAGGACTCCCGGCAATGGCCGTCCTGCCAGGTGGCTATTGCTGCGGCTGGGTGGCGCCCGTGGGGAGGGCCCTTGGTCGGAGTAGGTGGCATCAGGGCGGATGACCCGCAATGAAGCGTCGTACATCATCTCTCGCTGGTGGGCCTCCACCAGCAGTCTCTAAGCGATCGAGGTCTAACCTCAACGGGAAGAAATTTGATCAGAGATCGTTTCCCTCCCTAGCTACTCCATGGGAGGAGCGTCTTGCTAAAGAAGGCAGTGGAGATTATTCACCCCGGTACCTCGTGTGTACGCGGGTTGATGGAGAATCGTTCATGTCAACCAAGCCCCAGTTTTTTGTGGAGCATTTAGAGGACAGGTTCGGGGAGGTGGAGGGCTTGTCCAAAATGCGCTCTGGGTCGGTTCTCATCAAAACAGCATCCTCTGCCCAGTCACGGAGGTTGCTCACTTGTGACAAGTTGGGTGATGTTACCGTCACCATCACTCCCCATAAAAGTTTACACATGGTCCAGGGTATTATATTCCACAGGGATCTTCTCCTGCAGTCCGACGATGAACTACGCGCCAACCTAGAACGACGAGGTGTTCACTTTGTCCGGCGCGTCCATCGGGGTCCGAGGGATAACCAGGTAGCCACCGGTGCCTTCATCTTGGCCTTTGAGGGTGATGTCTTACCCGAAAAGGTTAAGGTGATGGTTTACCGTTGTGATGTGAAGCCGTATATCCCTCCTCCGATGCGGTGTTTTAAATGCTGGAAGTTCGGGCACATGTCACCTCGGTGTACTTCCAGCATCACGTGTCGGGATTGTGGACGTCCTTCGCGCACACACACACACACACACACACGCACACACACACACACACGCACACACACACTGAACACAACGACCAAATCACACACCAGACACTTCCTGGTGAGCGAGAGCTCACTGGAGGGTACAATGGAGGTCTGTTGTGTTTTCTGGTGAAAGCTGGTTCTGCCTCGGAGCCAGTGATGGCCCTGTGTTGGTTCGAAGGAGGCCACTTCTACCAACCTGTCTGTGTGCTAGACACTCTGGACCTACAACTGCAGTTATGGGCTGGGGTGCGAGCACTCTCATGGTTATGCCACGCACTCTATTGCAGATTTGTACGTTAGTCTGGCGATTCGATCTGTTGTTCTGCCATTCACCAACAGTATTCCAAGATGTTTTTTTTCAACAAGATAATGCTCGCTCTAATACCAACTGTTGCAACCCAACACACTGTAGAGAGTGTCGATATGTTGCCTTGGCCTGGTCCAGCACCGTATCTCTCATCAGAGGAGCATATATGGGACGACAACTCCAGCGTCATCCACAGCCAGCATCGGATGTCTCTGTAAAACGACCAAGTGCAGCAGGTATTGAACTCCATCCCACAAACCAACATCCGACACCTGTACAACATAACCCATTCACGCTTGCGTGCTTGCATTCAACATATCGGCGGTTACACTGCTTATTAATGTACCAGCTATTCACATTTGCTGTGGCTTATCTCATGTTTACATTAACCTGCTGTCCTGCAATGCTGATCATTACTCTACGTTAATTATTCTTTAGTCTAGTGATGTTTTTCTGTCCGTGTAGAACATGAGGGGGTTATGGAACGCTGAGACAGGCAAATAAAGAACGTGTGTCAGAAAATAACTATTTAGAAGCTCATGAATCAAATGCACAATACGACGTGCAACATACGCAACTATATTCTGTCCGTGCGTTTACCTATTTGTCACGCCAATTTGCTATGATATACTTCCTAGGAAACAATTTCAGTTTTGCTTTATTACAGCAACTCGCAAGCTAGTCTGCTCGTAATGATGATCTTATCGACATGTACCTCCATAGAGAAGCGTAGAGCTTTGAAGAAACTAATTTTCACTTTATACAAAGTGAAAATTGGGTTTTTGAACTGTGTTTAGTTGGTCACTGGTTTTTAATTTAATTTTTGGAACTGGCATCTAAGTTGTAAACATTTACTTATTGTATCTTAGAGTGTTCTCTTGTTCAAACCGGATGCAGGATGCGCTTTTTCTTATTTACGATATCTTATTGGAGCAGTAGGTGTACGTTTTTTTGATAAGTTCCAATAATACAAATGGAGTTTATCATGATAGACACATTTCAATAGAAATACCGGTTGACAATATGCATCTCTTGCAGCCTATTAATCTAGGTATGTCACGGAAATCTAGTTCAAATTTTTATATTTCAGATAAGAATGAAAGTTATTTCAGTGTTGTCTGGAATACTCGTTAATTGTGTTAAATGTAATTGCATACTCGCAGTGCAAACTACATATAGAACGGCAGCCTATTTTTGAACTAATATTGTTGCTTAAATCCTGAGTACGTGTATTCAGAATTCCTGTCATACTGAGAGCGAAATGGTCACGTCCCATAAACGGTCCAGGAATTCCATTGAGTTTGGAAGCAGAGGGCAGGTTTCAAAAGAAATTATGCTCTGTTCCGTAGAATTGTTACATTTTATTTACACAGATACCTGCGCAAATAAAATACATTATGAATAGATCTCCGAATTCTACAGTTTATTTAGATTTCAAAGCGAGCAGTCTCCACTAAAGGTCAAAGCGACCACAATAAATACGCTGTTTATGCGTCGCCCATACATCACAGTTCAGAGAATGAAATTCAAGTCCAGATTTGTTCTGCTACATGCTCTTCCAAGTGTCATTGTCTGCGCAAGCTTTTATCGTGTTGCTCGAATAGCTCTCAACGATTTTAGTCAGCACACACATCTGAGACGGACACCTGATCTGTCCTGTAGTGAAGAGGTGTGGGTTATAAACAGATGGTGTGCATTGTGCATTACTCTTTATGTGCCTTGTGCACCAGTGGTGGATCTCTAAGCAGGATTTCATGGCTGTGTCGGTGCTAGATGAGTCCGCAGAGTACTCAAGCTATTCTCCAGTCAGTTTGTCTATTCTTATTTGTTTCCGAGATTATTTCATACGTGTGCCTTTAAAAAATTTCGGAGTGCAGTTTTGTTCACAAGCTATCGGTGCTTTGAGATGATCAATTTTCATGTCCTGAAACTTTACTTAGACCAAAGTAAGTATGCAGCACATCCGGATCGTTTATGTATGCTTGCAGTGACAACACGCTTATTTCAAAAAGTGTGATCGGATTCCACGAAACTATCTTCTACATGAATCAAGATAGGAACTATTAAATTTCAACTTCTAGACAGGACTACAGAGTTTATTTACAAACGAATCATCTACTTTTGCAGTGGGTTATCTTTTACATGCATACGCGTATAGCCGTGACGTACTTTTTACAACTATGTATGGGATCGAAGTTTCCATTTTTTTTGCGTGTTTCACAAATGTTTGATCTCTGTCGCACTGGACACACGACAGATCCAAAGGAAAGTCAAACTAGTCCGACGCTTTGGTGAGCATGTTGGAGTTACTGCATTCACTGCTGTTGTGTGGTGGCATTGGGAGGAGAGTCACATAGAAGAGTGTTTTACAAACTGACAAAAAAAAACTATCGTGTAACATGATGCGAGGCTGCCTTTGTGGTCAGTGGTGCAATGCGAGAGCAGTATGCCACTTACGGTCGACCCATCGCTAAGACGGTCCATCTACATACAAGGTGATTTTTCCACCTTGTACAAACTCTAGGGATTCATCGATGAGAGAAATTGAACAAAAAGTTATACTGAACTTATGTCTGGAAATGCATGGTTTCCATGCTGGAGCCCATGTGTTCTGTCTTGTTACAGAGACTGCAGTCTAATACGCGCTGCACGATACAGACAGTTACAGTAGTGTTGAAACTGGTTTCCATATGCCTCTTATTATTGAACACACTGGTGGTTGTCGATAAAGAGGTCTCCTGCTACAACCTTGCTGCCTGCCGCCCATTGCAATTTGTCCTGTAAGTAAACAGTATGTCGGCAAGCTATCGATTCGAATACAGAGTCACCGTGTACAATGTTGCATCACATCCACTACAAGGTGAGTTCGCAAGAGAAGTGAATCGGACACAACATCACCAATTGCTATAGCAGGAGAGGGCATGACATGAGGAACAGTGCCATCCTCTAGGACGAAACCATGCATGTTGTAACTATGGCTGAATCGTGAATATTAGACCGCTGTCTCTATAACAAAGTATGACAGAATAAATGGTCTCTATCATGGAAACCATGCATTTTTGAACGTAAGTTCTGTATCTTATCATCGATCAGCCTCTGGAGTTTGTACACAGTCGAAAACAATCATGCAGTATATAAAAAGCTATGTGCATATGTCTAGCATCACCTTACAGACCTATGAATCAATTCCAACCCAATTTTCTGTAGAAAGAACAGTCCTCATGACTCCAATAGGGGCAGAGATACGGCAAGAAAGCGTTTTCCAGGCCCTTGCATATACGCTGCCCTGTATGACAGATTACGTGGGAATAGTATTGGCCCACCTTACCACCTTACTTTGCAGTGAAGCCTATACATCAAGAGGGGGAGGGAGAGGGGGAGGGAGAGGGGGAGGGAGAGGGGGAGGGAGAGGGGGAGGGAGAGGGGGAGGGAGAGGGGGAGGGAGAGGGGGAGGGAGAGGGGGAGGGAGAGGGGGAGGGAAGAAAACGACTGTCTATATTTCGTGAATAAACAGTCTGGATAGGTTAATAAAATTTTTTTTATTACGAGATTTTGGCGACTGCTATCACAGATATCTGCAATTAAGATGAAAAGAACATACAGAGAAAGAGGCATTTACTGTACAACAAGAAGCTATCAAAAGATAATAAGTTAAAATCTTAAAAATTTTTAAAGATATACTTACCAAATAGCTGAAAACTTGTAGGAGAGTGTTCTGTGTCAGGACTAATACCAATGATTAATTAGGATGTAAACTATCAGGTTGGTTTAAATTAAAATTACAAGCATCTAAGTTTTAATCGGCAGTTGGTACTACTGTCGTGAATGTGGTCTTCATTATATATATATATAATTATTTGTCTCCTCATACGTACAAAAAGATCATTCTTACAATACACACATTGAAAGTCAAGTTGTAAAACTTTAATTCCATAGTTGTCAAATTAGATATTCAGGTGGCCCCAGTGGAGTTCCAAAACTAACAAGTATTCATTAAATTTGCTACAAAGTAGCATCTATATAACAGATCCAGTAATAAGCATACTTTTGACATAAACACAATGTACTGATTACAAAAGTAATATTAATAACTTGAATAAAATGTATTTAGGTTCCACAAGTTACAGATATGTGCATGTTCCTCTAAGAGCCGACGGAATATTCCGTAAATATTATAAAAGTAGACTTGCTGTTATAATTAAGCGCGTCTGATGAGTAAAAAATCAGTCTTGTGAACTAAAACAGTCAAGGAATAGATTAATATCTTTAACCTTATATAATATATCATTAATAAAACAACTCAGTTTTTGAATTAAAATATTTTCTAAGGCAACTCCATCTTGCAGATTAGCAGCAACTTGCTCCTATAGCTACACCGTTCTGCGCGCAGCAGCTGTAGCTCCACGGTCGCAGCAGATGCGAGACAAGGTGTGGTCCTGTCTTCAGCAGGAGGGCACGTCACAGTCAGCTCACGTCACACTTAATTCTCGAAAAATGTCGAAAACCCAAGCAGTAACAGATCGGTTCTGTTCGTTCAGGATTGTTTTTGGTGCTCTGTTTTTGTGGATAGATATTTGTAGGTCCTTCAATATGCTTAGGCTGTGCCCCTTTGGGACCCTGTGCAATAATTCCATTCGTTCACTTTTATGGCCTAGAGCACGCTTCTGAATTTTTATGTACGTCGTCAGTGCACTTCGATTTTCATCGTGGGAGTGTTCTTTAAACGTTGACATGAATTACCTTTAGGCTGTCCTATGTAAAACTTATTACAATCATTACAGCTTATTTTATACACTCTTGACAGTACTTGTCGCGTCTCTTCCGAACTTGCTGTACAAAAGACAGTTAGCGAGCGCTCAGTTTTAGTGCACTTTCCAAATTCGTGGATAATAACGACCTCAGAATTTCACTGATCTGATATTCAGAGTATTCTTATTAACTGTTTCACCTGAAACATTTCGGTATGTGTAAGGCGAAGATGGCGTGTTAGCATCTAGACTAACAACGGTTCACAAAATGATGAACATGATTTTATGAGCGTAGCGGTTCTAGGCGCTTCAGTCTGGAACCGCGTGACCGCTACGGTCGCAGGTTCGAATCCTGCCTCGGGCATGGATGTGTGTGTCGTCCTTACGTTAGGTTTAAGTAGTTCTAAGTTCTAGCGGACTGATGACCTCAGATGTTAAGTCCCATAGCGCTCAGAGCCATTTGAACCATTTTTGAACCACGATTTTATGGGTATGCGTCAGACGCCGAGCCCTAGAGCTCTTGCGTTCAATTCTCAACCGGTCCTAGCAATTACTTATCGCTTCTTTAAATTGTGGCAAGGATTCATTTATCCGAAGCATAGCAAGTCACCATTGTCTGGAACTTACGTTTACTTTTAGGTCTCCATATAACTGGTTGGGTAAATCATTTCCCTAACCGCGTGAAGACAAGGACATACCAACACCACTACAACCATATCTACTAAAGCACTGCTTTATTCGTACCAGCCTCCGTGTTGAGGACAGATTACACTTTTAGCTAAAAACAATGAGCAACGGGTTCTGTAACTCAATAACCACCGAGATAAATATCTTAGTTTATTTAGTTTTAGTTTTCTTGAAAAACTGTGCTTAGTTTTGTTCTGAACAGTGGTTCTCTGGGAGACAAATTCATTGAATTACTTTTTCGTAGATATGACAAGAAATAAAGGATGAAAACTGCGATTAAGACTGGGATTCAGCTATTGTTTTTGTGTCGGGTTGAAAGGGCACCACTGGATGTCTATGCTACTCTCTTGAAATGAAAGATGTGTCGCCGAGGTACGTGGCTCAGATTTGTACGTAGTGCAATGAAAAAAGTAAATTTTATTGATGGCTGCCACACATTAGAATGCCTACAGGTTTTCACATTAGCGTTAATTACTTTCCATCTTGGTATGTTTTTTATTTTCATTAACCAAAAATACATTTTGGCTTAAGCTATCATCAGAAATCATTAAAAGAAGATGGAATACCTCGATCTCCTCAGATCCCAACGAAGCAAAACCTACTATAGACACTAGTACAAATAAGTTGAAAGTGACAAGAGACCCCTGACAGATGGGGTGATCTGTATCCCAAATCGTGTGGTGTTTCCGATCGTGACCGAAGGGGAAAAAACACTTAATGTAAATATGTTGCCTCATCAAATATATAGATATGAAAAAATATTACCTTAAGGGGGAATGGGAGTCTAAAGGAGGCGTCACTTACATGAAAATGGTATTATGGATCTACAACCTCAGATACACCGCAAGCCACCGTACGGTGCCTGGCGGAGGGTACTCTGTACCATTTGCCATTTCTCCCTCCTGTTACACTCCCAAACAGAGCGAGAGAAAACAGACTATCTACATGTCTCTGTATGGGCCCAAATTTCTCGCATATCTTCGTGGTCCTGACGCGCAATGTATGTTGATGGCAGTAGAATCGGTTGGCAGTCAACTTCAGATGCCGGTTCTCTAAATTTTCTCAATAGTGTTTCTCGAAACGGATGTCGCCTTCCATCCGGAGATTCCCCATTTGAGCTCACGAAGCATCTCGGTAACGATTACCTGTAGTTCGAACGTACCGGTAACAAATCTAGCAGCCAGCCTCTGAATTGCTTCGATGTATTCCTTCAGTCCGATCTGGTACGGATACCAAAACTTGAGCAGTACTGAAGTACGAGCGTCCTATTTCCGGTCTCCTTTACAGGTGAACCACTCTTTCCTAAAATTCTCCCAATAAACCGAAGTCGACCATTCCCCTTCCCTACTACAGTTCTCACATGCTCGTTCCATTTCATATCGATTTGCACTGTTACTCCCAGATATTTAAACGACTCGACTGTGTCAAGCAGGGCACTAGTAATACTGTAACCGAACATTACAGGTTTGTACTTCCTACTCATCCGCATTAGCTTACATTTTTCCACATTTAGAGCTAGCTGCCATTCACTATACTAACTAGAAATTTTGTCTCAGTCGTCTTATATCTTCCCACAGTCACTCAACTTCGACAACTTACAGTACACCACAGCATCATCAGCAAACAGGCGCAGATTGCTATCTCCTTGTCCGTCAAATCGTTTATGTATATAGAGAACAGCAGCGGTCCTGGTACACATCCTTGGGGCACTGCTGATACCCATGTCTATGATGAACACTCGCCGTAGAGGACAACATACTGGGTTCTATTACTTAAGTGTTCGAGTCATTCACATATCTGCGAACTTATTCCGTATCTTAACAGCCTGTCAAATGCTTTCCGGAAATCTAGAAATATGGACTCTGCCTGTTTCCCTTGATCCATTGTTTGCGGCATGTGATGTGGGGAAAGAGGTAAGCTAAGTTTTGTAATGGATTTCAGGATTAAAGGTGAGTTTAAGAATAACAGGTTTTATACAGATTTCAAACTGGCCCGATATTCCAGAGTTGAATTAATGAGACTTGATTCAACTTTGTGTATAATGTAACATACTCAGCTCTTTAACGTACTTGAAGTGTGTGATATAACTTACACAGATTCACGCCTTTCTGTATTCAATTATTAATAAATGACATGCGTATAATCCTTAACTGACCGACTGATTCAGGCTAAAAGTTCTCTTGTTTTCTAGCCTACATTTACACATAGTAAAAAGCGGTTCAGATGTGTAAGATACTCATTTCTCTTCAGTGTATAACTTGTCATATTCTGTTTCTTTTAGCACCAAACCACGTAGATTTGCTCAGACATATGTCAGGATGTGATTAACGTTTTCACTTTTGAGCTTCTTTCAAGGGGGCATGCCTACAATTTGTGTTTCTCATGTAATTGAACTATTTGAGGTACTGAGAACAGTAAAGGCCCGGAGCAGAAAAACGGAAGTTTGGGAATAGTTGTTTGTGAAAATCGTATTTATAGACAAACCACCAGCTTCATACGTCTGAATTGTTTTTTTAACCAACTCACTGCACCTAATACTTCCTATGAAAAAATAATGTACCCACCTTATGTTATGAAATATTATTTATATTTAAGTTTACATTTATTACTAAAGTTACCTCAGAAAATTTCCATAAATAGGCTAGTGACAATAGCGTATTTTGACAGTTACATGTAATTAATGTGAAACTAGAATTAGAACAAAAAGAACAGGTGCTAACTACACCACACAATACACACAATTACGACCTATTCCAACACTTCATGGTCGTTATCATTTTCATTAAGCACATTTTGTGGCTTGATGTTCAGATAAAACTGCCGATAAACCTCCGATTACGAAGTTCTACGACTACGTGGATGATGGAGATTCTAAATGATGATGCCAATTTTAGACAACAATTCAGCAGGACGGAACAACAAAATTATCGTTTGTGCTTTGAGCCTGTTTCGAAATGAATGTCCGAGAAATCGGTGAGACAGCTTTTGGTAAATGTTGAGATTATATATATCTCAGTGTAAGCGTTCAAATATACATAAAGCTGTTTCACCTCAAAATCAATACACTTCGGGAGCACTAATACTTGCTAAAATCTTAAAGTCTGTGACGGTGTGCTTTAGGACCTTATGGCTGTCAGTGGCTCGTTTGTTATCTCTTTTGAGGGATTTAACGCCAACCGCCACTGTTTACTTTCTTCATGCCATCCTCTTCCTATCAGAGTAGTAGGATCTGCCTCTGAGCATTTTGGGACTTAACTTCTGAGGCCATCAGTCCCCTAGAACCTAGAACTACTTACACCTAACCAACCTAAGGGCATCACACACATCCATGTCCGAGGCAGGATTCGAACCTGCGACCGTAGCGGTCGCGCGGTTCCAGACTGTAGCGCCTAGAACCGCTCGGGCAATTCGGCAGAGTAGTACCTGCACTCTACATCCTCAGTTATTTGCTGGATGTATTCCAGTGTCTTCCTCCACAGTTTTTACCCCTACAGATTCCTCTAGTACCATGGAAGTTATTCTCTGATGTCTTAACAGGTGTCATATCATCCTGTTCGTTCTTGTCAGTGTTTTCCATATATTCGTCTCCTTGCCGAGTCTGGAGGGCCTCCTAGGTCCTTATAAGTCAATGTTCAGCAACCTTGTTTAATACATCCGAAACGTTTCTGTTCTGGTTTTCCCCCCATTCGTAATTCACTTCCATACAATGCTGTGCTCAGTCTCAGAAATTTCTTTCTGAAATTAAGACCTGTCATCACTGCGACACGTAATTTCAATTAATTCTTATTAACAGCTCTTTGATGTAATTCAGCTACCTCTCTCTGAGAAGGAGATCGAAGTGCATCGGTTGAGACCTACTTTCCCACACGAGACGATATTTTCATTAATAGAAATTAATTAAAACATCTAGTAATGCAACTTACGTAAAATATAATTTCACATTCATAGTACTCGTATCAAACACTACCTTTAGATATGCTTGACCAAGATATTCCACTTAATTTTTATTTTGATAATGCATCGGTGTACTAAATTTACGACGATCTAGATAAAGTAACATAACGTATCAAGTACTCGGTACCTATATGGCAAAAATCCACCCACGCAGAACAAGTAAATATAGCTGTGAATGAGAGAGGATGCATTACAACAGGCTGCTTCCGCCTAACTCCCACAAACAGCTGTACCAACTTACGGGTATAGTCCATCCAGACATCCGAAGGAGAGCTGCTGCAGAAATCGAGAAATAAAAACAAGAAACAGATAACAGACATCCAATGTTTGGACACTACCCCCAACCTAAAAGACTTAAATCAAGGAAGAGTTTTGTACAAACAACTGATCCAACCCCTTTACCGCCTAAAGCACGACGAGAAGAACTGTGGAGAAACTCTGAACCACGAAGACCAGGGAATATCTCCAGGAAAGAACCTACAGCCGGCTTTGTACTTCCGTACACTATCTGCTAAACCTTTAACAGATTAACACTTTGCCGTCCGCACGTCTCTTACAAATTTATTCGCTTGGCGCCGGCAGCGCTAATTGGTATTACTTGGCTTTTCTCCGGCCGTAAGTTGGCCATCCTGTTCCCCTACCTTCACGAAATTTCTAAGATATACGTACGTAAATATAAAATTTGTTTCATGTATTTGTTTATTTCCTTTGTCTTTGGTACTTTGTATTGCTGCATATCATATGAAAGAGAAATACTGTCTCCAAGATGCTACACAACTCCACAAGATTTGCATATTAAGTTTGTTCTTTTGTTTTTGGAACATACATGGCAGTTTCTTCGTTTTCGTTTATCGTTTCGGAAATACGTAGCCCTATTAGCTGCTGTTGCTTTGTGTGTCCGGAAAGTCTGTGGACCGGATCGTGATGAGACGTACCGATTAGTGACAACCTCCAAGTTTTGCTCCGCGCATTCATCGTAAATAATCGTATCATGTCTTTCGTCATGGATTCAGTGTGATGACCAGTTGATGCTTCTGTCTGTGCTAACTGTGGATATTTCGAACATTTCATGCAACCGATCCGTGTGGTATGTTGGTACGTTCTTTTCCGGTGTACTTCCCATGATTAATGATATCTAACGTGGACATAATTTTTTTTCTTGATCGTTGTCGATATAACATTTCTTCTTACAGGAGTGCAAGGGACAAGGAACTCGTCTTGAAACTTACGCCACCTGTTTTTCAGTACACCTTGTTTATGAAACAGAACGGTATCTAGACCCTTTGATGGAAGCCATTTTAACTCTCGTCTAAAATCTGGTAAGCCCCAGACATGGCTGAGTAGCTGCCATATAGATGTGGTAGGTCTACTTTGACTATCTGGCTCTGAGTCACTTCCTTTGTTCAATCAAGTGATACTAACAATTGACTTCCGGGATGCCAAAAATTATTTTAGTTCTAACCGTATGGTCTTTTCTAGGGTTTCCCGTACGTAGACCATGTGATGTATAATGTAAAACGGCTACTTTAAAAGTGTGTGTTTTATCCTGGTCATGTCCTCTGGATTCGCAGACCAGAACACTTCACAATATACAACGCTCAGCTCTATACAATCCTAGTGGCTTTGCCACACTTTATGCAATATCAAGAAAGGAATTTTCTCGTCTGCTATGATGCTGTCTTTGCGCTCCAAGCAGATCGACCCATGTGCCCAGCAGTAAAAAAAAGATTCATTATAATACACAACTCTCTCATGTTACAAATACTGGGGAGGTTTGCACCACATTTCTGGAATACTAGAGCATGAGGGGATAGAGGAAAACGGGCTAGCAAATATACCAGCTAAAAAATTTTGTGAAGGAGGCAAATTATTGGGCAATGTTTGACCCTCTACGTGATGTTAAGTCGTTTCTGAGTCAGAAATTCTTGTGATAAAGGAAAACAAGTGCCTGGAAGTCAGAGGTGGGATGAACTTATGCTGACTCGCTTCTGTACAGAGCATTATCCTCTGACATTTGGCTTTTTACTTCGGTGAAGGGATCAACTCGTTTGCACTGTAGTTTCTCCGTATGTCACATTTTAATGGTATCCAGTGATGAGTAGGTCACTAGCCGCTTGTAACGCTTACTTTTCTACTTATCGCCATTGGGAAACTAACGAGTAGCTGAATCTGTGCCGTTCTGCCGCATAGATGCTAAAGTACGCAATGCCAGAGCACATTGTTGCTAGTTACGCTATTATTCATAGTTCCCCACTTTGTAAGACATTCTTAAGACTCCAGTTGATGGAAATGGAGAGCGCGTTACTGGACGAACTATTATCAGAGAAAGAAATCGTTGCCCACTTTAAAGTAGCGTATGGAAGTTAGTTTGTTGGAAGTTAGTTTGTTGGAAGTATGTTGATGGGGGCGACTGACAACTACAAGACACTACACCAAGCGTTGGCCCTCTGCAGGTCTTCGTGCATTTTGTTACAATTGCCTGTGAACAGTCTGACAGAGGATCTGACGTTGCAATTATGTGGTATTTCAGTTTGTTCCAATTACGCGGAATTTAAACCTTTTTGTAACTCAACGAGTAAACTTTCAGCTATATTTTCACTGTAAATAACTGAAAGCGTCATTTTATTAGCAACAGCACGTGTGTGCGAAATTTGCGAAATGAGAGAAAAAACGGGAAATCGGAAAAGTGATATACGCATTGTTTCTTCGATGACTGAGGTCTGCGATACACTGTAGCACAGTTTCCGCGAGACACTTAAAGCGTTCCGGAGCCATCCTGCTCCAAGACATCTCATCTGATGTCTGAATTCACAGAGGCAGGTCCAAGTGCACACATCTAGCACTACATCGTCCTGAACGTGCTCAATAGGACTAGTTTACGGTGAACTGGGAGCCGCATCGGGGCATGTTCACCTCCATGGAATGATTTTTTTTGTGGTTTTAGGGCGCACAACTACAATGGTCATTAGCGCCCAAACTAAGTTAGGAATGCACCGCGAGGCACAAGGTTAAAATAGCAACTAAAAGGGACAATACTATAAAAGACATACAGGCAGAGGATTAAAAAAAACAGAATAATCAAATGTCCTTAGACAGGTTTGTTAAGTTGATAAAACTAAGAACGCCAGCAGCTGCTCCTGGGTCATCCGCTAAAATGGCATCCAGAGTACATGGCAGGCCAAGATCTAGACGCAGTGTTAAAATACGGACAGGACGTTAAAATGTGGCGGACCGTCAGCAATTGCCCACATGGGCAGAACGGCGCCGGCGCAGCCGTCAGCACATGGCGATGGCTGAACCGGCAGTGTCCAATTCGTAACCTTGTCAAAACGACCTCCTCCCGCCGAGAAGGGCGTGAGGACGACGTCCAAGCCGCGGGAAGAGGTTTCAAGGCCGGAAGCTTGTTGTCCGTAAGTGCAGCCCAATCGGCATGCGATAAAATGTGCCGACAAATGACCCTGCTACAATCTGATGATGGGACACAAGAAGCTGTCCGAGGCTGGAGGACAGCAGCCTTGGCCGCGGCATCTGCAGCTTCGTTCCCAGGGATACCGACATGGCCAGAAACCCACAAAGATAACCGGAGAACCGTCGTCCACCAGCTGCTGAAGAGACCGTTGGATCTGGTGCACGAAAGGGTGAACCGGATGCGGATAACTGAGGCTCTGGATGGTTGGTTGGTTTGTGGGATGGAAAGGGACCAGACTGCGATGGTCATCGGGCCCTTTTTCCAAAAAATTAAAACCGCCCAAAGAGAATAAAAAACGAACAGCAGGAAAGACGTCAGACGACACAGGACGAGAAAGACTCCGACAGAGAGCAGACAAAACAAAGTAAAACACACAGAGTGTGACGGTGGTAGGCCGACCATAGAGAAAAAAGAGGAAAAGCCAACCACCAAGAACACATTAAAAACTCAGTTTAAAATCAGAGGCTAGAAGCCAGAATCAATGCTAAAAAGAACAAACACTCAGATGAAACTATAAAAACCCCCTGCCCGAATAAAACGCAAAACTAAGTCCACCATGGCAGAGTCATCTAGTAAAAGGGCAGGGAGCGTGTCAGGCAGTGCGAACGACTGCCTGAGCACAGCTAAAAGCGGACACTCCAATAAAATATGGACCACAGATAAAACGGAGCCGCAGCGACAGAGCGGTGCGTCCTCACGGCGCAATAAGTGGCCGTGCGTAAGCCGAGTGTGCCCAATGCGCAGCCGGCATAGTACAACAGACTCCTTGCGAGGGCCCTTGGTCGGAGTAGGTGGCATCAGGGCGGATGACCCGCAATGAAGCGTCGTACATCATCTCTCGCTGGTGGGCCTCCACCAGCAGTCTCTAAGCGATCGAGGTCTAACCTCAACGGGAAGAAATTTGATCAGAGATCGTTTCCCTCCCTAGCTACTCCATGGGAGGAGCGTCTTGCTAAAGAAGGCAGTGGAGATTATTCACCCCGGTACCTCGTGTGTACGCGGGTTGATGGAGAATCGTTCATGTCAACCAAGCCCCAGTTTTTTGTGGAGCATTTAGAGGACAGGTTCGGGGAGGTGGAGGGCTTGTCCAAAATGCGCTCTGGGTCGGTTCTCATCAAAACAGCATCCTCTGCCCAGTCACGGAGGTTGCTCACTTGTGACAAGTTGGGTGATGTTACCGTCACCATCACTCCCCATAAAAGTTTACACATGGTCCAGGGTATTATATTCCACAGGGATCTTCTCCTGCAGTCCGACGATGAACTACGCGCCAACCTAGAACGACGAGGTGTTCACTTTGTCCGGCGCGTCCATCGGGGTCCGAGGGATAACCAGGTAGCCACCGGTGCCTTCATCTTGGCCTTTGAGGGTGATGTCTTACCCGAAAAGGTTAAGGTGATGGTTTACCGTTGTGATGTGAAGCCGTATATCCCTCCTCCGATGCGGTGTTTTAAATGCTGGAAGTTCGGGCACATGTCATCTCGGTGTACTTCCAGCATCACGTGTCGGGATTGTGGACGTCCTTCGCATCCTGATACTCCATGTGCCCCGCCTCCTATCTGTGTTAACTGCGGAGAACACCATTCCCCCTGCTCGCCGGACTGTAGGATCTTCCAGAAAGAACGGAAGATAATGGAATATAAAACCCTGGACCGCCTGACGTACTCTGAGGCTCGGCGGAAATATGAGAGGCTCCATCCTGTGCCAATAACGTCAACGTACGCCGCTGCTGCTACGACGGTTCTTCCATCTCCTGTGTCGTCCCATACGGTTGGTTCTATGATTGGTCAGCATCCAAAACCCCCCTTGCTTGTGGGGGGCACTTCACACCCTGTTGCTCCTGCTCCATCTTCCCCAGGAGCAACACCCTCAAAACCATCGGGGACATCAGCTCCCCCTTCCCAGCCGGAGAAGCGTAAGACTTCTTCGGCTACTCTCGCCAGGAAGGGATCCCTTGGGGACCTCCCTTCGCAAGTCCCGACCAGTGGAAAAGCGGACGCCCGCAAGGGCTTGAAACAACCGCCAGTCCCTGGTCGTCGGGCCTCGCGGTCGTCGTCTGTCCCTGAGACTGACCCAGTGAAGCCCATGAAGCCTGAACCACCGAAGGCACAGCGCGACAAGCTGAAAAAGAAGAAAGTCCCCAAGACCAACGATGTTGCGGTGGCACCCATCCCACCGCTTCCTACAAGCTCTGCTTCTGAAGACGAGGTGGAGATTCTGGCGTCCGCTGAGGACCTCGCTCTTGCCGGTCCCTCGGACGCAATGGATGGCATTTGCACGGGTGCTCCATTGGAGGCAGAAGGTGACCCAGCGGCGTAATCTGCCTTCCCAGTCCCGTCACGCCTTTCCCAGCCATGGACAACACCATCCTCCAGTGGAACTGCAGCGGTTTCTTCCACCATCTAGCTGAGCTCCGCCAACTTATCAGCCTTCACCCTTTCTTTTGCATTGCTCTCCAGGAGACTTGGTTTCCAGCAATGCGAACCCCCGCCCTCCGTGGCTATCGGGGTTATTATAAGAACCGAGCAGCTTATGAAAGGGTGTCCGGTGGCGTCTGCATATATGTCCTTCACACTCTGCACAGCGAGTCTGTCCCTCTCCAGACGCCTTTAGAGGCTGTCGCTGTACGCGTGTGGACGCCACAGGCTGTTACCGTCTGCAGTCTTTACATTCCACCGGATGGTGATGTCTCGCAGCATGTCCTGGCTGCACTGGTCGCCCAATTGCCGCCACCTTTCTTGCTATTGGGCGACTTCAACGCCCATAACCCTCTGTGGGGTGGGTCAGTGGCAACAGGTCGAGGCGCCATCGTTGAGCATTTATTGTCGCAGCTCGATCTCTCGCTGTTAAACGATGGTGCCTTCACACACTTCAGTGTGGCGCATGGCACCTACTCCGTCATTGACCTTTCCATCTGTAGCCATAGCCTCTTACCGTCTGTCCAATGGAGTGTGCATGACGACCTGTGTGGTAGTGACCACTTTCCGATCTTTTTGTCACTACCACAGCGCCACTCTTCTGGGCGCCCTAGCAGATGGGCTATGAATAAGGCTGACTGGGACTTGTTCTCCTCCACTGCCGCTTTTGAGCCTCTCTCTACTGATGACATTGATGCGGTGGTTCAATCGGTCACCACCGGCATCGTTACTGCCGCCGAATCTGCCATTCCCCGTTCTTCTGGGTCCCCTCGGCGGAAGGCTGTGCCTTGGTGGTCGCCTGAGATCGCTGAAGCGATTAAAGATCGCCGGCGGGCGCTCCAGCGTCACAAGCGACATCCCTCCATAGACCACCTTATCGCCTTCAAACGGCTGCGTGCGCGGGCCCGCCTCCTTATCCGCCAAGGCAAGGAGTGCTGGGAGCGGTACGTGTCCACCATTGGCCTCCATGTCACTCCATCGCAGGTCTGGGCCAAGATTCGACGCGTCTACGGCTATCGGCCACCTGTCAGCGTCCCTGCGCTCTCACTGAATGGAGCGGTTTGTACTGACTCCGACGTCATTGCAAATCGCTTAGCAGAGCATTTTGCTATGAGTTCCGCTTCTGCGAATTACCCCCAGGCCTTCCGCTACATTAAAGACCGGATGGAACGTCGGAGCCTTTCGTTTCGCACCAACCACCTAGAATCTTACAATGCTCCATTTAGTGAGTGGGAATTTCGCAGTGCCCTAGCTGCTTGCCCTGATACCGCTCCTGGGCCAGATGGCATCCACTGTCAGATGCTGAAACACCCTTCAGTGGACTGCCAGCGGCGCCTTCTCGATCTTTACAACCGTCTTTGGGTCGAGGGGGAGTTTCCGTCGCAATGGCGGGAAGGCATTGTCATCCCCGTTTTGAAACCTGGAAAGAACCCTCTGGAGGTGGACAGCTACCGTCCCATTAGCCTCACCAACGTTCTTTGCAAGTTGCTTGAACGGATGGTGAGCCGGCGCTTGAATTGGGTACTGGAGTCTCGGGGCCTTCTGGCTCCGTCTCAGGGTGGGTTCCGTCAAGGCCGCTCCACCACCGACAATCTGGTGAGCCTGGAGTCGGCCATCCGTGCTGCCTTTGCCCGCCGTCAGCACCTGGTCGCTGTCTTTTTCGACATGCGGAAGGCGTACGATACGACATGGCGTCATCACATCCTTTCTACGCTTCATGGATGGGGTCTTCGTGGTCCTCTGCCGATTTTTATCCGCAATTTTCTGTCGTGTCGTACCTTCCGCGTGCAAGTCGCGGCCTCGTATAGTTCCTCCCACGTCCAGGAGAACGGTGTGCCACGGGGTTCTGTTTTAAGTGTCTGTCTGTTTTTAATAGCCATTAACGGGCTTGCTGCGGCCGTGGGAACTTCTGTCTCCGCTTCCCTGTATGCTGACGACTTTTGCCTTTACTACAGCTCTACTGGCATTGCAGCTGTTGAACGTCAGCTACAGGGCGCTATCCGCAAGGCGCAGTCTTGGGCTGTAGCGCATGGGTTTCAGTTTTCAGCAGCCAAGACCCGCGTTATGCATTTCTGCCGGCGCCGAACAGTCCATCCTGAGCCGCGGCTTTATCTTGCCGACGAACTGCTTGCTGTGGTGGAGACCCACAGGTTTTTGGGGGTGGTTTTCGATGCCCGGTTGACTTGGCTGCCTCATATCCGGCAGCTCAAACAGGCGTGTTGGCGGCATCTCAATGCTCTGCGATGTTTGAGCCACACCCGCTGGGGCGCCGACCACTATACCCTGTTACGGCTCTACCAGGCGTTCATCCAGTCCCGCCTGGATTATGGGAGCCTGGCTTATGGCTCAGCATCCCCATCTGCGTTACGGGTGCTGGACCCAATTCTCCACAGCGGGATACGCCTTGCCACTGGTGCTTTCCGCACCAGCCCTGTGGACAGCGTCCTAGTGGAGGCAGGTGTACCTCCACTGCGGTTCCGACGCCAACGTTTGCTGGCCGCTTATGCTGCCCATGTTCTAAGCTCGCCCGGGCATCCTAACTATCGTCTCCTGTTCCCGCGATCGGTCGTCCGTCTGCCAGAACGTCGGCCCCGCTCTGGTTGTACAATAGCGGTCCGCGTCAAAGAGCTTCCCTGCGGGCTTGGGTTTTTCCCTGTTCCACCTCCTTTCCGGGCGCCTCTGCGTACACCCCCGTGGTGCGTTCCTCGCCCTTGCCTTCGGCTAGACTTGGCACAGGGCTCGAAGGACTCAGTCCCTCCAGAGGCATTCCGCCGCCGCTTTTATTCCATCCTGGCCACGTATCAGGGCTCTGGCATTGTTTACACCGACGGCTCGATGGTTGCTGGTCGAGTCGGTTATGCGCTCACTCTAGGGGACCATTCCGAACAACGTTCCTTGCCGGCTGGCTGCAGCGTTTACACTGCTGAGCTGGTCGCCATCTTTCGAGCCCTAGAGTATATCCGCTCCTGCTCAGGTGAGTCCTTCGTTATCTGTAGCGATTCCCTGAGCAGTTTACGAGCTCTCGACCAGTGTTTTCCTCGTTCCCGTCTGGTGATGGCTATCCATGAGTCCCTGCATACTCTTGCGCGTTGCGGCCGCTCTGCGGTCTTCGTGTGGACCCCAGGCCATGTTGGGATCCCCGGCAACGAGAATGTTGACCGGCTGGCGAAAGAGGCGACTAGTGCACCTTCTCTGGACGTTGGCCTCCCGGAGACAGATTTGCGAGCGTTCCTTCGCCGCAAACTTCTGGACCTTTGGGACACTGAATGGCGCGCCGTGCCTTCCCGCAACAAACTTCGGGCCATCAAGGGGGCTACCGGTGTGTGGCGCTCCTCCTTGCGGGTCTCTCGCAAGGAGTCTGTTGTACTATGCCGGCTGCGCATTGGGCACACTCGGCTTACGCACGGCCACTTATTGCGCCGTGAGGACGCACCGCTCTGTCGCTGCGGCTCCGTTTTATCTGTGGTCCATATTTTATAGGAGTGTCCGCTTTTAGCTGTGCTCAGGCAGTCGTTCGCACTGCCTGACACGCTCCCTGCCCTTTTACTAGATGACTCTGCCATGGTGGACTTAGTTTTGCGTTTTATTCGGGCAGGGGGTTTTTATAGTTTCATCTGAGTGTTTGTTCTTTTTAGCATTGATTCTGGCTTCTAGCCTCTGATTTTAAACTGAGTTTTTAATGTGTTCTTGGTGGTTGGCTTTTCCTCTTTTTTCTCTATGGTCGGCCTACCACCGTCACACTCTGTGTGTTTTACTTTGTTTTGTCTGCTCTCTGTCGGAGTCTTTCTCGTCCTGTGTCGTCTGACGTCTTTCCTGCTGTTCGTTTTTTATTCTCTTTGGGCGGTTTTAATTTTTTGGAAAAAGGGCCCGATGACCATCGCAGTCTGGTCCCTTTCCATCCCACAAACCAACCAACCATCCAGAGCCTCAGTTATCCGCATCCGGTTCACCCTTTCGTGCACCAGATCCAACGGTCTCTTCAGCAGCTGGTGGACGACGGTTCTCCGGTTAGCTTTGTGGGTTTCTGGCCATGTCGGTATCCCTGGGAACGAAGCTGCAGATGCCGCGGCCAAGGCTGCTGTCCTCCAGCCTCGGACAGCTTCTTGTGTCCCATCATCAGATTGTAGCAGGGTCATTTGTCGGCACATTTTATCGCATGCCGATTGGGCTGCACTTACGGACAACAAGCTTCCGGCCTTGAAACCTCTTCCCGCGGCTTGGACGTCGTCCTCACGCCCTTCTCGGCGGGAGGAGGTCGTTTTGACAAGGTTACGAATTGGACACTGCCGGTTCAGCCATCGCCATGTGCTGACGGCTGCGCCGGCGCCGTTCTGCCCATGTGGGCAATTGCTGACGGTCCGCCACATTTTAACGTCCTGTCCGTATTTTAACACTGCGTCTTGATCTTGGCCTGCTATGTACTCTGGATGCCATTTTAGCGGATGACCCAGGAGCAGCTGCTGGCGTTCTTAGTTTTATCAACTTAACAAACCTGTCTAAGGACATTTGATTATTCTGTTTTTTTTAATCCTCTGCCTGTATGTCTTTTATAGTATTGTCCCTTTTAGTTGCTATTTTAACCTTGTGCCTCGCGGTGCATTCCTAACTTAGTTTGGGCGCTAATGACCATTGTAGTTGTGCGCCCTAAAACCACAAAAAAAATCATTCCATGGAGGTGAACATGCCCCGATGCGGCTCCCAGTTCACCGTAAACTAGTCCTATTGAGCACGTTCAGGACGATGTAGTGCTAGATGTGTGCACTTGGACCTGCCTCTGTGAATTCAGACATCAGATGAGATGTCTTGGAGCAGGATGGCTCCGGAACGCTTTAAGTGTCTCGCGGAAACTGTGCTACAGTGTATCGCAGACCTCAGTCATCGAAGAAACAATGCGTATATCACTTTTCCGATTTCCCGTTTTTTCTCTCATTTCGCAAATTTCGCACACACGTGCTGTTGCTAATAAAATGACGCTTTCAGTTATTTACAGTGAAAATATAGCTGAAAGTTTACTCGTTGAGTTACAAAAAGGTTTAAATTCCGCGTAATTGGAACAAACTGAAATACCACATAATTGCAACGTCAGATCCTCTGTCAGACTGTTCACAGGCAATTGTAACAAAATGCACGAAGACCTGCAGAGGGCCAACGCTTGGTGTAGTGTCTTGTAGTTGTCAGTCGCCCCCATCAACATACTTCCAACAAACTAACTTCCAACAAACTAACTTCCATACGCTACTTTAAAGTGGGCAACGATTTCTTTCTCTGATAATAGTTCGTCCAGTAACGCGCTCTCCATTTCCATCAACTGGAGTCTTAAGAATGTCTTACAAAGTGGGGAACTATGAATAATAGCGTAACTAGCAACAATGTGCTCTGGCATTGCGTACTTTAGCATCTATGCGGCAGAACGGCACAGATTCAGCTACTCGTTAGTTTCCCAATGGCGATAAGTAGAAAAGTAAGCGTTACAAGCGGCTAGTGACCTACTCATCACTGGATACCATTAAAATGTGACATACGGAGAAACTACAGTGCAAACGAGTTGATCCCTTCACCGAAGTAAAAAGCCAAATGTCAGAGGATAATGCTCTGTACAGAAGCGAGTCAGCATAAGTTCATCCCACCTCTGACTTCCAGGCACTTGTTTTCCTTTATCACAAGAATTTCTGACTCAGAAACGACTTAACATCACGTAGAGGGTCAAACATTGCCCAATAATTTGCCTCCTTCACAAAATTTTTTAGCTGGTATATTTGCTAGCCCGTTTTCCTCTATCCCCTCATGCTCTAGTATTCCAGAAATGTGGTGCAAACCTCCCCAGTATTTGTAACATGAGAGAGTTGTGTATTATAATGAATCTTTTTTTTACTGCTGGGCACATGGGTCGATCTGCTTGGAGCGCAAAGACAGCATCATAGCAGACGAGAAAATTCCTTTCTTGATATTGCATAAAGTGTGGCAAAGCCACTAGGATTGTATAGAGCTGAGCGTTGTATATTGTGAAGTGTTCTGGTCTGCGAATCCAGAGGACATGACCAGGATAAAACACACACTTTTAAAGTAGCCGTTTTACATTATACATCACATGGTCTACGTACGGGAAACCCTAGAAAAGACCATACGGTTAGAACTAAAATAATTTTTGGCATCCCGGAAGTCAATTGTTAGTATCACTTGATTGAACAAAGGAAGTGACTCAGAGCCAGATAGTCAAAGTAGACCTACCACATCTATATGGCAGCTACTCAGCCATGTCTGGGGCTTACCAGATTTTAGACGAGAGTTAAAATGGCTTCCATCAAAGGGTCTAGATACCGTTCTGTTTCATAAACAAGGTGTACTGAAAAACAGGTGGCGTAAGTTTCAAGACGAGTTCCTTGTCCCTTGCACTCCTGTAAGAAGAAATGTTATATCGACAACGATCAAGAAAAAAAATTATGTCCACGTTAGATATCATTAATCATGGGAAGTACACCGGAAAAGAACGTACCAACATACCACACGGATCGGTTGCATGAAATGTTCGAAATATCCACAGTTAGCACAGACAGAAGCATCAACTGGTCATCACACTGAATCCATGACGAAAGACATGATACGATTATTTACGATGAATGCGCGGAGCAAAACTTGGAGGTTGTCACTAATCGGTACGTCTCATCACGATCCGGTCCACAGACTTTCCGGACACACAAAGCAACAGCAGCTAATAGGGCTACGTATTTCCGAAACGATAAACGAAAACGAAGAAACTGCCATGTATGTTCCAAAAACAAAAGAACAAACTTAATATGCAAATCTTGTGGAGTTGTGTAGCATCTTGGAGACAGTATTTCTCTTTCATATGATATGCAGCAATACAAAGTACCAAAGACAAAGGAAATAAACAAATACATGAAACAAATTTTATATTTACGTACGTATATCTTAGAAATTTCGTGAAGGTAGGGGAACAGGATGGCCAACTTACGGCCGGAGAAAAGCCAAGTAATACCAATTAGCGCTGCCGGCGCCAAGCGAATAAATTTGTAAGAGACGTGCGGACGGCAAAGTGTTAATCTGTTAAAGGTTTAGCAGATAGTGTACGGAAGTACAAAGCCGGCTGTAGGTTCTTTCCTGGAGATATTCCCTGGTCTTCGTGGTTCAGAGTTTCTCCACAGTTCTTCTCGTCGTGCTTTAGGCGGTAAAGGGGTTGGATCAGTTGTTTGTACAAAACTCTTCCTTGATTTAAGTCTTTTAGGTTGGGGGTAGTGTCCAAACATTGGATGTCTGTTATCTGTTTCTTGTTTTTATTTCTCGATTTCTGCAGCAGCTCTCCTTCGGATGTCTGGATGGACTATACCCGTAAGTTGGTACAGCTGTTTGTGGGAGTTAGGCGGAAGCAGCCTGTTGTAATGCATCCTCTCTCATTCACAGCTATATTTACTTGTTCTGCGTGGGTGGATTTTTGCCATATAGGTACCGAGTACTTGATACGTTATGTTACTTTATCTAGATCGTCGTAAATTTAGTACACCGATGCATTATCAAAATAAAAATTAAGTGGAATATCTTGGTCAAGCATATCTAAAGGTAGTGTTTGATACGAGTACTATGAATGTGAAATTATATTTTACGTAAGTTGCATTACTAGATGTTTTAATTAATTTCTATTAATGAAAATATCGTCTCGTGTGGGAAAGTAGGTCTCAACCGATGCACTTCGATCTCCTTCTCAGAGAGAGGTAGCTGAATTACATCAAAGAGCTGTTAATAAGAATTAATTGAAATTACGTGTCGCAGTGATGACAGGTCTTAATTTCAGAAAGAAATTTCTGAGACTGAGCACAGCATTGTATGGAAGTGAATTACGAATGGGGGGAAAACCAGAACAGAAACGTTTCGGATGTATTAAACAAGGTTGCTGAACATTGACTTATAAGGACCTAGGAGGCCCTCCAGACTCGGCAAGGAGACGAATATATGGAAAACACTGACAAGAACGAACAGGATGATATGACACCTGTTAAGACATCAGAGAATAACTTCCATGGTACTAGAGGAATCTGTAGGGGTAAAAACTGTGGAGGAAGACACTGGAATACATCCAGCAAATAACTGAGGATGTAGAGTGCAGGTACTACTCTGCCGAATTGCCCGAGCGGTTCTAGGCGCTACAGTCTGGAACCGCGCGACCGCTACGGTCGCAGGTTCGAATCCTGCCTCGGACATGGATGTGTGTGATGCCCTTAGGTTGGTTAGGTGTAAGTAGTTCTAGGTTCTAGGGGACTGATGGCCTCAGAAGTTAAGTCCCAAAATGCTCAGAGGCAGATCCTACTACTCTGATAGGAAGAGGATGGCATGAAGAAAGTAAACAGTGGCGGTTGGCGTTAAATCCCTCAAAAGAGATAACAAACGAGCCACTGACAGCCATAAGGTCCTAAAGCACACCGTCACAGACTTTAAGATTTTAGCAAGTATTAGTGCTCCCGAAGTGTATTGATTTTGAGGTGAAACAGCTTTATGTATATTTGAACGCTTACACTGAGATATATATAATCTCAACATTTACCAAAAGCTGTCTCACCGATTTCTCGGACATTCATTTCGAAACAGGCTCAAAGCACAAACGATAATTTTGTTGTTCCGTCCTGCTGAATTGTTGTCTAAAATTGGCATCATCATTTAGAATCTCCATCATCCACGTAGTCGTAGAACTTCGTAATCGGAGGTTTATCGGCAGTTTTATCTGAACATCAAGCCACAAAATGTGCTTAATGAAAATGATAACGACCATGAAGTGTTGGAATAGGTCGTAATTGTGTGTATTGTGTGGTGTAGTTAGCACCTGTTCTTTTTGTTCTAATTCTAGTTTCACATTAATTACATGTAACTGTCAAAATACGCTATTGTCACTAGCCTATTTATGGAAATTTTCTGAGGTAACTTTAGTAATAAATGTAAACTTAAATATAAATAATATTTCATAACATAAGGTGGGTACATTATTTTTTCATAGGAAGTATTAGGTGCAGTGAGTTGGTTAAAAAAACAATTCAGACGTATGAAGCTGGTGGTTTGTCTATAAATACGATTTTCACAAACAACTATTCCCAAACTTCCGTTTTTCTGCTCCGGGCCTTTACTGTTCTCAGTACCTCAAATAGTTCAATTACATGAGAAACACAAATTGTAGGCATGCCCCCTTGAAAGAAGCTCAAAAGTGAAAACGTTAATCACATCCTGACATATGTCTGAGCAAATCTACGTGGTTTGGTGCTAAAAGAAACAGAATATGACAAGTTATACACTGAAGAGAAATGAGTATCTTACACATCTGAACCGCTTTTTACTATGTGTAAATGTAGGCTAGAAAACAAGAGAACTTTTAGCCTGAATCAGTCGGTCAGTTAAGGATTATACGCATGTCATTTATTAATAATTGAATACAGAAAGGCGTGAATCTGTGTAAGTTATATCACACACTTCAAGTACGTTAAAGAGCTGAGTATGTTACATTATACACAAAGTTGAATCAAGTCTCATTAATTCAACTCTGGAATATCGGGCCAGTTTGAAATCTGTATAAAACCTGTTATTCTTAAACTCACCTTTAATCCTGAAATCCATTACAAAACTTAGCTTACCTCTTTCCCCACATCACATGCCGCAAACAATGGATCAAGGGAAACAGGCAGAGTCCATATTTCTAGATTTCCGGAAAGCATTTGACAGGCTGTTAAGATACGGAATAAGTTCGCAGATATGTGAATGACTCGAACACTTAAGTAATAGAACCCAGTATGTTGTCCTCTACGGCGAGTGTTCATCATAGACATGGGTATCAGCAGTGCCCCAAGGATGTGTACCAGGACCGCTGCTGTTCTCTATATACATAAACGATTTGACGGACAAGGAGATAGCAATCTGCGCCTGTTTGCTGATGATGCTGTGGTGTACTGTAAGTTGTCGAAGTTGAGTGACTGTGGGAAGATATAAGACGACTGAGACAAAATTTCTAGTTAGTATAGTGAATGGCAGCTAGCTCTAAATGTGGAAAAATGTAAGCTAATGCGGATGAGTAGGAAGTACAAACCTGTAATGTTCGGTTACAGTATTACTAGTGCCCTGCTTGACACAGTCGAGTCGTTTAAATATCTGGGAGTAACAGTGCAAATCGATATGAAATGGAACGAGCATGTGAGAACTGTAGTAGGGAAGGGGAATGGTCGACTTCGGTTTATTGGGAGAATTTTAGGAAAGAGTGGTTCACCTGTAAAGGAGACCGGAAATAGGACGCTCGTACTTCAGTACTGCTCAAGTTTTGGTATCCGTACCAGATCGGACTGAAGGAATACATCGAAGCAATTCAGAGGCTGGCTGCTAGATTTGTTACCGGTACGTTCGAACTACAGGTAATCGTTACCGAGATGCTTCGTGAGCTCAAATGGGGAATCTCCGGATGGAAGGCGACATCCGTTTCGAGAAACACTATTGAGAAAATTTAGAGAACCGGCATCTGAAGTTGACTGCCAACCGATTCTACTGCCATCAACATACATTGCGCGTCAGGACCACGAAGATATGCGAGAAATTTGGGCCCATACAGAGACATGTAGATAGTCTGTTTTCTCTCGCTCTGTTTGGGAGTGTAACAGGAGGGAGAAATGGCAAATGGTACAGAGTACCCTCCGCCAGGCACCGTACGGTGGCTTGCGGTGTATCTGAGGTTGTAGATCCATAATACCATTTTCATGTAAGTGACGCCTCCTTTAGACTCCCATTCCCCCTTAAGGTAATATTTTTTCATATCTATATATTTGATGAGGCAACATATTTACATTAAGTGTTTTTTCCCCTTCGGTCACGATCGGAAACACCACACGATTTGGGATACAGATCACCCCATCTGTCAGGGGTCTCTTGTCACTTTCAACTTATTTGTACTAGTGTCTATAGTAGGTTTTGCTTCGTTGGGATCTGAGGAGATCGAGGTATTCCATCTTCTTTTAATGATTTCTGATGATAGCTTAAGCCAAAATGTATTTTTGGTTAATGAAAATAAAAAACATACCAAGATGGAAAGTAATTAACGCTAATGTGAAAACCTGTAGGCATTCTAATGTGTGGCAGCCATCAATAAAATTTACTTTTTTCATTGCACTACGTACAAATCTGAGCCACGTACCTCGGCGACACATCTTTCATTTCAAGAGAGTAGCATAGACATCCAGTGGTGCCCTTTCAACCCGACACAAAAACAATAGCTGAATCCCAGTCTTAATCGCAGTTTTCATCCTTTATTTCTTGTCATATCTACGAAAAAGTAATTCAATGAATTTGTCTCCCAGAGAACCACTGTTCAGAACAAAACTAAGCACAGTTTTTCAAGAAAACTAAAACTAAATAAACTAAGGTATTTATCTCGGTGGTTATTGAGTTACAGAACCCGTTGCTCATTGTTTTTAGCTAAAAGTGTAATCTGTCCTCAACACGGAGGCTGGTACGAATAAAGCAGTGCTTTAGTAGATATGGTTGTAGTGGTGTTGGTATGTCCTTGTCTTCACGCGGTTAGGGAAATGATTTACCCAACCAGTTATATGGAGACCTAAAAGTAAACGTAAGTTCCAGACAATGGTGACTTGCTATGCTTCGGATAAATGAATCCTTGCCACAATTTAAAGAAGCGATAAGTAATTGCTAGGACCGGTTGAGAATTGAACGCAAGAGCTCTAGGGCTCGGCGTCTGACGCATACCCATAAAATCGTGGTTCAAAAATGGTTCAAATGGCTCTGAGCGCTATGGGACTTAACATCTGAGGTCATCAGTCCGCTAGAACTTAGAACTACTTAAACCTAACGTAAGGACGACACACACATCCATGCCCGAGGCAGGATTCGAACCTGCGACCGTAGCGGTCACGCGGTTCCAGACTGAAGCGCCTAGAACCGCTACGCTCATAAAATCATGTTCATCATTTTGTGAACCGTTGTTAGTCTAGATGCTAACACGCCATCTTCGCCTTACACATACCGAAATGTTTCAGGTGAAACAGTTAATAAGAATACTCTGAATATCAGATCAGTGAAATTCTGAGGTCGTTATTATCCACGAATTTGGAAAGTGCACTAAAACTGAGCGCTCGCTAACTGTCTTTTGTACAGCAAGTTCGGAAGAGACGCGACAAGTACTGTCAAGAGTGTATAAAATAAGCTGTAATGATTGTAATAAGTTTTACATAGGACAGCCTAAAGGTAATTCATGTCAACGTTTAAAGAACACTCCCACGATGAAAATCGAAGTGCACTGACGACGTACATAAAAATTCAGAAGCGTGCTCTAGGCCATAAAAGTGAACGAATGGAATTATTGCACAGGGTCCCAAAGGGGCACAGCCTAAGCATATTGAAGGACCTACAAATATCTATCCACAAAAACAGAGCACCAAAAACAATCCTGAACGAACAGAACCGATCTGTTACTGCTTGGGTTTTCGACATTTTTCGAGAATTAAGTGTGACGTGAGCTGACTGTGACGTGCCCTCCTGCTGAAGACAGGACCACACCTTGTCTCGCATCTGCTGCGACCGTGGAGCTACAGCTGCTGCGCGCAGAACGGTGTAGCTATAGGAGCAAGTTGCTGCTAATCTGCAAGATGGAGTTGCCTTAGAAAATATTTTAATTCAAAAACTGAGTTGTTTTATTAATGATATATTATATAAGGTTAAAGATATTAATCTATTCCTTGACTGTTTTAGTTCACAAGACTGATTTTTTACTCATCAGACGCGCTTAATTATAACAGCAAGTCTACTTTTATAATATTTACGGAATATTCCGTCGGCTCTTAGAGGAACATGCACATATCTGTAACTTGTGGAACCTAAATACATTTTATTCAAGTTATTAATATTACTTTTGTAATCAGTACATTGTGTTTATGTCAAAAGTATGCTTATTACTGGATCTGTTATATAGATGCTACTTTGTAGCAAATTTAATGAATACTTGTTAGTTTTGGAACTCCACTGGGGCCACCTGAATATCTAATTTGACAACTATGGAATTAAAGTTTTACAACTTGACTTTCAATGTGTGTATTGTAAGAATGATCTTTTTGTACGTATGAGGAGACAAATAATTATATATATATATATAATGAAGACCACATTCACGACAGTAGTACCAACTGCCGATTAAAACTTAGATGCTTGTAATTTTAATTTAAACCAACCTGATAGTTTACATCCTAATTAATCATTGGTATTAGTCCTGACACAGAACACTCTCCTACAAGTTTTCAGCTATTTGGTAAGTATATCTTTAAAAATTTTTAAGATTTTAACTTATTATCTTTTGATAGCTTCTTGTTGTACAGTAAATGCCTCTTTCTCTGTATGTTCTTTTCATCTTAATTGCAGATATCTGTGATAGCAGTCGCCAAAATCTCGTAATAAAAAAAATTTTATTAACCTATCCAGACTGTTTATTCACGAAATATAGACAGTCGTTTTCTTCCCTCCCCCTCTCCCTCCCCCTCTCCCTCCCCCTCTCCCTCCCCCTCTCCCTCCCCCTCTCCCTCCCCCTCTCCCTCCCCCTCTCCCTCCCCCTCTCCCTCCCCCTCTTGATGTATAGGCTTCACTGCAAAGTAAGGTGGTAAGGTGGGCCAATACTATTCCCACGTAATCTGTCATACAGGGCAGCGTATATGCAAGGGCCTGGAAAACGCTTTCTTGCCGTATCTCTGCCCCTATTGGAGTCATGAGGACTGTTCTTTCTACAGAAAATTGGGTTGGAATTGATTCATAGGTCTGTAAGGTGATGCTAGACATATGCACATAGCTTTTTATATACTGCATGATTGTTTTCGACTGTGTACAAACTCCAGAGGCTGATCGATGATAAGATACAGAACTTACGTTCAAAAATGCATGGTTTCCATGATAGAGACCATTTATTCTGTCATACTTTGTTATAGAGACAGCGGTCTAATATTCACGATTCAGCCATAGTTACAACATGCATGGTTTCGTCCTAGAGGATGGCACTGTTCCTCATGTCATGCCCTCTCCTGCTATAGCAATTGGTGATGTTGTGTCCGATTCACTTCTCTTGCGAACTCACCTTGTAGTGGATGTGATGCAACATTGTACACGGTGACTCTGTATTCGAATCGATAGCTTGCCGACATACTGTTTACTTACAGGACAAATTGCAATGGGCGGCAGGCAGCAAGGTTGTAGCAGGAGACCTCTTTATCGACAACCACCAGTGTGTTCAATAATAAGAGGCATATGGAAACCAGTTTCAACACTACTGTAACTGTCTGTATCGTGCAGCGCGTATTAGACTGCAGTCTCTGTAACAAGACAGAACACATGGGCTCCAGCATGGAAACCATGCATTTCCAGACATAAGTTCAGTATAACTTTTTGTTCAATTTCTCTCATCGATGAATCCCTAGAGTTTGTACAAGGTGGAAAAATCACCTTGTATGTAGATGGACCGTCTTAGCGATGGGTCGACCGTAAGTGGCATACTGCTCTCGCATTGCACCACTGACCACAAAGGCAGCCTCGCATCATGTTACACGATAGTTTTTTTTGTCAGTTTGTAAAACACTCTTCTATGTGACTCTCCTCCCAATGCCACCACACAACAGCAGTGAATGCAGTAACTCCAACATGCTCACCAAAGCGTCGGACTAGTTTGACTTTCCTTTGGATCTGTCGTGTGTCCAGTGCGACAGAGATCAAACATTTGTGAAACACGCAAAAAAAATGGAAACTTCGATCCCATACATAGTTGTAAAAAGTACGTCACGGCTATACGCGTATGCATGTAAAAGATAACCCACTGCAAAAGTAGATGATTCGTTTGTAAATAAACTCTGTAGTCCTGTCTAGAAGTTGAAATTTAATAGTTCCTATCTTGATTCATGTAGAAGATAGTTTCGTGGAATCCGATCACACTTTTTGAAATAAGCGTGTTGTCACTGCAAGCATACATAAACGATCCGGATGTGCTGCATACTTACTTTGGTCTAAGTAAAGTTTCAGGACATGAAAATTGATCATCTCAAAGCACCGATAGCTTGTGAACAAAACTGCACTCCGAAATTTTTTAAAGGCACACGTATGAAATAATCTCGGAAACAAATAAGAATAGACAAACTGACTGGAGAATAGCTTGAGTACTCTGCGGACTCATCTAGCACCGACACAGCCATGAAATCCTGCTTAGAGATCCACCACTGGTGCACAAGGCACATAAAGAGTAATGCACAATGCACACCATCTGTTTATAACCCACACCTCTTCACTACAGGACAGATCAGGTGTCCGTCTCAGATGTGTGTGCTGACTAAAATCGTTGAGAGCTATTCGAGCAACACGATAAAAGCTTGCGCAGACAATGACACTTGGAAGAGCATGTAGCAGAACAAATCTGGACTTGAATTTCATTCTCTGAACTGTGATGTATGGGCGACGCATAAACAGCGTATTTATTGTGGTCGCTTTGACCTTTAGTGGAGACTGCTCGCTTTGAAATCTAAATAAACTGTAGAATTCGGAGATCTATTCATAATGTATTTTATTTGCGCAGGTATCTGTGTAAATAAAATGTAACAATTCTACGGAACAGAGCATAATTTCTTTTGAAACCTGCCCTCTGCTTCCAAACTCAGTGGAATTCCTGGACCGTTTATGGGACGTGACCATTTCGCTCTCAGTATGACAGGAATTCTGAATACACGTACTCAGGATTTAAGCAACAATATTAGTTCAAAAATAGGCTGCCGTTCTTTATGTAGTTTGCACTGCGAGTATGCAATTACATTTAACACAATTAACGAGTATTCCAGACAACACTGAAATAACTTTCATTCTTATCTGAAATATAAAAATTTGAACTAGATTTCCGTGACATACCTAGATTAATAGGCTGCAAGAGATGCATATTGTCAACCGGTATTTCTATTGAAATGTGTCTATCATGATAAACTCCATTTGTATTATTGGAACTTATCAAAAAAACGTACACCTACTGCTCCAATAAGATATCGTAAATAAGAAAAAGCGCATCCTGCATCCGGTTTGAACAAGAGAACACTCTAAGATACAATAAGTAAATGTTTACAACTTAGATGCCAGTTCCAAAAATTAAATTAAAAACCAGTGACCAACTAAACACAGTTCAAAAACCCAATTTTCACTTTGTATAAAGTGAAAATTAGTTTCTTCAAAGCTCTACGCTTCTCTATGGAGGTACATGTCGATAAGATCATCATTACGAGCAGACTAGCTTGCGAGTTGCTGTAATAAAGCAAAACTGAAATTGTTTCCTAGGAAGTATATCATAGCAAATTGGCGTGACAAATAGGTAAACGCACGGACAGAATATAGTTGCGTATGTTGCACGTCGTATTGTGCATTTGATTCATGAGCTTCTAAATAGTTATTTTCTGACACACGTTCTTTATTTGCCTGTCTCAGCGTTCCATAACCCCCTCATGTTCTACACGGACAGAAAAACATCACTAGACTAAAGAATAATTAACGTAGAGTAATGATCAGCATTGCAGGACAGCAGGTTAATGTAAACATGAGATAAGCCACAGCAAATGTGAAATGTTGTACAGGTGTCGGATGTTGGTTGGTGGGATGGAGTTCAATACCTGCTGCACTTGGTCGTTTTACAGAGACATCCGATGCTGGCTGTGGATGACGCTGGAGTTGTCGTCCCATATATGCTCCTCTGATGAGAGATACGGTGCTGGACCAGGCCAAGGCAACATATCGACACTCTCTACAGTGTGTTGGGTTGCAACAGTTGGTATTAGAGCGAGCATTATCTTGTTGAAAAAAAACATCTTGGAATACTGTTGGTGAATGGCAGAACAACAGATCGAATCGCCAGACTAACGTACAAATCTGCAATAGAGTGCGTGGCATAACCATGAGAGTGCTCGCACCCCAGCCCATAACTGCAGTTGTAGGTCCAGAGTGTCTAGCACACAGACAGGTTGGTAGAAGTGGCCTCCTTCGAACCAACACAGGGCCATCACTGGCTCCGAGGCAGAACCAGCTTTCACCAGAAAACACAACAGACCTCCATTGTACCCTCCAGTGAGCTCTCGCTCACCAGGAAGTGTCTGGTGTGTGATTTGGTCGTTGTGTTCAGTGTGTGTGTGTGTGTGTGTGTGTGTGTGTGTGCGCGCGCGCGCGCGCGCGCGCGCGCGCGCGCGCGCGCGCGCGCGCGCGAAGGACGTCCACAATCCCGACACGTGATGCTGGAAGTACACCGAGGTGACATGTGCCCGAACTTCCAGCATTTAAAACACCGCATCGGAGGAGGGATATACGGCTTCACATCACAACGGTAAACCATCACCTTAACCTTTTCGGGTAAGACATCACCCTCAAAGGCCAAGATGAAGGCACCGGTGGCTACCTGGTTATCCCTCGGACCCCGATGGACGCGCCGGACAAAGTGAACACCTCGTCGTTCTAGGTTGGCGCGTAGTTCATCGTCGGACTGCAGGAGAAGATCCCTGTGGAATATAATACCCTGGACCATGTGTAAACTTTTATGGGGAGTGATGGTGACGGTAACATCACCCAACTTGTCACAAGTGAGCAACCTCCGTGACTGGGCAGAGGATGCTGTTTTGATGAGAACCGACCCAGAGCGCATTTTGGACAAGCCCTCCACCTCCCCGAACCTGTCCTCTAAATGCTCCACAAAAAACTGGGGCTTGGTTGACATGAACGATTCTCCATCAACCCGCGTACACACGAGGTACCGGGGTGAATAATCTCCACTGCCTTCTTTAGCAAGACGCTCCTCCCATGGAGTAGCTAGGGAGGGAAACGATCTCTGATCAAATTTCTTCCCGTTGAGGTTAGACCTCGATCGCTTAGAGACTGCTGGTGGAGGCCCACCAGCGAGAGATGATGTACGACGCTTCATTGCGGGTCATCCGCCCTGATGCCACCTACTCCGACCAAGGGCCCTCCCCACGGGCGCCACCCAGCCGCAGCAATAGCCACCTGGCAGGACGGCCATTGCCGGGAGTCCTGATGCCCCAAGGAGATGGGCATCTACTCCTTGGCATACGTGGGGAGTTAACGGCGCAGTCATCAGTAGAGCGATCCCTGTGTTGTCAGGGGGGCTACAACCAAGAGGGTACATGGCGGCCCCACCACAACGGACTGGCTACCGTGCTGGATCTTAGGTGCAAAACTGTCCAAGGTCGTCGTCGCAGTTAAAAGAAACACTGCAGAGTGCAGCGTGGTAATCGCCCAAGAGATCGAAAACGAGCGGGACACCATTGCAACGACGAGAAAGCCGGCTAAAGGTCTAATTGCACGACGGATACAGTGCACCATGTAAGGCGCCCTTCCCCAATTGGCTCGCTCTTCGGAATAATTTAGAAAGATGGAGGTCAAACCCGAGAGGGGACCATCACGTTAAGGCCGAAACATTTGAGACTCCTTTTAGTCGCCTCTTACGACAGGCAGGAATACCGCGGGCCTATTCTTACCCCCGAACCCGCAGGGGGGCTCTGGATGGCGCTCAGGGAATCTGAGCAGATGACATAAGCAGAATGTCGGTGGCGGCAGATGTAAAGAACAGCCTGGTAGAGGGCAAAGAGCTCAGCTGTGAAGACCGAAGAATGGCAATGGAACCGATATTTGAAACTTTGTGCCCCTCAATAAAAGAACACCCGACCCCGTCATTGGTCAGAGCCATCTGTATAAATGGTCATATTAATGAACTTCGAACGGAGTTCGACAAAACGGGAGTGGTATACCGAAACGGGGGCAACCTTTGGGAGCGAGCTGAGGTCAAGGTGAACGTGAACCTGAGCCTGGAGCCAAGGTGGCGTGTGGCTCTCTCCCACTCGAAAGGTTGCAGGGAGTGAAAAGTCAAGGTGTTGAATGAGGCGACGAAAGCGAACTCCAGGGGGTAGCAGGGCAGAGACATACAACCCGTATTGACGGTCGAGAGAGTCGTCGAAAAAGGAACGATAAGACGGGTGGTCGGGCATTGACAGTAGCCGACAGGCATACCGACAAAGCAGTATATCGCGCCGGTAGGTGAGTGGCAATTCACCGGTTTCAGCATGAAAACTCTCGACGGGACTAGTATAAAACGCTCCGATAGCAAGACGTAAACCCCGATGTTGTATGGAGTTGAGGCGGCCTAAGATGGACGGCCGTGCAGAGGAGTATACGAAGCTCCCATAATCCAGCTTGGAGCGGACGATCGACCGATATAGGCGAAGTAGGACGGTTAGTTCCGCTCCCCACGACATACCACTGAGAACACGGACATTTAGAGAACGGGTACAACAGGCAGCCAAATATGACATGTGGAGACCAGCTGTTTCCTGTCAAATGTAAGACCTAAAAATTGTTGCCTCCACGAATGGGAGAGCAACGGGACCGAGTCGTAAGGACGGTGGGAGAAACTTTGTAGCGCCAGAAGTTAATACAGACCGTCTTCTCGGCAGAAAAACGAAAGCCATTGGCGACACTCCAGGAGTAAAGACGGACAAGAGAACGCTGAAGACAGCGCTCCAGGAAACATGTACGCTACGCACTGCAATAGATGGTAAATTCGTCCACGAAAAGGGAGCCTGATACATCAGCTGGGAGGCAATCCATTATTGGATTGATCGCTATGGCGAAGAGAGCGACGCTCAAAACTGAGCCCTGTGGGACCCCATTCTCCTGGCGAAAGGTGTCACGTACCCAGAACTGTCGATCCATTAAAAAGGAACGAATAAAAAGAGGGAGGCGACCGCGGAGGCCCCATGTATGCATGGCGCGGAGAATGCCCGCCCCATACAGGTGTCTTAAGCCTTCTCCAAATCAAAGAACACAGCCGCGGTCGGGCGCTTCCGCAAGAAGTTATTCATAATGAAGGTCGACAAGGTAACCAGATGGTCAACAGCAGAGCGGCGCCTACGAAATCCACATTGTACATTGGTAAGTAGGCTTAGAGGTTCGAGCAGCCAAACCAAACGAGAGCTAACCATTCGCTCCATCACCTTACTGACAGCTGGTAAGCGAGATGGGTCGATAACTGGAAGGCAAGTGCTTGTCCCAGCCTTAAATCCCCTCTCACTTGTAATATCTGCGTGATATTCACGGCATATGTTCCGACTTCGTAAGCTGAACCTAAACAATCCCGAAGCCACGGTTCCCATCCCATCAGTCGACAGCACAATGCGCCCCGACAAATCCTTCCGCCTCACTCCTACACCGGCAGATACTGTCCGGTTCGTTAAAGTAGTCCTGCGGAACATCTACACGTTTTCACCTCCTCACGCATCACAACACATTTCCCTAGCTGTCCCAAACTATCCTCCACCTCATTGCAAAAGTCATTTATTTCTACATCCAGACACTTAATCTTAAACATAACATTCAGCCTAATTTAACTCAACCACTGTCGCACCTACTCTCCCACCTTCAAAGACGTGGTAGCAGCGAACAATTTTATAACTGTGATCCCTAACCATCCTATCACCATATCTTTCTCTCATCCATCCAGTCAAAATAATGCTGCAAAACCTCCCCTGTATTCAGCTACATTTCCACGCCGAGTTTGACACCAATACGCTCTTCTATATTCATCCACATATTTCTATACAAAAATTATCCATCAATACTGTATCAATATTCCCATCCCACAGTCAACAAGAACCCTCACAGCATCGTCTCCATGCGTCATAAAGCTATGCTTATCAGCAGTATACACTCAAGACGAAGAAGAGACGCACCACGGATGGTACAGAAGTCAGTAAATGTGAGACATGTACAGAAAAGCAAGTGATAATTTCAGAATAATTTGAAGACTTATTAAACAGAAGGAGCTTCACAGATTGGGCAAGTGAATAACGAGCTGGTGCATCTCTGGCCCTTATGCAAGCTTGGCATTGATTGACAGAGTTGTTGGATGTCTTCGTGTGGAAATCCTGCTAAATTCTGTCCAATTGGCGCGTTAGCTCGTCAAAGTCCAAGCTGGCTGGAGGGCCCTGCCCATAATACTTCATACGTTTTCAGTTCGTGGGGATCCGGCGACCTTGCTGGCAAGGTGGGGTTTTGTAAGCAGGAACATAAGCCTTACAAACCTTCGCCATGTGTAGTCCGGCATTGTCTTGCTGAAACGTAAGTTCAGGATGGTTTGCCATGAAGGGCAAGAAAACTGGTCGTGGAATATCTATGTACCGCTGTGTTGTAAGGGAAACAACCAAAGGTTGGCACTCCAGACCATCACTCGTGTCTTTCGGGCCGTAGGCAGACGCCAATCAGGTTGATATACGACCTATGTCTGCGGTGGCTCCAGACAAGTCTTCGGCCCGGAATGTCACTGACTAGGGTAGAGCTATCTTCAGTGAAATCCAGCTTCGAAATGAGCTATCAACGACGTTTCTGGAGACGGCCCGACAGCGGCCAACCTTACTTTCGCCCTCCATACGTTACGACAACCAGGATTGATAATGTGAGGTGCAATTTTTTTCATAATGGAACCCCTCTGGTTTTGACACCACGCCAGCAACCATCAACACCAGTGAAAAACTAAGGCAAACAGCATTGAAGAAGCGTGTGACAAAACGAAAAGTAACCGTGTAACATCCCAAAGAGGTCTTAAAATGTCCCCCAATCAGCGGCCAACACCAAGCCACAATCCGTCTAGTACCACCTCAGAGGCCGCAACAAAAACCAGCACCAACAGCAAGCCAGCTGCACCTAATTATGATAATTTAGAACTTACTTATAAGTAGGCTAGAGAAAAGATACTGCAGACAGCGCAGCGTATGCTACTTAGATTGTGCCATCCAAAGGGAGATTCATTCTGTTTTCCAGTAACAGCAAACAGACAGCATCATCCTAAAGACAAAATATTCCTACATCAGCAGAGCCGCTGCTCGATCTCATGCTCCAGGTCTGCCTGCGCAGGTCAATCTTTCGACTTGGACAAAATATATATAGATCATGTAAGAGCACACGGACGAACATATTTCGATTATGTTACTCACAGACTGGCAGTAAATGTTTTGTACACGTAAAACACCCAGAACAGAAAAAATGAATATCTTACAACATAATACAAAAAACAGTACGACAGTCAGCGCGGAAATCCCTAAAATAGCAAAAGACTGGCAGGCAGACATTTGCTTACAAGAACCTTATAACAGACACGGGCAACTGAGAAGTCTACCAGAACATGCTACCACAATAACAGGCAGCAATGACTAAGGCTGCAATAGTAATTCTGAATAGAACTTATAATTAAGGTAACAGTTATGCAAGCAACACTTGGTTACCATAGAGATAACTAACGGGAACGTCACATGGGTTATTGCATCCATGTACGCCCAATACAGCCATCAAATACAGCCGTACGCAGACTACATCAGAGACCTAGTAATGTATGCCAGAGGCAAAAAAAATTAGTGATAAGTGCTGACAATTCCAGATCGACCCTCTGGAACTCAGAACAGATGACAGGACGCATAGTCACCGATCTAATACAAGAAACAATTACATGTAATGAATACGGAAGGAGCTATACCAACATATGCAGTGTTCGATGGTACGAGCAGTAATATCGACTTCACGCTAGCAAAAACGGAAATTATCCAACGACACGATCTAGAAAACAATGGAAGTATCGATTATAGAGCACACAAGTTAACACAGGTAACATGCACAATGCGTGGTTCCGATCCACGGACCTCTGGGTTATGGGCCCAGCACGCTTCCGCCTCCCTCGTTGTCCGCCCCAGTGCAGTACTGGTAGGTAGGACAGCTTGGCTGTGGAAGTGGAAGGGTAGCCCACAACAGACAACAGTATTCACAACTACAAGCACCCAAGCTTTAATGATCTTCCAGCGATAAAGGCTCTTAACAAATCTCAATTGAGTAAGGACAAACTTGGTTACAAACATATGTTAACCTTCAAAGTGAACAACACTTTGAAAGAATTACCAATCAATAAAACGTAGATAAAGGACTGCTTTACAAGAATGCTTAAATTAAGTAAAATCATTAAAGCTAAGTTACAAATTTTATGTTAAGCTTCAACAGGTGAATAACCCCAATAAAGAATTCTCATTTAAATAAAACAGATAGGAAAATGCCTTACCAAAAGGCTTGAATTGTGTAAAATCATGAAAAGCTCAGTTACAACTTTTCTCACAAACTACTTAGGAATTTACAGCAAATAAATTTGATCTGTTTAACCAGAAGGTAACTGCCGAGTCCAAGCCACCGAAGCCACTCAGAGCGGACGACCGCCCCAACACTGGTCATCAACAGACATCGTCACGGCCCAGTGGCCACCGTGCTAAAACAGACTAAAGTTTCGGTAAGCGACCGACAACAACACAGGAGTAACAGTGAAAGTCGGCGTACGCCTTACGAAACACGGCACACCCTGAAGCGGGAGCAGGCACAGCTGACTAGCGGCCATACAACCGCGAGCAAACAAATCTCACGCCACCCGTACTAACGCGGGAAATGATAGCGAGCGACAGGACGCCACGCGCAAAGCAGCAACCGTGCCTACCCCTCGACCACAGAATGTGCCCTGTCTCCTTGTCTATGGTAATACAGTTTATGGTACACAAGAAACGATTTAATAATGGCATTAGTTCAACGCTAGATCAGTTAACAGTTAGGTCCAGTAAAGATTTACCCACGGATTTACCTTCAAACCATCTTCCGGACCACAGGCGGAAATTAGTAAACTTGGCGTAAGTTTTCACCAGACCGATAAACAAGAAATCAAATTAAACAGTAGCCAAAATACAGTCACGATACGCAAGCCCTTCATGACCTTGCTATCTTACAGTTATTAACGGCGAAACATACACAAATGAATCAAAAATTCACCATTGAAAGCAAAGAAAACCACACACCACAAATGTTAATTAATTTGCAGACGAGCCAGTCACTGAAAGCTCAGTTTCACAAGATTAAGGCTAACCTCACTCGGCAGCAATACATTTGTGTGCGTGATAACTAGGTTGCCCAAACAGGACTCCAAAACCCAAAACAGGTCACACGTTAGTTGTCTTATTCTCAGATACTAGGCACCACCGGGCTAAGACAATCGCGGAAAAAAAAAAAGTCTCTGAAATTACAGCTGCCTGCAGCAAAACAAAGTCAGGGTGCATGAACGTAAAGCACAAGCCACTGTTCCAGCCGGTGCGTAACCTTTTCAATGTACATACGGACAGAACAACGCACGTGGGCATAAAGGGAGCAGCAGATGCGTACGAAGCAAACTATACTGCGCCAAAATACGACCCACGTCACGTCCACAAACCGGAGCACTGCTCCCGGAGCTGGTGTCTGCTCGCTGGACTGCCGCAACTCTCTGTACCCTGGAAAGCGACGCTGACTGCCGCCTTGCTCAACGCTCCCTTCTCAGCCGTGCACAACTCTTCTCTTGTCGCCTCAGAGTAACGCCGCAATGTCCGTTCTCCCCTGCTGTCCGCCCCAGACTCCTGCATGCGTACTCACTCGCCCGTTAGGACCCGCTCCGACAGGAGGCGCTCGCGATCGCACATAGCGCAACCTCAACCAGAGGAGTAATCGATGGCGTCTTGCGCCCGAGAGCCGCGCCACGGCACAACCGACAGCAAAGAACACAAATTGCTCACCAGTACAATGGACCAAGGAACTCACGAGACTCAAACAAGACGCAAGACGCAAACGAAAATTATATCAAAGGGCGATAGCAGATAGGGACAGACGAATAAGACTCGAAGCATATAGACATGCACAAGACTTATATAGACAGACCCTGTACAACACGCGTAGACAACAATGGAAGCTATTTGTAACAACACAAACAGAACAAAATATATGGGGGGAACCATACAAAATACTGACAAAGAAGATAAAAACCCCACTAGTTCTGGGACCGCTAAGGCAGGATGACGGCACGATGACGGGGGGTGGAGGAATACAGCGGAGTTTCTGCTGTATAAACGGCTCTCTGACGATGTTATCGATACAGACACACAATATCATGCAACACTAAGAGAAAACCTACACACACCATACAACACTGCCACTGTCACCTGTCCTTTTGCGCAAGAAGAGGTTGCGCTAGCAATCTCAGAGCTCAAAAACAAGAAAGTACCTGGACCACATGGTATCCACTCGGAAACACTGAAAAAACTAGCACCGCAGATCACCCCGTTCCTAACAACGTTACTGAACGATGCCTTACGGCTGGGCAGGGTACCTACAGTATGGAAAACCTCCAAAGCAGTCATTATTAAGAAATCAGCGGACAGGGATCCTTCAGATCCAAAGACTTACAGGCCAATATGCCTAATAAATACCCTAGCAAAGATTCAGGAGAAGCTACTGTGTAAACGCCTGCAAACACACAGAGCTCTCAGGGGTATGAGCCAACACCAATTCGGCTTCAGATATGGCAGATCAATAGATGATGCTATCAACCAGGCCCTGCACATAATTAACACCACAAAATAGAAATACGCCATGGCAATAATGATTGACATTGCCGGAGTATTTGATAATCTTTGGTGGCCCGCACTGTTTCAGAGGCTAAGACATCTGGATGTACCGCAATCACTGTACAACAGTTTTCTATATTACTGTAAAGACCGAGCAGTCGAATGGCAGATAGGCAACCGGAAATAATTAAAAGAATTACCATAGGCTGTCCTCAAGTGTCGATCTGCCGCCCCATCTTCTGGGACATAACAATCGAACCCCTCCTACAACTTCTGGATGGGGATGACAGGTCAGACGGAATTGTCGCCTACGCAGATGACCTATTAGTTGTAGTCACTGCAAACAACAGAGCCCAGTTAGAAGAGAAAGCCAGTGGAATACTAGAAACAATTACTCAGTGGTGTCACAACAACAAACTCAGGATAGCCGAAAACAAAACAACATACACTTTACTGAAAGCATCACTCCAAAGGAATCCTTCGGTTAAAATTGGAGACACAAACATCAAACGAGCACGCATTACGCGCTATCTTGGGGTACGCATGGATGAAAAATTGAATTTCCACGAACACATAAGGCTAACAACAGACAAAGCAGAAAAAATACTACACAAACTGGTGAGGCTAAATTCAAAACAATACAGACTACCCCCACCAGTCATACGTACATACCACTGTGCGCTCTTCGAATCAGTACTCAGCTTCGCAGCTAGCACGTGGGCACATAGACTGAACGTGGTCACCAACAAAGCATCCGTCAGCCGAGGGCAGAGAAGTGTACTACTTAGGCTATCTGGAGCCTTCGGTACCACCTCAGCGGATGCACTGTGTGTGGTGCTCGGAATATGCCCCATAGATATCACGATCAAATACAGAGCTGCAAGGTACTGGTTAAAGGTGGGGAGACTAGATAAGGTACACACAATAACCGGTGTGCCCATTGAGACGATACGTCACCTTAAAAGTTGGCGTTTGGATACATGGCAAGGTGAGTGGGATATAAGTGATAAGGGACGTAGACTACACGACTTTCTCCCTGACATAAGGGAGCGGTTGAGAATGAGACATATCGATCCCAGCTGCGGTATAGTACATTTATTAACCGGACACGGACCTTATCCCACGCACTTACACCGCGTGAGTCTGAGGCAGACACCTACATGCACATGCGGGGAAGAAGGTTCCCCAGAACACACTGTCTTTTTCTACGGGCAATACGCAAACAATAGACATACACTACGCTTAGATTACACAGGTACAGACATATATATACAGCAATAAGGGACGAAGAACAATGGGCACAATTAAACGCACTGACAAACAGTATTTCAAAAACAACAGATGAAGAATATATGCGGACACGACATTACAGACATACCTATGTGCAGCGTAACAGCAATCTCCAGAGGATGGACAGCGATACCCACAGTGACAACGAAAATAGTGACAATGAGGAGGAAGCTCAGATGTGACAGTAAATAAGCAAAAGTGCTGGCAATCTAGCCAAGAAAACGCCAAATGCAGTACATGGATAGGCACCTAAAGTAGTTAATACATAGGATTAGTAATAAATAGGATAAGCAACATTATTTCTCTACTAATAACAATTTGTGTGTGTGTGTGTGTGTGTGTGTGTGTGTGTGTGTGTGTGACTGGCGGTCAACGGCCCGAAGAAACCATTCCGAGGTATTCACCGTCAGTCACATTCGGTGATGGTACTAACAAATCTCTCATCTATCCTATCTTCTTTTGATATTCTTCTTAAAAACAACAAAATTTTATTTATATTCCAACCTTAAATTATTGTTATTTTGAAAAGTATTATTCTTTGTAAATGTTGTAAATAAAACAAAAGAATAGAAAACTGTAAAAAGACGAAAAACGAAAATTGTAAGATGTACGACCTGTTTTAAACATCAGTTAACAGGTCTTTAATTTGGCAATAAATAAATAAATAAAAAATTTTGATCCGCGGCATCCTTACAGCACAGTGGTTCGCCGACAATATTCTACGACCCGTTTTGTTGCCTTTCATGGCAAGCCATCCTAGGGTTACATTCCAGCAAGATAATGCCCGCCCGGACACGGTGAGAGTTTCTACTGCTTGCTTCTTACTGAAACCTCCCCTTAGAAAAATTTATGAATTACTCTGCTGGTAAACCCCTTACGTTATTTGATTTTCAAACAGCTGAGGAGAACTGAACGTACTCAGATATTTCTCTCTTTACTTATTCCGATCAACACTAAACTGACACACAATATTTTTAGCGTAATGCAATCTGAATTTCAAAAATCCCTACAAAAGAACGGCCCTGACTAACAATAACCTATACCTTTCATGAATCACTTACCTCACAAAAATCTTCGTTACTCGAACTACTGCAATACAGCGAGCGCCAATACTGCCAGCTAAATAAAAGATTCTAACTACTGAAGGCACTAACTACTGATAGGCATAGTTAGCAAATGAAAGACTTTGATAGAGAACAAACAATGTTTTTACCTTAATAATGTTCAAAAGTCATCATATATATATATATATATATATATATATATATATATATATATATCAGTTCATGATATCCAGTATTACAAATTTCGTTTTTCTGACGGACACACGTTCTGATCGTCCGCTCTCAAAACTCTGCCATCTCTCTTCCCGCATCCACCACTGCTGGCGGCTCACCTCCAACTGCACAACGCTACGCGCTGTTAACATCCAACTGCCCAACACTACAATAGCAAATATTCCAACAATGCAAATCAGCCACAGACTGCACACAGCACAGTCAGTGATTTTCATACAGAGCGCTACTTGGCGTTACCAACATAAAAACCTAAGCAACCTACTTACAGTACTTACTCTACATTGGCCAGCGAGGTCAACGGATCTCTCGCCAACTGAGAATGTCTGGAGTATTATGTCCGCAGCGCGTGGCCTAGTGGCAAGCGTTGCTGCCTCTGGATCACGGGGTCCCAGGTTCGACTCCCAGCTGGGTTGGTGATTTTCTCTGCACTGTGACTGGTTGTTTGTGTTGTCCTTATCATTTCATCATCATCATCATCATCATCATCTGTGACAGTGACTAGGCTGGATTGTGAAAAAAATGGACTGTGCAAAAATAGGGACTTTGTATGGGTGCTGATAACCGCGCAGTTGAGCGCGTCACAAACCAAACATCACCATCATCTGGAGTATTATGGGCAGGGTCCTCCAACCAGTTCTGATTTTGTCGACCTAAAACGCCAATTGGACAGAATTTTGCACGTTATCCCTCAGAAGTACATCCAACAAGTCTTTCAATCAATACCAAGCCGAATAACTGCTTGCGTAAGGGCCAGAGATGCACCAACGCGTTATTGACTTGTCCAGTTTGTGTAGCTCTTTCTGTTGACTAAGCTATTTATTTCTTTCGAAACTGTAACCATTTATTTGTATGTACATATACTTCAAATCTACTGATTTCCGTCGCATTCGGATAAGTCATTTTATGTGTCGTTTTATGTGTCTTAGAGTATATTAGAGGGTCTCTAGATATGTAACGCCCCAATTTTTTTTAAAAAAAAGCCATTAATATACCCAGTCAAACGTCCTTGCTGACGCTTCACATTTGCTGTTTATTCTGTGTGCCGGTGAAGTTTCGAACCGTCCTGGCACATGGTAGAACCGTAGTACAGTGTCAAAATGGCGTCTACGTACGACTCACGTTACAAGCAGCGTGCTGTTGTTGGATTCTTGCTTGCAGAAAAAGAAACAGTGGTGAACATCCGTAAACGTTGGTGTTCAGTGTGTGGCGATGCTGCAGCTAATAGGAGTACAGATGCTCCATGAGCGGCCACGCTCGGACGTCCTGTCACAGCCACCGCTCCACACATGCTGAATCCTGCGGATGCCATTATTCGTGCCTACCGGTGCATTACAACTCGACAATTGGCTCTACAGTTGTCTGTCAGCATGAGAAGTGCGTCGGCAGTGATCGAGACACTCTGACATTTAAGGAGGTCCTCACGATGGATTTCACGAGTGGTCACAGCGGACCACAAGATACAAAGAAAGGCCATCTGAATTGTTGGAGCTTAAAGATTCTCTACGGGGAACACACTTTGAAGATGACGAGAGTATTAGTCACGCAGTGAAAACGTGACTGCGCCTACAGGACAAGAGCTTTTACCAGCAGGGAATACATGCTCTTCCACAACGTTAGCGTACGGCTATAGAACGTGATGGAGACTACGTAGAAAAATGGGACATGGACAAGACATGTTGATGTATTTTGTCACCAAATTCTGCCTCTTAACAATAAATATGTTCTGAGAAAACAACAGTGGGACATTACTTAGTGAACGGCCCTCGTATGAAATTTTTCATCATCACTAGTTTTATGAGTTTAAAGAGGAAAAACATGCAATCTGATAGTCTGTAAAATCTGTGACTGAAAAGCGGAATGCTGAATCGGTGCCAGTCCTGCCCTCCCCTGTGTGAAGGGCGAGGATATGAAATAACAATAAAGAGGAACCTATTTTTCAACTCATAGAAGCTGTTTTGTCACCAGTTTCGCTTGATACGAGTGACTTAGTTAGCTGTGTTCTGGAATCTGAAAAGAGGAAAGAATAAAGGGAAAAATGGCGTTGAGCCGCCACCCGGCCACGAAGGGCTGACGGGGCGTGTTTCTGCCGCGCGGCGCCGGCGACACCGACAAAAAGGGCGTCCGGCGCTGCCCTGTCATGGCGGCCACGCCCTTGCGCTGTTCCTGCCAGCCCCTCTTTAGTTTCCTATAAACCAGATAAAAGGCGGGGCCCGGCGCACTCTGGTTTTATTTTCGTGGGCGCGCGCCAAAGTGTGCCACTTGGCGGCGTGGGCTTAACTTCTGCGACGGGCGCCGGAGCTGAAAATCCACGCCTGCAGCGCACGCTTCAGTAACGCAGAGGGAATTATTACACTACTCGTTCTCTTAACGCAAAAAAATTAGAACGCAGTCGTATGACACAAGTGGAGTGAAACTTTGCTTCGCTGAACACAATGTGCGACCTGAAAAGTTAGCAACTGCTCAGTTCTGGGATCCTTTTGCAAGAGAACAGTTCGTGCCGGCAACAGCATTTGTTCAACCGATTACAACAGCTCATTAGAGAAATCTTCGTATATCCATAATTGAACGGACGACTTGGGACGTCAGCTAGTATAATATAGGTTAAAAAATGACGGAATTCCTCCAGCTGTATTAAGGTGTTGGTTTTATTGGCAACTAGTTTCGATGTTGTTACAACATCATCTTCAGGCTCTGAATACAACATACCATACATAAACAACCAATGCAACAACAGTAATTTATGAGTTATTATGCAAAACAATTCTATTATAAATATATTACATAATGGATAATTTTAATGAAACTAATTATATTTTTGGTCATTTCCGTTAAAATGCCATCACTCTGGACATTAGCCATGTACGTGGTATCACTAAATACAAATGAAGCTGTATATGCACAATCGTTTTATAATAGGTTAATAGCAGGTATTAAAAATGGGAGTACATGAAAGCTTAAGCGACAAGCCGTTATTCTAATGGATAATAATATAGGCGTGGAACATCGTATTTTTTTAAAAAAATAATGAATTACAACAAGGAGAACATACGCATCGCCAATCAGACATATGTTAGGTAAACTTCACTTTTTACTAGTAGTGAACGGTGGACAAGGTAGACTAGGGTTACGTTTGCAAAATTCTGTACTGTCATCATACTAAAGTAACAGTGGCGTCATTTACTTAGACAACTTCGTTCCTAGCACCACGAAAGAAATGGTAAGGGACCAAAAAAATGGTGTGAAACCCAGTTGCTGCAAGGTAGTCAGTAGTGTAAAATACATACTAATCTATTTAAAAAACTATTCATTCCAATAAAAGTATAAGTTAACACGTTGCTGAAATAATTTCTATGTCGGTGTCTCATCAAAGGCTATGATCAGGGTCTAAAATAATCAATTCCAGTAAGTTTACATGGTCAAAAGCACGATTAGGTACATGGCAATGCTCTAAATAGAAGCAATTTAGGTAATGTTAGTTGAAATAAATGGTCATATATATAACTTATTTGTTGTTCCTCTAATAAATACACACAAACACAGCCACTCAGTAAAATACAAGATGTGTAGCTCTTGTATTAAGTATGTGATCTCATCGAGTTGTGGGGCGGCTGGTGGAATTTAGGTTGTTATTGAGAATATATTTGAATGTAGAATGTTTTGTAATGTAGATGCGATGCGTTTCCCGGCCGATGCACCAAATGTGGGGCGGCGGGTGGAATTTTATTGTTGTTATTTAAATACAGAATGTTTGGTTTGTAATGTAGAAAAGATGCATTTCCTGGCCGATTAACCATATGTGGGGCGGCGGGTGGAATTAATTGTTATATAAATGTTCCAATTATTTATGCTGTCTTTTGCCGTTCTCAACACTGGCTCTCTAACTACAATATTGGCAACCAGAAAGTGATTAGCAAAACGTGAAGCCTGTAATTAGAATTCCTAGTGCCAACTTCATCTGGAAATACACTTATAGCTACAGCTTATAGCTCTGAGGAATTAGGAGATTGTCTGGGATTCATAATCAAAAACGATTCTCTAAAAATGTTCACTATATTCTGAAAGTCACAGACCAAAAAGAATCCACACAATCCAACTAACAGAGCAGTTCAGAGTCTAATGCGCTGTTGCAACTATAACTGTTCAAAATAAATGTTTAAGTGAATGCTCGCTATAATTTGATAAGGTTCATCAAACGCCACGCTAAATAATGGTAGAATGTTTGTCAGGCGGCGGCACGTGAAAATACGACATACGCAAAATGAAGATAGATCATTAATGTCATCCCAGAATTAACACTTCACTCGAAAACGATTTCATGGTTATGCGTATCCCGAGTAACTTAATACGGCATCCGAGGCCGTTTGTAGCAATGATACCGACGCGACGCGATTCCCGACACAGATGGCGTGCTATTCAGCGTCTGGAGAGAACTGGGGCCTTGCCTTCCTCGCGCAGCGTTCTTATATATAAAGCCGCGGTGCGGACGGCTAAGGGAACGCCTGATCAAATCGGCTCTCCCGACTAGCCGCTGGGCTAGTAATGCACCACTTTAAGTTATCGAATAAGTCATTGCTTCCTTTGCTGATGGCCGATGAAGCTCTCAATTTAAATGTGCTATCAGCACACAGGTAAGTAATCATAATGAAAGTCTGACATGGCTAAGTCAAATATTTTGGGCGAGATAATTAATTTAATTACACTACACGCAGTAGACGAGCTCTGAACTTGCCCTTTGGAGATACGCTATCGCTATAGTTTTATAGTTATTCAGTTGAAACTTCTCACATCTTTATGATTATAGCGGATCTCCCTTCTACTTAAATTTAAACATCCTAGCCTTATTTATTCGCCTACTTAATCTATCTTGCTTCCTTAATTTCTAAGACAAAAACCAGAAAATTATGAATTTCAACTAAAATTTTAATTTGTGAGATCCAAAATACTGTTTCTACTAAATTATTATGCAAAAGGAATCTAAATACAAATTTTTAAGTTTCTAGCTCTTTTCTGTTGCGCCAATGATTTTTACAGAAAAACGTCCAAATTTCGAAAATGGTTAAAGTTATTGAACTGATATTCAACACATATTGATTTAGTATTACTCCTGACATGCTAGAAACGTTTCAGGTTATTTACTTGATTTTTAAAGTATTGCGCCAAATTTATGACGTCAGAGCTAGTTACAGCGAAATAGGCTGGCACACTATGGAAAGACTGATGCGAATTTTATATGGCGTGAGTAGGCTGCTTCCCTACAGAGTGTCAATTCAAGTTAATTATGATCAATGATGCGCTTGATCTCTATTTACTATGGGCAAATAGTCTACTGGACCAATCACTACTAAAACATGGGGACTCATTCATTTTACTTATCTTTAAAATTCAGTTGTTGTGTGGATTTGGTGGTTAAAGCATATCGGTTACCCACTGGTTTACGAGAAACGAGCATGAAAGTTGGAAGCACAATTATTTTGACTATAAGACCAATTTACTAATTAAGATAAACTGACTCTAATAACGGAAGTTGATAATGTACCAAGTATAAAATCTGTCTAAGGAGGGCAAGTTACTCATGGAAGTGACAACATATTGAACACTATAGTAGGTATAAGCGGATATAAACACGTGAACTACTATCTTATAATCAGTATTACACAGAACAATCTCTACAGGCGGAGGAAACAGTTCAAGTATCGTCAAGCAAGTTGATATTAAATCTACAAGGAAACTAAGTCATTCTAAAAGTGATGTAATAGTAACGCGCGGTAAGCGGACGGAGAAACGGTCGTGCTTCGTAATAACGTCTTGGACGTCTAAATAGACAACATTTTATAAGTAACTCACCATAGTTGTTGATAGTGATCATAAGTGGCTAACACTAGTAGTCGGTGGTGATATGGGAGTGTTCCATGCGAAAGGCATGTAGTGACTAGTGTGAAATCAAAACTAGTGGTTCACAGGTAGTAACCAAAATGTTCTCTCTGAATTTCTGACTAAAATGAAGCACTTTGAATCCACTCGTACGTTACAGAATTTTAAACATTGCTGACAATAATACACAAATTTCACACAGAAAATGTCAATGCTGTTGATGAGCGTCATGCGAGAAAGCATAAATTTTACACTGCTGTTCTCGATAAGCTACTGGTGCACATTTCATACATCTGTTGTAGGTAGAAGTGCCGAAACATTATGACTACTTGGTTAACATTGTGTTGGTCCTCCTTTGGATTGCAACATACACTCCTGGAAATTGAAATAAGAACACCGTGAATTCATTGTCCCAGGAAGGGGAAACTTTATTGACACATTCCTGGGGTCAGATACATCACATGAACACACTGACAGAACCACAGGCACATAGACACAGGCAACAGAGCATGCACAATGTCGGCACTAGTACAGTGTATATCCACCTTTCGCAGCAATGCAGGCTGATATTCTCCCATGGAGACAATCGTAGAGATGCTGGATGTAGTCCTGTGGAACGGCTTGCCATGCCATTTCCACCTGTCGCCTCAGTTGGACCAGCGTTCGTGCTGGACGTGCAGACCGCGTGAGACGACGCTTCATCCAGTCCCAAACATGCTCAATGGGGGACAGATCCGGAGATCTTGCTGGCCAGGGTAGTTGACTTACACCTTGTAGAGCACGTTGGGTGGCACGGGATACATGCGGACGTGCATTGTCCTGTTGGAACAGCAAGTTCCCTTGCCGGTCTAGGAATGGTAGAACGATGGGTTCGATGACGGTTTGGATGTACCGTGCACTATTCAGTGTCCCCTCGACGATCACCAGTGGTGTACGGCCAGTGTAGGAGATCGCTCCCCACACCATGATGCCGGGTGTTGGCCCTGTGTGCCTCGGTCGTATGCAGTCCTGATTGTGGCGCTCACCTGCACGGCGCCAATCACGGATACGACCATCATTGGCACCAAGGCAGAAGCGACTCTCATCGCTGAAGACGACACGTCTCCATTCGTCCCTCCATTCACGCCTGTCGCGACACCACTGGAGGCGGGCTGCACGATGTTGGGGCGTGAGCGGAAGACGGCCTAACGGTGTGCGGGACCGTAGCCCAGCTTCATGGAGACGGTTGCGAATGGTCCTCGCCGATACCCCAGGAGCAACAGTGTCCCTAATTTGCTGGGAAGTGGCGGTGCGGTCCCCTACGGCACTGCGTAGGATCCTACGGTCTTGGCGTGCATCCGTGCGTCGCTGCGGTCCGGTCCCAGGTCGACGGGCACGTGCACCTTCCGCCGACCACTGGCGACAACATCGATGTACTGTGGAGACCTCACGCCCCACGTGTTGAGCAATTCGGCGGTACGTCCACCCGGCCTCCCGCATGCCCACTATACGCCCTCGCTCAAAGTCCGTCAACTGCACATACGGTTCACGTCCACGCTATCGCGGCATGCTACCAGTGTTAAAGACTGCGATGGAGCTCCGTATGCCACGGCAAACTGGCTGACACTGACGGCGGCGGTGCACAAATGCTGCGCAGCTAGCGCCATTCGACGGCCAACACCGCGGTTCCTGGTGTGCCCGCTTTGCCGTGCGTGTGATCATTGCTTGTACAGCCCTCTCGCAGTGTCCGGAGCAAGTATGGTGGGTCTGACACACCTGTGTCAATGTGTTCTTTTTTCAATTTCCAGGAGTGTATATAAATGTGGCGTATTGCTCATAAATAGGAAAAGAACTTCATTACTATACAACTACACTATTGACTTCAAATTGCTGGAAAGAGTATCTATAAAATACCTAGGAGCAACTATCCAGAGCTACCTGAAGTGGAATGACCACACAAAACAAATAGTAAGAGAAGCAGATGCCGGGCTGAGAGTGACAGGAAAAATCACAAGGAAATGTAATTCAGGCACGAAGGAAGTGGCTTGCAAGGCGCTTGTTCGACCGATTCTTGAGTATTTACCTGTCTGCGATCCTTAGCAAGTAGGACTGATAGAACAGATAGAGGAGAACCAACGAGGAGTGGCTCGTTTCACCACAGGATCGTGTAGTTGGCGCAAGAGCGTTACAGAGATGCTCAACATATTCCATTGGCAGACGTAGCAAGAGAGGCGTGGTTCATCACAGAGAGGTTTACTACTGGAATTTCGAGTAGGGCTATTACTTCCCCTCAACACACATCTCGCGAAATATCATGCTGAGAAAATTAGATAAATTAAAGCTAATATAGGCCTTGTCGATAATAATTCTTCCCGCCCTCCGCTCAGAAGTGGAACAAGGAAGATGGAATCAGTAGTAGCAGAAGTACCGTGCATCATACACCGTTAGGCTGCTTCTAGGGAATGATGTAGATGTAGACGGAGATGTTATACAACAGGTATTCTGGGTGACATGGATTCACGGGCCAGTGATTTGTTGGCGTGGAGGTGGCGCCCAGTAGCGTCCATCGAGTTCAGATCAGTCGAATTTGGTGGCGAAGACATCAACGTGAATTCATTATCATTCTGCTCAAACCACTGTAGCACGGTTCTGGGCTTCTGACACGGACTATTATCCTGCTGGAAGAAGCCATGGAGTTTCCGCAGTAATTCGTGGTCTACAGTTGTTTTCTAAGCGAAGGTGAAAGTCCCTCATAGCGTAATAATGACCTGACCGGTGTGCATCCGCGATGCAATGAATGTTTCGAACAGCCGTTCGTCCACACGACATGACCATCGACCTGGGCTAAGAAGATGTGCGGTTTATACGACGATGCGATACGTTTTCGTTAACCGAAGGTCCCATCTCAATGATCCCGTTGAAAGGTATGTGCTGAGATTCGATCAGGATAGAGTCAGTGAAAAATGTCGATAGTTCCCAACCGCAAGGTTGGACGAGTAGTACATCTTCGAGTAGTAAGATCTTTGACAGCTAACAGAGCTAGGTGCACGCGGTAAAAGTTTGAGTAGTGGTGAGGAGATGCGCAGAGACAGCAGACGTGTTTCGAGTCGGAGCTAGATGCCTCCTGCAGATCAGTTTGCATACAGATGAATTTATTTATGAAAATACAAAGTACAGTCACCAACAAACTTTACATATTCACATACTCCTTTACCTTTAACCCAAATGAATACAGACTCAGCCGTCCGGTGTGGCCGTGCGATTAAAGGCGCTTCAGTCTGGAACCGCGTGACCGCTACGGTCGCAGGTTCGAATCCTGCCTCGGGCATGGATGTGTGTGATGTCTTTAGGTTAGTTAGGTTTAATTAGTTCTAAGTTCTAGGGGACTGATGACCACAGATGTTAAGTCCCATAGTGCTCAGAGCCATTTGAACCATTTGAACCAATACAGACTCATTTACAGATATTTTCCTCTTATTATGAGTATACAAAGACAATGAAGAAGGCGACATGTAAACAGATTTACCAAAGTCTTTATTAGCTAGTTCTGCCATATGGTAGGTATGATAGGCAATAATGTCTCTATCAACAAAACTTTTAAGTCCAGGTACGTTAGGAACTCCAGTACCTCCACGTACAATGGCTACAGTGAGCCAACCATTATCATGATCGAATGTATCATTAATGTCAATACTAAAATTAAGTCTACAACCACAGAAAACACAAGGTCCGTCGACAAGTGCATTGGCAGCAACACTCTTAACTGGTATGCGGTTCTTCTTGTCTCCAGATGTTGTGGCGAACTAGATGTTCTCGATGGTTTTATAAACTGTCTGTTTGGAACGGCTACGAATTCTCCTGTAAGGCATCGTGGCGGCGTTCAATGCAGTTGCCTGTGCAGCAGCAGCAGCGCGAATGAGCCTCTGCGCGGCTTTCGCTCGCTTATATAGTATATGCAGTAGCTTGGACTTCGAATATTGTCACAGTGCCAGCGGAACGTTATCCCGGAGACATCTAGCTCCGACTCGAAACACGTCTGCTGTCTCTGCGCATCTCCTCACCACTACTCAAACTTTTACCGCGTGCACCTAGCTCTGTTAACTGTCAAAGATCTTACTACTCGAAGCCTACTCGTCTAACTGGCTCCATCCTGATCGAATCTCAGCACATACCTTTCACCGTGTTCACTACATTGGAAGATGTTTAACAATGAGAGCTAATCGGTCGCTCCGAAACGGTTGTGAATGAACGAGAATTGTACTTCGTCATCAGTTATAACACAGATTGCCATTCTCCTTTTCAGACCGAGCAAGCATCGGAGCTCCACGTTCTATTTTGAGGCGTGGACGTCCAACACCTCGTCACCTACTCGTGCTCATCCCACCACTTACCATAAATGTTCACGACAGGAACAAGAGGACAGTTGACCTCCTTCGTCATTTCCGAGACGCTTGTCCCCAGACGAAATGCCACAACAATCTACCGTCTGTCAAAATCACTTATGCTAGTGGATGTCGCCACTTTCGACCCTAACATCGCTAGAATGATTATCCGTTCGCCTTTGCTCTACTAACAGGTCTACACTTTTCTTATTGCGTCACGTGTCCGCTACGGCACCATGCGCCAGGCAGTGTAGCTTTGGACATTGGTAATTACTTTGTGGTACGTTATTGTAAATCACTGAGATATCTAGACGAACTCTGTGCCGCACTGCTTGCATCCTTTTATGTAAAATTGGAGGACAGCCTTTCAGCCTGAGCATTCTGTGGTATCATTAATTCAGATGTGTGTCACTTCGTACCATTGTGTTTACGAATCAGTCATTGGAGACTGCGATCGCCCACTTGTATTCCCACCTACCAGAGATTCGGAAGCTGACTCACTCAAACACTCGCGCACAGTGCCGTAGAAGTCGAGACACGGCTGTGTTAAGATGGCCACTCCGCACATAACCCTGTGCGGTCAGAGATCGCCAGCACAGAGCGGACCAAAAGCACTTGACACACGAAGCGTATAGGTACATGTCATAGCAATATTGCGTTATAAATTTTCTCATGATATCGGACTTATATAAAATTTGGACTATCATCTCTTATCAAGAACACCTGCCAACATAAGTAATTTGGGCCTTCTTCTGCGCTATCCGTATTAGGATAGTTGTGGTCTTTTACGATTCCCATATCTTCCTTGGTCTGCGAGGATCTCGTTCCCATTTTGATTTCAGGTTCTTTATCTGACGTGGTAGTGTCTCTTGTTCCGTTCTTTGTAGATGTTCATTACTTTTATTTTGGTCTTCATCTAATTTTTCTTTCAGATTCCAAACTTTCAACTTCTTTTAAGCACCTTAATTTTGTATTTTATCTATATATTATTGCTTCATCGCTGTAAGATATTTCCGTGTATTTGTTTCTCTTGTTTTCATTCAGTACCCATGATCCACTTCCATATAATATGATTGGCAATTCGACTGTTTTATAAAATTTCAGTTGCGTTTCTTTATGCTTTTTACGCTTTACTCTTCTATTAATTTTTCTGCGGATACTTCCAAATCTATCATCTTAAACTGCTAATCCTCTTCCTATTCATACGATATTTTACATCCAAGATAGTTAAAGTATTTTACCTGTTCCATCGTTTTTTCATTAACTACTGTCTCATTTCTCATTGAATATTTTTCACAGATTGACACTGACTTGGATTTACTACAAGATTTTACTTACTCTGTGATTTCCGTTTCGTAAACCATGTTTTTCTGAAAAAAATCAGTGTAAGATCATCAGAATATAGGAGAGATTTTAGCTTTGATGTATTATTTCTGTGCTAAAGTGTTTATTCTACCTAACAACTTGGAAGTTGAACAAATGTTCAAATGGCTCTAAGCACTATGGGACTTAACATCTGAGGTCATCAGTCCCCTAGAACTTAGAACTATTTAAATCTAACTAACCTAAGGACATCACACACATCAAGACCCGAGGCAGGATTCGAACCTGCGACCGTAGCGGTCGCGCGTTTCCAGACTGAAGCGCCTAGAACCGCTCGGTCACATCGTCAGGCGATTGGATTAATGATTTCCTATATCTAGTCATAGTGTAGCGACATATGTGGTTCCTTGAGGAAGTATCAGAGGTGCTCTGCTGTTCTTAACCTACTTATAAACGATTTAGGAGACAATTTGAGAAGCCCTCCTAGATTGTTTACAGATGATACTGTCGCTCACTGCCAATTAAATGTACCAAAAGATCCATACAAATTTAAAAATGATTCAGCCAAGAAGACTTAGAGATGCAACGGATCTAGTGAAGAGACTTCCTACATTATGGTTGTCCGTCGTCTTCTGAACTACTGCTGAACGATGTGGTATCGTTACTAGATAAGACTGACAGAGGACATCGAAAAACTGAAAAATAGGACAGCTCGTTTCCCATTATCGAGAAATAAGGGAGATAGTGTCACGGACATGATTATTGGGGTTCCAGCCATTAAAACAAAGGTCTTTTTCGATCCGAATAGATCTTTTCACGAAATTTCAATCACCAACTTTCTTCTCTGTATGCGAATATATGTTATTGACTTCCATCTATATATGGGCATGAGGCTATATCATAATAAAATAAAATAAATCAGAGCTCGCAGGGAAAGATTTACGTATTCATTTATTTTTGTGACCCAAGGGAGCAACACATCCAATCAGGCATTCACTTGAAGCAGTGAACAAGAAAACTCTTATTAAGTCAGTTAACATATAGTTGAACACAAACAACAGTTAATTGGCTGCCAGTGCACGCAAGTCATAAGGAACGACTCAAGATAAACAGCTTTTCTTGAATCGTGATCAACAGCAGTAACGAAACGTTCACTGTTTTGATGAAGTCTCAAAAGGATAGTTAACTATCACTGCTCGACAAAATACAAGGTCAACACTGAATCTAACTAATAAGAAGTTTCTCACAGAGGCTAAGTTCAACTTGGAAGTTACTACTTTTTAAAATATGTTCAGAAATAAAACTTCTTGAAGTCAAGAATGCAAACAAATTTTATTGTGATTAATAGTTCTAGCTACAGATGAACCATCTTGAGATAGTAAAACACAGTCTTTGTTAGTGTAACTTGCACAACGGCTGAACAAATGGTCATAAAATATTGAATGAAAACATTCATACAGGACGCACAGGTGGATTAATTTGACATATCGTTCATTTACCATCAATTAAGTAGAACGAGGGTCATAAAACTAAGGCATTATATTGTGAAGTTACTAAGCTTTAACAATATAATCCCTTAGTTTTATGACATTCGTACTAATTGATAGTATATGAACGATATGTCAAATTATTCCACCTATACATCCGGTATGAATGTTGTCATTCAACATTTTATGACGAGTTGTTAAGCTGTTGTGGTAGTTACACTAACCAAGACTGTTTTTTGAGATCTGAAGAAGACTCGTGTGTAGTTGAAACTAGTAATCACAATAAAATTTGTTAGTTCTTGGCTTCAAGGATTTTTTGTCCTTAATTTGTAAAAAAAGAGAAATACGACAGCTCGCTCGTCTCCAACGTTGACAATGTCAACAACCATTGGAAGCTGCTGTTCATGAATGTAGACCTCAGCAAGGCAGAGGCGGTGTTGAGCGGTACCTGCAAGCCGCGGCGACTTCGTTTCTGGAGGAACGAGCAGAACTGCTGAACATCTGGGACTGGAGATTCAGCTGGAACTCGATGCCTAGGTGATGGGTGGCTGCGTAAGTACACACTGGGTGGAAGGCTACTCGAGCAGTTCCCAGGCGGCACGTGATGGGCGTAGGAAAGTGGTTCGGTGATTGTGGCGCCACTTGGGACGATGCTGTCGCTGCAGAGTAACATGGAACCTCCCATAAACGAGCCGGTAAATATGTTTGTTTTTACCGGCTGTGAAGGTGACTCGGTGCCTTTCGCCAGTCCGCCGGCGATCCTGTGTTTATTTACCAGCGGCCGACACGTAACGAGACGGTCGCTGTCGGCTTTGGTTGTGTTGCGGTACAGTCGAGATCCCGGGGTACAGTTCTAATTGTTCCTCCTACTCGAGAGTAGAACTGGAAAAGGATAGTCTGAAAGTGGTTCTGTGCACTTCCTGCTAAACCTTTAAGCGTGAATTTCAGAATTACTGTGTCTACTAGATACATGTATATAACACTCCGGACACCCCCAAAACATACATTTTTCAGACTAGACGCATTGTGCTGCCACCTACTGCCAGGTACTCCATATCAGCAGGCTCATTAGTCAATAGAAATCGTGTGAGAGCAGAACGGGGCGCTCCGCAGAACTCACGGCGTTCGAACGTGGTCAGGGGACTGGTTGCCACTTTTGTCATACCTCTGTACGCGAGGTTTCTACACTCCTAAACATCCCTAGGTCCACTGTTTCCAATGTGGTAGTGAAGTGGAAACGTGAAGAGACACGTACAGCACAAAAGCGTACAGGCGGACCTCGTCTGTTGACCGACAGAGACCGCCGACATTTGAAGAGGGTTGTAATGTGTAATAGGCAGACATCTATCCAGACCATCACACAGGAATTCCAAACTGCATCAGGACCCATTGCAAGTACTATGAAAGGTGGGAGGTGAGGAAACTTGGATTTCATGGTCGAGCGGCTGCTCATAAGTCACACATCCCTGTAATGGACTGGCCTGCACAGAGTCCTGATCTGAATCCTATAGAACGCCTTTGGGATGTTTTGGAACGCCGACTTCGTGCCAGGCCTTGCCGACTGACATCGATACCTCTCCTCAGTGCAGCACTCTGTGAAGAATAGGCTGTCATTCCCCAAGAAACCTTCCAGCACCGGACTGAACGTATGCCTGCGAGAGTAGAAGTTGTCATCAAGGCCAAGGGTGGGCCAACACCATACTGAATTCCAGCATTGTCGATGGAGAGAGCCACGAACTTGTAAGTCATTTTCAGCTAGGTGTCCGGATACTTTTGATCACATAGTGCATCTTCCATGAAGAGGTTGATGTCTTTCAGAAATATATTGTGCCTTGCCACACTGTTAGAACTGCCCTCAGATAGATGGTTTGGGATCTTAAATTGGCTGAACCACTACCTAATTGAATATCTGCAAGACCGAGCCGTTTTACTGGTTGTCTGATTCGTCCACCACGTAACTAACAGCAGCTGTCAGGAGCGCTTCAGACAACTTGATTTCACCGAGCGAGGTGGCGCAGTGGTACCACACTGGACTCGCATTCGGGAGGACGACGGTTCAATCCCGTCTCCAGCCATCCTGATTTAGGTTTTCCGTGATTTCCCTAAATCGTTTCAGGCAAATGCCGGGATGGTTCCTTTGAAAGGGCACGGCCGATTTCCTTCTCAATCCTTCCCTAACCCGAGCTTGCGCTCCGTCTCTAAAGACCTCGTAGCCGACGGGACGTTAAACACTAACCACCACCACCACCAACTTGATTTCAAAAATCTGCCAGCCAAAAAATGGTTCAAATGGCTCTGAGAACTATGTGACTTAACTTCTAAGGTCATCAGTCCCCTAGAACTTAGAACTACTTAAACCTAACTAACCTAAGGACATCACACACATCCATGCCCGAGGCAAGATTCGAACCTGCGACCGTAGCGGTCGCGCGGTTGCAGACTGTAGCGCCTAGAACCGCTCGGCCACTCTGGCCGGCTTTGCCAGCCAGCATCTGGTCTTAAAGTATTGAACTCCCATGCAAATAAGAACTAAAAATTACGTTTAAAGGTAAGTCGCGCAGTTGTAAAAAGATCATGGTGAGAGCAGAAGGATGGAACATAGCAATGTGACATTTTGCGCTATGTAGAAGGAAGAATAGATATTGCACATGCTCTCTAAAAGTTCTGGTAACGGCAGAGATCTATAGTATCTATGTTGAGGCGTGAGGATGTGTGCTGTGGATGTGGATGTACTTTACAAGACTGCGTGAGAAGGGACTGGGCGCGGGTGCCTAGTCGTGAAAATAGGAAGTGGTAATGAGTTTGGGAGTAAATGGCAGTGGCATTTAAATGAAACACGGAACGGGTGGCAAGTATCATTTGATGAAGAATTTGTGGACGCTCAAATGCGTGGATATTTTGAAGGATGTAATGAAAAGGACGATGTCTTCAGCAGTGGGAGCAGGATGAAGTTGATGTTTGGGTGAAGTGGTTTGTCGATAGGACGGGCTGGGATGATAAATTAAGCTTTGGTTGGAGGGTGTCTTGATTTACACTTATGTCGAAAGACAGTGTTGCGTGCACTTACAAAACGCTAGGTTCCTGCGCATTTCTGGAGAAGTGGAGTCAGTTGCCGTTAGTGCGTCGTCGTCATTCGGAAAAAAACTGAAAGCCGATACAGGATGAGAGTTGGGAGAGATGCAAAATATTATTGTTGTTGCGCCGCCTCGTTGGTTGCCTGGTAGTTGTTCAAGTTCCTCGCTCTCCATGGCTGGGTGTTTTCTTCCTTGATAGAAGATAGTGACGAAGCCGAAGGCCTGTAGCGGCATCTGTATTGGAACTGCACTTAGCATTCCCGGACTTAATATTAAACAGCGTGCGTCCCCAATTTACAGCGCTGTGGTAGCATCGCACCCTGTGAAGTACACCCAGTGAAATTCACTCCCAGAAAAGATCGAGGAAAAGTCCATTAATGCCCCTGTCCGAACTCCTCAAATTGCCCGGCAGGTAGAAGACCTGAGGACTCTTAAGTCGTGTGGTGATAAAGAAGACTAAAGGTGCTCGAACAAGTACTGCAGTGTCAAAATATTTACAATCAGAATTGATCATAATTTATTATCTATCCGACCAATCACAAGATTTTTGCTTATGACCGGATTTTCGGAAACAATAGAAAATATAGAAATCAAGTTTCAAGCACGGAAATTAAAAATAGCTTCTCCTCACCTAGCCAAAGTACACTTTAAAATGAAATAAAACAAACAAAAGAACAACTGATAGCAAATGATCAGATCAGAGGAAAAGAGCCCTCCCTTGGGCATGGGTGTGTGTGTTGTCCTTAGCGTACGTTAGTTTAAGTTAGATTAAGTAGTGCGTAAGCCTAGGGACCGATGACCTCAGCAGTTTGATCCCATAGTCCTTACCACACTTTTTTTTGAAAAAAGAAATAAATATTTGTTTTGATATTGCCCTTAGTTGGCCCGTAACGAACTTAAAAAAAGTGTGGTCCATACCGTTTAAAGTTGCCTGATTGTTCTCTTTTTATTATGCTGACAGAAGGTGGCTAAAACGAAAGTATTCTGTTACTTACTAACCACCTCTCTTTCCTTTTGCTTTCGTTCCGAACGTCAGTGTCCTTGCCTGTTGGTTTAGTGATTAGGATTAAACAACCAAATTTCGGCGTCCTAGTAAACAATGATCTCATGTGGCGCAAAAGAGTAGTGACATATTATTAACAGGTGACGAAGAGAAACTTGGTCGAGGGGGGGGGGGGATGGAGCCCATTTAGGATTTTCTGATACGAAGTATATAATTTAATTCCGGCTTGATTCAACTCTGAAATGCTTCTCATTTTTCAAGGTGTCGTGTTGCAAAAGCGACAGTAATACATCTGATCTCTTTGCATAAATGTTGAGATACTTCCATAATTTACAAAGACATTCTTTTAACATGTTCGACACGCATTTTCAAGATTACCGTCAGAATATTACAGCAGCAAGAACGAGTGATCTGACATGTCATAACTACAACATTCAAAGATGTGCTCATTTAGGCAGGAACTGAGGTAATCATTAGTGATTAAAGAGAAATACCAATATTTTGGATTCCTCACAGATACACATGTAAAACATGCCTCTCTGTTAATCACTGTTCACCACCGTAAAACACCGCTGACGGGGAAGAGAAACAGCAGTGCCTAACGCGGAACTGAGAGCCAATGAAGCTCTTACTAAATCCAGAAATCGTCTGTGAAACGCGAAAACTACAAAAAAACGCGTGCCTGTCATAATTTAGCTGAACTAAACGCAGCTGAAAGCGATAAATCACAAATCCAGCACTAATTCTGATACCTTTCTCCAAGACCAGGCAGAAATAGTCTGACGAGGACGTCCACTGACTTAGCCAGTTGTATCAGAAGTGTTTCGAAAACACAACTACTAGCGAAAATCACTGGTTGGGGGAGAGAAAGGGGGGGGGAGATTCGTAGAGTGTCGTCAACACAAATCTCTCACACTCGTACTGGTTTTCTAATCTTCGTCGGAGCTGATCTGTCGTATCTACCCCCACCCTAGCCAGAGGACAGACCCTCAGTTTAAAAATGTAGAGTGATGGGGAGGGGGGGAGGGGGGGAGGGAGGAGGATCGTTGGGTTTGAATTGACCAACTGACCAACCACTCTCTCGCTTCGGGCATTACTTTCTTTATCTTTCTATGGCCTGTTCCCTTCAGTCGTGTTTAATACGACGTTTATCAGATAACGGCTCCATTTAGAAAAGTGTAAGGGGGAAGTGTTCGTTGATTTTGAAACTTCTGGCCAACTTTCTTGCTGCTTGACTGGTGTGGCGCATTCCCTTCCCTGCCTCCATACTACGTTAATTTTCTCACAATCATTCAACAACAGTCGCTTATGGAATAGGATAAATGAAGTTAAAATAGCATCCATATGGACAAATGAAACACCTGGCTTAAGTGTAGTATTTCCAAGGAAATTTAGCCTGGAAGAATGGGCAACGGCGCAATAAACATGACGGGTAAGGCAAAAGCTAAGTCACGTTATATGAAATGAGCTGACGGGTACTTTTCACAGTGTATCAGCGTATGGCTCTTGTAAGGTACGTAAGATCCGCGAAGTACTTACTGATAGACCACATTATGAGCGTATACAGGGTGTCCACAGGAAGAATGGTCACTATTCAGGCATACGACGGGAACGAACATTCGAAGCAAAAATGAGTACTGAACACTTGCTGTAAAATGCATACCTAGAGCCATAAGCACTTCTTCATCTTCGGTACAGCGAACCATATCGTTTCTATTACATGCTCTTTGCTTTCCATATTTTCGGAGGAGGTAGTATGGAACAAAACAAGAACAATTTGTCTAGTGAACATGGGCTCTAAAATGCATATCTTATTAGCTACGAGCACTTGTTCAGAAGAAGAGATGTGTTTCACAATGTCACAGGTCTTAAGGTATCCACTTTAGAGCCCACGTCTGATGAACATTTTTTTCTTGTTTTGGTCCATACTACCACCTCTAAAAATGTGGAAAGTAAGGACCCTGCAGTAGAAGAGTGTCTATTCGCAGAATAGAAGATGAAGTATTCATAGCTCTTAAGGCCTGCGTCTTAGAGCCGATGTTTGCTACAATTTTTGCTTCTAATGATCGTTCGTGTCATACCCCTGAATACTGACCATTCCTGCTGGGACACTCTGTGTAGGTTGCAGAAACTGTACATAGCTCCCTTCACTCTTTTTTTTTTTTTTTGGTCATCAGTCTACTGACTGGTTTGATGCGGCCCGCCACAAATTCCTTTCCTGTGCTAACCTCTTCATCTCAGAGCAGCACTTGCAACCTACGTCCTCAATTATTTGCTTGACGTATTCCAATCTCTGTCTTCCTCTACAGTTTTTGCCCTCTACAGCTCCCTCTAGTACCATGGAAGTCATTCCCTCATGTCTTAGCAGATGTCCTATCATCCTGTCCCTTCTCCTTATCAGTGTTTTCCACATATTCCTTTCCTCTCCGATTCTGCATAGAACCTCCTCATTCCTTACCTTATCAGTCCACCTAATTTTCAACATTCGTCTATAGCACCACATCTCAAATGCTTCGATTCTCTTCTGTTCCGGTTTTCCCACAGTCCATGTTTCACTACCATACAATGCTGTACTCCAGACGTACATCCTCAGAAATTTCTTCCTCAAATTAAGGCCGGTGTTTGATAGTGGTAGAATTCTCTTGGCCAGAAATGCCTTTTTTGCCATAGCGAGTCTGCTTTTGATGTCCTCCTTGCTCCGTCCGTCATTGGTTATTTTACTGCCTAGGTAGCATAATTCCTTAACTTCATTGACTTCGTGACCATCAATCCTGATGTTAAGTTTCTCGCTGTTCTCATTTCTACTACTTCTCATTACCTTCGTCTTTCTCCGATTTACTCTCAAACCATACTGTGTACTCATTAGACTGTTCATTCCGTTCAGCAGATCATTTAATTCTTCTTCACTTTCACTCAGGATAGCAATGTCATCAGCGAATCGTATCATTGATATCCTTTCACCTTGTATTTTAATTCCACTCCTGAACCTTTCTTTTATTTCCATCATAGCTTCCTCGATGTACAGATTGAAGAGTAGGGGCGAAATGCTACAGCCTTGTCTTACACCCTTCTTAATACGAGCACTTCGTTCTTGATCGTCCACTCTTATTATTCCCTCTTGGTTGTTGTACATATTGTATATGACCCGTCTCTCCCTATAGCTTACCCCTACTTTTTTCAGAATCTCGAACAGCTTGCACCATTTTATATTGTCGAACGCTTTTTCCAGGTCGGCAAATCCTATGAAAGTGTCTTGATTTTTCTTTAGCCTTGCTTCCATTATTAGCCGTAACGTCAGAATTGCCTCTCTCGTCCCTTTACTTTTCCTAAAGCCAAACCGATCGTCACCTAGCGCATTCTCAATTTTCTTTTCCATTCTTCTGTATATTATTCTTGTAAGCAGCTTCGATGCATGAGCTGTTAAGCTGATTGTGCGATAATTCTCGCACTTGTCAGCTCTTGCCGTCTTCGGAATTGTGTGGATGATGCTTTTCCGAAAGTCAGATGGTATGTCGCCAGACTCATATATTCTACACACCAACGTGAATAGTCGTTGTGTTGCCACTTCCCCCAATGATTTTAGAAATTCTGATGGAATGTTATCTATCCCTTCTGCCTTATTTGACCGTAGGTCCTCCGAAGCTCTTTTAAATTCCGATTCTAATACTGGATCCCCTATCTCTTCTAAATCGACTCCTGTTTCTTCTTCTATCACATCAGACAAATCTTCACCCTCATAGAGGCTTTCAATGCATTCTTTGCACCTATCTGCTCTCTCCTCTGCATTTAACAGTGGAATTCCCGTTGCACTCTTAATGTTACCACCGTTGCTTTTAATGTCACCAGAGGTTGTTTTGACTTTCCTGAATGCTGAGTCTGTCCTTCCGACAATCATATCTTTTTCGATGTCTTCACATTTTTCCTGCAGCCATTTGGTCTTAGCTTCCCTACACTTCCTATTTATTTCATTCCTCAGCGACTTGTATTTCTGTATTCCTGATTTTCCCGGAACATGTTTGTACTTCCTCCTTTCATCAATCAACTGAAGTATTTCTTTTGTTACCCATGGTTTCTTCGCAGCTACCTTTTTTGTACCTATGTTTTCCTTCCCAACTTCTGTGATGGCCCTTTTTAGAGATGTCCATTCCTCTTCAACTGTACTGCCTACTGCGCTATTCCTTATTGCTGTATCTATAGCGTTAGAGAACTTCAAACGTATCTCGGCATTCCTTAATACTTCCGTATCCCACTTCTTTGCGTATTGATTCTTCCTGACTAATGTCTTGAACTTCAGCCTACTCTTCATCACTACTATATTGTGATCTGAGTCTATATCTGCTCCTTGGTACGCCTTACAATCCAGTATCTGATTTCGGAATCTCTGTCTGACCATGATGTAATCTAATTGAAATCTTCCCGTATCTCCCGGCCTTTTCCAAGTATACCTCCTCCTCTTGTGATTCTTGAACAGGGTATTCGCTATTTCTAGCTGAAACTTGTTACAGAACTCAATTAGTCTTTCTCCTCTTTCATTCCTTGTCCCAAGCCCATATTCTCCTGTAACCTTTTCTTCTGCTCCTTCCCCTACAACTGCATTCCAGTCGCCCATGACTATTAGATTTTCGTCCCCCTTTACATACTGCATTACCCTTTTAATATCCTCATACACTTTCTCTATCTGTTCATCTTCAGCTTGCGACGTCGGCATGTATACCTGAACTATCGTTGTCGGTGTTGGTCTGCTGTCGATTCTGATTAGAGCAACCCGGTCACTGAACTGTTCACAGTAACACACCCTCTGCCCTACCTTCCTATTCATAACGAATCCCACACCTGTTATACCATTTTCTGCTGCTGTTGATATTTCCCGATACTCATCTGATCAGAAATCCTTGTCTTCCTTCCACTTCACTTCACTGACCCCTACTATATCTAGATTGAGCCTTTGCATTTCCCTTTTCAGATTTTCTAGTTTCCCTACCACGTTCAAGCTTCTGACATTCCACGCCCCGACTCGTAGAACATTATCCTTTCGTTGATTATTCATCTTTTTCTCATGGTAACCTCCCCCTTGGCAGTCCCCTCCCAGAGATCCGAAGGGGGACTATTCCGGAATCTTTTGCCAATGGAGAGATCATCATGACACTTCTTCAATTACAGGCCACATGTCCTGTGGATACACGTTACGTGTCTTTAATGCAGTGGTTTCCATTGCTTTCTGCATCCTCATGTCGTTGATCATTGCTGATTCTTCCGCCTTTAGGGGCAATTTCCCACCCCTAGGACAAGAGAGTGCCCTGAACCTCTATCCGCTCCTCCGCCCTCTTTGACAAGGCCGTTGGCAGAATGAGGCTGACTTCTTATGCCGGAAGTCTTCGGCCGCCAATGCTGATTATTTATCAAACTTTAGGCAGTGGCGGGGATCGAACCCGGGACCGAAGACGTTTTGATTATGAATCAAAGACGCTACCCTTAGACCACTCTTAGTCTCCTCTATATGCAACTTTAAAAACGGAAAACAATTTCCTTTGTAATTACACTGCCGTGAAAAAATCGCAGCACCAAGAAGGAGTTGTGCATCTTAAACACAAGTTGATAGCCGTGTTTCTACATCTGAAAGAGCATGTCTATTCAAATTTCACGGCAGTCGCATAAGAGTGGTGCTAGCAGTGCCACTACGCGGATGAAATCAGGTTTGTTTTACATGCAAGCTGTAACGATCGTGAGTGCTAGTTACCTTTGAGACTGACGTGGTTCAAATGGTTCAAATGGCTCTGAGAACTAGGGGACTCAACTTCTGAGGTCATTAGTCCCCTAGAACTTAGAACTAGTTAAACCTAACTAACCTAAGGACATCACACACATCCATGCCCGAGGCAGGATTCGAACCTGCGACCGCAGCGGTCTCGCGGTTCCAGACTGCAGCGCCTAGAACCGCACGGCCACTATGGCCGGCCTGGAAGTAGTGAGCTGATGTTAATCAAGAATACCTTTAAGGCGATGAAGACGCCTTACTAAGTCTGAAAGAGGTCATGTACTGGTGTTAAGAGAAACTGGATGTTACTTCTGCGATATTGCAGAAGGATTTGGTAGGAATATAGCTACTGTATATTATTGCTGATAGTAGTGGTCACGAGAATGTATGGTAGCAAGATGACTGGGCTGTGGACAGCCATGTGGCACTACCGAAAGGGAAGTCCATCATGTTCGTACTGTATCTGCAGCAGGAACTGAACAGCAAAAAAATGGTTCAAATGGCTCCAAGCACTATGGGACTTAACATCTGGGGTCATCAGTCCCCTAGACTTAGAACTACTTAAACCTAACCAACCTAAGGACATCACACACATCCATGCTCGAGGAAGGATTCGAACCTGCGACCGTAGCAGCCGCGTGGTTCCGGACTGAAGCGGCTAGAACTGCTCGGCCACAGCGGCTGGCTAAATTGAACAGCAGTTGGCACCACAGAGAGACGAGGAACTGTTATAAACTGGCTACTTTAAGGACAGCTCTGAGCTTGGAAAAATGCGCAGGTGATGCCTGTATATAAGAAGGGTAGAAGGACGGACTCTCAAAATTACAGACCAATATCCTTAACATCGGTTTGTTGCAGGATTCTCGAACATATTCTCAGTTCGAATATAATGAATTTCTTTGAGACAGAGAAGTTGCTGTCCATGCATCAGCACGGCTTTAGAAAGCATCGCTCCTGCGAAACGCAACTCGCCTTTTTTTCACACGATATCTTGCGAACTATGAATGAAGGGTATCAGACGGATGCCATATTCCTTGACTTCCGGAAAGCGTTTGACTCGGTGCCCCACTGCAGACTCCTAAGATACGAGCATATGGGATTGGTTTCCAAGCATGTGAGTGGCTCGAAGACATCTTAAGTAACAGAACCCAGTACGTTGTCCTCGATGGTGAGTGTTCATCGGAGGTGAGGGTATCATCTGGAGTGCCCCAGGGAAGTGTGGTAGGTCCGCTGTTGTTTTCTATCTACATAAATGATCTTTTGAATAGGGTGGATTGCAATGTGCGGCTGTTTGCTGATGATGCTGTGGTGTACGGGAAGGTGTCGTCGTTGAGTGACTGTAGGAGGATACAAGGTGACTTGGACAGGATTTGTGATTGGTGTAAAGAATGGCAGCTAACTCTAAATATAGATAAATGTAAATTAATGCAGATGAATAGGAAAAAGAATCCTGTAATGTTTGAATACTCCATTAGTAGTGTAGCGCTTGACACAGTCGCGGCGGTTAAATACACTCCTGGAAATTGAAATAAGAACACCATGAATTCATTGTCCCAGGAAGGGGAAACTTTATTGACACATTCCTGGGGTCAGATACATCACATGATCACACTGACAGAACCACAGGCACATAGACACAGGCAACAGAGCATGCACAATGTCGGCACTAGTACAGTGTATATCCACCTTTCGCAGCAATGCAGGCTGCTATTCTCCCATGGAGACGATCGTAGAGATGCTGGATGTAGTCCTGTGGAACGGCTTGCCATGCCATTTCCACCTGGCGCCTCAGTTGGACCAGCGTTCGTGCCGGACGTGCAGACCGCGTGAGACGACGCTTCATCCAGGCCCAAACATGCTCAATGGGGGACAGATCCGGAGATCTTGCTGGCCAGGGTAGTTGACTTACACCTTGTAGAGCACGTTGGGTGGCACGGGATACATGCGGACGTGCATTGTCCTGTTGGAACAGCAAGTTCCCTTGCCGGTCTAGGAATGGTAGAACGATGGGTTCGATGACGGTTTGGATGTACCGTGCACTATTCAGTGTCCCCTCGACGATCACCAGTGGTGTACGGCCAGTGTAGGAGATCGCTCCCCACACCATGATGCCGGGTGTTGGCCCTGTGTGCCTCGGTCGTATGCAGTCCTGATTGTGGCGCTCACCTGCACGGCGCCAAACACGCATACGACCATCATTGGCACCAAGGCAGAAGCGACTCTCATCGCTGAAGACGACACGTCTCCATTCGTCCCTCCATTCACGCCTGTCGCGACACCACTGGAGGCGGGCTGCACGATGTTGGGGCGTGAGCGGAAGACGGCCTAACGGTGTGCGGGACCGTAGCCCAGCTTCATGGAGACGGTTACGAATGGTCCTCGCCGATACCCCAGGAGCAACAGTGTCCCTAATTTGCTGGGAAGTGGCGGTGCGGTCCCCTACGGCACTGCGTAGGATCCTACGGTCTTGGCGTGCATCCGCGCGTCGCTGCGGTCCGGTCCCAGGTCGACGGGCACGTGCACCTTCCGCCGACCACTGGCGACAACATCGATGTACTGTGGAGACCTCACGCCCCACGTGTTGAGCAATTCGGCGGTACGTCCACCCGGCCTCCCGCATGCCCACTATACGCCCTCGCTCAAAGTCCGTCAACTGCACATACGGTTCACGTCCACGCTGTCGCGGCATGCTACCAGTGTTAAAGACTGCGATGGAGCTCCGTATGCCACGGCAAACTGGCTGACACTGACGGCGGCGGTGCACAAATGCTGCGCAGCTAGCGCCATTCGACGGCCAACACCGCGGTTCCTGGTGTGTCCGCTGTGCCGTGCGTGTGATCATTGCTTGTACCGTCCTCTCGCAGTGTCCGGACCAAGTATGGTGGGTCTGACACACCGGTGTCAATGTGTTCTTTTTTCCATTTCAAGGAGTGTATTTGGGCTTAACATTGCAGAGCGATATGAAGTGGGACAAGCATGTAATGGCAGTTGCGGGGAAGGCGGATAGTCGTCTTCGGTTCATTGGTAGAATTTTGGGAAGATGTGGCTCATCTGTAAAGCAGACCGCTTATAAAACACTATTCTTGAGTACTGCTAGAGGTCGGATTGAAGGAGGACATAGAAGCAATTCAGAGGCGGGCTGCTAGATTTGTTACTGGTACGTTTGACCACCAAGTCATTCTTCCCTCGTTCTGTTTGCGAGTGGAACAGGGAGAGAAGATGCTAGTTGTGGTATGAGGTACCCTCCGCAACGCACCGTATGGTGGATTGCGGAGTATGTATGTAGATGTAAATGTAGCCAGACGCCCTGTAACGTGCATTCCACTGACCTCAAACCACAGCCATTTGAAGCTTCAGTGGTATCAGGCGATAGTTCATTGTAGCGGAGGATGGAGGTCTGTTGTCTTTTCTCATGAATACTTGTTCAGCCTCTGTGCCAGTGATTGTCATGTGTTGGTTAGAAGGGGACCAGTTGAGGGCCTGCGACCCATCTGTCTGCGTGCTAGACACACTGGACCTGCACCTGGAGTTATGATCTGGAGTGCCATTTAGTGTGGCAGCAGGAATACTCTCTCGGTTATCCCACACACTCTGACTGTAAATTGATACACCAGTCTGGTGATTCGATCTGTTGGCTGCCATCCATGAACAGCATTTCAGGGGGTGTTTTCCAACAGGATAATGCTCGTCTGCGTACGGCTGTCAGTCAACACGCTCTACAGAGTGTCCACATGTTGCCTTGGCCTGCTCGATCACCACATCTGTCTCCAATCGAGCACGTATGGGATACAATCGGACAACTTGTAACGTATTACTACCTTTACGACGTTTCTCATTGAGCCATATACGTTATCTCGCATTTCTAGCTGCTTCTCTCATACAAATAATGATAAAAATTCAGAAATTAAGGTCGCCACCAGCCCAAGCCCTTCCTAACCATTAAAAAAACCGGAGTTAGAAAATTATTAGTTTAATTACTTTAATAATTTAATTAGAAGTATGCAAATTTCTTTAAGTAGCCAGATAAACAGCACTCCATGTCGTGTATGAAGCAACATGATTATTTCAGGATTGGAAATCGGAGTAAGTGGGTAAGATCAACACCACAGAATTTATCTTTCACGTAGATTATTTATTGTATCTAAGTAATTGGTTGCACATCCTAACTACACATAACTGGTGCCTGACTAGAAATATATAAGTAAGAATTACGTGAGCATGTAACACAGCACAATTCAGCTACAGCCAGAAGAAACACAGAAAACTGGGGTGGGAGAAAATGATACTATCATCTTCTTTGCATTCATACCATAAAAATATCTCAGTGAGATTCGCAATAAGATTCTACGCATGTACTATTCTGGAGAGAGGTTTTACCAATGCACGAGGTTGTGTGATAATTATTCAACATACTAACTGCGTCTGCTGCTTGTAAACGGCCGAACTAGAGCACGCGGTGCATTCCGAATCAAACTGTTGTGCTGCTCTGTAGAAAGCGCATGGCAGAACAGATATTCTTGCAGAAATTATAGCTCATTAAACAAGCAGACTGTTAAAATACAGTCTATTGCGGTGCCGTGGTGGACCAGAAGGGCCATTGATTACCAGACACATGGCACAAAATCGACACACAAAGGCAAAAGCAACTTTCACAAAATACAAGATTAAAAATCGTTAAAAATCATACTCGCATCGATACAGTATTACACTCACGTGCGGTTGAAGCGATCCTAACCAGCTTTTCCTAATCAGATTTACCGCTTGAAATTCTACTTCATCGTTGTTAAAAATGAACAAAGTAACTTCCACACTTTTAACTCAAACACCCAAAAATCGCATATTTAAAGCAATGTTATTGTGGCACATTCGGAAAAATAGCTCGCTTCAGTTAAGCTGAAGTTCTTAAGTATTTCAACAGTTAAACATAACGAAGTCCCAACTCAACCTGCTTCCTATCACCTGAAAACCCCCTTAAGAGCTACGATCCCTACTCACCAAGCCACCGAACAGTGCCGCTTTCTCTTTCGAGATTACCTAGCTCCCGTGCAGCGGAAGCTACCAGAGTGGTAGCCCTCCGTCACCAACCTCACACACAAAAACAGCCTTCGACTAAGATGGGTAAACCTCTCTTTTCAGGTCTTGGAAACCTAAGCTGGTCATCCTGTGCTCTCCTTCGAATGAGAAGCAACATTGTCTGCTCCCAGCAGACCATGACCAACTCAGCGTTTCCCACTAAACAAAACCAAAACCCCACATTAAAACACACATATAATATTCAATAGGCCTTCTTTGAGTGCTCAGTCTTTTTGGAAGAGTTCATGAATTGAGTTAAAATCAGGGAGTAAAGTGAATAAGTTGTACCAAATTCGACAAGCATCTTATGAAATGACTTCACAGAGACGTTTCAAACTCCAGCGTCATCCAAAACCAGCATCAACTGTCCCTGTATTGACTGACCAAGAGCAACAGGCATGGAACTCCATCTCCCAAACTGACATCCACCACCTGTATAACACAATACATGCTAGTTTGCAGGCTTGCATTTAACATTCTGGTGGTTACACTTGTTATTAAAATACCAGCATTTCACATTTGCAATGAGTTATCTCGCACTTACATTAACCTGTGAACTTCCAGCGTAAATCACTGAAATAGGTTACTCAGCCAAATGTATTCCCGAAATTTCATTATTCTACATTAATTATTTTTTCTGTCAGCGTATAGTTCTGCATATCGTTGTAGTATTACTGCCAAGAGGAATATTGATGAACATTATAAAATTATGTAGTAAGTAAAAGGGGAGAGAAAGCTTTATAAAATAGTTTACATAATAACAAAGAGAAAAGTGTTGAAGCTGACATTGCGTAATATGATTTTTCACATTAGGACTGAGTATGCATCGAAAGATGGGAAAGCAGCATTTTCATTATGCTGGCAGGTACCACTACACTATGCATATGTAACAGGGCATACAGTAGAACGTTATACCAACCACCGGTAACATAGCGGCGCCGTCGCATCTCGGACAATGTAGCAAAGCACCTCACCGGTCCGCTGTCGAACAAAGAAACCGTGTGTCGTTTATTGGCACGTCCATTCCACCACCCTTACTTGTGCACCTCGAGACTGCAGCTATGCAAGGCCTCCTGGTGCGCCTTATTCAGGAGAATCACCTATACGCGGAGCTCAAAACGAAGGCGCGCTGTGTGGGGGTGGGTGGGGGTGTGGTGAGGAGGAGTGGGTGCCGGGATGGGAGACTTCGCAGCCCGCAGCGGGCCACGCTTTACTGCCACATAAAGGCGCAGGCGGCGGAGGCGGCGGAGGCGGCGGAGGTGGCTAGAAGGTCCCCGCTCCAGCCCTTCCGCACCTTCGCCCTCCTGCAGGATAATAAAGCACATCCGGAGAAAGTTTATCCCGGCTTAGAGAGCAAAAATCTGTCCGAAGTTGCAATAACTTAATGTTCCCTCTTTTCGGCCCATTTATAACGGCGCCGGACATAAATTCGTGCGAATCGGCAGTATACGTCCGGCGCGGCGCATAAAGCGGTAATGGATGAGGCTTAGGAAATAAACCGGCACTCGGGCGCTGCGCCGGCAGTGCGTCATCGCCGCTCTGAGCCGCGGTTCCCCCTCCGCGCCGGACGCGAACCCTTTATCTCGCCCTCGGATCGGTGCCGGCGACGGCCATCGCATTATGGAGCTGCCACCTGGCAGTTCACACAGAGTGCTGCGCCATTCGTACATCAGTGCTCCAACAGCCAGCGTTTCTGACCTCCTTGTTCGCCTGGTTCCTTTTCAAATTGAGCCCCTTCCCGTTCCACTAGTATTTTACGACAGTTACAAAGAGGTGACGAAATCCATTGGAGTGAGTTATGCACAATTACAGATGGCAACAGTACCGGGTACACAAGGTATAAAAGGGCAGTGCAACGGTTAAGCTGTCGTTTGTACTCAGGTGATTCATGTGGAAATGTTTCCAACACGATTATGGGCGCACGATGGAAATTAACAGGCTTTGAACACGTATGGGTCATTCCAAATTGTTAGGTAATGCACTATTACGACATCGACAGTGTCACGAGTGTGTTGAGAATACTAGATTTCAGGCATTACCTCTCACCCCGGACAAAGCAGTGGTCGACGGCCGTCAGCTAACGGCCGAGAACAGCGGCTTCTGCATAGAGTTGTCAGTTGCTAACCGACAAGCAACACTGCTTAAAATAACCGCATAAATCAGTGTGGGACGTACGACGAACATGTCCGTAAGTAGAGTGCGCGGAATCTCGCGTTAATGGGATATGGCAGCAGACGACCGATGTTAGTGCCTTTGCTAACAGCACGACACCGCTGAGCTCGTGATCATATCGGTTGCACCTTAGACGACTGTAAAACCGTGCCCTGCTCAGATGGCTGTCGATTTTAATTGCTAAGACCTGGTAGAAGGTTTAGAGTGAGGCGGTGACCCCACGAAGCCGCTTATCCAGGTCGTCAATAAGGCACTGGACAACTGGTGGTGGCTCTGTAATGTTGTGCTTTCATGGAATGGGCTGGGTCCTCTGGTCCAACGTAATCGATTATTGAGTGGAAACGGTTATGTTCAGCTACTTGGGGACCATTTTCAGCCATTCACAGTCTTCATGCTCGCCGGCCACTGGTGGCCGAGCGGTTCAAGGCGCTTCAGTCTGGAACCGCGTGACCTCTACGGTCGCAAGTTCGAATCCTGCCTCGGGCATGGATGTGTGTGATGTCCTTAGGTTAGTTAGGTTTAAGTAGTTCTAAGTTCTAGGGGACTGATGACCTGAGATGTTAAGTCCCATAGTGCTCAGAGCCATCTTCATGTTCCCAAACATGCCACTGGGCCACAATTGTTCACGATTGGGTTGAAGAAAATTCTGGACAATTCGAGCGAATGATTTGGCCACCCAGACTGCCCGACACGAATCCAATCGAACATTTATGGGATAAAATCGGGAAGCCAGTTCGTGCACAAAATCCTACACCGGTAACACTTTCTCTATTATGGATGGCTATAGTGGCAGCAGTTTCATGAAACATGGACGTCAAAATGATAACAAATGTGCAACTGAGTAGAAATAACTGTAACCACAGCATAATTATAATGAGGATGCTGCATATTTCTGTTGGCACAGATATATTTTCGACAAATGCTTCCTTGCCACTTATAATTGTTCCACTTGTATCTGTTTAGTCACCAGCAAATATTTTTCTTCGTATTTAAACAGCGATCTCCAGCAATATAGACAAGTACATGAATATATAACCAACTGAGGATGGGCAGAAGCTCGAAAGTGGTCGTGTGACGAAAAATAATCATTTTTTGTGACTAGTAGCAAAAGTTTTGCTACACCCTATAAAGGAACAGTCAGGAATTAAACAGCATCCACTATGGATAAAATTCACTATTGCCACATCATTGAACATTCCTGACGAAAATAAGAATCAACAGGGGATGGACAAGAATGTGGAGACACAGGGAGAAATGCCTGCTTCAGCATAAATGCAGATGCTGGCCCCGTCTTCAGGTTGCGCTGTTATATTTGGCCGTGAATGCAACTTGTACAGTGCCCTAATTACTTACAAGTGTCGGTCGAGTCGTGGCCAGAGCAGTCTTATGTGTAGTTGTGAGTGCATTATGTCGGAGCTAAGTGACTTCGAACGTGGGCAGATTATTGAGGCTCGTATGGTGTGTCCTTCCGTAACCAAAGTAGCCGGGGTGTTTGGTGTTTCAACAGGCATTACCATATCGAAGATTTACACTTCAGCCGGCCGTGGTGGCCAAGCGGTTAAAGGCGCTACAGTCTGGAACCGCGCAGCTGCTACGGTCGCAGGTTCGAATCCTGCCTTGGGCATGGATGTGTGTGATGTCCTTAGGTTAGTTAGGTTTAAGTAATTCAAAGTTCTAGGGACTGATGACCATAGAAGTTAAGTCCCATAGTGCTCAGAGCCATTTGAACCATTTACACTTCATACAGGGAAAGCGGAAAAACATCATTCACCAAGTCACAACGCAGACAAAAGAGTGTGCTGAGTTACTGTGACGCACTGTCACTGAAGTGGATTGTGAAGAAAAATAAGAGGACGACAGCTGTAGAAATCACTGTAGGACTGAATGTCGCACTCGCGAACGCTGGTAGCACCGAAACAACACGAATGTAGTTCCCCAAGCAAGCAATAGCATGGCGATCTGGAATTCCAAACCCACTCATCAGTGATGTAAATGCCAGTAACGGGAAACATGACTTTGGCGAGTACTGTACCCTCCGCCACACACCGCTTGGTGGCTAGCGCAGTATATATGTATATGTAGATCTGTAGATGTAGAACTTGCTGCCGAAGCCACAAAGACTGTATTATAGATCAGGGGAGAAACTCATTTGGTCGCATGAGTCTTGTTTTGCACTGTTTCTAACTTCTGGCCAATTTTGGGTCCTAAGAGTTTGAAGGGGCCTGTTTGCTGATTCTGTTTTAAATCCTGGATACTTCAGATTATTTTATATTTCTCACAAGTATCACAATAGTGGTAAGGATTCTGTAACTTATTTATATCTCAAAGAGACTCCTGATTAATAATTAACGTATTCGAAGAACGTAAGGAATGGACATGGCATATTTGTGGTTGGGCTGCAAGGAAAACTCGAGGGACGAAGCAAAAGACGACACTTGCAATGAGTGCGGCGCAAAACTACTTCATGCGACGGAACAAACACAATTGCTTTGATGATATATTTGCACAGATATAGTATTACCGCACGCATGGGGTGAAGCTTGCAATGGAGAAGCATTCACGAATCATTCTTCCGCTCATGAGTTAAAGAGAAGCCGCTAGTTCAGTTAACCGAATGAAACTAAGTGCAACCTGCACTTGCATAATTTCCTTGACGCTTCACAAACTCGGCTCGCACTAGCGTTCTAAACTGAAGAGACAAAGAAACTGGTACACCTGCGTAATATCGTGTAGGGCCCCCGCGAGGAGGCAGATGTGCCACAGGACGACGTGGAATGGACTCGATTAATGCCTGAAGGAGTGCTGGAGGGAACTGACACCATGAATCCTGCAGGGCTGTCCATAAATCCGTAACAGTGGAGATCTCTTCTGAATAGCATGTTGCAAGGCATCCCAGATATGCTCAATAATTTTCATGTCTGACTAGTCTGGTGGCCAGCGGAAATGCTTAAACTCAGAAGAGTGTTCCTAGAGCCACTCTTTAGCTATTCTGGACGTGTGGGTTGTCGCACTGTCCTGCTGCAATTACCGAAGTCCGTCGGAATGCTCAATGGACATGAATGGATGTAGGCGATCAGACAGGACGCTTACGTACGTGTCACATGTCAGAGTCGTAGCAGGGGTCCCATATCACTCCAGCTGCACTCGACCCACAGCATCACAGAGCTGCCACCAGCTTGAACAGTCCCCTGTTGACATACAGTGTCCACGCATTCATGAGGTTGTCTCCATACCCGTACACGTCCATCCTCTCGATACCATTCGAAATGAGACTCGTCCGATCACACAACATGTTTCCAGTCATCAACAGTACAATTCTGTGATCACGGGGCTCAGGCGAGGCGTGTGTCGTACAGTTATCAAGGGTACACGAGCAGTCCTTCGGCTCCGAAAGCCCATATCGATGATGTTTCGTTGAATAGTTCTCACGCTGACATTTGTTGATGGCCCAGAATTGAAATCTGCAGCAATTTGCGGAAGGGTTGCACTCCTGTCACCTTGAACGATTCAATCTTCGATGGACCCGTTCTTGTAGGGTTTTTTTTCCGGCCGCAGCGATGTCGGAGATTTGGTGTTTTACCGTATTCCTGATATTCACGGCACACTCGTGAAATGATCCTACGGGAAAATCCCCACTTCATCGCTACCTCGGAGATGTTGTGTACCATCGCTCGTGCGCTGACTATAACACCACTTTCAAACTCACTTAAATCTTGATAATATGCCATTGTAGCAACAATAAGTGATCTAACAACGGCGCCAGACACTTGATTGTCTTAAAAAAGCTTTGCCTACCACAGCGTCGTATTCTGGCTGTTTACATTCTCTGTATTTGAAAACGCATTCCTATTCCAGTTTCTTTGTCGCTTCAGTGTATATACGGTAGTGGAAATCAGTATAAAGCCATGGATATCTGTAGGAAAATTAATGTTGTCGAATGGAATAGTTGTATATGCAATAGTATGGGAAGCAATGTACCGACAAAAGAAGTCAAATGCTGTAGCATTTTGTATTAGTAGTGCAGTATATAAGGAGACATCAACGATTCGGCCGGCAGAGGGTGGAACTCAGTATAAAGGCAGTCGGTTCTGTGTGTTGTTCGTGTGTGCGCGTGTGCCTTTACTGCAGCTAAGAGGCAGACACCATTAGTAATAGAGGGTGTTGTGTACAAAGAGTACCATTGTGACAATGCGACGGGGAAAACAGTCGCCATGGATGAAGAAACAAAAATCGGTAATACAAGGAAATGGGTTGAACTGTTCAAGTACAGTGATTGATAATTTTTTTAGACTGGACGCACGATATGGCCCGAAGGGAAAATATAGGCTAAACAGAAATTTATTTGAGGCATCGAAGCGGTTCCTTTTGCGCAGAAAAATGGCCACTAACCGTTATTCCTCTCAACTTGTTGCTGGTATATGGTTGTTATTAACTGCCAGACGTGTACGAAAAATTACGTCAAATGACAAACATCCTGCTTTCAAGAAAGGACTGCAGAAAGCCTCTCTAACACACAATCATAACAGGTTAGATCGTAGTTTGCTCAGAAACATGTGTCATGGGCTTTAGAATGGGATCAAGTATCTTCAGTGACGTGAAGAAGTTTAGATTGGTCGGATGCATTCCAGTATTATTGGCATGATCTGAGTACGGAGCAGCAGGTAAGGAATGAGCAGAAATTTTGGTGATGAAAGTATAGAGTGTTTCAAAAAGAGTATACGTATTACAAAGTATTATTTTGTCCAAAGTATCGAACGCTGCCCGTCGGCTGGGCTACTGGAGAAAAGAATACATACTACAGTTTATACTAATAGCCGCTAAATGTCAGTTGTCTTCTGTTTTGCTTGGTTACCGTCATATGTTTAAAATGGCTACTTCGTAGCAGAAATAATTTTGTGTTCTCGAGTTTGCAATTCGGTGATCACAGTGCAAAGACGTTTCAGGCTGAGGTACCAAAGTGCTCCTCTGAATGGGTAGAACATTCGCAAATGGTATAGACAGTTTCTAGATACAGAAAGTGTATGTAAAGGAAAGAGTCCTGGCCGCCCTCGTGTTCCTGAAGAAAATGTTTACGGAAACAGGTTTAACGGTCACCAGTATCTCGCTATGTTACAAAACTGGTTGTTTCCGAGGCTGCACGAAGACAACTTCATTTTTCAAAAAGACGGGGCATCCCCTCACTGGAGACTCCAATCTGAATGAAACTCTACCGAACCTTTGGATTGGTCGTCAAGGAGCTGGCGACTTAACATGTTTCAGCTGGGCTCCATGGTCACCGGATTTGACACCCTCTGACTTCTTCCTGTGGAGTTTGGTTACGGAAAACGTTAATGTACCATCACTCCCACAGAACCGGGAAGAGTTGAAGAACCGGATCCGTACTGCCATGACATCAGTGACGAAGGACATCCCTTCCCGAGTATGGGAGGAATTTGAGTATCAATGTGATATTGTTCGTATCGCTGATGGAGGACATACTGAACATCTGTAATCTGAACTTGAGAGGTTCGTAAATGTGTGTGTAAAGTTTCATATTCGTATGTCTTAAAGTTTAATAAATATATGCATTCCAAATACGTATATTCTTTTTGAAACATACTGTTTTATGATTTGGGCAGCTTTTTGCGCTAAAGATAAGTTACGCATTGCTTTAACGAACACTACATTGGACTCTAACATGTACACTGAGATGCTAGAGGCGGAACTCACTAGAATGAATGAGGACCTAGGGGACGAAAGTCTAATGTTTCAGCAAGATCATGCATCTGCTCGCGTTTCCGCTACAATCAGAAGTGGTTTGAAATAAAGATAGCGATATCTTGCCGTTGCCTGCACATAGCCTAGATATGGATCCTGTGAGAAGTCGTTGGGTAAGTACTTGCAAGGCGTGTTTAAGTAAAGGAAGGCAACATGAGACCACATGTGAACTGAAAAGTGCGACACAATAGTGTGGGCGACGATTTCGCTGCAGGAACTACAAACCCTAAGAAGCTCAGTGCCGAAGCTAGTTTTTGAGGTAATTAGGACGAACAGGGATTAGACAAACTACTAACAATGCAGTAACACAACAGGACAATAAGTGCCCTTTTACTGATTTCCACCCAGGAAATACGAACTCCGTATTTTGCTACTCTTGTTATGAAAGAAGCTATATAATTCCGTCATGATTGTTTATGTCTTATCTGTATCTCCTACTTTCATAATAAATTCGGTACAGTATACTATAGACTTGCCAAGGGCCTTGCTGCCGTGGATACACCGGTTTCCGTGAGATCACCGATGTTAAGCGCTGTCGGGCGTGGCCGGCACATGGATGGGTGCCATTTTTCGGGGTGCACTCAGCCTCGTGATGCCAATTGGGAAGCTACTCGACCAAATAGTAGCGGCTCCGGTCAAAGACAACCATCTTAACGACCGGGAGGCAGGTGTGCTGACCACGATCCCCTCCTATCCGCATCCTCATCTGAGGATGACACAGCGGTCGGATGGTCCCGATGGGCCACTTGCAGCCTGAAGACGGAGTGCTTTTATTTTTATATTATAGACATTGAACTATTAATTTCGTACGAAGCCTGCCTTTATACTGATTTACACTTCTGTAGTGGTGCCATGCTTACCAAATTTAGCGCCTGCCGTCTTAGAGTGGAGGCAGCTTCAGGAGGTGATGGATCCTGCTCCCAGAGACTCGGGGTCTGCGGCGTTCAGGATGGGCCGCCAGTACTGACGTCTCAGTGCCAGTGCTCCTCCTGCCCCACTCCGAGTTTCGCTCTACAGTGACTTCCTACTTCCTGGTTTCACTTATACTCTCCTAAGGCGCAGCTTTCTGCGGCAGTATTCTTGCAAACAGCGGTCCGCGAGTGAGACGAAAGAAACGGTAAGTAGCCGTCCCCTTTCACAGGAGGTTTGGTGAGGGCCCAATCAGATTTTACCGAACGTCACTGGAAAAGTTTGGTGTTTGACGAACTGTAGTGGCGCCGGTCTGTCGCGACAATAAATACTGTGTGATCGTAGCAATGCGACCACCAGCGGCTGATCACCGCACAGCTGTTGGGTGTGGAGGCGAGGCCGGAGTCTGGGCGATATTCTGAGGAGTAGCTCGGGAAAAATAGTTTTGGCCAGAGAACAAGGGTCTCGTTCGTACTCTTCCTATTATAGCATGACTAAAGTTGCGCTCTACAGTTCGCTACTTTTGGTACAGGACATAAAAGACGTAATAAATTGTAGAACTACCGGTAGTATTGGTAGCACTGGTACGGAAAGAAACATAATTGAATGTGTGAGGGAGAAACCGGGAGTCGACGACCTCTCTTTGTTTTTCTTTTGTTTGTTTGTTTCGCGCATAATTAGAACCGCACATAGTTCAGTGTTAGTCGATTGTTTATTTTATACCCTTACGAAATGTAAATTACATTTTATAAATAATAAAAATTAGTTGATCGCGCAATTTCTGCGCTTCATGTAACCAAAGGAATTTCTTTTGATGCAAGTACAATTTACAGAAACATAAAAGGTCTATATAACTATTATTGTTTTGCACTCAGTAGAACATTCTTCATCGTGATCAAAGGCAAGCGTTTCCTGTTATTATCGACAAATGCAAAAGTTGTTTATGAACAACAGAAACTGTTTTATATAAGCTAGACGAAGTAATGAAGTGGTGCTTGCAATGTGTCTATTCTGCGTTTTTTTTTTAATTTACTCTTTTTTGAGGAAATTGCGTTTTGAAACACTTCGTGATGAATCTGTAGTGTTATTTATTTTTACTACAACGTCCCTATGTTAAAAATTAACAACTTTCGTATAAAACCTGAATTAAACATTGGCAGTTTCAATTTTGCTGTAAGTACGTTTGTTTTTAATTAACAGACAGGTGGATAACCACTTAGAGGAAAACTGTTCAGTAGGTCAGGTAGCCCTGCATATATCACCACTCAGTTTCTAGATAGTTTGCCACTTCGATTTTTAGGAGAGTCTAGTAAGACACTGACTGCGTACGCCAACAAACGATCGAAACGAGCTAACGACCGATAGATATGCAGCACACTTAGTGTACAGGTAAAGCGGTTACGATCTTAGCTACTAAGAAAACTACCGCAGTCAATGATTATTTATGGCAGTCTACGGCAACCTACTGTAGTTTGACAGTTCTACGGGCATGAGCGAGCAAACACGTTGCGCCGGCTGTATTACGAAAACAGATTCTCTGTAACAGACTCGTTCCCAGGCAGACAGAACGTCCTTCGCCGTCGTGACAGCTACTCACCACACAAGCTGTGAAAGCCGCTGCATTTCTAAAGGGTCGACGCCTCCGGCCTTGCAGGCGTAACCAACATACTCTGAATAGGCGACAGAAGGGAACCGCGAATGTTTTCCGCTGGGTTGAAAAAAAAGGAAGGTGTTTCCACGTGCCCGTATGAAAATGTATCAATAGAGCGAGTAACTATTTACTCAAATATAAAATTATAATATATATTATAAATGCAGCTAGGAGTGTACGTCTTTCTTGCAACGTCCATAATACTCTCATTTTGAATGCTGAGGTAAAATCTATTATACTGATGTACGCTATCTGTGACAGCAGTTGTACAGCGTCATGGAAATTTTATACATTAAAACGTCTATGCATTTATTATCGTCACAGTCAATAATTGCAGACTGACATTTGTCATGTAACACTTACCTGAAGTCAAAAGTAAAACGCAAAACATAAATGCACCAGCGTCACACTTAGTAACCTGTCCAAACACTAAAGATATACGTACATTGACACATGACCTCCACATATTCATAGTTACAGCAGTACTTGCCTACAATCCCTGCCTCCTATTCTGACAACATCTGATCTATTCAGAAACTGTTTACTTTGTAAACGAACACAGTTTACCAACGATTGCTTAACAGGGGTGTATGTTAACAACACAGCAAATGAGACCTTGTAAACTGTTATTGATCGAGCTTGTACTATTGTTTTATGTCGTATCTGATGACTATTCTCATCCTTTCTCTACTTGAGTAGCGTAAGAGGGCATAAAATTAAACCAGTCAGTTAACTCTAGTAATTGAGTGACTTGTTTCAAGTTGAAGATGGCAAGGGTTCGGTGATGACTTGGGCAACCACTTCGCGGTATTACATGGGACTCATGGTTACTCTGAAAAGGTCGTGTTACTCCCAAGGATCGTGTGACCATTTTTGAATATCAGGTGAATCGCATGGTACAATGTTTGTTTCTCAGTGGTAATGCCTTGTTCCATGACGTCAAGGCCCTGTTCACACAGCTAGCACTGTTCAGAATTGGTTTTGTGAGCACGAGGAAAAGTTGACGCATGTCCCGTGGCTACCACAGTCAATAGACCTCAGTGTTCTTGAGACTTCGTAGTCTACTTTGGAGAGAAGCCTGCGTGATCGTTACGCACTTCCATAACCGTTACCTGATGTCGCCACTATTTGGCACGAAGAATGCTATACGGTCTCCTTGAAAATCATACGGGACATGTATTCATCCATTCCTAGGAGGCTGGAAACTGTTCTAAATGCCAAAGGTTTTCCTTCACCGGATTTTTTATATTGACTCAACAGTCTTCTAACTAGTTTGATGCGGCCCGCCGCGAATTCCTCTCCTGTTCCAATCTCTTCATCTGTGAGTAGCACTTGCGACCTACGTTGTCAATTATTTGCTGGATGTATTGTAATCTCTATCTTCATCTACAGTTTTTACCCTCTATAGCTCCATCTAGTACCATAGAAGTCATTCGCTGGTGTCTTAATTGATGTCCTGCTATCCTGTCCCTTCTTCTTGTCAGTGTTTTCCATATATTATTTCCTCGCCGATTCAACGGAGAACCTTCTCATTTCGTACCTTATCACTCCATCTAATGTCCGCCCCCGGTAGCTGAGTGGTCAGCGCAAACGAATGTCAATCCTAAGGGCCCAGGTTCGATTCCCAGCTGGGTCGGGGATTTTCTTCGCTCACGGTCTGGGTGTTGTGTTGTCCTAATCATTATCATGATGTATAATGAGATCATAGAAATTATTCAGATAGTGAAGGGAGACGAAAATGTAATAGTCATGGAGGACTGGAATTCGAGAGTAGGAAAAGGGAGAGAAGGAAACGTAGTAGGTGGATATGGATTGGGGGTAAGGAATGAAAGAGGAAGCCGCCTGATAGAATTTTGCACAGAACATAACTTAATCATAGCTAACACTTGGTTCAAGAATCATAAAATAAGGTTGTATACATGAAATAAGCCTGGAGATACTGACAGGTTTCAGATAGATTATTTAATGGTAAGACAGAGATTTGGGAACCAGGTTTTAAACTGTAAAACATTTTAATGGGCAGATGTGGACTCTGACCACCATCTATTGGTTATGAACTGTAGATTAAAACTGAAGAAACTGCAAGAAGGTGGGAATTTGATGAGATGGGACCTGGATAAACTGACTAAACCAGAGGTTGTATAGAGTTTCAGGGAGAGCATAAGGGAACAATTGGCAAAAATGGGGGAAAGAAATACAGTAGAAGAAGAATGGGTGGTTTTGAGGGATGAAGTAGTGAAGGCAGCAGAGGATCTCGTAGGTAAAAAGACGAAGGCTGGTAGAAATCCTTGAGTGACAGAAGAACTATTGAATTTAATTTATGAAAGGAGAAAATATAAAAATGTAGTAAATGAAGCAGGCAAAACGGAATACAAACGTCTCAAAACTGAGATCAACAGGAAGTGCAAAAGGGCTAATCAGATATGGCTAGAGGACAAATGTAAGGACGTAGAGGCTTATCTCACTAGGTGTAAGATAGATACTGTCTACAGGAAAATTAAAGAGTCCTTTGGAGAAAAGAGATTCACTTGTATGAATATCAAGAGCTCATATGGAAACCCAGTTTAAGCAAAGAAGGGAAAGCAGAAAGGTGGAAGGAGTATATAGAGGGTCTATATGAGCGTGAGGTACTTGAGGCCAATGTTATGGAAATGGAAGAGGATGTAGATGTAGATGAAATGGGAGATATGATACTGCGTGAAGAGTTTGACAGAGCACTGAAAGACCTAAGTCGAAACAAGGCCCTGGGAGTAGACAACATTCCATTAGAACTACTGACAGACTTGGACGAGCCAGTCCTGACAAAACTGTACCATCTGGTGAGCAAGATGTATGAGACAGGCGAAATACCCTCAGACTTCAAGAAGAATATAATAATTCCAATCCCAAAGAAAGCAAGGGTTGACAGATGTGGAAATGACCGAAATATCAGTTTAATAAGTCATGGCTACAAAATACTAACGCGAATTCTTTACAGCGAATGGAAAAACTGGTAGAAGTCAACCTCGGGGAAGATCAGTTTGGATTCCCTAGAAATATTGGAACACGTGAGGCAATACTGACCCTACGACTTATCCTAGAAAACAGATTAAGGAAAGGCAAACCTACGTTTCTAGCATTTGTAGACTTAGAGAAAACTTTTGACAATGTTGACTGGAATACTTTATTTCAAATTCTGAAGGTGGCAGGTATAAACACATGGAGCGGAAGGCTATTTACAATTTGTACAGAAACCAGATGGCAGTTATATGAGTCGAGGGGTATGAAAGGGAAGCAGTGGTTGGGAAGGGAGTGAGACAGGGATGTAGCCTATCCCTGATGTTATTCAATCTGTATATAGTGCAAGCAGTAAAGGAAACAAGAGAAAAATTTGGAGTAGGAATTAAAATCCATGGAGAAGAAATAAAAACTTCAAGGCTAGCCGATGACATTGTAATCCTTTCAGAGACAGCAAAGGACCTGGAAGAACAGCTGAACGGAATGGACAGTGCCTTCAACGGAAGATATAAGATGAACATCAATAAAAACAAAACGAGGATAATGGAATGTAGTCGAATTAAATCGGGTGATGCTGAGGGAATTAGATTAGGAAATGAGACACTTAAAGTAGTAAAGGAGTTTTGCTATTTGGGGAGCAAAATAACTGATGATGGTCGAAGTAGAGAGGATATAAAATGTAGACTGGCAATGGCAAGGTTCAAAATGGTTCAAATGGCTCTGAGCACTATGGGACTCAACTGCTGTGGTCATAAGTCCCCTAGAACTTAGAACTACTTAAACCTAACTAACCTAAGGACAGCACACAACACCCAGCCATCACGAGGCAGAGAAAATCCCTGACCCCGCCGGGAATCGAACCCGGGAACCCGGGCGTGGGAAGCGAGAACGCTACCGCACGACCGGCAAGGAGAGAGTTTCTGAAGAAGAGGAATTTGTTAACATCGAGTATAGATTTAAGTGTCAGGATGTCGTTTCTGAAAGTATTTGTATGGAGTTTTGCCAAGTATGGAAGTGAAACGTGGACGATAAATAGTTTGGACAAGAAGAGAATAGAAGCTTTCGAAATGTGGTGCTACAGAAGAATGCTGAAGATTAGATGGGTAGATCACATAACTAATGAGGAGGTATTGAATAGAATTGGGGAGAAGAGAAAATTGTGGCACAATGTGACTAGAAATAGGGATTGGTTGGTAGGACGTATTCTGAGGCATCAAGGGATCACCAATTTAGTATTGGAGGCAGCGTGGCGGGTAAAAGTCTTAGAGGGAGACCGAGAGATGAATACACTAAACAGATTCAGAAGGATGTAGGTTGCAGTAGGTACTGGGAGGTCAAGAAGCTTGCACAGGATAGACTAGCATGGAGAGCTGCATCAAACTAATCTCTGGACTGAAGACCACAACAACAACAACAACAACAACAACGACCTAAGTACGAGCGTGGTGTTAAGTTGGTCTTTTAGTGGTCTACAGTTTACTCTTACCTAACGGCCATTAATTGCAGACCGAATTAATTCAATTGCTTACTAGTAGTAACAGCCAACGACCGTGCCACAGGTTCAATGTTTGACCAACGAAGTTAATCACTTTCGGGCTTGGCTAAAACCCAGATTGGTGACCATCAGGGTCTACCGAGTGCTGCTGGCAAGCGGGCGCGCTCAGCCCTTGTGGGTCCAATCGAGGAGCCGCTTGAAGTAGAGGCCCTGGTCACTGAAACTGACAACGTCTGGTAGCGCAATGTATTGGCTACATGCCCATCCATATCCGTATCCAGTAACGCCTATCGGCTGAGGATGGCACGGCAGTCGTTCGGTACCTTTGGGTCTTCTGAGGCCTGTTTGGACGTAGTTTAGTAGTAACAGTTACCCGAAAATTTGCCGAAGCTGTAATTTTAATTTTTGTGCTAGCTGATTAAATATTTCGGCCAGTTGTTTAGGCCCATCACTGTCTGACGAGTTATGAAGTGATAACTTGAATTATTTTTATTAACATTTAAGTCCAATTTACTGTGGATACTGACAAATCTTAAAAGACCTTTTGTAGAAATAGGCTTTGTCAGTTGAACGTTGCTATTTTACCTAACCGCCAGCCCACGACCCCGTCCCCCTCCCTCCCACAGTCCCACAGCCTGGCCTACCCTGGGCCTCCTCCTAACGATGTATTACTTTGTGTGTTAATCAGCCTGTAACTGTGTAATCTAACTTTTGTTTTAGTTCTTCGTAGATTTCAGTGCTGCTCGGTCTGATCTGGCCAGTTGTAAACTTGCCTTACCTAACAGACCCGGCCCTTGTTTCATGGTTCAAATGGCTCTGAGCACTATGGGACTTAACATCTATGGTCATCAGTCCCCTAGAACTTAGAACTACTTAAACCTAACTAATCTAAGGACATTACACACATCCATGTCCGAGGCAGGAGTCGAACCTGCGACCGTAGCGGTCGCGCGGTTCCAGACTGTAGCGCCTAGGACCGCTCCGCCACTAGGCCGGCGCTTTGCAATTGTCTGAGCATCTAGCAACTGATGTAAATCAAAGTTTTTAAGAGTCTGAATTTCGTTTGTTTTTATTTTTGTTAAATTCATTAAAATCTGTTAAATTTTTTCGAATTTCAAGTAAAAGCTTCTACCATCTATGAGAAATAATCGAAACAATTATAGTATTCTTGGAATAGTTTGTCAGTGTCACCTCCCTGATTCACTAATCTGCAGTGGTTTAATGTCTCGTTCCATTTTTCTGCACGTTTTATTAATTATTTTGTTTATTCTTTTGAAGTATGAATGATGCTGTTGCTGTTACCCCCTTGTGTCCGCCATTCCACCCCACAGCCGAGTGTGCTGAATACTAATGCGGTTTGTTAAAGAATAATGTAATGTGCTCTTAGTGATTTGTTTCATTTTTGGTGGTTCCGTATTTTTGTTGACCCCCTGTAGGTGTCTTGTTGATGTCCCTTGTCTTGTCCTTCCGTTGGTTTCTACAGTGCTTGCAGCTTCTCCCATTAGCGGGTGAAGACGGCCGTAGCAAGTGGTTGACACTCCAGTCCTCGGAAGTCGGCAGCTGCTGCGATTGCGGCGGCGCCTGCTTAGGTAGGCAGCCACGTGTCGCGTGTCGCCTACCCTGCCCCTGCCCCTGCCGCCGCCTCAACGGCGCCCCCTGCCCCCGGCCGCTCCCTTGCCACCACTTCCGGGGCTACCAACTGGTGGGGCCGCCAGCCTGTTTCGCAGCTGCCACTTGCGGCTTGCTGCGTGACCTGCGTGCCGCAGCGCCCCATAATGCGTGAAAGGGGTGGGGACGGCGGCACTGGGGCGAGGTTACGCCCTGCGCAGCGACGCCTGGCTTCGCTGTGCAGGGCCCCGCTTTATGGCGACGCTCGTTTTGTATCATTTTGGCTTGGAATCAGCGATGTGCCTCCCAGAGGTGTTAGCCGGCGTCGAAAGGCTGAGATGGAAGATGTCCACGCCACCATCGAGATGCTACGCTAGCATACTGTCACTGCTCGATGGTATTGGTAATGTTACCAACGACAGTATCACTAAATTGGAGTTACTAAACACGGTCTTCTGAAATTCCTTCACCAAAGAAGATTAAGTAAATATTCCAGAACTCTAATCAAGCATACATGGCAACATACGAGGGTAATTACAAAAGTAAGGTTTCCTATTTTTTTATAACTACAGAGACCTGTTTATTTCTACAATGGTTTACATCAATTTACAGCTATAACATTTACCTGTTTTTCGACATAATCACCATTTCAGTCGATGCACTTTTGTAGACGCTGTGGCAGTTTTTGTATGCCCATGTCATACCAGCTCGCCGTCATGCTGTTCAGAAACTTATGAACCTGTTCTTTCACCTCGTCGTCGGAGCTGAATCGTTTTGCGACCAAATGTTCTTTTAACCTAGGGAATAGGTGATAGTCACTGGGCGCCAAGTCAGGACTATAGGGTGGGTGATTATGTTCCACTGAAACTGTTGCAGGAGAGTAAAGGTTTGCCGAGTGATGTGTGGGCGAGCGTTGTCATGGAGAATGTGTGCGCCCTTGCTCAACATTCCTCTTCTCCGATTCTGAATTGCCCGTTTGAGTTTTTTCAGAGTCAGACAGTACCTGTCAGCGTTACTTGTGGTCCCACCGATTCAGCTCCGACGACGAGATGAAAGAAGAGGTTCATAACTTTCTGAACAGCATAGCGGCGAGCTGGTATGACATAGGCATACAAAAACTGCACAGCGTATACAGAAATGCATCGACAGAAATGGTTATTATGTCGAAAAATAGTTGAATGTTCAAGCTGTAAACTGATGTAAACCATTGTAGAAATAAACAGGTCTATGTACTTACAAAAAATAGGAGATCTTACTTTTGGGATTACCCTCATAGAAGTAGATATTTCCTAGCGAAGCCGCTTAAGAGGGAACGACAGTATGACGGTCGAAAAACTCGAAATTCTTTTATTACGGAATTTGAATGCATATACAAAAATGGTTCAAATGGCTCTGAGCACTATGGAACTCAACTGCTTTGGTCATCAGTCCCCTAGAACTTAGAACTACTTAAACCTAACTAACCTAAGGACATCACACACATCCATGCCCGAGGCAGGATTCGAACCTGCGACCGTAGCAGTCGCACGGTTCCGGACTGCGCGCCTAGAACCGCGAGACCACCGCGGCCGGCAATGCATATACATTGAAGAATTATTCAAAAATGGTTCAAATGGCTCTGAGAACTGTGGGACTTAACTTCTGAGGTCATTAGTCCCCTAGAACTTAGAACTACTCAAACCTAACTAACCAAACTACATCATACACATCCATTCCCGAGGCAGGATTCGAACCTGCGACCGTAGGGGTTGCGCGGTTCCAGACTGTAGCGCCTAGAATTATTCCCCAAAATATTGTGCGCGAACTCCGAAACTTAAGGATTCTATGAATGTTTGAAACTGAGCGTGCACAACACAAAACGCCATTGCCACAAGTCGTTATTGATGCCATCGCCCTATTTATTCCAATTCGAGTAAACCTGATTTGCTGGAGCGTTGTTTGGGCAGTTTCACTCAAAATGTGAGTGAAATTTCAACAGTCTCATTTGGAGATACGCTCGAAAAATAACATCCAGCCGAAGCAAAACGGTCAACATTGCTTCAAATTCGGCCGTATGTCAATTCAATGTAGGCCATATTGCATTAATGCACATGGCAAATGTCCTTCAAATCAAAATCGTCGATGAACTGCGCCGATTCTGTGAAGATAGAGATACTAGCGGCGATGCGCTCAGTGACGAAAAGGGCTTGGAGGACGAAAATGAGGACTTATCAGGTCAAATTAGCAGAAAGTGGCCATCCATTAGCCCGGGCGATAGTTGTTATGGATCAGGCATCGATGATATCCCTTAAGTTTCAAACTTTGTCCCTTTTTTTATATAATAGTTACTTGTCAAACGTCAAACGTATTTTTCTAAAAATCATGTTTTTCTGCATGGTTGTCGTCGTCCACAATACAATTTTCATCCGACATTAATGGTTGTTGGTTTCCCTTGAAGCAAACTGAATTCACTCAACTTCAGCATAGACGATATTTTTTATGACGATATTTAGTATTTTTTCGGAGAGAAAAGAAGGGTATGAAACATGGCCACTTTTTCAAACATCTAAAATTTCGCCAAACAATTTTTTTTTTTTTTTTTTTGCAAATCCCTACGGTGAACTAGAATTACATCTGAGGGTATCAGCATGATAAGTTAATTTCATGTTTCCACAGCAACAACCGTCGATCTACCTCCTTTCAGAGCTGCTTCAGGAAAATCTCAGTTACACAATGAAGACAATAATACTTTTCAATCAAAATACTAATAAAAACTTCACTGCGTGCTTTATTCATTGCAGCAAACTCCATTTGTCTACTACATTCCGGTACAGTGAAAAAAATCCTGAATTTGAGCAGTATTTTCGTCCGTCTCGTTGTCTTTCCCCCTTAAACCAATAAATGCAAGTCTTTCGGTCCAGACTGTATACCAGTCAGATTCCTTTCAGAGTCTGCTGCTGGAATACAAGTTATATATTATCAATAGCTCGACGAAAGACCCGTACCTAAAGAATGAAAATTCGAACAAGTCACACCAATATTCAGGGAACCAAATAGCAGTAGTCCATTTAGTAACAGACCCGCATCATAGACGTCGATTTTCAATAGGGTTATCGATCATATGTCAAGCTCGAGCATTGTGAATAACCTAGAAGAAAACGAACTATTGATACATCGTTGTGTTAAACACAACCGGCTCTTTATTCACGAAATGTTTTAGGAGGTATCGGATTGACTCCGCATTTGTAGGTCACCAGAACGCTTTTGTCACCATTCCTCACAAGCGATTTCTAATCAAAGTGCGTGCCTGCGAAGCAGCGTCTTAGTCATGCGACGGGATTCTTCATCCTCCGTCAGAAAGGTCTCAGTTCCTAGTAAGTGAACGAAAGTCATCGAATAACATAGAAGCGATATGTGACTTTCCCCAACGAAGTGTTACTGACACTCTGCTGTTCCTAATCTATATAAACGATTTAGGAGACAATATGAGCAGCTCTCGGATTGTTTGAATATGATGCCGTCGTTAACCGTCTAGTGAAGTTACCACAACATTGAAACCAATTGAAAGATTATTTAGCCAATATATATATATATATATATATATATATATATATATATATATATATATATATATGATGCGAAATGTGCCAATTGACTCTAAATAATGAAAAGTATTAGGTCTCCCCATCAGCAGTGAAAAGAATCCGTTAAATTACGGTTACCCGACATATCACAGAAGTCTGAAGGCTGTCAGTTCAAATAAATACGTAGGAAAAGCAGTCACGAATAGCTTAAACTGGAAAAGTCGCAAAGGTAATGGTCTGGGGAAGGCAAACCAAAGACTGCGTTTTATTGGCAGAACATTTAGAAAACGTAACAGGTATACAAAAGAGACTGCCTACGCTATGCTTGCTCGTCCTCTTCTGGAGGAATGCTGAGAGATATGGGCTCGTTACTTTATAGAATTGACCGAGGAAATCGAAAAAGCACAAAAAAGGGAAGCTCGTTTTGTATTATCGCGAGGCAGGAGAGAAGGAGAGAGAGGGAGAGAGAGAGAGAGAGAGTGTCATGAATATTGCAGTCGCGCTAGGGTGGCAATCGTTAAAAGAAAGGTGTTTTTCTTTGCAACTGTATGTTCTTACGACGTTTCAATCACCAATTTTATCTTGTGAATGTGAAATTTGTCGTTTATTTCCATCTGCATAGGGAAGAAAGGGCATCACAATAAAATAAGAACAATGAGAGCTCACTCGGAAAGATTTAAGTATTCCTTTTTTTTTCCGCGTGCCCTTAGAGAGTGGAACGGTAGGGAAATAGTTTGAAGATGGTTCGATGAACCCTCTTTCAGGCACTTAAGTGTGAATTGCAGGATAGTCATGTAGATGATGCAGTATGCTACACGTAAGCGTGATAAAGAGCACGTTTTGTGAAACGAATGTCGGCGAGGTAGGGAACAAGTTAAAAACCTTACATACGAGGTATTTCGCGTTCAGCTCCCGAAACGTTCCTCACACCAGTCCTCCTAGCTACCGTGGCCTCACGCTAGAGCCGTCCTCAAAAGGGACGTGTTTCTCGCCGTGAAACACGCCAGAGATCGTTTCCATCGTGGTTGGTGCTTACGTAAGCCGACGGCACACGGGCCATGCTTTCGAACATCAACGTTGAGCGTGTCGAGTTCAACGCGCTGCTGAACACTCAGAAACAATGCGTCTTGTGCGTACGGTACATCTGTCTCAACATGACATACGCGATCGCAGCGTGCTCCAGAGGCAGTTGTCAGCTATTTCTAGTTCGCAAATCACACTGTCAGCGAAATGGACGGGCGTAAAATTCCTACGTTAGCTCATTTACTACTTTGTCCTCCGTAAGCTAGTCATGTTGTTCTGTCTGTAGCATACATAAATAAAAACTTCAATATCCATAGCATGGTGCAAGGAAAAAAGGAAAGTACCATGTCTAGTCGATAAGGACATCGGCTTAAAAAAATTCCGTTAGAAATCTTTCGATGCAAATTTACGATTACGCTTCTCAACCTAAGATAAAAATTCTCTCTTCATTCTCACTATTTAGTAAAATCGTAACATCATTCTTCCTTGATCATCGTTCCCATTGAGGAGCAGACTGTTTACAACATGTGAAATACAAAACTTGGAACAAGTAAGAGCAAAATATCTGACTACAAGTAGTGCAAGCTGTTTTGTAGATAAAGCCAGTCGAATAAGTACACCGTGAGCGCACTCATATTCACATAACATTGAATATTATAGAATATTTTGCTATTAAACTAACAAGAAACTATCAGAACATAAAAGAAAGCGCGAAGGTGAATTAAAAAAAACTGGGATACAGTGCAACGCGAACCAACAACACATGTTACATTACTACTCTGCGTCTCTGCTCATTACGCTACACCCACTATAATTGATTTCTGTTTCCATCCTTCTGACTGGAGGTTCGTGGGACTTTGGCCGTTCACTTAAGTAAAAAAAATACGTTCAGCTATCTTTTCGATGTTATTTATTATATAGCGACACGACATCGCTGTTACAGTATTCTATGGAAGCCAGTTAATTGATGTTCGCCACTGGTAGGATCTTGTATACGATTGGAGTTTATTCCCTTAGCATCAGCTAAGGCTTGAAGATGGTGTACTGAGTCACCGAAACTGGTTGCTATGTAATAAGTAGCATCGAAAGGACGGCTGCATTTATTTCATTTTATTATATAAATGACTTTACGATCATGCTTTGCATCTTATCACCTCCTTAGCAATAATCGTAGATATGTTGTTAACTGATATTTAATTATAACAAATTTTACCCAGAACAATGCATTTTTAATGGAGCCTCAATATTCTGTTACCTTGAAGTGGCATACTTTCATAATATGCCAACTACAATAATTCTCAGTCCCCAAAATGACACTTCCTGTCATTTAATTACAATAAATCATGCAATTAAGGACGGGTCCTCTAGAGATCCTAAATTTTCTGGTTTTTAGAAACGACACATATACATATGGGCTTCAACTGCAAGCTAAAAATGGGTGCCGCGCTGTACTGAAAAGAGATTGCGTCATGTGACGTCGGTGGTGTTCTTCCATCTCATTGGACTGCTTTCAGACTCGAATATATGATATGTTAGATATGGCCCTGCACGTTCGGAATGATTTTACAAAGTGTTATTTCCACGAAGTGACGTCAGAAACTCGGCACGCTCAACATTCAACTTTCGAATGCACGGTCCGTGTGCCGGCGACTTCAGAAGTGAGCTGGTGCGTACCACGGAACGTGTTCCTCATCGTGATTTGCAGCCGTAGCGCTCTCAATCGGCAGTATTCGGCTGTATCTGCTTCGCAAATAACATGGAGGAACGTGAAATTGCTACATTTGCCCTATTAGAATACACGTATCCTTCCTTGCCCAAATGCTAGCCATGTCATTATGTTTGCAGTATACATAAACAAAACCTTCATGTCTCGTGTACAAGATGCAAGACAAAAAAGGAAACTTCCACATCCAGTCGGTAATGACATCGACTTTTAAAACTTCCCTTACAAATAGTGCGATACAAATTTGCAATAGCCTGCAACATAAGATAAAAATCATTTCAACATTCTCACTTAGAAGTCTGGTCTCTGCTTCTAATTAGAAACAGAATTTTTAGAACATGTCCGATACAAGATACTTCAAACCAGTAAGTGAGATATCTCTTGCAAGCCTTCGTAGGTCAGTGATCAGCTCGTGTGGTTTCTGGATGGAGGATTCGGGTTCGGTTTCTTGGTGGGTGGACTGCGATGGGGTAGACGCGGTCCCTTGAGGCCAATTGAGGCATTACTTGACAGGGGAATAGCGGCTCCAACTTCAAGAAAACCGACAACGACTGAGAGGGCGGTGTTCTGACCACACGCCCGTGCACGTCACTTCCAAATGACGCCATTGGCAGAGGATGACAAGGCGGTCGGTATTGAAAATGCGGACGTTTGCTTGCTTTTTACAAAGTCCCCTACTACAACTAGAGCAACCTCTTGTAATTAAAACAAATAAAGAAACATCACGCACGAGACAGCATGCGCTACCTACTGTATTATGTTCCAAAACGCCGCACATAAAAAGTGATATTCTTCAGGGATTCATACCCCAGGTTCTGTTGACAATAGAAAGGTAGGAGCAAGTGTTTTCGACAGCTCTTGGGCTACGGACTATTTGTATAGCCAGCAGATGGGTCGCCTTAGTGTCACTCAAGATCCTACAGTAAAGGGTCAAAGTATGAATACGAGTATCATAAACTTCCTCCCAGTTTGACATCTCAAGCAAATCGGTTGGTATTTTTTGAATTTGATGTGGTCTACCGTGGGCCTTAAGGAGCTTATAGAGATATTATTAATTCAGGGACAATTCCTCAGAAAACCCCCCAAAACCTTTTTTGCAATGTTTTCGTACCAAAACCGAACCACGGATTCCAAGAAGGCAGCGCACACCAAATGGCTGAGATTTTTGCGATATTTTCCTAAGACCCCGAACCCGAACAGCTTCGAAAATTTTGTTGAAGTCTTTATTCGTTTCTGAGATATACACGTTCAAAGTTATTAGCTCTTGGGCGGTTCCTCAGTGAACCACAATTTAAGCGTTTCTTTATACCATTTTGTGTATCGAAACCGAGACTCGTATTCCAAGATGGCTGGAATTTTTATGATATAATCATCAGATCCAGATGTCAAACAAACTTGACAATTTTTTCATTTCCAACCCGTTTCCGAGGTACTGAACCTCATAGTTACCCTGCCTGAGCTCGTAAAACACGCGCTTAAAAGCCGATACGAGGCGCAACCTACCTAATAACGTAAAATACACTGTAAAGTGTCTGCGTTATCATCACAAATGTTCTGGAAACCTCCTGTAGTACATAGAGTTAATACGCCACTTTTCAGTCATACTCTTTTAAACAGGAGCGGTTTTCTACTAGTCATTTACTTACTCCAATATTTCTGTACTTTATCTGCGTTCTTGCATGTGCTGGAGTGTGTGTGTGTGTGTGTGTGTGTGTGTGTGTGTGTGTGTGTTTTTCTGTGTTTGTACATATGTACATGCATGTGTGTGTATGTGTTTTGTGGACACAGTCATACTCAGTATTTATAAAACAAATAAGTATCCCTTAATCTGTGAAGTTTTTGTATGAGTAAATAAATAAAGTGTAGCGCCACCACAGTTTAGGTTAGGGAAAGTTAGTTTTGTATTCTGATCCCAAGTTACAGCCATTTGTGGGCCGGATTGCAGTATGTTACGCTGACCAGCGGTTACGAAGTAGAATGGAGGCCACTGGGACTATCGAACCGCTGAATAGCGTAAACCCAGCGGTTCGAATGTCGCAAGCTTTAGGCAGACCATATGTCTACGTAATTAAAAGTCCTAGAATTTCTGAGAAGTCGCTAAGGACAAAAAATATTTTTTTTACGAAGATACCAAGCGGCGAATATGTGACGTCATTAATCCGCGACTCTATGTATTGCATTACAGTGAAGTGATATCATTTGTGTCTATGTATTTCACACGACCTTACCCTGAAGGCTTTAACTGCCAATATGTCATTCACTCAATTTAACTATAACTTATCGTATCACAAACACAACCTTGTGATAAATTTTCAATGCGCCTTTCGCTCTGAAACGGCATATTTTCATAACACGCAAGTTATGACACAAAAACAACCAAATACGAAAATTCTCTAACCACAAATACGACGCTTCTCGGTATTTTAGTACAGGAAATCGTACGAATCGTGATGCGATTGCATGAGATCCTCAACGTATTAGAGCTTTGAAACAGAATATGTTTACAGGATGTAATTTTAATTTGAAACTCACCAAATAAGGGTTTCAGCAGCAAATGATGTAATCCAATACGCCATTGCCATGTTCTCGCTGTGACGTAGAAAGCGATCTCACTACACATTGGCTACGTTCCTCGTTATAAAGCCAAAATCTGACTCTTCTTATTCCGTCTTTCACACTTCAGAATGCGATGTAACGTGAAATTCCACGTTGTGACGTTACAAAACTGGAATAGCTCGTCGTCAACGAACGGGACCAAACTGCTGAGGTCATCGGTCCCGAGGCTTGCACACCACTTAATCTACACTCCTGGAAATTGAAATAAGAACACCGTGAATTCATTGTCCCAGGAAGGGGAAACTTTATTGACACATTCCTGGGGTCACATACATCACATGATCACACTGACAGAACCACAGGCACATAGACACAGGCAACAGAGCATGCACAATGTCGGCACTAGTACAGTGTATATCCACCTTTCGCAGCAATGCAGGCTGCTATTCTCCCATGCAGACGATCGTAGAGATGCTGGATGTAGTCCTGTGGAACGGCTTGCCATGCCATTTCCACCTGGCGCCTCAGTTGGACCAGCGTTCGTGCCGGACGTGCAGACCGCGTGAGACGACGCTTCATCCAGTGCCAAACATGCTCAATGGGGGACAGATCCGGAGATCTTGCTGGCCAGGGTAGTTGACTTACACCTTCTAGAGCACGTTGGGTGGCACGGGATACATGCGGACGTGCATTGTCCTGTTGGAACAGCAAGTTCCCTTGCCGGTCTAGGAATGGTAGAACGATGGGTTCGATGACGGTTTGGATGTACCGTGCACTATTCAGTGTCCCCTCGACGATCACCAGTGGTGTACGGCCAGTGTAGGAGATCGCTCCCCACACCATGATGCCGGGTGTTGGCCCTGTGTGCCTCGGTCGTATGCAGTCCTGATTGTGGCGCTCACCTGCACGGCGCCAAACACGCATACGACCATCATTGGCACCAAGGCAGAAGCGACTCTCATCGCTGAAGACGACACGTCTCCATTCGTCCCTCCATTCACGCCTGTCGCGACACCACTGGAGGCGGGCTGCACGATGTTGGGGCGTGAGCGGAAGACGGCCTAACGGTGTGCGGGACCGTAGCCCAGCTTCATGGAGACGGTTGCGAATGGTCCTCGCCGATACCCCAGGAGCAACAGTGTCCCTAATTTGCTGGGAAGTGGCGGTGCGGTCCCCTACGGCACTGTGTAGGATCCTACGGTCTTGGCGTGCATCCGTGCATCGCTGCGGTCCGGTCCCAGGTCGACGGGCACGTGCACCTTCCGCCGACCACTGGCGACAACATCGATGTACTGTGGAGACCTCACGCCCCACGTGTGGAGCAATTCGGCGGTACGTCCACCCGGCCTCCCGCATGCCCACTATACGCCTTCGCTCAAAGTCCGTCAACTGCACATACGGTTCACGTCCACGCTATCGCGGCATGCTACCAGTGTTAAAGACTGCGATGGAGCTCCGTATGCCACGGCAAACTGGCTGACACTGACGGCGGCGGTGCACAAATGCTGCGCAGCTAGCGCCATTCGACGGCCAACACCGCGGTTCCTGGTGTGTCCGCTGTGCTGTGCGTGTGATCATTGCTTGTACAGCCCTCTCGCAGTGTCCGGAGCAAGTATGGTGGGTCTGACACACCGGTGTCAATGTGTTCTTTTTTCCATTTCCAGGAGTGTAAATTAAAGTAACTTACACTAAGGACAACACACACACCCATGCTCGAGGGAAGACTCGAAACTCCGACGGGGGCGCCACGCGAATCGTGGCAAGGCACTGCAGACGGTGTGGTTACCCCGCACAGCGTCCAAGAATGCTTTCACGTCCCGTGCGAGGACGCGTTCAGTCCTGCTCGTCAGAATCTAAGCACTCTTTGAGAGCGCAACACTTGAGAGTATTTGCGTGACGTATTGCTCCGTTGATTTACTCAGATTATTGTTTGGCGGATTAGGATTAGTCGTCAGCACTGATACACTACTAAATTAGCCTAAGTAAGGATCACCAGCCTCGCTTTGGCTAAGCAGTGTAACTACCTTAAAAGAGTCTCAGGTCCGACCGATAGATCGAAATACGAACACTTATGAAGTGTCGGTTGAGCATTGAGTATACACCTGAGGCGCTACCGAATCTACCCTTTGAGATCTACAATGATAGATAACTCGCAACTAGGTCGTGCCAATTAAAAGAAAACGAAGTCCCACAACGGAAAACAGTTTGTCCAATTGAAGTACCAGGGACGGCCCAATTAAGAGTGAAATATATGTAGCAGGATCGATCAGACTATCAAAAGAAACTAAGGACCACTATAGTAATCTAATTTATTGCTAAAAAACATCAGAAAAATTTTATCCACTGAATCGAGAATACAAATGATCATCAAGGGAAAAAGGGATTGCAAACGTGTATACCAGCCCTGGCACAGGTGGGTGAATACATATAGAAAATATACAAAACTGTGTTGGCAAATATTACCAATGATTGCAGAAAAATAAATCAAATAGCTAAAGGAAAGTCCCGGTAAAGCGTGCAGAAACACGAAACAGGATTACCCTTGAATAAGCGCATAGTGGATGCAGATAGTTGGCTGTGAAAATTAGATTAGCGAAGCACAACCTTGAAGTTTGGTAAATGACTTCACACTCGCCTCGCCTCAGTGAATGCAACCACTCTAGTGATACAAGAACACGGAGGATGGCCACAGCAATCGCTGAGAATTCTAAGTTCGTTCGCAGCGTCTGAGCTCTTCTTTAGGTTGAAGATATCTTCCTTTGCAGCTCTAGTGTCATTATGACGCTCTTGGAGCAAGGGCTCGCTACAACACTCCAGGAGAAACTGGTTTCTTACTCTCCTTTACTAAATTTGGATGGTTCTGCCAGCGTTGATATCTCGCCAGCCTGTTGCAACGGACGTTGTGAATTCCGATCAATGCTAATTTAATAGAGAAGCTAACAAAATCTCTGGTCTTATGGATCCTGCTGTGTTTAATGAATGAAGTACATCTGTCCCTTAGAGCTGGATAGAAGGCAGAAAATCTCCCCTTCTCTGTGGCATACTTCCAGTTACATCCAATGAGAAGACATGCATGTCCACACAGGCTATGAGACAATCAGGCTTACTAAACTATGAACAAAATTCCAGCGAGCCTCCTCTGGGCCTAACAACTGGCACCCATGCGAAGAGCATATTGTTTTCTCCTCTCCTTCAAATCTGATCTTTTCTAAAAGGTGCTCTTTGCACCTTGCATGCAATGAAACTTCGTAACAAGCTGGGATGCCCTCGCTTGTCGCTTCCATTATGTTCAGAGTGCTTTTCGCACATTTACCTGGCCTAGACTCTGCTTTCAGCAGAGACATACACTCAAGAGCCAGAGAAACTGGTACACCCGCCTAATATGGTGTAGGGTCCCCGCGAGCACGCAGAAGTGCCGCAACACGACGTGGCATGGACTCGACTAATGTCTGAAGTAGTGCTGGAGGTAACTGACACCGTGAATCCTGCAGGGCTCTCCATGGATCCGTAAGAGTAGGAGGGGGTGGAGATCTCTTCTGAATAGCACGTTACAAGGCATCCCAGATATGCTGAACAATGTTCATGTCTGGGGGGTTTGGTGGCCAGCGGAAGTGTTTAAACTTAGAAGAGTGTTCCTGGACCCACTCTGTAATAATTATGCACGTGTGGGTGTTGCATTGTCCTTCTGGAGTTGCCCAGGTCTGTCGAACTGCACAATGGAACTGAATGGATGCAGGCGGTCAGACAGGATCAGACAGGACGTGTCACATACCAGAGATGTATCTAGACGCATCAGGGATCCCATGCCTAACTCCAACTGCACACGCCGTACACCATTACAGAGCCTCCACCAGATTGAACAGTTCCCTGGTGACATGTAGGGTCTATGGATTCATGAGGTTGTTCCCATCCCCGTACATGTTTATCCGCTCGATACAATTTGAAACGGGACTCGTCCGACCAGGCAACATGTTTCCATTCATCAACAGTTCAAAGTCGACGCCGACGGGCCCAGGCGAGGCGCAAAGCTTTGTGTCGTGCAGTCATGAAGGGTACACGAGTGGGCCTTCGACTCCGAAAGCCCATATCGATGATGTTTCGTCGAATGGTTCGCAGGTTGATGCTTGTTGATGACATCTGCAGCAATTTGCGGAAGGGTTGCACTTTTGTCACGCTGATCGATTCTCTTCAGTCGTCGTTGTCCCGTTCTTTTGCAGGATCTTTTTCCGACAGTAGCGATATCGGAGATCTGATGTTTTACCGGATTCCTGATATTCAGGGCACACTCGTGAAATGTTCGTACGGGAAAATCCCCACTTCATCGCTACTTCGGAGATGCCGCGTCTCATCGCTCGTCCGCCGACTATAACACCACATTCAGACTCACCTAAATCTTGATAACCCACCATTTTAGCATTAGTAACCATTTTAACAACTGCGCCAGACACTTATTGTCTTATATAGGCGTTGCCGACAGCAGAGCCGTCTTCTGTCTGTTTACATATCTCTATATTTGAATACACATATCTATACCAGTTTCTTTGACCACTCAGTGTACAATGATAAAGACTGTTAGACCGTTATGATGTCATATTTGCTAAGACAGTCCAAAGCCCATCTGGATTATACAGAAGATAAGTGTAATAATACACAGTTATATGGCGGCTCTCTCTTTTAACTATGGGAAGTTTGTGCAGGGTTTTCCTGTATTCTGAAAATGGAAGCAAAAATCTCGTTGGTCACTGTGACAATGGATGGCCGTCTTCCCCTCGAGGCTGAATTTTACAAGAAGTAGAGAGTTAGGGAGAGAGTGAATTCCGCTTCAGTATTTGCCTCAGGGAACTCATCTGCATCTCTCCTGATGTTGGTGGCAGCTTTTCTCTGCCGCCATCTCTGCCATTTTACATTCGGTGCTGATTTGTGCGTTGTAGAGCACGATTGCTGACTTCTAAGTAAGTTTCGCATTTCGCAATTAGCGGCTCTCCGTCATCTGAGCACCTTACAAGTTGCAGGATTGCTCAATTAACTGTTTCATTTCGTCAGTTTTGCACTCGCTTATTTTGTATTCGCGAGCTGAGCAGATTACGAAAGCTGTCGCCTTTCCCAAGCAGTCTTTAAGTTGCATTTGTCGTGTCCTCTAATGTGTTAGCGCTATATTATGATGCTATGAAGTTTCTAGTGAGCCGCTGTTTTCCGTTAATGTTCAGAGAAGTGATATTCACACGTTGGTAACTGCTTAACAGTCATCTTCATTGGTGGGTGTAGAAAATTGATCACAAAAAATCGACATTGTGCAGGTAACTCTTACTTTGCAATTATGGAGCTGATACTCTTGAAACTAAACTAGGCGACTGTTCAGTAATAAATATAGTCCGATGCAATACGGGTACCAGTGCTTCGGCGATTGCTGTAAATTTGTTTAAATTAATCTATAGCGAGTATTGCACTTGCTCTTATAGCATTCCGATGTTGAAATCATAAATGTGGTAGGCTGACTGCATCCACAACGGCGGAGGCCCAACACGATTTCGACATAATGTCTTATTATGACGCTGGCAGTTTAGCACCATCTAACATTCTGCGTGGTTTCTGTTTGTTCTATATCGTGTCTCCCTACCACTTTCGCGCAACGACGCTCTGAGTGTGTTCTTCAGGGAATTGACTAGTTTGAACCTGGGACCTGTTGCTGGTAAGGAGACGCCAGACCACACATGACATGTAGAATTCAGAAGAGGTCAGTGAGACTAGGGATGATATAACCAAATACTTAATGATTTCAGCGTCAGCTCCACTGCACTCCCTGTAAAAGAATCTTAATACTAACTAAATTTAGTGGAAGGGGTTAAAGGCTTTCCTATTTTTAGTTAGCTGGTAAAATAACGTTCTTCTGGAGGGCTCTATCTTTTAACATGGGCTGGGGGTGGTCCTAACGTAACAGAGGTGCGAAAAAGTCTCACGCTAAAACTTACGGGTGGTGTAGCCCTTTTTGTGTTATCGTAAGATCTATACTGTTCTTCTGGAGGACTCTAGCTTTTAACATTGGCTGGGGGGTGGTCTTGACGTAACAGAGACGCGGAAAAGTCTCACGCTAGAATTTGCGGGTGGTTTGGTCCTAGCGGTTAGCTGGCGACGTGGGTGTCCGTCCGTCCCTTATCATAGGGCCTTCCAGCTTAACACGGTTCTGCTCTCGGCTTTTGTACTCGTTTCTCCCCTCGGAACTGCGTCTGTCCCACGGTGGGAAGGTATGACATGCATTTAGGCATTCTTGTGTTAGTCTGTGGTATTCCATTTGCTCACTCGTTACTCGTATTATTTTGGTTAATTTAATGTCACGATTTATTCGGAGCTATGTGACATACTACTGGATTTGCTTATCATGTCAGGGTTTTCATGGAAGGTGTTGGATTTGCCTGACACCTTACAACCAGAATTACGGTTGATTTCAGCATGACTTCCTTCGTCACTCTTTCCTTTCGCCAGCCAACTGAAAACCACATACTGCAACACGTAACAAGATTCCGTCACGGTACCAAAAGGAGAAGAGCCAGAGACAGAATTGCAGGCATTGGCAGTTGTTATTATAGGTCTAAGATTTTAATGGAGTGTTAGTGATATGACTTGATTTACTAATCGCATTTGCATAGTGGTTTGTTAAACAGGTTACGCTACAGGTTTAGAAAAAAACTGCCACGTAATACACCGAAAACAGTTAGTACATGTTGTGTACATAGTTCCGCGTAGTCAGCACGTACACAACTTTCCCACTAGAGCGCGCCCCGCTAAGCACAACAGCGCAGGCGCAGCGCTCGTCCGTCTCCGCACTACGAGATGGCTCTGTCTTAGAGACGGACCAAATTCTACTTCCGCCGATCCGCGTATTAATATGTAATGCAACCAATGAGATTGCTGCTAACGTAGAACATTTTCTCCTCGCGGATCACTCTCGCGCAGTGATACTTGAAGGCGCGAGGTATTATACCGAGTGTACAGACCTCCGATTAGTCAGTCTGCATTAGTCTGCATTTGTCTGCACAAGTCCATACCAGTCTGCATTTGTCTGTACCAGTCTATAGTCAAGTTTCAGTCTGCGCCTAATAAGATTATTATATTCCTTTACATAGCCATGAAGAGAAATGTATAGACACTTTGTCAAGTATCAGAGATATGTGAGAATAAGATTAACGTACCAAGACCAAAGGAACTTCAGATTGTCAATTGTAAACAGCATCCAGAATCAAGTTACGTAATGTCTATGTTTTTTTATTATTTTAATAAATGTGTGTGAAAATTAATCAAGTTCTGTTTAAAGTTGGTCACCGTCAATCTGCTGCTCTAAGCGTGCAAGTGGCATTTCTATCGTCTGACCTAACGGCAGAAGATAAACACGCCACGATAAGACCACGAGACATATTGCTGACACTCACCTACTTCGTTAGAGCGACAAGTCAAATAATCTGATGGTGTGTGTACCGAAGGTCTTACAGTACGCACACCACAGTACATCATCTCCAAAAATCACCTCGATCAACAAATCAAAGTACTATATAAAGCCAAAAAAGAAAAGGACACACACAGAGAAACAATAATTTACAAGTTTCAGCAGGAAAAAAGGTACACGCACACAGAAATACGAGGGTATTCAGAAAGTAAGGAACGATAGGTTGCGAAATGGAAGCCTCAGTGAAAATCAAAACTGTTTTATTTGCAACAGTTAGCTACAACTTCCAGCTACTTATCACTATAGACTGTATTCTGGGTAATCAAACATCACCAATTGCAAACGATGGAGGAACACCTTCATTGCCCCTGCATAATGCGGCTGAGAATTGTCTTGCAGAAGAAAACGCAGAACAATGATGTAATGTTGGCCCATAGCTTCGTAGGAAATTTCTCACCAGGCCCTCCTACTTGGCAGGAGACATTACTGTTCTAGGTATCTTTATGTGCTCCCTGTGTGTTCAGTACTAAAGAACGACGTAACGCGAGCGACGGGCGTACTAGAGACACTGCCCAACACATCATTTCGAGACCGATCGTTCCTTACTTTCCGAATAACCCTCGTAATAATCTACAAATTTCCCCAGAAACAAATGGACACACGCACAGTAACACTAATCTACAAGCTTCCGGAAGAACAGAAACCAGATGCTAGTTGCTGATTGCCTATGTAACGGCTTCCAGGCGCAAAAATCATTTAATTTTCAGTACTTCGTTTAATTAGTGGCCAAAGTTAAATATTTAAAATATTTTTACTGTCTACTCATAGAGTGGTATAATCTTACGTTAGAAGTTTAACACGACAACTCAATTATTAAAGTTAGGAATTGTGTATATTTCCTGTGGCATTATAGCTCAAGGCGTCAAATTATCCAAACCATATTCATCCATATTTGAAAATGAGAGAGCACTTATCGACTAACAACAAACTTTCTGCGTAATTTGAAAGCTTTTCGAAACCTCTGTCACCTTCACAGAATAAAGAAAGGAAAGGGTTTAGAGCTTACTATTGGATTGGCGCATAAGTTCGTAGCGTTTTTCGTAGCGTTTAATAAACACGACAGACACATGTAACAGAGACTTCTTTCATCAATAATATACTGTATTCTCCTTCACTGGTTACAGCTCTACAAACACCGAGGTAACTTTTCGATACAGTAACTGTAGAAATCACTTGGTTTTGAGGTGAAGAACTCGTCGAGCCATATTCGGAGCGCATTTCCATCCGGAAAGGAAGTGTACCGAAGGCTGTTCGATAGAGAACGGAAAAGAGGAAAATCAGAGGGTGCAAGATGAGGTAAATGCGTTGGGTGAGAAGTTACTTCCCAGTCCAACTCCTCTGTAATGTTTTTTTGACAATCTAGCAGAATACGGGTGGACGTTATTGCGGAGCAGCATCACACAGACATGCTGGGCGTTGTTCCTGGACTGCGTCTGCAAGACGTCTCAGTTGTTGGCAGTAAATCTGAACGATGATGGTAACAACTCGGGGAACCATTTAGTAGTACACCACACTGTCGCTTTCCACTACAAACATAACATCGTCTTTCGCGGGTGCGCCGGACTTTGTACATGGAATTGCTGTTTTGTTTTGGCTCAGCCATTCCTTTCTTTTCCTTACGTTAGGGCAAACACACTATTTCTCGTCACCAGTAACGATATAGGATAGGAATGGCCAGTTGATGATTGGCAAGCACAGATGCTCGCATGGCCAACCGCTGATTCTTGTGGTTTTGGCTCAGAGCATGCGGTACACACACACCCGATTTCTGAATCTTTCCCATTGCATGCAAATGTCGCACGCTGTTGGAATAATTACATTTCATCACATTTGTCTTTTCTTGAGTACACCTGCGTCCACGACTGTTGATTAATGTGTTTAAACGATCTTCATCAAGCTCCGAATGTTTTCCTGAACGGGGATAGCCACTAATGTCAAGATATCTCTCTTCAAACGAGAAAACCATTTTCTTGCAGTTTTCTGTCCAATGGCATTATCCCGATACACTGCGCAAATGTTTCTGGCTGCCTCCACTACTGTCAGCCGTCTACTGAACTCAAACAGAACAACATGTCGGAAATGTGCAGAGTTCTCCACTTCGCATTCTGTTTTCTAGCATTCGCAGCTCCACTCATTATCTCCAAATGTTAAAATAACGTGGAATACCGACATGCAAAACAAAAACGCTACCAACTTATGCACCAACCTAATACACTGTCGTTATTCAGGCAGTAAAACTTCATTAGGCATGACATTTCAGTCTATTAATTCTTTACTACTAATTCTGTTAGCAACACATTTCGCAAACAATTTCCACATATACCACTGAATACTTGCAAAACTGTATTCATTGCAGAATACATAGGTCAGGAGGTATGACGTTGTAAACATTGAGATGCGTGAAAAACTCGTTTGTAAAGCAATCAGATGTTTGAAGGCGTTTGGTAAGTAAAGTCGGATGCCTTAAAGAATGGGGAGGGGGGGGGGGGGGGGCGTCGCTTCTATTAGACGTCGAAAAATTCGTCTCGTTCATTAAACGACACCTGCAGCTAGCTAACGGTTCCACGTACTAGCATGCCATGCGCTCCCTCCCTAACGACTACTTCAAGAGTCACCTGGAAATTGCCAAATAACCAAACCGAATCCCCAAGTAGATCTTTCTGCACTGGCAGAACACCTTCATTAATAACTCGGGATCACTCACTCCCTATCTTATTCTCGCAACACTTGAGGTATCACCTCACCCCACACGGATCTACGATTCACTTTCTCCTCTCCCGAAGTCCACCAATCGATACCAGAACTATATTTCGAAACCACACCTCCCGTCCAAAGGACCCGGCACGTACCTCTTTCGCCCCACAGGATCTACCGACCGAGTTACCATTTCACGTGCTCCAAAACGACACTATGTTAACATTCAGTGCTCTCCAACAGTCATAGAAGCCAAGTGGAGGAAGATTCATTGGTCAATCCAAATCACGTTAATAACACTGCCAAGCCCTGCTTTCTGGTAGAGTTTTCCGAAGATTATTTCTAACAGGCCTTGCGACACGATTGCTATCACGGGAAAAATCACTTGCTCTTAAGCCGGAACAGTGCCAGAGACCACCACTCAGTTAAAAGTTTGTGGAAAAAAGAAATTTACGGTGTTTGAGTAAGAGAACGCATCAATTTGTAACACAATGAACCTTCCCAGACTTCCACGTGGCGACACGCAAGCGACAGCGGCGGCTGCTGTTCGTAAACAAAGACAGACTCCGGTAGATATTAATAAGCAGTCGTCTTGTGGCTGAAGATCCCTTTTCTCCGTATTTACTTCCTAATATGCTGTGTAATCTGCCTTGAGCAAACACTGTTCCTCTTGTCTTAACACCCAAACATGTTTCGGATAAGTTCTCCAACTATTCTATATAATACACAATCTGTTTTGAGATTATGGTATTAACGTTGAAAAAGTAGTAACGAAAACATTTTAAAGAGAAAATATATACGTTAGTACTACATATTGACGTTGAAGTGCCTGTCTGACATTCACAGTACAGCTTTTATTTTGCTCCAGTTTGACAACTGAAACTAATTACGAATTTTCAATTCTGCGTTAAGCATTTTGCCTAAATATTAACTGTAAAATGAAATTATCCCTTTCTTCTGTTTTTCTAAAGTTATATTAATACTGTTATTACATTAAGGTGTGTTGTCAACAAAGATTCGTTGTTTCATTCTTTATCATTCGTTAGGTTGTCACTTGTCCATAATCATCATACCATCATACCTACAACACATTTTATAAAACTAGGCTCAAAAATGATAGTTACGGAGTAAAACAACGAATCTTTGTTGACAGCACGACGTAATATACCGACAGTACTACTACAATATAATATTATTCAAAAGCGATAGTTACATTTAAAGCTTAACATTTTGGCAATTTACGTGACAAAATATTGAAAAATCATAATTAGTTGCATATGCCAAACTGGAGCAAAATGCTATCTGTCTTACGAATGTCAAAGGTCAAATGGACATCAATAAGTAATACGAAGTTATGTATTCTACCTGTCAATATTATGAACAGGTGGTAGTTTTGTCAATGTAAGCACCATAATCTCAAAAACGGTAAAGTACTATGATGCAAAAATATCTTTATATGTCATTGGACAGAGAATAAATGAACCCACAGAAGATAGAGGAACTTCTGTGAAACATGTTTGTGTATTAAAACAAAAAGAATTGTGTTTGCTCAAGGAAGAACCATATTTCCATATTACACAATAAGCGATCAATTAGATGACGATCAGGACCCCAGGTGATGAAGAACCCACTGTTGTAGCCATAATTTCCCGATTAATCTTATCTAAAGCGGCAACCACTAAAAACTACTGGAGTTCAACAGTCGTTCTTCATGCTCGTGGAGTTTTAGGAATGCAGTTAAGAAGCGCCTTTCTGATGTCTGAATGTGAAGCAGAATAAGAAAAATCTATCGACAAAAAGACGTGGCCTTCTGCGTGTCAGCTGCAAGGTTTTGCCCCCTACCCTCCCACGTAGTTCGCAGCAGGTGCGTTTCAAAGTGATGAGCGTACAGGAATGTAGCCCCAGCTGTCACAAAACGTCTGGGAACCCCCCCCCCCCCCCCTATCTGTGCGCATTCAGTAGGATGCTTGAGCTGGACCAACAGCTCGCGCTTCGTCACTGTCGAGAACGCATCTTGCTGCAGGCATTTACCGCCTTGCTGTCACTAGTAGTTATGCTGTTCATCACCTTGAACAGCTTGTGTATGCACGCCATGTCGTTTCGCCGGCGAGGGCCAAGTATTTTGTGCTACAACTAGAAACCAGCGCGCCAGCCATATGGTGAGATTCATTTCAGTATTCTCTCTTTGGCTTGATCGTTGTTGTGTGCTCCTAGCTATGATTTCAGTACAAATGCTCTGCTTCGCTTGTCATTGAATAACGTCAGTGAAGGCTAAATGTCGCCTTTTTGCTCAATTGTATACTACCGGTCGAAAGTTTTCGATCACCTACCACGACTACGGATTTCTTATTAAAACAGGGATTTCGTTTTGAATATTCAATCATATTCCCGTTTTGATAGTAGAACAAACGGATAAAAACCAACCGCCTTTGTTGTGTATTTGGCCTGTTGTTCAAATGGCTCTAAGCACTATGGGACTTGAGATCTGAGGGCATCAGTCCCCTAGAACTTAGAACTACTTAAACCTAACTAACCTAAGGACTACACACACATCCATGCCCGAGGCAGGATTCGAATCTGCGACCGTAACAACAGCGCGGTTCCGGACTGAAGCGCCTAGAACCGCTCGACCACAGCGGCCGTCTTGGCCTGTTGTTCGCATAGAGGAACGCTGATGATTATCTACGACAACACTGATGTGTCTTAAGCTGAGACAATTCCATTCGAATAGGAATCCTTCCTGCTGCTGTTTGTGTAGCAATCAGTTCACAATAGTTTTCAGCACACTGTGTGCCTCTAGCAGTGTGTTTGTGTACCTGATCCGGACCATACCATATACCTCCTAATGGACGAAAGCAAGAGACTGTAACTTGAAAACGTCCTATAATTCTAGCTCTGTGTCAGGAGGGCTATTCTAGTAACACAATAGCACAAAAGCTGGCGTAGCCTAACCTACGATGGTATATACATTACAGCGGATAAAGCAAACTGGTGCCAATGCAAGTATTTCGAGATCTGGAAGACACCGAGTAACATCACACAGGGAGATCAGTACACATGTGTACAGAGTAAACGTCAGAGAACACGTATTTCGCCAGAAATTTGCGAGGAAGTAAGTGATATGCGAAGAGCACCAACCTCTGTCTAAATAGTGCAACGCCGTCTTCGTGCACGTGTTTTAAAGGAATTTAATTTTTTTCCAGTTTTTCAGCTTCAAACGTGACTGTATTCAATACACTGGAAGTATGAATTGAAAAACGCCTTCAGTCTCAGATTTTCGTGTTTTATTAAATACGCGATACATTTCGGACCCTGTGGGTCCATCATCAGATGTAGCTTGCCTTAATAAATGTTTCTATTGAATATGGTGAAATGCATATTACAACAAAACAGCCTTAGAAATGAGGTAGATGCAACAAACAGCATTGTCATAAACAATGGCTACATAGCCAAAACAAATGACAATTTACACAGACAAATACACAAAAGTAAGACAACAAATGGCCACACTGTGAAAGAAGAGAAACTATTTGCCAGTATACCATATATGGGCCCTATATCACAAAAAAATCACAAATTTTTTCAAGAAACAAATGTAACAGTTGCATCCTCTACTAATAATAAGTTAGGAAACTTACGCGTCTATAACATGAAATGAAATACACAAAAATTCAACAGTGGAGTGTACAAAGTATCATGCCCCAATTGTTCTGCCTACTATGTAGGGAAAACAGGCAGAAACTAGAAACTTCAAAACCCGTTTTCAAGAACACGTAAATGCTTTTAGGCTCAACCACTTCGGAAAATCAGTTATTGCACAACATATGTTGGAAACGAAACGTATCATCAACTGTATAGAAAACAATTTGGTAGTACTACGTAATGAAGCCAATGGTAAGATTCTAAATCTATTAGAACAACTGGATACCTCCATAAAATCTAATACCAATATCTATGTTAAATGAACAAACAGATTTCGCAAGCCACAGTTATTTCAGTAACTATAACAACCTATTCTAAAGTTATTCCGTACATATGTCAGTTGTTTAATTATTAGATCTCTGGCAATACAAATAAATTCATCTTTGATAACACTATGTACTACATGTGTGAAGTGTTTACAAATATGTGCACGCAAATGTGCCTCTTGAGTAAAGTGATGTGTTAATAGACTGGAGAAAAGAATGTATGATGGTGCTAAAAAGTTATAAACGCTTTTCTTGGATTATGTGGTAAGTTTACACTGTTCATTTTTCCACTATTTCGCATATATGTTCCGAGTTTGACTTACGAAACACCTAACCTAACATCAGACCTTTTCACGATGAAATACGCACTTCACCTCATTCAAGAGAAAAAAAAACACCTGATGATGGACCCATAGGGTTCGAAACGCATCGTGTATTTAATAAAGCACGAAAATTTGTGACTGAAGGCATTTTTTTAAATTCATACTTTCAGTGTATGGTTTAAAGGGGTGCACAGCGGGCAAGAAATCTTTGTTACGCAAAGAAAAGAGGGTTAAAAATTGTAATGAGTACAGTAACATAAAAACTGGACCGCGTAGCGATGGTCCAAGGAGTTATTCACGGACGAATCTAAGTCTGAAATATCTGGAAACCATCGTTGAATGTTCTTTCGTCGACTTCGTAGAGAACGTATGAAGAGACACTTTGTGACGTCAACGGTGAAGGATAGTGGGACGTCGGTCTTAGTGTGGGTATGTTTTGCGGGTGATGAAGTCGGTGAGCTAGTGAAAATTAATAGTACGCAGGGTAATGATCAACAATGCAGTTCCATCTGGCAAGAGACTGATTGGTCGTCTGTTTGATCTGCAGCAGGACAGTCAACCCAAGCATGCTTCTAAATTGTGGAGAGGGTTTGGTAGTAGAAAAGAGAAATGTGGAGAACTAACAATGTGATTTGGCCTAGTCAGTCACTTCAGTTACATCCCACTAAACTCTTATGGGATGAACCTGAGAGTGAGGTCACAAAAGTGAGGTCATATAATGTAGTTTTTAGGAAATTACTTGAAAAGTATTAGAGGTAGCTTCATAGGAATTTTCATTTTTCTGAGTCTAACATTTAGAGCCTCCAATTTTTCGTAAAAACGTCGATTTTGAGCAAAATATTGCTCCGGTCAAGTTGAGACTTGTAACAACTGGTTGTGAGATACCTTTACGCATTCTGAACAATTTTTAGCTTTCTGGCTTTATTATTTAGCGCGACTTAATTTTTCTTAAAACAGTGTATTTAGCGAAACATATTCATCTGATCATTCTGAGATGTAACAGTTTGAACATTAGCATAGTGAAGCAAATATTGACAAAGTTTGGGAAAGTTACTTTAATTTTTAATTTCACTCTTAGATTATGTCGCAATACTTTGTATGCTACGCACATGCGAGTTAAGATGACGTGGCGCTACTAGCAGTGAACTATGGTGAGTCTCGGCACACTCACTCGCCTCTGTGTCTTTATGTTCTTCTTACAACATCTTTCAAAGACGCTATCCAATGCGTTGCACTTACAAGTCCTTTACCGTCTCGGACAGAAATACAGTGCCATCGACAACCCTCAGTTTTTATTTCCTCTCCCTCAATTTTGATCCTGTTTCCAAATTTCTCCTTCGTTTCCTGCGCATGTTATCAAAGTAATTCAGATACACTTAGAAGTTAATTCTGTCATTAAACTCCAATCATCAAAAAATGTTTTGCATCACCTCGGTTCCAAGAGTTCCGGAACCTGTACAGAAAATTGGAATAGACATCAACATCAACATCATTTCCGCCCTTTTCATTACTCGCGAAAACGACACATTGCATGTTGTACCCATACAGTGAAATCTTCAGAGGTGATGGTCCAGATTGCTGTACACACCGGTACCTCTAATACCCATTAGCACGTCTTCGTGCATTGATGCATACTTGTATTCGTCGTGGCATACTATCCACAAGTTCATCAACGCACTGTTGGTCCAGATTGTACCACTCCTTAACGGCGAATCGGCGTAGATCCCTCAGAGTTGTTGGAGGGTCATGTCATCGATAAATAGCCTTTTAAAGCTTTCGCAGACATAGTCGATAGGGTTCATGTCTGGAGAATATACTGGCCACTCTTGTCGAGCGATGTCGTTACCCTGAAGGAAGTCACTCACAAGGCGTGCACGATGGGGGCGCGAATTGCCGTCCATGAAGACGAATGCCTCGCCAATATGCTACCGATATCGTTGCACTACCGGTCGGAGGATGGCATCCATGTATCGTACAACCATTATGGCGCCTTCCATGACCACCAGCGGCGTACGTCGGCCCCACATAATGCCCCCCACCAGGGAACCTCCATCTTGCCGCACTCGCTGGACGGAGTGTCTAAGGCGTTTAGCCTGACTGGGTTGCCTCCAAACACGTCTCCGACGATTTTATGGTTGAAGGCATATGCGTCACTCATCGCTGAAGAGAACGTAATGCCAATTCTGAGCGGTCGATTCGTCATGTCGTTGGACCCATCCGTACCGCGCTGCATGGTGTCGTGTTTGCAAAGACTGGACCTCGCCATGGACGTCGGGAGTAATTTTGCGCATCATTCGCACGGTTTGAGTCGTAACACAATGTCCTGTGGTTGCACGAAAAACATTATTCATCATGGTGGCGTTGCTGTCAGGGTTCCTCCGAACCACAATGCGTAGGTAGCGGTCATCCACTGCAGTAGTAGCCCTTGGGCGGCCTGAGCGATGCATGTCATCGACAGTTCCTGTCTCTCTCTATCTCCTCGATGTCCTAACAACATTGCTTTGGTTCACTCCGAGAGGCCTGGACACTTACCTTGTTGAGAGTCCTTCCTGGCACAAAGTAACAATGCGGACGCGATCGAAATGCGGTATTATGTGTTGAACTACAACAGACAACACGAGCCGTGTACCTCCTTCCTGGTGGACTGAGTGGAACCGATCGGCCGTCGGACCTCCTCCGTCTAATAGACACTGCTCATGCATGGTTGTTTACATCATTGGGCGGGTTTAGTGAAATCTCTCAACAGTCAAAGGTGCTGTACCTGTGATACAATATCCACAGTCAACATCTGTCTTCAGGAGTTCTGGGAACCGGGGTGAAGCAGAACTGATGTGTGTATAAAAAAATCGCGGTATATTTACGTATGTCTGTGTTATGGTGATCTATATGGATTGAGAGAGGCTTTAAGACTCTCAAATTACTGAAATCTGTGACTTAAGTTACAAACATTTTTCTGTTGATTCGTAATATCCTGTAATTCATCACTGTCTGTAGACATTTCGTAGCGTCTTACTCAAAAAATGAGTTACGTGTGTCTACAATGTCTACCTGATGAATCTTTACATATGTCACTAGGACACTAAGCTAACAAAATCGTTACTGCACATCGACATGGAGGCATCAAAATTAATTTATTTTATGTTCAGAAGCATCAGCAACAGACTTCGAAAAGATAATGCTTTCACGTTCAAAGCTCATAAGAACTAACAGAAGTAATCATTAACGCAATGCAATATACTTACTGCAGGCGAATCAAGTTTAATATTAAGATTAACAGTAGCAAATTCCTGTACGTACAAAGGCTGAATGCGGCAGATATGCACTCGAAACACACCGTAATTTATTACTGAAATAACGAATTGTGCCTGGTAGAGTGATAAATAAGAAATTCATTGGTTCAGTACGTTTGCAATGTTTGTATTCAGCTAGCATGATTGTTATATCGTATTTCAATTACACTTCTGTATGGATTGCTGAGGACGTATTACAAATGAAGGTGCATGGTGCTGTGTGTGTGTGTGTGTGTGTGTGTACAGGGATGCGTGCATTCATATAAAACAGCCATACTGTATGAAAAGCATTGTCCTATATGATAATTGTGGGATGTCATTGGTTTGGTTGAAATACAGGATGGAGGGCTTCATAAGCGTGTACACAATATGAAATAAGTGACGAGGGTGTGATGACAGGATGGAGCTGCTTAAATTGCTTTTCATCATCGCCCTAGTCGAGGAAAATGAAAAAAGGGACACCCAGAGGCGCACACATGCACGACTCACACACACTTCCATACGCGTTCGCGTGCACACACACACCACACACAACACACACACACACACACACACACACACACACACACACACACACATGTTATGGAGGGGCACGGGGTCGTGGAAAATACCGAACTCGATTAAAGCGCGGATGGGGCTACACTAGAAACTCATTAACACGATAATGCGATATGCCGGCAGAGTTGCGCCCGCATAAAGCAGCATTCTGCGCGACCGCCGACTGGAACAGACTAAACAAGAGACATTCGCGCCGAGCGCCAAAACGACCCACGACCGTGGAAAGCCCGAAGCGGTGTCCGCGGGCGCTGGTGTGTACACCACTAGACCGCGCCGACTGCGTCTTGGAGTACCAGCCGCGTAGACCATTTGTCAGCGGGTCCCTAGAATAAGTCCACGCTTCGGAATCTACCTCAGCTGGGGGAACGCCCAGAGACAGTTTTATTCACCGATGTTCACTCGGTAGCGAAGAACAGTCGCATGTTTGCAGAGTCTGGCGCTGAGAGAGCACTCAACGTCACAAACGTGCACCGCAGGTAGGAATAGAAACTTTAGAACCGTTTCTTTCCTCTGATTTTAGTTACTTAAGGAAAAATAAGAAAACGAACCGTAAATCCCAAGGAAGCCCTAAGACAATCTAATTGATGCACGAATGAAGTGGCTTTACGACACACTTGTGTGACTGATTACGTGTTGTTCATCAGTGTAGGGCCTACATCAGATTGGATTTGTAGAGACTGTGTACATCTGCATCTATCTACACGACTAGTGTGCCGCGTACGGCATTATGGGTTTAGGTTGCCACTAGCCGTCTCGGTCGGTCACGCCTCCTTTCGGCGGTGAGGTGACCAGTCGTGGGGCAGAGGCGCTGGAGCTGTATTGCGGGCGAGCAAGTGGCGTAACGGAATGTTGGACATGAGTATGACCCGACCACCGGACGTGCAGATTGCTTCTCGATGATGCAGTCTCACTGAGCTACTGTGTTCGGCCAACGTTCCCAGCCAGACTGTTTTCTGTTCAGTAGTCTGCAGCGCGCCGCTTATCGAAAACCGATTTGTTTCTTGTGGGGCTTGAATTATGTACCCCACGGCAGACTGGTTTTGACTGTGCTTATTAACGAACGAGAATAAATTTCTGTGTGCCTTGTTGAGTGAGCACGTCGAGTGTGGATACTGATACTAACTGGTATTCACAAACTAGCTTTGTGCCCTGTCATTATTTACAGAAGCGCCTGTGTTTATGCGATGTGCGTCACTGGTGTCTAATACTGCCCTGTTACAGGTGCGACATGCGATGTTGTTGATTGCTTTTTTTTCCTTGATTGAACTGGCTGGTACAATTCGTATTCGAGGACTGGATGGAAAGGGAGCGCCACCAGGGATCCAAACCTGAAGGTATTTGTTCCTTATGTACTATGTTGGTTCAGTTTAACGTCAAGATATGACGATTAAGCTTCCAGATATCATGTCTTACCTGCTATGATAAATCCTTATAGTGGAGAGGACGAAGCATAGTGGTTGACATATTTTTAAATGTGTTACGTTTTTTCTAAGGCATGTGGCCTGATATTCTTACTTTGTATTTTTTGAGGGGTAATTATTGATGAAACGGCCGATGCAGTTCCAGTCAATATTTTGCGTAAACCGGAATAAATGTTGCTAAGCTTTTTAAGGGAATCCCTCCTCCTGGTTTCATATATGAGATGAGTCACTGTTGTCTTTGGTGGCTTGTGTACATGGTAGCTTACTTGTGTAATAAAACTGATTTTAGCATATGTCACTGATCTCAATCGAATTCCCCATTCGCAATCTTTTCCGATGTTTCCAATAGCGCGATTCATAGGAGAGAAAGTTTTTGATTGAAACTCCTTGAGGAGATCCTGCTGCAACGAAAAATACCTTTGTTTTAATGATTGACACTCTGTTTCACCTATTTTATCTGTGCCGTTCTCTCCCCTGTTTCACGGTAGAAGAAAACGAGCTGCCCTTCCTTGAAGTTATTCGATGTCCTCCGTCGATCGTACCTGATTCGGATCCAACACTACACAACAATACTGCAGAATAGGACGTACAAGCCTACTTAGACAGTCTCTATAGGAAACCTGTTGCATTTTCACAGTGTTCTGCCAATAAATCGTAGTCTTTGCTTTGCTTTATCCACAACATTATCTATGTGATCGTTCCAACTGAAGTTAATCGTAGTACTACACTGCCAGAAGTATCCAGACACGCCATTGTAATGCGTAATTGACTGCTAGATGCCACGACAGACGAACGCCTCAGTAAAAAGTCATCGGATGTCACCTGATTAACAGATCCGAACCTTCAACCTTTCTAAAATGACGCAGGTTGACTGCTGCTGATGTGACTGTGAAGTGGAAACAGTCAGACGAGGAGTGGGGTCTTCTCGAATGAGAGCAGACTCTGTGTGGCTAGTGATTCCGGACGTACCTTCATATGGTGAGTGGTGGGAACACGTAATGCACGTAGGAATTTTGTCGGATATGATCATTTTGCTGGTAGAGGTTGAAACGTCCCCTTTTGAACAATTATTACAAGACTGTGCTTAAACTGACACACAATATTTTTAGCGCAACGCAATCTGACTTTCAGAAATCCCTACAAAAGAATGGCCCTGACTAACATTAACCTATGCATTTCACAAATCGCTTACCTCACAAAAATCTTCGTTACTCGAACTACTGCAGTACAGCGAGCGCCACTACTGCCAGCTAAATAAAAGATTCAAACTACGGAAGGCACTAACTACTGATAGGCATAGTTAGCAAATGAAAGATTTTAATAGAGAACAAACAATGTATTTACCTTAATAGTCATAATATATATAGCAGTTCATGACAAATTACAAAACTCCGCCATCTCTCTCCCCACATCCACCACTGCTGGCGGCTCACCTCCAACTGCGCAACACTACGCGCTGTTCACAGCCAGCTGCCTAACACTACAATGGCGAGTATTACAACAATGCAAAGCAGCCACAGACTGCACACAGCACAGCCAGTGATTTTCATACAGAGGTGGCGTTACCAATAAAAAAACCTAAACAGCCTACTTACATAGCCCCCATGCTCCCCACAAAAAATTTTACAAATTGTTTTGGGCACTGGGCAATACATATTTGTTAAAATTTTTCATAATCGTAATTACAATAACAAAGAAATCAAATGCACACACTTATTGATACAATGTTGGTCAAAAGCTAAAATTTTCTCACAGTCCATAAAGATAGTCCTGATCATTCATCATAATAGTAATTACAGTTTTTTTTCACAAAGTCTCATTAGTAAAAGAAATTGCACACAGAAGTAGTGGATTTCCATGCAGTCTTGAAGAAGTAGTGTTGTCCTTCCAACGGAAAGACAGTGCTGACTCTTGACATGCTGACAGGTAATGGGCCACAACAGAGCAAACCCACAGCGGAGTCAGTCGAAGTTTTGAAGAGTATTGGTGGGAAGGTCATCACAGAGCAGACCCTCTGTAGTCCTGGTAGAGATTACGGTATTGGTGGGCCACCAGAGGTGCAGACCCACTGCAGTCCTTGTAGAAATAATGGTATTGGTGGGTCATCAAAGATGCAGACCCACTGTAGTCCTTGGAGAGATAATGGTACTGGTGGGTCATCAAAGATGCAGACCCACTGTAGTCCTTGTAGAGATAATGGTACTGATGGATCATCAAAGATGTAGACCCACTGTAGTGCTTGTAGAGAGGGCCAGCAGCCATCTGCTGGGACTGTGCAGGTGCACAATCACCATCGAAGAGTCTTGCGGATAATGTAGCAAGTCCATAACCACCACTTGTCTACTCACAAAGTTTATGGATTTGTCCTTAGAACCAGCAATGCTGTTATCCAGTCCCTTGCTGAATTATCAACACACGTGCAAACACTAACAGTCCCTACTTCTCACATATTGTCCATATACTATGACCAACAGAAACGTGTGCAGTGAAATGTAACTTACAAGGTACTTAATTTGATGAACTGGTGTCAATTACAATTTTATAACATAAGAATACAATTACAAAGGTACAAAATACATCATTAAAGAACATAACAATACAGATAACATTTGTAGTAAATCAGGCTTTACAAAAGAATAGAAATAAATAGATACATCATTGTTACAGGAATAATGACATAAGTAAATACATAAAAGATCAGAATAACTTTCGAAACATCAACTTCACACATGAGCATTAAAACAAAACAGAATAAATAATGTCTAAACACCTTTATGAAGAAAATAACATAGTATTTGAAAAATTCTACAACATAAATCTTATTAGCTAAACACATAAAGACAGGAAAAACACAAATACACAAAGGAACACAAACACATAGTGGGATAACACAGGAGGAAAGGACAGGGTTTCTTTTACTGCAGTATTTTGCAAACAAAACTTTCTTTACTTCTCAGAGATCTCCCTTCATTCGTAATTATTCCCAAAAAGTCCTATCTATACCTGCTTTCTGTATTCTATTCATATTTCTTTCAAAATAATTATTTCTCAGTATACAATACTCATTTTGGCCCAAATCTTTTTCATATAACTTCTCAATGCATTTTTTCCCTATTGTCCATAGTCAGTTTCTTATATAGTCTACCCCCTCCTAAGCTAACTTAAATCTACTAAGCTCAGATGCTAAACTAAGGGACGAGGCAATGCAGCAGCACAAAACAATTAATATAAACAGCAATGACCAAAAAAATGGAAAATTGCAAAGCAAGCTACAGGATATCTAAATTACCAAGCAATACAACGTTACAACTAATATGAACCAATGTGCAGCAACAAGAAAAATAAATCAGTAGTAAAACTAGCTTAACAGAGTAATACAAAGTTAAATTCAGTAACACTATGCCTGGCAAACAGCAGCAGCAAATAAAATTTAAACCTAGACCTCAAGCAGAAAAAAATATTACACTAAAAATGGCCATGTCTAATACCTATGTCACATCTTAACACTAGAGTGATGCATCACAATTTATTCTAGAAAAGAAATTACCAAGTACTTGAAAAGAAAATTATGAATGCAGTTCCTGTGAAGGTTCAAATGGTTCAAATGGCTCTGAGCACTATGGGACTCAACTGCTGAGGTCATTAGTCCCCTAGAACTTACAACTAGTTAAACCTAACTAACCTAAGGACATCACAAACATCCATGCCCGAGGCAGGACTCAAACCTGCGACCGTAGCGGTGTTGCGGTTCCAGACTGCAGCGCCTTTAACCGCACGGCCACTTCGGCCAGCCCTGTGAAGGTAAATGTCTTTTTGTGCTCCCTCACTTTTTTGAAAAAAATTATTATTTACTCGATCTGTAGACAGAAAATATTTATATTAATACATCTATAAAATTTTATTTTTACTAATGCTGCAGTGCAGCTAGAAACTAGATATTAAACAAAATGAGTTAATAAATACATAAAGCAAGCCATATGGCATTTCTCTCAATTAGCAAGACAATAGCCGTGAAATGTTTCTCATCGTTTCATTAGGCATTTTAGTAAATATCATAAATTAAGAGCTCCACAGTGTAACATATGTTTTCAAGTTCGACCGTGTCGTTTTTGCGATGCTCTCTACAAAGGAACGTCAATAGCGAGGATAATGGCCTCCCTTTTTTTTTTCTCCACCTGCGCCTCTGGCACACACTAATGACTTCTTTCCAGGCGAATGTCGCCCATCTGGGTGCCCACGACGCATTACGTGCAGGTGGTCACTTAACTTTCTTATGGAAATATTTACGACAGCAGTTTCCGCTACAGTCACAGTCTCATATAAAAATATTTCACAGGTCAAGAATTTGGGTTACAAATCTGTAGAAACAAAATCCTATAAATATAAGTGTCCAAAAAAAAATATTTGTCAGCATTGTGATACAGTCACGCATTTACACACATTTCATAACTCTTAAAGTACGATTCTTGGTTTCCAACATACTTCTTCACAAGTCAGAGTCCCTAACCACTACTCATTGCTCCTTACCTTATTACACATATATATATTCGTCGACACGTCAATCTTGCGACGACACTTCAATATTTCATCATAATTAATACATAGCATAATCAAATTCCTCATATAGCATCAGCTTATTGATCACAAACATACCTCAGCAGCATAATACACATCGTCGTCGTAAAAATAACATCATAACATCTCAGTCAACTCTCAAAATCGTCGTAGCTTTCTGCAATAATTTCAAATCCTAAAAAAAAATATTCTCTGCTCATTTCAATAGTGTCATCTACCTCAAAGGTACTTTAAAATCATGCTCCCTTACCAAATACATCATTCAAAGCTCTTATAGTATCACAATGGTTCCGAAAAAATATGAACAGTTCACAAAGTACAGACAAAATACAATTTCATAAGTGTGAAGTTATCCAACTGTGTAATTGCGTAAACATGTGTCACTGATGTAGTAAAAAAAATCTTTATCTCTGTCAAATAATCAGATAGCTGTGTAATTCTGTGTTAGAGAAATATGGTACCGATGTGTAAAGTTGTATAAGCAAATACCATATTAGCTAGGGCTCCTTGTGCTTGCCAAACACATCATACACAAAGTAGGCGTGTACCCCCCTGAGGATTAATGTAATTATACCCTCAGGTGTTACAGATTACAGCAATGGAATGAAATGTATCATGGAAAACTTTTGTATCATTGTACTCCAAATATCTTTAAAAATAAATATTTTAAGTACAAAATTAATCACTCAAATACGTGTCCTGTAGCGCTAAATGTGCGTCTTGTTGCAACATAATCTCTGTGGAAGTGTCGTAGTTATCGTCCTCCGAAAGCTAAGTTCTGCAGAAGTCAATGTACTTACCTCATGATACACAAAAGTGAAATGCTTTGCGTATAGATATCTTAGTTATTACGCTTATTGCCGTGATGAGGAAAGTACTGTGCTGTGAAGTATTGTTGTGCTACGGAAAAGGCAGTCTCATTGTAGCTATACCACAAAAGTTACTACTAAAACCTAAGTTACTACTAAAACCTGTTTTACTTTCCAGAAGAATTCAGAAAAACTGTACAGATATAAAACAGATAAACGCAAAAACAACATTGTAAATTGTCACTCATTAGTAGCGTCGTGATAAAACCGTGTAGTTGTCACATAAACTAACCACTATGTCATCTGGTATCTCACTGAAAGTACTTTAAATCCAGAATGTATTTTCAAGTAAACCAAAATGTTGCATTAAAATCTCATTACCAGTACCAGTATGTGTCCTAAGTATGTAAGCCTTATAGTCGTTACGTAATCATGCAACTAACAAGCAACAATGTACAAATAACAACACTGTGTTGTCTGTTCACTATAACAATGCATTCGCAATTTCTGTTGAAATAAGTTCTCTTGCTTCTTGACTGAATATTTAACTTCAAACAGTGTTGCATGTTAACAGTTTCTAAGTCTGACAATGCATACTAGAAATGTGAAGTGAAACGTTTTATGGCAAAGACAAAGTTAAAAAGCAGATTATCTTTCAATAAACGGTTTTACATGTGAAATGTGGTGTAAATCTTTACTCTTCCTAGTACGCAGAGTTTCAACTTCAACGCAATTATCATGTGGTATACGTCGGATTCTGTAAGGTCCATTGTAAACTAGAAAGAATTTGTGACTCAAGTGTTCCTTCTTATGTGACAATGAATGAGCTTTAATGAGAACTTTACAATACATAATTTTACAACTTTACCAATACATAATTTCTTTGCTATGAAACGTCCCCTTAGAACAATTATACACGACTGTGCTTATACTGACACACAGTATTTTTAGCGCAACGCAATCTGACTTTCAAAAAATCCCTACAAAAGAATGGCCCTGACTAACATTAAACTATACCTTTCACAAATCACTTACCTCACAAAAATCTTCGCTACTCAAGCTACTGCAATACAGCGAGCGCCACTACTGCCAGCTAAATAAAAGATTCAAAGTACTGAAGGCACTAACTACCGATGGGCATAGTTAGCAAATGAAAGATTTTGATAGAGAACAAACAATGTATTTACCTCAATAGTCATAATATATATAGCAGTTCATGACAAATTACAAAACTCCGCCATCTCTCTCCCCACATCCACCACTGCTGGCGGCTCACCTCCAACTGCGCAACGCTACGCGCTGTTCACAGCCAGCTGCCTAACACTACAATGGCGAGTATTACAACAATGCAAAGCAGCCACAGACTGCACACAGCACAGCCAGTGATTTTCATACAGAGGTGGCGTTACCAATAAAAAAACCTAAACAGCCTACTTACCCAAACCTAAACAGCCTACTTACATAGCCCCCATGCTCCCCACAAAAAATTTTACAAATTGTTTTGGGCACTGGGCAGTACATATTTGTTAAAATTTTTCATAATCGTAATTACAATTACAAAGAAATCAAATGCACACACTTATTGATACAATGTTGGTCAAAAGCTAAAATTTTCTCACAGTCCATAACGATAGTCCTGATCATTCATCATAATAGTAATTACAGTTTTTTTTCACAAAGTCTCATTTGTAAAAGAAATTGCACACAGAAGTAGTGGATTTCCATGCAGTCTTGAAGAAGTAGTGTTGTCCTTCCACAGAAAGACAGTGCTGGCTCTTGACATGCTGACAGGTAATGGGCCACAACAGAGCAAACCCACAGCGGAGTAAATCGAAGTTTTGAAGAATATCGTTTGGTAGGTCATCACAGAGCAGACCCACTGCAGTCCTGGTAGAGATTACGGTATTGGTGGGCCACCAGAGGTGCAGACCCACTGCAGTCCTTGTAGAAATAATGGTACTGGTGGGTCATCAAAGATGCAGACCCACTGTAGTCCTTGTAGAGATTATGGTATTGGTGGGTCATCAAAGATGCAGACCCACTGTAGTCCTTGTAGAGATGGCCAGCAGCCATCTGTTGTGACTGTGCAGGTGCACAATCACCGTTGAAGAGTCTTGCAGATAATATAGCAAGTCCATAACCACCACTTGTGCACTCACAAAGTTTTTGGAATTGTCCTTAGAACCAGCAATGCTGTTATCCAGTCCCTTGCTGAATTATCAACACACGTGCAAACACTGACAGTCCCTACTTCTCACATATTGTCCATATACTATGACCAACAGAAACGTGTGCAGTGAAATGTAACTTACAAGTTAGTAATTTGATGACCTGGTGTCAATTACAATTTTATAACATAAGAATACAATTACAAAGGTACAAAATACATCATTAAAGAACATAACAATACAGAGAACATTTGTAATACAGGCTTTACAAAAGAATCGAAATAACATATATGTCAGTGTTACAGGAATTATGACATGAGTACATACATAAAAGATCAGAATAACTTTCGAAACATCAACTTCACACATGGGCATTAAAAAAACAGAATAAATAATGTATAAACATCTTTGCAAAGTATATAACATATTATTAATGCAAATTATATTTGAGGATAACAGTATTCCTCATCATAGTTCATGTAGCTGAGTATGAGAAAAATTCTACAACATAAGTCTTATGAGGTGAACATATAAAGACAGGAAGAACATAAATATACAAGACTACACAAACACAGCGGAATAACAGAAAGGGAAAGGACAGGGTTTGTTTTACTGCAGTTTCTTGCAAACAAAACTTTCTTTACTTCTTGGAGATCTCCCTTCGTTCTTCATTATTTCAAAAAGTGCTATCTATACCTGCTTTCTGTATTCTATTCATATTTCTTTCAAAATAATTATTTCTCAGTGTACAATGCTCATTTTGGCCCAAATCTTTTTGATATAACTTCTCAATGCATTTTTTCCCTATTGTCCATAATCAGTTTCTTATATAGTCTACTCTCTCTTAAGCTAACTTAAATCTACTGAGCTCAGATGCTAAACTAAGGGACGAGGCAATGCAGCAGCACAAAACAATTAACGCAAACAGCAATGACAAAAAAGTGCAGATTTGCAAAGGAAGCAGCATTTTAGAAATTAGCGAAGCAATTGCAATATTACAACTAATATAAGGCAATGTGCAGCAAACAAGAAAAATAAATTAGTAATAAACTGGCTTAGAAGAGTAACACAAATTAAAATTCAGTAGCACTATGCCTGGCAAACAGCATAACTTATACCTAAACATGACAAAGTTCAAGCAGAAAAAGTATTACACTAAAAATGGCCATGTCTCATACCTATGTCACATCTTAACACTAGAGTGATGCAACACAATTTATTCTACAAAAGAAATTACCAAGTACTTGAAAAGAAAACTATGATTGCAGTTCCTGTGAAGGTAAATGTCTTTTTGTGCTCCCTCATTTTTTTTGAAAAAAATATTATTTACTCGATCTGTAGACAGAAAATATTTATATTAATACATCTATAAAATTTTATTTTTACCAATGTTGCAGTGCAGCTAGAAACTAGGTATCAAATGAAATAAGCAACTATGTACAAAGCAAAGCATAAGAACATCGTTCAATAGCCATGTGGCATTTCATAAGTAGTAAAAAAATCTCTCATCTAGAAAGACAGTAGTCATAATCAGGTGTGTAGAGAAACTATTTCTTGTCATTTCATTAGGCATTTCAGTAAATATCACAAAGTACGATATGTTTCCAAGTAATGAAAGTGTCGTATTTGCGATGCTTTCTACAAAGGAATGTCCGAAGCGAGGTTAATGGCCTCCCTTTTTTTTCTTCTCCACCTGCGCCTCTGGCACACACTAATGGCTTTTTTCGAGCCGACTGTCGCGCAGCTGGGTGCCCACGACTCATTACGTGCAGGTGGTCACTTAACTTTCTTACCGAAATATTTACGACAGCAGTTTCTGCTACAGTGGCAGTCTCAGATAAAAAAATTTCAGAGATCGAGAAATTTCGTTGCAAATGTGTAGATACAAAATCCTATGAATATAACAGTGTTCAAAACGTTTTCGTCGGCATTGTGATACATTCATGCATTTACACACATTTCATAACTCTTAAAGTACGAGTCTTGGTTACCAACAACCTTTTTCACAAATCAGCGTCCCTAACCACTACTCATTATTCCTTACCTTATTCGTCGACACTTCTTCAATATTTTATGATAACAGATACGTAGCATACTCAAATAACTCATATAGCATCAGCTTATTGATCATAAACATACCGCAACAGCGTAATACACATCGTTATCATAACATCATAAAACCTCAGCCAAATCTCAAAATCGTCGTAGCTGCCTTCAATAATTTCAAAACCTAAAAAAATTCTCTGCTTATGTCAATAGTGTCATCTACCTCAAACGTACTTTAAAAATCGTGATCCCATACAAAATATATCATTCAAAGCTCTCATATCATCACAATGGGTCCGAAAAAATATGAACAGTTCACAAAGTACAGACAAAATACAATTTCGTAAGTGTGAAGTTATCCAATTGTGTAAGTACGTAAACATCTGTCACTGATGTAGTAAAGAAATGTTTGTTTCTCTGTTAAATAATCAGATAGCTGTGTAATTCTGTGTTAGAGAAATATGGTACCGATGTGTAAAGTTGTGTAAGCAAATACCATATTAGCTAGGGCTCCTTGTGCTTGCCAAACACATGGTACACAAAGTAGGCGTGTACCCCCCTGAGGATAAATGAATAATACCCTCAGGTGTTACAGATTACAGCAATGGAATGAAATGTATCATGGAATACCTTCGTATCATTGTACTTCAAATATCTTCAAAAATAAATGTTTTAAGTACAAAATTAATCACTCAAATGCGTGTACTGTAGCGCTAAACTGTGCGTCTTGTTGTAAGATAATCTCTGTGGAAGTGTCGTAGTTATCGTCCTCCGAAAGCTAAGTTCTGCAGAAGTCAATGTACTTACCTCACGATACACAAAAATGAAATGCTTTGCGAATAGATATCCTAGTTATTACGCTTATTGCCGTGATGAAGAAAGTACTGTGCTGTAACGTATTGTTGTGCTACGGAAAAGGCTGTCTCATTGTAGCTATACCACAAAAGTTACTACTAAAACATGTTTTTCTTTCCAGAAGAATTCAGAAAACTTGTGCAGATATAAAACAGAAACACTGCAAAAGCAACATTCTAAATTGTCACTCATTAGTAGCGTTGTGATAAAAATCGTGTAGGTGTCACATAAACTAACCACTGTGTGATCTGGTATCTCTCAGAAAGCACTTTAAATTCAGAATGTATTTTCAAATAAACCAAAATGTTGCATTAAAATCTCATTAGCAGTACTGGTAAATGTTCTAAGTATGTGAGCCTTATAGTCGTTACGTAATCGTGCAACAAACAAGCAAGAATGCCCACACACAATAACACTGTGTCATCTGTTCACAATAACAATGCATTCGTAATTTCTGTTTAAATAAGTTCTCTTGGTTCTTGACTGGATATTTAACTTCAAACATTGTTACGTGTTAACAGTTTCTTAAGTCTTACAAAGCATACTAGTAATGTAAAGTGAAAAGTTATATGGCAAAGACAAAGTTAAAAATCAGATTATTTTTCAATAAACGGTTTTACATGTGAATTGTGGTGTAAACCTTTACTCTTGCTAGTACGCAGAGTTTCAGCTTCAGTGGAATTATCATGTGGTATATGGCACATCGGTAAAGAATGCTAAAAATTTTCTCAAGGTTAGCGTCTATGTTATTTTTCCCTGAGCCAGCGGCCGCACGCAGCTGCCTGCTGTGCGAGTCATTGTCTGTCTCTTTGTTGGCGCGCGTCGCTATTGGGATTAGGAGACCTAACTTCTACAAATTCGCCTTGCAGAAAGTGCCCAGCCCTGTTTAAATCCCGCCAGTTCTGATGCAATTCAGGTCTGTCGTTACGAATATATCGTCTGTCGTCACGTCGGTAGATTCCGTAGTTTCTTCCTTGTCCGTCACGTTGTGGAGAATTTCTCCTTGAATCGTAACTGTGCGCCGAACTGTTGCGTCTGAAGTTATTCTGTCTCCCTTGATAATAATTGTTTTGGTTCCCATATTGTCTGTTTCCATGGTAATCTCTATGATAGTCATTACTATGGAAATACCGATCTTTCTCTGTAATTATTTTTACTCTGCCAACGGTTTTCATATGGGTGGTGTCTGTTTTGTTCACGATTTGCTTTGTGAGAATAGCCTTGTCGTGTCCAGTTATTATTTCTTTCATCGCGGAATTGTGACAGATGTGACCTGTAATTGTTGTGCTCCTTTTTCCGCGTTCCCCGATTGTCAGTGTCAATTTCCAGTTCTTGTAACAGTCCCTGAAAAGCCTCAATGTCTTCTTTGCAACGTCCTGCTAAAATAATATGTCGTAAATGTTCAGGTAATTTGATTAAGCAAATTCGGATGAGTTCTGAAGGGCTGTATGGGTTTGAAAGATATTGATACTTGTGCAACATGTCTTCAAAATATTTCACAAGACTGGAGAATTCAGATTCTTCGAAATGTTTCATCATTATGATGCTATGTTTTACTTGGTCTTGTGTAGCTTGAGACCAATATGCTGAGAGGAAGGCATGATAAAAATCTCCTTCACTGTGACAATCGTGAATGACCGATCGCATTCTTACAGCTGGTTCATTCTCCAAGTAGCCACACATAAATTCTAACCTGTGCTCCAATGACCAGTTGGGAGGAAAACAATGAGAGAGTTGATGGAGCCACGCTTGTGGATGAATGTCGTTGGCAGAATTCTTAAACGTTTTGAATTTACGTGTAGTAATGAACAGCTTATAGTCAAAATCATCGTGTCGGCGAATAGCATATCGGTCATTGTTACGTCGTTTCGGCGGTTCCATTTCAAAATTCGGTGCACCTTGCCAATTTCTTTCATACTTTCCGAAATGCCCTGTGTTATTATTTTGTGGCTTTTCCGTATTTCTATGTCCCTCTTCCCGTATTGGGGCGCGAGTGTCCTCTGAAATACGTAACTCTTGTATTACCTGTGTCAGCTGATCTTGTACTTCCCGGATTTCTCTTTGGTGTTGCGTATTTATTTGATTCTGATTTTGTTTGAACTTCCTAATTTGTTCGCACTCATCTGTGTCATTAAAGACTACCGGTCTTGTGTCATTGAGATCATCATCTACCTTAGTAGATAAGTTAGTTAACTGATCCGAAAGTTCGGCTACTTTCTCCGATAGTGTACTTATTTCCTCAGTGTGTTTTTCTGAACCAAGTTTCAGAGTATTTACTGTGTTCTTTAAATTTTCCTGAGTTTTTGCAAGTTGCGTAACCGAATCGATAGATGCAACCGAGTCAATTTTAGCTTGCAAGGTGTCGTGATTTTCATGAACAATGGTTTGCAGTTCTTTTATGGCTGCTTCGTGATTCTGTAATGCATTTTCATGCCGCGAAAAAATAGGTTGAAAATGCTCACAAATTTGTGTTTTTACGTCATTACAGACTTTTTGACATTTCGATTCGATGTTATGTAACTCAGTAGTTAAATCTTCACGTGTTTGTTCAAGCTTATGTTCCACTGAGTCTAACTTTTGAAGCTTTTGTTCCATTGCGTCTAATTGTTGCTGTGTTTGTCTCTGGTGTTGTTCCATTGTGTCTAACTGTTGCTGTGTTTGTCTCTGATTTTGTTCCATTGTGTCTAACTTTGCAAGCTTTTGTCCCATTTGTTGCATTAATTATAATAACAATGCACTGGTGTCTGGAACATGTTCCTCAGTGCTTTTCGGCAGTGAATTTGCACCGGCAACAATCAAATTTTGACAAGCGGAAAATGTGTCTTGACTCATTTGAGAAAACGGTGAGAACCCAAAACCTGAGTCTACAATATTTGCAAAATTGTGTCCTGTCATTCCCGATTCCTGAGACGGGCTGTTGTCGACCGACCGATCGATAATGCTTCCCTGCTCAATAACTGTTTCACTGTCTACGCCATTGTTTGCCGGCAGCTCCATTTCCCTATGCACAATTACCAAATTACTACTTTGATCATTAGTTAATTCATTACTCAGTGGCGCTAACACACTGCTTTCGTTTTCACTGTCATTTCTCAGTTTACTTTGGAGCCTAGTATCACGTTTTTCACACGCCATTATTGTCACAATATTTCACACGACAACACAGAAAAGCACAATTTGAAGAGCAAAATAAAATAACATAGCAATGGAAATAATGTCTACTTAATTGCAAGCGCAGCTGCGAAATACTTGGTGCAAATCTACATGCATGCCACAACTGTTTTACTGTACAACAATGAAAAACTACAACTACAATGGAAATTCTCTCTATAATTACGCGCTGGCAATAAACAAAAGCTACACTAATTACACAAACTACAAGAAATAAATCAGAAGATTCCAGTGAGGTATCCTCGGCTAAGGGTCGACTTATGAAACGTCCCCTTTTGAACAATTATTACAAGACTGTGCTTAAACTGACACACAATATTTTTAGCGCAACGCAATCTGACTTTCAGAAATCCCTACAAAAGAATGGCCCTGACTAACATTAACCTATGCATTTCACAAATCGCTTACCTCACAAAAATCTTCGTTACTCGAACTACTGCAGTACAGCGAGCGCCACTACTGCCAGCTAAATAAAAGATTCAAACTACGGAAGGCACTAACTACTGATAGGCATAGTTAGCAAATGAAAGATTTTAATAGAGAACAAACAATGTATTTACCTTAATAGTCATAATATATATAGCAGTTCATGACAAATTACAAAACTCCGCCATCTCTCTCCCCACATCCACCACTGCTGGCGGCTCACCTCCAACTGCGCAACGCTACGCGCTGTTCACAGCCAGCTGCCTAACACTACAATGGCGAGTATTACAACAATGCAAAGCAGCCACAGACTGCACACAGCACAGCCAGTGATTTTCATACAGAGGTGGCGTTACCAATAAAAAAACCTGAACAGCCTACTTACAAGGTGTTACAGTGTCGGAAGGCATAATGTTGCATGGGTGTGTTCAGATCTAAATTTTTGAACACGGTACATTTACCTCTCAGTGTCTTCAGGTGTGCATTCGTCAATTACTTCTGAAGCATCTACTCTATCAGAATAGAAACGTGGAAAAAACAAGCCCGAAAACAATTTATTGGACTCACCAAAACGAAACAGTAATAAAATATCCAAAATAAAAACTGACTCGATCCAAACTTCGGATCGACACAAATACAAAATGACAAATAATAATTAAAGAAACCACTCTTCACGGGGAGCGAACACAAACATTTCCACAGCGTCAAGAGGTTCATCGACTATACCAAGAAATCGGCCACCTAGAAGAGGCGTCTGGCCGTGGCTGCCGGGGGGGGGGGGGGGGGGGGACAGATCTGTATCCTCCCGAGCGGTGCGTCGAACTGCCTTTTGCCATCAGTGCACCGCCTTATAAAGCCCAGTGGCGGATGTATCTGCCAGAACTATTTGCGATCACGTGCCTGGCGCAGCAAAGTAGTTCCTAGGCTAGCTGCGGCCTCTGGTGAAGCTGCTCTGCAGGCTCCGCGAACGGGTAGCGGTCCCTGTTGGAGACCTGGTGGTGTGTTGTGTTGTGGCCGCCGGTAAGGCTTTGTTTTGACAACACAGATGAAGTAGGTTTTCCTAGTGAATGTACACCCTGTGATGCAGGCATCCCATGATGGCTGGACGTAAATAGGGATGCCGATGCAGTAGGCGCTACGATGTCCGAAGTGTGCGGTCATAGTAACTTCATTTTTATGGACGACAATGCGCAAGCGCACCGAACACAACAGGTGAAGCAGCTCTTGGAACGAGAGGATATTCGGCGGATGCTCTGGCCTGCCCGTTCCATCTACTGAAATCCCATCGAGAACGTCTGAGGTGCATTGGGGAGACGTATTGCAGAACTTCCATACACACCAACGAGCGTCCAGCAGTTGTCAACTGCCCTGATGGAGGAATGGAACGCCCTACCACAACAACACTTTATCATACTTGTAGCTAGCATGGGAGCTCGTTGCAGAGCGTGTATTGCCGTCCGTACTGATAATACTCTCTAATAAGAACCATATCTCGTCCTTTGTAATGTTGAGGGAGCCATAATAAAACTCGATGACTGAAGTATAATCACTATCTTTGAATAAAAGTCTAACTTATGTTCGTCTCATTTCGTTTCTCTTTCATTTACCTCCCACACTGAACTGTAGCAGTTCTTTCTACATATGGTCCAAGTTTCATTGGGTGTGCAATAAGTAATGCAATACATGTGATTCTGAAAGCATGTTGGTCTTATTCAGGATTCCAGTACACCCCATTATTCTCATTATTCTCCACTGTTTTGGCTACAAAAACCTATTCTTCACCATACTCTCCGCTCAATGTGGTGGCCTTATGCCAACTTACAAGAAGACCCTGTATGCATTCATAGCACCGCTCTGTTGGTCGGTGTCGGAGCCAACGCCTTGATGCATCAATAATCTCCCCATCATCCACGTACTGCTCCTCGCAGAGTGCATTGCTCACTGGGTCAAAGAGATGCAAGTCGGAAGGTGGGAGATTCGGGTCTGTGTGATGGATGAGTAAGAACACTCCAGTGAAGTTTTGTGATTTCCTCTTGGATGCTTTGTCATACACAAAGAAAAGTTCGTTTTCATCTTTGTGGCGACGAACAAGCTGATGTCGTTTCTTCAATTTCCTGAGGGTAACAGAACACACTTCTCAGCTGAGCGTTTCACTATGAGGGAGACAACAGGATAATCCCTTCACAGTCCCAGAAGACCGTCGCATACTATGGTGCCACTTCATGGAATGACGTTTTGTTTCCGGTTCCAAGTGATGAACCCATGTTACATCGCCTCGACGATGTCCGACAAAAGAATTGTTACGATCAGCCTCGTAGCGTACAAGCAATCGCTCAGAGATGGCCGTTCGTTGCTCTTTATGATGTTCTGTTAGTCGGAAAGGAACTCAGGGCGCACACAGCTTTGAGTACCTCAAATAGTGGACGAGTGTGTCAGCACTACCAACAGAGACGCTCACTTTTGCAGCGAGATATTTCACAGTGATCCGTCGATCACCTCGAATGAGACTGTCCCCACGTTCCAGCATTACAGGATTCACAGCTTTTTGCTGCCAGCAGGCACGTGCGAGTTCGGGAAGGTTTGCGCGACCCTGTTGCGATGATGACCATTTACCGTACTGCTGTTTGCTGCCAGGTCTCCATAGACATTCTGAAAGCATCTGTGATATCTGGGATGCTGTAGTTTTTCTTCAAAAGAAACTCAGTGACAGATCTCTGCTTGGATCGCACCTCCGTCACAGGCGCCATTTTGAAAGCGACCTACAGTACCGCTACGTATTGGAATTTCATGAATCTGTAGAGGCTGAAACAGGAACATTCCACGGCCCGACAGCAAATTCTATATTTTTTCATCCGAAATTGGCTGAGAAGAAAATGTTTTGCATTACTTATTGAACGGCGCTCGGTCTTGGCAGTGACATTATGCGACACTTACTTTCGTTCTTATTTTTTACAAAGCAGTGTATACACATACATGTAGAGACAGACCAGCCTTGCGGTAAGATACAGTTAATTCCAATTTTCGTTCCGAGATATAGTGGAAGAATTTCTGAAAAATACCTATGTGGGAGCTACCGTTGTTAATAAACAGTAAACTATTTGTATTTACAGACTGCGTAGTGAGACAATTTTAATGACACAAACGGTATGGAATCAGTTACAAGACATTTGAAAGTGCATTAGTGATCCACTACGAGGACAGATCTGATTGTGTGACCTGAAGAGTAACCTCAGTCACGTAGAGTGGTGGAAGGATGAAGCATGTAGACTGTGTAGTGATATCGGAGGAGATTCTACCACCAGACACTTGTAACGCCGGAAATGCATATCCTCCTATTTCCATCTATTGTACCATAATTTTTTCCTTATTTTGTTACCTGAAGATATAACGTTTCTGTGTCTTTATATATTGAAATTGTTTTAATATTTGTATATATATATATTTATGCATTTATGTCGATGTATAATTAGTTTGTTTTGTAAATATTATTTCTATTTTACGCTGGGTCTTGCCTAGGGAAAACTATGCTATCGAACGAATACATCGATAGGTCGTGTGAAGAACGAAAGTGTGTAGGATCTTTGGTAGTGTTAACTCTGCCGCGTGGAGCGCGGGCTGAGCAGAGGGAGTCTGGCTGGAGTGTTGAGTGGAGCAGGTGTGTTGTGTGACGCTCCCGCGAGTTGCCACGCTTTCGGGGTTTGGCAGCATGTAATTGCGATCGACTTGCTATGTTAGTTTCTGACACGGTGTCACGGACGGGAAGCATTAGCTGGCGCACATCAAGAGCCCGTTTCGCCTGGTGACCGTGTCGAGAAGAAGGCGCGCCAACATCCAGCTTCTGCAACAGCGACGGCCGACAATGAATGACTGTCGCCACCTCCTCGATCGACCACTTCAAACCTTCAATCAACCAACAAGGAAGACTAAAAGCACGTAAAGTTTCCGAACTGTATGGCAGACCTCAGCTTTTAAAATTGTTGCATCACAAAATTACAGCAACTTAGCATGAACCTTTGTTGCTCATTGTCCCAATTGCATTGCCAAGCAGGGTCCCTTCCTTTTCCGAAATGAACCCGAGTGTCGTTGAAATTCAAACGGCAGCATTAAAATAATATAATTCAATTCCACTGCCTTAATTTCAAAGTTCAGTTAAAGTATTCATAGCTGGCTACAATATTTAGATTACACAAGCACAAATTAAGAGTGCGAGTTTTGTTACCGTATTTTAGCTTACCTGTGACTGCAGCTCTGCTTGGTATGTACAAAATTTTGCTATTGTTAATTGTTCAGAATCATTTAATTCAAGTTCAAAGTTAAATCTCTTATTTCTAAATTGCGTAGAGTCAAGTTGCTTTTGAAATGATTGTTGAGGTAGACCAAGACTAACCGTATTTTACTGAATTTCGATGTGCTTCAGAAAGAAAGCTCACTATTAACTTCAGTCACTAAATTAACTTTCGATTTTCCGGTTTTATTAATTCTTTTGCTAAATTAAGTCAGAGTGTAGCGAAATTTATTACTTCTGACAAACTTTCAGTTTTCACACTACACGTGTCAACCTTCAGTTGCCACGCTTCTAGTGCTAATTATATGTGTAATAACCTTTCTTTTTTCAGTTACTATAGTAATTGTCCTCAGGACTGGCGACCGTAATTTCCCCCAAATCTCAAATATCTAATTACCGCTAGTTAATTGTTAACGTAACGGCCGCACATTTACTTTCTTTATTAACTTTACCCCTTTTCAAAATTAATTTCCGCCAGTTTCATTTGCATTTTTCCTTTCATTTAGATGTAACCCTTTCCTCCCTCTTTACCGACAGATTAACTTCGGTGACGATTGCTTTCCCAAATTTCCATTAGGTACACGCGGTTTAATTTTTCATTGTCATTAAGGTCGATAAGTGAGGGGGAGGTTACACACTTATACGAGAGAACAACAACCAGGATAAATCCTTGTTTAAGATTTATTACGTATGAAACATAACTCGTTGTTTTATTATAAATATTATGACTTATGGATACTAAAGTGAAATAGAAGATACACAATGTAGGAAGTACATCTTCTGTATGAGTTTCTTTTCATTCAATTAGTATGCTGTCAAATGAAAGGATTAAAGAGGTTGATTTGAATGATGTTTCTGTGACAGAAAAGATAAAGTTTCTGACTTGTCAAAACTGTGTTAAAAAACGGCTCTGAGCACTATGGGACTTAACTTCTAAGGTCATCAGTCCCCTAGAACTTAGAACTACTTAAACCTCACTAACCTAAGGACATCACACACATCCATGCCCGTGGCAGGATTCGAACCTGCGACTGTAGCGGTCGCGCGGTACCAGACTGTAGCGCCTAGAGCCGCTAGGCCATCCCCGCCCTCAGAACTGTGTGCCGGATCAGTGCCTTTGGCGGACAATGCTTATATCGCCTAGTCTGTCTTCAGAATTACTACTCCGTCAGTAGTTCTCTCCTACATTTCAGACCCCTCGGAAGCCGTCGCGCCTATTTTCTTGGACTGGTACTGCTTAGACACTGCTTGTTTTCGGAAAAGATGATCCAGTCTGTAGCGGAGAGTGCGCTGTTGTGAAGCACGTTGACGTACTGTGGCCGCGCGGGATTAGCTGAGCGGTCTCAGGCGCTGCAGTCATGGACTGTGCGGCTGATCCCGGCGGAGGTTCGAGTCCTCCCTCGGGCATGGGTGTGTGTGATTGTCCTTAGGATAATTTAGGTTAAGTAGTGTGTTAGCTTAGGGACTGATATCCTTAGCAGTTAAGTCCCATAAGATTTCACACACATTTGAACATTTCTGACGTTGTCTGACAAAAAGAATGAAGTAGCCAGAAGACACGGGCGGATGTTAGTCCATCTTCGTACCTGTAAACACCGTCCGCCGGTAAGTAAATGATTATAGTCTATACCACACATAGAACGGTCGTCGTAGTGTGTATGTGTTATTCGAGTTTACTGTTATTACTGGGCCTGGCAAGGTATATAAGGGGCATGAGACCGTCAGATGTTGAGTGATCACTGTGAAGGAGACAGAGATGCCGCATACACCTATGACACACAGTTATCAGCACCTGATACAGTTTGAAAAGGGCTTCCTTGTGGGTCTCCACGTGGCCAGCTGGTCAAATCGTGCAGTACTCAGATGTGTGGAGGATTCACCTGTGATAATGACCGCATGTTGTACTGCATGGGAACGTGTGAGCAGACAAACCCGTCAAGTTTCCGGTTGACAGTGTCTGACCAACACAAGTGACCACCGCGGTATTGTGAACCATGAAGGGCGCATCTCTCTGCTCCGCCTTCGACGCCGCCAACCCGCAACGCATCAGTGCTTAGTGGGTTATCGTCAGCTCGACCCCTACGTTCAAGCTGGTTTTCGCTGTATGCGGCTAAGTGTCCAAAGGGCCTCCCGGCAAACTCGTGGATGAAGATAGCAACAAGGGTCGCCACAGACGTGCACCTGTTGCGGCATCCGCCGCAACTTCGGTAACCAATAGGGAAATTGTAACCTTCCGCCACGCGAGTATTCCTGCCCGCTCGGAGCAAGCTGGTGCCAGTTCTTCTCTAGTGACTGATGTGCTATGACCGTTTGGACACCGGCTCGTATCGGACGTCACCTTCACCACCTGGGCGGACCCACGACCTCTGCTCCGAGCCCTGGTGCTCTGCTCCGTGCACAAGTCGTGTTGGTCGTGAGACAGAAATTTGAATACGTACTTTCTTTTGAAGATAGACTTTTCATTGGACAGGAGAACGTAATGCATGCTCTCAAGAATTTATTTTCGTTTCGTCGAAGAACAGTTGTTTGTGACGAATTTTTCCTTCATGTTACTAACAAGGGAAGCTCCTCTTCGCACCCCTCTCAGATGTAGTAGTAAGATGCCCAGTGCGTAGCCCGTTAAAAACTGAACACAGATCAAGCATGAAAATAGGAAGAAAGTGTAATGAACAGTGAAAACCAAAGAAAAATAGACACAGGGAACGGTCCAATCTCAAGATGTGCCAACGTCGAACGACTTTCAACAAGCAAGGCGTCGTGGAGTTGTAGTCATCGTGTTGGACTGTGAAGGGGGACATCCATTTTCAGATCTCCCTTGTGCACCATATTTTCTTATTCACAAAATTATGTACTGTCTGGCCTGGGATTGAAGTGTCTGTTCGCTGTGTCCAAGTTTGTGTCTGTGTCATGGTGTAAAGTCCGCTTGCAACAGCTAGATGCAAGGATGGGACTTCTAGATGTACGAGGGTTGTCCAGAAAGTAAATTACGATCGGTCGCGTAATGGACACCACAGTGAAATCCCAATGAAGCTTTGCACAGATGTGTTGGGCAGTGTCCTAGTATGACCGTCGATCGCATCAAGACGCTCTTTTCGGTTGTGGGCGCACTTTGAAAGAGTAAAGTTGCCTAGAACAACGATGTCTCCCACAAGTATGAGGGCCCGCTGAGACGATTCGCCTAAATGAATGCAGCCCACCTAACACAACTGCCACGTACTTCCTTCTTCATGGCAATTTTCAGCCACACTCTGTAGGGGCAGAAAAGACCCTGCTGCAGCCATTTCGATGCGAAGTGTTCGATCACCCACATCAAAGCCCTAACTGGCTCGTCATGAGTAACATCTCTGTTCACATGAAACGCTGGATACGAAGACAACACTTGGGCGCAAGCTACGCGCTATAGACCAGCGTAGAGAATTATCGGAAAGCACAGGCGGCTGCCTTCTATGACGATGGTGTTGGAAATTTGGTACAACACTCCGACAAATGTGTAAGTCGGAACGGCGACTATGTATAGAAGTATCTGGAAAGTGTAGCTAACTCTTACAAATAAAATGTTTCTGATTTTCACTGTGGTTTCGATTTAGCGACCGATCGGAACTTACTTTCTGGACAACCCTCGTACATACCTCCTGTTTGTTCTGCACAAGTACCACATGTTTCGACTCATGCGTTCCGTTTTGCAAGTTTTCACTCTTGAATTCCATTGCAGTTCACGCCCTTTTGTTTGTTGTTTTCATTTCTGTGACAAGTCTGTTCTCACTATTCATCATATTTTCTACAGACGGTAATATAGTCTTACCGCATGACTCATATTACATAACCAATGTATAGTATGACAGTTGCCAAGACTACAGGAGGAGAACAGATATGTCAGTGAGAGGATGGAAAGCTTACAACTTTGTGAAAACAAAAAGAAAGTGTATAAGGATGGTCCATTAAGCGTCAATCGAAAAAACTACAAACGACGAAACTTGTCTAGCTTCAAGGGGGAAACCAGATGGCGCTATGGTTGGTCCGCTAGATGGCGTTGCCATAGGTCAAACGGATATCAGCTGCGTTTTTTAAATAGAAACCCCCATTTTCTATTACATGTTCGCGTAGTAAGTAAATAAATATGAATGTTTTGTTTGGACCACTTTTTTCGCTTTGTGATAGATGGCGCTGTAATAGTCACAAACATATGACTCACAATTTTAGACGAACAGTTGGTAACAGGTAGGTTTCTTAAATTAAAATACAGAACGTAGGTACGTTTGAACATTTTATTTCGGTTGTTCCAATGTGATACATGTATCTTTGCGAACTTATCATTTCTGAGAACGCATGCTGTTACAGCGTGATTACCAGTATATACCACATTATAGCAATAAATGCTGAAAATGATGTCCGTCAACCTCAATGCATTTGGCAATACGTGTAACGACATTCCTCTTAACAGCGAGTAGTTCGCCTTCCGTAATGTTCGCACATGCATTGACAATGCGCTGACCCATGTTGTCAGGCGTTGTCGGTGGATCACGATAGGAAATATCCTTCAACTTTCCCCACAGAAAGAAATCCGCAGACGTCAGATCCGGTGAACGTGCGGGCCATGGTATGGTGCTTCGACGACCAATCCACCTGTCATGAAATATGCTATTCAATACCGCTTCAACCGCACGTGAGCTATGTGCCGGACCTCTATCATGTTGCAAGCACATCGCCATTCTGTCAAACAGTGAAACATCTTGTAGCAACATCGGCAGAACATTACGTACGAAATCAGCATACATTGCACCATTTAGGTTGCCATCGATAAGATGGGGGCCAATTATACTTCCTCCCATAATCCCGCACCATACATTAACCCGCCAAGGTCGCTGATGTTCCACTTGTCGCAGCCATCGTGCATTTTCCGTTGCCCAATAGTGCATATTATGCCGGTTTACGTTACCGCTGTTGGTGAATGACGCTTCGTCGCTAAATAGAACGCGTGCAAAAAATCTGTCATCGTCCCGTAATTTGTCTTGTGCCCAGTGGCAGAACTGTACACGACGATCAAAGTCGTTGCCATGCAATTCCTGGTGCATAGAAATATGGTACGGGTGCAATCGATGTTGATGTAGCATTATCAACACCGACGTTTTTGAGATTCCCGATTCTAGCGCAATTTGTCTGCTGCTGAAGTGCAGATTAGCTGCGACAGCAGCTAAAACACCTACTTGGACATCATCCTTTGTTGCAGGTCGTGGTTGACGTTTCACATGAGGCTGAACACATCCTGTTTCCTTAAATAACGTAACTATCTGGCGAACGGTCCGGAAACTTGGATGATGTCGTCCAGGATACCGAGCAGCATACATAGCACACGCCCGTTGGATAATCGACCTTTTCCGCAATTGGTAAACGGTCCATTCTAACACGGGTAATGTATCACGAAGCAAATACCGCCCGCACTGGCGGAATGTTACGTGATACCAAGTACTTATACGTTTGTGACTATTTCAGTGCTATCTATCACAAAGCGAAAAAAGTGGTCCAACTGAAACATTCATATTTCTTTACGTACTACACGAATATGCAATAAAAATGGGGGTTCCTATTTATAAAGAACGCAGTTGATATCCGTTTAACCTATGGCAGCGCCATCTAGTGGGCCAACCATAGCGCCATCTGGTTTCTGCCTTCAAGCTAGACGAGTTTCGTTCTTTTTAGTTTTTTCGTTTGATGCTTATTTAGTGAGATATTTGGACCGATCACTATCAATGGACCACCCTGTATAACCAATGTATAGTATGCCAGTTTCCAAGATTACAGGAGGAGAACAGATATGTCAATGAGAGGATGGAAAGTTTACAATTTTGTCAAAACAAAAAGAAAGTGTATTTATGATGCACGAGGTAGATTTGAACGTGGATCTCCCCTTAGTCTGAAGGGGGTGCAATGGGGAGTTTCCCTTGTAAGAAGAACTTGTGGAGAACGTTTATTTTCTTTTATTGTTCGAAGTTAACTTGATCAAATAAACAAAGTTTAATTAGGTCTACTTCCAATTGAGGGCTACTTCAGTTCACACCATAACCTCTTCTCCGAGAACAAATAATGGACTCCCTGCCACATTCTGTGGCGTTCCGCTCCATTGAAAGCAGCCGCACTAGGCAGTTTCCGTGCCATGCGTAGACTGCCGTTGACACCACAACACAAGCGGCTACGTTTGGAATGCCACCCTGACCGGAAAGTACGGACTGCTGAAGACTGGCGTCGCACTGAGTTCAGCGGCAGTGGTGAAACGCGGTTCTGGGCCGCTCCGCAAGGCCGCCGTCGGCAAGCATGGCGACGCCCTCTCGAGAGGATTGGCGTTACAGCAGCTGCTGGGATGATTCGCCATCACTGAAGATGCCCTTGGCGTAATGCAGCGTGATGGAGCAAAGAAGAGTCTGGCAGCTCCTCTGCAGCTCTCGGCCCAATTAACTCCGCAACATCTGTCTTAGTCCCTTCGTGGCCCTTTCGGCTCTCACACAGTCTTCCGTCGAGTGCTCGGTCAAACGCACTCTCCCGCTGTGTATAACCTCACTTGAGTAATTTGACTGGATCTTCTCCCGTAAATATCGAGGTAGCTTGATAAAGTTAATTCCTGAACCTTCTTTCCCACGCTCCACTCCAGATGTAAGAAGAGCGCTTGTAAGGTCTACAAAAGCTTCGCAATTTCTACCGTCTTTCCGCCGCTCGTCTAAAAAGGACGCTCTCACTCTTGCAGTGAAGGTATCTTCTCGCAGGAACTCCGCTTCTTAGCCCGAGTAACCAGCTGCGGGATTAACCGCCTGCGCGTCTGGAAGCTTCGCGACGCCCATATAATTCTCCCTAGAGAGAATGTGCTGTAAAGTCGGCAACGCTGTCTCTCAGTTCTTTGCGCATACACCCTCCTCTGGTGCATAACTAAAGCTCACATTAGCTCATGACATCAATTAAATACAAAAAAAAAAAATTGAATAAATGTTTCCTACCATATCGTCTTTTCTGACTTTGAATTTCAATAATTCGAGCTCACACTAGGTCATGAAATCAGCCACATATAAAGAACTATTGAACAATTAACACCAAGGAGGGATGAGGTGCAAGGGAGCATGCGTTCTATCCCGGTGTCGCCGTTGCAGTAGGATTTTGGAACATTTACTGTGTTGGAACATTACAAATTACCTCGAAGAAAACCATCTACAATGCTGGCCATTAAAATTGCTACACCACGAAGATGACACTAAATTTACAGACAGGAAGAAGATGCTGTGATATGCAAATGATTAGCTTTTCTGAGCATTCACACAAGGTTGGCGAAACCTACAACGTGCTGACATGAGGAAAGTTTCCAACCGATTTCTCATACACTGTAAGTAGGCTGTTTAGGTTTTTATATTGGTAACGCCACGTAGCGCTCTGTATGAAAATCACTGGCTCTGCTGTGTGCAGTCTGTGGCTGGTTTGCATTGTTGGAATTTGCTATTGTAGTGTTGGGCAGTTGGCTGTTAACAGCGCGTAGCGTTGCGCAGTTGGAGGTGAGCCGCCAGCAGTGGTGGATGTGGGGAGAGAGATGGCGGAATTTTGAGACGTGTGTCCATCAGAAAGAGTAAATTTGTAATATTGGATATCATGGAATGATGTATACATAATGAGTTTTGAACACTATTAAGGTAAATACATTGTTTGTTCTCTATCAAAATCTTTCATTTGCTAACTATGCCTATCAGTAGTTAGTGCCTTCAGTAGTTTGAATCTTTTGTTTAGCTGGCAGTAGTGGCGCTCGCTGTATTGCAGTAGTCCGAGTAACGAAGATTTTTATGAGGTAAGTGATTTGTGAAAGGTATAGGTCAATGTTAGTCAGGGCCGGTCTTTTGTAGATATTATTGAAAGTCAGATTGCATTGCGCTAAAAATATTGTGTGTCAGTTTAGTGTTGATCAGAATAAGTAAAGAGAGTAATGTCTGAGTACGTTCAGTTTTGCTCAGCAGTTTGAAAAGCAAATAATGTAAGAGGTTGATCAGCACAGTAATTCACTAAATTTTTTACGGGGACGTCTCAACACAAACAGCAATGTGGTGAAACGTTGTTGTGATGCCTCGTGTAAGGAGGAGAAATGCGTACCATCACGTTTCCGACTCTGATAAAGGTCGTATTGTAGCCTATCGCGGTTTATCGTATCGCGACAATGCTGCTCGCATAGGTCGAGATCCAATGACTGTCAGTATAATATGGTATCGGTGGGTTCAGGAGGGTAATACGGAACGCCGTGCTGGATCCCAACGGCCTAGTATCACTAGCAGTCGAGCTTTTTTTCTTTTTTTTGTCATCAGTCTACTGACTGGTTTGATGCAGCCCGCCACGAATTCCTTTCTGTGCTAACCTCTTCATCTCAGAGTAGCACTTGCAACCTACGTCCTTAATTATTTGCTTGACGTTTTCCAATCTCTGTCTTCCTCTACAGTTTTTGCCCTCTACAGCTCCCTCTAGTACCATGGAAGTCATTCCCTCATGTCTTAGCAGATGTCCTATCATCCTGTCCCTTCTCCTTATCAGTGTTTTCCACATATTCCTTTCCTCTCCGATTCTGCGTAGAACCTCCTCATTCCTTATCTTATCAGTCCACCTAATTTTCAACATTCGTCTATAGCACCACATCTCAAATGCTTCGATTCTCTTCTGTTCCGGTTTTCCCACAGTCCATGTTTCACTACCATATAATGCTGTACTCCAGACGTACATCCTCAGAAATTTCTTCCTCAAATTAAGGCCGGTATTTGATATTAGTAGACTTCTCTTGGCCAGTAATGCCTTTTTTGCCATAGCGAGTCTACTTTTGATGTCCTCCTTGCTCCGTCCGTCATTGGTTATTTTACTGCCTAGGTGGCAGAATTCCTTAACTTTATTGACTTCGTGACCATCAATCCTGATGTTAAGTTTCTCGCTGTTCTCATTTCTACTACTTCTCATTACCTTCGTCTTTCTCCGATTTACTCTCAAACCATACTGTGTACTCATTAGACTGTTCATTCCGTTCAGCAGATCATTTAATTCTTCTTCACTTTCACTCAGGATAGCAATGTCATCAGCGAATCGTATCATTGATATCCTTTCACCTTGTATTTTAATTCCACTGCTGAACCTTTCTTTTATTTCCATCATAGCTTCCTCGATGTACAGATTGAAGAGTAGGGGCGAAATGCTACAGCCTTGTCTTACACCCTTCTTAATACGAGCACTTCGTTCTTGATCGTCCACTCTTATTATTCCCTCTTGGTTGTTGTACATATTGTATATGACCCGTCTCTCCCTATAGCTTACCCCTACTGTTTTCAGAATCTCGAACAGCTTGCACCATTTTATATTGTCGAACGCTTTTTCCAGGTCGACAAATCCTATGAAAGTGTCTTGATTTTTCTTTAGCCTTGCTTCCATTATTAGCCGTAACGTCAGAATTGCCTCTCTCGTCCCTTTACTTTTCCTAAAGCCAAACTGATCGTCACCTAGCGCATTCTCAATTTTCTTTTCCATTCTTCTGTATATTATTCTTGTAAGCGGCTTCGATGCATGAGCTGTTCAGATGATTGTGCGATAATTTTCGCACTTTTCAGCTCTTGCCGTCTTCGGAATTGTGTGGATGATGCTTTTCCGAAAGACAGATGGTATGTCGCCAGACTCATATATTCTACACACCAACGTGAATAGTCGTTTTGTTGCCACTTCCCCCAGTGATTTTAGAAATTCTGATGGAATACAGGCACCTTATCCGCATGGCTGTAACGGATCGTGCAGCCACGTCTCTATCCCTGAGTCAACAGATGGGGACGTTTGCAAGACAACAACCATCTACAGGAACAGTTCGAAGACGTCTGCGGCAGCATGGACTATCAGCTCGGAGACCATGGCTGCGGTTACCCTGCATCACAGACAGGAGCGCCTGCGATGATGTACTCAACGACGAACCTGGGTGCACGAATGGCAAAACGTCATTTTTTCGGATGAATCCAGATTCTGTTTAGAGCATCATGATGGTCGCATCCGTTTTTGGCGTCATCGCGGTGAACGCACGTTGGAAGCGTGCTTTCGTCATCGTCATACTGGCGTATCACCCGGCGAGATGGTATGGGGTGCCATTGGTTACACGTCTCGGTCACCTCTTGTTCGCATTGACGGCACTTTGAACAGGCGACGTTATATTTCAGATGTCTTACGACACGTATCTCTACCCTTCATTCTATCCCTGGAAACCCTACATTTCAAGTCCTGTACGGGCCCTTCTGGATACAGAAAATGTTCGAATGCTGCCCTGGCCAGCCCATTCTCCAGATCTCTCACTAACTGAAAACGTCTGGTCAATGGCGACCGAGCAACTGGCTCGTCACAAAACGCCAGTCACTACTCTGGATGAACTGTGGTATCGTGTTGAAGCTGCATGGGCAGCTGTACTTGTACACTCCATCCAAGCTCTGTTTGGCTCAATGCCCAGGCGTATCAAGGCCGTTATTACGACCAGAGGTGGTTGTTCTGAGTACTGATTTCTCAGGATCTATGCACCCAAATTGCGTGCAAATGTAATCAAATGTCAGTTCTAGTATAATGTATTTGTCCAATGAATACCCATTTATCATCTGCATTTCTTCTTGGTGTATCAATTTTAATGGCCAGTAGTGTAGAAACATGCAGCCAGCACGGTTTCAGTATATTTCGTTCTTGCGGAACTCAACTAGCTCTTTATTCGCACTAAGTAACGAGTGATATCGACAGAATATCTCAAATTGATTACGTATTTCTCGATTTCCAGAAAGCTTTTGACACCGTTCCTCACCATGTGCCTGTGTGACTGGCTTCCTGACTTTCTGTCGTAGTAACTGAAGGTAAGTCATTGAGCAAAACAAAAGTGACAGCTGGCGTTCCGCAATGAAGTTTTATAGGCCCTCTGCTCTTCCCAATCTATCGAATGATTTGGGAGACCATTTGAGCGGCGCTCTTCGATTGCTTATAGATGATGCTGTCATTTACCGCCATGGTAAAGTTATCAGAGGATCAAGACCAGTTGAAAAATGATGTGGTTAAGACGTCTGCATAGTGCGAAAAGTGGCAGTTCGCTCTAAAATACCAAAAAAGTGGGAGGTCATCTACATGAATACGCACGGGAATCCAATAAATTTCTGTTACACCATAAATCACAGGAATATAAAGCTAGCAATTCTGCTAAATACCTACGAATTACAATTACAAAAAACTTAAACTGGAACGATCACATAAATAATGTTGTGGGAAAGGCGAACCAGGGGCTACATTTTAATGACAGAACACTTAGAAGAGGTCTAGTTAAGAGACTGCCCACAATATGCTTATCCGTTCTCTTCTAGAGTACTGCTACGTGATACGGTATCCGTAACAGATGGGATTGACGGGAAGATCGAAAGAGTGCGAAGAAGGGCAGCTCGTTTTGTATTGTCGCTAAGTAGGGGAGAGAGTGTAACGAAATGTGAAATGCCGGTGCATTAATAATTGGCGTAACCGTCAGGATCTTGAATGCAGTCACGCAAACGTGCATGCATTGTGTTTTACACGTCCAGGATGTGAGTTTGTGGGATGGAGTTCCGTGTCTGTTGCACTTGGTCAATACTGGAAGGTAAACGGTGGTTACAGATGACGCTGGAGTTATCGTCCGATGATGCTTCATATGTACTCGATTGGAGACAGATCTTATGATCGAGCAGGCCAAGGCAACATGTCGACACTATGTAGAGCTTTTTGGGTTACAACAACTGTATGTCTAAGAGCGTTGTCCTGTTGGAAAACACCCGCTAGAATTCTGTTCATCGTCCCCATCCATGAGATTTCCTGTTGATTTTTCGTCAGGGCGCTGATGACCGTGATGTCGAGCGCCCGCTCAACACAACTCATCATCATCATCATGATCAATTCTGTTCATGAATGGCAGCATAGCCAGATTGGCCTACAGTTTTGTAGTCATGGCGCGTGGGATAACCAGGATAGTGTTCCTACTGTCATAAGAAATCGCACTCTAGATCATAACTTCATGTGTAAGTCCAGCTTGTCTAGCAATTAGGCAGGCAGGTTGTCTGCAGGCTGTCAGGTGGCCTCCTTGTAATCAAAACAAGGCCATCACTGGTACCGTAGCAGAACCAGCTTTCATCACAAAACACAAAAGATCTCCTTCCTGCCCTTCAACGAGCTCTCACTGAACACCACTGAAACCGCAAACGGCGGTGGTTTGGGGTCAGTGGAATGTACGATACAGGGCGTCTGGCTCGGAGCTGTCCTTGGTGGAACCGATTTGTAACAGTTCGTTGTGTCACTGTGGTCCCAACTGCTGCTCAATTCATTTTTCTGATATTGTAGTTATGTGTCTGTAAATGTACATCTCAGCTACCGATTGACGCCCCATTCGGATAATTCCTTTGTGATTCGTAGGTTTTTTGTCTTAAAGTGTATTTTGTTAACGCTAACCTGCCTAGGGAGGAATGGTCATCATAATAAAATAAGGAACTGAGAGGTCGCACGAAAAATTTCGATGTTCATTTTTCCCGCGCATTGTTTAAGAGTGGAATAGCAGAGGAATAGCGCGAAAGTGGTTCTATAAACTCTCTGCCAGACACAAGTTTAAAGGTAGACGTTAGATATGCTGTTGCAGTTTTATTGTACAACAGTGTATTGGGCCTTTCACATACTGTATCACAAGTCACACGTTCGCCTCACCAAACTTATGAGATTTAGGCGTTGCATGGGAACAGTACAGTGAACGCAGTGTTGTGTTGGTAGTGAAGGTGGCCAATTAATACAATTAGACATCGAGAAAAAGGTAAGCTGTTATTAATTTTATTAATAATTGAGTTAGACATGCTGTAGGTTCTTCTGTGGTGCTGAGGTATATACAAGGAGAGTAACGTTCTTGATTGTAACAAATAGTCTTTAAGGGGCTCCGGAAAGGCTCAAAATCATGAAAAGTTCAATTTTTACTATTTTGCGTTTTCTGAATCTGCAGACTATTACCTTTTAATAGATATATAATTTATTCAATTCCGAAGACTACAACTATTTTTAAATTTTTTTGAAATGTTTTCTACATGGGCGTGACCCACTGTGGCGCTGTTAAACTGCTGTCAAATGGTGTTATTATTAACGTCCGTGTTCATCAGGTACATTTTAGTGATGTGAGATGAAGTATGTGTTGTGGCTAACCTGTGATGGTTCAATATATATCACTGGTGTGATTGTCGATTGTTTCATGTTTATTTACTCTGTCGTTATCTCGAAAATATTCGTAATTAATTCTGTTTCTTGAGTCTCTGTTTTGTTGAAGTATAATAATGAGTAAAAGTAAAGTTATTAGAAATCCTCTGAAGGCTTTTAAGAAAAGGAGAAATGTTGGAAAGCCAAAGGTATGTGTTATTACTGTAAACAATAAAGACGATGAAAATCCCCAACATAGCTTGTGTCCCAAAGAAGAAGACAGTTGGTGTAAATATAACAAAGGATTGCTAACTGGTGAAGTGTACACTCATAAGCATAGTCTGCCTCATGTAATAATGGAGGTGATAAAACCTATTTTCAGAGACTTAGCAGCACCTGAACTGTTGAAAAAGTGTATTCACGGAAAAACTCAAAACCCCAATGAAAGTGTAAATAGTGTTATATGGTCGAGAATCCCCAAGACTGTATTTGTTGGAATAGAAACACTTCACTTTGGTGTGTATGATGCTGTTGCGACTTTCAATGATGGCAACATTGTAAGGTGCAAGGTATTTACAAATATGGGAATGAAGATAGGTTCTAACATGGTACGAGCGATGCTTGCTTTAGACAAGGAACGCCTTCGGGCTGCAGACAGGGCTGTAAAGAGTCTAGAAATACAAGCAAGAGTAAATAGGAGGAGGAACAAGAGGAAGCTGGAGGAGGAGTTTGCAGAGGATGAAGATAATCCATCCTATGGACCTGGAATGCACTAAAAAGTTAATCCAATCTTTGTCGCTCGATTCCCAAAACTTTTATTTTCTCATACTAATTACATGTTTTCTAAGGATCTTCCAAACATATTTGTTTCAAACTTTCAGTAAATGTTACACAGTACCTTCTGCATAATTTAACACAGCCTTTTTCCAAAAAACTGTATATTTTTGAATATATAAATAAAAAATTGCAAAAAAATGTTGTGAATTTTCATTACAATTGAAAAAAAATCATCTTTAATAACTGAACTAAAATTTTGTAAAATCCCTGTGTTAAGTTGTAGCCCATATTCCAATAAATAATCTGTAAAAAGTTCAACTTCCTACCTCAAATACTTTGTGAGGAAAGATGTAATTTATAAGCGTTATTTTAACATTGCAAGTATAGGGCGTTCCGGAGCCCCTTAATGCACTTATGTAAATCTAGTGTTTAGCAGCTTCGTGGTATGACGGTGTGTGTCCTCGGTGCAGTCATGAGTCGTATGTCGATACTTCTGTCGATACACTTAATCTCGGGCGAACGCTGGCCAGTCAGAGTCCCACGCGGTTAGGTGCTCTTCTGGAGGAGTGTATGCGTGCCTTCACCGCTTCCCCTGGAGAACAGCGAGCGATGGAAGAGCGATGCTCAGCCGGTGGCATTCTGACGGAGGTGTAAATGTACCGTTTATGGCGTAGCCGTGAGCGGCGCGTGGGCCACCAGATGTGGTCGGTGAAGACGCCGTCGATACTGCAAGTGGGGCCACTAAGTAGAAAAATACTAGAGCTATGAAAGGTAACTGCATGGGAGTGGAAACTGGAGTTTACAATCGGACGAGGTCAAACAAGCTGAGAGGACGTAAGTGAAGTTGATGATTATCGACGCCTTGACCACAAAAGGGGCGAAAATATATGTGCAGAGCTGGCAGTTCAGAGGATCACTGATTGGATACAGAATTAAATGGCTGCCGCGCCTGCAGCTGTTGTCCGAATTTAGCATAGCGGAACAGCCTAGTAATCAGAACAGCAGTTCGTCGAGGATGAGGACTCTCCTGACAACGATGATAGGTTCACGTCAGTCCTTACATCCTAACCTATGACGCTGATGTTGATCTTATACAGTGTGATTTTTTCCACCGTGTACAAACTCCAGGAATTGATCGATGACAGGATACGGAACAAAAAAGGTCTAATAAACCTATGTCCGGAAATGCTAGAGACCATTTATCCAGTCATACATTGTTACAGAGATTGCGGTCTAAAATGCGCTGTACGATTCAGCCGTAATTATTATGTGTGTCGAAAATGGTTTCCAGGGCCTCAACTCATGCGTACACGCGCCAAAGCGTGTTCTGTCTCACGTTCACATCGGCCACGCTGCATGCGAACCATGTCAAAGGCAGTAAGAATACGCTGCTCCAGTCTTTCTTCATCTGGATCGGCTCTGTATACACGATACTTCTGAGATGGCCCCATAACCAGAAATCACACGGGTTGATGTCCAGTAAACGAGTAAGTCATGGAAACGGGGCCCCTCGTCCTATCCATCGACCAGGGAAGACACGATTGAGATGTTTCTGGACGTTAACGGAGAAGTGGGCTGGACCACCACCATGTACCATCCATATAACCATTCGAATCATCAATGGCACTTCTTCCAGCAGGGGAGGCAAAGTCACCCTCAAGAAACGCCGATAGTTCCGGCAAGTTAGGCAACGTGGAAGAAAGACTGGTCCCAAAATACGGTCGCCAATTATCCCGGCCCACTGATGCTGATGATTCGCTGTTACCATACCGTGGGAGTTCTGCATACTATCCCAGAGGTGACTGTTATGAAATCTGAAGATACAACTCCTCATGAAGATGAGTGGGATGGATGACACAGATCCCAGAATCGTGGCTACCTGGTGAAATAAACCAGTGACAAAATTTCTCGCGGTGTGGAAAGTTTGTTGCTAGTAAACCGTGCACACGCTGTAAGTGACGAGGGTAGTAACAATTGCCATGGAGAATGTTCCACAAGGTCGTCTGGCTTCCCCTGTAATGGCGGGCCAACTGTCTGGTACTGACACGGCACATGTAACTGTGACTGCATAGTACAGCGCTTATTAGACCGCAGTCTCTGTAACAAAGTATGATTCAATAAATGGACTCTAGCGTGGAAACAATGCACTTCCTGACCTAAGTTCATAAGACATTTTCGTTCTGTATTCTAAGACTTTTGGTCAGGTGAATACAGGGTTATAAATACAAAATCAAATAGGGGTAATGCAGGAGTAGGTTTAATAATGAATAAAGAAATAGGAGTGTGGGTAAGCTACTACAAACAGCATAGTGAATTAATTATTGTGGCCAAGATAGACACGAAGCCCACGCCTACTACAGTACTACAAGTTTATATGCCAACTAGCTCTGCAGATGACGAAGAAATTGATGAATTGTATGATGAGATAAAAGAAATTATTCAGGTAGCGAAGAGAGACGAAAATTTAATAGTCATGGGTGATTGGAATACGATAGTAGGAAAAGGGGGAGAAGGAAACATAGTCGGTGAATATGGATTGGGGCTAAGAAATGAAAGAGGAAGCCGCCTGGTAGAATTTTGCACATAGTATAACTTAATCATATCTAACACTTGGTTCAAGAATCATGAAAGAAGGTTGTATACATGGAAGAACCCTGGAGATACTAGAAGGTTTCAGATAGATTGTATAATGGTAAGACAGAGATTTAGGAATCAGGTTTTAAATTGTAAGACATTTCCAGGGGCAGGTGTGGACTCTGACCACAATCTATTGGTTATAAACTGTAGATTAAAAATGAAGAAACTGCAAAAAGGTGGGAATTTAAGGAGATGGGATCTGGACCAACTGATTAAACCAGAGGTTGTACAGAGTTTCAGGGAGAGCATAAGGGAACAATTGACAGGAATGGGGAAAGAAATACAGTAGAAGAAGAATGGGTAGCTTTGAGGGATGAAATAGTGAAGGCAGCAGCGGATCATGTAGGTAAAAAGACGAGGGCTAGTAGAAATCCTTAGGTAACAGAAGAAATACTGAATTTAATTTACGCAAGGAGAAAATATAAAAATGCAGTAAATGAAGCAGGCAAAAAGGAATAAAAATGTCTCAAAAATGAGACCGATAGGAAGTGCAAAATGGCTAAGCATGGATGGCTAGAGGAAAAATGTATGGATGTAGAGGCTTATCTCACTAGGGGTAAGATAGATACTGCCTACAGGAAAATTAAAGAGACCTTTGGAGAAAAGAGAACCACTTGTATGAATATCAAGAGCTTTGATGGAAACCCAGTTCTAAGCAAAAAAGGGAAAGCAGAAAGGTGGAAGGAGTATATAGAGGGTCTACACAAGGGTGATGTACTTGCGGACAATATTATGGAAATGGAAGAGGATGTAGATGAATATGAAATGGGACATATGATACTGCGTGAAGAGTTTGACAGCACTGAAAGACCTGAGTCGAAACAAGATCCCGGGAGTAGACAACATTCCATTAGAACTACTGACAGCCTTGGGAGAGCCAGTCATGACAAAACTCTACCATCTGGTGAGCAAGATGTATGAGATAGGCGAAATACCCACAGACTTCAAGAAGAATATAATAATTACAATCCCAAAGAAAGCAGGTGTTGATAGAAGTGAAAATCACCGAACTATCAGTTTAATAAGTCACATCTGCAAAATACTAACGCGAATTCTTTACAGAAGCCGACATTGAGGAAGATCAGTTTGGATTCCGTAGAAATGTTGGAACACGTGAGGCAATACTGACCCTACGACTTATCTTGGAAGAAAGATTAAGGAAAGGCAAACCTACGTTTCTAGCATTTGTAGACTTAGAGAAAGCTTTTGACAGTGTTGACTGGAATACTCGTTTTCAAATTCTGTAGGTGGCAGGGGTAAAATACAGGGAGCGAAAGGCTATTTACAATTTGTACAGTGTGGTGTCACAGCCAGACACCACACGTGCTAGGTGGTAGCTTAAATCGGCCGCGGTCCTGTAGTACATGTCGGACCCGCGTGTCGCCACTGTGTGATCGCAAACCTAGCGCCACCACAAGGCAGGTCTCGAGAGACTGACTCGAACTCTGCCCCAGTTGTACGGACGACAGAGCTAGCGACTAGACGTACGAAGCGTTTCTCTCTCATTAGCCGAGAGACAGAATAGCCTTCAGCTAAGTTAATGGCTACGAACTAGCAAGGCGCCATTAGCCTTACAGTGATTGTAATTAGAGTCTCACTTGTGTTCACCATAGAGATGTACAAGAAGAAATTAAAGATAAGTATATGAGAAACTCCATTCTTTCCTTCATAGCATTAATTACGTATCCTGTTCCAGTACTTCACGCCCGTCTGCGTTAGTCTCGCGTGCCCTTTAAGCCACCTCTATCTACAAGGTGTTGGCCCAGCTGCCGACACATCACATGGCGACGAGTCTACAAAGGCTCTTGTGTTTTACTTTGTCCTAATTTCTTTGTGTCATGGCTTCGCCACAATCTCCAGATGTACTGTCCGAATTTTATCGCTTGCAGAATCAGCAGACGCAGGCGTTATTGGATGCTCTTGGACAGCTCGTCCAAGGTCAACGTGCGCTGCACACCGATGCAGCCGCCGCCGCTTCATCGCTACCGCCGCCACAACATGCTGTTGCACCTCAATTCAGACCCTTTGATGCCACCCACGAGTCATGACACGAGTGGTCCCGTCAGTTCGACTTCCACCTAGCAGCCTACAGAATTCAAGGTAATGAGCGGCAGCCGTTTTTGCTTTCTTGTGTCGGTGTGTCCACCTACCGAGTGATAGTGAAGTTGTTTCCCCGGCGCGACGTAGCAACTCTGTCCTACGAAGAACTTTTGTCTGCTTTAGATGCCTATTTCAAGGAAACAGTAAATGTCGTTGCAAAGCGGTATACGTTCTTTCGTACGAAACGTACGGCCGGTCAGACTAATAGAGAGTGGGTTGCGACATTGCAAGGACTTACTAGGGAGTGTGTGTTTGAATGCGAATGTGGACTTCCTTATTCAGATATTATGGTGCGTGATGCAATAGCACAGAACGTTTCTGATGTTCGCATACGGGAACAGATTTTGAAACTGGTTAATCCCTCCCTTCAACAAGTGATAGACATATTGGATAGGCAAGACACACTTGACTTTGCTCAGGACTCATTTGCAGCTTCGCCGGCAGTGTGTCACATTAACCGGCCCGCCGGGCCCGCTGCACGGGACGCTAGGCGGCCCTCGCGCCCGTCAGCGCAGCGGCAGCCTAGCTCGCAAACACGTGCGCCGCGTAAGCAAGCTAATGCAGTGAAATCATGCCCGCGGTGTGCAACTAGACATTCGCGTGAACATTGCCTGTCACGCCAAGCTACTTGCTTTTACTGTCGTAAGAAAGGACATGTCCAAAGTGTTTGCCAGAAAAAGCTCAGATCAGACACTCACACCAATTCCAGGCCCTTTGCTTCGCGCCGAAATCGAACCAAGGAAACTCAGGCTCGTGAACCTTCGCCTATGGATATTCATGTAGTTCATTGCACCCCGTCCGGTGACAGTGTTCATTCCACAAAAAGTGTGCGTCGACGTCGACGGCAGTCCCGTCACGTCGCACGTGATTCTGTCCCAGTGTCTGTTCCAGTTGCACAAAACAGTCGCTTTTGTCGTCAGCAGGACAATAAACTTTTTGTAGACTTAGACTTTGCAGGCAAAGTGATACCATTCCAGCTCGATACCGGAGCTGCAGTTTCATTGCTCAATCACGACACGTACAACCAACTGGGCCAACCTCCGTTGCGTGCCGCAAATGTTCAGCTCAATAGTTACTCAGGCCAGAAAATACCAGTGTTAGGACAGTGCAGCCTTCTTGCAACATACAAGGGACAAACAAAACTTGTGTCATTTTACGTTCTTCGTTCTTCTACTGCAGTGAACTTGTTTGGTTTGGATTTATTTCAGTTGTTTAATTTGTCTATAGTAAATCAGGTCCTCTCAGTGAATCAGACTGTGCCTTCCGCCAGTGTTTCTAGTCTATGTGAGGAATTTGCAGACATTTTTGCACCGGGCCTTGGTTGCGCTAAGAACTATGAAGCACATTTGGAACTGAAAGCAAACGCGCAACCGAAGTTTTTCAGAGCGCGCAATGTTCCCCACGCATTGCGTGATGGGGTCGCAAGAACATTAAACGATTTAGAATCTCAAGGTGTAATTGAACGTGTGCAGGCTTCTCTCTGGGCCTCACCCTTAGTAATTTTGCCAAAACCTTCCGGAAAATTGAGACTTTGTGTGGACTTCAAGGCCATTGTGAATCCACAACTTGTGACTGCAACTTTTCCTTTACCCCGCCCGGAAGATCTTTTTGACAAACTGTGCCCGGGAAAATATTTTTCAAAGTTGGACCTAGCAGATGCGTACTTGCAAATACCTGTGGACGAAGAATCCCAGCGCGTCTTGGTGGTAAACACGCATCTTGGCTTGTATCGCTTCAAAAGACTGCCTTTCGGGTGTGCATCCGCCCCTGCATTGTTTCAGCAATATTTACAAACTGTTTGTGCGTCGATCCCTACTGCTGCGAACTATCTGGACGATATTGTGATCTCCGGAAAGACAGAAGCCGAACATTTGCACAATCTCCGAACATTATTTCAGGTCTTGCGACAAAATGGTCTTCGCTTGAGGAAGGACAAATGTGTGTTTTTTGCTCGGGATTTACCCTACCTGGGCCATGTAATAAATGCCCAGGGCATCCATCCGAGTCCAGAGCACCTCCGTGCCATACAGGATTTGCCATCACCGCAGAACTTGAAACAGCTGCAGAGTGTGTTGGGTAAAATATATTATTATCATAAATTTCTGCGCAATGCTTCTTCCATTTCAGCTCCGCTTCATCGCTTACGCCGTAAAGGTGTTCCGTTCGTCTGGACGACGGAATGCGAACGCGCCTTTCGCCAGTTGAAATCGGCGTTACTTTCAACTACTTGCCTTACGCCGTTCGATCCCCGGAAACCCCTTTTGTTGATGGTAGATGCATCGGATTTCGGGATCGGTGCTGTGCTTGCGCACAAAGATGGATCGCATGATCGCCCTATTGCCTTTGCGTCAAAATTGCTCTCATCTGCGCAAAGAAATTATTCACAGATAGAGAAAGAGGCTTTAGCTCTCGTGTTTGGTGTTACTAAGTTTCACGATTTCTTGTATGGTCGTCACTTTACCATCATCACGGACCACAAACCTTTGACATCGCTTTTTCATCCGAACAAGCCGGTACCTCCGCGTACGGCGCAGAAATTCATTCGCTGGTCTATTTTCCTCTCGCAGTACCGCTACGATATCTTGTATCGGTCAACTGCTAAGCACGGAAACGCCGATGCGTTGTCCCGTTTGCCTGTTGCTGAGGATAAAGCATTCGATTCTTCCGAACTTGCTTGCATGTTCATTGATGCGGAAACCGATGACGTGGTCGAATCGTTTCCGATTGATTTTCGTCGTGTAGCTACAGCCACAGCTGCTGACCCTGTCCTTGCTACTGTTTTGCGTTTTGTTGCTACGCAATGGCCCTTGTCCAAGTCATGGATCGAGGATCCGCTGGTTCGCCGATTTTTTGCTCACAAGGAGAGACTTTTTGTACGACGTGGTGTTTTGTTGTTGCGTTCTGATAATGATCAGTCCCGCGTCGTGGTCCCACGTTCGTTACAGTCCTCTGTCTTACGGCTTCTTCACCACGGACATTGGGGTATAGTGCGTACGAAACAACTTGCTCGTCAGCACTGTACTTGGTTCGGAATCGATGCTGCGATTACGAATATTTGCTCCTCTTGCGTAGCGTGTGCCGAACAACAATCCGCACCGCCGCGGAAATTCTTTGCATGGCCGAAAGCCACTTCCCCTTGGCAACGCTTGCACATCGATTTTGCTGGTCCATTCTGGAATGCTCGTTGGTTGGTTGTGGTCGATGCTTTCAGTAATTTTCCTTTTGTTGTCCGGATGTCTTCCACGACGTCTTCTGCCACAATCCAAGCCTTGTCTGCTATCTTTTGCATTGAAGGTCTTCTGCAGACTATTGTTTCCGACAATGACCAACAATTCATGTCCGCAGAATTTCAGTCCTTCTGCAAGGCCAATGGTATTCACCATCTGACGTCCGCGCCGTTTTCGCCTCAGTCAAACGGTGCCGCAGAACGATTGGTCCGGACTTTCAAGTCACAGATGTTGAAATTGAAAGTGTCGCATTCTCGGGAGGACGCATTATTGCTCTTTTTGTCCTCGTATCGCTCTCAGCCCCGCGATGGTCGCTCGCCGGCTGAGTTGCTCCATGGTCGTTCTCATCGAACCTTTCTGTCTTTGCTGCATCCGCCGCATCAGGTTCCAGTGCAGCGCCAGACTCCTGCTTTTGCTCCTGGCGACGTTGTCTATTATCGCACCTATCGCGGTTCACGGCGTTGGCTCGCAGGGCGCATTCTTCGCTGCCTCGGCCGCGCGATGTATTTGGTTTTGGGGGCCTCTGGTGAGGTGCGTCGACATCTCAATCAGCTGCGCCTCTGTCGTCGCCCGGCTTCTGCCGCTCCCCGTCTGCTTTCAGCGACGGAGCCGTCAGGTCAGCGCCCTGGGGACCCATCTACTGGCTCGCCTCATCCCCAGGTGTTACCGACGCTGCCTTCCATTTTGCCTCATGGCGTCGCGCCGCCGCCGCAGCCGCCGCAGCCGCCTCCGGCGCCGCCCGCAGTGGACGCGTCGCTGCAGCCGCCACGCGCCTCCCTGGGTCACGCGCCGCCGATCGCTTCCCGTGACCAGCTGTCCTCCGCCATGGAACTCTTGCCCGCTCCGGACCAGATGTCGTCATCGCGCGTCGGATTCTCCGACCACATGGAGGTCGACCCTTCAGCCCCTCCTGTCTCTTTACGGGCGCATACACCGCATGTTGACGTGCACTCTGGACTAGGTTTTCAGGCGTTTCCTAGCTCCCCTCGGACCGAATGGCCGGGTGCGGGTGGCACAGCCTCGCCTGTTGTTAGGCTCCCCACCTCATCGCATACGTCAACATGGGGTCCTCCCCACGGCGGGCGGAAGCCTTATCTCACGACCGTTCGCCGATTTGCGGGGGAGGAATGTGGTGTCACAGCCAGACACCACACGTGCTAGGTGGTAGCTTAAATCGGCCGCGGTCCTGCAGTACATGTCGGACCCGCGTGTCGCCACTGTGTGATCGCAAACCTAGCGCCACCACAAGGCAGGTCTCGAGAGACTGACTCGAACTCTGCCCCAGTTGTACGGACGACAGAGCTAGCGACTAGACGTACGAAGCGTTTCTCTCTCATTAGCCGAGAGACAGAATAGCCTTCAGCTAAGTTAATGGCTACGAACTAGCAAGGCGCCATTAGCCTTACAGTGATTGTAATTAGAGTCTCACTTGTGTTCACCATAGAGATGTACAAGAAGAAATTAAAGATAAGTATATGAGAAACTCCATTCTTTTCTTCATAGCATTAATTACGTATCCTGTTCCAGTACTTCACGCCCGTCTGCGTTAGTCTCGCGTGCCCTTTAAGCCACCTCTATCTACAAGGTGTTGGCCCAGCTGCCGACACATCATACAGAAAGCAGATGGCAGTTATAAGAGTCGAAGGACATGAATGGGAAGCAGTAGTTGGGAAGGGAGTGAGACAGGGTTGTAGCCTCTCCACGATGCTATTCAATCTGGATATTGAGCAAGCATTAAAGGAAACAAAAGAAAAGTTCGGAATAGGTATTAAAATCCATGGAGAACAAATAAAAACTTTGAGGTTCGCCGATGACATTGTAATTTTGTCAGAGACAGCAAAGGACTTGGAAGAGCAGTTGTACGGAATGGTTAGTGTCTTGAGAGGAGAGTATAAGATGAACATCAACAAAAGCAAAACGAGGATAATGGAATGTAGTCGAATTAAGTCGCGTGATGCTGAGGGAATTAGATTAGGAAATGAGACACTTAAAGTAGTAAAGGAGTTTTGCTATTTGGGGAGCAAAATAACTGATGATGGTCGAAGTAGAGAGGATATAAAATGTAGACTGGCAATGGCAAGGAAAGTGTTTCTGAAGAAGAGAAGGTTGTTAACATCGAGTATAGATTTAAGTGTCAGGAAGTCGTTTCTGAAAGTGTTTGTATGGAGTGTAACCATGTATGGAAGTGAAACATGGACGATAAGTAGTTTAGACAAGAAGAGAACAGAATCTTTCGAAATGTGGTGCTACAGATGAATGCTGAAGATAAGGTGGGTAGATCACGTACCTAATGAGGAGGTATTGAATAGTATTGGGGAGAAGAGAAGTTTGTGGCACAACTTGACTAGAAGAAGGGTTCGGTTGGTAGGACATGTTCTGAGCTATCTAGGGATCACCAATTTAGTATTGGAGGGCAGCGTGGAGGGTAAAAATCATAGAGGGAGACCAAGAGATGAGTACACTAAGCAGATTCAGAAGGATGTAGGCTGCAATAGGTACTGGGCGATGAAGACGCTTTCACAGGTTAGAGTAGCATGGAGAGCTGCCTCAAACCAGTCTCAGGACTGAAGACCACAACAACAACAACAACAACAACATACTGACACCGATCAATCCGTAGAGTTTGTACAGGGTGGAAAGAATCACCATGTATTTCCAGTCGTTTATGCGCTTGACGATTCCGTTTCTCTGTACCATAGTCTGACGACTGCCAGTCAGTGTCTGGTGCTCAGATATATTGAACTCAGTTGTACAGCACTTGCTGAGTGCTGACTGGTTTCTGACGACACTCAGTACTTAGTCAATAATAGTGGCCTACACTGGAAGGTAGTGAGCAGTGCTTACCCCTCTAGTTGATGGGTAATGACAATGGAAACTGCCAAATGAATGTTAAACTAATACCGTTTGCACTGCTGCATGAAGCAGCCTCCAGTTCCGACATCGAGCTACAGACTATGAATATGGAAATTTCGGTATGCCTCACCTGAAGATCAGTCTGAAAAGATTAATAAACTAATTCACGGAAATAAATATTGCATAAGTGACTATGTAACGGCCCCTATTTCAAAGTCAAATGAGTTGAGGTTTCTATTCAGACTTTCTACGCTGTTACAACTGCGCAATAAATTGGTAATTCGTGTTTTAACTTTTACTTATACAGTCTCCTAAATAGATTTCTTGAAGGAATTGTTTAACGATAAAGTGACATATTTGCAATCAACACTGCGTTATCACAGTATCAATGTAGTCATCTAGTGAAACAGTCGTAGCGAGTTTAAACCGTGACCTATTGGCCGCTCGTAATGTAATAGTAAGGCAATCGATAACACAAGGCACAACGCCACACTGGACTATGGCCATTAATGGTTTATACCAGTTTCTGCCTGCCCTTCACTCCATTTAAGATCAATACAATTTCGTGCCGGTGCAGTACACTTTGGATGAGACAGAAGCTGGCACATGCCGTTGTACAATCCATTCGAAAGTTTTAAATATCTGAAAGTTTTTTAGAAACTCAGGACTGAAAAATTAAAGCTGTTTTAGATGTGAGTGTTGTCTTCCTGAATGAAATTTTAGAAAGTGGAAACACTTCATTCACTACCAATATATACTACTGGCCAATAAAAATTGCTACACCAAGAAGAAATGCAGATGATAAACGTGTATTCATTGGACAAATATATTATACTAAAACTGACATGCGATTACATTTTCACGCAATTTGGGTGCATAGATCCTGAGAAATCAGTACCCACAACAACCATTTCTGGCCATAATAACGGCCTTGATACGCTTTGGCATTGAGTCAAACAGAGCTTGGATGGCTTGTACAGGTACAGCTGCCCATGCAGCTTCAACACGATACCACAGTTAATCAAGAGTAGTGACTGGCGTATTGTGACGAGCCAGTTGCTCGGTCGCCATTGACCAGACGTTTTCAATTGGTGAGAGATCTGGAGAATGGGCTGGCCAGGGCAGCATTCGAACATTTTCTGTATCCAGAAAGGACCGTACGGGACCTGCAACATGCGGTTGTGCATTATCCTGCTGAAATGTAGGGCTTCGCAGGGATCGAACGAAGGGTAGAGCCATGGGTCGTAACGTCCACTGTTCAAAGTGCCATGAATGCGATCAAGAAGTGGCCGAGTCGTGTAACCAATGGCACCCCATACCATCACGCCGGGTGATACGCCAGTATGGCGATAGCTAGTACACGCGTCCAATGTGCTTTCACCGCGATGTCGCCAAACGCGGATGCGACCATCATGATGCTGTAAACAGAACCTGGATTCATCCGAAAAAATGACGTTTTGCCATTCGTGTACCCAGGTTCGCAGTTGAGTACACCTTCGCAGGCGCTCCTGTCTGTGATGCAGCGGCAAGGTAACCGCAGCCATGGTCTCCGAGCTGATAGTCCATGCTACTGCAAACGTCGTCAAACTGTTCGTGCAGATGGTTGTTGTCTTGCAAACGTCCCCTCTTGTTGCCTCAGGGATCGAGGCGTGGCTGCACGATCCGTTGCAGCCATGCGGATAAGATGCCTGTCATCTCGACTGCTAGTGATACGAGGCCGTTAGGATTCAGCACGGCGTTCCGTATAACCCTCCTGAACCTGCCGATTCCATATTCTTCTAACAGGCATTGGATCTCGATCAACGCGAGCAGCAATGTCGCGATACGATAAACCACAATCGAGATAGGCTACAATCCGACCTTTATCAAAGTCGGAAACGTGATGGTAGGCATTTCTCCTCCTTACACGAGGCATCACAACAATGTGTCTCCAGGCAACGCCGGTCAACTGCTGTTTGTGTATGAGAAATCGGTTGGAAACTTTCCTCATGTCAGCATGTTGTAGGTGTTGCCACCGACGCCAACCTTGTGTGAATGCTATGAAAAGCTAATCATTTGCATATCACAGCATCTTCCTCCTGTCGGTTAAATTTCGCGCTCGTAGCACGTTATCTTCGTGGTGTAGCACTTTTAATTGCCAGTACTGTAGAACGCAGATCTGTACGTCACTGGATTTAAATAACTTGCTAGAAAAATGCGTGGTTGAAGGTCCTAACTGTTTTAATCAGTATAAAAAGAACAACAGAAGTTAGTAACTGTACCAATGTACATTAAAGTTTACAGTTTTGAAGCGGCACTAATAACTGATGATTTCTCTGTGTCGTTAGTGAAACAAATGGCCAATGGACTTCGTTCACATACAAAAAGATACACATTAGAACTTGCATAACACAGACGTTTACAGTCAGTTATACATGTGGAGTTTGTTACGTTATATGAACTAAAAAACCTGATGTTCACTATGTTACAATAGTAAAATTAATTAGTATCAGCTCCTGCCTGTTCTGGTCGATGATGGTGAGATACGCTATCAATTAGTTAGTGGTCAGATGCGTTTCGTCATTTTGTGCCGCTCACGTACCATTCGAACATTGTTCTTCCTTGCATATCTCTTTCGTGTAATTATGAATCCAACAGCTGTGCTTATTACAGAGGATCGATACGGTGCTAATAATCATTACGTTGAGCAGAATGCAGCCTCAAGATTTCTTCTTGCCTCGCACGCAGCACCCAACGGGGATGTCTTTCCAGGAACACAAATGATTACGAACGGTTACGTTTTGAGACTTTTTTGTGCACGCGCCAATCTGCAGCGTGCCCCTACTTCACAAGTGGTTCCGCAACTTATTGCGTCCCAGAACATCAAAAGATTTGAAAATTAATAGCTTAACATGGGTGAGATAATACAATTAAAATTACGATTACAATTTCTTTGATGTAACTAATACAAATTTTAGCAGCAAAACAATAATGCAATAAAATTACTATAGTCATATATCGTTGATCAATATAGTAAGCAAAATTAGAAAAATAAAATGATATTTGGGCAAAGAAATACAGAGCTGTGTTGGCTCTGAGCACTGTGGGACTTAACATCTATGGTCATCAGTCCCCTAGAACTTAGAACTACTTAAACCTAACTAACCTAAGGACAGCACACAACACCCAGTCATCACGAGGCAGAGAAAATCCCTGACTCCGCCGGGAATCGAACCCGGGAACCCGGGCGCGGGAAAGAACGCTGCCGCACGACCACGAGCTGCGGACACAGAGCTGTGTTATCTGTGTGTACTGGGTGACAATTATTGAAATATATGAAATAGAATCGTCAACTTCCGAATGGTTTGCTTTAAGACGTTGAAACTGCACGGTTGGTCGCGGGACATGATGGGAATTAGTATGTGTATACGCATGCGCATTAGCGACGGAACTCGCTTTCATTTGGATGAGTTGGCGAATTAGCAAAATTGGCTCATTTGGGGGACAGAGAATACGCATTTTGCGATGGAGAAGTCTCTTCACCCTCAACGGGTGACTGTGTGGTATGAAACGTCCAGTCACGGAGTAATCGGTGAGATGTACCTTGATCGCACGGTGAGTACCGAACAGTACGTGAAAGGTTTTGGAAGATGATTTCATGCCCATTATCCGAAGTGACCCTTATTTCAACAGGATGTGGCTCACGGAAGACAGTACTTGACCCCATCGAAGCAGAAGAGTGTTTGATGTTTTGGAGGAGCACTTTGGGGACCGCATTCTGGCTCTGGAGTACCCAGAGGCCACTGGCACGGGCCTCGATTGGCCGCCATATTATCCAGTTCTGAACACATGCGACTTCTTTCTGTGGAGCTATCTTAAAGACGTGGTATACAGCAGTAGCCCCAAAACCATTGCTGAGCTGAAAACAGCCATTCAGGAGGTCATAGACAGCATCGGTTTTGCGACGCTTCAGTGGGTCATGCAGAATTTCGCTATTCGTCTGCGCCACATCATAGCCAATGATGGGAGGCATATCTAACATGTCATAACCTAAGTCCGAATACCTGTGGTCACGTTTACATGTTGAATAAAGTGTGCGCACGCAGTAGTTTGTAACTAATTTGCGTTTCTTTTTCAGCTAGTCCATTAATTCTCGCCATTAATTCATGCCCTTAAGTTGGCTGTGTAGTTACATTACAACTGGTCGCAGCTGACTCTGTGAATATTTATATTTGATGGACGTTCAGAAATGCCCGCCGATGAGGCGAAACATTTTGACCAACGCCCACGCCGCCGCCTGTTGGTGCCACAGATGCGTGACACGGTATGGCCGGCCGAAGTGGCCGTGTGGTTAAAGGCGCTGCAGTCTGGAACCGCAAGACCGCTACGGTCGCAGGTTCGAATCCTGCCTCGGGCATGGATGTGTGTGATGTCCTTAGGTTAGTTAGGTTTAAGTAGTTCTAAATTCTAGGGGACTTATGACCACAGCAGTTGAGTCCCATAGTGCTCAGAGCCATTTCGACCATTTGACACGGTATGCAATACAAGCGGGGAATCATTCTAGCGACGATTCGTGCCCTGAACAGGGAAATCAGCTGACATACGTTACTCTGACACAGGGCAGACTGTTATGGCCCAGCGCATAGAAACTAGCAGCTAGCAATTGGCGAAGATGGCAGCCTGTTTGCGTGCTTCTGTCGTGAGCATCTGTGTGCAAGTGGTTGGAAGATGGCGAAACCACTCATCACAGAATGCGGAGGTCGGGGGCTTGCCCTCTCTGTTAAGTAGGTGGACGGGCAGTGATCTGTGATGGATCTGACGACAGAGTACAGGGCTGGTGCAGGCACAAGTGTTTCGGAAAATACCGGTCAGTGTACATCGTTGAAGGTGGGGCTCCGCAGCAGACGAACTTTACGTTTTCCCATGTTGACCCAACGATATTGTGGAATACGATTGCAGCTGGCAAAGGATTATTGAGATTCAGCCTTACATCGAAGGACACGTGACGGATGGTGAATGAATCAGGTCCCTCCTTGTACCAAGTCGATGTTCGTGTCTGGATACAACGTCACCCAGGCGAATCGCTACTTGGAACATGCACTGCATCATGGGCGCAGGCTGGTGGTGTCATTATTATCATATGGGGGACATCCACCTCTGCGCCGACAGGTCCTCTGCTAGTAATCAAAGGTACCATGGCAGATATGGAGTACGTGAATATTTATATACAGAAAATATTTTTGACAGGACAACCACAGCTGCGAGTAATCATCTTGGCGATTGAGAAGCCACTGAAGTTGTGTTTAATATTTTTACGAGTGCTATTCGAAACATAATAGCACTCCTAAAAATCGCTTCTTGAGCATGGGGACCCGGGTTAGATTCCCGGCGGGGTCAGGGATTTTTTCCTGCCACGTGATGTCTGGGTGTTGTTGTGTCGTCTTCATCATCATCATTCATCGCCATTACGGCCGGAGGAAGGCAATGGCAAACCACCTCCACTAGGACCTTGTCTAGTAAGGCGGTGCGGGTCACCCGCAACGTCCCCCTATGCTCTGTCAAGGCGCATGGGACTTCATTTCCATTTTTTCCATTCGAAACATAAGTAAACAGTGACCACATAAAAATGCCTAGAAAATAGTGTCTTCCTCCAAGTATGGCTGCCCCTTGAGAGATTTCGCCTTTATGCAACCCCACATAACGTGTAAGGTGGCAGATTAAATGAAGGTCAATTTCGCACCTTACGTGTGAGTTTTTATACATCATAATGGGAAGGTGAATATGACACCTAACTTAATTCGGCGAAAATGAGCATATTGCCTATAAGTATGCAATTCAAACGGATGACACTCAATCCATAGTATTAACACACCGATCCTACATACTGCATGTCAATGACAAAGAGGTGAAACAAGCAGCGAGAGGAAACGTTTTGTTTGTAAGCAGACACGAGCAGGCGCAAAGGGCACACCACGGGCAGTACAACGTTTAAAGGCACATTTGTAGCATGGACTGGATGTACAGGGTGATCCATTGATAGTGATCGGGCCAAATTTCTCACGAAATAAGCATTAAACGAAAAAACTTCAAAGAACGAAACTCATCTAGCTTTAAGGGAGACACCAGATAGCGCTATGGTTGGCCCGCTAGATGGCGCTGCCATAGGTCAAACGGGTATCAACTGCGTTCTTTTTAAATAGGAACCCCAATTTTTATTGCATATTCGTGTAGTACGTAAAGAAATATGAATGTTTTAGTTGGACCACTTTTTTCACATTATGATAGATGGCACTGTAATAGCCACAAACGTATAACTATGTGGTATCCCGTAACATTCCGCCAGTGCGGACGGTATTTGCTTCGTGATACATTACCCGCGTTAAAATGGACCGTTTACCAATTGCGGAAAAGGTCGATATCGTGTTGATATATGGCTATTCTCATCAAAATGCCCAACGGGCGTGTGCTATGTATGCTGCTCGGTATCCTGGACGACATCATCCAAGTGTCCGGACCGTTCGCCAGATAGTTACGTTATTTAAGGAAACAGGATGTGTTCGGCCTCATGTGAAACGTCAATCACGACCTGCAACAAAGGATGATGTCCAAGTAGGTGTTTTAGCTGCTGTCGCAGCTAATCCGCACTTCAGCAGCAGACAGATTGCGCTAGAATCGGGAATCTCAAAAACGTCGGTGTTGATAATGCTACATCAACATCGATTGCACCCGTACCATATTTCTATGCACCAGGAATTGCATGGCAACGACTTTGATCGTCGTGTACAGTTCTGCCACTGGGCACAAGACAAATTACGGGACGATGACAGATTTTTTGCACGCGTTCTATTTAGCGACGAAGTGTCATTCACCAACAGCGGTAACGTAAACCGGCATAATATACACTATTGGGCAACGGAATATTCACGATGGCTGCGACAAGTGGAACATCAGCGACCTTGGCGGGTTAATGTATGGTGCGTGATTATGGGAGGAAGTATAATTGGCCCCCATCTTATCGATGGCAACCTAAATGGTGCAATGTATGCTGATTTCGTACGTAATGTTCTATCGATGTTGCTACAAGATGTTTCACTGTTTGACAGAATGGCGATGTGCTTGCAACATGATAGGTGTCCGGCACACAGCTCACATGCGGTTGAAGCGGTATTGAATAGCATATTTCATGACAGGTGGATTGGTCGTCGAAGCACCATACCATGGCCCGCACGTTCACCGGATCTGACGTCTGCGGATTTATTTCTGTGGGGAAAGTTGAAGGATATTTGCTATCGTGATCCACCGACAACGCTTGACAACATGCGTCAGCGCATTGTCAATTCATGTGCGAACATTACGGAAGGCGAGCTACTCGCTGTTGAGAGGAATGTCGTTACACGTATCGCCAAATGGTTCAAATGGCTGTGAGCACTATGGGACTCAACTGCTGAGGTCATTAGTCCCCTAGAACTTAGAACTAGTTAAACCTAACTATCCTAAGGAGATCACAAACAACCATGCCCGAGGCAGGATTCGAACCTGCGACCGTAGCGGTCTTGCGTTTCCAGACTGCAGCACCTTTAACCGCACGGCCACTTCGGTCGGCCGTATTGCCAAATGCGTTGATGTTGATGGACATCATTCTGAGTATTTATTGCATTAATGTGGTATTTACAGGTAATCACGCTGTAACATCATGTGTTCTCAGATAGGATAAGTTCACAAAGGTACATTTATCACATTGTAACAACCGAAATAAAATGTTCAAACGTACCTAAGTTTTGTATTTTAATTTAAAAAAACCTACCTGTTACCAACTGTTCGTCTAATATTGTGAGCCATAAGTTTGTAACTATTACAGCGCCATCTATGACAAAGCGAAAACAGTGGTCCAACTAAAACATTCATATTCCTTTACGTACTATACGAACATGTAATAAAATGGGGGTTCCTATTTAAAAAAAAAACGCTGTTGATATCCGTTTGACCTATGGCAGCGCCATCTAGCGGGCCAGTCATAGCGCCATCTAGTTTCTCCCTTCATGCTAGACAAGTTTCGTTCACGACAAGTTTCGGTCACGATCAATGGACCACCCTATATAGCAAACACGTAAATATAAGTTCAGAATAAAAATAAAGAATTACATAAGATATTAGTTAGTATAAGCGGTTGTATCGTTTGTGGAGTGCAACCGCTGAAACATTAGAATAATTATGCAATTCAGTTGTTTTGCCAAGAAGGCGGCACGTTTTTGATCTGGAAGCCGTCCTGATCGGACGCATATCTTCCATTGCTGCAGATAATTATTTGACACACAGCCACTATTATATGTATTGAGACGCAATCTCACTAGGTGTACTCATAGTTGCACACAGCACCAGAATTAATGTAAGTCTGTATGTTATTTAATTTAGTATAATATTTTGTGAATACAGTGATATTATTTAATCTTGTGTTTCATTTATGTTGCAAGCTATTGTTCCATTTTAATGGCGTCTTGGCAAGGCTAATGGTTCAGTGTTACAAATTATATCAAAGGTCCGGTACGAACCAAATCTTTGGAATAATTCAATGTACGAATTCCGATAAAGAATCACACACAGTCAAACTTACAATGAAAAGACCTTACGCAAAAAGTCATAGTCAAGTACGCAAACTTGTATAAACTGATCACTACTATTATTGATAATTATTATTATTTATCTGTTGTCTGATATTCACAAACCAGACAGGAAAAGCCACGGCGAGAAAAATCGAAAACGGAAAGCTCTCAGGGGGCTTCCCACGGTGCGAGTCAAAGATCAGACGCCAGGTGACTTATGCAGGGGAGCAAGTAGAGGGCCACTGGATTAGGATGGAAAGAAGCTTTAGAAAACGACATTTCAGAATTTCCAAATGGATATGAAGAAACCGTTGATGTAGTTGATCACATGAACAGCATGTGATACCCTCATGCTGGACACGTAAGTTTTAGGTGTCTGGAGTGGGCACAAAATGTTCGATGGTGGAAACGAACTAGGAAGTAGTAAAGTGCTAAGATTTCGACGCAGTTTAATGGCAGGGCCTTTGCGAGTGTCAGAGAAAGTTTACACAAAATAATAGGAAGGCTCGTATTTTTCGGAAAAAGCCATGACATGGAGCACGAAAGGACCCTGATGGGGGACAGTTTTGCTACGAGAAAGACAAGACCGAAATTTTCTGGGGACTCTCCTCTGAACTTGCTACAAGTGCAGAATGGGGAGCATAATGCTTTGTATGACGCTGAGGAGAAATTTGTGTGAACACTGGGTTCACTGCGGCTGACATTCAGCTAGATATTAGCTGTAGCGTCGTTGAGCTCCAACTGTGGAGAAACGAACCAGCCACTTTTTTAATTGCTCTTGCGAAAATTCAGAGGGCACTGTAATATGCACACTGCTCCAGCCATGTGCATGCATATCGCAATATTCCAAGATGAGGGATGAGTGCATGTTTTCTGGCCTCACAAGATACATAGGACAGATTCTGCTGAAAAAAATCAGCAAAGGTTTTGATTAGCTTTTATAGGAATTTCAGAGGATGGGAGCAGCTACGCAGACGACAGCTCATCGCAGCTAAGGTAAATACCACGAGCAGGGGTGTAAACTTGTTGGTTCACCAGCTTGCGTCCACTGTAAACTCGAGCAGTCTTGGGTAATCTTTCGCTCAGCTTGTCACAAAACTAAACATCCTCCGTGGACTTGATTATCATCCTAAATAGTACCGAACGTAGAACCAGAATCTGATGATTTATTGTGGTATTGGCCAACTTCATGACGTAGTAGTAAGAATAATGTTGTAAAGAAACTTCTAGTTGAAACTTGATAGTGTTGTGTTTAAGTTATTTGACTTACTGAGGACGAGATACTTTATCTTTAGAACTGTCCTAACATTGTCACGTTGCAAACTGTATAAATTCGTGTATTCTTTGAAAAACTTTCCGCACCAAAAGCCCATTTGTGTACAGCTTAAACACCACTGTGCTTTGTCGTAGAATGAAGGTCCACTCCTTACCCCAGTCACTTATTCTATAAACGTTAACGCACTCAAAGACTGTTTCTGCTGAACTCTGACGAAAGAGAAAAGGAGCAAAGTGTCAAAAACGTAACTGCCATGCATCTCCTTTTCCATGACAGTTTTCGGCCGCACCTTGCAGGGGCTATGAGGAAGCTCCTGCAGCGTTTTCGGTGGAAAGTGTTTGATCACCCACCATACTACGTGGACTTGGCTCTCTCTGATTTTCATCTTTGCTCAAAGGAGCCGCTGGTTACGAGGACAACGTTTTGGCACGGACAACGATCTGTAATCTAGCACAAAAAATTATCGGAAAGTGAAAGAGGCTTCCTTCTATGACGAGGGATTGGAAAGTTGGTACAACGCTACGACAGTTGTCTAAGGCGGAGTGGCGAATATGTAGGGACGTAGCTGGAAGGTGTTGCTAACTGTTGCAAATAAAACAGTTTTGATTTTCAATGTGGTTTCTATTTTGCGACAAATTGTTCCTTATTTTCCTAATAGCCCTGGCATTATCAGACCACATCCAGTATCGTGGCGGTGAAACCAAGTCCTCAGGTGACATGTAACTAAGTCATAAGAGCTAAATAGCCTTGAACATGGACCCCAACATTCGTTGTCAGACCATATCCTCAGGTGACATGTAACCAAGTCATAAGAGTTAAGTATCTGAGAACATTGACCTCAACATTCGTTGTCAAACCAAACGGCTTATTAGTTTCGTCTGACAAAGAATATTGGGCCTCATCTTCTTGGATACTTAGCTCTTAGGAGTTAGTCACGTGTCACCTGAGGATGTGGTTTTCAATGCCACGAAAGCAGTTATGATCTGATGATAAAAAGATTAAAAATACCTGAAGCGACTTCTTAATCCCAAAGATACTACTGCTAATCATTGGCGTCCCTTCGTGCTTGATATCTTTCCGATAGTGATGGCACCTTCAGCAGGATAACTGTCCGTGTCATAAGGCCAAAATCGTACTGCTTTGGTTCGAGGAGCGTGATAGTGAACTCAATGTGAAGTCTTGGGCACCAATTGAAGCATACTGACAATCCTTCATTCCACGAACAATACGAGACTGGAATAGAAGGGAGAACCGATAGAGGTACTTAAGGTACCCTCCGCCACACACCGTCAGGTGGCTTGCGGAGTATGGATGTAGATGTAGAAATTCGCCTCACCTGAACGCGATGGAACACGTCTGGAACGCTTTTGAGCTCCAGTTCCGCACCTGCGAACCACCGGACTCTGATTTGTGGCAATTTTGTAACTTGTATTTTTTTTATTGTTAGGTACACACAATCACGTGTGGGCTTCCATTTCATTGAAGTTTGGCATACAAATAGCAAACTTCACAAGTATTTATTTTAGGGTTTACAGCCTCCTAGCTCCCTTAGGGGGAAGGTAGGGTCAAAAAAGTGTTTTCTCAGCCCCCGCCACATGAGTTGCCAATCACAACAGGTGTGGAATGTGGGAATCGTATTGTCCTACCTGAGCGACCTACTTTACAGGGCAGCCTAGATGTCACGGGCCTAAAGGTCTCGCCCCATCATGTAGGCTGCTCTGCACGACAGGTGTATTGTGTTGAAGTAGTATATATGGTACAAGGTAGTCAGAAAAGGTTTGAAAACCTTGCAAGACTGTTCCAAAGTGGGTTGTGCTCAGAAACAACTGATTAGAAAACACAATTTGATTATCAATTATTTCTCAAACATTACCCTGTAACACCCTTACAAATTTTTTGGCTATTTTTGTGTTTGTCTTTGATTCTCTCTCTCTCTCTCTCTCTCTCTCTCTCACACACACACACACACACACACACATACACACACACACTCACACACCAATATATTTCTGGCGCCAGATACCTCTGTAAACATGCAATGGACTTGTTCAACCCATTCCGCGGAGACTCACTGCTGTATAACATTTAAATGGCGCACCACCGGAGTACTGAGCAGGAAGTCCTTTTATTTTTGCTCAGCAGTGTTTTTCCTGGTACACTACTGGCCATTAAAATTGCTACACCACGAAGATGACGTGACGTGCTACAGAAGGTAAATTTAACCGACAGGAAGAAGATGCTGTGATAAGCAAATGATTAGCTTTTCAGAGCATTCATACAAGGTTGGCGCCGGTGGCGACACCTACAACGTACTGACATGAGGAAAGGTTCCAACCGATTTCTCATACACAAACAGCAGTTGACCGGCGTTGCCTGGTGAAACGTTGTTATGATGCCTCGTGTAAGGAGGAGAAATGCGTACCATCGCTTTTCCGACTTTGATAAATGTCGGATTGTAGCCTATCGCGATTGCGGTTTACCGTATCGCGACATTGCTCCTCGCGTTGGTCGAGATCCAATGACTGTTAGCAGAATATGGAATCGGTGGGTTCAGGAGGGTAATACGGAACGCCGTACTGGATCCCAACGGCCTCGTATCACTAGCAGTCGAGATGAGAGCCATATTATTCGCATGGCTGTAACGGATCGTGCTGTGAACGCACATTGGAAGCATGTATTCGTCATCGACATACTGGCGTATCACCCGGCGTGACGGTATGGGATGCCATTGGTTACACGTCTCGGTCGCCTCTTGTTCGCATTGACGGCACTTTGAACAGTGGACGTTATATTTAAGATGTGTTACGACCCGTGAGTCTACCCTTGATTCGATCCTTGCGAAACCCTACGTTTCAGCAGGATAATGTACGATCGCATGTTGCAGGCCCTGTACGGGCCTTTCTGGATACAGAAAATGTTCGACTGCTGCCCCGATCAGCACATTCTCCAGATCTCTCACCAACTGAAAACGTCTGATCAATGGTGGGCGAGCAACTGGCTCGTCACAATACGCCAGTCACTACTCTTGATGAACTGTGGTATCGTGTTGAAGCTGCATGGGCATCTGTACCTGCAGATGCCATCCAACCTCTGTTTGACTCAATGCCCAGGCGTATCAAGGCCGTTATTACGGCCAGAGGTGGTTGTTGTGGGTACTGATTTCTCAGGATCTATGCACCCAAATTGCCTGAAAATGTAATCAAATGTCAGTTCTAGTATAATATATTTGTCGAATAAATACCCGTTTATCATCCCAGACCGTAGATGAAACCCCCAGGAGCGGGTTTGGTGGGCGCGGATCGCAGAGGGAACACCTAGAACCGCAGCGGACGGAAAACGGAGCAGCAACGCTCCAGCAGGTCGCAGGGAATAGGCGCGGACCACAGAGGAAGCGCCTGCAGCCGTTGGTTGAGGGGGAAGGCCATAGGCATAAATACTGGACCATGTCCACTCGAGGAGCAGTCTCAGGTCGCACCTGATGAAGGTTACGAGCTACGTGACCGAAATATCGTGCAAGTACGACGCTGATATCCGGCAGAACACCCGACAACCCAAGATGTCATTAGATCGCCGGGAAAGCCTGAAGACTTACATCTGCATTTCTTCTTGGTATAGCAATTTTAATGGCCAGTAGTGTGTTTATATGCTGCAGGATGAAAATAACAGACTTCTTTATAATGTAAACGAATAATCACAGTAGCCACCGTTCCAACTCGGTCAGTCCAACTTATAAAGAACTTAATACTTGCAGGAAACGTTATCAGTATTTCACTCGTGGTATAATTTGTCCTCATGGTTCGAGGATGGCTCCACGACTTGATCACTGCACATTTTCCTCACTTACCTCGGACCGCTCCTACAGAGTGTCCTGATGAGCGGCTTATGAGTTAATTGAACCGAATGCTTCAGAGTAAATGACGATTCGGCAGCGGCCGTGACGTTAAACATCAAACGCAGCGCACCACCGAGCGGGCAAGTACGTTCGGCGCTGGTAGTTGCGCCAACGGCCGTGTGAGAGCGCGGAAGTGGCACTCGGCGGAGCGCCGGCGACGCCCAATCGATACGAGGGAGCGCGGCTGGCGGCGTCGACTGCGGCGGAGGCGGCGGGGGCGGCACGGGTGGTGGCAGGGGGCGGCACGCGACCAAAGAGCGGCTGTCTGCTCAGGCTGAGGGCGCGGGCAGGCCCCTGTGTCTGTGTGCCGGAGCCGGCAGGCGGCGGGCGGGCGCCATTTGCGGCCAACACTGACCGGCCGCGGCTCACCTTACGATGTGCGACCGCGGGTACTTGGCCTACCACTTGTTACCCGTTCTAGTCGTGAATGGTGCGGGTGTAGAACGGCTGTTGCTAAGCTCCCGTGCAGACCTTCTCGGTCTTTTCCCGAGATATTCAGAGGACGAAGAAACACAGGGGAAGTTGTTATGAGGAAAACCACCCGTTGAAAGCCGATACCAGATTTGAGTTCCAAATAATCGCTACTTTCCGGTATTTAAATGGTCTCCGTTAGAACAGGATTTTTTATTTTATTATCGATAACAAGGAAAAAACCGGTTTATCAATTTTCCGTAGCACTGTGCTAAAATTTTCGACTATTACATATGATTTCTTGAAAACGATTGTTTATTCGTAAAATGTCCATAACTTTGAAATACTGTGTTATTATAGGAAATGCAAAACCTGTCAGTCCTAATTCAATAACAACGCCGATAGTTAAAAACGATCAGCAAACACATTAGAATCGATACAGTCCTGCAGCGACAGTAATGTGCCTGCCACGTTGTGGCGTGGTCTATTAGACGGTGCTTGTAGCCCTTGAAAAAAGACAACTATACAGGAAAAGTAAAGTTGTCCGGCGTCATTTACTACCCTTTCAGTTGATTATTAGCAACGCACAAATAACAGCATGATCATCAAATGGCTCTGAGCACTATGCGACTTAACTTCTGAGGTCATCAGTCGCCTGGAACTTAAAACTAATTAAACCTAACTAACCTAAGGACATCACAAACATCCATGCCCGAGGCAGGATTCGAACCTGCGACCGTAGCGGTCGCTCGGTTCTAGACTGTAGCGCCTAGAACCGCACGGCCACTCCGGCCGGCAGCATGATCATCGATTATACCACGATTAAGAGCAGAGTTTTAAGAAAATGGGAAAGTACTGTTGCTGTTTTGTATCGACATTACTTTTCGAGAAAAGCAGGAAACAGTCGACAGACTAAGATTTCTTTTATTCAATTATTTTATTTGATATTTTGATTCTACTTTAATGTAAAATGCAAAAGATTGAGGGAGTCTTAAAACTTTTCCATCTTTGTACTGAGTAAATTAATCACTTAAAATAATAGTAACAAAAATCGTTAATCTCTTGTTTCAGCAACCAGTTTTTTTGTGCTGTGTTAATAGTTAGGTTAAACTGGAGATAAAAAAAGATATAACTGATAACTAGTTGTTTCAGCGATAGCTACCATCCGTTGGGGACCACTGGGCAAGGTGACCACTCTAAGGGAAACTGAATTTTCTACAACCCGTGATCATTAATAAAGGCTTGTTGGCCGGCCGTAGTGACCGAGAGGTTCTAGGCGCTTCAGTCCGGAACCGCACTGTTGCTAAGGTCGCAGGTTCGAATCCTGCCTCGGGCATGGATGTGTGTGATGTCCTTAGGTTAGTTAGGTTTAAGTAGTTCTAAGTCTAGGGGGACTGATGACCTCAGGTGTTACGTCCCATAGTGCTTAGAGCCATTTGATTTGAAAGGCTTGTCGCTTACATATTTTGAATGCATTTATTATCTCACAAAGAACATTTAGAAGTAAAGAAGATATACGATGAATATGACCAACGGTATATGTATGTTTCTGAAGCCTTACATAATGACAACATTTCTGAACCTAACGGGGTAAAAAAGCCACTGCGTACATACATACTAAGAAGGTTGACAGCAATTTTCTTTTTACTGAAGTAACACAACCGGTTTGGCGTTTTGCTTTAACTGCAAACACTTTGCTGTTCATCCAATGAACTGCCATAGGTTTCATCCACATTATAAATATGGCGAGCAGCATGAAATTGGTTTTTTGGGTGTTTTGATGATATCATAAAACAAGTCAATGGTGAAGTTGCTAAAAGACTGTCCTCTAGCGACTGATGTAGACTTTATCGGAGCAATGTTAAGTTGCTGTCTTTCGCTACCATCTCCGACTGTTTGTTAAAACGATGCGGTGTTTTGTTTCACTCTGCCGGCTTGAATGCTAATGTCCATAGATAGATCCCTGTAAAATCATGAAATTACTTTCCCGTTTCAGAAACACAATCAAGGATTTGTTGTTCTCGCCCTTTACTGAAAACACTACGTACGTTTCGCTCATTCATTTCCCTACTTACTGCATCTCTATTTCTTTCTTAGAACTTTTCTTTTCAGCGTATTACGTGAAAGATGAAATCGGTTTGCTGCTGTAGAAGAAGGCATCCTATCATTCTTTATCGCCTCAATCGCATTTTCTATCGCAACAGGGTCCCACGTTTGTTGCTGTGATTTCTGGACATACGGTCTAAGACAGATAAAAACGACGCACCACGAAGGAATTGTCCGGACTGGACGGAAGCGTAGATGTAGACGTACAGAAAAACAAATGACTGCAATTTCAGAAAAAATGGATGATCTATTCAAGAGAAAGAGCTTGACAAACTAAGCTAGTCAATGACGCGTTGGTTGACCTATGACCCGTATGCGAGCAGTTATTCAGTTTGGCGTTGATTGACAGAGGTATTGGAGGTCCTCCTGAGGGATATAGTGCCAAATTCTTTCCAACTGGTGCGTTACGTAGTCAAAATCCCGCGCTGGTTGGAGGGCCGCGCCCATAATGCTCCGAATGGTCTCAATTCTGTTCCGATCCGGCGACCTTGCTGGCCAACGAAGGGTTTGGCAAAGATGCAGTAGAAACTTTCGCCGTAAGTGGGCGGACATTATCTTGCTTTAATATAAGTCCAGGATGGCTTGTCATCAAGGGGAACAAAATGGGGCGTAGAACATCATCGACGTACGGCTGTGCTGTAAGGGTACCACGGATGCCTGCTATGAAATGGAATGACACCCCCGACCATCACTCACGGTTCTCCGGCAGTATGGCTGGCAACAGTCAGATTGGTATCCCATTGCTGTGCAAGGAGAGTCCAGACACGTCATCGCTAGTCATCGCGGATCATTTCGATGCGGAACTCACACTGAAGACAATTCTACTCCACCAGATGAGAGGTAGTCGGCGCAGGAGGCATCGTGAGCTCAGCTATCTTTTTGTGAACCAGCTACTAATGATCCTCGTGGTTACTGTAGAACCAGTTGCACGTCGGATCGACGATAATGATGGTCTCGGGACTCTGACTGCTTCTCTGACGTTTGCTCGGTCCTCATGTTCTGTCGTCACTGAAGGTCGACCGCTTCCTTCTTGACGCTGCGTTCGGCCATGGTTCACCCACTGTTGCCAACGTCGTGGAATAGTGGCATTTCTAGTGTTCGGACATTATGAATTACCTCGAAGAGAACGGTCTATTGACAAACAGTCAACACGGATTTGGAAAGCATCGTTCTTGTTAAACACAACTAGCTCTTTACTCAGACGAAGTGGTGAGTGCTGTTGGCAAGGGATTTAAAATTTATTCCGTATTTCTAGAGTACCAGATGGCTCTTGACACACAAAAGCGGCTTCTACTGAAATTGCGTGCTTACGGAATATCGTCTCAGTTATGTGACTGGATTCGTGATTTCCTGTCAGAAAGATCACGGGAAGTAATCGAGTAAAACATAAGTCATTTCTGGTGTTTCACAAGCTAGTCTTATGGTCCTTCCGCTGTTCCTTATCTACACAAAAGATTTAGGAGACAATCTGAGCAGCCGTCTTAGGTTGCTTGCAGATGACGCTGTCGTTTATCGACTAGTAAAGTGATCAGAAGATAAAAAGCAAAACGATTTAGAAAAGATATTTGTATGGTGCGAAAATTGGCAATTGACCCCAAAAAATTAAAGATGTGAGGTCATCCACATGAGTGCTAAAACGAATCCGTTACACTTCGGTTACACGATAAGTCACCCAAATCTAATGGCCGTGCATTAAACTAAATACCTAGGAATTACAATCACGAACAACTTAAATTGGAAATAGCACGTAGAGCCGGCCGCTGTGGTCGAGCGGTTCTAGGCGCTTCAGTCCGAAACCACGCGGCTCCTACGGTCGCAGGTTCGAATCCTGCCTCGGGCATGGATGTGTGTGATGTCCTTAGGTCAGTTAGGATTTAGTAGTTCTAAGTCTAGGGGACTGATGACCTCAGATGTTGTCCCATAATGCTTAGAGCCATTTGAACCATTTTGAGAACAAGTAGATAATTTTGTGACGAAGGGAAATCAAAGACTGCCTCTTACTGGCAGAACACTTAGAAAATGTAACAGATCTACTAAAGAGACTGCCTACACTACACTTGTCAGTCCTCTTTTGGAGCACTGCTGCGGGGTATGGGAATCTTACCAGCTAGAATTAACGGAGTGCAACGAGAAAGTTTATAGAAGGGCAGCACGTATTGTATAACCCTGAAATGGTGGACAGTTGGTCACGGACATGATACAAGATTTGGTGTGGACATAATTAAAACAAAGGCGTTTATCGTTGCGGTGGATCTTCTCTGTCACCAAGTTTCTCCTCCGAATGCGCAGATATTTTGCTGTCGCTACATAGGGGGAAACGATCATTACAGTAAAATAAGATACAGATGTTCATTTTTCCGTGCGCTGTTCGAGATTGGAATAACAGAGAATTATTGCGAAGATGGTTCGATGAACCCTCTCCCAGGCACGTAAGTATGATTTGCGGAGTATCCATGTAGATGTAGATGTAGATGTAGACTTCTACTCAAATGTCGAGTGATTCGCCGATCACTCCAACCGCCTTCTAGGAGCCCAATTAGACACCCTCTCTCAAAAGCTGACGTCTGTATATTTTGTTCGCACGTCTGTCTGCGAAGCATAGTTATTGTCCAACTGAGTACACGGTATGGATTTCACGGAAAGCTTATGCCCTGGCATCGACTTATGCTCTGTTTACTATCCATGCCAGATGAGCGGTGAAATTGCGCTGTGGCTTCACACATTCATCCATCAGGCGCCATGTTTACAGTTTTGCATTTTCCTTCGATACATGTATTAATATCAAACTGTGACCAATTTGTATAACTGTTTCTTGTTCCATCGTTTCTTTTTGTCTTACAGTGTATTTTATAGTGATCTTGATGCCCTAGTATCTGAATGATTATGCTGCAGCAGACAGTTTTCAGTCGGTTTTTTATAATAGTCCAGATGTAACAGAACAGAGATGATTTTAAGTAACATTAGTTAATTTGTTCAAAATCGCCACTAGAGGGCTAGAGTGATAAGAGACAGCTCTGTACGTAAAAGGATTTAGAAGTCAGTCTGTAGTATTATCTCTGATATATGTAAGTAACTAACTCTTATTGGGGAAAACAGATTATAAATGAATTGATGCTGAAAGTGGTAACCCTTGCCAGTTTTCCAGTTACGTACTGTGAACGATTTTCCCAACTGGACGCCATGTAGCAATTAATGTTTCACAGATAAAACTATCCGACCGAAAGGAACAACAATGAACTACATCTGTAAGCAGAAATATGTTGTTTAAACATTGGTATTCTGAAAAGTATAATTCTTCTTTTAAGTGAGGTAACAAGATTGATGGCATCGACTTATGCTCTGTTTACTACCCATGCCAGATGAGCGGTGAAATTGCGCTGTGGCTTCACACATTCATCCATCGGGCGCCATGTTTAAGTTTTGCATTTTCCTTCGATACATGTATTAATATCAAACTGTGACCAATTTGTATAACTGTTTCTAGTTCTCCTTCTCCGCAACATTTTCTGTGTGATGCTTCCACCAAATAGAGGTTCACTGCAAATTTAAAAGTTGCCAAAGCCTCGCAGACAAGCAAAAATCAAACTAAACCAAAATTAGTATAAGGAGAGCCACGCGTGAAGCGTTCAACAGATTCCAAAGTAAAATTTCTCTCTAGCGACTTGACAGGAAATCGTAAGATGTTTTGGTGCCACGTTCAATCAGCAAACTGATCAGAACGATCTTCCTAGACCCCCACGTGACAATAATGTCAGTGGAAGGGAAGAAGGCACAGAAAAGAGTGAAACAATGAGTGTCATTCTCGAAAATTGTTTGACATTGTAGTGCTCCTATAAAGCGCCACACGAACTACAAACTGGCTGATATCGAAATAAGTAAGTTGGGTGTATAAAAGCGACAGAGATCGCCCAACAGAGGAAAGATCACTAGACGTGACGGGATACCAACACTATTCTACATAGAGTAAGCGAAAAACATGCCCTCCCTTCCAGCAGCATTGTACTGAAGGTGTTTGGAGGAGTATTCCTTACGACTGGAAAGAAAGTGCATGCCGGCCGCGGTGGTTTAGCGGTTCTAGGCGCTCAGTCCGGAACCGCGGGACTGCTACGGTCGCAGGTTCGAATCCTGCCTCTGGCAGGGATGTGTGTGATGTCCTTAGGTTAGATAGGTTTAAGTAGTTCTAAGTTCTATGGGACTGATGACCACAGATGTTAAGTCCCATAGTGCTCAGAACCATTTGAACCATTTGAAGAAAGTGCATGTCAAATGGTTCAAATGGCTCTGAGCACTACGGGACTTAACATCTGAGGTCATCAGTCCCATAGAACTTAGAACTACTTAAACCTAACTAACCTAAGGACATCACACACATCCATGCCCGAGGCAGGATTCGAACGTGCGGCCGCAGCGTTCGCGCGGTTCCAGACTGTAGCGCCCAGAACCGCTCAGCCACTCTGGCCGGCAAAAGTGCATGTTATTCTCGTTTTCAGAAAGTTTTCATCGAACAGACGCAAAAAGCTTCACCATATATTTCTGACGTCGGTCAGTTTTAGAGTTCTTGAAGACATTTTATGTACGTGTATGATGACATTTCCAGAGACCGAAAATCTCCTCTGTATAAACCAACATGTGTTCTGAAAACAATGGTCACGTGAAACCCAGCTTCCTCATATGATGGAAGGTGAAGAAATGATTTAAAATTTTTGCACTGACGTGGACTTGAACTCAGGTCTGCTTGCTAAATACGCAGGTGTGTTAGCCATTACACCACCACAGAATTACAGTCGTTGCACCGACTACCCTACTGTAAGGCCCTCCCTAACACAACCTTCAATTCACATCTTCAGCTTATTTTCCACTTCTTAGTTTGTCACCGATGATGTGAATTTAAGTTCATGTTAGGGAGGACACTGGACTATGGTGCAACTAGGGTGCACAGCACAATGCTATGGTGGTCAAATGGCTCAGCCGACACGGTAGCTCAGCGTGTTCGGTCAGAGGGTTAGCTGCCCTCTGTAATAAAAAACTGAGTTAATGGATCAACGACGAACTGAAACGGGTGTCTTGCGACGTCCACCCCGAGCAGATGTAACGAACTAAAACGAAAAAAATGAGACTTTAAAAAAATGGCTAGCACATCTGCCTAGTAACTAACAAGACCTGGGTTCAAGGCCAGGCCATGGTAAATATTTTAATTCATTTTTTCAGCTTTCATCATTATCCTAGATTAACATGAGACTCAAATGTCTCGAAGGAAATTTCATTATAGCAGCTCGCTTAGTTCGACCTTGAGAACCAGCAGATAGGTGCCGCGTTCCTTGACTTCCGGAAGGCGTTGGAGACAGTTCGACACTGCAACCTAACGATCAAAATATGATCATGTCGAATATGAGACCAGCCGAGTGGTTGGAGTAAAGAATTTGTAAGAAACAGGACACTGAATGTCATTCTCAATGGAGAAAAGTATTCACGAGTAAAGTAACTTCGGCCATACTCCAAGGAAGTGTTATAGATACATCACTTTTCACAATATATGTAAATGACGTGGTAAATAACATCGGAAACTCCGTGAGGCCTTTCGCGGGTGATGCACTTCTATACACGAAAACTGCAACGCTAGGAAATTGTAGCGAAAAGCAGGAAGACCTGCAGAGGATCGACGCACGGTGCAGGTAATGGCAACTGGATGTCAACATAAACAAATACACTACTGGCCATTAAAATTGCTACACCAAGAAGAAATGCAGATGTTAAACAGGTATTCATTGGACGAATATATTATACTAGAACTGACATGTGATTACATTTTCACGCAATTTGGGTGCATAGATCCTGAGAAATTAGTACCCAGAACAACCACATATGGCCGTAATAACGGCCTTGACACGCCTGGGCATTGATCAAACAGAGCTTGCATGGCGTGTACAGGTACAGCTGCCCATGCAGCTTCAACACGATACCACAGTTCACCAAGAGTAGTGACTGGCGTATTGTGACGAGACAGTTGCTCGGCCACCAGTGACCAGACGTTTTCAATTGGTGAGAGATCTGGAGAATGTGCTGGCCAGGGCAGCAGTCGAACATTTTCTGTATCCAGAAAGGCCCCTACATGACCTGCAACATGCGGTCGTGCATTACCCTGCTGAAAGGTAGGGTTTCGCAGGGATCGAATGAAGGGCAGAGCCAGGGGTCTTAAATCCAGCGCGGCGTTCCGTATTACCCTCCTGAATCCACCGATTTCATATTCTGCTAACGGTCATTGGATCTCGACCAACGCGAGTACCAATGTCTCGATACGATAAACCGCAATCGCGATAGGCTACAATCCGACCTTTATCAAAGTCGGAAACGTGATGGTACGCATTTCTCCTCCTTACACGAGGCATCACAACAACGTTTCACCAGGCAACGCCGGTCGACTGCTGTTTGTGTATGAGAAATCGGTTGGAAACTTTCCTCGTGTCAGCCGGTTGTATGTGTAGCCACCGGCGCCAACCTTGTGTGAATGCTCTGAAAAGCTAATCGTTTGCATATCACAGCATCTTCTTCCTGTCTGTTAAATTTCGCGTCTGTAGAACGCCACCTTCGTGGTGTAGCAATTTTAATGGCCAGTAGTGTATTATGCACTGCGTATACGCAAACGGAAAGACCCAATATTGCGTGATTACATACGGCTGCAGAACAATCACTGGAAGCTGTTAATTCCGGTATGCGTATGCGTATGCAGTATGCGTACGGAGCTGTTTAAAGTGGAGCGACCATATAAAACTAAACGCAGGAAAGGCAGATTCAATGGAATAATTCTCTGGAAATGTGCTCCATCAACAAAGGAGGGAACTCATATTCGATCAATAGTTGAATACTGCTCGTCAGTATGATATCCAAACCGGATAGGATTGATAAAGGAACTAGAGAAAATCCAGGGAAGAGTAGCACGCCCCATTAGAGGTTCATTTCGTAAGCACGAAAGCGTCACGGGAGATGATCAGCCAGCTCCTCTGTCAGACGCTGCTAGAGGGACATTCTGCATCGCGGTGTCGTCTACTGTTAAATTTCCGAGACCGTGCGTTCCTAGAAGAGTAAACCAATATAATGCTTCCTCCTACGCATATCTCGCGAAAAGTCCATGAAGATAAAATTGGAGAGAGTCCAGCCCACACAGAAGCCCACCGGCAATCGTTCTTCTCACGAAATGTTAGTGACTGGAACAGGACTGAGGTGGAAGTGACAGTGTACCCTCCGCCACACACCGCAAGGTGCGCTCTAGATGTGAATTTCAAATACTACTCCAATTAATAATAAAATGAAGTAGAAATTTCGGTGTATGTGGTTGTTCTGGTTAGTATGTACTGTACATATTATGAAAAGTTCTTTTGGCTCTCTACTTTCCTTGCAACTATCTCGTGGACAAGAACGAAAATAAATCCTATTTTTACATTGAGATAGGCGTATTGAAACTATTCGTGAAAGCCTTACCGGAATGGGAAGAATACACTCCTGGAAATTGAAATAAGAACACCGTGAATTCATTGTCCCAGGAAGGGGAAACTTTATTGACACATTCCTGGGGTCAGATACATCACATGATCACACTGACAGAACCACAGGCACATAGACACAGGCAACAGAGCATGCACAATGTCGGCACTAGTACAGTGTATACCCACCTTTCGCAGCAATGCAGGCTGCTATTCTCCCATGGAGACAATCGTAGAGATGCTGGATGTAGTTCTGTGGAACGGCTTGCCATGCCATTTCCACCTGGCGCCTCAGTTGGGCCAGCGTTCGTGCTGGACGTGCAGACCGCGTGAGACGACGCTTCATCCAGTCCCAAACATGCTCAATGGGGGACAGATCCGGAGATCTTGCTGGCCAGGGTAGTTGACTTACACCTTCTAGAGCACGTTGGGTGGCACGGGATACATGCGGACGTGCATTGTCCTGTTGGAACAGCAAGTTCCCTTGCCGGTCTAGGAATGGTAGAACGATGGGTTCGATGACGGTTTGGATGTACCGTGCACTATTCAGTGTCCCCTCGACGATCACCAGTGGTGTACGGCCAGTGTAGGAGATCGCTCCCCACACCATGATGCCGGGTGTTGGCCCTGTGTGCCTCGGTCGTATGCAGTCCTGATTGTGGCGCTCACCTGCACGGCGCCAAACACGCATACGACCATCATTGGCACCAAGGCAGAAGCGACTCTCATCGCTGAAGACGACACGTCTCCATTCGTCCCTCCATTCACGCCTGTCGCGACACCACTGGAGGCGGGCTGCACGATGTTGGGGCGTGAGCGGAAGACGGCCTAACGGTGTGCGGGACCGTAGCCCAGCTTCATGGAGACGGTTGCGAATGGTCCTCGCCGATACCCCAGGAGCAACAGTGTCCCAAATTTGCTGGGAAGTGGCGGTGCGGTCCCCTACGGCACTGCGTAGGATCCTACGGTCTTGGCGTGCATCCGTGCGTCGCTGCGGTCCGGTCCCAGGTCGACGGGCACGTGCACCTTCCGCCGACCACTGGCGACAACATCGATGTACTGTGGAGACCTCACGCCCCACGTGTTGAGCAATTCGGCGGTACGTCCACCCGGCCTCCCGCATGCCCACTATACGCCCTCGCTCAAAGTCCGTCAACTGCACATACGGTTCACGTCCACGCTGTCGCGGCATACTACCAGTGTTAAAGACTGCGATGGAGCTCCGTATGCCACGGCAAACTGGCTGACACTGACGGCGGCGGTGCACAAATGCTGCGCAGCTAGCGCCATTCGACGGCCAACACCGCGGTTCCTGGTGTGTCCGCCGTGCCGTGCGTGTGATCATTGCTTGTACAGCCCTCTCGCAGTGTCCGGAGCAAGTATAGTGGGTCTGACACACCGGTGTCAATGTGTTCTTTTTTCCATTTTCAGGAGTGTATTTCATCTCTGCGGGAAGCGAAATTGTAAGAAGGCGTGATTGCAGGATGAGATATTGGGGGGTGATATTATATTCCACCTCTAAATTAAAAAATGACTAAGAGAAATGGAGGCTTATGTACCATTCAAGAAGAGGACCCACATAACACCTCCGCTGAAGGCAGCATGCTATCACATTTCTAGAAATTAGGCTCTTTGATGGGAGATTTTGAACAGTCAGCTTGATTTTTGTCCAGAAAATTTGAGTGACGTCAGTGAGGAACGAAGTGAGAGCTTTCATCAAGACATCCGAGTGGCGGAAAGACTGTATCAGGGCCGCTGGAATACCAAGATGTGGGAGATTAAGGTTGGTCACCCTTCCGGGACGGGCAACAGTCAGTACATCGAAGTAGACAAGTTGAAGTGCCATGGAACGTGGCTCTGTGGAAATTGATCAGACATGGGGATAAAATGTCGCTTAGAGAAGACCAGCAACGCTTTCATGAAATTCTAGAAAATTCTCACAAGTACACGTGGATTGGATTTGTAAGATGCTACGTGTGGTTTGTATTTCTACATAGTTCTGAAGGACAGACACTAAATATGCAAACAGCCAACGAAGATCTAGGCGTTTGAAATGTGGATTTGCTGCAGAATGCTGAAAATATAGTAGGCAGCTAGGATAACTATCACCGAAGTAATGCGACGAATAATGCGAACAGCGTGAAAAGGAGAAAAACTGCGCACTTAGGACATATTTAGTGGAACACCAGGACCATACTTTCCATTTGACAATAGAAGGCAAGTTGGAAGATCAAAGAAGAAAAGGTAAAAGAAGATTATCTTGGTTAGATAATATAAAGAATGGACACAATTACCAAGTGCAGTTCAAAGAGGAGATCAATGCATGTTAGATGCTACAATGTGAAGAACGAAAACAAATAGTTGTCAATAGAGACATACTTATTGTAGAAGATTGCTAACTACACAGGATGTTTCAGAAGCGATGGTCAATAATTCGGACATGGAAAGTACAAGCCAAAAGTAGCTAAAAAGCTCCAATAAATATGGGTCCGCAAATCAAAAGTTGCCGAGGTGTATTAATTCTAGTTGGATACCAACTTTAAACGCCTCTGGATCAAGTGGTATTTACGTTGGTACTGTATCTCAAGGTTTGGGATGGACTGTTTGTTTGTTTACTCATGCGCAACTACTTCCCTTTTCCCCTCCATGCATTGTGCCGTATCGATCTCACAATCAGTTACGAGAGTGAAGGCGCCATGGACAGAGGTTACAACAAACAGAGTACGCTGACATGGACTTCATGTGTGGCAAAGCGAATGGCAGTGCTCTTGAGGTTCAAATGGCTCAAATGGCTCTGAGCACTATGGAACTTAACATCTGAGGTCATCAGTCCCCGAGAACTTAGAACTACTTAAACCTAACTAACCTAAGGACATCACACACATCCATGCCCTAGGCAGGATTCGAACCTGCGACCGTAGCTGTCGCGCGGTTCCAGACTGAAGGGCCTAGAACCGCTCGGCCACCCCGGCCGGCTGCTCTTGAGGCTGAACGATTGTATGAAGAAGCTTCTCCTCTCCGCAGGCACCCCAACAGGCGTGCATTTAGCCGGTCACATCAGCGACTTAGAGAAACCGTGAGTTTCGCACGTCGTGTACGATAGAGTCGACCCAGATCCATAACACCCGATATACGAGCGTCTAAGTACCTCAACAAGCAGTGTGTCGCGGATTTTACATCGGCAAGAACTCTATCCATATCATCTCCAGCAAGTGCAAGCCCTCAACAATGCAGACTTCCCTCCGAGAGTGAAATTTTTGCCAGTGGCTGAAACAACAGTGTACTCTCAATCCCCTGTTTGTAATCAGTATTCTGTTTACATATGAGACTGAATTTAACCGTGACGGTATTTTTAACTACCATAAATGTCATATTTGGGCCGATGTCAATCCTAATGCAACACAGGTAGCAAGATATCAGAAGTGACATTCGTTGTACGTCTTGTCAGGACTGCTCGAAGACCGCATAACTGGACCACACTTCAGACCACAGAGACTAACCGGACAGCAGTACATGCGGTTTCTGCGGACCGCACTTCCATATGTACAGATGATGTCTCACTGAACCAACGCCTGAACGTGTGGTTCATGCGTGACGGAGCTCCAGCACATTTGCATTAAAGAGTGCGCTGGCTTATTAACTCGGACGTATGGTCAACATTGGATAGGTTGAGGAGGGCCTGCGCCATGGGCTCCAAGGTCTCCTGGTTTAAATCCCATGGATTTCTGTTTGTGGAGTCAAGTGTCAAAAGCTTAGTCTTCGCTGCCGATGGCAGTTCTTTTGAGGAATTACGCTTACAGATTGAACCAGTCTTCTAGCATTTATATAATTCCCCAGGACTGCCTGAGTGGATTCGCAACTCATTTCAGGGAGGAGTTCAACGTTGCATTCAGACCCATGGACAACACTTCGAACACCTGATTTAGCGTTTAGAGATATCATACGTTCATAGACACTATTTAACCGCAAGGGAAAGTGTGTTTGATTTGTGGGCTCATGTTACTAAAGCTTTTTAGCTACTTTTGGCTTGTATTTTCCATGTGTGAATTATTGACCATCACGTCTGAAACACCCTGTATGCGAATATCAGAGGCAATGTACAGAAGGATGCTGATAATTCGGAGGGTGGGTTGGATAAATAGTCAACAGACAATTAATCGAAATCGGAAGAAAATATATTTATGGCGCCACTTTTCTTAGAGAAGGGATCGGTTCGTCGGATACATTTTGATGCATCTAAGAATCATAGTTAAGAGAAAGTAGGCAACAGCAGGGGGAGGCGAGAGGGAGAAAGTTTAGAGGAAGACCGACGCTTGAATACAACAAATAGGTGCAAAAGTTGTGAAAAGATTAAGAAGCTTGTACAGGATAAATTAGGGTGGAGACGTGCCGTTAAACCAGACATCGGACTGAACAAGAACAACAGTAACAGCACAAGAAAGATGCGTTTTCACTCTTTACCTTCAATAAAAACTTTGTTTGTACTGAAATCAAATTACACTACTGGCCATTAAAATTGCTACACCAAGAAGAAATTCAGATGATATACGGGTATTGATTGGACAAATATATTGCACTAGAACTGACATGTGATTACATTTTCACGCAGTTTGGCTGCATAGATCCTGAGAAATCAGTACCCAGAACAACCACCTCTGCCCGTAATAACGGCCTTCATGCGCCTGAGCATTGAGTCATACAGAGATTGGATGGCGTGTACAGGTACAGCTGCCCATGCAGCTTCAACACGATACCACAGTTCATCAAGAGTAGTGACTGGCGTATTGTGACGAGCCAGTTGCTCGGCCACCATTGACCAGACGTTTTCAATTGGTGAGAGATCTGGAGAATGTGCTGGCCAGGGCAGCAGTCGAACATTTTCTGTATCCAGGAAGGCCCGTACAGGACCTGCAACATGCGGTCGTGCATTATCCTGCTGAAATGTAGGGTTTCGCAGGGATCGAATGAAGGGTAGAGCCACGGGGTCGTAACACATCTGAAATATAAAGTCCACTGTTCAAAGTGACGTCAATGCGAACAAGAGGTCACCGAGACGTGTAACGAATGGCACCCCATACCATCACGCCAGGTGATACGCCAGTACGGCAATGACGAATAAATGCTTCCAATGTCGCCAAACACGGCTGCGACCATCATGATGCTCTAAACAGAACCTGGATTCATCCGAAAAAATTACGTTTTGCACCCAGGTTCGTCAATGAGTACACCATCGTAGGCGCTCCTGTCTGTGATGCAGCGTCAAGGGTATCCGCAGCCATGGTCACCGAGCTGATAGTCCATGCTGCTGCAAACGTCGTCGAACTGTTCGTGCAGATGGTTGTTGTCTTGCAAACGTCCCCATCTGTTGATTGGTTGGTTGGTTGGTTTGGGGAAGGAGACCAGACAGCGTGGTCATCGGTCTCATCGGATTAGGGAAGGATGGGGAAGGAAGTCGGCCGTGCCCTTTCAGAGGAACCATCCCGGCATTTGCCTGGAGTGATTTAGGGAAATCACGGAAAACCTAAATCAGGATGGCCGGACGCGGGATTGAACCGTCGTCCTCCCGAATACGAGTCCAGTGCCTAACCACTGCGCCACCTCGCTCGGTGTCCCATCTGTTGACTCAGGGATAGAGACGTGGTTGCACGTTACAGTCATACGGATAAGATGCCTGTCATCTCGACTGCTAGTGAAACGAGGCCGTTGGGATTCAGCACGGCATTCCGTATTACCCTCCAGAACCGATTCCATATTCTGCTAACAGTCATTGGATCTCGACCAACGCGAGCAACAATGTCGCGATACGATAAACCGCAATCGAGATAGGCTACAATCCGACCTTTATCAAAGTCGGAAACGTGATGGTACGCGTTTTTCCCCCTTACACCAGGCATCACAACAACATTTCACCAGGCAACGCCGGTCAACTGCTGTTTGTGTATGAGAAATCGGTAGGAACCTTTCCTCATATCAGCACGTTGTAGGTGTCGCCACCGGCGCCAACCTTGTGTAAATGCTCTGAAAAGCTAATCATTTGCATATCACAGCAACTTCTTCCTGTCGGTTAAATTTCGCGTCTGCAGCACGTCATCTTCGTGGTGTAGAAATTTTAAAGGCCAGTAGTGTACTTTTCATTCAAATTAAATGTATTTTACTACTTCTCTAGTGAATAAGGAAATAACGCTGTGATGAAACAGTACTTTATAGTTGAAACAACTGAGGTCAGTACGGATTCAGTGCACCAGACCATGAGATTAATCTGTTAACTAAGAACAGGAAATAGAAAAAGGTTATTTTTCGCTCGCTGGCGTAATGATGTATGTGTATCTCACCTCGGGATACTTTGTTATTACTCGAAGCTAAGAAATGCTATCGAACGCAGAGTGTTTCTTCAGGTCGAAATGGAACTATTAATAGAGGAAGTTTAGATAAGTGTTCAGACGAAAGTCAGTTTTGCTGCCTCGCTAGTGTACGGACGTAATGTGTACGCAGAAGCACGGCGAAAGCGGACAGGCGCCACACGTAGAATGTCACGCCCCCACCTGCTCGAATTTGTCTGTAATGCAACCGCAACACAATTACCCCGCAATCTGTTACTCGGTGCTCGCTGTCGGATTTAATGTGACGGAGTAATAGGAGGAACTATTAACTAATTAATTAATTAAGTAATCAATCAATCAGTCTCTGTAGGCGCCTATCAAGATGGCGGCGCCCTCGGCGCACGCACACACGCGCAGACACACACACACACACACACACACACACACACGTGGGTGGTCGCTCCCGCCGTGCCCTGGTGCTACGCGGTGTGGCGCCGTGGTGTGTTGTGTTGTGGTGTGGGCCATCATCCAGTAATGCGTCCCGAGCGACCGAGCAGCACTGCGAGTATCCAGCCCTCCGCCCCCGCATCACGCCCGGTGAATGCCTAATGCGCCGAACAATTACAGCTAACCCGATGCCCTCCCAAACAGGCCGAGAGGAACACCGCCAAATGAGACGACCGTCATTCGGCACAATCGGAGAGCCGCTCTGGCTGCGTCTGTTTGGCCGGTACGCATACACGACTACCGGCTCCAGACCGCCCACACTGCTTCTGATGGTCCCCTGCCTCCATCCCCAGTAGGTAATAAGAGTCTGTAACGTCCCCCATTACTAAGTGATTAATGCGACTTCACTGCGCGTGATTGCTTCAGCCTAACAGCGACATGGCATTGCCACCTTTCGTGAAAGTGAAGAAGAATTACACGATCTGCTGAATGGATTGAACAATACAATGAGTACAGCATAAACTGAAGAAAGATGAAAGTGATGAGAATTTGTAGAAATGAGTACAGCGAGAAACTTAACAAAGGATTGGTGATCACAATGCACATGAAGTTAAGGGGGGTAGGACGTCAAACAGGCTGACTTGGAGCAGGGGAGGCACAACAGGACATTTTAATTTCCACTGTCTATACTTTTACAAATAAATTCATAAAACTTTGTCAGCATGAACAGGAAGGATTCAGAATTCACACTCATAGCAATGGAAGTTTACATGTGAAATTTCATTTTGTTCACTTACTAATGGCAGCATTTGTTACTGTAGGTACACTTTTCGTCATAAGTAAGAGACATTCATCGACGAATTTTGCACAGCATAGAAACCATACTGAAAGGTGTATAAAACTCTAGAATTTTCCAAATCTATTAAAAACTGTGGTAAAAATTGAGGTAAAGAACTATGAAATTTGTGTTTTTTTCTAAACATGAAGTTTAAAATATAACTGCTCATTCGTTTTTTGATAATTTGAATAAATTCTAGACTTTCATACACCTCTAAGTATGGTATGTATGCTGTGCAAAATTTATCGAAGAATCTCTAACTTATGAAGAAAAGTGTACCTATAGCAACAAATGCAGCGATTAGTAAGTGAAAAAATGATGAAATTTCACACGTAAAAAAATTTATTTTGTTATGTTTTCGAACTTCCGCTGCAATGAGTGTGAATCATGAATCATTCTTGATGCTGACAAGGTTTTATGAATTTATTTGTAAAAGTATAGACACTGGAAACTAAAATGTCCTGTGATGCCTCTCCTGCTCCAAGTCGGCACGTTTGACGTCCTACTCCCCTTAAGGAATTCTGCCACTACGCAGCGAAACAACCCATTACGGACCTCCGGACATAAAAAAGCAGACTAACACTGGAAAAAATGGTATTCTTTGCCAACAGAAGTTTACTAATATCAAACATAGGCCTCAATTTGAGGTAGAAACTTCTGAGAGTGTACGTTTAGAACACAGAATTGTATGATAGAGAAACATGGACTGTGGTGAAATCGGAAAAGAAGAGAATCTAAGCATTTGAGATGTAGTGCTATAGAAGAATGAAAAAAATTAGGTGGCCCGATAAGGTATGCAATGAGGATGTTCTCTGCGGAAATCGGCGAGGAAAGGACTGTGCGGATAACACTGGACATTACGATAGAACACCTGTTAAGACATTAGGGAATAACTTCCATGTTACGAGAGAGACGTAGAGGGCAAAAACTGTAGAGGAATGCGTCCATCAAATAGTTGAGGACGTAGGTCGCAAGTGCTTCTCTGAGATGAAGCGTTGGCATAGGAGAAGAATTCGTGGCGGGCCGCATCAAACGAGTCAGAAGACTGATGATTGGGGAAAAAAGAGGAAGAAAACCAACAAGTAATAGTGTTCCTCGATTTGGAAAAAGCATACGACAGCGCACAAAGGACTAGAGGAAACATAACGTTCCTAATTCATTAAATAAAAAAGTTCAGATATTTTATGAAAGTAGTGAAAGCAGTGTACAAGTTGTACAAGTAGGAGGTGGGTTAAGACAAAGAGGGATGTTCAGCAAGGCAGTTCGCTTTCCCTGTTAGTCTTCATAACGCTTATGGGCATAATCATGTAAGAAATCAAAGAAGTAGAAAATGAAAATCTCAGTATTTTTGCTTTTGCCGATGGCGTCGCCCTTTAGGGAGCGAAGAAAATGGAGGTATAGAGTAGACTGGATTACTGGCATTAAAAAATTCAAGAATTCAAATGAACTGTGCGTAATACGAAGACAAGGCGAGTAGGACACCCACACCTTGTAACATCAGACTAGAAGCAGAAAAGACAAAGTGTGGAAAGTTTCGCTTAACCCGGCAATGGAAATGGAAGTGAGCGTTTGGCGTCATTGGCCGGGAGGTCGGGGGTAAATCCGACAGTCTTGGTGCAGGTCTTATTACATTCGACGCCACACTGGGCGATCTGCGCGCTGGAGGGGGATGAAATGATGATGAAGGCAACGCAACACTCAGCCCATGAGCGGAGAAAATCGCCGACCCAGCCGGGAATCGAACCCGGGCCCGTAGGACGGCAATCCATCACGCTGACCACTTTTTTTTTCTTTTTGTTCGGTATAGTTCGTTGCGTTTGGTCTGGGCGGACGTCACAAGAAATCCATTCAAGCTGATCGTTGATTCCTAGACTTAGTTTTTTTATTACAGAGACCACGCAGCCCTCTGACCGAACACGCTGAGCTACCGTGCCGGCACTCTCAGCTATCGGGGTGGACAACCCGGCAGTCTCATATCAAGAGACAGAAGTGCCAAACTAGAAGTTTGGCACTTCCACCAAGAACGAAACCTAATGTGGGACAAAGGAATCCGTTTAATAGCTAAACATACCATGTATAAAACTTGTCTCCTGCTAGTCATTACGTATAGTGTGGGTGTCATAAATAAGAGAGAAGTAAGACATATAGAGGCATGTGGAATGAAATCCTTAGGTCGGCTCTGCAAAAAAGCAGGAGAGACAGAGACAGGAACGAATACGTAAATAGAGATCTGCCGGTGAACTCGACCATCGATGAAAGAATGAGCGCTGCAAGACTGAACTGGTCAGGTCATATGAAGTGAATGCACTCGACTCTAGCTCCACGTATTGTATTGGAGATGGGAGTATCTGGGAAAAGAGCGATTGGGTGGCCCTGGAATAGGTTTTTCAACCAGATTAATGAAGATTTCAAGAGGAGAGGCGTAACGTAGGACGCAGTGGAGAGAGAAAACCTATGCCATGACAGAAATCAGTCGAGGCATATCATTTACAAAGTTCCTACTCGGCTGGTTGGATGGAAAGCCCGATGATGACGATGATGAATAGTAACAAGAAGTCTTAGTAAGGAATTCGTTTACGAAGAAATTTACCATTTAGTGGCGAGAAGTGTACAACGCTTATCCATATGAATAACTTAGTATACTTCCTATACTTAAGTTTTGATAAATATTCGCAAAACAGTGCAGTTATATGCGGTGAACTACGAAACGAATGGGACACCACGAAATTTGGATATTCCTCAACAAAATGCAAATTAAATAATTTAGAAGTAATTAACCGTTTGGCAACCGAGTTGGACAATATCTGTTCAGTACCTCGACGATAGTTAGAACAGCAATGATTATATACCTGGTTAACTAAGTGTATGGCAACAGAAGGTTCGCACGTACGTTCACAACAACAAAACACGGTGCAAAGTAATAATGGAAAAGTCAGCAATGATTCTGAATTGTCCGTAAAATGAAAAGTAATAATTTAGACTGGTTAATTAGCACTCGTTACTGAAAAGCACTGACTAGAGAAAACCTTTTATTGTTACGATAGTTCTCCGCAGCTCGTGGTCGTGCGGTAGCGTTCTCGCTTCCCACGCCCGGGTTCCCGGGTTCGATTCCCGGCGGGGTCAGGGATTTTCTCTGCCTCGTGATGACTGGGTGTTATGTGCTGTCCTTAGGTTAGTTAGGTTTAAGTAGTTCTAAGTTCTGGGGGACTGATGACCATAGTTGTTAAGTCCCATAGTGCTCAGAGCCATTTGAACCATTTTTTTGTTATGATAGTTAGTTGTATGGTTGATTCGGCTGGGGTGAGGACCAAATAGTGAGGCCATCGATTCTATCGGATTAGGGAAGGATGGGGAAGGAAGGCGGCCGTGCCATTTCAGAGGAAACATCCCGGCATTTGCCTGAAGCGATTTTCGGGAAATCACGGAAAATCTAAATCAGGATGACCGGACGCGGGTTTGAACCGTCGTCCTCCGGAATGCGTGTCCAGTGTGCTAGCCACTGTGTCACCTCGCTCGACATGTGGTAGTAATTACGTAACCTCACAGTACCGTTTATTTACTTGCACAGAACGTATGCAGTCTGCAGAAAAATTTCATTTGGTTTGCCTATGGGGGCTAATTTAGAGTTCACTTTAAAGGGTAGATCACGGTTAACCTTCAGCACATTTGCAACGCTGGACTACGAACCAAGCCAACACAAGATAACACTTTGACAAACAGTGTAAAATGAAATGTGCAAAATTTAATGTAATCTTTTATTTGAATTTTAATTTGACAGTACTGATTTAATTAAAGTTGATTCAGTTCACTTTACTTCTCACTTAGATCGCAAAGATGAACTCTGCCTGTGATTGTTATTATAGAACAAAACAGTTAATTTACTGAGGTATCACTTATGATTAATGTCAGTTGTACTTTCAACAGGAGAACAGACTGGCGTTACTATCTTTCTTAGTAACGTTATTTAGCTTTAAACAACGACACTAAGATATCTCATAACGGGAAAAGGTTTGAAGCCTATGAAGGTCATAAGGACATAGGATAATAACTAGACTGGGGTTCTAATGTTCTGACAGATAACACTTATTATTGAACGAAAAGTGCACTCAAAGTCACTGGATGATGGCCCACAATGTTTGAGAAGTGAAGAAAAATAAAACGGTCTTCTGCTTCGTCATAGATCTTGAGATGCTGTCTTCTCCGTCTTCGACTATGCTCCTGTTGCACCACATATTACGGCCACACTTTGAATAGCCATGAACAGTTATGGCGTGGAACCTATATCCCACACGAGTTACGGGGCAGGATCTTGATGTTAGCAGAGCCACGTGCATCAGTCCACACTTGTCGTGTTCTCCTACCGCACAGTCAACATCTCGGCCTCTCAGAACCCTAACTTCGCACTACACACGCCGGTCGCGTGTCCACCCACTCTCGCGTCTTACGCAACACTTACTTGCGTCGTGCTCTCGCTCTGACGTCACACACTGTGCCGAGGTACGGCGCGGCTCTGGCATCTTAACTACGCTCGTGGGAAAACGAGACATTCCGTAAACTTCCCTATCGGCACTGACCCAGTACTTTGTATTAAAACCACAGTTTACATAGTTGTCATAATGTTTGCAGTGATTACAAAAGCATGTTCCATTTCTATTTACAAATGCCATTTTAAGATTTACAGATAAAATAATCAAATAATATTTACAACATTCAGAAGTGTAAAAAATTTTACGTGTCACAGCTGCACAAGACACTAATGAAAATGTGCTGAGCGAGGTACTCCCGATCTCTTTATACCTCGCTAGAAACATCGCGAGCATGATGTATGATGCAGCACAGTATTTCCGTGCCATTAACACAGTACATTAATAGAAAGACATCAGAGTCTACGAAGACAATCTGCAAGTTAGTCTAAAGGTCACGTTAGAGGGTATTTCGTACCAATATAATCTATTTTCTTTCCTATTCCACTTGCGAGGAAAAACTGTCTTTATGTCTCTATACAACATTAACCTTTTTAATCTTTTCCTCACGATCTTCAAGTGAGATAAACGAAGATGGCTGCAGAATAGCCGAACAATACTCTTCGAAGAAAGGTGCTGTATATTTACTCACCAGTGTTCTATGAGAACTACGTCACCTTTTTCCGAAAGATTCCTTTTACTACGTTTTCGCATTTACCATCAGACCAAAACCCATCCGAGGATTCCAAGACAGATATGCACAGCAAATGGCTGAAATTTCTGCGATCTGGAACAAACTTGAAAATTTTATTGATGTCTTTATCTGTTTCAGAGAAACAGAGGCTGAAATTTACCATACTCGTACATGTAAAATACGCACATAAAATCAGATGTGAGGCGCAAACGTAGTTTATAAAGTGACGTTGGATGTGCTGTAAGTGTCTCTGTTGTGTTTTTGGAACCACATGTGTCAGTGCAGCACAAGCAAAATTTTTTGCACATTAATTATGGCCGGAAGTGTAAAATTAGTTTTGCTTTATTTATATTTCTCATAAGTGAACGTTCTAAATTTTAAAGATCAGTACATTTATTTTCATATGAGTTACATGCATTTCTGCAGCAGGAAAAAGAAGGATGCCAGTGGAAGAATTCTGCTAACCAACAAATGCGAATATGTTCCAATTTATTTAAAAGACTCAAACTGGGTACCAGCTGTTTGATTCTGTATTCCTCAGCACCTTTAAAGATTCTTCCCAAAAATTTTGGAAAGAGATGGAAAAGTAATAAGTACTGAAAGATAGTAGACAGCGATTGTGTTATAGAAAGAGCGATGGAGACAATGCCAGGTCGCGAGAAAGAGAGAGAGATTGTGGTAGTGGAACATGGTTGACAGTGACAGAACCGGCAGTGGGAAAGAGATGGAGAGGTAATAAGTACTGGAAGTAGTAAACAGTGGTTGTGTTATAGCAAGAGACAAGGAGATAATGGCGGCGTGGGAGAAAGGGAGGGACACTGTGGCAGTGGAACATGGTTGACAGCGCCAGAAAAGTAAAGTCCTAGGAAAAGGGTGAAGTGGCGGTGGAGGTGGGGGCGGCAGGAATAAGGGGAAAGAGAAATGGGAAGTAGCTGATATGTCAGAGTACATGACAATGACAGCGAGAAAGGGAGAGATACTGACAGTGAAAAGAGATAGGAGCAATAGGAAGGAAGTGGGACATATTAGCAGTAAGAGAGATCAAGGTGGAGATAGTGACAGTGAGAGGAGACTGTAGTAGTAGGATAGAATTATGGGACTGTGGCTGTGTCACAAGAGACAATGACAGAATGACACAAAGAGGTAATGACTATGAGTTGGCCTGAATAAGTGAGTGAGAAAGGGCGACTGGGAATGGATGGGTGTGAGCGACTTATGGCAATGGACTAGTGGATGTGAGTGAATTCCCGTTAGGGGAGCTTGTGGAAGTTTGAGGTGTGTTGCATCTTAAAAAAAAAAAGCACGAATATGTTCACATGTCAAAATTTTTCGGAAAATTTTTAAAGGTGCTAAGGAGGGTAGTGTGGTATCACATATCGATACCACCCCACTGAGGGTCACAGTTGGCAACGGAATTGCAGGTTTCCGTCTGACATAGGCAGTGGTCAGGTGGGATCTGGTAGACTCAATGGTGCGTGCCCACTGAGCCACGCCCCCCCAGCGCCTCTGGTCTATGAGTGGCCTCTGCCGCCCCAGTACAGCACAGCTGGTGGCAGCAGCATGCTCACTCACACTCGGGGCGTCTTCACTACGACACCATCGTTTGTACTTAGTACAGTGGGCCTCTTTCTTCTTAACACAGTCATGGCTGGACTTTATTTCTTGGTGCAATATTTGTAATGAGTCTTCATACATTTGGAGAAATACTAGTAAAGTAAATCTTCTATCTGTTGAATTAGCTTGTTTGTATTTCTGCTCCTTGTGGGCGTGTGGGTGCTATTCTGTCATTCTGCACAACGGATTAATCTGAGATGTACCCTTTACCCTGTGGCTCATGCAAGATGCAGTTTCCACCCCCACACTACTACAGACGTCAGACAGACGCTCCTAACGCTCTAAAGAGAAACGCCTGAAAAACTTTCAGCAATAAATATCTTCTGGAGTTGTCCGTTGTAAGGAAATGACACAAAAATTCACAAAATTTCTTACGTAACAAGTGGGATACTTGGGTACTGGAGTAGTGCTAGTTAGTGTAAGAAAAACATGAAACTATGGAAAATTATTATTTATTTTGCAAAAATTCTGAGAAATCACAATGGCACTTTTAGTCATGAACTGAACAAGTTATTTCTGGGTTCTTTTCGGAATGTGAAGTTACCTCTTAAGGATAGGATTTCACTGATGAAATTTCTATACAAACTTTAAGGTTGTTATTGACTTGGCAGAATGGCTGAGAGCCGCGCCTACTCAACTTGAATAATTATCCGTTAGAATGTTGCTAGGTACGGTCGAGGCTGTTGCATGTGAAATGCAGTGTAGTGTATTGTTGTGGAGGAGATATGGAGCTCGCAAGAGCTGTAGCGCACAATACCATAAGCTGCAATGACTGCTGTCTGCACCGCTCACTGCTGACAAATAAGATAATTCTCGGACTATCAGGATTGACCTTCGCCAATCAAACTCTCCCTACACTTTGATGAAGTCAAGGACTCCTATTCGCCCCTAGTCTAACTATTTGCATGGTACACCGGTCAGATAACCAGTCCACCGTGATGCCACTCAAAACATTCGCTTGCAGGTGTTTAACTATAACTCTGTCTGTTCACACCACACAATAAGTGTGGCGGCCAACACAGTGAACAACAGTTAATCGTAAGGACTCAATATAGAGTCGCACTCCTATTTGCTCTCGACAGAGGTGCTCTCCCAGTGAAGTACTGAGGAGAGACTTGTTCCTCGCTCTTTGAGTACAAGTACGAGCGCACACGCTCTCGTTACGTGTTCTCGCACAAAGAGCGACAATGGAACGGCCCCTCTCCACACCAGACGTGAAGGGGTATACTTTCAGGTCTCTTCCATTACTCCTTCAGCTCAAGGTGTCAGGAATATCCTCTGCCAATCAGCATTGCTCTTCTAAAACGGGAGAATGAGGTTTCGTTTAAGATGACCAATCCGGAAATCTGTAGCATCGGCGTTTGGCATTTCCTGTCACCCTGTGAAAACCTCTGAAACGGCGAAAAGGGGCCGTTCTCCCCTTTCATTCGGGCAAACGTTGTCCGCTATATTGGTGGTCGCCGTCCGACGTAGATACGCTGAGTCGTACTCTGAAGGGACCAGCCTCTCGGCGTGTGGTCCGCCTCTCCCGAACTAAAAGCTCTTGTGACCGTCGTGTCTTGAATGTGTGTGTGTACGCCAGCCTCGAGTATCTCAACCCCGGTGTGCACTTGTTATTTGCGTATCGTTTACATGAATTCATACAACATTGACTTTATCTTATCGAGTTTGGGTTGGAATGAAGCATCTTGATGTGCGGAATATGATTGTGAGGGCGGAATATGTGAGCAATGAAGGTCAGGAGACCACGACGCCTTACATCCTTTCCAGCTTTCCCATGACGACTGTTTCTGTGCCACTCTGTAGTCCAAATCTCCTTACCCTTATGTACAAAGTCATACACAGCATGTAGAATGAGGCAATTGGTACCCATTTCCAGTGGTGGTGTAATAGTTAGCATACCTGCCTAGTATGCAAAGAGACCCAGATTCAAGTCATGGCCACAGCATAAATTTTAATTCATTTCTCCAGAGACTCAAATGTCTCAAGGAAAATTTAAATATATGAGATCTATAAACAACCTACACCTGAGGTACAGGCAGGATTTTGCGATTACAATACTATGGGGCTATTCCAACACTGGAGAGTATCAGCAATAATGACGATCTAAGAAGGGGAAAATAAGTTGAACACGTGAAGTTTGTGTTAGGGAGGGCAATGGCCTAGGGTAGTCAATGCAGATATATTAGCTATAATGTTGTGGTGGAGTTATGGCTAGCATAGCTGCCTAATAGGGAACGATGGCCCTTGTAGTCTGGTCCCTTCAATCCCACAAACCAACTAATCTGCCTAATAAACAAGGAGATCCACGTTCAAGCCCGGCCACAGTACTAACTTTATTTCAGTTCTTCAGCTTCTACAATTGCCACAGACAATAAATCAAAAGGCAAATAGTGTAATTTTTTTTGCTCTAAGAGGCTTTTTCCTCCCGTTTCGTAGTTCCAGCCGTGTGATGCCGGACAGGTGGGGGTCGTGGTGCCTCGGCGGCGCTGTGCTGACGTGAGCCGTGCGCCGTAGCGCCTAGACTACTGTGCGGCGTGGCCACTGTGCTACTGCTACTGCCGCTGCCTCTGCCGGTGACGCCGCTGCTGCCGTATCGATTGCGGTATTTACGCTCGCGGCCGCCGCAGGCCGGCGGCGCGGCCTGGCCCTACCCTGGCCTGCGCTGCCCTGCCTGCTCACCCGGCCGTTCAACCCTGGGGCCTACGGGTTGGGGTGGGAGGCGGTGGGGTGGGAGGCACGGCCCGCGGTTCACGGCCACTGTGCCCTCTTTAAAGACCGCACCGAGGGCCACTAATAGATCGCAACGGGAGCTGCGCTTCCACTGTACCGATACCAGTTGACTCGTCTCTCTACTCCGGTAACAAGTTTTCTCCCACCACCCTGAAACGTTTCCACCCTGTTGCTGCTGAGGTCTCCGGTCCGAAGATTGGTTTGATGCTGCACTCTGCCCTGTGCAGGCCTCTTCATCACCAAATAACTACTGCAATTTGCAGTGAAGTAACGAAAGTCATGGGAAAGCGACGTGCACGTATACAGATGGCAGTTTCGACAAAGGATTGTACAGCCAACCGGTTGCATATAACTGGTAGGTACATTGACCTCTGTTGCGACACCGATTAGGGGTGTCTTCATCAGGCTGAAAATTTGATAAATCGTAAAATTACATTGCTAAAAAAATATTCAAATGTGTGTGAAAACTTATGGGACTTAACTGCTAAGGTCATCAGTCCCTAAGCTTACACACTACTTGCCGGCCGGTGTGGCCGTGCGGTTCTAGGCGCTTCAGTCTGGAACCGCATGACCGCTACGGTTGCAGGTTCGAATCCTGCCTCGGGCATGGATGTGTGTGATGTCCTTACGTTAGTTAGGCTTAAGTAGTTCTGAGTTCTAGGGGACTGATGACCACAGATGTTAAGTCCCATAGTGCTCAGAGCCATGTGAACCATTTTACACACTACTTAACCTAAATTATCCTAAGGACAAACACACACACACCCATGCCCGAGGGAGGACTCGAACCTCCGCCGGGACCAGCTGCACAGTCCATGACTGCAGCGCCCCTGGCCGTTCGGCTAATCCCGCGCGGCATTGCTAAAAACTAATCGTCAGAATTTAGAGCAGACGCAGTCTGAAGTTGTTCCCAGCTGGTCACAGGTGGCAAACGCTAGAATCTTTTATTTCGCTTTTGACTTGAGCATAGCTGCTCAACATACTGAGCATTGATTTTTGGCAATGTAATTTTAAGATTTATCAAAATTTCATTCTGATGAAGACACCCCTGGTGTCGAAATCTATATCGACACTAGTATACGGTTGCTGAATAACAGCCATTTATAAAATTGACACATGTCAGAAGTATCGCGTACGCAAGATACGAAAGGGTGGTGTATTGTCGGAGCTTGTCATTTCTACTGAGGTGATTCATGTGAAAACGTTTCCGACGTGATTATGGCCGCACTGCGGGAACTAACAGACTTTGAACGCGAAATGGTAGTTGGAGCTAGACGCATGGGACTTTTCGTTTCGGAAATCGTTAGGGAATTCAGTATTCCAAGACCCACGCTGTCGAGATTGTGCCGAGAGTACAACATTTCAGGCGTTACCTCTCACCACGGACAACGATCGAGAGCAGCGGCGTTTGCGTAGGGTTGTCAGTGCTAACAGACAAGCAATACTGCGTGAAATAATCTCCATAAATCAATGTGGGATGTAATATCGACACTATGTTCTAGCCACAAGATGTTAAAATTAAATAAGTGTACAAACTTCAACAAAGTGTACAAACAACAACTGTATCGTGTAAAAATGACGATAATTATTTCATTATTTCTGTAATAATTTAATTTCTGTGTGAATTAAAACTATTATCAGAGAACTACATTCATAGGAAACTACAACTACAATTTTTGTTGTCTGTGGTAATTGTGGTTCAGTTGTTCTTCCTGTGCTAACCGATGAACTGTTCGGACGTGAGACGTGTGAGGTCTGTAAAGAGAAAACCTGTAACTATATATTGTTAATTACGATTTGAAAAATAGAGTCGCTATTCTCTAGGCGTGGATTTGTATTTATGTCAGTTGTAATTCAATCTAATTAATGTTTTTACGTGTTAATTTTCAGCTCCGCAATTAGGAGCGCAGCCATTAGCGCTAGTAACTAATAGCGGAGTTTACTAGTTGCTGGTATAAAAATATATGAAACATTTTTCACTGAGAATAATTTTAAATGCTAAAGAACAGAGAACAAAAGGCTTAAAGACTTTTATCTGCATATATTAACTTGACAAACTGCCTATTGGCTTCTGTTTCGGGTTCTTCGGCCGACGTTCATCTAATGATTTTTCTGACGTTTCGCCAGCACGAGTGGCTGGCATTGTCAAAGCTTCACCCTCCATTGCCGGTGGTGAACTGGAGGCGAGCTCGCGGCCGCAGACTATATGTACCTGGCGCGCCAACGTCCGAGGGCTTCTCCGCGGTCATTTGCGGTGCGGTTCTCCTCTTGCTACCTGCGACGGTCGTTCGCTGCAGTACGGGAAGCCAGGATCCGTTTACCTTAAGGCTTTCCTCTTTCTTGTTGAAACTGTTCGCGTGTTTTTGGATTTCTACAGCTTCTCTGAACAAGCGCGTGTGATAGTGCTTCTCTACAGCCAGAACTTCCGTGTCGGCGAATTCTATTACGTGGTCGGTCTCATTCAGTGCGTGCTCTGCCACGGCCGATTTCTCCACCTGCCCCAACCTGCAATGTCGCTTATGCTCTTTGATCCTGGTGTTAATGGATCGTCCAGTCATTCCGACATAAACTTTTCCGCATGTGCAAGGTATACGGTATATTCCCGACATTGCAAGTGGGTCTCTTTTCTCCTTCGCCGATCTAAGACACTCTTTGATCTTCCTTGTCGGTTTGAAAATCGTCTTTACGCCGTGTTTGCGCAATATACGGCCGATTCTGTCCGTCACTCTGGGAATGTATGGCAGAAAGGCCGTACCCGACATTTCTTTTTCTGGTTCCTTACTTCTCCGAGTGTTTGGCTCTGTTACACTTCTAATGTAATTTGTGGAGTACCCATTGCTCCTCAGAACAGTTTCCAGGTGTTGCATTTCTCGTTCGAGGTGTTGAGGCTCACATATTCGTCCTGCTCTCGTTACGAGCGTACTAATCATGCCTCTTTTCTGGCTCGGGTGGTGGTTTGACAGTTTGTGCAGGTATCGGTCCGTGTGTGTCGGTTTTCGATACACGCTGTGTCCCAGGTATCGAAAACTAACAGTTCAGAGGTGTACGGGTAGTTTCAAGTAAAATTCCCTGTCGCTCTGACTTCTAATCACCAAAAGTCAATTTCTCGCCTTAAAAGCGGTGAATAATATAGCGACTTGTCACGCGGTTTTGTCAACACTGCGGGCGGCACACAAAAAAGTACTTCTTTGGAAGCTAAGCGATCCAGGACGGTACCCGCCAGGCTCCGACATCCGAGACACGGCGCACGCATATATATCCATAGAGGCAGTAAGAAGAGACACTTAGCACCGAGGTATCAATCTGTCCGCGCCAGTCAAACGCCAGCGTGCGCCGTGGCTCGGATAACGTCAGAGACGGACAGGTATCAAAAGCGTTTTCAGTAAAAGCAGGAAGTGAATTTTCGCGGACTGTATACCGTCCTGGATGGCTTAGATTCCACGGAAGTAACTGTGTGCCGCCCGCAATGTTGACAAAACCGCGTGGCAAGTCGCGATATTATTCACCGCTTTTAAGGCGAGACATTGACTTTTGGTGATTAGAAGTCAGAGAGACAGGGCATTTTATAGAAATAAAGTTAAGTCTGCTCTAGTTACTGTGAAAAAGTTTTAGCTCGACTGCATTTAAAGTTCGCCCACTAGAGTTTTTTAGAACGGGACTGACAGTAGAACATGACTTCTGAACTGCGTCTTTAAGATTCCTTGTAATAATTATTATTTACAACACAGTTTTGAAAGTTAGTACTGGTGTATTAATTCATGAATCTCATCGAGAGTAGTAAGTAGAATTATCTACTACAAATACAAATGTTTCATAATCTGTAATGAATAAAGCCGTTTTCATTCCAAATTTGGTTTTCAGTAAATATCTTGAAAATTAATGGAGATTGCTTGTTGGTGTCACCTATTTAATGTCTTTATATGTAACTGAGGTTATATACGCGTTTTTATCTTTCGGGATCTAATACACAGCGCCTTCAATTTTTCTTAAAAACGCCGATTCTGACGAAAATATTGCTCTGATCACGTTGAGACGCATAACTTTTGATGTGACATATACTTACAGTTTTTTCGTTGTTGTATTATTATTCAGCGCCACTTATTTTTTTTCGTGAGATCGTATATTTTTCTGACATATTCATGTGATTACTGTGAGACCTTATAATGTTAAAGTTAATATACTGAAGCATACAATGCCCAAGTTCGGAAAAGTTATTTTCATTTTTAATTTCACTCTTACAAGGGAACCTCCCCATCGCACCCCCCTCAGATTTAGTTATAAGTTGGCACAGTGGATAGGCCTTGAGAAACTGAACACACATCAATCGAGAAAACAGGAAGAAGTTGTGTGGGACTATGAAAAAATAAACAAAATATTCAAACTGAGTAGTCCATGTGCAAGATAGGCAACATCAAGGGAGTGGGCGGTCAGGGGCGCCGTGGTCCGGTGGTTTGCGTGAGCAGCTGCGGAACGAGAGGTCCTCGGTTCAAGGTCGGCATAATATGGGCCCGACCACATGTTACCAACGTTGTTTCACTGGGAAGGCCTCCATGCAGTCACAATCTCTTCCCATCGATTCCAAATGCCGTCGATTTGCTTCGGACGAAGAGGTGCACGTCTGTGTATAATCACGATTCCCTAAACAGCAAAAAAAAAAAAAAAAAGGACTTGTGAAAACTGTAATTTTTTTTATTTTCAGTCTGTGACAAACTCTTACGTTTTCATCGCTTTTTGGGAGTGATTACCACATCCACAAGAAAACCTAAATCGGGCAAGTTAGAAGAATCTTTTTACCCATTCGCCAAGTGTACAAGTTAGGTGGGTCGACAACATATTCCTGTCATGTGACGCATATGCTGTCACCAGTGTCGTATAGAATATATCAGACGTGTTTTCCTGTGGAGGAATCGGTTGACTTATGACCTAGCGATCAAACGTTTCCGGTTCCCATTGGAGAGGCACGTCCTTTCGTCTACTAATGCACGGTTGTGCGGTGCGATCGCAAAACACAGATACTAACCTTATTGCAATGAACGGAGACGTCAATCAACGAACGGACAGATCATAACTTTGCGAAAATAAAGAAATTAAAATTTTCACACGAGGGAGGACTTGAACCAAGGCCCTCTTGCTCCACAGCTGCTCACGCTAACCACGGGACCACGGCGCTGCTGAGCTCAGGCTATCCTTGCTGTTGTATACGTTCCGCGTGGACTACTCAGTTTGTATATTTTGCTTATTTTTTCATACATCCACACAACTTCTTCCTGTTTTCTCGACTGATCGGTGTTCAGTTTTTCAAGGCCCATCCACTGTGCCAACTTATAACTAAATCTGAGGGGGGTGCGATGGGGAGGTTCCCTTGTTAGATTATAGTGCAATCCTTTGTATGCTGAGGACAGGAGCGTTATCATGCAGTGGCAATGGTCGTGGTGGACTGGGTAAGGCCCTGCGCACTCACTCGCCTCTGTACCTCTTACAGTGATACAGCGCTTCCTTCACCCAAGTGTGGCGTGTGTTTACATGGAATGGAGTAGGTCATCTGGTCCACCTGAATTGATCATTGGTTATTTAACAAGTCAAATATCCAAACAGCCACATATTTTGAGAGCGGTACCAAAATTTATGTAGACAACCGGTTCCGGCATCTCAGTTGTGCCATTTTCAGGCCTTTATGCACGCCATCTATAGACAATCTGATATATCGATACTTGTATAAGTGGAGCCATAAATATCTGGATTCCGTGAATTCGTTTTAGGAGTTTTTACATCGAACACTTGACCACAGCTGAATTGTGGTCAAGTCTTCGGAACATAACCTCCTAAAACAAATTCGCGGAATCCTGATATTGATGGTTCCATTTATAGAAGTATCGATACATCTTATTGTCTCAAATAATAGAACCCAGTATGCTGACGGCGAGTGTTCATTGGTGACAGGGGTAACATCAGGAGTGCCTCAGGGAAGTGTGATAGGACCGTTGATAATTTTTGTTCACATAAACGATCTGGCAGACAGGGTGGGCAGTAATATGCGATTGTTCGCCGATGATACTGTGGTGTACAGGAAGGTGTCGAAGATAAGTGATTTTAGGTTGAGACAAGATTACCTAGAAAACTTACTAGTTGGTTGGGTGAATGGAAGCTGGCTCGTAATGTAGAGAAATTCAAGTTAGTGAGGATGAGTAGGAAAAACAAACCCGTAATGTTCAGATACAATATTAGTAGTGTCCTGCTTGACACAGTCACGTCGTTTAAATATGTGGGCGTAGCGTTGCAAAGCGATATGAGACGAAATGGGCATGTAAGAACTGAGGTAGGTAAGGCGAATGGTCGACTTCGGTTTATTGGGAGAATTATACGAAAGAGTGGTCCATCTGTAAAGGGGACCGCATATAGGACGCTAGTGCGACCTATTTTTGAGTACTGCTCGAGTGTTTGGGATCCACACCAGGTCGGAATAAAGGAAGACATCAAAGTAATTAAGGAGCGAGCTGTTAGATTTGTTACCATACCGGTAGATTCGATCAGCATGCAAGTGTTACGGACATGATTAGGGAACTCAACTTCCTGGATGGAAGAACACATTCATTTTGAAGAACACGACTGATAAAATTTAGAGAACCGGCATCAGAAGCTGACTGCAGAACTATCCTACTGACGACAACATTTTGCAAAGGGACCACGAAAACAAGACTGGAGAAATTACGGCTGATAAGGAGGCATACAGACAGTCGTTTTTCCCTCTATCTATCTGCGAGTGTAACAGGAAAAGAAACAACTAATTGTGGTATAGGGTACCCCCCGTCACGCACTGTATGGTAGCTTGCGGAGTATGTATGTAGATGTAGATATACAGAGTTCGTTTCGTTTGCTCTCTTTAGCAAAAGTCTCTGACCAAACGTTTTTATTATGATTTTAATTACAAGACGGATGTATACATAGTTATGAAGCTACGTGTGAGGCAATGTACATATATATTTCATAGCTAGTGTACGTTGTTCTTGTTGTGGTCTTCAGTCCAGAGACTGGTTTGATGCAGCTCTCCATGCTACTCTATCCTGTGCCAGCTTCTTCATCTCCCAGTACCTACTACAGCCTACATCCTTCTGAATCTGCTTAGTGTATTCATCTCTTCGTCTCCCTCTGCGATGTTTACCCTCCACGCTGTCCTCCAATACATGTCCTACCAACCGATCCCTTCTTCTAGTCAAGCTGAGCCATTAAATTTCTCTTCTCCCCAATTCTGTTCAATACCTCCTCGTTAGTTATGTGATCTACCCATCTAATCTTCCGCATTCTTCTGTAGCAACAAATTTCGAAAGCTTCTACTCTCTTCTTGTCTAAACTATTTATAGTCCATGTTTCACTTCCATACATGGCTACACTCCATACAAATACTTTCAGAAACGACTTCCTGACACTTAAATCTATACTCGATGTTAACAAATTTCTCTTCTTCAGAAACGCTTTCCTTGCCATTTGCAGTCTACATTTTACATCCTCTCTACTTCGAGCATCATCAGTTATTTTTCTCCCCAAATAGCAAAACTCCTCTACTACTTTAAGTGTCTAATTTCCTAATCTAATTCCCTCAGTATCACCCTACTTAATTCGACTACATTCCATTATCCTCGTTTTGCTTTTGTTGATGTTCAACTTAAATCCTCCTTTCAAGACACTGTCCATTCCGTTCAACTGCTCTTCCAGGTCCTTTTCTCTCTCTGACAGAATTCCAACGTCATCGACGAATCTCAAAGTTTTTATTTCTTCTTAATGGATTTTAATTCCTACTCCGAATTTTTCTTTTGTTTCCTTTACTGCCTGCTCAATATACAGATTGAATAACATCGAGGATAGGCTACAACCCTGTCTCACTCCCTTCTCAACCACTGTTTTCTTTTCATGCCGCCGGCCGGGGTGGCCAAGCGGTTCTAGGCGATACAGTCTGGAACTGCGCGACCGCTACGGTCGCAGGTTCGAATCCTGCCTCGGGCATGGATGTGTGTAATGTTCTTACGTTAGTTAGGTTTAAGTAGTTCTAAGTTCTAGGGGACTGATAACCTTAGAAGTTAAGTCCCATAGTGCTCAGAGCCATTTGAACCTTTCATGCCCCTCAACGCTTAGTGTGTGCATATAGTCAAAAATGACACGGCGGTCGATAGGTACCGTTGGACCTTCAAGGCCTATTCGGACGATGTTCAATTAATTTTACTGAATTTATCTCTTGGCCTCCTACTACGACATTAAATAATTCAATTTTCAGGAACGAAGATCAATCAAAATTCCCTCCAGAAATAAATTCACCCTTGCTACATGTCTCAGTATGTGGCCTCTTAACCGATTACTTCTATCAGTCAAGATCTACCACAATTTCTTATCTCCCCAATTCTATTCAGTACTTCCTCATTGGATATGTGATGTAGCCTGATAATATTTGTCATTAGGTTTGTTTATAAATAAATCTTCTGCTACCAGTCAAGATTTTTCTTTATTTTACTATTCGCACGACGCGTTTCGAGAAATAATTCCCGTTTTCAAGTGCGTTTTTTTTTATGTGTGTTAAGCCATTTCTTTTGATGTTGTCAGTGTGTGTGAGTCTGCTTCATTTTGTTGACTTTTACAGTAATACATAAGAAACGCGATTTTTAGTTTGGTATCAATTCTTTCTGTGAGGTTAGTGGCTAAAGTTTGAGAACAATTTGTGCTTATAGTTTTCTAATGGTCCATTTGTAAACAAACCTATTGTATCTACAGTCGCAGGCTTTCAAAAACCATTTATATTGGATCAAATCAGATATTTGTCATTGTTCTGTAGCACCACATTTCGAAAGCTTCTATTTTCTGTTTGTCTGAACTGTTAATCGTCCATATTCCACTTCCATACTTGGGTAGACACCAGACAAATATCTTCGGAAAAGACTTCCTGGACACTTAAATTTATATTAAATGATAAGAAATTCCTCTTCTTCAGAAATTCTTTTCTTGCCCTTGTCAGTCTATATTTTACATCTTCTCTACTTTGACCGACGTCAGTTGTTTTACTAACCATATAGAAAAACACATTTACTACTTTTACTGTCCCTTTCCTTATGTAATTCCATCAACAGTGTCTGATTTATTTTTTGCTGCATTTATTACACTTGTTTTGCTTTTACTAGTGTTCATTTTAACCGTCACTTCCACACGCTGTTCATTACCTTCAACTGCTCTTCCAAGACCTTTGCTGTCTCTCACAGAATTAGAATCTCACTAGAAAAATTCAAAATCTTTATCTGTTCACCGTAAGCTTTATCTCCTTTTAGTAATTTTTAAAATTTCCTATACTACTCGCTCAGTGTACACATTAAATAATATTGGGGATAGTGTATAGCCCTGTCTCAGTCTCTTTTCAACCACTGTTTCCCTTTCATGCCCTTCGGCTCTTATAACTGTCGTGTAGTTTCTATACTAGTTGTATGTAACCTTTTGCTCCCTACGTTTTAACCCCGCTGCCTCCAGAATTCCAAAGAGTGTATTCCAGTCCATATTCCATCATATATTTTGATTGATCTTCGTTCCTGAAAATTGAATTCTTTAACTTGCTATCGTACTAGTTTGACATCAAATTCCAGATCTTTACAGCGTCATCAGGTAGCTTTACTCGCAACGTACACGTATCACGATAATGAAGTTCCTAACTATGTATTATTTATCGTATGTCATCGACAGAGGTAATCAGTTTCTTACATTCATATATAAAGCTTTTAAACAATGAGAACTATACTTCGTTATAAAAAAATGTAAAAGATATTGTGTATTTAATGATAATTAGAACTTTCATTGGTGTGGAAAACATAACGATGGAAGTGAGTTTCGCATGATGTGTCACAGCCAAGTAACAACGCTCAATGAAACTTGTATGATGTTGATGATGATGATTATTTTGTGGGGCGCTCAACTGCGCGGTTATCAGCTGCCGTACAAATACCCAACCATTGCTCAGTCCAATCTCGCCACTTTCATGAATGATGATGAAATGATGAGGACAACACAAACACCCAGTCATCTCGAGGCAGGTGAAAATCCCTGACCCCGCCGGGAATCGAACCTGGGATGAAACTTGGACCATATACAGAACTGCTACAGTACAGTACTCAAGGTAACTGAAAGAAATACGCAGTGACAATAACAGAAACGACAGTTTTATTCAGGGAGAATAATTGCAATGAAGCCATCACGATTCATCACCTGCGGGGCACCGTTCTTAAGAGGATGTGTAATCGCCCAGTGCGGCAGTACATACTCTGAAATTTGCTTCTGTGCTGACTACAAGATTAACAAGGAGATCTTGTGGTAGGGCGTTCCATTCCTCCACCAACACAGCCCAGCGCTCTAAGGCGCTGCAGTCATGGACTGTGAGGCTGATACCGGCGGAGGTTCGAGTCCTCCCTCGGGCATGGGTGTGTGTTTTTGTCCTTAGGATAATTTAGGTTAAGTATTGTGTAAGCTTAGGGACTGATGACCTTAGCAGTTAAGTCCCATAAGATTTCACACACATTTGAACATTTTCCACCAGCAAGGGTGACAAATGCCGGATGTTCGTTGGTGGGTGCGAACGTGCTGCGACACGTCTCCCCACAGCATCGCACATGGACTCGCTGGGATTTAACGCACAAGTCAGGCCGTTCGCCAAACATCCTCTCGTTCCAAGAGCTTCTCCATCTGCTCTGTTCGATGTGGTCTGTCACACCAAAAACTGAAGTCAAGGCCGAATGCACCCTTGAAATGACGCACACAGGGAAGGAGGGCAGCGTCACAACACCGTTGAACACTGAGTGCACCGGTTTGAAACATTTGTTCGTCAGTATAGCCATACAACATTATGCTTCCCATTACCATAACTCCTGGACCACCAAACCTCATATCGTGACAAGCTGGAAAACATAGCCCACTCAGGAACATGGTAGAACATGATCGATTTAGTGGTCCAAGTGTTATGGTGTGCGGAGGCAAATGTTGGAGGGGCATACTGGCCTCCAAATACACTGACAAAAAAAAAAAAAATTAAAAAAAATCGCAACCCCAAGAAGGAGTTAAACGAAAGTTGGTAGGCACGTATCTACATCCAAAAGATGAAGACTATTGAAATTTGGCTCCGGTCAGATAAGTGTGGCGTTAGTGGCGCCACTATGAGGCTGCAAATCAGTTTAGCTTTAAATACGAGCGTCTAGTACCCTTGAGATTGGACTTAGGGAATTGATATTAGTCAACAATGTCTTCAAGACAACGACGACGCCGTTATCAACAGCTCACTGACTTCGAACTTTGGCCGTAAGGCTAGATTCTGGCTCGTCCGACCGGTTAGCCTGCTAGTTTGTGATAAATAACGCACAATGATATCTCCAATGTTAAGATGGCAATTAATGCAGGACGTCTTTTAGACGCAGTGTACGTCAAGGCAAGACTCGCGTGAAAACGAATAAGTGACTTGTTGACTGGTTACTCAAGAACTAAGTATAAAACAGGTACTTAAGAACTAACATGGAGAAAACATGAACATGTAAAAAACTATATACTAAGAATAAATGGCACGGAGTAACGGACACAACAGGGCGCTCCTGGCGGCCGGCTCGGAACTAATTTATCCGCGCAAAATACCGGGTGATCAAAAAGTCAGTATAAATTTGAAAACTTAATAAACCACTGAATAATGTAGATAGAGAGGTAAAAATTTGCGACCGTAGCAGTCGCGCGGTTCCAGACTGTAGCGCCTAGAACCGCTCGGCCACCCCGGCCGGCCCTCCAACACAGTCCAGAAAGTTTGGCTATGCAGACGACTTGGCAACAGCTACCCAACACCAGACGTTTGAAAGAACTGAAGAAATCCTAACTTCTGATATATATATATATATATATATATATATATATATATATATATATATATATATATATCTTAAGCTACTATTTACGAAAATGGAGGCTACAACCAAACTCTCGCTGTATTTTTTGAAGGAGACAAACTTCATCATAATATACACCCAAAGTGCTTTGGGATGACATTAGATAGGACACTTTCTTTTAAGAAGAACTTGACACGAACATCTGCAACGCTCAAAACTCTGCGGCTTTCGTCGAGGATTGTCAGCAGACAATCACCGGGTATTAGCACTCGGTTTGGTACACTCAGCAGCAGAGAACTGTCTGGTTTAATAGTCCACACGTAAAAAAAGATAGGCGTACAACTTAATGAGGCCATGCGTATTGTTAGTGGGTCAAGACGATCTACTCCCACATACTTGCTACCTATCTTGATCCACATTCCATCTCCTGATTTCAGACGGAAGAGCGCGCTACTTCGTGAACACTAGACGATTGATAATAACAGCAACTTTCCAATAGAGGACGACGTATTCTCTGCGGAGCGAGAAAGACTAAGTTCAAGATATTCCACGCTCATCATAGTCAGAACTCACATGAAAATTGAATTCAATCCCGCTGGCAACAAAACTTTTCCCCACAAAGCCTGAAGCTGCCCTGCATCCTGAAGAAACCCACTGGATTCGATCAGTCTCGGGCACTTTGGACTATCTTGAACCGCATCCGAACGGGCCCATGGACGATGTGCAGACACTCTCTATAAGTGGGGAAAATCTTCATCACCTTCCTGTGACTGTGGTGCGTGATACGCCCGCTAAACCCGCTGGGCAGAACAGTTGATTAGGATTGTGGAAAGGGCCAAATAAGGTGTCGGTCAGGTCCACTCAAAATGGTAATTCATTGTAATTTAGTAACACCTTTAAACCAAAACGGCACATAGCGGAACCTTTAGAACTATGAGTTTCAAAAAGGCAATTATTTCACGGCTGGAGGCCTCCAAACAAGAAATCTTAAAGCAACAAGATAAATCTCAAGTGGTAAAAACATGCAGTTAAAATTCCAAATAAAATAATTAACACACACACACACACACACACACACACACACACACACACACACATATATATATATATATATATATATATATATATATATATATATATATATATATATACAGCGAGGCTGAGAGCCTCAAGGCAAGGGTGAATGGACAAACATAAACAGGATGCAATACAAACGGCTGAAGGCCCATAATAAAAATTTCAAGATTTTAAAATAAATTGCCATAACCGTTCAAATGCAGAAGGCCGCAATTTCTTTATCAGAATAAGGATTTAAGTGGCTGAAGTCCCACAGCTGATTTTACAAAATTCAAAAATACTTAAAATCCAGTATTAGCAAGAATTTTTTAAATCATTGGCTATGATAGATTATAAACAGACAATTAAACACCGATGAGAAGGAAAATAAAGAAAACGGCACTCAGAAGCCTCCAGGGAGGTAGGTCTGCCCTCGTTCACTTAGGTGAGACAGGTGGTGAGCCCAACTACACTTTATCCATCGGAACGCAACCAGAGGACAGCCACGGACCACTTTTTTTTTTTTTTCACTAGCTGCTTATATTTTATGACCCACCGTCTAATTTCTTATGGTGGGTCGTATATTGCCACTTAGCCGCTGTGACTGGGTCCGGGGTCCGCAGTGACTGAAAGTAACACCACACCGGCTCCCGTCCCCACTCACACCGTTGTCCGTGTCCCGCCACGTGGAGGCGGGCTCTGATTGGATCCATTTGATATCTTTTTTTTGTGCAGCATTAGAAAAACTTATAACTAATACAAAATCAAGTAAGATATTAATAAACAAAACGAAATTAAATATTTAGAAAGAAGGAAGGAAGAGAACTGAATAGAGAAGTTATAGGTATAATATGGCCAGTCACCTGGTTGTGGGCGGCGGCCCGGGTCTTGGAATGACCCTCAAGACGTTGGCCGTTGCTCACCATGCTTTTAACATCTACCATCCTAAAAACTACCTTAACTAGAAGAGATTAGGGTACGTTAAAGCTAGAAACTAAGACTAAGACCTCCATGTCCAGCCTGCTAAACTATTTACGATATACAATAGAGAGGTAACTGATTTTGTGCTTGGCTCAAAGTTGCTAATGAAAGGGTACTCGTGGTAAAAGTAATAAGGTAATGACGCTAACGGTTTGTGTTGAGCCTGCAAGGCTCCTTATAGAGTACATCAGGCGCAAGCACCTCCCGGCCCCGCCGACAACACGACCTGAACGGTGGTTTTCCCCGATCTACCATAGGTATCCGTCGGGTTGGGCTCAAAAGAGAGGAACCACAATTAAGATCCTTAAGATCCTTAAGCCACGAACCGACCGACAAAACGCTTGCCACCAATCGGTACATGAGAACTCAAACACAAGATGTTAGGAACATGTATTAGCTGTCAAAACTACACGCCATGTTGGACAGCGACAACAGGTGAGGAAAGGACGCTGCCTGAAATTACTTTAGTGGCCAGGGTAGGTAACCGGAACACTAATGGCCACAAGGCAGAAAATTCCGCTGGTACACCTGAATTTGAAATACGGTAATATAGTTAACTTCACCCAAAAGGAACACTGCCTGAATTTACGTCAGTGGCCAGGGCAGGTAACCAAAATACTAACGGCCCCTAGGCAGAAAATTGCGCTGGTGCACTTTAATTGTAGTCAACCAATATAGTTAATTGCACTGCATGTCGGGTAAATTTCAGCAATACAAACACTCGGTGTTGCTCACAGCCGGCCGGAGTGGCCGTGCGGTTCTAGGCGCTACAGTCTGGAGCCGAGCGACCGCTACGGTCGCAGGTTCGAATCCTGCCTCGGGCATGGATGTGTGTGATGTCCTTAGGTTAGTTAGGTTTAATTAGTTCTAAGTTCTAGGCGACTGATGACCTCAGAAATTAAGTCGCATAGTGCTCAGAGCCATTTGAACCATTTTTTTTTGTTGCTCACAGGAAAACCTCCCCAACAGCGAACCACCGAAACGAACCATACAACATGAATGGACGTGGCTTGGGTAGTTGAAACCACTACTCAGCTTTGACGTCCTGGGTCGGTGCACCACAAAGCTCGTAGCTATCGGACAGCTCCACACATGGTCCGACACTGCGCAAGGGCCGCCAGCGGACCCAGTCGACTGCACGGCGCGGAGATAACTTCCCTGGTCTGCAGCAACCGACCGACTTTTCTCAGAATGCTGACAACATCTGAAATAGTGGAAACAACGCCAACTACACACGCAACCTGACAAACACTTGCATGATGACCTGAACGATACCCAACAGTAACTAAACATGCATGAAGACAAATCGGGAGTCGATGTACACTGTAACGGAACATATTAAAGGCTTTACTTTCCCGAAGTATGCCATACCCTCCAAATTCAACCAGTTTAATGAGTAGTTATGATTATAGAAAAGTTATTGTGTATGTTAACAATGATTGCACAACATGTCTCCATAAACAGTCAACCCATTAAATTATACTGAATAACTGACCCACACAAAAGTTTATATCACTTGATCACTGATACAGCAAATGTCATCACGAAAAACACTAAGTTTATCTTAAATAATTAATATGAAGTACGAAAAATAGTGGCCAATTTAGGTATTTTGGATCTCCTTAAATAAAAATCACCCAGTGAAACCTATTTGTTCACTAGGAGCGTTTTCACTCAGTATTCACGTAATCAATCCTATTTTAGACGAAAACCAATGTAATTCTTCATAATTCATGTTACTTACTTATTTATGCAAATTAGAGAAGTCAATTGACAAACTTCTAAAAAACGGCCTTTTTGTAACAGAGAATTATTCTGTCAAGTCAACAAATCTGTCTGTCATTTTCATAACATGTTAAATTATGTCACTCGATGCAAATTAATAACTTTTCTGCACAAATTATGATAACAGATGTACATGTGACTCATAAACTATATCTCTTTTTAGTAGTTCTTTGACAATGTTATAAATACAAGCAGCGAGAAGGGTCGGAAACAGTCGGAGGCAGTGGGGCAGTCGGAATGTCACTTTGGTGAAGTGTGTTTCTGTGTTATTGTTTGGGATGAAAAAACAATGCAAAGAACATGTAAAGGAAGTACTACTTTGTGTTGTGTTATGGTCTTTGGTGGACAGTGGAATTAATATGGCCACCAAAGTAATAAATGTTTGATGTTTACATATGTGTTGGTTTCGCTCGTTCTTTATCATCAAAAGCACATGAAAAACACGGGACCTCATGTTTTTACCCTAGACAACCAGATTTAGAGCCAGCATCAGCAACGAGACACAGCAGCGATCCAGCAAGCAGCAGCGATTACTACAATACAATACATTGTAATGGCGCCAACCTAACATCAAGTGCTAACAAGCTCCGTAAATTGGAGTGAAATAGTGCGTTTACAGCAATTAGTGATATCTACGACCAGGCGGACCATTACAACACACACACAGCCGACTCATGAACGATCGGCGAGCCAAAACGCGTCGTCCGGTAGGAGGACCGACCGACGATCCACCAAGACCGTGGTCCAGCTCAAGTTATGCGTGGCGGCAATGGTCGGGCGAGCCATGTCGACGAGACCTCACTTCTCCGACCTGACTGCACTAGTGCCGCATTGCAACTCCCCGACTGGCAGGTCCAGACTGCGCTCCAGACACGTTCCAACTGACTCGTAGCCCTGCCTCGCGACCCGAACTGACCTACGACAGACAACGACCAGGAAGTAATAGCAGTAGAGCTCGATATGCCCTGCTAGCGCCGGTCACAGTCGGGCAAAGCATCAACTCAGTGAAAGTAGTAATTTAAATTAACGTAGTGAGGTGGACGTACGTTAAAAACAAGGTAAAAAAGTACATGATGGAGGTAACAAGAGCCATGCACTGCTCAGTGCGAAACGACAGACAGTTGCTCATGCTGTATCGACATGTCCCGCACGTGCCTGGAAGAGGCCTTTCGAAGATTTCCTCACAGTGACGTGTGTTGCTATAAAATACATAAAAGACCTTTATATTCCGTCTATCGCTGTTGTTATTTGTAGTATTTTGAGCTGGAGAGCTGCGCTTAAATAGTTATGTGTAGGAATATATATATATATATATATATATATATATATATATATATATATATATATATATATATATATATATACTCCTGGAAATTGAAATAAGAACACCGTGAATTCATTGTCCCAGGAAGGGGAAACTTTATTGACACATTCCTGGGGTCAGATACATCACATGATCACACTGACAGAACCACAGGCACATAGACACAGGCAACGGAGCATGCACAATGTCGGCACTAGTACAGTGTATATCCACCTTTCGCAGCAATGCAGGCTGCTATTCTCCCATGGAGACGATCGTAGAGATGCTGGATGTAGTCCTGTGGAACGGCTTGCCATGCCATTTCCACCTGGCGCCTCAGTTGGACCAGCGTTCGTGCTGGACGTGCAGACCGCGTGAGACGACGCTTCATCCAGTCCCAAACATGCTCAATGGGGGACAGATCCGGAGATCTTGCTGGCCAGGGTAGTTGACTTACACCTTCTAGAGCACGTTGGGTGGCACGGGATACATGCGGACGTGCATTGTCCTGTTGGAACAGCAAGTTCCCTTGCCGGGCTAGGAATGGTAGAACGATGGGTTCGATGACGGTTTGGATGTACCGTGCACTATTCAGTGTCCCCTCGACGATCACCAGTGGTGTACGGCCAGTGTAGGAGATCGCTCCCCACACCATTATGCCGGGTGTTGGCCCCGTGTGCCTCGGTCGTATGCAGTCCTGATTGTGGCGCTCACCTGCACGGCGCCAAACACGCATACGACCATCACTGGCACCAAGGCAGAAGCGACTCTCATCGCTGAAGACGACACGTCTCCATTCGTCCCTCCATTCACGCCTGTCGCGACACCACTGGAGGCGGGCTGCACGATGTTGGGGCGTGAGCGGAAGACGGCCTAACGGTGTGCGGGACCGTAGCCCAGCTTCATGGAGACGGTTGCGAATGGTCCTCGCCGATACCCCAGGAGCAACAGTGTCCCTAATTTGCTGGGAAGTGGCGGTGTGGTCCCCTACGGCACTGCGTAGGATCCTACGGTCTTGGCGTGCATCCGTGCGTCGCTGCGGTCCGGTCCCAGGTCGACGGGCACGTGCACCTTCCGCCGACCACTGGCGACAACATCGATGTACTGTGGAGACCTCACGCCCCACGTGTTGAGCAATTCGGCGGTACGTCCACCCGGCCTCCCGCATGCCCACTATACGCCCTCGCTCAAAGTCCGTCAACTGCACATACGGTTCACGTCCACGCTGTCGCGGCATGCTACCAGTGTTAAAGACTGCGATGGAGCTCCGTATGCCACGGCAAACTGGCTGACACTGACGGCGGCGGTGCACAAATGCTGCGCAGCTAGCGCCATTCGGCGGCCAACACCGCGGTTCCTGGTGTGTCCGCTGTGCCGTGCGTGTGATCATTGCTTGTACAGCCCTCTCGCAGTGTCCGGAGCAAGTATGGTGGGTCTGACACACCGGTGTCAATGTGTTCTTTTTTCCATTTCCAGGAGTGTATATTGCAACACGATATATAAATAAATAAAAAATAGGGCTACGAGAAGCAGGATGTTCCTTTCACGATATTTCGGAAAGACTTGGTAAGAATGTAGCCTCTGTACATGACTGCTGTCAGCGGTGGTCACGGGATTGTACGGTAACACGAAGACCGGGCTCCAGACGCCAATGTGGCAATACCGAGAGGACAGACCGTCCTTTGCGTCGTATGGCTGTGGCTCGTCGTCTGCATCAGCAAAGCCCTCAGAGCCATTGGCTGACTTCGTCCAGCCGGGAGCCGATGCCACATAAATGTCACCTTTCTTCCAACGAACCCCATTTAAGTACCCGAGCATTCCTGTTAATGCTTTCGTATGGACTACAGCAACATTATGATGCTAGCAGAAGTCAGTGAACATGTTCCATGTCTCTCGTCACATCTTTTCAATAAAGGACTCCAAATACTGGGACAGTGGTCTAGAATTTGTTGCACTAGTGCCTTGTAAATTGTTTTATTTAAGGATGCACTGAATTTTTCCAGCATCTTTCCTATCAATATCTTCCATTAGCTCTCCTTAATACTGATTTTACATGCTATTCCAGTGTGAGATCATTTCTTAATATCACTCATAAATACTTAAAGGATGTGACAAGCTTAACATGTTCGTCACTAACCTTGTCTATTGGGTTCTTTTTCTTTGTTACAAGCGTTATACTACATTTCTTCCAATTGAGGAGAGGTGCCATTCATGACTTCAAGTAGGAGTTTTGTCAAAGTGTAAGCTGCAATATTTGTCCTTTACTTATTCTAAGATTGAAGACAACTGTGTAAGTTGAAATGACATGTTTAATGTCGCAATATTTGAACAAAAATACACGCTTTTACACTATTTTCAATGTGACAACAAAAACAGCTGTCAGGATAACGCATCTCGTCAACATCAAAAAGTGAACTTATCCTAAACACAAAAATATTAAATATTAACTCTCAGAATGTTAAATTATCCTAAACACGAGAAATTAAAGTTGAACTAGAAGTTTCTTTACAAAATTGTTCCTACACTTACGTTATGATGTTGGCCAGTACTACGAAAATCGTCAGATTCCAGTTCAAAGTTCGGTACTTGTTTTAGGATCACAATCAAGTCCATGGTGGTCGGTTAGTTTATAACAAATAGAGCAAACGATTACCCAAGGTCGCTCGAGTCTACAGTGGACGCAAGCTGGTGAACCAACAAGTTTATGCCTCTGCATGCGGTATTTACCTTAGCTGTGATGAGCTGTCGTCTGCTAGGCCGCTCTCTTCCACTGAAATTCCTATAAAACTGTTGTGTACATAGTTCCGTGTAGTCAGCGCGTACACAACTTTCCCACTAGAGCGCACCGCGCTAAGCAGAACAGGGCAGGCGCAGCGCTCGTCCGTTTCCGCACTGCGAGATGGCGCTGCCATAGAGACGGACTAAATTCTGATTCCGCCGATCCGCGTATTAATATGTAACGCAGCCAATGAGATTGCTGCTAACGTAGAACCTTTTCTCCTCGCGGATCACACTCGCGCAGTGATACATGAACGCGCGAGGTATTATAACAAGTGTACAGACCTCCAATTAGTCAGTCTGCATTTGTCTGCACCAGTCTGTACCAGTCTGCATTTGCCTGTACCAGTCTATAGTCAAGTTTCAGTCTGCGCCTAATAAGATTACCATATTCCTGTACATAGCCATGAAGATAAATGTATAGACACATTTGTCAAGTATCAGAGATATATGTTACAATAAGATTAACGTACCAAGACCAAAGGAACTTCAGATTGTCAATTGTAAATAGCATCCAGAACCAAGTTAAGTAATTTTTATGCTTGTTATTATTTTAATAAATGTGTGTGAAATTTAATTAAGTTCTGTTTAAAGTTGGTCACCGTCAATCTGCTACTCTAAGCGTGCAAGTGGCATTTCTATCGTCTGACCTAACGGCAGAAGATAAACACGCCACGATAAGACCACGAGACATATTGCTGACACTCGCCTACTTCGTTAGAGCGACAAGTCAAATAATCTGATGGTGTGTGTACTGAAGGTCTTACAGTACGCTCACCACAAAAACTAATTACACCTTTACTGAATTTTCCTGCAGAAACTTTCTCTATGTTTCTCGTTATGCGAAGAACGTGTACTCATCCCTAGTCTTAGAATGTGGCGACATACACGCGCATGGTTGGTTCAGCCTGCATATTACAATGCCCTCTCAGCTCTCTCAGGAACAATTAACTAATTGGCTGGTTCGTTTCTCCACAGTTGGAGCTAAGCGATGCTACAGCAAATTTCCAGCTGGATATAAGCTGCTGTGAACGCAGTGTTCACACAAATTACTCCTCTATGTCGTACAGAGCATTATGCGCTCCATTCTGCACCTGACGCCAGTTCAGAGAAGAGTCCCCGAAAATTTCTGTCTTGTCTTACTCATAGCCGAGCTGTCTGCCCACCTGGGTTCTTATTCTGTGGAAACTCTCTCTACCAATCGCAAGGCCCCTACCATTAAATGATGTGTAAACTATGGTACTTTTCTCCTTCCTAGCGCGTTTCCGCCAATCGGACGTTTTGTGCCCGTTCCAGATGCCTAAATGCGTACACTGACTCTCTCATGTGTGTACCACTCACTGAACACGTGATCGAAAATGCATCTCTGGTCTTGTTTCATATCCATTTGTAATTCCGAAATGCGGTTTTCTAAAAGCTTTCTTTTCTGCCCTCCCTCAGATGGGCCGTTATACTTTCTCTCCCCGTCTGAGTAACCTGGTCAATCGTTGGCTTTCCTCCTGGGAGACCTCTTTAAGTGGTTTCCGTGGTACCCCCTGTAGCACGGCCTTGCCTCTGCATCGTCCCTCTGAACTCCAAACTACAACGCCTCTCGCTGCTTGTTCCAGCTTCTGCTCAAACATGTATTATAGGAACGGTGTGTTAATTACCGTCAATTGAATGTCATCCCTTTTTGCATTACATACTGCTAGGCAAATTTGCTCATAACCGCCGAATTAAGTTAGGTGCCATATTCACCTTCCCGTTGCGATGTATAAAGCTCTCATGTAAGGTGCGAATCTGACCATTTATTCTGCCTCCTTACAAGAGTTTTTCTCAAATTTTACGATTGTTCGAAGACAGCCTCTCGGTACATGACAGCGCCGTCACTGAAAATAATCTTACCTTTCTGCTCATCGTATATGATTTATTTATTTATTTATTGTTCCGTGGGACCAAATTAAGGAGAAGTTTCCATGGTCATGGAACGAGTCAATACATGAAATTATAACACGATATTAGAAACAGATAAAATGAAATATAAAAAAACACATTCAGGTGACAAGTCGTAAATTTAAATAAAGAAAATCAACAATGTAACACTGGAATTTGCTTAATTTTTTAGCCCTTCCAGGAGTTCCTCGACAGAATAGAAGGAGTGAGCCATGAGGAAACTCTTCAGTTTAGACTTAAAAGTGTTTGGGGTACTGCTAAGATTTTTGAGTTCTTGTGGTAGCTTATTGAAAATGGATGCAGCAGAATACTGCACTCCTTTCTGCACAAGATTCAAGGAAGTGCATTCCACATGCAGATTGGATTTCTGCCTAGTATTAACTGAGTGAAATCTGCTAACTCTTAGGAATAGGCTAATATTGCTAACAACAAACGACATTAAAGAAAATATATACTGTGAGGGCAATGTCAGAATTCCCAGACTATTGAATAGGGGTCGACAAGAGGTTCTCGAACTTACACCACATATAGCTCGAACAGCCCGTTTTTGAGCCAAAAATACCCTTTTTGAATCAGAAGAATTACCCCCAAAAAATAATACCATACGACATAAGCGTATGGAAATATGCGAAGTAGACTACTTTTCGTGTTGAAGTGTCACTTATTTCAGATACTGTTCTAATGGTAAATAAAGCAGCATTTAGTTTCTGAACAACATCCTGAACATGGGCTTTCCACAACAGCTTACTATCTATCCGAACGCCTAGGAACTTGAACTGTTCCGTCTCGCTTATAATATGCCCATTCTATCTGATCAAAACATCTGTTCTTGTTGAATTGTGAGTTAGAAACTGTAAAAACTGAGTCTTACTGTGATTTAGCATCAAATTATTTTCCACAAGCCACGAACTTATTTCATGAACTACGTTATTTGATACTGTTTCAATATTACACACAAGATCCTTCACTATCAAGCTGGTGTCATCAGCAAACAGAAATATTTTTGAATCACCTGTAATACTAGAAGGCATATCATTTATATAAATAAGAAACATCAGTGGCCCCAGCACCAACCCTTGGGGAACGCCCCACTTAACAGTGCCCCATTGGGACTGAACATCACTACCACTCTCAATATTGCGGAGAATTACCTTCTGCTTTCTGTTCTTAAGGTAAGAGGCGAACCAAATGTAAGCTACTCCCCTTACTCCATAATGGTCCAAATTCTGCAGTAACATTTTGTGGTCAACACAGTCAAAAGCCTTCGTTAAATCAAAGAAAACACCTAGCGTTCGCAACCTTTTATTTAATCCGTCCAAAACCTCACAGAGAAAAGAGAATATAGCATTTTCAGTTGTTAAACCATTTCTAAAACCAAACTGAACATTTGACAGCAAATTATGTGAATTTAAATGCTCCAGTAACCTTGCATATACAACCTTCTCGATAACTTTAGCAAACACCGATGGCATAGAAATAGGTCTATAATTGTCAACATTATCCCTGTCTCCCTTTTTATAAAGTGGCTTCACTACCGAATACTTTAATCGGTCAGGAAACCGACCAGTCCTAAAGGAAAAGTTACATATATGGCTAAGTACTGGGCTAACATACGTAGAACAATACTTCAGTATTCTGCTAGATTCCCCGTCATATCCATGAGAGTTCTTGGTCTTTAGTGGTTTAATTATTAACTCAATCTCCCTCTTGTCAGTATCATCGAGGAGCATTTCAGGTAACAGTCTCGGAACACTTTTTTCTAAGAGCGCTATATGATTCCCTGTTGGGACTAGGTTTCTATTTAGTTCACCTGCTATATTCAGAAAGTGATTATTAAATACTGTACATATATACGACTTATCAGTAACACGGACATTCCCACTACGCACTGATTCTATATCCTCGACCTGTCTCTGCAGACCAGCCACTTCCTTTACGACAGACCATATGGTTTTAATTTTATCCTGAGACTTAGCTATTCTATCTGCATACGACATACTTCACTAAATTGTGAAATGTGGCAGGCTATTTTGCATGCCTTTTTCAGTTAATCTGAGGATGTGTCAGTATTTGGAGGGTGAGAACGAAATGGAACCTAATAGCGAAGTTTTATTAATGTTTATCGGGTCACAGTGACTATTCATACTAAGCTACTTCGAGCTTAATTTCTCTTCATTTAAGACGGTGCTGGACTATCATGTTTGCTGGATGAGCTCTCTGTGTGTGGGAAGGTACAGCATGCACAATTTGGGACAGGCAGGGCAGTGAATTTAGCGAGAAAAGCGCCCTCTTTTCCGTCAGCGCAGACGGGAGCCTCAGCTGTTTGTTTTGACAGAAGTCAGGACGCCATGGCCAGCCAACTGGGGTAGCAGAGCACTGTGCGTTTTGTAATTGGGGCCTGTCCAGTGACTGAACTGAGGATGGGAGGCGTCTCTAAGAGCGCTTTTTCGTATTTTGCAAGAACCGGTGTCTTACTGTTTTCAAAAGAAACAGGGTTTGCCACAAATAATGGCCTAGCCTCATGAGCAGCTCTTTATTTCACAGAACATCTGATGCAAGGTTGGTAGCTGGTAGCAAAACTGTGTCATTAGTAAATTTGTTAGTGAAGTCACAAAGACAAAGCTGAAACTGCAGTACTTTACACGCAGAAAGGCATTGTGTAATGTGAATGACTTTTTATAGTGATGTGGTGTATTGGCAGGATTTTGTTTGCATGCTTGAAGGAACACCGGTATTGGGCGACTGTGTGGGTATTTTCCATTGTTGGTGGGCATGTATGGTTTCGTCGGAAGAAATATTCTAGTGTAAGATTCTGTGAAATTATTAAAGGTGGTGTACAGATGTGTAGGAGAACAGGTGGAAGTGGGTGGCCAGAGGTACTGGTGAGCGCATTCTTAGAGTTCGTTCGGTGACGTGGAGCTGTGTGCATCTTGGGCATGTCAACCACATACTTTGGGCATGAATAATGGCGGTAAGAGGGATCCAGATTTTGCGACGACGGCGCCACTCTCGGCCTCCACCGCAGAACCGTCTGTACAACGGCGACGTTCTGCACGGTGAGTAATTACGTTAGGCATAATTAGCAGCACCAGCGTGACAGGGCATTTTCCTGCTCCGAACTATGGGAAATAGGCACGATAAACTGCCTCAGGTACAGCATTGCTGTGACGAATGTGTGGGGTTTTAATTACTATCTGGTTAGCAGTCACTGTTTTTCGTTTGGGGTTAACAAGGCTCGAGAGTACCATTACCATCACTGGGGTATTTTCTTACTAGCTCATTTAATGCTGCAAATCAACGTACGCATTTGTTTGCATAAGAACTTGTAAACCATTTCACACTCCACTCATGATCTTTGTGAATCATTATCTTTTTGACGAATATACTATTGTGTTAGTCCATGGATTGTTTCTGTTAAACTACTACCATTCATACACTGATGTGACAAATGTCGTGGGATACCTCCTAATATTGTGTGGGACCTCATTTTGCCTGGCGTAGTGCAGCAACTCAACGGGGCAGGAACTCAACAAATCATTCGAAGACTCCTGCAGAAATACTGAAACATGCTGCTTCTATAGTCGTCCAGAATTGCGAACGCGCAGTATTTTATGCACGAACTGACCTCTCAATTACGTGCCACGTATGTACGATGGGAGGGTCGAATCGTTCACTCAAACACTAAAGAATGTTCTTCAAATCAATCTCTAACAACTGTTCAAAAATGGTTCAAATGGCTCTGAGCACTATGGGACTTATCATCTGACATCAGTCCCCTAGAACTTAGAACTACTTAAACCTAACTAACCTAAGGACATCACACACATCAATGCCCGAGGCAGGATTCGAACCTGCGACTGTAGCAGCAGCGCAGTTCAGGACTGAAGCGCCTAAAACCAACAAGTGTCGCCCGATGACATGGCACATCGTCATCCATAAAAATTACATCGTTGTTTGGGAACACCGCTGAAAATGGTCTCCAAGTAGCTCAACATAATATTTCCAGTCAATGGTTGGTTCAGCTGGTCCATTGGACCTAATCCATCCCTCGTAAATACACGTCACCACCAGCTTGCACATTGCCTTGTTGACAACTTGGGTTCGATGGCTTCGTGGGGTCTGCACTACACTCGAACTCTTACCAACTGAAATCGGGACTCATCTGAGCAGTCCACGGTTTTCCAATCGTCTAGGATCCAACCGACATGGCTGCGAGTCTAGGAGAGGGGCTGCAGGCGATATCGTACTGTCAGCAAAGGCGCCCACTTGGGTCGGCTGCTTCCATAGCCATTGACGCGAAATTTCGCCGTACTGCCCCAACGGGTACGGATATGGTACATCCCACATTGATTTCTGCGATTATTTCGCGCAGTGTTCTTTGACTGTTAGTACTGATATCTCAACGCAAACGCCACTGCTCTCGGTCGTTAAGTGAAGGCCGTCAACCACTGTCTTCTCCTTGGTGACAGATAATGCCCGAAATGTGGAATTCTCGGCATACTGTTGGAACTGTGAATCTCTGTATATTGAATTCTCCAATGATTTCCGAAATGGAATGACAAATATGTCATTCCACGTTCAAATTTTGTTAAATTCCCGTCGTGGTACCTGAGCCGTGCGTGGTTCGCGCTCGTGCCATCTGTTATTTTACATCTTATTTTTTTTTTTCTTACTGCCACCTCGTTATGTTAGTTTCAATTTCTGTTGTCACTGAGTTGCTGCTTTGTCTGCCCGTCAGTGGCAGCAGCTGCGCCTATCGATATAGCCCTCACGTGTTATCTTTGCTGCACTGCTATTACTTCCCGGTTGTCGTCTGTCATGGAGTCAGCTGGAACGTGCCAGGAGGGCAGTTCGGACCTGTCAGTTATGGAGTTGGAACGCGGCACTAGTTCAGTCGGGTTGGAGCAGCAGTGAGGCCTGGATGTCCATGGCTCGCCCGACCATTGCCGCCAAGCATCACTTGAGCCAGGGACGGTCTTTGTGGATCGTCGGTCGGTCATCCTGCTGGACGACGTGAATTGGCTCGCCGATCGCTTATGGGTTGGCTGTGTGTGTGTATCGACTCCCGATTTGTCTCGTGATTGCACAGCCACTGCTGAGTGTCGTTCAAGCCTTCGTGCAAGTGTTTGTCAAACTGCTTGTGTAGTTGGTGTCACTTCCACTGACAACTTATTTTAAATGTTGTCGGCGTACTGGCAATGAGTCGGTCGGAAGGAGCAGATCAGCAAGCAAGTCTCCACGCGGCGGAGTCGGCCGGCCCCTCTGGCTGTCTCTACGCAGTGTTGGAGCATGTGGGGCTGCTCCGAGTGCTACGAGGTTCGTGGCTCGCCGACCCAGGACATGAAAGTTGGGTGGTGATTTAATTACCAAAGCCACATCTGTTCACGTTGTCCCCTTGGTTGGTGTTTCGCGTTGGGGTTATTCCTGGGAGCAACAGCGATTGTTCGAGTTGGTGAAGATTTAGCCGCCGTGTGTTGGAACTAACTATATTTGTCGGTTTGAAATTCAAGTGCACCAGCAGAATTTTCTGCCTTGTGGCTGTTAGTGTTCCGGTTACCAGCCCTGGTCGCTGACGTAAATTCAGGCAGTGTCCTTTCCTCACCTGTTGTTGCTGTCCAACAAGGTGTTTAGTTTTTGACAGCTTAATGTATTCTTGGTTGTGGGCAGCTATGACTGTAACGTTTTGGCTTTGGAATTCTCGTATACTGGTCTGTGGTTAGCAAGTCGTCTTGTCGGTGGGTCCCTGACTCTCTCTTGGTTGTGCTGCCGGCGGATCGAGTATAGCTGGGCCGACTTCTTGTCTCACCTAAGCGAACGTTAAGATTTCAAAGGCAGACCGAGCCTCCTGGAAACGTTTGAGCGCCGTTGCCTATACTGCCTTCTTATTAGCGATTAATTGTGTATTTTTAATGGCTCATAGCCGATGGTTGGAATTTGCATGCTTGTTATTGTGTTTGTTAAAAACAAAGGCCTTCAGCTGTTTTTAAAAGTAAGTTTTTCTAAACTGGGCAAGTCTTACGTTGTCTGAAGATAAAGCTTGGGCCTTCTGCCTGTTGAAAATTTATTGTATTGTTTTTAAAGCATCGGCCTTCAGCCGGCTTAAGTTTTAAGGATCTTACTCATCAAGTATAACCTTTTGGAAGATAAAGCTGTGGGCTTTCTGCCTGCTGAACATGTATTGTAGTGTATTGTTTTTAAAAGCATCGGCCCTCAGCCGCTTTAAGTTTTAAGGATCTACTTATCAAGTATTACGTTCTTCCAAGACAAGCTGTGGGCCTTCTGCCTGTTGAAAATTTACTGTGGTTTTGTTGTTGTTAAAATAATGGGCCTTCAGCCGCTTTAAAATTTTGGATTCTTACTTATCAACTCGTACATCACTTGGGTCTTCTGCCTTGGAAAATTGGTTGCAGTTTTTTTTAAACAAATGCCTTCAGCCGTTTTGAAGTAAGGTTTCTTATTGGTCATAAAGCTTGGGCCTTCTGACTGTTGAAAAGTTATAGTAGTTATGTTGTTTTAAATTTATGGCCCATCAGCCGCTTTTAAAAACCTAATCTATCTGATTAGTCAAGTATTACATCGCTGGGGCTTAAATACTATTTTAGGTTAAAGCCTAGAGCCTTCTGCCTCAAAAAAAAAAAAAAAAAAAAAAAAAAAATATATATATATATATATATATATATATATATATATATATATATATATATATATATATATATATATATATATATAGCAGTTGTATTTAAGTCATTGGCCTTCAGCCGTCTTAGAGTTAAAGACGTTTGCTTAGAAGTTGCACTGTAATGTTTGGACAATTAAATAAAGTGTTATGTTTGGAGTGTAACTAACAGCCGCTCATTCTGGCCCCCTTCCACAATTTCTACTACTTGTCCTGTCGTAAGGGTTTAGCAGGGCGTTTCACTACCATAATCATGTCGGAAACCTTTCGCATGGATGTTCTGAGTACAAATGACAGCTGCGCCAATGCACCGCCCTTTTCTACCGTGTGCACACGATGCTACCGCGATCTGTATACGTGCATATCGCTATGCCACGACTTCTGTCACGTCAGTGTATTAAATAGTTTATGCGTCCAAATCTCCATATTAGCATATATAGCTAGGGCCTTAAATAATTCGCGTTGTCCATTAAAGTAATGCGCACCAACTCGTAGTCTAGTTATTAAAGTCGTTAATTAGTTATAGGGATCGGAATAATATTATGCACGTAGAGAGTTTCACAATCGTTTCTATAGACTGAGAACATTAGAGATCCTGCTACGTCCTCTAGGAGCAAAGCTGATGTTGCTTTACTTGCTGTGGAACATTCAATAGCCAGTATAATGTATTACGTTGTAACGGTCTAATATTCATCAGCACAATCAGGTATCGATTACAGATACTACTCATCGTTGTATCTTGCAATTAGTGGTACGATGCTGAACGCCTCCCGGAAATCTATGAAGAAGGAATCAATCTACATCTATTGTTTGCAACATATATGTATGTATAAACTAGGCTGTCTTCCACACGAGTTGATTTTTCGGAATCCATATTGACTCTGTGGCGAAAGCTAGTATTACTCTAGAAATGTCATAATTGATTAGAATATGCTTTACTATCCTACAACAGTCGGTGGTCAGCAACATTGGTCTGTTATTATGTGCATCTGATCTTTTACCTTTTTTGTAAATAGGAGTAACCTGCCCTCTTTTCCAGTCTCGCAGTAATTCACCTCTACAGGGGGGAACTTGTGTTAACAACTGCCCCTCTATCTCTGTCCAAATGAGAGCCTATTTTCTTTCTCTTTCCCTAAATGCCACGTTCTTTTAAATCATTTTCTTTGCCTGTCAAATTGGATCGTTTCTTCTTGTTCTCCATTACAGTTACAGGTATGGCTCTAACGGTCATTCTGTCACTTCGTTTGTTTGACATTCAGGAAACATACTATTAGAAAAATTCTAAAAACCGAAATGTACATTTTAGACAGGAGAAGTAACATAACTAGAAAATGACTTTCACAAAGAAAAACAAGATATCAAGAACATTGGATGGCAGACATTTTACGTAAGAATCACAAAATTATTCCCACTCTGTTGACACATTGTAGGGAATCACACATATGCTCCCAGGTTGATGAATGAAGTTTTCTGCGGCTTTTTCGTACAGTAGTAATCGAGACAAGGCGAACTCTCACTGTAAAGATCTTTGTACAGTAACATTAATAACAGTGAATACCAATTACATAGCCGGACGGAGTGGCCATGCGGCTCTAGGCGTTACAGTCTGGAACCGAGCGACCGCTACGGTCGCATGTTCGAATCCTGTCTCGGGCATGGATGTGTGTGATGTCCTTAGGTTAGTTAGCTTTAATTAGTTCTAAGTTCTATGCGACTGATGGCCTCAGAAGTTAAGTCGCATAGTGCTCAGAGCCATTTGAACCAATTACATAGAAAGATAGTGGTGGTGGTAAGTTCGTATGGGGCCAAACTGCTAAGGTCATCGGTCCCTAGACTTACACACTACTTAAACTAACTTACGCTAAGAACAACATACAAACCCATACCCGAGGGAGGACTCGAACCTCCGACGGGGGCAGCTGCGTGCACCGTGGCAAGGCGCCTCAGTACAGGAAAGTAGCCTTCGGCCTTACTCTTTACTCAATGGATCGAAGAAGCAACCACTGAAAGAAAACAAAAATTCCACAGTTGGATTAAAATTCAACGTGAAACGATATGAAAGTAAGATTCGTAGATAACATTGTTAACCTCAGTGGAAGCGAAGAAGAGTTTAATGACCTGTTGAACGGCATGAACAGTCTAACGGCTATAGAATATGGACCGAAAGTAAACCGAAGAAACAAATAATGAGAATTAACAGAAACGAGATCAGTGATAAGCCTAACACTCAGTGAAACAAAATAGACGAAGAAAGGAATTCTGCTACGTTGACAGCAAAACAGCAAGTGACGGACGGGCAAAGCTAGGACACCATAAAGAGCAGACTACCACAAGCAAAGAGAGCATTCATGACCGATGGATTCTACTAGCGTCATGCATAGGCCTTAATCTGGAGAAGTTTCTCATAATGTACGTTTGGAGCACAGCATTGTACGGTAGTGAAACGTGGACTGCGGGAAAATCGGAAAAGAAGAGAATCGAACCTTTAGAGAAGCGGTGCTCCAGCGGAATGTTCAAAATTGAAAACGCTGACAAGAAGAGGGGATAGAATGATATGACATGTGTTAAGACATATGAGTATAACTTTCATGGTGATAGGTAAGCAACAGAGACTAAAATTGTGTAGGAAGACAGATATTTGAATACATTCAAAAAATAATTGAGGAGGTAGGTTGCGACTACTACTCTGAGATGAAAAGGTTGACACGGGAGAGGAATTTGTGGCGGGCAGCAGCAAAAAAGTCAGAAGACCGATAAAAAAAGTCATTCCTTGTTTCCACGCCAGTGTATCCGACAGACTGCTGACCACCTTCAGTCATAATATTGGTGAAATTCGCTGAGTACTTTCGATTAGGTTCCGCTGGCGATGTGCAGAGTACTTTAAAAGTTTCTGCGCAAATGTACACTCCAGTCTCTTTTACACTAGCATCTTTCTTGTTTCGATCGACTACTATTCGAGACAAATGAGTTAACTTCTGCATCCCTAGCGTATTTTTCCTGTGAGCAGTCATTATGGCCGTTTTTTTTTTAAATGACGTGTGTTGTAAGTACTGTCTGCTGCGCAGTTTGGTTCCAGGAGGCTGAAATTGAAATTGTGAAAGACGACACCTCTAATAAAACGTCGAAATATATGAACGGAATTAACTAGCAGTGGTAATAGAGTTAATTAATGACCAAAGTAAATTTTTACAGCTCTGGTTTTTCACAAAGATCGTACGACAAATTCTCAACACTGCTAAGAGCTCAAAGAATAGGAAACTTCGACCAAACATTTATAAATGATAACATATGTTCTCTCTACAGTATATCAAACAATATTTACAAGGTAGTACATGCACGGCTTTAGTTTATCATTTGTGTCTTGTTATCATTCTGAGTATCAAATAAGCCACAAAGACTATTTTTCTCTTTTTAAACAGAAGTGATTTTTTTCAGTTGAAAAAATTCTCATGGAAAATCTTATACATATGTTTAGATTCTTATTTATGCACTGTGTCATCTTGCTCTTTGTCTAAGTAGTGTCAAATCTAAAAGACATATTCCTTTCAGATATTTCGTCTCTCTTTTGGGAGAACAATGGTAAGAAAAAACGTTTTTAGCCACCTTTTGCAGTGTTTCACGAAAATAAAGCAGACAATAAAATGAAGATTTAGACGACGCAAATGCACAGTAACTAAAAATGAGTGAGTAGGGCGAGAATGCGCTCCCCGCTGTCTCACACTTCAGCATTCCCAGGATTTTTAGTGCAGTCAAAGCGTTTTTGGAGTCACAGAACGACTCTCGACGTGGCTGTCAGCTGATTCACACGTTCTTACGTGAAACACACCAGCCAAGAGTAGCTGATATTGACCAGAAAGCCGATAGTGTAATTTAGGCATTACTGTGAATGTGTGGCTTGTTCAAAGCATCCTCCCTCGTGAAGGCTCGTGTTCCCGATTTCACATCGACTATCGTTACTAACTGTACTCACAGAAAAACGCCGATTACGTACAGAATCGAGTTTCCTAATGGCGGGATTACGTGCTGCATCCAACTGGAAATCACGGTCCACGTGTACGAGGCCTTCCGAAAGTCTTATTTTTATCCTTTCCTTAACGATTCTTTGATTAAACATCATAAGGCGTTTATATTAGATTTCACTATCTTGACGTCTAAAAAATTCATTTCAGACTAATGTTAAGGCGACGTATTAGAGAAAGACGCGACACACACACCAGTTTCTGAACACTGTTCATACATCAGTAGCAACCAGGAAGAAAAGTTGTACTTACCAAGTGAATGTTGTACGTGAAGGATTAATGAAGTTTGTAAATGATAAGGATAGAATTTGTAGCATCGATGGCGTTTTCGTAAATGACTGGAGCTTAGTGTTCATCTGGAGTCTACTCCTGTCAATAGTTATCTGACCAAGTACTTCTGCTCCTGTGTTAAACTGAAAAGAAAATTTATGTTGCGAATTTTAATTTCCTGTCATCGTCGTCACTCACAAATGACACACACTTTATTCTTAGTTCATGTATAACACTGAAATAACGCACGCCAGTTGAAACGAAAACAAATGCATTAATAATAATAGTAACGATAATAATATTCTATGAGGTTTAGAGATTGCTGCCGGATCATGTTACTTCTTACCACAATATTTCGGTTGGTAACCGTCCAGCCATCTTCATGTGAGTGTCCACCATGGAGACTGCTAGTTTCGTTTTCGTTTATTGTATTTTCAATTCCCCATCCGGGGCAGGCTGGCAGCAGCGTAGACACTGCTCTTCTGCTAGAGATGTTACAACTGCACAGGAGGACATTTAAAACTATAAAAAGGAGAAACATGGGCGAACGGAGATATAAAAAAGGGGGAACATAATGGAAGAAAGTATACAAATAAAGGGGTGGCTGGAAAATGGAGGTAAAAAAACAAAAAAAGCATTTTATACAAAAAAACGCACACTATGAGCATTAAAAGACAAGTCTAAGTATGGCAGGAGCGTAACAAGTTGCAGAACCATTAAAACAGCCACACGACGGGCGGTGCTGAACGGAAAAAACACAGACAAAAAAACTACAATATTGGCCACTAAAATTGCTACACCACGAATATGACGCGAAATTTAACCGACAGGAAGAAGATGCTGTGATATGCTAATGATTAGCTTTTCAGAGCATTCATACAAGCTTGGCGCCGGTGGCGACACCTACAACGTGCTGACATGCGGAAAGTTTCCTACCGATTTCTAATAGACAAACAGAAGTAGACCGGCGTTGCCTTGTGAAACGTTATTGTGATGCCTCGTGTAAGGAGGAGAAATGCGTACCATCACGTTTCCGACTTCGATAAACGTCGGATTGTAGCCTATCGGTTTATCGTATCGCGACATTGCTGCTCGCGATGGCCGAGTTCCAATGACTGTTAGCAGAATATGGAATCGGTGGGTTCAGGAGGGTAATACGGAACGCAGTGCTGGATCCCAACGGCCTCGTATCACTAACAATCGAGATGACAGGCATCTTATCCGCATGGTTGTAACGGATCGTGCAGCCACGCTCGATCCCTGAGTCAACAGATGGGGACGTTTTCAAGACAACAACCATCTGCACGAACAGTTCGACGACGTTTGCAGCAGAATATACTATTAGCTCGGAGACCATGGCTGCGGTTACCCTTGACGCTGAATCACAGACAGCAGCACCTGCGATGGCGTACTCAACGACGAACCTGGGAGCACGAATGGCAAAACATCATTTTTTTCGGATGGATCCAGGTTCTGTTTACAGCATCAGGATGGTGGCATCCGTGTTTGGCGACATCGCGGTGAACGCACATTGGAAGCGTGTATTCGTCATCGCCATACTGGCGTATCACCCGGCGTGATGGTATGGGGTGCCACTGCTTACACGTCTCGGTCACCTCTTGTTCGCATTGACGGCACTTCGAACAGTGGACGTTACATTTCAGATGTGTTACGACCCGTGGCTCTACCCTTCATTCGACCCCTGCGAAACCCTACATTTCAGCAGGATAATGCACGACTGCATGTTGCAGGTCCTGCACGGGCCTTTCTGGATACAGAAAATTTTCTACTGCTGCCCTGGCCAGCCCATTCTCCGATCTCTCACCAATTCAAAACGTCTGGTCAATGGCGGCCGAGCAACTTGCTCGTCACTACTCTTGTTGAACGCTAGTATCGTGTTGAAGCTGCAAGGGCATCTGTACCTGTACACGCCATCCAAGCTCTGTTTTATTCAATGCCCAGGCGTATCAAGGCCGTTATTATGACCAGAGATGGTTGTTGTGGGTACTGATTTCTCATGATCTATGCACTCAAATTGCGTGAAAATGCAATCACATGTCAGTTCTAGTATAATTTCTTCTTGGTGTAGCAATTTTAATGGCCAGTAGGGTCTATAAGAGTCTAGCACACGATTAAAAACCACATCACTTGATGACACTGTAGAGCTGCATCAAAACGAACACTGACACAGGACACATGATGATGAATGGAAATCCAGGAGGATCTGCCAGGGGAATGGACACAGAGGAGAAGAAAAGAGGGGGGGGGGCGTTATGCTAGAAGTGGGTAGAGAAGGGGATGGGGTGGGAGGAGCACCGAAGGCGGCCAGGGAGGGGAGGACAGGAGAGGAAAACAGTGTTTAGAAACTCCGGGGGGGGGGGGGAGGAAAAACCACTCAAGGGGGAAGGATGGAATGGGAAAGGGGGCCTGGGGAGGGGGACAACGATGCTGGGTTACAGTTGGTAAGAAAGGTAGATGTCACAGCAAAGTCCATCATCAAGGAGGGGGAGGTGCTGGAAATAGGTCTGAGGAAGGATATGGTGTGGAGGAGGAGAGAGGGTGGGATACAGCGATAGAGGCGTGGCAATAGGCGGCAGTTGGAGAGGAAGGACACCAGGGTGTGGGGGGATCAAACTTGTGAATAGTGTAAAGGATGAAGGTATGTTGGAGGAAAGTGAGGAGGTGGCGGAAGGGGATGAGTTCGTACAGGATCCGTGCAGGGGATGGAAGGCAGATATGGAAGGCAAGGCAGAGCACGTGCTGTTCAAGGATTTGGGATGGCCTTATAGAAGTGGGGGAGGGAGGGGGGCGAATATCTAGTCAATGTTGGCTTAAAAGAAGATAAGGTGGATTAGGGATTTGTAAGTGTGAAGGATGGTGGAAGGATGCAATCCCCATGACCAGCCGGACAGGAGTTTCAGGAGGCAAAAGCAGGTACGGGCTTTCTGCTGGATGGTCAGGCGATGAGGGGTCCAGGTGAGGTGAAGGTCGAGGGTGAGGCCAAGGTATCTCAGGGTAGGAATGAGACGGATGGGACGGCCGTGACGTAGAAATTATGGAGATGGAAGAAGCGGTTGGTGTGGCCTAAGATGATTGCCTGAGTTTTGGAGGGTTTGATACGAAGCAACCACTGGTTGCACCAAGCGGTGAACTGGTCAAGGTGGGTTGGGACCGTGGAAGGGTAGGACAGAGAGCCAGCAAGGCGGTGTCATCAACATATTGGAGGAGATGTACAGGTGGGGGTGGGGTGGGCATATCAGCGGTGTACAGGAGACAGAGGACAGGGGAAGAGACTGCTAGTTCACGGTGTCGGCTTTATAGCAAAAATTGGTACGGAAACGCTTGCGCATTGGCGGTCGCCACAGGATCGTCCTCTATCGAAATCCACGCCCTCGGCAAATACCGTTCTATCTGTAACGTGCAGCCGCGTGGGCTCAGGTGAAACTACATGTCCGCCCTCTGTCGGAATGAGCCCTCGCGTCGCTATAAACAGACGTCAGATGTTGCCAAACGTGTCATCTGATGTTTACTTTTTAGCGATTGGAGTGCGCATTCCGATAGAGGGGGAAGTTTCACCTGTGCTCAAGCGTTTGCGCGGCACAGATAGAACGGTATTTGCATAGGGCGCGGATTTCGATAGTGGACGCTGCTATGACGGCCGCCAATGCACATGCATTTCAGCGCCAATTTTTGCTATAAAGCCGACATCGTGAACTAGCAGTCTCCGGCGGCAGACAGTCACCTGAAGAGGGCTGGAGGGTTACCAACCGAAATATTGTGGCAAGAAGTCAACCTGATCGGGCTGCAATCCCGAAACCTCATAGAATATTGAATAATGATAATGAAAATTCTGGCGCAGGGTTTTGCTGGAGTGTAGTTGGCAGGGAACTGAGAGAGCTTGAGCTTAAAGTAACTACCTTCCATAATTCTTAACTCAAATGGGTAACAACAATAACAGAATTTATGCCATATATCACTTAAATACAATAATCTTTATTGGCCTGGATAACTAGACAAGTGGGTCCCAGCCAAAAATGAGAACTTATTAAAGCCTGTAATTAACTTAAGAAGCAGGCAGGCTCTGTAACTAAGTCGAACAATCAACTCTCTGTGATACCTACAAGCTGCTACTATCAACCTTTACAATCCGCCAGACCATCACTGAAAGACAATACCATTACACAGAACTAACTACTAAATAGACCATAAGTATACACAGTACAATACAATACACAATGACTTAACACTACTATACAATCATAGAACCACAGTCATGTAGTGTATAAAATTTCACAGTTCAAATATTACATTACCTTACACCAAGGCTCTACTGAGTTTTTCTACAATATTTCTCATCGCGTCGTCGTGCTCCTATACAACGACGCAGGCGTCAGCCAACTTCACCTATCTTGCAGCAATGTAAACTAATCACCCACCGATTCTCAGTGCTTGTCACTAACAGACATGGCTCACAAAAGCACACGCCACTTTACGCTCTGCATCATCACGCCGTAATCAACTTCTCCACCGCCCCTTCTCACTGGCCGTGAGTTGACATCTTTTTCTGTACACCGGCAAGAAGACATCCAGCCACACCAGTCCGTTTTGCTCCGAGGTCGTCGACGATCTCACGATTGAAGGCTACGTGGACGCCTTCGCCAACCACGCTATGAAGAAAGACAAGGCGCGCGGGATTAGCCGAGCGGTCTGAGGTGGTGCAGTCATGGACTGTGCGGCTGATCCCGGCGGAGGTTCGAATCCTCCCTCGGGCATGGGTGTGTGTGTTTGTCCTTAGGATAATTTAGGTTAAGTAGTGTGTAAGCTTAGGGACTGATGACCTTATCAGTTAAGTCCCATAAGATTTCACACACATTTGAACAAGAAAGACAAGCACAGCTGTCAGAGCATTCAGGGTCGGTGCCAAACCCATTGCTCGTCCACAGTGGACCCATACGCTGACGCAAGCTGAAGCCTCCACCCCACCCCACTGACCGGCTTGGCCACCAGACGCTGGCTGCGGCAACTCCTTCGGCCAGCCGCGCCAGAGCAAAGAAGTGGCCGCTGCCGCCCCATGACAGGCACCGTCACCACGCCACAACTTGTCTATCTGTGTCCCCAACGGCCTTCAGCTCCGCCCCAAGACGATGTCGCTCCCGGTGGTCCAAGCTGTCGACCCCCTTGTGTCTGAATACCGCCGCCCCAGCAATGCTGGGAGTGGTGCTGCCGCTGGTCACACACCACTGAACGTGCCCTCTGGTTTGATCAGCGTCTCACCTGTGCTGGTGCGACTGGCTCGATGGCAAGGTAGAGGAGTATGCCACGAAATTTCAGTTTCCCGGCACGCAATGGTAATTGTTAAAATTACAAATATTTGAATACTCACTCTAATCAATATAGCAAAGACCTGTGTAACACAATCATTTACAAAATAAGATTAGGTATTGAGATCGTTACAGAAGCCATTGAATGCTATGATTATAAAGTACAGTCCGATACAGCAGTGGAAGCACTATTTGTTCTTAATTTTCTCGTTATGAGACTATTGAAGGGCGATCTGTTTTAATTGTCAAAACCATTCAAAAGCCTAGATAGCACAAAATATTTTTTATTCTAGGCAACCGGTTTCAACAGTCTTAGCCGTCATTCTCAGGCCTTAAACATTTTATTGTTCTAAATGATGTTCGTTTTACGCTGAACCTCATGCACAAAACGTTAAGCAGATAAAATTCAGCATATCACAACCGCTAAAACATTTAAAAACACGAAGCACCTTGTCGAGAAGGCCATGTCCATATACAAATTTTTCAGCGATGACAAACGTTTATAATGTGCTGAGTTTTATCCACTTGATATCTTGTGCGTGAGGTCGAGCGCAAAATGAAGATGTTTTACTACAAGAAAATGTTTAAGATCTGAAGATGACAGCTAAGACTGTTGAAACCGGTTCTACTGAATAAAAAATATTTTGTACGATCTTGGCTTTTGAACGGTTTTTGACAATTTTTCTACTTTCAAGCAAAATATCAGACTTCTATCTTTATCACTGATGAGAAGAGGAAAAGGAGCAGTACTTTCGCTTCCATATGAATCACTGAATTGCGCACATAAATAGCTATTTCATTTTTTTCCATTTGATTCCTTTAAATTTGGGCTGATGGTGAGGCCAACATCCTGAAAGGAGTAACACAGAAAAATTTAATTGATTGTACTACGCTTTTACAGATTAGATTAATCTTTAAGTCGTAGTTCTTTCGATCAGTGTTCAAATTTTGAATATTTTACTTCTGAGTTTCATAATTTATCTTTCGCCTCTACTGAATTGCAACTTTGACGGAAATAAAAATGAGAACATTAGTAATTTTCGTTCCTGCTGGCATCAGCTTTGCAGAGTTCAAATTTCGTGACAATTTTTCTCCACCCTGTTTGAAGGTTTCATTCCCAAATCATTCGGCAGCTGTGGAACACTTCCTGCATATATCAACATCACTGTTCTCTCTCTCCACCTTTGTCACGGTCTTCCTGGGTCCCTTTCGCCAAAAGGTCTGTCCGACAGTGCAAGTTTTGGATTCCCTGTTTCGCTCATTCTTCCTAAATGCTCTTCCGACTTACTTCTACTGGTGTATTTGGGTATTTCATCCCCTATTGCAAATGTGAAGGACGTTGTGAAAGTAAGTTTCGTTACTGTCTTTGAAAGAGAAGATGGTACAGCACGTGACACAGATAAACGCCATATGAATACACACGTGTTGCTCGTTCACCGACGGAAGGGCTGTCAGCGGAGGAGAAATGACGTATGCTTAGAGCACCGAAAACGAGAGAATAGCCCAAGGTTATTGGAGTAAAAAGGCACAATGGCAGATGGGCGTATTCTCACAATTTGTTCGCCAGTGGAAGTGCGTTCCGTTATCCCGTATAAATGGGCTAGGGGGACTATTGTGTACATTATCCATGAACGCCTGTAGATCGTGTATGATGAAGAGGTTATGTCTCGTCAAATGGTTGGTCGCTGGTGGTGCACATTCAGAGAAGAAAGACAGAGTGTTGAGGAAGATGGTCGAAGTTGGTGTCCCATCATATCCACGCACGAAAGGAACATTGCTAGAGTACAGGACATGGTGTTAACGGACAGGCATGTAACGACGTCAACACAGCATACTGGCCATGCTCAGGTCCATCGCACACGCCATGATGAGTTGGGTTACCAAAAAAAGTGTGCAAGATGGGTACCGAGAAGCCCAACCCAGAATCACAAAAGTACAAGAATGAGAATCAGCCTCGATCACTTGATGCGGTACATGCGAGAAGAAAATGAGTACCTGCTGAGAATCACCATAGTCGGTGAGACACAGGTGCATCACTTTACCCCAGAGTCAAAGGTCGCCTTAATGACGTGGAAGCACCCCAGATGTGAGGAAAAAATTCAGTGTTACCATACGCAGGAAGATAACGGCCACACCGTTCTGGGAGGCAGAAGTTGTGAATCTCCTGGAATTTCTCCAACAAGGGACCATCAGTGCATCTCGTTACTGAGACACCTTCACCAGTCTCGAGTCCGCTATTCGACGAAAGAGACCAAGGTTCTTCAGTGAAGTTGTGCTGCTGGATGACAACGGAAAATCACACACAGCAACGCTCAGACTGCATCAGGGTCGTCACTACGGATAGGAGACACTGGATCAGTCGGCCTAGAGTCCCGATCTTGCCCCATCGGACTTTTGCCTGCTCGCTGCATTGGAAGCCACTCTTCGGGACCTCATTTCCAAATCAATGCTGAGGTGGAACAGACTGTGGGACAATTCCTTGCATCGCAGGACACCGAATTTTACCAGAGTGGTTTCCTCAAACTGACTGGAGGCTGCTACAAATGTCTCACTGTCGGTGGCGATTACGTGGAAGGTGTATAGTTCATGATGCCATCGTGTATTTGTTGGCACAGTGGCAGAGCGTTGCATCGTCTGATGAAACCTGACACCTTCTTCATCATGCCGGTGTGAGGGCGCGAATCCGTCGTCTTCCAGGGAAATAGTTCCTTGACATCTGTAGTGTGGGACGGAGTCAATCTGGCGACGGCTGTATCATGCTCTGGGAAACATTCACGTGGGCATGCATGGGTCCAGTGTAGCTCGTGCGAAGCACCATGACTGCCAAGCAGTATCGTGCACTGGTTGCAGACCACGTGCACCCCTTCATGACGATCATGTTTCCCTACGGCACTGGCATTTTCCAACAATATAGTTTGCCATGTCATAAGGCCAGGAGTGTGATGGTGTCGTTCGAGAAACACAATGGCGAGTTCCAGTTGATGTACTGGTCCTCAACTCGCCAGATCTGAACCCAATCGAACCCATCTCGTATGTGATTGAACGTGTTGTCAGAGCTCGTCGTGCCCCATTGCCGGAATTCAAGGAAATTAGGTGACATGTGTGTGCAGATGTGGTGCCAGCCCCCTCCAGCGACCTACCAAGGCCTCACTACTTCCATGCTACGACGAGTCGCCGCTGTTATCCATGCCAAAGGTGGACATACCGGCTATTATGAAGGTGATGATAATGTTCTTGCTGATCAGTGTATATGACATCAACTGTGTATTGTTACATCATTCACTAAATATGCTCCTTTTCTATTAACTACCACAAAGTCTATTACTGATCTAGAACCTATATCACTCCCTGTGTACCTACGAACATATCTTTTCGTATCCAATGTATTAGTTACTTTTAAGTCATTGTATGTGCAAAATTCTCGTATCTTCTGGTCATTAGTGTTAATTCAGGTTTCTTCGAAATTTCCTGCAGTGTTTTTGATACAAATGTTCCCACATGAAGCATTACAGTCGTCACATAGATATAGTAAATCTGTCTTATTAATCTATTTGATAACAGACTGTAATTTCTCGTAGAATCTCTCCATCTCTTCTTTCCTATCTTCTTCTGCATCTTCTCTTACTATCATCATACGTCCTCACAGTGATTTCAATCGAAATGGCATATGTCTCTTATTGTGAAAGATCCTTTAACTCTCATATTTTGTTTCACTCCGCTGTATAATAATGTAATTCTTTTTCTGTTTCACTTAATATTGCTACATTCATGTTTTGTAAATTATTCTGCAGCTGCCTCTGACATTCCAAATTTGCTAAATGGAGTATGTCAGATGGACCAGATTGTTTGGTTTTATCCTTCTTGAGGTTGTATCCTTTAAATCTGTCTGAGTTTCTTCTCACTTAAGTGAAGTTTTTAAGTACATAGGACCCAGACACACAGCCCCCAGCTTGGAACGTCGGGGAGATGGGTCCTCCTATCCATAGACGGTTGCCTTTGTTAGGCTTACTGGAGTCTTCTTCCCGGGCTATTTTTTTTTAGTTTCCTTCTACTCCTATATGTACACCACTGGCCATTAAAATTGCTGCACCACAAAGATGACGTGCTACAGACGCTAAATTTAACCGACAGGAAGAAGATGGTGCGATATGCAAATGATTAGCTTTTCAGAGCATTCACACAAGGATGGCGTCGGTGGCGACACATACAACGTGCTGACATGAGGAAAGTTTCACGTTGTAGTGATGGCTCGTGTTAGGAGGAGAAAGGTGTACCATCACGTTTCAGACTTTGATAAAGATCGTATTGTAGCCCATCGCTATTGCGGTTCATCGTATCGCGACTTGCTGCTCGCGTCGGTAGAGATCAAATGACTGCTAGCAGAATATGGAATCGCTGGGTTCAGGAGGGTAATACGGAACGCCGAGCTCGATCCCAACGGCCTCGTATCGCTAGCAGTCGAGATGACAGGCATCTTATCCGCATGGCTATAACGGATCGTGCAGCCACGTCTCGATCCCTGAGTCAACAGATGGGGACGTTTGCAAGATAACAACAGTTCGACGACGTTTGCAGCAGCATGGATTATCAGCTCGGAGACCATGGCTGCCGTTACCCTTGATGCTGCATCACAGACAGGAGCGCCTCAACGACGAACCTGGGTGCACGAATGCCAAAACGTCATTTTTTTCGGCTGGATCCAGGTTCTATTTACAGTATCATGATGGTCGCATCCGTGTTTGGCGACATCGTGGTGAACGCACACTGGAAGCGTGTGTTCATCATCGCCATACTGGCGTATCACCAGGCGTGATGGTATGGAATGCCATTGGTTACACGTCTTGCTCGCATTGAAGGTACTTTGAACAGCGGACGGTACATTTCAGATGTGTTACGACCCGTGGCTCTACCCTTCATTCGATCCCTGCGAAACCCTACATTTCAGCAGGATAATGCACGATCGCATGTTGCAGCTCCTTTACGGGCCTTTCTGAATACAGAAAAGTTGGACTGCTGCCCTGGCCAGCACATTTCCAGATCTCTCACCAATTGAAAACGTCTGGTCAATGGTGGCCGAGCAACTGGCTCGTCACAATACGCCAGTCACTACTCTTGATGAACTGTGGTATCGTGTTGAAGCTGCATGGGCAGCTGTACCTGTACACACCATCCAAGCTCTGGCTCAATGCCTTGGCGTATCAAGGCCGTTATTACGGCCAGAGGTGGTTGTTCTGGGTTCTGATTTCTCAGGATCTATGCACCCAAATTGCGTGCAAATGTAATCACATGTCAGTTCTAGTATAATATATTTGTCCAATGAATACCCTTTTATCATCTGCATTTCTTCTTGGTGTAGCAATTTTAATGGCCAGTTGTGTAAAACCCCATGGGAATGGTTGCTGCTGCATCATCTTAAGCCTCAGCGGTGATTGCGTGGTCCCACCTCCTTTTGCAGATGGTTACTTTCTTAACCTGTAACACTAGGCGAGGGATTCTTGTGCTGCAGAAATGTGAGGCAGAAGCTGAAGAGCAAAGTGAAGAACATTCTCAGGCCTCTAAACCTAATACCGCCGAGGCTGGAAAAACAAGACTTGGCCAAGGGATACCTATAGAAAAGGAAACAGATGAAGTTTCAAATAAATAAGTGTACTGTGGCGAAATAAGCGCTGAATCATTAGAGAGATAATGAGGCGAGCGAGTGTGCCGGGACTTACTCCAGTTCACTGATGGGATTGCATCATAATTAGGAATGAAATTAAGAGTTAAAGTTGCTTTTTCAGACTTTGACAACATATGTATTAGTGTAATAATGTTTAAACTTTCAAGTCTCGGATTGATTTGGTCAATATTTTTACCTAAATACATCGGTTTAAAAAAAATATGTGGCGCTAAATGATAGAGCTAGAACACAGTGTTTTGCAACAAGACGAAGTTTTCAACGGAGGTTTAATGTAACCAAAGGACCGAAAAGCGATACAATAAAGGAAGCCAGTAATTGGTCATAATGTGCAGATGTATCTCAAAATTAACTGGTTCTAATCTATATGTGATTAAAGCCACATTTTGGTCAGAATTCACGTTTCTAACAAAAATTGAAGGCGCTAAATATTAGACTTAAAAATGTGAAAATTTCTACCACGCTTCAGTTTAACATAAAAATAATAACTACGTAACACCATTAAGCTGCCTCTAACAGTTTTCGAGTAATTTACTGAAAACTATATTTGGAACAAAAAACTTCCTTATTTGTAATAGATTAAATATCTGTTATATTAATGCTAGAAAGTATTGGTTACAACACGTGATGAAACATATTAAACAATACAATAGGATCTTGTTGTTAATAACAACCAATACATGGTCTCTTAAAGTTGTAGTTCAGTGGTCATGTGCTGCTGTCAGTTCCGTTCTCTAAATTCTAGGAGGCAAAGTTTGAATGCAGGCGAGCTAAGACTGTTTCTGTGAATTTAACCAACTTACCTACATGCATGAAAAAATAACGAAGATTCTAAATAGATTCATAACTTTGTTATTAAATAATGTGTGTTCGAGAAAGTGGCCGTTTAGAGACTGCTGCCGTGTGCATAAGGCGGATGACAGCAGGTGTTCCCTTGGCCGTCCGCTGCGCGACATACAGGGTGTTTCAAAAATGACCGGTATATTTGAAACGGCAATAAAAACTAAACGAGCAGCGATAGAAATACACCGTTTGTTGCAATATGCTTGGGACAACAGTACATTTTCAGGCGGACAAACTTTCGAAATTACAGTAGTTACAATTTTCAACAACAGATGGCGCTGCAAGTGATGTGAAAGATATAGAAGACAACGCAGTCTGTGGGTGCGCCATTCTGTACGTCGTCTTTCTGCTGTAAGCGTGTGCTGTTCGCAACGTGCAAGTGTGCTGTAGACAACATGGTTTATTCCTTAGAACGGAGGATTTTTCTGGCGTTGGAATTCCACCGCCTAGAACACAGTGTTTTGCAACAAGACGAAGTTTTCAACGGAGGTTTAATGTAACCAAAGGACCGAAAAGCGATACAATAAAGGAACTGTTTGAAAAATTTCAACGGACTGGGAACGTGACGGATGAATGTGCTGGAAAGGTAGGGCGACCGCGTACGGCAACCACAGAGGGCAACGCGCAGCTAGTGCAGCAGGTGATCCAACAGCGGCCTCGGGTTTCCGTTCGCCGTGTTGCAGCTGCGGTCCAAATGACGCCAACGTCCACGTATCGTCTCATGCGCCAGAGTTTACACCTCTATCCATACAAAATTCAAACGCGGCAACCCCTCAGCGCCGCTACCATTGCTGCACGAGAGACATTCGCTAACGATATAGTGCACAGGATTGATGACGGCGATATGCATGTGGGCAGCATTTGGTTTACTGACGAAGCTTATTTTTACCTGGACGGCTTCGTCAATAAACAGAACTGGCGCATATGGGGAACCGAAAAGCCCCATGTTGCAGTCCCATCGTCCCTGCATCCTCAAAAAGTACTGGTCTGGGCCGCCATGTCTTCCAAAGGAATCATTGGCCCATTTTTCAGATCCGAAACGATTACTGCATCTCGCTATCTGGACATTCTTCGTGAATTTGTGGCGGTACAAACTGCCTTAGACGACACTGCGAACACCTCGTGGTTTATGCAAGATGGTGCCCGGCCACATCGCACGGCCGACGTCTTTAATTTCCTGAATGAATATTTCGATGATCGTGTGATTGCTTTGGGCTATCCGAAACATACAGGAGGCGGCGTGGATTGGCCTCCCTATTCGCCAGACATGAACCCCTGTGACTTCTTTCTGTGGGGACACGTGAAAGACCAGGTATACCGCCAGAATCCAGAAACAATTGAACAGCTGAAGCAGTACATCTCATCTGCATGTGAAGCCATTCCGCTAGACACGTTGTCAAAGGTTTCGGGTAATTTCATTCAGAGACTACGCCATAGCCCGCATCTCGTGGTCGTGCGGTAGCGTTCTCGCTTCCCACGCCCGGGTTCCCGGGTTCGATTCCCGGCGGGGTCAGGGATTTTCTCTGCCTCGTGATGGCTGGGTGTTGTGTGGTGTCTTTAGGTTAGTTAGGTTTAAGTAGTTCTAAGTTCTAGGGGACTGATGACCATAGATGTTAAGTCCCATAGTGCTCAGAGCCATTTGAACTACGCCATATTATTGCTACGCATGGTGGATATGTGGAAAATATCGTACTATAGAGTTTCCCAGACCGCAGAGCCATCTGTTGTTGAAAATTGTAACTACTGTAATTTCGAAAGTTTGTCTGCCTGAAAATGTACTGTTGTCCCAAGCATATTGCAACAAACGGTGTATTTCTATCGCTGCTCGTCTAGTTTGTATTGCCGTTTCAAATATACCGGTCATTTTTGAAACACCCTGTATATAATTACAGCCCGAGAGGCAAGACTAGGCTTCACTTTGCATCCAACCACTGTAAGATCCGCGTCAGTCAAACGCCGGAGGGCGCACTGCCTCGGATGACGTCAGAGACAGGCTGTTGGAAAACGCTTATTTTCAGTAATAATAGATAGTGAACTCGCTTGGACTGTACACCGTCTTGGATCGCTCAGGTTTCGCAAAATTAACTGTTAGTGTGCCTCCTGTAACGATGACAAATCCGCGTGGCAAGTGGTGACAGTAATTTTCCACTTTCGTGGCGAGAATTTATTTTATTTTGATTATCAGCAGTCAGGGCGAAAGATAATTTAGTAGGAACTTACCATAGAGTTCGCCTTTGAACTGCTCATAGTGCTGTTTAGGATAGAGAGATTTACTGAACATTAATGAGTAAAACAACGTTGTGCATGTGAAACTTTACCAAAAATATGTATCGATTAGAAGTCGAAATCTTCATTTGCAGCCGTAGTCCTGATCCCGCAGTGGGCCGGAAAAGAATATGGACTTGCAGACTGGGAGCTATGGTCATTATGTTCTCCATCGCTTTTTGGCTGACCACAGAAGTAGTTGCCAGGCTCTCGTAAAAGACGGTGAACAATAAGTACAACAATTTCAATTTCCTTATATGACTAATTAATATTGTTATGACATTCAACCCGCCGCCCCACAGTTTGCAGTGACAGATATAACTGAGGACCCATGTGTTTGCCGCTCATTTGGTCCCAAGAAACGATTCCTTAGGGGGACCACTCTTTGTCCAGTCTCTCACCTGCAGAGCAAGCTTGCATGGGTGACCTTGCCAGGTGCATAGCTTCCACCATCGTAGCTCCTTGGATCACTGAAGCACACAAAGCTCCTTACCAACGTTAACGTGGTCGTACATTAGGTGGTGCCTGTGAATATAAATTATATATTCAGGGCACTTCAGTTCGATTCATCTGATTCCACAGGACTATACATTTTACATGACTGGAGACCGAAACTTGAGCTAATGCCAAAGATGCCATACGAGATCGGTACGCCCCTCACAGCTGGCCCGTCGTAGTGGCAGCACAGGATTAAAACTGCTCTTATATGGTGATGCCAGAGAGATTAGGCTTCACTAGGCTGAAAAATAAAATTTCCACGTTCTCGTATTTAGGGAGAAAACCAGTTCTCCAGTGTAGCTAGGTACGTTATTTCTGTAATAAAGAAAAGGATGAGCCGTAAATCTTTCATCAGGAAAGCACACAAAACACATGAAGCATTAGAGGCTTTCTCTTGCTCTCGACTGTGGCACTTGACTGTTGCCTTCTCCATGTTCTTACATCGTTCCGGTTCACTCTACTACTTAACTCTACACTGTAGAGTAAGCGCGAAAGAAACTTATCTTACATCTCGACGCCAAAGATTAATTCACAAAACTGTACACATTGTGGTTTATTAGCATAAAGGACTTCTTACAATGGAATCCTGTACGGTCCTAAGCACAAAACTAGCACATGAACGGCTATATCTCTGATGGTACCACGGGAAAACTCTGTAACTCTTGTATTAAAATGGGTACCCAATATTCGTAATAGGGTGCAATTTGTCACAAGGCCTACGGTATGAGTAGAAGGATGCCGAGGCGTTTCCAGACTGGCGTTTTGCTGACGTGTCACGGTGTCATGCATCCGGAAGCAGCATTCTCGCTCGCTATTGGCGAAACAAAGCCCCACCATACACAGTATCATGAAATCTTCTTTGCTGTGACTGCGTAAAGCGCTCGAGCCAGAAGTTCCCTTGAATCGGCAGGAACTCTCCGATTTCATTGCTGGCAGGGTCAGTCTAGCGGAAGCAGCGACAGCGACCGGTCGCGTGTCGTGTGCGGCTAGCCACGGCTGTTGTGAAATAGACGGCTCTTGTGAAATAGTATTGACTCCTTATTAAAGAGGATATCGGGGCGCCGGACAAATAAAACGCTCGAGATTCTGATGCCAATAGCCAGCAGTTGAGGAAAATCACATTATGAAACACGAGTGTGAGGCCAAAGTTACCGTACAGAAAGTGTTTTGACTGAAGTACTGCCAAGGACGACCATGTTGCTTTAAAGTGTGTTTTAGGCTTTGTTTGATTAATTTACCAGCAAGTGATACGTATGACTGTAATCAAAGAGTGCGGAAATAATTTTGTTTGGGCACGGTGCAGTGGCAAGGGTTACAGACTGTAATAAAACGTGTAATCTCGTAAAACATATTATATCCGCTTTATTGTGTATTAGTTCCTGACCATCCTACAATTTTAACCTTACAGCATTATAACATCTCAATGAGGGCACGACCTGGTGCCATCATCTGCTACAATACGGACGTCTTTAGAAAATAATAGGTAGGAGTCCTCTAGACAAACATTGGGAGATGTAAAAGGCGTGCACGTCTATAATCACAATCTTTTCATGTATGGTCGCCCGCATCTCGTGGTCGTGCGGTAGCGTTCTCGCTTCCTACGCCCGGGTTCCCGGGTTCGATTCCCGGCGGGGTCAGGGATTTTTCTCTGCCTCGTGATGGCTGGGTGTTGTGTGCTGTCCTTAGGTTAGTTAGGTTTAAGTAGTTCTAAGTTCTAGGGGACTGATGACCATAGATGTTAAGTCCCATAGTGCTCAGAGCCATCATGTATGGTCGGTCTGTTACAACCAGATGCTGGTGTGCGTGTCTTGTCAACTCAAGGGAAGTGTTCTAACTCCTGTTCTCTACGTGAAAAACTCTGTTGAATGTGTTCTACTAATTGAAGGGGCACAAGGGGGCGACAGTTGACCTATGGCTTTTCCCTTACATACACAACCAATGTGTGTAAACTGCTGGTGCATCGAACGCCTTGCGCTGTAGGGGCTGAAATGCCGTACTCTCGAGAAAATAACGCCGTATGCTCGTATCTGAATTGTACCTGTTGACGGGGAGAACGTAAAATGCCTTTCGTTGCTCTGCTGTGGTTATCTCGACTCTCCACACTTTGGATTAAGAACGATCGAGAGGGCGAGTAAGGGAGTGAGCTAGTTCAACCAGAGAGACCCCTATCGATAATCACTTCAACTGAAAACTTATAACTGTCGGCGACGTAAACCTTTAGTAAGATAAAATTCATCCCTAGTTCATATCTTCATTCAAATAGAATTATAGTCATTTTTTCTGTTTTCCGTCATTCAGTTGCTTCAAAATTCGTGGAGGTATGTTCCGTCTATGTGACTAACTGAATGTAGTTTTTTTACTGCCAAACGCGTTACTCTTCTTTTATATGTGAAGCATCTTCAGTGGAGATTTACAGCTTTGTTAGCCCATGTGTGTGGTCCCGGAGATGTGTTCATTAGTCTCCATGTTCCAATTTGCCGATTTCCGGCATTCTTTCACCCACATTTATTTCAACACATCGCATACATAAAAAAAAAAAAATTCTTCAAATGGCTCTAAGCACTATGGGACTTAACTTGTAAGGTCATCAGTCCCCTAGACTTAGATCTACTCAAACCTAACTAACCTAAGGGCATCATACACATCCATACCCGAGGCAGGATTCGAATCTGCGACTGCAGCAGCAGCGTGGTTCTAGACTGAAGCGCCTAGAACAGCTCGGCCACCGCGACCGGCCGCATACATCACTTGCACTTTGCTTTTAAAAAATGGCTCTGAGCACTATGGGACTCAACTGCTGAGGTCATTAGTCCCCTAGAACTTAGAACTAGTTAAACCTAACGAACCTAAGGACATCACAAACATCCATGCCCGAGGCAGGATTCGAACCTGCGACCGTAGCGGTCTTGCGGTTCCAGACTGCAGCGCCTTTAACCGCACGGCCACTTCGGCCGGCGCACTTTGCTTTTACACGACTACATTTACAGGACCACGCATATTTGTTAACAGCACTTGAAATCGCCACTGAAGAAGCTTCACAAATAAAAAAAAGCGAAACGGGTATGGCAATTAAAAAAGTGCATTTAATTAATTCCATAGACGGAACATACGTCCACGAGAATTATATTCTTGTGAAGTCAGATACATGTTCATTAGTGTACCCAGTGAAATCAAAGAATGAGCTGTAGTGGCATGAAGTTGCTATGGCATTTAAATCGTATGATGAGATTTGCTTGCAAAAGCGTACTTTACTATATAAATGCACTGAGTTCAATAGATAGCTAATAGATGGCTTTTACATATATTCTAAAACGAAACACTGACGATGTGAGTCACATGGTAGCTGTTGGTAAACAACCAACATGGCGAAGAGAGTAGTTCGTGGTGATGATGAGGACTGTTTAAAGAAGCTTGTCGGCAGTGCTTTCAACAGTGATAATAAAGTAAGTGATTTCCCTTTCAGTGACTCAGATGCTGGAGAACCGCAAGCACCAGTTCAAAGGGAATGTAGTACTGAAAGTTGTGACGAAGATGACGCTAGTGATGATTGTGCACCGGCCCTTTCGTGTGCAGACTAAGCAAAGTGAAGGGAGCTGATTAAAGAGTTAAAATAAGACTTATTTTTCCCTTCGCTGTTTACAGTGGTGTTTGTGAAGATTTGGTGAACAAATAGAAATCTCAGCCTATATGTGAATTACGTATTTTTTTTTTTTTTTTTTTTTTTTTTTTTGGAACATATGGGGCCATTGTTCGGACCGATATATGACGAGGCAAATGCAAATGCGAGAAAGCTATTGAACAATAAACAGAAAAGCTAACAGATGACAGTAAGTAGTTTCAGACTACACCGGGTGAGACTGGGGTGTAGATCGTAGACGGTGAAGATGACCTGATAGCTCTCTTTACAGTCATGCAACGCACAGTGAAGGAGTATTGAATTGTATTTTTTAAATATTTTTGATACTCATATTTCCAGCTCAGTATGTATCACGAGATCAGACATCAGGACCAAGGCACAGTAACTGCTAGAGAATGCACTCTATTCGTGGCTGAACATGAGCAGAAGACCACCCCTGATGAGAGTTCAGACAACAACATGGGCTCATTTCCCACTGCACATACCCCCAACTGAGGAGAAAAAAAATGTCACAAAAAGGAGTCTTATGTGCTACTCAAGAGGACAAGGAAGTGAAAGTTTATGGCAGTTTAAGAAATGTGCTGTTCCTCTACATTTAGAAGACTATTTTCAGGTCTGTCACACGCAACTATCGTACTAGCTGATACGTAAAACAGTCGTACTTGCTGCTCTATGATCTCATTTGGTTCATGTTGGCTACTGAAACTTTTAGTAAAAGTATCCGACAAATCAGCTAAAGCTAAAAGGCCAGGCGGTCGGACTAAGGTATAAGAGTGTAAACAACGCCACGTGAGGCTCATGCCACTCTCCACCGCTGTATCAAACCTGTTGGCTGTTTACTTGCTTCGAGGACAGTTGTTCACTTAAACAAGTGTATGTATACCAATCTGAAGCCCCATCTGATACGTTAGTGGCTCTGAGCACTATGCGACTTAACTTCTGAGGTCATCAGTCGCCTAGAACTTAGAACCAATTAAACCTAACTAACCTAAGGACATCACACACAGCCACGCCCGAGACAGGATTCGAACCTGCGACCGTAGCGGTCGCTCGGTTCCAGATTGTAGCGCCTAGAACCCCATGGCCACTCCGGCCGGCTGATACGTTAGTAATTAACATATACTTCCATTTACAGTAATCGCAGATGACGCTCTGTCTATGTCGTACGAACCAGGACCAAGAGGAACTACGTTTTATCCCAGTAGCGAAGGCCTGTTATCTTGCTGCATATAACTGGCCCTGGCATTAGAGGCCAACTTGGCGGAGTTTACACCGCTATACCAAACTGCGGCCGACTGGCTTTTCAAGTTGAGCACATTTTTCCGATACTCTTGCGAAAAGTTTCAAAAGCCAACATTAACGAGCGTTTCGTACTCGTTTTTTCAAGAGCTTCCGAATTCCGTTTAAAAAGTATGTCGTTCCATTAAAGCAAAATGTTCTTGCTTCAGTTTCTTGTTTGATACAAGTGTCAAGAGTAAGGAAGAAGGAAGACTCGGATTAATGTCCCGTCGACATAGAGATCATTACAGACGGACCGAAAGCTCGGATTATGGCAAGGATGGGGAAGGAATTCGGCCGTGCTCGTTCAAAAGATCGATCCCGGCATTTGCCTGGAGCGATTTAGGGAAATCACGGAAAACCTAAATCTGGAGGGCCGGGTTAGAACCGTCGTTCTTCCGAATGCGAATCCAGTGTGCTAACCACTGCGCCACCTGAGTATTACCTGTTATGATGTAATCAAGCTTAATGAATATCAGCAACCCTCCGATATCCATGGATCACTGTATTTATAAAAGAATGTCCTGATTCACCGTCAAGAGCTGTTGACAGAATTACTTTATTCGGCAAGCAGTTTCGGTTCACAGATCATCATCAGGGTCATAAAAACATTTTCTACATAATAATATGCTATAAAATATTAATGTCAAAAATAATATCCATGAATTCGTTGGTCTTATCAAACAGTAAAGAATTGCGTCGTCAATCATAAAAAATGTTCAAAATGGTTTACTCATTCCTGCTATATTAAAAATCAGCATTGACATTACGAACGGACGCATTCTATATACAACATACATTGAAACCATCGATTTTGTCGTCTAGTATGACAATGAAAATGTTTTATGGACCTGATGAGGGTCTGTCGACCGAAAGTGGTTGTGCAATAAAGAAACCTTTATAAGCATATCCTGCCGTTAAATCAGTTCTTCAAATATTTATTAGCTGTTAAGCTGTGGAGCACCGCCTTCTTAAAATGTTTTGTAAAAGTAATTATTTTGGTAAATTATTTCCTACCCATGCGGCATATTTTGTGAACTACTGCTTTCATCTGGTATGGGTTGAACAAATTTAATATAAATTTCGTAAAGTTATGTACAATAATAGTTACGCTACATTTTTAATGTATACAAAAATACTTGTGTAAACTGAATTTAAATATTTTCTTTGCCAGCTGTGCAAATGATTATACTGTTTGCCCGCAATTGAAGTGTCTGTGTTCATCTACCTCGCTATTGGTGAGGAGAGATGAAGTAGTGTGTCGTGTGGAGTCGGTTGTAAGAGAGAGACATGTAATGTAGGCGTAGGAAGTTTTATTTCTGTGTAAGTCCTTTTTCATTGTGAAACACTTTGCTCGTTTACTATAAAAATTCAGAAGATAAACATTTGTTGGAAATCTCACTACTCACTAGTAAGAGTTAACTTCGTAATACAAATCAAACAACCCAAGTAATTGTTCGCACGGAAAACTCGAGACAACATTGGTAGCCCGAAGAAAGCAACGAAGCCAATGTAAAACTATCTAGGTATCAGATTTACACTGGGGAGGACGACGGTTCAATCCCGTCTCCAGCCATCCTGATTTAGGTTTTCCGTGATTTCACTAAATCGTTTCAGGCAAATGCCGGGATGGTTCCTTTGAAAGGGCACGGCCGATTTCCTTCCCAATCCTTCCCTAACCCGAGCTTGCGCTCCGTCTCTAATGACCTCGTTGTCGACGGGACGTTAAACACTAACCACCACCACCAGATTTACAATTTATCAATGTGGGCAAGACTACTCTAAATTTTGCGCAAAACGACAACTGTAAAGTTGTACGTCGTTGGAAGTATAATCTCCAATGAAAGCGCATGTCTAGCATTACATGGCTTACGACCATTTGCCGAAAACCTCGTTTCGGTATTTTGAACCGTTTACGAAATAAAAGGGGTGTTGCGTTTTACGGGACCCACCCGGTACAGTTTTAGTTTAGTTTTAGTTATGTCATGTTCCGTAGATAATTTTCCCGATTGTTTTATCGATATGATGTGGAACAAGATATACATACACACACACATGAATAGTGCTAATATTAATATTACTGAAATTTTTAGTTCTACACATGCAACTACATTTAGAGGTACATTTTTTTTACCATTTCCGAAACAGAAATTCGTCCATGGAGTAGAAGGAGTTGCCCAAAAGAAATGATTTTAAGCTAGATTTAAAACTTAATCTGCTTCCTGCCAGACGCTTTATGTTGTTGGGCAAATGATCAAAGATTTTTGTTGCTGAATAATGTACTCCTTTTTGACCAACTGAGAGCTTCAATAACGGACAGGAAAGGTCATTTTTCCCTCTAGTGTTGTACGTATGAACATCACTGTTCTTCGCGAATTGAGATGGATTATTTGTAACGAATTTCATTAGCGAATATATATACTCTGATAGGCAGCTAAAATACCTAACTCCTTGAAATGGTGCCTACATGACATCCTTGGGAGAACACCACTAATTATTCTCACTGCCCTCTTTTGTGCAATCAATACTTTATGTCTAAGTGGTGAGTTACCCCGGAAAACTATTCCATATGACATTATTGAGTGGAAATATGCTAAGTACGTTAGGAGGCTGGTCTATTTATTACCAAGATTAGCGATTATACGAAGAGCGAAAGAAGCTGAACTTAGTTGTTTGAGAAGCTCAGTAATAAGCTAAATCAAGAGAGTGAGTGTCGGACCCAGTAACTAAAGCAGAAGTAGGAAGTTCTGTGAAAGAAATCCCAAATGGAAAATCTCTCAGATCAGGAAACATACCAGTAGAATTATAATAAAATAGTAAGCAATCAGTTGCATGCAAGAAATTTAGTTTCTTTACTGGTTTCTGGCGCTTATTGCCCTTTTTCAGAGGGTTGTACAGGAAAATTCGTCACAAATAAGTAGAAGTCAGATAAGAATATTAAAATTAGGGACGAAAAGTTAAAAAAGTATTTTACAAATTAAAAAAAAAAAAACATGTTACATACTTATGCCTATCGAATTATTTACGAGTGTCAATAACAAAGTACATACAACATGATACCATGGTCCTAAAAAATATATGCAGGAGCAATAATTAATACAATACTGATTCAATTAATACAGTAAGAGTTCATAGACGCCTACATGTAGTACACAGTGTCTGCATAAAACTAGTACAAAGAAGCGAAACAAAAAGTGCAGACATCATGCCACAATGTAAGCCGATCAGTCAATGGCATGCATATCTTGAAGTCGGTCTCTGAGTAGGGGTGAAAGTACGATAGAATAATAAAACAAAGTAACTGTAGTTGTCATGAGGCATGAGAAATTGTAGGTGGGTCAAAGCAGCGTAGCAAATAATATAAAGAACCTAATGGTAAATCAAATAAGTTAATATCGACAACAAGTGGCGCCATTGGCTGATTGGCTCATGTTCTGGCGTGATGCCTGCACTTTTTGTTTCGCTTCTTTGTACTAGTTTTATGCAGACACTGTGTACTACCTTTCCCGAGGGCGTGCAGCTTTACTGTATGGTTAAATGATAATGGCGTCCTCTTGGGTAAAATATTCCGGAGGTAAAATAGTCCCGCATTCGGATCTCCGGGCGGGGACTACTCAAGAGGACGTCGTTATCAGGAGAAAGATAACTGGCCTTCTACAGATCGGAGCGTGGAATGTCAGATACCTTAATCGGGCAGGTAGGTTAGAAATTTTAAAAGGGAAATGGATAGGTTAAAGTTAGATATAGTGGGAATTAGTGAAGTTCGGTGGCAGGAGGAACAAGACTTTTGGTCAGGTGAATACAGGGTTATAAATACAAAATCAAAAAGGGGTAATGCAGGAGTAGGTTTAATAATGAATAAAAAATAGGAGTGCGGGTAAGCTACTACAAACAGCATAGTGAACGCATTATTGTGGCCAAGATAGACACGAAGCCCGTGCCTACCACAGTAGTACAAGCTAGATCTGCATATGATGAAGAAATTGATGAAATGTATGATGAGATAAAAGAAATTATTCAGGTAGTGAAGGGAGACGAAAATTTAATAGTCATGGGTGACTGGAATTCGAGAGTGGGAAAAGGGAGAGAAGGAAACATAGTAGGTGCATATGGACTGGGGGTAAGAAATGAAAGAGGAAGCCGTCTGGTAGAATTTTGCACAGATCATAACTTAATCATAGCTAACACTTGGTTCAAGAATCATAAAAGAAGGTTGTATACATGGAAGAATCCTGGAGATACTAAAAGGTATCAGATAGATTATATAATGGTAAGACAGAGATTTAGGAACCAGGTTTTAAATTTTAAGACACTTTCAGGGGCAGATGTGGACTCTGACCACAATCTATTGGTTATGAACTGTAGATTAAAACTGAAGAAACTGCAAAAAGATGGGAATTTATGGAGATGGGACCTGGATAAACTGACTAAACCAGAGGTTTGTACAGAGTTTCAGGGAGAGCATAAGTAAACAATTGACAGGAATTGGGGAAAGAAATACAGTAGAAGAAGAATGGGTAGCTTTGAGGAATGAAGTAGTGAAGGCAGCAGAGGATCAAGTAGGTAAAAAGACGAGGGCTAGTAGAAATTCTTGGGTAATAGAAGAAATATTGAATTTAATTGATGAAAGTAGAAAATATAAAAATGCAGTAAATGAAACAGGGAAAAAGGAATACAAACGTCTCAAAAATGGGATCGACAGGAAGTGCAAAATGGGGTAGCTAGAGGACAAATGTAGAGGCATATCTCACTAGGGGTAAGAGAGACACTGCCTACAGGAAAATTAAAGGGACATTTGGAGAAAAGAGAACCACTTGTATGAATATCAAGGGTTCAGATGGAAACCCAGTTCTAAGCAAAGAAGGGAAAGCAGAAAGGTGGAAGGAGGATATAGTGTGTCTATACAAGGGCGATGTTCTTCAGGACAATATTATGGAAATGGAAGAGGATGTAGATGAAGATGAAATGGGAGATATGATACTGCGTGAAGAGTTTGACAGAGCGCTAAAAGACCTGATTCGAAACAAGGCCCTGGGAGTAGACAACATTCCATTAGAACTACTGACGGCCTTGGGATAGCCAGTCCTGGTAAAACTCTACCATCTGGTGAGCAAGATGTATGAGACAGGCGAAATACCCTCAGACTTCAAGAAGAATGTAATAATTCCAATACCAAAGAAAGCAGGTGTTGACAGATGTGACAATTATAGAACTGTCAGTTTAATAAGTCACAGCTGCAAAATGGAAAAACTAGTAGAAGCCGACCTCGGGGAAGATCAGTTTGGATTCCGTAGAAATGTTGGAACACGTGAGGCAATACTGACCCTACCACTTATCTTAGAAAATAGATAAAGGAAAGGCAAAACTACATTTCTGGCATTTGTAGACTTAGAGAAAGCTTTTGACAATGTTGACTGGAATACTCTCTTTCGAATTCTGAAGGTGGCAGGGGTAAAATACAGGGAGCGAAAGGCTACTTACTATTTGTATAGAAACCAGATAGCAGTTATAAGAGACGAGGGGCATGAAAGCGAAGCAGTGTTTGGGCAGGGAGTGAGACAGGGTTGTATCCTATCCCCGTTCTAATTCAATCTGTATATTGAGCTAGCAGTAAAGGAAACGAAAGAAAAATTTGGAGTAGGTATTAAAATCCATGGAGAAGAAATAAAAACGTTGAGGTTCGCCGATGACACTGTAATTCTGTCAGCGACAGCAAAGGACTTGGAAGAGCAGTTGAACGGAATGGACAGTGTCTTGAAAGGAGGATATAAGATGAACTTCAACAAAAGCAAAACAAGGATAATGGAATGCTGTCAAATTAAGTCGGGTGATGCTGAGGGAATTAGATTAGGAAATGAGACACTTAAAGTAGTAAAGGAGTTTTGCTATTTGGGTGCAAAATAACTGATGATTGTCGAAGTAGAGAGGATATAAAATGTAGACTGACAATGGCAAGGAAAGCGTTTCTGAAGAAGAGAAATTTGTTAACATCGAGTATAGATTGAAGCGTCGGGAAGTCGTTTCTGAAAGTATTTGTATGGTGTGTAGCCATGTATGGGAGTGAAACATGGACGATAAATAGTTTGGACAAGAAGAGAATAGAAGCTTTCGAAATGTGGTGCTACAGAAGAATGCTGAAGATTAGATGGGTAGATCACATAACTGATGAGGAGGTATTGAATAGAACTGGGGAGAGGAAGAGTTTGTGGCACAACTTGACAAGAAGAAGGGATTGGTTGTTAGAACATGTTATGAGGCATCAAGGGATCACAAATTTAGCATTGGAGGGCAGCGTGGAGGGTAACAATCGTAGAGGGAGGCCAAGAGATGAATACACTAAGCATATTCAGAAGAAAGTAGGTTGCAGTAAGTACTGGGAGATGAAGAAGCTTGCACAGGATAGAGTAGCATGGAGAGCTGCATCAAACCAGTCTCAGGACTGAAGACCACAACAACAACACGTGTACTACATTTAGGCGTCTAAGAGCACTTATTGTATGAATGAATACAGTGTTGTATAACTTATTGCTGCTGTATATATTTTTCAAGACCATGGGCTTGTGCTGTTCACACTTCGTTTGTCGACACTCCTAAATAATGCGATAGGCGTAAGTGTGGAACATTTTTTCCTTTAATTTTTAAAATATTTTTTAAATTTTTCGTTCCTAATTTTAATCGTTTTATCTGACTTTTACTTATTTGTGATGTATTTTCCAGTACAGCCTTCAGCAGAAGAACCATAAGTGCCCGAAACCGGTAAAGAAATTAAATTTCTTGTCTGCAGGTGGTTGTTTATTATTTAATTATATACTACAGTTGCTGAAAATGGATAAAATACCAGTATAATTAATGAAGTATGGTCCTAGTGTTTTGTAGAAGTGTTTGCGTAAGATTTTTAACGCGTGCATGTTGGAGGGAGCATAAGTGTCCAAGGAATAGAATATGGCTTACATAAATCCAGTTTGTGAGAAATGTAGTTAAGAAGGCACGTGGAAAATACCACGCAGTCAGTGTAACAAACTCTATTGCTGGTTTGTATGGCCTGGTCCCAAAGCACAGGATCGAATGTGTCTTGATGGACGTTGAGGAGCGAAGTGGATTCCGGAAGGGAAAATCCTGTAATGACAACTAAAGGCAAGGAGACTGGAAAGGAATGTGAGTAGCCATTCAGAGTGCATAGATCTCGAGAAGGCGTGTGACACACTGCCGCTGAACAAACTGAAGTTCTGAATGGGACTGGACTTGAAAATACATATGTTAGAAGTATATCCAACCTACAAGGTTTTCAGAATGTGTAATGAATGTGAGGAATAAAATTTCGTCACTGGCTTTGCAAATTACAAAAGGATCGAAGCACGAATGCTTATTATCTTCTGCATTGTTTAAAATATACGTCCAGAAAGCCTCGCACTTGTGGAGTAGAAAATGTGCAGGAACGAGGATTCAGACAAGAAAAGATCAGTATATGTGCTCGTTGTACTTCGCAGATGATCAAATAGTGGTGGCTAGTGAAGAGGATGACATCTGCTTTTCAGTAAGAACGTATTAGAAAAGTATGATAAGTGGGGATTCAAAGGAAATTTTTAAATGACTGTATACCTATGCCGCGGAGAAAATGTAGGATGCGGAAATAGCAGATGGTCAGCACATGAAGGCATCTAATATTTAAATATTTGGGTACCGTTGAAATACGCCAGTACATTGCTGGACTAGCACGTCTCGTATTTCATCAATTCAGTTGATCTCACTCTGAGTCATGTTTCAGTTCATTAATAAACAATTAACGTTGAATATGGGTAATAGCAGCGATTATAACAATTAAGCTGACATCTAATGTTTCATCTATCCTCTGGTATAGTTAGCATGTTGCGTATTTCTGTTGTTGTCCATTTAGGTGGGTCGTTATGAACTGAGGAAAGAATAGAGACGCAGGGCAGTGACTTGAAAACCCTTTAGGGCTCCCTCGGAAGTATAGACTAGCTTTCAATAGAAAAAGCGTGAGGGATTCTGGGTAGGGGCATCCAATCCTGGCGCCACTGGAAGGCGGTCGTGGCCACGTTTTGTCAAGCTGGGCGCCTCGGTGTGGCGTCCGCAAGTTTTTCCACTGGCCGTGCCGTGCGCGGTCTGGGGTCAGAACCTTTAATTGCAGGACTCGAATAATGAGTTGTGACGAGAACCTGGGACTGTAAAAAATACTGACGTTTTACAAGCCGAATCATCTGGTCAAAGCATATTTCTAAGTAATGTTCTTTTCTACATCTGACTGCTTCCCAGAAGGCAGTGGAGTGGGCGGCCGATCAGAGGCGGAAAAGAAGCCCAGTGTTTCTTTTAAACATTTTTTCCTCGTCTCTGTAAGGGCGGTGTGCTAACAAAGAAATGGCTCTGAGCACTATGGGACTCAACTGCTGTGGTCATCAGTCCCCTAGAACTTAGAACTACTTAAACCTAACTAACCTAAGGACATCACACACATCCATGCCCGAGGCAGGATTCGAACCTGCGACCGTAGCGGTCAAGCGGTTCCAGACTGTATCGCCTAGAACCGCACGGCCACTCCGGCCGGCGTGTGCTAACATATCGGCGCCGCTCCAAGAGGGGTGGAATACAGCGGATAGAGATTTTACTGGGTAGTCTCAAAAAGCAGTTTCTGAAAATTTCAGAGGCTGGAGATCAGAATATTCGCTGTAGTAAAAGCTTAACTGAAGAGTGGGAGATATGCACTGTATTGTTTAAGAACGGTGTAATGAGAAATTTTGGGCTCTTAAGTGGCCACAAGACTTTAGGGGAAGGACTAGGCCTAAGTGATATAAAATGCCTCATTTACTGGTTTAATACATACACATAATTTATGAAATGATCTTCGTTACAGATAAGATAAAATTGTCATAAAATTTGATATAAGCTACGAAATACGCTGTAAGGAACAGAACAATTACTCTGCATGAATCATGGACCTCGACACATGCGGGGTGGCTTTCGTGCCTCAGCGATACAGATAGCCATACTGTTTGTGCAAACACGATGGACGGGTATGTGTTGAGAGGCCAGACAAACGTGTGGTTTCTGAAGAGGAGCAGCAACCTAGTTGCGGGACCAACAGTCTGTATGATTTACTGATCTGGCCTTGTAACATCAACCAAAACAGCCTTACTGTGCTGCTACTGCGAACGGCTGAAAGCAAGGAGAAACTACAGCCGAAATTTTTCCCAAGGGCATGCAGTTCTACCGTATGGTTAAATGATGGTGGTGTCCTTTTGGGTAAAATATTACGGAGGTAAAATAGCCCCCATTCGGATCCCCAGGCGGGAATATTCAGGAGGATGTCGTCATCAGGAGAAACAAAACTGGCATTCTACAGATCGGAGGGTGGAATGTTAGATGCCTTAATCAGGTAAGCAGGTTAGGAAATTTAAAAAGGGAAATGGTTCAGGTTTTTGTGTCCTCGACACCACTGTTGAGTCTCGTACCATACGAATCAAGGGAGAGGACGCTGTTTGGCAGCCGATATCCTGTTTCTACGACACAGCTGCACACATGTATTAACAGGGTACTTTATTTACATGAGCAGCGTCCGCATGTTGTGGTACAAGCTCTTTTATATTAGTCCACGTTAACATCACTGCTGGTGAAGTACAAGTCTCACTATGCGACGAGTGACGGACGCCAAACTGGAGTGCGAGTTTGTGCGCCAGTGACTGAGTGGCTGAGCTAGTGACTGACACTGAGACTGAGGCCCTCCGTTCCGCGGCGGCGATCTAAATACTTGCGGTCGAGAGGGCGTTGGCGGTCTGTTGCTTACGAGTCTCTCTTTGGCCTCTCTCCTGAAAGGTGCTTGATCCAGCGCCTACTATCGATGTTCTTGATACATCTTTGCCGACCGGTGTGCCAGCACATTCCTCCCCCGCCCCCCTCCCCAAAATGCCGCACGGTTGTCGTGTAGGGAAGACGTGAATGGCAACGAGAAGGGAGGCACGATGCTGGAAGTAGAGATGAGACGGGAGTCGTGATTGTGGAGAACGTAGTACTCCCAACTGTACCCTGCCATCTGACTTGCGAGGGAACAGAAACATCCTCTGGAAAACTGCTGCCAGGGCACACGTCCAGGTCTGAGGGCGTGTGCTCGGGCGATGACGGCGATGGCTAAGTGCGACGGCCAGTCCAGATCCACTGGGTGGCAAGTGGGGACGGCAGGGGCGAGAGCGCATCGTCCATCCCCTCATCCTGAGGTGCCCTGGTGGCACCAGTAGGCAGCTGCGAAGGCTGTGCTGTCCCATGAGACCCTGAATCTGGGGGAAGAAACGTGGCAGAATCACGGGACAAATGACATCCACGAACTTGGTTCTGGTGGCGGAGCCACCTGCAATCAAGAGTATATAAGAACCAATGAGTTCGTGCATCATTCCTCTTTCCCAGCGCCCGTGGTCTCCCTAAACCCTGAAAAGAACAAGATCGCGAGGCGCAAAGCGGCACTTGCGGACGATTGGCGGCGCCAGATGCTGCGGAGAGTGTAGCAAGTGCAGCAGTGTCCGATGGCGACGGCTGTGCGGAAGTTCCGCCGGTAATGGTCCATCTCGTGGGTGGGAGCGATAGAAGGTGAGAAAGAGATGCAGCGCCTGTTCCCATGTATGAAGCTTGGCCATCTGTTGTTTGAAAGTGCATACGACGCATTCTGCTTCTCCAATGGACTGGGGATGAAACGGAGCACTTTTTAGAAGATGAATGCCATTTCATTCATGCATGGCTGTGTGCGTAGCCGCCATCGTGTTGCGCAAGGCGGGTGACCTTGAAGCTAGTTCCACTGGCTACCGCATGGCAGTGGAGGATCGCACTAAGTTTTAACAGAGCGCGATCTGTTGGAATTGCTTCTTCCGGTCGGGACGACGCCCTTCCAGCGTGCGCTGATTGGCTGCTGGGGTGCTGTTATCAACCGCTACATCCGCTGGGGGCCCAGTCTCGCTCGTGAGGCAACAGCATGCTCATTCTACTCGAGGCAGCCGCACAGTCATGCCTTACCGCAGCAGCAGCAGCAGAAGATACAGAAGGAGAATGAGATTACCAGTGTACAAGATTGTAGATACCTTTGATCTTACACCAAAACCAACAGCACAACAGCAATTACTTGGAGGACCAATTATGTTTGTTGGTTGTAAGATTAATTTTTCTTGTACTACAACAGAGGTAGTGAGTGGTAATTCATAATTGACTATCGCTATACTACGAGGAGGAGAGACATCGCTTGGAGGACTTGAGAGCTATAATGAGAGAGATATTATAAGCTTTCGTACGTTTTCTATTGGTGTCATTCCAAACAAGAGTTATGGTACCTGTGTTGTTACTATAGATAAACCATTTTCTTTGTATACGAGGAACAGGAGGAAGATTAATGCAGAAGAGAGATTAAATGTTTGGTCTAAAATTAGTGGAGCTTTAGAAGGTGTAATTGATGTACAAGGAGTTGTCCAACACAAGTACTTCTGGCAAACCTTCTATGCAAAATAGAGGACAACGCTTGAATGGTGCTACGTGATGTGTTGTAAGCCATAGGCGACGCAAATGGGAACTTGCTAAAAGAGTCTACCACCATGAGCGAACGAGTGTTCCAAAATGGTCCTGCAAAGTCTATGTGCATTCGTTATCACGGCAGTTGAGTCTTAGGTCAAACTGAGAGGATTGATTTTCCGCGCATGCGCGTCACTGTGACTTCATCTACTCAATATGGGTGTCCATGCCCTGCCAAGCACAGTGCCGGCTCGCTAACCGTGTAGTATGAAAAATTCTCCAACGTCTTTGGTGGAAAAAGCGGAACACATCCTTTTGCAACAGTTTGGGAATAAGTACACGGGATTGTCCACTGTCAATCTGAACTAGAATCACACCCTGTTGAACTGAAAGGCTATGCCGACATGCAAAATACCGGCGCACAACTGAGCTCTCGGTACTGTTCAATGAACAAGGCCAAGACATGCGAATTTAATGCAATGGAATTTTGAGACCTGGGTCTGCTTCCGTGACTTGTGCAATTTTTCTGTGGTGGAAGGGAAAAGTTTCCAGCAAATCAGAGTCCTGTGAACCGATTTGGAAACAAGATGCGGCAGATGCATCAAAAGCGGAATCTGGTCCAATCTGAAGACGAGATAGAGCGTCTGCATTTCCATAGGTCTCTACACAATTTCATACTGATACTGCGAAGGCAACAAAAACCAGCGTTGGAATTTTTGAGCAGTGCTTGTAGGAACCGGCTTTGATGGATGAAACAAGGACTGCTTGTGATCTGACACTAAATAGAACTGGCTACCATGCAAATAGTGATGGAATTCTGTCACACAGTACACATTAGCGAGAGCTTCTTTTTCAGTTTGAGAATAACTGCACTGAGTTATCCACGGTATTGGTGATAAGTTGAGAAAACCGTCCCGAAACACATGTGCTATAAAACGCCACTGTTTCCTGCGCATGTACCCCGACATCAATAAGGGATATGATCACCATGCACACGTACACAGGCTGCACAACGGATTGGCATACTCTGGATCAGGTGGGCAAGCAGCTGCTGGAGTATAGTTTCCCATTCTTGCACCAGTGCCTGTCGGAGCCCATGAAGTGTCGTGGGGGTTTGAAGACGTGCAGCGATACGTCGACCGAGAGCATCCCAGACGTGCTCGATGGAGTTTATGTCTGGAGAACAGACAGGCCACTCCATTCGCCTGATATCTTATGTTTCAATGTACTTTTCCACGATGGCAGCTCGGTGGGGCCGTGCGTTGTCATCCATCAGCAGGATGGTGGGACCCACTGCACCTCTGAAAAGGCGGACATACTGGTGCAAAATGACGTCCCGGTACACCTGACCTGTTACAGTTCCTCTGTCAAAGACATGCAGGGGTGCACGTGCACGAATCATAATCCCAATCCACACCATCAAACCAGACCTCCATACAGGTCCCTTTCAAGGACATCACTGTTCAGACTATACCTGGACTCGTCTGTAAACATAGCCTGGGACCACTGTTCCAATGACCTTGTATTGTGTTCTTGACACCAGGCTTTATGGGCTCTATGTGACCAGGGGTCAGTGGAATGCACCTTGCAGGCCTCCGGGCAATAGGTCATGTCTGTTCAGTCGTCTGTAGACTGTGTGTCTGGAGACAACTGTTCCAGTGGCAGCGGTAAGGTCCCGAGCAAGGCTGCTTGCAGTACTCCGTGGCCGTCTGCGGGCACTGATGGTGAAATATCGGTCTTCTTGTGGTGTTGTACACTGTGGACGTCAAGTACTGTAGCGCCTGGACATGTTTCCTGTCTGCTGGAATCGCTGCCATAATCTTGAGATCACACTTTGTGGCACACGGAGGGCCCGTGCTACGACGTGCTGTGTTAAGACGAGCCTCCAGTCGCCCTAGTATTCTACCCCTCAATACGTCATCAATATGCCTTCTTTGAGCCATTTTCAACACAGTCACCATTAGCACGTAGAAAACGTCTGCACACCAACTCGCTGCACCGTACTCTGACATACACCAACACACCTCTGCATAGGTGGACTGCTGCCAGCGCCACCTTGCGACGACTGCAGGTCAAATGCACCTCATGGTCATACCCCGAGGTGATTTAAATCCGCAAACCGCCCACCAGAACGTTGTTTCACCATGTATCAGCTTTATCCTTAATTTATGAGCGTGAGTGTAGATTTAACTGCCAGGAAGTCTTCTCGGAAAGTATTTGTCTGGAGTGTATCCACGTATGAAAGTGAAACATGGACGATAAACAGTGCAGACAAGAAGAAAACAGAAGATTTCGAAATGTGGTGATACAGGGGAGTGTTGAATTTTAGATGGATCGATCACGTAACTAGTGGGGAGCCAAGTATTTTGTTGCACCAATTGATCAAAAGAAGGGTCGGTTGATAGGACACATTCTGAGACATTAAGGGATCACCAATATAGTACCGGAGGGAAGTGTGGGGGGGGGGGGTAAAAGTCACAGAAAGAGATGAAGAGATGAATACAGTAAGCAGATTCAGAAGCATGTAGGTTGCAGTAGTTGTTTGGAGATGAAGAGGCACGTACAGAATGGAGTAACATGGAGAGGTGTAGCAAGCTAGTCTTCGGACTGAAGACCACAACAACAAACAACAACAAGAAGTTGCTTTAAAAAATTACAAACATTTTAATACAAATGATTAACAATTTTAACTGGAGCAATAACTTAGAACTGATGTATTACCAATATGCAAATGCCCCTGGATAATATGAACACACAGTAGCGAATAGTATGCCTCTAGATAACATGAACACAGAATACCCAATAATACACAGTACAAATTGTAAAACTTACTTTCAAATAAAAAGGGATTGAGCCGTCCTTTAACAAAGACTCTGAAATAGAAACTTCCGGTTTGATTTAATTAAATAATACCTTACGTTACAGTTTCATATCAACAAGGAATTAAGTGAGATTCTCCTACCTTAGATAAGAAACCTAGATATAGTTTCAAGCAAATATTAATTTACTTAAAATGAACTTAGCCTTGATAGAACTGCAGCAAGAATGGCTGAGGACCCAGTTAAACAGGTTAATCGTCAGATATCTCGGGAAGCCGTGCAAGCTGACACTAATAAAGTTCCTAGGAAGGCGATACGTCCAAAACGCGATAACTTAACTTGTCCACAATGCAGGTGAGCGGAACTGTGGCTTGCACCAACGCTTTTCCCGCCATTGCCTGTCTACATTTTATATGCTCCCTATTTCGACAATCATCAGTTATTTTGCTTCCCAAATAGCGAAACTCATCTACTACTTTAAGTGTCTAATTTCTTAATCTAATTCCCGTAGCATCACCTGATTTAGTTCGTATATTATATCCTCCTTTCAAGATACTGTTCATTCCGCTCAGCTGCTCTTCCAAGTCCTTTGCTGTCTCTGACAGAATTGCAATGTCATCGGCGAACCTCAAAGTTTTTATTTCTTCTCCATGGACTTTAATACCTACTCCGAATTTTTCTTTTGTTTCCTTTACTGCTTGCTCAATATACAGATTGAATAACATCAGGGATAAGAAACTTCCTGGCAGATTAAAACTGTGTGCCCGACCGAGACTCGAACTCGGGACCTTTGCCTTTCTTTCAGGAGTGCTAGTTCTGCAAGGTTCGCAGGAGAGCTTCTGTAAAGTTTGGAAGGTAGGAGACGAGATACTGGCAGAAGTAAACTTGTGAGTACCGGGCGTGAGTCGTGCTGCGGTAGCTCAGTTGGTAGAGCACTTGCCCGCGAAAGGCAAAGGTCCCGAGTTCGAGTCTCGGTCGGGCACACAGTTTTAATCTGCCAGGAAGTTTCATATCAGCGCACACTCCGCTGCAGAGTGAAAATCTCATTCTGGAAACATCGGGGATAGGCTACAATCCTGTCTCACTCACTCCCCTTCCGTGTCCCTCCACTCTTGTAACAGCCATCTGGGTTCTGTACAAATTGTAAATACCCTTTCGCTCCCTGTATTTTACCCCTGCCACCTTAAAATGTGGACCACTATAAAGACACAACCAAGTAACCCTTCGCAAATATATTTTCTAATGCCAGGCACTCCCAGAGGGGAGAATGATCTCCTTTAAATAGAAAATAACAATGTAAAGGCCTCAGCACGGCCCGAAAACACCAAGGATTTTAAAAAAAAAATGTTGTTTGAAACTAATAGCCTTAAAGGAAAATTAGAACTAAAATGGTGAATTTTTATCTCACAATGTATTTGGTGGAGACGTAGAAACACTTCTACAAGTGGCTCAGCACTTCATGATCAAATCAACTGTGCTGAGAAACGTTAAAACATCGATATACAATATATGCCGAAACAGAGTGGTTACTAAGTGAGCCACAGTATTACAATAAGCACATATTCAGCCACTGCATCAAAACACAACCTAAAATTATTTTGATTTAAGGCTGATATATAAGGGAAAGAGTATACCATGATTAATAAATCATTAAACATGCATCAACGAATAAGGCGGCATTAGTCGGGTTACATAATTTAGTGCCGACACGGCAGCCCAAATATCAAAATTCGTCCCACTAACATAATCAGGCACAGGTTAGATTACACGACATTAATTAGTGACTCGTGCTTCAGGCACACAGGAGAATTAAAATTTGAAGTGTCTTTAAACACCATGAGGAGAAAAAGGTGGCACGTGTAAAAACGATGTAAGAGCCAGGGCTGCTTAGAATAGTGATCTCCTTTCAAGAACACTTGACATCAATTATAGGCCAATAAAATAATCCAATAAGATAATAACAATTGGTACACATGGCATTTGTAGTAAATCTGATTATGATGAGCTAAATGCACTAATCTATCTTGGATCATATGAAGTGAACGATACCGCACCAAAAAAATCCGCTACTACATAGTTATGCGAAAATGTTTAAATGTCAACGTTTATAAATACATAAAGTAACTACAACGATGATTACAGACCTCTGAAAAAAGATAGGCAATTAATAGTATTTTATTTATGAAATGTATGTTCAAAAAATTGTTTTGCGTAAATAGATCGATATATGATAGTAATTTCTTTGCTACGTGTTGTTAGAGGTAAATTTTTATTCTTTTGGGCTTTTGGCTGTATGAGTTTGAAGAGCGAGGATGGACAGCGAGTTACGTGTGATATTTACTGTGAAGTGAAATGGTTTAAAATATATGTGTACTTTTGCACAAAGTCCACATCTTTCACAGTATTACTGAAACAGCAACCCGATCATCCTCTAGACGATTGTGGAAAGATAAACCACAGAAATCAAATGCATAACGAGCCATCAACACACAACAAAGTGTGATGAGTATTTTTATTACTAACAGAACTGGTTATTTAAATTCGACCGTCCCTGTCACTCGCTACGGTGTGTCACTATCTCAGCGTGGCAAGTGCTGTGAAAATGCGACAATGTGCCCAAATTACTAACTCACTCCAAACATTGACGAATCAACATTGGGCAACAAGAGGGTAGGGACGGTCAGACATATCAGAGCAACAGTTCCAGTACACAACTTGAAAGTTCCACAGAAACAAAACTCAACAGGCCTTAATTTCAACTCGCTCTCGTAACCAAGGGAAATCCAATGCAGTCTACCTCCCTGGATACGAGAATAGCCACGAATCGAACACAGTGGAGAAACACCCGTCCGTCATGGCGAGCACGCCTCCGACAGACCTCCCTCGTAAACAACTCCACGCTCCTTGAAGATGCCAAACGATGAATTCAAGGTCCCTACAGGGCGTGATATTGAGAGCCTTTCTTCCCTGTTGCCACCGATAGTCCGGACGCCGCAAGAAAACTTGATTTTGATTCGGCTCCAAAGCCCATAATGCCACGACCAACGACAAACAAACCATCGTTCGCCACGGATCCCCGGAAGGGAGCCAGACTTGTTTCAAAGCAGTGCGGTCAAAGATGAGAGGCGACTACCAAATTCGATATCACTCGATAAGCCACCACAGCTCAAATGGCACGCATGGGCAGACAGTCGACTGACGACATTTATTAATATTTTTTTGTGAGAAGTTAGTTTCTTAAGCGTAATACATTGAAGCGCGAAAGATACTGGTACAGACATGCATATTAAAATACAGAGATATGAAGACGACAAGAGTCTGGCGCAGTTGTTAGATCTGTTACTGCTGCTACAATGGCAAGTTATCAAGATTTTAGTGAGTTTGAACGTGGTGTTACAGTCGGCGCTCGAGCGATGGGACACAGCATCTCCGAAGTAGGGATGAAATGGGGATTTTCCCGTATGACCATTTCACGAGTGTACTGTGAATATCAGGAATCTGGTGAAACATCACATCTCTGACATCGCTGCTGCCCGAAAAAGATCCTGCAAGAACGGGAACAACAACGACTGAAGGGGATCGTTCAACGTGACAGAAGTGCAGCCCCAAATTGCTGCAGACTTCAATGCTGGGCCATCAACAAATCTCAGGGTGCCAACCATTCAACGAAACATCATCGATATGGGCCTTGGGAGCCGAACGTCCACTCTTGTACCCTTGATGACTGAACGACACAAAGCTTTACGGCTTGCCTGGATCCATCAGCACCGACAATGGACTACTGATGACTGGAAGCATGTTGCCTGGTCGAACGAAACCCGTTTCAAATTGTATCGAGCGGATGGACGTGTACGGGTATGCAGACAACCTCATGAATGCATAGACTTTGCAAGTAAGTCATAAGGGGACAGTTCAAACAGGTGGAGGCTCTGTAGTGGTGTGGGGCGTCTGCAGTTGGAGTGATATTGGACCGCTGATACGGATAGATACGACTCTGACACGTACGTAAGCATCCTGTCTGCTCACCCACGTCCATTCATGTCCACTTTCCAGCAGGAAAATTCAACACTCCACACGTCCAGAGTTGCTACAGAGTGGCTCCAGGAACACTCGTCTGAGTCTGAACACTTCCGCTGGCCACCAAACTCCCCAGATATGAATATTTTTGAGCATATCTTGGATGCCTTGCAACGTGCTGTTCAGAAGAAATCTCCACCCCCTCGCATTCTTACGGATTTGTAGACAGCCCTACAGGATTCATGGTGCCAATTCCCTCCAGCACTACTTCAGACATTAGTCGAATCCATTCCACCTTGTGTTGCGTCACTTTGCGTGGTCGTGGGGGCTCTACATGATATTAGGCAGGTGTACCAGTTTCTTTGGCTCTTCAATGTATAATTGGCCCGGGGCCTAGCGGAAATTTTCACTGGGGAAGTAAAATTACGCAGACTGTGCAGACAGCGGAGAGAGAGAGAGAGAGAGAGGAGTTCCTTTTTGGGCACTTGCGTTTATGGTACATTCGAGTTTAGGGCACAACCGAGTTTGACTTTTAGCGTGGGTGGAAGGCACATTTTGCCGTGAGAACGGAAGACAGACTATTACGAGCGACGTTACAACAGCCAATAACTGATGTGTTGCTGTGGGCAGCCGAACAAATCACTCGCAGCTTTCTACTTTCGTGTAAGCAAAGTATGGTGAGATGTTGCACCAAAGGGTGACCAAAGCGCGAGAGTTATTAACTGTTTCTACGCTCTTTGTTTTGAGTTGATCAGGACCTGCGAATTTTGCAATCTTCTTAAGCGAATTTATGACCGGGCTAGTGATGTTTGCATGTTGTAGCCATACGCCCGTTTGGTAACATAAGAGCAATCACTGGATACTCATTGCGGTTTCGTCTTTTCATAAATGGTTTGTGAGATGGTAGCTATTCTATTCACCTGTCCCAAACGAACTTTGCCAAGTAATTCATTTGTTAGAGTTGATTTGCTTAATGTCTGTAAATGTTTGCTTACATGTTCTGTGTTTTATCGATTTCAATGACATTCCGTCATTTTTTCATGTTGATGTATCTGTTCACTGCGAACATTACGTGCTGACGAAAAATCCATACATGGATGTGTATGTGTGTTTTCCAAATATCCTCCTAAACCACTGGGGAGATTTCAAACAAACTTGGTACACATATACTTTATTTTCAGGCAACCGTTGCTGTGGGGGTGAGAACCACCTATTTTACCTAATTAAGGAGATGTGATGTCATAAGGAATGAGCTGCGTGAAAAACTCCAGCATCATGCATGATGTTTTAATGTATTACTTCTGTGCTGCTAACTGTGTACGCAATAAATTTCGCAGACAGAGTCCACCTATGCAGCTCAATAAAACTACACAAGTACATAATTGTACGACAAATAGTTCAAGACACATGACATCGTAGACACTCAGATGAATGAAAAGTTGCCGCATCATACATGAAGTTTTAATACATTTATTCTTTACTACGAAGACACTCGTACAGTTGAGTCAAATTGAGGAAATCCCTGACACTCGGCAGTGATTTTGACTGCTTTGAGTTGCCAAGCACAAACGGCTGTAAGCGAAAACAGTAGCCGTATATAGAGCTATGAAGAGGCGTTGCCATAGAGACGTTTACAAAATCGACTTGTAGACACGTGAAGCAGCTGCGCCGAGCATACAAAAACTGTCTGGGATCATGTTTCTTAATTTTGGATACTGTACTTTCATGAGTACATTTTGACATTATACACATTTCTTTGTACGACTGATTCATAACTACAAAGGTGTTTTCACGAATAGACAGGAAGCAATTTTTTCCGATGCTTCACTACAAACGCGGTTCACTTTCTGTTTTCTTCTCTAATAGAAATTTATCAACATGAATACCCGGGAAATGCGTGGTTTGTTAGCTAGTATTGCAATAAATTAAGGTTAGTTAGGACTCATCTTTCATTTAATTAGCTTGATGATCCCCTTTTACTATAGTGTGATCACCAAATCCCACGACACATTTGTTAAGGTCATCCTTTTCCGTATCGTTATTCCGTTTCCCAGCAGTGTTCATTACCGCAGCAGAGTCTACGGAGAGCGATCTGACTCTTGGGTAGTCCAACAAAATCGGATCATTGTGATAGCCGAACGGTTTGTCCAGATACCAGTTGGCGGCTTGCCGCATCCTGTCGGAAGACTGAATAAGTAATTGGGAAATGGAGCAAGGGGTATTACATGGGAAATCACCAATACAGAAGCAAAACCCTACGGTATTCTAAGATAAATAGGAAAGTGAAGAACATGCTCTGTAGAAGTACTGCAGATCCTGTAAGGACCTACTGATGCGAGTTGTGGGAGCTTACTGTAAAAAAACTGGCCAGATGCGAGTAGGAATGGCCCACTGAGGCTGCGTATAAACTTAATCATTTATATACACAGTTCATCCATTCCTAGAATCGAGGATGTCGACTATTTTTGTCTGTTATCGACACTGATACTGGCGAGATATCGGTCCAATGGTTTGCAAGATTTTCTAGAATGTGACATACGCTCATGCAGGAAGCTGGAGACCATTATTATATTAATCATTAGTTCTCCAGTAGGGTGAGTGGGCGCAATGGTGAAAGTCCAATATCAGGCAGGAAACGACTTTATCGCTTACATGACGCGTTTAACCCATCATCAGACATCCAGTAACGGTTACTGTACGTATACATGGCGTTTCAAGTTGTATGTGAGACAGACTAGTCTGAAAATTTTCGTTCCTCTAGTCTGCAACAGACTAGCCTGCGAATATTCGTTCCACGTAAAACTTGATGACTGATTTCTTCTGAAACGCTTCATATGAACTACAAAGTCATTCCTTGCCTGATGTTTGACTTCTGCCATTGCGACCCAGCCAGCCTGAACGCAGAACAACTGACTCTTTTATTTTCAAATTTTACGTCAGATAACAAATGACAAAATGATTATTTTTGTGGGATATAATTACAAATTAACAATTCTCGGATTTGTCATTTACTTCTAGTGTCAAACCTCGTGCGTCGACAAATTTCATGATTCGAGATCAAGGGGAAATACCCTATGGGTTTTGATGAGGGTGTGTGCTAGTATCAAAACATGTAACATACACTGTCCAAAATGAAAGCTAGCTTGCATTTATTTTGCCACACAACAGTATAAACAGTTGATAATAAAGGAGAAACAATCTAAAGACTACACAACGTAATCAACTGCAACATGCATTACGGTGAACAAAAATATTCTTCGTTCTCTTCCAACTTATCTGATTTGCACACACATTCTGACAAGTAGTTGATGTTCTCGGTGTGGGGTGTGACCACCTCTTGCACCAATACAGGCCTTACAACGACGAGACACGCTGTGAATGATGTCATCAATCGAGCATTATCGTCCATCAATACGAAGTCTGGGCCCACAGCACCTCTTAACAACCGCGCATTAAATCCCAAGATCTCGTGCTGATTCATCCATACTAGTAGGGATCGTCCTCGCTATCGGGCTTTTTCCACAATGTTTGGGTCCCGAAATCGTGTTCCGTGATCCCTCCAGATGCGAACCCGTCGAGAATCACTCTCCAGATCAAAGCGAGACTCATCTGTGAAAAGATGGCATGTTGATAGCCCACTCTGGACGTTTCCATCTGTGGAGGCACGCCAGAGGTAAACATACAGCAGGTCTCCAACAATAAAGGCTGAAACCGTATGTACATTGTTTTCCTCGGTACAACACGTCCAGGGGATGCTGCGAGGTCAGATGCCAACTGCAGTGCAGTACTAAGGCGGTACCGTACTGCCCTTACGGGAAAATAACGCTCCACTCTTCCGGATGTCACACGTGTTCGAACCTGTCCTAGTCTCCGGCATACAGTTTCGGTCTCTATAAACTGTCGCCACATCTGAGAAACAACAGGGGGCTTCACATTAACACATCGGGCCTCATCAGTTTGCGACTCTCCAGCTTCCCTTCTTCGTTACGCCCTCCACAGCAGACAGTTGTCGGCGTCTTCTCTGTCCATACTGCACCGTCTGTGACTGTACACAGCGATAGTGAATGTGGAACTACCCTGCAAATACTACCCCGCTTGATAGGTGCCCTGATGTCATTGTTCGTTATCGTAATGCCATCTTCTGTGTAAAACAGGTCGTAACGACATCTGTTGACAGTTTGTATGATTAAATCGTGAATAAGACACAGGACGGGGAAGTAGCAGTTTGTTGCTTTAATTTTGGCCACCAGTGTACATGGCTGATTATTTTGACTGCATTGACTTAGAAGCTTCAGTTTTTCACCCCGTCAATTGGGACCACAGACATCAGGACATGACATAAATATCAACTCGGTACGTCTGCCCGTTGTGATACTCCTGGCTGTGGCCACCAGTATTTTCATTTTGCTAGAAACTCGCCTTGATGCAGCTTTATACACGTGAAGTAGCAAATGGTACAAAAGTGGAGTGAGAAACAAGCAGCAGGTGGTACAGTACGTACTATTCCCGTGGGAGACTCCGCCAATTGTACTGAACTTGGTTTTGATTGGTCAGCACATTCGGGTGTTAGGCGCCAAAACGCCTAACTTTTCTTATTAAAAATTTATATACTTTTCATTGTATTTAACCCAGTTTTCAGTATGACAATCTCTCATGGTTACCCTAAGAGTCTACTGTTTATGTTTATTAAATTTCACTAGTTTTGATAATCATAAGAGTAATGATATTGAAACCTAAGTGCTTCGGACACCTTTGGGTGACTTTGGCGTGTCTGGGAGACGAAGTACTTCGGCTGCGCTAGTTACTCGGTTTCGTGTGTTCTTCAGAGTCGGACGTGTATCTCCGTTTCGGACGGACATGTCGTACTCTACATCGGAAGTTGTCAGAAACGTTGCCCTACTATTAATAAAGCTATGTAGAGTGTTGTAGAAGACAGTATAAAAAGTGATACTTTAAAATATAAACAAACGGGTTACATTAATGACAGGTGTCACCTACCATCATTATCAGTATTACAGATCTTGCCTTCTGTAGATACAGAGACTAACCTGGGTAAGTGGCATCCCGCAAAGAAAAAAGCACAAACACAGGTTCAAGTTCGAGATTGCAGCGTAGTAGCCACCGCAGAAGAAGATCCCACGACCGACGAGCTGTCTTCTGCACTGGGGAGACTACTTTAGAAGACGACAGGCTGGTGGAAAGAACAGTTAGTGACTCTTATTCAATCTCTACACATCTCTCCAGCTTCGAGATCTGACTTTCAACGCGACAATGAATAATTTTATACCGTTCCTGAGAAAAAGGGTTCTTAACAGACAGACAGACGGACGGACAAGAAATTGTCCCTATGAGGATTCCGATTTTACCGATTGTGGTACGGAACCCTAAAAGTAGAAACGCAAAATGGTTCAAATTGCTCTGAGCACTATGCGACTTAACTTCTGAGGTCATCAGTCGTCTAGAACTTAGAACTAATTAAACCTAACTAACCTAAGGACATCATACACATCTATGCCCTAGGCAGGATTCGAACCTGTTATCGTAGCGGTCGCTCGGTTCCAGACTGTAGCGCCTAGAACCGCACGGCCACTCCGGCCGGCAAGTAAAACCAAACTGAGAATTGTAGGAATGGACTGTCTCAGAAGTTCGTGTAGAATATCTATATACCACACAAGAAATACGGCTGTTAGGGGAGTGACCCATACTCAAGAAAGCATTAAAAATAGAACGGCAGCTCGCCTGCTAGGGAAGTGTAATGAAAATGACTTATGACAGATAGCCAAAGGAGTCCTCGATCTACCATCCTCAGGGAAGAAAGAGAAGAGTAAGACCGAACGTTGTCCGAATAGATGGAGTAAAGGTGACCATGAGAAAAAGGGAAATACACGGACGGAAAAAAAATCACAACAGGAAGAAGCAGTTGTGCGACATGTATGAAACATGGTAGACGTGTTCCTACATCTGAAACTTGATATCTATTCAAATTTTACGCCAGTCTTAAATAATAGTGGCGCTAATAGCAAACCAGGTTTTCTGTAAATACAAGTTGTAATGATTGGGAGCCTTAGTTACTTTTGAGATTGGACGTAGTGAGTTGATGTTAGTCAAGAATGCCTTTAAGGCGACAAAGACGCCATTATCAACACCTCACTGAGTTTGAACGAGGACGAGTAATAGTGTTACGAAAAGAAGGACGTTCCTATTGCGATATTGTTGGAAGGATTGGCATTAACGTAGCCACTGTACCTGATCGCTGTCAACGGTGATAACGAGCATGAGCCGGGGTCCGGACGGCCGCTTCGCACTACCGAGAGGGCAGGTCACCGCTTTCGCCTTCTGGGCCTAGGGCACCGTACTGGATCTGCAGCAGCAATCAGAGCAGCAGTTGTCACCACAGTGACACAATGAACTGTTACAAATCGGTTGCTTCAAGGAGAGCTCCGAACTAGACGCGTTGTTGCCTCCATGAGACTCAGATGGCCATAGACACGGGTTCCCAGGTAGATTCCATGTTTCTTGACCTCCGCAAAGCGTTTGATACAGTTCCCCACAGTCGTTTAATGAACAAAATAAGAGCATATGGACTATCAGATATATTGTGTGATTGGATTGAAGAGTTCCTAGATAACACAACGGAGAGAAGTCTTCCGTAGTAAGAGTGATTTCAGGTGTGCCACAGGGAGTCTCGTAGGGCCGTTGCTATTCACAATATATGTAAATGACCTTGTGGATGACATCGGAAGTTCACTGAGGCATTTTGCGGATGATGCTGTAGTATATCGAGAGGTTGTAACAACGAAAAATTGTACTGAAATGCAGGAGGATCTGCAACGAATTGACGCATGGTGCAGAGAATGGCAACTGAATCTCAATGTAGACAAGTGTAATGTGCTGCGAATACAAAGATAGATAGATCCCTTATCATTTAGCTACAAAATAGCAGGTCAGCAACTGGAAGCAGTTAATTCCATAAATTATCTGGAAATACGCATTAGGAGTGATTTAAAATGGAATGATCATATAAAGTTGATCGTTGGTAAAGCAGATGCCAGACTGAGACTCATTGGAAGAATCCTAAGGAAATGCAATCCGAAAACAAAGGAAGTAGGTTACAGTACTGTTGTTCGCCCACTGCTTGAATACTGCTCACCAGTGTGGGATCCGTACCAGATAGGGTTGATAGAAGAGATAGAGAAGATCCAACGGAGAGCAGCGCGATTCGTTACAGGATCATTTAGTAATCGCGAAAGCGTTACGGAGATGGTAGATAAACTCCAGTGGGAGACTCTGCAAGAGAGACGCTCATTAGCTCGGTACGGGCTTTTGTTGAAGTGTCGAGAACATACCTTCACTGAGGAATCAAGCAATCTATTGCTCCCTCCTACGTATATTTCGCGAAGAGACCATGAGGATAAAATCAGAGAGATTAGAGCCCACACAGAGGCATACCGACAATCTTTCTTTCCACGAACAATACGAGACTGGAATGGAAGGGAGAACCGATAGAGGTACTCAAAGTACCCTCCGCCACACTCCGTCGGGTGGCTTGCGGAGTATGGCTCTAGATGTAGATGCAGATGAATTATACTGACCCCAAACCACCGCTGTATGCGACTTCAGTGGCGTCAAGCGAGAGCTCATTGGAGATCAGGAGGGAAGTCTGTTGGTTCTACCTCAGTGCCACTGATGGCCGTCTGTTGGTTAGAAACAGGCAGTTGAGAGTCTGCAGCCAACCTGTCTGCGTGCTAAACACAGGAACTACACCTGAAATTGTTGCCTCAGGTGCGATTTCGAAAGACAACAGGAGTACTATCATGGTTACTTTACACACCTAACTGCAAATTCGTACTTCAGTCTGGTGATTCGAACTGTTGTGTTGCCATTCGTGAACAGCATTCCAGGGTTTTTTCTCCAACAGGATAACGCTCGCCCATATACCGCTGTTGTAACCGAACATGCTCTACAGGATGTAGACTAGTTATCTTGGCCTGCTCGAACACCAGATCTGTGTCCAATCGAGCACATATAGGAGATCATCGGAGGACAACTCCAGCGTCATCGAAAAACAGCGTTAACTGTCCCTGTAATGCCGGCCTAGTGCAACAGACACAAACTGACATCCAGCACCTGCACAACTCAATGCACGCACGTCTGCATGCTTACATTCAACTTCAGGCAGTTACGCCAATTATTACTGTACCAGCATTTCACATTTTCGGTGGCTTACCTCGCCCTTACATTAAGCTGTGATCTGGAATGGTTATTAACTTAAATGTGTTATCTAGTAAAATGTACTCTCGAAATTTCAGTACTGTACATTAATCATTTGTCGTGTTGAGATTCTTTTTTCCTCTAGAAGAAGACAAGGAAGTATGGGAAGATAGGAACCGTCGGCGACAGATACACTACTGGCCATTAAAATTGCTACACCAAGAAGAAATGCACATGGTAAACGGGTATTCATTGGACAAATATATTATACTAGAACTGACATGTGATTACATTTTCACGCAATTTGGGTGCATAGATCCTCAGAAATCAGTACCCAGAACAACCACCTCTGGCCGTATTAACGGCCTTGATACGCCTGGGCATTCAGTCAAACAGAGCTCGGATCTCGTGTACAGGTGCAGCTGCCCATGCAGCTTAAACATGATATCACAGTTCATCACGAGTAGTGTAGTGACTGGCGTTTTGTGACGAGTCAGTTGCTCGGCCACCATTGACCAGACGTTTTCAATTAGAGAGAGATCTGGAGAACGTGGTGGCCAGGGCAGCAGTCGAACATTTTCTGAATCCAGAAAGGCCCGTACGTGACCTGCAACATGCGGTCGTTCATTATCCTGCTGAAATGCAGGGTTTTGCAGAGATCGAATGAAGGGTAGAACCACGGGTCGTAACACATCTGAAATGTAACGTCCACTGTTCAAAGTGCCGTCAATGCGAACAAGAGGTGACCGTGACGTGTAACCAATGGCACCCCATACAATCACGCCGGGTGATACGCCAGTATGGCGATGAGGAATACACACTTCCAATATGCGCAATATGCGTTCACCGCGATGTCGCCAAACACGGGTGCGACCATCGTGATGCTGTAAACAGAACCTCGATTCATCCGAAAAAATGACGTTTTGCCATTCATGTATCGAGGTTCATCGTCGAGTACACCATCGCAGGCGCTCCTGTCTGTGATGCAGCGTTAAGGGTAACCGCAGCCACGGTCTCCGAGCTGATAGTCCATGCTGCTGCAAACGTTGTCGAACTGTTCGTGCAGATGCTTGTTGTCTTGCAAACGTCGAGACATGGCTGCACGATCCGTTACAGCCATGCGGATAAGATGCCTGTCATCTCGACTGCTAGCGACGCAAGGCCGTTGGGATCCAACACAGCGTTCCGTATTACCCTCTTGAACCCACCGATTCCATATTCTGCTAACAGTCACTGGATCTCGACCAACGTGAGCAGCAATGTTGCGATACGATAAATCGCAGTCGCGATAGGCTACAATCCGACCTTTATCAAAGTCGGATACGTGTTGGTACGCATTTCTCCTCCTTACACGAGGCATGACAACAACGTTTCAATCTGGTTAACTGGTGTTTGTATATGAGAAATCGGTTTGAAACTTTCGTCATATCAGCACGTTGTAAGTGTCGCCACAGGCGCCAACCTTGTGTGAATGCTCTGAAAAGGTAATCAATTGCGTATCACAGCATAATCTTCCTGTCGGTTAAATTTCGCGTCTGTAGCACGTCATCTTCGTGGTGTAGCAATTTTAATGGTCAGTAGTGTATGTCACGACAGCTGTAGAGACACCACAGCTAGTGAGCGAGAGAGTGGCACAGTAAAAGTGAGAGAAAACACAGCGCAGAATATAGGCTGTGAGTTAATCTGTGTGTGATCGTGCCGACATGCGCGCTCCCGTGCAAGTCCGGATATGAGTGTGTGTGTGTGTGTGTGTGTGTATGAAAGAGAGAAAGAGAGAGAGAGAGAAAGATGCACTGTTCAAACAACCTGCCCCCCCAGTTACAAGGCAGCGAAATCGATGCTTCACGGCACGCATGCAGACAATTACAGCGGCCGCTAATCAGTCTGGGTGATAATAATCTGCCTATAAATCCAGCCGTGCGCGGTGTAGGCGCTCCTACCACGTCCCCCTTCCCCCCCCCCCCCCCCACGCCGTGACCACCTGCGGCAGCCGCCGCCACAACCTCGGCCCGAATTAAGCGAGCAGCCCTGTTGTGCTCTGCTCGGATCGCATCGCCTCGGCGCACAGTGAGTCGAGCCAAGCCGTGTAACAGGCGCGCGCCGCCGTCAGGGCTCGCGTGACCGCCCCTACTTTGCTGCTTTGCCGCTCTCCTTGCGCTGGCCGTTATTAACCTCTCTCTCTCTCTCTCTCTCTCTCTCTCCCTCCCTCCCAACCATTCACTCTCTTCGGTTTGCCCTGCGCCACGACGCGCTGCAGCGCCGCTGCACTCCGTTTCGTTTCGTTTAGGCGGACGGCCGCTATAAATACTGATAACGGGGCCAGCGCTGGTTGGCGCAGGTCGCTATCAGCTGGCCGCCTGCGAGAAGAGCAAAGGCCAACGCGGCCAGTCGAGGGAACACAACATTGCTGCGCTCCTGTACGGTGGTCGCGGTTGCGGCTGTGCATGTGTACGTGTGTGTGTGTGTGTGTGTGTGTGTGTGTGTGTGGGTGGGTTTTACCGGACGGGAAAAGAGCTTGAACTTTAATGGACCGGGGCGTCGGAGTCAGGTACACTTTCCTGGTAAAATTAACGACCGATATTGCAGGTTCCTATTTGTCCTGCAAACGCAGGAGTTTACTCTTCATTCGTGAAACTTTGCAGGAAGGGATTCGAGAAACAGGAATGTTGAGACCTGATAGTCAAGGGAAGGCAGGATTCGGTTACGATTGTGGATGGGGCCGTAATAATTTACTATTCGCGGCCTTTTACAGTTACACCCAATGTATTTTAAACTAGTAATTCTAGATTCAATAATAAATGAAATACCGCACGTTGTTAATGAAGGAATAAACAACTATGTAAATAATAGTGTTTTTAGTGAGCTACAATTTAACAAGACACCATTAAATACAGATACAACAGATAATGTTTTAAAAACAAGCCACTGTGTTCTGGCTGAAGGCCTTACACGACAGGAATGGCAATAAATTAACATATTTACTATCAGAAACAGTCATGATCACAATTTATTTATTACGGTGACCGGTTTCGACCACTACCGTAGTGATTTTCCAGCAAAAGGAGGTTGTTATTCAAATGGCTCTGAGCACTATGGGACTCAACTGCTGAGGTTATTAGTCCCCTAGAACTCAGAACTAGTTAAACCTAACTAACCTAAGGACATCACAAACATCCATGCCCGAGGCAGGATTCGAACCTGCGACCGTAGCGGTCTTGCGGTTCCAGACTGCAGCGCCTTTAACCACACGGCCACTTCGGCCGGCGAGGTTCTTATTCATTGGTCTGAAGGTGACCACAGTAGTGGTCGAAACCTGTCATTGTGATCAAGACTGTTTTTGATAGTAAATATTTGTAACACATTCAAAAAATGGTTCAAATGGCTCTGAGCTCTATGGGACTTAACATCTGAGGTCATCAGTCCCTTAGAACTTAGAACTACTTAAACCTAACTAACCTAAGGACATTACACACATCCATGCCCGAGGCAGGATTCGAACCTGCGACCGTAGCGGTCGCAGTTAATGTTGTATGGTAAGCAAACCGAAGACCGCAGTTTACTGACAGAAAATTCTATAAGTCTACTGGAGAGACTCCTTACACCACGATTCTCCACCCTCTTCTGGAGTATAGCTGTGCGGTGTGGGATCCACATCGGATGGGACTGGTGGGGGACATCGCAAAAGTAGAAAGAAGGGTAGCTCACTCTGTACCATCACAAAATAGGGGAGAGTGTGCTACGGATATGATATGCAAATTTCAGTGGCAGTCATTGAAACAAAATGCAGATAAAATACAAACATCAAAAAAAGTTTTACATCACCCCGGTTCCCCGAACTCCTGAAATTAGACGTTGACTGTGGATATGGTATCACAGACACAGTCCCTTTGACTGCTCCCTTCCCACGCCCGGGTTCCAGGGTTCGATTCCCGGCGGGGTCAGGGATTTTCTCTGCCTCGTGATGACTGGGTGTTGTGTGCTGTCCTTAGGTTAGTTAGGTTTAAGTAGTTCTAAGTTCTAGGGGACTGATGACCATAGTTGTTAAGTCCCATAGTGCTCAGAGCCATTTTGAATTTGACTGCTCAGAGATGTCATTAAACCCGCCCAAAGATGTAAACAGGGCCTACTAGACGGACGGGGTCCGACAGCCGAACAGTTCCAGTCATTCAACCAGGAAGGAGATATACGGCTCGTGTTTTCTGTAGTTCAACTGTGCCTAGACAGTCAATACCGCGGTTCGATCGCGTCCGCATTGTTATTTGTGCCAGGAAGGGCTCTCAACAAGACAAGTGTCCAGGCGTCTCGGAGTGAACCAAAGCGATGTTGTTGGTTAATGGAGGAGCTCAGAGAGACAAGAACTGTAGATGACATGCCTCGCTCAGGCCGCCCAAGGGCTACTACTGCAGTGGATGGACAGCAACGCCACCATGTTGAATAATGCTTTTCGTGCAGCCACAGGACGTCGTGTTACGATTCAAAATGTGCGCAATAGGCTGCATGATGCGCAAATTCACTCCCGACTTCCATGGCGTGGTCCATCTTCGCAACCACGGCACCATGCAGCGCGGTGCAGATGAGCCCAACAACATGCCGAATAGAACGCACTGGATTGGCATCAGGTTCTCTTCACCGATGAGTGTCGCATATGCCTTCAACCAGACAATCGCCGGAGACGTGTTTGGAGGCAACCCGGCCAGGCTAAACGCCTTAGACACACTGTCCAACGGGTGCAGCAATGTGGAGGTTCGCTGCTGTTTTGGGGTGGCATTATGTGGGGCCAACGTACGCCGCTGGTGGTCATGGAAGGCACCTTAACGGCTGTTCGACACGTCAGTGCCATCCTCCGACCGATAGTGCAACCATATCGGCAGCATATTGGCAAGGCATTCGTCTTCATGGATGACAATTCGCGCCCCTATCGTGCAAATCTTGTTGACGACATCGATGGAGTAGAGTGGCCAGCATGTTCTCCGGACATGAACCCTATCGAACATGCCTGGGATAGACTGGAAAGGGCTGTTTATGGACAGCGTGACCCACCAACCACTTTGAGGGATCTACTCCGAATCGTCGTTGAGGAGTGGGATAATCTGGACCAACAGTGCTTTGATGAACTTGTGAATAGTATTCAACGACGAATATGCATCAATGCAAGAGGACGTGCTACTGGATATTAGAGGTACCGGTGTGTACAGCAATCTGAACCACCACCTTTGAAGGTTTCGCTGTATGTGGTACAACATGCAATGTGTGGTTTTCATGAGTAATAAAAAGGGCGGAAATGATGTTTAATTTGATCTCTGTTCCAATTTTCTGTACAGGCTTCGGAACTCTCGGAACCGACATGATGCAAAACTTTGTTTGATGTGTGTATCTTACGTACCATCCAAAATTTTTCGCCATTTAGTATCTGGTGACAGATTGTAATATACTGCTAATTTTGAATCTGTCACCATTATTATGGAAACTATATTTAATATGTAATAGTGTATTTATTTGTGAATGTATGTAATTGATTGTAATTGTAATGTGAATGTTGTAAATTGCTAGGTAATCGCCAAGGGAACTGTGTTCAAATGTATCGATAACAATGAAAAACTGGCAGCAGCTGTGCCGTTGTTTACCTTTGCGTACGAAGAGTGTCTGTCACGCTGTGAGCATAGAGGAGATACTAGGAGCTTGTTTTGAAAGAGTGCCAATGTAAGACCACCTACGTTTTTAACCATCGAGTATTGAGATCACAGTCGGAGTGTACAGCCTAGTTCTAACTGTTGCCTATCCCATCATTATTCGTGGCTCTGCAAACCACTCGTGGTATGCAACCAGGAAGAACAGCAGCAGCTCAGCATTGTCGTAAACTACTGTTAATTCACAAAGTATAACTAATAATGTTCAGGCATTACCCAGTAGCATTTCTTTCACAAACTTTAATAATTAACTTTGTTGAATAACAACCTAGAATAATTAAAACTTTTACTGCACCTCTGTTGTCATTGTCCTCAGACATTATTACCAAGCAGGGTCACTTATCTTTCTAGGCAATCACCGAGTGCTTAAAATTATGAAATTCGATTAACTATTTACTGTTAGTTTTGTTTGTCTGCAAATGACCAGTTTCAGTCTAAATTTTGCTGCCTCAGTAAGAGTTCATTCTTGTATTGCGTAACAGAGGCTCAAGTAATTTCCAATTTTGAGTATTAACTTCACTCACTTAAAGCAATGTAAAATTTCGCTAGCAAACTAATAACTAAAGATGCAGCACTAATTAAGAGTGCGCAATTTCATTTAATCTGTATTTAGCTTAGCGAGTGACTTCTGCTGTCTTGGTACGTAGTTTACTGTTCTTATATTAAAATTCAATCAGTTGCTGATTTGCTTAAAGTAAATTCAGTTCAATATTTCAATAATTAAAAGTAAATTGCTTGTCATTTTCCAAATTTTGCATTACGTCATGATGAAGTTACGGAGAGTCATTTTTTACCTAGCAAAGTTTCGGTAATAGTCAGTCATTTCTTTCACCAACAACTTCATTTAACTTTTTTTTCAAAATTTAGTATTTCATAATAAGTAACCAGTGAAATATTGTGTTGTAGAAGAGCATGACATCCTTCCGTTGCGTGATTATGTGCTTAATTTGCTTTCACATTACGTTTCTTATGATTTTGGATACCCATTGCCGTAGTGGGCTGGTGACCGTTTAGTTATCCTTTTTCTGCTAATCAGAGTTTTCTGTATTAAATATTACGTGGTACCCTTTTTCTTCCTGCCTGATTTGAGAGCGATTGCACTGTATTCCACCATTTCAAAATTATCGGTATTTAAATTAGGTTTAGAATAGGTTCTTTCTTCAGAAGGATCTATTAAACACTACCCGGCGTTAGTTTCCTTCAGTAACGACAGCCTTACTCACTGTGAAATTTCATTAGGCATACGCGATCAATTTGATTCATAGCGCCATTCAATAGGCCGATTAGGAAGGGGCAAGTTACAAATTTCTAACAATATCTTTCTCCTTCGATTGCGAAAATATTCTGTTGGCAGCCACCTACATAGGGAGAAATGATCATCATGATAAAATAAATCAGAGGTTCCATAGAACGATTCAAGTGCTCGTTTTGCCCTTGCGGTGTCTGAGAGCGGAACGGTAGCGGGAAACATTGAAGTGGTTCGAGGAACCCTCTGCGATGCACTTAATGATGAATTGCAGAATAATCCTGTACATATAGTAGAAAAGTTGACAAAGATTGACAAGAAAAAAAAATGAAGCACCCGGGAGTGGAAGAGAAAACGAATTTTTACTTAATGGGGTAGAGAGGGTACACAGAGTTAATGCAGTGATTGCAGTATCACATCAGTTATTACACCCCATCTGGCCTAGAAGCAAGCACTGGTTTGGCTGGCATGGGTGACAGGACGACTTCGCATCCTCTCCTTAGGCAAGATGGCCCACAGCTGTTGCAAATGTTCCTCGACATCTTGGATAATGGCGCTGGGACAGAGTTGACGTTTCAGCTGGTGCCCAACATGTGGGGATCTTGCTGGCCACAGGACAACCTCAGCATCACACTCACAGTTCACAGAGACACGTGCCATGTATATACGAGTATTGTACTGTTCAGAAATGACACCAGAATACCGTCACCATACTCGTAGAAGATGGCCATCCAGGGCAGTGCAGAACGGCGATTCATTGGTGAACACACTGCCATGCTATTCATCAGCACTCCATGCTTCCCCGGTCGCGGCAACACTCCAGATGCAGCCTTTTGTGTTTTGGCGTTAACAGAAGCCCACACATGGGACAGTTCTTCCCTAGTCCAGTTGGTACTAGTCTCCGCCCAGTGGTGCAGTATGACACAGTGTGCTGTAACGAGTCCATTATCTCTTCCTGCATGACAGGTGCAGATGTAAAGGGTTGATGATCGTTTGGTGCACAATACGCCGATCCTGGCTTGTGATGGACAGACGTGGTACACCAGAGCCTTGACAATGAGTGTTCCTGCCCTGACGTTCCTAATTAATCCAACATGCTGTCATTGTCACATTCCAGTGCCCGACAAATTTGATCATTGGACAATCAGTTCGCCAACCAGATAGAAACCCACATTGAGGACCCTTTCAGTCTCTATCAGGTGCTGATAACGCCGTCTCGCATGAGTACACTGTATCTCTGAGTCCTTCACAGTGATCACTCCACATCTGACGCTCATGTCTGTCCTTATACACCCTACTATACCTTGTAACATGTCTAAACACGAATAACACTAGTGCACTTTAATGGCCATACTTCATATCACAGATAATTGCAACTCTACATCATTTACATACCTGCTGATGGATACAGAAGTTACATTGCCATCCGACCCTGCCTTGTGGGCAGTTCACTTGTGTGTCAGGTAGTGCAGATGTGGAGGTATTTTTCCCTTCTTCTTCTTCTTCTTCTTCTTCTTCGTCTGATTCTTTTTCTTGTGGTTCAAATGGCTCTGAGCACCATGGGACTTAACTCCTGAGGTCATCAGTCCCCTAGAACTTAGAACTACTTAAACCTAACTAACCTAAGGACATTACACACATCCATGCCCGAGGCAGGATTCGAACCTGCGACCGTAGCGGTCGTGCGGTTCCAGACTGAAGCGACTAGAATCGCTCGGCCACTCCGGCCGGCTTTTGCTTGTGCCTTTGTCCCGCTGTTTCGCAGGGTCGGCATGGATAGGGGCGGAGTTGTCAAGGTTAATATAAGGGGTGGCTGGATGCCCTTCCTGTTGCCACCCCGTACCCCCCCCCCCCCCCCGTACGGAATTAGTGTACCCCAGCTGTCTGTGTCTAGTGCAATCCATGGAATAGTGTGAGCATGTTCAGATGTCTGCGAGTCGTCTAACTGACGCCAGACGCGGGACCATCCCGGTATTCACCTAGTGGGATGTGGAAAACCACCTAAAAACTACATCCAGGGCCGTCGTCGGTAATCAGCCAGACGGATTCGATCCGGGGCCGGCGCGACTACTCGAGTCCAGGAAGCAGCGCGTTAGCCTCTCCACTAACCTGGCGGGTAGAGGTATTTTCCCTGAGTTTTAGAAATCGGTATCCAGTTGTCTCGGAAAACTGCACTATTGAAACCAAGATTTTGTAGAAACTATACCACTTTCATGCACAAGGATACACCTGAAAGGTGAAGTTGGCTTGAATCCTGGAAAACTTAGTACAGTAGAGTAGTCCTTCCAGAAATGCTGCAAGAGACACAGGACGGCCATAAAAAGTAGCGCCACTTTTCTCTGGCGACTGTTTTTTTTTGGTAGACGGCGTTTTAAATGGAATCGAAAATGAGCAGTAAACCTTACTTGTTCACTTTTAGGACCTACAGGAGGAAATTAGTACACATATTTGCGAAGTATAGGCTAGCCCTTTGGGTCACATGGACCAACTGTTTAGGTACCACTTTAGCAAGTACACCCGAGAGCTCAAACGTCAGCATTTTTCCTGTAATAATGTTAATAATGTTTTTGTGTGTATGTGTGGCCACATAATATGTGACGTTTCGGTTGCTGTTCCAGACAAATTTCGTCAGAATGAACACAGAAAACCGTTTTTGTAAAAACCTTGTGAGAATGAAGGTAACTCTTTCAACTAATGCATCAGTCTTACTGTGTCATGAAGCTATTCAAATATGCAAGCGCCTTTGTCACTATATATGCGACAGTACCATGTTACGATCCGTAAAATGTTCCTGGCCGTTATGACACGGTCGGATGGATTTCACATTTCAATCCAACCTTTCCTCCCAGTCTGCGGAGGACGTTTTCGAGGGGAATGGTAGTTTCTTCGAGATTCCGATACATACCCTGGTTCGCTACTATCTGCCGGAATGTGAATCGGACAGTCCAAGATACTAAGATCCTCCATGAAACTATCCTCCGTAGATGGGGACGAAACAGTGGGTTTAAATATAAGTTTACATTTAACGTGTGCTTTTTAAATCCGAAGTAATGCCAGTGGTTACACTAACACTTTAATATCCAGTTGTATGGTCTTCAATATGTGTTGGCTCTGAGCATTATAGGACTTAACTTCTTTGGTCATCAGTCCCCTAGAACTTAGAACTACTTAAACCTAACTAGCCTAAGGACATCACACACATCCATGCCCGAGGCAGGATTCGAACCTGCGACTGTAGCGGTCGCGCGGTTCCAGACCGTAGCGCCTAGAACCGCTCGGCCACTCCGCCCGGCTCAATATGTGTTGATATCTTGTTTTTGTATTCCATTTAGTCAACTGAGATCATATAGGGATTCTTTCCTTAAACGTATTGCTTGTATGTGGATACTGTAAAATAATCTTAAATCTTCATCACACTTTTATTACGATCTCTCCATACAGATATCTGGGTTCACCGGCAATTACACAGCACAGCTAGTAAAGAGATAAAATGTTACGGTATTGAAGGCTAAGTAAACCACCCGACTCCCCCACCCCCTCCAGAGTGGATTTTCTGCTGCCTGTATGGACATGGTTTCCTTCCAACAGCGAAGTGGCACTTTTCCATGGTGAGGTGTGGGCGTGGTGTCTATTGGCGTATCTGTCCGCTACAAGTGACCAAGACGAATGTACAGCGGTTGGAAAAAAATGTGGAAACACCACAAGAAATACCTGCTTGAACGTAAATACAGATGCTAAGCAAGCCTGTAGACTAGACTTGGCCACTGTTTCTATGTTTCGGTACAGTGTATCGATACGTGGAACTGTTTCAGTGTTTCGAAACGACTATGTTTCACTATTTCGAAACAGTGGTGTTTCATTCCGCTCTGCGTCGGATAACGGGACCAGATTCGATCTCGAGCCAGCCCCAGAAACTGTATCGTTGTTTCAAAATAACGCTGTTTCAGTTCACTTGTGCTTGGAACGGACTAACTGTATCGAAACAGTGATGTTTCATTTCGCTTTGTCTCGGACGAGATTCGGGCACGACACAGATACGGAAATACGTTTAATATTCTACTTCATCAAACTCTTTCAAAAGTGTCGAAATCTTTTTGACACACAACAGCATGAAGCTTAAGATTTCCGAAAATAAATCTTCGTTTCTCATTGACTGCTCTATTCCGAAATGGCGTAATATGTGCTTTATAAACACTAACAAACAATAAAATAAAGCACACTATTCGCATTCGAAATAATAAAAGTGTGAAAAACATTCAGTTAAATTACACATCTCCTATAACACATGCTTCTCTGTTCACGTACATTAATCATATTAATAAACGCAAGTAAACCTACAACATTTTGAATTAAAAAAGGCGTAGAGTGGCAGTTTTTAGACATATACGTAAACTGGATGTACTTTCAAGCAATGTGATTGACGGATCATCGATGATGTAATGGTGAACGGGAAGGGCTGGGAAGCATGGTGGATTTATAGTAATGATTCGAAACACCTTGAGGGACAAAATTTTTTCTCTTATATTTTGTTATTTATTCGAATTATGTGCCTTTATTTGTGAGTTTATAGTCAATGTGCCTATTCTCCACAATGATTTCTTTTGTGTGCGTGGTTATTAGCAGGCCGGGTGTATATTATCCATACTAACGAAATGTGGGAATCCCGATAGCGTATCCGTTGTTTCTGCAGTTTGTTCCCGCCTCCAGTACCGTTCGTGTTGGTTCTTCTGTCTTCAGCTATGGCATTACGAAGCCCAGTGTGGGATTATTTTATGAAGATAAATCCTGAGAATATTAAATGTAACTTGTGCTCGGCACTGTTGTTTAAAAGTAGTTAAACTCTTGGTTAAACAGACACTTGCGACATAAGCATCCAACAGTTGATTTAAGTGAAACTCGTTTGAAATCAGTTTTTATGAATCTGGGCAGTGACGAAACTAGTTCAGTTTTCACAGCAACTGTTCAGGAATCTGCCATTTCAGTGCCTGTGCTTCAAGATGAACAATCTGTGCAAGAAATACCCAGCACTTCCACCAGTTCAGTTCTAGGTAGGTGTGGTAGACAAAGATTACTCGATTTGCATCAAGACCAGTGCCTTCATCCAAACGAGCCAAAACAGACGAACAAATTTTAAGACTTGTTGTTAAAGAATACCTTCCATTTAATGCAGTTGAGAGTGTAGAGTGTAGAAAAATGACTTATGTAGTAAATGAAAACTATGTACCTCCCAGTAGAAAAACACTCTCCCACAGTTTACTCTCTCAAGTGTTCGACAGCACACTAGTGCGAGTAAGATCTGCAGTGCAAGCTGCATCCTGCATCTGCGTTAAAACTGATGGATGGACATCTGTGAAAAATGAGAATTATATTGCAGTGACTGCTCACTTCATTGATGAAAACTGCAATCTGAAGTCATATTTGTTATCTAGTTTTAAATTCCATGACAAGCATACAGCAGAAAACATTTCCAGTGAATTACAAAATGCGACTACAACTTGGGCTATTACCAATAAAATTGTAGCTTGCACTACCGAAGTGCACCTAATATGGTGAAGGCAGTGATGCTGTGCAAATGGTGGCATGTACCTAGTTTTGCACATACACTGAATTTAATTGTGGAAGCAAGCCTTGAACCAATTACAGACACAAGGGACAGAGTGAAGTCAATAGTGGAATTTTTGAAAATAAGTCCTCAAGCACTTGAAAAATTACACAATATTCAGAAGCAAATGGACTTTCCTATTTTAACACCGAAACAAGATTGCCCTACGAGATGGAATTCCACATATGAAATGTTTGACAGGCTTTCGAAAATCAAAGAGCCTTTGCAAAGCACCCTCGCCATCCTCAGTGTGGATTGGTTCAAATGGTTCAAATGGCTCTGAGCACTATGCGACTTAACTTCTGAGGTCATCAGTCGCCTAGAACTTAGAACTAATAAACCTAACTAACCTAAGGACACCACACACATCCATGCCCGAGGCAGGATTCGAACCTGCGACCGTAGCGGTCGCTCGGTTCCAGACTGCAGCGCCTAGAACCGCACGGCCACTCCGGCCGGCCAGTGTGGATTCACAAACAAAACTGTCCAATGAAGACTGGTCAGTCATTGAAAAATCTTGTGAAATACTATCTCCTTTTGAACAAGTCACAACAGAAATTAGCAGTGAAGGAAATGTAACTTTGTCAAAAGTTGTCTTATTAAGAAAAGGTTTACAAAGTCATTGTTTGAGACTGAAAAACTCAGATCACAGCAATGAAGCCACTAATACAGTAATTGCTAAACGTGAGGACGGAATCTGTACCCGCCTCGTTCAAAAGTTTGCAGATAAAGCAGTTGCTTGTGAAGCAACATTATTGGATCCTCGCTTCAGGGAGCATGGTTTTCCAAAAACTGGGCATCGATTAAAAGAAACAAAAGATGCCATAATTAACAAGTGCTGTGCAATACGACAAAAACTCGCTCGGTGTTCTACAGAAAATCCACCACCAGCCAAACCAGTTGTGGTGAGCACATTCACCTCTAGCAGTGGCAACATTTGGCAAGATTTTGACCAAGCTGTAGGTGGCTTGATCCAAAGTGTAGACAATCCACGTGCTGCAAGTATAGTCGAGCTTGATAAATATATGAAGATGCCACTGATACACAGATCACAAGATCCATTGCTGTGGTGGAAAGAAAATCATGTGTTGTTTCCTACACGGTTTGAAATAATGAAACGACGTCTTTGTATAATGGCCACCTCTGTTCATGCGAGCACATATTTTCAAAGCAGGGGCAAACAATATCAGACAGACGATCCCGTCTTTCAAGCGAAAAAGTATCAAAAATTATATTTCTAAACTGCAACTTAGAGTAGGTACAGCAGATCTAATCAGAAATGAAACAGTAAAATTTCATTTGATTTTGTTCTTCTCTGGACAGAGTGCACTTAATTTATATTTGATTGCATTTTTTTAGTCCACTAAACTGTGCATGTTGCTACCTTACAAGAACATTTTTCTCAAATTTGTTGCACACAGAAGACACGTTTTTGCTCACCATTCAGTGAGTTTAATTTTTTTTGAGTATGTTATTTATTCATTTATGTGTTTGAGAATAATTATCTGATTTGTGTATGTATTTGTTTGTGTGTTGATTTTTGTAAATGTGCTGTGTTTGGTTATTACACTATAGGCATCTTGATACTTGTATATGATAAATAATTCTCAGGCAAATCAACAATGGTACTTCGATACTTTTGTTTTTGGCGTTCAGATATTGTGATAAAAATTGCATTTCAACAGCAACGTAACTTCATCTCTGATTTTCTGGGGAAGTTTATAATAAAATGGTAATACATCTGCCTGCTGTGAGTACTTGAGGGTACTCCATGTACCTCAAACAAACTTCTTTAGCAAGAACTATAAGTGGTGTAGCGGCATATGTGCCATTATACAGGTATCACAAATGCATTACACTGTATGAATTGTTTTAAATTTTAGTCTGGATTTTATACTTCAATGAAACATACCCATCTCTGCATTTCAGTTACCTTGAAATGTTTTCCAGTTATATCAAGTGTACTTGCTATGAGATGATCCAGCTAACTTGTGAATGTTTGATGAGAAACTGCCATACTTGACCATTTTGCTATATCCTCCAGTCGGTTACGGTAATTTTTTGATCTGTGTGCGTCAGTCACTTTGCATCCTGCTCTGTGTGACAAACAATGGAAAATTTAATTGTGAGTAGTAAAAGTGTGAGTGGCACACTCATAAATGTTAATTCAGTGCCTCGCTTCCAGGATGTTATCTCAATAAATTATATCTCATGATATGCCTTTTCAAGAGCACATACAGATAATCACTCATAAAACCTATCAAAATTACGCACTAGAATACAGGGAAACGAGTCTGGCAAAATCTGTTATGTCAAACATATTTAGTCTGACCTCGGAAAGTATGAAAGTCACATGACACGAAAGCAGCGCATTTGCTGCTACAGCAAATATGGAACTGCAAAGATGCCTAAGTGAAAGTTTCATACTTTCTGCGATATGATTGGCGGTCTCGCACCTCATTTGTATTTTTATGACAATATTTATGCAGTAGACACTCAAGATGATATAATGTGAAGGCCCATACTATTACAAAACACAAACTGTTTCACTGTTCTCTACTGTAGACTATGCTATTATATTTGACTGCGAAGGGCACCTGTGCGATATCATCAATACGTTGCAAAAGTCAGTTGTGATCAGAACAGTAGTCTGTATAGTTGTGCGTGCATTACGCCTGTAGCCACGCGAATTGGAAAATGGGCATATTGTTGTTGCTCCTACAATAGGTGCTTCCGTACCAAGGAAGTCAAAGTGTTTGGAGCCGAATTAGCTCACGGGTGAACTGGCGGATGTTGGTGTCCAACGGGCACAATATTTCGGAAGGCGACCACGATGCCATCATCATCTACGCTGATGAACTGACTGAGGGGGAGGGGGGGGAGGGGGGGCGCCACGCTCTTATCTCCTTGCCCTCTACCTCTAATCAGCCGTTCCATCAGCCGTCCGTGCCCAACATCCTTAGTCCCACTACCACCACCTACCCGGTGTTCAGTCCGAGGTTCGCGCCCAGGTGCTGGTGGCACCTATACTATTCCTACACCTGCCCCCGAAGTCAGTTCGTTGTCTAGTATCTCATGCCTATTCTTCACCAGTCTAATAGCGGGATCCCATGCCTTGCAAAGTACGTGCTCGCTATCACGATTTATCGGCGGATCCGTTAGTATAAAAAATGGTTCAAATGGCTCTGAGCACTACGGGACTTAACATCTGTGGTCATCAGTTCCCTAGAACTTAGAACTACTTAAACCTAACTAACCTAAGGACATCACACACATCCATGCCCGAGGCAGGATTCGAACCTGCGACCGTAGTGGTCACGCGGTTCCACACCGAAGCGCCTAGAACCGCATGGCCACACTGGCCGGCTCCGTTAATATAATGTCAACAGACTCGTTAATAACACAGTCCCAGAATTTCGACGTCAGTGTCAGAATCTCGGTGTGGTTACATAAAAGCTTAATGATACTGGCATCCTTGTGGGTTACGAAGTTGTTTCTCTTTTTAACAGAGTGCCTTTACAAGATTCCTTAGAATTACTGGCCAGGAATTTGACCCAGAGACGACTAAACTTTTTAGGCACGTCTTGACGACGATATACTTTCTTTTCGACGCCCATTACATTTATTTCTTTTTATGGAGACTTGTTGTTCTTGTTGTGGTCTTCAGTCCTGAGAATGGTATGATGCAGCTCTCCATGCTACTGTATCCAGTGCAAGTTTCTTCATCTCACAGTACCTACTGCAACCGACATCCTTCTGAATCTGCTTAGTGTATTCATATCTTGGTCTCCCTCTACGATTTTTACCCTCCACGCTGCACTCCAATACTAAATTGGTGATCCCTTGATGCCTCAGAACATGACCTACCACTCGATCCCTTCTTCTAGTCAAGCTGTGCCACTTCTCTTCTCCCCAATCTTATTCAATACCTCCTCATTAGTTATATGATCTACCCATCTAATCTTCAGCATTTTTCTGTAGCACCACATTTCGAAAGCTTCTTTTCTCTTCTTGTCCAGACTAGTTATCATCCATGTTTCACTTCCATACATGGCTACGCTCCATACAAATACTTTCGGAAACGACTTCCTGACACTTAAATCTATACCCGATGTTAACAAATTTCTCTTCTTCAGAAACGCTTTCCTTGCCATTGCCAGTCTACATTTTATGTCCTCTCCACTTCGTCCATCATCAGTTATTTTGCTCCCCAAATAGCAAAACTCCTTTACTACTTTAAGTGTCTCATTTCCTAATCTACTTCCCTCAGCATTACCCGTCTTAATTCGACTACATTCCATTATCCTCGTTTTGCGTTTGTTGATGTTCATCTTACATCCTCCTTTCAAGACACTGTCCATTCCGTTCAACTGCTCTTCCAAGTCCTTTGCAGTACCTGACAGAATTACAATGTCATCGGCGAACCTCAAAGTTTTTATTTCTTCTCCATGGATTTTAATACGTACTCGGAATTTTTCTTTTGTTTCCTTTACTGCTTGCTCAATATACACATTGAATAACATTGGGGAGAGGCTACAACCCTGCCTCACTCCCTTCCCAACCACTGCTTCCCTTTCATGTCCCTCGACTCTTATAACTGCCATCTGGTTTCTGTACAAATTGTAAATAGCCTTTCGCTTTCTGTATTTTACCCCTGCCACCTTCAGAATTTGAAAGAGAGTATTCCAGTCAACATTGTTAAAAGCTTTCTCTAAGTCTACAAATGATAGAAACGTAGGTTTGCCTTTCCATAATCTAGCTTCTAAGGTAAGTCGTAGGGTCAGTATTGCCTCACGTGTTCCAGTATTTCTGCGGAATCCAAAATGATCTTCCCCGAGGCTTCTACTAGTTTTTCCATTCGTCTGTAAGGAACTCGCGTTAGTATTTTTCAGCTGTGACTTATTAAACTAATAGTTCGGTAATTTTCACATCTGTCAACACTTGCTTTCTATGGGATTGGAATTATTATATTCTTCTTGAAGTCTGAGGGTATTTCGCCCGTCTCATACATCTTGCTCACCAGATGGTAGAGTTTTTCAGGACTGGCTCTCCCAAGGCTGTCAGTAGTTCTAATGGAATGTTGTCTACTCGCGGGGCCTTGTTTCGAATCACGTGTTTCAGTGCTCTGTCAAACTTTTCACGCAGTATCATATCTCCCACTTCATCTTCATCTACATCCTCTTCTATTTCCATAATATTGTCCTCAAGTACGTCACCCTAGTGTAGACCCTCTATATACTCCTTCCACGTTTCTGCTTTCCCTTCCTTGCTTAGAACTGGGTTTCCATCTGAGCTCTTGATATTCATACAAGTCGTTCTCTTATCTCCAAAGGTCTCTTTAATTTTCCTGTAGGCAGTATCTATCTTACCCCTAGTGAGAGAAGACTCTACATCCTTACATTTGTCCTCTATTCATCCCTTCTTAGCCATTTTGCACTTCCTGTCGATCTCATTTTGAGTGTATTCCTTTCTGCCTGCTTCATTTAATGCGTTTTTATATTTTCTCCTTTCATCAATTAAATTCAATATTTCTTCTGTTACCCAAGGATTTCTACTAGCCCTCGTCTTTTTACCTACCTGATAGTCTGCTGCCTTCATCCCTCAAAGCTACCCATTCTTCTTCTACTGTATTTCTTTCACCCATTCCTGTCAGTTGTTCACTTATGCTCTCCCTGAAACTCTGTACAACCTCTTGTTTAGTCAGTTTATCCAGGTCCCATCTCTTTAAATTCCCATCTTTTTGCAGTTTTTTCAGTTTTAATCTACAGTTCATAATCAATAGATTGTGGTCAGAGTCCACATCTGCGCTGGAAATGTCTTACAATTTGAAATCTGGTTCCTAAATCTCTGTCTTACCATCATAAAATCTATCTGATACCTTCTAGTATCTCCAGGCTTCTCCTATGTATACAAACTTCGTTCATGATTCTTGAACCAAGTTTTAGCTATGATTAAGTTATGCCCTGCGCAAAATTCTACTAGGCGGCTTCCTCTTTCATTTGTTACCCCCAATCCATATTCACCTACTATGTTTCCTTCTCTCCCTTTTCCTACTGACGAATTCCAGTCACCCATAACTATTAAATTTTCGTCTCCCTTCACTATCTGAATAATTTCTTTTATCTCATCATACATTGCATCAATTTCTTCGTCATCTGCAGAGCTAGTCGGCATATAAACTTTTATTACTGTAGTAGGCGTGGGCTTCGTGTCTATCTTGGCCACAATAATGCGTTCACTATGCTGTTTGTAGTAGCTTACCCGCACTCCTATTTTTTTATTCATTATTAAACCTACTTCTGCATTACCCCTTTTTGATTTTGTATTTATAACCCTGTACTCACCTGACCAAAAGTATTATTCCTCCTGCCACCGAACTTCACTAATTCCCACTGTATCTAACTTTAACCTATCCACTTCCCTTTTTAAATTTTCTTACCTACCTGCGAGATTAAGGGATCTGACATTCCACGCTCCGATCCGTAGAACGTCAGTTTTCTTTCTCCTGATAACGACGTCCTCTTGGGTAGTCCCCGCCCGGAGTTCCGAATGGGGGGCTATTTTACCTCCGGAATATTTTACACACATCATCATTTAATCATACAGTAAAGCTGCATGCCCTCGAGAAAAATTATGGCTGTAGTTTCTCCTTCCTTTCAGCCGTTCGCAGTACCAGCACAGCAAGGCCGTTTTGGTTAGTGTTACAAGGCCGGATCAGTCAATCATCCAGAGTGTTGCCCCTGCAACTACTGAAAAGGCTGCTGCCCCTCTTCTGTACCCATAAATACGAAGTGAAGACGTTCTTCTGCCTACCAGCCACAACACAGGCACTACTTGGTATTGTGAAAGATGACCCTGGACTACAGCTCTGCACATAGATACAACATGTAGGGATTCTTTTTCCTGGAGTAGTTAGTTGACTGCGTAGGAAAACTATTTACTCGTACATGAATGCATGGAAATTCCGAGTCCTCCTCGCTGTATTTACTTGGGCGATTGTTACGTCTCCTCCACTTACCCACCTAAAAAAAGGTATTTTGATTTTAATGTTATGTTACATATAAATATATTTTTAAATGAACACACCGCTGTTTGACTCTATTGTTGTTTGTTTAGTTACGACCCAGGTTTCAGCCTTTTACCCCATTTGCAAGTGACTGAGTTTATGTCATTAACACATGAGCTTGATATCCTGCATTATGTGTTGATGACATAAACTCAGTTACTTGAAAATGGCACAAAAGGCCGAAAGCTGTGTTGTAATTAAATAACCGCAATACAATCAAATGTTGGTGTGTTCTCTTAAAAATTATTGTATGACTGTTTTTCAGAAACATAAAAATATCATTGTGAATGTACGTTTTGTGTTTTTCAGCCTGATGAAGCACGGAAATTGACTTCAGGTGTTCCAGGTGTTTTGTTGATTCACCCGGGATAGGAGTCCATTGCTTATACCGGAGATTGTTAGATAAGCTTTATTAGAAATCTGAACGTCTACTTCATCTACAGTAACTTTATAGATGTCTCCCACCTACCCCTCTTAGGATCATCAGTATACCTCAGCTTCACAGGATTCATGTTCATACATCGAAATACAATAGAATTTTGAAGATCATTATTACTTAGAGTTCGGAAATCACGAAGCAACTACTCCCGTATACCTATAGGTGGAATATCGAAGCATTTTGTCTCATATGCTCAATCTGAACCTTGTGATTTTGCAGTTTTCACTACACCTTAGAATTATTGTACTCTAACCACTGTTTCACTTCTTGTTCTCAACATCTTTGCACCAATTCTGTGGATTATGCTTCCTCTTTCGATAATTTCCACTGATTTTTCACACGTTCGTCAACGTTGCCCATTTTTACATTCCCCATCTTCAATATCTGTATTCTGTAATGAATGTGCCAACTGAACAAACACGCTAAAACAAGTTCATAAAGTGATTAATATTACGTATTACACAAGAATTATATTTTGTGTTTACACATTTATTAATTCCAATATACACTCCTGGAAATTGAAATAAGAACACCGTGAATTCATTGTCCCAGGAAGGGGAAACTTTATTGACACATTCCTGGGGTCAGATACATCACATGATCACACTGACAGAACCACAGGCACATAGACACAGGCAACAGAGCATGCACAATGTCGGCACTAGTACAGTGTATATCCACCTTTCGCAGCAATGCAGGCTGCTATTCTCCCATGGAGACGATCGTAGAGATGCTGGATGTAGTCCTGTGGAACGGCTTGCCATGCCATTTCCACCTGGCGCCTCAGTTGGACCAGCGTTCGTGCTGGACGTGCAGACCGCGTGAGACGACGCTTCATCCAGTCCCAAACATGCTCAATGGGGGACAGATCCGGAGATCTTGCTGGCCAGGGTAGTTGACTTACACCTTCTAGAGCACGTTGGGTGGCACGGGATACATGCGGACGTGCATTGTCCTGTTGGAACAGCAAGTTCCCTTGCCGGTCTAGGAATGGTAGAACGATGGGTTCGATGACGGTTTGGATGTACCGTGCACTATTCAGTGTCCCCTCGACGATCACCAGTGGTGTACGGCCAGTGTAGGAGATCGCTCCCCACACCATGATGCCGGGTGTTGGCCCTGTGTGCCTCGGTCGTATGCAGTCCTGATTGTGGCGCTCACCTGCACGGCGCCAAACACGCATACTACCATCATTGGCACCACGGCAGAAGCGACTCTCATCGCTGAAGACGACACGTCTCCATTCGTCCCTCCATTCACGCCTGTCGCGACACCACTGGAGGCGGGCTGCACGATGTTGGGGCGTGAGCGGAAGACGGCCTAACGGAGTGCGTGATCGTAGCCCAGCTTCATGGAGACGGTTGCGAATGGTCCTCGCCGATACCCCAGGAGCAACAGTGTCCCCAATTTGCTGGGAAGTGGCGGTGCGGTCCCCTACGGCACTGCGTAGGATCCTACGGTCTTGGCGTGCATCCGTGCGTCGCTGCGGTCCGGTCCCAGGTCGACGGGCACGTGCACCTTCCGCCGACCACTGGCGACAACATCGATGTACTGTGGAGACCTCACGCCCCACGTGTTGAGCAATTCGGCGGTACGTCCACCCGGCCTCCCGCATGCCCACTATACGCCCTCGCTCAAGGTCCGTCAACTGCACATACGGTTCACGTCCACGCTGTCGCGGCATGCTACCAGTGTTAAAGACTGCGATGGAGCTCCGTATGCCACGGCAAACTGGCTGACACTGACGGCGGCGGTGCACAAATGCTGCGCAGCTAGCGCCATTCGACGGCCAACACCGCGGTTCCTGGTGTGTCCGCTGTGCCGTGCGTGTGATCATTGCTTGTACAGCCCTCTCGCAGTGTCCGGAGCAAGTATGGTGGGTCTGACACACCGGTGTCAATGTGTTCTTTTTTCCATTTCCAGGAGTGTATTATACTTCAGCCCCAAACCTTTTAAATTACAGTTAATTATCTGTTGTCTGTTTATGATATGGCGCAATATTGTCTACCCTGCTACTCAGCTATTCAGCTTCTCTTCGCTGGAGGGAACGGAACGTAGCGGACGGTTAGTCCGTTTTACAAACCATATCTAGCGAAGTGCAAGAAATTCTCTGCGTTTTATTGCATCCTACTGTGATACTTAGCGGTGAGACCAATGTCAATTTTAATAGTTCCTGTACCCAGCAAAAGATGGCAGCACTTATTTCTAAGTTTTTACATTTGAGCGTTAGCCCGTTTTCTGTGCATGTCTTCAATCTGAGATAGGGAACCTGGGGTCGGAGAAGCCAGCTTAAGGAGATTTGGAAGGAAACTTGTCGACCGCTTTGTACAGCATTACTGTTTTCCAGCTTATTTTTAACTAATAACTGTACAGGTTTACAAGTACTGTGCTGTTTATTTACATATACATACTTTATTTCCTGGAAACGAGCCCTGCCACGCCTCCACTGTTGTGTCCCCCCTACCCTCCATCTCTACACCCTTCATCTCCTTTCATAAGGTGGCTTCCGTCAACTCCCCCTCCCAGATGATTCCTTCTCTCCCCCCCCTCCTTTATCCTTCCTATCAACTCTGATCCTCACACCCCCCTCCTTTCCTCCGTCCTTTCCATGGGCTCCCTCTTCCCCCCCTTCTATCCTGTGTTTCTCCCCACCTAACCTCTCCCTGCCTCCCTCCCCCAAGTCCTTTTGTCTTCCCATCCTCTGCCTTCCCCACTCCCTGTCGCGTCTGCCCAGCACCCCCACCCGTCTTATCGGTCCTCATCCTTCATTGGCTCCTTTCCCCCCTCCCCCCTTCGCTTTTCTTCACCTTCTCCCCTTTTTTTCTTTTCCCATCCTCTGTCCAGTTTCCCCCCACCTGCTCTCAGCTGAGGTATGTCACATTTTAGTGCGATGTTCCAGTGACTGTTCAGTGTTGTTTAGTCTTTTCCCGTGTTGCGATCAGAAACCATGCTGTCGCCGGGTGTGAATTTTATGTCTTTTGCGAACAGAAACCAGACTGTCGCCGTGTTTTTTAATTGTCTGTCTATTATTTTATTTGTCTGCTTCATATGTATTTTATTAGCATCATCATCCCTTTTGTTCTATGTTTTAAGTTCCATGATTTTTCGCCATGTTACCCTTTGTCTCCGATTTTGCCTCCTGTTTTCTGTTATATATTATCTTCTCCTTTTTTAACACAAAGTCTGTAGGCTGAAGAGCGGCATACTAAGCTGCTGCCAGCCCGCCCCCTTCGGGGGGGGGGGGGGAATCGAAATTCAATAAAGAAAAAAAAAAAAAAAAGGAAACGTGGAGGGCCGGCCTGATTACCAGGTAGTCATTATGCATGCTTTACTTACTTTACTTGTCCATAAGGTGGCTCTGTTGTATCGTATTTAAATTGTCCCATGACAAAACGTGCTATGGATCAACGAGAGATCCTTTCATTTCTCAGTGCTATTCAGAAACGAAAAGTATAATACGATGGAGCAGTACATGTATAGTATTTCATGGTTGCTATATTGGAAAGGGAGGTACTATTTCATGACCTACGAGGTCATCTAACCTTAATCCCCGTGATTGTTTCCTATGGGAAATCTAAAGTCACTTGTGTATGAGACCCCAGTGGATACGTAGATGGAATTAGTTGCCAGAATATTAGCTGCCTGTGATGTGATCCGAAATACACCAGGGATATTTGCCAGGGTGCGTCAGGATCTTATTCGCTGATGTCATGCTTGCATTGAGGTTGATGGCGTCAGTTTCAGCAAATTTTATAAGATACAGTACAAATGGAGAGTTAACTAATGTAAATCAAAAACTACACAGCAATGTAATTTTATTCGTATTATCTCCTCAAGCTGGCTTCTCTGATCCCAGGTTCTCTACCTAAAATCCTTCAGTGGGGCATCCTCTATGTCCTGTTAAATTTTTGCGCACTCTTAGGGAAACACCTAATACTGGCTGCCTGACGTGACTTTTCCCTTGTTATGCTCGTAAAGCTTTCCCCTGTTATTAACTCTTACGACTTGGCTCTCATTCAAATGGTTCAAATGGCTCTGAGCACTATGGGACTTAACTTCTGAGGTCATCAGTCCCCTAGAACTTATAACTACTTAAACCTAACTAACCTAAGGACATCACACACGTCAATGCCCGAGGCAGGATTCGAACCTGCGACCGTAGCGGTCACGCGGTTCCAGACTGAAGCGCCTAGAACCGCACGGCTACACCGGCCGGCTGGCTCTCGTTTCTGTGGGTACATGACAGTAAGTTAGAAGGCATTTTATCTAGGTTGAAGTAAACGCGAAGACTATCGAATTGTTTGACGAGCGCCATTATAAAAGCTTAGCCAGTGTTTCGAACTGCACGGAGCATCGTCCTCTGCTTTGTTTTAAGAAAGTTATTTCATGTATAGTAGCGTTACACATGGAATTTACATAATTTCGGCCAATCGAAGTGCTGTTACCTACTGGCCAAATGCATACCTACAGGACACTCGACTCTTCAGATGAGATGATTGGTTGGTTGGTTGGTTTGAGGGAAATGACCAAACAATGAGGTCAATTGGGCCCATCGATTTAGGGAAGGATGGGGAAGGAAGTCCTCCGTGTCCTTTCAAAGGAAGCATTCCGGCATTTGCCTGAAGCGATTTAGGGTAACCATGGGAAACCTAAATCAGGATGGCCGGAAGTGTGTTTAAACCGCCGTCCTCCCGAATGCGAGTCCAGTGTGCTAACCACTGCGCCACCTCGCTCGGTCAGATAAGATGACTTGAAGTGGCTGGTAACAAGGTCGCTATAGGCTTTTCGCCTGAAGCGCTGCTCTTCTATCGAAGTCGACCTTGTCTTGTATAGAAAAGGTACAGGGGAAGGTGTAAGGAGACTAGAAAGATAAGAAGAGGAGGATGCAAATGCGCGATGAAGCAAGCGCCGTTAAGCCTCGTTACACGCTTGTAGTATCCCAGATCTTTTGAACGAAAATTATGCACATGGTAGACAGGGTACTATCTAGCACGGGCCAAGAGGGCATTCCTCGCCACAATACATCTAATGTGCCTACTTGAAGATAATTCTGAGAATGTACGTCTCGAGCATATGATTGCGTGGAAGTGAAGCACGATGGACTGCAAGATGCTGTGCAGATGTCTGTCGTAGATCTATATCATCTCCTAACGCGGTCCACTGGTGATGTCTAAAAAATATTGTGAAAGTTTTTGAGTAACATGAAGAACAAGAAATTTAATCTATGCCTTTGTCATGAATTTTTTGCTGAAATAGGCGAGAAAAACAAAATAGTCAGGCTTCTTTGCACTCGCTGGACAAAATCATTTGCTCATAAACAGCTGCAAAAGGACGTGCTTATATTGCCCCTATGCACACTTAATGCCGAGGGAAATACGGGGTAGATAGGAATTCACCTACGTGAAATATGAAGTGTAATTAAAATACCTTATAACCAATGGAGCGATGGCTTCAAAGAGCACCTTAGCCTTTTGGCAGAAAGTGCTCGTTTCGCTTATAAATGTAAAAAAAGTGCGCAATTCTTTGACAACAGGAAAAGCTTTGTTTGCACGCATCATCCACTTCATGTTCATCAGAATTAATATTTTCTTTAAATTTACCAGCGCCACTCACGTCATATAACAAATGTGATAATTTTGCTTATTTTCCATCGGCTGTAATATTTACATTTCATTTAATATTGTTTTGGTTTTCGGTTTGCTTTAATTCTGTTCTTCACTGTCACGATTATCAGATGATATCGGATTTTTTACAGGTCCCAGTTTCAAGCCTACTCTTCAGCGTGATATTTATTCTTTTGTTCGTGAATACCGTGTACACCAATCAAGGTCTGTCTTTACTGTGCACATCGTATCGTTTAAAAATAGTGTAGTACTGTGCTACATGTACCGAATTATGCACTGCCGGAAAAATAATTATTATACCTGGAAATACGACGTCGATCTTGATCCGATGACGGCATATGCCACTTGGAGCGTAGCAGATGTACTTATAACAGCTTCAGCATTGTATATCAACAGATAGCGTAGTGGTATATCTACCAGAGCACCATAGGGAATGCTCACAGCCAGAAGGGCCAGTGTGGTGCAAACATGTGAAGCAAACAGCCAACAGTGCCCCAGAGATGCACTCGTGCTTTCCTGTAGCCAACTGAGTGTGGTGTACGTACTGTAAAACCTTCAGTACACACACCATCAGATTATTTGACTTGTCGCTCTAACGAAGTAGGCGAGTGTCAGCAATGTGTCTCGTGGTCTTATCGTGGCGTGTTTATCTTCTGCCCTTAGGTCAGACGATATAAATGCCACTTGCACGCTTAGAGTAGCAGATTGACGGTGACCAACTTTAAACAGAACTTGATTAATTTTCACACACATTTCTTAAAATAATAACAAGCATAAAAATTACTTAACTTGGTTCAGGATGCTATTTACAATTGACAATCTGAAGTTCCTTTGGTATTGGTACGTTAATCTTATTCTCACATATATCTCTGATACCTGACAAAAGTTTATCTTCATGGCTATGTACAGAAGTATGGTGATCTTATTAGGCGCAGACTGAAGCTTGACTATAGACTGGCACACTAATGCTGACTGGTACAGACAGTTGCATACAAATGCAGACTGACTAATCGGAGGTCTGTACACTCGTTATAACACATCACACGATCATTTATCACTGCGTGAGTGTGATCTGCGAGGAGAAAAGGTTCTACGTAATCAGCAATCTCATTGGCTGCGTTACATATTAATATGCGGATCAGCGGAAGCAGAATTTGGTCCGTCTCTATGGCAGCGCCATCTCATAGTGCGGAGACAGACGAGCGCTGCGCCTGCGCTGTTGTGCTTAGCGGGGTGCGCTCTAGTGGGAAAGTTGTGTACGTGGTGACTATGCGGAACTATGTACACAACACTGAGCGAGTTTAAAATGTGTCAAGTAGTGGCCTTCCTAGAGGGTTGATGGTCCTTTGGCAGAACTGCCACACAAGTTGGAAGCGCTCCATAAGTTTCTCAACGATGGTGGTATCAGTGTTCACGTGAATGTTCTCACACCCCTAGATGAGGTTCTGGATGTCCACTCAGCACAGACGCCGCCAGGATTGTGTTATTGTAAGGGCAGCAATGACACATCGTACAGCTACTACGGCAAAGATAAGAGATTTGTTGAGGTCAGATGCGTCAACAAGAACTGTAGTAAACCAAATATTAGTAGTGGGGCTACTGGTACGTACACTTGTAGCTCGTCTTCCACTCACGCCACAGTATCGACGTGCACAGCTCGACTGATGCCATCACAGGATCATTTGGAAGATGCAATGGGGCGTCGTGGTCTTCAGCGATGAAAGCAGATTCTGCCTGTACACAAGTAATACTAGTTTGGGGGTACGACGTTGACCTGGTGAGCGCCATCTCGTAAAGTGCATTCGCCCAAGGCTCACTGGCCCGACTCCATATACCGAGCAAGGTGACGCAGTGGTTAGCACACTGGACTCGCATTCGGAGGACGACGGTTCAACCCGGAGTCCAACCATCCTGATTTACGTTTTCCGTCATTTCCGTAAATCGCTCCAGGCAAATGCCGAGATGGTTCCTTTGAAAGGGGATGGCCGACTTCCTTCCCCATCCTTCCCTAATCCAATGAGACCGATGACCTCGCTGTCTGGTCTCCTCCACCAAACAACCCAACCCGACCCCAGGCCTTATGGGCTGTGGTGTGATAAGATACAACTCTGGTTCATCTTTGGTGTTTCTGGCAGATATGATATCCAGCACTCGATAAGTAGAGAATGTAGTTGGACCTGTTGGTTTGCCGTTCTTGCAACAGGAAGGTGATTTGTTTGAAAATTAATGAATCCTGGCAGTGTCGCCATATGAAACGTCCCCTTATGAAAATTAATGAATTACTGTGCTGATAAACCTCTTACATTATTTGATTTTCAAACAGCTGAGCAGAACTGAACGTACTCAGACATTTCGCTCTTTACCTATCAACACTAAGCTGACACACAATTATTTTTAGCGCAACGCAATCTGACGTTCAATAATCCCTACAAAAGAATGGCCCTGACTAACACTAACCTATACCTTTCACAAATCACTTACCTCACAAAAATCTTCGTTACTCGAACTACTGCAATACAGCAGCGCCACTACTGCCAGCTAAATAAAAGATTCAAAGTACTGAAGGCACTAACTACTGATAGGCATAGTTAGCAAATGAAAGATTTTGATAGAGAACAAACAATGTATTTACCTTAATAGTGATCAAAAGTCATAGTATATATAGCAGTTCATGACATCCAATCTTACAAATTTACTGTCTCTGATGGACACACATCCAGATCATCCGCTCTCAAAACTCCGCCATTTCTCTCCCCACATCCACCACTGCTGGCGGCTCACCTCCAACTGCGCAACGCTACGCGCTGTTAACAGCCAACTGCCCAACACTACAATAGCGACTATTTCAACAATGCCCATCAGCCACAGACTGCACACAGCACAGCCAGTGATTTTCATACAGAGCACTAGGTGAGGTTACCAACATAAAAACCTAAACAGCCTACTTACACGTTGTTGCAACAGAATAATGCTCGCCCACACACTGACCGTGAAACTCAGCCAGATGTGCAGCAACTTTCCTGTCCAGCACGACCTCCGAACTTGAGGTGCATGATGGGACGAAAAGTGACTCGCACGACTCGCCAGCCAAAACTCTCACAAAACTACGTCCACAGGTCGAGCAGCCGTGGTGTAACCTACCCCAGGACGGTATTCGCCATCTGTACGATAGACTTGATACCACAATCAGCATCTGCATTGCCGCCCATGGAGGTTGCACCACCACCTAATGTGGATGTTTCACCATGGTCCGATACCTGGCATCTCAGAACCGCTCATGTTATTGATCTATAAATAATCACTTCATGTGTTCCACATGCACAGTTTCAAAAATGAATCTTGAATGTACTAGAAGCCTGTAATAGGGTGTGCAATTTTTCTCCGACAGTGTATAAGGGGCAGTCAAGCGAGGTAGATAGCAAAATGTAAGTAAACTTTTTATTTTTTTCAGAAGTAACTGCCAAAAACGGACGTCCTGTGGAGATTATAAGTTGTGCTGATAGTTCAAATTGGGCTGTCTGTTGCGCGACTAATTTCTGTAACTGTTCTGAAGCAAGTGCCATGAAGTGGTTCCTTCATCTTAGAAATAAAGTCGAAGTCACTAGCGCTTACGTTGGGGTGGTATGGTGGGTAGTTTAGCACTTTCCAGCAACATCGAGCACACGAATCAGTCACAGCCGGTACTGTATGCCCCCGAGCACGATCCTGCCATACCATGGGCGGATTCTGTAGTACGTGCCACCATTTCTTTCTAACAGGTAGTCGCGCTGTGTTTGAAAAATGGACAGTAATACAGCGTACTAAGGATCTGCCTTTGGGGAACGGTACGCGTTAGGACAACACCATTGCAGTCCTACACGAGAACCATCATTAAGTTCACATTGCTGCGGTTCTCACAAACAACTTTCGATCGCCGTGGTGAGCCGTAATGACGTCATTCGGAAACTAGCGTCTCAGGTGAGCCTAGTGCAGTTTAGCTCATGTGTCGTCCTGCGTAATTATAGACGGTTAGTTAGCTGTCTCTACCGAAGTAGTTTTATGCAACCCATAGTTCTATATGTGGACTCCAAAAACCACGCGCGGTTTTCATATTCTCTCTATCGCGTTAGTACTACAGAAAAAAATTACACAATCTTTTTCTAGGAATTTTGGTGTAATTAATTTTTGTACTGGAACACCTTTTGGCTGAAGGCCATAGTCTTCCAGTTATACAAGACACACGGTTTATTCAAAGAAACAAAAGTGGCCTCCAAACATACCTCCACCCCCACAATCATCGCTCGCCAGTGAGGAATTCTAGTGCGACATTTTTTGGTCCTCATTGTCTACACTACTAAACCACTATCATAGTCGGGTATTTATTAATTTGAATGTGGCCTGAAGGCTAACGAAAGAAAAACGACTTTTGTAAAAGTTTCGCTAAAACTAATTACGTTAGCAATTCGATCCACAATTTACCGTTACAAACACAGTAGTTTTGTAGTCATAAGGCCTGATGAATACAACGACATAATTATTTGTGTTATGCTTTTGAAATTCACAAAACTGTTAGGTAAAATTTAAACAAACGTCAGTGCTAGACTTAGCCCGTGGCGTAATAAGGCCAGTCAATGAAAACCAAAAAAGGTCGCATATCGGAAATATGCTGCGAAGTCGCAGTTTTCGTGCAGTGGTAGGAGGGAGTACTATGAACAACATACTAGAAATCATTACCACTGGGGGGAGTGGAGTGGAGGTGCGTTTCAAGGACACTTTTGTACGTCTTTCTTGAATAACTCGAAAACTGCGGCCTCTAGCGAAAACATATCCGGTAAAATATTTAACGACATTAAATTTCCTACAAAAAGGCCCTGTTAATTTTCTCTGCAGGACTAATAGTTTGCGCATAGCGAACGGGAGAACACGAAAATCTCACTAATAGTGTTTGAAGGCCAGACATAGAATTGCAGGTTGTACAAGACGACATCGGTAGGGGCAACTGTGCAGCGTATCAAATCCTCTCCTTCGAGGTCATAGCGTTCCAAATGGGCACGAGCAGCGCCGTATCGTAACCATTACTGCATTTTCGTCAGATCAGGATGCCATTTTTCTTATTCCCTGGCTTCCCTTCAGAATGTGAAGTCTTAAGTGCTAATCATGTTTCTCGTGCCGTCTCAAGAATCGTTTGACGTCGATCATCGTCCAGTGATGAGTAAGAACAGACCCTCTTCGCTGATTCGGGAAAGGCAGTAGTTGGTCTATGTATGTTCTACAGCACTTTTGATATCAAATTGCTATGGAAATGAATTAAATTATGACAGCTGATTGATTTATGACGTTAACCTGTTGTTCTGCTAAGTGGAAAGCGTTGATTTAATGTCCCCTAGGAATAATTTTTTCTTACAAAAAAGCCCCCCACCTTACCCCTTTCCCTCCACATCCAACACCCCTCTGGAAAACTCGATTCCTCCTCCCCCTCCCTCCTCGTCGATACAAGCACACTTTTAGGTCTGAATTATTCGAATACCTCCCTCCCACTCTATCAATTTCATTGACTAATTAATTAAATCAATAAATTAATTAACCACCGCCACTCTGGCAAAATCCTCAGAAACCTTCCTCCACCTGGAAATTGACGGGAAAAAGACTCAGTGCTGAAGAGGAAGGATTTCACAACAGGAAATTCAAATCGATATCAGTTACGTAGTAAAGGATATACTGTTTATTTATAATATTCAGTTTCCATGGGTTGCATCTCTCTTTTGTTTGGTGGGAGAAGCTCATCATTCTCAGCTATTTTGGAAGATTCAGGCCTTGGAAAATACATCAGAAGAATTATTTGAATAAATCACTGTTTTTTCCGCTCGCATGAGGAATACCATCACAAAATCGATGTCAGCATTACTCACCATATGCGATGTACCGGGAGCTGCGCCGGCTGGGACATTGTGCTCCCATGTGCCAGCCGACCCGTGTATTACCGTGCATGCAGGTCAGGAGAGAGGTGTGCACGCAGTGCCAGCTCGTATGGCTCGCATATAGGAAAGTCGCGCTAATCCCCAAACAAAGCATCAGATTTCGTCAGCTCTTTCATATTGATACCTGATAAATTCCTGCTAAAACAAGTGCTCTCTCTCTCTCTCTCTCTCTCTCTCTCTCCCTCTCCCTCCCTCCCTCCCCCCCCCCCCTCTCGCTCTCTCTCTCTCCCACTTTCTCCCCCAGTCTCGCTCTCTCTGTCTCAAGTGGTTCTTTCCTGATTGTATGACCCAACACATGCGAACACACACAGATCAAGATGTCCTCACCTCTCCTCCCATCCATCCCCCTCACTTGCCCCTCTTGCCACTCATGCATACCTCGTCTTTGCAGTTGGTACATCCCTTTGGTCTCACCATTCCATTGCTATGAAAACCTGTAGAATGAAAAAAAGACACTCAAGAAGATGTAGGTAGCGTCTGTCATGTGCCACACTAATCCTATCTTTGTCCTGAACAAAGTGGTGGATACCTGGTAAACCCCCAGCTGTGGATGGGACGTCTGCCGCCAAAGGGACGCGCCCCGTCTCAGAGGCGCCGGTAAGGGACCTACACCCATACTGGACTTGCCAGCAGCTGCACTCCCATCCCCCGGCTTCTACACGACCGCCCCACAGTATTCACAGAGGTTGGAGAGATACTGTCATCAATCAGTCAACCGATGAATTTACATGGAGGGAATAATCGCCCAGCGCAAACATACATCAGATGGAATGTTCTCACGCAACACACACATCTACTTCTGTCGCTGCTCTGCCAGCAAACTGGCAAGTTTACTATTTAGCTACCCAGAGGGCGCCGCAGAGGCCACTGCCAGGACTTGTCCCCACGGCTGCTGGCGGGAATCAACGAGCCAGCTAGCCAGAATTTTTCTTTGCACCTACCACTCACGACAGCCTTAAGCCGGAAATGTCAAGTCGTTCTGACCACCGGCTACCTCCCCCACGCACCCCGTACGCCAGACGGTGTCGTCCTAGGAAACCAGAAACATGTTTATCTCCGTAATTACAATAAAGTATTACGATTGCATTCCCAATGTGGTGTCTTTTGACTGTTTCCGAAGTGTCGGAAATACCTCCTCCTGACGGTTGTGTCTCTGGGACCGTTTTCACATTCAAATATCACTATCTATGTCCTCCTTATGACTGGACATATTTTTCCATGTAAAATCTTTCATCCTCCTTAGGGCTACCGACGTGCTGAAATCGCAATTTTTCACCTCAAATCCGCACCTCCCTTACGACTGAACATAATCATTCTCTTTGCACACCTTGGAACACTGACTACAGTAACTTTACATTCCAACACATACTTTATAAGCCTGTTGATCACACTGAATATATCACGCATCCCCTACGACTTATATAATACTTCGCCAATAACTGAATGCTGGTGACACTAAAAAATATTGAGCGAAAATTCGAGATCGATCGACATGTTCCATTTGTTTTTATTGCGAGTGGTATCTGTGTGTCTTAGGGAGAGAGACATAATCGCCTTATAAGTTGCCAGCTATTACAACACGATTGCAAAAACCATGTTATTATCACCCTGCATAAAAAGCAGTCTTGGTTCTGCAGGAACACGCAGGTATCGCAAGTCATACATGTGTTAAAAACTGTACAAGCTCTGTAGATGGAGCCATGGTGTTGTTCTGAATGAAGTGGTCCTCCATACAAATACCGCAGCCCTGAATATAGACCATGATCGCGGGGAGTGTATTAATAGTCCGAAAGTGAAGGTGTATGCCGCGAGTGGTGTAAGCTCGTGATAAGATCACCCTTGTCACCGAATTTACAAAGTGATTCGGCTAAGGTACATGGTACTAAGCCGATATTTACAACTCCTTCATGCCACTGTTAGATATTTCCCACATTAAGAACAGTATTTGTAACCTGTTCAATCTCCATACTGTGTAGTCAGTTTAACAGAGGGTTTGCCATATATGCACAGGGTTATAGGCAAGGCAGGATGATGGTTGACTGAGAATGATCACATACAGTAGACGGTATGCTATGTGAGGAATCACTTAAAAAAAATGCAACGCTAGACTGAAATCGTAAGAAATGTGCAAAAACCTATGACCAATACATTGGTTCCTCATATCCATAGAGGTATGATTTCTGGTAAAAATTTTGTCTGTGATTTGAAATCAAGTCCCTTCAGTCACCCACACATTTGCGTTGGATCCTATGGAGATGTCTTAATAATTACAGCCGCTGATCAGTCATATTCGTGGCACTCTCATATCTCAACGAGTCATCTTTTTCGAACCTATCTGCTACGGACCCGATACAGCAAAATTCCAGTGTAGTTCATTTTGAACAGTCTCTCTGCATCTTGTAACTGTTCACCAGTCTCTGCGCCACCCTCCCTGCAGTTTTGTCTATGTGATCATTCTAGTCTGAGAGCGCTGTATCTACTACCTTCTGCATCCCTTGGAGAAACAGGTTGAGTTGAGCCAATGCGACAGGACAATTTTTTCACCTCTCGGTGGAAATGGGAACATAGTAGCTCTGCCAACCGTGTACAGTGTGTAACGCCAGCACCAAACGAAGCTTTCGCCTGCAACACAAGTTAGTAGAAAAGACAGTACAAGCAGTCACAGTGATGCTTCTTATCGGGAAGATTAGGAAGACTTTACATTATATGGGAACTGGAATAAGGATGAGGATTTTGCTACTGCACTGAAGTGTGTTTCCAAACTACATACAGGTACTGCTGTCTATAAGAGATCTGTGGCACTCAGGGTGCACTTATATCTGTCACCCAAACATTCTCTCCCTCCTCGTTATTTTGCACCACCCAACAGAGAAGAACTACTAACTATAAAAACTTTGCTAACATCACGTGGCAGAGAACTTGATAAATTATTACCACTTCCCTGCCTTCCGATGTGTCGAAGACAAGTACCATATGTGTGCTGACATCGAGCATATGTGGCGATCCTATTAAATATACAGGGATTGTTCCACTGGAAGTATACCGCTCCATAATACACAGGATAGTTGAAATAAAAGACAGAGGTTGTGTTTCTTATTGACAAAAATGTGGAGAACATGGCAATATATGGAAACTGGAAGTGTTTGCAGCATTGTGAACCGTATCCAAAGAGCTGTCCGAAGCTGATGACCTCTACATTTAACCTCTTCTTCTACAGTAACGGGGTAGGAGATGTCTAGGTGTTCCATTTCGAAGAGACCAAGAGTATTGATTCCTCATATTGCAACCATGTACGTGATCACTGTTTCAGTGCTGGCAATCCCCGGACTGTCTCCATCTCAACATAGTTGTGTCATTCAACAGTAATAAGCAACACAGTTGACAGTGTGACAAATTTTATCAATTTTACCAGTTTTTGCGTAATTTAAATGCCGAATATGACATGGCAGCATGCTTCCTGAGCTGTGGTAAAAACTGCTGTTTTGAAGAGCGCGCCGTAGCGTGTAGTGTGAAGCAGTCGCCCTCCGTTTCTGGCGGTGGCACCGCTGTGGCAATCGCAGCTTTGGTGTCTCCCCTGGTGGGAAAGGGGAAAGCTTGCCTGTTCACGTGCATCTAAGGGGCGCTATGAGCTTGCCAGTCGGTCAGTCTGGGTCAGTCTCTCGTCCCCAGCTTGCCAGTCTATCGTTCACATTTGTTAGGCAGTTAGTGTCTGTCTGTCGTTCGGAGTGCTAGTATGTCTGTCGTTCGGATCAACCTTTAAAGCCGGCAAAATGAGTCTTTCCACTCCGCCAGTAAGAGAACTCAGTGAGTCGTCGCCTTATCGGGGCTTAGTTCCTGCATCTGAGTCTGCGCGTTAGGCCGCCAGTCTGCTCGAGTTTGCTCAGGCAATGGTCATTGGCGGTTGGATCAATCGGCTGGTCGGTCGCGCACTCAGACACAAGATGACTTGTCCGTCTTGAGCGTCGGCGCAAGTGAGGTCGCCACGTGAGTTCAAAAATGGCTCTGAGCACTATGCAACTTCAGAGGTGATCAGTCCCCTAGAACTTAGAACTAATTAAACCTAACTAATCTAAGGACATCACACATCCATGCCCGAGGCAGGATTCGAACCTGCAACCGTAGCGGTCGCTCGGTTTCAGACTGTAGCGCCTAGAACTGCACGGCCACTCCGGCCGGCACCACGTGAGTCCAGTGGGCCGATGAGTATCGCAAGGGGTAGTGACTTCGCGGTCGACACGAGAGCAACAGGCGTCAACCCACGACATCAGTCTGGCCGGTGCGAGCTGCAACGCCGTGAGACGGGAGATCGGCGCGCCTTCCCGCGTCCGTTGAAGCGGCTGGCAGCGGACGGTTCGGGAGAGCGATTTGGGGGTGCTGCACCAGGTCTTCTCGAGAAATCGCAGTTTATTTGAAATTAAGTGATTGGTGATATGTTGTTTGATTTACTCTTGTTAAAATCTACTTGTTTTCATGGTGAGGTCACCAGCCGTTTTGCTTTTGGGTCGTCCCACCATTCTTCTCCGTTTGCCCACCTGTAGGAAGGTGGTTGTTTATAAATTGGGTGGTCCGTTTTTCCCTTGTGGAGTAGGGGCAGGTTAGAGCAACCTGCGGCTCGGGTTGTTCGGTAATCTCCCTATCAATCTACAGTATGTTAGTAGCTGCCTCTGTTATGTTTATCGGATTTGGTGTGTTAACGAATTTATTGCTTGGAGTGTAACGGCCTAATACCTGAAATATGTTTTGATGTTTGGAAACTTTGATATTATTGCCTATGATCTTGTGAGGCGGTATCTGTGTACTGTTGTTTGGCTTACCTTGTAGAATTTTATATAAGATTGCATTTCATGAGCTTTTATTTAAATGATCATTTTAGTATATAAAGCTTGCCATCCTTTCACCGTAAGAGTTTTCTTAGAAGCTAAAATCAAGTTGCACCTTCGGTGGCAAGGTTAATATTTTAATTGTTAGTGTTTTGTACCTTTTCCATCCCTACTACGGGGGGTGCATAGTATGTGTGCTTGTGTAAATTGTCAAAACTCTTAGTTTAAAGTTATCTGGTGTGTTGCAGATTTGCACCAGTGTAGTCTTTCAGAGGCTGTCGTGAGCGGTCGTAACTACGACCGTGTCAAAAGGGAGCGACAAGGTTCTCTGCCCGAAAGCTCATACAGTCAAAACTTGTTTCTTTCTGCCTCTGAATAAATTGTAACTTTGATATTTAGAGGGTGCTTTCTGATTATAATTTTAAATCTGTTTCTTTTAAAAAATACTTTTAGGCACTATTAAAGTGAATAAAATTCCCGTTTGTTAAAAGGAATTTGTTTTGATTTCATCAGTTACTCCCTGACAACTACTTCCATGCTTACATAGTGTGATTAAATGTGTTAATGTTCTTGATGAATCGCTAGTAAATAAAATAAATTCTTAAGAATATTCTTTGGAAATCAATCACGCTCCACTTCCCAGTTTCTGTATTATCGCTAAATCATCCCTCCACTACTTTGCAAGTTCCATATAGTAGACTGCGAATACAGATAGATGGCTGCACAGTAGGTACATTCATGGGTAATTCTCGGACATATACACAGAAAGTATACCAGACAGCGTCCTACACAGATGCAATTAGGTTATCTACATATTTCCAGCATTTCGATCATAGTGCGGAATTTACTATTACGACCGCCAGTCTCTTCCTATGTGGATGAGAGTCACAGAACATTCTCAAATTGATGGCATAACGTTGGAGATTGGAAGATGTGCCCGTAGTGTCTTTGACCAACCCTCCCTGCAACACTGTCGCCAATTTAATTTGCAACCGACCAGAAGTAGGAGGGTACTATTCCCTCTAAATTACACTTCCTGTGAACGAACAGAGCGAGCTGAGTCCGCATCTGCTGTTCACTGAAGATTGTTCCGCAGTAGTTCTATTCACGGCACCCATCCAAGTGCACAGGAGCTCTCCAAACGCGCGCATATCGAGCAGGTTACCACCCCTGTCCGTGTACACTAGATATGAACGTGTTGATCTGATATATTAGACAGTTAAGAAGAAAATTTGGTTTTTATTTCTCGATGGAGCTGCAGACGGATGGAGTTTGAAGCACTTTACGTAAATCCACTGAGCTATCAGTTCTATTGTTCTAGTGTGTAGAGTCAGTACCAAGAAGGTATTGGCAAGAGATGGTTCAAATGGCTCTGAGCACTATGGGACTCAACTGCTGTGGTCATAAGTCCCCTAGAACTTAGAACTACTTAAACCTAACTAACCTAAGGACAGCACACAACACCCAGCCATCACGAGGCAGAGAAAATCTCTGACCCCGCCGGGAATCGAACCCGGGAACCCGGGCGTGGGAAGCGAGAACGCTACCGCACGACCACGAGATGCGGGCTATTGGCAAGAGAGAAACGATCGTAAGATATTAACACACCACTCCTAAGGGCCGGCCGGAGTGGCCGAGCGGTTCTAGGCGCTGCAGTCTGGAACCGCGCGACCGCTATGGTCGCAGGTTCGACTCCTGCCTTGGGCATGGATGTGTGTGAGGTCCTTAGATTAGTTAGGTTTAAGTAGTTCTAAGTTCTAGGCGACTGATGACCTGAGAAGTTTAGTCCCATAGTGCTCAGAGCCATTTGAGCCACTCCTAAGGCTACATGGTTCTGCGATTAAACATGCTGCAGTGTTAAGCCCACGTGGTTTCCAATATATTAGTCATGTGGAGTGCAACGCTCCTAATACTCTCATGCAGGACGTATATCTCCAACGTCTGACGTACATACATCCAGAAAATTTCCTGTCCCACTCTCTACAATGACAAACTTTAAAATGATAAAACTGTTTCCTTCTACACCAAAGAGAAACATAGAGTCTTTGTGATACATGTACACTATAGCTTTTCTGAGGTGTACCGTTCACAAATTTTGCTATGCTCTCATCAGTCCTACTAAATAATCGTCAGCAACGGAAAATGCATGTTAAAAGGAAAGAGACAAACGTATAGCAGCCGTGTTTAATATGTCAAATTATACGCCGTGCTGTACTAACTCTGTCTTCTAGGGGAATAACATCTTGACACTTTTACTGCAGGACGGAGGAAAGCTGGTAGTGGCTCCATATGGTCCGGGGAGTATTCATGTGGGCATCTGTGACTCCAATGGAGCTTGTGTAAGACACCATGACGGCTAAGGAGTATCATACTCTGGTTGTAGACCACATACACCCCTTCATGATGATCATGCTTCCCAACAGAAGTGGCATTTTTCAGCAAGGTAATGCGCCATGTCACAAGGCCTAGAGTGTGATTGAGTTGTTCGAGAGCTCTGTTTGATGTGTTGGCCCCACTACTCGCTATATCTGAACCCAACTGACCACTTCTGGGATGTAATTGAACATGGCGTCAGAACTCATCGGCTCCCTCCCAGGAATTTACGGGAATTAGGTGACTTGTGCATGCAGACGTGGTGCCAACTGCCCCCAAGCAACCTACCAAGCCCTCAGTGCTTCGATGCCACGACGCGTTGCCGCTGTTATCCATGCTAAAATTGGACACACTGGCTATTAGGTAGAAGGTCATAATGTTCTGGCTGATCAGTACATATGGAGTTGTGGAAGGCCGGGCCAAACGTGTCGTTTGAGCATCTCGCAAAACTAATCTCCGTCTTAGTGGAGAGGAAGTTCCTGTCGACTTTAAGGACGGATTCGTCACAAATACGTTTAAAAATGGAGACAAGGATGACTGCGTGAAATACAGATTGAAACACGTATGTTGTGCGGCAGCGATGCTGAGACATTGTAGAATCTCTGACCAGAGCAGTTGCGCTCGACTCGCAGTAGCGAGCAGTCAGTCAGTCTGCAGTAGTCAGTCCTCAGTAGTGCTTGGAGTCGGTTGCTAGCAGTAGCGGAGAGCAGTCGGCGGGCGTCGGCATCGCAATGGTCGAGATTCAGGACGAGGTATAATTTATTTAAATAAATAATCATGCAGCTTTGCGCTCATCAGATAATGTAACGAACAGTCATTGTAATTTAACTTTCAAAAATCGCCCCCAATAATAATTTTGATTTAAAAGCAATTTTAGAGACAATCATTCAAATTTCCTTCCATTTCCTTTTAACAAAGATTTTTTAAAAGGTACTTCCAATGCTTTTCATGCAAGCGCCAGAGAACAATAAGAGCAGAATTTTGACATGCAGTTTCACTAAGGTAAGAAATTTATTCTCGTTTCGCACAGGGCAAACACCGACCTTTCGGTTGAATTGAGTTTAGGTTATCATTACAGTTTCATTATCATGGGATTAGCGTTCATTATTTAATGGGAACTTGTACTTGAGTCAGATAGCGAGCTTTCATTTAATTGTCTTTGCCATTAATATTCTTGTGGGAGTTTATACTTAGCTGTGGCTCCATTTCTAATAAATATTGTTTTTAAAATTTCTGTGGGAAGGTCACACTTAGCTGTGGCTCCATTTCTAATAAATATAGTTATATATTTTAGAATATGTTGTGGGGAGGTTACACTTGGCGACACCCGGTCCAGGATCGTATTTCGTAGAGAATCTTTTGAAAAACAGTCAGATATCTGCTCTTATTTCTTAGATATAATTAGGATTTGGCGTAACGCTTTTACTAATCTTGTGACTTTCTTTCTACAGGTCAACGGCAATTCGTTGCTCTGTTGTATTTGTGTGTTGATTTTGCATTGTGCTTATTTGTTTTGTGATTAATTGTGACTATTGTGAAAATGCCGCGAAAGACTGTGAATAGTGTATCGCGAGGTATCATGAACGAAATTACCGACTTAAACAACGTGACCAATAATACTAGTGACACGCAGTGTAATGATGACAATGCTGTGTTCACTAACAGTCAGTGCGTTCCAATCGCGAATGACGACTTTTACCTTAATGATGAACAAACGAACTCGGTTATGTCTTCTGTTGATTTGACGACAATCAATAACGCGGGACGCTCTATTGTAATGAGCGCTGCCCAGCCTAACACAACCGGTTTACTAAATTCACGTGACGAACAGACAAATTTGTCTAATGAAAATGATCAGTGTACGGAAAGTACGCCGGACTTATTTAATTCCGAAATAATGTCTAACAGTGTACATCTGACTGACAAACCTTCTTGTAAATCGCAAAATAACCAAATGGTTACAGAAAGCGAAACGATTCCAGATCCACCATTAATCAGCACAGAGAATAGAAATGTTAATTTTGGCTCAGATCAAATTATGGCACTATTGCTGCAACGAATTAACCAAATTATTGAAAAACAAGACAACAATGATGTAAATCTCAAACAACTTAGTGAACAGGCTAAACAACAGAATGAAAAATTAGATAACAATTCCAGACAGTTAAATGAAAAATTAGATAACAATTCCAGACAGTTAAATGAAAAATTGGATAACAATTGCAGACAGTTAAGTGAACAAATTAGGGCCGTTGCCGCACAATGTCATGACACTAAGGAACAGTTACGCGAGGAAATTGAGGCTTGTTCACGAAAAAGTAGCGAAGAAATTAAGTCTGTTGCTCAGGAATTAAGGGAATTGCAAACAGCTGCAACAGAAACACTTAGAGCGGAAATCAGTACAGTCGCTAAACAATGCTCTGAAAAAGCTACACAATTACGCGACGAGTTTAGAGCAATGACGGTAGAACTTTCGCGCACAATGGATGAAAAGATTGACGCAAAATTCGAACAACAGAACACACAAATTAATGAACGTCTTAGTCTTCACACAGAAAACAGTAATACGCGTTTTCGTAAATTTATTGATGATCAAAATAAAGTAAAACGCCAGGTAATGGAAACAATCACTGCACAGAGACAAGAAGACAAACGTAAAATGTTTGCGAAGGCAAAAACGTATGTAGACAATAATATTGCCACAGTTTCGGACAAAATTAATACCATCGAACAGTCAAACACAGAATTACGTGACGAAATTTCTGATCTGAAATCGAAAACAGACACATACATAACAGATTTTCAAACAGTGACCGATAGACTCGAACAATTAGAACTAACACAGGATTCCGATGTCGTGAAAGCTGATGTTAAAAAACTGAACGAAACTACACGTAAATTGCAAAACCAGATTAATGCCAATGACACTAAAACCGATGATCAGGTAAAAATACTGACTGAAAAATGTGATGAATTGGCCAGTCGTATTGACGTCATCGAAACTACTAATGACAATAAATCAGACGATACTTCACCGGTTGCATTTAATCAAACACCGGAATTTCAAAATTTACAGCAGACAATTAATGAGATTGATTCGTCTAATAACACATTGCGTCGAAAACTGTCAAGTTTACAGCAAGAAGTAACAGAGATTAAAAACACTTCAGTTAATAACACAGCACAGCAGACACCACTTTTCGAACATTTGCCAGACTCGCGCAACGCGTATAATTTGGGTAATCTACAGAGAGTACGGGACTTAGATTCCGAACAATCACAGTTCAACAGATTCTCTTACAACCATGAACCTGTTTCATCACACAGAGACGACAATTTCGATTACAAACATTTTCTGTCAGTGAGAAAGTTTAAAGTGTTTAAAAACGACAGAACACAGATTCACCCGCTAGATTGGATACAACAATTTAGCTTTGCTTTTCCACCGCTATTGCCTGTAACACAAAAGCTAAAATTTATTTGCAGTGCGTAATTGACCTCAGGGGATTCATTACGCTTTAATGAATATGTGCCGTAGCGAGCATAGGGCCCCGAGCTGTAGTAGTGCTGTTTCATCTTTAGTTTTCTGCACTGCTGCCTTCTCTTCTACTATCCTTTATATCTATCAAAACAGCTCTTTAACTTTTGCTCTACCTAGAATTAAGAAAAATGTAATGAAAACCGGATATGACAAATTTTTACCGAAAGTGACAATTTTCATTAGGCACTGCAGAACTACCGCCGTAATTTTAATATCAAAAAAAATTTTAATCACCAGTATGTACAAAATTTTCAGCAACAGCGAACGCATTTTAGTAACAATAGACGTTTCTCACCACAACAGCATGAAAGTCAGCCGCTTAACATACCTAACCAACAATGCAGTCTACAAGGTCAACCAAACTTTAATGTTTCACCGCGTGCACGTATAGTCACAGATCCAACAAATAGTAACGCACGGCAGCAAGGAAACAACTACGTATAGAAACACACTATTTCAATTCCTATCGCAAATGCACCGTATAGAAGTGACTATTATGACAGACGTAAAATTAACGAGCACAATTTTCAGCGTACATTTCATTACAGTCGATCCTTTCAGCAGCAAGAACATCAGCAACAACATATTATAACGAATGAAACAGACAATAGGTGTCATCCATAGCGTAAGATGTCAGGAAGAAATAATAGTACAGTTCAAATGGTCAAAATACCACAGCATCGTCCCGTAAATAACAGCACGTATGACAGAATTTGACGAGACACAGTACAGGTAGTCTATTCCAGTAACGTAAGCAATACTTATTGACACGCAGAATTTTGTTCACGAGAATGTTATTTGAAATATGCTTTGCTGAATACACCACTTTTATCGCACCCAGACCTTACTAGAAATTTTTCTATTGCCACCGACAGTTCCAACACAGCTTTAGGCGTACACATTTTTCAGGAAATTGAAGAAGATGGCTCAATAGTAATTAAAAACATCGCATTTGCAAGCCGCATTTTGTCACCTGCTGAACGAAATTATTCCGTTACTGAACTAGAAACATTATGTGTTGTATGGGCTTTTACGAGATTTCGGCACTTTCTTTATGGCAGACATACCACCGTTTACACAGATCACAGAGCTATACAATTCTTACTTTCAGCTAAATTTACTCACGACAGATTAAGCAGATGGAAACTGTATTTACAGGAATTTAATTTTACGATTGTTCACATTCCCGGTACACAAAATGTTATAGCAGACGCACTTTCTCGTTCTCTCAGCAACAATCAGCAAGACGTAGCAACCAACTTCTGCAAAGCAAATTTCAGCGTCATGTACATTCAACAAGTTGCATTTGAAAATTTTATTTCATCGTCATTACAGGACATAGCACGAGAGCAAAGCAAAGACAATGTGTGGAAAGAAATTAAACACCTTTGGCAAGATAAGAATAATGTTACGATTAGAAACCACTACACTGTACGCAATGACATTCTGTTTCGCCGCTCTCATCCAGACAGTAACAATTGGTTATTATGCATTCCTGACGAACTGGTTAACAAATTAATCTGGTACACTCATTTAAGCTACGCACATTATGGAGCAAGAAAATGTTTTCTGATACTGGGACAGAACTGTTATTTTGCCAGCATGGAAAAACGTATACGACGAGTTTTAGCGTCATGTAAAATTTGCCAGAAAGCTAAGTCTGACACCACTTCACACATTCCTCCATTATATCCCATTGTACCTGTTAAATTAAGACATATGGCCGCAGTAGACATTTTTGGTCCAATTCCGAGAACTAATAGAGGTTTTTGCTACATCTTTGTCGCTGTTGAACTCACTTCAAAATTTGTTACTTTCACTCCGTTACGCAAAGCTACTGCCAAAACTGTTTCGAAAGCATTTGTAAAGCATTTTCTATTTCATATAGGGCATGTGATGAAAGTAATTTCTGACAATGGATCACAATTTCGTTCTGTCATATGGACACGCATGTTACGAGCTAGAAACATTTCTCCGATTTATATATCCAAGTACCACGCCTCTTCGAACCCTTGTGAACGACTAATGAAAGAAATTGGCAAACTGTGTAGAATATACTGCCACAAAAGACATGTTAATTGGGACACACACGTACACTCATTTCAAGATGTAATTAATTCCATTCCAAATGAATCCACTATGCTATCTCCGTCTGTTATACTGAAAAACGTTGAACCACCAAACAAAATCAAAGAATTAGTAACATTTCCTACATCTCGTCGATTACGACACCACGAAATAATTGATATTGCGCTGAACAACATCAAACGTGCCGCAGAGCGCCGGAGAAGACAGCAAAAACAGGTTTGTAGACACCGAGACTTTCACGTTGGACAGAAGATATTAGTACGTACACACTATTTATCCAGCAAATTAAAAGGTAAGTGCAGTAAATTTGAACTTCTATACGCAGGTCCATATCGGATTCGCAGCATTCCTCACCCCAATGTTGTACACGTCGAAACTCTGAGAACCAGAAAATCGAAAGGCAACCATCATGTGTCAAACGTTAAACCCTTTATCGAATGAAACCACTTTACGATGTAACATGCTATGAGGCCGTTTACACATTTTATGACCACTTATGCAATTATATTGACATTACTAATTACTGATGATTATCGTATTTTTTCTTGGCAAGTGCCCGGCAAGGTAAGGTTAGCAGGTCGCTTTTCTTGTCGTTACACATCAGACCGTGCATATTTTCCAGATGAACTTACACATTTTGTGACCACTTATGCAATTACATTTATGTGACTACCTATTGATGATTATCGTATTTTTTCTTGGCAAGTGCCCGGCAAGGTAAGGTTAGCAGGTCGCTTTTCTTGTCGTTACACATCAGACCGTGCATATTTTCCAGATGAACTTACACATTTTGTGACCACTTATGCAATTACATTTATGTGACTACCTATTGATGATTATCGTATTTTTTCTTGGCAAGTGCCCGGCAAGGTAAGGTTAGCAGGTCGCTCTTCTTGTCGTTACACACTAGACCGTGCATTTTTTCAGATGAACTTACGCATTTTATGAATAATTATTCAATTCTCTATAATGACGCATTAATTTTATCAAATTCTCTCTCCATTGAAGTCTTTAATTATCGCATCTATTAACTACACTACATATAAGCTGAACACAACGAATGTCACATTTTGTCTTTCTTATGTATGTACGATTGTTTTCATGTTTTGTTTGTATGCACTGTGAACTAGTTAAGGTATAACACACACCATTTGACTTTGACATATTGCCTTGTGATATCTCAACATCGTGACTGTTTTACATTTTCCTTTTTTGCTGCTGCATTACGATATTCTCTGTACACTTTTTGCCTTTAAACACTGTCTGTGTTTTGAGATATTACGTTTTCTGTCATGTTATGTTGTATGCTTAATTGAGTCACCATTAACCAGTCACTATTTAATGGGTATATGATTTAAATGCAAGACATTAATCTTTGTTCATCAATTTCAGAAATAAATGATGCGTACAGGAAATGAATTAAACAGAAGTGGGAATTTCACCTACGGAATAAACGAAAGAAGATGCAATAAGCTAATGAGGACGAGTAAATGGATCAGAATTAACAAGCATTAACCAGAATATATTATACACATCACAGAATAGCAGTCTTAACTAATTTTTTCTTTCAGAATACAAAGCGATTGATGCAAGCTGTCAGACAGAACTACACATTTTAGTTTTAAGTGATGAAATATGCTAGGGATTAGGAATAGTTGTGTGATGAATAATGAAATGATTTTTGCAGATGATAATGAATGCTGATAATGAACAATGATGAAGAATATGGTACTATGAATAATGAAGTTTTTGTTTACAGGTGATGATAATGATGGAGTTATGATGATATGAATAATGAAGTTTTTCTTTACAGATGAGGATAATGTTGAAGTTATGTATTTATGCTATGTAGTTATTTAAGTATTTGTTGCAGTTTACTTTGACAGCAGGTGTTATATTGCGTAGTAGGATGACTGAAGGTTTTGGAAAGGACAGCTATGGAACACATTTTTTATACACATTTCACTACCTGTTAATTCGAAGTTCACTACTTTTCAGCATAGTCTGCGTTTCTTCTTTCAGTTCAATAATCCATTTTGTATTTTTCTTTCAGGAGAAGCTTTTTATGATAGTTACTAAACTTGTTACTTATTATACCTGTTCTAGTACTTGCATTTTTCTTACCCACTTGTGTCTATCATTTATAAATGTGATAACCTTGCTACAGCTGACTCATGACGAATGACGTTACACAATCTTTTCATTTATAGGAACAACCTAGAAGCAATTTTTTCTCTTATTTCTTCTTGCTTTCCCTTATAATTACCCAAAGCAATGCATTGCTAGCAGAAAAAACAAAATGTATTAACAGTCCCAGATAATGTCACTAGTTTATGATAATTCTGAATAACACTGATCAGCTCTGAATAGTATGTCACTTGAATAATGACTTCTTAATGATACCAAAACATAATTGCCACTATCTATTGTAATGAGAGTACTTATTATGCCCATGCTTATTAATGCTACTAATGTTTTGTACTATTCAATACTTGCTGGCCACTGAGTGCCCATAATTAATGTAACTTATAATGCCCATGCTTATTAATGCTACTAATGTTTTGTACTATTCAATACTTGCTGGCCACTGAGTGCCCATAATTAATGTAACTTATAATGCCCATGCTTATTAATGCTATGACTGTAATTAACTGATTTTTCTAATAATGATTTCTTAATGACATGAATAATACTGAATGATGAATAATGTTTTGTACTATTCAATACTTGCTGGCCACTGAGTGCCCATAATTAATGTAACTTATAATGCCCATGCTTATTAATGCTATGACTGTAATTAACTGATTTTTCTAATAATGATTTCTTAATGATATGAATAATACTGAATGATGAATAATGTTTTATACTATTCAATACTTGCTGGCCACTGAGTGCCTATAATTAATGTAACTTATAATGCCCATGCTTATTAATGCTATGACTGTAATTAACTGATTTTTAATAATGATTTCTTAATGATATGAAGAATACTGAATGATGAATAATGTTTTATACTATTCAATACTTGCTGGCCACTGAGTGCCAATAATTAATGTAACTTAACGTTTTGTTAGTGTTTTCAATGATGACTTCCCATATTAATACTGAATGATGATAAATATTTTGTACTAATCGAAAGTTGCTAGGCCACTGAATGTTAATAGTTACTTGTAAATATGTTATTTGAATGAGGAAAAATGTTTTGTAATACTCAATACTTGATGGCGATTGATTACCACTCTTGTCTTTAAATTAATTAATGAACATTTTTCTGTAATACTACATTCATGGTACAGAAATGTTCAATGACTAGAGTATGGATACCGCAAACTACTTATGTAATCACTAATCAAGACTTGTGTGTTAGTTAATGTACTTCACCTTCTGACCTAACTACCTGAAATTATTGTAACATCCATTTGTCTTGTCCATCCTCATTATCATGGAGCACTATATTTGGTTTTTGCACTAATTCTACGTTGGTGTGCCGCCTCTTAAAAGCGTGGTGTTGACACGACATGCTGTCCACCACTGTAGGCGAAGAAACTACTTATGTAATCACTAATCAAGACTTTGTTATGGAGCACTGTGTGCCGCCTCTTAAGAGCGTGGTGTTGACACGACATGCTGTCCACCACCGTAACCGATGAAGACGTTATTCTGGTCCCACTGTTTGGTGTACCTGGTATACTGCCAAATGATAGTATGGAATACTACTACGACGTTTCACTGTCTTGATAAGCTGATAAATACTTCTGGGAACGGAACTGCAGATTGTATCACTTAGTTGTGATTCTGTGGAAAGATATGGACTTTCAGTGCAGCTATGTGCAAACTAAAGTGCTACAACCATGATGCAATCCTTCCTTTCCTATCCTAATAGTGAAAATCATTTTTTTACTAACACCATTTATGTTCATGGCATATACATTTTTTCTCGATTTGTTGAACTCTAGTGCGAGTACACTTGTGTCACTTGTCGACATGATTTTTGCCATTTGTTGTCAAAATACTAAAGACATTTTCGATTTGTTTTGAAGTGCAGTATGTGTGCACTCTTGTCATCTATATTGTATATACTTTTTGTGATTTGATGATTTTTTCTACTCTTGCGTTTATTTGTTATAAAAATGTTCAAAAGTTTTCAGTGCATGTGCACTTATGTGAATATGTTTTCAACTGAACTACAGTGCCTGTGCACTCTTCTCAATTTACGATATGATTTGTGTTCATTCTGTATACCTTTTATGATTTATGTCATTTGTTACTCTTGTATATACATTTCGTCTTTTACTGATATGTTCTCCACTGCAGTGCATGTGCACTCATGACACTTGTCAACATGATTTTTTTTTTTTTTTTTTTTGCCTGTTATGAAACTGCTAAAGAATTTTTCAGTGTGTGTACACTTTGTTATCTGTCAAATAATTTGTATATACATTTTTCCTGATTTGTTTTGTACTTATATTTTGTCTTGTCTGTAATATTTTGTAATCGGTGCATGCGCACAACATTTAATTCATGTGATACATCTAAATATTTTGTTAATTAAAGGAAAAATTTGTTACGATGGCAAGTCCAAATGACTCACCATCGCTGCCAAATTTTTGCCCCCCCAGTGGAGGGTTATGAAACACGTATGTTGTGCGGCAGCGATGCTGAGACATTGTAGAATCTCTGACCAGAGCAGTTGCGCTCGACTCGCAGTAGCGAGCAGTCAGTCAGTCTGCAGTAGTCAGTCCTCAGTAGTGCTTGGAGTCGGTTGCTAGCAGTAGCGGAGAGCAGTCGGCGGGCGTCGGCATCGCAATGGTCGAGATTCAGGACGAGGTATAATTTATTTAAATAAATAATCATGCAGCTTTGCGCTCATCAGATAATGTAACGAACAGTCATTGTAATTTAACTTTCAAAAATCGCCCCCAATAATAATTTTGATTTAAAAGCAATTTTAGAGACAATCATTCAAATTTCCTTCCATTTCCTTTTAACAAAGATTTTTTAAAAGGTACTTCCAATGCTTTTCATGCAAGCGCCAGAGAACAATAAGAGCAGAATTTTGACATGCAGTTTCACTAAGGTAAGAAATTTATTCTCGTTTCGCACAGGGCAAACACCGACCTTTCGGTTGAATTGAGTTTAGGTTATCATTACAGTTTCATTATCATGGGATTAGCGTTCATTATTTAATGGGAACTTGTACTTGAGTCAGATAGCGAGCTTTCATTTAATTGTCTTTGCCATTAATATTCTTGTGGGAGTTTATACTTAGCTGTGGCTCCATTTCTAATAAATATTGTTTTTAAAATTTCTGTGGGAAGGTCACACTTAGCTGTGGCTCCATTTCTAATAAATATAGTTATATATTTTAGAATATGTTGTGGGGAGGTTACAAGATGCATCGGAGTTCTCCGTTTTCTATTGAAACTATACGATAAGTTAGAATTTTGAGAGAAATTGAGGAAATAGATGAAAAGAGTGGCTTCCGGGCAGGACGGTCTTGCATTGATAATATCTGCAGCACTAGACACGTGACTGACAAGAGAATGGCACATAATTTGGAGATACACATGGTTTTCATAGATCTGCAGAAGGCCTGCAACAGTGTACTACTTTATAGGATGTGAGAAACAATGCATAACAAGAACATTCATAAATCTTACGTACAAGCCGTTGGAAATATGTATTCAGATAATAATTTTGTTGTTATGTTTGGGAAGTTACTACAATAAAAACTTAAGGTTAGCAAAGAACTGAGACCGAAGCACTGACAAATTCGTAAAGGAAGTGCCAAAACAAGGGAACAATAGTAGGTGACGACATCTTGTTTTCCCTAAATTTCGTCGGTAATCATGTCATTTTCGCTGAGAAAGAAGAGGAAGTGTCATACACATTAAGAAAGCTTAAACAAGAACAGAAGCTGTACAGCAAGGAAATTAACTTCACAGAGTCTGTATGGGAACGGTTTTATCATGGCTGATGGGTCTATAGTAAAGTACAGTATTCATATAAATATTTAGGGATCATAATTTTAAATAAAGTGGACAACTAGGAAATAAAGCGCAGGATGGGAAAGGGAAAGGTGGCGGTTAAGTAGTTACACTTCATTATCTGAGAAAAAAACAACGTCAAACGTTTGGGAGAAAGGATGTACAAAACTACAGTAAGACCATTGCTCTGTATGGTACTGAATTGTACGAAATCTCCAGGATCAGTGAGCAAAAACTGAAGGCAATATAAGTCAAGTTTTGGAGACGAAGTTGTGAAGTAACAATAAGAAACAAGACATGAACTGCCATGAGAACAGATGGAAGTTACCAACAGCATTGGAGAGAAAGTAATTGGATGATGTGGTATGAAAATCTTAGAAGAATAACAGAGAGAAATTGGCCTTCTAAATTATGTCACGGAGACAGTCACGACACAGAAAAGGGGGAAAACGCCGGAAACGTTGGCACGATGGAGCGAAGCGTGCCATGGGACACAGAGCCATGCAAGAAGACGACTGGCAAGATGGAAGGAGAAGGAAACTTGGATACAAGAGACGCCGCATGGTATAGAAAACTGACAGAAAGAAGAAGAGAAATGTTCTCTGGGATGTTTACTTTGTTGTAATATTCCTCCGAAGTTTGCCAGAAATTCCGTTGTCAAATTACGAGGCGATTTGTAAAAAAGTGTCTCCGAAAACCATTCACATCTGGAACATAATAGTCGACGTGTAATTTTACCAACGGCCTAACAGACCTTACGGAAACTATGAATGTTCTCTAACTTCAGGTCGGACCAGGCCTTTACAACTTATGCACAAAAGGGGACGAAAAGTGTCTGGAGCGAACAGAGCAGCGGATTACAAAAGCTGCCAAAGAGGACCGCAGGACTACCACGGAAACGAAGAAGGTGGAGGAGGACCTCCATTTGGACCTGGAGCGATTGCGGTACGGTCCAAGGGATAGCTGATTAGAGACGTGTTTAACTTAACTATATAAAAATGGAGCCCAAATCCTTAAATGCGTTTTTCTCACCACCGCACTTTTCAAATTGGTGGAAAACCGAACAAGGTGGAGCAGTGCCTAGTACACTGGACTCGCATTCGGGAGGATGACGGTTCAAACCCGCGTCCGGCCGTCCAGATTTACGTTTTCAATGATTTCTCTAAATCCCTCCAGGCCCATTCCGGGATGGTTTCCTTCAAAAGATGCCGCCGATTTTCTTTCCCATTCTTAACACAATCAGAGCTTGTGCTCCTTCTCTAATGACTTCGATGTCTACTGGACGTCAAATCCAATCGTCTTTCCTTCCACAACTTGAGAACTATACATACGATTTTGATCGGAATTTGATGCTGGCATTCTAAACTGATTCTCTATAAGCGTAATTCTAAAGTCTACACTACTGGCCATTAAAATTGCTACACCAAGAAGAAATGCAGATGATAAACGGGTATTAATTGGACAAGTATATTGTATTAGATCTGACATGTGATTACATTTTCACGCAATTTGGGTGCATAGATCCTGAGAAATCAGTACCCTGAGCAAACACCTCTGGCCATAGTAACGGCCTTGATTCACCTGGGCGTTGAGTCAAACAGAGCTTGGATGGCGTGTACAGGTACAGCTGCCCATGCAGCTTCAACACGATACCACTGTTCATCAAGAGTAGTGACTGGCGTATTGTGACGAGCCAGTTGCTCGGCTGCCATTGACCAGACCCAGGTTCGTCGTTGAGTACACCATCGTAGGCACTCCTGTCTGTGATGCAGCGTCAAGGGTAACCGCAGCCATGGTCTCCGAGCTGATAATCCATGCTGCTGCAAACGTCGTCGAACTGTTCGTGCAGATGGTTGTTGTCTTGCAAACGTCCCCATCTGTTGACTCAGGGATCAAGACGTGGCTGCACGATCCGTTACAGCCATGCGGATAAAATGCCTGTAATCTCGACTGTTAGTGATACGAGGGCGTTGGGATCGAGCGCGGCGTTCCGTATTACCCTCCCGAACCAACTGATTCCATATTCTGCTCACAGTCCATGGATCTCGACCAACGCGAGCAGCAATGTTGCGATACGATAAACCGCAATCGCGATAGGCTACAATCCGACCTTTACCAAAGTCGGAAACGTGATGGTACGCATTTCTCCTCCTTACACGAGGCATCACAACAACGTTTCACCAGGCAACGCCGATCAACTGCTGTTTGTGTATGAGACATCGGTTGGAAACTTTCCTCATGTCAGCACGTTGTAGGTGTCGCCACCGGCGCCAACCTTGTGTGAATGCTCTGAAAAGCTAATCATCTGCATATCACAGCATCTTCTTCCTGTCGGTTAAATTTCGCATCTGTAGCACGTCATCTTCGTGGTGTAGCAATTTTAATGGCCAGTAGTGTATTTTGTAGGTACGCTTTTGTCTCGATTTTGTGGGTGAAGAAGATGACAATTGTTTCAACACGGTACCATTTTGTTAGAACTTAATAATTTCAATTATCCTAGGTATGACGATAAAAAATACACTGCGTAACAGAATTAAATGATCAGTTCTTCGAAACCCCGTAATTGTTTCCTATTGTGTCTTATAAGTTTGAAATTTGGTCCAAAGGTGCCTTAAGTCTTCCTCCGTAGCGGTGCAAAAGCGGAACGCTTTGCAACGTCATCCTCAGACTCAGAGACGCTTCAGACAGCGAGGTATCTACACGTGCGAAAGAAAGGCCACATCTCATACCTTCATCTGTGGTATGTTAATGGTGTCACAATGGTACCAAACCGAAGCACAATAGTCTGAACGGGGGCAGGGCACTCAGCGTTGAAATGACGTAGTTTTCTTTTGGTTGGCTGAGGGAACGATGTTAGGCACACCGCCACTCAGAATGATACGGAAACGCCTCAGGGGGTGGCATAATGGGCGTCAATGAAACGATCCCTTTCCTTGGGGCGTTGGTTTCCGCACATTTCGCCGTCGAAAACGACAGCTGTCAGTGGTATGAGCAACAGGGTGATGTTCTTGTCAACCTTCGACGTTACAGACACCCCCGGACGTTTCAACCCCTCTCTAAGGACACTGCGGAGCTGCATCACCACTGAACGTTATCCCATGCCTTTGGAGTGCATTTCACGTACAATTTTTGCTCTCATGTACGGGTTGGAATCACTTGGGTCCGTTAGAAATCATTTGACGACATTTGAAAATGATATTGAGCAGTAAAGGGCGCTTGTGCTCTTTCAGACCGCTTGTTTCACGCTCTCATATGGCGTGTGATCACATAGGGGTGCAACACTGACACATGAATAAAATGGCACAGGGTCCCTCTAGGTCTCCAAGTTCGCCAATAGCCTCGGTGGCACCCGTCCACTTTCATTAAGAGTATTGAAAATATGCCTTTACAGAGAAAACCTACAAAGTAGTCTTAGATGCCTGCAGGAAGGCAACTGGCATTGGCGGCAGGTCATTTGTTGCCTGCCGGTAGGCGTCTACAATTACTTTTGCAGGTTTTCTCTTTAAAGACACATTTTTAAAATTCTCAATAAATGTGAGTAGATGTCATCGACAGTATTGCTGAACTAGGTGCTCTTAGAGCGTCCACTTTGCCTCTGTAGTCTCTGATGTATCAATGTTGCAGCCTCCCCTTCCCCCCAGCCCATTATCACAATATACCAGGGGTGAAACAGAAGGCCTGAAAAAGCATAAACGCCCTTTGTTGCTCCAGATTACGTTCAGATTTCATCCAGTGATTTGAACGGTCTCTAGTGGTTCCAAACTGTACACGAGAGCAAAAATTGCCGTTGCACTGCACTTCAAAGGAATGCGATCATGCCCAATGTAGATACAGCACCCCCCCCCCCCCCCCTCTCTGTGTCATTAGAGAAGGTGTCAGAAGGGTCCAGTGTTGCCAAGAGCGTCACGCAGTTGCCCATCCCCCCACAAAACCGTCGATTGCAATCGCTAAATGTGCGGGAATCAACGCCCTAGGGAAGTGGTCGTTTCATTGACGCCCTTTATACCACCCTACGAGGCCTTTCCGTGTCGATTCCTCAGGAACCCAAAAGGAAAATGCGGGATTTCAACGCTGGGTGTCGCATTTCTGACCTCCATCTCAGGTGCGTCAGAAGACGGCGTGAAACGTGAGTGAAAGGAACTGTGACAACCTTCCTTAATTCTGACTCATACAAAATTATTTTGTTACAGATCAAATAGTAGAGCTGCGGGAATTTCTTCCGATGGCCAATCTTCCAGCAGCAATGGGTCCTTCCACATGTCGCAACTGTTAGAGGCAAACAAAATTGTAAGGAAGAAAATTATATCACCAGATTCAGCATTTATTTTTATTTTAATTGAAAGAAATCAAAAATCACCTGTTTATCATGAGTTAATGTAGCGATATCCTCTAATTTGGGATGGGAGAATCCTTTTGCGTTAGGTAAGATAGATGTGTATTTGATTCCGTTCTGGTGCGTCGCCGCGGCAGTGTTGCCACTGCTAAGAATCTAACCCTCGTACCTTGGAGTTTTTCGGTTATCATTTCAATAACGCCACAAGTTTATCCATTTGGATTATTTTATAGATAACGGAGCCAAAGTGCAAGTTTAATTGCACTAGCACAGTGCAAGTTTGCTTCCACTAGTGTACTGAAGCGAGGCTGTCGGCATCCCTTCCACTAGCGCAAAGTCTCCATAATTTTCGCACACCCCCACTCTACGTTCTTGTAGTGGTGTCGTTGCGAATCGCAGAACCCCATCCGGTTTTTCCTGGCAGCCGTTTTAGGACCGTCTACGCCATGACGAGTAATTAAGTTCTGACAGCATCTCCTTATTTGTTACACTTTGCATTTGCACATACCTTGCATCATTCAAACGACTACCAGGAAAAAACGAAAACCAGTGGTAGAACCTTTGCAGCTGCAGGTGAATGGTTATCGAAAATATCTGTCTCGTGGATGAGAATTTCTGTGTTCACGTTGGTGAAGAAATTTATTCTGTGGGTGAGATACGCTATTATTTTTGAGGAGGTGATGTATTCCGGAATAGTGTCTCAGCTTAACAACAATAATACCCTTAACAAATTACAATTTGGGTTTGAACAGCGTTGCTCTATTGAAAATGCCATTTACATGTTGAGTCACCAGGTTTTACAAGCATTAAATAATAAAATAGCGCAAGCTGGTATTTTCTGCAGCCTATCTAACGCATTTGACTGTGAAGTTTTCTTCTAGATAAATTGAAGTTTCATGGGATTGAGAGTATAGGCAACCAATGGACAATGTCATATCTAACCAAAAGATTGCAAAAAAAATGTACTTATAAATTCAACCAATATAGTCCAGAGACATAATTCCGACTGGGGGGAAATTACATATGGGGTTCCCCAAGGCTCGAGTTTAGGTCCAGTATTGTTCTTCATGCAAGTAAACTATTTTCTGTCTAATATACAACAAGCAGAATTAATTTTTTTGCAGATAAACATCTGAACTTTGTAATCAATCCAAGCATATATACACAAATAGACGAAATGCTAAACAAAGTTCATTAAAGTCTCATGGGCTGGTTTTCTGCGAATGGTTTCACCCTCAATTTTAAAAAGACAACATATTCAATTCTGCGCTTCTAGAGGTGCTACAAAATGATAAATGTATCACTTGGTGAGAAAATAATAAAGAGGGTGGAAACTTCAAATTATTTCGTGTCTATATTGATGAGAATTTAAATTGGAAAAGGCACATTTTGGAATTCCTGAAACAACTTAGTTCAGTCGCTTTTGCACTTAGAATCATTGTAAACCTTGGGCAGAGACAAATTGGGAAGCTGACATATTTTGCATATTTTCGTCAATAATGCAATATGGAATGATGTTCTGGGATAACTCGTTATTGAGATAGTCTTCACTGCGCAAAAACGTAATGTAAGAATAATATGGACTACCCTCACACGATCATCTTGTAGACATCTGAATACTGCTTCACAGTATATTTATACCGTCATGAAGTTTGTCCTAAATAGTCCGCTACAGTTCAAAAGGAACTATGATGTACACAGCTACAATAACAGATGGAAAAATGACGTTCATTACTCCACATTAAGGTTGTCCTTAGCACGAAGGGGGTACAGGATGCTGCTACAAAAAATTGTGATCACTTACTCAGTGATGTAAAATGTATGACAGACAACAAAGTAAAATTTTAAAACAAACTGAGATAGTTTCTTCTTGACAATTCCTTCTATTATGTAGAAGAGTATATATTAATGTAATGTGTAAAATGTGATGGGTAGGAAGTACTAACTCACATCTGTATATCTTTTTTCTTTTTGTAATAGAAATTTTCGGAATACAGCCATATGTACAAATTATTTTACGATGTTAAGGTAAAGTAACTCGTTCCACATCATTACGATCTAGCGTGCAAAATAATCCATGGATATATAACGAACCAATTAAGCAACACATTTCAACAAATGTACTTTTTACAGCCATTTGAAGACCTCCGTCAAAAAACGATCACATATCACAATTTCATAATTTTTCAGGAAATAAAAATATTTGTTGCTTTTTGTGGCAATATTTACTCATACGTTTCATTATATATGATCAAGTGACACAATAACTGTTATAGAACAGCAGGATGCATATATCATTTTTTACAATATTTATAAAGTTATTTTAATGTCTACATAGCTTCCATGTAAGAACATTACATATCATGTAAAAGAATATTGTAAAATAATCTTTTATATAAAAAATATAAATTTTCTGTTACAAAAGGAAAAATAATGGTAAATATTAACAGAATATGGTATCTGACGTACTCAAACAGTGCAAACTATGAAAGATAGTTCTATATAGAACAAGAAACAAGAACAAAGAAAAATTTAAATTGACGGAAATTAATTGAACTGTTCGCTCAGAAGGTAAGTTCACATAAAATTCCCTGTATTGTACATTAAGGTGCTTCGTTTATGATATATAGTGATCGTATACATACAATTTTTGATGAACATTTTTCAGTCACGCCTTTACCAGCTGTATAAATGTAAGATTTTTCACTTCTCCTCCTACTTTTTTCACATTCTACTTACAATTTGATGTATCTGTTTTCCTTTCAGTGCTTTTATTTAGCACTACAATAGTCTTTGGAGTGAAATTTACATCAGACACAGCCGTCATTTTCATTGATATACAACGTTGTTCCAGAATGGTAAACTATACAGCAACAGACAGCTCAACTTGTAAACAGAAAAAAAGATGTCTATTGCTATGGAAATGCGTATGTGTAGTGTTATGTGCCACTATATCCTAGTGAAACTTCATCATTGCCAAAAATGAGAAATAAAACCTTCTTTGAGAGAGGTGTTTATCTGTTACTATCTTCAGTCACAATTTATGTACAAATTATGTCAATTAATGCAACACAACAACCATGTATTACAAAATTGAAGTTGATCATCTGCGAAGTTTTCCCGTTGTCTTGGTCTCATAGCTGATAGCAGAAGTTCCATATAGAAGCCTGTCTTGTGACAGAAGCAAGTTTTTTTGTGGATTGGTTTCAGAATTTCTTAATGCATTTGCGTGATAGTTACGTCACCATACGTCATACCAATCGCGACACTGTACAGCCACAGACGGGTGCGTTATGTTATTGCAGGTTCTCAGGCCGGCGCATGTATTTACGACAGAGTTCGACTTCCATAGTAACTGGTCGTTACGTAGATTGCAATTTATATTTTTTGATTTGCATCTGTTCAGATGATGTGTAAAAATAGATTTAAACAGCTCACATATCGGCAGCATTGATTCGGGTGGATTTTCTGAACCTATGCAGTTTTACTGGATTCCGGAAAAGAAGCTATCCACTGTACCCTTGGGTGTGCTTATAACCTCCATAATATTTTACGGTGTAGTAAAAGTTTGCTGAAAGCCCAGGGAAGGTATCGGCTGGGCAAATTGACTGCCCAACCAGCAGACTAGATACCATCGCGGCCGTTAAAATACACAAAGATCGACATAAACGACGATCTTTCCAGAGCATGTGTGTGTGGGACCGCCGCGAGCAAAGTATGTTATAAAAAAGGTTACAGTGGCCCGTTTTATGGCCACCCGCGCAGTTTCAAGCTCGGCCGTGTTTCGTTATCCTGGGCGACGAATATTCAACAGAAACATCGAATGTGCGCAACGGACCACTAATATTCTCACATTCGCATTGTTCCCTGACAATACCGTTGCCCGTAGAAAAGTGTTGTCGTAAAGAAATGGAGGGAGACGTGAACAAACTTTGCACTTGATTTTGTGAATTGCAAAAATGTAACTTAATGTTCTCAGTGAAGAGAGAGATTTCTAGAACATCGCGTTAGTCCTGAACATTTCGAGCACAAAGCATTTCTTAGGGGGTGACGCCACTGTAAAATAATAAAAAAAAACATTTTTTACTGGCTTAAATTGTGCTCTGAACCTTCTAAAATGTGAGGCAAAAGCTTAATCTTTAAAACAAAGGAATTTTTCTATGGAATTACGAAATCCTCCTCCAGCCTCCCGGATGACAAGAAACGGCCTATGCGCCAACTCGATACCCACTGTAGTGTCTGGGAATAATTAGAAATATTTCACAACAATAATACTGAAATGGGCTTTCACGGTTTGTTAATACCACCCAAGGGGTTCCTTTTAAAAGGAAACGACACAACAGGACTTGTAAATAGCCTAACTGCATAAGTGAACTACTAAAAATAATCGTTAATATGTTTAGGAACACAACTTTAACTCACAAATAGCATTCAGTTGTTTACTAATTAATTAAATGTCTGTTCAAGGCAATTTCTCCACATAATCAACACAAGTTGAAACCAAAATTCAATTCACTTCCTTGCTATTAAATGTCTGCATAAGTTAATGGCCATACATAGTAACCTGTGAACAACAATTCAATTGACTTAAAAAAAAAAAAAAACACACAACCACCTAACCCACCAAGTCCGCCGCAAACGCCCAAACACAATCGGGTAACGTGGCAAACTTTCCTCTTGCAACCACACACGGCGTCGGCAGACACGGCTTCACGCTCCGCGCACTACCGCCTATCTCACTGTTTCTGCTCGCCCTCCAAAATCCAACTACTCGACTGTCAGCTGCCTCGCCGACTTCCCCCACGAGGGGGCGCCACTTCGCTCTTTCCTCCGCGATACAGCGATAATATTATACGCGGTACGTTCGATAGCTGTATGTCATCATAGCATCCAAGGAATAGATATGAGGCTGAGAGCAGTTGGAAGGAGTCAGTGTTTCTACTAAGAAACAGAAAGACAGAGACCAGAATTTCAACGTGAATTATGGATTGAGCTTCAGGATTATAAGTTTTCTTGCCGTTTTCTCTGTTACTTCTCAAACGTGCAATGCAGAAATTACGATGTAAGTACGAAGTCCTCGGCGCTTAGGCTTCACAATAATTATTGCTTGTTCAGGCTGATTAGTAATTGTTGTACCAAGTAGTAAGTTTACAACGAACGCATATGAAATTAGCCGTCGAATCGCCCTAGCGATGCGCCTGCTTGGAATAGGGCTAAACGGAAATGTGAAGTTTTGTGCGTTCGTGGTACTGTAACGACAGATATTTCCATCGTTCTGTGATAAACTAGTAGATATGATATCGATCGAGACGGCAACAGTACAACATGCTAATCATGGGATAGCATATCAATGGTAAGAGTCTCGAAAAATGATTTTTCGAAACGGCACGCAGCTTATCTCCAACAATTTCCAATCTTCTTATTTGAAAATTTAACCATGGATTTGAAATAACATTTGAAAGTGGATCAAGTAGGGGATTTTCCTTTAGTTAATTTAAGCAATAGTTATTAACAAACGACTGTCTTTTTTTGGTGAAAATTGAAAGACTTTATTCAAACACTCGCCAGTTACACAAAAATCAATATTTCACTAGTTACATCTACATCTACATCTACATCTATACTCCGCGAGCCACCTTACGGTGTGTGGCGGAGGGTACTTATTGTACCACTATCTGATCCCCCCTTCCCTGTTCCATTCACGAATTGTGCGTGGGAAGAACGACTGCTTGTAAGTCTCCGTATTTGCTCTAATTTCTCGGATCTTTTCGTTGTGATCATTACGCGAGATATATGTGGGCGGTAGTAATATGTTGCCCATCTCTTCCCGGAATGTGCTCTCTCGTAATTTCGATAATAAACCTCTCCGTATTGCGTAACGCCTTTCTTGAAGTGTCCGCCACTGGAGCTTGTTCAGCATCTCCGTAACGCTCTCGCGCTGACTAAATGTCCCCATGACGAATCGCGCTGCTTTTCGCTGGATCATGTCTATCTCTTCTATTAATCCAACCTGGTAAGGGTCCCATACTGATGAGCAATACTCAAGAATCGGACGAACAAGCGTTTTGTAAGCTACTTCTTTCGTCGATGAGTCACATTTTCTTAGAATTCTTCCTATGAATCTCAACCTGACGCCTGCTTTTCCCACTATTTGTTTTATGTGATCATTCCACTTCAGATCGCTCCGGATAGTAACTCCTAAGTATTTTACGGTCGTTACCGCTTCCAATGATTTACCACCTATGGCATAATCGTACTGGAATGGATTTCTGCCCCTATGTATGCGCATTATATTACATTTATCTACGTTTAGGGAAAGCTGCCAGCTGTCGCACCATTCATTAATCCTCTGCAGGTCTTCCTGGAGTACGTACGAGTCTTCTGATGTTGCTACTTTCTTGTAGACAACCGTGTCATCTGCAAATAGCCTCACGGAGCTACCGATGTTGTCAACTAAGTCATTTATGTATATTGTAAACAATAAAGGTCCTATCACGCTTCCTTGCGGTACTCCCGAAATTACCTCTACATCTGCAGATTTTGAACCGTTAAGAATGACATGTTGTGTTCTTTCTTCTAGGAAATCCTGAATCCAATCACAAACCCGGTCCGATATTCCGTAAGCTCGTATTTTTTTCACTAAACGTAAGTGCGGAACCGTATCAAATGCCTTCCTGAAGTCCGGGAATACGGCATCAATCTGCTCGCCAGTGTCTACGGCACTGTGAATTTCTTGGACAAATAGGGAGAGCTGAGTTTCACATGATCTCTGTTTGCGGAATCCATGTTGGTTATGATGAAGGAGATTTGTATTATCTAAGAACGTCATAATACGAGAACATAAAACATGTTCCATTATTCTACAACAGATTGACGTAAGCGAAATAGGCCTATAATTATTCGCATCTGATTTATGACCCTTCTTGAAAATGGGAACGACCTGCGCTTTCTTCCAGTCGCTAGGTACTTTACGTTCTTCCAGAGATCTACGATAAATTGCTGATAGAAAGGGGGCAAGTTCTTTAGCATAATCACTGTAGAATCTTACGGGTATCTCGTCTGGTCCGGATGCTTTTCCGCTACTAAGTGATAGCAGTTGTTTTTCAATTCCGATATCGTTTATTTCAATATTTTCCATTTTGGCGTCCGTGCGACGGCTGAAGTCAGGGACCGTGTTACGATTTTCCGCAGTGAAACAGTTTCGGAACACTGAATTCAGTATTTCTGCCTTTCTTCGGTCGTCCTCTGTTTCGGTGCCATCGTGGTCAACGAGTGACTGAATAGGGGATTTAGATCCGCTTACCGATTTTACATATGACCAAAACTTTTTAGGATTCTTGTTTAGATTGTTTGCCAATGTTTTATGTTCGAATTCGTTGAATGCTTCTCTCATTGCTCTCTTTACGCTCTTTTTCGCTTCGTTCAGCTTTTCCTTATCAGCTATGATTCGACTACTCTTAAACCTATGATGAAGCTTTCTTTGTTTCCGTAGTACCTTTCGTACATGATTGTTATACCACGGTGGATCTTTCCCCTCGCTTTGGACCTTAGTCGGTACGAACTTATCTAAGGCGTACTGGACGATGTTTCTGAATTTTTTCCATTTTTGTTCCACATCCTCTTCCTCAGAAATGAACGTTTGATGGTGGTCACTCAGATATTCTGCGATTTGTGCCCTATCACTCTTGTTAAGCAAATATATTTTCCTTCCTTTCTTGGCATTTCTTATTACACTTGTAGTCATTGATGCAACCACTGACTTATGATCACTGATACCCTCTTCTACATTCACGGAGTCGAAAAGTTCCGGTCTATTTGTTGCTATGAGGTCTAAAACGTTAGCTTCACGAGTTGGTTCTCTAACTATCTGCTCGAAGTAATTCTCGGACAAGGCAGTCAGGATAATGTCACAAGAGTCTCTGTCCCTGGCTCCAGTTCTGATTGTGTGACTATCCCATTCTATACCTGGTAGATTGAAGTCTCCCCCTATTACAATAGTATGATCACGAAACTTCTTCACGACGTTCTGCAGGTTCTCTCTGAGGCGCTCAACTACTACGGTTGCTGATGCAGGTGGTCTATAGAAGCATCCGACTATCATATCTGACCCACCTTTGATACTTAACTTAACCCAGATTATTTCACATTCGCATTCGCTAATAACTTCACTGGATATTATTGAATTCTTTACTGCTATAAATACTCCTCCACCATTGGCGTTTATCCTATCCTTGCGGTATATATTCCATTCTGTGTCTAGGATTTCGTTACTGTTCACTTCCGGTTTTAACCAACTTTCCGTTCCTAATACTATATGCGCACTATTTCCTTCAATAAGCGATACTAATTCAGGAACCTTGCCCTGGATACTCCTGCAGTTTACCAATATTACGTTAACTTTTCCTGTTTTTGGTCTCTGAGGACGGACGTTCTTTATCAACGATGCTGATGTTCTCTCTGGTAAGCCGTCAGGTATTTTATCGTTTCGCCCAAGGGGGGGTCCCTCTAACCTAAAAAACCCCCGTGTGCACGCCACACGTACTCTGCTACCCTAGTAGCTGCTTCCGGTGTGTAGTGCACGCCTGACCTGTCTAGGGGGGCCCTACAGTTCTCCACCCAATAACGGAGGTCGATGAATTTGCAACCATTATAGTCGCAGAGTCGTCTGAGCCTCTGGTTTAGACCCTCCACACGGCTCCAAACCAGAGGACCGCGATCGACTCTGGGCACTATGCTGCAGATATTAAGCTCAGCTTGCACTCCGCGTGCGATGCTGGTTGTCTTCACCAAATCAGCCAGCCGCCGGAAGGAACCAAGGATGGCCTCAGAACCCAAGCGGCAGGCGTCATTCGTTCCGACATGTGCTACTATCTGCAGCCGGTCACACCCAGTGCGTTCAATAGCTGCCGGAAGGGCCTCCTCCACATTACGGACGAGACCCCCCGGCAAGCACACCGAGTGCACACTGGCATTCTTCCCCGACCTACCCGCTATTTTCCTGAGGGGTTCCATAACCCGCCTAACGTTGGAGCTCCCTATAACTAATAGGCCCGCCCTCTGTGACTGTCGGGACCTTGCCGGAGAATCGGCCACTGGCCCAACAGGCGAGGCATCCTGTGGTGGCTCGGAAACGATGTCATCACCACTAGGAAGCACCCCGTACCTGTTGGAAAGGGGTAAGGCAGCTGCCACGCGGCCAGATCCCACCTTCGCCTTTCGGCCAGGCACACGCGAGCCCACCACTGTCCGCCATTCACCCTGGAGTGATGGCTGACCGGTAAGATGCTCACTGCCGGAAGACGCAGCGACATCAGGGGTTCCATGTGATTCCAAGGCCACTGAAGTAGGCATAGGTCTCACCACAGTTGCCCCAACGCCACTACGAGCCGACGCCTGCGCCTCGAGCTCGATGAGCCTAACAGACAAAGCCTCCACCTGCCCCCGAAGAGTGGCCAATTCTCCTTGCGTCCGCTCACAACAACCACAGTCCCTACACATGACTATGTTTACCCTACTCTATACGGTGACAAATTCCCAAGATAATCTTCTGATGAGCTACTCTGATAATCAAGAAACACTCACTGAAATACGAGACGCGAAAACTACGCTAGGTTTTCCCAGAAAAACTATTTAAAAGCTAAGCGCAGCAAATAAGTACAAAATAAATTTCTCTCCTAACGATCAAGAACTGTTAGTTTCTATGCAGAGCAGATAAACACAAATAGAATCCCTTCCTTAGTGGAAGGTCGTAAACAAAATGCAAAATAAACGCTTTATACAAACAGTACTCGCTGCTGCTGGTGCTCTCGCTCTGGCTGTCACAAGACATTCATGTGCATTAAATAGATTCTTTTTCTGTTTTCCAGATTCAAATTTGCACCAGCTACAGTGGCAGCGGCATATCGCCTCATATTGAGCACGACTCGGAAGAATTTCTGGACTGTAGCCATTTTGTAATATTTTCCCACATAACTTTTTTGATATACTTAAATATGTACTCAATAACCTTTTCTTCTGCGTAAAAAAGTCAAGAAAACGCCTTCTTTTAGGCCTCGTTGGTGTTGCCTATTTAGTTAGAGGCTTAGAGGGAACGGTATAAAATGGAACGACATGTAGCACTAGTATTACGGAAGGCGAAATGAAAGGTTCTAAGAACGTATAATAAAAATAAATGGCTAACAGAACGCTAGTGCAACCACTTCTATGGTGTAGATTCGTCTTCGGGAGTTCTTATCCAGTAGGCACGACCGCAGAGGTAGACTGTTAGGATAATAAGGATAATAACAGAAATACTCTGGGAGCTTGAATGGGAATCTTTGGAATATTGCCAAAGTTGTTTTCACGAACCACTGTTTGATAAATTTATAGAACCTGTATTCGAGGAGGACTGTGATAATTCAGCTGCCACCATTGTGTACCTCTCGGAGGTTTCATGAGAATAAGACAGATAAGAGCGCGTTCATAAGGCATGAGAATAAGACAGATAAGAGCGCGTTCATAAGGCATGAGAATAAGACAGATAAGAGCGCGTTCATAAGCGTACACACCAGATAATCAAAGTATTAGTGTAGGCCTGTGTAATGCGGAACTGACCACAAGGGGCGGACCTGCTAGTATAAAAGGAGGCGAGGGGCGTTGTGTTGATAGTAAAGGAGCAGTAACAGCAGAATGGATTATTCAGGAAGGCTCAGTGACTTCGAATATGGGCTAATCACTGCACGTTACCAGAGTAACAAACCCATCAGAGACATTCAACCCTTCAAAAGGTGCCCAAGTCGAATTTTTTCTTTTGCCGGCCGCTGTGGCCGAGCGGTTGTAGGCGCTTCAGTCCGGAACCGCCCTGCTGCTACGGTCGCAGGTTGGAATCCTGCCTCAGGCATGGATGTGTATGATGTCCTCAGGTTAGTTAGGTTTAAGTAGTTCTATGTCTGGGGGACTGATGACCTCAGATGTTATGTCCCATAGTGCTTAGAGCCATTTGAACCATTTTTCGAATTTTGGTGATGTGATTGCGAAGTGAAAACGCGAACCGTAGCTAAACCAATATCAAGCTGCACTCAAGTACTGACCCACAGGAACCATCGAACATTGCGGAGAAAGAATGGTAAAGAAATCCCATGAAATCAGTGGGAGGAACCACTCGAGGGTTCCAAAGTGCTGTCGCCATTCTGCTAGAACAGTGACTGTCCATAGAGACCTGAAAGGAATGGGTTACAATGGTAGAGAAACTCCTAGTAAGTCACAGAATATTATGACAATGGTAAAAGAGAGAGAGAGAGAGAGAGAGAGAGAGAGAGAGAGAGAGACTCATGGTGTAAAGAGAGATGCCGCTGGACTGTGTATGACTCGAAACGAATGATCTGTAGTGACGAAACACGCTGTACCCGGCAATCGGATCGAACAATTTCGGTTTGCTGATTGCCTGGAGAACGTTACTTGCCATCACGTGCAATGCCAACGGTGAAATCTGTAAGTTGTGAAGTTAAGGAATATGGTTGATTGTCGTGCTTAGGGTGTGTCTCCTTGTTGTGCTTAAGAAAACACCAAATGCACATTTTATAGCACTGTGTGCTGCGTACAGAGGAGGAACTGCTCGGAGACGATGATTTTATCAGCACGGCAACGCACCCTTATCATAAACCGGTAACTGTGAGGGAATGCTTTGTGGACAGTAACATTCCTGAAACGGACTGGCTTCATCAATATCCCAGCCTGAACGCAGCGGACTGCGTTTGGGGTAAGAACGTCTGTCGATTTTCCGCCGGACCCTAACGCCCAACATCACTGTCTTCTCTGCTTCGGGTTCTTGAGAATGGGCTTTTATTCCTCCGCAGACACAGAATGAAACCTTGTGTGCAGCTGGATGGTCAGAATCAGGTGGAATAATTTTATGCGAAGGCCTAACAATCACGTACCATCAAGAACCGCGAGTTAAGCTGTGTCTGCTAGGATGTTCTGAATGCAGCCCAGTGCTTGGTAACAATATAAACTACGTAGCCAAAATCCATCGGAAGGTTCAAATGGCTCTGAGCACTATGGGACTTAACATCTATGGTCATCAGTCCCCTAGAACTTAGAACTACTTAAACCTAACTAACCTAAGGACATCACACAACACCCAGCCATCACGAGGCAGAGAAAATCCCTGACCCCGCCGGGAATCGAACCCGGGACATCGGAAGGCAACGGATGCCGTAATAGTAGCTTGTGAGGCGGTGGCCTATTTCCTATTTGCATAATGAATTTGCTTACGAGACTCTCTAGCTTCACTTACTTTTGAGTCGTTCTTATTTGTCGACTTACCACGTGTACTGCGTACCGATGACATGAGTGGCTAGAGGTGTAACCTGTAGCAAGGTAAGTAACCCATAACTCTGTAACTGATCTAACATTTCATTTTTGTAGTAGGTTTTCTTTCCATTAAACACAACTGCTCTTGACCAGGGGAGTCCCTTTTCTCTGGGGCGGAAACAGGAGAAATTTTCGCGTATTCTGGAAGAGCTGCCGGTCATTTAACGTGCGGGGTCTCACGCTAGTGGGCCACATGAACAGTCGGACGGGCCTTTGCAGAGATTTCCCTCTTGGCTAAGCTACCGCAAACAGTGAGTGGCAGGACGGAAGAATGGCGTCCTCACAGCAGCAAGGTGTGAGGACATTACCTTGTTAATAAACTTCCGGTGGAGTGCTAAGCTGGAAGGAAGGAAAACTGGGTTTCACATGCCATCGACATTGAGATCATTAGAGACGGAGCCCAAGCTCGGAATATGTCAACGATGGGAAAGGATATCGGCTGTGCCCTGTCAAAGGAACTATTGTGAGTGCATGGGTTTTATTTTGTCAAGTTGCGCAATGGATTGATCCAACAAGTACCCTTTGGCTCCTGCATGAAACAATTTCCACCTCACACTACTACAGAAGTCAGACAGACGCTCCTGATATGCCAACAAGAACTGATTGAAAAACACTCATCATCAAATATCTTCTGGAGTCGTCTGCTGTAAGGAAAAAGACACAAAAATATTCTATATATTTTTATGTAACTAGTGGGATACTTGGGTACAAGAGTATTGCTAGCTAATGTAAGAAAAACATTAAACGGACGAAAAATATTATTTATTACAAAAAATTCTGAGAAATCAAGTGTAACTTTTTCCTATAAAATAATAATAAATTTCGGGGTTCCTTTCGGAACAGTAGACTGCCTCTTAAGGATAGGAATGCTATTATTTTACAAAGTATGGAAAGGTTCTTTTCTCCCTTTTCTTTAAGAATGTTATTTACTCGGGAGAGACGCACCTACACAATTTGAATAACTTTTCTAGGTACGGTCAAGGCTGTCGCGTGAGAAATGTAGTGGAGTGTACTGTTAGAGAGGACAGATGGGACCAACATACACTGTAGTGCACAATACCGTGAGCTGTGATGACTGCTGCCTGCGTCGCTCGCTGCTGACAAATAACACAACTATATCTTTCTATGTGGATTGACCTTCACCAATCAAACTCTCCCTACACCTTGATGAAGTCAAGGACTCCTATCGATCCCTAGTCTAACTATTGCCATGGTACACCGCTCAGATAACCAGTCCACCGCAATGCCACTCAATACTCGCTCGCAGGCGTTTAACTAGTACCCTGCCCGTGTTCACACTGCACAATAAGTGTGGTGGCCAACACAGTGAACAACACTTAATCGCGAGCGACTCAATATAGAGTGTCACTCTGATTCGCTAACGACAGAGGTGCTCTCCCAGTGAAGTACTGAGGAGAGACTTTGTTCCTCGCTCTTTGCGAACACGTACGAGCGCACTCGCTTTCGTTACGTGTTCACGTTCCAAGAGCGACAACGGAACGGCCCCTTTTTCTGTAAATGTTGCAAGGGTATATCATTTGCTGTCGTCCCTCACTCCTCTGGCTGTTTTCGTCAGAAATATTCAGCCAATCAGCGTTGCTCTTTTAAATGGGAGAATGACATTTCGTTTGAGTCGACCAATGCAGAAATCTGTAGCATCTCCGTTAGGTGTATCTGTCCTCCTGTGAGAAATCCGTAACTATGCAGTCGGTCCATGAAAAAGTGCATCTTCTGGGTGCTCCCACACAATGTAGCAGAATTTGCTTTTGAGTTGAACATGGGGTTCGTTATCCCTTTGCTCTGTCATAAGCTGTCTTCTCCCTGGGTGGTCGCTTCAGCCGAAGTTGTTGACCCAGCCCCCTGAAGGGATAGTCTTCCCAGTGGGCTAGTTTCCTCTTTAGAACGAAAATTACTGTGGCCGTCATGTTGTGTACGCCAGCCTCGACTTTTTCAACGTCGATGCGCACTTGTGATTTACTTATTAGATTTGTATATCGCTTACATGAATTCATACAAAATTGACTCTACCTTATCGAGTTTGGGTTCAAATGAAGCATCTTAATGTGCAGAATACGATTGTGAGGACCGAATATGTATGAAATGAAGGTCGGGAGACCACGCCACCTTACATAACCCCCCACTTGTGACAAAATTTTTGTCTGGGGTTTGTCAGTGCCGAGTAAAACATTGACAAAGTCAGGCAAAAATTGTTTTTTTTTAGATTTTCCAGTAAACTTTCTCAGCCATTGTTAACAATTTTGTAATTATTTCTTTATAGCTATTGTTTCTAGTTTTTAACTATACAATTTGTGTTTTGTTGTTAGGCAAAAATAGACTTTACAAATGTTGATTTTCTTCGTCGTTGCCTTTATATGTCTCTGCTTTTCTTTTTCATTTCCAAAAGTTCCTTTTACAATATTAATTTTTGTAAACTCGATAGTGAACAGTGTATCATGTCTTAGTGTGGTTATTTCTTTTCTTTAGTTAAAGTTTGCGTGAATGTTCGCAAAAGCTCTGTTGTGTCACTTTGTTTCATTTATTTATTTCTTTTACATGTCACTGTTTTTTTTCTTTTAAAGAATGAATAAGCTTTTCTCTTAATTCTATCCTTGGTACTAATGTAATGATTGCAACAAAAAAATGTATTTAAGAACATTCTTTACAGAAGGAAAATACTACATAATTCTTTTTCTAATTCTACATATAAAGAAAATAAAAGATTGTATGACTATCCTAATTAAGTTTCTTTTTCAAAAAAATTGAGGTATGTATAAATTGGAGACTTTACATATTTAATAAAATAATTATTTTTACAAATAAGAAGGTAAGTATTATTTGCATATATCTAATTTTTATAATCTATGCTGGTTGTATTTACTCTGTCCATTTCTTTGTTCGATGATCCCCATGGAAGTGCTGGAAGGCGTCGAATCATTTATATGGGTGTCACAAATCATGTGAGAAGAACTCTAGCATGCGATTCGGGTCTCATTTGTTGATGTTGTCATCATGAAGTGGTATTTTTAACCGATGATGATGACTGGGTATCATTTGCTGCCGCACCTGGGGCGGTATGGCATTGTAGTAAGTTGGTGATTACCGACGATCGTCACCTAATATATGTGCCGTGACGTCTTGGTACTCCACACCTGGTTTGATATGGCAATTTGGTGATGTGGTAGGGAGAATTATGTTCATTTTGCTGAATCCATTCCTGGATAATGTTTGTTGGTACTGCTTAATATTTCGTTTGACGTTCATTTGTATTTGTTTGACTATTCAAGGTTTATTATTTTTGGAGAGGCGGTTGTAGTAGTTACCAGGCTTCAAAGTTCATGGAAAGACGTTTGTAACAAGTTTCTTTGTAGGATAGGAGAGAAAGGTATCTTGCTGTTTTCTGCCCTTCTTCGTCTTGCATCTTCTGTTCTTCTCTTCTTTCTTGCATTATTCTGTTCTTCTTGAACTAGGAATATGTGAATTTTAATGTAGGAGAGATATAGGATTTGTAGGATCTGACTACCTTTCCAAATATAAGTTAATGAGTTTATTTCCTGTAACTTCTTTTTAGTCTCGTCATATCATGATTCTCCCCACACTTGTCCATGAAGTAGCAGTATCGTGGCATATGACATATCCATGCTGCGCGTTGTTCTTCTGAAGTCCAACCTGGTTGCAACCTGCATTTCCAGTGTGGCGTTGGTCTTCATGTTGTTGTCATTGCCCTAAGTGCTTTCTCAACATGTCTGTACCCTCTCCGTCTCTATCTCGAAGCATCTAGTGTTGAGGGACGTGGCGATTGATGTTGGTGGCGACTTCCCTCTGACGTTTAGAAATATTTAAAATTTTTGTTTTACATATATTTGTTATTGTTATTTACAAAAAAACTCAGATTTTATAAAATGCAAAAGTTTTCTGATAGTGGCAAAAATTATTAGATTGATATATTTCTTTATTCTAATTATGTCCTACCACTTCTTCATCCTTTTATGGGTTGTGCGGTCATTTCTTGTTTGTGTGCATGTTGCACGATACTCAGTATTCCAAGAAATTGTTCGTCTCTTTTGTGTCCCTTTTTTTAAATCATGTTGTTCTGTTGATCTATTAATTTAACTTTTATTTAGTGGTTAGTATAAGATAGGGTGGACCTTAGTTTGCCTAACCTCTTCCGCATTTTTCACGTCAATCTTTACGTTTTGCAGTATTCGGTGTTCTAACTTCTACTTCTGGTTTCTCTTTGCTGTGTTGTTCTTGTCTCTGTGGGCCATAATTTCCTCTGTTATTATTCGCCCCTTGGTCTCGCCAGTTGCTGTTTCTGATATCATGACCTCTTTCAAAGTACCCTTGAACGTTGGCATTTTGATTCCTAAACCCATATCCACCACTGTAGGAGTGTCCATTACCGTTTCTATTTCGGTACCAATTATTCTGGCTCTCGTTTCTATGTCAATTGCCTCCATTATGCCACTGTCCTGGTCTGTTAAATTGCCTGAATTTATTGGTATTAGAGTTACGATTATTATTATTGGATTATTGGTTCCTAGTCCTCTCCTTTTGCTGTTCCCTTTCGTTTCTTTTTTCTTTCATCTCGTCTTCTTTAAACATGAATTCAAGTTCCCTTAAGACCTCTTAGAATTCTTCGCTATTTTCATTTTTTCCTACTGTGGCCTGTTGATATTTTACCGTTAACTTCATTCAACATAGACGTATCAGCTCTCCGTTACTGTATGGTTTGTCTAGGCATTGATTCTTTTTGTCCGTTGTGTCAAAGAATTGTACCACGCTTTTCTACCCTGAGTTTTCATATGGTGTCATCTGAAGTAACTCGTATTTAACTTTGTTTTGCGCCTCCTTAGACCAATATCTTTCGAGAAATGCTGTTCTGAACTGTAGGTAAGATGTACATATAGCAGCGATCTTTTACGTCACCTCTGCTACTGTTCCTGACATGTGCGCACAAATGAAGTCAAGTTTGTGAGCCACGCTCCAATGGTTTGGCAAGTCTACTTGGAACTGATTGATGAACGTGCGTGTACGCAAGTTATCGCCTTCTTCCTTGAAATGTTGAAAATTTGTAACTGTTAGGAAGTGCTCTGTATCATATCTACTCATAAATCCGGTTTTGGCTGATTCGTGGACTCAAATAATCTGCCACTACTTGTGTCGTCTTGCCTATTCTCTGGTAATCTACTGCCTGTCTGCATATGCTCAGTTTTCTGCCCCATAATTGCATCATATCGTAACATTGGTGAAGAAAAGTGTGGTTCGTTTGCCTCTGCTTTCGTCATTAGCGGTACTGTACCTGTGCTACTGTTATATTGTGTCATTGGATTTATTGGTATCGGCTGACTGTATGTGTCCTGTTTTTCTAGATACTGTGCCTGGTTCTGTGGTATGTCATCTATTACTTTGATCGGGGTTTTCTGCTTCGATTTCTGCGCCAGTGTTACCTCTGGCCTTGGTTCTACTTGAACTTTCTTAGATAGCGCATGTTCGTGTACTTAATCAATGCTTGACCTATCATTTGTTTCGCTGCAGGTATAATCGGTCTCGATCTTTTCTTCGATAGTTTGTATCAACTCTGTTCGAAGTTTTTCAAACTGATCTTTGTTTTTAAGTTCTATCTTATTGATCCGCTGACAATATTTTTTCAGTGCAACTTTGGCGAACTTGCTTTGAATTCTTGTTCTTCCGAAATTTGTATTGCTGTTCGAGTGGTTTTTTTCGTAAAACGTTCCACCTTTTGTCAGCGTTTACAATGTACAATTGGACCTTGTCCACGTCAGTGCGTAATTGCTGCTGACATTGTGTTAGTATCTGAATTCTTTCTCTGGATTCTTTCGCGTCTTTGTTTATCTGTGCGATCCCTTCTTCTATCTGGATTTTAGCCTGTTGAATCTGTGTCTTTATCTCTTGTCTCAAGTTCTGATTATCCTGTTTCAATTGCTGATGCCGTTCCGTCATCTGTGTATACTGTTTCGTTATACTATCGTTCATTTTTTGTAACATCTCCATGATCGCGTCCTGTCCTGTAACACTGCCTTCTGCTGAACGGTGTGTTCTCGTCCTATTGTTTTCTACTCGGTCAGTTACGTCGTTTACTGGGCTATGCTGTGGCGTTTCTACGTTTGATAACTGCAACAATCCGTGCCGTCTTCCCTTCTCCCTGTGTTAAGTCCCATAAGATTTCACACACGTTTGAATTTTTTTACCTTCTGATCAACCTAATAGGCGGTAAATGAGGGCATCGTCTGCTAACAATGTAAGAGCGCTGCTCAGACCGTCTCCTGAAACTTTTATACAGATTTAGGAACAGCGGAGGGTCTGCAACACTTACTTCTTGTTTTACGCGACGACTTTCCGCCATACTCCCGGGTTCCCGGGTTCGATTCCCGGCGGGGTCAGGGATTTTCTCTGCCTCGTGATGGCTGGGTGTTGTGTGCTGTCCTTAGGTTAGTTAGGTTTAAGTAGTTCTAAGTTCTAGGGGACTGATGACCGTAGATGTTAAGTCCCATAGTGCTCAGAGCCATTTTGAATTTGACTGCTCAGAGATGTCATTAAACCCGCCCAAAGATGTAAACAGGGCCTACTAGACGGACGGGGTCCGACAGCCGAACAGTTCCAGTCATTCCACCATACTGCGAACTGTGACCTTCCTGACAAGAACTCAAGAACCCAGTCGCACAAGTGAGACGACACTCCGTAGGCACGCAATTTCATTAGAAGCCGCTTGTGAGGAGCGGCATCAAAAGCCTTCTGGAAATGTCGAAGTATGGATTCAATTTGGCGCCCCATGTCGATAGCATTATGTCTTGATAATAGTTGTGTTTCATAGGAACGATGTTTTCTGATTACTTGCTGAGTGTATGTCAACAGATCGTTTCCTTCGAGGTACTTCATTATGTTCGAATACGTTATATGTTCCAAAATCACACTGCATATGGACGTCAGTGGCGTCGACCTGTAATACAACGCATTAATACATTTTCCTTTCTTGAGTGCTGATGTAATATCGGATATACTGTGAAACAAGCACCTTGCACCAATTACCACCCTATGTTCGACGACGTTGAACTCGTGATGTGCTGCCATGTTGACTAAATACTTGTCTGTTACAGACTGCTCGAGTATAGTGCCTATACTGGCGCAGTATGCTGCACCAAACTGCAACATTCGAGTTTCATGCAAGGCACGTAACCATTCCACTTACTTTTGGCCGTACAGAAATATTTTGTTCTGCAAGTGGCACTTCGGAACTGTATCGAACGCATCCAAGAAGTCAAGAAACAGGGCATCAAAATGACCACTGTTGTCCACGGCCATCTGGACCTAAGGCACAAACAGAACGAGGTATATTTCAAGACCAGCAGTGAGCAGGTGTCTAGTACTTCTATTGCTTAGATGAGGTTCCTGCGTGACAACGCGTGGTGTATTCTCGTCAAGACCAGTCAAATCTTCCATCAGCGAATGCACGACGACACTGTGAGTCTGCTGTTGTTGTTGACGTCTTCAGTCCGAAGACTGCTGTGGTGCAGCTTTCCATGCTGGTCCATGGTGTTCAAACCTCTTCATTCCTGCGTAACTATTGCAACCTACAGCCACCTGAATCTGCTTGCTCTATAAATCCCTTTCTCTCCCTCTACAATTTATGTCTCCTACACTTCCTTCGGTTACGAAACTTGACGACTTCTTTGATCTCTCAGGATGTGTACTACGAACGGATCAATTTTTTTTGTAAGCCAGGTTGCACCATAAATTTCTTTTTCCCTCAATTCTACTCAGTACGTTGTCGTCGATATGCACGTTACAGAATGCGTACCTAATATGTTTCGAAATACCGCGCCGAAAAACAGGATTTTCTGTCGGTTATGAAAAGGTGGGCTCAAGTGTTTTGTATAGCACTTGGGCTATGAACCATTTGTATACCCAACAGAAGGATCGTCTTAGCGTCAATATTCTACAGTACAGGGACAATTATGAATATCACACATTGCCTCATGGTTAGGCAAATGGAGTAAACAGGTTTGTTCCGAGACGGCTATGCATAGCAAATAGCTCTAATTTTTACGATGTAGATCCAGATCTCGAATTACCTTTAACATTTTCTTCAAATTTTCATCCGTTCCGAGGTATAGAGCTGCAAAATTACCTTACTCGCGTACATTACACAAGTAAAATCCACTGTGAGGCGAAAACGTAGTTTATAAAGTGACGTAGTACGGAAAAGTATGATGTAAATTGTTTCCGTTATCATCTGGGAACCACGTGTTATACTACTGAAGGATATGCAAACATTTCTTTTGCACCTAAAATTCGATCTGAGGTGTAAAATTAGTTTTGCCTTATTTCAGTTTCACACAAGTAAATTTCTAAATTTTACTGACCAGTCCATTTCTTTTCATATGAGTAACACTCCCTGTTTCAGCAGGGAAAATCAGGGAACCAGCGGAAAGATGCTCCTATCGGAGCATGAGAAATGCGAATTTGTCCCTGTTGATTTAACTGACTGACTCAGAAGTTAGTTACCAGCCACCGCATTCTACCTGCCACAGCATCTTTAATAATTTTCCGAATTATTTTGGTATGTGGCATATTTGGGCTTTTTTGTGCTGATATAGAAGAAGACAGTGTCAGTGCCAAAGAGACGGAAAAGTGATAGATACTGGAAGATAGCAGACAGCGGAGTAAAGGAGACAATGGCAATGTGAGACAAAATGAGGGACACAGTGGCAGTGAAATATAATGAAATATAGTTGACAGTGACAGAGCAGTGCTAGAAAAAGCGTGAAGGAGACAGTGCCAGGGGGAGGGGGTGGGGTAAGGGAAATAAAGAGAAAGAGGAAGCGGAAGTGAGTGAGAGCCAGTCATAACTAGAGACAGAGTATATGAAATGGACAACGAGTAAGAGAGAGATGGTGATAGTGAGAAGAGACAGCAGCAGTGGAAAGGAAGGAATGAGATAGTAGCATTAAGAGAGAGTAAGAGAAAGATAGTGACAGTAAGATGAGAGTGTAGTAGTAGGACAAAATGGAGACTGTGGCACGAGAGACAATGTCAGAGAGAGGCAAAGATATAATGACAGTGAGTTGGGCTGAATGAGTGAGTGAGAAAGGCCAGCTGGGGGTGGATGGGTGTGATTGACTTTCAGCGATAGACTAGTTGGTGTGAGTGAGTTGCAATTAGGGAAGCTTGTGGGAGTTTGAGGTGAGTTACAAATTTAAAAAAATGCGCGAATATATGGGCAAGCCAAAATTTTTGGGAAAATTTTTAAAGATGCTGAGGAAGCTAGAGTGGGGCATTCAGTTCAACTGCTCTTCCAAGTCCTTTACCGTCTGTGACATAATTACAATGTTATCGGCAAACCTCAGTTTTTACTTCTGTTCGCCGACCAAGGTGGCCGAGCGGTTCTAGGCGCCACAGTCTGTAACCACGCGACCGCTATCGTCGCAGGTTCGAATCCTGCCTCGGGCATGGATGTATGTGATGTCCTTAGGTTAGTTTGGTTTAAGTAGTTCTAAGTTCTAGGGGCTGATGACCTCAGAAGTTAAGTCCCATTGTGCTCAGAGCTATTTGAACCATTTTACTTCTGTTCCCTGAAGTTTGATTCATTCTCCAAATCTCTCCTCAGTCTCCCTCACTGTTCGCTCAGTGTACAGACTGAATAAGATTAGAGAAATGCTACAACCCTGAAGCCGAGAAGGTACCTTTTGAGGAGTTGTTTGTTAGGAACACCGCTAGAGCTCCGCGCGTGTTCGAGTCGGATAAATCAGAATTATCGGCTGAGGTACGATCCGACGAAGTAACAACTATGCGATGGCAGACGTGCTTCACTCGCTGTGCTTGCTGGCGCGATTAAACACAAGTTCACGTGCGGTGCGTGGCGCGGAATGGGAACATGGGCCGCGGCGCGCTGGTGGCGTCAGCACTAACTCTGCTGGGCGGAGTTACGCCCGTCCGTGGAAAGCTGTCTCTGGCGCGCTCCGCGTAATGGGGGCGCGTGCTGACTGCCGCGTAGCTGCGGCTTTGCTTTCAAAAACCAGGGCGTCAGCGTCAGGGACAACATGAGGGAGGCGACACGGCAGAAGACGAGAGGTTGACGTCTGTGCAGGTGACGCCGGAAACGTCTGAAATGAGCTGTACGTACTGCCGACCTAACAAGAGGGTTTGTAGCCAACAACAGCTGCATATGACGCCATAGAAATGGCTTTTCCTTCATTAACCCTTACATCATACATGAAATCTTAGCCACACCGGACGAAAAATCAGTTATCCATACTTTTTTTTTTTTTTTTGTTAAGCACGTTGGTTTCCTTCAGGATTCCAATAAGCCGTACTGCTCCCTACTCTTTTGGCTACCAAACAGTGTTTTCCAACATAATCTCCGTTCTATGCGACGGCCTTACACATCTCACTAGAATGGCCGTATGATCACACGGTAGCACTCTACTGTTTGACGTCGGAGCCAACGTCTTGCTGAGTCAATAGCCTCCCAATTATGCACGTACTGATTCTGTCGGGCGGCGGGTAGATATTAAAATTGTCGATGCTTCGTTATGTCGTCATGAAAAGTCTGTTTAAGTGCCTGTGTGTGCTTTACACTTAACTGCGTCGTTTACAAGAGCCTGAAAAGCAAGGGAGAACATATTGACCATAATTTCCGGTTTGCACATCCAAATTAGTCTTAGTGCTCGCTGAAAGAGAATGTTCCTACTTGCTATTTACTGAGCGGGATCAGGAGCTATGACTGTCAATAGAAGTTTTGATTTAACGATGGTTCAAATGGCTCTAAGTACTATGGGACTTAACATCTGAGGTCATCAGTCCCCTTTAGCTTAGAACTATTTAAACCCAACTAACCTAAGGACATAACACACATCCATGCCCGAGGTAGAATTCGAACCTGCGACCGTAGCAGCAGCACGGATCCGGACTGAGGCGCCTAGAACCGCTCGGCCACAGCGGCCAGCTTGACTTAATGGATTCATGTATTCTGTAAGAGTTCACACGCACGAAATGCAAGTCTTCGTATCCTATCTAATACATAAATCCCAAGAAGTCCTGTTGACAGTTCAGAGGTCACATCTACGAGAAGTTAGAAGCAAAATGATGTATCGCCCTGACTTCTAATCACCGAAAGTTTAATTTTTTGATTTAAAGATGGATAATGATCTCGCCTCTTGCCACGTGGTTTTGTCATCATTACGGGCGGCACATAAACAGTTACTTCCGTCAAATGTAGGCGATCCAGGACGGTGTACAGTCCTCTCCAATTCACTCCGTACTTTTACAGTAAACGCATTTAAGTGTGCCCGGCTCTGAATCATCTTAGGCACTGCGCAAAAAGGCGTCTGGCTCATGCAAACACATTGATATCTTGGTGCTAAGTGTCTCTTCTTAACTGCCTTTCTGCCTTATATATGTATATACATTTACGGGTGGGAGCGAACCGCCGAAGGGAACATTTGCTATTAACCGCTGTAGGCACTGGTTGCAGAATCTAAATTCCTCCTTTTCTTGGACATATATTAAGTAATAGCTCTATTGTCTAACAACTCACAATATTCTCAATTTTTATATAAGTAGAATTCGTTTGCTTTAGTTACTGAAAAGGTTTTAGCTCGATTGCATTTAAATTTTAAAGGCTAGATTTTTTAGAATGGAACTGGCAGTAGAACACGAACTCTGAACTGCCTCTTTAATTCCTTATTACCATAATTATTTACAATACAGCCTTGAAATTTGGTACTGCTGTATTATTCCACGAATAGAATCGAGTGCTGTAATTATAACTTCCTATTACAATACCAAATCTGCCATGAAATAGGACGTTTCCATTCGAAATTTCGTTTTTATTAAATAACTCGAAAAGTAATAGCGTTAGCTTATTGGTGTCACATGTATAGGGTTTTTAGGTGTAACTGAGGTTATATACGAATTTCCATCTTTCTGAGTCTAATATTTAGTGCCTTTTTTCGTAAAACGGCTGATTTTGGCCAAAATATTGCTCTGATCAAGTTGAGACTTGTAACTTTTACTTGTGACATACTCGTACATTGGCATATTCGAACCAATTTTTAGTTTCCTAATTCTATTATTTAGCGGCAATTATTCTTTCCTGAATGTAATATATTTTGCCTAACATACTCATTGAATCATTCTGAAACCTTATAATGTTAGCATTAATATACTGAAGAGTACACTGACGAAGTTTGGAAAAGTTCTGATAACTTTTAATTTCACTCTTAGATTATGGTGCAATCCTTTGTAGATTGAGCACAGGTGAGTTATGACGACGTGGAGCCGGCACTGGTGGCTGGGATAAGCGCCCACACACTCGCTCGCGTCCTTACCTCTATTTTTAATTTACTGTAGAGCGCAATTACCCTTTCTCCTCCCTCATTCCTACTAGCAAGACCATATTCTCCCGTAACCCTTACTTGTACTCGTCATACAACCTCTTTCCAATCCCTCGTGGCTACTAGATTTTCATCTTCCTTTACGTATTCAATTATCCGATAAATATCGTCATACACTTTCTCTATTTCTTCATCTTATTCTTGTGACGTTGGCATGTAAACCGAAACTGTTGTTGTCGGTGCTGGTTTGCTGGCTATTCTGTTGAGAAAAACGGTGTCATTGAACTGTTCACATTAACTCACTCTCTGTCCTGCCTTCCTATTCATAATGAATCCCACTCCCATTATACCATTTTCTGCTGCTTTTGATTTTACCATATACTCGCTTGACCAGAAATAGTTATCTTCTTTCCGTTTGACTTCACTGACCCCACTATATCTAGAATGAACCTTAGCATTTCCTTTTTCAGATTTTATACTTCCTACCGACTTCAAACTTTGGCATTTCACGTCCAGACTTGTAGAACATTCTCCTTTTATTCTTTCTTTGGTTATTCAGTCTTCTTCTCATGGGCATATCCCTCCTGATAATCCCCTCCTGGTGTTCCGAATTGGGGTGAGGATTAGGCAGGAATCTTTTGCCAATGGAGAGATCATTATGACACTTTTTCAATTACAGGCCATTTGTCCTGTGGGTACACATTATGTGTCTTTAATGCAGTAGTTTCCATTGCCTTCTGCATCCGCATGCTGTTGATCATTGCCGATTCTTCCACCTTGAGGGATAGTTTCCCACCCCAAGGACAAGAGAGTGTCCTGAACCTCTGTCCGCTCATCCGCCCTCTTTGACAAGGCCGTTGGTAGTATGACGGTGACTTCTTATGTCGGAAGTCTTCGGCCGCCATTGCTGATGAATTTTATTCAAAATTTAAGCAGTGGCGGGGTTTTAACCCAGGACCGACGACATTTTTATTGGTAATGAAAGATGCTATCCCTAGACCATGGCTGTATTAGGGAGACTAAAATTTGATAGCTAAAAGAAACTAAAGAAGAAGGGTGGAGCTAAAAGGGGGAAGGGAAAATATGGGGAAGGGTGGAAGAGGAAGCCCTGACGAGGTGGAACGACTGGGATGGATTTAAATTTGGAGGATGGGTAAATATTTGAAATGTGTTAAATTTCCTGTGGGAGAGTATAGTGAGTTGGTGGGATGTGTTGGTAGAGCTGCGGCAGCATACTAGGGTTGGGAAGTAGTGAGGAAACTATAAGATTATTGGAATGAAGTTTGCAGATGTTGTAGGTTGTTTGGAGGTGAGAATTTGATGAGGTAGTAAAGAATTCATGTGAGTGAAGGTAGTCAGATGCAGAAGGTTGGGCAGAGTTGGGCAGAGTGGATGGCGTTCAAGGAGCTGGAGGGACTTACGTAATTTAAAGCGAGTGGATATACATGCAACATCTGCATAGCAAAGGTTGGATCAGATCAACGTTATGTAGGTGTGGGTTTCCACATTAGTTTCCAGTCAGTGATTAGTCCAAGATACTTTAGTGTGTTAATTAACTGTATAGGACGCTCGCAAATGGTGAGGTACAAGTCATGGACATGGAAGATGCGACTATTGCGTCCTGTAATTATTGATTGAGTTTCAGAGGGATTGATCGTCAGGAACCATTGCTTACACCAGGAGGTAAGTTGATAGAGATGGGTTTGCAGGAGCCGTTGGGATTTCTGAAGGGTAGAATGAAAGGCGAGGAAAGTGATGTCACCAGAATACTGTGGTAGGTGGACTGGTGGAGATGGTCTGGGCATATCAGCAGTGTAGAGTAGATAAAGGAGGGGATAGGGGATGGGAGCCTTGGGACACATCTGGAGTGGAATTGAAGGTACAGGATTTGGTTTTGTTAATGGTGCAAAAGACTGGCGAATAGAAAGAAAGGTTGCAATAAGGGGAACATAATTATAAGTGTGTAGACCTTGAATCTGAACAGAAAATTGGAGTGCCATACAAGATTGTAGGCTTTCTCCAGGTCGCGGGAGACGAAGGTAGCTGATTTACGAGTGTTGAGCTGATGGGTTATGAGATAATTGAGGTGCAGGAGCTGGTCATTAGAGGAGAATGTGGGACAAAAGCTACAGTGGTTAATGGGAGGCAGGTGGTGATGGTTCAGATGTTAATGGATACATTGGGAGACGACGGATTCGGAGTCCTTTTTGAATACTATGGTGAGGCAGATTGGTGTAGCGTTGCTCTTGGGGGACGAAAATAAAAAGAATTGTTACTTTTTTTTTAATGTCGAAAAAAGTGAATATTTTGGTGGGCCACTTGGCAACAGAATCAGGGATTTATTACGCTATTATAACAACATACGTTGACCATTAAATACCTGAATAAGAGCAGCATATTGATATATATATATTTGAGATCGTTCGGAAGAAACATTATCATTTCTGTGCATTTTTATAGTCGCGATGCAATCATACCCGGATCAACACTAAGGGACCAGAAGATTTATAGACTTTAAAAGAAATGCAACACTACACAAAAAAGTTGGTTCAGAAATAATAGGAAAACGATAATGTTCCTTCTGCCTCATGCTGCGTTCGGCCCATCAGCGTGATCGTAATTTCTGGTGATGAAGTAACACAAAATAATTATAATTCAAGTAAATGAGGAAATGGAAATCATCAAGGTTAATTTACTAAAATAAGCACACTTATCTGTAACACACCTTTGTTTTTAATGCTACGTACCTTTTCATATTAAATTACAATAGATGACCATTGTGGTTAAATACTTTATACATAACAGTCAAAATGTCCTCTTGATGCTGTCTGTTCGTAATCAGTTACAAGAAAGTACATGTTTTCTGATTGAAAAAAAAAATAACATTTATCATATTCACTCAATATTTTCACACAGAATATAAAATACTGTTGCGGAACACAGCAAGTCCGCGTCCGCCTTTCATAGAATACAAAACAGTAAAAGGTGAGGCGCCAAAAGCCTCATTTGTCTTGCAACAACAGAATAATTTTTATACCATTAATCGATACATGTACATAGAGATTTACAGGCACCGCGCAAGAACGGCAAAGATAAAGAATAATAGATTCTGTCGCTGCTATGCGATGGTTCATTTCTTTTACTTTACAATTGTTCGATAACTTTAGGCCATCAGGCGTTTACTATTGAGCGTATATTAATGTTTGTGAGGCGAAAATTACTAATATTACATTGGGCAGTAGGAGAAGGCATCAGTTGGGGGTTTGTGCGGTTTGTGGAAAAATAGGATTTTGGACGTTTTCCAAAGCTTAGGATAGTAACCTGTGGAGAGGATTGTGATATAAAGGTTTCCAAGGATGGCTAGAAAGGTGAGGGGACATTCTTTAACGTGTCGATTGGTAATGCGGCCGTGAGCAGGGGATGTGTTTCATTTTCTGGGAAGTACTTGTTTTATGGCACGTGCTGTAATGGGACTGTTTAAGACTGCTTGTGGTATGTTGTCCAAGTACTGGAAGCTGGGAGTCAGGACTGGGGTAGCGCTATTTTTGCGTTCGTGGCTGCTGGGGAAGAGGCAACAATCAAAGTGAGGGTCGTAAAGCATTGAATAGATGTCAGAGTGATAGGATGCAAAGTGGTCAGCTTTGCTCTGCTTGTCAAATAAGGGATGGTTGTTGTGGAGGAGCGGGTAGTGAGGTATAGAATGATTTCCAGTGAGCCGGTGGAATGGTTTCCAGTACTTGGAAGAGTCTGTTGCACGACTGGCGCCATCCCAGGTTTTTCTTAGCATTGAGTAAATTCCTGATGTGGCGCTGTATTTACCGGTGGCGTGTAACTGCATCCTGCTCACCAACCCTTAAGGGCGCGCTATAAGCGAGGGGATTCTTGGGGTAGGAGTAGGGTTTGTGGGTGAGGGGGTATGGGAGTTGGAGGACGAAGATAGTTGGATTTGACCTTGGTAATGATGTGGGTGGATATAATGTTCAACAAGATCTGCTGCAGAAAGGAATTGGCGAGGGGGGATATCGTCTGGTTGTTGCAAAGATAAGACGATACTGCGCGATGTGCTGAGGACACAGGAGTTGTCGAACTGGACAGGCATGAAATAGACATGGACGTGGACGCTAAAACCATTCGCGTTACACTGGATCTTCTGGTTAATATGATTTGTCTACACACCTGCGGAAATTGTCGGCTGTATCTAAGTCGCAAGTCACATTGTTTGTTTACAAAATGGACAGGCGTAAAATCCCTGTGCTAGCTCTGCTGATGTGTAGATGTATGTATATATTCCACATCTGCTCCTCAACAGCTGGATCAGTTTCAACCAAACTAGATAAACATATCGCTTACTGTCTGTAAACAATCGCTATGGGGGTAAGAATCAATCGCCATTCGCAGTTCAGGTGATATGGCATCATAAACACTGAGATGCCTGAAAAGCTGCCGGACTCTGCATGACGTTTGACTTTATTACTTTTTTGCTACAAACTTTGTTCATAACACATTTTGCAGACAGTATCCACATATGCCACTGAATGTCCCTAAAAAATTATATCATTATGTGACTCATAGATTAGGAAACATTACGTTCTTGAACACTGAGCTGTGTGAGACACTACAGCGTCATGCATGCCGTTTAAATTTATTACACCTTCGCTATGACTCTGTTCACAACATATTACGCAGAAAGGTATCCATATATGCCACTGTATGTACCTATACAAATATGTAATTGTACGACACTTAGTCCAATAAATATAACATCATAAACACTGAGATGCCTGAAAAAATTCTGCAAAATGCATGAAGTTTTAATACATTTATTCATTACTACTAGGACACTCCCATAATCGAGACAGATTAACGAAATCCTTGACACCTAGCAGAGCTCTTGTCAACTGTGACTCGCGGAAAGCTGTATGCGAGAACAATAGCCCTCTATGGGGCTATGAAGAGGCATTGCCACACAGACGTTTTTAAAATCGAGTTGTAAACATGCAAAACAGCTGCGCCCAGCGTACATAAACTGTCCTGGATACTGTTGTTAACGTTTGTACATTATGCTTATTTCTCTGACTGTTTCGTAATTTCAAGGGTATTTTCACGAATACATTGAACCAATTTTTTCCGATATTACACGACCCAGTCTTCGTTTCTAATAGGAAATTAAAAGCATGAATATCCGAGCAATGCTGGGTTTGTCAGTTAGTCCCTAGATAAAAATTTCAATATCCGTGACTATGCTATAAGGATAACATGAGAATTCATGTCTAGGCAATAAGAACATCAGCCTATAAAATTTTCAATACAAATAGCGCGATACGAATTTACAATAGTATTCCACATAACGCAAAAATTATTTCATCATACTCACTTTCTAGTAAAACCGTAAGTTTGTCTACCTTGATCACTGTTTCTATGGAGTTGCAGAATCTTGTAAACACTTGAATTGGAGGCCTCGAGGCAAGAAAGTGTAACACAACAAAAAGCCATGGAACAAACTCAGTCCTGAGAGAGAGCATACTTATATTTACATAATGCCGAATGCTACAGAACATTTTTCTATTTCTACTGAATCAATGACAAAGTACAGTAACGTATTAGAAAACGTGAAGGTGAATAAATTTTTTTTGGATCTGGTGAGACCCAAACCAGCAACGCACTACACGCACCACTTCGTAGTTCTGCGTTTATATTCAGTACATCACGCCGAACGTCCGTAACATACGACCATATCTTGTGTGTTATCATCTTCTCAAGGCATTAATAGCCACTATGTTAGTAAGTGACATTTAAGTATTACGAACTGTATCAATAACACGTTTTTTATGGACTTTTAACATGCCAATGTTTTGAAGTGGCGTACTTTATTAACACGCAAGTTGTAACGCAAAAATTCTTTTATCTCTAATATGAGGTTTTCTCTCATTTTATTTCAAGAAATCGTATCAATAAGGACGCGTTTTCGAGAGATGGTCAGGGCTTTGGTACTCTGAAACGGCGTATATTCTTAACACGTAAGTTATAGTATAAAGCCCCTCCTAATATAATGGGTTCAACTGAAATCCAATACGGCGTCCCCAACTCTATACTAAAGAAGAGAAATGACCTGCATTGTGCCAAAAGTGCGGTTCGGTAGTTTTGGTATGTTACGTAAATGTGCTAAATGATAGGATTACCGGTAGAATTGACAGTACTGATAGGGAAAGAAACATAAATGAATGTGTAAGAGGGAGACTGGGAGCAGAAGACTTCTCTTTTTCTTTCCTTGTTTGTTTGTTTGTTTAGCACGTAATTAGAACCGCACATCATTTAGTGTCAGTGCACTGCGCATTCTATAGTCTTAGAGAATATAAACAGCTTATCATAATTAATAAATTGTAAATAAATATAAATCATTAAATAATAATTGATCATGTAACTTCTACGCTTTTATTTAACCAAAGCAACTACTTGTGGTGAAAGTGTCGTATACATGCACAAAAGATATACAGATTTATTGTTGTTATTTTGTACTTAATAGAATGTACTTGATCATGATCAAAGGGAAGAGATTTCTGTTATTATTGATAAATGCGGGAACTGTTTAGGAATAACAGAAACATATTTTAAATAAGTTCGACGAAATACTGAAGCAGTGATTGATGGATTTTTATTTTTACAGGTTTTTTTTTTATTATTCCACAGTTTTGTTGAGGAAATCGCGTTTTCTAACGCTATATGATAAATCCCTATTGTTATTTTTTGTTTTTACTACAACATCCCTATGTTTCACGTTACAAATCAATATTTTTAAAATAAAACCCGAATTAAACTAACAGTTTCAATTTTTCTATAAATACTGCTTGCTTTTAAATAACAGGCGGGAGGATAACTAAGTAGAAAAAAATGTTCCATAGGTTACCCGGCCTTTTATATATCGTCACTCTGTTTCTAAACGATTCACCACTTCAAGTTATTAGGAGAATATAGAAAGACACTAATCTCATATGCAAAGAAAGTGTTCATCATGAGGTAACGCCCGATAGGTAAGCAACATGTCTAACGTACAGGTGTCGCGGGTGTGACCTCAACTGCCCAAAGATAAGGGGAAAACTACCGTAGTCCACACTTCCTTACGATGGTCTATAGTGGCCTACAGTAGTTGCACAACTCTACCTGCATATGATGTAGGTAGCTTTCTTCCATCTCACTGGTCTACGTTGAAATGCGCATTCTGAGTATGCCCTGCTTCTTAAGCCGTCGGCACATGGACCGTGCATCCAAACGTTGAGCGTTGAGCGTGCCGAGTTTCTGACGTCATAGCATGGAATAGCACGTTCGGGAGTCTTTCCGAACGTGCAAAGCACTGTCTAGCATGTCAGATATTCTCAGCGTGCGTCTGGGCGTTGACCAATGAGATGACACAACGCCAGCTACGTCACATGCACGCCATCTCACTTCAGCACAAAGTTGTGCGGCGTCACATTGGCATTCATTTCAAGCCGTTACGTATATATGCCGTTTCTGAGCACCAGCAAATTGAGAATCATTGGAAAACCCATTGTCAACTGTGTGATCCGTTGCAATAAAATAATGAGAAACATCAAATTCGTGGCAGAAGAATTATTGTAAGTTGCCTATTATGAGAGTATGCTATTTGAAGGCAGCAATACATTGAGGATGCACCCAAAACGCATTGGTATTGGTACAATGTGTTTTAATTAAATTTAAGTTAGTAAGATAGCTACGATTAAAGTTTTCAGCAAGTGCTAAGATTGGTAACATCGTAGAAATGGCAATTCGTTTTCTGATGTTGGATTAGAGTGCTGGGTAGCGTCACTGAGTTGTAACATTTTTATGCTTGGGCGGTGGTTCGCGACTCGCCAGTACATAAATTTTTTTCCTAACATTTGCGATTTTATTAGGTTCTGTTACTTTATTATTAATTTAATATAAGTATATACTATAGTATTTGATGTTATGTAAATGTAAGTTCATCTTTCTTTGGGTGTTCGATTGGCTTGATCTACAGGACACCTTGCGCTACTTGTGTAAAGCTATTTTGGTCCTTTTTCTTTTACGCTTCGTAATTCGCGTGTTGCCAAGATTCTGCTACTGGGTAGGAACCATTGAGAGGTGGCATGAGCCCCCTCTCATATTTCTATCTTACGGTTTTCCTCTCTAATTGCATGCGGTGAAAAGTCGCTATTCCTTCACACGCGGACTTCCCACGCAACGTCTCTCATCACCCGGGTGGTCCGGTGACAGGCGGGCACTGCTGATCTTGAAAGGGTTAAGCCGACGGGTGTGAGGGAGTCGAGTGAATGCTTTCCAGACGCCGACATTGTCAAAAGACACGCCCGCAGGGGCCTGAAGTAGCGGCTGGACTAGAGGTTCCGTTACTTCGCAGAAACTTAACGAAAACACTTTCTGGCGGGCTACCAGTGAGGCATGGGAATGACTTGTGTACCCAGGCAGTTGTGGCGGGAAAATTCCCGCGCTTTCTGCAAAATAGTAACTGTGATTCGCTTGCTCAGGGCATAGCTCCATGACGTAGCAAAATCAGCGCAGAAATTGGCGCCAAGAATCTCCATTGGTGAAATGGTAGTGCTCCGGCAATAGAGTGGAATTTTCCTCCGGTTTTCGAGTTGCTGATTGGAACGTTTAACCATGGCCACTGTCGTGGCGGTGGGAATGTTCTGTGTTCGGCCTGTACGGGTGCTCTAGAGGGGTCGGCTCTCGCCTTTCGGTCGGGGTAGGTTACAAGACTGAGCTCTCGCTGCTCTGGACGGCCTGCCTTCTGTTGGCTGTCTAATATACTTTTATTTAATTGTAACTGTTTGACGAAGTTGCTGAAGTTTCGACTTCAACGTAACTTTCCGAGTACAGTTGGCAATTGAGGGTTCTGCGTACAAGCGGCCTATGTTGTCTGTCTTGAGCTGTTTTGGCTAAAGTTGACTGTATCGGAGTTACAGTGTGACTTCGCTTGTTAAAATCAATCACTGTACCATCAGTAATTGTGTGGCGAGCCTTCTTCGTCTCCCTCAGAGGCGCATTTGTATTGATAGGAAGTCTTTAGTCTGGAACAACCAGACCAGGACAATTTGTTTCGGGCTATACTCGCGACATTATCATCACCACGATGGGACGTCGAAGCAACCAGCCATCGCCTCCGGTATGCCAGATCGTGTCCGTGCAGTTGTAGCACCAGCAAAGCAGGCAATTTTGCTAGGTGATAATCCGAGCTCAGCAGAGCGCGCCTGTTTGTCTTTTCTAACTTTGATCTGTCTTGGGTGTTCATTGTCTGAGTTCTCACTAATGTAGCAGCAATTAATGCTGGGTTGGCTGTGTGTCTCTCTTAAGACTTGAGTTGCAAGGAATTGGCTCCACATACCACTTCGTCATAAATGTCACAATCTAGTTTAGGGACAACTTCACCTTCACAGCATTTATTTGAGTATCCAATTTGAGCCAATGTGATGTATTGTAAATGTTTCATGTGTTTTTGTGTACTATTTTGAGTTATAATAAATCATATTGTTATTTTGGACAGAACTTTCATTCTGTTAATCGGTAGAGCAACCCTATCATTTCTCACTACATTAATGAAACATTCCTTTATTTAACTTATTTATCAAATGAAATTATTGCAGGTCCCAAACTCTTTTCTACTTCACTTGCAGGGTCGATTACAGTCAGTTCGCGTATCTTTTTAATCCATGTGCAACAGCAAAAGTCGGAGTTAGAATAGGGGGGCTTAGAGCATCATTTACATATGTAGATTCTAGAAGAATTTAGTATTAAATACACTGCTAGCCCCGGCACCTCTCACAGTGATCAAGTAAAACTGACCTTGGGGTTTTACTAAAATCTGGGAATGATGAAATAATGTTTATCTTATGTGAAGAAGTATTGCAAATTTGTATCGCACTGTTTGTAATGTGTCCTTATTGATTGGACATGGTTCTTTTCCTTTCGTGGACAATGGAGAAAATGTACGTTTTAATAGAGCTAACATGGGAATTTTACGCGCGCCCGTTTAGTAAACAGTGTGATTTACGAACTAGAAACTTCCCGCAACAGCCACCGGAGTGCGTTGCGATCACGTGTACTACGTTGGGTCCCACGTACCGTGTGCACAAGTCGCGTCGTGTCTGAGCGTTCAGCAGCACGCTGAACTCCGCACGCTCAACGTTGACGTTCGACAGCACGGTCCGTGCGCCGACGGCTTTAGGAAAGACTCGGCAGCGTGTTTTCCCACGCTGTGATATCAGAAACTCGGCAAGCTCGAAGTTGACGTTCGAGTACTCGGTCCGTGTGACAACGGTTTTAGACAGGCAGCCTGCAACTGTCAGCACGAAACGTGAAACATAAACTGAATAAACCGCTCAGTATTATACGAGACGGTGTGGAAACATTAAACGCGGGTGACAGCACCGGCGTCGTACTCACGGTCCCTTCTCACGCGTCGGCGCGCTCTACGTCAGTGCGGACCGGACTGTTGTCTTTAGGAATAGTTAGCGCTAGGATTTCACCCGGAACAAGTCCAGCCCATCCACCCCCGGTTTTCCCGGTCTTTGTTCGTCGCCTGGGCATCGTTTCAGTTGACCCACGTGATTTACCGCGTTCGGCTGCACTTGGAGTGAATGTTAAATTAATATCTTGCTAGGTCTTAAATTTTGCCAGATAGCTAAAAAACACGTTACAAAAAACGTGCACAATTGGCCTCAGCTGTGCCAGGTACTTGCACAGCCAACGTAAGAGGAAACAATTAAGCACTGAATTCTTTAAATACTATAACTCAGTATTCACATGAATAGTCTATGAAAAAACATTCTTCTGTCTGAGAAAAAGTTCCCAAAGCTGCAACAGGATAAACCTACCCTCAAAGTATAATTTGCTTGGAGAAAGAGGAACCTCAGTATAATTGACACTTAAGTTTCAGAACTCAGACAGTATTTGTGAAACGAGCACCAATGTTCACTAAACTTTCAGATGGCATCAAAATTACTAGATCGATCCAAGCTGTTTTTGCGTGTTATTTACAGAGTAGTTGTGCTGAAAAGTTTTAAGGGAGGGGGGAGGGGGAAGAAGAACTAGTACAGCATGAAGGACGTTTTACAGCCGTGAAACACTACAGCATTTATTTGCTCCATAACTGCTCTGTGACAAACATACACATCATCATTATTATTTTTAAAAAAATGGTTTGAATGACATTTACGAATTAATAAATCTTGTGGTTAAAAAGACAGGACAAAGAATAACGACAGATTCTTTTCCTGAGACGTTTGCAACAGCATGTAGGACACTAATCACAATGAAGGTATGGCATTGGAATAATTTACAAGTTAAAATTCACCCATTACCCATGCAAATACTAACGAAATATGGCATAGAAGCAAATATCTTACTGCTTTCATTAGGCATTTCACTTTGTGGCATTCTTATATTCTTTAATTTTCGTGAGCTACTATGAGGGCCTACATAAACAAAACGACTTTCAGTTATTTCTATATAATGTCGATTTTAGACAACAGAGTTAGTCGATTGCATCCATGGCTTTACTGCAGACATGACAGATTCAATACCATTGTTTTCCCACTGTATGTTTGCTCTGCTGTTTACCTCAAATAAACGTATTAGAATAAGTGAATAAGTTAATGAAAATTTGCTAATTAAAATTTCTTATCATTACTGAATCTCATCACAGTGTAACGTGTTGGACTGTGACGAGAACAACTTTGATGTAGCTTCCACTCTGTGGAACTAGCGGCTGTTTAGGGGAGGGCCTTACCCCATGGGTAGGCATGGAATGGGGGGGGGGGGGTGAATGGGCGGGACTTGTTCCGGGTGAAATCCTAGCGCTAAGGGCACGTGTTGTCTTTGGCAGCGCTACGCGTCCCATTACGAGGTCTGCTGGCGGGGTGCTACCACACGCACAGTGATAGGCCGCCCTCCTCCTCCTCCCCCCCCCCCCCCCCCCCGCATCGATGTGTGGCGGCCGTTATTGGCGGCGACCCGCGCTCAGCGGAGACCGCAACACGGCAATAAACGCCGGCCGATGGCTTTCGTTACACAGTCGTTTCGTGCTGCGGGGCTTAATTGCTTCCGCGCGTCTATTCGGCGGGGCGAGCGCTCATCACCCGCTGTTCTCGACGGCCGTGTCCGTTGGCCACGGCTGCAGGTGTGTGTGGTGCTCGCGACCCACAGGGAGGCCGCCGGCGGGATTCTCCGCTTACATTTCGCGACAGCAGCCCCCTCTAATTCACTCACTGCGAAGCGCCCTGCAGCGACGCGGCCAGTTCGCAGCGGCGTTGGGAGTTGTTACGCAACAGATTGGATTGCATCCTACACACTATGCTAGGTGGCTTCCAGCCAGGCAATTTCTACCACACATTTGTCCATGTTTCGAGAACATTTTTCCACACAAGCGGCAAACTACCTTCTCCCCCGTCCCCATACCAGATCCCACAGATATTAGTCGCCTTTGCTTGATGTGGTGTGCGTACTATAAGACCTTCGGTACACCCACCATCAGATTATTTGACTTGTCGCTCTAACGAAGTAGGCGAGTGTCAGCAATATGTCTCGTGGTCTTATCGTGGCGTGTTTATCTTCTGCCGTTAGGTCAGACGATAGAAATGCCATTTGCACGCTTAGGGTAGCAGATTGACGGTGACCAACTTCAAACAGAACTTGATTAATTTTCACACACATTTATTAAAATAATAACAAGCATAAAAATTACTTAACTCGGTTCTGGATGCTATTTACAATTGACAGTCTGAAGTTCCTTTGGTCTTGGTACGTTAATCTTATTCTCACATATCTCTGATACTTGACAAAGTGTCTATACATTTATCTTCATGGGTATGTACAGGAATATGATAATCTTATTAGGCGCAGACTGAAACTTGACTACAGACTAATGCAGACTGACTAATCGGAGGTCTGCACACTCGTTAGAATACCTCGAGCGTTCAGGTATCACTGCGTGAGTGTGATCCGCGAGGAGAAAAGGTTCTACATTAGCAACAATCTCATTGGCTGCGTTACATATTAATACGCGGATCGGCGGAAGCAGAATTTGGTCCAAGACAGCGCCATCTCGTAGTGCGGAGACGGGCGAGCGCTGCGCCTGCGCGATTGTCCTTAGCGGGGCGCGCTCTAGTGGGAAAGTTGTGTACGCGCTGACTACGCGGAACTATGTACACAACACTTGAACTCTTTGTAAGACCTTTAATAATACGAGGGCCACTTCAAAAGAAATGCACACTATTTTTTTAATCCATCTTTTATTCTACATGTTTGAAAGTCTTACATTGTGTAGATACATCCTTTAGGAACAATATTTTCATTTCTCCATATAATTTCCATCCCTCTCAACTGCCTTACGCCATCTTGGAACCAGCGCCTGTATACCCTCACGGTAAAATTCTGGACCAACCTGTTGGAGCCCCTGTTTGGCAGCGTGCACAAAGGAGTCATCTTCTTCAAACCTTGTTCCACGAAGAGAGTCTTTCAGTTTCCCAAAGAGATGATAGTCACATGGAGCCAGGTCAGGACTGTAAGGCGGATGTTTCAGTGTTGTCCATCCGAGTTTTGTGATCGCTTCCATGGTTTTCGACTGACATGTGGCCGTACATTGTCGTGCAACAGCAAAACATCCTGCTTTTGCCGATGTTGTCGAACACGACTCAGTCGAGCTTGAAGTTTCTTCAGTGTCGTCACATATGCATCAGAATTTATGGTGGTTCCACATGGCATGATGTCTACAAGCAAGAGTCCTTCGGAATCTAAAAACACCGTAGCCATAACTTTTCCACCAGAAGGTGTGGTTTTTAATTTTTTTTCTTGGGTGAATTTGCATGGTGCCACTCCATTGATTACCTCTTCGTCTCTGGTGAACAATGATGGAGCCATGTTTCATCACCTGTCACAGTTCTTCCAAGAAATTCATCTCCACCATTCTCGTACTGTTCCAAAAGTTCGCTGCATACCGTTTTTCTTGTTTCTTTGTGAGCGACTGTCAACATCCTGGAAACCCACCTGGCACAACCCTTTTTTAACGCCAGCACTTTCAGTATTCTGCAAACACTTCCTTCCCCTATCCCAACGTAGCGTGACAATTCGTTCACTGTGATGCGTCTGTCAGCAGTCACCAATTCGTTAACTCTCTGCACATCGTCTGGAGTGTGTGTAATACGAGGCCTGCCGCTGCGAGGACAATGCTCAAAATTGCCGTGCCCGTTTTCAAAACGTAACCCGCTTGCCCACCGACTAACTGTACTGCGATCGACAGCAGCATCTCCATACGCCTTTTTCAACCTCTTGTGGATGTTTTCCACTGTCTCGTTTTCACAGCACAGGAATTCTGTGACAGCACGTCGCTTCTGAGGAACGTCAAGTGTAGCAGCCATCTTGAAGACATACTGTGACGGCAACACTCACGGGAACAGGTTGAATTGAGTTTGAAAACAAGTGGGAAGGATGTATCTACACTGTAAAACTTTCACACATGCAGAATGAAAACTGTATTATTACAAAAATAGTGTGCATTTCTTTTGGAGTGACCCTCGTAAGTTACTCATCGTGCAAAGGTGTTGTTTTCTTTCTTTTAAAATAAGTACTACATATATGTCCCTCTGTAACAGAAATAAATATCTGAATCTTTTTTGAATGCTCAGTATTAAAAGAAGCTAAAATTCATTTCCGTTTAAGGTAATTCATGAAATCTTAAGAAGCTTTTAGAAAAAACAAAAACAGCTAGATCTATTGTATCGTTCTAACGTCAATGCAGATGAGCCATCTATTAAGCTGAGTGGTACAAATGAAAGTATAAAGTTTCTGTTTATTCCTTTCATAACGTAATATTAAGTCCATAATTTACAAATTATTTCTTTTTGCATCGGAAAATTCGGGACAAAAATACAAAAATGTATCATCTAATCCGATCCTGAAGTGTCAAACATAGGTTTAATGCCGTAAGTTGTGTGTTATTTATAAATAAAACTTACCAATAAGTAGCTAAATTTTGTACCATTTGCCATGAAAATACTTGCTTGAAGCCGGCCGTTGTGGCCTAGCGGTTCAAGGCGCTTGAGCCTGGAACCGCGCTGCTGTTACGGTCGCAGGTTCGATTCCTGCCTCGGGCATGGATATGTGTGATGTCCTTAGGTTAGGTGGGTTTAAGTACTTCTAAGTCTGGAGGACTGATGACCTCGGATGTTAAGTCCCATAGTGGTCAGAGCCATTAGAACCATTTGAACTTGCAGCAAGTAAACAAACACTCAGCATTTGCATGCACGCAACTGAAAGGGAAAACACGGATTCTATCAGTAAATCATGTATAACTCCTACAGTCGTTGAGTATATGCACAACAGCTAATTGTACACTCTCAAGATTTACAACACGATCTGGAGGTCTTTGGAAGAATTCATAACCCACCAAAGAAGTAAATAATAATTATTTAAATAAAAATAATTTTTAGTACAACGCGCTTTTAAATTGCACTAGACAATAAGAAATATTTTCTCCTAGTCCGATACAGATTCGTAACTCCATACACATACTTCTAAAAATTTTGATTCGCTTAGAAAATATTTATAACGAAAAACGTGGGGAGCATCCAGTACATAATGGGATTCATGAATAGTTCAATTACTAGCTATTGTCAAGTGCATGTGCCCCACGTTTTACCTTATAAATCCTACAAGTATTATTGTAGCTATTAAAAATTCACAAGCACAAACTTTCAGTATTATCTGTATGGATGCAGGAGTCTGTATGGGGCTAAGGAGAAATCATTTTTTAGTTTTCAGTCGGATTTCAAAACGTGTTATATTAAAAATCTATTTTTACTTAGATATTTTCTGTTTTTTAGTCTTACGTGTTTGAAGTTTCACAATGGATTTCAAACATCTTAATGAGATTATATTTTTATTTCAGTCATTATTTGTATGCTTACTGGCTTTTTACCTCCAATTTCACCTATCTACATTATTTCACACACATCTCGTTCCTCTCTCTCCCTCCTTCCTGTGCCTATGTTCAGCTATGCCTGACTGCTGTATACTACCTGGAGTGCATTTAGCCAGTTCTGCAGGGCAACCGAAATGTCAGGCATTAACAACCTTTTTTACCCTCACCTACACTGGAACTGAACATACTGACAAGAAAGCGAGTTAATATTGGGCTGCCATCCAGTTCTGAGCTGTTTAAAATTTCAGTTCTCTAGCTAATCGGAGAGTTAGTTACAAAACATTGATTGCAAATTTGAACCAATCAGACAGACAGGCAAGAGAGTGACCTAATACTTTGCTTTTGCCCAAAATATTTTAACACAAATGAAGTGCAACTGAGAAGAAATTTAAATTCTCTAGTGTGTCCTAGTTGTCCAAACCTGCAGGGAAAAAGATCGTCATCCTTCAAGTGTGTTCATCCACCGATTTATATGCTTTGGAATGACATTTGAAGCATGTCACCATTGCATCTCCGTCTGACCTATCATCGAGTTTAGGATCCTAAGCATCTGTCCTAGGAATACAGCTATAGGTTTTAAGTCACCCCTCTTTTCTTTGTAAATGTGTATATGGTGCCGTGTCTCACATTATCGAATATGGTATAAACCATGTGTAGGGAAGCAGCCTACTCACGCCGTATAAAATTCACATCAGTCTTTCCATTGTGTGCCAGCCTAGTCCGCTGTAAATAGCTCTGACGTCATAAATGTTGCGCAATACTTTAAAAATCAAGTAAATAACCTGAAACGTTTCTAGCATGTCAGGAGTAATACTAAATCAATATGTGTTGAATGCCAGTTCAATAACTTTAACCATTTTCGAAATTTGGACGTTTTTCTGTAAAAATCATTGGCGCAACAGAAAAGAACTAGAAACTTAAAAATTGGTATTTTGATTCCTTTTGCATAATAATTTAGTAGAAACAGTATTCTGGATCTCACAAATTAAAATTTTAGTTGAAATTCATGATTTTCTGGTTTTGTCTTAAAAATTAAGGAAGCAAGATAGATTAAGTAGGCTAATAAATAAGGCTATGATGTTTAAATTTAAGTAGAAGGGAGATACGCTATAATCATAAAGATGTGAGAAGTTTCAATTGAATAACTGTAAAACTATAGCGATAGCGTATCTCCAAAGGGCAAGTTCAGAGCTCGTCTACTGCGTGTAGTGTAATTAAATTAATTCTCTCGCCCAAAATATTTGACTTAGCCACGTCAGACTTTTATTGTGATTACTTACCTGTGTGCTGATTGCACATGTAAATCGGCGTCGCGTCGGTATCATTGCTATAAACAGCCTCGGATGCCTTAATTAGTTACTCGGGATACGCGTAACCATGAAATCATTTTCGAGTGAAGTGTTAATTCTGGGATGACTTTAATGATCTATCTTCAGTTTGCGTATGTCGTATTTTCACGTGCCGTCGCGGGACAGAACTTCTACCATTATTTAGCATGGCGTTTGATGAACATTATCATCAAATTATGGCGAGCATTCACTTAAACATTTAGTTTGAACAGTTATAGTTGCATCAGCACATTAGACGCTGAACTGCTCTGTTAGTTGGATTGTGTGGATTCTTTTTGGTCTGTGACTTTCAGAATATAGTGAACATTTTTAGAGAATCGTTTTTGATTATGAATCCCAGACAACCTTCTAATTCCTCAGAGCTATAAGCTGTAGCTGTAAGTGTATTTCTCAGATGAAGTGGGCACTAGGAATTTTAATTACAGGCTTCACGTTTTGCTAATCACTTTCTGGTTGCCAATATTGTAGTTAGTGAGCCAGTGTTGAGAACTGCAAAAGACTGCATAAATAATAGGAACATTTATTAACAATTAATCCACCCGCTGCCCCACATATGGTGCATCGGCCAGGAAAAACAAAACTTTATTATTAACAATTATTCCACCCGCCGCCCCACCTATGGTGCATCGGCTGGGAAAGAAACTGAGTAAAAGTGAAAGTGATTTTTAAATATTCGGATTGGGGAGTGAAATGCGACACGCAACTGAGTAATAGAATAGTGATAGTGTTACGTGTGCATGTGGGCGACGCAATTGGATTAACAACGCATCTGGATTGACAGAGCTGGCACTGAGTCTAGCGGCGCTGCCGGCATCGCGAGAATCCAGTTTTGCCTCACCGCAGTTGACCGCCGGAGCAACCGGAGCCGCGCCTGCCGTTGCGGGCCACGCAAACACACAGCAACCGGCGAAGCGCCGTCTGCAGTTCAAAGTGCCGAGCCGCATCAGTAATCCTGGTACGCCGCGCCGGCAACGCCATACGTCATGCAGAAGGAACTAAGTTAAGTGAAAAGCTGTTAAAAATTTTACTAACCTGCACTAAAACACTGTCAGCGATGGAACCGCCAGAAGAAACTGAGGTTAAACTTAAATCAGAACCTATGTCTGTTGAGGGAACTGTAAATCCAGATAACGGTTCAAGTGTAAATGAGCATGAAAATAGTAATGTTAAAGTGAAATATGAAGTATTGTCTCCTGACAGTAGTGTGAAAAGGGCAATGATTCAATAATAGAGACCCCTGTAGTAAAGCAGAAATTAGAAATTGTTACGTTATTGGATGATAGTTTCTCTGATGAATTGAAAATGAAACAGTCATCAGAGATCGTAGAGTTTAAAAAGCCGAAGTTCGATATGACTGATACATCAAAAGTTTCATTTAGTTTTGATGATTCTGGTGTTGGAGCTAGTTTTTCGTCACCTGAGTGTGATAAAAAGCCAGCTAGTTAGCAACCCAAAGATACTGAGGCTATTGATTTAAATGTAATATTACAAGCAATAGCTGCCAGTAATGCTAGAATGACAGCTGAATTAAAGTCTGAAATAACTGAGGTCAAAAGTAGTAATGCAAAAATGTCAGCTGAGTTAAAATCTGATATAACTGAAGTAAATAACAGGATTGTGGCCAGCCAAACCAATTTTAATAAACGATTGGAGGTAATGGACAATACCTTCAAGGCTGGTTGCAATAAGTTGAAAGAGGATCTGGACATTTTGAATTATAAAATTGATTACAATCATGAGGATATTAAGAAAAAGGTTGCTCAACAATTTTCTGAAATGTATAAAACAGTAAAATCCGAAGTTGCTGAGGTTCGAAAAGATTTCCAAGTGGAAGATGCGAAGCTGGAGCACAAGTTAATCAAGGCGGAATCTGAACTGTGCTCAGATAGGTTTAAAGATGTTAATATAAAAGTAAACATATGTCAAGCAGAAGTAGATGCAATCAAAACTGATACTACTCATATTGTGCAAAGAGTAGATAATGTTGAAATGAGAGCAGAAAATATTAGTACTAACATTGCTATCATTGAGAGTAAAGTAGCTTCAGTAACTTCTGGTAATGGTAGTATACAACAAGTTGTAGCTGCAAACGCCGCATTTATCGGGTGTCGGCAGTTCTTGCGGTTCGATCCAGATAAAAATATCCACCCACTACATTTCTGGAACGATTTTGAAGATGTGATTCCACCAACTTGGTCTGAACGAGAGAAAATCTCATTTATTAGAAGCCATTTAGCAGGTGATGCCATGTGTTGGTCAGCTGATGTTATGTTGAAGTGTTAAACATTAGCGGAATTTAAAACAGTTTTCATTAATGAGTATTGGTCTCGTAATAAGCAAAATGAAGTGTTGAGAGAATTTTGGAGTGGAAAACGCTTCAATGCAGGCAAGGAATGTATTAAAGAGTTTGCTAGGTCATGGATCTCACGTTTGTCACATTTGGCCGAAAAGCTGAAACCTGAAATGATAATACTAGGTCTTGAAGCCAAACTGCCATGGTATTGGCAAACTATAATTATATCTGCCCCTAGAGACAATCTGAATCGTTTCATTTAATATTTGGAACGTGTAGAGCGTGCGGCTGACAGTGAGGAGCAAGCATGTAATAACAGAAAAGATAATAACACTAGTAGTAATTATAAGAACGAGCAGAATGGCAATGTAAACATCAGAACAATAGGTGTTCACCATCCTAAGAGAGGTAGGAATTGGAGAAATAATTATCAGAACAAACAGTGGGCCTCAATTTACTTCTGATAGATTTAAAGAATGTCTGGATAAGGCCGGAGTGAAACATCTGAAAATATCTACGTATTTCCCCCAAGGAAATATGAGTGAACATATTATGAGAGAATTGAATATGCTTTGCAGGACTTATTGTGCTCGGAAACACTCAAGTTGGGCAGGGCACATGAAGTATTTTGAGAATGTAATTAACAACTTAAGGCATGATGCAACTGGTTTTGCGCCTTGCGAATTGATGTTTGGCCAAGAACCGCACAATGTGATCGCAGATATGATAGAATTCCCTATTCTAACGCAAATATCCACAGACGAGAAGAAGTTAAAGGTTAGGGCAAATATAAGAAAAAGAGCATTGGAAAGGAAGAAGCGTCATGACGCAAAAGCTGTACCCACAAGTTTTGAAATCAGTTAGTCCTTCTCAAAACCAAGGACAAATCCAAGAAAATAAATGCAGAAACAAGGAAATTCATGTTCTTATACCAAGGACCTTTCAGGATCATAGGAAAACCGTATGTCAATGCATATAGGCTAGAGTACACTAAAAGTAAAAATATATTAGGTCTCAGGAACGTGATCGATCTAAAGAAGTTCATAGGTAGTGAATGAATTCTGTAGGGAGGAGGTTGTTCTGTAACCTCTACACAGTGTAGCAGTTGTGCAGTCCCAGCTGTGTGAGATCTTTTTTCCCATTTCAGGTCTCACTCATTCTTCATCTTTCCTATCTACAAAAATTTCGACCCCTTCTTTCCAATACGAAAATTTTCTGAAACCAATGAATTCTGTAGGGAGGTGGTTGTTCTGTAACCTCTACACAGTGTGGCAGCTGTGCAGTCCCAGCTGTGTGAGATCTTCTTTCCTTTTCAGGTCTCACTCACTCTTCGTCTTTTCTATTCACCTAAAATTTCGACCTCTTCTTTCCAACACATTAAATTTTCTGTTATGGTTATCAAGCCAATAATAAACTAATTAATTCTGTAGGGAAGAGGTTGTTCTGTAACCTCTACACAGTGTGGCAGCTGTGCAGTCCCAGCTGTGTGAGATCTTCTTTCCTTTTCAGGTCTCACTCATTCTTCATCTTTCCTATCCACCAAAGTTTTGACTCCTTCTTTCTAATACAAAAATTTTCCGTCATGGCTATCAAGCCATGAGTTCTGTAACCATTCTATCCACCGATTAGTGAAGAAAATACCTAATGTGACAAACCTAACAGTGACATAAACAATAGAGAAGTATGACGTAATTAAGATACAAATGTATTTGAGTAACAAGTATGTATAGAACCCTGGTAATACTGTAAGTACAAAGTGTTGTTTTATTGGAAATGGTCCCACAATAATAATTTAAAAAGATATACAAATTCGTGTACAAGCAGGATCTGAAGTGGCAGTGAAACCTATTGTATGCTATAAAGCTAACTAATTAATAGTAAAAGAGATTGCTTAGTGTTATGAAAAATATGCAGATAAGTTGTAAGAATAAACTCACTTTGTGTAGCAAGGAATGGCAGTGTAATAGAATTGAACAGTGTTTGTGGTTGAGACGTGAAGGACACGTCCTTTAAATATTTATAAGGTTGGAGCTGTCCATTATTTGGTGTAGTGTGTGACAGGACACACCTACATGTTTTGAGGTTATAAGTTGGAGGCGTGAATGCGACCACAGGAACCCTTATGTTAGATGAGACAGAGCAGCTCATGGTGTCCTATAGGTTTAAGGAATTTAGCATTACTCTTGGCCATAATTACTTAATGCACTTTAGTGGTAGGTCGAGAGAGACTACCTGTGGTTTAAGAGTCCGATCGAGTGGAAATGGATTGCCACGTGAGAAACTGATCAGCTGCAGTACACTATAGATATGAAATAAATGTGCTACCCTATGCTTTAATTGTTAATAGAGTGAGTGTTAAATAAGTACATACACTAGCAACATAATTGAGTAACATAATGGCAGACGTGAAACATTATTTATTGCTCAGCATAAATACACTTCGATGAAGTAAGTACATAATTGCCGATGTGGAACTGACACAGCAGTAGAGGACCAATAAGTGGATTTAGCAGTCAACTAAACGTAGTGTGTTTTGAACACTCAGAACTGTACTATTACCACAACTTACTCACATGTACAAAGAGGCTGAGAAGACAACTGCTAATCAAATATACTCATACTATCTCTAAGAATAAGGTAAACGAAGATGAGTCAGCTAAGTAAATAAAATACAGATTTGTCAGGAATGTACCGAGCATTGGTTCAGTGTTCCGGCCCAGAAATAATAAATTGAAATTAAATAGGATTTATGATTGTATGCCTTGAGCATTAATTTTCTCTAGTACATGACTACCGGTGTTTTGAGCCATTTGTTTATCGATTTTATGTCAGTTAAGTAACCGCGAGAGTAAAATTGAAAAAGTTCTGTTAACTTTGTTCCAGCAACATATTGAAAGATAAAATGTACATATCCCCATTTCATTCTGACCCACCCTTAGGTATTAAGTGAACAGAGTCGGAAGCGCTCTTTTTGTTTGTTCTACAGGACAAACCAGATAATGGCAGCCTGGTAGCTTTGTGAAAGCGTGGAGTGACTTGGACACAACTCACAGTGACCCCTCCCCTTGCCACATGTAGAGTGAACGTGAAGGAAGCACACCATAGGAACTTCCCCTCCTCTACCCTTGTGAATGGAAGTGTAGAACGCCAGCCAAAGCGGCTACAACCACGTGTGTAAAAATGAAATTGTCATGATTTGTGAAATTTTCTTTCAGGTTTAGAAAAGACTGCTAAGATATAATTATCTGCTTATGTATTATGAATAACTATGTTATTTTCTTTGAATTTGTGTATGTAAAAATGTATTTAATGGATTTAAGATTTTCATAATTTTACATATTTTATGTGTTTGTCTGACTAAGGCAATATGTATGCCAAAGTTTTTCATTGATTTTGCTTAAAATTTTGAGTGATAATGTTGCTTATTAAGCAGTGAACATCCAGCAATTTAAATAATTGAAATAGGTAATCAGTTTTCTTTTAATATTTCTATATGTTTACATTTCAATTTTAATTTTTCATAGGTAGTTAAGCTGTACTCTTGCTTCCCTTTTATAATTAATTTTTTTTCTTCTTTTTCTTTTCCATTTACAATAAAAAAAATTAAGTAGAGGGTGATGTAGGGAAGCAGCCTACCCACGCCGTATAAAATTCACATCAGTCTTTCCATAGTGTGCCAGCCTAGTCCGCTGTAACTAGCTCTGACGTCATAAATGTTGTGCAATACTTTAAAAATCAAGTAAATAACCTGAAACGTTTCTAGCATGTCAGGAGTAATACTAAATCAATATGTGTTGAATGCCAGTTCGATAACTCTAACAATTTTCGAAATTTGGACGTTTTTCTGTAAAAATCATTGGCGCAACAGAAAAGAGCTAGAAACTTAAAAATTGGTATTTTGATTCCTTTTGCATAATAATTTAGTAGAAACAGTATTCTGGATCTCACAAATTAAAATTTTAGTTGAAATTCATGATTTTCTGGTTTTGTCTTAAAAATTAAGGAAGCAAGATAGATTAAGTAGGCTAATAAATAAGGCTATGATGTTTAAATTTAAATAGAAGGGAGATCCGCTATAATCATAAAGATGTGAGAAGTTTCAATTGAATAACTGTAAAACTATAGCGATAGCGTATCTCCAAAGGGCAAGTTCAGAGCTCGTCTACTGCGTGTAGTGTAATTAAATTAATTCTCTCGCCCAAAATATTTGACTTAGCCACGTCAGACTTTTATTATGATTACTTACCTGTGTGCTGATTGCACATTTAAATGAGAGCTTCATCGGCCATCAGCAAAGGAAGCAATGATTTATTCGATAACTTGAAGTGGTGCATTACTAGCCCAGCGGCTAGTCGGGAGAGCGGAATTGATCAGGCGTTCCCTTAGCCGTCCGCATCGCGGCTTTATATGTAAGAACGCTGCGCGGGAGAAGAAGGCCTCAGTTCTCTCCAGACGCTGATTAACACACCACCTGTGCCGGGAGTCGCGTCACGTCGGTATCATTGCTATAAACAGCCACGGATGCCGTATTAAGTTACTCTGGATACGCGTAACCATGAAATCATTTTCGAGTGAAGTGTTAATTCTGGGATGACTTTAATGATCTATCTTCAGTTTGTGTATGTCGTATTTTCACGTGCCGTCGCGGGACAGACATTCTACCATTATTTAGCATGGCGTTTGATGAACATTATCATCAAATTATGGCGAGCATTCACTTAAACATTTAATTTGAACAGTTATAGTTGCATCAGCGCATTAGACTCTGAACTGCTCTGTTAGTTGGATTGTGTGGATGCTTTTTGGTCTGTGACTTTCAGAATATAGTGAACATTTTTAGAGAATCGTTTTTGATTATGAATCCCAGACAACCACCTAATTCCTCAGAGCTATAAGCTGTAGCTATAAGTGTATTTCTCAGATGAAGTGGGCACTAGGAATTCTAATTACAAGCTTCACGTTTTGCTAATCACTTTCTGGTTGCCAATATTGTAGTTAGTGAGCCAGTGTTGAGAGCGGCAAAAGACTTCATAAATAATAGGAACATTTATTAACAATTTATCCACCCACCGCCCCACATATTGTGCTAATCGGCCGGGAAATGCATCTTTTCTACATTACATTCTACATTCATTTAACAACAATTAATCCACCCGCCGCCCCACACATGGAGTAACGTGTTTAATGTCTCTGCTTAGAGGACCGGCTGGTGCAGAATGCCAGTAGACTTACGGGTCTATATCCTACCCGCGCCTGTGTTGTCCTTGCCCTGGCTTTGATGTCCGCATAGACGCTGTAGTACCGCACAAATACAGCTGCGAAGGAAGGCGCAGAAGTGCTCTCATCGATTCCGAGCTCCTAGTCAGAGCCTCTGGGATGGCCGAGATGGCCGATAAGCTGGGTGTAGTGGCAGCGACGGAGCGACGTGATACTGTGAATTCCGCTTGGCGCAACGCTGTGATCTTAGCAACACACACACACACACACACACACACACACACACACACACACACACATAGAGAGAGAGAGAGAGAGAGGGAGGGAGAGAGAATGCACAGAACGGCTGTGGCACATAGTTCAGTGCTCCTTGTGCTGCCACATTCTACAACTGGCCACCACATTTTGTGCGGTCATTTCGCAGTCATTTTGACTGTGAATAACTGGTGTATGATTCTTTAAGCTACGCATCTGGTGAATTTATTTTCAGAATCGTACGTGTCAGGTGTTCAAGGTATAAATGCACACACACAATGGAAACAAAAAATGGGCAAATGCTAGCAGGACTCGCACAATGGGTGTTTATGGCAAACTTCATTATGTGTACATCCATCTAGGGAATCAAGAATCTCAACAGTTTTTCCCTGTTTTCGATACAGATACTGGTAAAATGCCGTCCCGTGAATTCCAGGACATATAAAAAACTCTACAGAAATTCCTCAGATTAGCGAGAACATACAAAAATACGCGAGCAGGGTGTTCAAAAAAAGTGTCAAATACTTTGAGTAGTGGTAGTACCCGTCGGAACAAGAAAAGTAAGTCCAATTAACATGGACCGGAAACGCATACTTTCCGAGATAAATACTTGTTTTTAGCATGGGTTGCTCACACTTGGTTGCGGGTATTAGTGTAGGCGTTGTATTGGCGCTCAGTGAAATGTGTCGGGAGGAAGTTATGGCGTCTTACTCACAGCACTCTACATTTGGTAGTCTGAAGTCAGTTGCGTGGTTCAAGTCGTGTTGTAGGTTTCATTAGTTTTCGTCCTGTTTGTCTGTCTAATTGTAGAGTGCTGTTAACCCTGGATAGGTATCATGGTGGTTTACCTTCTTCCAAAAGCGGATTCACTTGTGTGTTTACTGATCATGCACCGTTTGTACGTATAAGTGGTGCAGTACACTTACATTTTCTCTCTTTCACCACTTGAAAGCAATGGAAGCCTACTACTCAACAAGTGAAATGGCGGGTATGATATTCTGTAATTGTTTAGCAAATGGACGTAGCCTGTGAGCCCATGCGCTCTAGGCTGAAAAATATCCAGAGCGCAGAGTGACCTGTGAAAAGCTGTTCGACATACTTTTCCAGCACCTGAGTGACATACATGCCCTTGTGGCTTGGAAGACACAGTGGAAGGCTACGTACAGTCCACACCCCTGACATGGAGAGCGTGTGGAACGTTCAGTGGAAGAAGCCCATTGGAACAGTGTGCGACGATTAACAGCAATCAGGAAGGTACTTCATGAACAACTGCTGTACCATTATCTACAGCGCGTTCAGACCATAAGGTCACAGGATCAGTTGCAGAAGAGTGTCACAGATACACTCTTTGAGAGGTGGCATGAGCCCCCTCTCATATTTCTATCTTACGATTTTCCTCTCTAATTGCATGCAGTGAAATGTTGCTATTTGTTCCCACACGGGCTTCCCACGCCGCGTCTCTTGTCACCCGGGTGGTCCGGTGACAGGCGGGCTCTGCTGATCTTGAAAGGGTAAGCCGACGGGTGTGAGGGAGTCGATTGAATGCTTTCCAGACGCCGACATTGTAGAATAGCGGCAGACACGCTCGGAGGGGCCTGAAGTAGCGGCTGGGCTAGAGGTTCCGTTACTTCGCAGAAACTTAGCGAAAACACTTTCTGGCGGGCTACCAGCGAGGCGTGGGAATGACTTGTGTACCCAGGCAGTTGTGGCGGGCAAATTCCCGTGCTTTCTGCAAAATCGCAACTGTGATTCCCTTGCTCAGGGCATAGCTACGTGACGTAGCAAAATCGCAGAAATTGGCGCCAAGAATCTCCATTGGTGGAATGGTAGTGCTCCAGCAATAGAGTGGAATTTTGCGCCGGTTTTCGAGTTGCTGATTGGAACAGTTAACCACGGCCACTGTCATGGGGGCGGGAATGTTCTGTGTTCGGTTTGTACGGGTGCTCTTGTGGGTAGTCAGCTCTCGCCTTTCAGTCGGAGTAGGTTAAAACACTGAGCTCTCGCTGCTCTGGACAGCCTGCCTTCCGTTGGCTGTCTAATATACTTTTATTTGATTGAAACTGTTTAACGAAGTTGCTGAAGTTTCGACTTCAACGTAACTTTCCGAGTACAGTTGGCAATTGAGGGTTCTGCGTACAAGCGGCCTATGTTGTCTGTCTTGAGCAGTTTTGGCTAAAGTTGACTGTATCGGAGTTACTGTGTGACTTCGCTTGTGAAAATCAATCACTGTACCATCAGTGATTGTGTGGCGAGCCTTCTTCGTCTCCCTCAGAGGCGCGTTTGTATTGATAGCAAGTCTTTAGTCTGGAACAACCAGACCAGGACAATTTGTTTCGGGCTATACTCGCGACATTATCATCACCACGACGGGATGTCGAAGCAACCAGCCATCGCTTCCAGTACACCAGATCGTGTCCTTGCAGCTAAGAAGACAGCTTGGTAATGTACGTCCGCAGCACAGGCAAAGCAGGCATTTTTGCTAGGCGATAATCGTAGCTCAGCAGAGCGCGCCTGTTTGTCTTTTCTAACTTTGCTCTATCTTGGGTGTTCATTGTCTGAGTTCTCACTAATGTAGCAGCAATTAATGTTGGGTTAGCTGTGTGTCTCTCTTAAGATTTGAGTTGCAAGAAATTGGCTCCACATACCACTTCGTCATAAACGTCACAATCTGGTTTAGGGACAACTTCACCTTCACAGCGTTTATTTGAGTATCCAATTTGAGCCAATTTGATGTATTGTAAATGTTTCATGTGTTTTTGTTTATTATTTTGAGTTTGGTCTTAATAAATCATATTGTTATTTTGGACAGAACTTTCATTCTGTTAATCGGTAGAGCAACCCTATCATTTCTCACTACGTTAATGAAACCTTCCTTTATTTAACTTATTTATCAAATTAAATTATTGCAGGTGCCAAACTCTTTTCTACTCCACTTGCAGGGTTGATTACAGTCAGTTCGCGTATCTTTTTAATCCATGTGCAACAGCAAAAGTCGGAGTTAGAATAGGGGGGGCTTAGAGCATCATTTACATATGTAGATTCTAGAAGAATTTAGTGTTAAATACACTGCTAGCCCCGGCACCTCGCATCTTCACATCCAAGTTTTCTTTACTGACGAGACAGAGTTCACAAGAGATGGTGCTGTAAATTTCCGTAACTAGCATGAACTGGCAGATTTAAATACCCAAGCAATTCACGAAAGAAGGCATCGATTCTCAATGAACGTATGGGCAGGTGTACTTGCCTGTAGATTAATAGGCCCATACATGCTACCAAAAAGGTTAACTGGGACGTTATATCTGGAATTTCTCAGTAATGTGTCGACTACCTTGCTGCAGGTTGTGCCACTGCAGCAACGAATACAAATATGGTTCATGCGTGGCGGGGTATCAGCACACTTTCGTAATAATGTTTGCGAAGTTTGGGGGGAGGGCTTGCTCCTTACCCAGACCTCAATCCCCTAAACTTTCAGTTATGGGAACACTTGAAGGAATTGAAACTTCCTGGCAGATTAAAACTGTGTGCTGGACCGAGACTCGAACTTCGGACCTTTGCCCTTCGCAGGCAAGTGCTCTACCATCAGAGCTACCCAAACACGACTCACAGCCCTACTTCCACCAGTACCTCGTCTCCTACTTTGGTCTATGAAATTTTACAGTGAACGAGGCTATAGTTTTCTAAGAAAAAGAATATCAGTTAGTAGGAGGAAAGTGTACAACAGACCCTTCTGGAGAAAGAATCTTTTCTTAACCTAATCTAAATATTGATGATAATTTTGAAATGGGTGGAATATAGTGCAAATGGCTCTGAGCACTATGGGACTTAACTTCTGAGGTCATCAGTCCCCTAGAACTTAGAACTACTTAAACCTAACTAACCTAAGGACATCACACACATCCATGCCCGTGGCAGGATTCGAACCTGCGACAGTAACGGGAATATAGTGCAATCGCTCACGAACTACCCAAGTGGAAAACGGTACCAGGTAAGATTTAATACAAAAAATACTGATTAGCTAAAAAGGGGATAATTAAACGGTCGCCAGTCCTCTAGGATAATGAATCTCCAGAATCTTAAAAAAGGTAATGGTGAAGAAATTTAAGCAAACAATCACTGACGTGATAAGAGAAGGTTGTCACGCTTTTCCATGATAACAGTTCACGAGGAAATAAATGAATCACAAAACACTGAGTTTGCTGTTACTTATACTGAGATACTAAGTTTTGAAAGAAAAGTTAAATAAAGTTGCTGGTTAAATAAATGTAACTAAAAACTTGTTATGTAAAAAAATTGCTTTCAGTAACCTTAGCATAACGTAATGCACAACTGGGAAAAGGTAAACAATTTACTTTTAATTATTGAATGATTGAATTGAATTAACTTTAAGCAAATGAGCCACTTATTTCACTTTTAATATAACGATAACAAAATACATACCGAGCCAGAAGAAGTCACTCGTTAAGCTAAATACAGAATAAATGAAATTGTGCACTCTTAGTTTGTACTGTATCTTTAGTCATTAGTTTTACCTGTGAAATTGTACGTTACTTCAAAGTGCATGAAGTTGATACTCAGAACTGCAAATTAGTTAAGCGTCTGTTAGGCAATACAATAATTAACGGTCACTGAGGCAGGAAATTTAGCAGGAAACTGGTCATTAGCAAACAAACTAAAATGGCAACACATAGTTAATCAATTTTCATATTATTATGTCACTCGGTGATTGCATGGAAAGGAGAGGGACCCAGCTTGGTAAAAATGTCTGAGGACAATGACAACACAGGTGGAATGCAAGTTTTTACTATTGCAGGTCGTTATTAAAGTTAGTCATACTTTGTGAAAGAAAGGTCAGTGGTAACGCCTCTACAATACTATATGCGTCAGTTTTCGGTCTTACGATGTTGTAGCTGTGCGGATGACGAAGGATGTAGCCGACGACAATGCTGAGCTGCTGCTGTTGATTGAGAACATCGAGTCGACTCCATAGTCACTGATAATTATGGGACAGGCAACAGTTGGAACTGCAGCTTTCTCCGCCTGTCCACTCCTACCGTGCTCTCGATGCTCGCGGGTTAACAAAGTAGGCGGGCCTACAGTGAAACGAGTCGTCAGGAGCGCCCAACAGATACTTCCGTATTCCTTCGTCACCCAAGCTGCTGTGCGTTCCTCCCTGCTCGCAGCGCCATAGAGACTCTCCATACGCAAAGATAAACAACGGCACAGCTACTGGCATCTCGTCATTACTATCGATATATTAAAATAAATTTCCAGAAATTTACAACATTTCCACATAACTACAAAAAATTATGTACTGTCACAAGAACATACACTATTACATCAATTACAGATTACGTATGGTTTCTATAACAAAGCCTACAGATTCAGAATTAGAAGTACAGTACAAGTTATCAACAGATATAAATGCTGAAAAAATTTTGGATTGCGCAGAAGGTATTTTATCAGCATTTTCGAAGTTACAATAGAGATCAGAGCTACAATATTGAGTGTGAGCTGGTAAATACAGCATCTATAACGAACCATACAATGTTGGCTTGATTCCTGCCTTTATGAGGCATGATCAGCCCCAACTGAAAAGCTCTGTCAGGAGGGTCAATATAGAGTTAGATCAACTGCTTTGGATGACTACTTTGTCAGGCGTGAGTTTTGTTCCTGTTGACACTATTGGTAAGTGCTACATCACAAGGTATGGCCTGTATCTCAGTAACAAATGGTTCAAATGGCTCTGTGCACAATGGGACTTAACTTCTGAGGTCATCAGTCCCCTAGAACTTAGAACTACTAAACCCTAAGGACATCATACACATCCATGCCCAAGGCAGGATTCAGATGATGTTCAGATGTGTGTGAAAACTTATGGGATTTATCTGCTAAGGTCATGAGTCCCTAAGCTTACACACTACTTGACCTAAATTATCCTAAGGACAAACACACACACCCATGCCCGAGGGAGGACTCGAACCTCCGCCGGTACCAACCGCACAGTCCATGACTGCAGCGCCCTAGACCGCTCGGCTAATCCCGTGTGGCGATGCAAGATTCGAACCTGCGACTGTAGCGGTCGCATGCTTCCAGACTGTAGCGCCTAGAACCGCTCGGCCACTCCGGCCTGCTATCTCAGTAGCAAAGGGAAGGGTAAATTGGATGGGATAATGGCAAAATTTTTAAGGATGGGCATTGAAACTCATGGGAGTACCTTTTTTAGGCTAAGGTCATTGTCCAATAATTCGATATTGAATGAAATTAAGCTTAATTAGAGGCTCTAACAGGAAAATGATAGAGATGTTACAATATCACAAGATTCTCAAAACAATACTGTGAAAAATAATGTTTGTATATTGAATTGGAATATGAGGGAATTGCAACACAAAGTATGTGAGCTTCTTGATTGTTTACCAGATTTACAAACTGAAGCTGGAAAAGATGTGCTATGCCTGTGTCAACATCATAACTTGTAAAACTTAGAAGCAGAAAGGCTTTGTGTAGAGCAACATATAGAAACATGTGATTGTGAGGTTAAACAAAATAGTGGTACTTTTATAATTATAGCTGTGTATAGGTCCCCACTGGTAAATTTTCAGCTATTTCTGAGAAACTTGGATCCTTTTTTGCTATCTGCCAGATAGAGGAAAGCAAATTATTGTTTGTGGGGATCCCAATGTAGATTTTCCGATAGAGTCTGATTGAAAGAATGACCTTGAAGCTTTACTTGAGTCTTTCAATTTCACATTAGTTATTGATTTTCCTACTTATATAGTACACGAAAGCAGTACATTGACAGGTAATGTTTTTATAGACCAAGAAAAATTTAATCAAATAAAAACTTTTCTCGTTAAGAATGGTCTTTTGATTATGACACACAGCTAGTTACAGTGTATGACATACCTCCATACACTAATACAAAACAGCCTTCCAAAATAGTGTTTTCAGTAAAAGATTTAATGATTACAAATTGTTGGGACAGCATGAAACGGTTAGACTGGGATGAGGTGTACAGGGAATCTCATGCCAATTTAAAATGTAACCTGTTTCACAATACCTTTGTGAGAATATATGAAAACAGTTTCAACCAGAAAACATTGAAACATAATTGTAAGAAACCATCTAAAAAGCCATGACTTACTGAAAGAATGAAAATATATTGTAAACAGAAAATGGAAATGAATCTTTTAGTTAGAAGGAGTAATGATACAGAAAGAGTCACACACTATAAAAACTACTGCACTGTATAAAGAAAAGTTATTAAGAAGTCCAGATGAGAGTAAGGAAAACTGTAGTTGTATCAAACTGAACGAAAAATATGTTAACAAAATCCAAAGTAGAAAATATTTTTAATATTCATTTTTTATGTGTTGTAGAGAAAATAGGATATAGGTGTTCATTAGAAAAATCAAGACCATAAATGGAAGAGGCAATACCTATACAATGTGATAAAATTGAAATTCAACCCACTTTTCATACTGAAATTAGGAACATAATAAATTTACTCAAAAGTAAAAGCTTGCACAGAATTGATGATGCTTCCATCAGAGTACTAAAAGCCTGTTCCCAACAGATAAGTAGGATTCTCAGCCACATATATAGTACCTCACTGAAACAGAGCATTTTCCCAGATAGACCGAAATGCCCTACTGTTAGACTATTGCATAAAAAGTGGTTTAGGTATAATGCTAACAAGCACAGTTCAATCTCACTTCTGAAAGCTTGATCCAAAATTATTGAAAAAGTAATATATTCAAGAGTAGCTTCACATATTTGTAAAAATGAAGTACTGACGAAACGTCAGTTTGGTGCTGAGAAAAGCTTTCCCATAGCTAATGCTACCTATGCTTTCTCTGATCAAATGTTAAATGCTCTGATTATCCCATTACACCCCAGAATTAATTTTTTTTGGATTTTGATGAAATTTCAGACCCACTACCCACATGGTTAATAATCACATTATGAATGTTAATTTGTGATGGTGGCCTTAAATTCATAGATTTTTTTTACGTATGACAAATCATACAGTGGACAGTATGGGGTAAAATTACTGAGGTATGTTAGATCATATGATCTTCAGTAAGGGTAGGATTCCTTACACCATTTAGTCACAAGTCATATGCTGAATTTTTAGTGATTATCATTAAATGCTAAATGAAGAAAAAGTACAATAATAATTTCTAGGTATTGTAATGTTCGTTTCATTTATATTTGAAGGTTACATTCTTTATTTAGACATTAAGTACACATGGCAAATTCATATAGTAAAACCAACAAAATAACTGTGCTGCACTACATGAATAAATGAAGAGATTGCGATAATAAAGGAGAAATGACAAAAATAATAGTTTATTAGACGACTTAGTCTTCTTAGCGACGATGATACAAAATGAAACATTGCTTTGGATGGAGTCCCACATTGCATTTTACTCAGTGAAAGTTTTATGTATTTACCACACTGTCCACATCTTCTTTGCATGCTCTGCACATCAATCGTGTGCCCAGCACTATCAAATATTATTTCTTCTTGCACCTGTGACAGAAATCTTGGCCGCACACCTCTTGTTGGGCGAAGCCAGAATTGAAAGTACATTACGTTTGGTAAATTCCAGTAGACTTACATTGTTATTTAGCTGCCGGTATAGGATCCACATATTCAGAACATCGCCATTTAGGCAGAAACTGCTCATTGGCCAGTACCATTTCTTTGATCTTATTCAAATGCAGTATAGACTTCGTAGATCGTCAAAAACATCCACCCCTCCCATGCGGCGATTATACTCCTGTACAACGAAAGGCTGTGGTGTGGAAACCTTCTTTCTTGAGTCTCTATTCCACCTTAAGCATGTACTTTCACCTAATACACCTTAATCTAGTACATTTGTCCCCAGAGTCACTTGACTATTGTCATTCCCTCTTATAAATGTAATAGAATTCTCTGTATCGCATAACACATGAGCAGTAACTAGTGGTGCCTTCTCTAGATCTGGCATGGGTGCCTTCTCCAAGCGGTCATTTCTCAGGGTTCCCATGCATTTGATTCCATCTGAAGTAAGTGATTCAGGTAGGAGGATAGAGTTAAACTAATTGTCAATGTACACCATACTGTTCCGAGGGATGTAGCCCATACAGAGCTTTTCAACTACAGAATGTCCCAGTGGCTTATGAGGATCTCTTTGAATTGCTCCAACATATGGCTCAAATTTGATAAGATATCTATTAGATGTAGCTAAACAGCACCATTTGAAACCATAGCGAATTGACTTGTCTTTTATAAACTGTTTTATAAAGTGGTGGCCATAATAAGGCTTCATGACCTCATCCAAGGAAAAGTGTGATCCTAGAGGCCTTATGATGTCTTGAAATTTCGTATTTAGATGTGAAATTAAAGGCTGAACCTTGTAAACTTTATCTTCTTTTTCAATGCTGTCATTATCATTGACATGGAAGAATCTATGAATTTTGTGAAAAGTATTTCTGGAGATAGAATTCAAAACAATGGCATTATTTGTGTCAGGTCTGATCTCCCAGTAGATACGTCTATGCATGACCTTACAGTATCCAGATAACAGCAAAATAGCGATGTATTTGTAGAAGTCATCATGACTTATTTGTTTCTTGCGTCCCCTTTCAGCAGCATATTTTACTGTCTCTCTCGTCAGAATCTCAACCAAATGAGCATCAAAAGCTTTACGAAAAAGATCTATTGCAGTCGAGTTTGATGTGCGGAGATATTATATTGTATCAGGTGTAGAATCACGAGATACCTCGAATTTTTGTTAAGAGTCTAGTCTTTCTTCTATCCAGTGTCTTGTTTTCGTAACTCGACACCGATCGTGATTTGGAATAGCAGGGATTTTCCTCTGGAATGGATAAAGATGTAACATTTTCTACAAGGCCGTCAGTATTTACGGATCTTGTCTCTGCAGTTTGTCCCAGAGCCTTCTTCCCTAAACCAGCAACAGTGCATCACTACCTGCATCATCTTTATCAGTGTGCTCAGCATCATTTGGCGAACAAATGCAAATTCAGGCTCCTGTCATGGATCAAGTATGAGGGACAAGGTTTCATCAACTTCTTCTGTGGAGAACAGGATCTTCTGTGTAGAACATGATACTTAGTACCCCTTGAAATCCCTCTCATTTTCCAAATTATATCTGAAATAAATCGGACCAACTGCGAGAAAATGGCCCCTTACTGCCCACCGTATGATATTTCGTATGTAAAGATATAAGCCAGTACCACAACAAAGCAAATAAAGTACTCTTTTCCAATTTGTGATTATATATTGCATTTAAGTATTCATATTATTAATCCGTAATAATATGAGTGAAATTATGACCTGCACATCATAATTTTATTATTACTTACCTCCTGTCCATGACGAGAAGCAGCAGGGTCGATAGCTCTAGAAAAAATGCTTTCCACCAGGAAATAAATAGTCCTGATCTCCGCTGCTACTGTAGGTTTCAACAATGGGCTTTCAAACTAACAATTAAACATAAAAGAAACATTTCAGTTGTTGACAAAGAGATTCTGAAAACAAATATGCTTCAGAAGAGCAAGCGTATGATAAATCATACGATGGGATATAATGGGTTAATCGAACATCGCCCATTGGTATGGTTTTCGACTTCTCAAAGACTTTTGACTGTGTGAATGATGGAATTCTTCTTAAGAAGCTTAAGTATTCTGGTGTGAGTGAGACAGTCTGTAAATGGTTTAATTCATATTTAACTGGAAGAATGCAAAAGGTTTAGTCTGCAAAAACTTGCAGTCTAACTGGGAAAACATGAAGAATTGTGCCCCACAGAATTCAGTCTTATGTCCCTTATTGTTATTAGTGTACATTAATGAGTTCTCACACTTTATTCATGAAGATGCAAAGCTAGTCCTTTTTGCTGGTACAACAAGTACAGTAATCAGACCGATAAAACAAGAAATAGCTGAGGAAATTGTGAATAATGTCTTTCAGAAAATTATTAAGTGATTCTCAAAATTTAATGAGAGTCTACTCTCATTAAATTTTGAGAAAACACAGTATATACAGTTCTGTGCAGTAAATGGCAAACACCATTGATAAATATAGACTTGGAATATAAGTCTGTTGCTAAGGCAGAATATTCAAAATTTCTGCGTGTGTGTATTGATGAGAAATTGAACTGGAAGAAACACATGGATGATCTGCTGAAACATTTGAGTTCATCTACTTAGGCAATTCGGATTATTGGAAATTTTGGTGATACCAGTAAATTAGCCTATTATGCCTATTGTCGTTCACTGATTTCATATGGCTTCATATTTTGGGTTAATTCATCATTAAGAGGAAATTTATATATCTACAACATTAGAAGAAAACATGATCTTCACTATTCTTGGTTAAACGTTACTTTGGAACATAAAGTGGTGAATTATGCTGCCACAGTGGTCATTTACCAAATAACATCAAAAATCTGACAGAGGGCTAACCAACATTTAAAAACTAATTAAAAGAATTTCTGAATGACAAATCGTTCTACTCAATAAATGGATTTTTAGCTATATCAGTTACTAATTCATACAGATTTGTATGCAGGATGATTCACATAGATATGCAAATATTTTAAAGATAAACTAAAGATAAAAGTTCATATAAACATAGGTCAGCAAATGTTTAGTTACAGCTAACAAAAGATTTTGCCTGAAATTTATCAACTTCGCTAATATGAAGCCATCCCAAAACTGTGTGAAGTTAAAGTAATGCACAATTTCGTTTTATTTTGTTGTCATTCGTCTGGTGAATCTAATAAAACATGTCCTAGACGAGTATCTGCAGTAGTTTTCCAGAACATACAGAGAAGCAAAGAAGTAATTTCGTAAAATTTTTAATTTAATAACTACTTGGTCCAATGTGTTTTTTAAATTCCAGAGAATTGGCCAAAATTTTCAACGGAAGTTGTAGAGAATTTAATTTTGGAAAAATTATGGTAATAACGTTCAATGAAACTGTATGAATGTGTCAGATAATCTGCTTTTATTTATTTTTATTAGCACACGTGAATTCATGTTAAAACGAAAGAAACAAAGTTCAGTGTTAAGGTAGTTGTACAATGCACATACAATTTCACAATACGTTCACAATAAATGTTCAAAAATGTCTCCACCGAGTTCAGTGGCATTTAGCTGTACGTGTATGAACAGACTTTGTTGCTCGTTTCAGTTTCACAGGGTTGCTCATAATTTCGTCTGCTGCATTCATAATGCGAGAAAGTAATGCCTCACGTGTATTAACTTTGTCTTCATAAACTATGTCTTTCATCCATCCCCATAAACAAAAATCCATTGGTGTTAAATCGGGCGATCTGGGTGGTCACAGACGTGTAGCACCATGACCAATCCATTTCTGGGGGAAATGTAACGGCGTTGACATAAATGAACACCATTTCGGCGTATTCCTCTGTCGTAAATCTGAAAGGCATCCCTATTTCGCAAATACTCTACAAACTACAACGGTACTATGTGGTTTCACTTAAATACGCTGTTGTTATTATATTGTGTCACTAAACAATACAGAAAACTAGCTCGTTTGAAGGTTAGGAAACGACTGAAACAACTCACTACCGGTTGCTAACAGTGACATAAACGTTTCTATATTCTTAATGGAAAGTAAACAAACGTATTTGTATAATAATCTTTGCTTCTCTGAGTGTTCTGGAAAACTACTGCAGATACACGTCTGGGACATGTTGTATTAATTTCACCAGACGAATAACAAGAAAATAAACGGAAATCGTGCCTTACTTTAACCTCATAGTTTTGCGATGGCTTCATATTAGCGACGTTGCTAAATATCAGGCAAACTAAGAGGGTTACACCAAAAGAAATGCACACTATTTTTGTAAAAATACAATTTTCATTCTGCATGTGTGAAAGTTGTACACTGTGTAGATACATCCTTCCCGCTTGTTTTAAAACTTAGTCGAAGCTGTTCACGTGAGTGGCACCGTCACAGAATGTCTTCAAGATGGTTGCTACACTTGACGTTCGTCAGAAGCAACGTGCTGTCATAGAATTCCTGTGCTGTGAAAACGAGACAGTGGGAAACATCCACAAGAGGTTGAAAAAGGTATTTCGGGATGCTGCTGTCGATCGCAGTACATTTAGTCGGTGGGCAAGCAGGTTACATGATGAAAGCGGGCACGGCAATATTGAGGATTGTCCTCGCAGCAGCAGGCCTCTTACTGCAAACACTCCAGACAATGTGCAGAGAGTTAACGAATTGGTGACTGCTGACAGTCGCATCACAGTGAACGAATTGTCACGCTACGTTGGGATAGGGGAAGGAAGCGTTTGAAGAATACTGAAAGTGTTGGCGTTAAAAAAGGTTTGTGCCAGGTGGGTTCCCAGGATGTTGACAGTGGCTCACAAAGAAACAAGAAAAACGGTATGCAGCGAACTTTTGGAACAGTACGAGAGTAGTGGAGATGAATTTCTTGGAAGAATTGTGACAGGTGATGAAATATGGCTCCATCATTTTTCACCGGAGACGAAGAGTCAAGCAATGGAGTGGCATTATGCAAATTCACCTAAGAAAAAAAAAATTCAAAACCACGCCTTCTGCTGGAAAAGTTATGGCTATGGTGTTTTTCGATTCCACAGGACTCTTGCTTGTGGACATCATGCCAAGTGGAACCACCATAAATTCTGATGCATATGTGACGACACTGAAGAAACTTCAAGCTCGACTGAGTCGTGTTCGACTCCATCGGCAAAAGCAGGATGTTTCGCTGTTGCACGACAATGTACGGCCACATGTCAGTCAAAAAACCAAGGAAGCGATCACAAAACTCGGATGGACAACATTGAAACACCCTCCTTACGGTCCTGACCTGGCTCCATCATCGCTTTGAGAAACTGAAAGACTCTCTTCGTGGAACAAGTTTTGAAGATGATGACTCCCAAACAGTGGCTCCAACAGGTTGGTCCAGAATTTTACCGTGTGAGCATACATGAGAGGGATGGAAATTGTGTAGAGAAATGAAAATATTGTTCCTAAAGGATGTATCTACATACTGTAAAACATTCAAACATGTAGAATAAAAGATGGATTAAAAAAAAATTGTGCATTTCTTTTGGAGTGACCCTCATATTTTATTAGCCGTAACTCCGTAACTAAACATTTGCAGACCTACGTTTATATGAACAATTTTCTTTAGTTTTACTTGCAGAATAATATATTAAAATATTTGCATATCTTCGTGAATATACAGGGTGGAGGAAAATTGTGTCACGAAATTTTAACCCTGGATAACTGATCCCAGTACGAACCAAAATTACTACCGTGTGCAATTTTTATACTACGGATCTTGGCGCCACGCTCTCCGATTGGCCGCGGGACTGTCCTGTTGCCGACGGGAGTATTCGACACGTATGCGTATCACGTTGGGCAGCGACGGGGCGAGGGACGTTTGTATGTGTGGACGACAACCATAGCTCTGCCTGTCAACCGACGAACGGCAACAGGGCGGAGCGCGTGGTGCCAAGTTTCTGTAGTTTAAAAATGGTGCGTTGTCGACCTACACAACATTAGTAATTTTGGTTCCTATTGACATCAGCTATTCAGGGTTGAAATTGCGTGACAATTTTTCTCCACTCTGTATATATACAGGCGAGTACGCTGTTTCGTTTATTACATATTTTTACGAGCTTCAAACAGGAGCGACTTATTTTCGGTTACCTGTGTAGTTACTAGTATGTTTTTGTAATTTCTTCCGTGTTTGAGTGCTTACTAGGAACAATCTTTAATTTTAACAACGGTGTAGCGTAGAGTACCGCCATTGTTATCGTCCCTTGTATCGACCCTCGTATCGTACAGGCTTTTGTTTGTTTATCCTATGGCAGCTCAGTGTCGGTTAGACCGTGAGTGACTGAGCTGCTGGAGTTCCTCCTGCTAATAAGGCTAGTACACCGTTTCGTTTATTACATATTTTTACGAGTTTCAAACAGGAGCGAGTTCAGAAATGGATAGGCACAGTGGTCGCTGCGTACAGATGCGACCTGAGTTGGTGACCCTTCGCTCACATCTCCAGGCAGTATGGGGTTCCGCCACACAGCTTGAGGCTGCTGCCAAGGGGCATCACCGTGAAGGGTCGGACGCGGGGATGCGAGGGACGTGGAGCACGACCCATGCGTCCCGCGTTCGGTCCACTGCTGTGGCCGCCCCAGGTACTGCTGCACTGAGGTTGGCCCTTCTCCTGTGGTCGAGTGGGAGATCATTCCTATGTCTAGCAGGCAGCGAAAAACTTTCCGAGGGGCCGACCGTAGGACTTCCCCGGTTCGTTTGACGAACATGTTTCGGGCGTTATCTGTCGCTGACGAGGTTTCTGAGACGGATGCAGTCGTCCACCTTGTTCCAGAGGGAGCTTCTCGGCATTCACAGAGGGTGGGTTCGCTGGTAGTTGAGAGCTCCAATCTTAGGCGCGTAATGAGGCCCCTTACAAGGGAACCCCCCATCGCACCCCCCTCAGATTTAGTTATAAGTTGGCACAGTGGATAGGCCTTGAAAAACTGAACACAGATCAATCGAGAAAACAGGAAGAAGTTGTGTGGAACTAAACAAAAATAAGCCAAATATACAAACTGAGTAGTCTGCGCGAAGATAGGCAACATCAAGGGTAACGTGAGCTCGGGAGCGCCGTGGTCCCGTGGGTAGCGGAAGCGGCTGCGGAATGTGAGGTCATTAGTTCAAGTCTCCCGTCCAGCGAAAAATTTTTCTTTATTTTCGCAAAGTTATAATCTGTCCATTCGTTCATTGACGTCTCTGTTCACTGTAATAAGTTTAGTGTCTGTGTTTTGCGACCGCACCGCAAAACCGTGCGATTAGTAGACGAAAGGACGTGCCTCTCCAATGGGAACCGAAAACATTTGATCGCAAGGTCAACCGATTCCTCCACAGGAAAACACGTCTGATATATTCTATACGACACTGGTGACGGCATGTGCGTCACATGACAGGAATATGTTGTCGACCCACTTAACTTGTACACTTGGCGAATGGGAAAAAGATTCTTCTATGTTGCCCGATTTAGGTTTTCTTGTGGATGTGATAATTACTCCCAAAAAAGTGATGAAAACATAAGAGTTTGTCACATAAACTGCAACAAATGAATACAAAAGTCACACAGTCGCACACTTTTCCCTGTGCTCCGTCAAAACATGTGTTTTTAACGTTTTCAAATTTTTCCATGTGTAGACCGTCAAATCCTGCATATGTCCAAGCAAATCTGAACATGTCCTGGAATTTTGGAGAGCGAAGTTGATTATGTGTGAGTGCCTGAATTTTGATAATTGTCTCAAAATAAAAAATTAAACTTTTCGCTCGATGGAAGACTTGAACCAAGGACCTCTCGATCCACAGCTGCTCACGCTAACCACGGGACCAAGGCGCTCCTGAGCTGACACTCTCCTATATGTTGCCTATGTTGTGCATCGACTAATCAGTTTGTATATTTTGCTTATTTTTTCATAGTTCCACATAACTTCTTCCTGTTTTCTCGATTGATCTGTGTTATGTTTTTCAAGGTCTATCCACTGTGGCAACTTATAACTGAATCTGAGGCGGTGCGATGGAGAGGTTCCCTTGTTAGGAACATGGCTGCCATGGAGGCAAAGAAATCCAGTGTGCACTCCGTATGTATATCGGGGGAGCCCTTCCGGATGTGGAAAGGGTGCTTCTGGATGCCATGAAGAGTACAGGGTGCAGCCAACTGCAGATGGTGGCCCATGTCGGTACCGATGATGTGTGTCGCTTTGGATCCTAGGAGATTCTCTCTGGTTTCGGGCGGCTAGCGGAAATGGCAAAGACTGCCAGTATTACTTGCGAGATTAAGGTGGAGCTAACGATCTATAGCAGCATCGACAGAACCGACTGTGGTCCTTTGGTGCAGAGTCGAGTGGAGAATCTGAATCAGAGCGCAGGCGGTTCTGTGACTGTGTAGGCTGCAGATTCCTTGACTTGTGCCAGCGGGTAGTGGGTTTCCGGGTTCCGTTTAATAGGTCAGGAGTCCACTGCACACAGGAGGCGGCTACACGGGTAGCGGGGGCTGTGTGGAAGGGACTGGGCGGTTTTTTGGGTTAGAGTATCTCAGGAATCCCCAGAAAGAGCGTTCGTCTAAAAGGGGACATGTAAAACACAGTAAGGTAGTTGTAGAAACGATCGGTATTGTAGTTGTAAATTGTCGTAGCTGTGTTGGGAAAGAACCAGAGCTCCAAGCACTAATAGAAAGCACTGAATCTCAAATAGTTATAGGCACGGAAAGCTGGTTAAGGCCGGAAATAAGTTCAGCCGAAATTTTTCTAGACGACCTAACAGCGCTCAGATAGGATGGATTAAATACAGTTGGAGTATCTATTGCTGTCAGAAGTAGTTTACCTTGTAGTGAAATTGAATTAGATAGTTCCTGCGAAATAGTATGGGCAGAGGCTATACCTGACAATCGGACTAAACTATTAATTGGATCATTTTACCGACCCCCCGACTTAGAAGACATAGTTGCTGAACAGTTCAAAGAAAACTTGAGTCTCATTTCAAACAGGCATAAAACGTCATCCGAAATTGTACTGAATGTTTCCTCAGAAAATTATTTTGAACAATTAGTTCATGAACCCACTCGGAGCGTAAATGGTTTGTGAAAGCATACTTGACCTCTTAGCAACATATAATCCTGGGCCAATAGGGAGTATCATTACGAATACAGGGATTAGCGACCAAAAGGCAGTTGCTGAAAGACTGAATACCGTAACACCCACAACCATCAAAATGAAACGCAAAGTACATCTATTTTAAAAATCTGATATAAATACTCTTTACGCTTTTTAAGAGACAGTCTTCACTCGATCCAATGTGATCACGTAAACGTAGAAAAGATGCGGAATGATTTCAGAGATAGTATCGACGGCAATTGAGAGATATATACCGCATAAATTAATAAGTAATGGTACTGATCCTCCATGGTACACAAAACGGGTTGGATCGCTGGTGCAGAAGCAACGAAGAAAGCATGGCAAAATTAAAAAAAAGCAAACGAAAAGTCGCCAAGAGCGTCTGTTTTGCAGATGTTCGAAATACAGCGCGTACGTCAATGCGAGATGCCTTTAATAATTTCCACAATGAAACTTCGATTTCTCGATTTCTGGTAGAAAACCCACAGAGATTCTGGTCATACATAATGCACAACAGTAGTACGACGTAATCAATACCTTCACTGCGTGATACAACGGCGAAGTCACTGATGACAGTGCCACAAAAGCAGAGTTATTAAACACGGTTTTCCGAAACTCCTTCACAAAAGAAGACGAAGTAAATATTCCTTAATTCCAATCAAGAACTACTGACAATATGAGAAACATAGAAGTAGATATCCTCGGTGTAGAAAAGCAGCGTAAATCAATTAAGCCAAGGCCTCCGGTCCAGATTGTATAGAAGTCAGGTTCCTCTCAGAGTATGCTGATAAAATAGCCCCATATCTAGCAATTATATACAATCGCTCGCTCACAGAAAGATCCCTAACTGAAGACTGGAAAATTGCTGAAGTCACACCAATACCCAAAAAGGGAGTAGGAGTAATCCGCTGAATTACAGGCCAAATCACCAACGTCGATTTCCATAGGGTTTCGGAACGTATACTGTATTCTAACGTTGTGACGTACCTCGAAGAAAACGATATATTGACACATAGCACGGATTCAGAAAATATCGATCTTGCGAAACACAACTAACTATTTATACTCATGAGTGCTATCGATAGGGGATGTCAAATTCATTCAATGTTTTTAGATCTCCAGAAGCTTTCAGCACCGTTCCTCAAAGCGTCTTCTAACCAAACTGCGTGTCTATGGAATACCACCTCAATTGTACGACTTGATTCGTGATTTCCTGTCAAAAGGTCACAGTTCGTAGTAATAGACGGAAAGCCATCGAGTAAAACAGAAGTAATATCCGGCGTTCCCCAATGAAGGTGTTATAGGCCCTCTATTGTTCCTGATCTGTATTAACGACATAGGAGACAATCTGAGTAGCCCTATTAGATTGTTTGCAGATGACGCTGTCATTTACGCTCTTGTAAAGTCATCAGACGACCAAAACGAATTTCAAAATGATTTAGATAAGGTATGTGTATGGTGCGAAGAGTGGCAATTGACCCTGAATAGCCGGCCGCTGTGGCAGGGCGGTTCTAGGCGCTTCAGTCTGGAACCGCTCTGCTGGTAAGGTCGCAGGTGCAAATCCTGCCTCAGACGTGGATGTGTGTGATGTCCTTAGGTTAGTTGGGTTTAAGTAGTTATAAGTCAAGAGGACTGATGACCTCATATGTTAAGTCCCATAGTGCTTAGAGCCATCTGAACCATTTTTAACCCCGAATAAAGAAAATTATGAAGCTATTCACATCATTACTAAAATGAATCCGCTAAATTTTGATTGCGCGATAAGACACACTAATCTGAAGGCTGTAAATTCAACTAAATACTCAGGGATTATAACTACAGATTACCTAAATTGGGACGATGACGTAAATAATGTTGCGGGTGGAGCAAACCAAAGACTGCGATTCATTGGCAGAACGAAAAAGCTCAAAGATGGCGGCTCGTTTTGTACTATCCCGAAATAGGGGAGACTGTGCCACTGACGTGATACGTGAATTGGAGTGGCAATCATTAAAAAAAAGGCGTTTTTCGTTGCGGCGGGATCCTCTGATGAAATTTCAAACCACTACCTTTCTCCTCCGATTGTGAAAACATTCTGCTGGCACCCACCTGCATAGGGCGAAATGATCATCACGATGAAGTGAGAGCAATCAGGGGTCGCACAGAAAAATTTAAGTGCTCGTTTTTCCTGTGCGCCGTTCGAGAGTGGAACAATAGAAAAACAGCTTGAAGCTGATTCACTGAACCCTCTGCCAGGCACTTAATTGTGAATAGCAGAGTAATCACGTAGATGTAGGTGTAGAAGAGAAGAGGGGGTGCACTTGACTATGACTGCGTATTTTGATGTTATCTTTCGTTCAGAAACAACATCACATTACTGAGCTGCGGGGAAGAACATCTTCTACCATATGGCGGGAAAATTTTGCAAGTCTTTATTCCATCAAATCTAGATACAAGAGTTTAATCCATATATTTTCGCGCAACTTTGCTAGCAAATGAAATAGTTACGGGGGGGGGGCACAAGAAACATTAACTAATTATCACATTAATACTATTCCACAGACGTGGCCAAGTTGCGGTAGCCAGCAGAAGTGCAAAAAATACGGACATACAAGATTATTCCTTCCCCATTTTACACTCACCCACTACCGTATGGTTATTCATTCGTCTACTATACATTTTCAAACGGAAAATTACCAATGTGGCGGATGCTGCAACCGACCACTTGGCGGGAAAGCAAGTACACAAAGAAAACATGTGAAAAAAATTAAAAATCCCCCAAAATATTACTGTAAAAGAAAGACCACATTATACTACATTAAATGAGTTAACTTCTGTTAAGCACAGAGCAATAATACGACCGGGAGCTTAAGGCCCATGGTGCGTGTCTGACCAAGGACAAAGTTCTACTGAAATTTGACTAAACTACGAAAGTTAACTCCCTCATGGGGGTTTCGTGGTAATATCACACCTGATTTCAACATCTGGACGATTTGAGACATTCTGATACCTTTGTCAACATTACCAAAATCGAGAGCTGCGTCTCCACATCTGTCCAGCGCCGCTACCGAGCAACAAGTGGCCCTGCAGCCACACAGCCTAACCGTTGTTCGTTCACAAGTTGGTGGAGGGGATGTTTCGCTAACTTGACAGAGCCAATACTCGTGCCTTCGCCATCTCTCTGACGTGACTTGCACACTATATTTGCCAAACTTGTTCGTGTTTAGGGGGTTGGTACTATCCTACCACAGGACACTCTACTCATTCAGTGCTGCGACCACTGACTAAAGCTTTCTGCTACTTCACATATTATCTCATTCATACAGTCTAGGTCGTATAAGGGAAAGGATGCGGGAAACGTGGCACACACGAAAAAATAAAAAAAACAGTGAATATACAAATAAACACCGCTTGGTCCATTCTCTCCTGCTTGTTACCCACTGATTTATTTCTGCCGAGTTAAGCCACTCTCGCTATAATTGTCCGGTACCGGAATTTATTGAGAAAAATATGGAACGGGACAACAAGTTCCGTGTAAGTTTCACACTTTCACAGCTGATTGATTAGATGACAACAACACATTTTACCATTACCTTCGGGTCTTTGCTAAGACTTTCGTGTGTTTCATATTAAGGGATTATTCATTCTGTGTTCTTGTCATTTCTGAACTTCAGTTATAACATGTAATCAAATTTATATTCATGTATTTAAACAGCATAACTATTTTAATACAGTAATTTTGTTTGGAATTCTATTTCATTCCATAGTCAGATGATTTCCTTTAATTAAATGTCTATTGATATGTTCTTTATGTATGGCATATGTCTCATCAGGACCACTCTTTTCCAATTATTATTTTCGTGGAGGAAATTTACGCCACTTCAATGCTAATTTTTATTTTACTTTTGACAATCATAGTTTCGGCCTTGTAGGCACTCTAGAGTGCATGTCGAAATGATAAAATACGTCTGACCTATCTGTGGCAGGTCATCGTCGAAAATACATCTTTCTGGCCTTAGAAACCAGTTGGAATTTTACAATACTGCGCTCCAAACGTACGTTCTCATAAGTCTCTTCCTCAAATTCTTTTGACCAGGCATTTCCTCTCTGCCTGCACTAATCTGCGTTTTATGTCTTGCTTGCTTCATCCGTCATGGGTTATTTTGCTTCCAACGTAGTATAATTCCTTAATTTCCTCTACTTCATTAACACCGAATTTAATGCTACGTTTCTCGCGACCCATTTCTGCTGCTTCTCATTACTTTGGTCTTTTTCTCCGTTTACCCTCAATCCATGTTCTCTCCACGTTATCTGTTCTTTCCATTTGACAGATCCAGTAGTTCTCCTTTACTTTCACTGAGTACAGCAGTGCCATCAGTGTATCACTGATATCCTTTCAGCCTGAATTTTAATCCCATTGTTGAACAGTTGTTATGTTTCCGTAATTTCTTCTTCGATGTGTAGTTTGAACAGTGGGGCTGAAACCGCATTCCTGCCTTACACCCTTTTCTTTATCTTCCAACCATCTTGTTCCCTCTTGGTACTTGTACATGTTGTACATTGTGTGTATTGTGTGGCATTAAAACAAGAACGTAGAAACGGCGGAGAGGCTTCGTCCCACCGTAGCCCTCAGTGGTTCACAACCACACAACAGGCCACAGAAGTCCCCCAACGCCACCGCCGCCTCACACCGAACCCATGGTCGTTGTGCAGTTCGGCCCCCAGCGGACCCCCCCCCCCCCCCCCAATCACGGGAACGACTCATACCAGACGAGTGTAGTGTAAACCCAAATGTTTGCATGGTAAAATTATTATGGTGCGCACGTAGGTGGAGACATATTGTACATTACTCGTGTTTCCCTATAACTTGCTCTTATTCTTCTCAGAGATTGGAACATCTTGTATGATTTAACATTCTCGAACGCTTTTTCTGGGTCGACTAATGCCATAAGCGTGTTTCGAATTTCGTTAGCCTTGCTTCCATTATTGAATGCACTGTCAGAAAAGCATCTCTGGTCCCTTTCCTAAGGTTAAACTGATCGTCATCTATCATGTCCTCAGTTTTCTTTTCCATTGATCTGTATATTATTCTTGTCAGCAGCATGGATACATTAACTGTGAAGCCGATTGTGAGATAAATTTCGCTTTTATCGGCCTTTACTATCTTCGGTATTGTGTGGATGGTATTTTTCCGAAAGTCTGATGTTACAGTCTCATATGTTGTTGTTGTAGTCTTCAGTCGAGAGACTGGTTTGACGAAGCTCTCCATCCTACTCTATTCTGTGCAAGCTTCTTCATCTCCCAGTACCTACTGCAACCTACATCATTCTGAATCTGTTTAGTCTATTCATCTCTTGGTCTCCCTCTACGATTTTTACCCTCCACGCTGCCCTCCAGTACTAAGTTGGTGATCCCTTCATACCTCAGAACATGTCCTACCAACCTATTCCCTTCTTCTAGTCAAGGTGTGCCACAAATTTCTCTTCTCCCTAATTCTATTCAATATCTCCTCATTAGTTATGTGATCTACCCATCTAATCTTCAGCATTGTTCTGTAGCATCGCATGTCGAAAGCTTCTATTCTCTTCTTGTCCAAACTATTTATCGTCCACGTTTCACTTCCATACATGGCCACACTCCATACAAATACTTTCAGAAAAGACGTCCTGACACTTAAATCTATCCCCGATGTTAACAAATTTCTCTTCTTCAGAAACGCTTTCCTTGCCATTGCCAGTCTACCTTTCCTCTCTACTTCTACAATAGCAAAAATTCATTTACTACTTTAAGCGTCTCATTTCCTAATCTAATACCCTCAGCATCACCAGATTTAATTCGACTACATTCCATTACCCTCGTTTGGCTTTTGTTGTTGTTCATCTTATATCCTTCTTTCAAGACACTGTCCATTCCGCTCAGCAAAGGACCTGGAAGAGTAGCACGGTTTCATATTTTCAGGCGTTTTGCTGCCACTTTCTGCAACGATTATAGGAATTCCGATGGACGTTATCTCAGTCCCCTAGACTTAGAACTACTTAAACCTAACTTAAGGACAGCACACACATCCATGCCCGAGGCAGGATTATAGCCTGCGACAGTAGCAGCCGCGTGGTTCTGGACTGAAGTGCCTAGAATCGCTCGGCCACAGCGGCCGGCATCTGTTCATTCCCCCTTTATATATGTCCACTCCTGTCCAACTGAACTGACTGTTCGGGTATTCCTTGTCAAAGTATCTGCATGCTTAGCGAACTTCAGACAAGTCTCACCATTCCTCAGCATTTCAATATCCCACTTCCTTCTACACTGATTCTTCTGGATGATAAAAAGCTTTAGTCTACTTTTTCGTATTACTAATTTGTGATCTGAGTCTATATGTGCCCCTGGGTCCGCCTTACAACCCATTTCCTGATTTCGACATCTCTGTCTGTTCATAATATAATTCAGCTGAAATCATCCTGTGTCTCTGGGTGTTTTCAAAGTATACCTTCTCTTCTTGTGATTTTTGAAGGGAGTATTCGCTGTTACCATTTGAAATTTATTGCAGAACTCTATCATTCTTTCTCCTCTCTCATGCCTACTGCCCAGTCCGTGTTCTCCTGTAATCCTTTCTTCTATTCTTTTCCCTACAACCGTGTACCAGTCCCCGATGATTATAAGATTTTTCGTCTCCCTTACATACTGAATTAACCTTTCCGGATCCTTACGTTGTTGCGCTATCTTTTTATCTAGTGCTTGCGACGTCGGCATGTATATCTGAAATATCGTTGTCGGCACTGGTTTGCTGTCATATCTGATGTATAAAATGCCGTGTGGCTAGGGGTTACAGTCGGATAGACCGTTCGCCTGGTGCAAGTTTTTCGAGTTGACTCCACTTCGGCGACTTGCGTATCGATGGGGATGAAATGATGATGATAAGGACAACACAACACGCAGTCCCGGAGCGGAGAAAATCTCCGACCCACCGGGAATCGAACACAGGCCGTTTCGTATGACATTCCGTCGCGCTCACCACTCAGCTACCGGGGGCGGACGTCAAATCTGATGAGAAGATCCCTCTCACTGAACCATTCACAGTACCTCACTCTTTGCCCTAATTTCCTATTCATAACGATTTCTACTCCAATTATAGCATTTTATGCTGCTGTTGATATTACCTTGTATTCGCCCGGCCAGGAATCTTTATCTTCTTTCCAATTTGATTCACTGTTCCTCACTATACCTAGATTGAGCCTTATCATTTCCATCTTAAGATTTTCTACCTTTCAGACTCCGGACAGCCATCCATTCGTTGGTTATTCCATCTTTTTCTAATAGTCGCGACCTCCTTGGTAGTCCCCTCCTGGACACCAGAATTGTGGATTAATCCGTGATCTTTTGCCAATGGAGATATGATCATGACATATTTTCAGTTACAGACCACATATCCTGTGCATACAAATTATGCGTCTTTAGTGCTGTGGTTTCCATTCAATTCTGCATTCTCATTCTTCCGCCGTTTAGGGACAGTTTCCCATCGCAAGGGCAAGAGAGCGTCCTGTACCTCTGTCTGCTCCTCCACCATCTTTGACAAGGCCGTCCGTAGAACGAGGATGACTTCTTATGTCGGACGTCTTTGGTCGTCAGTTTCCCATCGCAAGGGCAAGAGAGCGTCCTGTACCTCTGTCTGCTCCTCCACCATCTTTGACAAGGCCGTCCGTAGAACGAGGATGACTTCTTATGTCGGACGTCTTTGGTCGTCATTGCTGATGATTTTTAATCTAAGTTTCAGCAGTGCGAACCCGGTACCCAGGCCTTTTTGAATACTCGTCAGAGACGCTACCTCTGCACTACTGGTGCAGTATCATTACGGGCCCTGTTGATGTCGTGCATTCTATCAAAACATTTTTTTTATTATGTGAGGTAGCAATTAAATTTTGATAATAGTTAACAGGTTACTCTTGTAACGAATAGATTCAGGTACGTTCTCGTGGATGTAATGTTTGACGCAGGTATGGTATGGAAAGATTCCGTATTTCGTAGTGAGCCGTGGTAAAAATTGGTGTTTTGAAGAGCGCGCCGCAGCGCGTAGTGTGAAGCAGTCGTCCACCGTTTCTGGCGGTGGCGCCGCTGTGGCAGTCGCAGCTTTGGTGTATCCCTCTGGTGGGAAAGGGGAGAGATTGCCTGTTCACGTGCCTTTAAGGGGCGCTATGAGCTCACTAGGCAGGCAGTCTGGTCAGTTGGTCAGCAGGGTCAGTGTGGGGCAGTCAGTGTCCGTCTGTCGTTCGAAGTGCTAGTATGAGTTAAGCTGCCAGTATGCTCTAGTTTGTTCAGGCAATTGTCATTGGCGGTTTGATCGATCGATTGGTCGGTCGCGCACTGGGACACAAGATGTCTTGTCCGTCTTGAGCGTCGGCGCATTTGAGGTCGCCACATCAGTCTAGTGGGCCGCGCCGTATAGCGAGGGGTAGTGGCTCCGCGGCCGACTCGAGAGCAACAGGAGTCAACCCACATCGGTCTGGCCGTCGCGCTGCGACGCCGTGAGATGGTAGATCGGCGCGCCTTCCTGCGTCCGTTGAAGCGCCTGGTAGCGGACGGTTCGGGAGAGCGTTTTGCGGGTGCTGCGCCAGGTCTTCGCCAGACATCGCAGTTTATTAGAAGTTAAGCGATTCGTGATATGTTGTTTCATTTACTTGTTAAATTCTACTTGTTTGCGTGGTCAGTCTCTCGTCCCCAGCTTGCTCGTCTGTCTCCCGTCCGCATTTGTTAGTCAGTTAGTGTCTGTCTGTCGGTCTGCCGTACGTTAATAGCTGCCTCTGTCATGTTTGTCGGATTCGGTGTTAACGAATTTATTCGTTGACGTGTTGAAAGGTGGCTACACTGAGCCACAGCGCCAGAGATCGCGCTAGAGAGTATTGTTCCGCCGCCTCCACTGGCAGTGATTATTGAGATGTCGTAGTGGGCAGTGCTTGTCGAGGACTCGTAGTAGTCAGTTCGTGTTGAGATGTGCTAGTGGGCAAGGCTTATCGAGATGTTGTAGTAAGGAGTGCTTGTTCCATGTTTTATGCAGTTGTTTGATGGGATAGACAGCATATGGTTCAAATGGAAGTACTGTAATGATCAGAGTGCTTTTCGTCAATATATATGAAGGTAAAATATTCTGTGTTTTTTTTTCATTATTTCAGTGTCTTAAATAATGCGTCATTACAGGTTCAGTCAACAAAGCATCTGGCTTGTGTTCTTGTATTAGAGTGTAATTCTGGTTTTCTTGAGTAATCATGGTATTTCTATTTTCTTTAATTAATTCAGTATAAATGATATTTATAATTTCTTGTGTTATTGAAGAAGAACTGTGCCAGATGCATACGTTGAATCATACTTCCACACACAGAACAGTTATACTTGTGCTTTGGTTTCGTAGGTTTTATAGTTGCTGGGGACTGAATTAATTGTGTTAATGAAAATTTTCATTTCAGTCTTTGTTGTAGTTCTATGCAGTCAGATTGCGTACAAATACTAGTCAGGGCCAACCGTTCACGAGACTTCGTAATCGGACAGACAGCTACTAAATCAAAAAATTAAAATTATTTGCATTTTTTAATTTAATTAAGCCCCCATGCACGTGGCGACCCTGCCAGGATCGTCCCTTGGAATTCTTCTGATTGTAAAAATAGTAGACAGTAGTATTGTTGTAGTAATTTGTAGTCTAGTAATTGTAGTCTATTTTGCATGTGTAGATTTGGTAATTGTCATTCTTCTATTGTTCGTTAATCGGGTTTGAGGGAAGCATTTCGTGTGAATGATTGTTGATGATAAAGTGTCATTGTGTGTAATTTTCATATAGTGACGAGTTTTGTATATTTTGTAAATTATTACGCGATCAATGAAAAAGGCAAAAATAATGGATAGTCAGAATGACGAAATTGTTGACATGGCGAACTCGCCAACACAGGACAACAGGATGATGAATAATGAAGTTGAAAATAATTTAATAAGTCGGGAAAGTAGTCCGGAATCATTTCAAAATTTTTCTCAATCAGAAAATTCACAGAATAAGAGATTAATGACAGAAGATTTTCGAGTAGTATCGAACACAGATAGCTTTACAGCTATGACGAAGGAAACTGGTTTTGCGGGAAATGTTAGGGGCGAAAAGAATTTTGAAACAGTTAACATGGAGCAGTTGATGAGTATAATATTAAATTTGGGATCTGAATTAAAAACACGGATAGACTCACAAGGATCTGAATTAAAAACGCGGTTAGACTCACAGGGATCACAAATAGGAACAATTACAACTGGTATGGGAACAATGGAAACACGGTTAGACTCACTGGGATCACAGATGGGAACTTTGGCAACACGATTAGAAACTGATATGGGAAAAATGGAAACACGGTTAGACTCACTGGGATCACAGATGGGAACTTTGGCAACACGATTAGAAACTGATATGGGAACAATGGAAACACGGTTAGACTCACTAGGATCACAGTTAGGATCTGAATTAAAAACAATGGAAACACGGTTAGATTCGCGAATAGGGACATGTTTCAAAAACATGAAAGATGAATTAAAGAAAGAAATTAGAGAAGAAGTGCAACCGATTTTGAATTCTCACAATAATAGATTAATTGCAGTAGAGATTACACAAAGGGAACAAGATAGAGAACAGGAAGAAAGGGATCGCGTGATAGTACAAAAATTTTCAGAGTTAAATTTACAACGTGCACACGATAAGGAAGAAATATTTGAGAGAATCGAGGAATCCGTACCAAATGACAGATTAAATAACCCAACACAACAATATGAACAGTTAACTACCAAATGTGTCAACACTGAAACCCGAGTCGCGACACTTACGGAAGACGTAGGTAAACAGAAAGAAAAAATAGGTGACTTATCGGAAAGAGTTGAGGAGATTTCAGATAAATGGACAAGTCTTAGTTTACATGGGGACAGAGATTCGGATGATACAGCTCCATTACCATTTGCAGAAACCGAAGAGTACCAGAACATAAATAAGCATGTTGAAAATCAGGATAAATTTAATGAACGCGTGAAAAGGGAAGTTGAGGCATTACGAAAGCAAGTCAAACAAATTGAAGGGGAAATTGTAGGAAAAGACAGCGAAAGAAATTTGGAATCACAGATAGCAGAGGGGTTTGAAGAAAATAATTTGTTTCATTTACGGGATGCAACAAGAGAGCGCCAGGCGCGCGAACTTGACAATAATCGACATTCAAACTGGGACAGACAAGGTAGGTCTTTGTCGCCACGAGGCGAAAACCTTGACTATAAACACTTCTTAACTGTTTGGAAATTTAAGATCTTTCGCAATTCCAAGAATGACATACATCCATGTTCATGGTTAGATCAATTTACGTACGCACTTCCGCCAAATTTGCCACTAGTTCACAAACTGAAATTTATGTGCAGCTATTAAAGTCCTCAGGGGATTCACTATACTAAGTGAATATGTGCCGTAGCGTTCACAGGGCCCCGAGCTGTAGTGGTGCTATTTCCCTTTTAGTTTTCTGTACCGCTGCCTACTCTTTCACTATTCTTTGTATCTATAAAAACAATTCTTCTACTATCCATCTATCTAGACAGTAGGTAAAGAATAACCGGATTTGACTGTTTTACCCAAAAGTGACTTTGGAAATTACCGTTTGGACTTATTATATTTTCTGCAGCATTCATTCGTAGTTTAAACGAAATTTTACCTGTTTATCTTCGTGACAATATTACTTCATATTTTGACGACATTCTTATTGCTAAACGTTCTTGGAGTGAGCACAACAAAATTTTGGATTCATTATTACGTATTTTTGCAAGAGTTGGCATTACAGAAAACTTGGAAAAATCTGAATTTGGTCGTTCTCAGGTGAAATTTCTCGGTCACATTATTTCTACAGAAGGTATTCTTCCTGATCCAGAGAAACTAGACGCTATTCGTAATTATGCTGTTCCTTCAACAAAACGTGATGTTCGTAGTTTCCTTGGTGTCTGTAATTTTGTTAGACGCGTTGTTAGATTGGATGATTTGGCCACACCTCGTTTAGACATTTCAGTTATGCACACTTTGGTCCCAGAAAATGCTTTCATAAATTACGAGAAAATTGTTACTTCAGTAATATGGAAAAACGTATTCGATCTGTTCTTGCCAAATGCAAATTATGTCAACAGGCTAAGCCGCCAACTGTTTCTCACAGAGCACCGTTGTTTCCTATCATACCAGCGAAATTAAAGGACATGGCTGCAGTCGATTTGTTCGGTCCAGTGGTTCGTTCTACTAATGGTTTTGCGTACATTTTCGTAGCAGTGGAATTGACATCAAAATGTGTGTTTTACACCTTTACGCAAGGCAACAGCTCGTTCAGTATCTAACGCTTTCATCAAACATTTTCTTAAAGAAGTTGGTCATGTTGATAAGGTTATATCAGATAATGGATCACAGTTTCGCTCTAAAATTTGGCTTCGTACTCTACGGCGTCGTAAGATTAAACCAATTTTATTTCACTTTTTCACCCTCAATCTAATGCTTCAGGAAGATGGATGAAGGAAATCAATAAATTGTGTCGTCTTTATTGTCATCAGATTCACAGAACTTGGGATCAGTATCTTCATATTTTTCAAAACATTCTGAATGAACTTCCTAATGACTCAACTTCTTTACCGCCTCTATTGATATTAAAAAATAAAGTACCAACAAATCGCATTTCTGAAATCGTTCCTTTTCCGCCTTCACGGAAACTGCGGCATTCTGAAGTTGTCAACCTGGCTCTACGAAATATTGCGTCTGCAGCTGCTAGAAGAGAGAAATCAGCTAAACGTCCTGGTCGTTTAAAAATTTTGTCAGTTGGTCAGAAGGTGTTAATTAAATCTCATCGTTTGTCTCATAAAGGAAAAGGCTTGTGTCGCAAATTTTTTCTGCTTTACAACGGTCCATATAGAGTTCGCAAAATCATTCATGATAACACTGTTGAAGTAGAAACTCTTAAATGTCGGCGCTCTAAGGGAATACATCATATATCTAACGTTAAAATTTTTGTGGAATGACATACTTTCGAGAAACTAACAGCTACATATAAACATGCAGAGAATACAAGGATACCGCGCTCTGTTTTGGCGGCGGCACATACTCAAAGCAACAGTCAGTCTGCGCGCCGTACAAGGCAGTCGTTGACCGCAAACAATCACCTCCTACGTCACGCGCCTACAGCTGATCGAGCGCTCAGTGCGAATGCACTGACAGACGTAAACAAATACACAGTCTAATTTCTCGGATTAAATTCAGTATAAAGCGATAGTGACTTGATGAATTATGTTATTAACGTTCAGTATTTTTCAGGATATGGTTGTATAAAATATTTAAGGACTTCAGGTAAATTCTGTGCGTGTCCGACTTTAAGACGACTTGCTATCGAGAAAATTTCAGGAAGAATGTAATTTCGAAGGAAAAAGTAATAAACTAAAAAAAGGTAACTGTTAATTGAGTTTATTTTTCAGGTAACATATTTCCACTTAGGTACGTATTTTAGATGTAATTTGCTGCTCGCGATTACGTGACTCATACTTTGTGCTAATTTCATGTTCTATGAATTTACTTGTGAAACGACGTGCTTGCGCACATTAACTGATTTTGACAATGAGTGATTAATGAACCGGGTTGGTACTTGTGTATATTATGCATCGCTTAGCTGCACTGCTTTTTCACTGATGTCATATTTTTTTATTATGTGCCTGCTGTGCTTATTTATTTAAATTGTAATTGTCAACTGATTAATTGTGCTGACTGTGGTTATGTATGTAGGTTACACTTTGTGATTTATCTGCTTGCGCCTTCATGTTTACTTATTAAGATGACACACGAACATTTATTTGCTTATGCTGATATGATGCTAATGACTTGTTTATTATGTAAGATATATGTTTGCTGCTGTGCGTATGGATTGCATATTTACACATTTCTGTTTTGTTGTCATAACTACTCTTCAAGTTAGAATATAGCAATGCTGATGTACGGTGTACGAACATGGAGTTTGGGTCACACCATGGTATTAATTATAGATTGTTCGCTTGGCAGAGCCTCGTTGTAGGGATTGTGCTGCATCCACTTGTTGACATTCTGTTCTCTACTGGTATATTTACTCGCTATTGCATGTTTTTGCTTACGCTCAGTGCCTTATATTTTTAAGATAAGAAAATCAACTGCAGTAATTCGACGAACGACATTGGTACAAGAAACTGCATAGAAGTCACATGAGCTGGAGGTTTTATGGAAGCTGTATACATTTATGCTAATAGTTAGGAAGCTAACGACATGACATACCAACACTAGGTTAGACCATTGACAGTTATTACACTGCATTTTTCGTGAGTAATTGAAATAGGAAGTGACACTTGACACAAGAAATACTCCACATGTTTGCTTCTGTTTGCCATAATTTTTGAAGTGGTGTACACACTGAAATATCACGATCATTAATACTTCGTAATCGTATTTACTTACTGAAAGTTCTTCGAACTAAAGGCTGTTAGAGGTCATTTATGCATTTCTTTTATTTAATGATGGACAAGGAACCAAAATGTATCTTATAATTTATAATGAGTAGAAGATTTGGGTCAGATGGATTACACAAAGGTTGTGTGTGGACACTGTGTCTTCGGATTGTATGGGATGATGAACTGAAGTTTGCACTAGGATTTTGTCTGTACTTGTTCGAGGAGACTGACTAGAGGAAAGAGTTGTTATGGAAGTGAAATGATATTGGTAATAAGGTTTATATGTATCGACGTATTGAAGAGGTATTATTGAGATTGTGTGAAGTTGATGATTATTGGAGTTTTCGTGGACAAGAGGTAAGGTAAATAATATTGAGATTAAGGTTTTTCTGTATCGACGTATTGAAGAGGTATTATTGAGGTATTGAGATTGTGTGAAGTTGATGATTATTGGAGTTTTGGCGAATAAGAGGTAAAGTAAGTGAGGAGCATATTTTTTTTTCTTGGTCTATATGGAACAAGGAGGATGAAGATGGCAGACTAGAACACTCAAGTAGAAGGAAGATTGTCTACACACACTTTGTTAAATCAATAAGCGGTACATACTTTTTTTTCGAGAGGAAGCATTTGCATATCTTGGCACACTGACAGTTGTTCAGCAACCGTACAATTTGATCTGGCTTGGCAAACATTGGTCTTGACATGATGACTATGACGTTGACTAACTATTATTGACTGTTATACATTGCTGCCACTACTACTTGATACACATGATGAACATAAAGTTTTGACAGAATTGCATTTACACAGTTAACACTATTCAACTACACAGTAGCACTAGATGTGGATGAAAGATGAGTGAGTGTGTTTTGTGTGTTTTCCTTTTATAATCCCAGAGAAGTGATCCCAACCTATCTCCTAAATATTATTTTACTTGTTTGTTGTGGCTTGCACTGACACCCATAAATATTATAGGTTTACTGCTATTTGTGTATTGTCATAGTTAATATGACAATTATCTGATATAATTTGTGTGTTTATTATTATTTGTATGATGAACTGTCTAATTAGTGATAGGGAATATTTTGGACTGTTATTTGCACTTTTTCTACATGATTGGTGCCACTAGGACATGTTTAATTTCTGCTGATGAACAGTGTGATTAGTGATAGTGAATTTTATGGACTGCGGTCAGCACCTGGTCAACATTACTGGGTGCCACTGATGGACTGCTTCTACCGAAATGATGTCACTTGTTGGTGTCGGCACCTGTTCAACATTGCTGGTGCCACTAATGGAACTGCTTATACTGAAATGGTGTTACTTGTTGGTGTCTGCACCTATTCAACATTACTGGGTGCCACTGATGGACTGCTTCTACCGAAATGATGTCACTTGTTGGTGTCGGTACCTGCTCAACATTGCTGGGTGCCACTGATGGACTGCTTCTACATAAAAGATGTCACCTGTTGATATCTGCACCTGTTCAACATTGCTGGTGCCACTAATGGAACTGCTTATACTGAAATGGTGTTACTTGTTGGTGTCTGCACCTATTCAACATTACTGGGTGACACTGCTTGGGGGCTTAATTAAAATAAAATGAAAAAATTTTAATTTTTGGTAGCTGTATGTCCGATTACGCTATGTCTCGTAAACGGTTGGCCCTGACTAGTATTATTATTACGCTATCTGACTGCATAGAACAACAAAGAATGAAATGGAAATTTTCATTAACACAATTAATTAATTATGTCCCCAGCAACTATAAAACCTACGAAGCCAAAGCACAAGTGTAACTGTTCTGTGTGTGGAAGTATGACTCAACGTACGCATCTGACAAGGTTCTTCTTCAATAACACAAGAAATTTTAAATAACATTTATATTGAATTAATTAAAGAAAATAGAAATACCATAATTACTCAAGAAAACCAGAATTACACTCTAATCCAAGAACACAAGCCAGATGCTTTGTTGACTGAACCTGTTATGATGCATTATTTAAAACACTGAAATAATGAAAAACAATACATTTTAACTTCATATATATATATACTGACGAAAAGCACTCTGATTATTACAGTATTTCCATTCGAACAACATCTGCTGTCTAGCCCATCAAACAACTGCATAAAACATGGAACAAGCACTCCTTACTACGACATCTCAATACGAACTCTCGACAGGAACTGACTACTACGAGTCCTCGGCAGGCACTGCCCACTACGACATCTCAATAATCACTCCCAGTGGAGGCGGCGGAACAATACTCTCTAGCGCGATCTCTGGCGCTGCTCAGTGTAGCCACCTTTCGTATGCCCTTCCTCCACGGGCTAGAATTTGATGGTATTTTTGCCAGCATTGGTGGTGAAAATACAACCAAATTCGTCAAAAAAATACAGACAAAAATAAAAGATAATATTAATGCGTAAATATCATATAACTAGATAAAATTTTGGCTTTGCACTGACCTTTCAATAACCTAATATATAAAATACAGTAAGCAATACAAATTCTTTCATACATGTGACTTTACATAATAGTTTACACAAGTATTATGTGGTTAAACAGTTCAATCAATAGCGTCAGCAATGACGAATATGTGCAGGTAAGAGTCTCATAACTTTTCACAAACAGTAATACACAAAAAATCAGTTTATACAAATATTCACATAAACGCTTTCCATAGCCCAAGAAACAAGTAGTTGACAGTTCCAGCAGTAGCACCCAGCAATGGTCAACAGGTGCAAAAACCAACAAGTGACATTTTTTCAGTAGAAACAGTCCATCAGTGGCACCAAGTAATATTGAATAGGTGCAGACACCAACAAGTAACACCATTTCAGTATAAGCAGTTCCGTTAGTGGCACCAGCAATGTTGAGCAGGTGCAGATATCAACAGGTGATATCTTTTCAGTAGAAGCAGTCCATCAGTGGCACCCAGCAATGTTGAACAGGTGCAGACACCAACAAGTGACATCATTTCGGTAGAAGCAGTCCATCAGTGGCTCCCAGCAATGTTGAGCAGGTGCAGACATCAACAGGTGACATCTTTTCACTAAAAGCAGTCCATCAGTGGCACCCAGCAATGTTGAGCAGGTGCAGACACCAACAAGTGACATCATTTCGGTAGAAGCAGTCCATCTGTGGCACCCAGCAATGTTGAACAGGTGCTGACCGCAGTCCATATTATTCACTTTCACTAATCACACTGTTCATCAGCAGAAATTAAACATGTTCTAGTGGCACCAATCATGTAGAAAAAGTGCAAATAACAGTCCATAAAATTCCCTATCACTAATTACACAGTTCATCAGCAGAAATTAAACATGTCCAGGTGGCACCAATCATGTAGAAAAAGTGCAAGTAACAGTCCATAATATTCACTTTCAATAATTAGACAGTTCATCATACAAATAATAATAAACACACAAATTATATCAGATAATTGTCATATTAACTATTACAATACACAAATAGCAGTAAACCTATAATATTTATGGGTGTCAGTGCAAGACACAACAAACAAGTAAAATAATATTTAGGAGATAGGTTGGGATCACTTCTCTGGGATTATAAAAGGAAAACACACAAAACACACTCACTCATCTTTCATCCACATTAGTGCTACTGTGTAATTGAATAGTGTTAACTGTGTAAATGCAATTCTGTCAAAATTTTATGTTCATCATGTGTATCAAGTAGTTGTGGCAGAAATGTATAACAGTCAATAATAGTTAGTCAACGTCATAGTCATCATTTCAAGACCAATGTTTGCCAAGCCAGATCAAATTGTACGGTTGCTGAACAACTGTCAGTGAGCCAAGATATGCAAATACTTCCTCTCTTCAAAAAAAGTATATACTGCTTAGTGATTTAACAAAGTGTGTGTATAGACTATCTTCCTTCTACTTTAGTGTTCTAGTCTGCCATCTTCATCCTCCTTGTTCCATATAGACCAACAAAAAAAAATATGCTTCTCACTTACTTCACCTCTTATACACCAGAACTCCAATAATCATCAGCATCACATAATCTCAATACTTCAATAATACATCTTCAATACGTCGATACATATAAACCTTATCATCAATATCATTTACCTTACCTCTTGTCCACGAAAACTCCAATAATCATCAACTTCACATAATCTCAATACCTCTCTAATAACTCTTCAATACGTCTATACATATAAACCTCAGCACCAATATCATGTCACTTCCATAAGAACTCTTTCCTCTAGTCAGTCACCTCGAATAAGTACAGATAAAATCCTAGTGCAACTTCAATTCAGCATCCCATACAATCCGAAGACACAGTGTCCACACAAAACCTCTGTATAATCCATCTGACCCAAATCTTCTACTCATTATAAATTATAAGATACATTTTGTTTACCTTGTCCATCATTAAATAAAAGAAATGCATACATGACCTCTAACAGACTTAGTTCGAATAACTCTCAGTAATTAAGTACGATTACGAAGTGTTAATGATCGTGATATTTCAGTGTGTACACCACTTCAAAAATTATGGCAAACAGAAGCAAACATGTGGAGTATTTCTTGTGTCAAGTGTCACTTCCTATTTCAATTGCTCACGAAGAATGCAGTGTAATAACTGTCAATGGTCTAACCTAGTGTTGGTATGTCATGTCGTTAGCTTCCTTCCTATTAGCATAAATGTATACAGCTTCCATAAAACCTCCAGCTCATGTGACTTCTATGCAGTTTCTTGTACCAATGTCGTTCGTCGAATTACTGCAGTTCATTTTCTTATCTTAAAAATATAAGGCACTGAGCGTAAGCAAAACATGCAATAGCGAGTAAATATACCAGTAGAGAACAGAATGTCAACAAATCGACGTAGCACAATCCCTACAACGAGGCTCTGCCAAGCGAACAATCTATAATTAATACCACAGTGTAACCTAAACTCTATGTTCGTACACAGTACATCAGCATTGGTATATTTTAAACTGAAGAGTACTTATGACAACTAAACAGAAATGTGTAAATATGCAATCCATACGCACAGCAGCAATCATATATCTTACGTAATAAACAAGTCATTAGCATCATATCAGCATAAGCAAATAAATGTTCGTGTGTCATCTTAATAAGTAAACATGAAGGCGCAAGCAGATAAATCACAAAGTGTAACTTACATACATAACCACAGTCAGCACAATTAATCAGTTGACAATTACAATTTAAATAAATAAGCACAGCAGGCACATAATAAAAAAATATGACATCAGTGAAAAAGCAGTGCAGCTAAGCGATGCATAATATACACAAGTACCAACCCGGTTCATTAATCACTCATTGTCAAAATCAGTTAATGTGCGCAAGCACGTCGTTTCACAAGTAAATTCATAGAACATGAAATTAGCACAAAGTATGAGTCACGTAATCGCGAGCAGCAAATTACATCTAAAATACGTACCTAAGTGGAAATATGTTACCTGAAAAATAAACTCAATTAACAGTTACCTTTTTTTAGTTTATTACTTTTTTCTTCGAAATTACATTCTTCCTGAAATTTTCTCGATAGCAAGTCGTCTTAAAGTCGGACACGCACAGAATTTACCTGAAGTCCTTAAATATTTTATACAACCATATCCTGAAAAATACTGAACGTTAATAACATAATTCATCAAGTCACTATCGCTTTATACTGAATTTAATCCGAGAAATTAGACTGTGTATTTGTTTACGTCTGTCAGTGCATTCGCACTGAGCGCTCGATCAGCTGTAGGCGCGTGACGTAGGAGGTGATTGTTTGCGGTCAACGACTGCCTTGTACGGCGCGCAGACTGACTGTTGCTTTGAGTATGTGCCGCCGCCAAAACAGAGCGCGGTATCCTTGTATTCTCTGCATGTTTATATGTAGCTGTTAGTTTCTCGAAAGTATGTCATTCCACAAAAATTTTAACGTTAGATATATGATGTATTCCCTTAGAGCGCCGACATTTAAGAGTTTCTACTTCAACAGTGTTATCATGAATGATTTTGCGAACTCTATATGGACCGTTGTAAAGCAGAAAAAATTTGCGACACAAGCCTTTTCCTTTATGAGACAAACGATGAGATTTAATTAACACCTTCTGACCAACTGACAAAATTTTTAAACGACCAGGACGTTTAGCTGATTTCTCTCTTCTAGCAGCCGCAGACGCAATATTTCGTAGAGCCAGGTTGACAACTTCAGAATGCCGCAGTTTCCGTGAAGGCGGAAAAGGAACGATTTCAGAAATGCGATTTGTTGGTACTTTATTTTTTAATATCAATAGAGGCGGTAAAGAAGTTGAGTCATTAGGAAGTTCATTCAGAATGTTTTGAAAAATATGAAGATACTGATCCCAAGTTCTGTGAATCTGATGACAATAAAGACGACACAATTTATTGATTTCCTTCATCCATCTTCCTGAAGCATTAGATTGAGGGTGAAAAAGTGAAATAAAATTGGTTTAATCTTACGACGCCGTAGAGTACGAAGCCAAATTTTAGAGCGAAACTGTGATCCATTATCTGATATAACCTTATCAACATGACCAACTTCTTTAAGAAAATGTTTGATGAAAGCGTTAGATACTGAACGAGCTGTTGCCTTGCGTAAAGGTGTAAAACACACATATTTTGATGTCAATTCCACTGCTACGAAAATGTACGCAAAACCATTAGTAGAACGAACCACTTGACCGAACAAATCGACTGCAGCCATGTCCTTTAATTTCGCTGGTATGATAGGAAACAACGGTGCTCTGTGAGAAACAGTTGGCGGCTTAGCCTGTTGACATAATTTGCATTTGGCAAGAACAGATCGAATACGTTTTTCCATATTACTGAAGTAACAATTTTCTCGTAATTTATGAAAGCATTTTCTGGGACCAAAGTGCGCATAACCGAAATGTGTGAACGAGGTGTGGCCAAACCATCCAATCTATCAAAGCGTCGAAGAAAATTACAGACACCAAGGAAACTACGAACATCACGTTTTGTGGTAGGAACAGCATAATTACGAATAGCGTCTAATTTCTCTGGATCAGGAAGAATACCTTCTGTAGAAATAATGTGACCGAGAAATTTCACCTGTGAACGACCAAATTCAGATTTTTCCAAGTTCACAGTAATGCCAACTCTTGCAAAAATACGTAATAAGTAATCCAAAATTTTGTTGTGTTCACTCCAAGAACGTTTACCAATACGAATATCGTCAACATATGAAGCAATATTGTCACGAAGATAAACAGGTAAAATTTCTTTTAAACTATGAATGAATGCTACAGAAAATATAGTAAGTCGAAACGGTAATTTCCAAAGTCACTTTTGGGTAAAACAGTCAAATCCGGTTATTCTTTACCTACTGTCTAGATAGATGGATAGTAGAAGAATTGTTTTTATAGATACAAAGAATAGTGAAAGAGTAGGCAGCGGTGCAGAAAACTAAAAGGGAAATAGCACCACTACAGCTCGGGGCCCTGTGAACGCTACGGCACATATTCACTTAGTATAGTGAATCCCCTGAGGACTTTAATAGCTGCACATAAATTTCAGTTTGTGAACTAGTGGCAAATTTGGCGGAAGTGCGTACGTAAATTGATCTAACCATGATCATGGATGTATGTCATTCTTGGAATTGCGAAAGATCTTAAATTTCCAAACAGTTAAGAAGTGTTTATAGTCAAGGTTTTCGCCTCGTGGCGACAAAGACCTACCTTGTCTGTCCCAGTTTGAATGTCGATTATTGTCAAGTTCGCGCGCCTGGCGCTCTCTTGTTGCATCCCGTAAATGAAACAAATTATTTTCTTCAAACCCCTCTGCTATCTGTGATTCCAAATTTCTTTCGCTGTCTTTTCCTACAATTTCCCCTTCAATTTGTTTGACTTGCTTTCGTAATGCCTCAACTTCCCTTTTCACGCGTTCATTAAATTTATCCTGATTTTCAACATGCTTATTTATGTTCTGGTACTCTTCGGTTTCTGCAAATGGTAATGGAGCTGTATCATCCGAATCTCTGTCCCCATGTAAACTAAGACTTGTCCATTTATCTGAAATCTCCTCAACTCTTTCCGATAAGTCACCTATTGTTTCTTTCTGTTTATTTACGTCTTCCGTAAGTGTCGCGACTCGGGTATCAGTGTTGACACATTTGGTAGTTAACTGTTCATATTGTTGTGTTAGATTATTTATTCTGTCATTTGGTACAGTTTCCTCGATTCTCTCAAATATTTCTTCCTTATCGTGTGCACATTGTAAATTTAACTCTGAAAATTTCTGCACTATCACGCGATCTCTTTCCTCCTGTTCTCTATCTTGTTCCCTTTGTCTAATCTCTACTGCAATTAATCTGTTATTGTGAGCATTCAAAATCGGTTGTACTTCTTCTCTGATTTCTTTCTTTAATTCATCTTTCATGTTTTTGAAACATGTCCCTATTCGTGGGTCTAACCGTGTTTCCATTGTTCCCATCTGTGTTTTTAATTCAGATCCAAACCGTATTTCCATTGTTCCCATATCAGTTTTTAATTCAGATCGTAAAGTTCCCATCCCTGTTTTAATTGTTCCTGTCTCTGTTTTAAATTCAGATCGAAACTGCTCCATTGTTCCCCTATCTGTTTTTAATTCAGATCGTAACTGTGATCCCAAATTTAATATTGCACCCATCAACTGCTCCATATTAAATGGTTCAAAATTCTTTTCGCCCCTCACATTTCCCGCAAAACTAACTTCCTTCTGCATAGCCATAAAGCTATCTGTGTTCGATACTATTTCAGAATCTTCTATCGTTAATCTCGTATTCTGTGAATTTTCTAATTGAGAAAAATTTCTAAATGGTTCCGGACTATTTTCCCGACTTATTACATTGTTTTCCACTTCATTATTCATCATACTGTTCTCCTGTGTTGGCGAGTTCGCCATGTCAACAATTTCGTCATTCTGACTATCCATCATTTTTGCCTTTTTCATCGATCGCGTAATCATTTACAAAATGTACAAAACTCGTCACTATATGAAAATTACACACAATGACACTTTATCTCCAACAATACCATTCACACGAAATGTCTCCCTCAAACACGATTAATCGAACAATTGAAATAATTGCACTAATTGTCAAACCCGTAGACAAGACAACAGAAATGAAATTTTGCAAAAAAAATACCATTAGAAGAATGACAATTACCAAATCTACACATGCAATATAGACTACAATTACTAAACTACAAATTACTACAACAATACTACTGTCTACTATTTTTACAATCAGAAGAATTCCAAGGGACGATCCTGGCAGGGTCGCCACGTGCATGGGGGCTTAATTAAATGAAATGAAAATAATTTTAATTTTTGGTAGCTGTATGTCCGATTACGCTATGTCTCGTAAACGGTTGGCTCTGACTAGTATTATTACGCTATCTGACTGCATAGAACAACAACAAAGAATGAAATGGAAATTTTCATTAACACAATTAATTAAATAAGTCCCCAGCAACTATAAAACCTACGAAGCCAAAGCACAAGTGTAACTGTTCTGTGTGTGGAAGTATGACTCAACGTACGCATCTGACAAGGTTCTTCTTCAATAACACAAGAAATTTTAAATAACATTTATACTGAATTAATTAAAGAAAATAGAAATACCATAATTACTCAAGAAAACCAGAATTACACTCTAATCCAAGAACACAAGCCAGATGCTTTGTTGACTGAACCTGTAATGACGCATTACTTAAAACACTGAAATAATGAAAAACAACACATTTTACCTTCATGTATATATACTGACGAAAAGCACTCTGATTATTACAGTATTTCCATTCGAACAACATCTGCTGTCTAGCCCATCAAACAACGGCATAAAACATGGAACAAGCACTCCTTACTACAACATCTCGACAAGCACTGCCCGCTACAACATCTCAATACGAACTCTCGACAGGAACTGACTACTACGAGTCCTCGACAGGCACTGCCCACTACGACATCTCAATAATCACTCCCAGTGGAGGCGGCCGAACAATACTCTCTAGCGCGATCTCTGGCGCTGTGGCTCAGTGTAGCCACCTTTCAACACTGATGGACTGTTTCTACTGAAAAAAATGTCACTTGTTGGTTTTTGCACCTGTTGACCATTGCTGGGTGCTACTGCTGGAACTGTCAACTGCTTATTCTTGAGCTATGGAAAGCGTTTATGTGAATATTTGTATAAACTGATTTCTTGTGTATTACTGTTTGTGAAAAGTTATGAGACTCTTACCTGCACATATTCGTCATTGCTGACGCTATTGATTGAACTGTTTAACCACATAATATTTGTGTAAACTGTTATGTAAAGTCACATGTATGAAAGAATTTGTATTGCTTACTGTATTTTATATATTAGGTTATTGAAAGGTCAGTGCAAAGCCAAAATTTTATCTAGTATGTGATATTTACGTATTAATATTATCTTTTATTTTTGTCTGTATTTTTTGACGAATTTGGTGGTATTTTCACCACCAATGCTGGCAAAAATACCATCAAATTCTAGCCTGTGGGGGAAGGGCATATGAAAGGTGGCTACACTGAGCCACAGCGCCAGAGATCGCGCTAGAGAGTATTGTTCCGCCGCCTCCACTGGCAGTGATTATTGAGATGTCGTAGTGGGCAGTGCTTGTCGAGGACTCGTAGTAGTCAGTTCGTGTTGAGATGTGCTAGTGGGCAAGGCTTATCGAGATGTTGTATTAAGGAGTGCTTGTTCCATGTTTTATGCAGTTGTTTGATGGGATAGACAGCAGATGGTTCAAATGGAAGTACTGTAATGATCAGAGTGCTTTTCGTCAATATATATGAAGGTAAAATATTCTGTGTTTTTTTTCATTATTTCAGTGTCTTAAATAATGCGTCATTACAGGTTCAGTCAACAAAGCATCTGGCTTGTGTTCTTGTATTAGAGTGTAATTCTGGTTTTCTTGAGTAATCATGGTATTTCTATTTTCTTTAATTAATTCAGTATAAATGTTATTTAAAATTTCTTGTGTTATTGAAGAAGAACCGTGCCAGATGCATACGTTGAATCATACTTCCACACACAGAACAGTTATACTTGTGCTTTGGTTTCGTAGGTTTTATAGTTGCTGGGGACTTAATTAATTAATTGTGTTAATGAAAATTTTCATTTCAGTCTTTGTTGTAGTTCTATGCAGTCAGATTGCGTACAAATACTAGTCAGGGCCAACCGTTTACGAGACTTCGTAATCGGACAGACAGCTACTAAATCAAAAAATTAAAATTATTTGCATTTTTTATTTTAATTAAGCCCCCATGCAGTGTAACGGCCGAATTCCTGAAATATGTTTTTATCTTGCCTATCATTTTGAGAGGCAGTATATATGTAATATAGAGCATGTCTGTATAGTTTATGTAAGTCTGCATTTCATAGATTTTTATTTAAATGGTCATTTTAGTATATAAAGTTGCCACCCTTCCACCGTAGGCGTTCTTTTAAAAATAAGTTGCACTTTCGGTGGCAAGTAATATTTTTTTTTTATGTGAGTGTTTTGTACCATTTCCATCCCTCCTACGGGGTGCATAGTTCATGTGTTTGTGTGAGTTATTAAAATTTTTAGTTTAAAGTAATCTGGTGCTCTGTAGATTTGCACCAGTGTAGTCTTTCAGAGGTTGTTGTGAGCGGTCGTGACTACGGCCGAGTTAAAATGGAGTGGCAAGGTTGTCAGCCAGAAAGCTCATACTGTCCAAAAAAAAGTTATTTCGGCCTCTGAATAAATTGTAGCTTGATATTTAAAGGGTGCTTTCTGATCATAATTTTTAAATTTATTTATTTATTTTTTTTAAGAAAGGGTTAGGAATAAAATTTCCATTTGTTGAAAGAAATTTGTTTTCATCAGTTACCCACTGGCAACTACTTCCACGCTCATATAGTGTGATTAAATGTGTTAATGTTGTTGATGAATCGCTAGTAAATAAAGTCCTTTAAGGAAAGATTTTGAAAGTAAATCCACGGTTCACGTAGACTATTTGATGATTAATTATTTTAATGTTGTCTAGCGACCTGAGAATGGTTCATGTTGAACCGAAACAGGTCATTTAAGAAATTAATGAAGCCAAGACGGATAATAAATATGTTTGAGAACCGGATTTGTTCCCCAAGGACATTGCACCAATTTATGCTAATATTTAAGAAATTCCTAAGGGATGTTGTATATTCCATTTCGTTATTTGACCTCAAGTCTTTCAAAGCTCTTTCACATTCTAACACTGGATCACGTATGTTTTCCACATCGACTCCCATTTCTTATTCTGTAACATCAACAGCCTGTTCCTTCTTCTCGTAAAGAAAAATGGTTCAAATGGCTCTGAGCACTATAGGACCTAACATCTGAGGTCATCAGTCCCGTAGAACTTAGAAATACTTAAACCTAATTAACCTAAGGACGTCACACCCATCCACGCCTGACGCAGGATTCGAACCTGCGACCGTAGTGGTCGCGCAGTTCCAAACTGTAGCATCTAAGCACCTAGAACCGCTCGGCCACACCACCGGCTCCTTGTAAAGACCTTCACTGTACTCTCTCCACCTATCTGTTCTCTCCTCTGCGTTTAACAGTGGCATTCCTTTTGCTCTCTGAATATTAAAGCCATCGCTTTTAACCGTATATTAGTAAACTCTCGCGAACTTTACATTGCAGTAGGGCTTTTTGTACTTAATTTTGTATATAAGTTGTCATTCGAGGTCTAATAATTGGAATTAGCTGTTGCATGACTTACATATTATGACTTGCTTTGAATGAAGTGTGGACTAATAAGGTTTACGATTGTTTCGTAGCAATGTAACGTTTTTCCCCCTTCAGTGTTCTAGGGTTAATTTCACCGAAGGTTATTTTGACTTTCCTGCATGCTAAATCTGTCCTCCTAACGATGATTCCTTTTCCGACTTCTTCACAGTTTTTACTGAAACCATTTCGCTTTGGCTTTTCTGTACTTCCCCTGGGACCAGTATTCTATTTTTAATGCACTGTCACGTTTGAGGAGGATGTTGACATTCTGCCCGATACACAGTACAAGCAATGGTGGTGCAGCGCCGCTGCCAGTCTGGTTTGTCGTGTTAAGTGGCACTTCTGCCCGTTAAATATTCAGTGGACGCAATTCTTGTTGCTGGACTAGCTCCCACGGATCACCAGAGCAGTTTAGAGGCGCACTCGCTCAAAGTTGGCGCGCGAGAACTGGCCCCGGCCTTCGTTTAATCCGTACACAATAGCGTAATTCGCCGGCTTAAAAGAGTGTGCGAGTGTGAAGCGGGCTGGATGCACTGTGTGCCGGCGCGCGAGAGAGACTGCGACCCGCCCCCACGCCCTCCCCCGCCGCCCCCGCCGGTTCAGCGTTATTGCCGCGCACAAACAGCCCTCTTTGCCCCTGGCGGCGCACAATATAAAATCTCCATATCATGCATACTCGAGCGCCACGCCCTGCGACCGCAATTGTTTGCCCAAAGCGGGCTGTTTGCTCGCGCGCCAGCCGTAGCGGCCCCGGCAGTCCACGGCCAACTCCCGTCTCTTCTTGTTTGGCGTGGCTTAACATCGACTGGTACCGCGGCAGCGCTACGCCTCGTGTTTACTCTGCCTCTATTATCACGCTTCCGCCGCCAGATCACGCCGTCTCAATCACTGTGAGTTTGTGCCACTTGTATTTTCACTCGTTGCCTTACGACCACAGGCCTGGACAGGCTTTGAAGTTCAAATCTTAATGTAAATGAATCACAGAAAATTGCTTCTCCGCATATCTTACTTCTTCTGGCAGTGTCTTTTAACCTTTAGGACGTATCCGAACAAAACACGCAGGCATACGTCTGCCCTCACGTCGAGTGGACCGAGTGAGGTGGCGCAGTGGTTAGCACACTGGACTCGCATTCGGGAGGACGACGGTTCAATCCCGTGTCCGGCCATCCTGATTTAGGTTTTCCGTGATTTCCCTAAATCGCTCCAGGCAAATGCTGGGATGGTTCCTCTGAAAGGGCACGGCCGACTTCCTTCCCTAATCCGATGAGACCGATGACCTCGATGTTTGATCTCTTCCTCCAAAGAACCCAACCCCAACCCAACTCCATGCAACAACTCATGTCGAGTGTACACATGAAGATACTCACTTTCACATACACTAGACGTCACATCTTTGATGTGTACGCTGGCGAGCTGAAACGTTGTGACCACCTGCTTAATAGCTCGTTTGTCCGTCTTTGGAACGAAATGATTCTGCTTATCGGGGATCCGACAGTTTGTCGGTAGGTTAGTGTAGGTATGTGACATTAGATGCCTACGCACAGGCCATGTAATTAGCGTAAATAACGGGCCGCTGATTTGCATACGCAGTGATGGCTCCCGATTGCGACCCAGATGGGTTCTATAAGATTTACATCAGGCGAATTTGGTCGCCGAGACATCAATGGGAGTTCACTATAACGCTCCTCGGATGTAGTACGGTGCTGGCCCCGAGATAGGGACAACTATACTGCCGAAAGATAGCATCGTTGTCGGGGAATACATCAATTATGAAGGGACGCGGGTGGTTTGCTGTCAGCGTGACTTCAATTACCGCCACAGGTCCCACGCAAGCGCTGGAGAATGTCTCCCATAGCATAATACTGCTCCTAACAGCCTGCATCCGTAGCACACTGCACGTTTGGAGTCGCCTTTCATCTCGATGACGGCGTTTGTGCAGACGAACGGCTACGTAGTATAGCAAAAATGTGATTCACCCAAAGAGCCGAATTAGAAACTTAAACGACACCAGATAGGATAGAGAGTATCTAAGAGAACATGCTTCGTAGTGTGGCGGGGTGGGTTATATACAGTTTTTCGTTCGTTGTACTGCTCAACATTGAATGTCCTCCTACCTCTGTACAGCGTCCGCTCTCTGTCCCTTTTCTCTGCAAGCGTAGATACCTACTAGACGACGAAAAAGCAGCGTTGAAGAAAGACGTCGCCTAATATCTATCCTGTGAAGTGCGCATAAACTCCAGTAGTATTTCAGGTCCTGCAATCTCTCTTTTATCGGGATTTCGTGTGGTAATATGATGCATTTGACTTAAATGAACGTCCTACAATTTTCAGACTAGTAGAGTTTATATCTGAATAACAAGAGTTTATGCGCTACCAAGTCCACATTTAGTGAAAAACTATTCTATCATTCTTAATGCTCAGTCAAACAACAAACTTCACATGCAAAGCAGCCAGAATTTTACACAAGTCTGACCAGATTGGAGACGCCACCACACAGTCTCAGCTCCCCTACTGCGAATGAGGTTCACATTCTGTCCATTTCAGTGGGTTTCTCTAAAAGAAACTGCTCGCCTAATAACTGAATACAGAATACGCCACACGGAATTTTCATAAAGGCTCGAAGTTCATACGCGACTAACTTTCCAACAAAACACTCCTGAAACTCCAAACTTTCATTTTATTGTTACATCAGCGTTAGTCACGAGACTTATTAAACGCGAGGAACTCAATATTCCTTCTGTGGTGTCACCGCCAGACACCACACTTGCTAGGTGGTAGCCTTTAAATCGGCCGCGGTCCGTTAGTATACGTCGGACCCGCGTGTCGCCACTATCAGTGATTGCAGACCGAGCGCCGCCACACGGCAGGTCTAGTCTAGACTCCCTAGCACTCGCCCAGTTGTACAGCCGACTTTTCTAGCGATGGTTCACTGTCTACATACGTTCTCATTTGCAGAGACTACAGTTTAGCATATCCTTCAGCTACGTCATTTCCTACGACCTAGCAAGGCGTCATATTCAGTTACTTCAGGAATGTAACGCCAAGAGCGACGTTCATCATTAATGGATTAAAGTTAAGTATCAAACTAATTACGTCCGCTTTCTGAATTCTCATTCCTTGTCATGTTCCAGACGTCACGTCAGTATAGTGATTCCCTCCTCACGTCAGCCTGCGTGAGCTAAAACGCGTGCATTTCGGCCTCCACTCGTAACAAGGTGTTGCCTCTTCTGCCAACACAAAACCTTTCTTTTAGACATAATGAGAATCATGACATTTAACATGTCCTTCTGCATCCGAAGCTGGCGAGCGTCTCTCCCGATATTGCCTCACTCACAGAATATCTAACTAGCTGTGCGAGGGAACTACTTAATTCTGATTATCTGCTCAGGCTGACAGACCAATCAGAATGATCCTTTGAGATCATTCTCTCGGCAAAACTCGCCTAAGCCAATCACTGTTCAGAAAGTAATTCACGTCATCCCAAAACGCAAATACTAACACAATGTTTAATATAAGAGAACGAATATAAAATTAATCTTGAAAATAATTTAGAAAACGATTGCACTTTAAATTGATATTCTGGCTGCCTTCTTACAAAAGCAGTTATACCTAGACATACGTCATCAGCAATGTGGGTAAAACAGATCTTTCCCTCATTCCAATTAAGTAATGTTGTACATAATATAATATTGAAATTTTTAACATATGTCTCACATACTCACTCTCACTCATTCCCATATATTCACACATCATAAACAGATATTAATTTTTCCTGAATTTTAATGTACGAAATGAAAAGTAATTAAAGTTTTGAATATAAAAATCCAAATAAATTGATTGGCTACCTTGACAACTCTGTTAATGATTTCAAATGACAACAACAAACTGGTTTTGTTCCTAACTGAATTTTTCACTCTGAGTGTCGGTTTGGGGGGTTTTAGGTAATTTTCTGAATCTCCGGAACTATTATATGTACAGATTTGAAATTTGGAGATCTTCTTCTGAATAACAAAAAATAATATACCATGTTTGAGCATAATCGGTCAATGTTTAGTATGTTTTATTTAGATTCGTAGGGGGTACGAATATACAGTCGTTCTAAGTGACACAGGAACCCGTTCTCACCCTGGCTAGTAGCGATAGATGTGCTTATGAGTCATGGCTAAGACACAAGTTTACAGTCTCCTGTACGTCCACCGGGGCTCCACGTCTAGGTATCTTACTGCAATAAATGTTATCCCGTAATAAGTTGCGACGTCTCAGTAGGTAGTCGCCACATCGAGCCGCTGTTGTAATGCTGTTCTGTTCTTACAGTATGATGAGTTATTTTTCGTTTTGGTATAATGTAAACACATATTTTTTATAGGTTAATACAAGCAAGTATGTTTGAGTGATAAACTGATGTTTCGGTACATTTCCTTCCAAATTGTTAACTAATAACATTTTTTGTAATAATGTTTTGTACTCTCTCCACTCTAAATGTCCTAGAAGTTTGTATAGGGGATTTCCCAACACGCTGTATAAATCATTGATGTTTGAAACTTGACTAGGTATCTGGAACCATGTAGTGTCATTTCATCACATCTTTGTCTGCGACGTATCGCTCCAGAATTAAATTCAAAATAGTTCCTAGGCCGTACTTCTGACCATTGTTTCGGATGTTTCCCTTGGTTTGAGCAAAACGATACAGTTACCTGGAGAAATTCTATCAAAAGTGTAGCCCTTGAACAAAGCGTAAGAACGAAAGAGAAAGAAAAAACGCGTGTTAACCTAAAAACACCGATTACTCACAGTTGTAAATAAATTTGAAACTGCAGACAGAAAAGGAAGAAAGAAATTTATCCAGTGTTGTGTATGGAAAAATAAATGTAATTATGTGTTATCCATGTGTCAGGATAGTCCAAAGACCCATATTCTAGAACGTCCTTGTGAATTAACTATGTTTCTGATTTTAAAGAAGAATGCTTTTACTTTTGTTCTGGAAGTGAAAACTTACAGAAATATTTTCCTTATGTATTGTTTCGCAATACATTTACTAAACGTAATTGTGTGTTCTTTCATTTCATCTCCTTACTTGTGAATTAATTAAGAAAATAACAATATGGGCATCTGGTATGAAGATTCTTTTGACCATCTGATTTTTGTTCGTCGTACTAGCGCGCAGGCAGCCATTGGTTTAAATTTCGAAACATGAACTATTTACGGGCTTCACCCGTCAAGATGAGTGTATGAAAGAGTTTCAATTAGTTTTGCGTAGTATTTGAACGTCACTCTATTAAAGCCAGGGTGATTACAATTGAAGTTAAGTCAGAATAAATTTCAAATCTTAGCTGGTCAGTAGTAATATCTTTGCTCAGTAACACTGAAATAACGTAGATGTACATGTCAAAAAAGTGAATTTAATTTATATTGAAATACTTAGAAGTATTTCACCGTTAGTCAGGTCACAACAGGATGTTATCATTGTGATAGTTGCGGCAATACAGTTATGTAGGAGGCTGTATCGTCTCTCTCTGTAGCATTGTTTTGTACTGGGCTATATTGTTCTTGGCAAGCTACGTGTGTGGTATAGGTCGAGCAGGATACGATGGCTGATTCGCAGTGACACGTTTTCATCCAAAGCACTGGGCGAGTTCATTCATTTGTTCAGAAGGGGAGGCCGTCAAATGTCTTCCACTTTACGGCCGGTCGACGATGACAGAATCGAGGTGCAGGCCCTGCAGTCTTTCTCAAACAATTTTCCAGAAACTATTCGGTAAAAAAATTCATTTTTGCCTTACTTATAGCTTTATATGTCAGGTTCGTGATGATGTTCCCATCATTTTGTTAATGGTCATAGTTATTGCGCTATTTACATGAAAGTAAGACACTGCGCGAAATTCGGAGAAGTGTGCATTGGAAAAATAGAGGTTGCTATGAGTTTGCGTTTAATGCATATCACACAATATGTTTTTGCGTATAAAACTTAACTAACATATTGAATTTTCGTTTAGACTTGGGTAGAGGTATCTATCTATCACCAGTCTCGAGAAAATTGATCTTATATTGCGTAGTCATTTGCGATTGCGCCGCGCTAGCGACAAATCCAGACTGAAATATCCACAACATTCCTCATATTTCATGAACAATTTTAGACAACGAAATGAAATTTTGGCAAACGATAGCACGCAAATAGGAAAGTATTTTACCATATCGTTATGTGAAACTTCATTATCTACTGCTTTATTCCAATAACTACAGATTTTTCGGCGAAAGAATGTAATTTTTAAAGGCCATCGATAGGTGGTGAAACGAGAGATGCTATGGGTTTTGGAACAACATACGTGAAGACATTACACTTTTTTTTATAGCAAGGATGTGCTTTTTCATAAGCTACTGAATTTACTTTTCCTCAGTTCCTCACTTAATAAACTTAAAAAATCACTGTTCCAGAATTCCCTCGCAGTGGTGTCTGTATAACATGTTTGTGAGGTGACACTGAGTAAGCTCCACTATGTTTTGGCACAAGACGCAAATTTTGACACGGTAACCAGAAAAAATGTGTAGGTTTCATTGAAAATTCACCACTCATGGAGCTTCTCTGAAAGTTACAAATGGTTCACAAGTCAGGCGAAAATAAATCACTGCATTTTCGGTGGAATTCTTTTTAGATATTAACAAAAGCAGGGGTGACCGTAGATTTTTTTTGAATAGTCACCATGTAAGAGTGGACCTGAAGCGGCACCACCAAATACACACCTGGAAATGGAAAAAAGAACACATTGACACCGGTGTGTCAGACCCACCATACTTGCTCCGGACACTGCGAGAGGGCTGTACAAGCAATGATCACACGCACGGCACAGCGGACACACCAGGAACCGCGGTGTTGGCCGTCGAATGGCGCTAGCTGCGCAGCATTTGTGCACCGCCGCCGTCAGTGTCAGCCAGTTTGCCGTGGCATACGGAGCTCCATCGCAGTCTTTAACACTGGTAGCATGCCGCGACAGCGTGGACGTGAACCGTATGTGCAGTTGACGGACTTTGAGCGAGGGCGTATAGTGGGCATGCGGGAGGCCGGGTGGACGTACCGCCGAATTGCTCAACACGTGGGGCGTGAGGTCTCCACAGTACATCGATGTTGTCGCCAGTGGTCGGCGGAAGGTGCACGTACCCGTCGACCTGGGACCGGACCGCAGCGACGCACGGATGGACGCCAAGACCGTAGGATCCTACACAGTGCCGTAGGGGACCGCACCGCCACTTCCCAGCAAATTAGGGACACTGTTGCTCCTGGGGTATCGGCGAGGAACATTCGCAACGGTCTCCATGAAGCTGGGCTACGGTCCCGCACACCGTTAGGCCGTCTTCCGCTCACGCCCCAACATCGTGCAGCCCGCCTCCAGTGGTGTCGTGACAGGCGTGAATGGAGGGACGAATGGAGACGTGTCGTCTTCAGCGATGAGAGTCGCTTCCGCTTTGGTGCCAATGATGGTCGTATGCGTGTTTGGCGCCGTGCAGGTGAGCGCCACAATCAGGACTGCATACGACCGAGGCACACAGGGCCAACACCCGGCATCATGGTGTGGGGAGCGATCTCCTACACTGGCCGTACACCACTGGTGATCGTCGAGGGGACACTGAATAGTGCACGGTACATCCAAACCGTCATCGAACCCATCGTTCTACCATTCCTAGACCGGCAAGGGAACTTGCTGTTCCAACAGGACAATGCACGTCCGCATGTATCCCGTGCCACCCAACGTGCTCTAGAAGGTGTAAGTCAACTACCCTGGCCAGCAAGATCTCCGGATCTGTCCCCCATTGAGCATGTTTGGGACTGGATGAAGCGTCGTCTCACGCGGTCTGCACGTCCAGCACGAACACTGATCCAACTGAGGCGCCAGATGGAAGTGGCATGGCAAGCCGTTCCACAGGACTACATCCAGCATCTCTACGATCGTCTCCATGGGAGAATAGCAGCCTGCATTGCTGCGAAAGGTGGATATACACTGTACTAGTGCCGACATTGTGCATGCTCTGTTGCCTGTGTCTATGTGCCTGTGGTTCTGTCAGTGTGATCATGTGATGTATCTGACCCCAGGAATGTGTCAATAAAGTTTCCCCTTCCTGGGACAATGAATTCACGGTGTTCTTATTTCAATTTCCAGGAGTGTATTTACAAAAAATGTAAGCGTAGGCTTCAGTTTAAAACGGCACTTCTCTAGCGCTTGGCATCTTCCCCCAGTGCTTTGGCGACCCCCCCCCCCCCCCGCCCAAATTTCCGCTCTCCCAACGCTTCCCCAGCCGGCTGCGCATCTAGCCGCCACGGAATTTTGTGAGCACTATATATACTGAGAGCATATTTGTATTGGGAAAGAAACTTTCACAAAGAACTAATTTAATCTGGTTTTGCCTGTGTACTGTATTTCATTGTTTCTGGCATATAAAACTTGCTATTCATATGAACATGTGAAATACCATACGGAATATTATCGACACACTTACAGGAGAGAGGGAAGACATGTTAAGGAAATTCTCCCAAATGAGATACCCCTGCCCCAAGTCCGTTCACATTCAGGGATGAGGAATGAAAAATAGTAAAAGGATAAACCATCCACTCTACCTTAGTCCATTCATATTTCGGAATAAGGAATGAAAAATAAGAGTAACCAGCCGCTGTGCCTTTTGTGATAGGGAATGAAAAGTAACAAAAACAATGCACGATATCACACTCGACCACATACTACAAATGGTTCAAATGGCTCTGAGCGCTATGGGACTTAACTGCTGAGGTCATCAGTCCCCTAGAACTTAGAACTACTTAAAACTCACTAACCTAAGGACATCAGTCAGTCAGGCTTCGAACCTGCGACCGTAGCGGTCGCGCGATTCCAGACTGTAGCGCCTAGAACCGCTCGGCCACTCCGGCCAGCCAACCACATACTACACAAATGCTATCTGGTCCACCTGTTGTTTGACATTAACATGGGGCATGTACACCCTTAGTCTTTTTGATGGCTTGAGTTCTGATCGGGATACTTTCAGTGACCTTTCAGAATGTTTGTGGAGGAATGGCAGTCCACTCTTACACAAGTGGCACAAGTAGAGAAGGTAGTGATGTTGGACTCTGGGATCTGAAGCGAAGCCAACGTTGCGACTCATCCTACCAGTGTTCCATTTGGTTCAGGTCGGGACCCTGGACAGGCCAGTCCCGCACCCTTCCCCTCCCCACCTACCACCCCTCACACGGGGGCTCTTGGCTGGTTTTGAGAGATTAGTCTTAGGAGGGTTGTCGTCGTCAGTTCTGATCTGGTTTTACTAAGATCCATCGTATGGCCTATTTATTCTCCATGCTAATATGGACTGTTTAAAAAGGATGGCGGGCGGTATTTACGTTAACTTGGTCTAGCATTACTTCTAGCACCATTTTAGATATTTTTTTTAAATTTTTTGTGTTTTTTGTATTTTTATTGGTTTAATTTTTGCTATCATGGACTAGGATTTCTGTCGAGCTGTGGACGGATCTAGTCGTTCAGTTTCTTTAGCTTTAAGTAATTTTAATTCTATTTTACTTCTTGTAACTGTAATGATTAATATTTCCTGTCTCTTGCACTGGATTGTTAACTAACAATGAGATCCAGTGTGTTACTGCGATTCCATGGTACAGTCTGCGTGTCCTTTTAATTTGGTTTCTACTGCTCTACCGCTAGATGTCGCGGCCTCCAACTAGCGATGGGGATGGAGAGTGCTTGGGTATTTCGCATATGGCTAGCACTGTAGCGTGTAGTTCTATTTTACGTGTGCCAGTATATTGACGTTCGGATCGGATGCCCATCTGCCATTTCATCCAAGGTTTTACCGAGGAAAGACACGTTTTTACGCTCACTTGTACCTTGGAATTCGTCGCACATGAAGTATTACGTTGTTTGGTGGGTTATGTTGACTACTAGTGCTTTTACTTGTGTGGTTTTATTTTATATGCAGATGTGACCTGAAGGTATACCTCCGGGGTATGAAACCGGTCGTCATACAGTGAAAACAGAATACAGCTATTGTGGACTTGGGCTTTCATTTAGTTTTAATGTAGACTATTTTACCATCTCCGTGTTTAAATTGTTTGATTGTCCTTTACATTAAGTACAGGTTTTTAGCTGTGGTTGCCCGATGTATAAGGTTATTTACATTTCAGCGAGGTTATTGTCCACAAACTATTGACTCACAGATATTGCTTTATGACATGGTGCATTGTCATTCTCGTACGATCATCGCCTCAGAACGGCTCCTCTGCGGTTCGCAGCATACAGTGCTTTAAAATGTGTTCATATTCTGCCGTACTAAGAGGACAATACCGTAACCACGAAAAACACAATACCCTACTCCACTGTCTGCACTACCCATGTCGGTAGAAAATGTTATCCAGGCAATCACCAAAACCAAACACTTGCATCGGATTGCCACAGAGTGTAGCGGGATCACCATTCGAAATCACTTGTTTCCAGTCATCAAATGTTCAGTGACGTCGTTCTTCACACCACCTTAAGTGTGTATTAGCAGTGACTACATAAATGTGTAACTTAAGGGCATTGTACTCCGTTCTTTTAACTCATCACGCAAAGTCATTCCGCTAGTTGGACCGCTGGTAATACAGTTAAACCGACCAGGGATTTATTCCCCTGGTGTCAAGAGATTTCTTACAGGCACCCTCCGCGAAGCTCGACGGTCCCTATCCGTCAGAGCAAGACGTCTGTTTGGTGTCGTTTTAGCTGTGGTTATTCCTTCCCGTTTCGACTTCACAGTAACATCACCAAGAGTCCACTTTCGCATCTTTAATTGGTTTCAAATGTCCCTGACGCACTTTTTAATCAGGTGAAATCAGTTGGCTATAGTCCAATTAAAATTACTTGATGGCTGACATCTGTCAATTGCCGCGGCAGTGTCGCCACATTCGCTGTAGGCGACACTCAAACACGGCGGGCGACTTCACAAATGCTGTTAATGTGTAAGGTGGAGCAATTTTGGAAGCGGCCGCTATGACGTGCGACGGAAATCGGAGACCAGTGACTGAACTGCGGCAAACTCGGGTTTTGTAGCCCTGAATATACACTCATGTTCTAACCTAATCACAATCTCGTGATGGCAGTGTATTCGAGAAAACGGCGGTCAACAATCTGTGGAAGAAAATCAAATCACGATCGCTTTGTTCATGGTGTTTAAGGTTAACTTTTACGAGCAAACCCAAGACAGAAGAATTTCATTCTGTGTTTGTCTGCATAGCCATCTGCTGCAGCAAAATTTCACTTTTAGCGGTCGTTGGTTAACTGGCACCATCCACATACTGCCTACACGGGACGCCGTGTCACCAACCAACGAACAGTCCTGGTTGGCTGCAGATTCCAAAGGAAAAATAAGTGATAGGAAGAAAAATAAGAGGAATCAAAGAAAATCAATACGATGATGAAAATGATGTGGCGAAGTATTAGAATAATAATAATCATCATCATTTAAGACTGATTATGCCTTTCAGCGTTCAGTCTGGGGCATAGCCCCCTTATAAAATTCCTCCATGATCCCCTATTCAGTGCTAACATTGGTGCCTCTTCTGATGTTAAACCTATTACTTCAAAATCATTCTTAACTGAATCCAGGTACTTTCTCCTTGGTCTGCCCCGACTCTTCCTACCCTCTTCTGCTGTGCCCATGAGTCTAAGTAACCTTGCATCTCCCATGCGTGTAACATGACCCCACCATCTAAGCCTGTTCGCCCTGACTGCTACATCTATGGAGTTCATTCCCAGTTTTTCTTTGATTTCCTCATTGTGGACACCCTCCTGCCATTGTTCCCATCTACTAGTACCTGCAATCATCCTAGCTACTTTCATATCCGTAACCTCAACCTTGTTGATAAGGTAACCTGAATCCACCCAGCTTTCGCTCCCATACAACAAAGTTGGTCGAAAGATTGAACGGTGCACAGATAACTTGGTCTTGGTACTGACTTCCTTCTTGCAGAAGAGAGTAGATCGTAGCTGAGCGCTCACTGCATTAGCTTTGCTACACCTCGCTTCCAGTTCTTTCACTATGATGCCATCCTGTGAAAATATGCATCCTAAGTACTTGAAACCGTCCACCTGTTCTAACTTTGTTCCTCCTATTTGGCACTCAATCCGTTTATATTTCCTTCCCACTGACATTACTTTAGTTTTGGAGATGCTAATCTTCATACCATAGTCCTTACATTCCTGATGTAGCTCTGAAATATTACTTTGCAAACTTTCAATCGAATCTGCCATCACAACTAAGTCATCCGCATATGCAAGACTGCTTATTTTGTGTTCACATATCTTAATCTCACCCAGCCAGTCATATTATTTTCAACATATGATCCATAAATAATATGGACAACAGTGGAGACAGGTTGCAGCCTTGTCTTGCCCCTGAAACTACTCTGAACCATGAACTCAATTTACCGTCAACTCTAACTGCTGCCTGACTATCTATCTGACTATGTAAAGACCTTCAATTGCTTGCAAAAGTTTGCCTCCTATTCCAAAATCTCGTAGAACAGACAATAACTTCCTCCTAGGAACCTGGTCATATGCCTTTTCTAGATCTATAAAGCATAGATAAAATGCCCTGTTCCACTCATAACACTTCTCCATTATTTGCTGCAAGCTAAAGATCTGGTCCTGACAACATCTAAGAGGCCTAAACCCACACTGATTTTCATCCAATTGGTCCTCAACTAATACTCGCACTTTCCTTTCAACAATACCTGAAAAGATTGTACCCACAACGCTGATTAAAGAGATACCTCTGTCAAAAGATTAAAAAACAGCCGACCAGTTGCAAAGGATAAAGTAATCTTTACCTAGGTTTCAATAGATATAAATCTATCTTCTTCAGAAGACGGCCTGGGGACAATGAACATCATAATTTATATCCAAGGTAAGATACATGAGTCAAGAATAAAGTATAACATATATTAGGAAAATCTTGTATTACTACATGTGAGAAGGATTGCTGATACTTACAATATTACAGTAACATGGAGTGAAGTATCTTAGTCATTTTTGCAAACATTTACATAACTCAGTTGATCCAAATAAAACATAGCCCTGAGTACAGAGTTTGTCAAACATATAGAAATTAAGAACATAGTAGTTGAAGAGCGCATGGGCGACTGAGTAAAATCGGCCAGCGTAGTAGCACTGCGGCCAGGGCAGGTGGCGCTCAGGTCGCAAACTATTTGCCGATTGGCGTACTGAAGTAACATGTGAGGTATCAATATTAAATGCATCCTTAGATAGAGTTACAAAAATAAATAAAATCATTTACCACTCCCGTTGTGACATACTGGGAGTTATAGGCGCAATCACGTAGAACATTCATCAAAAACAGGACAGGTGGCGCTTTCGCCATGAGTAATATGTAGTGGCATATACAGCCAGAATATAACGGTTATATTACCATAATAGTGAAACTCATAGGATGTATATAAGTAACAAATTTTAGAAAATCGTAATGGCTCTTAAGTCATAATTATGAAACCTGGGCTATAATCCAGTTAATACATATGTTAGAATGAAAAATTATTACATGAAGGCCCGTATATTGGCAGCCATACATCGTGAGAAAAATATATTACATAACAGGCAGTGAGCTAAAAGATAAGAAAGTGCATTATAGCTTCCTGAGGAAATGGAGTACTGAGGTTACTAGCATTTATGTTATATATTAAACAGTACGGGTTTGAAGCCTTCGAAAAATTGTCTACAGGCAAGGTTCAGCTGATCATTAAGTATATTGCCGTCTTTGAGCTCAAGATGTTTGAAAATAAATAGCTCTTCCCACAGATCTAGTCTCCGTCCTTTGACTTGTCTGTGTAGGATAACCGTGTCTTCTAACTGTTTAGGCGTATGGCCGGCTATCAAGAGGTGTTCAGCAAAAGTAGAGTTGCGAAAATTTATTCCTTTTTTACCTAATAGATGCTCTTTATATCGTGTTTTCACAGCTCTGCCTGTTTGACCAATGTAATATGAGGGGCAGTTATTACAGGTTAGTTTGTAAATACCTGAATTAGAAAACCAATCCCTGGCAATCTCTACTGACTGTACAAGATTTCTTTTTAAACTGTTGTTTGTAGAGAAAGAGACGTTACAGTTATATTTTTTTTTTTATTTAGAAGACGTTTGATCCTATACGATATGTTGCCCAAGAAGGGGATGGAAATAAATTTTTTTTTGTTTCTATGGTATCTGTGGGGAGGTTATTTCTCAAAGTCGAGCAATTCTGGGAAATTTTCTTATTAAGCAGGTAATCGATCATATTCTGGTTGTACCCATTATTGACCGCAATAGCTTTGATGACATTCAATTCCTTTTTTTGGGCCGCTGGTGATAAAGGAGTGGTTACCATTCGATGAATGGCGGAATGAAAAAATGCCAGTTTATGAGCTTTTGGATGAGTTGAGTCAGCAGGAATAATATTATTTGAATATGTTTCTTTGCGAAAGATATTGAAATGGAAGGTATTATCTCCATTTCCTCAGGAAGCTATAATGCACTTTCTTATCTTTTAGCTCACTGCCTGTTATGTAATATATTTTTCTCACGATGTATGGCTGCCAATATACGGGCCTTCATGTAATAATTTTTCATTCTAACATATGTATTAACTGGATTATAGCCCAGGTTTCATAATTATGACTTAAGAGCCATTACGATTTTCTAAAATTTGTTACTTATATACATCCTATGAGTTTCACTATTATGGTAATATAACCGTTATATTCTGGCTGTATATGCCACTACATATTACTCATGGCGAAAGCGCCACCTGTCCTGTTTTTGATGAATGTTCTACGTGATTGTGCCTATAACTCCCAGTATGTCACAACGGGAGTGGTAAATGATTTTATTTATTTTTGTAACTCTATCTAAGGATGCATTTAATATTGATACCTCACATGTTACTTCAGTACGCCAATCGGCAAATAGTTTGCGACCTGAGCGCCACCTGCCCTGGCCGCAGTGCTACTACGCTGGCCGATTTTACTCAGTCGCCCATGCGCTCTTCAACTACTATGTTCTTAATTTCTATATGTTTGACAAACCCTGTACTCAGGGCTATGTTTTATTTGGATCAACTGAGTTATGTAAATGTTTGCAAAAATGACTAAGATACTTCACTCCATGTTACTGTAATATTGTAAGTATCAGCAATCCTTCTCACATGTTGTAATACAAGATTTTCCTAATATGTGTTATACTTTATTCTTGACTCATTATGCCAGCGTTGCCTGGATCTCCGCCCCCACCCGCTTTTACAAGGCCCTCCAAATCCTTGAACGCCATGCGCTCCGCCTTGCCTTCCGTATCCGCCTTCCTTCCCCCACGCAGCTCCTGTATGAACTGATCCCCTTCCCCCACCTCCTCCTGTTCCTCCAACATCTCCGCATCGTTTACATTGTTCGCAGGCTTGATCCCCCCCACCCTCTGGTTTCCTCCTTCCTCTCCACCCCCCGCCCGTTGCCGCGCCTCTATCGCTGTATCCCTCCCTCTCTTCACCTCCACACCCTCCATCTCCTTCATCAGGGCAATTTCCAACGCCTCCCCCTCCCGGATGACGAACTTCGCCATGACATCTACCCTTCCTTCCAACTATAGCCTGGCCTTGTTCCCCCCCCCCTCCCCAGGACCCCCTTTTCCTCTTTCCTCCTTCTCCCAGAGCGGATTTTCCTCCGCCCCCCCCCTCCCCTGAGACCCTGCACCCCATACTTTCCTCTCTCCTTCCCACATCCCTCCCTACCTGGCCCTCTTCCGCGCGCCCCCCGCTCACCTCACCCATCTCTTCCCCTCCCTCCCTTCTCCAGGTCTCCCTCATCTCCTAGCGCCTGGCAGATCCTCTGTGTTGCTCTTCATCAGTGTGCCACATCAGTGTTGTTTAGTGCTGTTTCTCGTGTGCGTCAAGAGGTGTGTTTTAATTGTGTCCTGCCTTGAGGTTCGCCGCCAGTGTTACGTTATGTGCTATGCCGTCCGTCGCTACCTTTATGCTCCAGTCTTACTGTGCCTTGTGTTCTTTTAACTGTCGCAGTGTGTGGCTTTTTCTGTGTGCTACTTTTAAATAGTTTTTTCTCTCCATTCTACAGTCACCCCGTTTTTTTTTGTCTATTGCCTTCCATGATGTTCCCCTTTTTTCTATCTATGTTCACCTTATTCTCTCCTTTGCTGTTTTTAAATGTCTTCTGTTGTTTTGTTCTATGTCTTTCGGCTGAAGAGCAGCGCCTATGCTGCTGCCAGCCCGCCCCGATGGGGAATTGAAATACAATAAAGGAAAAAAAAAAAATCTTGACTCATGTATCTTACCTTGGATATAAATTATGATGTTCATTGTCCCCAGGCCGTCTTCTGAAGAAGATAGATTTATATCTATTGAAACCTAGGTAAAGATTACTTTATCCTTTGCAACTGGTCGGCTGTTTTTTAATCTTTTGACGTGGAACCGTTGCTGTATCGCAGCTATGTTTAAAATACTGAGATACCTCTGTAATTGTTACAATCTTTTCTATTTCCATGTTTAAAGATTGGTGGGATTACTGCTTTTGTCCAGTCTGATGGAACCTGTCCCGACTCCCAGGCCATTTCAATTATCCTGTGTAGCCATTTAAGACCTGACATTCCACTTTATTTGATGAGTTCCGACTTAATTTCATCCACCCCAGCTGCTTTATTGCACAGCAATCTATTGAACGTTTTGTCCACTTCCTCAAATGTGATCCTATTTCCATCATCATTCATATCCCATTCTACCTCGAAATCTGAAACATTACTGATCGTATTTTCACCTACATTGAGCAACTCTTCAAAATATTCCCTCCATCTGCCCAAGGCATCCACAGGATTCACCAGCAGTTTTCCTGGCCTGTCCAAAATACTTGTCATTTCCTTCTTACCTCCCTTTCGAAGACCTTCTAATTACACTCCAGAATGGTTTTCCAGCAGCTTGACCCATAGTCTCCAACCTGTTTCCAAAATCTTCCCAAGATTTCTTCTTGGATGCTGCAATTATCTGTTTGGCTTTGTTTCTTTCTTCAACATAACTTTCTCTGTCTACCTGAGTTCTAGTATGTAGCCATTTTTGATACGCCTTCTTTTTCCTTTTACAGGCTGCCTTGACTGTGTCATTCCACCAGGCTGTTTGCTTCATCCTACTTTTACACACTACTGTTCCAAGACATTGTTTAGCCACTTCTAGTACTGTGTCCCTGTACCTTGTCCATTACTTTTCCAATGACTGTAATTGACTACATTCAACTAACTGGTACCTTTCTGAGACCGCTGTTATGCACTTGTGCCTGATTTCCTTATCCTGAAGTTTCTCCACTCTTATCCTCCTACATATGGACCTGATCTCCTGCACTTTCGGCCTCACAATCCCAATTTCACTGCAGATTAAATAATGATCAGTGTCATCAAAGAATCCCCTGAGTACACGTGTGTCCCTCACAGCCTTCCTGAGTTTATGATCTGTTATTATATAGTCAATGAGAGATCTGGTTCCCCTGCTTTCCCAAGTATACCGGTGAATGTTCTTATGTTTAAAAAAGGAGTTTGTGATTACTAAGCCCATACTGGCACAGAAATCCAAGAGTTGTTTCCTGTTCCTGTTGGCCTCCCTATCCTCTCCAAATTTACCCATAACCTTTTCATACCCTTCTGTTCGATTTCCAATCCTGGCATTAAAATCACCCATGAGCAGAACACTGTCCTTGTCCTTTACTTTAACAACTCATAAAAACTGCCCATCTTTTCTTGATCTGTCCCTTCACAATGCGAATATACTGACACAATCCTAATTTTCTTTCTAGACACTGTCAAATCTATCCACATCAGTCGTTCGTTTACATACCTTATTGCAACTACGCTGGGTTCCGTTTCTTTCCTGATGTAAAGCCCTACACCCCATTGTACTATTGCTGCTTTGACTCCTGACAGGTAGACCTTGTATTCTCCCACTTCCTCCTCCTTCTCACCCCTTACCCGAATGTCACTAACAGCTAAAACGTCCAGCCCCATCTTACTTGCAGCCTCTGCCAGCTCTACTTTCTTCCCAGAGTAGCCCCCATTCATATTAATAGCTCCCCATCTCATTACCATTTGTTTGCCAAGTCGTATCTTAGGAGTCCCTGGTTTGTCAGTTAGAGGTGGGACTCCGTCACCTCCAAAGGTCCGAGGCATTTTGCTCTGATTGTTGCCAGCGTCATATTTAAAGTACCATGGAAGCAGGTTGCTAGCCTTACTTGCCCCGAGTCCCATTGAGTTTTACCCCTAACGGTTGAGGGACTAACCGGTGGATTTGGTAGTCTTTGCCGTATGAGCACAAAGGTGACCACGACTCAGAATATGTCCGAGGTGCCCAGCCTTATTCCAAAGTAACTGGTATCCCGACTGTCAGGAGCACTTACTTGGCCACTCATACGTTGCTCGTATTAGAAGAAAAAAAAATTAAATTCAAACTAATTAACCGAATAAAAATAATAATCATAGTCTTTTGATTAGATTTAGAAAAATAAAAAAAAAGAAATTCTCAGCATTTGACGAGCGTCGAACTTTTGAGCTTCTAGTGAAAGTGAACTAATTGTTGTGGCAGTTTGGCAAAGCCCCCCTGCGGGTTCGGGGGTTAGAATAGGCCCGCGGTATTCCTGCCTGTCGTAAGAGGCGACTAAAAGGAGTCTCAACTGTTTCGGCCTTATGTGCAGGTCCCCTCTCGGGTTTGACCTCCATCTTTCTAAATTATTCCGAAGAGCGAGACAATTGGGGAAGGGCGCCTTACATGGTGCACTGTATCCGTCGTGCAATTAGACCTTTAGCCGGCTTTCTCGTCGTTGCAATGGTGTCCCGCTCGTTTTCGATCTCTTGGGCGATTACCACGCTGCACTCTGCAGTGTTTCTTTTATCTGCGACGACGACCTTGGACAGTTTTGCACCTAAGATCCAGCACGGTAGCCAGTCCGTTGTGATGGGGCCGCCATGTACCCTCTTGGTTGTAGCCCCCTGACACCACAGGGATCGCTCTACTGATGCCTGCGCCGTAACCTCCCCACGTATGCCAAGGAGTAGATGCCCATCTCCCTGGGGCATCGGGACTCCCGGCAATGGCCATCCTGCCAGGTGGCCTTTGCTGTGGCTGGGTGGCGCCCGTGGGGAGGGCCCTTGGTCGGAGTAGGTGACATCAGGGCGGATGACCCGCAATGAAGCGTGGTACATCATCTCTCGCTGGCGGCCAGCCGTCAGCAGTCTCTAAGCGTTCCAAAGCTCACTTTAAGGGTAATGTGTATGACCCCAAATAGTCCCCCTCCCTGGCCACATCATGGGAGGAACGAAAGGCTATGAATGAGAGCGACAGGTATTCGTCCCGGTATCTCGTCTGTACCAGAGCTGACGGGGAATCGTTTGTTTCTGTGAAGCCTCAGTTCTTTGTCGAACATTTAGAGGACAAGTTCGGGGAGGTGGAGGGCTTGTCCAAGATGCGGTCAGCGTCAGTCTTAATAAAAACGGCATCCTCTGCCCAGTCACGAGCCTTGCTCGCTTGTACGAAGTTGGGGGATGTTTCTGTCACTATCACCCCCCATAAAAGCTTAAATATGGTTCAGGGAATTATTTTTCACCGCGATCTCCTTTTACAGTCCGATGACGAGCTGCGCGCCAACTTAGAGCGACGAGGTGTACATTTCGTCCGGCGTGTTCATCGGGGTCCGAGGGACAGGTAGCTACCGGTGCCTTCATCTTGGCCTTCGAAGGTGATATCTTACCAGAGAAGGTCAAGGTGATGGTCTACCGGTGTGACGTCAAACCCTATATCCCTCCCCCGATGCGGTGCTTTAAGTGCTGGAAGTTCGGTCACATGTCCTCTGGCTGTACTTCTAGCCTCACATGTCGAGATTGTGGACGCCCATCTCATCCCGATACTCCATGTGCTCCGCCTTCCGTCTGTGTCAACTGTGGAGAGCCTCATTCCCCTTGCTCGCCGGACTGTCGTGTCTTACAGAAAGAACGCAAAATCATGGAATATAAGACCCTGGACCGACTGACTTACACTGAGGCTAAGCGGAAATTTGAACGGCTACATCCCGTGCGCATGATGTCATCTTATGCCTCCACTGTCACTCCTGCTCCAGCTCCTTCAGCTGCAAGATATACAGTCAGCTCTCAGAATCAGAGGACCTCACCTGCCCCCTTGACAATGGGGTCCCCTTCTCTTGCTGTTGCTCCCACACCATCTACCACGGGAGCAGCACCCACTAAACCATCGGGGACACCAGTCCCCCCTTCTCAGCCGGAGAAGCGTAAGTCTTCTTCGGCTTCTCTCGCTCGGAAGGGATCCCTTGGGTCACTCCCTTCCCAGGTTCCTACCAGCGGCACAGCAGGCACCAGCCAGTGGCTGAAGCAGCCACAGGTCGCTGGTCGACGGGCTTCGCGTTCCACTTCGGTCCCAGAGACTGACTCCAACAAGCCCTCTCACCAACGGCAACCAAAGGAACAGCGAGAGAAAACGACTTTGAAGACCCGTAAGTCCAAGACACCTGTGGTGGCACCTACTCCGCCGCTACATAAAAGCTCTGCATCTGAGGATGAGGTGGAGATCCTAGCGTCCGCTGAGGACCTCGATCTCGCCGATCCCTCAGACGCAATGGATAGCACTTGCACGGGTGCTCCATCGGATGCGGCAGGTGACCCAGCGGCGTAATCTGTCTTCCCAGTCCCGTCACGCCTTTCTCCGCAATGGCCAATACCATCCTTCAGTGGAACTGCAGCGGTTTCTTCCACCATCTAGCTGAGCTCCGCCAACTTATCAGCCTTCACCCTTTCTTCTGCATTGCTCTCCAGGAAACTTGGTTTCCAGCAATGCGAACCCCCGCCCTCCGTGGCTATCGGGGTTATTATAAGAACCGAGCAGCTTATGAAAGGGTGTCTGGTGGCGTCTGCATATATGTCCTTCACACTCTGCACAGCGAGTCTGTCCCTCTCCAGACGCCTTTAGAGGCTGTCGCTGTACGCGTGTGGACGCCACAGGCTGTTACCGTCTGCAGTCTTTACATTCCACCGGATGGTGATGTCTCGCAGCATGTCCTGGCTGCACTGGTCGCCCAATTGCCGCCACCTTTCTTGCTATTGGGCGACTTCAACGCCCATAACCCTCTGTGGGGTGGGTCAGTGGCAACAGGTCGAGGCGCCATCGTTGAGCATTTATTGTCGCAGCTCGATCTCTCGCTGTTAAATGATGGTGCCTTTACACACTTCAGTGTGGCGCATGGCACCTACTCCGCCATTGATCTTTCAATCTTTCAATCTGTAGCCATAGCCTCTTACCGTCTGTCCAATGGAGTGTGCATGACGACCTGTGTGGTAGTGACCACTTTCCGCTCTTTTTGTCACTACCACAGCGTCACTCTTCTGGGCGCCCTAGCAGATGGGCTATGAATAAGGCTGACTGGGACTTGTTCTCCTCCACTGCCGCTTTTGAGCCTCTCTCTACTCATGACATTGATGCGGTGGTTCAATCGGTCACCACCGGCATCGTTACTACCGCCGAATCTGCCATTCCCCGTTCTTTTGGGTCCCCTCGGCGGAAGGCTGTGCCTTGGTGGTCGCCTGCGATCGCTGAAGCGATTAAAGATCGCCGGCGGGCGCTCCAGCGTCACAAGCGACATCCCTCCATAGACCACCTTATCGCCTTCAAACGGCTGCGTGCGCGCGCCCGCCTCCTTATCCGCCAAGGCAAGAAGGAGTGCTGGGAGCGGTATGTGTCCACCATTGGCCTCCATGTCACTCCATCGCAGGTCTGGGCCAAGATTCGACGCGTCTACGGCTATCGGCCACCTGTCAGCGTCCCTGCGCTCTCACTGAATGGAGCAGTTTGTACTGACTCCGACGTCATTGCAAATCACTTAGCAGAGCATTTTGCTATGAGTTCCGCTTCTGCGAATTACCCCCAGGCCTTCCGCTCCATTAAAGAGCGGATGGAACGTCGGAGCCTTTCGCACCAAGCACCTAGAATCTTACAATGCTCCATTTAGTGAGTGGGAATTTCGCAGTGCCCTAGCTGCTTGCCCTGATACCGCTCCTGGGCCAGATGGCATCCACTGTCAGATGCTGAAACACCTTTCAGTGGACTGCCAGCGGCGCCTTCTCGATCTTTACCACTGTCTTTGGGTCGAGGGGGAGTTTCCGTCGCAATGGCGGGAAGGCATTGTCATCCCCGTTTTGAAACCTGGAAAGAACCCTCTGGAGGTGGACAGCTACCGTCCCATTAGCCTCACCAACGTTCTTTGCAAGTTGCTTGAACGGATGGTGAGCCGGCGCTTGAATTGGGTACTGGAGTCTCGGGGCCTTCTGGCTCCGTCTCAGGGTGGGTTCCGTAAAGGCCGCTCCGCCACAGACAATTTGGTGAGCCTGGAGTCGGCTATCCGTGCTGCCTTTGCCCGCCGTCAGCACCTGGTCGCTGTCTTTTTCGACATGCGGAAGGCGTACGATACGACATGGCGTCATCACATCCTTTCTACGCTTCATGGATGGGGTCTTCGGGGTCCTCTGCCGATTTTTATCCGCAATTTTCTGTCGTGTCGTACCTTCCGCGTGCAAGTCGCGGCCTCGTATAGTTCCTCCCACGTCCAGGAGAACGGTGTGCCACAGGGTTCTGTTTTAAGTGTCTGTCTGTTTTTAATAGCCATTAACGGGCTTCCTGCGGCCGTGGGAAATTCTGTCTCCGCTTCCCTGTATGCTGACGACTTCTGCCGGCGCCGAACAGTCCATCCTGAGCCGCAGCTTTATCTTGCCGACGAACTGCTTGCTGTGGTGGAGACCCACAGGTTTTTGGGGGTGGTTTTCGATGCCCAGTTGACTTGGCTGCCTCATATCCGGCAGCTTAAACAGACGTGTTGGCGGCATCTAAACGCTCTGAGATGCTTGAGCCACACCCGCTGGGGCGCCGACCGCTCTACCCTGTTGCGGCTCTACCAGGCGTTAATCCAGTCCCGTCTGGATTATGGGAGCCTGGCTTATGGCTCAGCATCCCCATCTGCGTTGCGGGTGCTGGACCCCATTCTCCACAGCGGGATACGCCTTGCCACTGGTGCTTTCCGCACCAGCCCTGTGGACAGCGTCCTAGTGGAGGCAGGTGTCCCTCCACTGCGGTTCCGACGCCAACAATTACTGGCTGCTTACGCTGCCCATGTTTTTAGCTCGCCCGGGCATCCAACTTACCGTGTCCTGTTCCCGCAGTCAGTCGTCGGGTTGTCCAATCGCCGTACGCGTCAAGGAGCTTCTCTCCGGGCTTGGGCTTGTCCCTGTTCCACCTCCTTTCCGGGCACCTCTGCGTACACCCCCGTGGTGCGTTCCTCGCCCTTGCCTTCGGCTAGACTTGGCACAGGGCTCGAAGGACTCAGTCCCTCCAGAGGCCTTCCGCCGCCGCTTTTCTTCCATCCTGGCCACGTATCAGGGCTCTGGCATTGTTTACACCGACGGCTCGATGGTTGCTGGTCGAGTCGGTTATGCGCTCACTCTAGGGGACCATTCCGAACAACGTTCCTTTTCGGCTGGCTGCAGCGTTTACACTGCGGAGCTGGTCGCCATCTTTCGAGCCCTAGAGTATATCCGCTCCTGCTCAGGTGAGTCCTTCGTTATCTGTAGCGATTCCCTGAGCAGTTTACGAGCTCTCGACCAGTGTTTTCCTCGTTCCCGTCTGGTGATGGCTATCCATGAGTCCCTGCATACTCTTGCGCGTTGCGGCCGCTCTGCGGTCTTCGTGTGGACCCCAGGCCATGTTGGGATCCCCGGCAACGAGAATGTTGACCGGCTGGCGAAAGAGGCGACTAGTGCACCATCTCTGGACGTTGGCCTCCCGGAGACAGATTTGCGAGCATTCCTACGCCGCAAAATTCTGGACCTTTGGGACACTCAATGGCGCGCCCTGCCTTCACGCAACAAACTTCGGGCCATCAAGGGGGCTACCGGTGTGTGGCGCTCCTCCTTGCGGGTCTCTCGAAAGGAGTCTGTTGTCCTCTGCCGGCTGCGCATTGGGCACACGTGGATGACGCACGGTCACTTATTGCGACGAGAGGACCCACCTTTATGTCGCTGCGGCTCCATTTTGACAGCGGTCCACATTTTATTGGACTGTCCACTTTTAGCTGTGCTCAGGCAGTCGTTCGCACTGCCTGACACGCTCCCTGCCCTTTTAACAGATGACTCGGCTATGGCTGACTTAGTTTTACGTTTTATTCGGGCAGGGGGTTTTTATCATTTAATCTGAGTGTTTGTGTTTTATTTTATTGTTTTGTGTTGATTCTGGCTTTTTGCCTACGGTTTTAAACTCGGTTTTTAATGTGTTCTCAGTGGTTGGCTTTTCCTTCTTTTTGTTACTGTGGTCGGCCAACCACCGTGTGCTTTTATTTCGTTTTGTCTGCTCTCTGTCGGAGTCTTTCTTGTCCCGTGTCGTCTGACGTCTTCCCTGTTCGTTTTTATTCTCTTTGGGCGGTTTTAATTTTTTTGGAAAAAGGGACCGATGACCGTCGCAGTCTGGTCCCTTTAATCCCCCAAACCAACCAACCAGTTTGGCAAAGGCGGAACGGTTCGGTGGTGACTTGAGCGCTGTGATTCGAGGAAACCAGCTACAACGCGTGAAGTGTCAACTATCAAGAAATTTCAATCGGACTCTGATTCACGTTCGAAGCTATTGATCTCTCCTGACCGAGCCTTCCTGCCGCCTTTGATACTGGCGTGTCCACGTCTCGTGACATCTAGTGGTCCATTTCGTACTACAGTGAGCCTTGGCCTCTTCCGTAAGGGTGCGCGCTTCGTCCTACCGGCGCCAATTCCATCGACTCTGGGCCCCGTCGTATCATCTTCGCTGGATTATGTGTTCCCTCTGGAGGTATGTAATGGTAAGTAGTGTGTCGGACACGGAGCTGGACGGCTGTGCCTGAGTAGTTGGCGCCCTGGCGATTGCAGCGAGTTGAAATCGCTTACAGTTGGGCTATGGGGCCCGTGTTTTACTGCAGCGTTGACCTCTGCTACCGGCGTGTTTAGTGGAGCGGCACTCGTCGCGTGCCACCTGTTTACGACGTGCACCGGTCAGTTGTGGTGTGCTAAATACGCCAAGATGTACTGGACAACTTGTAGCAGCAGCGAGCAGTGGGGCAGTAATATCCGGTGCTTACCTGGAGTACTGAAGCTATTGGCCTCCTTGGCATTTGTTTGAAATTATCTATGAAAACTGTTTAGTATGTACGGTACTTAAAGGCTGCCAATTCTGCCCGGTGTGAGCTGGTCAGGAATCCAATTTCTTATGCTTTTCGTCACCCGTTTGGGGTTGTGTGTCTCGATCTGGACGATTCTGTATGCGGCATGCAATGTTGTCTTGTACTTGAAATCATGGTTTATCATTACTGAATATTTGAAACTACTGATTATAATTTCTGTTTCTTGTAGACCTCATGGCCCTTCCTGGGGCGAGTTATTGGAATTGCCATGTAACTAAAGTTGTGTCCGTTCAGTCTGAAGTTTTGTATTTGCACTCTCTCTTACCCCATGTTTAGGAGCCCTTCGGGTTACAGGTGTACAATTTGAAAGCACGGCATCAAAACAAGTGTTCGGTTCCTAGAGCTGTGAAATGTGAGAAAAAAATGAGTGGCCATTATAAGAAGAGGAACGACACAAAAACTGAACAGAAATGTAATATGTAGAAATCGTCCACGAAACCTGCCACTGAAGATGCCTTGTAGAGAATAAAGGAATAGAGGCGAAACGCGTATGGCACAAAAATTGTTTCACTCACTTGTAGCAGATGGTCCAAAAAGTAAAAATTATCAATATACCGTAATATTTCACGCAACTGAGGAAGACAAGAGTACAAAAGTTGAAGATGTCAGATCCGTTAATCTGGCAGGTAAGTTAGAAAATTTAAAAAGGGAAATGGATAGATTAAAGTTAGACAAGTGGGAATTAGTGAAGTTCGGTGGCAGGAGAAACAAACAGGTGAATACAGGGTTATGAATACAAAGTTAAATAGAGGTAATGTAGGAATAGGTTTAATAATAAATAAAAAAAATTGAGCGCCGGTAAGCTACTACGGACAGCATAGTGAAAGCATTATTATAGTCAAGATAGACACGAATCCCTCGCCTTCCTCAGTAGTACAAGTATATATATGCCAACTAGCTCCGCAGATGACTAAAGATTGAAGAAATGTATGATGAGATGAAAGAAATTATTCAGACAGTGAAGGGAGCCAAAATTTAATCGTCAATGGGGACTGGAATTCGATAGTAGGAAAAGGATGAGAAGGAAAAGTAGTAGGTGAATATGAACTGGGGATAGGGAACGGCCGGCCGTTGTGGCAGAGCGGTTCTAGGCTCTTCAGTCTGGATCCGCGCGACCGCTACGGTCGCAGGTTGGAATCCTGCCTCGGACATGGATATGTGATATCCTTAGGTTTGTTAGGTTTAAGTAGTTCTAAGCTCTAGGGGACTGATGACCTCAGATGTTAAGTCCCATAGTGCTTTGAGCCATTTTCTGATAAGGATTGAAAGAGGAAGACGCCTGGTAGAATTTTGCACTGAGCATGGTTTAATTCTAGCTAACACTTGGTTTAAGAATCATGAAAGGAGATTGTATACGTGGAAGAGGCTGGAGACACTGGAAGGTTTCAGACAGATTATACAATGGTAACACAGAGATTTAGGAACCTGGTTTTAAATTGTAAGACATTTCCAGGTTCAGATGTGGACTCTGAGCACAATCTATTGTTTATGAACTGTAGATTAAAACAGAAGAAACTGCGAAAAGGCAGGAATTCATGGGGATGGGACCTGGATAAACAGAAAGAACCAGAGGTTGTAGAGAATTTCATAGAGCATTAGGGAACGATTGACAAGAAAGGAGGAAAGAAATACAGTAGAAGAAGAATGGGTAGCTTTGAGAGTTTGAGAGATGAAATAGTAAACGCAGCAGAGGATGAAGTAGGTAAAAAAGACGGGGGCTAGCAGAAATTCTTGGGTAACAGAAGAGCTATTGAATTTAATTGATGAAAGGAGAAAATATAAAAATGAAGTAAATGAAGCAGGCAAATTAAACAACGGTTTCAAAGAGCATTGCACAAAGATAGCGATGGCATATCCACAATAAATAAGGAAGCGGGATGGGAGGAGATCAAAAACGAAGACATCCATGGTGGGACAATGAATGTGATGAGAACCTGGAGAAGAGACAGAAATTGTGGCAGAAATGGAACTCCACAAAAGATCCTCAAGATCTTGACAATTTTAAAATCCAGAGAAGAGAAACAGCTAAGCTTTTCCGTAATAAAAGAAGAAGACAATTTCAGGATAACCTAGAACAGATTGAGGAAGACTTTAAAAGAAATAATTCTAGAGATTTCTACAAAACTTTTAGAAAACAGCTAACCAAATACCAATCCCCAAATTTATGTTTTAAAGATGAAGAGAACAAGCTAGGTTTGACAAACAAGACTAATTGTGAAATATTAGCAAAATATTTCGAGAATCTACTAAATTGTGAACCCCCCAAAGATAAAATGAGTTTTGAAAACCACCGAAATACTAATACCGAGTCAAAACCTCCAGACGCTGAAGAAATAAAACACATAATACACAGTCTAAAAAACAAAGCCCCAGGTGAAGACTCCATAGTACCAGAAATCCTAAAAATAATGGATACCAACCTCCCACAAGTTTTGGAACATATGTTTAAGAAGATCTGGGACGAAGAAAGAATTCCTGAAGACTGGCAGTGTGCCCTGATACACCCACTACACAAAAAGGGGGATAAGATGAATGTTAATTATAGAGGGATCTCGCTACTACCAGTAGGATACAAAATTTTGTCAAGGAAATTACTTCAAATCGTGGAGCCAGTTCTGGATAAAAAAAATAGGTGAATATCAAGCAGGTTTTAGACAAGGTAGATCCTGTGTTGAACAAATATTTAACCTGAAAACACTAATTCGTTACAGAATCTCAAGAGGCCAGAGATTTGCAATAGTATTTGTAGATTTCAAAAAAGCATACGACTCGGTAGATAGAGAAACACTACTGAAAGTATTGGAAGAATTTGGGGTCGATAAGAAAACAATTCAAATTATCAAACAGACGCTAACAAACAGTAAGGCCAAAGTTAAATTTATGGGTGAAATTTCAAGGAAGTTCGAAATTAAAACAGGTGTTAGACAAGGTGATGGTTTATCCCCAATCCTCTTCAACTGCGTACTGGAAAAGATATTGAGAATATGGAAAGAAGAACTCAAAGGCACCAAGAATGACATCAGAATTGGAACAAAAAAAGAAAAAATAGAAGTGGACTGTTTAGCTTTTGCAGACGATCTGGCAATAATTACAGAAAACGAAGAAATAGCTCAGAATTACTTGGAGAAACTACAAGAAGTTTCGGCCAGAGCTGGACTGCAGATTTCATTTGAAGAAACCGTTTATATGTCTAATCACAGAAATAACAAGAAAAATCTTATTACTAAATACGGCAATATTAAGAGAGTAGAAAAATTTAAGTATTTAGGTGAAATAATCCAAGTGAATGGTTTAGACAAGAGTGCAAACCAGGCGAGAGCAAGGAAAATGGAATTTGCTTTTCAAAAAACCAAAGACATATATAACAAAAAAAACATTTCGATTCAAGCTAAATTAAGACATTATAAAACTGTCATTAGACCAGAATGCCTGTATGTATCGGAGTGCCTAACTCTTAACAAAAAGGGGGAAATAGAAAACATGGAAAGGAAAGAAAGGAAAATTTTGAGAAAAATATTAGGACCGAGAAAGATTGGAGAAGAGTACAAGCTAAAGAGTAATAAGGAAATATACAAAACTATTGAGAAAGTGAGTGATGCAATGCGTAAACGCAGACTAACGTTTTATGGTCACCTGTCGAGGATGGATGGAAACAGACTAACAAGAAAAGTGTTTGAACATAGTAACAGGAACGAAAAAACCAACAATAAATGGATACAGATGGTGAAAAAGGATTTGGCCTATTTTAATGTCACCCGTGAGTCAATCAAGGACAGGAAAAAGTTTAGACAAATAGTGAACGAAATTAAGTGTTTTCCAGAAGAAACGAAACTAAAGAATAATAACAGGAAATGGTCGGAAGAGCGGAGGAGGAACCATTCGAAAATAATGAGGAAATATTGGGAAGAGAGAAAAAAGATCAAAAAGCCGGGCAAGTGAATTGTTGAACGTGGTCCAAAGATGGCCGAAATCGAAAGAAGAAGAAGAAGAGAAGCAGGCAAAAAGGAATACCAATGTCTCAGAAATGAGATCGACAGGAAGTACAAAATGGGTATGTTGGGTTGGTTAGAGGACAAAGGAGGATGCAAAACTCTACGAGGCGGCATCCTCTTTTATTCCTTATCCCCAGTTCATACCCACCTACTACATTTCCTTCTCTTCCTTTTCCTACTACCGAAATCCAGTCCCCAATGACTAGTGGTAAGACAGATACAGCCTACAGGAGAATTAAAGAGACCTATGGAGAAAAGTGAACCGCTTGTATCAGTATCAAGACCGAGCGAGGTGGCGCATTGGTTAGACACTGGACTCGCATTCGGCAGGACGACGGTTCAATCCCGCGTTCAGCCATCCTGATTTAGGTTTTCCATGATTTCCCTAAATCGCTCCAGGCAAATGCCGGGATGGTTCCTTTGAAAGGGCACGGCCGACTTCCTTCCCAGTCCTTCCCTAATCCGATGAGACCGATGACCTCGCTGTCTGGTCTCCTTCCCCAAAGAACCCAACCCTTTAACACACTAGCCACTTGGCAGTATAATGAGCTGGGATGGAAAACCAGTTCTAAGCAAAGGAGAGGCAGAAAGGTGGAAGGAGTATATAGAGGGTCTATCCAAGGACGATGTATTGCCTCATGTGTTCCAACATTTCTACGGAATCCAAACTGATCTTCCCCGAGGTCAGCTTCTATCAGTTTTTCCATTCGTCTGTAAAAAAATTCGCGTTAGTATTTTGCAGCTGTGACTTATTAAACTGATAGTTCGATAATCTTCACATCTGTCAACACCTGCTTTCTTTGGGATTGGAATTATTATATTCTTCTTGAAATCTGAGGGTATTTCGCCTGTCTCATACATCTTTCTCAGCAGATGGTAGAGTTTTATCAGGATTGGCTCTCCCAAGGTTGTCAGTATTTCTAATTGAATGTTGTCTACTCCGGGGACCTTGTTTCGACTCAGGTCTTTCAGTGCTCTGTCAAACTCTTCACGCAGTATCGTATCTCCCATTTCATCTTCATCTACATCCTCTTCCATTTCCATAAGATTGTCCTCAAGTACATCGCCCTTGTATAGACCCTCTATATACTCCTTCCACCTTTCTGTTTCCTTTTTTTTGCTTAGAACTGGGTTTCCATCAAAGCTCTTGATATTCAGGCAAGTGGTTCTCCTTTCTCCAAAGGTATCTTTACTTTTCCTGTAGGCAGTATCTATCTTACCCTAGTGATATAAGCCTCTACATCGTTACATTTGTCCTCTAGCCATCCCTGCTTAGCCATTTTGCACTTCCTGTCGTTATCATTACTGAGACGTTAGTATTCCTTTTTGCCTGCTTCATTTACTGCGTTTTTATATTTTCTCCTTTCATCAATTAAATTCAATATTTCTTCTGTTACCCAAGGGTTTCTACTAGCCCCCGTCTTTTTACCTATTTGATCCCCTGCTGCCTTCACTATTTCATCCCTCAAAGCTACCCATTCTTCTTCTACTGTATTTATTTCCCCCATTCGTGACAATTGTTCCCTTATGCTCTCCCTGAAATCCTGTACAACCTCTGGTTCTTTCAGTTTATCCAGGTCCCATCTCCTTAAATTCCCACCTTTTTGCAGTTTCTTCAGTTTTAATCTACAGTTCATAACCAATAGATTGTGGTCAGAGTTCACATCTGCCCTTGGAAATGTCTTACAATTTAAAATCTGGTTCCTAAATCTCTGTCTTACCATTATATAATCTATCTGATACCTTTTAGTATCTCCAGGGTTCTTCCATTGATACAACCTTTTTTCATGATTCTTAAACAAAGTGTTAGCTATGATTAAGTTATGCTCTGCGCAAAATTCTACCAGGCGGCTTCCTCTTTCATTTCTTAGCCCCAATCCATATTCACCTATGTTTCCTTCTCTCCCTTTTCCTACTCTTGAATTCGTCACCCAAGACTATTAAATTTTCGTCTCCCTTCACTACCTGAATAATTTCTTTTATGTCTTCATACATTTTATCAATTTCTTGTTCATCTGCAGAGGTAGTTGGCATATAAACTTGTATTACTGTAGTAGGCGTGCGCTTCGTGTGTATCTTTGCCACAATATTGCGTTCACTATGCTGTTTGTAGTAGCTTACCCGCACTCCTATTTTTTATTCATTATTAAACCTACTCCTGCATTACCCCTATTTGATTTTGTATTTATAACCCTGTATTCACCTGACCAAATGTCTTGTTCCTCCTGCCACCGAACTGCACTCATTCCCACTATATCTAACTTTAACCTATCCATTTCCCTTTTTAAATTTTCTAACCTACCTGCCCGATTAAGGGATCTGACATTCCACGCTCCGATCCGTAGAACGCCAGTTTTCTTTCTCCTGATAACAACGTCCTCTTGAGTAGTCCTCGACCGGAGATCCGAATGGGGGACTATTTTACCTCCGGAATATTTTACCCAAGAGGACGCCATCATCATTTAATCATACAGTAAAGCTGCTTATCTTAGAAGACAGATTAAGGAAAGGCAAACCTACGTTTCTAGCAATTGTAGACTTAGAGAAAGCTTTTAACAATGTTGACTGGAACACTACCTTTCGAATTCTGAAGGTGGCAGGGGTAAAATCCAGGGAGCGAATGGGTATTTACAATTTGTACAGAAACCAGATGTCAGTTATAAGAGCCGAGGGGCATGAAAGGAAAGCAGTGGTTGGGATGGGAGCGAGAGAGGGTTGTAGCCTATTCCCGATGTTATTCATCTATATATTGAGCAAGCAGTACAGGATAAAAAAAAAAAAAGATCGAAGTAGGAATTAAAATCCATGGAGAAGGAATATAAACTTTGAGGTTTGCCGACGACATTGTAATTCTGCAGAGACAGCAAAGGAGCTGGAAGAGCAGTTGAACGGAAAGGACTGTATCTTGAATGAAAGCAATAAGATGAACATCAACAAAAGCAAACGAGGATAATGGAATGTAGTTTAGTTAAATCAGATGATGCTGAACGAATTAGGTTAGGAAATGAGAAGCTTAAAGTAGTAAATGAGTTTTTCCATTTGGGGAGCAAAAGAACTGATGATGGTGGAAGTACAGAGGAAGTAAAATGTAGACTGGCTAAGGCAAGGAAAGCGTTTCTGAAGAAGAGTATAGATTTAAGTGTCAGGAAGTCTTTACTGAAAGTTTTTGTACGGAGTGTAGTCATGTATGGAAGTGAAACATGGACGATAAACAGTTTAGACAAGACGATAATAGAAGCTTTCGAATGGTTCTGCAAAAGAATGCTGAAGATTAGCCGGCCGCGGTGGTCTCGCGGTTCTAGGCGCTCAGTCCGGAGCCGCGCGACTGCTACGGTCGCAGGTTCGAATCCTGCCTCCGGCATGGATGTGTGTGATGTCCTTAGGTTAGTTAGGTTTAAGTAGTTCTAAGTTCTAGGGGACTGATGACAACAGATGTTAAGTCCCATAGTGCTCAGAGCCATTTTTTGCTGAAGATTAGATGGGTAGATCACGTAAGTAATGAGGAGGTACTGAATAGAACTGGGGAGAAGTGGAATTTATGACTAGAAGAAGTAATCGGTTGGTAGGACACGATCTGTGGCATCAAGGGAGCACCAATTTAGTATTGGAGGGCAGCGTGCAGGATGAAAATAGTAGAGGGAGACAAAGATTGAATCCACTAAGCAGATCAGAAGGATGTTGGTTGCAGCAGGTACTTGGAGATAAAGAAGCTTACACAGGATAGAGTACCATGTAGAGCTGCTTGAAACCAGTTTCTGGACTGAAGACCACAACAACAAGGACGTTCTGCGTGTGTGCCGAAAGTCTTTGAGCAATGAGTAGCTTGATTTCTTTAAAAAATTAGGGGTTTAATTCTCATTGTCATTTTAACTTGTTTTAGGGCCCGGTATTTTATTGAAGTACTTAACGTGGCTTATGTGGAACAGCTTGTGCCCAGTCAGTGAAGTGCTACTGTTGCTTCGGTTTTGCATGTGGGTAGCCTTTGGCACCTCTGTCGTATCTAATCTGTATGAGAGCAGAATAACCAGTGGTGATATACCCATTTTACTGTTATTTGTTTAATATTTGTTGAACTTATATTCAAGTCCTGTTGTGTGATTAGCCCACAGTTGTCATGTAGTTGCGGGGACAGAGTGTCAACGCAGGTTCATTATATTAATTAACCGCTCGTAGTTGGGCCACCATTGCTGCACAAATAACATTTTTGGGGTACTGTTTGTAATTTGTTGTATAATGGCAATGTCCTTATACATTGCAAATTTAATTTAAAAATCTTAACTATTTGTATGTATTTCTCAAGAATCTTGGTAACTGTCAGTTCACTCATGATTGAATTGTTACTAAATAAAAACATTTGTTTCCGAATGGTAAATGACTCATCAAACTGGGCCACCCTTCTTCGTGTTTTTCTTAAAGCAATTTTGGTCCTTGTTCTAGGTCTCACGTAGGAAAGTCCGGTTACTTTTGACAGCGTTGCGTACAGTACTGGTCGACGTTTTTAAGGGGAGCCGGAACGAGCCATCTCCTTAATGTTAATTTTAGCAACTAGAAGGAACATTTTTTCTATAACCATTAAACATATTGCTCTGAAATTTGGACTACATGTTCAATGCATATTTCTCTAAAGAGTTATAATGCCATGTTAAGAAATATTTTTTGGTTTTTGTTTAACAATTTTTTTAAGCAGATGCTTATTTTTTTCTCCAAAATTTTGCACTTTTTCTTCTATAACTCTTGAATTATACAATATTTGTTTACAATGTGTTACAAAAATGAAGGAAAAGATATAAACAATGTTTTGTATAAAGTTCATTGAAATACTGTTAGTTTTTGAGAAAATGTTCCTCAAAGATGAAAATTTTAAAGTTATGGGATATGGCTTCCAAATTGTTCTAATACATTACTGTCCTATATGATGGATTATCACCATCCTCTTCTTTTTCCTGTGTTAGTTTCCTTTTCACTGGTCTTTTCTTCCCTTTTGCTGCGTGTTGTAGGCTTTTGTCTCTTCTTCCTGCACCCCTTAGTCATTCTTCATCTATTAGGCTCATTGTGGAAATGGTATTGTGTCCTGGTTGGAAACCTAAGCGTTTCAGCACATCACATTTGATAGTGTTTCCTTCATTGTATGTTGCAACTGCATCATACACTCCAAAATGCAATGTTTTTATCTGTACAAACACTCTTTTGGGAATCCTAATCCAAATTAAATTATTTACACTTTCATTTGGATTTTGTTTTTTCCCATGTATACACTTTTCAAATAAACTTGGCTGTGATAAATATCTGAGTGTGGGCTTAGTTACATAAATTACAGCATTTGGCAAACTGTTTTTATGGGCATATTCCTTTCCTGATTGGTACTTACACCACGAGACATCACCTGTGGTGCACAGTGCATGTTGTGGGTGCTCATTTGTTGATGCAGTATGAAAAAATAATGCCCGTACTGCTCTCCTCATATGCTCAATGCTACAGGTACGAGCAAAACTCTTCAAATACGCAAAATTGAACAGCTAAACAATACAAAGCAAACTCCACAACTCAACACACACAGTATAGCGTTTATCTCTGCTGCAAGTTACTGTTCGTGTGGGTAAACGCTACTCCATTAGCAGGTGAGAAAACCCATCTAATCACATTAGCCATACAAAGTTGGAAAACAAAACACTGTCTAATTCCGCAGAGATACCCTGCTTGCAGTCAGCGAGCGGCGCCGTCAGAGGTGACACAACCAAGTAGCTACAATCGTTTACGCGGCGCGTCACTTAGAACGGTGAAACTTGATTTGTGTTATTCAGAAAACTCCAAATAATTTTACAATGAAAAAACCAAAAAACGTTAATTTTGTCATTTTCATCGTTCCGGCTCCCCTTAAAGAGAACGCTGGCAGGTTACTGCCGTGCTGGAGCGGCTCCCCCTGCGTCGCATTGTTTGCAGCGCCTCTTAATTGGCGGCGCGTGCACTAGAGGCGTAGCTGAGCGCACAGTGGAGGAGAGGGCCGGGCGCCCCCACCACGCGTCCCCAGCACTCAGCTGCCCCCCCCCCCCCCCAGCCGGTCCTTTATGCTCGCCTCTGCGGCGGCCCTCCACAGCGGCTCTGTCCACCTGTCGGCGGCGGCGCGGCCGTGGCAGAGCACAGTGGGCGCGCGGCCGGTTTGATGTCGGCGGCCCTTCACCGGAGCAACTCACTCACTGCAGGAGGACCCTCACAGCCGCAGGCCGTCCTGCCCGCAGCCGCTTTGAAGCTCTCGATCGCTCCGGCGTGCACAGACAGCTGCCGCCTTTGTTATTTGCGAAGCTCTCGCTTATGTGCCGCGTTTTTGTCTCCAATAGAAGCTAAAAATAGGTTTGTACACTGCAGGAGCAACGGCCCACCTGCGTTCGGCTGGTGTTCGAATGGCGTCCCTTGCTCGTAGTGTGCTGCGTGCAATCTTTGTCACCTTGACTGCCGAATTTGCGAAAGCGCTATTAAGGATTGGATCGCAGCTACATGTTTGTGGCAAGTAATAACACACTCAGGTGACAAAAATCGTAGGACAGCGATATAGCAATATACAGACGATGGTAGTATCGCGTACACAAGTTGTAAATGAGCATTGCACTGGTGAAGCTCTCATTTGTACTCGGGTGATTCACGTGAAAATATTCCCGACGTGGTTATAGCCGCACGACGCGAATTAACAGACTTTGAACGCAGAATGGTAGGTTCGAGTTAGAGGCATGGGACATCAAATTTCGAAACTAGTCAGTGAATTCAACATTCCGACATCCACAGTGTCAAGAGTTACGGCAAGAAAAAGGAATAAGAGTGAGATAGTGTTAATACTTTCATCCTTCTTTACCTCCTCTGCATTACTGCAGATGACGTGTCACTGAGCACATTTCTACTGTGCATACAGTACACGTGAGGTGCCTAGTTGTTTCCACTGCCCTGTGTGGAATAAACAAGTTCTTGTACACTTCACTAACCTGCTGTCTTAATGACGATGATGTCCCCAGTGCAGAAAACAGCACGCAGGTCGTGGATTCCTTTTCTTGAGGCTGAAATTAACTTCGCAAGGAACTGCTGCTACGAATAAACTATAACTCATTTGGGATGCCACTCGCGTTTTAATTGATATAGACATGAGAAACTATTCTTGATCACAACGTATTGAACATATCTTTCCACTTTCATTATATCTGGCTAAAATAACATGAAATACATCCTGCCACAGAGCACATGTCTGTCTACTGGAACGGTTAGAACTGGAGAGCCCGATTGGCCGAGACACTTCGCATGCCAAGCCAGCAAGGCGTGACCCGAACGCCACCTAAGTGCATCGGCAGTAATATCGTCAGTCTTTTGTTTTAGCAATACTTTGATTTTAATAATTTTGAAATGACTGATTGATAGCTGGCTGTTGAGAGATGTTTACTTAAAAAATGAAGTAATTTGGATGACAGGTTTAATTAATAATAGCAACTAAAGTTTCACGTTTTGGCGCCCTACTGCCGAACACAGCAGCCAATCACAGAGCAGCAGGATCATGCAGGCGATCTTTCTCACGGGAATGCTACCGAATCTAACATCTTTCACCGGTACCTCATCCCACATTGCGTCATCTCTATGCTTCTTGCACCTCCACTGCCCTGGGAATAGCTTCCTAGAGCCTAATATGATGGCTGAATAAGCCAGAAGTACTACAGAGTATGCCGAGAAAACCACATTACCTCTCACCACCGACAATACAGTACCTGAGCGCCTTCACTTATCGACCAAGAGCAGCGGCGTTTGCGTAGAGTTTTCAGAGCTAACAGATAAGCAGCACTGCCTGAAACAGCTGCAGAAATTAATGTGGGACGTACGACGAACGTATCCGTTAGGACAGTATGGTGAAATTTGGCATTAATGAGCTACGACAGCAGACGACCGAAGCGACTGCCTTTGCTAACAGCACGATGACATAACCCGCAGCGCCTCTCCTCGGCTCGTGACCATATCGGTTGGTCCCTAGACGACTGGCAAACTGTGGCCTGGCCAGATGAGTCCCGATTTCAGTTGGTAAGGGCTCATTGTGTGCCGCAGATCCCAAGAAGTCATGGACCCAATTTCTCAACAAGGCACTGTGCAAGTTGGTGGTGGTTTCATAGTGGTGTTGGCTGTGTCTGCATGGAATGGACTGACTACTCTGGTCCAACTCGACCGATCATTGACTAGAAATGACTATGACCGCCTTCTTGGAGAATATTTGCAGCCGTCCATGGATTTCGTTGCCAAACAACAATGGAGTTTTATGGTTGACAATGCGCCGAGCCACTAGGCCACAGTTGTCCACGATTGGTTTGAAGAACATTGTGGACAAGTCGAGCGAATGATTCGACTTTCCAGCTCTCTCGACATGAATCCCATCGAACATTGATAGGACACAATCGGGAAATCAGTTCGTGCACCAAACGCAATTTTGGGCGGCTGTAGAGGCAGCATGACTCAATGTTACTGCAGGGGTCTTCCAACCACGTGTTGAGTCTATGCCTCGCTAAGGGAGGTACGACACGATATTAGGTGGTGTCCTATGGCTTTTCTCACCTCAGTGTAAATGAGGACAGCACAACTGCGTTCAACTGGGTTCGAGTCACTTGACGTCCCTCGCTCGCTGTGTGGTGATATCTTTGTTACATTTACCCCCGAAATTAAGAAAGTTTCGAAAGGTTTCGATCGCAGCTAAATATTTGTTACAAGTAATAATATAAACGTCACTGCTGTTCATTTCAATTTAAGCAGCTCTTAGGTTCCCGCCTAACCATTCCCTCGCAAATCGAGACATATTCGGAAACGAACAGCGATATAATTGTGACAATATAACCTCACTGCTGCTCGTTTCATTCGCGGCAATTTAAGCCCTGCTCTTAGGTCGCTGCCTAACCATCTATGTTTGTATGTATGTCTGTATGTATTGAACAGGGGACCTAGAAACGACGGAGAGGCTCCGTCCACGCCGTAGCCCTCAGTGGTACACAACCCCACAACAGGCTACAGCAGTCCACTCATCCCACCGCCGACCCACACCTAACTTAGGATTATTGTGCAGTTCGGCCCCCAGTGGACCCCCTCGGGAACGTCTCATTCTAGACGAGTGTAATCCCATGATATGTGTGATAGAGTAATTATGGTGTGTGCGTACGTGGAGACAGTGTGTGTGTGTGTGTGTGTGTGTGTGTGTGTGTGTAGCAGTTGCCGAAACAGTGTGACTCAGGTGGAATAAGGGAAACCAACCCGCATTCGTCGAGGCAGATAGAAAACCGCCTTAAAAACCATCCACAGGCTGGCCACCACGCCGGACCTTGCCACTAATCCGCTGGGCGCTTTCGTGCTGGGGACCGGCACGCCTTCCCGCTCGGGAAGCAGCGCGTTACGCTGCACGGGTAGCCGGGCGGGCATTGCCTAACCATACCCTCGGAAAAATTGATATATTCGGAAAAAAGAAACAGATAATCGTGACAAGAAGGAATTTAAAAATCATTGCTGATTGTTTCACTCGCAGAAATTTCATCTTTTGTTTTGTAATCAGACTGAAGTCACAAAATCTTACGTGTAAATAATAACGAATATTGCAAAAACACGTTTCAAGAAAAACAACACAATGATAATGGGATGTAGTCGAATTAATATCAGATGACGCTGAGGAACACTTGAAGTAGTAGATAGGTTCTGCTATTTGGGCAGCAAAATAGCTGATGGTGGAAGTAGAGAGGATATAAAATATAGACTGGCAATGACAAGAAAAACATTTCTGAATAAGAGAAATTAGTTAACATAGAATAGAGATTCATCTGTTAGGAAGTCTTTGCCAAAGGCATTGGTCTGGAGTGTAGCCATGTATGGAGGTGAAACAGGATGATAAACAGTTTAGATAACAAGAAAATGGTGTTTGAAATGTGGTGCTATAGAAGAATGCTGAAGATTAGGTCGGTAGATCATGTGACTAATGAGAAGATACTGAATAGAAATGGGGAGACAAGAAAGTTGTGGCACAACTTGAGTAAAAGAAGGGATAGGCTGAGAGGACAAATTATGAGACACCAAGGGATCAATGTACTCGTAGTAGTGTGGGAGTAAAAACTGTAGAGGGAGATGAAGTGGTGAATACAATAAGCAGATTCAAAAGGATGTAGAGTGCAGTAGTTATTATGAGATGAAGAGGCTTGCACAGAATAGAATAGCATGGCGAGCTGCATCAAACGAATCGTCGGTTTGGACTGAAGACCACAACAACTTCTCGTACACGAATAAGAATGTGCCAGATGTGTTACACACGCGGAGATAAAAAAAAGAAGCAGAAACTGCATACTCAGTGACGCCAACGTACTTCTTTGGACTCACTAAGTACACGTCTCTAACCACAACAATCACATGAAACTCTGAGTATTAGTGTTGTTTATCTTACCGTCTCCTGAAGGCATTTACCGCCGATCTCTCATTATCTGACATTTAATTATAACAAATCGTATCAAGTGTGATGTGTCTATGATAAATCTCCAGTGATTCACTATCTGGAAGTAGCATACTGTCATAACACGCAAGTTATAGTACGAAGAGAACGAAATACGATGAATCCAATATGGTATCTCAAAAGTAACGAGTATAGGACGCCGGCAGACCGTTTTCCGATCTCAGCTGAGTTCCAGACGCACGCCATTGTACGTTCTCAATTTAGTCACTTGTGTAAAGTGCAGGAGTCAGAGAGCTTTATACACTGCTGGCCACCGTAAATGCAACACCAAGAAAGACAAGAGGTAGCACAACAAAATTTATTTTGTAGATAACATGTTGACCAAGTACCAAATGATTACGTTTACAGACGTCTGTGACATGTGGTTCCTGCCAGAATCAGTAGCCAGAGTAGCCGCCATTGTTGGAGATCACCGCTGCCACACGTCTCGGCATTGAGTCAAAGAGACGTTGGATGTGTTCCTGGGGTACAGCAGCCCAAGCAGCTTCCACACGTTGGCAAAGATCATCTGGTGTGGCAGCTGGGGATGTAATCTGGGTCACTCGTTGAGCAACCATGGACCACATGTTTTCTATCGGCGAAAGATCCGGAGAGCGATCCGGCCAGGGAAGCAATTAAATCTGGTTATTGACGAAGAACCTTTGGACAATGCGTGCCACGTGTGTTCGCGCATTATCCTGTTGAAATACGGCTGTGGCCGAGCCCTGAAGGTAAGGAAGGACAACTGGCTCCAGCACCTCGGATATGTAGCGCCGGCTATTTAAAGTACCGGCAATGCGTACTAGAGGCGTGCGAGAGTAATATCCAATACCGCCCCATACCATAATAGCCGGTGCAAGACCAGTGTGGCGGTGCATAATGCAGCTGTCCAGCATCCTCTCTCCACGGTGTCTCCACACTCGAATCCGACCATCGTGGTGCTGCAGACAGAAGCATGCCTCGTCAGTAAAGACAACGTCATTCCATTCTGCCGTCCACATCCGTCTGTCATCATACCATTGGCGACGGAGACGTCTGTGGTTCTGCGTCAATGGTAGACGAAGCAATGGACGTCTTGCGGACTGACCACTCTGCTGTAAACGGCGTCGAATGGTACGCGCACACACTGGATGATGCGTTACAGACGCAATGTGCTGTGCTGTGGTTCGGGATGTCACTGAGCGATCCGTCACTGCCATGCGCACAATTTGCCTATCAGCACGTGCAGTGGTGCACCGAGGTGAATGCGATCGACCACGTCGGTCCGTCGTACCCTCCTGCATCCAACGGTCACATATCCGCATTACAGTTGTTTGGTTTCGTCCAACACGACTAGCGATTTCTCTGTATGATAATCCACAATCTCGGTAAGCCACTATCCTTCCTCTGTCGAACTCGGATACTTGATCAAACGATGTTCGCTGTTGTCTACGAGGCATAACTGATCGTCTTGTGAAACAACCACAAGGTAAACACACGTGCCGAACGTACACTCGTCGAAATCGCCAAGCCTTAAATGGCGCTATGAGGTGGCGCCACAGGCGCGCGTGATGTGCGTCTGCGCTGAAATTCTAATCAGTTGCATATCTCATCGCTGCAAACCCATGGTGTAAATTTCACTTGATCCGGATGCTTCCTTCAGGGTGTTGCATTTACGGTGGCCAGCAGTGTACATATTACGTCAGAAAATTCGCATTACTGTACGTGTGCAGCACCGAACATTTTTCGAGCCCCCTGGAGCTCTCGACACTGCTTGAATGTGTAAGTAGGCTGTTTAGGTTCTTATATTGGTAACGCTACCGCCACGTAGCGGTCTGTATAAAAATCGCTGGCTGTGATGTGTGCAGTCTGTGGCTGGGTGGCATTGTTGGAATTGGCTATTGTAGTGTTGGGCAGTTGGCTGTTAACAGCGCGTAGCGTTGCGCAGTTGGAGGTGAGCCGCCAGCAGTGGTGGATGTGGGGAAGTGAGATGGCGGATTTTTGTGAGCGGATGATCTGGACGTGTGTCCATCAGAAACAGTACATTTGTAAGAATGGATGTCATGAACTGCTATATATATATATTATGACTTTTGAACACTATTAAGGTAAATACATTGTTTGTTCTCTATCAAAATCTTTCATTTGCTAACTATGCCTATCAGTAGTTAGTGCCTTCAGTAGTTGGAGTCTTTTATTTAGCTGGCAGTAGTGGCGCTCGCTGAATTGCAGTAGTTCGAGTAACGAAGATTTTTGTGAGGTAAGTGATTTGTGAAAGGTATAGGTTAATTTAGTCAGGGCCATTCTGTTGTAGGGATTATTGAAAGTCAGATTGCGTTGCGCTAAAAAATATTGTGTGTCAGTTTAGTGTTGATCAGAATAGGTAAAGAGCGAAATGTCTGAGTACGTTCAGTTCTGCTCAGCTGTTTGAAAATCAAATAACGTAGAGGTTTATCAGCACAGTAATTCATAAATTTTTCTAAGGGGACGTTTCAAAAGCGTGTCCTGTCTGTTTCGTTGCTCGGTCACCTGTAGCGCTAGTTGTCAGCCGTAAGTTCACTATCTGTGACAGGCTGAATTCCATCGTTCCAAAAGTAAAATTCCATAATTGGCATTTTTTTGTATTTCAATTTACGTACTAAGAAAATGGCGTGCTCAGATACACCTACACCTAAAAATTCTATCAAAAAGACGTCGTCTTTTGTGTAACTTTATACAGTTACGTGTATAAACGTACTACGTTCAGTCTATTTCAGTTCCGAATCAAGCTACATTATTGTCTTCTCTATCGAGAGTCTTTCTCTTGCACATATACAGTACGCATAAAATACCTCTAGAAAGCACTTAGATCAACTAGACTGTTATAGCAGAGCGGAACAGTGATCCGTGTATTGTTATTTCTGTTTTAGTTGTCCGAATCATTTTCAGAGGAGCAATGCACAACGTAATGTACACAATAAGTGTATTACGATATGAGAGATGTCGTGATGGATGACAGTGACATACTGTGATAAAAATTGGTATATACCGCCTAACAAAAAATTTGAAGCACCCAGAAGACACAACAGTCTAGCTTAGTAATCATAAGCTCCATCGGCGTGTAGGTAAACAATTTGAGTACCAGTTCTCTATTACAGGTAAAACGGCCACCAAAGTGAACTGATGTTGTTCGTGTTCAGTGTTGCTACCAGGACTATTAGGGTACATAAGGTACCTGAACAGCGTGAGACGTTCACTGGTCACAGTGAAGATGCTGAATAGTAGTGCGAGAAAGCTTTATCAACCTCTGACGGAGTTTGAAAGGAGCTTCTAGGTGAGTCTCGAATCGGCTGTCCAGTCGAATCATACAATATCCAGATTCAGATGTGACAGTGGACCGATGTTCGACTGCGTCGGAATATGAGGGCAGGCATAGTCGTCGTCAAGGTTCCATTGGACCACGCTGTGACAAGGGAGGAGGGCCGTATTTTGCACCAAAAACACTGCAACTCCTTCACAAGTGCGCCTGCCATCCGCGAACTAGTAACGGACTACCTGTAACATTTTTCGTCAACCCAAACCAATGGTCGGAGACTTGCAGTAGCCGCACGAGGGGATGACCACCCCGTGTGTAGGCTGCCGTTAGCGCCGTAACACAAGTGGCTGGATCTGGTGTGGTGCCGCGACGGGTAAGCATGGACTGCTGATGGACGGTGTCGCACTGTGTTCAGCAACGAATCGCTGTTCGGCACAACCCCGGACGGTCGTCGTTGGCAAGTGATTTGCATTTTTCTTTACTGGTGGTCAGTCACTTGTAAGGTGGGAAGGTCATTTTGATTTTTGTAAGCTGTCGGTGTGCCCGTCAGAGACAGAGAGAGACAGAGAGAGACAGAGAGAGAGAGACAGAGAGAGAGAGACAGAGAGAGAGAGAGACAGAGAGAGAGAGACAGAGAGAGAGAGACAGAGAGAGAGAGACAGAGAGAGAGAGACAGAGAGAGAGAGACAGAGAGAGACAGAGAGAGAGAGAGAGAGCAAGTTATGTTACTGTTAAACAATCTTCGGTCTTGTTGTGGCACAGTCTTTGCCTCTGCGAAGTCTGAGTCATTCTTAATTGAAGTGTGGTAGGTTCAAATGGCTCTGAGCACTATGGGACTTAACATCTGAGGTCATTAGTCCCCTAGAACCTAGAACTACTTAAGCCTAACTAACCTAAGGACATCCATGCCCGAGGCAGGATTCGAACCTACAACCGTAGCAGTAGCGCGGTTCCAGACTGAAGCGCTTAGAACCGATCGGTCACCGCGGCAGGCTGATGGACTTATTCAGTAGAGCTGTGTTGACTTGGGATTTTAGCTGTTAGATGAAAAAAGATGTATTGTAAAGGGCAGCAAGGATGAATATGATGTTTATACTGAAAGGCGAAAAAATATAAATTTCGAATAAGGTTCTTTTTAATTTTTTTTTAAGAGTAGAAGTTTGAAGTGACTGCAGCATTGCACAGCTGGTTTGTAGGAATGATTATTGTCGGCTACTTAAGTTTGTTCACTTGTTCAGAACTGAGAGAAAGACCATTCCACTTCCCTGAGTCATGCATTAATAAATTAACTGATGAAAGGGTCCTGTAGCCACCTTTCATTGCCAACTCTCGTAGTGGTCAAGTCGGCAAAGAGGTTTCCGCTACCTGTAAGAAATCCACCTGCGATAGGTTGGTGGCGGAAATGGCATCCTGGGGTTTTCCGGTCCACGCGGAGCGTGGAAGAGGCTGGAGAAGCGGGAGGCAGTCTGCCGCCGGTACGGGAAGCGTACACAGCTGTGCTCCAGTCGAAGAAGGGTGAGTTGGACTGACCGCGTGGCGCGTTGTCACATAGAGAGGGGAGCTTTTAGATTTTGGTCTCGAATTTCGTCTTATAAAGATTTACTTGCTGGGTTGCAGCAGGGAATGCAAGGCTTCTGTAGACTTTCAGTTTGATTCCCAATGCAGTCTTGACTTTGATCCGTGAGGGGAACGCAGCACAAAGGAGTTGCATATGTTGAAGTGCCCTCGGTTCAGTGTGAATGTTTATGTGCCTACAATTGTGTGTGTATGCTTCTAATCTTTTCCGGATCTTGGTAATTTTTGTGTATTTGTGAATTTTCTTTGTCTCATGTGATTAAAATTTGGCCACAGTCCATAGAAATTGTCTCCGCGGACCGAGTGGGCCCGCGAGTCTGTTATGAAACGTATAGTATTTCACAAGCAATTGTACATAGTTAGCATGCAACAGCAGTCTATAGATGCACTACATCAATGTTTTAAGGAATAAATAATTTTGCCTTCAATCTTATCTTGTGTACCGATGTTACGTCGCCGTTACCTTCGCCATTTACCTTGTACTTTTCCTTGTTGGCCCATCTATAGCGTTTCCATGTGCACAGGTGTAGTGATTAGTGTCCCTTTTTTATCTGAAACAAATGCTCTGGAATAGATCGTGTTTCCACGAATCTTGCTGCAGGCTGCACTTACGCATGGTGTTCACGCCCTCTTTACTTTACTCAATATTTGATTCACGGGAAGAACGCCTGGATCATATTAATAATTACATCCCATTCTTTATCAATGACTTTACAATGAATGTTCTTTTGTGAGTTTTTCTTATTAATAAATTAAGTAATTTTCCGACTCAGTGCTACCTCTTCTTTGTCGTGTGGCTAGAGTTGGTGGCGACCCTATCTTTTATATTGATTTCAGTGTCAAATAGCTTTTTCTTATTCAAAGTGCGCGTGGCTCTTTTAGCTATCAGGATACATTCAAAGGGCATTTCATGCTTCTGGCACATAGCGTCCTTATATTCACGCCACTTACACATGGCTTACCCTGCTCACGGATTTCGGTAAACCAGAGATCTTCTGATGCGCAGTGAGGATTAGTTATTTTTGGTTGGATGTGCTAATTGGTATATTGTCTTTCTGTGATACAGAATTTACGTGAATTTATGATATAGGTGTGCATTTTCTTACATGTTGTATCTTGTATATGTATTACTGTATACATATTGTGATTTAGTATTCAATTGTGTTACAAGTGTGGGTTGACTCTTGTCCTGTGGCGTGTATCGGTGTTATATAGTAAATCTTGGGTGTTTTTTTGGGGACTGTGAGTCCATTAGGAGACTTTGGCATTATTCTTGTTGTATTTTGGAGCACGGAGTAACTATCCTTATGATGGAGACGCGTAGCTGTTCAGGGAGCCGCGATCGGAAAAACCTGCCAGAAAATAACCCTGAACAAGGACGAGGTCAAAACGTCGAGTCCGACCAGGAACGAAACGCGGAAAACGCAAGTACAAGTGTTGTCCATCCTGAGCCCGCTGTAGTGATTTCGAATCATTCGATAGATGCAAATTTATTACAGGCTATGCTACGACAATTACTAGACAGTAATAGGAGACATATCGAGGAAGTGAATAAAAAACAAGCAGAAGAAAATAGGAGACATAGCGAGGAAGTGAATAAAAAACAAGCAGAAGAAAATAGGAGGCATATCGAGGAAGCAAATAAAAGATTGACTAGTGAAATAGTGCAAGGTGTTGGGGAGAAACTGGCGATCATTGACCAACGCATCTCCGCCTTAGAAGAGGGGCAGCAAGTCATTAGCAAGCAGGTGATGGAGCAAGAAGAAAGGTTCGCTGGGAATATACGTATACTAGCAGAACAATGCCAGAGTGAACGAGCGGCTCTTGAGTCCCGAGTAGGACAAAATTCCGCCAGGGATCTCCGCGCGTTAGCAGAACAATGCCAGAGTGACCACGCGGCTCTTGTGTCCCGAATAGACACTGCGGCTAAGTGCCCGGTCCATATTAGCGCGCAGGTAGAAACCCTCAGCCAGGCGATAATAGCTCTCGAGCGAGAGCAAGGGCTTACGCAAACAAAACAAGACACGGCCCACCGAGAGATGCGAGAAGAAATAGCCAGGATCTCAGACGCAGTGGCGCGTAAGTCTGACAATAATAGGGAAACGATTACCTCGTCATCAGCGGATGCAGACGAAATACGGTCGATAACGAAATGTCCGCGTGGACAGTGTGAAATAAAAATACAACAAAGAGGGGTTACCGAGGGAATATGTGAGCGCATGGCCCGTTTAGAACTTCACCTAAAAGGGTTAAAGGCCCATGAAGTTGAAAGAAATGAACGAAAGGGCCATTATTCCGACGATGATTCCGGGAACGATGGCGAATTTGATCATCGTTATGATCGCGGATCTCGTACCAGGTGGGAACGGCGCGGATCCCCTCAGGAACGTTCGCCAAGGGAAACTCACGAATTTGACTTTAAACATTTTCTGACCGTGAGGAAGTTTGAAGTCTTCCGTAACTCGGCTACGGGGATTCACCCACGGGCCTGGTTACAGCAGTTCGAGTTCTCCCTCCCTCCTACGTGGCCCAGTGCGCACAAAATAGAGTATATGTGCGGCTACCTCGAAGGTGAGCCAGCGGCGCGGATGAGATCAATTGCACGCAATTGCTACACTGTTGGGGAGTTTCGTCAACACTTCCTGTCGATATATTGGTCAGTGGCAGCGCAAAGTCGTGTAAAACACGGACTCATTATGCTACCAGAGTTAAACAGGTCAAAATTCTCCAGCCCTGTGCAGATGTTCGAGCACATGCTGCAGGCGAATGAACATCTTGACGATCCTTATGGACCTGCAGAAATTATTCGTATTTGCCTGGGAAAGTTTCCAATGCAGTTGCGGCACGTTATCCTTGCAGGACGATGTAAGGATGACGTAGAGGGGTTTCGCAATTTCCTTTTAGAGCTTGAGTGCGATGCGAATGGCACCACGCAGAATTACGGTCAGAGCGCCTACGAGCAGCGGCCGCGCGAGCGAAGCCGCAGCCGTAGAGATAGGTGGCACTCCAGACGTAACGGATCGCCTCAGAGTTACAGGGCGCGCGAGCGTTGGCAGCGTCGCGATTCCTCACGGAACGCGGGCAGAACGAACGATGCCAATCGTCATCATTCGCCGAGAGTAAATCAAAGACACCCCCGGGAGTTTAGAAGATACGGTAATGAGCAGAGATTTAAGCGCAATTATAGCGGACCTAGGAATGCAAGTCGTGACCGACCACAAAATAACTATCGAACAAGCAACAACAGGGGTGCTCTAAACAGTACGGGTAGTCCGCCAGTGGGCGTTGAAATTCGTCCCGCAAACCCGCGGCACAATCCGACAAATGCCTCTAATCAAAGGGATCAATGACTGTTGGCTGGCTCGGTTGGCGTCAAACTTAATGAGGACCGGTGTTATTGATGATATTGATGTGCATTTGATAGAGGAAGACGTTATTATGGAAGATTTATGTAGGGAGGGCCACAGTATTGGTGTGCCCGCGGTAAACCCAGTCGCTTCTGTTTCGTAAAATTACAGTGCATAATTTTCCAATGTTTTGATTCACACTGGTGTGATAAAAATTAAAGTGTATATTTTCTGTGAATTGTAAAGGGTCCCCCAATATATGTGTAGTTATTTCTTCTTCTGAGCAGAAAAGAGTAGTGTTGTGCAGTTTCAAAACATCTGAATGTGAATGATTATGAGGCTCATAAGAAGCGTTTCCTATTACAGTAAGATGGCTTTCGTTCTTTGATGACTAAAAAGGTATCGGGTGTGTTGGCGTGGCGAGTCAATGGTCGCAAGGTAATTCTTGATGATAAATTACAGTTTTAGTGTTCTTATTCCCCTTAGGTGAGCATGATTCAGTGAGATTTTTCAAATGTACTGCGATGTTAATGAAGCAACTTGGTGACTTGTAGGTGAAGGACTTGTGTATGAAGGGAGACTAATAGTGTTTGATTTTCAGAGTTGCCATCTTATAAGATATTTGGAAAGTGTAACTTGCCGTCACATACTACTAGGTACGGTTGAGGAGACCAGAATGTGAAACCCCACAAGACGTAAATGGAAACAGCTTATTAACTCAAGCAACTTGATATTTAATAGAGAATCAGTGCGACTACCTCCAAGCTGAAATAACATGACGGTAGGTGAGGATCCCTGGGGACATGTGGTGAGTAAGTGTGTAATCATTATGAGTATCTTATGATAGCAGTAAGTTGGGTACTCATGGCCCTGGACAATGGATTTCTTTTGACAGTATTTTTTTATGTACTTATAGGACGAAGTGTTTATGTGTTTGCTAATAGGATAGGATGATTTTTATTGCCATTTTTATGCCCACTGACCTTTTGCATTAGGCTGATGAATAGATGTTGAAACATTTACCATTTCAGATGTGACTTGAATGAACCTTCTGTGTCTCATTAATCATAACTTTTATTATGCAATGTCCATAGAAAAGAAGTCTCGGAAATTTTTCACAGATCAGCAAACATGTTCTGCAAACCTTGGAGGAGCAGTCAATGAACAACGATATGGGTAGTGGTGTTGAAAGGAATATTTTGTTTATATGTGGGAATTGTAGTCGGGCTATATGGTGATGGTGACTAGTACGAGCTGTGTAGATTGTGCGTGAGAGCGTAGTTAGGAGTAGGTAGAGTTTTGTGTCTGTAGCTAGCAGCGGCGCCAAATCCTATCCAATTCCTGACCAAACCTTGTACAAGATCTACCCTGAATGATTGACAGCAGATGTAATGCTGGAACTATATTTTATAAAAAGGATTTTTTGTTTGTTTGAATATTGGTTATTTAATTTTCTTCGTTGTTCTTCTTATTAGTAATGTTAAGAAGGCCCTTTTTGTCAAGTTAATTTTGGGCACTATTCCATGTATTGATCAGGAGTGATAAACTCCGAAGATTTTGTGGTAATCTGTACAGATGATATTTTGTAACGATCCCTGTGAGCGCAGTTCTTAAGTGGGTGCAAGGCCGCCTAGGGAGCCTCCGCCTCAGAAAGCACAGGGCTTGGTCCACCGGCAGGCGTTGCCGAACCCTGGTATCAACGGCGAAGCAGTGATGCGGCGAGCGGTCACAGCTGTTTCCCCGTCAGAGGGGAGGGGATGCTGGTCTTCCCCCAGGCGCAGGCTCACACCGGAGCCCGCAGGCGTGTCAACACGGCAGCGCCAGCTGATGGCCGGCGTTCCACCCCATGCGCTAGTCATCTGACAAGCGAAAGGGAAAGTATGACGCACACCAGGCGAGGCCGCCGATTCCTGAGCGCCGCTAGTCCAGACGGCTGCTGCAGTGAGGTAACGCCCACTGCCCGGAGGGACACGGGTCCCACCACTGACGCATCAGCTGAGACGGTGCAAAGAGGTGATAAGCGGGTCTCAAGCCCGACACCCGCACGAGTTTACGTCGACCTCGATGCGACGCAGAAGAGCGCGTGTCTCCCCATTGACACGACAGGAGACGGGGGCGTGTGTCGGTAAAACACATTCCTCCACAACACACGGACGACAACCGCCAAGCCGCCTTCTCGATGATGAGGCAGGGCCCACAAGTGGCGATGTCCTGCAAATCTGCAACGCCGAACCATCCCACAGTATGGACGCAGAGGGTGGAAACGGGCACGAGGCAACGTCGCGGGGTGCTGTCTAGGATGAACAACCTGGGTTACAACGGACGTTACAATCAACGCCGCTGCGAACTCCCCAGTTCAGTGTTGTGGTCCCCTAGTAGCTTATCCTCCAAGTCGCCTTTAGAAGAGACGCCCACCCCAGCACCTAAAGAGAATACCCAGTGAAACAACCATGTGGCGAAACTGAAAAATGACAGCGTGTCAACGAGTTGATTTCTGGATGTGTTTTTGTACTCATGTCTTATTTTCCATAGGTGATTATTTACCAGCTGTCATACCATTGGGTTCATTAATGATTTTGTATCACTGTATTTGTTGTGAATATTGTATTTTGCACTTTCACTTGCATGTTTTTATATATGTCAGCACCAGATGATACTGCTTTGGTTCGTGATAATGATTTTGCATCATTGTATTTGTTTATATATTTATATATATTATGTACCTGTTCACCTATGTCCCTATGTTAACTTTTGATAGTTGGTTAAGGCAATTTTAAAATAATATCTCATGGTTGTGGTCGTACTAGGTCAGATGACATGATGTTAGCGTAGGATATCACGCTTAATGTAATTTGTTCTGTTTGCTTTGCGGACCGCATGAGGTCACAATTATTGACTAAGGTCAGATAAAGCTCACTTGGATATAAGAGATTAATCAACTCTTTTGTGCTGCTGTTTACTGTTGCAATTGTTACTCGTTAGGGTATGTTTGTTTCGAAGACTGTTGGCGAATCTCCTAGCATGGCGAGAAAATTCGCGGCACAGTCTTCTCCGGGACGTTTGGGGGTGATGAAAGGGTCCTGTAGCCACCTTTCATTGCCAACTCTCGTAGTGGTCAAGTCGGCAAAGAGGTTTCCGCTACCTGTAAGAAATCCACCTGCGATAGGTTGGTGGCGGAAATGGCATCCTGGGGTTTTCCGGTCCACGCGGAGCGTGGAAGAGGCTGGAGAAGCGGGAGGCAGTCTGCCGCCGGTACGGGAAGCGTACACAGCTGTGCTCCAGTCGAAGAAGGGTGAGTTGGACTGACCGCGTGGCGCGTTGTCACATAGAGAGGGGAGCTTTTAGATTTTGGTCTCGAATTTCGTCTTATAAAGATTTACTTGCTGGGTTGCAGCAGGGAATGCAAGGCTTCTGTAGACTTTCAGTTTGATTCCCAATGCAGTCTTGACTTTGATCCGTGAGGGGAACGCAGCACAAAGGAGTTGCATATGTTGAAGTGCCCTCGGTTCAGTGTGAATGTTTATGTGCCTACAATTGTGTGTGTATGCTTCTAATCTTTTCCGGATCTTGGTAATTTTTGTGTATTTGTGAATTTTCTTTGTCTCATGTGATTAAAATTTGGCCACAGTCCATAGAAATTGTCTCCGCGGACCGAGTGGGCCCGCGAGTCTGTTATGAAACGTATAGTATTTCACAAGCAATTGTACATAGTTAGCATGCAACAGCAGTCTATAGATGCACTACATCAATGTTTTAAGGAATAAATAATTTTGCCTTCAATCTTATCTTGTGTACCGATGTTACGTCGCCGTTACCTTCGCCATTTACCTTGTACTTTTCCTTGTTGGCCCATCTATAGCGTTTCCATGTGCACAGGTGTAGTGATTAGTGTCCCTTTTTTATCTGAAACAAATGCTCTGGAATAGATCGTGTTTCCACGAATCTTGCTGCAGGCTGCACTTACGCATGGTGTTCACGCCCTCTTTACTTTACTCAATATTTGATTCACGGGAAGAACGCCTGGATCATATTAATAATTACATCCCATTCTTTATCAATGACTTTACAATGAATGTTCTTTTGTGAGTTTTTCTTATTAATAAATTAAGTAATTTTCCGACTCAGTGCTACCTCTTCTTTGTCGTGTGGCTAGAGTTGGTGGCGACCCTATCTTTTATATTGATTTCAGTGTCAAATAGCTTTTTCTTATTCAAAGTGCGCGTGGCTCTTTTAGCTATCAGGATACATTCAAAGGGCGCTTCATGCTTCTGGCACATAGCGTCCTTATATTCACGCCACTTACACTGATCACTCTGTTTGGTTTTTGTAGAAGTTCTCTGTTAACATTGTGTCCTTTTCAAATCATTGTTCACTCTGTTAAGCAAAGTATTGTTCCGGCCAATGTTGTGTTTGGAGATCAGGCGGAGTTTTACTCTGTCTTTTTGAATACGTACTTCATTCTAAAATCGTTGTCTTGGAATATCATTTTATAGGAATAGCTACTCTCCCCATCCTACTGTTTAAAAAACGTTTATCATTACGTATTACCACATTGCACCATGTGGTATGTAACAGCTTGAATACTGTTTGGAAATTTTATTTAAAAAAAGAAATCTAGCTTAGCCTCTGCCTGGTCGCTGTTTGCTGCTGTGCTTTCGAGAAATCTGCAACAATGTTGTCGGGACGCTAGGTATGTGGAAATTTTGATTAGGGCCATATAATTGTTGTACTTCAGTTGAGAATTTAATAGGAAGAGAAGCTGTATTCAGAGGAGTTACAGTTCAATTCAAATTAGGTTCTGTTTAGCAAACGTTAACTTACGAGTTTAATTGAATAACAGTTTATGCGTACACAGTTTTGGTAATGCGTAGACTTATTATAGAGTGGGAGGTAAAGTTGGACTATATTTGATATACACTCCTGGAAATGGAAAAAAGAACACATTGACACCGGTGTGTCAGACCCACCATACTTGCTCCGGACACTGCGAGAGGGCTGTACAAGCAATGATCACACGCACGGCACAGCGGACACACCAGGAACCACGGTGTTGGCCGTCGAATGGCGCTAGCTGCGCAGCATTTGTGCACCGCCGCCGTCAGTGTCAACCAGTTTGCCGTGGCATACGGAGCTCCATTGCAGTCTTTAACACTGGTAGCATGCCGCGACAGCGTGGACGTGAACCGTATGTGCAGTTGACGGACTTCGAGCGAGGGCGTACAGTGGGCATGCGGGAGGCCGGGTGGACGTACCGCCGAATTGCTCAACACGTGGGGCGTGAGGTCTCCACAGTACATCGATGTTGTCGCCAGTGGTCGGCGGAAGGTGCACGTGCCCGTCGACCTGGGACCGGACCGCAGCGACGCACGGATGCACGCCAAGACCGTAGGATCCTACGCAGTGCCGTAGGGGACCGCACCGCCACTTCCCAGCAAATTAGGGACACGGTTGCTCCTGGGGTATCGGCGAGGACCATTCGCAACCGTCTCCATGAAGCTGGGCTACGGTCCCGCACACCGTTAGGCCGTCTTCCGCTCACGCCCCAACATCGTGCAGCCCGCCTCCAGTGGTGTCGCGACAGGCGTGAATGGAGGGACGAATGGAGACGTGTCGTCTTCAGCGATGAGAGTCGCTTCTGCCTTGGTGCCAATGATGGTCGTATGCGTGTTTGGCGCCGTGCAGGTGAGCGCCACAATCAGGACTGCATACGACCGAGGCACACAGGGCCAACACCCGGCATCATGGTGTGGGGAGCGATCTCCTACACTGGCCGTACACCACTGGTGATCGTCGAGGGGACACTGAATAGTGCACGGTACATCCAAACCGTCATCGAACCCATCGTTCTACCATTCCTAGACCGGCAAGAGAACTTGCTGTTCCAACAGGACAATGCACGTCCGCATGTATCCCGTGCCACCCAACGTGCTCTAGAAGGTGTAAGTCAACTACCCTGGCCAGCAAGATCTCCGGATCTGTCCCCCATTGAGCATTTTTGGGACTGGATGAAGCGTCGTCTCACGCGGTCTGCACGTCCAGCACGAACGCTGGTCCAACTGAGGCGCCAGGTGGAAATGGCATGGCAAGCCGTTCCACAGGACTACATCCAGCATCTCTACGATCGTCTCCATGGGAGAATAGCAGCCTGCATTGCTGCGAAAGGTGGATATACACTGTACTAGTGCCGACATTGTGCATGCTCTGTTGCCTGTGTCTATGTGCCTGTGGTTCTGTCAGTGTGATCATGTGATGTATCTGACCCCAGGAATGTGTCAATAAAGTTTCCCCTTCCTGGGACAATGAATTCACGGTGTTCTTATTTCAATTTCCAGGAGTGTAGAAGCGCATGTTGGGAAACTTACACACCTAGCAAACTAAATCGACCATTTCTTGCGTTACAAGTTTTACAAGTTGTACGAGTGACATTTTTATTGTATCTTAGTAGCTATACGCTTAAGATGCTACAATTAAATAAAAACTTTAAAAAGTCATAACGATAGATTTATAAATTAGAATTTACTTTACGATTATTTGATTGGGAATTGGAATAAAAGAATGTAGGGTAGATTGCACAAGATCCCATCACTCCGAAAACGAGGACATAGTTAGTAGTTTACACTAAGAGTCACTCGCCGCTGCTGGAATTCTGATTTATAATTGCAGTAATTCACTTACTGTAGGCAAGCATCTCCGTACGAAAATGGAATCGTTGCCTCTACTGTCCCTTCTGGGCTATTCATTTCTTATTACTATTCTAGTCTAATTTCATTTATGTAAGATCTAGTGATGTCATAGTACCACTTCTACACTGTAGCTATTATACGTTTAACATGCCTATTTAGGGCCTACTCTGGTACGGTTATGGCTAGTTATAGTCTATCGATGTTACTTCTTGATGTCTCCTGATTTCTGAGCTGTTAGCCGACAATCTATCGTGTACTGAGCCCCACACTGGTTCCACTGCATAGCCCAATAATTATAAACTGTTATTGTCAGAGTCGGAGTTTTTTTCTATTCTGTATCGGATACTTTCCATAGATCTGATTCATTTCGGATAACTGCCTCGCTTTTTCGCCTGTACATTGTTATTTCTATTGTATTAGGCATATAGGTCATGTGATATAGTGTCAGCGGTTCTGTTCAGGTCTCGCCGTCTGTTATGGATTTGTAGATGTCGTCATTCGTGAAATGTATTTGTTGGGTCCGCATGTGTAGTAGTGGTCAGTGCAGAAGAATATTCTCAAGTATTCCTCGTTCCCCACAGGAACACTCTGTTCGCTGACTGAAGTGCATTCGTTGAAGTTTCGTTGGGTGGGTGTCATGTCCTGTTAAAATGTGCACCATGCTTCGACTGGTGTCTGCATGGCACGTTTTCAACCGCTCTCGGATGCTGGGTGAAAGTGAATAAACTCTGTGGCCTTTATCATTAGTTGCCCATTCGCGCTGCACGCGTTCATTCGCCATTGTTAAAGCTGGACCTTGTCCCTTAAATTATCCAACGTAATTTTGATTAATTTTTCTAGTCTTCCCTCTCCAACCAGTATCCGCAACTTGTTGACGGGTTGTTAGGCCAGTCGGATGTATTCCGAGCAACACGCACAGTGCTTCCACTGACGTGGTGCCGAAAGCCCCTGACGGTCTCAGCAGAACACTTCTTCGACCTTGCCGAACAACGATTCTGATCGTAGTGACACAGCGCCTGTGTGCCCATGTGCTCGCTGCGAAACATACTATTGATTCAAAAAAGGAACAGTCATACGCTCGTATAGCTTGTAGTGGAAGTCTGTAAGTGACTGTGTTGGAGCATGCGAGTTTATGTACAAGTTTCTTCGTTTTATCTGTTGGTTAAATATCAGTCGGTCACCAATCTGTACGGCTGAGTATTTGGCTATGTGTTTTGGTGTGAATAGTTCCATTGTGCAGTTTTATATCTGGTCTCTCTGTAGTTTTTCTTTCAGTAATATGTAGACTGTTTTGTCTGTAGCCATAATGAACTCTTTTCTCTGGCTCGCCCTGACCATCCTTGGCAGTTAAGGAGTAGGACTGCAACCTAGAGACAAGTTGCGTTCTTCCAGTGTCCTGTAGAGAGCCATCAGGAGTGACTCCAAGTAGTGACGGCACAAAGATATGTCACGGACATCCTGCATCCTAATGTATTATCTCTCGTGCGACAGAATCGTGGTGCCATTTTTCAACAGGACAATGTTCGTCCATACACGGCACGTGTCTGTGAACTATCGGTGTGATGTTGACGTACACCTGTGACCAGCAAGATCTACAGCTCTGTCCCCAGTGAAACATGTGTGGGGTCAGCTTGGACGTCAACTCCGTCCCAGGATATCAAGGGCTAATTACAATAGTTGTAAGAAAATTAAACACCTAAAGTCGTAGTTACGTTGTCATTTATTGTGTAGCTACCAGTTTCGGCGCTTCAATGCATCATCTTCAGGCCTTACTTGATGCTGAAGGGGATATCATCACACACATATACGATGCATCAGTGGCCAACAACTGGTGTACGCTGACTACCTGTAAATGTGATGTCGTCTCTCCAATCATCAACTGTTAACTGAATCATCGGTCCAGTAAAGTAACATGATACGTAATGCCATGTTATATGATACACGCCGTCATGTCATCCATCGTGGCATTTGTCATGTCGTGTAATATTACACTATGTGTTATTAAAGTTTGGGATGCATGCAACCCCATTCTGGGATACTTCCTGTTACAGATGTTCCGTCATTTTGGGATACTTGCTATAATGCATATATGTACTATAACGTATATATACTCGCTCTCTAGAAGAACATAGATTTGTTTCTGTTCGTTCCTACATCCCTCTCTATACATCTAACAGAGGGTGGGTTTTGGGGAGAAATGCTCTCCCCAGTGAAAAAAAGTTAACTGCCAACCCAGAAATAAACCATATACTACACTGTCCAAAATTAAAGTAAGAAACGGAAATGTTGCAACATTCACCACAAAACAGCGTAACAACGTAATAGTAAAGTGGAAACAATATAAAGAATATAGAACGTAAATAGCTACAACATGCATAACGGCAGCCAAAAATGTTATTCGTTTTTTCCAACTTAACGGATTTGTACACATATTCAGACAATTGCTTAATGTGATCAGTACAGGGTGTGGCCACCTCTGGCAGCAACACAGACCAGACAACGGGGAATGCTGTGAATGACGTCATCAATCTCACGTTGAGGCAATAACGCCCATTCTTCCTGCAGCGATACTCTTAAGTCTTGGAGAGTGGCTGGTGGATGCTGCCGTGATGCAACCCCTATGCCTAGTGCATCAAAGACGTGCTCTACGGGATTCAAATCGAGAGAGCGAGCAGGCCACACCATGCATGAAATATGTTCCGTTTCCAAGAAAACCAACCACCCATGCTCTTTGAGGTCGAGCATTATCGTCCATCAGTACGATGTCTGGGCCCACAGCAACTGCAACAACTGCACACGAGGTCCTAAGACATCACGATGCCTGACAGCAGTTAAACTTTGCCGATTCAACCGTACAATTTCGTAAAGAGGTGTTCGAGTAGTCAACATAATCCCTGCCCACACTATTAGGGATCGTCCTCGATATCGGTCTCTTTCCACTTTGTTTGGGTACCGAAATCGTTTTCTATGTTACCTCCGGATGTTAATCCGCCGAGAATCAGTCTCTAGATGAAATCGGGACTGATCTGTGAAAAGAACATTGGCCAACTGTTCGACTGTCCAGGTGGCTTGTTGACGACTCCGCTCTAGACGTACGCTTCTGTAAAGACATGTCACAGGTACACATACAGCAGGTCTCCGACACTAAAGGCCACTCTGACAGAGCCTTCTGTATGCCGTTTACATCAATACAACAGGTCCAGTGGATGCTCCGAGGTCAGATGCCAGTTGCTGTTCAGTACTAAAGCTGTACCGTTTTGTCCTTACAGCCAAATAAATGTGCTCTCTTTCTGATGTCAAACGTGTTCCGCCATGCCCTGATCTTCCGGATACAGTTTCGCCACATCTGAGAAACAATAGAACGATTCACATGAAGCCATGGGGCAACATCATTTTGCGACTGTTCTGCTTCCATTCTTCTTAGGGTCCTCCACCGCAGACATTCCGGTACGCGACTTCTCTCTGCCATACTGAAATGTCTGTAAGTGTATACACAAGAGATTGAAGAGGTCGGACTGCCCGGCAAATACTGCCCCGTTTGATAGGTGCTCGACGTCATCGTTAGCGTGGTTTTCCGTTGACCAGAATGCCTTCTTCCGTGCAAAACATGACCGTACGGATATCTGTTAACAGTTCGTATAATTACATCGTGAATTAGTTACAGGACGGGGAAATAGCTGGCTGTTGCTTTAATTTTGGACACCAGTGTATATATTGTTCTGGCGGATCTTCTGGCTCCAAGCACTAGGGGACTTAACATCTGAGGTCATCAGGCGCGGATCTTCTGGGTTTTGACCACAAGATCAGGCACTTCAGTCTATAAATTGCAAGATACAGGTGTGCCAACACCTTGCAAATAAGAGCGCTCACTGATCTGAGGAAATGGGGTTCACTCGTAAAAAAGTGCGAATGTATCACGATGTATTGATTTAAATGTTTCTGAAACTGCAGGATAAGTTGAAAAGCTAGTAAGCCGGCCATTGTGACCGAGCGGTTCTAGGCGCTTCAGTCCGTAACCGCACTGCTGCTACGGTCACAGGTTCGAATCCTGCCTCGGGCATGGGTGTGTGTGATGTCCTTAGTTTAGTTAGGTTTAAGTAGTTCTAAGTCTACGGGACTGATGACCTCAGATGTTGAGTCCCACAGTGCTCAAAACCATTTGAACCATTTGAAAAGCTAGTGGCCGTCTTTTAAGTCCCTCACTGTGCCCAGGACATTTTAGCCTTTTATTGATAGGTTGATTTGGGGGAAGGAGACCAAACAGCGAGGTAATCAGTTTCATCTGGTTAGTGAAGGATGGGGAGGGAAGTCGGCCGTGCCCTTTCAAAGGAACCTTCACAGCATTTGTCTGGAGCGACTTAGGGAAATCACGGAAAACCTAAATCAGGATGGCCGGACGCGGGTTTGAACTCCGTCGTTCCCCCGAATGCGTGTCCAGTGTGCCAACCACAGTGCCACTTCTCTCGGTCGCCTTTTGTGTAGTATGACAGAAGCATTTTTTATTCAGGTTCACAGTTTTTACTCTACCATAATTTTGACATTAGACCGCCATAGCTTGGCAACCAGTGTAGGTTCAAATGACTCTGACCACTATGGGACTTAAGTTCTGAGGTCATCAGTCCCCTAGAACTCAGAACTACTTAAACCTAACTAACCTAAGGACGACACACACATCCATGCCCGAGGCAGGATTCTAACCTATTACCGTAGCTGTCGCGCAGCTCCAGACTGTAGCGCCTAGAACCAGTGTAGGTTTCTGTTGACTCGGGAGACGACTGACGCGGAACAGGTTTTTTTATTATCTTTCGAACTTATGCTGCTTATATTGTGGCAGTAAATATAGCTTTCACAAAAAAAAGATGACCATTTTGTTGACGCCCACCTACATAGGGAGAAATGTTCATCATAATAAAATAAGAGCAGTCAGAGCTCTAACAGAAAGATTTAGGTGTTCCTTTTTGCCACGCGCCATTCGTTAGTGGAATGGTAGAGAAGTAGTATGAAAACGGTTCGATGAACCCTCTGCCAAGCACTTAAGTGTGAACTGCAGAGTAACCATGTAGATGTAGATGTAGAAATTACAACAGTTCGACCAACGGAACATCCGTACCCAAAGAGTGGAAAGCTGCACAGGTGCCACCAGTATTAAAGAAAGGCAATAAGAATGATACACTAAATTAAAGGGCCATATCGTTAACGTCGATATGCAGCAGGATTTTGGAATATATATTGTGTTCGAGCATTATGAATTACCTCGAACAGAACGGTCTATTGACACAGTCAACACAGATGTAGGAAACATCGTTCAAGTGAAACAGAACTAGCTGCTTAGTCACACGAATTGTTGACCACTGTTGACAAGGGATTTCAAATTGATTCCGTTTTTCTAGATTTCCAGATGGTTTTTAACACTGTACCACGCAAGCGGTTAGTAGTGAAATTGCGTGCTTATGGAAAATCGTCTGCATTATGCGACTGGACTCGAGATTTCCGGTCAGAGAGGTCGCAGTTCGTAGTAACTGACGAAAAGTCATAGAGTGAAACAAAAGTGATTTTTGCCGTTCCTCGACGTAGTGTTATAGGTCTTCTGTTATTTCTTATCTGTATGAACGATTTAGAAGACAATCTGAGCAGCCGTATTAGATTGTTTGCAGATGATGCTGTCTTTTAATGTCTAGTGAAGTCATTAGAAGGTCAATTGCAGAACGATTCAGATAACATACTTGTATGGTTCGAAAATTAGCAACTGGCCCTAAATCTACACCTACATCTACATCTAAATCCATACTCCGCAAGCCACCTGACGGCGTGTGGCGGAGGGTACCTTGAGCACCTCTATCGGTTCTCCCTTCTATTCCACTCTCGTATTGTTCGTGGAAAGAAGGATTGTCGGTATGCTTCTGTGTGGGCTCTAATCTCTCTGATTTTATCCTCATGGTCTCTTCGCGAGATATACGTAGGGGGAGCAATATACTGCTTGACTCTTCGGTGAAGGTATGTTCTGGAAACTTGAACAAAAGCCCGTACCGAGCTACTGAGCGTCTCCCCTGCAGAGTCTTCCACTGGAGTTTACCTATCATCTCCGTAACGCTTTCGCGATTAATAAATGATCCTGTAACGAAGCGCGCTGCTCTCCGTTGGATCTTCTCTATCTCTTCTATCAACCCTATCTGGTACGGATCCCACACTGCTGAGCAGTATTCAAGCAGTGGCCGAACAAGTGTACTGTAACCTACTTCCTTTGTTTTCGGATTGCATTTCATTAGGATTCTTCCAATGAATCTGTCTGGCATCTGCTTTACCAACGATCAACTTTATATGATCATTCCATTTTAAATCACTCCTAATGTGTACTCCCAGATAATTTATGGATTTAACTGCTTCCAGTTGCTGACCTGCTATTTTGTAGTATAAATGATAAGGTATCTATCTTTCTACGCATTCGCAGCACATTACACTTGTCTACATTGAGATTCAATTGCCATTCCCTGCACCATGCGTCAAATCGCTGCAGATCCTCCTGCATTTCAGTACAATTTTCCATTGTTACAACCTCTCGATATACCACAGCATCATCCGCAAAGAGCCTCAGTGAGCTTTCGATGTCATCCACAAGGTCATTTATGTATATTGTGAATAGCAACGGTCCTACGACACTCCCCTGCGGCACACCTGAAACCACTCTTACTTCGGAAGACTTCTCTCCATTGAGAATGACATGGTGCGTTCTGTTATCTAGGAACTCTTCAATCCAATCACACAATTCATCTGATAGTCCACATGCTCTTACTTTGTTCATTAAACGACTGTGGGGAACTGTATCGATCGCCTTGCGGAAGTCAAGAAACACGGCATCTACCTGTGAACCCGTGTCTATGGCCCCCTGAGTCTCGTGGACGAATAGCGCGAGCTGGGTTTCACACGACCGTCTTTTTAGAAACCCATGCTGATTCCTACAGAGCAGATTTCTAGTCTCCAGGAAAGTCATTATACTCGAACATAATACGTGTTCCAAAATTCTACAACTGATCGACGTTAGAGATATAGGTCTATAGTTCTGCACATCTGTTCGACGTCCCTTCTTGAAAACGGGGATGACGTGTGTCCTTTTCCAATCCTTTGGAACGCTACGCTCTTCTAGATACCTACGGTACACCACTGCAAGAAGGGGGGCAAGTACCTTCGCGTACTCTGTGTAAAATCGAACTGGTATCCCATCAGGTCCAGCAGCCTTTCCTCTTTTGAGCAATTTTAATTGTTTCTCTATCCCTCTGTCGTCTATTTCGATATCTACCATTTTGTCATCTGTGTGACAATCTAGAGAAGGAAAGTGCGCGATCATCCACACGAGAGCTAAAAGAAATCTGTTAAACTTCGGTTACATGATAAATAAATCAAATCTAAAGGCCGCAAATTCAACTAAATACCTAGAAATTACAATTACGAACAACTTAAACTGGAAATAACGTACAGAAAATGTTGTGGGAAAGGCGAGCCAAAGACTGAGTTTTATTGGGAGAACACATAGAAAATGCAACAGATCCACTAAAGCGATTGCCTACACTATGCTTGTCCGCCCTCTTTTGGAGTAATGCTGCACGGTGTGGGATCCTAACAGAAATGATTAACGAAGTACATAGAGAAACTTCAAATAAGGGCAGTTCGTTCGGTATTACCGAGAAATAGGGGTGAGTGTGTCACAGAAATGATAAAGGATTTGGGATGGACATCATGAAAAGAAAGGCGTTTCACCAATACTGAGGATGTTCAGCCCAGTTGTCAATCGTGGGATTATTACTACAACATGTTTTGGGACTACGTTATCCCATTTTCAACTGCCGAAAACAAGGAAACCAGATAAAACTATTCTCCTTATACTGAAAGACATTTAAGGATAACAGACTTCCTGAGTTATAACTTATCTTTAAAATTTTCTATGGCGTTAGACCTCGTCACAACTTAAACAAGGTGGACACATTCATTGTCAACTCGAACCGTAAAAGATAAAACATCACAAACTGGTGCATCCACCGTTCCCAAGGTACCATTGGAAACTGAAAGCTGCTGCCAACACATACCAGCCGGCCGGTGTGGCCGAGCAGTTCTAGGCGCTACATTCTGGAACCGCGCGACCGCTACGGTCGCAGTTTCGAATCCTGCCACGGGCATGGATGTGTGTGATGTCCTTAAGTTAGTTCGGTTTAAGTAGTTCTATGTTCTAGGGGACTGATGACCTCAGCAGTTAAGTCCCATAGTGCTCAGAGCCATTTGAACCAACACCTACCAACGATGATGTTGACTTAAAACCTAATGCTCAGCGTCGACGATACTACCGTCTATCATAACGTCTTTGAGCAGTGCCTGTCTCATCCTAGCCCATTATAACTTAAAACTACCTCTCCGCTGCAATCTGGCATGCGAAAATCCAACGTCACTTGGTACAACATGTGGCGGCTGCGTCGCTGCGGGGAGTAGTGAGCTGGGACTAGTGGTACTTGGCTTCGAAGCCCCCCCCCCCCTCCCTCCCTCGGTGGGAAGGGGGTCACGCGACTCGAAGTTGGCGGCGAGGCATACTGACTTAGGGCATTGGGCAGTTGCGTGTGTACAACGGCTTCCTTAGTGTACGGCTCACTCTAGTCTGCCGGAACTGATTAATTTGCTGTGTAGTAATCCAGGTGCGGTCGGTAGTTGATTCGTGGCCGCGGGATCAAACTCTTTTGTTGCTTATTCGCCTAGAGTGAATTTAGGCTTTGAGAAACCCACTTCTTGTCTGAAAAGGTAGATCGAACTTTCACAACTGAGCGTGATTGTTCCGGTCGGGTAAGGGTCTCACCACCCTGCCTGTCTTGTTGCCGGTGCCTTTGTAAATCGGAGAGTAGCCGAGCTGGGTAGCAAATTTCTGGCTGTTTGGGGTTCTTAGTCCGTGCTTGGCAGTACTTATGCAATTACTTTTGTGTTCTACCACCTTTAGTGATACCCGCAGTGCTAACCGCTGTAATTGCGGCAATGTTGAATGTGTAGAGGTGTCCCGGACTTAGACGCTTCAGTCTCTTCCAGAGTCACGGAAAGCGGTACGCAACTGTATGGGACTCTTGGAGAGTGGTACCTTGGCAGCTGTGCTTCTACACGCCACGCCAGCCTGAACCATCTTCGCCGAGGGCATCGCCGATCGCCTAGTTATGTAATTGTAATCTGTTAACAGTTTCACATAACTGCTATTTTCCTCATTCTAGAGGCCTTAGCGGCGCGTTATTCTATGCTAGCTCGGTACCCGTTGTTTTAACAGTGTAATATGTTGTTTAAACTTAGTAAAGTTGTTGTAATTACTCCTGTAGTAAACCCCTCGTTCTTTAGGTTTAGTGGTTTATTTAATGTGGCAGACCTCCCTTCGTTTCTTTCAATACCTGAGGCGGTAACAAAACTGGCTTTAGAAACCTCGTGATTGGTTTCGCTACATTTTGACTGTATTTCCTAGGCACGGTGCCCAGATGCAAACAGATTGTCAGGTCATCGCCCTCTTGGGGTCTGTTTCTTTTGTTTGGTGTTACTAATCAACCCTGTAAGAAGAAAAACATATAATCTGCGTTGTGTGGCTGAAACCTCTTGCTTAAGGGATATACTGAACGTTTTCATTTATTTTATTTTTTTTAAAGAAAAGACCACACCGCCAGATGTGAAATTTGTTTCTTTAGCCATTGGATTCGAAGGTTATCTACGGTTTCTACAGAACATTAAGGACATATAACATGTTATACAGTATTAATGTTGAAGAAAAAAACAGATTATAAAAGTAGTACAATGATAATTATAACAATCAAAAAATAATTATAACAATCAAGAATAGTAATAATAGTAATAGTAATGTATATGAAAGTAAACATATTTTTCTTTCCTTAATGTCAGTCCTATTGCTAGTTGGGAATTTTCTCGTTATATTCTTGCAGCTTGTGAGTTATTCTCATCAAGCAGAGACATAAGACGATAGAATGGGGTGAAAGAGATATAGAAGAGGTACATAGGTTAGAGAAAGAGAAATAGAATGGTAAAATTCGAAGCTGTGATGGAGAGGAGAAAGAAAAACATGAGGGGCACAACAATGGAGGCTATACCGTCCCTAATATGTAAGTCTTGAGTTCCCTCTTGAATGTTGAGTGGTTCTGGATAAGACGCAGATCACAGGGGAGCGCGTTCCATAGTCGTATGGCTGAGATGGAGAATGACACGGAGAAAGGTTTTGTGTTATGTAAAGGTACAGCTAAGATGCTAGACGTATCCGATCTGGTATTGCGGTTGTGGAATGATGATAGGTGTTTAAGAAGATAAGTATTGGGGGCACCAGTGGCTAAGAAATCGATGAAGTAAGCACATCGTGTGGAGATCGCGTGCCTTATGTGGGCGTATCCTGCCTAGCTGGGAGTATGAAGGACTGATATGATCATACAACCGTATATTGCATACGTATCTAACGCAAGCATTCATCACTAGCTCGAGGCATCTCGAATTTTCACTATTTGTGCCGTGTTGAACTACATTAGGCAAGACTGGTGTTTGGACTATTTTTTGTTTAACATGGGTTGGAAATATTTTTCTAAATTTTTGAATTGCATGTAGGGAGGAGAGCAATTTCCGGCAAGCTGTGACTGTTTGTTCTTCCCAGTTTAGGTGTTCATCCAAGATTATTCCAAAGTTTTTTACAGTTTTTTGGTATGATAGTTGGGTACCATTGAGGAGTATTTGAGGGACTGTTTCGCGAAAGTACCGACTGATTAACTTTGGATGAGATATAAGTATGACCTGGGATTTCTTGGGGTTTAGTTTCAGATCTAGGTTCTGTGCCCATGGAGAAACAGAGCAAAGATCTGCGTTCATACTCGCTACTGCGTCAGCAATGTTCTTGGGGCTTGCACTTATGTACAGTTGGATGTCGTTGGCATATAGATGGTAATTGCAGGAGTGAATCACTGAAGAAATATCATTAATGTACAGTGAGAAGAGTAATGGACCAAGGACGGAGCCTTGGGAACTCCAGAGCGCACGTTTTTCCATGATGACTTTTCCCACCCACAAATGACTTGTTGACTTCTGTTTTTGAGGTAGCTGTCGAACCAGTGTATTGCGCTGTTTGAGAAATTCAGCTGCTTCATTTTAATTAGTAATATATCAAAGTCAACTGTATCAAAAGCCTTGCTAAAGTCAAGCAGTGTTAGGAGGGTAGCTTCACGTCTGTCCATAGCATGTTTAATGTCATCAGTTACTTTGATTAATGCAGTTGCTGTACTATGGTGCTTTCGAAAGCCTGACTGATATTTGTCGTGGATGTTATGAGTTTTGAGGTAATCCGTCAGCTGTTCATGGACGATGTATTCTAGGGCTTTAGATATTGCAGGTAGTATGCTGATCGGCCTGTAGTCACCAGACGACTTAGGGTTGTCAGTCTTTGGTATAGGTTGAATTAAACTTTCCTTCCACTCAGTGGGATATGTACTACTGACAAGAGACAGGTTGAAGATGTCTGTGATAACTGGAGTGATAGTGTATACGACGTTCTTAATCATGCCAATGCTCACTCCATCATATCCTACTGCCTCGGAAGAGATTCTCATAATAGCCTTGTGTACTGTGCCGATAGTGACATGTTTTAGGAAAAACTTGTCTCTCGAGAGATTTATATCTTGGGGCTGGTAATTTGTCGCTGCGTGGCAGTTAACAGCTGTTGAGAAGAAATCGTTTAATTCTTCTGCAGACGCTTGATAAACAGCGTCAGATCTTCGCTTGCCTATTCCGAAACTGCGCGGCTTTTTCCACAGTGCAGCAGGTTTTGATATGCCGCATACGACAGAGCGGGCATGTCTGATTTTGGCATTCCTCACGCTTTGCTTGGTTCTATTTCGGAGGTTCCTGTAAGCATCGTACGCCTCGGGAGTTGGGTTACGCTTGAAGGCCCTATGTGCAGCATCACGTTTATTCATTAACTGGAGTAATGCAGTGGTGAGCCACGGAGCGGAAGCTTTCTTTACCTTGACAGTGCGTTGAGGAGCATGTTTATCATACAGTGCAATAATTTTGCGACACAATTCCCGAATTTTTCCGTCTAAAGTCGGTTCATTGCTTGTATCATGCCAAGGGATGTATGAGCAATCCTTTTGAAGAGCGTCATGGTTAACATTTTTTAGGTTTCTGTAGGTTACCAGGTGAGATTTTTCTTTGGTAGTATGCACTGAGTAATTTAAGAATATCACGTCATGAGCAGAGAGTCCTGGAGCGGATGTCTGATTGGCGCGAATTATTTTATCTGGTCGCTTTTTTGCTATTATATCTATGAGTGTATGGCTGTGTGGCGTGTGATGAGTTGGGTCCAACGGTGTTAAACTCATATCATTGGAGTGGAACAGTCTCCTTAGTTTTTCTGCAGAGGGAGATTTTAACGGTAAGTCGATGTTTGTGTCGCCCATAATGATTATGTGTTCGTGCAGTGTCACGAGCGAGGACAGGGCAGACTGAAAGGAGGACATAGCACCGAAGTTTGGAGGTTTATAGATTACTCCAATTAGCAGTTTCTGATTTGATGTATTTATTTCGAAAAACAAGAACTCTGCTTCTCCTTCGCCCTTTGCATCCGATGTGCATAGTATAGTAGGTCTCAGATCAGAGCGAACATAGGCACCCACACCACCCCCGCGTCGTGTTTCACGATCTGCCCTTAGGAGAGAGTAACCTGTGATTCGGATAGCGTCGGAAGAAATGTTTGGTTTCAACCAAGTTTCAGAGACGAGGATAATATGGAACAGCGATTGGCAGAACAGGTCACAGAACTCGTCGAAGTGAGCCGTTGCCCGTCTCACACGGAGCAAGGTTCGCCGCAAGTTTGCGAGATGGCGTGCATGCCTGCCGGCTTGCAGGGAAAGGAGCCGGCTATCGTCCATGCCGAAGCTCTCCCACGGTGCAAGATCGGCTGCATGTTGTATCGAACGAAGATGGCTGCTTCAGGTACAGAGCAAACTGGCGTTATTAACTGTTTTGGTGCTAAACGATGCAGAAATGTGTGTTAATGAGAGAAGAAGAAAGAAAGAATGAACGAAAAACTGGATTAAGAGGAGAAACGCTGGAAAAGGTATGCTCATGCTTCATAAAGAGTTGAGGTTAGTTCGCATAACACATACTTTTGTGTGCTTTCAAGAATCGGGTGAATATTCATTGTGATATATCTAGGAAATAATCTTAAATGTGGCCGATTTTTGCAAGGAATAGGTTTCTACATTCAACACAAAATTCATAGTTTGGTACTTAAGTCGTTCATCTCAGCGCCACTGCTTTTCGATGATTTTACTTTGGCGTACTCCACTTTAAATTGAGTACGTAAATTGTGCATTTTGCTATAGCACTCCTTGCTCGTCGTATATGGTCGAACAAGACACACGGCACTTGCAACTCTTTCGAGTGCTTCTGCACGCAAGTGTTTATTATAATAGTTTGCGATTTTCACGACGTTCTTCCCTATAAGTACACATCAATGCTTCAGTCGCTTCCTTGGACCACTGCGGTGCCATTATTTAATAATTATAAGAACTTCCTACCGCACCTCACAACAGCGGAAAAGCGACTGTCAGCAAAGGGTTCCCGCCCAAGCTTCCCGCGTCTGACGTCACAAACGAAACGCCTCATGATTGGCCAACGCAGGTAGCACGCAGGGAACCTTGCAAGAAAAGTAGCACCGGACCTATCCTGGAAATCTTACAAGGTTCCCAGCAAGGTAGCCCGCTAGCAGACGACGGAGCCCGCAAGGTAGCCGTCGCGCGAGCCAGCAAGGAAACTTACAGCGAATCTTGCTCCGTGTCAGACGGGCGGCCACAAAGAGCCCGCTGCCGCAACCGGTCCGTTCCATTGTGGCCGCCTGTAGGACCGAGCGCGCTCCGTGTACCTGCTGGCTGGAAGAGGGACAAAAGCTGGATTTCGCGGGGGAAGACATACACTCCTGGAAATTGAAATAAGAATACCGTGAATTCATTGTCCCAGGAAGGGGAAACTTTATTGACACATTCCTGGGGTCAGATACATCACATGATCACACTGACAGAACCACAGGCACATAGACACAGGCAACAGAGCATGCACAATGTCGGCACTAGTACAGTGTATATCCACCTTTCGCAGCAATGCAGGCTGCTATTCTCCCATGGAGACGATCGTAGAGATGCTGGATGTAGTCCTGTGGAACGGCTTGCCATGCCATTTCCACCTGGCGCCTCAGTTGGACCAGCGTTCGTGCTGGACGTGCAGACCGCGTGAGACGACGCTTCATCCATTACCGAACAATCAGTTTAATAAGCCACAGCTGCAAAATACTAACACGAATACTTTACAGACGAATGGAAAAACTAGTAGAAGCCGACCTCGGGGAAGATCAGTTTGGATTCCGTAGAAATACTCGAACACGTGAGGCAATACTGACCTTACGACTTATCTTAGAAGAAAGATTAAGGAAAGGCAAACCTACGTTTCTAGCATTTGTAGACTTAGAGAAAGCTTTTGACAATGTTGACTGGAATACTCTCTTTCAAATTCTAAAGGTGGCAGGGGTAAAATACAGGGAGCGAAAGGCTATTTACAATTTGTACAGAAACCAGATGGCAGTTGTAAGAGTCGAGGGACATGAAAGGGAAGCAGTGGTTGGGAAGGGATTAAGACAGGGATGTAGCCTCTCCCCGATGTTATTCAATCTGTATATTGAGCAAGCAGTAAAGGAAACAAAAGAAAAATTCGGAGTAGGTATTAAAATCCATGGAGAAGAAATAAAAACTTTGAGGTTCGCCGATGACATTGTAATTCTGTCAGAGACAGCAAAGGACTTGGAAGAGCAGTTGAACGGAATGGATGGTGTCTTGAAGGGAGGATATAAGATGAACATCAACAAAAGCAAAACGAGGATAATGGAATGTAGTCGAATTAAGTCGGGTGATGTTGAGGGTATTAGATTAGGAAATGAGACACTTAAAGTAGTAAAGGAGTTTTGCTATTTGGGGAGCAAAATAACTGATGATGGTCGAAGTAGAGAGGATATAAAATGTAGACTGGCAATGGAAAGGAAAGCGTTTCTGAAGAAGAGAAATTTGTTAACATCGGGTATAGATTTAAGTGTCAGGAAGTCTTTACTGAAAGTATTTGTATGGAGTGTAGCCATGTATGGAAGTGAAACATGGACGATAAATAGTTTCGACAAGAAGAGAATAGAAGCTTTCGAAATGTGGTGCTACAGAAGAATGCTGAAGATTAGATGGGTAGATCACATAACTAATGAGGAGGTACTGAATAGGATTGGGGAGAAGAGGAGTTTGTGGCACAACTTGGCCAGAAGAAGGGATCAGTTGGTAGGACATGTTCTAAGGCATCAAGGGATCACCAATTTAGTATTGGAGGGCAGCGTGGAGGGTAAAAATCGTAGGAGGAGACCAAGAGATGCATACACTAAGCAGATTCAGAAGGATGTAGGTTGCAGTAGGTACTGGGAGATGAAGAAGCTTGCACAGGATAGAGTAGCATGGAGAGCTGCATCAAACCAGTCTCAGGACTGAAGACCACAACAACAACAATTCTAAAATTCAGGCCGTTTCATCTTAGCTTCATGGTTGTTTACATGTTGAATCTACCAAGTGGGGCAAGTCTGTAACGTTCTTGTCAAATGTAATGGAAAATTGCATTTAACTTATTTGTATCTATTACTGTTTTTCCAACCTTTGTTCATTGTTAAAATATATACAGTCCGTGGTTTAAATGACCGTAACATCTGGTCGTGATTTGATATTAATGATTTACAGTTTTTGAGCGTGTCTATAAGAAGTTACAATTTGATAAAAGGACCTGTTTCATTTTAAAACTGTTGTTGGTAACCAAACTGCTGTTCCCTTTTCAATTGTTGTTTAAATTCAATGTTGTTGATCTCGTATATATAATGTGTGTGTGTGTGTGTTGTGTGTGGTGTGTGTGTGTGTGTGTGTGTGTGTGTGTGTGTGTGTGAATGATGAGTACTTAAAACCCCAACCAGTCCTTTCGCTTGTTGGTTTTGGTTAAGCCGCACTCTGCAAGGTGTCTTCACCACCCGTCTTTTCATGTTCCCAATAACCAACGACAACCAAACCACTGCACCCCGCATGCTATCATGACAGTCAGTACCATTGAACGGTACGGTCACATTTGAAGCACCAGTTGTAAAGCAGAGGCGCCGAACGGGAGCCACTATACGAAAACCTTTTCGATTTAGGCAACTGGCTCCTTGCGTGATGCCAGGCAACAATTCAGTTCGATACTTAACGATTTTTTTAACGAATGATTTACAAAGACTGTTATATTAACAGGCAAGGCAGGAATAATTTTCATCGTTGGGAGAAGATGCTTTCGCAATCGTTGCCAGCTCCGACGTCAGTTTTGTTACGTAACTTTGGCTACACTGCGGCATCTGCGTGCCGCGTGATTGATCAGATAGCTCGGGCGAGCGAAAGCTCTTCATGTTGGTGGCCGTTGTGTCGTCTAAGACGAGCAGGGGACTGGCGAAGGTAGGAGAGAGAATTTTGTTTTGGAGAACTACAGCTCCGAGGGGAATTTCCTTGCGACACTGTTCATAAGGAGGTGATAGTAAAACGTCATCAGTATCCATCAGTCTCTCTACCCGCAAGTTCAGGATGTAATTGCAGATGGTTGCAAAAGCTACAGTTTTATGGTATGGTGACGAATGATTGCGTGATCACGACTACAGACACAAGGGACCAAGGTGCGTGTTGTTCCAGTCTGTATACGTTTATTTTCTGGCACTTAAATTAATCTCTTTATTAGGTAATCAGTCCATATCGCCTGTGGATATAATTATCCTTGTTGGAATCATTTGGTCCACTGTTACATGCCCAGGTCTTAGTTTGATGGCTGATATGATATTGAGGTTTGTACAAAAAGGAAAAAGATTACGAAATATTCGTTCGTTACGTTAACAGAAACATATGAATGAGTCACACACACCAATAAGACTGTCATCAGAGTTGCAGTTGATCAAAACTAAAAGAGTGCCATCTGAATTGATATACAGCAACTACTACCTATTATCACGTGCCACAGCCCTCCTTCAGGCAAGGCAGATTCTTATGTAATAGTGAGTTTAACGTCATCGTTACCGAGCGAGGTGGCGCAGTGGTTAGACACTGGACTCGCATTCGGGAGGACGACGCTTCAATCCCGCGTCCGGCCATCCTGATTTAGGTTTTCCGTGATTTCCCTAAATCAATCCAGGCAAATACCGGGATGGTTCCTCTGAAAGGGCACGGCCGACTTCCTTCCCTAATCCGATGAGACCGATGACCACGCTGTCTGGTCTCCTTCCCCAAAACCAACCAACCAACCAACGTCATCGTTATGGCATCATACAATTTACCCGTGATCCCGTCAGACCTACTGATAGCCTTGGGAAAGCCTGCCATGACGAAACTCTTCCGTCTAGTGCGCACGATGTGTGAGAAAGGCGAAATCACCTCTGACGTCAAGAAGGCTGTAATAATTCTAATGCCGAAGAAACGAGTTGCTGACAGGTGTGAAACTTACCGAACCATCAGCTTAATAAGTCATAGTGGAAAAATACTAACATGAATTCTTTACAGAAGAATGGAAAACCGGTAGAAACCGATCTAGGGGAAGGTCAGTTTGGATTCCGGTGGAATGTGCGCACACGCGAGGCAGTACTGAGCCTACGACTTATCTTCGAAGATATATTAAGGAAAGACAAACCTACTTTTATGGCACTTGTAGACTTAGAGAAAGCGTTAAGTACTGTTTAACCCTTCTAATACCATGTATTTTTTGTTACACTGAGTACCATTGGGGTCTTTAGTGACCCCAACGGAATTTATGTTTTATTAAGGATAGTTTTAATAATGGTAGAATAAAATCACATTCCTTATTTTTTCCACAATCTAAAACATGTCAGTGACAATACATTAAAATAAAAACCATTTTTTTAAATTATTTATTTCCCTAAAATTTACAAACGATTCTAATGAAACTACAAACATTTTTGATTAAATTCTAATCGACATTTATGACGCATTACACTTAGAGCAATAAACTGCAGAGTGGTTTTTACATCATCCTCTTTGTAGTGCACGTTGTAACCAGCTTGTCCATGGTATCTACTCCTGATTTTGTTTTGTTATAATCCAGAACCATTACTGGCTTGCATTCTGCACGATCTTCCACTACTTTACTTGAATGCATTGTACTGAGCAAAGTTACAACTTTTCCCTTTTTCGGACAATATGAAACAATTGAAGCATGCTCTTGGAATCCAAAAATAGATAAATATTTGGCTCGACCTACGGTCTGAGTGAAAGCTTGTGGTAGTTCTCCTTTATTTTTTCTAATGTTTCCTAAGAGTGTGAGACTGACTTTCAGAAGTTCTCTCGCCAAACTAAGGCTAGTGAAAAAGTTGTCAGTTGTTACATTTCTGCCACTGGTTTCTAAGCCTTTTGCCATATGTAAAGCAACTCTCTTGCCTTGACCAACTTCAAGAGATTCATTTACTTGTCAACCAATGTAAACTTGTAGATTGAGAACGTAAGATGTAGCACTATCACATACAGCCCCTAATTTCAACCCATATTTTCCTGGTTTTGAAGGAATATATTGCCGAAATGGACATCTACCGCGAAATGCCACAAGTTGTTCATCAATTGTTACGTTGCTGTGAGGAAGATATGATTCTTGAAATGTGTGTAGCCACATTTCAAACATTTCTCTGATGGGAGCCAGCTTGTCAGGAGCACGGTTGTGACGTCTCACATCTGCGTCATCAAATCGGATGCACCTTGAAATTTACGTAAAGCGATTTCTAGCCATTGCTTCACTAAAAATGGGTCAACCATCCTCTTTGTTCCACAGATGTGTAACTGCTTCATTATGGGCCTTGTAAGCACCTGCTAGGATCAAGACACCGATAAAGCACTTCAGTTCAATGGCATCTACTGGTTTCCATTTACTACCGTAAACAAGACTACCCTCTTTGTTAGTCCACTTTAGAATTACATGAACAATGTTTCTCCTAAGAAACAACTGAAAAGCTGATTCTATGGAGACTACATATTTCACCGCGAATTTTGTTGGACCTGGCTTCACTCGCATTATGTTACATCTCTCTTCTGTTCCACAAGCTCTTCTCAGCTTGTGTTTGTGCCGCAATTCTTCTTTGTTTTTAGACCTACATAAAAAAAAATTACAAAGGGTATATCTTGGCGCTAGACCCTGACCCACATTTACAAAAATACAATGTGTACTTACATATAACAGTCAGAAATATGTGTTACTTCCTGTTCAGGCTGGACATCCGCACTGTCCAAAACTTCTTCTGAACTTCCGGCTGATTGAGGAATATTCTCTTCTAAGACGTCAATTTCTCCATCGCTGCATGAGACATCAGAAACTATTCCGCTGATATCACTATTTGATTCTCCAGATAGAGGATTATCCTGCAGTAATATTTCAAGCACTTCATCTTCGGAAAGATGACGAGACATTTTCCACTAAATGCAACACACACAATAGTAGTCTCCACTTGTATGGAACAAATAACTGTCGGCTTATAAAGTATTTGCAACAATCACACGTTACAACAATATTTACAAGAATAAAACAAAGGACATACAGCAGCAGTTACGGATCAATGCAGCATTATTGGGTAATAATACCGCAAGAGTGAAATGGGGTCGCATTTAACCCCAATAGAATTCAGTGGTTCTCTCTTGATTTTCTGCAAAACTAAATATTTTCAAAAAGTTATATTGATATACTACGAACCAATTACTTAATTCAGGAAAAGTCCGAATTTTTCATAATTTTTAGGAATAAGAAATCAGGTATATTTTACAGAAAATTACGGCCTGTGGTCATTATAGACCCCACGGGGTTAGAAGGGTTAATGGAATACTCTCTTTGAAATTCTGAAGGTATCAGGGTGAAATAAAGCGAGTGAAAGGCTAATTACGATTTGTACAGGAGCTAAACGGCAGTTATAAGAGCATAAAAAGGAAGCAATGACTGAGAAGGGAATGAGATAGTGCGACGTAACTCGCTCTTTCGCACATCGACGGCGGTTCTGCAACATAAATTGTCCACCTACCTTGATACTGCTGCAGATCTGCACACGTAGCTCTTGACTGCAGCTACTTATGAGATCTCAGAAAAGCAGTGTTGAAGAAACTGAGATTTCATAACTACAGGTTTATTACAAATGATTGAAGCGATTTCACAGCTCTACGATAACTTTATTATTTGAGATATTTTCACAATGCTTTGCACACACATATAAAAACTCAAAGTTTTTTAGGCATACACAAATGTTCGATATGTGCACCTTTTGTGATTCGGCAGACATCAAGCCGATAATCAAGTTCCTCCCACACTCGGCGCAGCATGTCTCCATCAATGAGTTCGAAAGCATCATTGATGAGAGCTCGCAGTTCTGGCACGTTTCTTGGTAGAGGAGGTTTAAACACTGAATCTTTCACATAACCCCACAGAAAGAAATCGCATGGGCTTAAGTTGGGAGAGCGTGGAGGCCATGACATGAATTGCTGATCATGATCTCCACCACGACCGATCCATCGGTTTTCCAATCTCCTGTTTAAGAAATGCTGAACATCATGATGGAAGTGTGGTGGAGCACCATCCTGTTGAAAGATGAAGTCGGCCGTGTCGGTCTCCAGTTGTGGCATGAGCCAATTTTCCATCATGTCCAGATACACGTGTCTTGTAACGTTTTTTTCGCAGAAGAAAAGGGGGCCGTAAACTTTAAACTGTGAGATTGCACAAAACACGTTAACTTTTGGTGAATTGCGAATTTGCTGCACGAATTCGTGAGGATTCTCTACCGCCCAGATTCACACATTGTGTGTGTTCACTTCACCATTAAGAAAAAATGTTGCTTCATCACTGAAAACAAGTTTCGCACTGAACGCATCCTCTTCCATGAGCTGTTGCAACCGCGCCGAAAATTCAAAGCGTTTGACTTTGTCATCGGGTGTCAGGGCTTGTAGCAATTGTAAACGGTAAGGCTTCTGCTTTAGCCTTGTCCGTAAGATTTTCCAAACCGTCGACTGTGGTACGTTTAGCTCCCTGCTTGCTTTATTCGTCGACTTCCGCGGGCTACGCGTGAAACTTGCCCGCACGCGTTCAACCGTTTCTTCGGTCACTGCAGGCAGACCCGTTGATTTCCCCTTACAGAGGCATCCAGAAGCTTTAAACTGCGCATACCATCGCCGAATGGAGTTAGCAGTTGGTGGATCTTTGTTGAACTTCGTCCTGAAGTGTCGTTGCACTGTTATGACTGACTGATGTGAATGCATTTCAAGCACGACATACGCTTTCTCGGCTCCTGTCGCCATTTTGTCTCACTGCGCTCTCGAGCTCTCTGGCGGCAGAAACCTGAAGTGCGGCTTCAGCCGAACAAAACTTTATGAGTTTTTCTACGTATCTGTAGTGTGTCGTGACCATATGTCAATGAATGGAGCTACAGTGAATTTATGAAATCGCTTCAATCATTTGTAATAGCCCTGTACACGTCGGAGGCCGTATAAGTACAAAAAGCTGAAAAAAGTCTTGCGAACTCTAAAGAATAAATCGGAAATGGGTGGCTGTTCAAATTTCTAAGTTCAAAGGTCCTTTTAAACTTTGCATTAGGGTTTTTTATTGCTATTAAGCAAGATCATCAGCCCACATGTGTTCAAATCGTTGAAGTTCCTGTTCACAGTCCTCGTCACACTCAAACAGCCAGAACTTTTCCTATCCGATTCCGAAATCATTTACGAGAGTAACACAGTCAATAAGCTGCTGTTTACTTTTGCACTCGGCATTCAGTGGTTGTCTTTAAATAGAGTTTTTGCTCGCCATAAATACTCAGTAAAAAAAATTAACTTAGTACCGCCACGCTTTTATTCAAAATTTACACACGTGATTTTCTCCCGAACAAAATATCTATCGACTCTTAAAATTTCACAGATAGGTAATGGTAAACACCAGCTACCTTTATCTCTGTACCGAAAAGCCGAAGTCACAATATCACTTCATTTTACACATAATGCGTTCGGACACTTTCAGCAAGACCGGCTCCTTCGAAAGCTAGTCCGCCACCTCCTTCTCTCTCTGCCTCTACAAGCACCTCCCTCTATCTCCTGCGTTAGGTGGCTAACGTCTCACTTGTTATTGGCTGTACATAATTACGGCCAATCAGAACTGACTTTCAGGGTGCGTCTCGAGCCAAAATCTAGCAAGAACCAACCACTGTTCTCAGCTCATTGACGTCATTAAAATAAGCAACTCCAAACTTTCTTGTTAAACAAATAAAATGAAATAGACTTTAAGCTGTACTTTACGTCTGGAATTTAACTATATAGTCGCGAACGTTCTGGCTGTCTCTTACATATTCAAACATGCTTGGACATCCATCATCCACTAGTAGGGGAACCACTGGTGGATTCGTTCCCACGATACAAAACTGGAACACTTGCAAGTTCCTAAAGAGATTTACAGTCTGAAAATTTAATATCACACGCGCACAACTACTCTCTTTCACACTCACCCTAACACGAAACATAAATATCTACTGTAAATTCTTAAAGTTATTACTACAGCAAAATTACGAAAGGTTTTCTAAGATGAGAACTTTCCAAATTTGAATCTTAACACTGAAGGTGTAATCATATCTTTTCAAATAATCACAGTTGGTGAACTATTAACACATATTTATGGATTTACTTTTTTAAGTGTTGGATAATTACGTTTTTTACTGACTTATCTTTTTTTTTTTTTTGTAACTTCCAGTTATGACGGTTATTGACTTTAGATTATGACAGATTGTTCCTTTACACAACAGAAGCTTATGTACCTAATATGAAGTTCCTCAGGCTATTTATAGATCAGTTATTAATTTTTATAGTTCCAGAGAATGTAAAATCACTTGTAAGTGCCTCTCCGCTACTTTGACACGCTGCAGTCACGCCATATGGTCACGACGCATGTCTGCAGGACACAGCTCGCCCGTTATACGTAGATCGTATGAGATTCTGACTACTTACACTGGAGCCCACATACATTCATACAAGAAAGCTTTTATCAACAAATTGCCGATCGCGCCCTAGCTGCGAAGCCTCAATAGGATGGTAGCGTGTCCATGATGTTATTCAATCCATACGTTGAGCAAGCAGTAAAAGAAACCAAAGAAAAATTTAGAGAAGAAATTAAAGTTCAGTGATAAGAAATAAATACTTTGAGGTTTTGCGATGATACTGCAATCCTCTTAGACAGCAAAGAACATGGAAGAGCAGTTGAACGCAATGGACAGTGTCTTGAAAGGTGGACGTAAGATGACCATCAACAAAAGCAAAACAAGGGTAATGAAATGTAGCAGGACTAAATCAGATGATGCTGACGGAATTACATTAGGAAACGAGACACTTCAAGAAGTAAATGATTTTTGGTATTTTGTCAGCAAAATAACTAATGGTGTCCGAAGTAGAGAGGATATAAAAAGTTGACTGACAATGGCAAGAAAAGCGTTTCTGAAGAACAGAAGTTTGTTGACACTGAATGTAGATTTAAGCGTTAGGAAGTCTTTCATGAAAGTTTTTGTATGGAGTGTAGCCGTACATGCAAGCGAAACATGGACGATATACTGTTTAGACAAGAATTCAAAAGAAACTTTTGAAATGTTGTGCTGCAGAAGAATGCTCAAGATTAGGTGGGCACATCACACAACTAATGAGAAGGTACTGAACAGAACTGGGGAGAAAAGAAATTTGTAGCACAGCCTGAATAGAAGAAGGGATCAGTTGATAGGATACATTCTGAGACATCAAGGGATCGCCTATTTAGGATTGGAAGGAAGTGGAGGTGGGGAGGAGGGAGGGTCGTTAAAAGCTTAGAGAGAAACCAAGAGGTGAATACAGTAAGCAGACTGAGAAGTATGTAAGTTGCAGTAGTTATTTGGAGATAAAGAGGCTTGCATAGGCTAGAGTAGCATAGAGAGCAATCTTCGGACTGAAGACAACAACAACTATATTCTTGTATATTAAGCTGAAGGCATTTCACTCCAGATGCAATGTATCACATTAAAAATCCCTCACAGTCTGCTAGCTCTTCTAACATGTAAATCACTTATAATGTGTTGACTAAATCAGGATGAAGTGATCATAGTAAGGCTAAAACGTACGAAAGCAAAAATCACTACCAAAATTCCAAAATAAGAAATGGAAAGAATTTTGTTGTTATGCACGTCCGACGATAGTGTCTGATTAGGAGAGTAAAAATATAACATCGGTTTTTGACAAGACAAAGTATTTTGAAAGCCTTTGACAAACTTTATAGTTGTTTCAGTTAAATACTCTTAACTATAGAAACTCCTTTTATATGAAATTAGTTACCTGGATTGACGTATCCTTGAGCTCGTGATTCGAGCGAAATACCTCAGTTTCCTCAAAGGACTTCATGTGTGTAGAAAAATAAATCGAGCAGTGTCCTTACATGAAGGTCAGTGAGTTTACTTCCTCGAAGCCATCCCCCACGAAAGATGGTAAGTCACTGTGAATAAGGAGTACTTCTCACTTCTAATAAATGTTAGTTACTCAAATTTCTAAAAAGGAAACGAAAAGCGAAAACTTGAATAACACAATGATTGATGATGGAGTAAATATAACTAAAATGGGTGGTACGAAACTAAATGGATGATGTTAATGAATATTATGTTGTCACCGAAAGTGACTGTAATGTTACATCGGAACCTGTTTTTAATGCGTAGAAACTAATGTTCTAATGAGGAAAGAGCTCTCCATCTGAAGTAACTGACTAGATGCAGATCGGGTTCTTGCAACTCAGCTTGGATTGACAAAATGAGCGGAGAATTCTACAGAACTAAATAAAAAAAAGTAGGGAAATTCCGATTCATGTTTGTTATTCTGTCTGAAAAATTTTGTGCGTTAAAATGTTTTGTAGGTTATGTAAATTTTGGTTTAAACCTATTCCTACACACAAAAGAACGGTAATAACGCCTTAAATTTTACGTTGGTTTCCATATGAGGAGTGATTCAGCTGCCCCTACCGATGTTACTTTATACAACATACAATGTTATATTTGGCCTTCAAAAACTACGTGCGAGATTTTTATAGTCTCTCCCCTGCTACGCGCAAACTATCAGAAAAAAATAAACAGGACCTCTCTGAAGGAAATTTGAAGCAGTTAAATTCTGTACTGGGATATGTTTTTGATAGAGGCTGTAGTATTTTAGTTACTCAAGAAAGTCGTACGAAAGTGTTGTTCGCACGTACCGCCCCTCCCACATTCACCCTCCAAAGGTCAGGATTTCTAGTATGTTGTTCATTTAACTCCCTCCTACTAATGACTGAAATTTGAGACTGGACGGACTATTTCCCACGTTCGACATTTTTTATTCCTCCTTGACTGGCCTTACAAATTAGAAAACTGACGTTCTTATAAATTTTAACTATCAGCTTTGTGAATTTAAACGTCATGTAAGAAACAATTACATCGTTGTAACCGTTGGGCCTTCTGAGTACGAAACTACTGGGTTAAGTCTGGATCGAATAGTCAACGTAATTAATTGTTGCGTAACGTTTACAGAAATGGTTTTTCTTTCATTACCCTCACGGGCACTTAAATTAATAATGTTAATGTAGTAACTGACTATACTGCTGACGCGATAGGCCAATGAATAGAGATTAAAAAATGGTTAAATATTGGGATTATTTCGTGTAGTTGGAAATATTTATACGGTGATAGGAGGGAGAGCCACGAACAACATACTAGAAATCCTGACTGGTGAGGGATGAGTGTAATGTTATAAGTGCATTTGAAGGTCGCTTTTGTACGTTTCGCTCGAAAACTACGACCTCTAGGAAAACGTACCCCACTACAAAATTTTACCACATTAAATTTGCTGAAAGAGGTCGTGTTCATTTTGCGTGTTGTATTAACAGTTTTAGCGTAGCGAACGAAACAGCAACAAAATCTGTTGTGTTGTTTTTAAAGACCATAACACTGCAGGTTGCATAAAGTAACATCGGTAGGGACAGCTGAATCCCCAGTTGTCTACACGTCGGCTGCTACATTCCCAGCAGAGGGCTCGGAACACCACCGAACGCTCATTCGCTGACCGAGCATTCGTGACGTAGGTGCTCAGCTACTGAGATCCTCCGCGGAATTAAGTATGGGCGCTCCTGAACCCAGCGATTCAGTTTTCACTTAAGAGCCATGGGAATCTGGCCAAAGCAAGCAATATGACCAATATCTTCGTCTCACAATAGAGCGCAGTATCGATAGGACATGACCCCAACATCGCCGAATTACGACTCATTCTGTTCACGTTTCCCATTCTCCACGAGGCACAGAACGCTCTTCTCGTAAATAAGCAATATTCAAATCTTTCTTTACGTACTGAATGTGGATCCTCTTATTCATAGCTTCTTTCTGATTAAACTTTATCTTTCATGCGTCTGATATTTGTCTCGTAAAATGTCTAGAAACAGCCATAAGAAATCAAAATATGTCTTATTAATTATTTTAGACAGCAATGAAAACACATTCAGTGTAAAGCACTCATTTCAACTGCTCAATTTTCGTAGCTTTTCCCACTGTCTCTCTCTCATTGTGAGTTCGTGGTCACATTTATCGACGCTGCAGCCAAGTGGTCTGGAGATGAGATATTGCGCGTTCTTCTCGCTGGTGCTCGGCGGAGGCTTAATTCGCTATAAAGGGAGGCCCCCTTCGATGCTCTTGTTTGAGCCTGGAAATGCTCCGCTCTGCGCCTACAACCTCTCAGTAAATCTGCTTTTCCAAGCGTGAGATGATTCTCATTCTGCCGTTTGCGGCTCTTGGTTGTCTTCTTTTGAAAAGAACCCTCAGGAATCTGTCTTACCTCTCACTTTGATATTTAAACCTGAATATATTTTACTCGTCTCGTCCTGGTTACAGCTTTTTATAACGGCAAAATGAAAAGCACATTGCTAAATAATAAATATTAAATCGTGAGAGCCTTTAAGATCACTTCTTCTACATTTTTGAAATGCGGAGAATGTAAAATAATTTAGTCTTTCATTAAAGCTCACGACAGAAGCGAACCGTCTTCTTAGGAGAAAAACCGGCAACGGATCTTTGTCAGAACAGCCGGCTTCATACACAGTCTGTATTTCAAGACGACGTTTTGCAGACCACAGAGTACATAATTAATAACATATATCTGTCTGTCAACGTATGTCGTAAGGAATTTCATACCTTCTCTTTTAAGTGTTTCGCACACAAAACTTGCCTAGGGACTCGCGCCATTGACAACAAACCGTTACGCGGGAAAATCGCACGACAATTCACTCTGTGTAGTTTATGGAAAACTGCAGAGATCTGGCTTTAAAATGTAAGCCGATGTGAAAAATATCATTTAACATGTACAGTTCAGCTGAATATACACTATGTGATCAAAAGTATCTGGACACCCGGCTGAAAATGACTTACAAGTTCGTGGCGCCATCCATCGGTAATGCTGGAGTTCAACATGGTGCTGGTCTACCCTTAGCCTTGATGACAGCCTCCACTCTCGCAGGAATACGTTCAATCAGGTGCTGGAAGGTTTCTTGTGGAATGGCAGCTCATTCTTCACCGAGTGCTGCACTGAGGAGAGGTATCGATGTCGGTCGGTGAGGCCTGGCACGAAGCTGGCGTTCCTAAACATCCCAAAGGTGTTCTATAGGATTCAGATCAGAACTCTGTGGAAGTCATTCCATTAAGGGATGTGTGACTTATGAGCAGCTGCTCGACCATGAAATCCAAGTTTCTTCACCTCCCGTCTAACTGTCATAGTACTTGCAGTGGATCCTGATGCAGTTTGGAATTCTTCTGCGATGGCCTCGATAGATGTCTGCCTATTACACATTACGACCATCTTAAATTGTAGGCGGTCTCTGACAGTCAACAGACGAGATCGGCCTGTACGCTTTTGTGTTCTACATGTCCCTTCACGTATCCACTTCACTATCACATCGGAAATAGTGGAACTAGGGATGTTTAGGAGTGTGGAAATCTCGCGTACAGACATATGACACAAGTGACACCCATATTACCTGGTTCTTGAGTTCCGCGGAGCACCCCATTCTGATCTCTCACGATGTCTAATGGCTACTGAGGTCGCTGATATGGAGTACCTGGTAGTAGGTGGCAGCATAATACACCTAATATGAAAAACGTATGTTTTTGGAGGTATCCAGATACTTTGATCACACAGTGTACACTCGAATGAAACAGGCAAGTTTACTGTTAACAATCATTGTTTATTTACCTTCTCGATGTGTTTCAAAGATTTAAAACTCCATTATCAGGTAGATTTACATTTGTTAGTATGACATATGTGTGTTGTATTACGATTTGGCAATGTCTCCAGTGGTCACAGGTTCCTTTCACCGTCGTAACACATCATATGTATACATGTGTGTGTACATGTCTTCCCCTACAGCTTTAAACTCTATAGCTTCCTCAATATCGTAGAAGCTATTTCCTGATGATGTAACACGTGTCCTACTGTCCTGTCCATTCTTTTTATCAGCATTTGGCACATGTTTGTCCTCACCGATTCTGTGGAGAACCTCCTCATTTCCTGTCAGTCCACCTAAATTACGACATCGTTCTATAACAGAACATCGAACTTGCTTCCAAGTCAACAGATTACCTTAACTTTTACCAGTAGATGGCCTCCAATTGTGAAATTCATCGCTAATCTCACTTCTGCTAATCCTCTTTACGTTACTCTTTCTGCGGTTTACTCTCAAACCATAGACTGCACTCATTAGCCTGTTGATTCCATTCAACTTGTCCTGTAATTATTCTTTATCTTCTTTACATTCTCTGAATATAACAATGTCATCAGCATATCTTATCATTGTTATTTTTTCAACCTGAATTTTACTCCCACTCTTGAACATTTTTTTTTAGTTCCGTCATTGTTTCTTCGATGTATATATTGAACAGTCTTGCACCATTTTAATATGAGCTCTTCGTTCATGTCCTTTCATTCTTGTTGTTTTCTCTCGGTTATTTTTACATTTTGTGTATTGTCCATCTTTCCCTATAGCTTACTACTGTTTTTCTATAGCTTTCATCAGTTTAGATTGTCTAACGCTTTTGCTGGATCGTCAAATCCAGTGAACGTGTCTTGGTTTTTCTAAAGTTTTGGTTCCATTATCAAGTGCAACGGCAGTATTATCTCTGTGGTGGGTTCGTGCTGCCTCTCCTAAAGCCAAACTGATCTTTGTCTAACAGATCCTTAATTTTCTTTTCCATTCGCCTTATTCTTGTCAGCAGTCTTGAAGCGTCGGGCAACAAGCTGAATGTCAGAGAGTTGTCGCAATTACCTGCCGTCGCTGCCTTCTAGATTGTCCGGATTATATTTTCCCGAATGTCTAATGATATGTCTCCAGTCTCACACATTCTACAGACTTAACTCGAATAGTTGTTTGGTAGCCACTTCCCCCAAATGAGATTAAAAATTCCGATGAAATGTTATCTATGCCTTGCGCCTTATTTGATCGCAACTAGCGAGAGACAAGTCATTAATCTTTTATCTTTTGTAGGTCTCCTGGTGCCTATAGCACCTAGTTAAAGTGCTTCAACACGTCGCCTACGCGGATAGATCATGTGCTCTGGAGACCGCACGTACCAGTCAGAGGAAAGCGTCTTGACGTCAGAAGAACTCGGGTCCCAGAGAGGCAGAGCTCTTCCTTCGGGATTACTTAAAACCGCGGGTTTCGAAGAAAACGGTCCACTGAGGACAAGGTTTCACTTTTTGTAGCCACTATAGATGTGATCGTCTTCACATTCTGGGTCAAGTTGTTCAGTTATGTTGAGTTGCCACACGCTGAATTCTGCCCTGACACCTCTTTGGCGTATTCACACGCGAAGGACTGGTCAAACGTACCGCGAAGAGCTCCCTTACAGCGGAAAACGACGTCTTTGTATTAGCTGCAATTACGACCAGCAAAATTTATTTTGTACGCTGGGTACCATTACTGTCCACCTGATGTCACTCATACGCCTTCGCAACACATAAAATCACGAATAAAATTAACGTCAGATTTACGTATTTCATATATTACTATCACTGCTACCCCCAAACTGCTTAATCCTTAAGTAGCCTGTATCCGATGCAGCGACAATAGTTTGCCAAACCTGGAGAACGTCGCTTCACACGGACTGCTATAATTCAATGAAGTTTCCACTGTACGCTTTGAGGGATTCCATGCTTCAGTCCCTTAAATATGAGCAGCAGTACAATAGATTTAAAAAAATAAGGCGCCATATCCTACAATTGCGAAACTTTTTAACCTACCATGAAAGATCATGTGTTGCAGATCACAGACGTTTCAAACTAGAACCAAATGGATAAAGGCGCAACACTACACAAAGGCATGGAGGAGCAGTTTCGCTGTAAGATTCGAAAAATGTTTGTTTCACAGTCATCAACCTAAGGGAGGTGCCAAGAATGGCCGTCAGCCAGAACGACGAAAGGGAACGAATACCGCTCTCATATTACTCCTACATTTACAGGTACATGACTATTCCGCGATTTTCACTTAAGTACCTGGCAGATCTTTCATCAATCCACCTTGAAGCTATTTCTCTCCCTTCCACTCTCCAACAGCGCGCGGGAAAAACCAACATGTAAATAACCCGGGCGAGTTCTGATTTACACTCCTGGAAATGGAAAAAAGAACACATTGACACCGGTGTGTCAGACCCACCATACTTGCTCCGGACACTGCGAGAGGGCTGTACAAGCAGTGATCACACGCACGGCACAGCGGACACACCAGGAACCGCGGTGTTGGCCGTCGAATGGCGCTAGCTGCGCAGCATTTGTGCACCGCCGCCGTCAGTGTCAGCCAGTTTGCCGTGGCATACGGAGCTCCATCGCAGTCTTTAACACTGGTAGCATGCCGCGACAGCGTGGACGTGAACCGTATGTGCAGTTGACGGACTTTGAGCGAGGGCGTATAGTGGGCATGCGTGAGGCCGGGTGGACGTACCGCCGAAGTGCTCAACACGTGGGGCGTGAGGTCTCCACAGTACATCGATGTTGTCGCCAGTGGTCGGCGGAAGGTGCACGTGCCCGTCGACCTGGGACCGGACCGCAGCGAAGCACGGATGCACGCCAAGACCGTAGGATCCTACGCAGTGCCGTAGGGGACCGCACCGCCACTTCCCAGCAAATTAGGGACACTGTTACTCCTGGGGTATCGGCGAGGACCATTCGCAACCGTCTCCATGAAGCTGGACTACGGTCCCGCACACCGTTAGGCCGTCTTCCGCTCACGCCCCAACATCGTGCAGCTCGCCTCCAGTGGTGTCGCGACAGGCGTGAATGGAGGGACGAATGGAGACGTGTCGTCTTCAGCGATGAGAGTCGCTTCTGCCTTGGTGCCAATGATGGTCGTATGCGTGTTTGGCGCCGTGCAGGTGAGCGCCACAATCAGGACTGCATACGACCGAGGCACACAGGGCCAACACCCGGCATCATGGTGTGGGGAGCGATCTCCTACACTGGCCGTACACCACTGGTGATCGTCGAGGGGACACTGAATAGTGCACGGTACATCCAAACCGTCATCGAACCCATCGTTCTACCATTCCTAGACCGGCAAGGGAACTTGCTGTTCCAACAGGACAATGCACGTCCGCATGTATCCCGTGCCACCCAACGTGCTATAGAAGGTGTAAGTCAACTACTCTGGCCAGCAAGATCTCCGGATCTGTCCCCCATTGAGCATGTTTGGGACTGGATGAAGCGTCGTCTCACGCGGTCTGCACGTCCAGCACGAACGCTGGTCCAACTGAGGCGCCAGGGGGAAATGGCATGGCAAGCCGTTCCACAGGACTACATCCAGCATCTCTACGATCGTCTCCATGGGAGAATAGCAGCCTGCATTGCTGCGAAAGGTGGATATACACTGTACTAGTGCCGACATTGTGCATGCTCTGTTGCCTGTGTCTATGTGCCTGTGGTTCTGTCAGTGTGATCATGTGATGTATCTGACCCCAGGAATGTGTCAATAAAGTTTCCCCTTCCTGGGACAATGAATTCACGGTGTTCTTATTTCAATTTCCAGGAGTGTACTTCATTGAGATGATCATTTCTCCCTCTGCAGGTGAGCGCCATGAAAATATTTTCACACTCTGAGTTCGGTGGCTGACACTTTGGCAATCATTAAAACAAAAGCACTCTCCCCCCTATTTCGCGACAAAACTGCCATTCTTGAAATTTTTCCGACGTCCTTCGTCAGTACTTATCTGATGCGGATCCCATACCGCAAAGCAATACTCAAAAAGAAGACGGCCAAACATAGTGTAGACACTCTCTTTAGTAGATGTGTTGCACTTTGTAAGTGTTCTGCCAATAAATCGCAGTCTGTGGTTTGCTTTCCTCATAACATTATCGTGTATCATTGTTCAAATTAAAGTTTTTCGTAATTGTAATCCCTATGCATCTGCTTGTATCTACAGCATTTAGATTTGTGTGATTTATCGAGGAATCGTAATTCAGCAGATTCGTTTTAGTACTCATGTGGATGACTGCACACTTTTCATTGTTTAGAGTCAATTGCAATTTTTGGATAATATAGATGCCTTGTCTAAATCATTTTGCAATTGGTTTTGATCATCTGATGTCTTTAAATGACGGTAAATGACACTATCATCTGCAAACATTCTAAGAGGGTGGCTCAGATTGTCTCTTAAATCATTTATGTAGATTGGGAACAGAGAGGGCCTGTAGCACTTCCTTGGGAACGCCAGATATTACTTTCGTTTTACTCGATGACTTTCCGTCAATTACTACGAACTGTGACCCTTCTGACATGAAATCACGAATCCAGTCGCACAACTGAGGTGATACTGCGGCACGGAATTTTATTAGGACTCGCTTGTGAGCAACGATGTCAAAAGCTTCTGGAAATCTAAAAATATGGAACCAATTTGACATTCTCTGTCGAAAGCACACATTACTGCGTGTGAATAAAGAGCTAGTTGTGTATCATAACAGTATTTCCTGAATCCGTGCTGACTGTGTCAACAGGCCTTTACCTTTGACGTAACTAATATTTTCGAACACATTACATGTACCAAAATCCTACTGCAAATCGACTTCAGTGACATGGATATGTAAATCATCGGATACTTCCTGTTTCCTTTCTTGGGTATTGGTGTGACCTATGCAACTTTCCAATCTTAAGGTGCAGATGTTTCGTCGAGTGAGCGGTTGGTTGTATATGGTTGTTAAGTATGGGACTGTTGTATCAGCATCCTCTGAAAGAAACCTAATTTGTCTACTATCTACATCGGAAGACTTGTTGTTATGAAGTGATTATTGAAGTTGCTTCTGTATACTGAGAATATCTACTCATAGGTCATTTTGGCAACTGTTCTTGCTTCGCATTCTGCAGTATTCACTTCGTCCCTGTGATGAAGGAATTTCGAGGATCTGTGTTTAGGAACTCCGATTTAGTGCTGCTTTCATCGGTAATGTTAGCACTGGTATCAAACAATGAAGCTAGTGACTGTATCTTCTCGCTCGTTTACTTTACATATGATCGGAATCTCCTAGGAGTTTAAGCCAGATTTCGAGACAAAGTTTCGTTACGGAAGCTACTAAAAGCATCTCACACTGAAGCGCTCGCTAAATTTCGAATTTCGTGAAACATCGCTGATCTTGGAGATTTTATGTTCTTTTAAATTTGTTATGTTTTTTTTCGTTGCTTCTGCAACAGTTTTCCGCCTTGCTTTGAGTACCGTTGGGGATCACTACCATCTGTTATTAATTTTTCGATTTAATCTCTCAAATGATGTGTATACTGTTTATGTGAGTTTAAGCTTCATCTGATCTGTCCTTACATAGTTTGAAGGAATGAAGGCGTAGAACGAATTTTATCCACTTCCTTAAATAAATAAATTTTTTGTTTAGGTACATTTGAATGTAATGGTGGTCTGTCTCTCTCCAACGAACTTATAGTCGTGATGTTGTCTATTCGCTCAGGATTATTTTTTGCTAAGAGGTCAGGTAAGTTTTCGACACTATTTACACTTCGAGTTGGGTCGTGAACTAACTGCTCAAAACAATTTTCGAAGGAAGCATTTAGCACAATTTCTGAAGAATTTTCTACGAGATTTCGCAACAAGATAAACTACTTCCAACAGCAACAAACACCCCGCCGACAGTTGTATTTAATCTATCCGCCGGCCGATGTGGCCGCGCGGTTCTAGGCGCTTCAGTCTGGAACCGCGTGGCCGCTACGGTCGCAGGTTCGAATCCTGCCTCGGGCATGGTTGTGTGTGATGTCCTTAGGTTAGTTAGGTTTAAGTAGTTCTAAGTTCTAGGGGACTGATGACCACAGATGTTAAGTCCCATAGTGCTCAGAGCCATTTGAACCATTTAATCTATCCTTTCTGAACTCCATTAGGTCCTTTCTATAAATTTCGGCTGAACTTATCTCCAGCTGTAGCTAGTTTTCGGTATCTATAATGGTTTGAGCATTAGTGCTTTCTATTAGCTCTCGGAGCTGTGGTTCTTTCTCAATTACGACTGTTGCTAAACTTACCGTCGTCCTGTTTTCGTTCTGCACCCTTTGATACTGAAACCCTTTCTACCCATTTCCGAAAACCTCTATGTGAGTAGAAGAGTCTTGACAACTATAGTGGAAAATATGGTATGGAGGCTTCTTTATGCGTGTAAGTTGCGCGAACTTTGGGTATTATGTTTCCTCAAATGCCAAAAAACTTTTTGTGTGAAGTGTAAACATGATTGGGAAAAGGAAACTTTCTCACGTGATGACTGAAATATTTCATATTCAGTCAAGAAAGCACTGATGTTCAAATGGTTACAAGTACTGAAAGCTGGCTCAGGCTGGAGGTAGGTTGCAATGTCCCCGTTCGGTTCAATTTACTTTATCCTACTTAAGATGTAATAATTGCTTTATTAACCGTGTGTGGCAATCCAACTCATAAATTACGGGAGAGAGTCGCAAGCAGTAGCTGCCCAGCTGAGTAATGCTGATCACTCTCTTTTCTATGTGAGTTTGCAATCTACCAGACGAATTACTTTAAACGATAGAATATGTTAACAGCAAATTATCGTAGAGGAAATCTAGTAATTTTAACATTTAATTTCTTTGAGGAGACGATCGTACAGGAGAATAGTTCACAATGGAGCAGTGAATTTGCAGAAGCACCGAATATTGGCTGGTTCAAATGGCTCTGAGCACTATTGGACTTAACTTCTGAGTTCATCAGTCCCCTAGAACTTAGAACTACTTAAACCTAAGGACATCACACACACCCATGCCCGAGGCAGGATTCGAACCTGCGACCGTAGCGGTCGCGTGGTTCCAGACTGTAGCGCCTAGAACCGCTCGGCCACGCCGGCCGGCACACCGAATATTAATGTGCCATTATTCACATATATGCAATTACTTTAAATAGCATAGCAATATTACTAACAATTTATATAATAAACTTTTAATGAGTAACCTGTTAAGCAATGAAGATACTGTGGTGGTAAAATATTTAAAGTTAATATTACGAAAATATTTCAGACTAGGTATGAAAAACTTGGTTTTTTACCAATATGTAATCAGAAAATACGTAATGGCTCTCAGTTACTACCTGTACTTGACTTTAATTAACACACTCAGATTTTGTCACGCGCCACTGGTTTCGATTTGCAAGGTACACAAGGCACTGCAGCTTCCTGAAGAGAAGTATCGGTTTACCTTATGGTGTATTGTTTCTAACAGTAACAGCGGCACACACCATCCATTATGAAATTTGGCTGGTTTATAATTTATGTATGAGAATTCCGTGTAAGCCGGTGAGTGATTTTATATTCAAATAAATACCAGCTTTTATCACTGCTTCAGCGGTACCAATTGATACTTTTCAAAGTTACAATGCATAAGGATGAACAGTTTGCATGATCGAAATTTAGTAATTCAATTAATAAAGATATTGTTTTGGTGCTGAATGATACCTGTATCGTTACGAAGTCCAGCCGAAATTTTTGCGAAGGACCTAACGGTGTTCAAAAAGGAATTGAAATAGATAGTTCCTGTGAGTTAGTATGGGTAGAGGTCATTCTTGGCAACCGGAATAAATAGTCGGATAATTATACTGACCTCCCGACTCAGTTGCTGAAAGGTTTAAAGAAAACTTGAGTCCAATTTCAAACACGTACCCGACTCAAACAGTTATAGATGTTGTACACTTTAGTTTACACACGATACGTTGGCGAAAATATATGTTCAGATCATGAGTTACGCACAGAATATCATCCGAAACTACGTTAAACGCATTTTATGAAAATTATTTCAAGCTGTTAGTTCATGTGCCCACTCGAATAGTAAACGGTTGTGAAAACACACTTAATCACTTAGCAACAAATAATCCTAACGAGTATCTAAACAGATACAGGGATTAGCGTACACAGGGTTGAGGTAGCGAGACTGAATACCGTAACTGCGAAATCCACCAGAAATAAACGAAAAATATACCTATTGAGAAAAGCTGATAAAAATTCGCTTGACGTCTTCCTGAAAGACAATCTCCACTCCTTCCCAATTAACAATTTAAGTGTAGACCAGATGTGGCTTAAATTCAGAGAACTAGTACCGACAACAATTGAGAATTTATAGCAAATAAATTAACAAACGACGGAGCTGATCCCCCATCGTTCACAAAGCAGGTCAGTACACTGTTGCAGAAGAAACGAAAAAAGCACGCCAAAGTTAAACGAACGCAGAGCCCCCAAGAGTGACGATCTTTTACAGAAGCTGGAAATTTAGAGTGAACTTCAATGCGAGATGCTTCAACAACGAAACTTTGTCTCTAAACCTGGTGGAAAATGCAAAGAGATTCTCGTCGTATGTAAAGTGTGCTAGAGGCAAGGCAATCAATGACTTCTCTGCGCGGTAGGAACGGAAATATGAGTTACTAAAAACAGCCTTTCGGAATTCCTTCACAAAAGAAGACGAAGTAAATATCCCAGAATTCTGATCGCGAACAGCTGCTAACACAACTTAGATTTAGATATCCTCGGAGTAGTGAAGCAACTTAAATCACTTGATAAATTCAAGTCTTCCGCTCCAGACTGTATGCCAATTAGGTTCCTTTCAGACTGTGCTGATGAAACAACCCCATATATAACTATCATATAAAACCGCTCATTCGACAAAAGAACCGTACCCAAAGACTGGAAAGTTGCACAGGTCACACCAGTATTCGAGAAACGCAACAGGAGAAATCCACTGAATTATAGGCCCATATCATTAATGTCGATCTGCAGTAGGATTTTGGAACATACATTGTGTTCGAATAAATATGAACTACCTCGATGAGAACCGTCTATTGAGACACAGTCAAAACCGATTTAGGAAACATTGTTCTCGTGAAACACAACAATCTTTTTACTCACACAAAGTGTTGAGTGATGTTGACAAGGAATTTTAAACTGATTCCACATTTCTAGAAGACTTAAATCAAACCGCGTGCTTATGGAATATCGTGTCAGTTGTGCGACTGGTTTAGTGGTTTACTGTCAGAGAGGTCACAGTTCGTAGTAACTAACGGAAAGACATAAAAAAAAACAAATGTGATTTATGGCGTTCTCCAAGGTAGTGTTATAGGCCCTCTGCTGCTCCTTATCTGTATAAACGGATTAGGAGACAATTTGAGAAGCCGTGTTAGGTTGTTTCCAGATGATACTTTCGTTTATCGTCTAGTAAAATCATCAGAAGATCAAAACAAATTACAAAACTATTAGCTAAGATATCTGCATGGTGCAAAAATTGGAAATTGACCCTAAGTAACGGAAACTGTGAGATCAGCCACATGAGTGCTAGAAGGAATACATTAAACTTTATTTACAAGATAAATCAACCAAATGTAAGGGCCGTAAATTCAACTAAATGCCTCGAAATTACAATTATGGAAAACTTGGAAAGAGCACACAGAAAATGATATGCGGATAGCGAACCAAAGAATGCGTTTTATTGGCAAAACCATTAGAAGATGCAACAGATCGACTAAAGAGACTGCCTACACTCCGCTTGTTCGTCCTCCTTTGGTGCACTGCTGCATGATGTGGGATCCTTACGAGATAGGATTAACGGAATACACCGATTCGAAGAAGGGCAGCACGTTTTGTACTGTAGAGAAATAAGGGAGAGAGTGTTATGCGCATGACACCGGATTTGGGGTAGACACAACTAAGGCATTTCTCGTTGTGGCAGGATCTTTCAATCACTCGGAGCGGTTCTAGGCGCTTCAGTCCGGAACCGCGCGGCTGCTACGGTCGCAGGTTCGAATCCTGCCTCGGGCATGAATGTGTCTGATGTCCTCATTTTTGTTCATTCATGTATCTAGTATAAAAATTTCCACGGGAAAACAATAGAAAAGAGAAATCTTCACCGCGTGGGAAATCTTCTTTTTCTGTTTTAGGATGAAAGGGCCATGAAAACAGAAATATAGATGTGTTCGTGGAGAGTCCACGTGAAACATACTGCAGCAATAAAATAAATTAATGGAAATAAGATACCAGTTTTTATATCTGTGAAACTCTCCAATCTAGTACGTCTCCGTAGCGCAGCGGTAGCGTTACCACCTACGACGCAAGGGGGCCCGGGTTCGATTCCCAGCAGGAGTCTTTGTGGTGTGTGTCCTTTATCATTTTCATCATCATTGACACGCAAGTCGCCGAAGTGGCTTCAACGTTACAATACAGCGGCCGAACCCGAAAGGGGATATCCCGGGTAATAAATGCCATACGATCATTTCACTTTTTCTTCAATCTACCAGCCGGCCGAAGTGGCCGTGCGGTTAAAGGCGCTGCAGTCTGGAACCGCAAGACCGCTACGGTCGCAGGTTCGAATCCTGCCTAGGGCATGGATGTTTGTGATGTCCTTAGGTTAGTTAGGTTTAACTAGTTCTAAGTTCTAGGGGACTAATGACCTCAGCAGTTGAGTCCCATAGTGCTCAGAGCCATTTGAACCATTTGAACCCTTCAATCTACCAAGAAATACTGTGTTCTTGGCTGATTATAGCAATTTCATACAAGAAACAGTTCTCTAAAGGGACAACTATCAACATGGACGTGGAATGCCAATTAGTCCGCCATGTTTCGGTTGCACTCAATTTCTCCGCCAACAAGAGCCATCAAATAGAGCGACGAACAACAATGAATGCTGCTCTCATGTTACGTGTGGAGAAGAATCTTGACAACTGCAGTGCGAAATGTTGTTTTTCTTTTACGGAAATAAGTCTCGTGAAATTTCGGAACTATGAGTTCCAAGATGCCAAAAAATTTCTTGTGACGTGTAAACATGACTGGGGAAATGACACTTTCTCATGTGATGGCTCCATTTCAGTGATCTCCTAGCTTTGAAATACGTGTCGAAGCTACTACTTTTATCCAGCGAGGGTGTGACACTCGAACATCATTAGGACTAAATAAAATTTCAGGAGCCAATAATTGTAATACCTTTAGTGAAATTACTTTAACTTAAACTGCTCTGTTACTTTTTCCCAGTTGAAGTTCAAACTAAACAGAAGTGTCTCATTACGAAATTTAAATAATTGAAAAATGAAGAACAGCTGTCTGCTGTTTAGCGAGTCGGGATTTGCTTGAATACGTTGGAAGACTAAGTGGAGAGCTTATGAACAGCGTTGGTACCTCAGTATTTGTTCATTCATGTATCTAGTATAAAAATTTCCACGGGAAAACAATAGAAAAGAGAAATCTTCACCGCGTGGGAAATCTTCGAAGTCTAACGGTGGAGACAGATGGAATGCGCACCCGTTTTTGAGGCTCCGCTACAGACACCATAGCCGTGCACTGAATTCGCAGACATAGGCTTCACTTTCTCGTTCGGTAAACTGGGTTCAGATTTTCTGTGATTATCTTCACTTGTGTGAGGTGAATACTGGAATGGTTTCCTTAAATCTGCTGCCAATTTCCTCCAATGACTCCATTTTTAACTATGTCTATATTGCTGGAACTTGAGGCTGCAGTCTTTAGTTGTTCTTCTATCATTCCATGCTGACGTCACATTTATGAACCACAATCAGGACTGTAGCTCATCTCTTTGTCTTCGGCCCACGTTCTACACACACACACACACACACACACACACACACACACACACACAAACACTAGTAGTAGCATTACGCCTCGCATGAGCAGTAAATCCACGATACCATAAACCAGCCACGCGACGCAGTTCGTTTGCTCACGTTCAAACACCGTAACAGGTTCATAGGGCTGCCCTTTGTCGTCGGTGACGCATAGCGATCTCGCATGCAACGTTTACCACTGCCAGACGATACGCAACGTTAGCGCTCCTATGACAAGTTCTGTATTTGCACCTGTCACGAACGTTCACGAAGCCGTTAAATACGTTCGGGCGTTATCGCCCCGTAATTCTGGCCTATGGCTTGCATTTTGATACTCGTTTGACTGTGTTCTGTAATGTTGTCATCATGATGTATTTAAGTAACTGACAAACATTCAGGTAAACTGTAATTAAGCATCTGGCTTATTTAGTGGAGCGGGGATTTTGTGATTGGCCAATTATATACCTTCTCAAAATAGAAGTGCCTTGAAAATATCCAGACAGAAAGGATTTTAATAGCGGGACGATTCTAAAAAGGAACTAGACAAAAAAATGTCGTTAGCTGAAGCACTCAACCTACCGAATTAGTTGTAACTGCATGCTTACAAAATAGCTTTACCTGAGCACGAAATTATTGATGTTTTGGTTTTTTCCTTTATGCTAATTTAAATCGTGTTAGATCGTGGAGCATGAGAGGGGTGGAGTGGAATACTGTTGGGGCTGTGCAAGGAAGTGTGAGCTGCCAGCAGCCATGAGTACGCTAACCTAATTTACAAACAGTTTGTTACAAGTGAGGGCAAAAGTATAAAAGCACTTATTTGCAATGGACCAATATGTTACTTTCCAACGAAAGGGTGTTCAATATGCAAGAGTAGATTTTAAGTATGATGAAATATCGTTGACATGAATTATGTTTTAAACAAGCATATACGTTCTTTTGATGTCACTGAAATGGCGAAGATAATTACTGTGAACATGATGTACATACTCTGGGAAAGACGGAAGAGGGAGGCGGGAGGACTTAAGTGACTGTGTACTGGTGTAAGGTGCGCTGTAGCAGTGGAGTCAATAGGTTTGTCGATGACGCAGAAATTCCGTCAGAGATTGGAAAGGACTTCGAAGAGCGACGGAATGGAATGGACAGTATCTTGAAAATAGACTGTAAGGCGAACACCAACAAAAGTACAACAAAGGCAATGAAATGTAACAGAATTAAATCAGACGATGATGAGGGCTTTATTCGTAGATTAGCAAATGAGACAGTAAAAACAGAAGATACATTTGCTATTTTGGCATTGGGAGCCAAAGTAACTGATGATGATCGAAATAGAGGGGAAATAAAATGCCGACTGCGAACAATAAGGAAAGCATTTCTGAAAGTGAAGAATATTTTATTACCGTATCTAAAACAAATTTGAATGTTAAGAAGTCTTTGTTAAAGGTATTTTTCTGGCGTGCAGCCTATTATGGAAGTGAAAGCTTCATGGAACCATTTCAGAGAACGGGAGAATAGAAGCTTTTGGAATGTGGCGCTACCAAAAAATGGTGAAGATAAAAGATAAGTAGGTCGCATAACTAATGACGAGAGTCGAATTAGATAAAACAGAAATCTATGGCCCAAGTTGATAAAGAAAAAGGATCGGTTCATAGAAGACAGTCTGAGGCACCACGGTGTAGTCAACTTAGTAATGGAGGGAGTGTGTGTGTGTGTGTGTGGGGGGGGGGGGGGGGAGCAAACGTAATTGAGGGAGACCTCGGCTTGAAAACAGTAAGCAGGCTCACATGTATGCAGGTTGCAGTAACTATTCAGTGATTAAAAGGCTTGCACAGGACAGACTAGCATTAGACCATATGAAGATGGTATGTGCCCTTTCAGACATGTCCGAAAGAAAAGATACCATCTTCATATAGTTAAAGCCAACCGCCCATTGACCTTCTTTTTCAGTGCTGGATGAACACGCATTGCCCGACCTCTTACGGGACTCGGTAAGATTGTCTGCCGCTAGAAATGAGTGAAATGGACAGGGGCACTATGTATGTAGTGTGTGGACATTAAGTTGGGAATGTGGGTCTCACGGGGAGCGTGCAAGGGATAAATCGCTGCGGTCGCACTATCCTCTGTGCCCTCGGTGGCTCATAAGAATAGCGCTTCTGCCGTGTAAGCAGGAGATCCCGGGTTCGAGTCCCGGTCGGGACACACATTTTCAACTGTCCTTGTTGATGTGTACCAACGCCTGTCGACAGCTTATGGTCTTAATTATCATTTCAGCATTAGACCAGTCTTGGGACTGAAGGCAAAAACAACAGCATGATGAAGCGTTTCTAAGGGAAACAATAGAACGTGTGGTAAGAGGATGCGAGTTGACGTAATGCTCTCCGAAAGGGGAGCGGGTGACGAGAGAAAAGAACATTTAAGAGGTCTGTTATGAGGGAGGGCTGTGAGGAATGAGTAACACTGTACAGGAGGGGTTAATGTCAGGGTAGCTGTCGTGGCCTTAGAGCTGGAGTCTTCAAATTGCTCTGTGTGTGTGTGTGTGTGTGTGTGTGTGTGTGTGTGTGTGTGTGTGTTTTCTGGGGTCAGAGGGTTGTTCTCACAGGTTTAATAGATTCAAAATTATGGAGAAAATAATGATACAATTGGTGATGGAGATAGGGTTGATAAGTAGTGTCGCGCTCGTCATGTGTCAACCATCAACACTATCCTAAAACGTCAGTGGCATGTGTAGGGATAAGAGCAGGGGAGGCAGGTACATAGAAGGATAATACATGTTCCACACAAGGAGATTATTAGCAGTCAACAGGTGCAAAAACAAATATTGTCCAAATAACAGTTGACAGTTCTCTTCGGCCTTTTCTATATGTAATCACACTTACGACGTGCGAGGCTCGAGTCTGTTGGCCTGCGAATACACACTGCCCTCATCAGGGCCTCGGACCTTAAACACTTAAAAAAAAAATAGAATACACGAAAGAATTTCCCAATGGGACGGGCGGAAATCCGTAGCTATGATGTACATGAACGGACAAATAAATGATTAGAATTTCAGAAAAAATTGACGACTCGTTCCACAGGAAAAACTTCCCAAATTGAGCAACTCAATAACGTGTTTCGTCCACCGCTCGCCCTTATCCAAGCAGATTTTCGGCTTGGCTTTTATTGATCGAGTTGTTGATGTCCTTCTGAGATGTACCTACATCTATATCTGCATCTACATTTATACTCCGCAAGACACCCAACGGTGTGTGCCGGAGGTCACTTTACGTGCCACTGTCACTACCTCCCATTCCTGTTCCAGTAGCGTATGGTTCGCGGGAAGAACGACTGCCGGAAAGCCTCCGTGCGCGCTCGAATCTCTCTAATTTTACATTCGTGATCTGCTCTGGAGGTATAAGTAGCGGGAAGCAATATATTCGATACCTCATCCAGAAACGCACCCTCTCGGACCCTGGACAGCAAGCTACACCGCGATGCAGAGCGCCTCTCTTGCAGAGTCTGCCACTTGAGTTTGCTAAACATCTCCTTAACGCTATCAAGCTTATCAAATAACCCTGTGACGAAACGCGCCGCTCTTCTTTGGATCTTCTCTATCTCCTCTGTCAACCCGACCTGGTACGGATCCCACACTGATGAATACTCAAGTATAGGTCGAACGAGTGCCAAATTATGTCGATTTAGAGCGTTAGAGCCTGAAACTCCCGAAATGGTTGGAGGGCTCTGTTCCTAGTGATCCGAACATTCTAGACTGGGAAGATATCCGGCGACCTTGCTGGCTAAAGTAGGGTTTGGAAAGGGTGAAGAAAAGCAACAGAGCTATCGCCGTGTGCGGGCGGGCATTATCCTGCTGATACGTAAGCGTAGGATGGCTTGTCATTAACGGCAAGAAAACGGGGCGTAGAATATCGTCGACGTACTGTTGTGCTGTAAGGATGCTGCAGATGACGTTCATAGTAGCCCTGTAAGGAAAAGGAATAGCACCTCAGTCAATCACTTCTAATTGTCGGGCGACAGCCAAGTTCGCATGCCACGCTGCTTGGGTCGCCTCGAGACATGTTTTCACCTTGAATCTAATTAACTGGAGTAGGACTGCCTTCAGTGACGAGTTCCGCTTCTACATGAATACTGGCGCCAAGTGGAGAAATGTCTGGAGACGTCCTGGACAGCGGTGGAGTGCCTACCTGATTGTCGCCCGCCATGCTGCCCGATAACCAGGAGTGATGTTCTGAGGTGCCATGGTCTGGGGTAAGCCATGCTGGACTTAAATTTCAGCAGGATAATGCACAGCCGCTCAGGACGAGAGTTTCTTTTACTTTTCTTCGTGCATTCCAAACCTTACTGAGGCCAGCTAGGTCGCTGGGTCTCTCCCCAGTTGAGAATGTTCTGAGCATTATTAGCAGCGCCCTCCAACAATCTCGGGATTTTGAGGATCTAACGAGCCAATTGGACAGAATTTGGCCCAGTATCCCTCAGGAGGACATTCAGAAACTCTATCAATCAATGCCAAGCCGAAGAACTACATGCATATGGTCAAGAGGTGGACCAACATGTTACTGAGCTGCTCAATTTGTGAAGCTCTTTCGAACAAATCATCCAACTTTTTTTTTTGAAATTGAAAACATATGTTTCTCTGTACATATACATCACACCTACCGATTCACGTGCCATTCGGATATTTCTCTGGCGTACATCGTTCGTTTTTCTTTCTTTTTTTTGTGTTCGAGGGTATATCCGTCAATCTACCATAAAAAAGCACCTCCCAAAATACATTTATTGTACGCACTGCTACTAAAACTGTACGTCTTAATATATCATACAACTCACACTTATTCGTCGCTTCACCTAAGACGTTGCGGTATGCTAGTTCAGAGGTAGATCTTGCAAATTGTCTCCTGACTGTCCAGAATGTATTATACAGTGACTGAAAACTACATCAAACTTATGACTACCACAGTGTTGTGTCATCAGGACTGAAATTTCAACAGTCTTCATGTGGTGATCTTGGTTTTTTTCTTCGAGCGGCTAGATTCTCATTTTTTTGCATACCGTTACGATCCGTTACTATGAATCACTCAAAGTAGCTCTTCTTATATACTGCCTATGAAAAGACTTACAGGGCTAAAAATAGCTATTCTCGTTTCTTATCCTATGCTGTGGCTACACTTATTGTTTCAAATTTCTTTTTGCCTTAACACATTTTAAATCATCAGAATCAAACTTATGTCTCATTATTAATACTATGTTGAAATTTATAAAAACTATGATAGTGACCTTTAATAGTGCTATTCAATCGTTTCGAGTGGGCACTTTGTTATGATCACTTTAGATGTTCTGAAGCTATTAATTTTTAAAGAACATCGTCTCTACCTAATGTACTGTTTCACCTAATCAGTGGGTCTTTCAAAATGCTCCCGTGTCGCGTTATTTTCCTTTCGTATGGTGACATCTTCAGTTACGTGGCTTTGTTAGTACTGGTGTCGGGCCCGATAGCTGAATGGTCGCCGGCACGGTAGCTCAGCGTGTTCGGCCAGAGAGCTGTTTAGCCTCCACAATTAAAAAAAAAAAAAAAACTGAGTGGAAGGATCAACAAAACGAACTTTAACGAATGGAATGTGACGTCCGCAACGACAAAAGACAACGATCAACAATGAACAAAATTTAAAAAAAAAGTGGTCAGCGTGACAGATTGCCGTCCTCCGGGCCCGGGTTCGATTCCCGGCTGGGTCGGAGATTTGCTCCGCTCAGGGACTGGGTGTTGTGCTGTTTTCATCGTCATTTCATCCCCATCCGGCGCGCAGGTCGCCCAATGTGGCGTCGAATGTAGTAAGAATTGCATCAAGGCGGCCGGACCCGCCGCGTTAGGGGCATCCCGGCCAATGACGCCAAACGCTCATTTGCATTAGCACTGGTTTAGTCTTGCGTCAGCTTTGAATAATTCACTGCCTTCTCGTTTTCACAGCCTCTCGTATCACACTTCACACTAGAACAGCACTCATCTGAGAAATACGCCGGCCAGCGTCCACATGCGTTCCAGACACCACAGTCTGTGAAAACATGTGAGCATTATCTGCCGCTGCTATTTTTAAATTAATGATTTTCAGTTATAGTTCTTATCTTTGCCTTCCATATTCTCTCAAAATTTCGCAGTGTCCATTCTTTCGTCGGATCACATCACACATATTCTGTAACTGTTTCGACCTTGGAATCTTTATCGTTTCAACACATTGTGAAGTAAAAGACACCTGCATATTCGTCGCAATTTAAGTTCATTTCTCGTCATTTTTATCACAGGGAGGCAGATTAATGTTAATCAGTTTCTAAATGCAGTTTGGTTTTCCAAGTCGTTAACTCGTCGTCTGCCGTACTAATACCTTGAGTGTGCAAATTACCGTTTCGCATCGGTTCTAAGCAGATGCTCCTAGTCGATGTTGCAATTCCACATTCACCGTTACCAACTCGTCGTCCCCTAATGCTGTCATAGATACAAACTACGCCTCAGATCCATGTAAAATGGTTCAAATGGCTCTAAGAACTATGGGACTTAACATCTGAGGTATCAGTCCCCTAGAATTAGAACTACTTAAACCTAACTAACCTAAGGACATCACACACATTCATGCCCGAGGCAGGATACGAACCTGCGACAGTAGCAGGCTCGCGGTTCCGGACTGAAGTGCCTAGAACCGCTCGGCCACAGAAGCCGGCGTTCCATGTAGAACTATGAAGTACAGAGAGCCGCTTTATGTCAATATACAGCAGACTGATGAGCCAGAACATTATGACTAAAGACCTACTATCGACATAAACATGTCAGGGCGATAGCAGCATCACTGGCAAGCAGTGACTGCTGGTCAGACACACGTACGGTGCGTGTAGTGTCATTGAGGGTGCTGTCCATCTGTAGAAAGGGGAAGGCGCGTGATCTGAGTTTGACCGAGGGCAGGATGTGATGACCTGGAGGCTGGGCACGAGCATTTCGAAAACGGCAAGACTTGTTGACTGTTAGGGGCGTGCTGTGGTGAGTGTCTTCAACACGTGGCGAAACCATAGTGATACCGCGTCCAGACATGGTAGGGGTTGGGCAAGCACACCTCATTACAGATGTAGGACATCGTAGGCTGGGCAGACTGGTAAAACAGGACAGGCGGAGAACTGCGGCGGAACTAACACTAGACTTTAATGCTGGGCAGGGTACAGATGTGTCTGAACAAACAGTGCACCGAGCACCTCTAATGAGGTGCCTCCGCAGCCGACGACCCGTGCATGTGCCAATGTTAACCCCACGACATCGGAAACTGCGACTGAAATGGCCACGTGACCATCGACACTGGACGTTAGCGCAGTGGCAGAGCGTTGCATGGTCTGATGAATCACCATACCTTCTTCATCATGCCAATGGGAGGGAGCGACTCCGTCGTCTTCCAGGGGAACAGCACCTCGACACCAGTACTGTACGACGGAGATTAGCTGGCGGCCGCTCCATTATGCTTTTGGGGAACCTTCACGATGGTATGCATTTGTTCAGTGGAGCCCGTGCAAGGCACCATGGCGGCCAAGGGGTATCGTACACTAGTTGCAGGCCACTTACACCCTTTTTATTATAACCCTATCACTACTGCCGGCCGGTGTGGCCGAACGGTTCTAGGCGCTTCAGTCTGGAACGGCGTGACCTCTACGGTCGCAGGTTCGAATCCTGCCTTGGGCATGGATGTGTGTGATATCCTTAGGTTAGTTAGGTTTAAGTAGTTCTAAGTTCTAGGGGACTGATGACCTCAGATATTAAGTCCCATAGTGCTCAGAGCCCTTTGAATTTGAACTTACCACTACTATTGTAATTTAGTATGCTTTTACCTAAATAACGGAAAACCCTGTTTCTATGTTGACACGTATAACCCTCTTACTAAATTTAGTTTAGTTTCCAAATGAAGTACACCATTGGAGGATAGTCCTGTTAAAAGGGAAAAGCTAATCAATATACGAGGGTGAGTCAAATGAAAACCTTATATATTTTTTTAAATATTATTTATTGTACAGAAGTGGTACAAAGCTGTATCACTTTCAACATAATCTCCCCCACGCTCAATGCAAGTCCTACAGCGCTTACAAAGTGCATAAATCTCTTTAGAAAAAAATTCTTTTGGTAGTCCGCGCAACGACTCATGCACCGCGTGGCGTACCTCTTCATCAGAACGGAACTTCTTTCCTCCCATTGCGTCTTTGAGTGGTCCAAACATATGGAAATCACTTGGGGGAAGGTCTGGTGAGTGTGGTGGATGAAGAAGACACTCAAAATGCAGGTCTGTGATTGTTGCAACTGTTGTACGGGCAGTGTGGGGGCTTGCATTGTCATGTTGAAAAAGGACACCTGCTGACAGCAATCCACGTCGCTTTGATTTGATTGCAGGCCGCAGATGATTTTTTAGGAGATCTGTGTATGATGCACTGGTGACAGTGGTCACTCTAGGCATGTAATGCTCCAAAATGACGCCTTTTTCGTCCCAAAAGAGAGTCAGCATAACCTTCCCATCTGATGGTTCTGCTCGAAACTTCTTTGCTTTTGGTGATGAGGAATGGCGCCATTCTTTGCTCGCTCTCTTCGTTTCCAGTTGGTAGAAGTGAACCCAGGTTTCGTCCCCAGTAATGATTCTTGCAAAGAAGCCATCACCTTCTCGTTCAAAGCGCCGAAGAAGTTCTTCACAAGCATCAACAGGTCGTTCTCTCATTTCAGGAGTCAGCTGCCGTGGCACCCATCTTGCAGACACTTTGTGAAACTCGAGCACATCATGCACAATGTGGTGTGCTGACCCATGACTAATCTGTAAACATGCTGCAGTGTCATTCAGCGTCACTCGGCGGTTTTCCTTCACTATGGCCTCAACTGCTGCAATGTTCTGTGGAGTCACAATTCGTTGTGCGTGACCTGGGCGAGGAGCACCTTCCACTGAAGTCACACCATTTGCAAACTTCCTACTCCATTCGTAGACTTGATGCTGTGACAAACATGCATCACCGTACTGAATCTTCATTCATCGACGAATTGTAATAGGTTTCAAATCTTCACTACGCAAAAATCGAATAACAGAACGCTGTTCTTCCCTAGTGCAAGTCGCAAGTGGGGCGGCCATCTTTTTACTGATACTGCGACGGTATGTGTGCATCTGCACTATGCAGCCACCTACAGGCCATTCTGCAAGCTCTTTGTAGCACCCTTACCAACTTACATGATAACGGCGCGAAATTTCGATTTGTTATTACAAATTTAAGGTTTTCATATGACTCACCCTCGTAATTACCATTTTTACAGGATTTGACCGTGTCTTTTGTCTAATGGATAAGTAAATGAGACTATTCAATTCTTTTCCTAAGATCCTATCCAGCTGTTAGAAAGAAACACAGTGTGAATAGTATTATATTGAAGCTAGGACAACTCAGTTCTAAGTCCATTTAGTGGTTTAAAATATGTACTAACGATCGCCAGCCTATCCAGGCAATGAAACAGTAAAGTATTGGAAATGCATAAGTATGAATTTTGTCTACTTTACTGCTAGTGTTTAAGTTGCTTCTTCAAATAGATATTGCTCCATGTAAACAATGTTGGATTACACCCTTATGCATTACGTTTTTAAAAGAGAAAAAGCCCAGTAGAAAACTTCAAGGAAGGTAAAAGAATTTATGCCAGCGGTGTCCTGTAGAAAATCACTTTCCATAATCAGCAAACTTAAATACTAAAATACTTAGATACTAAAGCACACAATTTTTATACTGAACATTGCACTTCAAGAACCACTCTTTCTCAGTGGAATTTACCTTCAAAAGCTATTAATCTTTGAAATAACTGTGTATCGTGATTTAACAGATTCTAATAACTTGGCTTCACTCTGATTGAATTTTATGTAAGCCAACTTTTACTATAGCACTTTGCAATGGTTAAGAAAACGCTCTCATTATTTACATAAAAACAATTTCAGTGGTGCCTGTTCACATTAACTTGGCACTTCGTAAGTCTGTAAAGCAGGTTACTTGGATTAATCAAACATCAGGACGGAGCCCTATATAGGTGATTAGGATGAAATGACAGGGTGAACCAGTTTTTTTATAGTTGAAGAAAGATTATTAAAACACAGTTTAAATTAATGGTTCACACTTTCAAAAGTAAAATACAAAAAAAACATCTTATCTGGTGGCAGTCAGCTCGAGCGTGGCGAACAATTATGACGGCTACACTACTCACCGTACGGCCTGCAGGTATCTTGCTGTATGGACTCAATTTCTCTTCTTTGACACAAATATTTTTAAATAGAAATGTCATCAGAAAATTATTTAATTTAATATACAATGTACATAGTATTTTACATACATTACTCACATACCATGCAAAGAACTTCAATCTCCAGTATAGTAGACTTTTCTTTACAGATACAGAAAATATAGTACCAATATGCGAAAATTTTAAAGCAAAAATTTATAAAAATTTAGATGAACCATAAACAAATAGTGATATATATCATGACGATCATGTTTCCAGACGGCAGTGGCATTTTTCAACAAGATTAGGCTCCATAGCACAAGGACAGGAGTGTGATGGAGTGGTTCGTAGCACAGTGGCGAGTTCCAATTGCTGTGCTGGACCCCAACTCACCAGATCTGAACCCGATCGAACACTTCTTGGTTGTGACTGAACGTGTCGACAGAGCTCATCGCCTACCAGTGAGAAATTTACGTGAGTTAAGGGACTTGTGTGTGCAGATGTGTGCCAACTCTTTCCATCAACCTTCCAAGGTCTCACTGCTTCCATGTGACCACACATCGCCGCTGTTATCCGTGCCAAATGTGGACTACCGACTATCAGGTAGCTGGTCATAGTGTTGTGGCTGATCAGTGTGTCAGTAGGAGCACGCGGACAGTGGAAACCAACAAGGATGAAATAATACTGAATTCATGAAAAACCGTGCATTGCTGTAGAGAAAATGACATTTCCATCTAAGAAAAGAAATTTTGTATTTTCCACGTTTAGTTATACTGAACGGAACTTATCTTTCCCGTAGGTATTAGCATGCTATATTACTGTAAATAACGCTGAGCCAAAAACATACAACATAAAAAGGTAAGACGAAGCGATAAAAGAAATGTTTTGAGAAGGAATACTGTTGAGGTTGTCGGCGGGAGGAAGGGGCGTTCTACTATGGTATGGGTAGAGTTTTTCTGAACGGAATAACTAAACGATAACTGGATTTAAAACATAATTAAGACTGAATTGAGATAGACACCTGTAATAAATCGTAAACGGAACTTAAAGAATTCAATGGTTTGAGAACGATTCTGTTTTACTATGATCTCTGCAAATACTAAAGAAAAATAGTAACATGAGAAACCGGACGTGACTAAGATATTGTCTTCAGTGAAGAGAAGGGGCCGCTTCTAGGAATATTATTTGAAACCCTTTTTTGTTTCTAGCAAAGTAATGAAATATGGGAAGCATTATTCTATGATTATTTTCAAAAAAATAATTCTTTCACCTAGACCATTTAATTTATGGTAACTTGACAATGGGCTGAAGAAACTAGTTTTATTAGGCAAGTCTTAAACAAAATTTTATTCACAGCTTCAGTGTAACGTGATATCACACGTGACAGCAAACAAAAGACGTACCTGACGGAGATTTTTCATTTATTAAATACAGTATTTAACTATTTGATATGTCAACTCTCTCACGGGTAACATGAAATCAAGTTATACACTCCTGGAAATGGAAAAAAGAACACATTGACACCGGTGTGTCAGACCCACCATACTGGCTCCGGACACTGCGAGAGGGCTGTACAAGCAATGATCACACGCACGGCACAGCGGACACACCAGGAACCGCGGTGTTGGCCGTCGAATGGCGCTAGCTGCGCAGCATTTGTGCACCGCCGCCGTCAGTGTCAGCCAGTTTGCCGTGGCATACGGAGCTCCATCGCAGCCTTTAACACTGGTAGCATGCCGCGACAGCGTGGACGTGAACCGTATGTGCAGTTGACGGACTTTGAGCGAGGGCGTATAGTGGGCATGCGGGAGGCCGGGTGGACGTACCGCCGAATTGCTCAACACGTGGGGCGTGAGGTCTCCACAGTACATCGATGTTGTCGCCAGTGGTCGGCGGAAGGTGCACGTGCCCATCGACCTGGGACCGGACCGCAGCGACGCACGGATGCACGCCAAGACCGTAGGATCCTACGCAGTGCCGTAGGGGACCGCACCGCCACTTCCCAGCAAATTAGGGACACTGTTGCTCCTGGGGTATCGGCGAGGACCATTCGCAACCGTCTCCATGAAGCTGGGCTACGGTCCTGCACACCGTTAGGCCGTCTTCCGCTCACGCCCCAACATCGTGCAGCCCGCCTCCAGTGGTGTCGCGACAGGCGTGAATGGAGGGACGAATGGAGACGTGTCGTCTTCAGCGATGAGAGTCGCTTCTGCCTTGGTGCCAATGATGGTCGTATGCGTGTTTGGCGCCGTGCAGGTGAGTACCACAATCAGGACTGCATACGACCAAGGCACACAGGGCCAACACCCGGCATCGTGGTGTGGGGAGCGATCTCCTACACTGGCCGTACACCACTGGTGATCGTCGAGGGGACACTGAATAGTGCACGGTACATCCAAACCGTCATCGAACCCATCGTTCTACCATTCCTAGACCGGCAAGGGAACTTGCTGTTCCAACAGGACAATGCACGTCCGCATGTATCCCGTGCCACCCAACGTGCTCTAGAAGGTGTAAGTCAACTACCCTGGCCAGCAAGATCTCCGGATCTGTCCCCCATTGAGCATGTTTGGGACTGGATGAAGCGTCGTCTCACGCGGTCTGCACGTCCAGCACGAACGCTGGTCCAACTGAGGCGCCAGGTGGAAATGGCATGGCAAGCCGTTCCACAGGACTACATCCAGCATCTCTACGATCGTCTCCATGGGAGAATAGTAGCCTGCATTCCTGCGAAAGGTGGATATACACTGTACTAGTGCCGACATTGTGCATGCTCTGTTGCCTGTGTCTATGTGCCTGTGGTTCTGTCAGTGTGATCATGTGATGTATCTGACCCCAGGAATGTGTCAATAAAGTTTCCCCTTCCTGGGACAATGAATTCACGGTGTTCTTATTTCAATTTCCAGGAGTGTATTTACATACTGAACATACTGATAGTATGGTACAACAGCTTCAAAAGCTACCCATAGATTTATCTCTACATATAGCCACAATAAATTCGTACTCAGACTACGACTCACATACAGCACCGAAGTCAAACGAATGCGCGTCTCCCCGCTTAGCACAACATGGTGGCGCTTGTGTCTATTCTGACACTCTGCACGGGAGACCAACTCTCCAGCGGTTGATGTCATACCTCCGTGTCTCTCCCACTCCACTCGGTGTGTGGGGCAGCTGTTTTAAAGAAGCCATCTTTGTCAACATTTTGGGGCGAATGGCGAAAGTGTTTACTGGCCTGTTGCATTCTAGTCAGTCGTAGCTGGAGGTTTCTGCGGGGGCAACACGGTCGGCATGCAGAGTCAAGATCTGGTGCTCTTTTTACGCCAGCACCAAAAAAACTGCTATTTTGTTATTTTTACATTCAGTTCATGACAGCAGAGTCAGTGCGCGAACGAAGGCATGCTATGGTAAATCTTTTTCGTTTCTAATATTCTGACTGCTGGCGAGCACATATCTACATCTTCATCTAAATACATACTCCGCAATCCACTATACGGTGCGTGGCGGAGGGTACCTCGTACCACAACTAGCATCTTATCTCCCTGTTCAACTCCCAAACAGAACGAGGGAAAAATGACTGCCTATATGCCTCAGTACGAGCCCTAATCTCTCTTATCTTATCTTTGTGGTCTTTCCGCGAAGTATAAGTTGGCGGCAGTAAAATTGTACTGCAGTCAGCCTCAAATGCTGGTTCTTTAAATTTCTTCAGTAGCGATTCACGAAATAACGTCTCCTTTCCTCCAGAGACTCCCATCCGAACTCTTGAAGCATTTCAGTAACACTCGCGTGATGATCAAACCTACAAGTTGAAACGTCCCTCAGAAAAATTAAACATGACTGTGCTTAAACTGACACACAATATTTTTAGCGCAACGCAATCTGACTTTCAAAAATCCCTACAAAAGAATGGCCCTGACTAACATTAACCTATACCTTTCACAAATCACTTATCTCACCAAAAATCTTCGTTACTCGAACTACTGCAATAAGCGAGCGCCACTACTGCCAGCTAAATAAAAGATTCAAACTACTGAAGGCACTAACTACTAATAGTCATAGTTAGCAAATGAAAGATTTTAATAGAGAACAAACAATGTATTTACCTTAATAGTGTTGAAAAAATCATAATATACATAGCAGTTCATGACATCCAGTCTTACAAATTTCAAAACTCCATTTCTCTCCCCACATCCACCACTGCTGGCGGCTCACCTCCAACTGCGCAACGCTACGCGCTGTTAACATCCAGCTGCCCAACACTACAATGGCAGACAACAATGCAAACCAGCCACAGACTGCACACAGCACAGCCAGTGATTTTCATACATCGCGCTACGTGGCGTTACCAATATAAAAACCTTAACAGCATACTTACATAGCCCCCATGCTCCCCACAAAAAATTTTACAAATTGTTTTGGGCAGTGACCAATAATGATTTGATAAAAATTTTCATAATTACAATAACAAAGATATCAAATGCACACACTTATGGATACAATGTTGGTCAAAAGCTAAAATTTTCTCACAGTCTGTAACAACAACAACTGTACATATAAAAATTTTTCTTCTGATTTTCGATAAGTTACTGTAAGCAGGGTTTTAATTTCATTTCTTTGTCTTTTCGTGTTATTATGTTAAAGAAAATGTAAGCAACTTTCGAAGTAAATTTTAATATTTATGTTAAATTTCGAATGATGTTATAATAGGAGTGAAGTTTAAATAATGTTGGGAATATTGTAAGATGTAAAAGTTGTAATTGTACCCCTGGTCCATACGTAGGCAATGTATTAGGATATGTGGAATGTAAAACCTTTGGTGAATACCCTGTCTGTAGGGGAGAGGTATAAGGTGGATGGCAGGCGAGCGCGGGAAAATGCACACGGGCGCGGTACGGCATAACGGGCTCAGCTAGTCAGTCGGAGTTGGGCACCGGTCTGAGGAACACGTTCCGGATCGAGGAGGCTATCCTGGAAACAGTGGTTTCATTTGAGCCTCGGATGTGCCATTTCCGACGACTATACAGCATGGCTATATCTAATAGGCACTGAATTAAAAAGGATTACGACGCCAAGAAGAAGCAAAGTGCCGATACAGCAAGAGCCATAGCTGTGCTTGTATGTGTGCTGTACGTCTCGCCATCTCGCTGCCCGCCAACCGCCGCATCCACTTGCACAGGTCAATTCTTTACAAGTGTATCCGTATGGACCAGTGTTAAATTTGTTCCTAACTGTTCAATAATAACTTGAGTTTTACCAGAATTGCCCTATTAATAAATGATCCTAATCACTAACCTGGACAGGGTCCTTTCCGCATTTTGTGCAATCCAAGTGTCCCGAAATGAAGATTTAAAATTCATGTTAATGAGAATTACGTGCAGAAGTATCTATGCTAGATAAATATTTAAAGAACTTTGTTGCTAATGAATATTTTGGTAAATAATAGACCTGACAAATTTTGAAGATAATGTTGAAAGTGGTTTAGTAATGAAGCTTAATTAATTAGAGAGACAAAAATAATGGTAGTTAAATGAGGAATTAATAGGACGAAAAAGAATAGTAACCCATATTTTTAAAATCTTGAATACTTCATGTGTCCAATAATTAATAGTTTCAACACAGTGACCATAACAGTTTCAGGGTCCCCCCCCCCTTTTTTCATTCTTTTCATTTCTATTCATTTAAATGCTGAAGTGCACTGAACTGATTTAATCTGCAAAGTGAAAGCCAATATAAAACCTAAATTTATCAGTGTTTTTTCCTTATTAAGATTGACATTGTATGTGTGTTTCAAAAGTGCTATTTCTAGGGCAACCTATGCCCGATTTCAGTTGGATCAATAGACAAAATGCAGTGTGTAGTAATCATTGTAGTGTAATGTTGTGTATTTGTAGCTTGTCCAAATCAGTACAGAAAGGGAAAATACTAGTTTAGTAGATTTTTCTGGTTCTAAAGTTTTCCATATAATGCAGTATTACTACGTGTGGTTATGTTTGTGCGTACATCCACTTGTACAAGGAAAAAACTCACGTAATGCCTAATTAGGCTGGCGACCATATTATTAATAATTGGTAGCATCTGCTGAGTAGGTTTCTTGTCCGTATTAACGTGTAGTTGCACTTTTTACTAGCTTCACGTATCATTGTTGTTGCTGACTGGGTATAAGTCCGATTTTGCTTCCATTCAGGTACACGCGGTCATCTTATTTAACAAAATCCTTTCTTAGAAGGTGAAGCCCGTCAACTTATCACAGTACAGGCTTTAAAGAGTTAACGTACGCAAGAGCGGGGACGTTACAAGTGGCTTCCCGGTGACAGGACATCCAGTTGTTGTCGGTCACAAATTAATGTGAATACCGAACAGTGGATGTTCAGTGACACGAATTGTAAAAATATTCCGTAAAGCAAATAGCAGTGAACGTCAAGTATAGTAGTGTGGTGTGATTGGCATTCGGTATGGACAGGAACGTAGACACGGTAGATGTGCCGAGCGTAATGGAAAATGCGACTGGCAGTAGCAGGAGTGTACGCGGCCAGATAACAGATGGCGTCAGCGGAAGACAATTGGCGTACATACAATATCATGAACACGTTAACGAACAGATTGAAATGTCGAGATCGTCTCGCACACAGCAAGGGATAAAACAGGAAGTAGAGGGTGATTTTGTAGATGATAGTGGGTATGTGAATGAATCCACTGACATGTTTGATTCACCACAGATAAAGAAAGAACCGAAAGAAACTTCTAAAGTAGGATCGGAACACACAGATTCCGTAGAACAAAACAGTGTGAAAATTTTAAGCATGAACGATTTATTTGAACAATTAACTAAACAAATTTCAGGGCAGAATGATCAGCTTAAAACACACGTTGCCGAGGAGCTCAAAACACAAAGTAAGCAGCTCAAAACACAGAACGAGCAGCTTAAAACACAAATTGGTCAAATTAAAGCACAGGTCGAAGATCAAGGAATTAAAATTAGTAAACAAATAGAACAGGTAGAACAAAAAGTGGGTAATTTAAGTTCTGTGGTAAATACTATCAGATTTGAAATTGACACCATTAACAAAAATATGGATACTATGCAGGGGGAAATTGGCAACATTAACAGTAGGTTCGATGTTGAAATTCTCAACATACAAGAGAAAGTAGAGCCTCTGGTAGAAACAAAAGTAGACGAAAAAGTTTTCGGTCTCAAAACTGAAATCGTAAACGAATGTCAACACGGAATCTCACAATTGAAAAAGGCAGTTTCAGACACTGAAAGAGATTTAGGCGAGAAAGTTACCGGATGTGTACAAAAATGTGAACAAAATACTTCGAAAATTCAAGGCAAAATTTTCGATCTTGAGAATAAAATCAATGATAGGCCTGGTGTAGTCTGTAATGGCACACCACTTACGAAGCTGTTACAAGGTGAGGAACGCTTCGATCCCGCCAAGAAACATAACGGATGGCATCCGTTAGATTTCATCAAAAATTGCGTGAGAATATTTCCTGAACACTTGTCTGATCAGGAAAAGATAAACGTTGTAATTAGCGCCTTAGCAGGTGATGCTAAGCGCTGGGGAATTAATTTGAATACCGAACGAATGACGTTCGAAGAATTCACGCAAAGGTTTACGGAAGAATATTGGTCCAAACAAAAACAGGATCATTTGTGGCGCGAGTTTATCATGGCCAAACACCATGATAACAGGGGCAGGAATTCTTTGAAAGATTTCTGCGAATATTGGTACCGAAAATTGACACATTTAAGAGGTCGAAGATCAGATTCAGAAATTATCTGGGAGCTATATAAAAAGCTTCCAGAAGATTCAAAGAGGTACGTGGGAAGCAATCATCGCAGCTTCCAAGCGTTTCTCGAAAGGGTGGAAGACAAAGACCACTGGCGCGAAAGGCGTGCCAATTATCAAAATTTCGGTCATCGAAATAATCGTAATAACGACGAGAGAAATGAAGGCGAAGGATTTCACGTCAATATGATACAGAAAGGAAGAGGCAGAGGCAGAGGCCGAGGAAGTTATCCAAGTCGCGGTAGGGGGTACACCGCGCAAAATGATAACGACGCGGGAAACTAATTTCCGCGAACGTTGCGGGCCAAACGGAAGCGGACAGTACATACCGGCCCCGATTCAAGAAAGTTACCGAACCAATAGTAATGTTATGAGACAGGTTAGAGACAGGCATGGAACGACGCAACGTGTCGTTGCGAAGCAAGCATCAGGTGCGAGCCAGAATGAGTCATCTCGGCCGCGCAGAGCGCTACTTATTAACAGGCAAGTGGAGCATCAGAGGGCAATGGCCCGGCCTAGCAGAACAGCTGTTCAGAGAGAAGCCGCTAGCAATACGGCAGCATTAGGTACGAACGTAGCCGTAAGAACTGATGAATATATTATGAGTGATAATTCCGTGGCGAAGGAAATAATAGATGAAACTGTGAATACACAGAGAGGTGCGGTAAGCAGTGTTAGCAATGAAGTAAATGGCGAGAATGAATTAGCAGAAGTAACTAATTGGCATGTGCAGATCGACGATCTGTACAAGGGCCTAAAGCAATGTGAGTGGGAGGATTTTAAGAAGGAGTATGAGGCAAAGAAATTAATTAGTAAAGAAGGAGATGAAAGGGACGTCGATAAGGTGGCGGGGCCCGAGTTTAAAGAGGAGAGAGTAAATAGCACCGCGCAAAGTACGCGTGCTGCCGATAGGACAAAGGTGAAAATTAGGAAGGAATTGGAGGACGAAATCCTTAGCATTGACAAGGAAGTAACTGCTGTTAACAATCCGCCAATAGTACAAGCTGCTACCGAAAGGCACCATGGGGAAGGGGCAGATAATTGCCTAAAAGAAATTGAAGTCCACGAGGATTACACGACATATGAATTAACAGTAGATGTGAGTAAAGCTGATGATGAGGCCGTTTTGCCTAAAGAGGATATTGAGTTAAAATCTAAGCCTGACCAAAATAAAAAGGAAGAACTTAATGCCAGTCTCAGAAAACCTTTTATGTTAGAACCTGAAAGCGATCCAGAATGGTCGGATTCTGACGATAATTCAGATGATGAAAGGTACGCAAATACAGACGAAAATGAATATACTAACTTTCCCTATTGTTCAAAAGTAGCGTACTTAAGTGAATCTGGTGCTGAGGGAGATAGTAGTGATGACTCTAGTGAAGATGAATTTTCAGGTGTAAACGAAAGTAAATATACTTTTACTGAAAGAGGGTATGAGAAAATTAGTGAAAATTTTCCAGAGCAAGATACAGTAAATAGAAGTGGGCAAAAACCGAATGAATTATTCAGTAATGTAAAACAGGGGCATAATTTGCAGGAACCTCCAGATGATACTATACTGGGGCACGCCTTAATAAATGTTTTGAAGGAGTGTGAATTACAGGAACAAAAAGAACCACCTGATAAAATGATACAGAACAGGGAATGTTGTACGTTGCTAAAGACTTTGAAATTTCAAAACCTAAAAAGCCACCTGATGAAACGAAACGTTGGCAAGATCTGAATGGCTTAGTGAAAGAGGTAGAAAATAGGAGGCCTAAAAAGCCACCAGACTTAAGTGACTGTTTTATGAACCCTAAAAGACTGCCTTGTTAATAAAGAGACTGGGGACAGGATACTGTATTTGTATATATTATTAGTATTATGCATGACTTTATTATTACTGTATCTCAGTATTACCTGAAAGTGAATTATTGTTTTGTTGATTTAGAGTCTGGGGCACATTTATATTGAACTTTGGAAACATCATGAAACTACTGGGTTCCCACCGGAAGAAATTTTGTTAGGCGGTAAGAGTAAAAGTTTAATTGAAGAAAAACTAGAGTTTCCACCTTGTACAAGTTTGGGGTTGAATCAAAAGAAAGAATTAGTCAGAAAAAGGGCAAAGCAAAAAGCTGAATCTAGATCTAAAAGACATGACAAAAATCTGAAAGTTTCAAAATTTAAAATTGGGGATTATGTTGTTTTAAAAACCCACGAAAAATCTAGTGAACTGAACCATGAAATTTCCAAATTTAAATATATTTATAATGGACCGTATATAATACAGAACATTCCACACGATAATACTTACTACCTGATCTATCCAAAATCTAAAAGACCTTTAGGTGTAAGAAATGTTGTGCACCTGAAACTGTATGTTCCTAGGAATGAGTGACCTAAGTACACTCAGAGATCAATTTGCAATAAATGTGCTGTATCTTATGCTGAAACTAAATTATTCAAATTGTAACTAATCTCTGTAAATATATGTATACCAATATCAGTGTGCTAATGTATTTATGTGAGTTTCAGACTACCAAATGTACTGTAAATATAAGAATGTATGGAGAAAAGGACTGAAAAGGAAAGGTTAAATGCCGCAAACCAAAGTGGACAGTAATTGAGTCATAATATGAAGGACTGCCAAATACCAATGACGGCAGATAAATAGTCAATGGAGAATTGTAAGTGTAATACAGGAATGTGACAATATGAGGTGAAAAGGGCTGCCCAAATCTGAATAATAGGCAGCAAATATATGTAGTAAATTTTCTAAATATTATTGTGTGTGTTTTGTTTAGTAAGTAAAGAAATGGACTGCCATTCAATGCAAGCAGCAACAAATTGTCTTATTTTGTATACAGATATTTGCATTTGCTTTGTAGTTAAATGTTTGTATTCCAGATTTTGAAATTATTTCTTTGAGAAATTTAGTAAAAATGAGTAATTTGCTATTTTAATAAGGTTGTGATGAGAGGTTGGACTGTGCAAAAGGCACTTAAGTAAATGACAAGTAAATGTTCTTGGTATGTTAAAAGGTATAGACCTATATAATGTGAGTGAAAGGAAGTATGTGGTACAAAAATTTTTTGGACATTCACGTAAAGAGTCAGAACCAATGTATAAATGTAAAATTTAGTGTTCCCATTAAATTTACACTTTGTGAAAATTACTGGAAACAGGGGCATGTGTAACAACAACTACTGTACATATAAAAAATTTTCTTCTGATTTTCGATAAGTTAGTGTAAGCAGGGTTTTAATTTCATTTCTTTGTCTTTTCGTGTTATTATGTTAAAGAAAATGTAAGCAACTATCGAAGTAAATTTTAATATTTATGTTAAATTTCAAATAATGTTATAATAGGAGTGAAGTTTAAATAATGTTGGGAATATTGTAAGATGTAAAAGTTGTAATTGTACCCCTGGTCCATACGTAGGCAATGTATTAGGATATGTGGAATGTAAAACCTTTGGTGAATACCCTGTCTGTAGGGGAGAGGTATAAGGTGGATGGCAGGCGAGCGCGGGAAAATGCACACGGGCGCGGTACGGCATAACGGGCTCAGCTAGTCAGTCGGAGTTGGGCAACGGTCTGAGGAACACGTTCCGGATCGAGGAGGCTATCCTGGAAAAAGTGGTTTCATTTGAGCCTCGGATGTGCCATTTCCGACGACTATACAGCATGGCTATATCTAATAGGCACTGAATTAAAAAGGATTACGACGCCAAGAAGAAGCAAAGTGCCGATACAGCAAGAGCCATAGCTGTGCTTGTATGTGTGCTGTACGTCTCGCCATCTCGCTGCCCGCCAACCGCCGCATCGACTTGCACAGGTCAATTCTTTACAAGTGTATCCGTATGGACCAGTGTTAAATTTGTTCCTAACTGTTCAATAATAACTTGAGTTTTACCAGAATTGCCCTATTAATAAATGATCCTAATCACTAACCTGGACAGGGTCCTTTCCGCATGTTGTGCAATCCAAGTGTCCCGAAATGAAGATTTAAAATTCATGTTAATGAGAATTACGTGCAGAAGTATCTATGCTAGATAAATATTTAAAGAACTTTGTTGCTAATGAATATTTTGGTAAATAATAGACCTGACAAATTTTGAAGATAATGTTGAAAGTGGTTTAGTAATGAAGCTTAATTAATTAGAGAGACAAAAATAATGGTAGTTAAATGAGGAATTAATAGGACGAAAAAGAATAGTAACCCATATTTTTAAAATCTTGAATACTTCATGTGTCCAATAATTAATAGTTTCAACACAGTGACCATAACAGTTTCAGGGTCCCCCCCCCCTTTTTTTCATTCTTTTCATTTCTATTCATTTAAATGCTGAAGTGCACTGAACTGATTTAATCTGCAAAGTGAAAGCCAATATAAAACCTAAATTTATCAGTGTTTTTTCCTTATTAAGATTGACATTGTATGTGTGTTTCAAAAGTGCTATTTCTAGGGCAACCTATGCCCGATTTCAGTTGGATCAATAGACAAAATGCAGTGTGTAGTAATCATTGTAGTGTAATGTTGTGTATTTGTAGCTTGTCCAAATCAGTACAGAAAGGGAAAATACTAGTTTAGTAGATTTTTCTGGTTCTAAAGTTTTCCATATAATGCAGTATTACTACGTGTGGTTATGTTTGTGCGTACATCCACTTGTACAAGGAAAAAACTCACGTAATGCCTAATTAGGCTGGCGACCATATTATTAATAATTGGTAGCATCTGCTGAGTAGGTTTCTTGTCCGTATTAACGTGTAGTTGCACTTTTTACTAGCTTCACGTATCATTGTTGTTGCTGACTGGGTATAAGTCCGATTTTGCTTCCATTCAGGTACACGCGGTCATCTTATTTAACAAAATCCTTTCTTAGAAGGTAAAGCCCGTCAACTTATCACAGTACAGGCTTTAAAGAGTTAACGTACGCAAGAGCGGGGACGTTACAAGTCCATAAAGACAGTCCTGATCATTCATCACAGTAAAATTGCAGTGTTTTTCTCAAAGTCTGAGCAGTAAAACAAAATGAACACGGAAGTAGTGGATTTCCATGCAGTCTTGAAGTATTGTCCTTCCAACGGAAAGACAGTGCTGACTCTTGACATGCAGACAGATAATGACCCACAACAGAGCAAACCCACAGCAGAGTCAGTCGAAGTTGAAGAATATTGGTAGGTAGGTCATCATAGAGCAGACCACTGTAGTCTTGTTAGAGATTACGGTATTGGTGGGCCACCAGAGGTGCAGACCCACTGCAGTCCGTGTAGAAATAATGGTATTGGTGGGTCATCAAAGGTGCAGACCCACTGCAGTCCTTGTAGAAATAATGGTATTGATGGGTCATCAAAGGTGTAGACCCACTGTAGTCCTTGTAGAGACGGCCAGCAGCCATCTATTGCGACTGTGCAGGTGCACAATCACCATCGAAGAGTCTTGCGGAGAATATAGCAAGTTCATAAACCACCACTTGTGCACTCACAAAAAAATTTTTTTTTAAATGTCTTTAGAACCAGCAATGCTGTTATCCAGTCCCTTGCTGAATTATCAACACACGTGCAAGCACTAACAGTCCCAACTTCTCACTTATTGTGCATATACACTCCTGGAAATTGAAATAAGAACTCCGTGAATTCATTGTCCCAGGAAGGGGAAACTTTATTGACACATGCCTGGGGTCAGATACATCACATGATCACACTGACAGAGCCACAGGCACATAGACACAGGCAACAGAGCATGCACAATGTCGGCACTAGTACAGTGTATATCCACCTTTCGCAGCAATGCAGGCTGCTATTCTCCCATGGAGACGATCGTAGAGATGCTGGATGTAGTCCTGTGGAACGGCTTGCCATGCCATTTCCACCTGGCGCCTCAGTTGGACCAGCGTTCATGCTGGACGTGCAGACCGCATGAGACGACGCTTCATCCAGTCCCAAACATGCTCAATGGGGGACAGATCCGGAGATCTTGCTGGCCAGGGTAGTTGACTTACACCTTCTAGAGCACGTTGGGTGGCACGGGATACAAGCGGACGTGCATTGTCCTGTTGGAACAGCAAGTTCCCTTGCCGGTCTAGGAATGGTAGAACGATGGGTTCGATGACGGTTTGGATGTACCGTGCACTATTCAGTGTCCCCTCGACGATCACCAGTGGTGTACGGCCAGTGTAGGAGATCGCTCCCCACACCATGATGCCGGGTGTTGGCCCTGTGTGCCTCGGTCGTATGCAGTCCTGATTGTGGCGCTCACCTGCACGGTGCCAAACACGCATACGACCATCATTGGCACCAAGGCAGAAGCGACTCTCATCGCTGAAGACGACACGTCTCCATTCGTCCCTCCATTCACGCCTGCCGCGACACCACTGGAGGCGGGCTGCACGATGTTGGGGCGTGAGCGGAAGACGGCCTAACGGTGTGCGGGACCGTAGCCCAGCTTCATGGAGACGGTTGCGAATGGTCCTCGCCGATACCCCAGGAGCAACAGTGTCCCTAATTTGCTGGGAAGTGGCGGTGCGGTCCCCTACGGCACTGCGTAGGATCCTACGGTCTTGGCGTGCATCCGTGCGTCGCTGCGGTCCGGTCCCAGGTCGACGGGCACGTGCACCTTCCGCCGACCACTGGCGACAACATCGATGTACTGTGGAGACCTCACGCCCCACGTGTTGAGCAATTCGGCGGTACGTCCACCCGGCCTCCCGCATGCCCACTATACGCCCTCGCTCAAAGTCCGTCAACTGCACATACGGTTCACGTCCACACTGTCGCGGCATGCTACCAGTGTTAAAGACTGCGATGGAGCTCCGTATGCCACGGCAAACTGGCTGACACTGACGGCGGCGGTGCACAAATGCTGCGCAGCTAGCGCCATTCGACGGCCAACACCGCGGTTCCTGGTGTGTCCGCTGTGCTGTGCGTGTGATCATTGCTTGTACAGCCCTCTCGCAGTGTCCGGAGCAAGTATGGTGTCAATGTGTTCTTTTTTCCATTTCCAGGAGTGTATTATGACCAACAGAAACGTGTGCAGTGAAATGATACTTAATTTGATGAAATGGTGTCAATTACAATTTTATAACATAAGAATACAATAACAAAGGTGCAAAATACATCATTAAAGAACATAACAATACAGATAACATTTGTGGTAATGCAGGCTTTACAAAAGAATAGAAATAAAATTTACAACAGTGTTACAGGAATTATGACATGAGTACATACATAAAAGATCAGAATAACTTTCGAAACATCAACATGAGCATTAAAACAAAACAGAATGAATAATGTCTAAACACCTTTACGAAGAAAATAACATAGTATTTGAAAAATTCTACAACATAATTCTTATTAGCTATCACATAAAGACAGGAAAAACACAATATACAAGAGTAGACAAACACATAGCAGAATAACACAGGGGAAAAGGACAGGGTTTGGTTACAGTGTAACATTTGGTACTGCAGTATTTTGCAAACAAAACCTTTTTTCTTTCTTGGAGATCTCCCTTCATTCATCATTATTCTCAAAAAGTCCTATCTATATCTGCTTTCTGTACTTTTCTCGTATAACTTCTCACTGTATTTCTTCGCAACTCATTCTCTTATAGAGTCTACCCCCTCTTAAGCTAACTTAAATCTACTGAGCTCAGATGCTAAACTAAAGGACGAGGCAATGCAGCAGCGCAAAACAATTAATACAAACAGCAATAAGAAAAATTGAAATTGTCAAAGCAAGCTACAGTAAATCTAAATTACCAAGCAAATGCAACATTACAACTAATATGAGCCAATGTGCAGCAACAAGGAAAATAAATCAGTATTAAAACTGGCTTATCAGAGTAATACAAAGTGAAATTTAGTAGCGCTATGCCTGGAAAACAGCAGCAGCAAATGCAATAACCTATATCTAAACATGACAAAGCTCAAGCAGAAAAATATTACAGTAAAGACAACAATGCAGATAAGGGAAATGTCTATTCACATCTTAATGTCTATGTCATTAAAGTGGTGCACCACAAGAAGTTATTCTACCAAAAAAATTACCAAGTAGTTGAAAAGAAAATTATGTATGCAGTTCCTGTGAAGGGAAATGTCTTTTTGTGCTCCCTCATTTTTTTGGAAGTATCACAAAATTATTATTTACTGGATCTGTAGACAAAAAATATCTATATTAGTACATCTATAAAATTTAATTTTAACCAATGATGCAGTGCAGCTAAAAACTAGATATTAAACAAAATAGGCAAAGCAAGGCGTGTAACGTCATTCACTAGCCCTATGGCATTTCATAATGCAGTAAACAATCTTTCAACTAGCAAGACAATGGACATGAAATGTTTCTCATCATTTCATTTCAGTAAATATCATAAATTAAGAACTCTACAGTGTAATCATGTTTTCAAGTTTGAGGGTGTCGTATTTACGATGCTTTCTACAAAGGAATGTCAATAGCGAGGATAATGGCCTCTTTTTTTTTCTTCTCCACCTGTGCCTCTGAAAGGCACACACTAATGGCTTTTTTCCAGGCGACTGTCGGGCAGCTGGGTGCCCACGACTCATTACGTGAAGGTGGTCACTTAACTTTCTTACTGAAATATTTACGACACCAGTTTGCATTACAGTGACAGTCTCATATAAAAACTTCCCAGGTCGAGAATTTGCGTTCCAAATCTGTATCAACAAAATCCTGTAAATACTGTATAACTGTGTCCAAAAAATTTTCGCCAGCATAGTGATACAATCACGCATATACACACATTTCATAACTCTTAAAGTATGATTCTCGGTTTCCAACATCCTTTTTCACAAACCAGAGTCCCTAACCACTACTCCTTATTCCTTACCTTATTACACATATACATTCGTCAACACGTCAATCTTGCATCGACACTTCAATATTTCATCATAATTAATACGTAGCATAATCAGATTCCTCATATAGCATCAGCTTATTGATCATAAACATACCTCAACAGCATAATACACATCGTCGTCGTAAAAATAACATCATAACACCTCAGTCAAATCTCAATCTGCAATAATGTCAAATCTCAATCTGCAATAATGTCAATCTGCAATAATGTCAAAACCTAAAAAAAAATTCTCTGCTCATTTCAATAGTGTCATCTACCTCAAACGTACTTTAAAATCATGCTCCCTTACGAAATACATCATTCAAGGCTCTCATAGTATCACAATGGTTCCGAAAAATATGAACAGTTCAAAAAGTACAGACAAAATACAATTTCATAAGTGTGAAGTTATCCAACTGTGTAATTGCGTAAACATGTGTCACTGATGTAGTAAAAAAAATGTTTATCTCTCAGTTAAATGATCAGATAGCTGTGTAATTTGTGTGTTAGAGAAATATGGTACCGATGTGTAAAGTTGTATAAGCAAATACCATATTAGCTAGGGCTCCTTGTGCTTGCCAAACACATGGTACACAAAGTAAGCGTGTAACCCCCTGAGGATTAATGTAATTATATCCTCAGGTGTTACAGATTACAGCAATGGAATGAAATGTATCACGGAACACCTTTGTATAATTGTACTTCAAATATCTTTAAAAATAAATGATTTAAGTGCAAAATTAATCACTCAAATACGTGTCCTGTAGCGCTAAATGTGCGTCTTGTTGTAAGATAATCTCTGTGGAAGTGTCGTAGTTATTGCCCTCCGAAAGCTAAGTTCTGTAGAAGCCAATGTACTTCTGTGTTACTTTTCTCAAGCCCAGCCGGTGCGCGTGACAGTGCGTCCGCAACAATGTTCTCCTTGCCGGCAATGTAGACTATTGTGAAGTGGAATTCTCGCAGAAACAATGCCCAACGTTTTAACCTGTCATAATTTAATTTTGAAGACATAAGAAATTGTAATGCACGATGATCACTGTATACTTTTACGTGCTTACCAGAAAGAAAGAAACGGAGTTTGTTAAATGCCCAAACGATAGCTAAAGCTTCTAATTCAGTAACGGAATAATTTTTTTCAGATTTTGTTAGCAATCGGCTAGCAAAAGCAATGGTTTTATGAACAGTAGTGTAATTTTCTATAGCTTCTTGAAATAAATGGGCACCAATGCGAGGTGCCGGGGCTAGCAGTGTATTTAACACTAAATTCTTCTAGAATCTACATATGTAAATGATGCTCTAAGCCCCCCCCCCCTATTCTAACTCCGACTTTTGCTGCTGCACATGGATTAAAAAGATACGCGAACTGACTGTAATCAACCCTGCAAGTGGAGTAGAAAAGAGTTTGGCACCTGCAATAATTTAATTTGATAAATAAGTTAAATAAAGGAAGGTTTCATTAACGTAGTGAGAAATGATAGGGTTGCTCTACCGATTAACAGAATGAAAGTTCTGTCCAAAATAACAATATGATTTATTAAGACTAAACACAAAATAATAAACAAAAACACATGAAACATTTACAATACATCAAATTGGATACTCAAACAAACGCTGTGAAGGTGAAGTTGTCCCTAAACTAGATCGTGACGTTTATGACGAAGTGGTATGTAGAGCCAATTCCTTGCCACTCAAATCCCAAGAGAGACACACCGCTAACCCAACATTAATTGCTGCTACATTAGTGAGAACGCAGACAATGAACACCCAAGATAGAACAAAGTTAGAAAAGACGAACAGGCACGCTCTGCTGAGCTCTGATTATCTCCTAGCAAAAATGCCTGCTTTGCTGGTGCTGCGGACGTACATTACCAAGCTGTCTTCTTAGCTGCAAGGACACGATCTGGCGTACTGGAAGCGATGGCTGGTTGCTTCGACGTCCCGTCGTGGTGGTGATAATGTCGCGAGCATAGCCCAAAACAAATTATCCTCGCCTGGTTGTTCTAGACTAAAGACTTCCTAGCAATACAAATGCGCCTCTGAGGGAGACGAAGAAGGCTCGCCACACAATCACTGACGGTACACTGATTGATTTTAACAAGCGAAGTCACCCAGTAACTCCGATACAGTCAACATTAGCCAAAACTGTTCAAGACAGACAACATAGGCCTGTTGTACACTGAACGCTCAATTGCCAACTGTACTCGGAAAGTTACGTTGAAGTCGAAACTTCAGCAACTTCCTCAAACAGTTACAATTAAATTAAAGTATATTAGACAGCCAACGGAAGGCAGGCTGACCCACGCAGCGAGAGCTCAGTCTTGTAACCTACTTCGACCGAAAGGCGAGAGCCGACTGCCCTAGAGCACCCATACAGGCCGAACACAGAACATTCCCGCCCCCACAACAGTGGCCGTGGTTAAACGTTCCAATCAGCAACTCGATAACCGGAGGAAAATGCCACTCTATTGCCGGAGCACTACCGTTCCACCAATGGAGATTCTTGGCGCCAATTTCTGCGCCGATTTTTGCTACGTCACGGAGCTATTCCCTGAGCAGGCCAATCACAGTTACTATACGGCAGAAAACGCGGGAATTTGCGCGCCAAGGCTGCTTGGGAACACAAGTCACTCCCACGCCTCGCTGGTAGCCCGCCAGAAAGTGTTTTCGCTAAGTTTCTTCGAAGTAACGGAACCTCTAGCCCAGTCGCTACTTCAGGCCCCTCCGAGCGTGTCTTTTGACAATGTTGGCGTCTGGAAAGCATTCACTCGACTCCCTCACACCCGTCGGCTTACCCTTTCAAGATCGGCAGAGCCCGCCTGTCACCGGACCACCTGGGTGACGAGAGACGCTGCGTGGGAAGTCCGCGTGTGAAGGAATAGCAACTTTTCACCACGTGCAATTAGAGACGCAAATCGTTGATAGAAATATGAGAGGGGGCTCATGCCACCTCTCACCAAGACCGACTTTAGAAGAATCCGTACTAAGGCAGAAATCTTGTGACAGATCTGGATGAGCTAGTGTTGGCGCGTGTTAAGTAGCGATTCTTTCAAAGAATTGAATTCCAACTGTGCTTGTTCGTCCCAGTTCCAAATAGTATTTTTTCCAGTAAGAGAACAAAGTTTTGGTGTAACAAGAATTTGCATATTCAGAAAACGACGGTAAAATTATACGAGACCCAGAAAACTGCGGACTTGTTTTTTGTGGATGGAACTGGAATGGCTCTGATTGCTTCTAACTTTTCAGGATCCGGCTGAATGCCTTCAGAAGAAATAATATGTCCCAAAAATTTCACCTTTTTCCTACCGAACTCAGATTTTTCCAAGTTAACTGTAATTCCAGATTCTGCAAAAATATGTAACACGCTGTTGAGGATGCGATTATGTTGTTCCCATGAGGCTTCTGCTATCAGAATATCGTCCACATATAAGGTGATGTGACGGTTTAAGAACTCAGGTAATACGGAATTTAGCCCGCGAATGAATGCTGCCGAAGAAATGTTCAAACCAAAAGGAAGTTTCCGAAACTGATAACAAACGCCGAAACAAAGGAAAGCTGTGTATTTTCTACATTCTGGATGAAGTTCGATCTGATAAAAGCTGGATCTGAGATCAATAGAAGACAACACTTTTACGCCATTAAAATTTTGAAGAAGTTCTTCCATCTTTTGCGGCCTCTCTGTGTCAGGAATGATGATAGTATTGATTTGTCTCGAATCCAAGACAAGTCTGATCGATCCATTTTTCTTCTCAACAACATGTAATGGATTGTTGTATGAGCTTACTGCAGGCTCAATAATGCCTTCGTCAAGCATAGATTGTATTTCTGTTCTAACACGGTCCCTATAATGTGCTGGAATTACGTATGGTCTAACACAAAATTTAGTATGCTCACGAACACGAAATCGGAATTGAAATCGCTTGATTGTTCCTGTTTTGTGAGTAAAAACTGTGGAATGTGCTTGTAAAATCTCAAGAAGGTCCTGCCTATCAATTTCATTACAGTTCTCAATTGTTTGAATTTTATTCTGAATTAACTTGTCAGTATCAAATACGCCGTCGATATCATCCCTGTCAGTACGTGCAGAGTGATTGTTAGTGTCAAGTTTCGTCGAAAATTCCGAACTGTTGTCTAGCAGAAGGTAAAGCCGATTAATTTCCTCGTCATGGTTTGAGAGCCAATCTTCAAATTTCAAACCAATTGACTTACCTTCTTTCTCTAAACTTATTTCAGCATCGTGAAAGTTTAAGATTGCTTTGTATTCATTCAAAAAGTCTACTCCCAATATAATTTCCGTCGACAATAATGGAACAATAAGAAAGTTCATAGAGAAGCTGTGGCTTTGACAAAATAATTCTAAGTTGGTTTGTTGGCGTACATCTACAATTTTTCCAAAGATTGCACCTTGTAATTTAATCTTACGTAACGGAAGTGTGAGACAATCGTTCGATTTGTTGCATTTGCTAAAAGCTGTTTCAATAATTACTGAAATGGGACTGGCAGAGTCAAGTACTGCCGTAAATTTTACGTCATTTACTATAATGTGAATCACAGGATATGCAATGTTGTTATGTTTTACGTCGTGCTCCTGGAGTAAGACGTCCCTAATGTCTTCCATTTTTACGTAATTACTAGCTACGGCAGTTGCGTCGTCAGTTTCATAGGTACGTTTTGTGACTGCCAGCGGTATGAGTCATTGCCTATTGTGTCCTTGTTGGCGCGCGTCGTTATTGGGATTTGGAGACCTAACTTATACAAATTCACCTTGTCGAGAGGGCCCTGCTCTGTTTGAATCCCGCCAGTTCTGATGCAATTCAGGTCTGTCGTTACGATCATATCGTCTGTCGTCATGTCGGTAGATTCCATAGTTTCTTTCTTGTCGGTCACGTGGTTGAGAATTTCTCCCTGAATCGTAACTGCGCGCTGGACCATTGCGTCTAAAGTTATTGTGTCGCCCTTGATAATAATTATTTTGGTTCCCAAATTGTCTGTTTCCCTGATTGTCTCTGTGATAGTCACTACCGCGGAGAGGTGATCTTTCCCTGTAATTATTACTACTCTGCCAACGGTTGTCATACGAGTGGTGTCTGTTTTGGTCACGATTTGTGTTGTGAGAATAGCCTTGTCGTGTCCAGTTATTATTTCTTTCATCGTGGAATTGCGACGGATGTGACCTGTAATTGTTGTGTTCCTGTTTCCGCGATCAGCGATTGTCAGTGTCAATTTCTAATTCTTGTAAGAGTCCCTTAAAAGCTTCAATGTCGTCTTTGCAACGTCCTGCCAAAATAATATGTCGTAAATGTTGAGGTAATTTGATTAAGCAAATGCGGATGAGTTCTGAGGGGCTGTATGGGTTTGACAGGTACTGATTCTTGTGCAACATGTCTTCAAAATATTTCACAAGACTAGAAAATTCAGATTGTTCGAAATGTTTCATCATTATGATGCTATGTTTTACTCGGTCTTGTGTAGCTTGAGACCAATATGCTGAGAGGAAGGCATGGTAAAATTCCCCTTCACTGTGACAATCGTGAATGACCGATCGAATTCTTACAGCTGGTTGATTCTCTAAATAGCCACACATAAATTCTAATCTGTGCTCTAATGACCAGTTGGGAGGAAAACAATGAGAGAATTGATGGAGCCACGCTTGTGGATGAATGTCGTTGCCAGAATTCTTAAATGTTTTAAATTTACGTGTAGTAATGAACAGCTTATAGTCAAAATCATCACGTCGGCGAGTCGCATATCGGTCATTGTTACGTCGTTTCGGCGGTTCCATTTCAAAATTCGGTGTACCTTGCAAATTTCTTTCATAATTTCCGAAGTACCCCATGTTATTATTTTGTGGCTGTTCCGTATTTCTATGTCCCTCTTCCCGTATTGGGGCTCGAGTGTCCTCTGAAATACGTAATTCTTGTATTACCTGTGTCAGCTGATCTTGTACTTCCCGGATTTCTCTTTGGTGTTCCGTATTAATTTGATTCTGATTTTGTTTGAGTTTCCTAATTTGTTCGCACTCTTCCGTGTCATTAAAGACTACCGGTTTTGTGTCATTCAGATTATCATCTACCTTCGTAGATAAATTATTTAGCTGATCCGAAAGTTCAACTACTTTCTCTGATAATGAACTAATTTCCTCCATGTGTCTTTCAGAACCAATTTTCAGAGTATCTACTGTGTCCTTTAAGTTTTCTTGTGTTTTTGCAAGTTGCGTAACCGAATCGGTAGATGCAACTGAGTCAATTTTAGCTTGCAAGGTCTCATGATTTTCATGAACAGTAGTTTGCAGTTCTTTTATGTCTGCTTCATGATTCTGTAATGCATTGTCCTGCCGCGAAAAAATAGGTTGAAAATGCTCACAAATCTGTGTTTTTACGTCATTACAGACTTTTTGACATTTCGATTCAATGTTATGTAACTCAGTAGTTAAATCTTCACGTGTTTGTTCAAGTGTGGTGTCTAACTTTTGAAGCTTTTGCTGTGTTTGTCTCTGATTTTGTTCCATTGTGTCTAACTTTTGAAGATTTTGTCCCATTTGCTTCTGATTTTGTTCAAGCGTTGTGTCTAACTTTTGTAGCCTTTGTCCCATTTGTTGCATGAACTGTAATAACAATGCACTGGTGTCTGAAACATATTCCTCAGTGCTTTTCGGCAGTGAAGTTCCACCGGCAACATTCATATTATGACAAGCAGAAAATGTAGCTTGACTTATTTGAGAAAACAGTGAGGACACAAAACCTGAATCTACAGTATTTGCAAGATTGTGTCCTGTCATTTCGGATTCCTGAGGCGAACTGTTGCTGACCGATCGATCGATAATGCTTCCCTGTTCACTAATTGTTTCACTGTCCACACCATTATTTGCCGCCCGCTCCATTTCCCTATGCACAATTACCAAATTACTACTTTGAACATTAGTTAATTCATTACTCGGTGGCGCTAACACACTGCTTTCGTCTTCACTGTCATTTCTCAGTTTACTTTGGAGCCTAGTATTACGTTTTTCACACGCCATTATTGTCACAATAACACAGAAAAACACAATTGGAAGAGTAAAATAAGAAAACACATTAACATAGCACTGAAAATAATATCTCGTTAATTGCAAGCGCAGCTGCGAAATACTTGCTGCAAATCTACATGCATGCCGCAACTGTTTTACTGTACAACAATGAAAAACTACAACTACAAAGGAAATTCTCTCTATAATTACGCGCTAGCAATAAACAAAAGCTACACTAATTACACAAACTACAAGAAAAAAATCAGAAGATTCCAGTGAGGTATCCTCGGCTAAGTGTCGACATATGAAACGTCCTCTTAGAAAAATTAAACACGACTGTGCTTAAACTGACACACAATATTTTTAGCGCAACTCAATCTGACTTTCAAAAATCCCTACAAAAGAATGGCCCTGACTAACATTAACCTATACCTTTCACATATCACTTATCTCACCAAAAATCTTCGTTACTCGAACTACTGCAATACAGCGAGCGCCACTACTGCCAGCTAAATAAAAGATTCGAACTACTGAAGGCACTAACTACTAATAGGCATAGTTAGCAAATGGAAGATTTTAATAGTGAACAACAATGTATTTACCTTAATAGTGTTGAAAAATCATAATATACATAGCAGTTCATGACATCCAGTCTTACAAATTTCAAAACTCCGCCATTTCTCTCCCCACATCCACCACTGCTGGCGGCTCACCTCCAACTGCGCAACGTTACGCGCTGTTAACATCCAGCTGCCCAACTCTACAATGGCAGACAACAATGCAAACCAGCCACAGACTGCACACAGCACATACAGAAATTTTCATACAGAGCGCTACGTGGCGTTACCAATATAAAAACCTAAACAGCTTACTTACAAAGTAACAAATCTAGCAGCCCGCCTCTGAATTGCTTCTATGTCCTCCCGACCTGACAGGGATCCCAAACGCTCGACTCAAGAATAGGTCGTATTAGTGTTTTATAAGCGGACTCCTGTACAGATGAACCACATCTTCCCAAAATTCTACCAATGAACCGAAGACGACTATCCGCCTTCCCCACAACTGCCATTACATGCTTGTTCCACTTCATATCACTCTGTAATATTACGCCCAAATATATAATCGACGTGACTGTGTCAAGCGCTACACTACTAATGGAGTATTCAAACATTACGGGATTCTTTTTTCCTATTCATCTGCATTAATTTACATTTATCTATATTTAGAGTTAGCTGCCATTCTTTACACCAATCACAAATCCTGTCCAAGTCATCTTGTATGCTCCTACAATCACTCAACGACGGCACTTTCCCGTACACCACAGCAAACAGCCGCACATTGTTATCCACCCTATCCAAAAGATCATTATGTAGATAGAAAACAACACCGGACCTACCACACTTCCCTGGAGCACTCCAGATAATACCCTCACCTCCGATGAACACTCACCATCGAGGACAACGTACTGAGTTCTATTACTTAAGAAGTCTTCGAACCACTCACATATTTGGGAACCAATCCCAAATGCTCGTACCTTAGTTAGGAGTCTGCTGTGGCACCGAGTCAAACGCTTTCTGGAAGTCAAGGAATATGGTATCCGTCTGATACGCTGCATCCATGGTTCGAGAGATATCATGTGAAAAAAGGGCGAGTTGCGTTTCGCAGGAGCGATGCTTTCTAAAGCCGTGCTGATGCATGGACAACAACTTCTCTGTATCAAGGAAATTAATTATATTCGAACCGAGAATATGTTCGAGAATCTGTCTTGTATTCATCGTTGTTTTCATTTCCACAGTAGATTTCCACTATAGAATTATTACTTCTAGTCAGTCAAGGGACGTGCACTCGTTTTTATGAAATTCAAAAATCCAGTTCTGTAGCGTGTTATTAACACGTTGTTATTTAGCTTCAGTGAGCACATTTTGTCTTTCAGTCACTGTTACTTACCATTCCATACATAACTTTCCTAAGAGAATTGTCTGCCTACATTTAACAGAAAATTCCATATGACCAATGAGCTTTTCCAAAGCGTAAGTTACGTAACTTTAATCATTTGTCTTGCTGTCCGTCAGTTTCTTTACTTAAACTGTACAAACATGCGAAAAATACGAAATTTCTTTTTTATTGTAACTGTCATTTTCATTACATGATGTAAGGTTTTTGACCAAATGAATATTATTTCGTTCTTAATGGTTTGTATTGTCTGTGTGATCCTAGTGGTTTATTGACAGAAAGTAAATATCTGCACTCTACAGTTTCACATGAAACTGAAACGTAGCCTGCATCTTCGACTCTGTTAGGAAGGCAACTAATTGGACGGGTGAGTGAGACATTGCTACATCGACTGGGAGTGCCTGCTTGCAGTCGGCGAAACTCTTTGCCGCTTTGTGACGCAGCGCAGCTGAAGGCCAGGGAGAGAGCTCTGCAGGTTGATCACGTATGCTCGGGCATTTGACGTTGCAGCAGACGCCGCGGCCTTTGGTGCGAAGAAATCGCAATTTGCCGGGGCACGCACTGGGGGTGCGTGGAGCCTGTCCGACTAATGAGAGGGCCGGACGCGGCGTGCCAGAGGAGCAGCTGGGGGTGAGGTTAGGAGCGGCTCCGGGGGTGGCTCATGAATAATTTCCGGCGGGCAGCGCCCGGACCGCGCCGCCCACACACCACGCACGTCGTGTCATGCGTGCAAAATTCACGCACCGGCCGTCAGCTGCCGGGCTCTGGCGGGAAACCAAACCGAGCTGCTACACTACCTCTCCATCACTACATCACTACATCCCCCCTTACCTCACCACTCTTTCAGTTGGTTTCCTGTTGTCTTCATCTGTTCATGTCTTGTGCTAACGTTTACATATCTACATCTACATGCTGGGTGGTCGTAATGAAAGTGCAGCTCTTCACTGAGGTCTAGTGCGCGCTGTCATTATCATATGGTAGCAAACCTTGGTATATCTGCTAATCCGCTAATCCGCTAATCCGCTAAGTTAGCTCAGATTTTGGCCACCAACTGGAAATTTGGGTTTATGAATACACGAACACGTATAGAGATCTTTCCATATCTAAAGCATTAAAACGGGATATGAGCAGATAGGTGAAACAAGTGAGAGAGGCACTGATCTTACTATTAATCGGCTTACACAATTTGTACAGTATGAGCACCGGAAATGTCGACGGGGTGCTGCATTCGGAAAACGACGTGATCAACGGTTGCTAGCAGCAACGTATTCCTGTATACAGGTGTTCAGAGCAGGTAGAGACCTTAAGTGTCTGTGGTAAACGCATTCGTTCTGATATCCCCAGAGCCAACGGTCACATGGATTCAGTTTAGTTTGTCCTGCAGGCCCTGCACGGCGAAAAAGTCCATAGATAACACTTTGGTAGAAGGTTGCATTAAGAAGAGATTCTTTCACTGGGCGAGCGACATGAGGTGTCTCCAAACAGTGGTTCCCACATAGTTGTGCCCTACCAAAAGCAGGAATCACATGCTTTACAAGGAGGTCCCGATGTAGACACCGCGGCACACATACAGGTCGTCTGGGTCTGTTCTCTTCAAAGAAGGGGGGCCGACAATAAAGGTACTTGTTAATCGACACCACACAGTTACATACGGCGAGTGCAGTGGCTCAACATGCGGTTTAACAGTACCCCAAATTCGGGAGTTCTGCGTATTCAAAACAGCCTGTTGTGTAAAACATGCCTCGTCGCTCCATAGAATATTGTCCGGCCACATGTGATAAGTTTGAATCTTTGCCAGAAACCACAGAGCAAATTCATGAACGTTGCTGCGGATCACAAGGTTTCAGTTGCTCTATAGTCTGTATCTTATGCGGGTACCAGTGTACTTTCCGTACTGCTGACCATGGGATGGACAATTCTCGTGACACTGCACGAGCTCTAGCACTAGCACTACGCAGGACACGTGCTGCATGGTCAGTTACAGCAACAGCATGGGCCACATATTTTTGTCAAGATCTTTGTTACAGGCAACAGTTGTATAGCACATGCTGGATGCTGGCAAAGTTTCGCCCTCACAGTGTAAATGCATACAAATTGTGTAAGAGTGTGTGAAGTCACGTACCAACTGGCCATCAAGATGGAAGCAGCAGATGGACACTAACAGAAAAAAAGCCACTTGCACTATCACAGTAGGCACAAAATTAAAATTTTGCACTCATATCGTCAGACAAGCAAGACTCATGACGATACATTAAAGCATGTCCGATCTTCTTGTCACAGAGCCAGCATCCAGCATTATGCTTGAAATAGTGATGTAACTTCCAGAAACCATAAGAAGATGAATCTGACAAGGTTCGAAAACCGGTTCATGGAAGAATAAATAGCTATTCAAAAAAGTGAGTGGTTGCAGTTGTAGTTACACTCAATTAACAGTCACAGCTTCTAAATTATCTAGAATGGATAAGCTTAACCGTCAGTCTTCTGACTGGTTTGAGGCGGCGCGCCACTTTAAGATAAGCATAATGCAAAATTTTAAACATGGATGAAGCAGCAACTGCTGAAAATCTTCACGGTAAATTATAACAGCCAAACAGTTGCAGAATAAAGACTTATTGAAATCCTTGACCACGGTTTCGGTATATGTAAATATACCTTCATCAGAAACAAAAATACACGTAAACAGGAAAACACCTTTATTAGAAAAAAACTTAGCACATAAGTGAGATATTAGATGTTCAGCAAACGTGGAACTGTACACGTTTTCCCCATTTTTACCTAGCATGTGTTCTTCATATCTTACTTTAATGGGTCTAACTGTCTGTCCAGCGTAATAGTTGGGTTAGTCGTTAAAAGTAATTTTGTAAACTCCGGATTTAATGCCTTTAATTTGCGCGAGATTCTCGCGCAGACCACAAGCGCCCTCTGTCGGTGAAATTGTCTGCCCTAGTGCTTCCATACCCTCTTCACGCTAGTTCACAGGCTAAGTACTGATAATATCCCGTGTTCGCATCGACCTTCTCTTCATAATTATGCTGTACAGATGGAGGTGATACTTTAACTACTGACGACGCCTTTGGCACGATTGTTTTATGCATCTCCACTGCAGGATGTGATTTTAGTAAGTGACTAAATTTTTTGGGCTTGTAATACTTTGGTATTTTTCTTTGTTACTCAAAGCTATAAGTGTTTTTTTTCTCTCTATCTCAGTTATGTGCTAAATTTTTTGCTAATGAAGGTGTCTTCCTGTTGAGGTGTATTGTTGCTGTGATCAAGGATTGCAATACATCTTTATTCTGCATCTGTTTGGCTGTTATCATTTACCGTGAATAGGTATAATACTTATTTTCCTCTGGGTAGCATGCCAGGTGTTGAAGTGTGGTCGCATGAATGCAAAATGGTTAGTATATCCTGATATGCGTAGTGCACTTAGTGGTGCTGTTACGACCATGCAGAAAACATCAGATCATATAGTTTTAACGTGTTTATCGGGAGACTGTTCAACGCAGGGCAAAAAAGGCAGTACACGGTTGTGTGTACATATAAAAGTATCAAATACAAAAATACTTGCAGTTATATCCATTACACCCTATACAACTTAGGAAAAATGAAGAAGAACCAAAACACTTTCCTAGCACTTCTGGGCCTAGAGAAAGCCTTTGACAGATTAAGCTTAACTAATATTTTCATAAATAGAGAGAAAAGTATAGAAAGAGATGTATAATCTTCAAAACCCGAATAGTGAAGTTCAATGTCAAGTAAGATTAGATCCTGTTAAGATAGGCAAACCAATCTACATCATCTACCCCAGGGCGTGGATCCTGTTAAGAAGCGTGTAAGAGAGCATCACAGCATATCAGCAAGTGTATTCAATTCGTACAGCACAAGAAAAATAAAACTGGTCTTGAAAATATTTCATGCACCTTCTCCCTTAAAGTAACACTGGTAAATACACTCCTGGAAATGGAAAAAAGAACACATTGACACCGGTGTGTCAGACCCACCATACTTGCTCCGGACACTGCGAGAGGGCTGTACAAGCAATGATCACACGCACGGCACAGCGGACACACCAGGAACAGCGGTGTTGGCCGTCGAATGGCGCTAGCTGCGCAGCATTTGTGCACCGCCGCCGTCAGTGTCAGCCAGTTTGCCGTGGCATACGGAGCTCCATCGCAGTCTTTAACACTGGTAGCATGCCGCGACAGCGTGGACGTGAACCGTATGTGCAGTTGACGGACTTTGAGCGAGGGCGTATAGTGGGCATGCGGGAGGCCGGGTTGACGTACCGCCGAATTGCTCAACACGTGGGGCGTGAGGTCTCCACAGTACATCGATGTTGTCGCCAGTGGTCGGCGGAAGGTGCACGTGCCCGTCGACCTGGGACCGGACCGCAGCGACGCACGGATGCACGCCAAGACCGTATGATCCTACGTAGTGCCGTAGGGGACCGCACCGCCACTTCCCAGCAAATTAGGGACACTGTTGCTCCTGGGGTATCGGCGAGGACCATTCGCAACCGTCTCCATGAAGCTGGGCTACGGTCCTGCACACCGTTAGGCCGTCTTCCGCTCACGCCCCAACATCGTGCAGCCCGCCTCCAGTGGTGTCGCGACAGGCGTGAATGGAGGGACGAATGGAGATGTGTCGTCTTCAGCGATGAGAGTCGCTTCTGCCTTGGTGCCAATGATGGTCGTATGCGTGTTTGGCGCCGTGCAGGTGAGCGCCACAACCAGGACTGCATACGACCGAGGCACACAGGGCCAACACCCGGCATCATGGTGTGGGGAGCGATCTCCTACACTGGCCGTACACCGCTGGTGATCGTCGAGGGGACACTGAATAGTGCACGGTACATCCAAACCGTCATCGAACCCATCGTTCTACCATTCCCAGACCGGCAAGGGAACTTGCTGTTCCAACAGGACAATGCACGTCCGCATGTATCCCGTGCCACCCAATGTGCTCTAGAAGGTGTAAGTCAACTACCCTGGCCAGCAAGATCTCCGGATCTGTCCCCCATGGAGCATGTTTGGGACTGGATGAAGCGTCGTCTCACGCGGTCTGCACGTCCAGCACGAACGCTGGTCCAACTGAGGCGCCAGTTGGAAATGGCATGGCAAGCCGTTCCACAGGACTACATCCAGCATCTCTACGATCGTCTCCATGGGAGAATAGCAGCCTGCATTGCTGCGAAAGGTGGATATACACTGTACTAGTGCCGACATTGTGCATGCTCTGTTGCCTGTGTCTATGTGCCTGTGGTTCTGTCAGTGTGATCATGTGATGTATCTGACCCCAGGAATGTGTCAATAAAGTTTCCCCTTCCTGGGACAATGAATTCACGGTGTTCTTATTTCAATTTCCAGGAGTGTATTTACACTGTTGTAGCGTAGTGAGACAACCACGCCACTCTGAAGTAGCCGAAAGGCACGCGTTACTGACGCAGGCTAGAGATAGGTCTGAAACAGGATACGTAATGAATGCTATAAAGAAAAGTATGTAGCTTCTGGAATACTTAACTTTAATCCATCCTTGTTGTATACATAGTTCTTGATGAGACATGCTTTATACGATAAGTATCAATTGCTATGTAAGGCTAATGGCGCCTTGCTAGGTCGTAGCCATGGACTTACCTGAAGGCTATTCTAACTATCTGCTCTTCAAAGGAGCGAGGCTTCGTCAGTGTAGTCGCTAGCAAAGTCGTCCGTACAACTGGGGCGAGTGCTAGTCCGTCTCTCGAGACCTGCCGTGTGGTGGCGCTCGGTCTGCGATCACTGCCAGTGGCGACACGCGGGTCCGACATGTACTAATGGACCGCGGCCGATTTAAAGCTACCACCTAGCAAGTGTGGTGTCTGGCGGTGACACCACATACACCACTGGTCAACTACTGGAATTATCATGTATAATCGTTTTCCTGCTAATTCATTGGCATGAATATTTAGCACATGGAACCTCACAGTAGACCTACAAATACATAATAATTCGAGCAAAATACTGAAAATGAAGTCACTGTTACACCGGAAAAAGCATTTGTCATTTAAAAGGGTTAAGAAAGGCAACCCAACTTACATCGTGATGAACGCTGAAGATGACTCGCGTCAGGGACGCCCTTCAACATCAAAAGCTGATGAAAATATCGGAAAAGGAGTTAATCTAATTCTATCTGACCCTCGGATGAGTATTCGACCGATTGCTGAAACTGCATGAATTGACAAAGCATGCGTAAGGAAACTTCTAAGTAACTAATTTAACATGAGAAAAGTGTGTGCGAGACAAGTGCAGAAAATTTTCACGATCGAACAGAAAAGAAGTCAGTGAAAATATTTATACTCATACTTTGATTACTACTGGAAATGGTCCTAATCTCTTGAAAAGACTGATAATATATGGTGAATCTTGGTTATTAGCTTATGATCCTGAAACTAAGCGCCAATCCATGCGCTGGAAGCGCCCAACTCTACAAAGAGCGTAAAAAGCTCAAATGATTAAATAAAGATTCAAAGTGATAATGATTGTTTTTTTTTCGATATTCATGGTGTTACGTATCTTGACTGGGTTTCTGAAGGTCAGACTAGTAAGCAAAATTACAACCTTGAAGTTCTTGCTCACATAGCAAGAAAATAATACAAAAGCGACCCTAATATTGGAAGAATAAGTTGTATGTTCTGCATCAAGACAATGCACCGGGTAACACCGCATGGTCTGTTAAGAGGTTTCTAACGAAGTACAGCATCCCAGTGTTAGGCCAGACACCTTATTCGCCTGACCATGTGACTTTTATCTGTTTCCCAAAGTCACATCTGCATGAAAACGAACACTATTTCAGCCCATTGAAGCAGTGAAAGATAATGCGGTACGCGTCATCAAGGAGCTCTAAAAGGAGGTTTCCATCACTGTTGATAAATTCAGAATGAGATTTTCACTCTGAAGCGGAGTGTGCGCTGATATGAAACTTCCTGGCAGATTAAAACTGTGTGCCGGACCGAGACTCGAACTCAGGACCTTTGCCTTTCGCGGGCAAGTGCTCTACAACTTGAGAGCACTTGCCCGCGAAAGGCAAAGGTCCCGAGTTCGAGTCTAGGTCCGGCACACAGTTTTAATCTGCCAGGAAGTTTCACTGTTGATGAACTCTTCTCGGGTGATCAGCCGAGTAATGGCGTCATCTTGTCGTAACGTTTCGATGAGTTTCGTACCCCTCGTCCTCAAGGGAGGTGTCGGGATGCTGATGAGCGCATATTATAACCATCTCATGCCTTGAGATTATCTGTCACGTAGGGTATTGTCTATAGACATTTCCTTCGGAAGAAATCACGTGCCCTTCTTTTTGTTAATGGCCTAACTTTTAATGCTTCTGTTTTCCTTGCGGTTCTCTGTTTATAGAAGGATTGCTTTTGGTCTCTTGTATGTTTGTGGAAGTTAGGGTATTTCGCTAGACCTTTTATCAATTCGTTTTCGGATTTACTTGCTGTGTCGCAGAAGGCGACCACAAGTTCCCGAAACCTTACTGTCAGTGTTTACATACCCGCGGCTTCATGCGTGTCGGTCATGGGGAAGCGCGTAGGGACGTGTAGTGCCAGTTTTAGTGCCCTGTTTTGGATCCTTTGCAGCCTCACCATATTGGTTTTGGCTCCATAGCCCCAGACAGGACAACCGTATTCTAGTATGGCACTTACGAGCGTGCCGCAGAGCCGTACGTCCGTTGTTGCCGCTAGACTGCTTTTCAGATTTAGGAGGGGATATAGTTCGTTTAGTCAGGCGCTACCTTTTCTCCTGACGTCATTGATGTGGGCCATGCAGGCTAGGCGTTGATCTAATGTAACTCCTAAGTATTTTCCTGTCCCTCTCCATGGTATGTCGCGCCTGTGGAGTCTGAATTGGATATTCTCTCGTCTCCTATGAACGGGGGAACGTTTGCCTTTTCTTTGCGTGAGCTTCAGTGTCCGAGTCTTTTCACTATTGATTGCTATGCGCCATTTCTTGGCCCAAGTTTCGGTTTTGTTTAGCAGGTTTTGAACTCAGTTGAAGACGATTCTCCTGCTGCTGCTTGTGGCAAAAAATGCTATATCAGCATGCTGGACTGTTTGAGTCTGTGGGGCAGTCTGTGTGTCGGCAGTGTACAGCTTGTACAGTACTGGGCCTTGTACTGACCCCTGTGGTACTCCTGCCCGTGTGTTACGCTTTGATGACTTTGCACTGTCAACTTTAAGAAGGTACGCTTTGCTAGGTAGCGATTCAGCAGTTTAACGACTTGGCCAGGGAATCCTAATGTGTGTAATATTTAACCGGTTTGCCACACACTGTCCGAAGCCTTGGCTACACCTAGCAGCATTAGGCCACAATAGTCTTTCCCGTTAAAGGCTTCTGTGACGGCTTCGACCTCTCTTGTAGGCTATTGTGGAGCTGAGTGATTGTTGCGAAATCCGAACTGGAATTTGGGAAGCATTTCTTCTCTGCGTATGTATTGTTTTGTGTGGGCCAATAGGAGGCTTTCATATAGCTTACTTAGTGTTGGGAGTAGACTTATGGGTCGGTGGTTCTGGGGAAGATAGGGTCTTTTCGAGGCTTAGCGATCGCGACCATTTCCGCATGTTTCCACTCCTTCGGGAATTTTTTGTGTTCGCGTGATCTCATTGAACGTTTCTGTCAGTTTTTCTATCGCTAGCTGGGGCAGGTCTTTAAGCAGTTCATTAGGGAGAAGGTCGAGGCATGGGGCTTTGTTTGCTGGCAGTGACTTGATAACCTTGGCCACCTCCTCTGCTGAGAAGGACGTCATCTTACACTGCGACAAACGCAGCTAGCTGCTGTCTGGCCGTTCTTTCGTCTTCTTGGTCCTGAGCCTCTGTTGGGGTGAATAGCTTCTCGATACGTTGGTAAGTGCATTGACTTTGAGCGCTGAACACTAGTCCTCTCTCGCCGTGCAGTGGCGGTATCTCTGCGCGTCTTTTAGTGAAATGCTCGGTGGCTTCCCATAGGCTATTATCCTACACTTTGAGAGCTGTGAGTTGGTTAGACCATTGCTGGTTTCTGTGCTCAATGAGCGACACCTGTAGCTCTTTTTGTAACCTGTTGAGCAACCTCCTGGTGTTTTGATTTCGCGTCAGTTTCTATTCCTTCGCCATCCTGTTTTATAACTAATCTGTGCAAGCAGCTGCGATGGCAGTCGCTATGTGTAGGGTCCTGCTTGCAGTATCGCTTCTGTGAAATTTCTCAGCGTTTGTTCTACATCTTCCGTCACGAGCGGGGTGTTTGCGATTTCTGCTGTTACGTTTTCTTTAAATTGTTCCCAATGACTTCGTTTGTGTGCTATTGGGCGCTTGGTGGGCTGGCGCCAGTCACCCACGTCAATATCAAAGATGACGGGATTGTAATCGGACGACATTTTATTCAGTGAATTTGCCGTCACAAATACTGCGAGACCTTTTGTAACAGCTATGTCTAGAACGTCAGCGTCATTTCCGTTCCTGGGAAAGCGTGTGGGCTCCTCTGTAACCCACAAATGTAAGTGGTCGATGCACACGATGCGACTCAGTTTTCGGTCAGCTGTGTTTGTTCTTCTGGAGTTCCAGTCTGCATGCTATATGTTGAGGTCAACCCCCCCCCCCTCCCCCCTCCCCCATCTACCAGCTTGGTTCTACCTTGCCCTTATTTGACGGTATTCTGTTCCTCTAACCCGTGAGTATTTGGTTGACAATATGGCAACACCACAGTTACCGGACCTGTGGATGTCGTTACCTCGATTGTTAACGTCTCCAACTGCATCATTTCTGGTACGTACACATGATGGTGGGGAATCCGCCTTTTAACGTAGATAGCTACCCCATCCCGTGCAGTCGGCCTCGTGGGGGGGGGGGGGGGGTCGGTCACTGACCATGCCACTCGGCACCCGTTTCCAGACGTGCATGATTGGTCCACCTGCAGAAGAGGACAGCGGTCAAGTAACTATATAGAGATGTGCAGCACTGCATCCCGAGATCAGAGCTGCGAGATCAAAGCTGTTCTGGCAGTCCCTGTCATCACGGAGCCGCTCTGCCGTAAGAAAGAGGTGGTGCAATGCTTCAGGTGTCAGGGACTGGATCACACAGCCTCCCACTGCCAGATACCCGTGCGCTGAAGAAAAAGCGCCGAACCCCACGACACCAGGACTTGCACATTAAAACACAAGGACCCACAGATAAGGTGCGCGCTATGTGGGGAAAACCACACGGAAGGGTACCAAGGATGCGATTTCCACAAAAAACACACACAAAAGCCATAGGGTGCGAAGGCCGCCCCATCAAACCACACAGAGAGACTAAACAGGACAACAAACACAGACAAAAATTGGGTAAAACCAAGGCCTGACACACGAAGGGCAACATATTCGGAAGTCGTCTCTTCAACAAAGAGCCACGGAAACGCCGAGAAATCGACGCAGGCCCTCTCACTACAACACCAGACACACACGCAAGAACAACACCAGGAAAAACACAACAACGACCAGGTCCACCAAGGCAGAGGAAGCTCTAGGGAACCCCACACACAGTTAAAAAAAATGGTTCAAATGGTTCTATAACTTAGAACTACTTAAACCTAACTAACCTAAGGACATCACACAACACCCAGTCATCACGAGGCAGAGAAAATCCCTGACCCCGCCGGGAATCGAACCCGGGAACCCGGTCGCGGGAACTGAGAACGCTACCGCACGACCACGAGCTGCGGACACACAGTTCACTCCCTCGGATCAATTGTTAGGCATTATGGTCCAGACCATGAACCTCATCATGGATATGATGAAGGAATTCACAGAGGCCTAGAAGCAGAACACTAAGATCCTCGTTGCCCTTCAGACAGCAGTCCAGCAGTCGCTCCCCTCTGCGACTTCCTCAGTAGTTACAAAACCCCATGATGGATAGAAGACCAAATATCCAATGCCTGACAATGTGCGTCTTTAACGCAGACGGCATTGTTAATCAAGAGATCGAGTTCAGAGAACTCATGAAGCAGTTCTCCATCGACATATGCATGATGGGGGAAACCCACCTAAAACCGTGAATAAAAGAGACGGTTCCCAACTACATTAGCTACTGTAAAGACAGGCCAACCCAATGCGGAGGAGTGGCCATATACATAAAAAGTGATCCCCCAACACCAGGTGTTCATACGAGCTACCAGTAAAATCGAAGCAGTGGCGGTGGAAGTAACCACTGCCACTGGACCCCTAACAATTGTTGCAATCTACCGATCCCCACAAGACGAGATAGACAAGGGAGACATAGCTGCTCTAGGGAAAATTGAAGGCAAACTCATAATAGGGGGCGACTTCAATGCCAGACACTCCAATTGTAACTCTAGAGTAACCTCCAGAGCAGGCGACAAACTGCAACGACTAGTGCGTGACAACCACTTCGAAAAATGGGGTCCAGTGGAGCCCACACATTTTCCAAAAGATGGAGGCTGGCCCGACGTGTTAGACATAGCCCTCACTAAAAGGATCGCGGGGTTTGTGGACGCAAGGACAATCAACAGAATGACCTCCGATCACAACCCAGTGGTTCTAGAGGTCGATGTGGGAGAATGGATAGCGCTCCCACGGTACCGGACGTCCTACAAACGTACAAACTGGGAGCGATACCGAAAAACTGTTGCCTCTGACGTCGCTCGCGCTCCGCCACCTACTGGCGAAACAGTAGAACAGGTGCTACAAGACCTAACAGGAACCACCTTGCAGGCAGTGGAAGATGCCACTCCCCCACAAAGGGATGGCCCGTCCCTGTAAGTACAACTCCCGGAACATTTGCTAGCCCAAATCCGTCACAAGAACAGAGTGGCAAAAGAGTGGAAGATCACCAGAAATCAGGCCACCAGGAGGCTGCTCAATCGTCTACAGAGAGAGCTGAAGGTAGCGCTCAATGAGCACAGAAACCAGCAATGGCAAAACCACCTCACAGCCGTCAAAGTAGACGATCACACTATGGCCAGCAACCAAACAATTTACCAAAAGAAACGCTAGGTGGCCGCCACTACACCGCGAGAGGGGTCTGGCCTACAGCCATGCTGAAAAGGCCAACGCCCTCGCCGACATCTTTGAGAAGCAGTTTCAAGCGGCAAAACCCCAGGATGAAGAACAGGAAGAGGTAGTCCGTCGTCATCTGGCTATCTTCCTCTATTCTGAGGAGGACCCAGAGGACGAACCCCCACTTTTCGCCCCCGAAGACGTGGCAAAAGTAATTAGATCGCTCCCTACAAAGGAGGCACCAGAACACGACAGTGTCACCAACCAGCTAGTTAAAAACCTCCCGCCCTTGGCTATCGAATACCTCGCGAACTTCTTCAACGAGATTACTCGTACCCGCGAGTTCCCAGCATACTGAACACGCGGAAGTGGTCGCGATACACATCCAGGGGAACACCCTTTATTCCCAGAGCACAGCCTCTTGACAACGCTCAGCAAGATCTATGAGCGCCTACTGCTTATTCCCATACGAGACCACATCACCAAAGAGCGACTTTTGCCAGATTTCCAATTAGAATTCCGACAGAAGCACTCAGCCCCAAAACAGATCATGAGATTGGTGGAAGCAGCCACAGAGGGCTTCAACCACAGAGACTACTGTGGGATAGTGCTACTTGATGAAGCCAAAGCCTTCGACTCAGTATGGCATAAAGGGCTATTACACAAATTATACACACAGGGGTTCCCCGGGAGTCAGGTTAATCCAAAGCTATCTCACGAACAGAACCTTCTCTGTCAAGGTAGAAACAGCCACCTCCACCAAAAGCCGTATTCGTGCTGGAGTGCCACAGGGATCAGTTCTGGGGCCCGTTCTGTACAGTCTCTACACTGCGAACACTCCCACGGGCCCTCTGGTGCACACCACACAGTATGCTGACGACACCACCTTTTACACTCGTAATGCGAATAAGGACCTGGTCATTCGTAGGCTGCAATGGGTTTTAGATAATACAGAAACCTAGGCCCGTCGCTGGCGCATCACCATCAATCCTGAAAAGACACTGGCTATGCTGATCACCCGGAGACTCAGGAGATGTGGACCCCCTCAGTGCCTTCCTCCCCCCTTCACCTGCACCTACATGGATCCGACTCCCCTGGCGCAGATCCGCCAAGTATTTCTGCGTAACCTTGGACTCGAGACTAACGTGGAAACCCCAGATAGACGAGATCCACAGGAAGATCTGCGCCAGAATATCCATCCTATTACCAGTCCACAACACAACCAGCCCCCTTCCCTGCTCTGTAGGTCTAAATGTCTCTCAGTACGGCCAGTAATGGAGTATGCGTGCCCTGTCTGGGGATACACAGTGAAGCAGCATCTGGACAAACTCCAGAGGCTGCAGAACCGCGCCCTCAGGAGGGCATTGCACCTACCCATGCGATTCCCCACCGACGATCTGCACGCCACTGCCGAAATCCCACTCCGGAAAGAAAGATTCCAGGATCTGGCAACAGCTTTCTATAAGAGTTCTTCCAGACCTGGAAATACCCTCATCCACTCCTTAGGTCGGTGTGACATGTCCCGTGATAAGCACAAACGGCCATGGACGATCCTCGACGGTTAAGTCGAAGAGAAAAATCCCCAAAATCTCCAAGTCCTAATACCAATCCTTAATCCTTAAAATACCCAACATCCCGCCAACCTCAGGCAAGTACAAGAGACCACCAGAACATTACCACAATAAACAGACAGCCAAAACAGTCAAAGATAATCACACACACACAACACACATTGTGGAGTAAAAGCCAACAGGCTATAAACTCCCCCAAGGAGGGGAAAGTAAAAGGTGAGAGAGAGAGCATCCCAAACCTGCAAGCAGCGGACGCGGCCACTCCCAGGTCTTGTGAAAGTGCACCTCACAGTAAGCAACTCCAGCCGCACTTGCTTGCGCAAATACGACACAAAAACAGGATCGCGAGAGAGTGGAAAATGACCCGAAATCCAGGTACTAGGAGACTACTCAACAGATTGCAACGAGAGCTGAGAGCAGCGTTCGATGAGCATAGAAACAACAAATGGTCTGCTCGTCTGTCTGCTCGTAAGGTGGAAGACAAGAGATTGTGGCAGGCGACTAAACAATCCACTAAAAGAAGCGAAAAAATACCGCCCCTGCATGGCGAGCGCGGCCTCGCATTTAGCGCTGCTAACAAGGCAAACACACTCGCAGTCGTCTTTGAAAGAGAATTTCAACCAGCAGAGGCAGAGGATAAGGCCCACGAAGCCATCGTCAGAAGACAACTCAGGGTCTTCCTTGCAGCAGAAGACGATGAAGACAACGCACTACCACCCTTCTCAGCGGAAGACGTAGTAGGCGCCATAAAAGCATTACCCACCTTAAAAGCGCCTGGCCACGACATACCCATAAACGAAATACTAAATTACTTACTATCCGTTGCAATCGAGCTCCCTGCGGACACCTTTAACGAGAACACTCGATCGCGCAAATTTCCAAAAGCCTGGAAACATGCGGAAGTAATTACAATCGCCAAATCTGGTAAGGACCACCTGTTCTCACAAAATTATAGACCAATTAGTCTGCTCCCCACCCTGAGTAAACTATATGAATTACTTCTGTTGGTCCCCATTCAGCAACGCCTCAGAAGGAAAAAAAAATAATACCAAAAGAGCAGTTTGGCTTTAAGAGAAACCACTCTGCAACACAACAGCTGATAAGGGTAGTAGAGGCCGCTATCCTAGCTTACAGCTACAAAGGCTACTGAGGAATGGTTATGCTCGATGTAGCAATAGTCTTTCATACGGTCTGGCACACAGGATTAGTTTATAAGCTCTACACCCAAGGCTTCGTTGGGCCATGGTTAAGCTACTGAGAAGCTACCTAACAGGAAGAAACTTTTACTAAAAATTGATCAAAAATGCTCCACAAAAAGGGACATACGTGCGGGAGTACCACAGGGATCTGTATTAGGGTCCACCCTATACAATTGCTACACTGGAGACACCCCCACAGCCCAGCATGTCGAAAACGCACAGTTTGCGGACGACACCGCCTTCCCCTCACTAAGTGGGAATCGCAACGTCGCCACTGCGCACCTTCAGCCGTTGTGAACAAAACTAAATCATGAGCCAAAAAGTGGCGGATCACTCTAAACGCTGGTAAGACCAAGTCAATAATGTTCACTCGGAATCTAGGGAAAAGACCCCCAGGAATCGGCCTCCGCCTGTACTGACATTCCAAGGCAGGAATTTACCGTGGAGGAACTCGATGCAGTACCTAGGCGTCACGTTAGATAAACGACTTACTTGGCAAACGCACATAGCCAACTTAAGAAAAAAGGCAATTACCAGGCTTCAGGTCCTCTACCCAATGCTGAACTGTAGTACTGGCCTTTCCGGCGACCTGGGGATCAAGATTTATTGCAGATTAGTAAGGCCAATACTAGAATACGTGTGTCCAGTGTGGGGCTACGCACCAAAATCCCACATCGAAAAGCTTCAAACCCTGAAGAACAGAGCCCTTAGAAGAGATATACACGTCGACACTAGGTTCCCCACCAAAGATCTCCACGAAATAACGGGTCTAAAAAACGCTACGAGAGAGTTTCAAAGAACTTTCCCAAGCATTCTACAGGCAGGCACAACGCTCACAAAATGAGATTCAGTGGCCTAGGACAATATGACCCCCTACAGTTCAGGTCCAAGAGGCCCAAAATACTAGTACTGGACGACATTTAAAAATACACAAAACCCAAAAAATACTAAAACAAATAAAACCACGATAAAACACTTTAAAAATAATAAAAAATGAAAAAAAGAAATAAAACAACAACAAAAATCAGAAAACCGGCACCTAACCCCAAAGGATATATAAATCGTGTTCATTACACACACAGGGCATACCTGAAATAGGCCAATAAAAGAAAAACACAAACCCATCCTAGGCAGGAGGAAATGTCAACAGACAATACGCTCTGCAGTAAACCGGCACTCATGTCAGAGGCCACAAATTAATGAAACCAACAGCAGCATCCCGACACCTCGCTTGAGCATGATGGGTGCGAAACTCATTGAAACGTTCCGAAAAGATGACGCCACCACTCGACTGATCACTCGAGAAGAGTTCATCACAGGAATAAGCCGAGAAAGCCTGCAGCCGCACTTCCATCACTGTTTGTATCTACGGAAGATTCACATGGAGCGTTGCAGGGATAGAGAAGGGGAGTATATTGAGGGTGACAGTAACTAAATATGTATGTTTTAATGCAATAGTCCCGTTGTTCTATAGCCACACCCTGCATGTTTGGTTAAAGACAAGAACTGAAATAATAAGACAAAAGTTTAGCAGGCAGTGTGTTCTAGCGATTTAAGGGGAACTACTATTGACCAATAGGTGAAACATTACTTTACACAGCTGCTGAATTGATCAGTCTAGTTCTTGCTGAACTCCAGTTTAACACTTTCTTCCGTCAACCCCTTCAATTCCTGGTATGTAGCCACTACGTCTCCACATATATACTCCACAAGCGAGTGTACAGTGCGTAGTCAATCGCCTTTCGTACACAGTATTATCTGTTCTGTATCCTATTCCGTTCGCATACTGAGCGACAGAGAAATGAAATTGTACATGCCCCTGTACGCACCCTGATGGACTTCCTGTCCTTACTTGAAGTATACGATAGTAACTGCAAAATTACCTGTTCTGTAATTTTATCCAAAAATGTTTCGCTGTAAAAATGTCGCGTTCTTTCCACAGTGTTACCCGTTTTTGCTCACTGAGTACCCTGTTACACTTTCATAAGGGGTGCAACGACCCGTTACGATCCTTAAACCAGCACGTCTATGAATTCGTTCGATTTTTCCTATAGCGCATGCTTGACAAAGACTCTATATGTTAAACTAGTGGCCCTAGAACTGGACGCGCTAGAATCTTTTACGCGATTTCCTGCATTCACTATCCCTGCCTGCATCTCGCTCCCACGACACTCTATGAAGTGCTCAGTACATCGCCATATCGCTACTACACGTCCAGCAACAATGGCTTTTTTTTATGGACGGTCAGGTTTTCGCTGTTGGTTTATATTCCGTGCCCAGCTTAGCACGAGCCTTGCTCCGTTTGTACACTTTCGTTTTGGGAGTGGACAGAAGCCTTGCAGTAATGCTAAGTCTTCCAATTAACCTTCCCTATTACATATTTCATGTGTTCCTTCAATTACATATCGCATCTTAAAATAAACCCGTAAATATCTAACGATCACTGTCCCAGGTAGCTACCACTAATCTTGTAATTGTAAGCTGTTAATTTTTTCTCTTTGCTACAGTTATTATTTTCAATTTATCTGTTAATCGTTGCACTAGTTGGAAATTTTCTTACAACGGTAGAATATATTCCTGTAATCAAAAGCATCGTCAGTGAACAACCTGATGGTGTTGCTAATAACCGTATGTAATAAAGCGTTTACATACACTGAGACCATTAGTTTACTTTCTACACTTCCGTCTGGCAGATCCGACGTTGCTTTTGTCTCTGTTGAAATTCACCCAACCAGCTTAGCGTGCTAGGTTCTGTCAGTTAAAAATTCATTGAGGCAGGAGAATGTCTGTGAACGTAATCTTTATGACGCTATATTGGTTATTATTCGATATTGTGGGACTGTGCTGGATGCCTTTCGGACGTCTTAAGATGACGGAATATGCCTATTAACCTCAGTGTACAGTTTGCAACATGTGATGTGCGAATGAAGGAATCATTGTTTACCCACACCCAGTTTTCAGTTATAGTAGAGGAATATACTTGATATTTAACGCAGTCGTAATTTTATTGACTATGGCCGCAGTGAACGTGGAAAAATTTAGATTTTTAGGGTTGAACACTGAAACTTTACGGTTCTCTCTTTAACTTTGAACAGCTGTTGGTTACGATTGGCCACTGTACACAACGCCATCATAGTGAAACACCTTAGGTATACAACGGGTTATAGTTCCTAATTGTGTGTCGCCTAACCAGGGAAACGTTTTAGCACAATTAAGGGATCTTCAGATATAAGTATGAATATTACATATTGTTATTTTCATTTTATGATGGACGCATCCCACATAAAATTTTCACAGAGACAAAATCTCAATACAAATTACACAAAAGTGATACTAGCGGTATGGAGTGGGGGGAGGGTTACCAAATTTTATGGAAGAATGTATGAAAAGAAAACGCAGCTGTAACCGCGATGCTGCTACGGTCGCAGGTTCGAATCCTGCCTCTGACATGGATGTGTGTGATGTCCGAAGGGTTAGTTAGGTTTAAGTAGTTCTAAGTCTAGGAGACTGATGACCTCAGATGTTAAGTCCCATAGTGGTGAGAGTCATTTGAACCTTTTTTTTTTTTTTTTTTTGAAAACGCAGCAAGATTTCCTCACCTGGGCATCTTGCAAATTCACAGTTAATGAGACAATTATAATAAAATCTACACAAGTTGTGCGGGATAACAAGTAAGTTGCCAGGGTTTCAGAATATGGACTGCGCTGCTGCATTTGTGACATTTACATCTACCCAAATTCCTCATAGATTTCGCCAATCAGCCCTAAACCTGGCTGGGAGCCGGAAAGCCTATAAGCTTCATTCTACACCCTCAAATCGAAACTCACTAAAATGTCAACATGGTAGGGATCATTCAACGCTGTTGCCAATCCGACTAACAATAACATCACTTATTTCATGAAACAAAAGGAGCAAAGCAGTAGATTAGTCTTCCGGTTGGGTAAATTGTGAAGGCAATTCGTGCTACGCGAGAGATAAACATCAAGTTTCATATTTGACGTTCCGACTTCTCCTCAAAGTCCATAAACTGTACAGCACAAGACCTATGCTATATGTCTCCCAGGACAAGGACAATTGTGGAAGACACTGACTGCCTGGAATGGACCTTAGTAATGGTTGCTTCAGACGTCCTACAGATGTCAGGTCGCGTGATCTCGCTGTAATTCTGTTTTCTGTTATCACTTAAACTCGACAGTTTTACAAAGCCTGTAGCCTGACTGGTCCTACCCACGAATGACCAACCAGCTGGTGTACGAATCCGCCGACTACTCTCCCCACGAAAAAAAAAATTGTATTTTCTCCTTCGCTGGGTATTCTTCTGCTGTAGCGTGAGTCTTGGATCATGAGGAACGTTTACTACAGGGTGTTCGTAATGTGCCGCTATCATTTCAAAACAAATCATAACGTGAAAGTTATTATACATAATCACGGACTGTTGTAAAACGTTTAGCAGCTGCCAGTTTTTGTCTTTTGTCCTTATTTGTGGATCTGACTTGGAGTGCATCAAAATGGCGACAGATTGGGAGAAGGCGCAATTTGACACCAAGTATGCAGAATCCGAATCTGTGGCAGCAGTACCGCATGGGTGGTTGACATCTGTAGAGGAGGGCACCACCAGCAAAAACAAGTGTAATGATGTGGTTCACAGACTTTAAACAGACAGGCAGTGTCAAAGACCTTCTTCAAACTGGATTGCGCCCCCTGCGTCTCAAGCACATATTGACAGAGAGCAAGCTGTATTTCATCGCATCCCCCAGAAGTCAGATCGACGATCGAGCGACATGGCGGAGTGGTTAGCGCACTGGATTCGCACTCGGAAGGACGACGGTTCAAACCCGCGTCCGGCCATCCTGATTTGGGTTTCCCGTGATTTCCCTAAACCGCTTCTGGCAAATGCTGGGATGGTTTGTTTGAAAGCACACGACCGAGCTCCTTCCCCGTTCTTCCCTACTCTGATGGGACCGACGACCTCGGTGTTTGGTGGTCTTCGCAAATCAGCGAACTAACCAACCAATCATGCGTGTTGCAGGAAGCAAGATCAACTGTCCATAAATGATGCAATAGTGGTTACTCTATTTTGCATACAAAATGTAAATGGTCCAAGCATTGCAGCCAAATGACTATCCTCTGCAGTATGCATTCGCATATTCCGTGTTGACCTCAACATGTACTGATAACGATTACCTGAAAAAAATGGCTGTTTTCAGATGAAGCAACTTTTCACATTTCACGACCTGTGTGAATAGCCGCAGCATTAAGATTACGGGCTCCGAAAACTAGACAACGCACGCGAATACTTTCCGTGATAGTGCGAAGCTTAATGTTTTGTGTGGCCTGATGCGTGATAGGTGACAGATGATTTTTCTCTGCAGAGAAAGCCGTAACGGGAAATGTTTATCAGCACATGCTCCCACAGTTTCTGCTAGTTATGATACATACCTAAAGTAGCCTAAGGAATATCAAATTTACCTCAGTGTTTTCAACATTTACATATTTTTAAACAAGTTTGTTATTGTAACACTTCAGTCTTTCCCGGCGAGATCTTGACATGTGGAGTAATCGGGTCTACTGCCGGATGTTTGTGTCGCCCCGGCACAATATTTCGGCCACGTAACTCGTTGCCTTCTTCAGGTGCTACCTGAGACTGCCGTATTGGAGGATCTTGTCCAGTATTTATGCCCAGAGGGCGTTGGGTGCAATCTTTGCCGTCCGCGCCGGCTGGCGCTGCTTGTAATGTGTTGTCTCTTCCCTGGTGCTCCCTCGGACTTCCGCGCCCGACTTGGTCGCCATCTGTGGCAGATCGCTGAGGCCTGTCCTGTGTCGGGCGTTCCGTTCGTGGCCCGCTCCTGCTTGGCGCTGCTCCTGAGGTGTTGGCACTTCCTTGGTGCTCCGACGGACGTCCGCGCCCGCGTCATCCACTATCTGCAGTTGTGGCAGCTATAGCTTGGCCTCAGGAGCAGCGCCAAGCGGACCACACACGGAACGCCAAACGCGGGTCCGGCCCCAGACAGCTGCCACGACCACAGAGGGTGGAGGTGCCGGGCGCGGACGTCCGTGGGAGCACCAGGGAGGGGCCAAAACCTCAGGAGCAGCACCTCGCAGGCGCGGACCGCGAACGGAACGCCCGACACAGGACAGGCCTCAGAGATTTTTTTTTTTTTGTGGTTGTTGTCCCAAGTGTACCCGCCTTCGGAGGTCTCTACTTGTTTTTGTGTGTTTCAGGATAGGGTAAGTTTTTCATAACTTTATTTTTAAAAACATGCAGACGGAACTGGGCTTTCTCTTTGGGGCCCTTTGTTCTTCTGGAATTTTGTCCTTTCTTGTTAACGTAGGAATTTTAAGTTTTTCATATTTTCTTGCTTAGGAAATGTTAGTGCTTGATTTCTTGAAGTTCTTGTTGAAGTTGATGGTCTTGATATTGAGGTTAATTGTCTATTTGAGATATTTTGTTTTTAAATTACCCTGGTACTACTGATTTTGGTACTTTATACTTGTGCCATGGTTGTGGTGCTATTGTTGCAATGGTTCTAAGTTAAGGGGTAGAATCTCGTCATATGTATATTTTTCGGAATATTTTTTGTGCATGATCTTGGATTTTTTCTGTAATTGTATTTTCCAGTAACTGTGCGTGCATTTCTGCTACCCTTGTCCAGCGAGGTACTGCGAGGGACCACCTCAGGCATGTATTTTGAAGAATTTGTAACTGCTTAATGTTGGTTGACATGTAGTGCCCCATGCTGCCGCTCCGTATAGTATTGCTGGCTGAATCGTTGACTCGTAAAGTCTTGGTAATCTCTTCTTTGTAAAAAATACTACTGCTGTTTTAGCGGCGTTAAAAGTGATTTTGTTCTGTTTTGCCCAGTCTTCCACAGTGTCGATTTGTCTTTGTGCTCTTGTTGTAATGACTTCGATGTTTCGTCCGGATGTCAGGAAGGCCGTATCATCCGCATATAAGCTTAGGGTTACATGTGCTAGAGTAGGTATATCGTTGATATAGAGATTAAATAATATTGGCGATATGACAGATCCTTGTGGGATTCCGGCTTCAGGTACTTTTGTAGTTGATCTTTTCCCTTGTATAGTAACGGAGAATTGTCTATTTTGTAAAAAACTGTCAATGATTTTTATGTAGCAATCTGGGATCTGTGTGTTCTCGTGTAGTTTAACTATTAGATTTTCATTCCATACTTTGTCGTATGCTTTTGAAATGTCAAAAAAGACGGCTGTAGTAGATTTACTAAGGTTGAAATTAAGCTGGATGTGTTCTGTAATGCGGATTAGTTGTAGCTCTGCTGATAATTTTGAGGTAAAACAGAATTGTTTTGGGCGCATGATGTTATGTTCGATGAGGCATAGCTGTAGGCGATTTAAAATAGTTCTTTCGAGTACTTTGCCGAGTGTCGGAAGTAAACTGATTGGTCTGTGATTTACAGCTTCTGCGGGGTTTTTTGCCCGGTTTTGGGATTGGTACGATTTTTGCAGTTTTCCAATTATTTGGAAAGTATTCGAGTAGTAAACAGATGTTAATTATCCTTGTTAGAAGTACTATTGCTTTACGTGGTAGGTGTTTTAAGTGGATGTTGGATATTTTATCGGTGGCTGGTGCTGTATTTTTTGTTTCCGCTATTATCTTCTTTACTTCTGCTGTTGTGGTAAGGAGAGGTCTTTCTATTGACGGTGTGTGTCGGAACTGTTGTAGAACGTGGCGAATTCTGTGTTCTTCGTTGTTTCTATTGTGTAGGTTTTCCTGTTCATTGTGTGGTAGCGACATTTGGGTATTATACTCGTCGGCAAATAATTCAGCTTTTTGTAGTGCGTCAAATACTAATCCGTCTGGTCTGTTTATCGCTGTATGTGGTGTCGGCTGCCTTCTGATGTTTTTAACAATTTTCCATTCGTCACTTGTCTGTAGTAGGAAATCTGCCATTTTATCTTCCTACAATTGTTGTCTCCATTCTATTACACGTCGGTGCAATTCTCTTGACAATCTTTTCATTTCTTGTTTGTCATAGGGGTTATGGAACTATTGCCAGCGTGTTCTGTGTCTATTGCGTTGTATTTTTAGTTCTTCTAATAGTGGTGGGAAGGTGTCGTGGTATATTTCCGGGCTTGTATGTATTGTGGATGCTCTTTTTGCGGCTGTTTTTATTTTCTTGGTAAGAGCTTCTATTGCGATATTGATTCTATTTTTACTGCCTAGATTCATTGTCGGGCGGATGTTGTTTGATAAATATCTGCTGAATTGGTCCCAGTCGATTTGTATTTGTTGTGTGAATGCAATTTTTAGAGCTGCTCGTTGGATGAGGCCGAGGACAGGTAGATGGTCGGATGACAGGTCATTTATGGTCCGTAACTGTAGATTTGGAATTATATTCTTGATTAAGGCAATGTCAAGGACATCTGGAAGTTGGTTTTGGACGTTTGGAATTCTTGTTGGTTGATGTGGAGCGTGTATTGTGCATTCGAGTTCGGTTTGTGCGTCATATAGTTGTCGTCCTTTTCTGTTCGTCTTGATGGAATTCCACGATTCATGCTTAGCGTTGAGGTCTCCTATCATTAAAACCTTCGGAAAACGGTGAAAGATTGTAGTGAGGTATTCTTTGATTAGTTGTTTATTAGGGCTGATGTAAGCTGCAATTATTGTTATATTTCCTATGGCGGTGTGGACGGTGACGGCGGTTGCTTCTAATGACTGGAGTGGTGGGAGTGTTTCTAGATGGTGTACTATGTTTCTTTTTATGTAAATGGCGGTTACTCCTCCTCTTCTGTCTTGTCGGTTTGTTCTATATGGATGCATATTGCGGAGTCTAAAGGTCGTCGTCGGAGTAAAGTGCGTCTCTGTCATTGCTATTATATCGAGTCGGTGTCGAGCGTTAATTTCGTTGAGTTCACTTTATTTTTGCTTGAGTCGATTAGCGTTCCAGTTATAAAGTTTTAGGTGTCGTGTGTTGTTTTCGTTTGGCATTCGTTAACGCGCAACGAAGGCTTTAATTATTCCCTCAACCAAGTTGAGGAATGACGTGATTTTCTGTTGAAGGTGAGTGAGTAATGTTGCAATGTCCGTCAATGCTTGTGAGAATGGTTGCATGAGGTTGGCCGAAGTCATATGAACTCGCGTCTTCGTGCATTGTGCTTGGTCTGTTTGCAGTAGCATCTGAATAATATTTTTGATCGTTAGTGGGTGAAGCAGGGCCATTTCTTCCAAGACGCTGATTTACGGATAATTTTATCTCTGGTCTGGTTTGTTGTGTAGTTCTTGGCTGAGCAGTGGATGGTTGTGATGTGGATGGTTGCTGGATGGTTGCTGGTAGGGATGAGGTTCCAGGTTGAGAAGAGGTTGACATTTCAGGAGCAGCTGATTGTATGATGTGTGTTGTCTGTCTTGTTCTGTTTTGCAGCATGTTCTTTCGGATTCTGTATTTGCGAAGTAAGTCTTGGTACTTCTTACGTCCCAGGAAGGAGGCAGGTTGTGCTTCGTCACAGCTGACGCATTTAGATGGTGATGTGTGTGGTGCTGTGCTATTTTTCGATTCGTGTGAACCCGCGCAGCGCACACAGCGCGGCGGTAGTTCGCAATAGCTGGCGGTATGTTCGAAACGTTGACACTTTTTGCATTGTGACGGTCCATCTTTCGGTTCATGTGTTTCTACTCGTATTTTGGTGTGTAAAATGTAGTTGAGGTCGTAGATTTTCTTGCTGTCTTGGCCTTTCGGTAGTGTCATAGCTTATGTTGGAAGTGGGATGAGGGCGTTTGTTTTCTCATCACGTTTGTTATATTGATAAACTTTTACTTGTGTAGAACCTTTCTGTTGTAAGGCGTAGGCCAATTCTTCTTCAGTTATCTGTGCTGGTAATTTTTTGATGACGGCTTTTAGTTCTTTATTTTCGAAAGCCTGGTGAGTAAAGAATGGGATACTGTATTTCCGAAAAAATTGCAGTGCTTTAGCGTGGTCTTCTAAGGAATCAAAATGATATTTAACTCTGTGTCCCTGGTATAGAGCTTTTAATGTCCCTGTTAATTCTTTTTTAAGAGCATTGTTGAGCTGAATGTATTTGTCTGTGTGGTAGACAGTGATGGGCGGAATCCTGCAATTCAATTGTTCCGCCTGTGCGGCTCGCTCGTGATTGGCTGTTATATTGGGCGCTGTGATTGGTTGATTTGTCTCCGCTGGCGCGATCGGCTCGAAACGGTTAGCTGTCGGGATTTCCGCTCTTCTTTTACGTGGGTTAGAAATGTTTTGCAGTGTCCTGTGTTGTCTCTTGTATTGTATAGTAGTGAATTCCTGTTCGTCCTGATCTTGGTTAATGTCTTGCACTTCTGCATCTTCCGCTTCGGAAGAGGAGAGCGCGTCAGACGATTCGGATGATGTTGTCATGTGGGTGTCTTGCTTTTGATTTTTGTCGAAATTGTGTTCTTCTGATTGCTGTTGTGGCGTGACCGGGATGTGCTGGGCATTGGTATTTGTATTTTCCTGTTGTGCAGCGTCTTGGTGTCTTGTTGTCGTGTTGATTTCTGTTTCTTGTGTCTTTGATCTGTTGTTGCACATGCCTGAGGTGGGCCTACTAGCGTTGTCCTTTCTACCCCTTTCCAGGCTGCCCTTGCGTGGGGAACGCAGGCTTGCCACCCTCGGGTGTAGCCCTGGCTCCCCGGCGTCCCCTACTGCTGACATCCTAAACAGGACCGGCTAGCCCGGCCCGCTAACCTGCTCTACTTCGGATGCTGGTCACACAGTGCTTGCTGCTCGGCCTGGCCGATGGCCTCAGAGAGCTGCCACAGATGGCGACCAAGTCGGGGGCGGACGTCCGAGGGAGCACTGAGGAAGAGACAACACATTACAAGCAGCGCCAGGCGGGCGCTGACGGCAAAGAGAGCACCCAGCACCCTCTGGGCATAAATACTGGACAAGATCCTCCAATACGGCAGTCTCAGGTAGCACCTAAAAGGGGCAAGGACTTATGTGGCCGAAATATTGTGCCAGAGTGACACAAACATCCGGCAGTAAACCCGATTATTCCACATGTCAAGTTTGTTATTATTTGACTTCTATACATATTGAGTGCAGTAATGTGATCATTGTAAATAGCTGTTGTGACCTGCATGGCTACAAAGCCGAAGAGTTATCATATGTACCTCTAGCATTGTAAATGTACATATTTTGTGACAAATTTTATGGTCATGTAAATGAAAATGTTTTTTAAGATTTTCTGAGTTTTTCGACATCCAGGAGGATCATTTCACTTAGGATCTGTAGAAGTTACATTATTATATCTCCTTTTCTTTGTACATATTTTATGTGTATCCCTGTTTCCTGATATTTTCCACATGCTGGAACATTTCCTCTGTTTGGATGTATTGGAAAGGAAACACATATAATCTAACCTTATCTACCACATCTGGAAGAGCTGCAGCAGTCCATCACCTTCCAGCGTATGGCACTCCTGCACTGGAGTCTGAACGTGAGGGGTGTACTGAATGACACATTTCCAGTGAGGTGGATGAGTCACGAGAATCCCGTTGCATAGCCCCCTTCCTTCCTCGTTGTTGCGCCATTAGACGCCTTTACGTGCGGCAACGTCAAGGACGGCGTGAACAAAACCAATCATGCACGAGTAAATGCGGCAACCGGAACTGTGTTGACGCTGCACTGGTGATCCGTACGTGGGTGGAACTCGAATATCATCTTGATATTATGCAAGTGATGAGTGGGCACACATTGAAATTCTGGCATGCCGGAAAAAACTTTAACATTTGTTAAACGTTTCACAGCTCTATCTCTAACAGTTTACAAATAATGTTTTGTGGAAATGATAGCGAGACTTAATGGACACCCTATATAACAAACACCGTCTACATCACCTTTTTAATTCTATAGGACTACTGGTTCCCACCACTTTTATGTCATCCTCAGATCCCTTAATTTCGAATTACCGGGAAACGCAGGTCGCCACTATGACCTGTGCATCACGGTAATTCGTAATTAATGGTTCTGAAGAGGACCTGCTGGAAACCAGTTATCCTATGAAGCGAAAAACGTGACCTACACAATGTTTGTGTTTCTGTACGTTGGAAGTGGTCATGGTGTCCTGTGGATATTAATCTTAATTACGAAATATGAGAAACTGTTTCTCATTCTGTCTTAAGTTGTTATAGAGCAGTTTCAGCGCGGAGCATGTGGCAATCGACCGAGCCCGTTCTGGTCACACTCGGCACAGATTGGGTGGTTTTAACGACCAACATGAGCCTCCCCTGTGAAGCCAGTCGAACCGAGAGGTCTCGCTTGGTGCCTTATCTCGACCTGGAAGCTCTAATTTGGTGTACTTTGTCTTTCAGACACCTCTTGCACACCGCTGCCGTTACTGGATTTCTAATATCGCGCCCGGTTCAAGTCACAATTCTCCTGTAATTTCTGTCAGTGCTGCTCCTCTTCGTAGGGACTGGTTACTGGTTTCAACTCCTTAATTGTAACTTAAGACCCCTACTCGGTGTAGCCACCTTCCGTCAGTAAATCAAATCGAAGTCTGTTTTTCGAAATTCATCTGAATTATTTACCTTTAAGTCATTCCCCACTGGCTGTCCGCTTGTCCTTCCTCGGAACATAGATGTTTCGTTGCGTTCATAGCGTCGTCCTTTGTACAAAGGAGGCTGTCTAACGGTGGCTGCCATATTTGTGAAAATTAACAAAGTCGACAAAAAAGAAAGTCTAAAAAGTAACATTTCAGTTTCTTGGACACTAAGTCCTTCAATTGGTCTGCGACCATGTTTGACTCAAATAATTTATTCTTGTCTTAGTCACCGACATTCTGTTATTTGTACTCCTGACGCGTTTCGCTATCTTCAGATCTACAGTAAAAGAAATGAAATAAGAATTGAATCTGTTTTCATCCACTCTTGTGTCATTTCTGGTACGACACATACTGTATAACAAAACGCATGGGCGACTAAGACAAAAGTAAATTATTTAATTTAAGAATCATGTGATCCAACTTTGTCTATCACTCGTTGGGGAACGCCAAAAAACTCGTTAGGCAAATTGTTGAACTGATTGAGTAATAACTTACCCGATAAAGAATATTCACACTTAAATTTAATTAGATGCTCTAGAATTCGAGCGATAACATCACATTAAAATCTCCAGTCATTTCTGTGTCACCTTATAAAGCACTGGACGTTTCTGTCGGGGTTTTGCCACATTAAATTTCGACCTTAATTACAAACATTTGATGTGGCATTTCAGCGAAACTCGTGAGTATTTAAAAACTGAGGACGCTGTGGACGAAAGAAAACGCTCCTTCCCTACCCTCCCTTCCCCCCCCCCCCCCAAACCATCTAATTTGACTGCAATTATTTTCAGTGTTATTGCACGATTCAGTCCCTAATATCAGTGTCATTAACGAAATGACCCTTGTATTATTTTATTTTTATGTCTTATATATTATGAGCAGGTCAGGCTCTTGCATAGTGGGACCTGAGTGAGAGGTCCCTCGTTTTCAATCACTCTCTGTTGTTTTTACCCTTTCATACAGCGTCAAAAATTTTAAAATGTGATTCAATTCCTAAGGGACCAAACTGCTGAGGTCATCGGTCCCTAGGCTTACACACTACTTAAACTAACTCACGCTAAGAACAACACACACACACACGCCCGGGAGGAGGACTGGAACCTCCAGCGGAAGTTGCAGCGCAATCCATAACATGGCGCCTCAAACCGCGCGGCCACCCCGAGCGGCTCGTACAGCGTCCATTGGTGTCATGATAATTAAAATACAGTCTTGATCGCAAATTTCTTTTAGTCTGAGTGCCCGTTTTCAATCCTTAAGGACCATCTTCAGACTCCAGAACGGCAGATGGATTTCCATGGAGCAGGCTGCGCCGATCCATGACGCTGAAATGACTGCTCAGTTCCTTAAGGATTGAAACCGGTCACTCCGACTTAAAGACTTTTCGATCAAGACTGTTTCTTAATTATCATATTAATATAAGATCACTGTTAATGTTTTCATAAATTTTACATTGGTTTCATGCTTTGGTAAAATTTGACCTATGGGCCGTAAGTCGTGATCGCCATCTGTCACTGAATCGTGTAAACCTTAGTCTGTATTTATCCTACTTTGACTTTATGTGTGTCCTATTTTCAGAGATGGAGACTGGGCACCATTTCCGCATTTGAGTAGACGAACTTAGAAAATCACCTGACCCCACACCCTACTTTTCCGGCGTGCCAGATCAATGATCGTTGACCTTCATCACGCATTCGATCCGGGTCTGACTGACCTTTCTGTCTCAATGTTAGCATACTGTGGATTACAGTGTATGAAGAGATTAACAAAGGATCGACAATACAACAATTTTTCTTGTATCAAAGGAAAACTTTTAGAAAACCAGATCGGAACCAAATATTAGACCAAATTCATTGTACAGAGTGTCCATAATCAAAGTCCCAGTTTCAAAACGCTGTAGAAAGAAAACAACTGCTAAAAATTTCGTAAAATTTGAACAAGGTATTAATGACGCAGGGAAGTGCCATAAAAACTAAAGTTTTACCAATAGAGGGCGCTTTAAGCGTCTTAACGTGAATGGGGTCGGCTGAAAATGACAGATGAATCGCGATAGATGGTTTGAATTACACATTACACCGTCCGTACGGTTTAGCCGGCCGGAGTGGCCGAGCGGTTAAAGGCGCTACAGTCTAGAACCGCACGTCCGCTACGGTCGCAGGTTCGAATCCTGCCTCGGGCATGGATGTGTGTGATGTCCTTAGGTTAGTTAGGTTTAAGTCGTTCTAAGTTCTAGAGGACTTATGACCACAGCAGTTGAGTCCCATAGTGCTCAGAGCCATTTGAACCATCGTACGGTTTAATGTGCATCACTGCACAAGTTCGGCTGTCAACAGTTGTGGCACTGTTAGTCAGATAAGCCCATTCACCACAACAAGGATGGGAAAATCGGGTTTCAATTGTCCTGAGGCCAAAAAACGCATAATAAGCAAAGTGACATCGGTTTGTTACAGTTGTGACGTTGTCGCAAGACATGCGGAATGTGTCGTCCACCGTTTTTTGTCACAAGATGAAATCGAGGGTTTTGGGTTCCTGTTCAGAATGCGTTTCGCAATGGATGCCGCCAGAACAGCTACGTCCGTAATTAGAGCACTGAAGACAACATCTTTCACATAACCCCACTGTCAGAGGTCATACAGCCAAGCTGCAATGAAATTGCAGTTTTTCATTCTAGATTTCCGAAATGCCTCTGCAGCAGCCATTTCATTGAGTGTGCAATGTACGGAGGAGCGAAATAATGCATAAAATCGATCCTACCCTCAAATCCACGCAGTTGAAGAGTTGGAATGAATTTGGTGCGCAAAAGACTCACATACAGTTTACCAGTGACGGCACGGGTAACAGGATGAGCAGGATACATCTCCTTAAAAAAAAAAAAAAAAAAAAAAAAAAAAAAAAAAAAAAAAAAAAAAAAAAAAAACTGCGCTACGATGCTACGATTAACGATGCCATCAACTCGCACCTTTGTAGAGGGAAATGGTACTCGTTGATGTGCCTGCGGTTTTTACGTTGGCTATATTCTATTCTGCATTTCTGTGTATTGATATGTCCTTGGAGATGGAAACTGGCTTCGTATGTCCACAGAATGTTCCATGTCCACTCATTGTCCGCTACCAAACGAGCAAGAAATTCCATAGTAACCGTTTCTCTTGCTCGAAGGTCAGCAGAAAGTAACTTCTGAACAAGTGGGACAAGGGTGATTTTGTATGGATATGAGAAGTCTCTGGCTTTATCATTAATGTATGTTCAAAATGTTCAAATGTGTGTGAAATCTTATGGGACTTAACTGCTAAGATCATCAGCCCCTATGCTTGCACACTAATTAACCTAAATTATCCTAATGACATACACACACCCATGCCCGAGGGAGGACTCGAACCTCCGCCGGGATCAGCCACACAGCCCATGACTGCAGCGCCCAAGACCGCTCGGCTCCTCCCGCGCGGCAAATGTATGTCCAAGTAGGGCTAAGTGTTATTATCTTTACATATAGGAAAATATTATTTTCTCATCAATCTTCAAATCGTGAGCAACACTCTTAAAGAATTTACTCTTGGCACTTTTGTTGTCTTTGTCTGTGGTCACTTTCAGAACTCATCAAATTAACTAATTTATTATGATGGCATTTTCAACTGCTGCTGTATCCATGTATCACCACAATAAATTAAAGACAGTGAATGGCTGGAAGAGATTGAATGAGAACATTGGCGTATTTAACTTTTGAAAAACAATGAGAAGTTTTTATTCATCCTTTTACAACTTGTTCAAATGTGTGTGAATTCGTAAGGGACCAAACCGCTGAGGGCATCGGTCCCTAGACTTACACACTACTTAAACTAACTTACGCTGAGAACAACACACACACACACCCGTGCCCAAGGGAGGACTCGATCCTCCAGTGGGAGGGACTGCGCAGTCCGTGACATGGCGCCTCTAATCGCGCTCCCAATCCGCGTTGCTTTTATAGCTACAATCATGCTGATAAATATATAAAAAAGGAAGACTAACATAAATTAGCAAATGAATGGTGCCTGATTGGCAAAGCATTTATTGGGGTGGAAACTATACAAGTTCTCCCCTGAATTAATCCCTTTTACAACGCAGTCCGGCTTCGTTTACGTGAATCCACTGTGAGGCTAAATTCTGTCCAAATGGAATCAACTGCGACCAGGGACAGCACAAACTATGGTTCACGGAGAACAGTGAGCTGTAAATATCATTTAACAACCCTGCAACGATGCTACGGAACGGGATGGACGAGAGGTGGAGGGCGGCGGCGGTGGCGGCGGCGGCTGTAATGTTCTGACGCGTCCACGAAAATACGTGTACTGATTATCAGAACGCGGGAAGCTTCCCTATCAGAGTCCTGAAATCCCGGCGGGTTTCAGTGTGAGGTGCACCTGTTCGCTGATCAGGCCAATCAATTTCACTCGCAGGCATGACGACGTGCTGGAATTGACAAACGTCAGACGTCCGACTCATGGCGAATAAGTGCACCATCGTGACACACGATATGTCCCAGATGATATGGAGTTCCCCTATCGGTTCAGATGAGAACTGCCACTGGCTCTTAGTCCACCGCAAGTTCCATACCACAAGTCTCACCCAGGGGAGGACCAGAAGACCAAGAAGAGAAAGAATTACAACCATTTTCCATCAAGTCTCGTACAGGAGCCGAATTAGCAGAAAAAGCCACCTCCACGTTGTACAAACCAACTGAACTAAAAAAATGGTTCAGATGGCGCTCGAAGCCCTGTGCGACTTAACAGCTGAGGTCATCAGTCCCTTAGAACTACTTAAACCTAACTGTGGTCATAAGTCCCCTAGAACTTAGAACTACTTAAACCTAACTAACCTAAGGACATCACACACATCCATGACCGTGTCATGATTCGAACCTGCGACCGTAGCAGCAGCACGGTTGCGGACTGAAGCGCCCAGAACCGCTCGGCCACAGCGGGCGGCCCAATTGAACTATCCTCCACTCACTGAATCTCCCATCTTGACTGTTCTCTTGGCCTGGTGGCTAGTCCAGACACAGCACCGGGGTTCCCATGCCGTGGTAGCAAGCCTCTGATTTGCACATCCTGAGAGAAGCCAATCAGCGACTAAAAATCTTTCTTGTTTGAAAAAAGAATATTTCAGACTAGGGAGGCGTCATTCTCACGGTAAGGATGGCCATGTTTCGGCGAAAACTTCTAGACATGATCGTAGTCCCTCATTTATAAAGAGATCTAATCTTTCTACGCCGACTATTTCCAATTTCTGAAAGAAGGCTGTTAAGCTTCCGAGACAGTCGTGACTGTGAAATGTATGTTTTTTTTTCCACTTGCTAAAAGAACCTGGCGACTTCCTGGTGTCTGTGGAGCTACAGTCTTGCCTCCACTAAACACGTGCTCCAGCCACTCTAATCGTATCACCCCAACTTCTAACATGAGAATGCTTGTAGTTTTAAGACAGTCCCGCTGTTTGCACGGAAGCTCAGATTACAGCAGTATCTCTTAAATGGCTTCCTCCACCCACTTCCCACCTACTGACCGCATTCGCGATGGTCTGTCAGCTGACCCATGTAAAATGTTTTGGGAACAGGAACCCTCGTGCTCCAACCCTAAATGGGAAGAGCGGAGTGCCACAGCACGAGGTCCCTTTTGGAACACCCCCTTTATGTCCTTTATTGGGTTTTGTGTGATTTACCGAAGCCGCCAAACAGTTAATTATTATGAATATATGACCCTGTGTTTAATGGGTGATTGCCCGCATCTCGTGGTCGTGCGGTAGCGTTCTCGTTTCCCACGCCCGGGTTCCCGGGTTCGATTCCCGGCGGGGTCAGGGATTTTCTCTGCCTCGTGATGGCTGGGTGTTGTGTGCTGTCCTTAGGTTAGTTAGGTTTAAGTAGTTCTAAGTTCTAGGGGACTGATGACCATAGATGTTAAGTCCCATAGTGCTCAGAGCCATTTGAACCATTTTTTAATGGGTGAAAGGCCATCGGTTTTTCTGCTGTGGTTTCAGGGGTATTTCAACAGAGTGCGGCTGTTCTGAGACGGAACAGTTAATGATTGAAAGTTTTTCTATTATTAAAGACCACAAAGGTTGCGATATACAATCTGATATGTATTTTCTATTAACACACAAATTCTGAGGCAGTTGCTACCTTCGCCTTACACGCTTGATTACGGTTATATCTTTTATTGGTTGCTGACTTTAAGTACTTCGTCACACGCAATGATGATGGTTAACATTCACAACAATCTTCACTGCAATCAATGGTTGATGCTGGCCGACTCGGTTGACGCGAAACACGTAACTCGGCCCTTGTCACTTTTGGTTTTATATCACTCGCGAATCGGTATTGATGAGGGTCAACCCCACGACGATAAGGGGACGCGCTCATTTGTCCCACTCCGGTGAATTTACAATTTACTCTTCACTCGGCACATCCGACATTGACACCGTACTCAGCTCGACCGCCATTTATTTTATTTTTTTGCGAGTCTTCCCAGTACTGCTTCGACTCGACACTAATCTCACTACTTCCTGCAGCGCTCGACCATGGTCTCCTGTCTGCTATCGACCTGGGTGTCGGACACTAATATCTATGTTCGTGGGATCACGGACCCCTTACACTCTGCAGGTACTATTCACAGAAAGCTGCTTCCCCAAATCACTCACACAGCCAGGTCGCTGGACACAATAATTATGGCACACAATCCATCTTTCTCCCTGTTCTCCGTCACCTCCACTATGGCCCCGTTGGGTACAAGTCCTCTACAGGCTACACATGCAGTTATAAGAACATTCTGCTCAAAATTTCCTCATGTAAAAAAGTCATAAGCCACACATACCAAATGTAGTGTTGGGGAACGCCGAAATCATGACCTAAAATGTGAATATTAATGTGACCGACAGAGAATGGATTGCCACCTTTCATGGATAGCTATGCAGAAAGTCTCGTAGGCTTTCATACACAAACGTTCGGGCAATTCCTTGTGCGATGAGTGTTTGCACACCACTGCATGACCCCTGCCGCAACGCTATGACCACACCTTTGTCAAATGCCGGATCAACTGCTTTCCTTCCTCTGCCACATTGCACTTAAAGTGAACTTGTATTTTCGAATTTTATAATCATTTTCTCTAGAAACAAACTTCGTACCAATGACTTTTTTTCATACCCTTGAGTGTCCGGAACTTCTACTGAACTACTGGCGGACCGTCAGCGTTCTTGTTAAAAGAGCTTTACCAGCAAAGCGCGATCCTTCACGGACATAGTGATGCTGGGCGTCTCGGACGCAAACCGAGGAACAGCTGTGTGGTGCGCGCCTGTTGGTGTTGGTATTCTGACACTTGCAGAGCCACTTATTGGTTAAAGTTTTCGATAATTTTTCTTTGCTCCACGACGTTTCCCCCTGCGTCAATAACACGCTGTTCAGATTTATAGCCATTCTGAGCAGTGGTTTCCTTTCTACAGCTTGTTGAAATTGGAGCTTTAAAATAGCTCTGAGCACTTAGGACTTAACATCTAAGGTCACAGTCCCCTAGAACTTAGAACTACTTGAACCTAACTAACCTAAGTATATCACATACATCCATGCTCGAGGCAGGATTCGAACCTGCGACTGTAGCGGTCGCGCGGTTCCAGACTGAAGCGCCTAGAACCGCTCGGCCACACCGACCGGCGAAATTGGAACTTTACTCATGGACACCCTGCGCAACTGAAATGAAAATTCCTTGTCCAAGAATCTGTAGGTCTAGTATCGGTCAATAAGTACAAAGGGTATACAATTTGTAACATTGAAAATGCAGATAAAATACGTTCTGCACCATTCACAATTTTCCGCCGTTTAATATCCGTTGATAACTTGTACTGTACTACTGATTCTGAATCATTAAGCTTTATTACAGAAACTATATTTAATACGTACTGGATTTAATAGTGTATTTACTTCTGACTGTATATAATTGATTGTAAATACAATGGAAATACTGTAAATTGCTGGGTAACAGCCATCGGAACTTTATTTAAATACATCGATAGCAACGACGAAACGGCGGTAGCTGTGCCGTTGTTTATCTTTGCGTATGGAGAGTCTGTGTCGCGTTGCGAGCAGAGAGGAGGCAGAGCAGCTCGAGTCCTAAAAGATTGCGGAAGTGTTTGTTGGGCGCTCACGCAGACGAGGGTGCAGCTACGCTCGTGCCAGTGTAGACGCACCTGATTCGTTAACCAGCGAGTATTGAGAGCACGGTAGGAGTGGACAGGCGGAGGAAGCTGCAATTCCGACTATTGCCTGTCCCGTAATTATCCGCGGCTCTGGAGGCCACTAGGGGTTCTCATAGAACAAAAGCAGCAGCTCTTCACTACACAGTGAAAAATTTGTTCTGGAAACCGCCCCACCTACCCCCTCGCATATGGCTAATCTAATCCTCCGCAATATCCTTGCTTCCGATGCATCAGAACTGTTAAGTCTGGAACACAAGAGAAAGGTGCTGCACAAAGTGAATATGTTAAGGTGGTCGTGAGAAGTGCCTGGATGACTCAATAGGCAAGAGGATTACTCGCGAAAGGTAATTCGGCTGAATCAGACGAAGAAGACAGTGCACAGTGGTCATCAGACTTCGATTTGCCGAGGACCAATAATAAATTTGAAGGATCCCCGGGTCCAAACATATTTTCCAAAGATACACAGAGCGTCGAGGATATCGTAGAATAATATATTCGTAACTATCTAATTGAATATATTAGCAACGAGACCAATAAGTACTACAGTCAAAATTGCAATAGAAGGAAACTGGATTTAAAAAAATGCCAAATTTGTCGACGTTACGGGACCCGAACTTAGAAAATGGTTTGGGCTTGCTATCGTTATGGGAACTGTAAAAATGCATGGAGCGATGATTTTGGTCAACGAATCCGTTGATAGACACACCGATATTTCGCAAAACGATGTCCCGCAACCGATTTATACAAATACTATCATTTTCACATTTTTCCGAGAGCAACAATAAACCGTATAATGCCTACCAGCTTGTCAAAGTGCAATCCGTAGTTGATTGTTTCCCAAAAAGTTTAAAGGAACGTTTAATCTAAGTCAAAACATCTCAAATTGAAGGAATGATAACGTGGCGTGGACCGTTAAATTTTAAAGTTTACAATCCGTCGAAAATTACAAAATACGGAATACTCATTTGGATACTGTGTGAGTACGGGATACATTTCCTTATTCAAGATATATTCCGGAGCTGGACAGCCTTTAGCAAAAACAGAGAAGGAACTAGTGACACCTTCTGATGGAAAGTGGCATCACCTCTGCACTCATGATTTTTATAACAGTATAGAACTTGCAGAGAAGTTACTTGAAAAGAAAATTTGAGTTTGTGGAATGATATGGCAAAATAGAGGATTTCAGGAAAATCAAAGAGCGCAAAAGTCAATGTGTTTGAAGCTTTTCATCAACTGAAAGGTGATAAGCGGCCTGGGACAAGCCAAGTAACCCGAACTAGTGCTGCCGGCGCCAAGCGAATAAATTTGTACGAGACGTGCGGACGGCAAAGTGTTAAGATTCTGGAGATTCATTGTCCTAGTGACCGGGCGACCGTTTAATTATTCCCTTTTTAGCTAATAAGTGTTTTCTTTGTACTATCACTAGTTTTGTAGTAAAAATTACGTGGTACTCTTTTCCATTCCTGTATGGTTCGTGAGCGATTGCACTATACTCCATCCATTTCAAAATTATCATCAGTATTTAGCTTACGTTTAGAATAGATTCTTCCTTCAGAAGGATCTGTTGTACACTTTCCTCCAGCTAATCGGTGTTGTTTTCATTCGGTAACGATAACCTTACTCAGCGGAAAAATGCATTAGGCATATACGATCACGGTCAGTTATGTCGCAATCCAGTAGGCCGATTAGGTAGGAGGAGGTTTCAAGTTGGTGTCTTCGTCGACACGCACAGTCTTATGTCTGTGGTTCCCCCTTCATCTGTCTTTATTACTGAGACACTGGATGAAGGCTGAGTCAGGTAATCCGTCTTTAGTGAACAAGGGAGCCACTACACAAAGCAGCAGTTGGAGTTTCGGCCGTATAATTGTCCGAGCAGCTGCGTTCCGGTTTTCATTTGGGGAACCTCCATTCAAATAAAGCCCGGGCCACTTATTTCAGAAACGCGCCGGCGACGGCCGTACCAAACGGTTACTGTAATTATAATCGGAGGAGATTTCGGTGCCTCCGAAACTCCACCACCGCCCTGCCCTTCTGCTTTGCTGTACCTCTCAGCTCGCACGACTTCTGAAAATTGCTTCCCAGCGGTCTTGCGGGCGGGCGAGCCGGCGCTCGCTATTAACATTTCGGCGCGGAACTTTTTATTGCGTGATTTATGCTCGCAATAACGCACACGCGCGCTCCCGTACGCACGCACAGCCGTTTTTATTTGCCGTCTCTTCCGCGCATGCGCAAAAAAAAGGCCCGGGGCTTTGCACGCCGTACCGCGCCGCCCGTTCGCAAAAAGCAATGTGTAATTTTTTGCCCCCTCCTTTTCACAGCTGAAGTAAGCCGGCCGTTATAATTAATGTCGTGGAAATTAGTTTCTTTCTAGTCCAGTTGTTGGACGAAAAATAGCTGTTATTTTTAATTTTCCGGTGCGTTCTCTAAATTAGCGCTGCCGGAGGCATGGACGACCTTGTTCGCCGGGGGGCGGAGGGGCTAATTTTATTGTTTCACTGCTGCGGCAAGTGGCTACTGGGCTTTTTACGGGACATCTTGGGAGTATCCGGTTAAGTCACGCTTGAAAGCGTAGCGCCCTCGTATTTGGAATTCAGACAAAAGCAGCTTCTGCTTTGCTGTGTAAGCAATCTGGGGGCCTTTTAATTTTAGAGTTTCTGCTCTAGTTTTAAAATATGTAAATAGAACGTCTGCTTTTATTTCCTTATTTGTTTGTGTAGCCTCTCGATGTATTGTTTAAGACATATACACTGAAACGCCAAAGGGACTGGTATAGGCAGGTGTATTCAAATACGGGGATATGTAAGCAGGCAGAATTCGGCGCTGCAGTCGGCAACCCCTATATAAGACAACAAATGTCTAGCGCAGTTGTTAGATCAGTTACTGTTGCTACAATCGTATATTATCAGGATTTAAGTGAGTCTGAACGTCGTCCTATAGTCGGCGCACGAGCGATGGGACACAGAATCTCCGAGGTAGCGATGAATTGGGGATTTTCCTGTACGATCATTTCAGGAGTGTACCGTGAATATCGGGAATCCTATAAAAAATCAAATCTCCGACATCTCTGCTGCCAGAAAAAGATCCTGTAAGAAAGGAACCAACGGCGACTGAGGAGAATCTTTCAATGTGTCACAAGCGCAGCCTTCCCGCAAACTGCTCAAGATTTCATTGCTGGGCTATCAACAAGTGTCAGGGTGCGACTCATTCAACGAAATATTATCGATATGGGCTTTCGGAGCCGAAGCCCCACTCGTGTGCTTTTGATGAATCCACGACACAAGGCGTTACACCTCGCCAGGGCCCATCGGCAACGACATTGGCGTGCTGATGACTGGAAACATTTTGTCTGGTCGGTCGATTCTCATTTCTGTTTGTATCGAGCGGATGGACGTGTATAGATATGGAGACCACCTCATGAATCCGTGGACCCTGAATTTCAGCAGGGGACTGTTCAAGCTAGTGGAAGCTCTGTAATGGTGTGGGGAGTGTGTAGTTGCAGTGACATGAGACCCCTGATATGTCTACATACGGCTATGACAGGTGACACGTACTTAAGCGTCCTGTCTGATCACCTGCATCCATTCAGGTCCATTGTGCAGTTCGACGGACTTGGGCAATTCCAGCAGGACAATGCGACACCCCACAGGTCCAGAATTGCTACAGAGTGGCTCCAGGAACGCTCCTCTGAGCTTAAACACTTCCACTGGCCACCGAACTCCCCAGACATGAACATTATTGAGCGTATCTGGGATGCCTTGCAACGTGGTGTTCAGGAGAGATCTCTAACCTGTCGTACTCTTACGGATTTATGGACAGCCCTGCAGGATTCATGGTGTCAGTTCCCGCCAGAGCTACTTCAGACATTAGTCGAGTCCATATCACGTTATGTTGCAGAACTTCTGCTTGCGCTCGGGCGCCTACACGATAATAGGCCGGTGTAGCAATTTCTTTGGCTCTTTAGTGTTACTTAATACGTAATACCTAACCGACTTTTGTTAACGTACCAGTGTATGCGGTATCAAACAAAATTTGTGACTGAACTGAGGATTTATTGGGAGTGAGGACGCAGCATGTTATTACGAATGCAAAGTCATCGACAGAAGTGGAAGACGCTTCAACCGTTCTCCGGTGAAGTCCATTGGGCGCTTGCTTTCAGTGTTATGTTTTATGACCTGGCAAACAGGAGAGATCTCTAACCTGTCGTACTCTTACGGATTTATGGACAGCCCTGCAGGATTCATGGTGTCAGTTCCCGCCAGAGCTACTTCAGACATTAGTCGAGTCCATATCACGTTATGTTGCAGAACTTCTGCTTGCGCTCGGGCGCCTACACGATAATAGGCCGGTGTAGCAATTTCTTTGGCTCTTTAGTGTTACTTAATACGTAATACCTAACCGACTTTTGTTAACGTACCAGTGTATGCGGTATCAAACAAAATTTGTGACTGAACTGAGGATTTATTGGGAGTGAGGACGCAGCATGTTATTACGAATGCAAAGTCATCGACAGAAGTGGAAGACGCTTCAACCGTTCTCCGGTGAAGTCCATTGGGCGCTTGCTTTCAGTGTTATGTTTTATGACCTGGCAAACAATATTAACAGGTGTCTAAGATTTTTTGTAAATGAAGCAGTTGCCTATAACAGAATACTATCTGAAAAAGAAAAGTTGCAGCCGTATCCAGGCGATCTTGATAAGGTTTCGAGGTGGTGCAAAGATTCGCATCTTGCTTTATATGTACACAAACGTAAAACTGTGCTGTACAATATCAATGAGTCTTGGGTTGAATCAGTCAACTTATACAAATACAAGCTTGTAACATTTCTAACCATATGAAACGGAGCGATTACATAGGCGCAGGGATCGGTAAATCAGGTGTCATACACTGAAGCACCGAAGAAATTGGTAAACAGGCCTAATATCCTGTAGAGCCTCCGCGAACACGCAGAACTGCCGCAACACGACGTGGCATGGACTCGACTAATGCCTGGAGTAGTGCTGGAGGGAACTGACACCATGAATCCTGCAGGGCTGTCCATAAATCCCTAAGAGTACGAGGGTGTGGAGATCTCTTCCGAACAAGAAGTTGGTAGACATCCCAGATACGCTCAATAATGTTCATATCTGGGGAGTTGGGTGGCCAGCGGAGCGATGTCACAGTGTCCTGCTGGAATCGCCAACTACGTCGGAGTGCACAGTGTATCAGTGGATGTGAGTGGATGCAGGTGATCATACAGGATACTTACGTTCGTGTCACCTGTCAGAGTCGTATCTAGAAGTATCACGGGTCCCACATCGCTCCAACTGCACACGCCCCACACCATTACAGAGCCCCCACCAACTTGAACTAGTCCCCTGCTGACATGCAGGGTCCACGGATTCATGAGGTTGTCCCCATACCCGTACACGTCCACGCGCTCGATATAATTTGAAACCAGACACGTCCGACCAGGTAACATATTTCCAATCATCAACAGTCCAATGTTGGTGGTACGTGCCCAGACGAGGCGTAAAGCTTTGTGTCGTGTAGTCGTCACAGGTACAGGAGTGGGCCTTCGGCTCCGAAAGCCCACATCGACGATGTTTCGATGAATGTTTCGCAGGCTGACACTTGGCCCAGCACTGAAATCTGCAGCAGTTTGCGGAAGGGTTGCACTTCTGTCAATTTGACCGATTCTGTTCAATCGTCGTTGGTCCAGTTCTTGCAGGATCTTTTTTCGACCGTAGCGATGTCGGAGATTCGATGCTTAACCGGAACACTCGCGAAATGGTCGTAAGGGAAAATCTCCACTTTATCACTATCTCGGAGACGCTTTGTCGTATCACTCGTGCCCCGACTGTAAAACCACCTTCAAACTCACTTAAATCTTGGTAACCTGCCATTGTAGCATCAGTTACCGATTTAACAACTACGCCAGACGTTTTTTGAGTTATAAAGGCGTTGCCGGCCGCAGCGCCGTATTCTGCCTGTTAACAAATCTCTGTATTTGGATGCTCATGCCTATACGAGTTTCTTTAGCACTTCAGCGTATTTCCATTCGCTGACAGGATGCGTGGAAAAAGAAGTCAATCTGCATATGAGACTGCTTAGAAAATTCTCGTGTGACCCATCCTAAATTACTGTTTACAGTTGTCACAGTAGCAAATAGGATTACATGGGCTGTACAAAAATATTGAAATGCAGCGAGAACATGAACGCAGGTGGTAGCCAAGCCTGCAGGCTGCGCTAGGGTGTTCGGCCACGAACGGCACCTGTGCCATGTCTTCAATACGTTGCAAGAGTCAGTCGTGGTCAGAACAGTGTCCTGTGGTGAGTGCGTTATGTCGGAGCTAAGTGGCTTCGAACGTGGGCAAATTGTTCGTCCGCGTATGATGGGTGCTTGCGTAACCAAGACAGTCGAAGAGTTTGGTGCTTCAAGAGCTAGTAGTTAGTTAGAAAATTACATGTTGCACAGATCACTTGAACGATTATTCTATCGAAATGATGTGGAACGGGTCAGTTTACAGTACATGCATACATGATTACTGTTAACACTAATGAACGCATTACCTTTTTTTTTCAGGATACGCAGAAATTCGTCAATCGAATAGGAGTTCTTCAGGAGAAATGATTTTAAAATAGATTTCAAACTTGCTTTGTTACCTGTTGGACATTTTACAAAGTTTGGGCAAATGATCAAAAATTATTGTTTCATATCGATCTCCTCTCAGAGGCACTGACAGCTTTAAACAACGGGTGATTAATGTTTTTCTGTCTAGTGTTGTAGGTAAGTAAATCAATGTTGTTCTCAAATTGTGATAGATTATATATGGCGAATTTCACTGTCGAAAATATGTATTAGCGACCAAGGCATCCGGATGGGGAGCAGACAACCTGTGTTCTATGCTCAGATGCATTCTGTAGCTCTTTTACCTGTCTTGTCTTTCGTATCGTAGTTGGTACGAATAGGAGGGTTAATAGAATGATCAATAATAACTAGGCAGACGAATAAGTTCCTCAAAGGATTAGGATGAGCGAAGAAATAATTTTTTTTGACACGTTTCATGGAAACAGCTATGAGTAATACTGCTGCGACGTCGTCATGAATGACCACAAACAGCCGAGAGTGCTATGCTTGTGTACAGTGGGGCGCGCTACGGGACTTTAGTTCGAGGTTTCAGAACTGCAGTGTGCTCCTAGAAAACCAGCGGGAACTGCACAACCGCGGGTGCAACAGCGATTAATAGCATAATTCATGATCAACATTCAGCACCGATTTCGCCGGCGGTGTTATCGAATGAGTGGTGTGAATTACATTCCCGAAAAAGGATTATTTTTAAATGCAAACCAATTCCGTTTTTCCGCAAATCTTCGGTAGGAAGGATGTAGTAGCGTGAAGACTGCATTCATGAGATATTCCTAGCCCCTGAGCGTATATTTTGCTTCGAATGTTTATAAGTCACTTACCATCCATTTACTTGTTCGAAGGTAAGTGAGGATATGTAAGGGACCTAGTAAAAGAGCAAGTTTAAAGCAATCAGAATTAAAATTTTAATTGTTTCCTAACCCAACTCATTTCAAAAATTTATTTACCTGCCTTGGTATTATTACATATGGATTACCTTATAAACCCTAATGCTCCTACACTTTTCGATACGGAAAAATACGGGGTGCGCTTGGGAATCGAACACAGCTTATGATAACACTGCTTAGTTTTCAATTCTCTATCGATTCCGTCAGAAACAAAAGGCATAATCAGTTAAAATACGAAAATATACAGAACAAAATTTACAAGATTAGCTTACAAATTGAATACACAAGCATTCGCTCCATTCTCAACGAGAGGATGACAAAAAGCGTATCAGGTCACAGAAATGAAATAATTTTCGTACATCCGTCATCTACTTCAAATGTAGAGTGGGACAGCAGGTGATGAATACATGTGAAGTAATGCATAACCTCGCCGGTCGCTGTGGCCGAGCGGTTCTAGGCGCTTAAATCCGGAACCGCGCTGCTTCTACGGTCGCAGAGGTTTTTCTTCCACGGCACGAGCCTTGGCACTTTTTTCCCTCTGCTCTTGAAATTGCTACCCTCATTCGCGTTTCGTCCACCATCTATCACCTGATGGACCGTGTTAATGCATAGTCTTACGCAGACGCACGGATAACATCACAGCCCAGCATCCTGTGATCCACCTATTAAATAACTAACATGTTGACGAAGGTGACAGTAGAACTTTTGGTTTGGTCACCACGTTGGTGCGGGCGTGGAGGGGCCCCATCTCCATGCTGCTACGGTCACAGGTTCGAATCCTACTTCGGGCATGGATGTGTGTGACGTCCTTAGGTTAGTTAGGTTTAATTAGTTCCAAGTCTAGGGGACTGATGACCTTAGATGTTAAGTCCCATAGTGCTTAGAGCAATTTGAACCAATGCGTAACACCGTAAGCTCTGTGCCTGTGTCATTCATTTTATTGTGACCGGTTTCGGTGACCACTCCACCGTTAACAAGTCCTTCTATTGCAAATGGTGGACATAAACGCAACAGCAACAGCCGCCGGAAGTGAAAACATGGACGTCCGCACCATTTCTTATAGAGGGTGCCAATATTGAACTATATGAAAAAAAGAACGGAGATCAGTTACAAACTACGGCGAGCACACACTGTATTCAGCATGTAAGTGTCACTGCAGATATTCGTATATACGTTATATCATGTTCCATATGCCTGCCGTCATTGGCGATGATGTGACGCAGACGAATAGCAATAACCGCATGAAGTGTCGGAAAATCGATGCGGTCGATGACCTCCTGAATGGCAGTTTTCGGCTCATCAATGGATTTGGGGTTATTGCCGTACACCTTGCCTTTAATATAACCCAACAAAAAGGAGTTGCATGTGTTCACGTCCGGAGAATATGGCGGGCAATCGAAGCCCATGCGGTCCAAAAAGTGCTCCTCCAGAACATCAAACACTCTCCTGCTTCGATGGGGTCGAGCTCCATCTTTCAAGGACCACCTCGAAATCACATTCACTTCTGATAATGAGGACGAAATCATCTTCCATAACGTCGACGTACCGTTCGGTAGTCACCGTGCCATCAAGGAAAATAGCACCGCTTATTCCGTGACTGGACGTTGCACATTACACAGTCACCCGTTGAGGGTGAAGAGATTTCTCGATCGCGAAATGCGGATTCTCAGTCCCCCAAATGCCCCAATTTTGCTTATTGACGAACCCATCCAAATGAAAGTGAGCCTCGTCGCTAAACCAGACAATACAGCACATAGTAATTCCTATCATGCCACGCGGCCAACCGTGCAGTTTGAACGTCGTGACGCAAACCGTTGAGAAGTTACGATGGTTTTATTTCATGTAGTCGCCCTGTATGTTGTGCATCTCGCCCTGCCCATCAACCAATGGATCAACAGCATCTCCATTACCAGTGTGTCCCTGCTGGAAAGAGGTGAATCTGGCAGTCGACATCGAGCCACATCCGATAATGGACAGAAGCTGCATCTTGTTTCAACCATAAATAAATGTTCAATGACATGCAGTGTCGGGTTAGACTTCTCTTTGCTTGTATGTTGCTTACAGGGGCGCTCCTAGGACTGTTGTCCAGCGTGAAGTCTTTAAATATGCATTGTAATCGCGGTGGCTCGGCTCGTCTTGTATGTTTCGTCGGCAGTGTCGAGCGTCCGCCAAAAGGTGTAAATAAAGAAATATAACACGATACAGATACCGGAATATCTGTATGCAGAGAAAGAAGAAATTGTAAGTGAGATGTTAGGTCTTCTAAAAACATCAAAAATCTAGAAATAAAGAAGTAATCTGGAACGACACAGTGGTCGAAGAAGTGAAAGAATTATGCTAACTAGCAAGCAGTATGGCCTGTGGAAGGCAGACACCAGAAACAGGTTCGTACAGGTGAAGACAGTTTTTGTCAATAAAAGACCTCTAGTGATCTCAGATATTTATTTGAAAATATGGAACGAATTCTTTAAACGTGCATTTGGGGAACAGCATTGTACGGAAGTGAAATATGAACGATTGGGGATCTAGAGACTAAAAAACTGAAAGCATTTACAATGTGGTGCTGAAGGAGAGTATTAAATAGTATGTGGACAGTGTAGCCGGACTCTCACTCGGCTGTCTAACTTTCAGTGCCACGATAACCGCGTATTACAATAATTCTGTAACCGCGCGAATTATCTGGGTAACTATTAAACGTTGTCACTTGAATGGCGAACCATGTCAATTTATTAAACGACACATATCAATGAAATTAATTTTTTACCAAAAACAACATACATCTAGGTATTGTGCGGTACTATAATTGAATAATTTCTTGGATTAGTATACGACATGAAGTTTTAATTTAATCAGTTTAGCATCGAAATTCCTTCCATGAACGCGATAACGATATTGACCATAGAGAAGCTGGATACCAGTCACGATTCTCAGTTTGTGTTGCGCCGCCAGAAATTTTTCCTCATCGGGAAGAAACATTGGTGGGATATCTGCTACAGTATCGAGGAAAATTTCACTTCTACATGACGAACAAAATCGTCGACTCTACTGGTGGACGTTGGAGCCAAAATCTTGCTCCATAATACACCATCCCACCACGCACGTACTACTTCCCGTGGAATACATTCTTCATTGCGCCGAATGGATGGAAGTCGGAAGATGCGACTTCGGGGCTTTAAGGTGAATGAGAAAGAAAAGTGCAATCAAGTTCTGTGAGCTCCTCTTGGCTGTGTAGACTTCATGGCGAATCAGATGTTCGTTGCATTTTTGTAGTAACGAACCCGCTGAAGTCATTTCTTCAGTTTCCTGACGGTAGTATAATGCACTTCAGAGGATGATAGTTGCACCGTGACAGAGAAATTACAACGAATAACCCCTTCAGTGTCCCAGAAGGCTGTCGCTCTGACTTTATCGGTTGAGGCTACGGGTTTGAACGTCATCTTTGGAGGGAAGGTAGTGTTTCTCGTTGAAGGTGATGGAGCCATGTTCCATCGTCTGTGATGATGTTCGACAAAAAATTGTTACGCTTAGCCTCGTAATGAGCAGGAAATTCCCCACGGATAGTCCTTCGTTGTTCTTTATGGTCTTCTATAATGCGGCGAGGAACATTGCAAGTAAGACCACTGAGTGGACTTTTATATGGATACGGTGTTTGTTTTTTCTGACATGTACATATAGTTCTGGCAATACCGGCCATGACCTTCTCCTTCTGTGCGGAGGTACACATATTACCTGAACTCTTACGGGACTTGGTAAGAATGTCTTCCACGAGTAATGAGTGTGTTGGGTTGGGACACTACGAGTGTAGTGTGTGGACATATAAGGTGAGAATGGGGGTCTCGCGGGAGGAGTACGCGAGATAATCCCTGCGGTCGCAATATCCTCTGTGGCGTCGGTGGCTCAGCTGGATAGATCGCCTGCCATGTAAGCAGGAGATCCCCGCTTCGAGTCCCGGTTGTGGCACACATTTTCACCTGTCCCCGTCAGCAGCTGAAGGTATTAGTATACAATTCTAATTTCGTTTGAGTGGACGAGTACGTCAGCACCATCAACATAGGCGTCCAGATGGGCAGCAGGGTGTTTGATTGTGATCCATCGATCACCGCAAGTGAGTGAGTCTGCCGTTCCAACATTTCAAGAGTCACAGCTTTATCCGCCTGGCACACGGGAGATTGGACAGGTTAGGGCGACATTGTTGTTATATGACAGACGCCTCGCCCACCGACTCACCCGTGCTTTTGTCCACTGGCAGCTATCTGTAGACATTCTGCAAACGCTCATGAATATCTGTGATGCTCTGGTGCTCCGCCAAAATAAACTTAATTACAGCTCTCTGGTTGGTGCGTACCTCTGTTGCAAGCACTACATTAAAGGGTATGTATAGCGCCGACGCCTATCGGAACTTCGCGAAACTATAGCGGCTGAAGACGGAATATTCCGCTATGTCGCACAACATTGCCCGGAAAAAAATTGTGTTGCATTACTTACTAAACGCTCCACGTAGGTTATAAATGAACAGATTTGCACAATGTAGGAAAACCATAATACCACTCGAAAAACTGATACGTGAAGTAAACCGTATGCCCGTGCCTTTGGTCTTGGTATAATTGGACCGAGCTCTTGTGGCAGTAGTTTCTGACATCACGAATGAGGGGCTTGCCACCCTGGTCTGCTATGACGCAGCGCACTCACGTTCGCACACTGACACGTCGAGCGACCGATACTCGCGAAACTGCGGCCCGAGCAGCGGCAGGTGCTGTGGCGTGCGGTGAACGGTGTGGCGGCCAGATAACAGGTAATCCAGCGGGGTGCGGCGTTCGCCACGGTCAGCCGGGCGCGCAGTTTTTACGCTGCTCCGGCCGGCCGGCTAACACCCTGTATCCCGGACTGAGGTGTAATTTAATCTCCGGGATTATGTTTACAGCCGGGCCGGGGCGAGGTGAAGCAAGGGCGGATGAAGTTGGCTGGCCGCGAGCCGCCCTGTCCGCCGTATCGCTCACCGCAGAGATCCCAGCCGGGACCACCGTGTCCGGCGCCTCCCCAGTCAGCTTTCCTGTCTGTGGGAGGCGGCGACCGCTTCACACCGGAACCGGCAAGCTTGTCGCGATATTTCTGGCTCCTCCGTCGCGACAGACATTACTTCTGGGGTACAGACACGTTACAGATTTTGTCTTGCACAATATTTAACCTGCTCTGCCGATATCTATCTTATTACTTGTAGAGAAGCAGCCTACTCACGCCTTATAAAATTCACATCAGTCTTTCTATTGTGTGCCAGCCTAGTTCGCTGTAACTAGCTCTGACGTCATAAATATTGCGCAATACTTTAAAATGAAGTAAATAACCTGAAACGTTTCTAGCATGTCAGGAGTAAATCAAAATCAATATGTGTTGGATATCAGTTCAATTATCGAAATTTGGATGTTTTTCTGTAAAAAACATTGGCGCAACAGAAAAGAGCTAGAAACTTAAAAATTTATATTTAGATTCCTTTTGCATAATAATTTAGTAGAAACAGTAAAATTTTAGTTGAAATTCATGATTTTCTGGTTTTTGTCTTATAAATTCAGGTAGCAAGGTAGATTAAGTAGGCGAATAAATAAAGCTAGGATGTTTAAATTTAAGTAGAAGGGAGATCCGCTATAATCATAAAAATGAGAGAAGTTTCAACAATAGAACTATAAAATTATAGCTATAGCGTATCTCCAAAGAGCAAGTTCAGAGCTCGTCTACTGCGTGTAGTGTAATTAAATTAATTCTCTCGCCCAAAATATTTGCCTTAGCCACGTCAGACTTTTATTATGATTACTTACTTGTGTGATGATTGCACAATTAAACTGAAAGCTTCATCGGCCATCAGCAAAGGAAGCAATGATTTATTCGATAACTTAAAGTGGTGCATTACTAGCCCAGCGGCTAGTCGTGAGAGCAGATTTGATCAGGCGTTCTCTTAGCTGTCCGCACCGCAGCTTTATATGAAAGAACGCTGCGCGAGAGAAGAAAGGCCCCAGTTCTCTCCAGACGCTGATTAGCGCACCACCTGTGCCGGGAGTCGCGTCGCGTCGGTATCATTGATATAAACAGCCTCGGATGCCGTAATAAGTTACTCGGGGTACGCGTAACCATGAAATCGTTTTCGAGTGAAGTGTTAATTTTGGGATGACGTTAATGATCTATCTTTAGTTTGCGCATATCGTATTTTCACGTGCCGCCACAGGACAGACATTCTACCATTATTAGCGTGGCGTTTGATGAACATTATCATCAAATTATGGCGAGCATTCACTTAAACATTTAATTTGAACAGTTATAGTGGCATCAGCGCATTAGACTCTGAACTGCTCTGGTAGTTGGATTGTGTGGAATCTTTATGGTATGTAACTTTCAGAATAGTGAACAATTTAGAGAGAATGGTTTTTGATTATGAATCCCAGACAATCTCCTAATTCCTCAGAGCTTTAAGCTGAAGCTATAAATGTATTTCTCAGATGAAGTGGGCACTAGGAATTGTAATTACAGGCTTCACGTTTTGCTAATCACTTTCTGGTTGTCCATATTGTAGTTAGAGAGCCAGTGTTGAGAACGGCAAACAACAGCATTAAATAAATAATAGGAACATTTAACAATTATTCCACCCACCGCCCCACATACTGAAAACCATATTATTGAATGTCTTATTACTGAATATGTTACTGATGAAAGTCCCACTAATAAAATGTTATTATTGGAGCTGTTATTGCTGAAAGTCTTATTACTGAAGATCTTGATGCTAGTAGTCTCGTTAATGGCAGCCTAATCGTGGGGGATTAACTGAACAGAGACTCGTTGGTGGGGGTCATGTTGATAGCAAACTCGTTGATGGGGGCTCATTGATAAAGGAGTTATTGAGGGCAGATACACTGAATTGAAGGCAGTCACACTGAGGTCACCTGCATTGAGGACAGCCTCATTGTGTATGGTCTCACTGAGGATGCTCTCATTAAGGGTGGTCTAACTGCTTGTGGTCTCAGTGGGGCATCTTGTTGAGGGCGGGCTTACTCAAAGTAGCCTCAATGAGCGTTATGTCACTGAGGGTTGTCTCACTGAAGGTTGTCTCACTGAAGGTTGTCTCAGTGAGGATGTCACATTGTGGGTGGTCTCATTGATTGGGGTTTTATTGAGGGAAATCTCATTGAGGGCAATCCCTCTGAGTGTTATCTCATTTATGACAGTCTTTTTGAGGGCAGTTTTGTTGAGATTGGTATTGTTGAAGGGATTAATATTGAGAGGGTGTTATGGAGGGTAATATCATTGAGGGGAGTCTCACTGAGGGCAGTCTTGTTGGGGGGGGGGGGGGCGGGGGGGAGTTGGTGACAACGCTTGCTCTTCCCTTTTTAAAACTTTGCCATTACCCCTAACAACCTTAGTTTCAGTACTTTATTTCTCTCTCTTTATTTTCTCACATTGAGCCAGCCGAAGGAAGGCTTGTGCCGATTGTATTATGCTAAGTTGTTTGACGTAATATATGTATCTACGAATAACCCACTCAATGAACCATCCTTACCACTTTGTTACAATTACAATTCAAGAAGAAATCGCAAGACCTCATGTTGCCCGTAACATCCTGAAATATTCCGATACGGAGGGTATTAGACTGTTGCAGAGCTCTAATTCACTGAATATTTCTGGAGACTGTCTCGCCACCACTGGGTAACATTTACAGTTGATGAACTCTGAGGTATGCTTGAAGCAAAATGATATGACGTACCTCAGTCTGTCATCCCAGACGTGTCTGATGCATTTTTTCCACTCTAAGTAGTTAATTACGCACCATATTCGTCTACCAATTAAATCATATATACTTCCTGCTACATTTGTTAAAACATGATGAGTAGAATTTCATTATTTGCAACCCTCCTGATGTTGTAGTTTTAATGGCGAGCAGTGTATCTTTTATAATTGCGTAGGCTTCCACGAGCAGAGGAAATCTGGATGCAATTCTTGTGCCAAATAAGTTGGTACATAATGATACTACCAGGTAACGGTGTATAACCCAGAAAAATTTAATAAAAATTATTGTTTCTTGTTTATGTGTATTTTAGATCTTCCATTAGGGGGCAGGCAGTTGCAGTCATTTCGCTGCCATTCATCCTCTGAATATGATGCCTACACATACATAAAAACAAAGGTCTGTAACTGAGTGAGCCTTTGCTGATGTCTGCAGTCTTGAATCTTGCTGATGTTGGCTCCTGCTAACTTTTTGTACGCAAGGGATACGAATGATGATGAGATTGGAGACGAAGCGGTGTGAGATGTGTTGTGGGATGTATGTTCAGAAGCATCAAGAAACAGGAGGTAGTTGGTAGGAGGTGAGTTAGAATTGTAGGAGGGTGGGGTGCATAGGTGCATATATCAACATACGAACCATAACTGACGCATTGGTTTGCTAGTATTTTTATACAGCAGGGCAGTCATTTGTCAGATGTCATCTGCTGTAGAAGGCAATGTGGTTTGCGGTTCTATTATCATGTTACTATTTGATCAAGTTACGCAGGTTTTACATCAAACAAGTCCTACTTGAAACCTCTTTCCGATGGCAGAGAAAAAACAGTCGTGATCGTCACAAGACGATGTGCTCATTGCTGAGCGTCGTGACCCCATGAACCAAGCGTCTCCATACCAGACAGCTAGCAGAAAACCTTTCCGAAGAGGCAGGATGGAAATCTTCTTGATCTGATCTGTCCACCTGCTCGCTGCTTCTCCTCCTCCTCCCCTCACCTGTTCTCATGCCTCCATCTTTCCATCCATGGTTATTTTTTCTAGATTTTATCTCTCTCTTTCATAATGTGGCCAAAGAACTGAAGAACAGGAGAATTTATTGGTTGACACGAGAAGAAAGGCCCTAGAGGTATTGAGCTGCTCAATAGTAGATACAATTGTTCTTCCTTCGGCCCATTTTATGCGCAACATCCTGCGACAGTACCAAAGCTTAAATTGATCAATACGCTGCTTGTACCTCTCCATAATTCATAGCCTTAAAAGAAGATGGAAAACACGAGTTATTTAACCGACCAGATCTCAGTTGTGTTCGTTATTACTGTGTTCTGCCAGATCTTAGGAAGTTTCTTCCTAGCCACTCGCCCCAGCGTAATCCGTCTTTTTATATTCTCATAACTTCCGGTGTCACAGATGGTCCGCACAAGATAGATGAAGCAATGAGTTCCTTTAATCATCCTGTGAGTTGGACTCGTGCTCCTCTATCAGATATCATGAGTTTGGACCTCCTGAGATTATGTCTAATCCAAACGGTAGACTAACGCCCTTTGCTTTGTTTAGTAGCTCAGCAAATTCACCTTCACTGCTGGTTAAAAGCACATTGTCATCAGCTAATCGGAGGTTGTTAATAATTCTTTCAGCAGTTATTTAGTTAGTTAATTACATGTTCCACAGTACATTTGAACGACTCTTACGTCGAAATGATAGAGAATGAGTCAGTTTATGGGTCTGTATACATGATTAGCGTTAACATTAATGAACACATTGTCATTTTATTCCCACTCATGAAACTACACGTAAAAGCTAGTTGTTGGTCTTTTTTCTTTTCTTTGTTTTTAAATGGATACCAGAGAAATGATTTTAAATTATATTTAAAACTTGCTCGCTACCTGTCAGACATTTTATGTTATTGGGAAAATGGTCAAAAAATTTTAATTGCTGCATATTGAACTCCTCTCTGAGCCAGTGACAGCTTTAAAAATTGGTCCAAAAGGTCTTACTCCCTCTAGTGTTGTATGTATGTATATCATTGTTATTCTCAAACTTTGAGGGATTATTTATCAGGAATTTCGATAGCGAAAATATGTATTGTGACGGACCAATTAAAATGCCTAGCTCCTCGAAGAGGTACCTACATGACATCCTTGAGTGAACATCGTATATTATACCTACTGCTCGCTTTTGTGTGATCAATACATTCGAAGTGTGAGTTACATTCTGTACGACATTATTGAGAGGAAATATGTAAAACACGTCAGGAAGTTATTACGTTTGGTTTCAAGATTAGAAATTATATGAAGATCAAAAGTAGCTGTACTTAAATGTTTGAGGAGTTCAGTAATGTGGTTCTTCCAGTTCAAGTTTCCATCAGTATATACCTCCAAAAATTTGGAGCATTCTATCCTACTTATTGACTTCTGTTCATGTGCTAAATCAGTTCGTTTCATGCCTCTATTTGTTGTACCAAACTGAAAGTAGTGTGTTGTTTCAAAATTTAGGGTGAGTCCACTTTCAGATTACCACTTAAAATTTTTCTGGGAAATTAGTTTACTAACTATTCTGTTGCTTTCTCTCTCATGGGATTTATTATGACAATGGTACCAATATTGCTTGTTGAATGTTGAGGGAAAGGTCATTCGTATGCATAGGAGTGGTCCCAAAATTGAACCCTTTGGGACTACCTTCGTGATTTTATTCCAGTCATTAAAATTTTCTGCCTTTCTGGCATTGTTTGAGTTATTCAGCACAACCTTTTGCATTCTTTTTCCAACTGAGACATATTTAGTCCACCCATCGAGAGCGTTCCTAATCGTATGTTCCACATAGATACTCTATAGTAGGGTGATATGTCACAAACCTGTCAGACATCTTTTGAGTCAGTGAAGACATCAGACGTGCAAGAACTTATCTTCACAGCAGGGAGGTGATTATTATAGAGACTTCCGATCAGTGCTAAGAAGTGTGGCCAGACACCGAACTCTTCAAGTAAACACTGCAACTGTTTTCACAGAAAACAGTCAAAGACTTTCCTGTGGTCAAGGAAGCAGATGGAAACAGGAACAGAGAACTTTCGCGATTTATCATTTATGTGTCGTATGTTCAAGTTCTGTTCATGAATTCCTTTTCTTTCAATAAAACCTGTTTGTTCTGTGGATATGTGGGTCTGGATGTACGGCTTCAAAAGATAGCTCAAGATATAGAACAAAATTTTATTTGTTGGGGTATGAGAGCAATAGTTCGGTAGCGGGAGCAGTTCCTGATTGTCACTTTGATGTTTAGGGGGATGAAGACAGACTTCCACCAGTCTTCTGGCTCCTTTCCAGTTTCGCATACTTTTCCTACAATGAGTGCAGGACATCAACACCTGCGTGCCCTATATAGTTCCATGAAAATTAAAAATAAAAGACAGCTGGAAGAGACTGCATAATCACTTTTTCACCAGTCTAGAAATATAAATATATCATTTACTCAAATACATTTGTTATTGTTGAATTATTTAAAAGAAGTGCCTAAACTTTTCGTGTAACAAGCGAAAAGAGTATCTTTTAACTGCGATAAGAGGTATATTCCTCTTTCGTGGTTTTGAACGTGTTCACGTTTCCTGTAACGTACACAAAAGATACATTGGTTTAAGTTGGATACGTGTACCAAAATCCCACGTGTACATGTGCTAGATGGCTTGTGAAAATCCTGCTAACGAGACAGGCTGTTACTGCTGGATTTACGTTCCTTGTTTTTTAGATCAACAGGTGTGTTTTGTTGTTTTCGGTGCTGTCGGATTATAGTTACGTATCCATCGCCCAACGCAGTATGGCTTTGACGCGTATGTTTGCTGGATTGCAGCACAGAGTCAATGACTGAGTATTGGAGGTTTTTACTGTTTAATTGTTTTCTTTATTTATTTTTGTTTTAGGTGTGCGCAACCCAAGCATTTCACTGAGTTTAACTAAATTCATTTCTATTTGCAGACTAAAGTCAAAATCACGAGGAGCCTATCCTTAACCTGTCACTAAGAGACGATTGCAATAGGAACTTCTTCCAAGCTATTGCGTAAGTGTTTGTGAGAAAGTAGTCTAATCAATATTTTTCATTTACTTGCATATTTTAAGTATTTCCTCGAGAATCTAGTACAAATATTTTTAATTATACAAACTTACGTTTCTGGTTCTTTTTTTCGGAAGTCGTTTGAAGAAAACTAATCATTTGGCTCGTCGAATGTATCCTTATGTATATAATTATCATTGGTATATTGGTTTTCAATTTGGCGATTATGTTGGAGTTGAGATGACATTAAACACAAACAGTGTATGAACAGTAATATGAAACTCTGAAATCTCATTAACAAAATAAGAATATATGATTTACATAATTTGCAAGACTTTATTCGTTTTCCTGCTTCCGAATCCTCCTTGTGCAAAGTACGATTAACATTGTATAGTGCTCTGAGAATTCAGCGACATTTGCCTTGTTTAGTAATTACAGCTGGCGAATGGCCTAGAGAAAGTCTTCCACGAAATCTTGAGGCTGTGATCTGCAGTGTGATTTACTGTTGTTTTTGGCCGGTGTTTCATACAGAACAGGGATCTTACTGTGTGAGCTAAGTAAAGTGATGAGGTAGTATAGAAAACAGGGGTTATTGACAGTTTAATTTTAGAATCGTTCTCTTGAATTTCTAGGAAAATGAGAGTTTTTATTCTAGGAAGTAACCGAATAATTCATAACTCACCTGCTAATAAGGCAGTAGTCATCAGTTGTTAGGCTGCTACACGCGAATTGGTAACTTTACGGCCTTCCACGGATTAGAAACTCACCTACTACTCGCTTTTATAAATGCTAAGTTTTCATTAGAAGACGCAGTCTTGCGGTCTCTACCGGACTTAACTAGACATTATGGTCATTGAAGGACATACACACACCAATAAATATGAACACTGTAAAATAATGTAAAAAAAACGATAGACGATGGTCGCACAGTAATTGTACCCACTGACACCTGTTTCTTGCTAATTCTGAGATTACGTTAATCGTTAATACTTCCCTTTTCTCTCCTTTTTTTCTTTAACCGCCACTGATCTGTAAGCTTGAAACTTTTGAAGGGATCCCTTGATTTGTCAGGTGTTCTAGTATTTGTCCCACTGTCGTTTAGGTTACATGTTAGAGTGTAAGCCAATGGAACAATAGTCTTTTGAACCGTTAACATAGATTTTGTCTTCATTGTAGTTTTTCTTCGCATGCTGTAATCGCGAAAAGTTTTTTGGGACGTAATTAATGCTTTATTTTAGATGGAAAAGTTACCTCCTTTTCACCTAGACAGGAGTACTTACAGGATCTATTTGAGGTTAACATTGCACTCTGCAATTAAAGTCAATTTCTTTTAACAATATAGCTAATACAATAATAATAATAATAATAATAATAATAATAATAATAGTGGACACAGTTGTAGTAACAAATGTAGTTATCTTGATTCTGATCCGTTCTTAAGTGCAACGTGCTTTTGGATTACACACAGGTTACGACATAAATTGTTCCACAAATGTATGGCTGTTGTTGGAAGGTATAAAGGTAAATATATGACACTGCCACACTGGTTTGCCAAGACGCAAAGCGAGTCAGATTTTTTTTAGGCAGATATGAACTAATGGTAAGTATTTTACAGAAGACATAGTGAGTATTCCAGAGATATTCCAGAGACTAAGAATCGACGTACAACAGAAAGGGTATCTAAATCATTGTGACTTATCTGGTCGCACCCACTTTAACTGAACGTGAGAAGAAAGAAAATGGCTAATCAGCCCCCTACTACACACATATTTTATGCACGCAAAGATGGTTGGTTTGAATCAGTTACAGCTTTCGCTGCTTGTACTGTATTGAACTTCGTTACAACAATAAAGGTCCAGAAAGAATAGTCATAGAACTAATTCTTGTTCTGTTTTAGTCGAAAATATGTCCAATGATTTTCTGATTGCTCAAGGACGGCAGTTTTTGTGCAATCTATAACAGTTCGTTCAAGAAGTTCGCCCAGAAGTTCGCCCAGATCTAAATCGTTCTTCTTTGCCTTAATAAAGAATATGATGAATTCCTGAAAAGCAGGGGCCAGAAAAGAGCGGATAACCTACTTCATAACCTCGACACAGCCCGACATATTAGGCAAACAGAGACTGTTGAGTCGTTCAGTTTTCCAACAATACGTAGAAGAGCATGTTCATTACTAAGGAAGTTGGGTAGGAACAAAATTAAAATAAGGAGCAACACTCACATCAGCTAATAGGATTGCATCACGTTCATTGTCCACATCAAGAGCACTAATGGATAAAACTCATACAAGATATATCAGACTCAGAATTACGTTGCTCAAAAAGAACACTAATCAACAGTCTGACTTCTCAAGAACTTTCTCTGTATCTAAAATTTCTGCTGCTCTTAAAATTCTAAAACGCTGGAAATGTTGGAATTCACACATAATTTCTTCTGCATAGTCAGAAATACGCAAAAAGATGGCTGGCGGATTTATTCTCTGACATTGTGCGATCTGGTTCTGAAGCATTAAAAAACCATAGCAGTACTCAATCCCGGCAAGGCATAAGGCCAGCCTTGGAGTTATCGCCCAATCCCCCTACTGAGCACTATTTATAAGTTCCTTGAAAGAATTCTATACAGTCGGATTAGTCCAGTAATCTTCCAGAACCTCTCTCTTGGGCAATCTGGATTCCGACCAGGACGGAGATACGCCGATCAAGTCTTATCTTTAACAACATTCCTTGAAGCATGATGCCAAATGAAGCAGAAAACATCAGTTGCTTTCTTTGATCTAAGTGCATCACATGACACAGTTTGGAGCCATGGACTGCTTTATAAATCATTACAACTTGTCCCATGCAAACGGACCTCAAAACTAATTGACAACATGCTAGCTGGAAGGACATTTACAGTAACTACAGAAAAAGACATTAGCTGCCCAAAAGTATTGAATAATAGCTTACCACAGGGATCCATCCTCGCTCCTCTCTCGTTTTATCTATATACAGAAGGGTCCAAAAAATGTATCCACTGTTTAAATGTCCATAACTGGCAAACTAATTGACGGAGTTGTCTCATCTTTGGTAGTGTAATAGTTTGTAGTTCCGCCAATCGCCACACAAGCGTTGTATTGCGTTGTTTTGTTTTGTCAGATGACAGTCGCCAGATAGTCAGTGTTTTGTTCTTAGTTGCACCTAGTTACTCGAGTAAACATGGATGGCGCAAGTCTTACATTCGATGAAAGGAAGTCAGTTTTGAAGTGGTATTTTAAGTACGAAAACATTAATGAGGTTCAAAGGCAATGGCGAAATGAGTATCAAACAGAGTCACCGACACGTTTAACGATTTGTTGCATTCGAGACAAATTTGAAGCTGAAGGCTGTGTTAAAGATGTACACATAGAACGATCTGGACGGCCTGTAACAGTAACAAGTCCAGCTAACTCCCGTCGTGTGTTACAACAATTCAGTTGCTCACCACAGAAGTCTGTTAGACAGTGTGCCCGTGAAACTGGAGTGAGTCGCTCAAGTGTTCGGCGAATTTTGAAGACAGCAAAGTGGAAGTGCTACATCCCACGATTGCTACACGCAATGAAAGAGTACGACCCAGATCGTAGAATGGAGTACTGCGAGTGGTTTACTAACATGGTGCGCAACGGTGAAGAGTTTGCAGAGATGACTGTGTGATCTGATGAGGCACAGTTCAAACTCAATGGTACAGTAAATCGCGACAATTGCATCTACTAGGCCGCCGAAAATCCGAACGTCCATGTAGACAAAGCCGTGAATTTGCTAGGAGTAAATGTGTGGTGTGGGTTGTCTTACCGGGGCTTGATTGGGCCATTCTTCTTTGACGGCACAGTTACCGGTGAGGTTTACCTTCAGAAGCTTCAGTCATCCATTTTACCTGCCATTCGAGACTTGTATGGAGACGGAAGAGTTTACTTTCAACAAGATGGTGCCCCAGCCCACTACCAAAATCGTGTTAGGGCGTATCTCGACGAAAATCTACCAGGAAGATGGATAGGCCGTAGAGGTGCTGTGGAGTATCTACCACGTTCCCCAGACCTAACTCCTCTGGACTTTCACCTGTGGGGAACACTAAAGGACGTCGTTTATCGGCAAAAGCCACGCACATTGGATGAACTTCGAGTCTCCATCGTACATACATGTGCAAATATCAACTGAACACGTTGCAGTCAGTAGTTCGTGCTGCAGTTCGGTGGCATCGTTTGTTTGTGGATGTTAATGGTGACCATTTCGAACTCCTACAGTGATATCTTTAAGTTGAACTTTAAGCTACACTTTCACCAAAAATGTGTAAGTAGGCTGTTTAGGTTTTTTTATTAGTAACGCCACCTCTGTATGAAAATCACCGGCTGTGCCGTGTGCAGTCTGTGGCTGCTTTGCATTGTTGTAATACTCAACCATTGTAGTGTTAGGCAGCTGGCTGTGAACAGCTCGTAGCGTTGCGCAGTTGGAGGTGAGCCGCCAGCAGTGGTGGATGTGGGGAGAGAGATGGCGGAGTTTTGTAATTTGTCATGATATCAAGGTAAATACATTGTTGGTTCTCTATTAATATCTTTTATTTGCTAACTATCCCTATGAGTAGTTAGTGCCTTCCATAGTTCGAATCTTTTATTTAGCTGGCAGTAGTGGCGCTCGCTGTATTGCAGTAGCTTGAGCAGCGAAGATTTTAGTGAGGTAAGTGATTTGTGAAAGAGATAGTTTAATGTTAGTCAGGGCCATTCTCTTGTAGAGAATTTTGAAAGTCAGATTGCGTTGCGCTAACAAAATATTGTGTGTTGAAAGTCAGATTGCGTTGCGCTAAAAAAATATTGTGTGTCAGGTTAAGGACAGTCGTGTAAAATTGTTAAAAAGGGGACGTTTCATATGTCGACCCTTAGCCTAGGATACCTCACTGGAATCTTCTGATTTTTTCTTGTAGTTTGTATAATTAGTGTAGATTTTGTTTATTGCTAGCGCGTAATTGTAGAGAGAATCTCCATTGTAGTTGTAGTTTTTCAGTGTTGTATAGTAAAATAGTTGTGGCATGCATGTAGATTTGCACCAAGTATTTCGCAGCTGCAATTAACTAGATATTATTTTCAGTGTTATGTTAATGTGTTCTCTTATTTTTGCTCTTCAAATTGTGTTTTTTCTGTGTTGTCGTGTGAAATACTGTGACAATAATGGCGTGTGAAAAGCGTAACACTAGGCTCCAAAGTAAATTGAGAAACGACAGCGAAGACGAAAGCAGTATGTTAGCGCCGCAGAGTAATGAATTAACTAATGTTAAAAGTAGTAATTTGGTAATTGCGCATAGGGAGATGGAGCGGGTTGCAAACAATGGTGTGGACAGCGAAACAATTAGAGAACAGGGAAGCATTATCGATCGATCGGTCGGCAATAGCTCGGCTCAGGAATCCGAAATGACACGACACGATCTCGCAAATACTGTAGATTCAGGTTTTGGGTCATCACCGTTTTCTCAAATGAGTCAAGACACATTTTCTGCTTGTCAAAATGTGAATGTTGCCGGTGAAAATGCACTGCCGAAAAGCACTGAGGAACATGTTCCAGACACCAGTGCATTGTTATTACAATTAATACAACAAATGGGACAAACACAACAAAAGCTTGAAAAATTAGACACAATGGAACAAAATCTTCAAAAGTTAGACACAACTGAGCAAAATCAGAAACAAATGGAACAAAATCTTCAAAAGTTAGACACAGTGGAACAAAAACAGAGAGAAACACAGCAAAAGCTTCAAAAGTTAGACGCAATGGAACAACACCAGAGACAAACACAGCTACAGTTAGATGCAATGGAACAAAATCTTCACACAACGCTTGAACAAACACGTGAAGATTTAACTACTGAGTTACATAACATCGAATCGAAATGTCAAAAGGTCTGTAATGATGTAAAAACACAAATTTGTGAGCATTTCCAACCTATTTTTTCGCGGCATGAAAATGCAATACAGAATCACGAAGCAGCCATAAAAGAACTGCAAACCATTGTTCATGAAAATCATGAGACCTTGTCGGCTAAAATTGACTCAGTTGCATCTACCGATTCGGTTACGCAACTTGCAACAACTCAAGAAAACTTAAAGGACACAGTAGATTCGATTTCAACACAAATGGACACTCTGAAACTTGGTTCAGAAAAATACACTGAGGAAATAAGTACACTATCGGAGAAAGTAGCCGAACTTTCGGATCAGTTCACTAATTTATCTACGAAGGTAGATGATAATCTGAACGACACAAAACCGGTAGTCTTTAATGACACAGAAGAGTGCGAACAAATTAGGAATCTGAAACAAAATCTGAATCAACACAAAAGAGAAATCCGCAAAGTACAAGATCAGCTGACACAGGTAATACAAGAATTACGTATTTCAGAGGACACTCGCGCCCCAATACGGGAAGAGGGACATAGAAATACGGAACAACCACAAAATAATAACACAGGACACTTCGGAAACTATGAAAGAAATTGGCAAGGCACACCGAATTTTGAGATGGAACCGCCGACACGACGTAACAATGACCGATATGCGACTCGCCGACATGATGACTTTGACTATAAGCTGTTCATTACTACACGTAAATTCAAAACGTTTAAGAATTCTGCCAACGACATTCATCCACAAGCGTGGCTTCATCAATTCTCTCATTGTTTTCCCCCCAACTGGTCATTTGAACACAGATTAGAATTTATGTGTGGCTATTTAGAGAATGAACCAGCTGTAAGAATGCGTTCGGTCATTCACGATTGTCATAGTGAAGGAGAATTTTACCATGCCTTCCTCTCAGCATATTGGTCTCAAGCCACACAAGACCGAGTAAAACATGGCATCATAATGATGAAACATTTCGAACAATCTGAATTCTCCAGTCTTGTGAAATATTTTGAAGACATGTTGCACAAGAATCAGTACCTGTCAAACCCATACAGCCCCTCAGAACTCATCCGCATTTGCTTAATCAAACTGCCTGAACATTTGCGACACATTATTTTGGCAGGACGTTGCAAAGACGACATTGAAGCATTTCAAGGACTCTTACAAGAACTGGAAATTGACACTGACAATCGCGGAACGCACGAGCACAACAATTACAGATCACATCCGTCGCAATTCCGCGATGAAAGAAATAATAACTGGACGCGACAAGGCTATTCTCACAACACAAATCGTGACCGAAACAGACACCACCCGTATAACAACCGTTGGCAGAGTAGTAATAATTACAGGGAAAGATCACCTCTCCGCGGTAATGACTATCACAGAGACAATCAGAGAAACAGACAATATGGGAACCAAAACAATTATTATTACGAGGGACAGAATAACTTTAGACGCAACGGTCCAGCGCGCAGTTACGATTCAGGGAGAAATTCTCCACCACTTAACCGACAAGAAAGAAACCACAGAAACTACCGACATGACGACAGACGATGTGATCGTAACGACAGACCTGAATTGCATCAGAACTGGTGGGATTTAAGCAGGGCAGGGCCGTCTCGTCACGGTGAATTTGTAGAAGTTAGGTCTCCAAACCCCAATAACGACGCGCGCCAACAAAGAGACAATAGGCAGTGACTCATACAGCTGGCAGCCACGAAACGCACGTGTGACACTAACGACGCAGCTGCCGTAGCAAGTAATTACGTAAAAATGGAAGACATTAGGGACATCTTACTCCAAGAACACGACGTAAAACATAACAACATTGCATATCCTGTGATTCACATTACAGTAAATGACGTAAAATTTACGGCAGTACTTGACTCTGGCAGTCCCATTTCAGTAATTAGTGAAACAGCTTTTAGAAAATGCAACATATCGAACGATAGCCCCACACTTCCGTTACGTAAGATTAAATTACAAGGTGCAATCTTTGGAAAAAGTGTAGATGTACGCCAACAAACCTACTTAGAATTCTTTTGTCAAAGCCACAGCTTCTCTATGAACTTTCTTATTGTTCCATTATTGTCGACGGAAATTATACTGGGAGTAGACTTTTTGAATAAATACAAAGCAATCTTAAGCTTTCACGATGCTGAAATAAGTTTAGAAAAAGAAGGTAAGTCAGTAGCCTTGAATTTTGAAGATTGGCTCTCAAACCATGACGAAGAAATTAATCGGCTTTACCTCCTGTTAGACAACAGTTCGGAATTTTCGACGGAACTTGACAATAACAATCACTCTGCAAGTACTGACAGGGGTGATATCGACGGCGCATTTGATACTAATGAGTTAATTCAGAATAAAATTCAAACAATTGAGAATTGTAATGACAATGATAGGCAAGACCTTTTTGAGATTTTACAAGCACATTCCACAGTTTTTACTCATAAAACAGGAACAATCAAGGGATTTCAATACCAATTTCGTGTTCGTGAGCATACTAAATTTTGTGTTAGACCATACGTAATTCCGGCGCATTATAGGGACCGTGTTAGAACAGAAATACAATCTATGCTTGACGAGGGCATTATTGAGCCTGCAGTAAGCTCATACAACAATCCATTACATGTTGTTGAGAAGAAAAATGGATCAATCAGGCTTGTCTTAGATTCGAGACAAATTAATACTATCATTATTCCTGAAACAGACAGGCCGCAAACGCTGGAAGAACTTCTTCAAAATTTCAATGGTGTAAATGTGTTGTCTTCCATTGATCTCAGATCCAGCTTTTATCAGATCGAACTTCATCCAGAATGTAGAAAATACACAGCTTTCCTTTGTTTCGGCGTTTGTTATCAGTTTCGGAAACTTCCTTTTGGTTTGAACATTTCTTCAGCAGCATTCATTCGCGGGCTAAATTCCATATTACCTGAGTTCTTAAAACGTCACATCACCTTATATGTGGACGATATTCTAATAGCAGAAGCTTCATGGGAACAACATAATCGCATCCTCAACAGTTTGTTACGTATTTTTGCAGAATCTGGAATTACAGTTAACTTGGAAAAGTCTGAATTCGGTAGGTCAAAGGTGAGGTTTTTGGGACATATTATTTCTTCTGAAGGCATTCAGCCGGATCCTGAAAAGTTAGAAGCAATCAGAGCCATTCCAATTCCATCCACAAAAAGACAAGTCCGCAGTTTTCTAGGTCTCGTTAATTTTTACCGTCGTTTTCTGAATATGCAAATCCTTGTTACACCAAAACTTTGTTCTCTCACTGGAAAAAATACTATTTGGAACTGGGACGAACAAGCACAGTTGGAATTCAATTCTTTGAAAGAATCGCTACTTAACGCGCCAATTCTAGCTCATCCAGATCTGTCACAAGATTTCTGCCTTAGCACGGATTCTTCTAAAGTCGGTCTTGGTGCCCATTTATTTCAAGAAGCCACAGAAAATGACACTACTGTTCAGAAAACCATTGCTTTTGCTAGCCGAGTGCTAACAAAATCTGAAAAAAATTATTCCGTTACTGAATTAGAAGCTTTAGCTATCGTTTGGGCATTTAACAAATTCCGTTTCTTTCTTTCTGGTAAGCACGTAAAAGTATACAGTGATCATCGTGCATTACAATTTCTTATGTCTTCAAAATTAAATCATGACAGGTTAAAACGTTGGGCATTGTTTCTGCAAGAATTCAACTTCACAATAGTCTACATTCCCGGCAAGGAGAACATTGTTGCGGACGCACTGTCACGCGCACCGGCTGGGCTTGAGAAAAGTAACACAGAAGGCAACCTCGAGAAAAATTTCAGTATTCTTTACATTCAGAAAGTCGCCTTTGAAAACTTCATCACCACATCTTTAAAGGACATTGCTCATGAACAAGATAAAGATCCGATTTGGAAAGACATCAAAAGCAAATGGCATGAAAAGACACACACACAGATTCGGCATTATTATCTGGTTAGAAACAACATACTGTTCAAACGCTGCACTGTTGATGACAAGCTATGGGTACTTTGCATTCCTGACGATTTTGTTAATAAGCTCATTTGGTACATTCATTTCAGCTACGCACATTTTGGTCCACGAAAATGTTATCATATTCTTCGAACGACTTGTTATTTTAACAATATGGAAAAGAGAATTCGAAGAGTCTTGTCTATTTGTAAACTTTGTCAAAAGGCGAAACCATCTACTGTCTCACATCGTGCTCCGTTGTTTCCTATTATTCCTTCTAAATTAAAAGAATTTGCTGCAGTTGATCTATTGGGACCCCTTGTCAGAACATCGAATGGACTTTCGTACGTTCTAGTCGCTGTTGAACTTACTTCCAAATTTGTTTCTTTCACTCCGTTACGTAAAGCCACTGGACGATCTGTATCCAACGCCTTTGTTAAAAATTTCTTACGTGAAGTTGGACACGGTAGTAAAGTCATTTCAGATAACGGACCGCAATTCAGATCTGCTGTTTGGTCTCGCATGCTTCGCAACCATAAAATCAAACCTGTTTTTATTTCATTGTACTCACCACATTGTAACCCCTCCGAACGGATTATGAAAGAAATCAATAAGCTTTGCAGACTTTATTGTCACAGAAAGCATCAGCATTGGGACAGATATTTACACTTATTTCAAAACGTGCTGAATGAAATGCCTCATGACTCCACTGCTTTACCACCTACTCTTGTACTGAAGAATGAAAAACCACCGAACAGAATCAGAGAGCTTGTACCTTTCCCGAATACACGTAAACTTCGACACAAAGACATAATTGATTTGGCTCTTAAAAATATAAAATCTGCAGCAGATAAAAGGAGAAAACTACACGGTGAAACAAATGCAAAGAAATTGTATATTGGTCAGAAAGTTCTCATTAAAGCTCATTCATTGTCACATAAGAAGAAACACTTGAGTCACAAATTCTTTCTAGTTTACAATGGACCTTACAGAATCCGACGTATACCACATGATAATTGCGTTGAAGTTGAAACTCTGCGTACTAGGAAGAGTAAAGGTTTACACCACATTTCACACGTAAAACCGTTTATTGAAAGATAATCTGCTTTTTTTAATGCAACATTTTGGTTTACTTGCAAATACATTATGGATTCAAGGTGGTTTCTGAGAGATACCAGATGATACAGTGGTTAGTTTATGTGACAGCTACACGATGTTATCACGACGCTACTAATGAGTGACAGTTTACAATGTTGCTTTTGAGGTGTTTCTGTTTTATATTTGCACAGTTTTCTGAATTCTTTTGGAAAGAAAAACATGTTTTATTAGTAACTTTTGTGGTATAGCTACAATGAGACAGCCTTTTTCGTGGCACAACAATACGTTACAGGACAGTACTTTCCTCATCACGGCAATAAGCGTAATACTAAGATATCTATACGCAAAGCATTTCACTTTTGTGTATCATGAGGTAAGTACAGTGACTTTTGCAGAACTTAGCTTTCAGAGGACGATAACTACGACACTTCCACAGAATTATCTTACAGCAAGACGCACATTTAGCGCTACAGGACACGTATTTGAGTGATTAATTTTGTACTTAAAACATTTATTTTTAAAGATTTCTAAATTGCAAAGAAAGTTTTCCGAGATATATTTCATTCCATTGCTGTAATCTGTAACACCTGAGGGTATAATTACATTAATCCTCAGGGGGGTACACGCTTACTTTGTGTACCATGTGTGTGGCAACCACAAGGAACCCTAGCTAATATGGTATTTGCTTATACAACTTTACACATCGGTACCATATTTCTCCAACACATAAATTACACAGCTATCTGATCATGTAACTGAGAGATAAACATTTTTTTTACTACATCAGTGACAGATGTTTACGTAATTACACAGTTGGATAACTTCACTCTTACGAAATTGTATTTTGTATGTACCTTGTGAACTCTTCATATTTTTTTCAGAACCATTGTGATACTATGAGAGCTTTGAATGATGTATTTGGTAAGGGAGCATGATTTTTAAAGTACGTTTGAGGTAAATGACACTACTGACATGAGCAGAGAATTTTTTTAGGTTTTGAAATTATTGCAGAAAGCTACGACGTTTTTGAGATTTGACTGAGGTGTTATGATGTTATTTTGACGACGACGATGTGTTTTGTGCTGCTGAGGTATGTTTATGATCAAGAAGCTGATGTTATATGAAGAATTTGATTATGCTATGCATTTGTTAAGATGAAATGTTGAAGAAGTGTCGATGAATATGTATATGTATAATAAGGTAAGGCGTAATGAGTAACGGTTAGGAACTCTGCCTTGTGAAGACGTATGTTGGAAACTGAGAATCGTACTTTTAGAATTATGAAATGTGTGTAAATGCGTGAATGTATCACAATGCCGACGAACATTTTTTTGGACACTGTTATATTCATAGGATTTTGTTTTTACAGATTTGCAACGCTAATTCTTGACCTGTGAAATATTTAAGACTGCCATTGTAGTGGAAACTGCTGTCGTAAATATTTCCATACGAAAGTTAAGTGACCACCTGCACGTAATGCGTCGCGGGCACCCACCTGGGCGACAGCCGCCCGAACAAAAAAAAAAAGGGGCCATTAGCCTTCCAGCGGCACAGGTAGAAGAAAAAGCCATTAGGGGAGGCCATTATAATTGCTATTGACGTTCCTTTGTAGAAAGCATCGCAAAAACGACACGGTCGAACTTGAAAACGATGAGAAACATTTCACGGCTATTGTCGTGCTAATTGAGAGAAATGCCATATGGCTAGTGAATGACGTTTCACGCCTTGCTTTGCCCATTTTGTTTAATATCTAGTTTCTAGCTGCACTGCAGCATTGGTAAAAATAAAATTTTATAGATGTATTAATGTAAATATTTTCTGTCTACAGATCGAGTAAATAATAATTTTTTTAAAAAAATGAGGGAGCACAAAAAAAGGGCATTTACCTTCACAGGAACTGCATACATAATTTTCTTTCCTAGTACTTGGTAATCTTTTCTAGAATTAGTTTTTGTGGTGCACCACTTTAATTACTTAGACATTAAGATGTGATTTTACATTTCCCTTATCTGCATTGTTATCTTTAGTGTACTATTTTTTCTGCTTGAGCTATGTCATGTTTAGGTATCAGTTGCTGCTGTTTGCCAGGCATAATGTTACTGAATTTGATTTTGTATTACGCTGTTAAGCCAGTTTTACTAATGATTATTTTATTGTTTGCTGCGCATTGCCTCATATTAGTTGTAATGTTGAATTGCTTGGTAATTTAGATTTACTGTAGCTTGCTTTGCCAGTTTGAAATATTTGTCATTGATGTTTATTGTTTTATGTGATGCTGCATTGCCTCGTCCCTTGGTATATATATCTGAGCTCAGTAGATTTAAGTTAGCTTAAGAGGGGGTAGACTATATAAGAAACTAACTATGATGAATTGGAAGAAATGCATTGAGAAGCCGCAAGAAACAGATAGGGCCAAAATGAGTATTGTACAATGAGCCATATTTATTTTGAAAGAATTATGGTTGGAATACAGGAAAAGAGGTACAGATAGGACTTTTGGAAATAATGAGGAACGAAGGGAGATCTCCAAGAACAAAAAAAGTTTTGTTCGCAAGATACTGCAGTAAAAGAAACCCTGTCCTTTCCTTGTGTTATCCCACTATGTGTTTGTGTTCCCTTGTGTATTTGTGTACTTCCTGTCTTTAGTTGTTTATCTGATAAGACCTATGTTGTAGAATTTTTCTAATACCATGTTATTTACTTTGTAAACATGTTTAAACAGTATTTGTTCTGTTTTGTTTTAATGCTCATGTGGAAGTTGATATTCCAAAAGTTATTCAGATCTTTATGTATGTACTTATGTCATTATTTTTGTAACACTGATGTATTTGTTTATTTCTATTCTTTTGTAAAGCCCCTATTCCTACAAATGTTATCTGTATTGTTATGTTCTTTAATGATGTATTTTGTACCTTTGTAATTATATTCTTATGTTATAAAATTGTAATTGACACCAGTTCATCATATTATTAACTTGTAAGTTACATTTCACTGCACACGTTTCTGTTGGTCATAGTATATGGACAATATGTGAGAGGTAGGGACTGTTAGTGTTTGTATGTGTGTTAATAATTCAGCAAGGGACTGGATAACAGCATTGCTGGTTCTAAGGACAATTCCAAAAACTTTGTGAGTGCACAAGTGGTGGTTATGGACTTGCTATATTATCCGCAAGACTCTTCAATGGTGATTGTGCACCTGCACAGTCACAACGGATGGCTGCTGGCCATCTCTACAAGGACTACAGTGGGTCTGCATCTTTGATGATCCATCAATACCATTATTTCTACAAGGACTGGAGTGGGTCTGCGCCTCTGGTGGCCCACCAATACCGTAATCTCTACCAGGACTACAGTGGGTCTGCTCTGTGATGACCTACCAAACGATATTCTTCAAAACTTCGATTGACTCCGCTGTGGGTTTGCTCTGTTGTGGCCCATTACCTGTCAGCATGTCAAGAGTCAGCACGGTCTTTCTGTTGGAAGGACAACACTACTTCTTCAAGACTGTATGAAATTCCACTACTTCCGTGTGCATTTTCTTTTACTGCTCAGACTTTGAGAAAAACACTGCAATGTGATGAATGATCAGGACTGTCTTTATGGACTGTGAGAAAATTTTAGCTTTTGACCAACATTGTATCAATAAGTGTGTGCATTTGATTTCTTAGTTATTGTAATTATGAAAAAATTTTTTCAAATCTGTATTGGGCACTGCCCAACCCAATTTGTAAAATTTTTTGTGGGGAGCATGGGGGCTATGTAAGTAGGCTGTTTAGGTTTTTTTATTAGTAACGCCACCTCTGTATGAAAATCACCGGCTGTGCCGTGTGCAGTCTGTGGCTGCTTTGCATTTTTGTAATACTCAACCATTGTAGTGTTAGGCAGCTGGCTGTGAACAGCTCGTAGCGTTGCGCAGTTGGAGGTGAGCCGCCAGCAGTGGTGGATGTGGGGAGAGAGATGGCGGAGTTTTGTAATTTGTCATGATATCAAGGTAAATACATTGTTGGTTCTCTATTAATATCTTTTATTTGCTAACTATCCCTATGAGTAGTTAGTGCCTTCCATAGTTCGAATCTTTTATTTAGCTGGCAGTAGTGGCGCTCGCTGTATTGCAGTAGCTTGAGCAGCGAAGATTTTAGTGAGGTAAGTGATTTGTGAAAGAGATAGTTTAATGTTAGTCAGGGCCATTCTCTTGTAGAGAATTTTGAAAGTAAGATTGCGTTGCGCTAACAAAATATTGTGTGTTGAAAGTCAGATTGCGTTGCGCTAAAAAATATTGTGCGTCAGTTTAAGCACAGTCTTGTAAAATTATTCAAAGGGGAAGTTTCAAATGAGACAACTTCGTCAATTAGTTTGCAAGTTATGGACTTTTAAACAGTGGATACATTTTTTTGGACCCCTCTGTACATCTGATATTCTTCCAAACAGTCCAGAAAGTTTGGCTATGCAGAGACTGGGCAATAACAACCCAACACCAAATCTTCGCAACAACTGAAGAAATCCTAACTTCATAAATAGACACGTGAAGGCACTTTTTCCGTAAATCGAGATTACAACCAGACTCAAATAAAAGAGAAGTTTCATGTTTTCCTCTGGCCAATAGATTGGCACACAGAGCCCTCAACGCCTATTTTGAGGGAGACAAACTTCATAGTAATACCTTGTGATAAGAATACCTTGAGATCACGTAAGATAGTGTCTATCTTTTAAGGAAAATCTGATATGAACATCTGCGAAGCTCAAAACCAGAAACAATGTTCTCCATAAACTTCGTGGCTCTCGTTGGGAATCATCAGCAGATACTCTCCGGGTATCGGCACTCGGATTGGTATACTCAGCATGGCAGTACTGGGCACCTGTCTGGCTTAATAGTCCATAAGTAAAAAAGCCAGATGTACGACTAATCGAGGCTGTGCGCATTGCTAGTGGGTGAATAAGATCTGCTCCCATATACCGGCTACCTATCTTGAGCTACATTCCACCTCCTGATATCAGACGGAAAAAGGCGATACCGCGTGAATACCAGAAGATTACTAATAACACCGACCTTCCAATAATGAACAACACACACTCTGTGGAGCAAAAAAGACTAAGATCAAGACTTTCCACTCTCATCACAGCCAGAACTCTCATGAGATTTGAGTTCAGTAACATCTCTGAGTGAAAACGTTGCTGACAACAAAACTGTTCTCCACAGCGCCTGAAGCTGCCTTGCTTCCAGAAGAAACGCCCTGGATTTGACCAGCCTTGGGAAATTTGGACTATCTTGAACTGCATCCGAAATGTCCATGGACGATGTGCAGACATTCCCTACAAGTAGGGCAAATCTTCATCACAATCATGTGACTGTGGTTTTGTACGACAGACAGTTGCTCATCTTGTATCGACATGTCCCACATGTGCCTACAAGGGTCCTTCCGAAGATTTCCTCACAGCGACGAGTGATATTATAAAACACATAAAAGTCTTTGATATTCATATATAGCTGTTGTCATTTGTGTTACTTTATGCTGGAGAACTGTGCTTAAATGTTGACGTGTAGTAGTTTTTTATTTTATTTACACGTCTAGTTCAGTAGGACCATATTGAGGAGCAATTCTCCAAGGTCATGCAACGTGTCAGTGCATGAAATTACAACATAAAAGTAATAACATATAAAATGAAATGTTTATGAATCCAAAAAAACACAAACCACAAGTTAAAGTAAACGCAATCAACAATACAGCATTGGAATCAGCTTACTTTTTCAAGGAACTCCTCTACAGAATAGAAGGAGTGACCCATGAGGCAACTCTTCAGTTTCGATTTGAAAGCGCGTGGGTCACTGCTAAGATTTTTGAAGTCTTGTGGCAGCTGGCAGCTTATCGAAAATGGATACAGCAGTATAGCGCACACATTCTGCACAAGAGTTAAGGAAGTGCTCCTCGCGGTGTGGCCGCGCGGTTAGAGGCGCCAGCCATGTCACGGATTGAGTAGCCCCTCCCGCTGGAGGTTCGAGTCCTCCCTCGGGGTGGGTGTGTGTGTTGTTCTTAGTATAAGTTAGTTTAAGTAGTGTGTAAGTCTAGGGACCGATGACTTCAGCAGTTTGACCCCTTAGGAATTCACGCACATTTGAACACATAAGGAAGTGCGATCCAGATACAGATTGGGTTTCTGCCTAGTATTAAGTGAGTGAAAGCTGCTAGTTCTTGGAAGTAAGCTGATATTGTTAATAAGAAACGACAGTAAAGAATATGTAAATTGAGAGACCAATGTCAGAATACCCAGACTAGTTGTGGTGTCACCGCCAGACACCACACTTGCTATGTGGTAGCCTTTAAATCGGACGCGGTCCATTAGTATACGCCGGACCCACATGTCACCACTGTCAGTAATTGCAGACCGAGCGCCACCACACGGCAGGTCTAGAGAGACGTACTGGCACTCGCCCCAGTTGTACAGCCGACGTTCATAGCAATGGTTCACTGACAACTACGCTCTCATTTGCCGAGACGATAGTTAGCATAGCCTTCAGCTACATTTGCTACGACCTAGCAAGGCGCCGTATTCAATTGATAATTAATATTGTGAAGCATGTATCATCAAGAGCGATGTTCTACAAATGTGGATTAAAGTTAAGTATTACAAGATTTTCGTACTTTATTGCAATTCTCAAGACATTGTCCTGTTCCAGACCTCACGCCAATCTGCGTGAGCTTAACGCGTGCCTTTCGGCTTCCTCTCGTTGTGACTTGGCTGTCTTGTTAAGTCACAACATATTTGGCGACGAGTCTCAAAAGAGGCTTTAGCGTTCGTATTGCCCTAATTTACTTGTATCATGGCTTCGCCACAATCTCCAGATGTACTGTCCGAATTTTATCGCTTGCAGAATCAGCAGACGCAGGCGTTATTGGATGCCCTTGGACAGCTCGTCCAGGGTCAACGTGCAAAGCAAACCGATGCGGCAGCCGCCGCTCCACCGCTACCGCAGCCACAACACGCAGTTGCACCACCTTTTCGTCATTTCGATGCGGCAATGGAAAGCTGGACGGAGTGGTCACGCCAATTTGGATTCCATCTCGCAGCCTACAGAATTCAAGGTAACGAGCGGCAGCCTCACTTATTGGCGTGTGTAGGGGTGCAGACGTACCGTGTGATAGTGAAATTATTTCCCCGCTGCGACGTAGCAACTGTGTCCTATGAAGAAATTTTGTCTGCTTTAGATGCATATTTCAAGGACTCAGTCAATGTAGTTGCAAAAAGGTATACTTTCTTTCGTACAAAACGTATGGCTGGTCAAACTAATCGGGAGTGGGTTGCAACTTTGCAAGGCCTTACAAGGGATTGTGCTTTTGAGTGTGAATGTGGACTCCCTTATTCAGATACTATGGTACATGATGCGATTGCACAGAACGTTTCTGATATTCGTATAAGGGAACAGATTTTGAAACTAGTCAATCCCTCCCTTCAACAAGTGATGGACATATTGGATAGGCAAGACACACTTGACTTTGATCAGGAATCATTTGAAACTTCGCCAGCCGTGTGTCACATTAACTGGCCCGACGGGCGAGCTGCACGGAACAGTAAACAGCCCTCGCGCTCGTCCGCACAGCTGCCGCCTAGCCCTCAGCCACGTGTCCCGCGGTGTGCAACCAGACATTCGCGTGAGAATTGCCCATCACGCCAAGCTATTTGCTTTTTCTGTAATAAAAAAGGACATGTTTAGAGTGTTTGCCAGAAAAAGCTCAGATCGGACATTCACAACCATTCCAGGCCCTTTGCTTCACGCCGGAATCGAAATCGAACCACGAATACTCAGGCTCGTGAACCTTCGCCCATGGACATTCATGTAGTTAATTCCACTCCGCCCAGTGCCACTCTCTCTAAAAGTGACTGTGTGCGTCCCACAAAAAGTGTGCGTCGACGTCGCCGGAAATCACGTCAATTAGCAAGTGATTCTGTACCAGTGTCAGTTCAAATTGCACGAGACAGTCGCTCTTGTCGTCAGCAGGACAATAAACTTTTTGTAGACTTGGACATTCATGGCAACGTGGTCCTATTCCAGCTCGATACCAGAGCAGCAGTTTCATTGATCAATAAAGACACGTACAATCAACTGGGCACACCTCTGTTGCGTGCCGCAAAAGTTACATTAAATAGTTATTCCGGTCAGAATATCCCTGTGTTAGGATAGTGCAGCCTTCTTGCAACATACAAGGGACAAACAAAACTTGTGTCATTTTACGTCCTTTGTTCTTCTTCTGCAGTGAACTTGTTTGGTTTAGATTTATTTCAGTTCTTTAACTTGTCTATAGTAAATCAGGTCCTCTCAGTGAACCAGACTGTGCCTTCAGCCAATGTTTCTAGTCTATGTGAAGAATTTGCAGACATTTTTGCACCGGGCCGTGGTTGCGCTACGAACTATGAAGCACATTAGGACCTGAAAGTAAACGCGCAACCGAAATTTTTCAGAGCGCGCAGTGTTCCCCACGCATTGCGTGATGAGGTCGCAAGAACATTACACGATTTGGAATCGCAAGGTGTGATTGAACGTGTGCAGGCTTCTCTCTGGGCATCACCCTTAGTAATTTTGCAAAAACCTTCCGGAAAACTGAGGCTTTCTGTGGACTTCAAAGCTACAGTGAATCCACAACTAGTGATTGCAACTTTTCCTTCACCCCGCCCAGAAGATCTTTTTGACAAACTGTGCCCGGGGAAATATTTTTCGAAGTTGGACCTAGCAGATGCGTACTTGCAAATACCAGTGGACGAAGAATCCCAGCGCGTCTTGGTGGTTAACACGCATCTTGGTTTGTATCGATTCAAAAGACTGCCATTCGGGTGTGCATCCACCCCTGCATTGTTTCAGCAATATCTGCAAACTGTTTGTGCGTCGGTCCCTACTGCCGCTAACTATCTGGACGATATTGTGATCTCCGGAAAGACGGAAGAAGAACATTTAGCCAATCTCAGAACATTATTTCAGGTCTTGCGGCAAAATGGTCTTCGCTTGCGGAAGGACAAATGTGTGTTTTTTGCTCGTGATTTACCATATCTGGGACATGTAATCAATGCCCAAGGCATACATCCCTGTCCCGAGCACCTCCGTGCCATACAGGACTTGCCTTCGCCGCAGAATTTGAAGCAGCTACAGAGTGTGCTGGGAAAAATTACCTATTATCATCGCTATGTTCCCCATGCCTCTTCCATTTCAGCTCCGCTTCATCGCTTTCGCCGTAAAGGTGTTCCGTTAGTCTGGACGACGGAATGCGAAGGCGCCTTTCGCCAGTTGAAATCGGCGTTGCTTTCAAATACTTGCCTTACACCACTCGATTCCCAGAAACCCCTTTTGTTGATGGTAGATGCATCGGATATCGGGATCGGTGCTGTGCTTGCTCACAAAGATGGATCGCATGATCGCCCTATTGCCTTTGCGTCCAAGTTGCTCTCGTCTGCGCAAAGGAATTATTCACAGATAGAGAAAGAAGCTTTGGCTCTCATGTTTGGTGTTACAAAGTTTCACGATTTCTTGTATGGTCGTCACTTTACCATCATCACAGACCACAAACCTTTGACGTCGCTTTTTCATCCGAACAAGCCTGTACCTCCACGTACAGCGCAGAAATTCATTCGCTGGTCTATTTTCCTCTCGCAGTACCGCTACGATATCTTGTATCGGTCCACTGCTAAGCACGGAAACGCCGATGCGTTGTCCCATTTGCCTGTTGCTGAGGATAGAGCATTCGATTCTTCCGAACTTGCTTGCATGTTCAGGTGATACGGAAACCGATGACGTGGTCGAATCGTTTCCGATTGATTTTCGTCGTGTAGCTACAGCCACAGCTGCTGACCCTGTCCTTGCTACCGTTTTGCGTTTTGTTACTACTCAATTGCCCTTGTCAAAGTCACGGATCGAGGATCCGTTGGTTCGCCGATTTTTTGTTCACAAGGAGAGACTTTTTGTACGATGTGGTGTTTTGCTGTTGCGTTCTGATAATGATCAGTCTCGGGTCGTGGTCCCACGTTTGTTACAGTCCTCTGTCTTACGGCTTCTCCACCATGGACATTGGGGTATAGTGCGAACGGAACAACTTGCTCGTCAGCACTGTACTTGGTTCGGAATCGATGCTGCGATTACGAATATGTTCTCTTCTTGCATGGCGTGTGCCGAACAACAATCCGCACCACCGCGGAAATTCTTTGCATGGCCGAAAGCCACTTCCCCTTGGCAACGCTCACACATCGATTTTGCTGGTCCATTCTGGAATGCTCGATGGTTGGTTGTGGTCGATTCTTTCAGTAATTTTCCTTTTGTTGTCAGGATGTCTTCCACAACGTCATCTGCCACCATCCAAGCGTTATCTGCTACCTTTTGCATAGACGGTCTTCCGCAGACTATTGTTTCCGACTTCATGTCCGCAGAATTTCAGTCATTCTGCAAGGCCAATGGTATTAAACATCTGACATCCACGCCGTTTTCGCCTCAGTCAAACGGTGCTGCTGAACGATTGGTCCGGACTTTCAAGTCACAGATGTTGAAGTTGAAAGAGTCGCATTCTCTTGTTGTCTTCATATCGCTCTCAGCCCCGAGATGGTCGCTCGCCGGCTGAGTTGCTCCACGGTCGTCCTCATCGAACCTTGATGCCTTTGCTGCATCCGCCGCATCAGGTTCCTGTGCAGCGGCAGCCACCTGCTTTTGCTCCAGGCGACGTTGTATACTATCGCAACTATCGAGGTTCACGGCGTTGGCTTGCAGGGCGCATTCTTCGCTGCCTCGGCCGCGCTATGTATCTGGTTTTGGGGGCCTCTGGTGAGGTGCGTCGGCATCTCAATCAGCTGCGCCTCTGTCGTCGCACGGGTTCTGCCGCTCCCCGTCTGCTTTCAGCGACGGTGCCGTCCGGTCAGCGCCCTGGGGACCCATCTACTGGCTCGCCTCCTCCCCAGGTGTTACCGACGCTGCCTTCCATTTTGCCACATGGCGACGCGCCGCCGCCGCCGCCGCCGCCTGTTCTCCCGCCGGCGACGCCCGCAGTGGACGCTTCGCTGCAACCGCCAGGCGCCTCCCTGGGTCACGCGCTGCCGATCGCTTCCCGTGACCAGCTGTCCTCCGACTTGGAAATATTGCCGGCTCCGGACCAGATGTCGTCTTCGCCCGTCGGCTGCCCCGCCCTGATGGAGGTCGGATCTTCGGCCCCTCCTACCTCTTTAAGGGCGCATACACCACATGTTGACGTGCAACCTGGACTAGGTTTTCAGGCGTTTCCTAGCTCCCCTCGGACAGAATGGCCGGTTGCAGGTGGCACAGCCTCGCCTGTTGTTAGGCTCCCCACCTCGTCGCATACGTCAACATGGGGTCCTCCCACGGCGGGCGGAAGCCTTATAACAGAACCGTTCGCCGATTTGCGGGGGAGGAATGTGGTGTCACCGCCAGACACCACACTTGCTAGGTGGTAGCCTTTAAATCGTCCGCGGTCCATTAGTATACGCCGGACTCGCGTGTCGCCACTGTCAGTAATTGCAGACCGACCGCCACCACACGGCAGGTCTAGAGAGACGTACTGGCACTCGCCCCAGTTGTACAGCCGACGTTCATAGCAATGGTTCACTGACAACTACGCTCTCATTTGCCGAGACGATAGTTAGCATAGCCTTCATCTACATTTGCTACGACCTAGCAAGGCGCCGTATTCAATTGATAATTAATATTGTGAAGCATGTATCATCAAGAGCGATGTTCTACAAATGTGGATTAAAGTTAAGTATTACAAGATTTTCGTACTTTATTGCAATTCTCAAGACATTGTCCAGTTCCAGACCTCACGCCAATCTGCGTGAGCTTAACGCGTGCCTTTCGGCTACTTCCGAGTGGCGTGGCTGTCTTGCTACGCCACTACACTAGTGAACAGGGGTCGACAAGAAGTTCGCGAACTTACACTACTTATTGCCCGAACTTCCATTTCTGAGGCAAAAATATCCTTTGAGAATGGGAAGAGTCACGCCAAAATATAATACCATGTAACATAATCGAATGAAAATAAGCAAAGTAGACTAATTTTCTTCTCGAACGATAACTTACTTCATATACCGTTCGAATAGTAAAAATGGCACCATTAAGCCTTTTAACAAGATCCTGAATGTGGGCTTTTCACGACAGTTTACTATCTGAACACATAGAAATTTGAACTGTTCAATTTCACTAATCATATGCCCTTTTTGTGAAATTAAAACGACGAGGTTTTGTTGAAGTGTGTGTTAGAAACTATGAAAACTGTGTCTTAGTGTGATTTAGCGTTATTTTATTTTCTGTTTGCCATGAACTTGTTTCATTAACTGCACTATTTGAAACACATCCAATGTTGCACGCAAAACCCTTTACTTACAAGCTAGTGTCATCGACAAACAGAAGTATTTTAGAAAGACCTGAAATACTAGAGGGCATATCATTTACATAAGTAATGAACAGAAGTGGCCCCAACACTGATTCCTGGGACACCCCACCATGTGACTGTACCCCACTCAGGCCTCACATCACAGCCATTCTCAACACTGTGATAATGACCGTTTGCTGTCTGGTATTAAAGTAAGAGGTGAAACATTTGTGAGCTACTCTCCGTATTCCAAAATGGTTCAACTTCTGGAGCAATGTGTTTTGGTCAGTACAATATAAAATGCATTTGTTAAATCAGCAACTATGCCTAGCCTTCGAAACCTTTCGTTTAATACATCTACTATCTCAGAGAGAAAAGACAATATAGCATTTTCAGTTGATAAATCACTTCTAAAGCCAAACTCTACATTTGATAGCAAATTACATGATATAAAATACTCAAATATCCTTACAAACACATCCTTTTCAGTAACTTTAGTAAACACTGATGTAGCAATAGCGCTAAAATTGTCTACATTATCCCTTTCTCCCTTTTCATAAAGCGGCTTTACACTGAGTACTTTAATCGTTGAGGAAACTGACCATTATTAAAGGAAAAATTACAAATGTGGAAAATTACAGGACTAATATGTGCAGCGCAGTACTATCATATTCTGCTAGGCACTCTATCACGTCCATGACACTCCTTAGCCTTTAGTGATTTCATTATTCACTCAATCTCCACCTTTTCAGTATCACAGAGGAGTATTTCGGACATCAGTCTCGGAAAGGAATTTTCCAAAGGAGTTATATGATTCCTTGTAGAAACTAAGTTTTTAATACACCAGCTCAGAAAATGATTATTAAATACTGTACTTGTATCTGACTTATCAGTAACAGAAATACTTTTACGACAAACGGACTTTATATCGTCGACCAAGCGCTGTTGACCAGACACTTCCTTGACAACTGACCGTATGATTTTAATTTTATCCTATGAATGAGCTATTCTGTTTGTGTACCACATACTTTTTGCCTTCCTCACAACGTTTTTAAGGACCTTACAGTACTGTTTGTAACGCGCTACTGTAGCTTGATTGTGACTACTTCTAACATTTTGATATAATTCCCGCTTTGCTCTACATGATTCCTTATCCCATTAGTCAGCCATCCAAGCTGCCTTTTACAGCTAGTACCCTGTTTGGTACGTTCTAATGGAAAACAATTCTCAAAGAGCGTGAGAAATGCTGAGGAAAGCATTATATTTGTCATCTATGTTAACGGCACTATAAACATTCTGCAACTCTTGTTCCTCAACGAGGTTTAAAAAACCCTCTATTGCTGTCGAATTAGCTTTCCTGTATAGTTTGTAATTATATGTAACATCTGTTTGAGTACAAAAGCCTTTTGGTGTTAAAATTTGTGCATCATAGTATGAAAGATCATTCACCCTTTTACCATCCAAATGCCCAACTAATAATGAATAAAAATACTGTTCATGGCTGTTCTACAGTTCCCCTGCACCCTGGCTGGAAAAAAACGCAGACTTCATCAAATCATATGAGTGTAGGAGATCGACCAACATCCTTTTTCTTGCACACAAAATTAATATTGAAGTCACCATACATAACTAATTTTTGGTACTTCCTGTAAAGTGAACCAAGAACCCTCTCTAGCTTGAGCAGAAGTGCTCTGAAGTCAGAGTTAGGGGTCCTATATTCAACGACAATTAGAAGTTTAGTTTCACTAAATCCAACTGCCCCTGCACAGCATTCAAATAGCGGTTCAGTGCTGTACCGTGATACGTCTGCGGATTCAAATGGAATACTGTTTCTACGTGCATGGCCAGTCCCCCACTCCGCTTAGAACTCTCTGAAAAATAGACAGCTAATCTGTATCCCGATATAGGAAGCCTCTGAATTGTCAAATTATTTAAGTTGTGCTCCAATATACCAATAATGTCAAAGTCAAGATCTATCAGCAATTCCCTAACTTTATCTCTAATACCTCTTATATTTTGATGAAATATGCTAATTCTTTCTTTACTTTGATACCTGACCTTCTCTGAAGGTGACTCCTTTGTCGGGAGGAGTTCCTTTAAGCAGGTAAACAGGGATACCTATCAGCTGACTTCAGTCTAAAGTTGGTGCAGCTCTAACGTCAAATTCTACAGGAATTTCTCCATGAATGATCCCACCACCACCCACTACACTTTCACCTAAGAGCTTTGCCAGCCTCCCCTTCTCATACGTATTGACATGCAGGCCATGCCTAGTGAAACCCGATCTATTGATGGACTCAACTGGCAGCACTGCTAATGTTTGTAAACGTCTTGCCATAATATAAACAAAATTGCATTAATGGAGTGCCACCAAGGAATGTGGGAGGAAACATTTCATGAAAATGTTCCCCGGTCACCTTCCTGCTCTATCTGAGAGTCATCTGTGATTTCTTATTGTTCTGTCTGGGACCCAAACAATCTTCCCTGTGTTCGCTTTTGCAAGGGTATAAAACCTCCGGTCAGTAGCCAAGAATACCAACTGGAGAACTGCCCGCTCATGAGAAACGAAATATGCTGGCCTTAGTACACGCAGATGCACTGTTAAATAAAGGAAATTTAAAGTTTTTTCTACTTGCGACAATTACTCTTTGGCCACTTACTCTTCTCAAACTTCTATCGTTAAATTTCATTATTTTGGTTTAACTTTGGTGTGGTTCGGTACCTCAGTAGTTTCTCGTAAGATCATAAATCCAAAGGTTTCTACCTCTGTCAGTGACTGTTAATATGAAAATTGTTACGTTTCAACTTTGATAGTTACACCTAAAGTCATGTGTTAGACCATTAGCACGTCATACCTGTTGATATAATTCAAAGCAGGTAAATGAGACTAAGAACGTTTAGCTTTGTACTCGATAATAGCATAAATGCTGAAATCCAGTAGTACGGAAGATAATTACAGTAATACGAAGTCACATAGCGGTTTATTCTTTAAAAAATTGTCATTTTCAAAGGAGTAATCTCATTGTTAAAGCAATCATTACGACACACTTCCTTCAAATGTGTATTCCGCCTGTCACGGAATCGTCTTATTCGTTATCGGTTGCTGTGCTAGAACAGAATGCCGCCTCGTATTAGTCGCAGAAGCAACCGAAACACAAACTCGTACAGAACCACGCACGTACAGTATGTGATCAAAAGTATCCGGACTCCCCCATAAACATATGTTTTTCATATTAGGTGCATTCTGCTTCCACTCCTTTCGCGGTACTCCATATCACCGACCTTAATCATCGTTAGACATCGTAAGGGAGCAGAATGGGGCGCTCCGCGGAACTAACGGACTTCGAACGTGGTCAGGTGATTGGGTGTCACTTGTGTGATACGTCCGTACGCGAGATTTCCATACTCCTAGAATGCCTAGGTCCACTGTTTCCGATGCAATAGTGCAGTGGTAAAGTGAAGGGACGCGTACAGCACAAAAGCGTACAGGCTGACGAGTGTGTTGATTGACAGGGACCACCGACAGTTGAAGAGGGTCGTAATGTGTACTAGGCAGACATCTATGCAGACCATCACACAGGATTTCCAAACTGCATCAGGATCCACTGCAAGTACTATGATAGATAGGCGGGAGGGGAGAAAACTTGGATTTTGTGGCCGAGCGGCTGCTCGTAAGCCACACATCACGTCGGCAAATGGCAAACGACGCCTCGCTTGGTGTAAGAAGCGTAAACATTGGACGATTGAACAGTGGAAAAACGTTGTGTGGAGTGTCGAATCACGGTACACAATGTTGCGATCCGATGGCAGGGTGTGGGTATGGCGAATGCCCGGTGAACGTTGTCTGCCAGCGTGTGTAGTGCCAACAATAAAATTCGAGGTGGTGGTGTTATGGTGCGGCCCTGTTTTTCATGGAGGCTTCTTTCACCTCTTGTTGTTTGGCGTGGCACTATCACAGAACAGGTCTACAGTGATGTTTTAAGCACCTTTTTGGTTCCCACTGTTGAAAAGCAGTTCGGGGATGGCGATTGCATCTTTTAACACGATCGAGCACCTGTTCATAATGCACGGCCTGTATCGGAGTGGCTACACGACAATAATATCCCTGTAATGTACTGGCCTGCACAGAGTTCTGACCTGAATCCTATACACCTTTGAGATTATTTGGAATGCTGACTTCATTCCAGGACTCACCGACCGACATTTATACCTCTCCTTAGTGCAGCACTCCGTGAAGAATGGGCTGCCATTCCTCAAGAAACCATCCAGCACCTGATTGAACATATGCCTGTGAGAGTGGAAGCTTATAGTGCTACAACGATGAAAATCAATATTACGACAATGTCAAACCTTATTTTCATGTTTTAAAGAAGTATTCATGATATTAAAAATGTAATTATAATTTTATTATTTTCATTTTTGTGCTCAGTGTATCAAAGACTTTCTAGTGCACGGAATAATTAGCATTGTTTGTACTACGAAACTATATATGATTGTTAAGGGTTAAGCATGTAATAATTCGATGTAAGACATTTTGTTGAGTCTGAATTTTGTTCTCGTACTGGTCGGTAGAGAAGAAAAAGTTCCTTAATCGATGTGAAGGTATAAAGGCTGTAAAAAGGAGAGAGAGAAGGTAAATACAAGTTATTCAAAACAAATATCTCCTAACTGCAACGTCTTGTGATTTCCTATAACTAAAAATTGCAAGATCTAATCTGAGCCTGTCCTGAATAACAGCGAAGAACATTTATGTTATCATATATTTTCTTCGTTTGATCACGGTTGTGATTCGCATGTTTCATTTTGTTACGCGACGTGTTATGAATATTTTCATTATACGCGCAAAAGTGCACACAGCTTTAATCGAACCTGCGTCTTTCGGAAACGATGACTTTTAATCAGTACAATTACGCGAATACCGTCTAAATCGCAAAACTGTTTCCTGGACCAAATAATTCTTTTAAAATGTGTTTTCCAAAGCGAGCAGCATTGCACTATCGCTGACTCGCAACAATCGAAAGAGCAAAAAATCAATGCTTAAATAAAATTGCCACCATTTAATAATTATTATTATCCCATTAAATAAATAAATAGCAATTCAGTGGCTATCCAATAAATAAGAGGAAGCAATTCAGTGGCAACCTATTGACAGGACTAGCTTATATGTGTGTGCTAATGTGTGTTTTTTCTATTTGTTTCATCCTGTATTGAGCGGAAATCTACGACGATCCTAAGCACGATATTTTTGCTGTACCATTCCATCCCAGCGGCAGCAGAACGAAGCACTGCATAAAGGAGGCACAACATCTTCTCCCACCTGGTGCTTTATCTTACTAAAAAGAAGAGAACAAACGAAACAGAAAAAAATTACATATTGTGAGTGTGTCCTCTTAGGAAGCTATGAGTCAATTATATTTAAATAACTGCGAGAAGGATCAGTAAAATACAACATCAAGTGTTTTCAGTAGAGGTTAACTGAACGAGATTGGAACTGAATTTTAATCAAACGAAAGTGAATATTTATAGTACTGATTACAATCTGGTGCAGTGTAGTAATTATTTTATGTTTTGTGTGACGGAACAATTGATGTGTTGCGTGTGACGTTTTCCCGATTAGACTTGCACCCAAACATTTGTAAACATGGTGAAAACAGTGCGACGTGTAACGAAAGCTACACAGCAGGAAGTAACTGTAGAAAATTCAGAGGAGGAAGGAATAATTAGTGATGCAGAAATTGATAATATTTTTTCAGATCAGACAGAGAATATAGAACAGGACACTAATATTAAAGTCAGTGATCCATCTGCTGGAGCACACTCAGGCAGAATACAGACGGTAGTTCAAGTGCATACTGAAGCAGAACCGCAAGAAACACCAATTACAGTCGATTTACCACCGGTAGAGCCAACACAAACAGTAATGGATCCATTTTCTCTCTTAATGACGAAAATGGAACAAATGTTTAAAATACAGGAACAATCACAGATACAACGCGAACAAGAAACTGCTAAACAGCTTGCAACTGAGATTAATAGTAATATTAGCAGAGTAGATGAACGGATTAGGACCTTGGATGAACGCATCAGTCAATTAGACGAGCGTACGCAGTTAAGCTTTTCACAGTTCTCAAAAGAGATAGATCAAATGCTTGAAAACCGGTTAAAAGAACACGATCGACAGCTGCGACAGCAAATAGATGCCCAGTTGTCTGCTATACAGAAAAACATTTCAAGTATGCAACAAACATACCATGACTTACCACAGAATGTAAAGCAAGTAACCCAGGATGTGGACAAATTACAACAAAAACACACTTCTTTGGAAGCAGAAATACGCAACATAAGTACACGTGTAGAAAACCTTACGGTTGATAATCAAAACGTAATAGAACAAAAATACAAAGAACAAGAAGAACGCGTTGTGACCACATTCAACACATGGATAAATGACAAAGACAAACAAATTAATACTGCTATACAGAAGGAACTACCTGTGATGTTACAACGAGCAGGAACACAACTGATACATGAAAACAACACAAAGATTCATGAACTCCAGACTGAATTATAAAACGTGCAGAAAGTGCTTAATGAAACACGTATGCAAACATCTCATAACAGTTCACCGGAGTGTGTTAGTATCACAGAAACACACCCTGATCATTATGAAACGCCTTTAACTGAAAGTAGGGGGCAGACGGGCAATAATTTCAATCCAACACGTGGAGTAACATCTGTTTACCAAGACCATACACAATCTTTGGTGACTCAGGATGCTTTAGAGAAAAATTCACAGTTTCAGAAGTTTACCAATGATAATAACGGACCCCATCCAATTGTGTTTATCAAAGGGATCCGCGGAATAATGCCAAAAAGGTGGAACGAAAGGGAGAAAATTGTCTTTACCATTACCCATATTCAAGGTGAGCCAGCGTTGTTCGCGACACAGAAAGCTGAACAATGCAGCTCCTTCGATGAATCTGAACAAGCTTTTCTAAACAAGTATTGGTCGCGTGGGGTACAAGAACGATTAAGAAAAGAAGTCCATAGTCCTGAGCCATTTAATAGAAAAGGCGGTAGTTTGCGGAAATATTTCGAAAAGTATCTGGACAAAGTGAAATATTTATTCACACCAATTCCTGAGTGTGATGTTTTAAAGATATTAAAGGAGAAGTTACCGCGTAATCTAAAGGAGAAATTGTTTCACATTACTGAAGACAACGTGGAACATTTTCTATCTGTACTGGACTCTTTAGGTTTGGTTATGGAAGAGGACAGACACCATTATGGGAATAATTCGTCAAAAAATGGTAATGGTAATGGCAACGGGCGAAACCACACGAACAATAGTAATAGAAATACCTACCATGGGAATCAAAATCATTGGAATAGTCCGAATTATTCAGGATGGCAGAACCAGAATAAGAACACAAATGGACAGTACAGTAATGCACCGAATCACAATTATCATCCACAGAACAATAGCGGACAAAAGAATAACGGAAACTTTTCAAAGAAACGGAAACGAGATTTTAGAGCTAACGCCAATTACAATAACGGTAATTTTTTCAAATAATCAGCAAAACATGCAACCACCACATAACTGGTCAACACAGAATTATGCACAACAGCAATGGCAGCAGCCTAGGCCACCGCAATATCACAACAACAATCATGTACAACCCCCGTACAATACAAATATGTCAAATAACATGCAGCAGCATATGAATGCACAGCCATGGCAACCACCGAATCAAAATATCAAGATCATTGAGGTAAGTGAACCGCAACCCTCAACCAGTACCAGTCAGTCAAACTAGATGCGACGACATTCTGCTCCCATGTGTCAGTCGCAGGGTGTCTAGGAGGCACATGCATGAATGATGTTAGTAATAACGAGCAACCAAGCGTGCAGACAACCAGCTGTAGTAACAATGAGAAAGTGTGTCGCATAGAATCAGCAGCGATCGGGTCGAACGACGCAAAAGATGCAGTGTGTAGGAATAATTCTGTTGATGTTGCTCAGCAACGTAGTTCAACTATGCAGATGTTAAGATATAATGACGGAGTCGATATACGAGAGGAATTATGTCAAGATTTTCGGAAGAAGTGTAATTTGTTTGAACGGGAAGTTGTACAAGCAGCTATAGTTTGTGATATTATGGTATTCAAACTACGGCCATTTTAGATACTGGAGCATCTGTTTCTGTGCTTAATGAATCGTTCTTTCTTCAATTACTGAAGTTTAGAAAGATTCCAGTTTTTCCAGTCACTAATTGTCGAGTTACAGGAGCCATTAGTGAGAAAGCCCAACTAGTTCGGGAACAGACACGGATTTGTATTAATTCTGGGATGGGAGCCATAGAGTGCACCTTCCTTATTGTAAAGAATTTAGCCGTGAACTGACTCCTCGGATTAGATATTTTGCGAGAGACGGAAACTATAATCGGTCTCGCAAAGGGTGAATGCAGCATGTGTTTCGGTGACACGAGAGTCAGGTTAGACTTTGTGAAGACCAAAGAATTGCATGGCAAATATTGCCAAATTTTAAAGATAGAACCGATTCGCGCACATTTATGGCGGCTTCAAGATAGTTTCAATTGCCGTACCTTCCCGGTCATGGAAGATGTGAAGGACGAGGAGAATATCCACCTCTCTGAAAGAGTAGAAAAAGTACAACAATCCTCTGGTCTTGACAGTCTGTAACAAAAGCATTTATTAGACACACTTACTAATTATCGTAAAGTATTTTTGAAAAAAACCTGGACTAGTTAAAGGTTATGTGTACGACATGCAAGTGTTTCCCCATGAAATTTACTGTCATCAAACACTGCGATGTGGCGTGTGGGAGAATAGGAACATACAATTTTGGAAGCATCAGTACTGCTTGGAGGAAGAGACTCTCAGAATACCAATTAGTTGTAAGAAAATTTCGGTTCCAGTTCGACGGAGAAGAGGACGCCGAGCTGCAGGAAGCAGAAGAAGAATTGCTTCAAGATGATTCCACCCTAAGACACTTAATCAAACATAATACAAACTTGTTGAGATTTAGTAAACTTTCAGGAACTTATGCGTGTGAAACTACGAACAGTGAACAGAACTGCCTATTTCACACAACAGTAGGATGTAGTGACTTTTGAAAATAAACGTTTCATTTTGTTGATTGTTAATTATTTTGAACTCACTAGGGTGAGCAGTTTATGTTTTTTTTTTTTCCTTTTTTTTCTTACAACATGTAAAGTTTACGCGAGTTACGTATATGTTTAACAAATTTTCCACCGAAAGTTAGTGCTCGGACTTGCATGAGCTATAAACCAGGTCGAACAAGATGTTGTCCATGACTGAACAAATCATTACACATACAAACATATACAGACTTGTGTTTATCACTGCACAATTCTTTGTAAGTCCAGGAGCACCTTTTCGAGAAAATATATGACTTAGGATTTGCTTTTATATTGTAAATGACTACAATTATGTACTTCATTGATATGTACAATCGTTCAGTTATTTATGATTATGTAACTAGACTGTGTAAAGACATTCTTATGGGTAGCACAAGGACTTTACCTTGTCAGACTTGATAACTGTGATAAAGTGACTACGTGGTGGAGTGAACATGTTACAGATGACCTATGAACAAAGACTTCCTGTGAACATTATCCTCTACGCGTACGAACTTTATTTCACTGGCGAAAGAGTGGAATTTAACACAAAAGTGGACGCTCAATGAGTGCGTTGTGTTACCATGATTTCGTTTTCAAATTTTGTGCTACGAGTGTTTAGTAATGCCAAATATTCAGAGTGTTATTGGGACCACAAGCGTGGACGTAACATTCCAGACAAACTAAAACTCAAGAGCAAGTGTTTTTATCGATCAGTCAGCAACAGTGGTGAGTCGTAACAGTGTTGGGAACTGCTACTGACTATATCATTAACCCCGTTGCTGAACTGTATCAATGTTGGAACGGAATTACATGAACCTTTAATTGCAGACAGTCAGTTACGCCGGAAGGACAAAGAAACTCACAAACAGTCGAACACCTCACAAAAAAAAAAAAAAAAAAAACCACAGTCTTCTTGTTGAGTGAAAGAGTGCGTGAAATATGATGTAATTTACATGTCAATTTAAGGAACTGATACTGCTGTTTGAATTTCATGTGACTGTATGCTGGGATGCTGAGCACACGTGTCGGTGAGGGCAGCATACTGCAGCGACATCATCCGTCATCCCTTGCCGCACCCTGCCACGTCATCGCAATCCATCGCAGACTTACCTGATGGGGCGAGACATCGGTGTTGCAGTACACCAAGTCGCCAGCCGTCGTTACCAGCAGCACTATCACGAAATTGTACCATTATTAAATATCATTCGAAGTGAATATTCAAATGCTGAATGTTGTGGCGTAACAAGCTAGTCACGCCACACTGAGAAGGAAGCCGAAAGGCACGCGTACACACACGCCGATTGGCGTCAAGTCTGGAACAGGATACGTTATGACTGCTATAAAGAAAATACGTAGCTTTGGAATATACTTAACTTTTAATGCTTCCTTTGGTACATCTCTCTTGACTATACAAATGAGACTCGAAAGATACATGCACTGATACAATTGGCGCCTTGCTAAGTCGTAGCCATTAACTTAGCTGAAGGCTATTCTATCTGTCTCTCGGCAAATGAGACCAAAGGCTTCGTCAGTATAGTCGCTAGCAACGTCGTCGTACAACTGGGGCGAGTTCTCGTACATCTCTCAAGACCTGCCGTGTGGTGGCGCTCGGTCTGCGATCACACAGTGGCGACACGCGGGTCCGACATGTACTAATGGACCGCGGCCGATTTAAGCTACCACCTAGCAAGTGTGGTGTCTGGCAGTGACACCACACTGAAAATAAAAAAAGAGGGTATGGAAGATGTGCTCGCTCCGCCGTGGTTTTTTTCCGAGGTTTTTCCCATTGGCCTTTGCCCGAATGGGGGAGCGTAACTCAAAATCCCTGAGACTTAAAAATAAACAAAGCATATGCTTCCAAGTGAAAGAACACAGTGAACTTTAAACAGAACAGACAAGAAAAATAAAGCCTGCTTGGATGTCCAGTCAAGCAAGTGTGACTGTACATCCAAAGGGGGCAATGTAGTGCTACAACGACGAAAATCAATATTACGACAATGTCAAACCTTATTTTCATGATTTAAAGAAGTATTCATGATATTAAAAATGTAATTATAATTTTATTATTTTCATTTTTGTGCTCAGTGTATCAAAGACTTTCTAGTGCACGGAATAATTAGCATTGTTTGTACTACGAAACTATATATGATTGTTAAGGGTTAAGCATGTAATAATTCGATGTAAGACATTTTGTTGAGTCTGAATTTTGTTCTCTGGTCGGTAGAGAAGAAAAAGTTCCTTAATCGATGTGAAGGTATAAAGGCTGTAAAAAGGAGACAGAGAAGGTAAATACAAGTTATTCAAAACAAATATCTCCTAACTGCAACGTCTTGTGATTTCCTATAACTAAAAATTGCAAGGTCTAATCTGAGCCTGTCCTGAATAACAGCGAAGAACATTTATGTTATCATATATTTTCTTCGTTTGATCACGGTTGTGATTCGCATGTTTCATTTTGTTACGCGACGTGTTATGAATATTTTCATTATACGCGCAAAAGTGCACACAGCTTTAATCGAACCTGCGTCTATCGGAAACGATGACTTTTAATCAGTATAATTACGCGAATACCGTCTAAATCGCAACCGTGATCGCAAAACTGTTTCCTGGACCAAATAATTCTTATAAAATGTGAATTTTCTAAAGCGAGCACTATCGCTGACTCGCAACAATCGAAAGAGCAAAAAATCAATGCTTAAATAAAACTGCCACCTTTTAATAATTATTATTATCCCATTAAATAAATAAATAGCAATTCAGTGGCTATCCAATCAATAAACAGAGGGGGCAATTCAAGCTGTTATCAAGGATAAGGGTGGGCCAACATCGTATTGAATTCCAGCATTACCGATGGAGGTCGCCACGACCTTGTAAGTCATTTTCAGCTAGGTGTCGGGTTAGTTTTGATCACACAGTGTATAAAGAGAGCTACTGCCTTGCAGGCACATGGATATTTCTGAAACGATACCGGAAAACACAGTTTGCTTGAATTTATAAACATTGTTCTTTCTTTGATCATCTTCGATGCGAACCCCATGTTCCTGTGAAAGCAGGTAAACTAACTAAATGAAAAATTAAATATTGTATTTTTATGGAATAGTCCCTCGAAGCGATTTCTTAGATTTCGCAAAGCGGGAGCATTTTGAATTCTTTCTTGAAAATTTTAACCTGTCTGTGTAAATAAACATCACAAGGTTGGCAAAGTGGAATTCCTGTAAGTGGGATAGTTTTTGCGTGGCGGGTGAATGCTTTTCTTTCATTTACAAAAACTTGATCGTAAAGTGTCCGATGAGTCTGCCTCTCCACGAATCAATAATATAAAGAAATTTTTCTTGTTCCACGTACGGGAGAATGACAGGTTTGAAACTCTCTTCGTGTAGTATTTTTGTGAACTTCCTCGATTTCCTGCAGGTCAAAGTTAAATGTTTAATTTGTGACCTAATTCGTCAGCTCTTTTCTTAACAATTCCACGAAGATTTCTCCGGTGGTGCCAGTATGTATTAAGAAAACGTAAGGGAATATCATTCGTGATGCAGTTATGGTATAAATTTCTGTGGAAGAATGATTGACCGTTTCAAATATTTTAGCAGCACAGGGACAACATCGATTTCCTCAGAAACTAGGCGCACTCAGAACATGCCGCTCCACAACATAACCAAGACTCAACAAAATCCCTGATTCGCAATTCTGATGGTTCTCTTGTAAGAATTAGCCTTGCAGCGCAATGCAGCGTGCGGTCATTTACGTAGATGTAATTGACTTGCATTTCTTTGGCGACAGTTATGTTAATCACTAGTTTCGACGTTCATTATGTTGTTAACACAGTTACTGGAAAATAAAAACTCCTACGCGTGTTTCAAAATTGTGTTGCCACACATTCATAGAGAACACGCACCGCGGTGTCCAAACCAAACTTAGTGCTGATGACAAATCTGCCTTTTTCTGATGTATCAAACGATTGTATCGTAAACATTTATACGCTTAGGACAGAGATATATAGGAGTTGCTTTTCTCGGCTGTGTAGCTTAGGTTCCTGACACATAGTTATGAAGACGTCATTCGACTCGGAGGAAATCTGTTTGAATGCTGGCGGGCAAGAGATTTTCAGCTCGCGTATTTGACTGCCGAGGTGAGCAGAGGTTCCTGGTAACAAATATCTTGGATTAAACTCAAACCTCCTCGCAGTGTCTCGTCCCTTCTCCGTTTCGTCATGAACACCACCAACACAACACTGAAACTTCACTTTCGCTGACCAGTCACCTTCATGCAATATACATGTTTAATAGACATTTTTTGTGAAAGAAATATCTCAGTTTACGTTTGGAATGAAAAAGTTTAAATTTACTTATGGTTCCTTTAATCTGATCATACACTCTTACAGTGGAGCAGGAACAACATATTCCAAAAAACTTTCGCAATTTCTGTTCATACTTCTGGTTCAGTCACATACATCTGACAAACCAGACTGAGAACTATTATAAATGCCAACACAAATAACAATAAAATAATGACTGGGCTAATAATACTAATAACGATAACTATGAAGGGTATTAATAATACAGATACTACTTATTCATTTGTTTAGCACATCTGAAGCTGTGTTTAGTATCACCAGAAGCACAAGCTATAATGAAAGAGGAGAAGACTGAAAATGACACTGACAAAAGTTATTAAGAAACAACACACTTTCAATAGAAAACTCTGACAAGTCAAAGGAAAAAGTGGTGAAACTGACAAGAGTGAGCTGCAAACAGGTTTATGGAGGAGGTAGCTATTCTGATGACAGATGGATCATTAACTACGTTTTGAATTTTGAAAATAATTTAATTACCCTAATGGTTCGAGGAAAATCACTCCAAAGCTAGTTTCCTGTGTGAATTTAGTGCCACATTCCACTATGCAATGTTGTTTCATTATGTGTCACTATTTTATAGTTATTATTCTGTGAGTGCAGGACCTGTGTGCTGGGGACAAAAGCTTTGCATTTCTCAAGATGGTACGTTTCACTACCTCTGTCGTTTAAGGCTCTTTTTGTCGTCACTAGGCAGCCAGTGAAACTCATTAGGAGGAGGGTGCCGCTGCAGGGACATGAGCAGTCTTCCACAGAACTGAGCGTGCTGCCTGCTTCGTGTTACTGTGGACGTGCAGTGGTCGCTGTGTGACATGCCATTACCGCCATCCGTGACTCTGAGACTGAGACAGTGCGTCACCGTTTGGCCAGCATGAGAAAAACGGTTGCTTTCGCTCCAAAATTTTGGCTATCAAATGGAACTCAATCACCTCACTAACGCGTTTGCCGTGAATGGCCCCACCAATCGAGAAGGTACTGCTCCAGTCTGGTACCAAGCTCGTGTATGTTAATGTACATTTTGTAGGCCACAAGTGGGAAGATTTTCCAGTCTCGCATGTTTTTTTGTGAAATAAACTATATTATCGTCTGTCACATTGGCAACAGCATGGAGTCCTCCACCCCCACGTAGAGTATTTTGAAAGTAGAGACTGGGGGCAGTGAACTTAGATTCCGGGCATGTGCATCTGGGCCGTCATTGATAGGCATTCATCTGAGAGCCGTCATTGAGAGGGACACGTCTCTCGCCGCCCACTGTTGCTGATTGGTGCACACCAGCTGATGTGGATAAATGTAAGTACCGCAATTTTGTAGCTAAAATCCAATCAGCTTGTTGCTTACTTGCTTCGTCACAACTTACGTTGCTTAGTTTGGTTACACCGTCCAGTCACATTAATGTGACCAGTGCTAAGTTCGACGTCAAGGCCAGTAACCACTCACAGACGACAGGTGGCAGTATTAGCAGTGGAGGATACATAAAAACTATCGGTGAGACATGGAAAACGTAATGTGAAAAATGAGCTATTTATCTGACGTCCATAAGGACATGATCATTGGCTTTTGGGCCAAGGGTAGAAACATTACTGAAACGACTAAGTTTGTACATCGGTCGCGTGTCGCCATGGTTAAAGTATGCCGTGCATGGCAAAGTGGCTCTAGCCAAGACCAGTGCCGATTCAGTCCACCATGGGTCTTAGATGATAAGGCTGAACAACGGCTGTGGAGATGTGTAAGGGGGAACAGACGTACAACGTTTTGGCAATTGCCCGTGAAGATGAACCAAGGGGCTACCAACAATGTCTTCTTAAAAACCTTTCAGATACGTCGCTTTAAGTGGGCTTCCGCAGTAGGACCCTGGTTCTAGCACCCACGCTGACTGCTGTTCATCGGCGATGAAGGCCAAAAGTTTCACGCCAGACTGCAACTGGCCATTCACTGAGAGGCAACAGGTGGACTTTTCAGATAAATCACGTTTTATGCTCCATCTAACTGATGGCCGTTGAGGTGTATGGCCATGCGACAATCGTTGAATGGTTCAGACAGGAAGATGGAACGTTATGGTCTTAAGAATGTTTTCGTGGCACTACATTGGTGATCTCGTCATTCTGGAAGGCACGATGAATGAACACAAGAATGTATCTATCTCTGGGACCATTTCTACCCCCACATGCAGTTTGCTTTATCCTTAGGACGATGGCCTCTACCAGTAGGACAATGCAACGTGTCACACAGCTCGCACTGTACGTGCGTGGTTCGAAGAGCACCAAGATGATGTTTCCGTACTCCCCTTACCTCTAAACTCCCTGCATTTAAGCCCTGTCTAGGCTATTTGAGCTCTTCACGAAATGGATTCTTAGTCGAGAAGCCTAGCACAGTTGATGACGGCACTGTAGTCGGCATGGCTCCACTTCCTGTTGGTATCTTTCAGAACCACGTCCGCGTTGCAAAAGGTGGTTTTGAGGCTTTTGTCAGTTGGTCACATTAATGTGACTAGGCCGTGTAATTTGTGGAATCTTGTTGTACCGATTTCGTATTTCGTCAGCTGAAAAGATGAGTACAACGAACGATAACTGAAGAGAATATTTCAAGGTGGTAGAAGCGCAACTCTTCCGCAAATTGCTGCAGATTTCAATGTTTGGCCACCAACAAGTGTCAGCGTGCCCACCATTCAGCGAAACATCATCGATATGGGCTTTCGGAGCCGAAGGCCCACTCGTGTACCCTTGATGACTGCACGACACAAAGCTGTATACCTCGCCTAGGCCCGTCAACATCAACATAGGACTGTTGATGACTGGAAACATGTTGCCTGGTCGGACGAGTCTCGTTTCAAATTGTATCGAGCGGATGGACATGCACGGGTATGGAGACAACCTCAGGAATCCATGGACCCTGCATGTCAGCAGGGGACTGTTCAAGCTGGTGGCAGCTCTGTAATGGTTTGGGGCGTGTGCAATTGATATGATATGGGACCTCTGATACGTCTAGATACGACACTGACGGGTGACACGGACGTAAGCATCCTGTCTGATCACCTTCATCCATTCATGTCCACACTGGACTCGCATTCGGGAGGATGACGGTTCAATCCCGCGTCCGGCCATCCTGATTTAGGTTTTCCGTGATTTCCCTAAATCGCTCCAGGCAAATGACGGGATTGCTCCTTTGAAAGGGCACGGCCGACTTCCCTCCCCGTCCTTCTCTAATCCGATGAGACCGATGACCTCGCTGTCTGGTCTCCTCCCCCCACAACAACCAACCAACCATTCATGTCCATTCTGCGTTCCGACGGTCTTGGGCAATCCCAGCAGGACAATGCGGTACCCCACAAGTCCAGAATTGCTAGAGTAGCTCCAGGAGCACTCTTCCAGACTTAAACACTTTCGATGGCCACCAAACTCCCCAGAAATGAACATTATTGAGCATATCTGGGATGCATTGCAAAGTATGTTCATAAGAGATCTCCACACCCCTGTATTCTTACGGATTTATGGACAGCCCTACAATATTCATGGTGTCAGTTCCCTCCCGCACCACTTCAGAAATTATTCGTGTCCATGCCGCGTCGTGTTGCGGCACTTCTCAGTGCTCGCTGCGGCCCTACATTATATTTGGCGGGTGTAACAATTTGTTCGGCTCTTCAGTGTACAAAAGGCAGCAAGCAACAAAAAAGCCGTTACGGTATCTGATATGCAAGATGTTAATAACAGTGTGAAGATGTTTTCTACCTGCAACGTGTCAAATAAAGTCGTTGTTTCATCAGCTGGTGGTTTCTTATTTAGCGTCCAATAAAGCAACTGTGATATACTTCAGTTGAAAACTAACACTAGATATTCCTTTCATTCTTGTTGATTGTTGATCGTTTGCTACGTTATTACTTTTCATTGTTTAAACTGTTCAGGAATTCATGAAAACATACCGTGTAACCGTACTTGGTTATCATGTAACAACAAAGTACAGCCCATTCAAGTGTTGGGAAGAAACAACAAAACAAGTCGATAAGCGCTATGCGATCGATTGTTTGTAGTAGTGTGTCGATAGGTATGTGAGGTGAGAGATGTTTCTGGACGTTCGGTGACACAGCAGCACCATCACCCCACCTGTGCCTTTGCGCGGCGTGTCGCGGAAGTGGTTGCGCCTCTGAACTAAACATGGTTACTACCGCGGCGGAGCAACAGCAGGTGCCGGGCGGCAGGCACCGGTTCGACTTCACTGCGAAGCACGCCGCGCAGCAGCGGCAGAGGCGGGTTTTAATGCCATTAGCTGCGCCGTCGCCGGCGACACGTGTCGGGGGAACCCCCGAGCCGCTGTCCCTCTCACTGCCGCCCTGCTCTCTGCTCTCTTGATAGTTTTACGTCGTCTCCCCGTCACTGCGACGCCTACTCTCCCCAGGCCTGTACACCAGCGCAAACACAGTTTCTTCTCAGGCGACCATTCTCATCGCTGTAAAAAAAAAAAGAAAAAAAAGTAGGAGAGGGGTGGATAGGGGGAAAAGAGATCCTACAAGGGACGAAAGCTCCGCCGTTGCCACCGCTGCCGCCGCTGCGTTTTCATTTAGATAAAATCTCTGGACAAACTTTGACGCAACTTGTATTCAAATACGCCTTCTTTGATGTCTCTTTCTCCATTTTCCAGAAAAGTACATTACACCCTTCTTCACTCTGCAGTGTTGGTGGGCGGGTACGGGGAAAGGAGCTCACGAGGTGGTGCCATCGCCCGGCCGCCCTCTCTCTCTCTCTCTCTCTCTCTTGTGCCTGTACTTTTCGCTCTCTACTTCCACCCCTTACTCGCTCCCAGTTTTACTCTGCCAGTTTCCTTCAATCTACGTGCAAGAAAACTCGATTTGTCGGCAGTGGGGAGGAAAGGTACGGGGCGTGCCTCCTCATGCTGGACTTTAGCCTTCCTCCTTATCACAGTTTTTTTCATTTCTTCTCTGGCTATGTCATTTGAATAGCGACGAAGTACGAGCGCTGTAGCTGGGAGGTTCTTCCTCGCCCCATGTACTGCCGCTTTCGTAGGGTTGTTGGCAGTAAACATTGTTGTTGATAAAAGAGATTCATTATGGTCTTTGGTGCGTATAGAGCCTAGCGCCCAGCTATTAGAAATGCAGGAACATCGATCAGTGAGCTTAAACGTATTCACTTCTTGCATTTTGTGTAATAGTGCTGCAGCGGAATAATGATGCATGATGCACCAAATGAAACGCCACTCTTTCGCAGGGTGACTCAAAGTACACTAAAGGAGAAGTACCTCGTACAGTCGTAACATGTGTCCCTCATGGTCTCTGAGATACAAAAGTACTTAAATTCATTTATGTTAGGTTACTGACTGCAGTGTCCATGTTCGTACAACAAGAATAATCTTCTTAATGGTTACGTAGTGCTGCAGGCTTGATTGTAAGTTTATAGTTTCTATTGTGTTGAGGTACAAATGCAGATTACATTTATTTCTGAAAACATTCTAGATGAGCATAAATTAGCCACGAGGAATGCAACGTACTTCTGTTGCGACTGAGACCCTCCACATTCCATCCCATCTGTGAGACACCAAGTCAACCACAGTCCTCATCTTTTGACTGTCCTAGTGCCATTTTCTGACATACATGTCCTTCAGACTTTACATCATATATGGCAATCGAAGATCTAGCAGTATGTGCCATTACAAGCAGTAGGTCTTATACTTAAATTGATCAAAAAACGGAAGGCTTGAAGGACCGCAGGAAGCCGAGTTGGGAGTTTGAATATGTACCCTAACGCACCATTGAGGGGAAGCCGCCTCGATATCCACTTAGTGGAAAGGGCTCAAAATGAACCACAGCATGGCTATGTTCATTGAGCCGCATAGCAATATTCTGACTGTGTAAAAAACTAATGCGTATAAATTTATCAAAAACACTGAAATCGCTTTCAGTAGACCTACAGAAAATCTAATGACAGCTTCGAAATCACAATAGAGAGATGAGCTGAGTAAAATTATCTCTTTGTTTTTGGAATAAAAATTATCAAAATTGCGTCTAATTTCAACAAATGCTACTAGCACATTACAATCACCTGTAGTACACTATCATATAGGACTTGGAGATAGCTGCAAAAATGATTATATTTGGAGCAGTAGAAAACAAATTATGCAATTATTATAAATAAATTGTTGAGTAAGTTATGTTTGAGTGCCAAAGCAATGGGCTAAAGGATTAGCAGCAGCATGAACCGATACCTTAGTATCCCAATTTGCTTACATATATTTAATGTAGAATTTTGGCAACAGAATTTAAGAAATCCAGTTGATTACTGTAGTACCGCATGTTCATGAAGAATGAAGTTGTGGACTTGACTAGGTTCTTGCAGCTCTGATTTTTAGTCCAAAATAGTTACTAAAAACATTATTTCGGGTGTGTATATCAAATTTGCCTTTGTATAAATGGAATCAAATAAATTATAAACACATAATTTACCTGTTTAAAATCAGATATATTGAGAATTGTGTAAGTAAATTCGAAAGGTGATATAAACCTTCAGAGCTTGTAACATCTATTTTCGACCTTTTTTATCTGTATCGATATTTCTATGTCAGTTTGAAGTGTTGCTTATGTACGGTGTTGTACCTGTCAAGGAAATTCCTTGACTATGTCTTCATCTTTAAGTTGTCTGAACTTTTGAACGATTTTGTTTATATATGCTTGTGAATTTAAATAACTACAGAAATGATTGTTATATAACGTACTGTAAATGACTTAGTCCATAGTTAGAGAACGCAGTGTTAAATGTGAAAGATGTGGGAAAGCCCCGCGGCTACGAAAGTAGCCTGGTAGGATGGAAAACGTGGCAACTCGTCCTTTGTTATGGATAAGGAGTCTGTGCTGGGCAGTGCTGTGGTTAACATCTCGCTAGTAGTAGTGTATCGCTGTGGCTCATTTTCTTGGAGGTTTGAGGCCAGAAGAGCTTCAGTACAGTATTTATGGGCCTCGAATGCTGTATTTTGCTATAATATTATAATGGTATGGTTTTTGGCCCTACAAATATATAATTCCGACGTAAGAAGTTCAGTAATAGGGAAATGTCAACAGTACTGCCATGACTGCATCGCCGTCAGGTTAACAGCCAATGAAAATTATGCTACCAGTGCCATCAGCCCACGACTAAATTGTTTATATCTGACACTCTGTAAATGGACCAGGTACCTGTGAAATTTGGTTGATTTTAATGATAATCTTGGTGTTGCTAAAAACTCTATCTTGCAGCTGTGAGTGACCCAAATCACCAACCTGGACAGGAATCCTATCCTAGTGAAATTAATTCTGAGTGTCTTATATTATTATGGAAAGACTTATTCGGCAGCTGTAAAAATAGTAACGATTGCTTTCTAATGTGTGGGATTATAGTGTTTAAAGTTCAGTTTTATAGTTTGAGAAATACTCCACTTCCAGTGAAATTTTGAATCAATCTGTAGTTATTTTCATAAACAATTTGCTCTACTTGAAGGGCTGCCTGAAAATATTAGAGTTAACTTGAAATGAAAAAGATTATGATGTGGTGCACTGCACAGTGCCTTACGCGTACACTAGTTGTTAAATGTGTACACTCTGCCTGCTCTGGTATGGCAGTTATTTCTGATGTAATTTACAGCACTGTTTATGATATTGTCCCGTGTAGATCCACCATTGAAACTAAATTTGTCTCTGTAAGCAAACAGACAGTGAAATCTAATAATGTAGCTAGCCTTCATTAATATCCTGAGGGATCATAATCTTTGTTTCCCTTTCTACTTAATCACGTATATTGTTCATGTGTTTATATTTCATTCACTGACTGTTCCCTTAGGCCTCACAGATAATCATTAGAGGCTTTCAAAAGGGCGCAATCCAACAGTGCACAATCAGAACCATAAATTAGCAGTCGAGCCACTGAATTAATACACGGTTGTGTGGCCACCCCTCGGTGATTGGATAGCAACAAATTAGTTTCAACTTACAATCAATTTCACTTCATAATCTTGTTACCATAATCCAAGATGGTACGTCGTAAGTATACGAAATACAGATAGATGTGCAAGATGAATTGCGAGGTTGTATCGCGAACACTGCTGCTATTATACAGGAAAGTAAAGATACATTATTCAAGGAGCGTCATGTGCTATCATGGTATTACAGAACGGCGTGAAAGTCGATGTTTGGCTTTCCGAAAATTTATTATGAATTCTCTGAAACTGATCTAGTTCCTACCCGCGTTTGCATCTACATTCGTGTCCTGAAAGCCACTGCCAAGTGCAAGAAAGAAGGTACTTCCAGTTATGCCAATCATTAGGGTTTCTTCCAGTTACATTCATGTATGTGGTGTGGGAAGAGCGAACACTTGAACACCTCTGTGCGCACAATAATTAGTATGAGCTTACCTTTGTGTTCCTTACTCGAGTGTTACGTAAGAGGTTGGTTCTTGGAACTTTTAAGTAGCCTTTCACGGGATGACTTGCTTCTGTCTTCAAACGTTTGTCAGGTCAGTATCTTCGACATCTACGTGGCGCTTGACGCTGTCTAGTAAGTCAAACAAACCTGAGGTCATTCGTAATGCCATTTTCTGTGCACTTACAATATCCCCTGCCAGTCCTACCTTTTATGTGTCCCACTCACTTGTGCAGTATTCTAGTACAGGACGCACGACTACTTTTTAAGTTATCTCTTTTACAGACTGACAGCTTTTCCGTCGTTTTCTATCAATGATCCAATATCAGCAACCTCCTTTACCTATGACAGAGCCTATCTGTTCCATTTCATATTCCTCAACATTGTTGCACCTAGGTATGGAACTGAAGAAATCTTCATTAACAGCTTCATATTCTGTGAACACATTGCATATATATACACTCCTGGAAATGGAAAAAAGAACACATTGACACCGGTGTGTCAGAACCACCATACTTGCTCCGGACACTGCGAGAGGGCTGTACAAGCAATGATCACACGCACGGCACAGCGGACACACCAGGAACCGCGGTGTTGGCCGTCGAATGGCGCTAGCTGCGCAGCATTTGTGCACCGCCGCCGTCAGTGTCAGCCAGTTTGCCGTGGCATACGGAGCTCCATCGCAGTCTTTAACACTGGTAGCATGCCGCGACAGCGTGGACGTGAACCGTATGTGAAGTTGACGGACTTTGAGCGAGGGCGTATAGTGGGCATGCGGGAGGCCGGGTGGACGTACCGCCGAATTGCTCAACACGTGGGGCGTGAGGTCTCCACAGTACATCGATGTTGTCGCCAGTGGTCGGCGGAAGGTGCACGTGCCCGTCGACCTGGGACCGGACCGCAGCGACGCACGGATGCACGCCAAGACCGTAGGATCCTACGCAGTGCCGTAGGGGACCGCACCGCCACTTCCCAGCAAATTAGGGACACTGTTGCTCCTGGGGTATCGGCGAGGACCATTCGCAACCGTCTCCATGAAGCTGGGCTACGGTCCCGCACACCGTTAGGCCGTCTTCCGCTCACGCCCCAACATCGTGCAGCCCGCCTCCAGTGGTGTCGCGACAGGCGTGAATGGAGGGACGAATGGAGACGTGTCGTCTTCAGCGATGAGAGTCGCTTCTGCCTTGGTGCCAATGATGGTCGTATGCGTGTTTGGCGCCGTGCAGGTGGGCGCCACAATCAGGACTGCATACGACCGAGGCACACAGGGCCAACACCCGGCATCATGGTGTGGGGAGCGATCTCCTACACTGGCCGTACACCACTGGTGATCGTCGAGGGGACACTGAATAGTGCACGGTACATCCAAACCGTCATCGAACCCATCGTTCTACCATTCCTAGACCGGCAAGGGAACTTGCTGTTCCAACAGGACAATGCACGTCCGCATGTATCCCGTGCCACCCAACGTGCTCTAGAAGGTGTAAGTCAACTACCCTGGCCAGCAAGATTTCCGGATCTGTCCCCCATTGAGCATGTTTGGGACTGGATGAAGCGTCGTCTCACGCGGTCTGCACGTCCAGCACGAACGCTGGTCCAACTGAGGCGCCAGGTGGAAATGGCATGGCAAGCCGTTCCACAGGACTACATCCAGCATCTCTACGATCGTCTCCATGGGAGAATAGCAGCCTGCATTGCTGCGAAAGGTGGATATACACTGTACTAGTGCCGACATTGTGCATGCTCTGTTGCCTGTGTCTATGTGCCTGTGGTTCTGTCAGTGTGATCATGTGATGTATCTGACCCCAGGAATGTGTCAATAAAGTTTCCCCTTCCTGGGACAATGAATTCACGGTGTTCTTATTTCAATTTCCAGGAGTGTATATGTACTACTGACCATTAAAATTGCTACACCACGATGATGACGTGCTACAACGCGCCGAAATATAACCGACAGGAAGAGGATGCTGTGATATGCAAATGATTTGCTTTTCAGAGCATTCACACAAGGTTGGCGCCGGTGGCGACACCTAAAACGTGCTGACATGAGGAAAGTTTCCGACCAATTTCTCATACACAAACAGCAGTTGCCCAGCGTTGCCTGGTGAAACGTTGTTGTGATGCCTCGTGTAAGGAGAAGAAATGCGTACCATCGCGTTTCCGACTTTGATAAAGGTCGGATTGTAGCCTATCGCGAGTGCGGTTTATCGTATCGCGACATTGCTGCTCTCGTTGGTCGAGATCCAATGACTGTTAGCAGAATATGGAATCAGTGGGTTCAGGAGGGTAATACAGAACGCTGTGCTGGATCCCAACGGCCTCATATCACTAGCAGTCGAGATGACAGGCATCTTATCCGCATGGCAGTAACGGATCGTGCAGGCACGTCTCGATCCCTGAGTCAACAGATGGGGACGTTTGCAAGACAACAACGATCTGCACGAACAGTTCGACGACGTTTGCAGCAGCATGGACTATCAGCTCGGAGACCATGGCTGCGGTTACCCCTGACGCTGCATGACAGACAGGAGCGCCTGCGATGGTGTACTCAACGACGAACCTGGGTGCACGAATGGCAAAACGTAATTTTATCGGATGAATCCAGGTTCTGTTTACAGCATCATGATGGTCGCATCCATGTTTGGTGACATTTCGGTGAACGCACATTGGAAGCGTGTATTCGTCATCGCCATACTGGCGTATCACCCGGCGTGATGGTATGGGGTGCCACTGCTTACACGTCTCGGTCACCTCTTGTTCGCACTGACGGCACTTTGAACAGTGGACGTTACATTTCAGATGTGTTACGACCCGTGGCTCTACCCTTCATTCGATCCCTGCGAAGCCCTACATTTCAGCAGGATAATGCACGACCGCATGTTGCAGGTCCTGTACGGGCCTTTCAGGATACAGAAAATGTTTGACTGCTGCACTGGTCAGCACATTCTCCAGATATCTCACCAACTGAAAACTTCTGGTCAATGGTGGCCGTCACAATACGCCAGTCACTAGTCTTGATGAACTGTGGTATCGTGTTGAAGCTGCATGGGTAGCTGTGCCTGTACACGCCATCCAAGCTCTGTTTGAATCAATGCCCAGGCGTATCAAGGCCGTTATTATGGCCAGAGGTGTTTTTCTGGGTACTGATTTCTCAGGATCTATGCACTCAAATTGCGTGAAAATGGAATCACATGTCAGTTCTGGTATAATATAGTTGTCCAATGAATACCCGTTTATCATCTGCATTTCTTCTTGATGTAGCAATTTTAATGGCCAGTAGTGTATTACTATCCCCACTGAGTTGCTCTGGGCGAGCTACATATGCGGCTGCCGCAGACTGCGAGTAGTTCGCCTTCCGTAATGTTCGCACATGAGCTGACAATGCGCTGACGCATGTTGTCAGGCGTTGTTGGTGGATCACGATAGCAAATATCCTTCAACTTTCCCCACAGAAAGAAATCGGGAGACGTCAGATCCAGTGAACGTGCGGGCCATGGTATGGTGCTTCGACGACCAACCTACCTGTCATGAAGTATGCTATTCAGTACCGCCTCTACCACAAGCGAGCTATGTGCCGGACATCCATCATGTTGGAAGTACATCGCCATTCTGTCATGGAGTGAAACATTTTGTAGTAACATCGGTAGAACACTACGTAGGAAATCTGCATACATTGCAGTATTTAGATTGCCATCGATAAAATGGGAGCCAATTATTATCCTTCCTCCCATAATGCCGCACCATACATTAACCCGCCAAGGTCGCTGATGAACCATTTGTCGCAGCCATCGTGGATTTTCCTTTGCCCAATAGTACATATTATACCGGTTTACGTTACCTCTGTTGGTGAATGACGCTTCGTCGCTTATTAGAACGCGTGCAAAAAATCTGTCATCGTTCCGTAATTTCTCTTGTGCCCAGTGGCTGAACTGTACACGACGTTCAAAGTCGTCGCTATGCAATTCCTGGTGCATAGAAATACGGTACGGGTGCAATCGATGTTGATGTAGCATTCTCAACACCGACGTTTTTGAGATTCCCGATTCTCTCGCAATTTGTCTGCTACTGATGTGCGGATTAGCCGCGAAGGCAGCTGAAACACCTACTTGGGCGTCATCATTTGTTGCAGGTCGTGGTTGACGTTTCACACGTGGCTGAACACATCCTGTTTCCTTAAATAACGTAACTCTCCGGCGAACGGTCCGGACACTTGGATGATGTCATCCAGGATACCGAGCAGCATACATAGCACACGCCCGTTGGGCATTTTGATCACAATAGCCATACACCAACACGATATCGACCTTTTCCGCAATTGGTAAACGGTCCATTTTAACACGGGTAATGTATGACGAAGCAAATAACGTCCGCACTGGCGGAGTGTTACGTGATACCACGTACTTATACGTTTGTGACTATTACAGAGCCACCTATCACAAAGCGAAAAATGTGGTCCAACTAAAACATTCATATTTCTTTACGCACTACACGAATATGTAATAAAAAGTGAGGGTTCCTACTTAAAAAAAACGCAGTTGATATCCTTTTGACCTATAGCAGCGCCATCTAGCGGGTCAAACATAGTGCCATCTGGTTTCCCCCTTCAAGCTAGACGAGTTTCGTCTTTGTATTTTTTTTATGCTTATTTCGTCAGATATTTGGCCCGGTCACTGTCAATGGACCACCCTGTGTACATATGATGGGTATGTACGTTTTGTATAGTATATGCAATGTATATATATACAGCTCTATATGAGATAAACGGTATCAAATTTAATTTTGTGATGGTCTGATGTGGCTACTACGGAAACTAGTAATGTGTGGGATTTGAAACTGGTGCTAGCGAGCACATCGTTATCGACGCACCGCCGTGTCGTCCTCCGCCGGTGGCAACATTGAATGCTGTGTGATCGAGCGTGGGGAAAACACACCGCCCTCCAAACCTTTGTCAGTTTTTCTGACCTGGAACCTCCAGTGCTTGGTCAAGTAGCTCCTCAATTTGCATCACGGGGCCGAGTGCAATCCTTCCATCGAGAAAAAAAAATCGCTGACTGTTCCCGGAACCGAACCCGGCTCCTCCACATGGCAGTAATCCGCATTGACAGCCGGTGAGTTAGGCTGTACTCATCATTTTAAAAAATCGTATTTATCTGATGTTTCATAGCTTTATTACGTCGTGTTATGCTTTCTAGGCTGTACTTCGCTTTTCATGATTTGATAAATGTTAAATTTTCAGTAACGATAAAAATTATCATGAACAACTTTTCGATTTATTCAACTGAATCTATCGTTTAATGGAATAATCTATACAAAGCTTTACAGGTTTCTTTCACCGACACGCCACGTCTGTGAAAGGTATTCTCGTATGGTATACGTAAAAAATGTCACGCATAAAATTCGTCACTCGGATCATATTAGCCTCTTCTTTTGTGATCCAACTTACTGTCAAGTGCTTTGCTTGCTGTTTTCATTTCGGATGAGGTTAAATGCTCCGGCAGTGAACAACCTACGGCTAGTTTAGAGAGTCACCCTAATTAAATGGAAAAAGTTTCGTTTGGAAAAGTATTCCCGCATTCTACTGCAAAGCCAAGCCGCAGAATCCACGAGCAAACAGCGACAGTATTCGAATGTCAATCCCGCCCTACCCTCTCGTTCCTTTTGTCGCAACTTCGTCAAAGGGTTCACGGTGGCCGTACAGCGCCCGCAAACATGAGGACCCCGGAGGCTGATGTTCGGCGTTTGACGGAGCAGCCTTTGTGCGTATTAGGACTGCGATTCCCCGTCGCCAAACTGCGCGCTGCTTTTCAGAGATAAAACGCCACATGAGGTATGGACTGCGAGGTCGTCCGTTAGCGGGTACGTGGTTTGGACGGGAGCTCCAGGGACGACTGTAGAATTTATTCGCACGGTATGAGCGTCAAATATAGTAGATGTTTGAACAACACTGAACAAGCACTTCTGGAAAGAGGTGAGCGCACAAAGTCAATTTTCTATAGTCATACCGCTGTCTGGCGTGTTTTTCATCATCTGTAATTTGGAATCCAAGGATATTATTTTACGCACCAGGGGGTGCAAGTTGAGGCTGACCTGTTGCATAGTCGAACTGTAGTGAGGACGCAGAATTTAGGTTGAATGGAGGGTTAGCGACAGATCTAAAAGCAACTATAGGTGTGTTCTAAGGAAGGGTGTTGGGACCATTTCCGTTTCAGTTGTGCTTTTAAGGACTTAAAGGTAATCTTAAGAGAAATTTTATAATTTTTGCAGATGATGTATTTATTTATAATTAAGTATTGCCCAAAAAGAGCTGCACAAATATTCGATCACATCTTCATGGGATTTCAAAGTGGTGCAAATACTAGCTATTCACTTCAGGTGTTCAGAATCGTGAAGTTGTACACTTCACAAAATGCAAAACATAGTCATATTGAAAGGGTCCTGTAACCACCTTTCATTAGTCCGGGAGCCCACTTTTATTAGCATTTCTCTTTATTTTACTTGTTTCTCTTTTTTCATAAATCTCATTGTGGTGTGATTGAATGAACGTGGTTGTTTGTCACGTTGCTAGACGGTGGCGTAGTCCTCTGCAGAAAGTCTATGATAGTCATGCAGATTCAGCAGCATCTGTACAGAATAGTCAACTCTCGTAGTGGACAAGTAGGGAAAGAGGTTTGTGCTACGTATGAGAAATCTACCTGCGTTAGATTGGTGGCGGAAATGGCATCTTTGGGTTTTCCGGGCCACGCGAAGCGCGAAAGAGGCTGGAGGAAAAAAAACCGAGGCAGTCTGTCGCCGGTACGGGAAGCGTTCACAGCTGTGCTCCAGTCGAAGAAGGGTTGTTACTTGGCGAGAGGAGAGCAGTTAGCTTTTGGTCTCACTTTTCAACTCTGAAAGATTGCTTTGCCTTGTCGCAGCAATGAATGAAAAATTTGTCAGATTTTTGTTTTAGTAAATTTCTATAGCAGACTTGCATTCGCCGGAAGAGCGCCACACAAAGGTGTCGATAAGAAATGAGCACTCGCTACTGTATGAATGTCTGTTTGCCTTCAGCTGTGTCTGTATTAGCTTTTATTTTTCTAAATATTAATAGCTTTGCCTTCTCCTAAATTTTCCTTGCTTTATGTATCTTTCGTCCGTGGGGAGCCAACCACGTGGTTGAACATTAGAGTTTGTTGGGCTACCGTCATCACTAACTGTCCGATCTCATGTTTGTTTTAAAGAATGTTAAATGTTCATGATTGCGTGATGTGACATTGTTGCAACTTGGCCACGACACCTAGAAATTCCGTCTCCACAAACCACGTGGGCACGCGGGTGTACTGCGAAACGTGTACTGTTTCACGTGTTATTGCGATCGGTTATCAGGCAACAGCAGTTGTATGAATGATTCACACCAATGATTTTAGAAGTAGGTTATAACAGTGAATGTTTCGATGCTTTTCTTTAATGTTTTATGAATTAATGTTTCCAGGAATCTTGTACATGCCTCACATCCATATCTTAGAAATAAATGATTTTATCCACAATTTTCTCTTGTATTCCGAGTTTACGTTTTTGCGCCTAAGCCACTCATCTCGTAGCTTTCCTGTTAGCACACCCAACGCGTTTCCTTACGCACAGGTCCAGTGATTAGTTTCCCCTTTCATTTTAAAACAAATGCTTTAGATTAAGTCTTATTTCAGGTGTGTTGCTGGGAGTTGATCTTATGCACAGCGTTCATGCATTTTCTATTTTATTTTAAATGTTTGATTCTCGTGAACAGTGCACGGGCAATACTATTAATTACACCGCTTCCCCTATGAGCGATATCACAACGTATGCATTATTATGAGTTTTTGGTCTGTGATCAAATTAATTTATTTTCCGTCTCGGCCAAACCTTTGATTAGTTGTATGGTTAGAGTCGGTGGCGACCCTAAACTGAACGTAATAACCCGTAGAAACAGGTTAGTTACAATATGTATTGGGTGTTTCACAAATCATGCTACAAACTTCTATAGGTTGAAATGGGGACATAATAGATCAAGTTTTACCTAGGAATCCAGGTACGGAAACGTCATCCAACGATCCTAAGGCCGTGAAAGTTATATGCGCCGACTCCTGTGAATGTATGTGTATACGGGGTGATCCCATGATAATGTTAGGAACCATCTGGTGTGATGGAGAAGGATAATAGTATGAAATCGAAGTAAGGATTCCTGTACAGGAAACGAAAGAGTGGAAAAGTTGTGTGCGAAAACCGTTCTGATATCGCTAACAGTGGAATACATGTACCGGTATTGTTGTTGCTAAGATTGTAGGGTAGGCAATTTTCAGAGGTGGCAGTGTGGACCAAAACAAGGAAAGAAAGTCCAGTAAACATAGGCTCTAAAATGTGTACCTTAACAGATATGAGCACTTGTTCAATAGAGGAAATGTCTTCAACAGTGACGAAGATGAACAAGTGCTGAGAGGTATCAGAACGGTTTTCGCGTATAAACTTCGACTCGTTCTTTTCTGGTACAAGGACCCTTACCTCAGTTTGACCCATTTATCCTTCTCCATCATCCTAGAAAGATTGGAAATTCATCACGGAAATAACCTGTATGCAAGGTGTTTCCGTAAGAGCGTGCAAAAATTTAACAAGACATAGAGGATGCTCCACTGAACAATTTGAGGTAGGGAACCTGTGGTCGGAGAAGCCAACTTTAGGAGATGAAAGGAATAAAATTACATTGCTCCGTACTTTTTTATTTACATATGTTACAGTTAAATGCAAATACCATTACTGACACAATGACCGTACCATTTGTACTGTATCTTACAAAATGTGCGGAAACTGACGGCCATCAACAACAACGCAAGCATTACATCGGCGAACGAGATTCTGACGCACCCTGACAAATACCGTCAGTGTGTTTCGAATCACATCACAGGGAGCTACAGTTCTGGCAACTAATTCCATCTCAGGATCCTCTGGGATCTCATACACAAGTGACTTTAGGTATCACCATAGGAAAAATTCGAGGGGATTCGAGTGATGTGCCCTCGCGGGCCGTGGAATAGGACTTACCCTTCCAATCCACGGACCAGGAAATACACCACTGAGGTAGTTGCGGACATCCACACTGAAGTGAGGCGATGCACCGTCTTGTTGTATCCACATCCTTTCACGAACAGCCAAGGGTAGAGCCACCTTATGGACAACTAAAGAAACAAAACCTGCATCATGACTTCGTAGGTACCAGGCTCGTCCTCCTTGTTTCCTTGCAGAAAATAAAGGTTGTACATGTAAATAACCAGCACAGTACGTATAAACTTGTACGCATATTGGCTGTAAAGCTGGAAAACAGTAATGCTAGGTGAAGCGATAGACTAGTTTACTTCCACATCTTCTTAAGCTGGCTTCTCCGAACCCTACTTCAAACTGTAAACGTAGGCTTCCGCGGCCGCTGTCACAGTCAACAGTCGACAGTGCGGTCATAAACCCAAAGGGATTTTGTTTACCTACTTCAAACTGTTTAGTGGAGCGTTATGGAAACACTCTGTACTTACAGATTTTCAGACGACGGCACCTATAACTTTTGATGCTATGTAGCGTCGTTGGTTGTTGTTTCCGGACGTGGGTTCCTAGGTAAAACTTGATCAACTAAGTCTCCGCTACAACCTCTAGAAGTGTGTAACACGAAATGTGAAACACTCTATATATAGGCTGAAACAGGACTCCATCGGCGAACTTTCAGAGGTTGTTCAGAGACTCCTTCCAAGTATTTTGGTCTGAGGGACTCACTGTCTCCAGTGGCTCGTCAAGAGGTAACGATCTAATTATGATTTATTAACTCAGTTGCCCCAATTACCAGCGTCTCAGAGAAAATATCTTCACAACAGTTTAAAAAGCTGCAATGTGTAATCGTTGAACAGTACAGCAAAAAGCACTTGATTTGGTTTCTCGTAGGCGACCATTTACAGCTGACGTAGCTGTTTTCGTAGCGGGGACAGCTCATGTTTGCGTAGCTGCGCCGCTGTACATTCAGTGAAACTGCACACGCGATGCACGTCGGCCGAACCTTCATGGGTAACCCTTTCCACAGTACTGTTGCGGGTCACTGTTAACGCACAAGTAACACTGCCAGAAAACAAAACCCTAGACAGAACCGAGCTCTACTGTATTCAGATTTGAGGGCAACAAGTTACAGGAGGTATTACCGTTGCCAACAGCAGCTACCCTGAGCGAATGGAAACAGACACACTGCGCATACCGTCACAAGTACCACTGTTGTTTTCAGTGCAGTACAGACACAAATCTGACTACGGGTAATAAACCAACGAAATGTAATAGCTCTGGAACGAACCGCCGTAAACCGCAGGTCCCTAATAACAAAAATACTGAGAAGTTATCCATCAAATACCTCTAGAAGTATGTCAGTGGATCACGGCTAGACATATTCGTCGTTATCGAACTGCCAGAAATCTTTATATAAGCAAAGTGATCCAATTTCAGTCTGTATATGGCTCTTTATTTTCAGATAACCGGTTCGCAGCCAGCTGCCGATCTTCAGATCGTGTGCTACAGGTAAGCAGTAACTTGTCGGTACGGAACTGTACGTTTACTGTCACGACACTGTGTGTTATAGGAGTGAACTTAAAGTCCAGTATCGATAAGTTACTCCTTAACTGCAACAAATGATCTGAAGATGGGCAGCTGGCCCCAAACTACACTCCTGGAAGTTGAAATAAGAACACCGTGAATTCATTGTCCCAGGAAGGGGAAACTTTATTGACACATTCCTGAGGGCCAGATACATCACATGATCACACTGACAGAACCACAGGCACATAGACACAGGCAACAGAGCATGCACAATGTCGGCACTAGTACAGTGTATATCCACCTTTCGCAGCAATGCAGGCTGCTATTCTGCCATGGAGACGATCGTAGAGATGCTGGATGTAGTCCTGTGGAACGGCTTGCCATGCCATTTCCACCTGGCGCCTCAGTTGGACCAGCGTTCGTGCTGGACGTGCAGACCGCGTGAGACGACGCTTCATCCAGTCCCAAACATGCTCCATGGGGGACAGATCCGGAGATCTTGCTGGCCAGGGTCGTTGACTTACACCTTCTAGAGCACGTTGGGTGGCACGGGATACATGTGGACGTGCATTGTCCTGTTGGAACAGCAAGTTCCCTTGCCGGTCTAGGAATGGTAGAACGATGGGTTCGATGACGGTTTGGATGTACCGTGCACTATTCAGTGTCCCCTCGACGATCACCAGTGGTGTACGGCCAGTGTAGGAGATCGCTCCCCACACCATGATGCCGGGTGTTGGCCCTGTGTGCCTCGGTCGTATGCAGTCCTGATTGTGGCGCTCACCTGCACGGCGCCAAACACGCATACGACCATCATTGGCACCAAGGCAGAAGCGACTCTCATCGCTGAAGACGACACGTCTCCATTCGTCCCTCCATTCACGCCTGTCGCGACACCACTGGAGGCGGGCTGCACGATGTTGGGGCGTGAGCGGAAGACGGCCTAACGGTGTGCGGGACCGTAGCCCAGCTTCATGGAGACGGTTGCGAATGGTCCTCGCCGATACCCCAGGAGCAACAGTGTCCCTAATTTGCTGGGAAGTGGCGGTGCGGTCCCCTACGGCACTGCGTAGGATCCTACGGTCTTGGCGTGCATCCGTGCGTCGCTGCGGTCCGGTCCCAGGTCGACGGGCACGTGCACCTTCCGCCGACCACTGGCGACAACATCGATGTACTGTGGAGACCTCACGCCCCACGTGTTGAGCAATTCGGCGGTACGTCCACCCGGCCTCCCGCATGCCCACTATACGCCCTCGCTCAAAGTCCGTCAACTGCGCATACGGTTCACGTCCACGCTGTCGCGGCATGCTACCAGTGTTAAAGACTGCGATGGAGCTCCGTATGCCACGGCAAACTGGCTGACACTGACGGCGGCGGTGCACAAATGCTGCGCAGCTAGCGCCATTCGACGGCCAACACCGCGGGTCCTGGTGTGTCCGCTGTGCCGTGCGTGTGATCATTGCTTGTACAGCCCTCTCGCAGTGTCCGGAGCAAGTATGGTGGGTCTGACACACCGGCGTCAATGTATTCTTTTTTCTATTTCCAGGAGTGTAGTTATTTGAAAATAAGGATTGGTCTGCGGATTGGAATTAGTTTTGTCGATGGAGTTTTGGTTGATCCTTTACAGAGGGTGTCCCTTTTCTCTGGTGTTCCGGCAGATATCTTCAATTTCACTTTTGCAATGCGCAGCTAGAGTGAACGCAAACAAATGTTACTCATCATGTCTTTCATACGACACCCAACATCGACGGAAAGCGTTAGTTTGTTTCCCGTTACAAACAAACAGCCAAATACAATTTTTAAAATTAAATTTTACGTACGAACGTAAATTAGTCTAATACGGTATTCTAGTTACCCATATGCGTTAACAGGGACAACAAGACACGAGAAATAACCAGTACCTCAACATCGACGGTACTGGCCTGGCCGGCGCTAACTGCTCCTGTCATGCTGCAGGGCTGTTCAGTCACTGATGGAGTAACGATACGGTTCAAATCCTGGGCTTGCCATAAAGATTCAGGTCAGGTTTCTGGTGCCCCGTCCGCAGCTCGTGGTCTAGTAGCTAGCGTTGCTGCCTCTGGATCACTGTGTCCTGGGTTCGATCCCCAGCCAGGTTGGGGATTTTCTCTGCTCGGGGACTGGGCGTTTGTGTTGTCCTCATCATTTGATCGTCACCATCATTCGTGACATTGGGTAAATTTGATTGTGTAAAAATAGGACTGTGTGAAAATTGGGACTTTGTACGGGCGCCGATGACCACGCAGTTGAGCGCCCTACAAACCAAACATCATCATCATCTGGTGTCCGTGATCTGCTTCGAGCGAGTTCGGGCTAGTTCCTAGAAATAAATACGTACAGTGTATATGATCAAGGACAGAGGCCAGAAGAATGCACAGAACACTTACGATAGGGTAGTCATAATATTTTAATTGTCTTGAAAAATTAATTTAATTTATATGTATTATCGTGCTCTTCCGTGTGGTGAAATCTGTACAGTTTTTCGTTATAAACATACCAATACACCTCTATTACGTGTGTCCTGTTCATCATATCATCTACCATTTCCTGTGGCTATTCATATGCAACACTGTCTTTGTTTCTAAGCGACTGTCAAGCAGTGTATGTTCATTAACGTTAATGCTAATCGTGTATACATATGCTGTAAACTGACCATCATTTCGATAAAAGAACCGTTCAAGTGATCTGTGGAACGTGAGTCTAACTACCAAAGGAAGGGGACGAAGTCATTGGGGGCCAAAAGTGTAGAATTCGGAAGGTGAGGCAAAAGACAGCCTCCAGTAACCTAGTAACAAGCTTTCGGTACTATGCTCCGATGATGGTCTGCTCCTTATTAGGGCAATCGGTAGGTGCCACATCGTGGCAGCCCGAAGCGACAGTCAGCGTCAATTTCGCTCTTTTCGGCGGTGGTGTATCCAAGTGTTTTCGTTGTTTGCTTTGCTCCTTTTATTCGGGGTCGTAGTGATATTCCCACCACTCGCCATTTGTTTATTGTGAATAGACAACTCGGGAAGTCTTCTGGGTTGGCGTGATACAACTGCGACAGTTTGAAACGTACCCCTGGAAAAATTAATGAATTTACTGCGCTGAATAACCTCTTACATTATGTGATTTTCAAACAACTGAACGTACTCAGACATTTCGCTCTTTACCTATTCTGATTAATACTAAACTGACACACAATATTTTTAGCGCAACGCAATCTAACTTTTAATAATCCCTACAAGAGTATGGCCCTGACTAACACTAATCTATACCTTACACAAATCGCTTACCTCACAAAAATCTTCGTTACTCGAACTACTGCAATACAGCGAGCGCCACTACTGCCAGCTAAATAAAAGATTCAAACTACTGAAGGCACTAACTACAGATAGGCATAGTTAGCAAATGAAAGATTTTGATAGAGAACAAACAATGTATTTACCTTAATAGTGTTGAAAAATCATAATATGCATAGCAGTTCATGACATCCAGTATTTCAAATTTACTGACTCTGATTGACACATGTCCAGATCATCCGCTCTCAAAACTCCGCCATTTCTCTCCCCACATTCACCACTGCTGGGGGCTCACCTCCAACTGCGCAACGCTACGCGCTGTTAACAGCCAACTGCCCAACACTACAATAGCAAATTCCAACAATGCAAACCAGCCACAGACTGCACACAGCACAGTCAGTGATTTTCATATAGAGCGCTACATGGCGTTACCAACATAAAAACCTAAACAGCCTACTTACAAGTTCCGTTGCTGCCTCGGATCTGCGGGATCCCTGAATGGATGTGAGCAGTTGCGAAACTCAGTGCTCGGAGATCCGAGTTTGCTGTTTCAAGAGACACAGTACGGAAGATTTCTACCGCGTACAGAGAAAGCGGAAATCATCATCCGCTAAGTCAGAAAGTGGAAGAAAGCGTGTGTTTAGAGACCGTGACAGACGGTCATTGAAGAGGATTGTGCCGAAACATAAGAGGACGAGAGCTGCAAAGGTCACTGCAGACTGAATGTCGCACTCGCGAACCCTGCCAGCACCAAAACAGCACTAAGGAAGTTCGATAAGCAGCAAGTTGCATGGTGAGTGGAATTCCAAAACCACTTTCAGTGATACAAACGCCTGTAACAGGTAAACGCGGCTGCGAATCCGTAAAACCTGGACTATCGAGCAATGGAAGAATTTGGTCGGATGGGACTCTCTTCACACTGTTTCAAACTTCTGGCCGAGATTACCTGCCAAGAATGAGACATGGCGGCGGTTCGGTTAGGATTTGGCAGTCATATCGTGATTTGGTGGACAGGATGGGCAGCAATCTGCGGTTGTTTGCTGATGATGCTGTGGTGTACGGTAAGGTGTCGAAGTTGAGTGACTGCAGAAAGATACAGGACGATTTAGACAAATTTTCCTGTTAGTGTGATGAATGGCAGCCAGCTCTAATTGTGGAAAAACGTAAGTTAATGCGGATGAGTAGGAAGAACAAACATTTAATGTTCGGATACAGTACTACTAGCGTCCTGCTTGACACAATCAAGTCGTTTAAATATCGGAGCGTAACGTTGTTAAACGATTTGAAATAGAACGAGCATGTGACAACTGTGGTAGGGAAGGTAAATGGTCGACTTCGGTTTATTGGGAGAATTTTAGCAAAGAGTGATTCACCTGTAAAGAAGACCGCATGTAAGACGCTGGCGTGACTTATTCTTGACTAATGCTCGAGTGTTTCGGATCCGCACCAGGTTGGACTGAAGGAAGACATCGACGCAGTTCAGAGGCGGGCTGCTAGATTTGTTACCGGTAGGTTCCACCAACTCGTAAGTGTTACGGATATGCTTCGCGAATTCAAATGAGAATCCCTGGAGGGAAGGCTACGTTCTTTTCGAGGAACGCTATTGAGACAGTTTAGAGAACCGCCATTTGAAGCTGAATACCGAACGGTTCTACTGCCGTCAACATATACTGCGTTTAAGGACCACGAAAATGAGATTCTAGAAATTAGGGCTCATACGGAGGGGTGTAGACAGTTGTCCCCCCTCGCTCTATTTGTGAGTGGAACAGAAATAAAATGACTACTAGTGGTACGGAGTACCCTCCGCCACATACCGCACAGTGCCTTGAGGAGTATCTATGTAGACGTAACTGTAGAGGTGTTCCAGGGGCACCATGTCTGCTCTGAAAGATCGTATTACTGCCAAGGATTATGTGCAGATTTTGGCTGATCAGTTTCATACAGTGGCACAATGTTTGTTCCCAAATCGTGATTCTGTGTTCCATGAAGACAGGGTCCCTATTCACACAGCCCTGATCTCCCAGGACTGATATCGTGAGCACGAGGAGGCATTATCGCATCTACCCTGGCCACTATAATCACTGAGTGTAAATATTACTCATTCTTTGTGTTCTACTTGGGAGAGAAGGGTACGCGATTGCTATCGACGTCTGTCATCGCTACCTCAAGTTGCCACTATTTCGTATTAAAAATGCCATATTATCCCCTGAAAACCATATAGAACCGTATTATCGTATGCATTCTGAGACGACTGAAACCATTTTCGATCACCAACGGATTGCTTACACCATATTAGGTATGGTAATTTGGTGTGTTTTTTGGTGTTTCAATATTTATATCCAGTCCCTGTAATTGTGAAAGAAGTTTACCAGAATATAATTATTTGTTCGTATAGTTTTTAGGGGAATAATAAGCCATTTCAGTACGAAATAGTGGCAACTTGAGGTAGCGATGATGGACGTGGATAGCAATCACGTACCCTTGTCTCCAAAGTAGAACACAAAGACTGAAATTTTTGGAAACTCTAGACTGGCACACAGTTTCGATCTGTAAAGGAGACTGATTCACTATGTGCCTGATTCACATCAAATGATTCATTTAATTGTGACGCGTTTAGAATTTTCAGTAGAAGCAACATAGAAAACGAATAATAAAATGGATATGCCGTGTGGCTAGTGCCTCCCGTCGGGTAGGCCGTTCGCCTGGTTAAGTCTTTCGAGTGGACGCCACTTCGGCGACTTGCGAGTCGATGGGGATGAAATGATGATGATAAGGACAACACAACACCCAGTCCCTGAGCGGAGAAAATATTCGACCCAGCCGGGGATCAAACGCGGGCCGTTAGGTATGACATTCCGTCACGCTGACCACATTTTTTTTTCTTTTTAAATCTCATTTTGTTCGTTATAGTTCGTTGCAATTGTTCGTGGCAGACGTCCCTTGACGCCCATTGAAGTTCATTATTGATACATTTGAGAGGCACCCACATGCCTTGTTCATACCGTGGCATCAAGCAGTCAGGCCTGCAAGATGAGTGGTCTGCCAAGCGAGTGGATTCATTCTTATTTATCGAGTAACATGAACTCTAGTACTCAAAATTCAGTTACAAATTATTCTTCTGTATGAATATTACGCAACGGAAACGCACATCTGACTTTTAGTAATTTGCACTACTCTCACTGTTCACTACGCACTGGCAATACCACATTTTCTTTTTTTATTTAACGGCTTTTACCAACACGTGGCCATCGCACTGAATAGGAATGGCGCACACATTATAAATTCTGTATATCATGACAACGTACAATTCGAAGGAAAAGGCCACCAATCTTTTTCTTTTCACTATCTTATTTATTCCGATAAATTCTATAACCTAAACACACAGATTCTATAACCTACAACAATAACATGAGAAATTCCGCCCAGTGGGCATGGCTTTACACTGGTGATTCTCTGTCTTATGGTCTCGTAATTATTTAACGCTACAGTGAACTTTCTGGATAGGATGGTGGGTCTTTTATTATATCTCACACTTCGACTCTCATAATCATCATCTCGAAACTTTCCTCCAGACCGAGCGGTACAAAAGGAACACGCATAACCCACTACCTCTGAAACTACCTTGCTACTCTCCCATGCAAACCACACATACCCAAATTACATGACATACACCACACTACAACATGGAATACAACACAATAAATAGTCACAACACTATCACTTTCAACTTTCCCACTTCAATTAGTATTTATCCCAGTTTCACACGACACTGCCCACTTCATAGTTCTTCTTTCCTACTATGAACTCTGGAGATATATGCACGTCTTCCTGTGCAATGCAAGCCAAGTGGCGTTGCTGGATAGACGGCTGACTCACCTTGCTTCTCTCTCAGAGTATTATAATTTGAATCAAGCGTCACACGGAAACATATCTGGCAAAGTAATATTAAGAACATATTCATCACACACACGAGTCCTCAACTGATACCATGGACGAGTACTTCTCTTTATCCTTTGTCTCATACACAGATTGAGACTCACACAGTACTCACCACGTGGAAGTACTCGCCTCTAATTTCAAGTCCTGCACACGCAATTTCTTAAAGATTTCAACTTATAGTACACACGCTAGTAATTCAGCTTAACTTAAGTACACGGAAGTATTTCAACTTATTGCTACACATGGTTTCATTGTGACCGTTGGTCACTTCTGAAGATTACTACGATCCCATTAATATTACCTGCCTGACATTTAATTCTCCCCACAAAAGCTCCTGAAATAGAGAAATTATTATTTCAAACTACTCTTAAATATTCCACATGCATACCATGTCTCCACTCTTTTGTCTTTACGGTGCACAACTAAGATAGGTCTTAACAGCACAAGATCCAGTGGCAGAGTGCTGAAACATGGCTGTTGTTCAGGTCATCTCGCACCTCTGTCGTGGTGGGGGAAGACAATGCTACCGTATTGGTCAGCCACATTTCAGGCGCTCAAAGCTCCGGTAAGTTTCATCTCTTTGGTTCCACCAAAGGTGGCCAAAGAATCGTCTCAGAGATGATCATATATTCACATTCACTATCTGCGGTTAGCAGACGACCATACATTCATTCATTTCACAGATATCACCAAACTGGATGTAGGTATTTACTTCGTGGGAGTGCACATGTGATCAATTAAATAAATAAATTGTCATCCTTTCCCACACTGGTATCCGGCTTCACTGTATTAATTGAAATTGAGTTATTATTAGAAAAAATGTGTTGTTCTGACAAAAATAATGAAGTATGTCGTACCTATTTTCAATGTCGTGCGGTACTGTACCCTTTCACATTCACTCAGTTTTTTTTATTACAGAGGGCAGGTAGCCCTCTGACCTAACACGCAGAGCTACCGTGCCGGCTGACCACTAAGCTACCAGGGGCGGGCAACGAATAATTACAGAACTCGATTCGACATTGTCTAGTTCTCTAAATACACTATGTGATCAAAAGTATCCGGACACCCCCAAAAACGTACGATTTTTATATTAGGTGCATCTTGCTGCCACCTACTGCTAGGTACTTCATACCAGCGACCTCAGTAGGCATTTGACATGGTGACAGAGCAGAATGGGGCGCTCTGAGGAACTCAAGGACTTCGAACGTGGTCAGGTGATTGGGCATCACTTATACCATGCGTACGTACGCAAGATTTCCACACTCCTAATCATCCCTAGGCCCACTATTTTCGCTGTGGAAAGGGACACGTACAGCACAAAAGTGTACAGCCCAACCTCGTCTGTTGACTGACAGAGACCGCCGACAGTTGAAGAGGGTCGTAACGTGTAAATGGCAAACATCTATCCAGACTATCACACAGGAATTCCAAACTGCATCAGGATCCATCGAAAGTACTGTGACAGTCAGGCGGGAGGTGATAAAACTTGGATTTCATGATCGAGCAGCTGCTCATAAGCCACTCTACGCCTCGCTTGGTGTAAGGAGCTTAAAAACATTGTAAGATTAAACAGTGGAAAAACTTTGTGTGGGATTGCACCCCTTGTTGTTTTGCTTGACACTATCACAGCACAGGCCTACAATGATGTTTTAAGCACCTTCTTGCTTCCCACTGTTGAAGAGCAATTCGGGGATGGCGATTGCAGCTTTCAACAGGATCGAGCACCTGTTCATAATGCACGGTCTGTGGCAGAGTGGTTACACGACAATAACATCCCTGTGATGGACTGGCCCGCACAGAGTTCTGACCTGAATCCTATAGAACACCTTTGGAAAGCCGACTTAGTGGCAGGCCTCACCGACAGACATCGATACCTCTCCTCAGTGCAGCACTCCGTGAAGAATGGGCTGCCATTCTCCAAAAAACCTTCCAGTACCTGATGGAACGACTGCCTGCGAGAGTGGAAGCTTTCATCAAGGTTGAGGGTGGGCCAACACTATATTGAATTCCAACGTTACCGATGCAGGGCGCCATTAACTTGTAAGTCATTTTCAGACAGGCCTCCGGATACTTTTGATCACATAGTGTATTCAACTGTCGAAGAGCTGATCGTTAATAGCTAACATGGTAAACTAAGAAAATGGTTTTTCGAATGGGGATTGTCAACTGCTACTTTCATATCCTCCCAGCAGTGTCTTGATGACATTAATCTGTTGTTATAATTTCATTCACTTAGCAATATGTCGCAAATTAAGAACTGTCCATCATTTTTAAGACCTCAGATGATTGTTACAACATTACGTTGACAAAAAAGTATCCACTTTATTTTTCAGACGTATAACATCTTACTTGAACCAGTCAAGAACGAATGATTATTATAGGCATGTATGTATTTGTGTGTAGTGAACAAAACAAAAGTTCTTACCTAAAATCATTGTTCATAGAAGCGGTGGAACTAGTTATACTAATAACATAACGTCTACTCTTCAGGACGAAGTAATCCACAATTTTAGACGAGTGTTTTTAATCCCCGTAGTAGCTGTACGCGGATTATTCGAGAGTTTTTTTCGTATTACTACCTGTGGTTTCTCGCTGCGAAAAACTTCCTGCGGTGCACTTACGTGATTAATCCCCAGGTGCCTTGGAACACAGGTATTGCAGTATTCCTGTAGGAAGGAAGCACATAATACCGGATTCAGAACGATTCGTTATGGCATGAGTTCTCTTTTTTTCCTTCTTCTTTTCCCTTCGGATCGTGGGTTACGTGCATTTTCCGGCGATTAAAGGTCAGAGAAGAGAGGAAAGCGCTTGCTCCCACCACATACGTCAAAACCTCCAAGTATTTATACCGTCTGTCGTGTTACAAGGTTGTAGTTTGTTTTGTTACTTTCTGTTGCCGTTGGCCGAGAGGTTTCGTAGAACCTTTCTACTGATGACTTACTATGAATACACTGTAGGTACTGTGGCAATTTAGTTAGTGCATAAACTCTTCTACAGAGGTAAGATAGAACATAAATAAGGACACAGAACTTAGCACAAAACGATTTGGAGGGATTCCACGATTAAAAATGTTGAAATGTATTTTATATTACTGGAAATTAGTGGAAAAATGTAAGGAACACTTTTAATTCAGTGAAACATGTAGATATATGCGTTACTCATTAATGAAAAGACATGCAAATTTCTTTCCCGATGATGTTGCCTTGAGGGTCATAATTTTAGGGACGCCCACCGCTTTCTATGAATTTGTCTGGCGATATTATGAAGGTACAGCAGTATAATGTTCTTTGTATATTTAGTCTGGCAAAACCATAAGAATGCTAGTATTAGTTTCCTCTGCTGCAACGTCCCATACCGTACATATACTGCCGCAAAAAACGCAACACCTTCAAGGACAACAAGGTCGTCTTATTGACAGCTGGTGTGACAGGTAATTCGCCACTGCATAAGTATATGATGACAAAGTACGACCAAGTGAAACACACATGTCAAAATAAGGTGCGCAAACAGTCGCACCAATACACAGTGACAGTGAAAAATGACAGACTGACACTACAACCTCTCAGTATGTATATACATAGTCTAGTCACATTAATGTGATCATCGCCCACAGTCGATGTCAACGTGCAATAACCACTAACAGACGGCAGGTGGCATCACTAGGGTGCATAATTCGTGTCAGGGGGAAGCGGAAGGCAATGCAGTCATTGGCTTAATGCAGAAACGGAGCGATGTCTTTGTATGTCCATACTTGTACCTGGAGGACTGGGCAATTACAGCCATTTTCCATTGTGAGAAAATGAAACATCTACAGCCGTCCTTATGGTGTCATTTATTGTGTAGCTACCAGTCTCGGCGCTTCAGTGCACCATTTTCAGGCCTTAGTTGATGCTGAAGGGATTATCACGATCCATACATACGTTGCATCAGTGGCCAACAACTAGTTTACGCAGACTGTAACTGTGATGTCGTCTCTCCACCATCAACTGTCCACACTAAGTAACACCTTATGGACGGCTGCAAGGTGTTTCATTTTCTTGCAGTGGGGCGATTTATCTGACGTTCAAGGGCCTTGACCACTGGGTTTTGGGCCAAGGGTGGAAGCATACACGAAACGGCTAAGTTTGTAAACTGTTCGAGTGCTGCCTTGGTGAAAGTATACTCGTACAGTGGATGGCAGTTCAGGCTGCGAAAGATGGTTATTCAGCCTTTTGACAGTTGATGGCAAAACGGCGCTATACCAAACTGGCGCTGAGTCAACTCTGGTGTACTATTGACCATAGCTGACAGGAGTGAATGACGGCTGTGGAGATGTGTATGTGTGAATGGACACCGAGCTGTTCAGCATCGGACTGCCCAGATGAACCAAAGGGCCACCAATAGCGCCTCCTCAACGACCATTGAGAGAGCGTTTCTGCCGATGGACCAATGCAGCATTCGCTTGATTCGTACTGACTACTGTTCATCGGCAATGAAGGCGGGAATATGCACGCGAGGGCCGCAATTGGACGTCCTCAGAGTGGTCTTCTCAGATGAATAACGTTTTATTCTCCACTGAATAGTCTACAACAGTCGTCGGAATCGTCCAGACCGAAGGCATTCCCTGGGTGATCAAGTCATTCTGGAGGGCACAATGGGTCAACTCAAGTACGCATCTCCTTCGGGCCATGTCCACACCCTACATGCAGTTTCTTTTTCCTCGGCATGATGGCATCTACCAACAGGAGAGTTCAACTTTTCACATAATTTGATGCGTGTATGCATGATTCAAAGAGCACCGTGGTAGTTTCCTGTACTTCCCTGGCCACGAAACATCACAAATTTAAACCCAGTCGAGAATCTGTGGGACCACCTCGATCGGCCCCTCTACCGAGAAACCTAGCACAGTTGATGACAGCACTGGATTGGCTTCACATCCCTGTCGGTGCCTTCCAGAAACCTCATCGACATTCTTCCTGTAGGTCTCACAGCAGTCCGGGCTGCGAAAGATGGTTATTCAGGCTTCTGACAGTTGATCACGTTACGTGACTGGACAGTGTATAATATCTTGGTGCCACAGAACAGCTCTTGAGGGTGTTGCATTTTTTGCCGTGCTGTGTATTACTTTGCTACTAGGGTTCTAGGTAGTGAACGTTTGACTATTTATGGGTAATAGCCCATCACACAATAAGCTGTGGTATAGGGGTGAGTAAAAATTAACAAGACTCTTGTCTCTACACGTACAGGGCTGACACGTGGCGGCTCCCGCTCCTGTTGGTGTTGGGCGGTGATTCGAGGAAGGGAGATTAGGCGAATGGAGTCGCTCTCGTCCACCATTAGTCGTTATTACGAAATACTCAGAAGACTGACTGAAGAATTCAAGGGAGACATAATTTCAAGATCTGAAGCATTTGCTTGGTACAAGAAGTTCGTGGTGGGTCATGGGCCGTGGTCGCCGACGTCGGACCAGCATCACAGAGAGTATTCGCCATGTTCAGCATCTTCTTGAGGGAGACAAGATGGGTCGCTGAGATGGCAGATGAGGTCGAGATAAGCTAGGGCACTACTTTTGCCCGTATCACGTACGAGCTAGGGTTTGGGGAAGTGTGCAACACGTGGGACCCTCGCCTTCTGACATCTCGTCAGCAACTGAACCGTTGCAGGTCCGTCAGCTCCTCTTGGCTAAGTTTCACGATTAAGAGAGTCCCGTTACTGACTCACACTACCGCCTGTGATAAAACGTGAGTTTGTAGTTACACCCCTGACTCAAAAGAATCAAACAGGGAGTTGGGAAAGAAGGTAGAATGCGGACGGCTGAAGGCCAATTAACGGCTGTCAGTTGACAGAGTCATGACAAATGTTTTCTGCGACAGCGATGTCTTATTGCATATCGATTTTCACACGAACGTCTGGCAATAAACGCTGCGTTTTACTGCAAGGTTTCGAGCTAATTTAGACAGGTATATCGCCGTGAACGACGTCATTCATTTTTGAGAGACCAGATGGTTTTGCAAGGCAACGCGAGTCACTATACAGCAGCCGTGACTAAGAAATGATGGAGTAACTCGTCTGTAAAATACTTTAGCACCCTCCCTGTATCCATTACCTTCCTGAGACTTTCATGTCTTGGGAGGTCACAGGTTCAGCAATGAACAGGGATTGAAGCCTGTGCGTGCAGTTGGAGGACAGGATACCAAATTACCTGTTTGCTCAAAAACACACTGCCTGGGAAAAAATGTACGGCATCTGGAACTCTTCTTACTCCTACACACCATCGGCCGATAAGTAAATGATTACAGTTACAATTTTCTATGACAGGTAGAGTGGCCATAAGAATCCATTAGTTTTGTTCTGTTTGAGTGACGTTACCAGTTCTATTAGCGTATATATCGGCCTTTAACGGCGTCAGGTGTTGAGTGATCACTGTGAAAGCCACGGACATGCCGTGCACTCGCGTGAGACAGCGTTATCAGCACGTGACACATTTCGAAAGTAGACACATTGTGGATATGTATTTGGCCGGCTGACAGAACGTGGCCGTATTCAGATTTGTGGGGCATTCGTGAGTGAGAGTGCCTCGATTTTGGACTGCATGGGTACGTGAAACCAAGCCGACTCTTGGTTACGGTTCAGGTCGTCCACTCCTAAGGAGGGGATTGCCATTTTGTGCACCAAGGCCATCGTAAACCCTTCACATCAGCATCTGCTGTCGATAACAAGTAATGGACTACTTGCAACAATGTGTGTCGTACCGCATCTCTGGTCGGAGAGTCCGCCTGCTTAGCTGAGTGGTAACGTGTTTGCGTACTATGCAGCGGGCACATGTTCTATTCCCGGCTGGGTTAGAGATTTTCCCCGCCCGTGGACTGGGTGTTGTGTGTGCTCATCATCATCATCACTGACGCGTAAGTTGCCCACTGTGGCGTCGACCGAAGTAAGAGTTGCCACCCGGCGGCAGAGCTTCGCCGGTTGGGGCCTACCGGCCAACAATGCCACACGATTGATGCACTTTTACTGGTCTGAGACCAGCAGCTGCCAGGCTAGGAAGTTACTCTCCCATGTTCAGGTTTCCGCTAACACCACAAAACAAACGGGTGCGTTTGAAGTGGTGTCATGACTGGGAAGCATGGAGTACTGACGAGTAGCCTCGCATTGTGCTCAGCGATGAATCGCGATTTAGCGCTACTCTGGATGAGCGTCAACTACACTCACCAAAAAAGTTTTGCATTGCATCGGCTGCGAGAGTTCCGGAACCTGTACAGAAAATTGGAATAGAGATCAAAATAAACATCACATCCGACCTTTTTATTGTTCATGAAAAGCACACATTGCAAGTTGTACCACCATACAGTGAGACCTTCAGGCTGGTGGTCCAGATTGCTGTACATATTGGTACCTCTAATACCCAGTTGCACGTCCTCTTTTCTTGATGCTTGCCTGTATTCGTCGTGGCATACTATCCTCTAGTTCATCAAGGCACTGTTGGTCCAGATTGTCCCACTCCTGAACGGCGATTCGGCCTAGATCCCTCAGAGTGATTGGTGTGTCACGTCGCCCATAAACAGCCCTTTTCAATCCAACATGTGCACGATGGGGGCGCGAATTGTCGTCCATGACGACAATATGCTGCCGATATGGTTACATTATCGGTCGTAGGATGGCATTCACGTTTCGTACAGCCGCCACGGCGCCTTCCATGACCACCAGCGACGTACGTCGGCCCCACATAATGCCACCCCAAAATAGTATGGAACCTCCATCTTGCTGCACTAAGTGGATAGGGTGTCTAAGGCGTCCCCGCCTGACCGGTTTGCCTCCAAACACGTCTCCGACGATTGTTGGTTGAAGGCAAATGCGACACTCATCGGTGAAGAGAACGTGATGCCAATCCTGAGTGGTCCATTCGGCATGTTGTTGGGCCCATCTGTACCGCGCTGCATGGTGTCGTGGTTGCAAAGATGGACCTCACCATGGACGTCGGGAGTGAAATTGCGCATCATGCAGCTTATTGCGCATAGTTTGAGTCGTAATACGACGTCCTGTGGCTGCACGAAAGGCGTTATTCAACATGGTGGTATTGCTGTCAAGGTTCCTCAGAGCCATAATCCTAGGTAGCGGTCATCCACTGCAGTAGTAGCCCTTGGGCGGCCTGAGCGAGGCATGTCATCTACAGTTCCTGACTCTTTGTATCTCCTCCATGTCTTGACAACATCACTTTGTTTCACTCGGAGACGCCTTAACAGTTCCCTTGTTGAGAGCCCTTTCTGGCACGAAGTAACAATCCGGATGCGATGGAACCGCGGTATTGGCCGTCTAGACATGGTGGAACAACAGATAACACGAGCCGTGTACCTCCTTCTTTGTGGAGTGACTGGAACGGATGGGCTGTCAGACCCCCTCCGTCTAATAGGCGCTGCTCATGCTTGGTTGTTTACATTTTTGGGCAGGTTTAGTGACATCTCTGATGGGTCTGAGGGACTGTGTCTGTGATACAATATCCACAGTCAATGTCTATCTTCAGGAGTTCTGGAAACCGGGGTGATGTAAAACCTTTTTTGATGTGTGTAGTATGGCGGATGTCCGAGGACGTGTCCTACTCTGTCAGCCTTTCAGAGAGGCACAGCAATATTTCTCTTGAAGTTGTGATGTGCGGAGGCATCGGGTGTGATTTCAGATCACAGATGGCAGTGACTGAAGGAACTTTGAAGGCACAACAGTAAGTCACGGAGATCCTGAGCTCGCATGTGTTACCTCTCAGGCGGCATTGTCGTATGTCGTTTTTCAATCTGACAACGCTCGTCCACACATTGCGCGTGTCTGTATGAACAGTCTGCGTCAGAATATGTGTAGGAACTCGATCGGACGACACCTCAGTCCCAGTGCCTTTACCCAGGACGGGTTACAACAGCCGTGGGCCAGCTTGCCTCAGAAGAGGATAGGAAAGCCTTACGACACCCTCCCCAAACCAATCAGTGAATTCATCCAAACCAAGTTCTTTGTAAATTTCCAACTACATTGTAATTACTGAAGTAACATCATACACACTCTCAGCTCGTAAAGTTCCATTTCGTTTCCTCCTCGACTTTTGGATGCTAGGTAGTATTTCAAAAACAGGCTGCTATGTAGGAAAACGAATTGCACTTGCATTTTTAATTGTGAAATAACAAAAAGTCTCATTTCTATTTGATCCACCCTCGTAAATTAGGGATTATACTGCTCATTATATCTCTCTCAGACAGTCGAGATTGTGTACGCTTGCGTGTGGGGTGGTGCTCCACTCACCAGTATTCTATTCTAATGCTATTGATGGAATAAATTTCTCTGCCTCGTGATGACTGGGTGTTGTGTGATGTCCTTAGGTTAGTTATGTTTAAGTAGTTCTAAGTTCTAGGGGACTGATGACCATAGATGTTAAGTCCCATAGTGCTCAGAGCCATTTTTTGATGGAATAAATTGTCACCCCCAGCATTTAGTCGACAAGAGTAGGAGAGGGGTGGTGGAAAGTTTCTGATCACTATGCTTCCCGCCAATGTCCTGGGCTACATTCCAAACCTACCTTCAGTGTGTCCTGGAGTCACTGTTGAAGGTGATCCATCCCTCAGGTCCATTCCTCAGATCAGGCCTTAGAGCCGCTTGGTGGTACTCGAGGGAAATCTGTTATGTCGCGGCACGAGTTTTGTACCTTTCACTTCTGTCTCATTGTCGTGAAACTAAACTTTGCACGCACTCGTCACACTCATCTGCACTGGATAGAATTGCTTAAATGCGACTTTGGAGCTTCGCGAATGACTGGTACCTGTGTGCGCAAAGAAAGAAAACTTTCCCAGTTTGGCGGCTGCAACTAACTCTCGGGTGTCTCCCAACGTGCAGTGTCATATGACTTCACTCAGGTCCAATGACTAGTTTGAGATTCTCAGCGGAAGTTCTCTCAGAAGGCATCTGCTGCTAAAAATAGGGAGACGACGATATTTTCACTTCTACAATAGAAATTTTACAATGCTGCAGCTAGTAAATAAATAATAAGTCTTTAAATGGCTAAAAAAGGTATTGGAACTTCTATTCAAAGAACAAAGCGCTACAAAAACAAAGAAACGAAATACCATATAGAGAAGAGCATTGTGTGAGAGATATTGTTTTAATTAAAATTTTATCAAGGATACATAAGAATTAGGTATACTAAGAGCGTGTTATCTGTAATGGAATCCCCTTCATTTCGCTGAGAAGAAACGGAAGGAAGCAAATTAGAAAGAAATTTTACTAAAGATTAAAAATAATATAAAATCAAATAGCATGTGTGTCTGGGGAAATGATTAGAGAAACGTACTTAGCTTACTAGTGAGGCTCAAGACTTTGTTTACGAAAAACACATTGTGCTCATATGCACGGCTTGTGGATGTTAAGACTTGTGTACGTTAGATAAGGTTAGATTTACTTGCCCTAATGGATGTGGAATCGGGTAAAAAAAAGAAAAAATCTTAAACCTGTTTACATTCAAAAGGATATGAAACTTGACACCAAATGCTAGATGTTCAGTACACGTATGTGCATATGATAATTCTTAGGTTATTATAGCCCTGCATCATCAAATAAAAAAATTAAAAAAATGTTTTACAGCATTTACTTACAATGATCGCATTACTGCACATAATTTGTACAGCTGTCAGATTGTCTGCGATATTCATTAGGTGATATTAATAACATACACGTATCAGTCGGTTCTGCTAAGAACTAATACGTAATGAAAAACAGAAAAACCGATGTTTACACTCGGTGAAAGAGAGTCGAAACAGTAGTCTACTGACTCAAATTTATTTTACGATTCCCAAATTTAATTCTCTAAAGGATATGTGTAACGAGGAAACAAAATTTATATTTTCTGATGGCGTGTAGTAAATCGAGTTACTTTATCTGAAACACTTTTCTACGGGATTCACGGCAGCTGTTGTTATTGAGTCAGTGACAGTCTTCGTAAATTATGAACTATCAAGCTTAATTCGATATTAAAACCATCCAAATCACTTCATTAGGTCATTTTCCGTTTAGCCGTGGAAGTAGCAGAAAAGCAGATGGAATATCCATATGTAGGGTCGTTGATAAGTAATTAATTCCTGCTGTTTTGGAGAACGAGGAGGAAATGGTATGACAAGACCAAATCTACCTTTCCACTTATTCATGGAGGGAGGAATGAAAGAGAAATTGTGATACCTTCCTAACATCTGTTTGCATTGTAGAATTGTTCGTCCCTATTTTTACAAATAATATTCTGGAATCGCTTACTTATAACGAATACGAAACAAAGTTTGCCTTATACCAAACGTCAAATGAGATCTAGCGACGGGGTTGTCAGGACACAACAAGGGTGAGCTCTGCTCGAATGTTTGATTCGCTATATTTCACATTATCGTTAAGCAGTTGTACGACTTTTAAGACGACTCATTTCCCTTGAGATATAAAACATCAGCTCTACCAACTAAAACTGTCTAATGTGCAGTCGTGTCAACACAGCCACACATACTTGTTGCTTCCCTTGCTACACTAAAACACTCGTCTACCCTGAAATATCCTGAGCGCAATCCTTTAATGTGCATACCTGCACCTGACAACAGAGTGTACTAACAACATATGTGTTACAAATAGATACTTAAAACTGTAACAAACATTTCTTGATCACTTAAATAGCTAGCTCATTTTCGCATCTATGATTACTTCAAATCACGTCATTTATTTTAAAAATCAGAAAACTTATTTCTAAAGGACGGGAAATATTGAGACAAAATTTACACTTTTTAATTTATTTACAATTTTTCAAATATGAATAACGTAACAATAAAAAAGAGTACAGATTTTAAATGTCTAGGTGAAATAATACAGCCAAACGCTTTGGATAAAGAAGCTAACTTAGCAAGAATACAGAAAATGGAAGTGGCTTTTAAACTACCAAAAACCTATACAACAAGAAATCTATTTCCATAAATACAGAACTCCAGCACTGCAATACTGTCATTAAACCAGAACGCATTCATGCTTCACAATGCCTTTTGTTAAATACAAGTAAACAATTAAGTGAAGTAGAAAAGAAGGTAACAAAAATATTCAGGAATGTTCAGGACCAAAATATCAGAATGGGAAATGGAAATTAAGAAGTGTTACAGATTATAACAAAAATAGAACCAATTTCAGACACAATGAGAAAGTGAAAGGATGTGTTATATGGACATCTAAAAAGGTCAGATGGAAAGAGGTTAACTACAAGAAGTTTTAACTTTTTGACAGAAACCCAAAAACACCAGTGACATGGATCAAAGAAGTTAAAACAGATTTGAGAGAAATGGAAAAAAATTGGAGAAGAACCCCCAAAAAGAGAAAAGTGAAGAGTAAAAGTTTAAAAGTCTTCTAGGTGAAAACAAAGAAAAAGACAGGCGTGCTATGGAATAAAGGAAGACGATAAAAACAGGAAAGAAAGAAAGGAGAGAAGACAGAAGATGTAAGTTATTTTAGGTGATCTCTAATAGTCCAAAACAATAAAATGGTGCTAAACTACATAAAGAAAATTATATAAAGAGTTCATGTGCTTCATTAGCGTTAAAATAAAATCAGAATAAATTAACCTCTTAAAGATTTAAATGTACATGAAATAAGTAAGAACTTTATTTAAATTTGGGATTCAAGTTTGAATGGTGAGTTGGTTGAATTGGAGGAAGGGACCAAACAGCGACGTCCTCGATCCTATACGATTAGGGAAGGACGGAGAAGTAAGTCGGCCGTGCCCTTTGAAAGGAACCATACCGGCATTTGCCTAAAGTGATTTAGGGAAATCACATGGCCGGACGCAGGCCTGAACTGACGTCCTACCGAATGCTTGTTAGGTTTGAATGTATTCTGCGTGTATGTGTTATACTGCTCCAATTAGGGTGACAAAGTGGGCGATGATTTAAGCCGTGTTGCATCAACACTGCTCCGTTCAGACTTCACAACTCGTGGAACGGTGAATAGGCTAGTTGCCTGTGGAATCCTACTGCTGGGGCTGAAATGCAGTTGACGCAGCATGGTGCAAGGGACCAGTTGCAGCACTGGTGAACCGAATTACCTCATGCCATGGCTGGATGTCCAACCGCCTTGGTCAGCTACGTGACGCGCCCTAACAAAAACGTGGAGGGCAACTATAAATACTCATCGCTCGGGCGCTAGCAGTATCTTGTCTTTGACTGGTGCCGACGCCCTGACACACTCCACACTAGTCGATGCTCCCATGTGTGCATGTCAGCTGTGTCTACACCAAGCTTCATCATCCACAAGCTGGGGACTGAGCTAGGACCGTCAAGAGATGGACACCTCCACGGTGACTTCATCTGGCTTATGGGCGCTTCCAGGGAGTTCCTGGTTTGGGGCTTACATGCGTTCCCATTGCACTCGTGACCATCCATGGCAACTGTCGGCCGTTCTACACCTGGGCCTATGGCTTGCTAGGTGCCTGACATCATCAGTTTTGCGTCAGTAAGGCTGCGAGATGATTACACTGCTGTGTGCTTAGTTAAACCAACCACTGGGTCAATGCATGCCTTCTAGTCACCAGCAACAGGCACTGTACGAGAGTCTCATCGAATAAAGAATATGTTTACTAATGAAGCACTTCTGATTCCACAACTTCCGAGGAACTCGCCATTCACACCATCCTGACAACTAATTATGTCCACACCCCCGGCACCATTACACCGTAGAAACTACGATAATATTGTGTTGTATTTCTGGTGTGTGCCACATTTCACTAAAAGGAGCTGTAACATTGTAGCCTATGATCTCATATGGTTTATTGTAATGAAGAATCCGACAAATAATATCATTTACCTGGGGCATTTTATAGAAATGGAGATATTAAATGTAGTTTTTTTTTATTATTTCTCTTTCAAGGAACTGTGTGTTTTTGTTTATCATTTTTTTTCATGATGAGTGGTATGTATATAGCATTAATTTTCCCAGAAATTGTCTTATGTTGAGGTAATCGGTTAATTACCAGACTGTGTGGAACAGTCCCGAAATTGCAAATTTTCTCACAATATAGAGAAAGCATTTGACAGTGTAAGTTGGATGAACTAAAGTACACACTTAGAAGAGTAATCTGCAACAGGTACAACACCTTAAGAGAGTAATTAAAGTGGAAATTTAAGAGAAAGAAGTTTGTATGAAAAATGGTTTTGGCATGGCACCATTGTTGTGCAGTTTGTCTGTCAAAGAAGCAACGAAAGAAGTGAAAGGGAAAGTCGGAAGATGAATATTAGTGTAAGGAGGAAAGAACGTAATGCTAATATTATTTTCAGACGACATACTCGTTCTAGCTGTTCGTAATGAAGATTTAATCTGATGAAAGAAATGAACAGTATGTGATGGACGTTATAGAGATTAAGAATAAACAAAGCAAAGACGAATGTCGTGAACAGTAGGTAGAACGACAGTGACTTCCTCAAAATAAGTCGGTAGCAGAAGATATGACAGAATATTTCTATCTAGAAAGAAAATTACTCTGGAAAGCTGTATCAACTAAGCTACTAGAAAAAAAATTATCAATTCTCTTTTATGAAATAGCTCTACTAGGAAGAAGATTGCAGTGGAAAGTCTGCAGCAGGTGATACATTAGAAGGATATTTGCAAAGTTTCTTTAACGAAATTGCGGTTATGATGTCAAATACTGATGCGGATTAGAGGAAAAAGTTCCTGAACGTGTTCGTCAGGAGACCAGCATTCTTTGGGAATTGAATGTGTGGAAACCAAAAGATGAAGGAAATGGGAGCATCTGAAATCTGGTGCTATCGAAAATTGTTGGAAGGGTAGAGGCAGAGAAGCTCTGAGATTAAGATCTCTAAATTAGATTGGAAAAGTAGTTTATGGAAAGGGGTAGTTTAGCTGGACAGCTGCTCAAGGAATAGTTAGCTTGGCATGGAATATGCCGAACAGATTACAAGAGTACATCCTATTATTTTAGATACAGTCAGATTCTGTAACACAATCATAACTACTTTCAGCCTGCTGCTGTCGGCCACGGGGTGCAATTAGTGAACAAACCGTTCATTTTATGCGTTTTTTGATATTCTGATGAACTGTAAATGCCCGAGACAAGGCAGTGGCTCATTCTTGTAACGGTATAACTTGCAGTAACCAGCTATCGAAACATTACGTCACACTGACCATCTAGGAGCCGCAGCACGAGGTTACCGTAATCTGAAAACATTCGGCTTTGTACTGGTAAGTGGTGGAAGTGACACCTAGGGCGACCACTCAGCAAAACCCCGCACTAGTGCATATAAACACCGGCTTCCCAGAGAAACATCGAATCAGCGATTCATGGACTCACGAGACCGCCATCGCACAACCATCGTCCTGAGAGAACCACTTGCCTGTGAGTACAGAAGCAGCACAGACGGACTGAGCGTCGAACTGAAGCCCTCCCAGCCACTGAGCCACTGACACCAGTTGACGCCAGACACTGCCAGACGTCGCACCCCTTGGCAGGTACCACCGTGGTGGACAGTCCCCGCGGTCACTTTGCTGTCCGCATAGCTAGACCATGGAGCTGCGCCAGAACCTGGCACAAAGCACACGTCGCCGCCCTCGAATACATACACAGTGAGGTCACTCCGCTTCCGAACAGCGCTGATGTCGCTCTATAGGGTTTCAAGACTGTGCGCTGGACACCATGGTCTATAGGTTCGATGCCCAACACCAAATTCCAGCCAGATGCCATAGGTGGTAAATCATTGGAAGCGGTAACGACCGTAAAATACTTAGGAGTTACTATCCGGAGCGATCTGAAGTGGAATGATCACATAAAACAAATAGTGGGAAAAGCAGGCGCCAGGTTGAGATTCATAGGAAGAATTCTAAAAAAATGTGACTCATCGACGGAAGAAGTAGCTTACAAAACGCTTGTTCGTCCGATTCTTGAGTATTGCTCATCAGTATGGGACCCTTACCAGGTTGGATTAATGGAAGAGATAGACATGATCCAGCGAAAAGCAGCGCGATTCGTCATGGGTACATTTAGTCAGCGCGAGAGCGTTACGGAGATGCTGAACAAGCTCCAGTGGCGGACACTTCAAGAAAGGCGTTACGCAATACGGAGAGGTTTATTATCGAAATTACGAGAGAGCACATTCCGGGAAGAGATGGGCAACATATTACTACCGCCCACATATATCTCGCGTAATGATCACAACGAAAAGATCCGAGAAATTAGAGCAAATACGGAGACTTACAAGCAGTCGTTCTTCCCACGCACAATTCGTGAATGGAACAGGGAAGGGGGGATCAGATAGTGGTACAATAAGTACCCTCCGCCACACACCGTAAGGTGGCTCGCGGAGTATAGATGTAGATGTAGATGTAGATGTGGGCATAGGTCTATCGTAATGAACTATTGGGAAGTAAATACAGGCATCAACTGCCTTCAATCTGCCTGTGACTCATTCTGCCAAACTACCTCTACCAGAGAACACCCACACGCCTACAGAATGACCAGTAGCACCTGAGTATGGTCGTTATAGACCGAAGCGGACTACGTTTTCTATAGTATTACATCTGAAGCAATTCACGAAGTAGTATGCGCCTATACATTCTTTTGATAGACCTTGTGGCCTGTTATTGGGATCCATGGAGACAGTTATCCAGCTAGAAGATGCCATAGCCGTCGAGGAATACGAGCATGAATGATTTTGTGCAAAGTATTTGTGTCTGAAAGAGAGCCTTGTTACCAGATGACGCTCTGTAAAAAGTCTACCAAATACATCACATTTACACTCTGCAGATTTCTCAAAAATTTTAATGTGCAAGGAGACCTGTTTGAGATCTGGGTCATTCTAGGGATAACTTTTATTCAGCTAAATCCCTATGATCTGGAATTATGGCAGAGTTATCTTCAGACATCACAGGCGAATCCAACTAGTGGACATTCCGTCTGTCAAAAAATTCATGCACGAGAGAAGCACGGATGTTAACGTCTTTGAAGGGGAACAGGTTCCACGAAATGTCTCACACATATTTGCAGTACTTCGTCTCTACACCTCTGGGATTTCATTGTATTTCTCCAAGCACCAAGCACTGTATGCCGAGACCAGTTGCGACTCTGGCATAGAGAGTGACAGTGTCTGGAATACAACAAGATGGTTCCCAATATTGTCTATCTGCTTAGAGTCGCTTTGGACGGATACTCCCGGATATTTTATTCTTTTTGCTATGTCCAGTAGTTTATTGCCAGTTATGTAATCGAACAGTTATGGGTCTTTTGTCCTCTCTGTGCAGTGTGCGTTACGCATGTTCTTCACTGAGGATAGAGTACCAGTTGGTCGCGCAGTACTCGTCCTCTGCAAGTCTTCCAGCTTTCTGCCGATAAAATTTTACCATTCACAACAGATTCTTCAGCCAGAAATGCTTACAGAGCTCCCACCATTATACAGTACATCACTATACACTGTGCTGAAGGATCTGAGTTAGAATGTGTACATCTGACAGGTACTAGCCAGTCGTGCCCCCAAATCCTCTAACGTATGACAAATTCACCACCTACTTAATCTAAACAAAATTACCTTATAAAAATACGGTGGCCGAGCTGCTTTTCCATGAAAAAACAATGTTAAAACAACAATTACAGTTTTTTTGATTCCGTGGGGTCCTGCCCACTCGTCTCGTGTAGGGTGCTTAAAGGATGCTGGGTTCTCGGAATGCTACACAACAATTCAATGAAAATCACATTAATAGTTTTTATTTCAAATAAGAATAATGACAGTACTTAGCTTGTATTTACAACAAGTGGTCGCAAGCGATGCGTACACATGCGAATAAGTGTCCTTTGCTATATATAATGTTCATGCAAGCAGCTGATATGGATCACGCGTCACTGCTATCGTAGCACTCTCTGCTAGACCGTGATCACACTGTCCGAATACTGAGTCGATACTGAGCCGATACTGAGCGGCCGAGGCTGGCAGGAGCGGCGCTTAAATTCTCCTCTTGTAGAAGCCGCCCCTCTCATGGTGGGGTCCTACTCACCACATCATTAACCGACGCCGTTTCACCGCCTTCTCTTCTCTTGCGTTCTTTATCTTATTTCCGGCACTTGTGATTGATCCAGACCAGATTCACCATATATAGTCACAATTTCGTACTGTTAACCATGTACACTATGTGATCAGAAGTATCCGGATACCTGGCTGAAAATGACTTACAAAGTTCTTGGCGCCCTCCATCGGTAATGCTAGAACTCAATACCGTATTGGACCACCCTTAGCCTGGATGACAGCCTCCACTTTCGCAGGCATATGTTCAATCAGTTGCTTTAAGGTTTCTTGGAGAATGGCAGCCCATTCTTCACGGAGTGCTGCACTGAGGAGAGGTATCGATGTCCGTCGGTGAGGCATGGTACGAAGTCGGCGTTCCAAAACATCCCAAAGGTGTCTTATAGGATTCAGGTCAGGACTCTGTGCAGGCCAGTCCATTACAGCGATGTTATGGTCGAGTAACCACTCCGCCACAGGCCGTGCATTATGAACAGGTGCTCGATTGTGTTGAAAGATGCAATCGCCATCCCCGAATTTCTCTTTAACAGTGAGAAGCAAGAAGGTGCTTAAAACATTATTTTAGGCCTGTACTGTGATAGTGCCACGCCAAACAACAAGGGGTGCAAGCTCCCTCCATGAAAAACACGACCACACCACAACACCACCTCCCTTCGAATTTTACTGTTGGCACTACACACGCTGGCAGATGACGTTAACCGGGCATTCACCGTACCCAAACCATGCCATCGGATCACTACATTTTGTACCGCGATTAGTCACTCCACATAGCGTTTTTCCACTGTTCAACAGTCCAGTGTTTACGTTCTTTACATCAAGCGAGGCGTCGTTTGGCATTTCCCGGCGTGATGTGTCTCTTATGAGCAGCCGCTCGACCATGAAATCCAAGTTTTCTCACCTCCCACCTATCTGTCATAGTACTTGCAGTGGATCCTGACGCAGTTTGAAGTTCCTCTGTGATGGTCTGGACACATGTCTGCCTATTACACATTACGACTCTCTTCCACTGTCGGCGGTCTCCGCCAGTCAACAGACGACGTCGACCTGTACGCTATTGTGCTGTACGCGTCCCTTCACGTTTCCACTTCACTATCACATCGGAAACAGTGGATCCTGGGAAGTTTAGGAGCGTGGAAATCTCTCATACATGCAAGTTACAAAACGTTTCAAGCAAATGTTCTTTAGCCATCAGGGGGACATCAATCAGCATGATTGCCTTTTAGATTAGATTAGATTAGAATTGTACCTGTTCCGTAGATCATGAATACGACACTTCGTAATGATGTGGAAAGTCAGGTTAATAAAAGGTGTCTATACAAGATATTACAATTACACCAAATATTACATGACACTCAATATTTTAATTTTTTTTGTGGGTGTTGGGGAAATTACCCACTTACTATTCCAAAAATTCATCTAATGAGTAGAAGGAGTTGCCATTAAGGAATTCTTCTAATTTCCTTTTAAATGCTATATGGCTATCTGTCAGACTTTTGATGCTATTAGGTAAATGACCAAAGACTTTTGTGGCAGCATAATTTACCCCCTTTTGAGCCAAAGTTAGATTTAACCTTGAGTAGTGAAGATCATTCTTTCTCCTAGTGTTGTAGCCATGTACATTGCTGTTACTTTTGAATTCGTTCGGATTGTTAATAACAAATTTCATAAGTGAATTAATATATTGTGAGGCTACAGTGAAGATCTTTAGCTCTTTAAATAAGTGTCTGCAGGATGATCTTGGATGAGCTCTAGCAATTATTCTGATTACACGCTTTTGTGCAATGAATACTCTTTTACTCAATGATGAGTTACCCCAGAAAATGATGCCATACGAAAGCAGAGAATGAAAATAGGCGTGGTAAGCTAATTTGCTTAGATGTACATCTCCAAAATTTGCAATGACCCTAATAACATAAGTAGCTGAACTCAGACGTTTCAGCAGATCCTCAGTGTGTTTTTTCCAGTTCAACCCCTCATCAATGCATACACCTAGAAATTTTGAATATTCTACCTTAGCTACCGATTTCTGATCGAAGTCTATATTTATCAATGGTGTCATTCCATTTACTGTGTGGAACTGTATATACTGTGTTTTGTCAAAGTTTAATGAGAGCCCATTTGCAGAGAACCACTTAATGATTTTCTGTAAAACATCGTTTACAATTTCACCAGTTAATTCTTGCCTGTTGGGTGTGATAGCTACACTTGTATCATCGACAAAAAGTACCAGCTTTGCATATTCATGAATATAGAATGGCAAGTCATTAATATATATTAAGAACAGCAGAGGACCCAAGACCGAACCTTGCGGCACCCCATTCTTGATTGTTTCCCCGTTTGAGATATCACCAGATTTTGCAGATTATGTGAACTGTTTATTTCAACTTTCTGCACTTTTCCAGTTAGGTAGGATTTAAACCATTTGAGCACTATCCCATTCATACCACAGTACTTGAGCTTATCTAGAAGTATTCCATGATTTATACAACCAAAAGCCTTTGATAGATCACAAAAAATTACAACGGGTGACTTCCAGTTACTCAGAGCATTTAATATTTCATTAGTGAAAGTATATATAGAATTTTCCGTTGAAAAACCCTTCTGGAAACCAAACTGACATTTTGTTAAAACTTTATTTTTACAAAGGTGTGAAGGTACTCTACAATACATTACTTTGTCAAGAATTTTGGATAAAGCAGTCAGAAGAGAGATTGGGCAGTAGTTATTGACATCAGACGTATCCCCTTTTTTATGCAGTGGTTTAACAATGGCACACTTCAGTCTGAGAAAATACGCTGCTTCAGAGAGCTATTACATATGCGGCTAAGAATCCCACTTATTTCTTGGGAACAAGCTTTTATTACCCTGCTGGAAATGCCATCAATTCCATGTGACCTTTTATGCTTGAGAGAGTTTATTATCTTGCTAATTTCAGAAGGAGAGGTGGGTGGAATTTCAGTTGTATCAAATGGTGTGGGTAAGGCCTCTTCCATTAAATGCCTTGCTTCTTCTAATGAACATTTAGATCCTATTTTCTCTACAACATTTAAAAATGGTTATTCAAAATGTTTTCGACCTCCAGCTCGTTGTTTATCAAGTTTCCATTCGCTTTATCCTGTCTCCCTTGTAATAATATTCCAAATTGTTTTGATTTGGTTATCAGAGGTATTAATCTCAGACATGATACACATGCTTCCGGACTTTTTAATAACCTTTCTTAATGTAGCACAGTAGTTTTTATAATATTTGGCTGTTCCTGGGTTATTACTCTTCCTTGTTGTTAGATACAGCTCCCTTTTTTGGTTACAAGATCCTTTTATTCCTTTAGTAAGCCAAGGTTTTTTGTATGGTTTCTTATAATTAAATTTAACTACTTTCTTGGGGAAACAGTTTTCAAATTCTCTTACAAGTATATCATGAAATAAGTTATATTTTAAATTAGCATCGGGGTGCCTTGTACACCTCATCCCAGTGTAGCTGCTGAAGATTTTCTCTGAAATTTCTAATTGTTGAGACATTAATTGAACGCACAACTTTGAAGGGTAGTTTTTAATTACTGAATGGAGCTATGTCATATACTGTAACTAGCTGAGCAACATGATCAGAAAACCCATTCTCAACAGGACAACAATTTATGTTTTAAACCTACCTTGATCTATAAAAGTGTTATCTATCGATGTGCTGCTGTCCTTTACTAACCGAGTAGGAAAATTAATGACGGATCACAAATTGAAAGAACCGAGCAAGACTTCCAGGTCATTCTTCCTATTACACTCTTTCAGTGAATCAACATTGAAGTCCCCACAAATAATAATTTTCTTTCCCCTATCTGATAGATAGCACAACAAGGCATCCAGGTTTTCCAGGAATAAATGAAAGTTTCCTGAAGGGGACCTATATACTGTTACAGTTATAAAAGAGCCCTCCTTCAGTTTAAGTTGACAGGCACATGCTTCTATATGTTGCTCTAGACAAAACTTTTTTGTATCTAAGCTTTCTACACAGTGATAACTTTTGATATATATGGCAACCCCTCCTCCCACCTTATTCTCTCTACTCATACGTGCAGCTAGTTTATAACCATTGATATTTACCTTTTTCATGCCAGACACAATGTGATGCTCAGACAGGCATAGTGTATCTATTGCATTATCAGATTCAATGTCATCTAAACCTATCAGGAGCTCATCTACTTCATTCTTCAATCCAGGAATATTTTGGTGAAAAATGGTAACATTATTTTTGTTAATTTACTTTTGAGAGAATCTACTTTTTTTCTTTTTAATTCACCAATATTTTGGTTAAATATGGTAACATTATTATTTACTTTCCTGTTGCGAGATTTTTATGAGTTTTGGACCTCTTTAGCACATGCCTGCCGGAACTTCTCATTGGACACTGATATTAGTCAAAAAGAGGTACATCTATGAGTACTAGTGTCCCCCTTATGGATTTCGCTAACAACCCTACCAGTTCACCCTTCCATTTCCTATTGAGATGTAGGCCATGTCTTGTGAAATCCCCCCTATCAATAGCTTCCAAAGGTACCAATCCAGTGTCTGACAGAGTGGCCGCGCTACGCAACTAATCCAACTCCATATTTATCCTCCTGACAGAGCGGTTCAACTGGGGCTGATCATGCTGCGCGAAAGCAGGCACCAGCCCAACATTGGTATGGGTGGTTTCCGAGGCTATTTTCACCAGGTCAGACTCAAGACTGTAGCGCTGATCCCTATCAATACTGTTTCCCACTCCACCAACTATCATCACATGACCCTGCTTTGTGAATCCCTTGCACAAGGAACCTATATTCTCTACCACCTGGCTAAGACTTGTACTTGGCTTGAAAAAGTTTTTGACCTGGTACCTGTCACCTAATTTTTCATGCAAAACCTGGCCCACACCTCTTCCATGGCTGCTACCTAGCAACAGAACTTTCCTCTTACCTTCTACTTTTTTTTTAAAGCAGCTTTGCTTTTTACAAAGATATGAACAGCGGTATGACTTTCTAAATGGCACCTTGTATTTTTATTCAGTAATTCATTTCCTCTGCTAAAGACCTATTCAAAATTGTATCACTGTGTACCATTGCCTGAAATACAAAGTTGTTAATTACATTACACAACATTGAATTTGAGCCCGGGATCACAAACTCGTCCACTTGTTGGAGTTGTAAGAAAACAAATGAAAACCAAGTAAAAACATAACACAAAACTGACTTTGACTCTCCTGAACCATTTCCCAAGAGCATAACATTAAAAGGTGCTCAAAGTAGTGACCCTGCACACCGATACACTGGTGCACTCGTTGAATGAAATAATTATTTACTGCTTTCAGTGTTACCTGCTGAAGAGAATTACAAGAAAGCACGATCCGTTCCTGCATGTCCTCTGGAGTTGTGGGAATATCGCGATAGACAACGTCTTTAATGCATCCCCAAGGAAAAAAGTCCGGAGGATTTCACTCAGGAGACCTAGCAGGCCAGGTAAGTATTCCTCCTCGAGCAATCCATTTGGCGGGATACCTTCGGTTCAGAACGCGACGCGCACGCAAGGCATTATGTGCTGCACATCCATCGTGTTGATGCCACATAAGCATTCTGATTCTTAGCGGCACTCCATTCAGAACAGCGGAAGAATTCGTCTGAGGAAGTTGGCATACTCTGTGCCGTTTAGACTACCATTGATGAAATAATTGCGAATAATTGTAGTACCAAGCATCCCACACCAGACGTTAACTCTCCATGGACGCTAATGTTCCACTTGTCTAAGCCATCGTGGGCTGTCGCTGGACCAATAATGCACGTTCTTTGTTTTTACCTGTCCCTTGTTAGAGAAGTAACATTCATCGGTAAATAGAACATTGGAGAAGAAGTTCGTGTTGGCGATGATATGCTGCTGTGCCCACTGACAGAACTGTACACGATTCTGGACATCATTCCCATGCAATTCTTGATGTAGGTGTACATGGTAAGGATGGAACCGGTAGCGTGTAAGAATACGATGTACACTGGTTTTAGGAATGCCAGTCTCGTGTTCAAGCTGTCCTGTGCTCACATGTAGATTCATAGCAACGGAAACGAGAACAGTAACTTGGCAGCTTCGTCTGTGCAGGTGCTACGACGATTGCGTTGTCGTAGGTTGAAACTTCCCGTTTCCTGAAACGTCGCAACAAGACGAGAAAACATCCGTCGGGAAGGAGGGCTCTTGTTAGGATATCGCTTGCTGTAGAGTTCCACTGCCTGCGTAGCATTTCGCCTACCTTCAACAACAATAAAAGAAACGTTTTGTCGATGCAGCTTGTACGGAAGAGAGCTTTTACTGTATGCCTACTCTACACAACAGTATTTAAAAGGACTAAACTACTGTACTAAATATATCTGTACTTAAGAAAACAGTATTGCAGTTACTGTTCTGCTAACTTACATCCCCCATAGATGAGTAGCATTCCTACCTTCTCTTCGTTGATGTACATTCTACTCACACAACTCTTCAACTGGTGATGTTTGACGGAATGACGGGTGTGCATTCTACTTATGTTTACATTCGTCCTCTGTCAACGTCAGCACATGGATGTGTTCCATTACCCCGAGTACCTGCACCAAGCGCTGGGAGCGTCAATGTTGGGAGCGTCAATGTTGTGTCATGTAATTAATAAAGTTGTGTTTCAGTCAACGGTACACTGTGATACAATTTTGAATAGGTATTTAGGAGAGGAATGAATTACCGAATAAAAAATGCATGGTACCCTTTAAAAAATCTTACCGCTGTTCATATCAAAGCTACAATGAAGGCAGTCAAGCTGATTGATGTCCCCCTGACGACTAAAGGACATTTACTTGAAACATTTTGTAATTTGCATCTGGACCAACAGTTATTTAGGTGGTCCAGATCTTCGATTATTCCCTTATAAGAGAGCAGTTTGGATTCCGTAGAAATGTTGTAACGCGTAAGGCAATACTGACCCTACGATTTATTTTAGAAGCTAGATTAAGAAAAGGCAAACCTACGTTTCTAGCATTTGTAGACTTAGAGAAAGCTTTTGACAATGTTGACTGGAATACTCTCTTTCACATTCTGAAGGTGGCAGCGGTAAAACACAGGGAGCGAAAGGCTATTTACAATTTGTACAGAAACCGCATGGCAGTTATAAGAGTCGAGGGACATGAAAGGGAAGCGGTGGTTGGGAAGGGAATGAGACAGGGTTGTAGCCTCTCCCCGATGTTGTTCAATCTGTATATTGAGCAAGCAGTAAAGGAAACAAAAGAAAAATTCGGAGTAGGTATTAAAATCCACGGTGGAGGAATAAAAACTTTAAGGTTCGCCGATGAGGACAGTGTCTTGAAACGAGGATATAAGATGAACATCAACAAAAGCAAAACGAGGATAATGGAATGTAGTCGAATTAAGTCGGATGATGCTGAGGGAATTAGATTAGGAAATGAGACACTTAAAGTAGTAAAGAAGTTTTGCTATTTGGGGAGCAAAATAAGTGATGATGGTCGAAGTAGAGAGGATATAAAATGTAGACTGGCAATTGTAAGGAAAGCGATTCTGAAGAAGAGAAATTTGTTAACATCGAGTATAGATTTAAGTGTCAGGAAGTCGTTTCTGGAAGTATTTGGATGGAGTGTAGCCATGTATGGAGGTGAAACATGGACGATAATTAGTTTGGACAAGAAGAGAATAGAAACTTTCGAAATGTGGTGCTACAGAAGCATGCTGAAGATTAGATGGGTAGATCACATAACTAATCAGGAGGTACTGAATAGGATTGGGGAGAAGCGGAGTTTGTGGCACAACTTGTCAAGAAGAAGGGATCGGTTGGTAGTGGATGTTCTGAGGCATCAAGGGATCACTAATTTAGTATTGGAGGGCGGCGTGGAGGGTAAAACTCGTAGAGGGAGACCAAGAGATGAATACACTAAGCAGATTCAGGAGGATGTAGGCTGCAGTAAGTACTGGTAGATGAAGAAGCTTGCACAGGATAGAGTAGCATGGAGAGCTGCATCAAACCAGTCTCAGGACTGAAGACCACAACAACAACAAGAGAGGGATTGGACTTGAGAAGTCATAATTTCTGTTTCTTCCTCTTTCTTCTCAAATTAGCTTCATGCAGTAAAACACAAAGAATGAACAGCAACCCACAGCGTCTCAGCAGCGTTGCATGCTTGGCAGTAGCAGTCGGCGCATGGCAGGGCAGTGCTGTCGGTGCTGGGGTAGAGGTCATTCTTCGAGTTTTACTGTTCATTAGACTAATGTAGGACCCCTCTATCGATGGAGCACGTAAAATTCTGCTTTAAATGTCATTTTGTTTGTAACATGAAACAAACTGATGTTTTCCGTCGAAACTGGAAATCTCATGAAAGATGTGATGAGCAGCATTGGTTTGGGCTGACTCCAGCTGCACAGTGCAGAAACGAAATCTGAAATAATTGCTGAGACACCACAGAAAATGCGCCTGACTGCTCTTAAGAGAGACATCATATATATTGTTAGGGGGTGCAGATATTGTGATCACTGGTGTCATAATACATACCCACTTCAGTGTGTTAGTAGTTTTTTTTTCTCTGTGTCTAATTGTTTTTCTGCAAACAGGTCACACAATTTACCACATGATGTTTTATGCACATTCGAATTTGCACTACGAGGTGGAATATGCTTGTCAGTGTAGACTGCCCGTTTTGCGTCTACACATCCCCACTTCACTGCCTGACTTGCTGTCCACGGGAAACTTGTGTCTTGTGTAGTTAGTGATACTAACCTAATAGCATTCCACTCGTGTAGGTGTATCCATAACTCTTTCTCTTATACAGGGTGAGTCAGCTAACGTTACTGCTGGATATATTTCGTAAACCACGTCAAATACTGACGAATCGATTCCACAGACCGAACGTGAGGAGAGGGGCTACTGTAATTGGTTAATACAAACCACACAAAAATGCACGGAAGTATGTTTTTTAACACACACCTACGTTTTTTTAAATGGAACCCCGTTAGTTTTGTTAGCACATCTGAACATATAAACAAATACGTAATCAGTGCCGTTTGTTGCATTGTAAAATGTTAATTAGATCCGGAGATACTGTAACCTAAAGTTGACGCTTGAGTACCACTCCTCCGCTGTTCGATCGTGTGTATCGGAGAGCACCGAATTACGTAGGGATCCAAAGGGAACGGTGATGGACCTTAGGTACAGAAGAGACTGGAACAGCACATTACGTCCACATGCTAACACCTTTTTATTGGTCTTTTTCACTGACGCACATGTACATTACCATGAGGGGTGAGTTACACGTACAGCCGTGGTTTCCGTTTTCAATTACGGAGTGGAATAGAGTGTGTCCCGACATGTCAGGCCAATAGATGTTCAATGTGGTGGCCATCATGTATCGTGTGTACCGTAATGTGCCTACAACCCCAGAGGATGTGAAACAACGGATTGTGGCAGCCTGCGGTGACATTACACCAGATGTACTGCGGCGTGTACGACATTCATTACGCCAGAGATTGCAATTGTGTACAGCAAATGATGGCCACCTCATTGAACATCTATTGGCCTGACATGTCGGGACACACTCTATTCCACTTCGTAATTGAAAACTGAAACCACGTCTGTACGTGTACCTCACCCCTCATGGTAATGTACATGTGCGTCAGTGAAAAAGACCAATAAAATGGTGTTAGCATGTGGACGTAATGTGCTGTTCCAGTCTCTTCTGTACCTAAGGTCCATCACCGTTCCCTTTGGATCCCTACGTAATTCGGTGCTCTCCGATACACACGATCGAACAGCGGAGGAGTGGTACTCAAGCGTCAACTTTAGGTTACAATATCTCCGGATGTAATCAACATTTTACAATGCAACAAACGGCACTGATTACGTATTTGTTTATATGTTCAGATGTGCTAACAAAACTAACGGGGTTACATTTAAAAAAAACGTAGGTTTGTGCTAAAAAACATACTTCCGTGCATTTTTGTATGGTTTGTATTAACCAGTTACAGTAGCCCCTCTCCTCACGTTCGGTCTGTGGAATCGATTCGTCAGTATTTCACGTGGTTTACGAAATATATCCAGCGGTAATGTTAGGTGACTCACCCTGTATATACAGGGTGTCCCAAAAAGAATGACCCGTTTTTAAATAGAATTATTTATTAGGAAGAAGGGCTTAACACCAACAAATTGCATACGAAATTACACAGAAAAGACAGAAGTTTAAAAAAATCCATCATAAATGTTCAATATGTGCTCCATTGGCTGCACAGACGACATCTAGCTGATAGCTGAATTCATCCCAAACCGAGCGTAAGGTGTCTTCTGTCACTGAAACTAGAGCAGATGATATTCTGGTTTTTAGTTCATAAGTGTCGCGAAGTAAGGGAGGGACGTATGTACGTTGTTTAACAGATCCCTACAGGAAGAAATCACATGGTATTAAGTCAGGGAACCTAGGAGGCCAAGAGTGTGAAGCCTGGTCTCGCGATTCTGTACTCCCTATCGAACGTTGAGGCACCTTGGCATTGACGAAACTCCGCACGTTGTTGTGCCAGTGTTGTGGTGCTCCATCTCGCTGATAGATGAAATTGTCAGAGTCAAGTTGTGGAAATAACCAGTTCCGTAGCATTGCAAGATATGATTGTCCCGTTACAGTTTCTTCTTCAAAAAAGTAGGGTCCATAAACCTTGCTTTGCGAAACAGCACAAAAACATTCATTTTTGGTGAATCTGTTCTGTAGTTTCATGAGGATTTTCGAGCCCCCATATACGCACATTATGACGGCAAACCTTACCGCTAATATGGAAAGTTGCCTCATCGCTGAATATCAACTGTGACATAAAAGTGTCATCTTCTATGTCCTCCTGAATAGCATTGCCAAAGCCCACTCTCTTCACTTTGTCAGTATCTCTAAGAGCTTGTACCAGTTGTAATCGGTATGGTTTGAGGGCTAAATGACGCCTTAACACACGCCACACTATCATGCGCGGTAACGCAAGTTCTCGGCGAGTACTTGCGCGGGGGGGGGGTCTCCGCTCAAAGGCTCGTCGGATTTGTTCCACTGTTTGTTCAGGAACGCGTGGCCGGCTAGGACTTTTGCCTTTACAGAGGCACCCTCTTCCTTCAAACTGTTTATACCATCGTTGACTGTTCTTTGGTGATGATGGTTTAGCACGAAATCGAATATGAAACGCCCACTGAACTGCGGTCACTGACTGAGTACGACTAAATTCAATAACACAATACGCCCTCTGTTGTGCGGACGCCATAATGCGCGAGAGTTGCTGTACGTTCCAGGTCAGTGCTCGTAGCGACATCTAGCGGATTTTTCTGAAACTCTAGATCATGCCGATTACATCTATCGCTGTTTCAGTTACCTAGTGACATATGTCTTAATATTATTACAAGTTAAAATCGGGTCATATGTATGTTAAAGATGTATAATGAACATGATGCTTTAGATTATTAAGTTGAGAGGTGACAGGTTGAGAACTAAGTGTGAGAAGTGGTAGCACCAGATTAAGAAAATATATATTAATAAGACGTGTATATTTCTATTGTCTATTGTCAAAAGACAATTTATGAAAGAATTTTATATTTTATTAATAGGATTAAGTAGGAATAATTAATATTTGTCATGTTGGAAATTGTGGTAGCAGGGATGTCTGCACCAAAATATTGTTGGCAAGAGAGACCGCAAATTGATATAATTTTAAAAATGGCGGGAGAGAACGCGTATGGATACATTTTAAGAAAAGAGCGGGAAAGACCGCGCATTGATACATTTTGTAATGGTAGCAGGGATTGTCTGCACCAGAAAGCATTGTTGGCAGGAGAGACCGCACTTTAGAGTTCGTAGGAAGTTAGTAGCAAGCGAGATATGAAGCGACGTGGTAGCAGGTCTGAAGCGAGAGGCTGAGAGGAGCAGTGTGCCTGCCAGCCACCAGCTATGATTTACAAGATATTATAAACGAATGTACAGAGACGTCAGCTAACTATTATCATAAGAGGAACTAATATTATTGAATTATTTTGGTTCAGATGGTTCAAATGGCTCTGAGCACTATGGGACTTAACATCTGAGGTCATCAATCCCCGAGAACTTAGAACTACTTAAACCTAACTAACCTAAGGGCATCACACACATCCATGCCCGAGGCAGGATTCGAACCTGCGACCGTAGCGGTCGCGCGGTTCCTGACTGAAGGGCCTAGAACCTCTCGGCCAGCTGAATTATTTTCTTTGCGATACTCAAGATTACTGAAGGTATGTTTGCGCAATGCTAGTTGTAAGATTATTGTAAAACGTAAGTCCCATTTGAACGTTTTTAAAACCATTTCATTACCAGCAGTAAATATTTTAAGAAACGTTTTCTGAATATATAATTAATATTTGCCGGCAATGTTGCATTACTGATTATAACCCATCCCAAAAACCATCAACGTAAAACTTTGCAAAAATTTTATTGTTGTCAAGAAAAAGTGTAACTATGAATTACGTAACTTCAGTCAAATTAATTAAAGAATAACGTCAGCTTTGCTATTAAAGAATAACGTCAGCTTTGGTAATAAATACAGCCACTTATTATGACAGCCCACCAGCAGTTGATAGAGTATAGTAAACCAGAGTAAGTATATTCATGTCGCAGTTCGATGTAGCAGTCAGATGGCGATCCAGTAACGGTAAAAAAGGTAAGGAACAGTTTTGGGTTAATGCAGATAACTGAGGGCCACAGAGATAACACATTCTATGTTTCGTAGAAATAATCAGAAAATCACTTTTAATAAGCAGCAATTAAATTTGTATGCGAAGATTGAGAAAGAGAAAATTTCAAAGGGAAGATTTAATTTGTTATTATTAAGCAAGAGATAGAAATCCTAAGGAAAGGTTTCATAGGTTGTTGTAGAAGGGAAGGTTGCGTAACAAAAGAGACATAGAGAGGAGACGGTTATTGCGTAACACAAAAGAGATGAAGAGGAGACGGGAAGGTTTCAATATTAAAAAGAAGTTAGAATTCCTTTGTTTAAAGGAAGCACTGACCAAAACAATAAAAATAGCTCACGTTTATTGCCAGGAGCCTCAACAAGAAATACCAGCAATTAATCACGTGCCAAACAGACGATTAAAGAATTTGTAAATCTGATAGTTTCACAAACTAACTGGAATGGTAACCGCAAGGTACAAAAAGCTATTCTCGATAAACTTGCAACTGAATAAAAGCTGTACCATGCCAACGAATATTAAAAAGAAACTACTGCAGATTACACAAACGATATGTAAAGGCAGAGTAATCCTCAAAGCTCTGCATAAACATTAATAAGAAAATGGTAGTATTAAATGAAAGGACCGTTAACATTTAAGATCCATCTAACAGGCAGTAATTAACGCTGACAGAAAGCACAGTCAGCTGTACATATATAAAACACTTCCTGCACGCTACAGCTGTGAGGTTCGGTGCCCTACAACACGCTGGAAGGGCATTTAAAATCATGAGACCACATCCAGAGGCACACCTCTCTCCTACGACACTGAAATCAAGTAACACAATAGCTACATTCCCCCATTCCCAAGCTGTGGCTAAGCCATGCCTCCGCAATTTTCTTTCTTCCACGTGTGCTATTTTTGTAAGGTACGCAGAAGAGTTTCTCTGAAGTTTTGGAGACAGAAGACGAGGTAGTGGCGCAAGTAAAGCTGTGAGGGCGGCTTGTGAGTCGTGCTTAGATAGCTCACTAAGTAGACGACTTGGGCGAGAAAGGAAAGGGTCCTGAGTTCGAGTCTTTGTCCGGTACAGAATTTTAATCAGCCAGAAAATTTCAATATAAAAGTTAAAGTTCCTCTCGTAATCAACACTGTAGATAAGCCACTGGCTGCCGTACACAGACATTTGAAGGCGTGTGTTCTACAAGGCTACTCACAAGACTGTTGTCTCTGGTGGTCCTCAGGCAGCGCAGCAGTGAAGTTGCCAAGAGCCAGTTCCTCACATGCAGCTGACCTCTGTCTGCAACCAGCTCTACCTCTCGGAGTGCAGAACGTCTCCTCCAAATGCAGTACAGCGGGTGCGTTTGTTCCAACGGTGTGGTGGGAATAGCGTGGCGCACAACAGCGATTCACCGGGCGCCATCCCCACTGGTCAGCTGCACCACGGAGACTCCGAGGCACATACAGAGTGAGCCCCCGCCAACAGCGCTCTCAAAACAGACGCGGCAAATTGCTCGCTCTAGCGGGACACCATAGCACGTGTTGTTAGGCGACGAAGTCAAAAGATACGATGGAAGGAAGACCTCTCTCGATGGCAGCCTACACACGGCTCACATGGACCATGCCAGTTATATGGGTATGTGCTGCTTACACAACGTTATTTATTCTTATGTAGATCCTTTTTATGTAGACTAGATGGATAAATTCTAGTTTCCCATTCCACTCGTCGGTTTTGAGCGATAACGTTATACCTAAGGCACAGTCGCTACATAGGGGCAATCTCTGAAAGCCACTGATCATATTCGTAAACAAACGAATGTAGCGCGCTATAAAATTACCATCACATTTCACGCAGTTATTTACTTAGACATGAATTATATTGAAACAAATTGAAAATAATGAAAGTGAATAAGAAGAATTAAAAATAAATTTTAGTGTCTGATAAGAATTATCGTCGTAATTTATGCGAGTAGAAATGCACAGAGAAACTTGAAATTGCATTACAGTAAAGCTCATGGTGAAGTCATACTATTGTAAAATAGCGTTAATTTTACTATTAATAATTGAATATAACGGGAGAAGCTCAGGAAAGTCGGGGTTTTGGGAGGGGAGAAACTAAACTATAACAGAAAAATGGGAAAATGAAATAAATGCCAACAAATACGAAACATTATTGAAATGTGGAGAAACCGACACACTAAATTCTAAAAGAAAAGCCAGATCACAACTAACGAAAATCCGCAGAAAAGAACGATAACCAGAATTAACCTATATAAGTAAATGACAGCGATTCCAACCGTTCCATGATTCACATGTAAATTACTTTTGCAGGAGTTGTATGCACTGAAACGTAATAGCATTTTCACATTTCTCTCTGATCTCTAAACTACTGACGTGAAATAGCAAAAATTGAAATCTGTAACCAGAATTGACCTTCAGGTCAATTGATTTAAAGGTTCTCTGCGTTCTCTTTGCTTTTCTTACTCGCATAAATTACGAGAATTTATTTCAGACATGTATACTTCTCTTTTTCTGCTCTTATTTGCTGTCGTTACTTTCAGTTCTTTTCGATATAATTTGTGGCTAAATAATTAATCACATGAACTGTGAATGCAATTGTATCGTGTGCTACTTTCGTTTGCTTACGAATATTATCAGTTGCTTTCAAAGATTACCTCTACGTAGCGTCTATGCCTTAGGTATGACGTCTTTGCTCAAAGCCGACGAGTGGAATCGAACGCCAGAACTGACCGGACTAGATTACACTAATCGACAGAAAGTATACACCTTGGACCACAAATAAGAAAACTGATGAACGACCCAAGATTTCTTATCAAACTCATAAATATCGAATTAGCTGCTGGTCCTCTTTCAGAGCAATTGTAAAGGCATATTTGGGCAACAAAAGAGATGATAACTATGTTTCCATTACAAGTGATACGTTCTAAAGCTGCAAGACCATGAGGTGTAGAATGTCGCATAAAATTCGCTTTTTACATTCCTGCAGTGAGTTCTTTCCGGAAAATTTCGGAGCCGCTAGCGATGAGCAGGGTGAATGCTTTCACCGAGACATCCGTACGGTGGGACGCCGTTATCAAGGTCACTGGAACTCTTCGATGATGTGTGACCACTGCCAGGGTCTTGTTAGGGAAAGTGACGAGACGGCATTCACATTTTTCGAATATCAGAGGAGGTTAACGTTGAAAATATCTTGTGAACTAATTTAGACGTATTGGTGTCAAGCCCATGTAAACATATTAAAGAGTTTTGAGTTCTAAAGTTCTGAATATGTATTCTTATTTGCTTCAATTCTCACAATGTTTGCCAGTACTGTTTTTAATACTGCTGTATATTTAGGAAATATGAGGAGACAGAAGAAAAACTGATTCTTCCACTGAAATCAGCAATACAAAAATAGGCAAAAATTACATTTGCAAACCAGTTGCAGAAAAAAGTTTAAATTTTTATTAATGTTATATTTTTACGAATGTAAGTACATACACTAACGATTACAAATTCTTTTATGATTTGTAGCACGTGATGACAATGGCTTGTCGTAGTTAGTATGATTTAAATGCGTTGTAGGACTTCACATGGTGAAGTTCATGGCGTAAGTGATCTTAATTTTCAATATACTTTATATAAATCAAAAAAGTTTTTGCTATCAACTGTCGATGTATCTCTGTCGATATTTTTAGATAGATAGTCTTTGTACACTCTCTAAATAAAATGGTTGTCTTAATATGTTGTTTAGGGGACAATAATGCTATCAAAATCTACTGCATCTTCCCCACACACACATCTTCTTTTTCACATTCTTAAAATATTTGCTACATAAATATATATAGAAGTAGATAATTCTCAAAATAAAAATGATTCCGTAATTTGTTAGTGAATGAAAACATGTAGCTTAAACTAGTTTTTTTCGTTTTTAAATGTCCCATAAAATAAATCACATCTACTGAAAATGTAGATGAGTTAAGACTCTTCTTTAAGGAGTAACATTGCTGTGTCGGCCTAAACATCGTTTCCTTGATTTTTTGATTTTTTTTTGTTTGTTTGATGAAGGGAAGGTGGTAGAGAAACAATACTAGGGGTCGTTACTGAGCATATATTCAAGTATATTACAAAAATATTTGTCGGAAAATGTTACAAAATGGCGACACTTCAGCAATTCTGCCGAGTTAGGTTGAATTTGAGGTGATCTGTGGCACGCACTGTAACTGGTGCAAATTTGAATCTGGAAAAAAAAGTACGTAATATACGTGAGTGAAGCTAGTCAACCACATAGGGGATTTTAGAAATATTGATTTTTGTGCTGATAGCGAGTGTTTGAATAAAGTCGTTCAATTTTATCAAGATAAGGAAAGTGATCTGTTAATAAATATTGTGTGAAGTAACTCATCAAAAATCTCCTATGTCCTTCACAATGATATTTCAAAGTTCTGGTTAAATTTTCAAATAAAGCGATCGGAAATTGTCGGAGTAATGCTGAGTGCCGTTTTCAAAGATCACATCCCGAGAAAACGCGTTTGCAGTTTTGAAATGTGTAATAGACGCGGAAAAACGAAGATATTCTACTTTTAGAAAACTCTTACCATTAATGTGCTATCCCAGGGCCGACATGTAGTACTGATGACATTGCGATCGAAATCACAGCCACTAGCTTAATCGGTCGTGGCAGTTCCATGAACGCACGAAACTTCACAATTCCACTTAGCTCTACTCCTAGCAGGCGCACTCCTAGAACGATTCGACAGTTGCTTTCATATGAATTCCATATAAACTTGTTACTTGGTATAACAACTACTGGCCTGTTTTGACAAGCATGATTATTGTGAAGCCTAAGCCTCGAGTACTTCGTCCCAGCAACCTGATGTCTGCATTGCACGTTTCACATTTCACTTGTTGAGGACTAACAGAGAAAACGGTAAGAAAACTTATAATCCTGTAGCTTAGTCCGTAATTCACATAAAAATCCAGGCTACTGTCATTCAGTTTCTTAGTAGAAGCACTGACTCCTTCCGAACTGCTCTCAGCCTCATATCTATTCTTTGGACAGTATGATAACATACTGCTTCGACGTCGCGTTGGATACGATGACGTCATACCTCTTCTGCCCGATTACGCTTTCTTAGCACACATTCTATACTATAAGATCACAAATAAACTATTAAAAGTCAACACTGCACACAAAAATCAAGATTCTAAGCGAAAGAATTGTCTTTCACCTACACGTATTGCTGACGCCCAGGGTAACGTATTATGGTTCTGAAATGCATCTAATAATATCCCAGACACTAGAGGGGGTATAGAGTTGACGCCACGTAGGCCGTTGTGGGTCATCCGAGGCGCTAGAAGAGGATCTTGGAATTCCACGAAACAATTTTCTCGGGGGTTAGACGTTTTACCTCATATTTTACAAGCTTTAAAGCATCTTTTAAGCCAATAAACATGATGTTTTGAAAATTCTTCAGTGGTGCTAGTTCTGTGAAGTGGGTTATCCAGTTAGGTTGTAATCTATCGGTGGTCCGAAAACGTGACAATTGGTTTTTTGTTTTATATATATGTCACTCTTTAAGTGCGCTACTTTAGTTTCTTTGGGACAGCTGTGAAATGCAGACCCCTCCCCATGAATCATGGACCTCGCCGTCGGTGGGTGGCTTGCGTGCCTCAGGCATACAGATAACCGTACCGTAGGTGCAACCACAACGGAAGAGTATCTACTGAGGGGCCAGACAAACGTGTAATTCCTGAAGTGGGGCAACAGCCTTTTCATTAGTTGTAGGGGCAATAGTCTGGATGACTGACTGATCTGGCCTTGTAACATCAACCAAAACGGCCTTGCTGTGCTGGTACTGCGAACGGCTGAAAACAAGGTGGAACTACAACCGTAATTTTTCCAGTGAAGGCATAGTGTGTTGTAGGTCGATCACTCTGTTGTAGAAGTAATTCAAAAGCCACGCTCGCTTAAATGCTGTTTACTGGATGACCGGTTTCAACACACTAAAGGTGCCATCATCGGATGTGAATATAGCTTAAAATGTATAAGTCGTTTGGATATAACGATACATGAGGCAGACCAGCTGATATAAAATCACTGTCGTAGAAATAAAATTAAAAAGCAACTGCTCTCATGGTCATTCTATTCCATCAGATATATAAAACCAAAGTCACTAGATAAAACTATTTGACACACGACCGCAGCTCGACTAAAACGAATTTTTACGCAAGAATGGAAAAACTAATAGAAACAGACCTCAGGAAAGATCGGTTTGGATTGAAAAGAAACTTACGAACACGCGAGGCGAGGCAAAACTGACCTTACGACTTATCTTAGAAGATAGGATAACGAAAGACGAACGTACGTGTATGGCATTTGTAGACCTAGAGAAAGCTTTTGACAATGACAACTGGAATACACTCTTTGAAAGTCTGAAAGTAGCAGGGATAAAATACAGTGGCGAAAGGCGGTTTACAACTTATACAGAAAACAGACGGCAGTTGTAAGAATCCAGGGGTACGAACGGGAAGCAGTGGTTGAGAAGGGAGTGAGACAGGTTTTCAGTCTATCCACAATGTTATTCAATGTGTACACTGAACAAGCAGCAAAGGAACCAAAGAAGAATTTGGCATAGGAACTGAACTCCGGGGAGAAGAAATATTAACTTTGAGGTTTGCCGATGACATTGTAATTCTGTCATAGACAGCAAAGGACTTGGAAGAGCAGTGTCTTGAAAGGATGATTTAAGATGAACATTAACGAAAGCGAAACAAGAATAACGGAATGTAGTCGAACTAAATAAGGTGATACTAAAGGAATCAGATTAGGTAACGAGACACTTAAAGTAGTAGATGAGTTCTGCTACTTGGTCAGCAAAATAAATGACGATGGCCGAAGTAAAGAGAATATAAAATGTAGACTGGCAATGGCAAGAAAATTATTTCTGAAGAAGAGAAATCGTATATATATTTAAGTCTTTAGAAGTCTTTTCTGAAGGTATTTGTTTGTAGTGTAGCAATGTACACTCGTGGAAATTGAAATAAGAACACCGTGAATTCATTGTCCCAGGAAGGGGAAACTTTATTGACACATTCCTGGGGTCAGATACATCACATGATCACACTGACAGAACCACAGGCACATAGACACAGGCAACAGAGCATGCACAATGTCGGCACTAGTACAGTGTATATCCACCTTTCGCAGCAATGCAGGCTGCTATTCTCCCATGGAGACGATCGTAGAGATGCTGGATGTAGTCCTGTGGAACGGCTTGCCATGCCATTTCCACCTGGCGCCTCAGTTGCACCAGCGTTCGTGCTGGACGTGCAGACCGCGTAAGACGACGCTTCATCCAGTCCCAAACATGCTCAATGGGGGACAGATCCGGAGATCTTGCTGGCCAGGGTAGTTGACTTACACCTTCTAGAGCACGTTGGGTGGCACGGGATACATGCGGACGTGCATTGTCCTGTTGGAACAGCAAGTTCCCTTGCCGGTCTAGGAATGGTAGAACGATGGGTTCGATGACGGTTTGGATGTACCGTGCACTATTCAGTGTCCCCTCGACGATCACCAGTGGTGTACGGCCAGTGTAGGAGATCGCTCCCCACACCATGATGCCGGGTGTTGGCCCTGTGTGCCTCGGTCGTATGCAGTCCTGATTGTGGCGCCCACCTGCACGGCGCCAAACAAGCATACGACCATCATTGGCACCAAGGCAGAAGCGACTCTCATCGCTGAAGACGACACGTCTCCATTCGTCCCTCCATTCACGCCTGTCGCGACACCACTGGAGGCGGGCTGCACGATGTTGGGGCGTGAGCGGAAGACGGCCTAACGGTGTGCGGGACCGTAGCCCAGCTTCATGGAGACGGTTGCGAATGGTCCTTGCCGATACCCCAGGAGCAACAGTGTCCCTAATTTGCTGGGAAGTGACGGTGCGGTCCCCTACGGCACTGCGTAGGATCCTACGGTCTTGGCGTGCATCCGTGCGTCGCTGCGGTCCGGTCCCAGGTCGACGGGCACGTGCACCTTCCGCCGACCACTGGCGACAACATCGATGTACTGTGGAGACCTCACCCCCCACGTGTTGAGCAATTCGGCGGTACGTTCACCCGGCCTCCCGCATGCCCACTATACGCCCTCGCTCAAAGTCCTTCAACTGCACATACGGTTCACGTCCACGCTGTCGCGGCATGCTACCAGTGTTAAAGACTGCGATGGAGCTCCGTATGCCACGGCAAACTGGCTGACACTGACGGCGGCGGTGCACAAATGCTGCGCAGCTAGCGCCATTCGACGGCCAACACCGCGGTTCCTGGTGTGTCCGCTGTGCCGTGCGTGTGATCATTGCTTGTACAGCCCTCTCGCAGTGTCCGGAGCAAGTACGGTGGGTCTGACACACCGGTGTCAATGTGTTCTTTTTTCCATTTCCAGGAGTGTATTAAAGTGAAATATGGGCGATAAACAGTTTAGACCAAAAGAGAATAGAAGCTTCCGAAATGGGATGCTACAGAAGAATGTTGAAGATTACATGGTACTCACTGGGACTGGAGGCAAAAGAAATCTGTGACCAAAAGAAGGGATCGCTCGATATGACACATTCTGAGAGATTAATGGATCACCAATATAGAACTTGAGGGAAGATTGGGGGCTAAATATCGTAAGGGGTGACCACGAGATGAAGGATGGAAATTGCAGTAGTTATTCGGATATGAAGAGGCTTACAGAGGATAGAGGAGTTTATAGAGCTGCAGCAAACCAGTCTTCGAAATGAAGACCTCAACAACAACATGAGACATACTCAATTGTGCTTAGCCTTGTTAAAATTTAGCGATAGTGGAATCATCTCCTCATGTTCTCAAAACTTTCGTTAACTGGCATTTCAGTAAGTGATATGGTACTAATCTTTACTCCTATGCTGGTATTTCCTGCAAAAGTAAAATACTCTGCATTTGCTTATAATTCAAGTGCAAGATTATTTACTTACACAGGGTGATTCAGAACTCCTAGACGAACTTTGACATGGACCAAAGCAAGAAGAAAATTTCCGGTAAACATAGGCTCTAAAGTGAATTCCTTAAGAGCTATGAACACTTGTTAATCTTCGCTACTATGAAGCACATCTCGTTTCCAGAATAAGTGTTCATAGTTCTTAAGCTATGCATGTTTACCCGTTACTTTTGTCTTATTTTGGTCCATCCTACCTCCTCCCAGAAATGAAAACGGTAGTGCTTGCAGAAGAAGAAACATGCTCCATAGTATCAGAGATAAGCAAGTGCTCATAGCTCTTAAATTGTGCATTGCGGAGCCAATATTTACTGGACATTCTGTTCTTGTTTTGGTCCATACTAACACCTCTCAAAGTTTGTCGGTGGATTTCTGGTTCACCTTCGATATCAGAAAGAACAGAGGACTCATAGTAGAACCCTGTGGTACACCACCCCTGATCGTATCAAATGGTCGACATGTAGCTAAGTGGTACATTCTGCTTTCGTTTACGCAAGTAAGAGCACAATCCTGTAGAATATGCTACTCCAGCGCTTGTGAGGTCAATTGAGGATCTACTTGATCGAGGAGTAGCGGCACTGGTCGCAAAAACTGACAACAGCTGGGAGAGCGGTGTGCTAACCACATGCCCGTCCATTTCCGCATCCAGAGACGCTTAAGTGCTGAGGATGACACGTCGGCCGGTGGATACCATCTGTACCGTTGGGCCTTCAAGGCCTGTTAGGCCTGTGTTATTTCTTTTTTAATTTTTTTATTTGTAAATGAGATGTACAGAATAAATCCAATTTACTGACAATATCTCTTTCACGAGGATTGATATTAATCGTCAATTTCAAGATTAACTACTGAGTACCAGAAAAATACTCATCTGGACTCCAAACAATCGGCAGTTACTATGCATTGTACCCCAGTGGCACAGTACACGTTGCTACAAAACTAAAAATGTTATTTTCCAGTACATGAATTCTATTAGAGTGTAGTGAAACAAAATAATAATCAAACTTAATTAGGAAACACGATATTGCCTGCAAATGAATGCAATTGAACATTATTCATTTTAGTGTACCATCATCAATTTCGCGGTTTTTGCCTCATCTCGAAGCCGACGGTGGTGTGACCAAATGAAGGGTATTTAACAGTAATTAGAGCAATTTCATTTTTTCTAACTTATCGTATGAGTGCTTCTCCCGACAGCAGGATCACTGATGGAACAGTTAAATATCGTGAACCGATTATCATAAACGGCTTGCGAAATGGACAGTATCTCTGAAAAAACTGTCTACACTAAATTGGCTGCTTCACTGTCACTGCTGCTATTAGAGGACAGCGGCAAGGTGCGGTCTTCGGCGAGGCGAAGATGGACGACATGTTTTTTAAGTAGGTCCATCGCTCCCAAAAGTGGTCGTAGCGCTAGCTGGACGCGATGAAGGTTTTAAGTGTATATCTGTGAGACTGCGCACCATTACTCCCCAGGTAAAGAGGCTGGCCGGGGTGGGTTGACGTCGCTGGTCGCTAGAGACTCGTTTCCCCGTGTACCTCTCGTTCGGCGCAAATTATTGCACTCCGTCGGTTCTCTTAATATTTCACGCCGCCACCGCACCCCAATTCCCTCCTCTCCCTTTCCTCGTAAAACACTTGCCGAAGATGAATCGACGGAATCGTTGGTCAGACTGCAAAGTGGGTGGAGGTTTCCACAATACAAGAGTTCAGACGCTCTCGATACAGGGCATTATATCAGATGCAGCGGTATCGTTTAAATGCAAAATAGACTTTCGAAATTGGAAATCTAATTTTGGTTTACGACCGCCGGGGGCTCGGCCAAAAAAAGAAAAAAAAAAGAATGCAATGAGCCCCCTTTTCCTTTCTGGTGGCCCTGTTTCCGAAGCCGATCAAACAGATGTCGCGGTGGTGGTAAAACGCCCTCCACTTTCTCCCTGTGGAGCGGACAGAAATCGAGAGGGGTATTAGGGCTGTGCAGGATATTGGATTCTGAAATTTAATGAACCCAACTCATGCATCTGGTTCTCCCTTCCTTTATTCCCCTGCTCCCTACGCTCTTTCTGCGTCCAGTCTTCACGTTCGTTTCCAGTCCCCTGCAGGAGGCGACCACATGTATGTGTGTGTATGTGCGTGTGTTCGCACATACGTTTGTGCTGTGGCTGTAGGGGTGGGTGGGCGGTTGGGGTGAGACACACACGCACCGGAGAAGTGCCACACATCATATTTATAGTCAATATAGAGCCCGCGGCGACCCCCGGCCGTGATATACGGTTGTGTTTAACACCTTCATATTACGCCACCGCCGTCCACCCTCCCCCGACACCCCCGTGCGTCGCGGGACACGTGCTCGCGCGGGCTTGACCAGCACTGCCGCCTCCCATCGACCGCACTCTCTATTGCGCGGCATCGCAGGGGTGGAATTACGACGTCGTCCTGAGTCTCTCAAGTGGGGGTGAGTCAACGTCCGAATATACTTCATATCCACCACAGTGGTTCCCGTTAAGTGCACGTAGATCAAATGCGGGAAGACCATAACAGCGCCCCTCAAGAAGATATATTTCGGAATGGGTGGTACAGCTGCAATATCGAAGATTTGTTCTCATCGTGTGGTTGATTCATTCGACAGTCACCACAGTCTCCATACGTAATTTAGTACTTATCACTTGAATATACACATTAGTTGACGTCCCGAAAAGAGTTTCCGTCGATAACATACCAATAATTATCGACGAAACTCCGTCCAAAACTTTCTTTTGAGACTGGCCCGCAGCTTGCATTGGGTCTGTGAACGCCATATTAAGAATTTTTGCGCACTGATTTTACTAGCTCATTAATTACATATGACGAGCCATGTTTCGGAAGTTTGCGTTTTTCAAATAATCCAGAAATTTACAAAACACAGTTCCTTCGCGCAAATTTGTAAAAAATATGAGCATTTTATGGCTTACATCCATTTTGGCAGATATTTACGTTTTTTACGTGTCACAATATAGTGTCTTAGAGTGACTACAGATTATTTTTCCGTTTCTCTGCTGTTGAAGCTTGTCAGAACTTTATCTATGATCTGAACTTTATATAGTGAAACTCTCAACAAAAATTTTATCTTTGCAGAGCACATGAAGGTATAGAATAATAAGATCTTTGTATGTAGTTATTATCACTGAAATTACACGAATATGAATTGTAAATTTACTGTAGAGTCACCTAACATTACCGCTGGACATATTTCGTAAGCCACATCAAATACTGACGAATCGATTCCACAGACCGAACGCGAGGAGAGGGGCTAGTGTAATTGGTTAAAACAAACAATGAAAAAATGAACGGAAGTATGTTTTTTAACAAAAACCTACGTGCATTTTTGTTTGGTTTGTATTAAACAATTACACTAGCCCCTCTCCTCACGTTCGGTCTGTGGAATCGGTTCGTCAGTATTTGAAGTGGTTTACGAAATATATCCAGCGGTAACGTTAGGTGATTCACCCTATATATATATATATATATATATATATATATATATATATATATATATATATATATATAACTGAAGTTGAGTGAGCTGTCAAACAAACATAAGTTCAAATAAAAAAGTGCAAATAGTGTAGTATAAAGTTCTGACAAACAGCAAAGACAGCTCAGAAACTGAGAAACAATGTCAATAGACACGCCAAGACGCTATATTTTGATGCATAAAAACATAAATATCTACCAAACTAGATGTAAATCGAATGTATATTTCTATAAATTTATATGAAAAACTGTATTATGCAGGATTACTTGGAAGTTAAAAATAGCCAAAAGACTCGTCGTACGTATTAAGACATAATAAAATCCTTGTGCAGCAGGATACAAGAAAATAATTAATGTCATTCAACAGAAGTATGATCATTTTGTTCATCAAATAAAATTTGTGACTGGATTGAAATTTCTTTGTAGGAAGAACGTTGACTGTTATGTGGTCCAGGAAAGTGTGTTGGATTCTTTTTATTTCATATTATGCATTGAGAACCTTGCAGACAATATTAACATTAAACTCAGACTTTTTACGGATGATGCAGTTATCCACAATGAAAAACTATTTGAAAAATGTTGTGCAAATATCTTTTCATATTTTGAAAAAATTTCAAACCGGTTTAAATATTTCCAACACATTTTAAATATTCAGAAATGTAAAATTTCCCACTTCATAAAACTGAGAAAAGTAAAACATCAATGAATCACATTTGGAATTATCCCGCTCGTACAAATACCTATTTATAACGATTTGTAAGGATGTGGAATGGTGGTGTCGTCCAGGGTTAGTCTCTTTCATCAGTAAACAAAACTCCTAGGCTCCGCTTTTCAATCCGGACAGCGCTGAAATACTGAATTAACATCATCAGCAATGGCGGCCGAAGTCTTCCGGCCTGAGAAGTCACACTCGTTCTGCCAACGGACTTATCAAAGAGGACGGAGGAACAAGCAGAGGTTCAGCGCACTCTCTTGCCACTGGGATGGAAAACCTTCCCTCAAAGGCGGAATACTCAGCAATGATCAACAGCATCAGGGTGCATGAGGCAATGGAAACCACTGGATTAAAGACACATAATGTTTATCCACAGGGCATGTGGCCTGTAATTGGAAAAGTGCCAAGATGATCTCTCCATTGGCAAATGATTCCGGACCTGTTCCCCATTCGGATCCCCGGGAAGGGACTGCCAGGGAGAGCTGACCACGAGAAAAAGATTGAATAACTAAAGAAAGGGTGACGTTCTATAGGTCGGGGCGTGCAACGTCAGGACGGCTGAATGTGGCACGGAAACTAAAAAAAATCTGATAAGAGAAATACATAAACTTGGTCTAGATAGATTTAGTAAAATGAAATGAAAATAAGATAATGATATATGGTCAGACGAATATAGAATAATATAAACAGCAGCAGAAAATGGTATAACAGGAATTGGATTTCTAGTCAATAAGGAGGAAAGACAGAGAGTGAGTTACTGTCAGTTGTTCAGTGAGAGATTTCCTTTTACCAACAGAAGTTCACGTATACTTGTCGGCGTCACGGGTAAATGATGAAGAGGCAGAGGTGTATGTGAAGATATTGAACAGGTAATTCATTGTGTAAAGACACATCAAAATCTAATAATTGTTGGGAACTGGAATGCGATACTAAGGAAAAGGATAGAGCGAAGTGTTGCAGGCAAACATGGGCTTGGCAGTAGGAATGAGAGAGGAGAAAGAGTTTTGTAATAAATTTCTGACATAAATGGTGAATAGATTGTTTAAGAATGAAAACAGCAAGAGGTATATCTGCAAAAGCCCAGAGACACGTGAAGATCCCAGCGCATTAAATGGCCAGAAAGAGATTATCAGATGACGTATTTGACTTTCAAGTGTACCCAGCAACACATATACACAAGGATTACATCTTATTAATGATGAAGGGTAGACTCATATCAAGAGAATCGTCCAGAAGAATCCGTGTGCGAAGAAGTTTGATAATGCAGTATTGAAGTGCGTTTGAAGTTCTGTACGGCAGTACATATTGCAATAATGAACACCGCAATAAGCAGTTCAGTTGAAGAAGAATAGACGTCTCTAGAAAGGATCTGGTATCGGGCTGCGCGGAAGCTGAATGCCCATCGGAACAAATGGATCTCGATGGTCGATAGAGGACAGCGACGCCGCAGCGCTGCACTCGCCTAGTGAGTGCGCTACCGTCTCGCCACCTGAACACACCGACCAATAACGTCCTTCGCGGCCGGCATAAATACTGCCGCACTTCGACTGCTCTGCGCCAAAGACCAGCTCCTTAACCTCGTCCACCTTCTCTCCCTCCAGCGTAACTCCCGTCGCTCCGAAATTTTTCTTTCCTCGACCTCCAAAATGCCTATGACCGCGTATGGCATACCAGTCTCCTCTTTAAACTCCAAACCTATGCCCTGCCTATCAATTTTGTGCACCTGCTCACTTCCTTCCTCTCACACCGTCATTCTTACGTCACCCTCCACAACATCAACTCCTGTATCTTTTATCCCACTGCTGGCGTCCCCCAGGGCTCCGTCCTCTCCCCTCTCCTCTATCTCCTGTACACTACCGATATGCCCAAGCCACCCCCTCCTGTCCATCTTCTCCAATATGCTGATGACACCGCCTTCCTGGCTCTCTATCCTACCCTTCAACGGTCCCAATGCACCTTCCAAATCCACACTGACCAGTTCACCACTTGGTGTAACCGGTGGTTCTGTCATCTCAGACCCTCCAAAACCGAGGCAAACATCATAGGCCACACAACCTGCTCCTTCTGTCTGCACGAGTTCTACCTCACCAGTTATGGTCCTCCCATCCAGCTCAACCCCCCCCCCCCCTGAGCTACCTTGGCCACACCCTCGACCATCACGTCACCTGGACCCCTCACCTCCTGACCATCCAGCAGAAAGCCCATTCCTGCCTCTGCCTCCTGAAACTCCTGTATGTCTGGACATGGGGATTGCATCCTTCCACCATCGTCCACACTTACAAATCCCTCATCTGTCTTATCCTTTGTTATAACAGCGTTGCCTGGATTCCCCCCCCCCCCACTTTTGCAAGGTGCTCCAAATCCTTAAACACCATTTACTCTGCCTTGCCTTCCGTACCTGCCTTCCTTCCCCCACATGACTCCTGTTAGATCTCATCCTCTTCCCCCACCTCCTCCTTTCCTCCAACATATCCGCATCCTTTACACTGTCTGCAGGCTTTATCCCCCCAGCCCCTGATTTCCTCCTTCCTCCCCACCCCCCACCCATTGCTGCGCCTCTATTGCTACATCCCTCCCTCTCTCCACCTCCACAACCTCCATCCCCTTCATTGGGGCAATTTCCAGCACCTCGCTGTGACATTTATCCTTCCTTCCAACTGTAACCTAGTCTTGTTCGTCCCCTTCCCCAGGACCTCCTTTTTCTTTCTCTCCACTCCTTCTCCAGAGTGGATTTTCCTCCTTCCCCCCCTGAGTCCCTGCAGCCCCTACTCAGTTGTTTTCCTCTCCCGTCCCTTCTACCCTCAGCCCTCCTTCAGCGCGCCCCCCACCTCATCCACCTTTCTCTCCCCTCCTCCTGTCCTCCTTTTCCCCTTTTTTCCTTTTCCCTCGTCCCACGCCCACGGCAGATCCTCCCAGGTTTTTATTCGTTATCAGTGCACAGTGTTAGTGTTGTGTTTCGGTGCCGTTATACAGTGTCATCTAAAAAGCACTCCATCTTCAGGCCACAAGTGGCCCATCGGGGGCATTCGACCGCTGTGTTATCCTCAGGTGAGGATGCGGATAGGAGGGGCGTGTGGTCAGCACACCGCTCTCCCGGTCGTTATGATGGTTTTCTTTGACTGGAGCCGCCACTATTCGGTCGAGTAGCTCCTCAATTGGCATCACGAGGCTGAGTGCACCCCGAAAAATGGCAACAGCGCATGGCGGCTGGATGGTCACCCATCCGAGCGCCGGCCACGCCCGACAGTGCTTAACTTCGGTGATCTCACGGGAACCGGTGTATCCACTGCGGCAAGGCCGTTGCCCACAACAGTGTCATCTAGTGACGTGGTTTTAATTGTGTGCTCGATCTGTTTTTCGTCCATGTCTGTTCCTCGATATGCTGTCCATCACATGGCTGTTTTAATCGTTCTATGACTTTTTATGCTTCAGCCTTACATTCCCTGATGCCTTTTAATCTATAATCTATTGTGTGATTTTTTGTATAACATACTTTTTTAGATTTTTGTCTCCAATTTACAGTCACCGCTATGTATGCTTTCTTTTCTTATGTTCCGCCATTTTTGTTTCTATATTCCGCAATATTATATTGTTTTAAATGTCTTCAGATGGTTCAAATAGATCACTATGGGACTTAATATCTGAGGTCATCAGTCCCCTAGACTGAGAACTACGTAAACCTAACTAATCTAAGGATTACACACATCCATGCCTGAGGAAGGATTGGAACCTGCGACCGTATTAAATGTCTTCCTGTCTTTGTCTGTCTCTCGGCTGACGAGCAGCGCTTATGCTGCTGACAGCCTGCCCCTTATGGGGGCCGCCGCTGGTTCTGGCGCTACAGTCTGGAACCGAGCGACCGCTACGGTCGCAGGTTCGAATCCTGCCTCGGGCATGGATGTGTGTGATGTCCTTAGGTTAGTTAGGTTTAAGTAGTTCTAAGTTCTATGGGACTCATGACCTCAGCAGTTGAGTCCCATAGTGCTCAGAGCCATTTGAACCATTTGAACCCCTTACGGGGAATGGAACTGACAATAAAGGGGGAAGAAAGACCACTCAGTCAGTCACGTACTTCATCTGATAGCATTCGCCTTCTATTTCCACCGCACTAATGACAACTCGTCGACGACTTCGCTTTGCTAATAGTTTTCTTCTTCGGCCTTGATTTTGATTGTGGCTCGTACTTGACCTGTTCACAGCGTTGTGTCGACAGTCCATTGCACTTCATTGTGGCATAGGTTGCCATTGACTTGTGTCGGGTACACTGCTCGGTCAGCCCTGTTTCTCAACTCCGATGTTGATTTGAGACCCGTCAGCTGGCTCATTTCAGTCCTTGAGTCGTCGTCATTCCTCTCCTGTTTCTTTTCTGATGTGTGCACAGGTGACCGGCTGCTCGCTGATATAGAAAAGGACAGTCACAGAAGCTAGATAGGGGTAGGTACAAGGAAATTAGCTGGAAATTCAGGAATACAGGAATATAAGACTCTTAGAAATGAAATAAGTAGGAAATGTTAGGAAGCCACGACGAATTAGCTGTAGGAGAAATTTGAAGAAGTCGAAAAAGAAATGGAAGTCGGTAGTAATGATTTAGCACATGGGAAAGTCGAAACAACTTTTGGTGAAATTAAAAATTAAGGCACCAACATAAGGAATGCAATGAGAAGCTCGCTATTAAATTCAGAGAAGAATGCTGATAGGTGGAATGAGTACACTGAAGGTCCCTACGGGGAGGAGTAACTGTCTATTGACGTGACAGAAGAAATGGGAGTCGATATGGAAGACATATGAAATCGAGTATGAATTTAAGAGTTTAACAGAGCTTTGGGAGACTGAGAATCAGACTGTGTGGAAGGGGAAGGTAACATTGCCTAGGAATTTCTGTAATCACTAGGGAAATCGACAGTCAGAAGACTATTCAAGTTGGTGTATAGAATCAGTGAAAGTGAAAAAGAATTAGAGGAAACACTGAAAGGAATGAACACTCTACTGAGCACGCAATACATATTAAGATTTAATGGATGAAAGATGAGAGAGATGAGAAACAGCAGAAATGAGATTAGTAAGAAACTTGGCGTCAAAATTTGAGACCACACAGTACATGAAATGAAAGGACTGCTATCTCTGAAGCGTAATTTCACACGATGGAATAGGCAAGGAATACATAAAAGGCAAAGTAGGGATTCCTGGCCAAAAGAAGCCCAATATTATAAAAAGTTTAATTCGAGTTAACACTAACAGATTTCACCACGATAAGTCATGCAATTCAGTGCTTTGCGGACTGTGTACGTAGAAGTGCTGGGGTTGGAGAAAAATATGAAAACACCAAAAAGACAACACAATAACGCGCCTAATGCGGTGTGGGAAACCCGATGGCATTCGAAACAGCCTCTAAACGGATATGTACAGGTCCAGTGTAGATTTCGAAAGAATCTGATACAGATATGATGAGTGTGGTGGCCGGACGAGATGCGACAACTCATTCTCGTGTTCACAAAACCAGTCCTGGATGATGCGAGATGAGTAAACAGCAGCTCTTCCCTGTTGGAACACAGTATCACCATTTTCGAACAAACATTGTACCATTGGAAGGACATGATCAGCCAGAATGCTCACATAATCCTTGGCGGTAAGGCAACTCGTCAGAGTAACAATGGGGCGTCGGAATACTACAATAGGGCTGCCAAATCATCACAGAACTCCCGCCATGCTTGACTCTTCGGAGGTAAGTTAGGCCAGAAGATGAAAGCACTGTGAAACAAGACTCATCCTACCAGATACATGTCTTCCATTGCTCTACAGAAACAGTTTTATGGCTTCGGCGGCAGGTTTCTCTGTAAGGGGCATTTGCGTCAATGATAAGTTGCTCTGGTATACCGGCTCACCCTGCTTATGGAGCTGCCTTCACGTTTCTTTGGTGCTGACAGAGTTCGCGACTGCGACATTTATTTCTACAGATACTTTTGCAGCTCTCATCTTCTTACTTTTCTTCACTATCGTCTTCAGTGACCGTCTATTGCCATAATTGAAAACTCACATTTTCGTTCGAGTTGTGGCTTAGCTGATCACACATTTCCGCTTTCCCTCAATGCGATATGAATATCCGATACGGTGGTCCTTGAACCAACAAACGCTTAGGCAACCTTAGTTACGCATGTACCCACTATACGAACATCAACAACTTTTCCACATTCGATTTCGCTTAGCTCCGACGCAACGCACTCACGAGTACACAGAACATTATTCCTCTGACCACGAGTGACATTTGCAATGTATTGAAGGTATGGCACAGGTGCCGTAAGTGGTTGAATACAACAGCGAAATCTGCGTTCATGTTCAAGCGTCCGTTACTCGCCATTTTTCCATATTTTTAACCGATCGATGTATAATATACCTTCCTATGGCTACAGATCAGTTACGTTTTAGTGCGTAGCCATACATGGGCAGTGCCGTTGTTAATAGAATCTTTTAGGTGTCTGGCACGGTAACTGTGAAAGATTCAGACAATTACAAAGCCAACGTTAGGACCTTCTTGGCAGTGGTCCTTCTGAGGACTGTTATATTTCAGAATTCTATGGGCGGTCTTCTCTATACAGGGTGAGTCACTAACTATTGCCATCAAGAATAACTCCGAAAATATGATAGTAGCTGAAAAATTTGTGGGACAAAAGTTGTATGCGACAACGAGGGGCATAATATGACATTGGGTTTTTTTTGCTAGGTGGGATCGCTTCAGAGACATGAAGGTCAACTTTGTTTTTTTAAATGGGATGCTATAATTTTGTATTTATTTTGTAATAGCGTCTATCGAGACGAATCCAGTGATGTGTAACAGTAAGGCCTTTGAAGGTCAACGAAGGTCACAACGGTGGTATGAACGTCCACTTACAGAAGGTGTTCGAAGTGATGACCACTGGTATCAGTGCAGTGTTGCAATCTTCTTATCATTTTTTGAGTGGTATTACTTATCGCATCGTCATTTATTGAATCACATGTTCTGACAAATCTCTCTCGCATGTCTCCAGTTGTAGTTGGAACGTCTTTATAAACAAAGTCTTTTACGAACCCCCCCCCCCCAAAAAAAAAAAATTCCAGAGGCGTCAAGTCTAGCGAACGAGCCGACCACAACACATCTCCTCCGCGTCCTATCCATTTGGGGATTGCCTCTGCAACTCATTTCTAGCCATCAGTGAAAAACGTGCCGGACATCCATCCTGTTGTTACCACACTCTGTACCTTGTTCCTAAAGGTATCTGTTCCAATAACAGACCTAATGTTTCTTGCCGGAATGTGGTGTACTTCCTACCATTAAGATTTCCTTCGATGAAATAGGGGCCTCTCATTACGTCCTCCAGAATCCCACACCATACATTCGCCGACCACAGTTTTTGTGTGCAACTTGTCGCAGACAACATGGATTTTCAGTTGCCCAATAATGCATGTTATGCAAATTAACATTTCCATACTTCGTGAATGTAGCCTCGTCAGTAAACAAAATCAAATTAATACGAGGTGCATTCAAGTTCTAAGGTCTCCGATTTTTTTTTTCTAATTAATGACTCACCCGAAATCGATGAAACTGGCGTTACTTCTCGACGTAATCGCCCTGCAGACGTACACATTTTTCACAACGCTGACGCCATGATTCCATGGCAGCGGCGAAGGCTTCTTTAGGAGTCTGTTTTGACCACTGGAAAATCGCTGAGGCAATAGCAGCACGGCTGGTGAATGTGCGGCCACGGACAGTGTCTTTCATTGTTGGAAAAAGCCAAAAGTCACTAGGAGCCAGGTCAGGTGAGTAGGGAGCATGAGGAATCACTTCAAAGTTGTTATCACGAAGAAACTGTTGCGTAACGTAGCTCGATGTGCGGGTGCATTGTCTTGGTGAAACAGCACACGCGCGGCCCTTCCCGGACATTTATGTTGCAGTGCAGGAAGGAATTTTTCCTTCAAAACATTTTCGTAGGATGCACCTGTTACCGTAGTGCCCTTTGGAAAGCAATGGGTAAGGATTACGCCCTCGCTGTCCCAGAACATGGACACCATCATTTTCTCAGCACTGGCAGTTACCCGAAATTTTTTTGGTGGCGGTGAATCTGTGTGCTTCCATTGAGCTGACTTGCGCTTTGTTTCTGGATTGAAAAATGGCATCCACGTCTCATCCATTGTCACAACCGACGAAAAGAAAGTCCCATTCCTGCTGTCGTTGTGCGTCAACATTGCTTGGCAACATGCCACACGGGCAGCCACGTGGTCGTCCGTCAGCATTCGTGGCACCCACCTGGATGACACTTTTCGCATTTTCAGGTCGTCATGCAGGATTGTGTGCACAGAACCCACAGAAATGCCAACTCTGGAGGCAGTTTGTTCAACAGTCATTCGGCGATCCCCCAAAACAATTCTCTCCACTTTCTCGATCATGTCGTCAGACCGGCTTGTGCGAGCCCGAGGTTGTTTCGGTTTGTTGTCACACGATGTTCTGCCTTCATTAAACTGTCGCACCCACGAACGCACTTTCGACACATCCATAACTCCATTACCACATGTCTTCTTCAACTGTTGATGAATTTCAATTGGTTTCACACCACGCAAATTCAGAAAACGAATGATTGCACGCTGTTCAAGTAAGGAAAACTTCGCCATTTTAAGTATTTAAAACCGTTCTCATTCTCACCGCTGGCGGTAAAATTCCATCTGCCGTACGGTGCTGCCATCTCTGAGACGTATTGACAATGAACGCAGCCTCATTTTAAAACAATGCGCATGTCTCTATCTCTTTCCAGTCCGGAGAAAAAAAATCGGAGGCCTTAGAATTTGAATGCACCTCGTAAATGTGGAACCCCTCTGAATCTGAAGTTGAGCCCATCGGCAGAGTTGAATGCGACGCATACTATACGTACCAGTTAATTCTTTGTGGAGATTGATATGGTAAGGATGATATTTATGGCGATGCAGAACACGAACAACACTACTCTGGTTCATGCCATATCACCTTGCAATTTGACGCCAACAAACACAAGGATCTCGAACGACAGTGGCAAGAGTACCAATTTTCGTTTCCTCGTTAGTAACTTTCCTCTTCCGGATATGTTTCCGATGTGTTAAAGATCCAATTGTTCTCAATTTATCGTACACATTTTTAAGTGTACGATTTGTAGGGTGAGTACGTTGAGGATATCTTTCAGCGTGTAAGTCTCTAGCTCTCATTGAATTTCGTTGGCATTCTCCATAAATGAGAAGCATATCGACTTGTTCTTCGAAGGAATACATCATTCACGTTCGCTTGATTCGATGGTACTAATCTCATCGTTCCTATTTTTGTTGTATTGCGAAACAGTCGAATGGTGTTCACATGTCAATGGCACGTTAGATGGCTACGCTGTATTCGGCGAATGTTTACTATTTGCGCGATATACGAGAGAGAATTGTCAGAGCATGTGCTTCAATAATTGATAAGGAATACCACTCAATCCATGATACGATTTCAGCACTGCATTGATACCAATGGTCATCACTTCGAACACCTTCTGTAAATGGACGTTAATGTGTTTTACCTTCGTTGACCTTCAGAGACCTTACTGTTACATATTATTGGATTCGTCTCGGAAGCCGTTATCAGAAAATAAGTACCAAACCATAGCATTCCATTTAAAAAGCAAAGTTGACCATCATATCTCTGACGCGACCCCACCTAGCAACAAAAAACCAACGCCATATTATGGCCCCCGTTGTCCCATGCAACATTTGTCCCACAAACTTTTCAGCTAGTATCATACATTCGCAGTTATTCTAGGTGGTACAGTTAGTGAGTCTCTCTGTATAAATATGTCACGTAAGACTTTTTTTAAACGGTTGAAGACATCGAAACAAGGTTTGCAGTAAATGTTAGCATGGAGAGTAGCACGTAAATATATTCCGTGTTAAATCTCTTAATTCTTTATCAGCTGAGGTACAGAAGCAAATACGGATTTTTTTAAATTGAACGATAGAATTTTTAAACGGCGTCCGAAACTTTGTGAAAAAATGAGTACGGTGATATGAAGCATATTCATATTGCCGTTGAAGCTTTTCTTAAATGTGTCCGAGAAGTGTGTGAAAACTGGAAGGTAAGATGCCAAGAATTTCTCTTTCAGTTTAAATACCAAGTGAGGCACTCTTGCCATTCCTCGACGTTTTGTGCAATAAGAACATGGGTTTATGATACTAAGATGGAATATGTTTGGTCCTAACTGATACGACTTAAATAAAGAGTCAGCTAAGATTTCTTGGAACAATATTCTAACTTCTGTCGTTTCAGATTGGTCTCATGAAAACTCTTTCAAATTCGTGTACTGGAAGATGTCTAGTAAGTGAACAGATTTTGTGGAAACAAGTAAACAATAAAAAAGGGCGTTTTAACAGCGAAGCCGTCTTATATGATCCCAAATGGCGTTGTATACAGCGCAACAGGCGATTATGGTTTCCTTCACTTTCAAATATAGCACGTCTCTCGAGTATTTAAGCGAAAGTCTTCAACAACAACATGAACAATCGTTACGTCACTCTACCCGTCTTCTGTAGAGATTTCGGATGCCGTTGCCTTGAGTACATCTTTAATTTTGAAACTGTTTGAATATCTTGGGTGGTACTATAATTTATGGGACACCTAATTTCGACATCTTGTTCCCGAAACAAAAGGGGTGTTATGTCTCACTCAATGTGTGTCGTCTTATTTCGGGTGTCAAGTGACCACCGACATTATGAATCACCTTGAAGAAAATGACTTATTGATACATAACGAACACGGATTCAGAAAATATCGTTCTTGTGCAACACAGCTAGCTATTTATTCCCATGAAGTAATAAGTGCTGTCGACAAGAGATCTCAGATAGATTCCATATTTCTAGATATCCAGAAGGCTTTTGATACCGTTCCTCACAAGTGACTGTTAATCAAATTGCGTGCATATGGAGTATCGTCTCAGTTGTGTGACTGGATTTGTGATTTCCTCTCAGAGAGGTCACAGTTCGAAGTGGCAGACGGTAAATCATCGAGTAGAACAGAAGTGATATCTGGCGTTTCGCAAGGTAGTGTCATTCGCCCTCTGCTGTTCCTGATTCACATAAATGACCTAGGTGATAAACTGAGCAGCCCCTTTACATTGTCTGCAGATGACTCTGTAATTTACCGTCTAGTAAAATCATCAGACGATCAATTCCAATTACAAAATGATCTAGAGAGAATTACTGTATGGTGCGAAAAGTGGCAATTGGCACTAAACAAAGAAATGTTCGAGGTCATCCACATGGATACTAAAAGAAATCCGCTAAATTTTGGGTACACGATAAATCGCACATGTCTAAGGGCTGTCAGTTCGACTAAATACCTAGGAATTACAATTACGAGCAACTTAAATTGGAAAGACCACATAGATAACATTGTGGGGAAGGCGAAACGAAGGCTGCGCTTTGTTGGCAGAACACTTAGAAGATGCGACAAACCCACTAAAGAGACAGCCTACATTACACTTGTCCGTCCTTTTCTGAAATATTGCTGCGGAGGACATCGAAAAAGTGCAAAGAAGGGCAGCTCGTTTCGTGTTATCGCGCAATAGGGGTGAGAGTGTCACTAATATGATACGCGAGTTGGGGTGGCTGTCACTGAAACAAAGGCGGTTTTCTTTGCGGCGAGATCTATTTATGAAATTTCAATCACCAACTTTCTCTTCAGAATGCGAAAATATTTTGTTCACTCCCAACTACGTAGGGAGAAATTATCATCATAATAAAATAAGAGAAATCAGAGCTCAAACGGAAAGATTTTGGTGTTCCTTTCTCCCATGCGCCATTCGAAAGTGGAATGGTAGAGAAGTAGAATGAAAATGGTTCGATGGACCCTCTGCCAGGTACTTACGTGTGAATTGCAGAGTAACCATGTAGATATAGATTTAGACACTTTCCCTCTTTTCCGTGTCAGTGTGTGATGCCGGTGAGAGTATAGGGTGTATTGAAAATGACTTTGCCGCGCTCAGTGACCGCGCGGCTTAAGGCGCCATCTCACGGATTGCGCGGCCCCTCCCTACGGAGGTTGGAGTCCTCCCTCGGGCACGCGTGTGTGTGTTGTCTTAAGTGTAAGTTAGTTTAAGCTAAATTAAGTAGTGTATAAGTCTAGGGACCGATGACCTCAGCAGTTTCGTCCCTTAGGAACTGACACATATTTCGAAAAGTACTTTAAAACTTATTCACTTAACTTAGAGACATGATCTTGGTGTTATTTTATAGCTAAGTGTATCAATTTTTTTGCCATATACTTAAAGAGGTTAAAAGTGATTTCCATTCTTTATGTGGCACACACCCGATTAGAATGCGATATCCTACCAAATTAGCTGCAACGTTTTAAGTCGTGAGTTGTTCAGCTGCGAGGTAGATCCCACCTCTGATCTCCAGTAGGCTAGCAGGTATGGTGGAACAAACACGGTAACCCTGGTGAATCCCCAAAAGAAGAAACTCAAGAGGCATTACGTCAAATGAAAGTGGGTGCCATGCAATTGGCACACCTCGGCAACCTAAATTACGTTGGAAACGGACGTTTAGGAAATCCTGGACGTCTTACCAAATAGTCAAAGCTTCATCTATTTTCCTTCATGATGGCATCAGGACTAAGTCTGTCAGTCGTACTAATAAGTTTGTGCGAATTTTCAAAGTTGTACAGTCCTTTTTGAAACACTGCGTATTTTAGAGAGGAAATCTTCTTCGCCTGCGCCAAGGTACATTTATTATTGAACATTTTAAACTATCGGACGAATTGATTAGAAAGAGCGAGATGGCACAGTGGTTGAAACACTAGTGTAATGGTTAGAGGATGCAGGTTCAAATTCCTGTCTGATCATCCTGATGTAGATTCACCATAATTTCCCTACATTAGTCGAGATCACTGCGGAGATGGTTCCTCGAACGCTGCTAGGGAGAATCTCCAACATCAATATCCGTATTTCCGATTTTGGTGCTGAGCTGGTGTCCTCATCTTTCCCAAAATATTTCCGTATCTGTCGTAGCTGTCTTTCTCAGGACTACGCTCAGATGTCAGATGTTTGCTGTAGTTTGGAGTCAGTACAGTTCACGTACCAGCTACTCATCAGTGTTAACTATGACTTGGTTCTTATTTCGTTCAGCAACTCTACGGTTGGTGTGATGCATGTCTATATTCCTGTCGCTCACCAGCTACCCGTCTATGATATAAGATAACTGCTGTGTCCAATATTACGAACGATCTACCAAAAATATACAGTGTTTCAAAATCTTTGCATCAGAGTTTTACAAGTGACAGATCACATGACAGATAACGACTTTTGTTAGAGACAAAATGGTTGATGACGCTTCCCAACGTTGCAGCAGGCGCCATATTGTATTGGTTGTGCTCCTAAGAGCCGCCAGATCGTAGGCATTCTGCGGCATTAGTTTGCAGTGTGTGTTGCCTATGATGCAGTCATCTGCTCATCGTAAAAGGGGATAGGCCGAGCTTGTAAAGTACCTATCTCCGCATTCTTCGAGTTTTTCTTGTTAAAAATCAGTTTACTGAGGTGCGTGCTGTGCACATGCAGAGCTCCTGGTTAGCAGACCATGCAGTTTCAGTGAAATCTCATCATTCCAGGGCTGGCGGAAACTACAGGAGTCTAGCCTCGCTGAGGAGATTCATTGTACATTATTGTCTCTAGAAAAAACTTTCCCCTATGAGGTTTGAAGGAAAGTCAAACACTGAGGTGACTAAAATCACGAGAAACTTCAAATTTCGTGTCGGATCTCCTTTCTCCGCCTGCCAGAGTGGCCGAACGGTTCTAGGCGCTACAGTCTGGAGCTGCGCGACGGCTACGGTCACAGGTTCGAATCCTGCCTCGCGCATGGATGTGTGTGATGTCCTTAGGTTAGTTAAGTTTAAGTAGATCTAAGTTCTATGGACTGATGACCACAGCTGTTAAGTCCCTTAGTGCTCAGATCCATTTGAACCATCCTTTCTCCAGTCCAGCGCAGCGTCTCGACGTGGGATGGACGCGAAAAGTCGTTGGAGGTCTCCTGCAGGAATACTGAGCAATGCTCCTTTATAACAATCCATATTTGCGAAAATGTTGCCGGTGCAGGATTTTGTGCACTAACTGACCTCTCGATTATGTCCATTGTTCTTCGAAGGATTAATGTCCGGCGATTTTAGTGGCCAAATTATTCACTTGAGTTGTCGATAAAGTTCTCCATATCAATCGCGAACAACTGTGGCCCGATGACATGGTGCATTGTTATCCATAAAAATTCCATCGGTATTTGAGAACATCACTTCCATGAATGGCTGAAAATGGTCTCCAAGTAGGAGACTATAACCATTTCCATCAGCTAGAGGACCAAATCCTTTCCATCTAAACACAGCCCACACCATTATGAAGCCATCACCAGAGTACACAGTATCTTGTTGACAACTTGGGTCTGTGGCTTCGCGGGGTCTGTGCCACAGTCGAACCCTACCGTTAGCTCTTACCAACTGAAATCAGACAAGGCCACGGATTTCCAGTTGTGTATGGTCCATATGACATGGTCACAGACCCAGGAGAGGCATTGCAGGCGATGCCTTGCTGTTAGCAAAGGAACTCATTTCGGACGTCTGCTGCCACAGCCCATCAACGCCAAATTTTGTCGCACTATCCTAACGGTTACGTTCGTCGTAGGTCCCACATTGATTTCTGCGGTTATTTCTGAGTCGTTAAGTGAAAGGCGTAGGCCACTGCTTGTCCGTGGTGAGGTAACTCCTGAAATTTGATATTCCCGGTGCAGTCTTGACACTGTGGATCGGTTGGGTTGTTTGGGGGAAGAGACCACACAGCGAGGTCATCGGTCTAGGGAAGGGCGGGGAAGGAATTCGACCGTGCCCTTTCAAAGGAACCATCTCGGCATTTGCCTGGAGCGATTTAGGGAAATCACGGAAAACCTAAATCAGGGTGGCCGGACGCGGGATTGAACCGTAGTCCTCCCGAATGCGAGTCCAGTGTGCTAACCACTGCGCCACCTCGCTCGGTCACTGTGGATGCCGGAATATTGAATTGCCTAACGATTTCCGAAATGGACTGTCTTGTGCGTCTAGCTCAATTATCTTTCCGCGTTCAGAGTCTGTTAATTCTCGTCGTGCAGTCATAATCACGTCGGTTCCCTGTTAACATGAATCACCTGAGTACGAAATACAGTTCAACCAAATGCACTGACCTTTTATACGTTGTATACGCGGTACTGGTGCCGTCTGTATATGTGCGTATAGCTATCCAATGACTTTTGTCAACTCAGCGTAAGCCGAGCGGTTCTGGCGCTACAGTCTGGAACCGCGCGACCGCTACGGTCGCAGGTTCGAATCCTGCCTCGGGCATGGATGTGTGTGTTGTCCTTAGGTTAGTTAGGTTTAAGTAGTTCTAAGTTCTAGGGGACTTATGACCTCAGCAGTTGAGTCCCATAGTGCTCAGAGCCATTTTGAACTCAGTGTAAGCCTACCACTGCGATTCTTTTCTTTCAGATCCCCTTGACTTACAGTTAGATGTGCTCAATCAAGGTACCTACTCGAATTAAAATGTTCTTTATTAGGCATTTTCCTCGTCGACTCGTTGGAGCATCTCTTACTTGATCCATCTACGTGATCAACAGCCACCCGTAACACCACATTTCGTAGGCTTACAATCGTTTCATTCATGTCCTCATTGTATACATTTCGCATCAAAGTTAAGCTGTCCTCCAAACAACCTTTATACGATCTCAAGAACTACTTTTGCTCTTTCCTTTCGTAAACAGCCGTTATGCGTTCTAGAACAGCAGGTACCAATTATTTTTTGCATCTTTCTTTTCCATCTGTTCATCTTCCAAGACAGCCAAAGTCAATCTTTTCAAGAGTCTCTCGTTCAAGTTTAAGATCTATTCATCAATTATGGCTGTCTGTTGCACACAGAATTGCCGCAGGTTTCTATTAGTCTGTGTTCATATTAAAGCCATAAGCCAGCATGTCTTTCCTGTCGTTAAGGACCTTCTTCAGTTCCTGTTTTCTATGGACGACTACTGTTATGGCATCAGCGAACCGTAACCTGCTGAGTTTCTGTCGGTGCCAAACGACTCCCCCATGACGAAAATCCTTCACTGCCTTCAGTGGCTCTCCAAGTAACTATCGGTGGCGATACTGAGCAACCCAGCATCATGGAATTACATCACTCTTGAATCTAGCAAACACGCATTGAAATTGCGCAGCTAGCAAGAGATGACACGGGAAAAAGCAATGTTGTTATTGCTTACAAAACCAGCTTACATAAACTACCAGTAGCTTCCATAAAATAAGTTCTTCTTTCTATGTTGTAGTACTGTGAAAAAATGGTTCAAATGGCTCTGAGCACTATGGGACTTAACATCTATGGTCATCAGTCCCCTAGAACTTAGAACTACTTAAACCTAACTAACCTAAGGACAGCACACAACACCCAGCCATCACGAGGCAGAGAAAATCCCTGACCCCGCCGGGAATCGAACCCGGGAACCCGGGCGTGGGAAGCGAGAACGCTACCGCACGACCACGAGATGCGGGCTACTGTGAAAAGAAAAATCGGTTACATGTTACATAAACACCAGACGAAGTGCAGCATTAAATCTATTTAAAGTTCACACAAAAGGTATGTCTTAGAGATATGTCAAAATTAAGGTATAGAAATTCTAATGGACTGGAAGCGGAGAATTATTATTATTATTATTATTATTTGCAGGTCATTCTACATGACCACCCTTCCCAAACACAATGCTTTACATTTTACCGTGAGGTCTGTACCACAAATGGTCTGCTTCTAGAGCACTTTCAAATCTGAATGCAATGTTCTGGACAGATTAAACGTCAAAAATAGGCTTCCCATTTACACATAAATTTCCATCGGTGAAAGGACTGACGGGATTATTTTGTCGCAATATTTCGACTCTAATGAATACCGTGTTGTTACGAACTAAACGTGAACTCATTATGCGTCGAATTTGGGACCTGACGCTTATTGCGTAAACAGTAATACAGTATTTCATTGTTGCTAGTTACTAATTCTGATAGTAAAAAAGGAAAAAAAAACAAGAAAAAAACAGTAACTGAAAATCCAGTGGGGCATTCAGCGATTGCAGATGCGACATTAACGAAGCGTGACGCGTGCGTCACGGCGGGGCAATGTGGCGATGGGCTGCCGCCGCGGACTATGAACACGACGGTAAACAGAATCTGATGACGTGTTGTAACGAGTGCGCGCGCCACAGTGCACGGGCTAATCCAGGCGAGAGGGCCGAAAAAGCGGTCCGCTATTGACTCTGCCCACAGGACGGCGAACAGTAGCTGTTGAGGCAGCTGTAATTGGGTTTGAAATTTAACACATTTTCCGAACACTAGGTGGTTCGTGGCCTAATGCGGACATTTATTGGACGTAATTATTCATATGGACGCTCAGCGGTGTCGATTTGTTCCAACATCAGCAGTCCGGGGTGCCTGCGCTGCTCTGCTACCACCATTGATTCCTGGTGCTTGTAGAATGGCTGTCTGTTTCTGTAGATTCAGTTCCATTTTACGTCTATTTTACGCTGAAAAGGCATTCTTCTTATTCAAGGACCACGTATATACAAAACAATCTGAAAGAAGGAAGAGATAAGAGTGTAATAAAAATAGACTTTGAGCAATTTGAGGAAGAAACGAAATTTTGCTATCCTGGTAGCAATGAGAAGGAAAACAACAGTCATCTCAAGGAATTGAAGAGATGAACAGAACTGGTTGAGTGTACCTTCTAAAACCTTTCGTCTTTGAGAAAAAAATGTGAAATTTATTCAAAGTAAATGTCTCCTTCATTAACATTTTATCAGTGAAACATCCTGCAGAATAGAGTATTTGACTGTTTTTCTATAAATCGTTTTTAATGATTATGTCATTTTTACTCCTAACATGCTTGATTTCCTCTTGAATTTTAGTATTCGTCTATAAAAACGGAAATGAAATTCAAATACTTTGAACACTCACTAAAAAGCTCCATTCGAGTCATGTGATGCCTGTGACGTCACTGGCTATCTCGCTGCTCCTACTGTCTTCATTTACGTCTTATTCCGGAAGCCACCAAATGGAGTGTGGTGGAGGGTACTTTCGGTACCACTATCTGATCCCTGTTCCACTCGCGAATAATGCGTGAGAAGAGTGAGTGTCGGTAAGACTCTGTATTGCCTCTAATTTCTCGAATTTACTCCTCGTAGTCAATACGTGAGATGTATGTGGGGGGAAGTAATATGTTGTCTGACTCCTCCTGAGAAGTGCTGTCCTGAAATTTCAATAGTAAATCTCTCCATGATGCACAACGTCTCTCTTCTAAAGTCTGCCAGTGGAGTTTGTTTAGTATCTTCGCAACGCTCTCTCGCCAGCTAAACAATCCCGTGACGAAACGCGCCGCTCTTCGTTATTTGTTCTCTATCTCCTCTATCAGTGCTACCTGATAGGGATCCCAGATAGATGAACAATACTCAAGAATCGGGCGAACAAGCGCCTTATAAGCCAATTCTTTCGTGTATGAGTTACATTTCCTTACGATTCTTCCGATGAATCTGAGTCTGGTGTCCGCTTTTATCACTATCTGTTCTATATAGTCATTCCACTTAAGGTCGCTCTGGATAGTTACGCGTAGATATTTTACGGCAGACGCTGTCTGCAGCTGTTTGTCATCAATAGTGTAGCTGTACAGTAGTGGATTTCTTTTCCTATGCGTGCGCAATATGTCTCATTTATTTACGTTCAGGGTCAACTGCGAGAGTCTGCCTCATTCATCAGTTCCCTGCAGGTCGTTCTGGAAACTCTTACTATCTTCTGGCGTTGCTACTTTGGTACGGACAACTGCATCATCTGCGAATAGCCTTAAAGAGCATCCGACGCTTTCTACTGGATCATTTATATATATTTTGACCAGCAAAGGCCTTATCACACTTCCCTGTGGTAATCTGGATGTTACCTTTACGTCTGTCGATTTAGTTCCGTTAAGAGCGACATGTTGAGTTCTATCTGCAAGAAAGTCTTGAATCCAAGCAAAGGTCTGCTCCGATACTGCGGAAGCTCGTATTTTTTCAATAAACGGCAATGCGGGACTGTGTCAAATGACTTACTGAAATCAAGGAACACGGCATCAACCTGAGCGCCGCTGTTCACTGCACTGTGGATCTCATGGCGGAACAAATGGTTCAAATGGCTTTGAGCACTATGGGACTTAACATCTGAGGTCATCAGTCCCCTAGAACTTAGAACTACTTAAACCAAACTAACCTAAGGACATCACACACATCCATGCCCGAGGCAGGATTCGAACCTGCGACCGTAGCGGTCGTGCGGTTCCAGACTGAAACGCCTAGAACCGCTCGGCCACATCGGCCGGCCATGGCGGAACAGAGCTAGCTGAGTTTCGCTGGATGTCTGTTTGCGGAATCCATGCTGATTTTTATAGAGGAGATGTTCGTTTTCCAAGAACGTCATAATTCTGTTTTTGTCACAATGCTAATCCACAGTGACGGTTTGTTTTGGAATTTACGTTTCGGAAAATTGGTCAAAAATGGCGTGTAGTACCACACTGTACAATTACATCTACAATAACTCCTGAAAAGATGTGTTTGAATGTTCTAGAGAATGAGAAGATGCGTACCAGCAAATTCCCACCGTTTCGACACACAAGTTCACTAACTAAATTGAAAGTGTGTAGCACTGTAAAGTTAAAATTAACTTATATTCGAGATATGCTCTCCCACTGTTACTACCAAAGATAGTGTCATTCAATGAAATTAAACTCCTAGTACCTACACTTCAGTTAGTCTGTAGCTCAGTTGTTAGTGCGACAAACCGTCGAATTTTATAAGCCGATATGCATAGATCGCTGGCTCGAATCTAACCCCAAAGAACATTTTAACTTACTTGTAAAACGAGTCGACAGTTGTATCATTTGAAAACCAAATAACAATTACAAAACTGCACCACAGCAGTCATAAACAGGAAGTTATTGTGTTTTCCTTGCTGTTTACATGTACGTACATTTGCGAATGCTGTTCACACACGTCAAGTCGGAAACGATGTTTTCTAGCTAATGAGGCCAGACACTTTTTACTTTATTAGAAACTATGTTCTCACCTTAGTACTGTCTAGCTAGGATCCTTGTAATTTAAACTTTTGCTGTTTCATCACCTTACATAAAAATGAAGTAGGTCTGCATCAGACGCTAACGTTAGTTTACACTTACAAACATCAAAGCCCTTACGTTTATGTCACCTGCATGTCGCACACGCCTTATATCTCTCCGTATAACCTCATACACCTCATTGTACCGTGGGAATATGGTGATTTCTTCACTACTAGCAATGTTCTCCAAAAAGTGAGTTGTTTTTTCAAAAAATGGTTCATATGGCTCTGAGCACTATGGGACTTAACTTCTAAGGTCATCAGTCCCCTAGAACTTAGAACTACTTAAACCTAACTAACCTAAGGACACCACACACATCCATGCCCGAGGCAGGATTCGAACCTGCGACCGTAGCGGCCGCGCGGTTCCAGACTGTAGCGCCTTTAACCGCTTGGCCACCACGGCCGGCTTGTTTTTTCGCAAAGTAAATACATATATCCTTTGTTGTCGGCATCTCAGAATAGGAATAATGTGAAGCTATATATAATACATCCCACGGTCGAAACAACTGCCACTATCAGTTCTTGCCGACACTATTTTCGTATTTCGTGTAAAACTTTTTAAAAATATGTGACCCTTCCAGGATCCTAAAATTTGACCTCTCACTCTACGGTCATATCCGCTGTCCGTTTTGTCCAGGAATGTCTGACAGATACACTCTCTCTGCTGAGTGTCTTCTACAAAGCAAATCAGCATTGGGTTTTACGAAGAATAATTTTTTTGTGCTTTGGGCCGTAGCTCATGACTGATAGTCGATAATCTACTTATAATATACGGACCCATTTGCAAAAGTTCTACAGTTCCTTAGTTTTGAGAGAGTCTAATGATGTTACAGGAGCAGGGAAAAGAATTTCCGTCGTTGTACATATCACCACTCTAAATGGGAGGCGCATAAACGATCAACTTTTGCAAGACTTCCACTATCAGCGTTCAGAAAATTCCTTTCGTTGTACCTGAAAAGTTGTAATTGCGTTTTCTATCAGTATTTAAACTGTTTAGAGTGAAAGTACGCAATAACCTCGAAACTTCGGCTAACGCTCCTATAACACAAGTACGGCTTCGTCTTACTCCTTGCGTGTGACGTCACCAGAGCATCAGCCAGCAACAAAGGTATTTCAATCACGTGACCATATCTTGATATTTAATGATTTTTAGGCTTTAATGACATAACGTAAAAGATATTTTGTGAGAATATTAACAGTAAATGATATTTAAATGTTATAATCAATCAGAATAACAACAATCCGGACCATACATTTAACATAGGAAAATAGCCTATTACAGTCTTATTCCGCTTTCGAAAATATAAGCTTTGTCTCAGAAGCCACAGCTTCCTGTCTGCAGCTGTCTTCTTCGTCTCCATATATGATATGAATCCGAAAGCAATATTACAGAAATGGAAAAGGACGTAGAAGACTTTGAAAGAACACTCCAAGATCGAAGTCGAAAAAAAGGTTCGTGGAGTAGATATTGTCAGAACTGCTGTTGGCCTAGTGAGAGTCAGCCATGACGAAAGTATTAAATTTCGTGTGCAAGGTGTATGAGACAGACGAAACACCCTCAGCCTTCAGGAAGAAGATGTTGTTGTTGTTGTGATCTTCAGTCCTGAGACTGGTTTGATGCAGCTCTCCATGCTACTCTATCCTGTGCAAGCTTCTTCATCTCCCAGTACCTACTGCAGCCTACATCCTTCTGAATCTGCATAAGTGTATTCATCTCTTGGTCTCCCTCTACGATTTTTACCCTCCACGCTGCTCTCCAGTACTAAATTGGAGATCCCTTGATGCCTCAGAACATGTCCTACCAACCGATCCCTTCTTCTAGTCAAGTTGTGCCACAGACTCCTCTTCTCCCCAATTCTATTCAATACCTCCTCATTATTTATGTGATCTACCCATCCAATCTTCAGCATTCTTCTGTAGCACCACATTTTGAAAGCTTCTATTCTCTTCTTGTCCAAACTATTTATCGTCCATGTTTCACTTCCATACATGGCTTCACTCCATACAAATAATTTCAGAAACAATTTCCTGACACTTAAATCTATACTCGACGTTAGCAAATTTCTCTTATTCAGAAACGCTTTCCTTGCCATTGCCAGTCTACATTTTATATCCTCTCTACTTCGACCATCATCAGTTATTTTGCTCCCCAAATAGCAAAACTCCTTTACTACTTTAAGTGTCTCATTTCCTAATCTAATTCCATCAGCATCACCCGACTTAATTCGACTACATTCCATTATCCTCGTTTTGCATTTATTGATGTTCATCTTATACCCTCCTTTCAAGACACTGTCCATTCCGTTCAACTGCTCTTCCAAGTCCTTTGCTGTCTCTAACAGAATTACAATGTCATCGACGAACCTCAAAGTTTTTATTTCTTCTAGATGGATTTTAATACCCACTCCGAACTTTTCTTTTGTTTCCTTTACTGCTTGCTCAATATATAGATTGAATAGCATCGGGGAGAGGCTACAGCCCTGTCTCACTCCCTTCCCAACCACTGCTTCCCTTTCATGCCACTCGACTCTTATAACTGCCAAATGGTTTCTGTACAAATTGTAAATAGCCTTTCGCTCCCTGTATTTTACCCCTGACACCTTCAGAATTTGAAAGAGTGTATTCCAGCCAACATTGTCAAAAGCTTTCTCTAAGTCTAAAAATGCTAGAAACGTAAGTTTGCCATTCCTTAATCTTTCTTCTAAGATAAGTCGTAGGGTCAGTATTGCCTCACGTGTTCCAACATTTCTATGGAATCCCAACTGATCTTCACCGAGGTCAGCTTCTGCCAGTTTTTCCATTCGTCTGTAGACAATTCGCGTTAGTATTTTGCAGCTGTGACTTATTAAACTGATAGTTCGGTAATTTTTGCATCTGGCAACACCTGCTTTCTTTGGGATTGGAATTATTATATTCTTCTTGAAGTCTGAGGGAATTTCGCCTGTCCCATACATCTTGCTCACGAGATGGTAGAGTTTCGTCAGGACCTGGTCTCCAAAGGCCGTCAGTAGTTCTAATGGAATGTTGTCTACTTCCGGGGCCTTGTTTCGACTTACGTCTTTCAGTGCTCTGTGAAACTCCTCATGCAGTATCATATCTTCCTTTTAATCTTCATCTACATCCTCTTCCATTTCCATAATATTGTCCTCAAGAACGTCGCTCCTGTATAGACCCTCTATATACTCCTTCCACCTTTCTGCCTTCCCTTCTTTGCTTACAACTGGGTTTCCATCTGAGCTCTTGATATTCATGCAAGTGGATCTCTTTTCTCCAAAGGTCTCTTTAATTTTCCTGTAGGCAGTATCTATCTTACCCCTCGTGAGATAAGCCTCTACATCCTTACATTTGTCCTCTAGCCATCCCTGCTTAGCCATTTTGCACTTCCTGTCGATCTCATTTTCGAGACGTTTGTATTCCTTTTTGCCTGCTTCACTTACTGCATTTTCGTATTTTCTCCTATCATCAATTACATTCAGCATCTCTTCTGTTACCCAGGGATTTCTACTAGCCCTCGTCTTTTTACCTACTTGATCCTCTGCTGCCTTCACAATTTCATTCCTCAAAGCTGCCCATTCTTCTTCTACTGTATTTCCTTCCACATTCCTGTCAATTGGTCCCTTATGCTCTCCCTGAAATACTGTACAACCTCTCGTTTAGTCAGTTTATCCAGGTCCCATCTCCTTAAATTTCCACCTTTTTGCATTTTCTTCAGTTTTAATCTACAGTTCATAACCAATAGTTGGTGGTCAGAGTCAACATCTGCCCCTGTAAATATCTTAAAAATTAAAATCTGGTTCCTAAATCTCTGTCTTACCATTATATAATCTATCTCAAACCTTCTAGTATCTCCAGGGTTCTTCCATGTATACAACCTTCTTTCATGATTCTTGAACCAAGTGTTAGCTATGATTAAGTTATGATGTGTGCAAAACTCTACAAGGCGGCTTCCTCTTTCATTTCTTAGCCACAATCCATAGTCACCTACTACGTTTCCTTCTCTTCCTTTTCCTATTGTCGAATCCCAGTTGCCAAAAAAAAAAAAAAAATGGTTCAAATGGCTCTGAGCACTATGGGACTCAACTGCTGTGGTCATCAGTCCCCTAGAACTTAGAACTACTTAAACCTAACTAACCAAAGGACATCACACACACTCATGCCCGATCCAGGATTCGAACCTGCGACCGTATCAGCTGCGCGGCTCCGGACTGGCGCGCCTAGAACCGCATGGCCACCACGGCCGGCAATTCCAGTTAACCATGACAATTAAATTTTCGTCTCCCTTCACTACCTGAATAATTTCTTTTATCTCATCATACATTTCATCAACTTCTTCCTCATCTGCAGATCTAGTTTGCACAGAAACTTGTACTACTGTAGTAGGCGTGGGCTTCATGTGTAACTTGGCCACAATAATGCGTCCACTATGCTGTTTGTAGTAGTTTACTCGCACTCCTACTTTTTTATTTATTATTAAACCTACTCCTGCACTACCCATATTTGATTTTGTATTTATAACACTGTATTCACCTGATCAAAAGTCTTGTTCCTCCTGCCACCAAACTTCACTAATTCCCACTATATCTAACTTTAACCTATCCATTTTCCCTTTTAAATTTTCTAACCAACCTGCCAGATTAATTGATCTGACATTCCACGCTCCGATCGGTAGAACGCCAGTTTTCTTTCTCCTGATAACGACGTCCTCTTGAGTAGTCCCCGCCCGGAGATCCGAATGGGGGACTATTTTACCTCCGGAATATTTTACCCAAGAGGACGCCATCATCATTTAATCATACAGTAAAGCTGCATGCCCTCGAGAAAAATTACGGCTGTAGTTTCCCCTTGATTTCAGCCGTTCGCAGTACCACTACAGCAAGGCCGTTTTGGTTAGTGTTACAGGGCCAGATCAGTCAATCATCCAGTCTGTTGCCCCTGCAACTACTGAAAAGGTTGCTGCCCCTCTTCAGGAACCACACGTTTGTCTGGCCTCTCAACAGATACTCCTCCATTGTGGTCGCACCTACGGTACGTCTATCGGTATCGCTGAGGCACGCAAGGCCCCCCCCCCCTCCTCCTACCAGCGGCAAGGTACATGGTTCATGGGGGGGGTGGGGTAGGAAGAAGCTAATAATTTGAATTTCAAGGAAAGCAGCTGCTGATAGGTGTGAACTATACCTATCCATCACTTTAATAAGTCATGGTAGCAAAATACTAATACGAATACTTTACAGAAGAATCGGAAAACTGATATAAGCCGATTTCGGGGAAGGCCAGTTTGGACTTCGGAGATATTCGGAACACGCGAGACAGTATTGACCCTGCGTCTTCTCTTAGCTGTTAGGTTAACGAAAGGCAGACCTACGATTATTGTATCGGTAGACTTAGAGAAAGTTTTAGGGAATGTTGGCTGCAATACTCTCTTTGAAGTTCTGAAAGTAGTAGGGGTAAAATACATAGAGCGTGAGGCTGTTTACAACTTGGGCAGAAACCCGATGACAGTTATAAAAGTCGAGCGGCATGAAAGGGAAGCAGTGACTGAGGAGGGAGTCAGAGATGTAGCGCATATCTCATGTTATTCAATCTTACACACTGACCAAGCAGTAAAGCATTCAATAAAAAAATTTGAAGTAGGAATTAAAACTTCCGGGAGAAGAAAGAAAAACTTTGAGGTTTCCTGATGACATTGTAATTCTGTCAGAGACAGCATAGTAGTTGGAAGAGCATTTAAACGAAATGGACAGTGTCTTGAAGGGAAGGTATAGGACAAACATCGACAAAAGCAAAATAAGGACAATGGAATGTAGTCGACCTAAATTAGGTGATGCTAAGAGAAGTTGTAACCTCCCCAGAGAAATGTTTGCTAATCTTTATTCAAATGTTAATGGACATAGAGATAAGTGTAACCTCCCCGGAAGTATTTTTAAATAATATGAATTGAATGAAAATGCAAATAGGAGGCAAATGTCATCTTCCCACAGTAACAAAACTCAATGATAACAAAAATGTGCAAAAATGCTAAGGAAATGTTTAGGAAAATTTAATATTGGTTATTAAAGTTACTTTCGTTAATATTTCCCTTTGAATAGCACACAGGATACAAAATGACACAGTGCACTCTGAACTGTGCGTAGCAGCAGTTACCAATAACGCTCACACCAGTGAATTATAGAATGCAAATATGCACCAAACTCATACTAATGACAGGTACTCTCAAGAGCATTACTTAATCAAATACTGAAACGTTTCTGCATGAAGTGCAGAACTCAGTTTGGACATGAGGGGCTGTTATCTTAAGTAACATGGAAAAGAAACAAATAAAGATGAATAATATCGTAAGCAAACTCCACTACATATAACAGTTTTCGTTAGAAACAGTAATAGTTTAATTTTCTTTTCTAATAAGTGGAGAATATTATGAGGACCCATAAACTAGTATAGTTTCACTAGTCAACGCTCTCTGATTATTACAGTAGAAAAGTCTAATTCAAAAAGCTAGTCTTTCACTTCACTTGGAGTAATTCCTTATTTACTTTGCAACACAGTAAATTTCAACGCTGGGCTTAATTAACTTAAAAAAAGGGAACATTCACGATAGAAATTAAAACCACACTACTTTTAAAAAGAGCTTAAATTATTTGCCTTTTTATCACCTGTGAAACAGGTATCCTAGACGACAATATTTACATAATATTGCACTGTAATGCTACAAAACTATATTTTGTAATAAACTAAGGATACTTTAGCAAAAGCCTATCCAACTTCAGTTTGGTGATTTTAACTTTAAACTTTACTACTCCTTTTGCATTAGACAAAAAATCACTTTCAAACACTTGAATGCAAGAATTGTTCATTTAAATCAGGATACTCGGTTTTAGTAGCACTTAGGTGAGGACCCTGCATAGGTTCGTCATTAGGATAGAGAATATAGTTCCGGACACGGATTTATAATGTTGTGATTATTATTATTAAAACCACACACAAATTATCTGGTCCATGCCCGTATACGTTGCTGAATGTATGAAATTAGTGAATCAGTGGCGAAGATTGGTGGGAGAACGACATGGCGTCTAACTGTACTCACGGCTCTTGATGTTCGAATGTTTTATAAAACCTCTTTTTGGCGTCGGGTTTTTCAACATTTTAGAGCCATTGCTTTCTGCTGAGAATACCAAATAGTAGCCAGATCCACATCCAAGGCAAATCCTTTATAAAGTAGCTTCCAATTGCCTCTCTTAGCAACATTAAAGTGTACCGTGCTACGGCTAGCCACATACTGCGTACCGTTCACACAAAGGAGCCGCTCAGTTCGACCGCCAAAACCACCTTTTACATCACGCCATTCCACTTCCGTTGCGGGGGGACTTCCCTACAGCTTTTACATGCTACAAATACAAGTGCCCTAAGCATAAACCAGCTTTCAATAAACATTTTCTTTTAATGTGACATACACACATTATAATAATTTGTCATTTTAACATATCCTTTTGCTTTTTTCATATATACATCAGAAAACTCTAGTTTTCTTGTCACATAGCAAGGAGTTTAAATAAATCAGAATGCACACTCCATAACTGCAGATAACAGTTACATAATGTAAACCTACTTCTAATCGATACAATTGTTACAAAGTGTGTGGTAACTACTTTCAGGGTGAAGAAAGAATGTCGCACTTGGAGGCCGCCATGCAAATCCTCATCCAGATTCAAGATAAAGTTTATCTGGGAAAATGAGATAGGGAGAATTTTGAAAGCACGTGTATGAAAACCAGGAGCTGGCGACACTGTCGCAATGCTCAGCGCGCCGGAATGTACCGAGGAACGTTGACCAGCCCGCATTATCGCACCAGCCGTCATAGCTCACTGAGTAGACTGCTTGGTCATCAAACCCCAATCCATCCTGCCCTTTGATCCCTATCCTCGTCTGTTTCCTCCTTTACTTTTTAGACGTCCATTCCCTACTAGCTCTCGTAGTTTATAAGCAGGAAATAATTTTGTCATATGACAATATCCTGTTACATGACAATGAGATCCATTAAACTGCATGCATGTTTCTACTAATTGCACACTGTGCAACCGTAACTTGTCCTTCCAAGATCATGTAGGACGGCGCCCTGTTGGAGTACACAACAATGCAAACGTCCATATGGTTTTGGTGCTGGGTGCACCCGCTGACCAAACTGCTGCTGCCACCCGTCCATGAGCTGCACGGTACCCACAAAGGAGCCACCCACGGTAAGAATGTTTTTCGTCACCTGGAGCAACGCCTTCGGGGAATCGGTAATCTTCGTCCACAAGTGATGGACAGTGGTCGTCCAGGAACTAGACAGACTCCACAAACAGAGGACGTGATTTTTTAAATATTTCACCAATCACCTCGGCAGAGTACCAGTGATATTGGAGGGTATTTCCAGATCACTCAAAGACTTATTGTTGATGTGTTGGACGGTGATGAACTGCACCCATACATTGAAAAACGCATAGGAGGAGCTAGATAGGATGAGGAGGGAGAAGGGGATTGGGTAATGGGAGCTGACTGTTGGCAAGAGATCTGCTAGGAGAAGGAGATTCAAAAAAAATGGTTCAAATGGCTCTGAGCACTATGGGACTCAACTGCTGAGGTCATTAGTCCCCTAGAACTTAGAACTAGTTAAACCTAACTAACCTAAGGACATCACAGACATCCATGCCCGAGGCAGGATTCGAACCTGCGGCCGTAGCGGCCTCGCGGTTCCAGACTGCAGCGCCTTTAACCGCACGGCCACTTCGGCCGGCGGAAGGAGATTTTCAGATAGTTTTACTATTGGTGTTGGCAATAGATATGACCAACTGTCAGAGTCTAGTGGAGAGGAATCTCTAGTAGCTGTAGATGTAGGAAGTATGCAGCAGACCTCAGCAGTTACGGTGGCTAGGACAGTTGCAAAATCTAAGAGAAAGAAGAAGGTTCTGCTGTTAGGTAGTTCTCATGGTAGAGGTGTAGGCAAGCAGTTGCAGGAAGTGTTAACATAGGGGGGTTATTTAGGGATTTTACTAAAGAGGATCAGGTAGTGATTGTGGGTGGGGCTGGTAATAGTATTGATAGGGATGGGGAGTATTACGTAGATGGTGACCTGGAAAAGATAGCCACTCATACTGGCAACACGAATGTGCATTTCGTGGAACTGTTTCAGTGTCACAATCGGCCTCATCTTAATACAGCCGTCAAGCGTAATAACATGAGACTTGGGGGTGCGCTGATGACAGAAGGCATGAGTCACATTTCGGTGGTGTCGGTGGAGTCTATCAGCAGGATGGGTTTCACTAGACATGGCCTGCATCTCAACAGTTATGGAAAGGGGAGGTTGGCAAAGCTTATAGGTGACAGCATAGGTGGGGGTGGTGGGATCACTCATGGGAAAATTCCTGTAGTAGTGGGTGTTAGAGCTGCACCTTTTTTAGATTGAAGTCAGCTGATAGGTATTCCTGCTTAAGGGAAGTCTCTCTAACAAAGAAACCACTTTCGAGAAAGTTTAGGTATCCGAGTAATGAGGGAATTAGTATATTTCATCAAAATATACAAGGTATTAGAGATAAAGTTAGTGACCTGCTTATAAATGTTGACTCTGAAATTATTAAATTATTGGTATATCTGAACACTTCTTAAATAAGGAGATAATTCAGAGGCTTCCTTTACGAAGATACAGGTTGGCAGGCATCTTTTCTAGGAGCTCTTTGCGGTGTGGGGGAGTAGCCATGTATGTGAAAAACGGTATCCCATTTGAGTCAATTGATGTTTCAAAGTACTGCACTGAAAAAGTGTTTGAATGTTGTGCAGGTGTGGTTAAATTTAGTGGAGTTAAACTTCTAACTGTTGTTGTTTATAGATCCCCAGACTCAGATTTCACAACATTTTTGCTAAAGCTAGAGGAGGTTCTTGGTTCACTTTATAGGAAATACAAAAGGTTAGTTATATGTGGTGACTTCAATATTAATTATATAAGTGATTTTGCAAGGAAAAGGATGCTGGTAGACCTCCTTAATTCATATAATCTTATGCAAACCGTATTATTTTCAACGAGAGCGCAAGGGAACAGTATAACAACCATAGACAACATTTTTGTTCATTCCGCATTACTAGAAGGGCATTCTGTTACCAAAAAAGTGAATGGCCTTTCAGATCATGATGCACAAGTTTTACCTCTAAAAGATTTTTGTGCTGCAACACATGTTAAATATAGTTATCAATTTTTTAGAAAATCTGATCCAGTTGCTGTAGAGACCTTTGTAAACCTTATCAAGGAACAATAGTGGCAAAATGTTTATAGAGCTCATACAGTAGACGATAAATATAATGCTTTCCTCAAGACTTTTCTCGTGCTCTTTGAAAGTTGCTTTCCGTTAGAACGTTCCAAACAGGGTACTAGCACAAACACGCAGCCTGGGTGGCTGACTAGAGGGATAAGAATATCCTGTAGAACAAAGTGGCAATTATATCAAAACGGTAGAAACAGTCAAAATCTAAATGCAGCAGACCATTACAAACAGTATTGTAAGTTGCTTAAAAAAGTTATTAGGAAGGCAAAAAGTATGTGGTATGGAGATAGAATAACTTAAGTCTCAGGATAAAATTAAAACCATATGGTCAGTCGGAAAAGAAGTGGCTGGTCTGCAGAGACAGGTCGAGGATATAGAATCAGTGCGTAGTGGGAATGTCCGTGTTACTGATAAGTCGCATATATGTACAGTATTTAATAATCACTTTCTGAATATAGCAGATGAACTAGACAGGAACCTAGTCCCAATAGGGAATCATATAGCGCTCGTAGAAAAAAGTGTTCCGAGACTGTTACCTGAAATGCTCCTCCATGATACTGAGAAGAGGGAGATTGACGGGGTATCTAGCAAAATACTGAAGTATTGTTCTTTGTATGTTGGCCCAGTACTAAGCCATATCTGTAAATTTTCCTTTAGGAGTGATCGGATTCCTGACCGATTAAAGTACTCGGTAGTGAAGACACTTTATAAAAAGGGAGACCGGGATAATGTTGACAATTATAGACCTATTTCTATGCCATCGGTGTTTGCTAAAGTTATCGAGAGGGTTGTATACACAAGGTTACTGAAGCATTTAGATTCACATAATTTGCTGTCAAATGTACAGTTTGGTTTTAGAAATGGTTTAACAACTGAAAATGCTATATTCTCTTTTATCTGTGAGGTTTTGGACGGATTAAATAAAAGGTTTCGAATGCTAGGTGTTTTCTTTTGATTTAACGAAGGCTTTTGACTGTGTTGACCACAAAATATTACTGCAGAAGTTGGACCATTATGGAGTAAGAGGAGTAGCTTACAATTGGTTCACCTCTTACTTTAAGAACAGAAAGCAGAAGGTAATTCTCCGCAATATTGAGAGTGGTAGTGATGTTCAGTGCCAATGGGGCACTGTTAAGTGAGGCGTTCCCCAAGGGTCGGTGCTGGGGCCACTGCTGTTTCTTGATTATATAAACTATATGCCTTCTAGTATTACAGGTGATTCAAAAATATTTCTGTTTGCTGATGACGCCAGCTTGGAAGTGAAGTATCTTGTGTGTAATATTGAAACATTATCAAATAATGTAGTTCATGAAATAAGTTCGTGGCTTGTGGAAAATAATTTGATGCTAAATCACAGTAAGACTCAGTTTTTACAGTTTCTAACTCACAATACAACAAAAACAGATATTTTGATCAGACAGAATGGGCATATTATAAGCGAGACGGAACAGTTCAAGTTCCTAGGCGTTCGGAAAGCCCATGTTCAGGATGTTGTTCAGAAACTAAATGATGCTTTATTTACCATTAGAACAGTATCTGAAATAAGTGACAATTCAACACGAAAAGTAGTCTACTTCGGATATTTTCATACGCTTATGTCATATGGTATTATTTTTTGGGGTAATTCTTCTGATTGAAAAAGGGTATTTTTGGCTCAAAAACGGGCTGTTCGAGCTATATGTGGTACAAGTTCGAGAACCTCTTGTCGACCCCTATTCAATAGCCTGGGAATTCTGAAATTGCCCTCACAGTATATATTTTCTTTAATGTCGTTTGTTGTTAGTAATATTAGCTTATTTCCAAGAGTTAGCAGCTTTCACTCAGTTAATACTAGGCAGAAATCAAATCTGCATGTGGAATGTGTGGTGTCACCGCCAGACACCACACTTGCTAGGTGGTAGCTTAAATCGGCCGCGGTCCATTAGTACATGTCGGACTCGCGTGTCGCCACTGGAAGTGATCGCAGACCGAGCGCCACCACACGGCAGGTCTCGAGAGACTTACTAGCACTCGCCCCACTTGTACGACGACGTTGCTAGCGACTACACTTACGAAGCCTTTCTCTCATTTGCCGAGAGACAGTTAGAATAGCCTTCAGCTAAGTCCATGTCTACGACCTAGCAAGGCGCCATTTGTACCATTGCATGTATCTCAAGATAGTCTCACTTGTATCATCAAGAATGCTGTATACCAAAGGACGATATAAAAGTTAAGTGTTCTAGTAGCTACGTTCTTTTCTTTATCACATTCATTACGAATCCTGTTCCAGACTTCGCGCCAGTCGGCGTGTGTCTACGTGTGCCCTTTCGGCTACCCGTCACTGTGGACTGGCTGCCTTGTCAGTCCACTACAGAATGCACTTCCTTGACTCTTGTGGAGAAAGGAGTGCACTATTCTGCTGCATCCATTTTCAATAAGCTACCTCAAGAACTCAAAAATATTAGCAGTAGCCCAAACGCTTTTAAGTCTAAACTGAAGAGTTTCCTCATGGCTCACTCCTTCTGTTCTGTCGAGGAGCTCCTGGAAGAGCTGTAAAATTAAGCAAATTCCAGTGTTACATTGTTGATTTTCTTTATATAAACTTACGAATTGTCGCCTGAATACGTTTCTTGTATTTCATTTTATCTGTTTCTACAATCGTGTTATAATTTCATGTATTGACTCGTTCCATGACCAGGGAGACTTCTCCTTAATTTGGTCCCACGGAACAATGAACAAATAAATAAATAAAATAAAAACCATCTTACATATTAAGTCAGCATCAGCGGTCAGAAGACCACATTCGACGAGTAAGGTTTTATGAATGGCTTTTGCAACAAGTGAAAGACAATGAACATTTTATAAACTATGTGAATGGCCTGACGAATCTAGCTTCACTCGTGAAGGTATTTTCAACCTCCAGAACAGTCATTATTGGTCGGAACACAACCCACATGTCACCTGTGAAAGTGGCTTTCAGGCACGCTTTGGCATAAACGTGTGGGCTATACTCTTGAAAGGAGTACTTTTGGGCCCTTACCTACTTCCGCACATGTTGAATGCGACCCTGTGTTTAATTGCAATACTTTTCCGACACATTAGAAAACATTTAACTTGGCGTTCGCCCACACCTATGGTTTAGAATGATGGGGCAACATCACACAACGGAATAAATATGCGTAAATATGTAAATAAAGGGTTTCCAGGATAATGGTTTTGTCTTAGAGGTCCAACGTTCTAGCCTCCACATTCCGCGGACCTTAATCTACTTGATTTTTATTTGTGGGGACAAAGGAACAAGTTTATAGTACTCCACACATGGATGTACACTCTTAGACATAAAAACTGACCGCCGGCCGGCCGCCACAGAGACTAAGTCTGAGTCTTTCACTTGAGGTGGCCAATAAAACTGACCGCCCCTGACAACTCTATGTCCGGATATCTGCATAATCTGGCAACACTGTAAGATGCGGAAGTGTTAGGAGGAAGTGTTGTCTACTTCCCAGATGATATGGTTGGAGTGAGCCCGTGGTCTTGCGGTAATCGTCGTGCATTCTAAACTTTGAGTCGCGTGTTCGCGTCCAACTCATTTTTTTAACCACATTTCGGTCTAAACTTATGAGTCTGATTGAACATCGAAGACAATTCACTTAACATTCTACCCACCCGCAATAACAAGTATTCCAGAAACAATTCCGCAGGACAGCTCGTGGCTGCGTCGCGATCATAACACCTTACGCTCGGGCGTTTCCTCGCTCTGCAGCGGCTACCGGCAACCGGCCAGGCGCCACCCGCCGCCTGAAATCCGGCGCCGCCCATGTGAAAACGGCGCCACGCTGTTAGTGTATGTATCAATGCCATTTTCGAATTTGAAGTTCTAGCTAGTATCTTGCTGTTAAGCATTGGATTTTGCATACCTGTAAATCATGAACTACGGTTAAGCATTGTAAAATTGAGTCGCAAGTGTAAAAAGGTGTAACATCTGCAACACAATATTTACTTTGGTATAACAGAGGGGTGAATGTAGAGGAGGCAGCTAGAAAAATTTGAACTGTGTTTGGAGCGAGTGCTATTGGGAAAAATACGCCAGAAAAAGATATTCTTGTTTCAACAAAGATCGTTCTGGCATGAATGATTTTCCACATTAAGGAAGTCTCGACTACTGACATATGTGACAGATTACCATTTTACCATCATGCGACATTTGCATTCAAAAGGCAAAGTTCAGAAGTCTGGTGTAGGAGTACTGCATGCTCTAATTCGAAACAACAAAAATCAAAGGCGTGACTATTATTGAACGTCATCAGGTCGCTCATTGAGCATTCCTTTGCAGCACTGTTACTGGTGACGTGTTATGATGCCTTTATCGTTAACTTCCTAAGAAGAAATGAAAGGCTGAGCCCCACCAAAAGACGTAGAATAGAGCAAAGGGCAGTGTTAACATAATATTTTACATTTGATAGCTCCAAAAGTGTGTTCTGGACTACAAATTCTGCCCCAAGGGGTGTGTGCAACACAGCTGGAATTTGTTGTCAACAATTGAGACACCTTTCGGTCGCAGTGTAAGAAAGCTGGGCAACAAAACTACATCACCTTTGCTACTGCGTGATAACTCACTCTGTTGATTTGAGAAACAAAACTATCCAGGAGATTGATAGGAAAGTCGTCTCTCAGACACTTGTATTGTTAGGGAAGTCCTCTCTCAAGCACTTGTCCCTCTCGTCATATATTCGTAAAATATTACCTTTCTCGCTCTTGATCGGTCAACCGTCAAGGCAATTCATTTCTAGACGAAAATACTCTTAAAACTCCTATGGTTTAACGACCTCGTTAAAACAGGTAAATTTCTACGGGTGTAGAATTTGTAAACAACTGTAGCATTGTCAGATTGTTTTAGATGTCGTGAAAGAAAATTCAGCTGCTGATTACTTTCTCTTAGATGATTACTGTTGCGTTTAGGAAACTAATGGAAAATGCAAATAAAATATTCATTTTGCTAATACAATTTAAATTCACCTTACTACAGAAACATCACGACAGCAGTCTATCTTAATGTCTGTACTACCACCTGCTAAAATATCTACTATTCCTCCTGAAACATCCTGTATATGGATATAAGTGTGGTGTCTGTTCTCTCGGACATGTCCGAAAGAAAATGCTTCATGGCATTCTGCAACGACCTTCGATCTAGTTGCAGGGGCTGATAGAGATTTCAGAGCTGCTTGGCTGTCTGAATAAAAGTAGAATCTACGATTTTCTAGGGTCTACTCTAATTTTCCTCCGTGCACATGCTGACAGAAAAAAAAAACGTGTAATACAGTGGCCATCATCCTTAAAGAGATTCTAGGCAGTACAACAGACCTGGTACTTTCATCTGTTTTCGACCTGTCAGTAAACCACTATATTATGTCTCCTGCACGGTGTTGTGGTTCGTTTTTCCACTGCTCCCAGCTTCCAACTGTTACGTGGCAAAGTTTATTAAAACAGCTAGAAGTTATTGTGTAGTTAGTGGGCATTTCCCCAGCCATCGCCTTACTGATTTGGGATTCCGTATATTTTAACTATATCCAGTTATTTCCAATTTTTAGCCTTTATGTCCCTGTCGCTGCCTCCATTTTAAGCCACAGATGTAAGGTGGGCATGTCTAGCATAATATCCATTCCAAGAGTGGATGTCCTGCTAATTCCATCTGTTTGTGAAAGCAGGCCAGTCTCTGCACTTTGCCAGACTCCCTAGCAGCCACCTTCTGTTCGACTTTGTTGATATTATAGGCCAATAAATGATCATTGGTCTTTTTGCAGGGATGTATATCCAGTACATACTGGGTTTAGACCCCAGTTTACCTTACAGCAGATTCTAGTGCTTATAAGATTATCTTTCGCAGTGGAAAATATTCTTTATGTGAGGTGTTCATAATAGTTTTCCATCCAGGGCTACCTCTAGATACACTACAACCCTCTCTAAAGTTTCATCGAGAAACATAATTTTTCAGTATGTGTGCTGGACATGCTTCCCCATAAATAATACTACACCAAATACTTTTTCACAATGTTCAGTGCACATAGGTTTAACAGTACTAGCAAATTTCTGAGTCTTACTGTGAATAGATCGTCTACTTATTCTTTTCAAGAGTAGTCCACCGCATTCAGCTCATCTATGAGTTCATTTACTACTAGGTTCTTCATCTCTAACCATTTACTCGATAGTCGTATTACTCGACATCCAGGAAGAGACAGAGAGCATCCAGAAAGGGTAGTGCTTTTTCCACCAAGTGTTACTTCACATGATTTGCTTCGCAAGTATTATGAAAATGTTGCAGTTCATAGATAAAATTATGTATTCACAACAACAAAAAATATGTCGGCAGAAAACAAAAACGTGGCATTATGAATTTGACAATACCTCAAGGTTTTCGCTTTGTCACTAAGGGTTACTAAAGGAAGCAAGACGAAATTTGCTAGAGCGTTGTCTTACGATTCCCTCATTGAATTTGTATCTGCCTGCTTGTAGCTCTGCTACAAAACAATTAAAAATCTGGCTTTCGGAGAGGCTCGAAAGGCGAACAGAGGCAGCATACACCTAACAGGCAAGCACGTTACCTAGGAGCTAGCAAAAAGGCGCGGTGTCTTCCACTTACTTATTGACCCAGTAAGCGCTATGGCAGATAAACTGCAACGTAAGAGGCAACAGTAGTTGTATTTCCCACGTGGAACGACTTTCGTGGACTCAAAAGGATTAACTGATATCCTTATGTCACATCTCAAGCGAAAATCACTCCGTATTAAATTGAAATGACACGATAATGTCAAGTGAATTTAGCAGGATAGTTCTGTGCCATCAAGGAAGTAACTCGTCGGTCACAGAGTTCCCCATCATATTCTGCGCTGTTGCCAAGTTTCAGTTATACCGCCAGGAAGGATACCAGCTGATGTGTTCTGTGAGTGACCTCAGAAGTGACTATAGCTTCGTTTCAAAGTTGCGGGTGGCAAGGGCCGCAAGATCCTCATTATATATCAATGAGTCTTATTCGCATTTCTGTAACTAGGTTTAGGGGCTAGAGTGCAATTACTTGTAATACATCGATGCACTGAATGCAAAATAAATGCCATCTTGCTCACCAGATGGTAGAGTTTTGTCAGGACTGGCTCTCCCAAGGCCGTCAGTAGTTCCAATGGAATGTTGTCTACTCCGGGGGCCTTGTTTCGACTCAGGTCTTTCAGTGCTCTGTCAAACTCTTCACGCAGTATCGTATCTCCCATTTCATCTTCATCTACATCCTCTTCCATTTCCATAATATTGTCCTCAAGTACATCGCCCTTGTACAAGGGGGGGGGGGGTATGCGCAAAGATGGGAATTCGCGTCTGACGGGGAGCGTGTGTAGACACGTTCTGACGAGAGGTTGGCTGCTATATCCCGACAGTGCCCACCGTCGGAGGTTCGAGTCCTCCCTCCGGCATGGGTGTGTGTGTTGTTCATAGCGTAAGTTAGCTTAAGTTAGGTTAAGTAGTGTGTAAGCTTAGGGGCCGATGACCTAAGCAGCTTGATCTCATAAGTTCATACAACGAATTTACAAAATTTTAAATCCAAAACACTGCATCTCGGTTCTTACAATAGTGCAATAGGTGCGCACTGGTTAGCTGTAACTGAAGAGAGACTCCAACTCGGATTTTGATTAATGGCATAATAACTTAAATTGTGAATATATTTCTGAATGAATGTTTGTTATGTACTTTTCCGTCACCCTTTTCACTGTTATAAGTTATGTTCTACAAGGAACGCACTCCATTGGAGGCGGCAATCTGTAATTTATTTTACCTTAATTACTACTTCAATTTTGTTCCACAATTTAAAGGTATATATGGGGGCAAACATGGAATACATGGGAATAATGCAGCTGATCAGTGACAGGTATGGGGGAGGCATTGAGGCCAGGCCTCGGATCTTCGACCCCTGCCCTCTTTGCCTCCGCCTACCTGGAGCTGAAAGTCTTCTCAAACTTTAAAAAAAAAAAAAAAAGTGGATCAGCATGTCTGTCTAGTAAGCAGGAGGTCCAGGTTCGAAGCCCAGTCGGTCACTAATCTTCATCTGCCGTCTTAGCTGTATTTCAACGCGCTATGACAGTGTGGACGTCGGTCCTTCGATATTTAAGATGCAATTGCTTTTTGAGGCAATAGAGGTGATTTGCGAACATTTGTCTTGCCATCAGTGTACGGGACTTCAACGGCATCCAACCCTTAGTCATTGCTTTGTGCCGGCGCTAACCCATGTCATATATATGCGAATCAGATTGTAGTTCATATTTAGTCAAATAACGAATGGTCAGTATACAAGTATGCCGGCCGGGGTCGGTGGCCGAGCGGTTCTAAACGCTACAGTCTGGAACCGCGCGACCGCTACGGTCGCAGGTTCGAATCCTGTCTCGGACATGGATGTGTCTGATGTCATTAGGTTACCTCGGTTTAAGTTATAGTGCAGCGAACTGATCCCTTAACCAAGTGAAACATAGAGTACCTGTGTAATGAGTCATTCCAGCTGCATAGCTGAGGGTAATATTTGTTAAGCAATTCATTGCAGAATCAATGTAATAGCCGCACGATGATCTCTGTAGTCATACTGTATCATTAGCAGCCCGCGAATGGAGTACAATGTTCGTTAAATCGGATTACTCAAGCTGAGGCCAAATAAAGAGAATCGACGACGCCACAACACTATCTTTAGTTAAGTAGGTAGTCAGCGCTAAATTATGTGGGCCACCATTAACGTTACTGTAAGCAGTTTGACGGCATAACATCATCACAACTATTGACAACCTGAGCCATATCATCACGCAGTTGTAACTCGCAGTGATTACAACTTGCTGATGATTGTCAAGAACAGCGGAGAGCGCCTCTGAAGTTCCATTAGCATTACGTCTAGGACGGAGAGAATACTAAATAACAGTAATAGGTCACCGAGCGAAGAGAAGAGTCCACGTATTGTCTCAAGTTCTTGCAGTTTGATATTAATGCAGTTCCCGATAGTTTCACACTAACGGGTTCTTTTGGCTATCAGAATACTCATATGTGAATTACAAAAGTGTAATTGCTAGAACGCTCAACTACCTTAATAGCACCTCATTCTGGATTGAATACGACTCGGAAAGCGACGTTAATTTGACGTTTCCATCCATCTCCTGACGTCTTACTGAATATAGTCTGAAGTGCACGCACAGTTGTGTTGCCTGCCGCATGGATTCTGTGAAGTGTTGTGGTAGCTGGCAGCCATTGCTGAATACAGACATTTGCGAATATCCCCACTGCTTTAGGGGAAATCGGCTTTGTTGTATTTTTTCCATACCGTAATTAGCACAATAACATAAGGTTTGTTCTGCTGAAGAACTTGATGCCCACAAATCCTTAAATAAGAATCTCCTAGCGGGAGTAATGCATGAAAGGAGACAGACTGTTGGACAAAAGAATGGACAGCTCCCTGCTTTTTGCGTTTCCGATAGCGCCTACGTTAAGAATCTGGTGCCATATTATGCTTCGCAACCCTAAACTGTTTATTTTTTTACTTCATACTAAAATAAAAGTTATGATATGAGAAGAGGAAATGACTGATATGCTTCTCAGGAACTTTAGTTTTTCATGTTTTTTTCTCACTTCATACTAAAACAAGGGCGTTAATATGAGAAGAGGAAATGAAATATACGCTTCCAAGACATAATATTTCCTTGTGTGCTACTACTGCATACATGAAAGCCCTGCAGTTAATTTTTGTATGTTGGATAAATTTTGATAACCCCTCACATTCCTTTGTGAGAAGGTTCCCATTTTCTTGGGATTCAAATAGAGTGGACATTTCATCACTGGTTAATATTCTGATGACTAATGACATGATACCCGTTGCAATTGCTCCATGGCACCTGTGAGTAGAGTCTCACGTTGGTTACTGTAAGAACACGCAGGCAGTGATATCCGCTCACTGCAGTCAGAGCCAAGGTGATTTCTTTCTGATTATGGCGAAGCGTCTGCTGCAGTGTCCACGCTCAGCCAACATAAACAAATCGCGGCGGCATTGGGCACTGCTAATCGCTGCACTTGTCGCGAGCCTCGAAACACGAGCGCACTGTCTCTGCTAACGATACTATGGAGTTAATACATCTTACTTAACGTAATATGTAGGTCGTGGGTTGGGTATAAATTCAGTTGGTCACTTCCCATCACATTAAAATACTTTACAGTCATATTTGACGCAATATTTATTGTTGGTTGTCTCTCTAATGTTAATAGTATTGATTCAGATTGTGCGTGAACACGAAAACATACACACACACAGTCATTGATTCCAGCGAGGGTGACAACTACTGTGTGTTGAACAACACATGCACCAGTCAATTCCTCAGTTGGCGTCCAGTGGGTGAGATTTTCCAATTACCTTGCATTGCAAGAATTGTAAGGAGGAGACTGAAAGCAAATGGACTTGTATCTAAAGAAATGCGACAAAGCAAAGCTTGACCGACTATCAGACAATTGTCCACATGTGTTTTGTGGACGAGTATACTTTTAGTAACCAACCCACCCACTACCATTACGTAAGATTTCTCGAAGGCGTAGGGGCATTGATTTCATCAAGACGTCGACAGTGTAGCGTGATTGATTACTTCCCACCATACGTTTTCTATATTCGTCCAAAGATCGCTTGCATTTGTAGGTCCACTTGGCAATGACCTTATAATCTATTCCCACATATTCTTCATCTGGTTGACGTTCGGTGATCGTGGAACAAACGGCAACAGCTTAGCCTCTCTTGGCCCTGAAACCAATCTCGCACTGCTCTGCTATGGTGGATGGGGTTCTGCTCCTGTAAGTAAACTGTTATCTCGTTCGTTCGTATACTTATATTTAAATAACATATTAGTAATAAGCACATTGTATTATTATTTTCCACAGTGTTTAAGAATTCAGGCCCCGTCATTAATAAGTGATCTAGATTAAACCGTCCGATTAAGAATGTGGTTTACCCAGTCTATCAAATGATGAGAGTCGTATTCGGATATCCACATTAAGTCTGACTGGCTGAATCATATTAGAACGATCTGGTATCGAAATGAAATTACAGAAATCGGATAATTTGAACGTCTGTATTGCAACAATGCTGCGCACATAAATTCCTATGATGGAGTAACAGGTTGGAACTGCCTAAGAAAAAGTGAGAAATATGTCTACTAGCAGCAACGTCACGTAATAATAACCCATATTTATGTGATGGAAATTCTGAATCGAACAATGCACATCTATTTCAGTGGCGGGAAGATGCACCATATCGGATTTGCTGATGACATAATGACAATAATAATAGTAATAAAAATCCCGTGGGGCCGATAGGGGAAACCCTCCCCCATAAGGGTGGTACCGAGGAAATCAAATACTTGGTGTGCACCAAATACTAACACAATCCTGAACGGCTATTCAATCCGTTGAACTCAAAATCCAGACACGTCTGAGTGAGAACCACCGCTACTCTGGTCACCGTCTCTTAGCTCAATGAGCTCGGCTGAAAAAATTTGCTTCCAAAGGCTTCAACGCCCTCTGGTCCTGTCCGGTCCTGGAATCACCCAGGCCAAACCAATGAAACACAATTAAACATGAACTGTGCAAGCAAAGTCAACTTTACCCCAGGTGGTACACAACCCGGCTGTCGACAGGCGGCAGTTGGAGTTTCGGATTCTGGGGAGTCCAGGTTAGCACGGCAGAGAATATCGAAGATCTCCTGTAAATTTCCCTACAAGCAGAAAACATGCATTTGAAAACTACACGCCGCGCGGGATTAGCCGAGCGGTCTTGCGCAGCAGTCATGGACTGTTCGGCTGGTCCCGGTGGAGGTTCGAGTCCTCCATCGGGCATGGGTGTGTGTGTGTTTGTCCTTAGGATAATTTAGGTTAAGTAGTGTGTAACCTTATGGACTGATGACCTTCGCAGTTAAGTCCCATAAGATTTCACACACATAAGAACTTTTTTTTTAATAACTAAAGATCGATACATTGATCCAAATACGAAAACTAAATCATCTCACATAATAAATCGACCGACAAAAAATTCTCATCATTGCTCTTCAAGAACCACAACTAACTGACAATGAAACCTTGCATTACGGAAACCATTTCATCTTCAGGAGCAAAATACAACAAAAGTACCGAAATGCTACCAATCTTCGGCATTGCTTTTCTCGAACACAGATCTATCATCAACTCTTTCAAAGAAATCACAGCCATCAACAATCGACTTAGGACTATGCTCATTCAGAGCCCCAGTAAAAAATATACACCCATCAATGCACATGCTCCCACCAACATCGAAAATGAGAAAAAAAACAAAAATGTCGAAAAATTCTGGAACACACTCGAAAATACTATGAGCAAAATTCACCAAGATGAAGTGAAAATACTAATGGGAGACTTCAACTCTCTATTTAGGACAGAAGAAAACTGTAGAAAAATCATTGGTACAAATTCAACACACCGAAACGCTTAGACCAACGGCACTCGTCTGACTATTTGCCAACAATTCAGCCACAAAAGAGTGTCTTCCCACTTTAGGAAAATACCATTTCTCAGGTATCATGCTCGCCTACCAGGTGCAAGATGCTGTCGTTCGCCTTTCTAGACTCGCTGAAAGCCAGATTATTAATTCTTTTGTAGTAGAGCTACAAGCAGGCAGATACAAACTCAATAAGGGAATCGTAAGATAACGCTCGAGCAAAATTCGTCTTGCTACTTACATTAACACTTAGTGTCAGAGCGAAAACCTTACGGTACTGCCAATTTCATAATGCCACTTTTGTTTTCTGCCGACATATTTTTTGTTGTTGTTAATACATAATTTTATCTATCAAATGCCACATTTTCATAAGACTTGCGAATGATACGGGAAATGAAGTAAACACAGATCTTTTCGAAGTCAAATGTCGGTAATATCCTACTAATTCGTGTTAAAATAGGATCAATAGTCTTACAGACACTTAATACATCGCTACAGTCTGGAACCGCGCGACCACTACGGTTGCAGGTTCGAATCCTGCCTCGGGCATGGATGTGTGTGATGTCTTTAGGTTAGTTAGTTTTAACTAGTTCTAAGTTCTAGGGGACTTATGACCTCAGAAGTTAAGTCCCATAGAGCCCTTTGAACCATTTTTAACTTAATGCTTTATTAAGATATACTGCTGTCGTGATATTTCTGTAGTAAGCTGAATTTAACTTGTACCAGTAAAATTAATATTTTATTTGCATTTTCCATTAGTTTCCTAAACGCAACAGTAATCATCTAAGAGAAAGTAATCAGCAGCTGAATTTTCTTTCACGATATCTAAAACAATCTGAGAATGCTACAGTTGTTTACAAATTCTACACCCGTAGAAACCTACTTGTTTTAACGAGGTCATTAAACCATAGTAGTTTTAAGAGTATTTTCGTCTAGAAATGAATTGCCTTGACGGTTGACCGATCAAGAGCGGGAAAGGTAATATTTTACGAATATATGACGAGAGGGACAAGTGCTTGAGAGAGGACTTCCCTAACAATACAAGTGTCTGGGAAACGACTTTCCTATCAATCTCCTGGATAATTTTGTTTCTCAAATCAACAGAGTGAGTTATCATGCAGTAGCAAAGGTGATGTAGTTTTGTTGCTCAGCTTTCTTACACTGTGGCCGAAAGGTGTCTCAATTGTTGACAACAAATTCCAGCTGAGTTGCACACACCCCTTGGGGCAGAATTTGAAGTCCATAACACACTTTTGGAGCTATAAAATGTAAAATATTATGTTCACACTACCCTTTGCTCTATTCTACGTCTTTTGGTGGGGCTCAGCCTTTCATTTCTTCTTAGGAAGTTAACGATAAAGGCATCATAACACGTCGCCAGTAACAGTGCTGCAAAGGAATGCTCAATGAGCGACCTGATGACGTTCAATAATAGTCACGCCTTTGATTTTTGTTGTTTCGAATTAGAGCATGCAGTACTCCTACACCAGACTTCTGAACTTTGCCTTTTGAATGCAAATGTCGCATGATGGTAAAATGGTAATCTGTCACATATGTCAGTAGTCGAGACTTCCTTAATGTGGAAAATCATTCATGCCAGAACGATCTTTGTTGAAACATGAATAACTTTTTCTGGCGTATTTTTCCCAAAAGCACTCGCTCCAAATAGAGTTCAAATTTTTCTAGCTGCCTCCTCTACATTCACCCCTCTGTTATACCAAAGTAAATATTGTGTTGCAGATGTTACACCTTTTTGCACTTGCGACTCAATTTTACAATGCTTAACCGTAGTTCATGATTTACAGGTATGCAAAATCCAATGCTTAACAGCAAGATACTAGCTAGAACTTCAAATTCGAAAATGGCATTGATACATACACTGACAGCGTGGCGCCGTTTTCACATGGGCGGCGCCGGATTTCAGGCGGCAGGTGGCGTCCGGCCGGTTGCCGGTAGCCGCTGCAGAGCGAGGAAACGCCCGAGCGAAAGCTGTTATGATCGCGACGCAGCCACGAGCTGTCCTGCGGAATTGTTTCTGGAATACTTGTTATTGCGGGTGGGTAGAATGTTAAGCGAATTGTCTTCGATGTTCAACCAGATTCATAAGTTTAGACCGAAACGTGGTTAAAAAAAAAATGAGTTGGACGCGAACACGCGACTCAAAGTTTAGAATGCACGACGATTACCGCAAGACCACGGGCTCACTCCAACCATATCATCTGGGAAGTAGACAACACTTCCTCCTAACACTTCCGCATCTTACAGTGTTGCCAGATTGTGCAGATATCCGGACATAGAGTTGTCAGGGGCGGTCAGTTTTATTGGCCACCTTAAGTGAACGACTCAGACTTAGTCTATGTGGCGGCCGGCCGGCGGTCAGTTTTTTTCTCTTAGACTGTACACGACCTAATTGCTCGCGAGCCTGCCGCTTCATTAATGATGATTGCAGGTGTGTTGCTTATGGTGCAGCTGAGTATGATCCAAGCGTGGTGAAGTGTTTGTAAATGAAAAGTGGAACATGTACTCTGTAGTGTCGGCAGACTTGCCAACACTACGCACACTAATTGAAAGAGGCGGCCAAGATGCACGCTCTAACTCACGAAGGATGGAGTGAGGTCTGAAACAGGATAAGTAATGAATGCTAAAAAGAAAAGTACGTAGCTCCTTGAATACTTAACTTTTAATCCATCCTTGTATACATCGTTCTTGATGAGACATCTGGAGATTGTGGCGATACAAGTGAGACTCTTTAAATACAAGCTATCTAAGGCTAATGGCGCCTTGCTAGGTCGTAGACATGGACTTAGCTGAAGGCTATTCTAACTGTCTCTCGGCGAATGAGAGAAAGGCTTCGTCAGTGTAGTCGCTAGCAAAGTCGTCGTACAAGTGGGGCGAGTGCTAGTAAGTCTCTCGAGACCTGCCGTGTGGTGGCGCTCGGTCTGCGATCCTGACAGTGGCGACACGCGGGTCCGACATGTACTAATGGACCGCGGCCGATTTAAGCTACCACCTAGCAAGTGTGGTGTCTGGTGGTGACACCACATACTCTACAGTGAACATTGCTCATATGTGTACATACTGGCTCTGTGAAGGTAAGCCTGGATGTGAAACGTATGTACTGGAATTATTGTGCGTAGCATAACGTGCAGTCTACTGTAACCTACCTATTGTGCTTTTTGTGCCTCACTGGATACAGACGGTGTTACTGTACCAATTATTATATTATATTGGCTTTATTAGTGTCATGGATGAAACTATGTGGTCGTTGATGTCTGTAAGAAGTTTACGTTATGTCTGAATGTTTAAATAAAGGTGAGAGTAACAGAAAGAAATACACTAGATATACAATCCGTTGCTTTAAATGGAAAAAAAGTTTGGTGTGAATGGTACACGCACATCGGTGAATCAGCATATCCGTTCCCCATGGCATTGCCTCGTCTCACTGAGGAAATTCTTTTTCTTTTTTGTTTGATCTCAAAAATCAAGCTAACAAATGAAAATAGATAGTATTATACAATCTAAGTGTTGAAGTTAAAGATCTTACATAATTGTAGCAGAAACAAGAAGACAGTTGTTTTAAGCGTAGAGAACAGGAAGAAGAAAGACAAAGAACCGTTAACTACCTGTGGCTCAACCCTGGGAACCTTGCATTTCAAGTCCAGCGTGCTACACTTTATTTTTTTTCCTCTTTTTTCGCGAAGAGGCAAAGTAGGGCCCGTCCGGGATTTGACCTCGGGACCTCCTTCATCCAAAGAAGGCATCATACCCCTTGTTTTCAAATTCTTTTAATTGATCAAAAATAGTGATCAAAGTCATTGCTATAAATACTAAAAACATTGAAAGCACTTCCCGAGAGTGAAACCCATGACTTTCTGCGCGTAAAGGCGTTACTATAACCATTTTTGTCTGTTTTACCATAAGCAAGGTAACATAAATGAAATATTCAACAAAAAAGCGATTATGCGCATCATCGAACTCCGTGACCTTTGAATACGAGGTACAGCGTATTAAGAAAACACTCAAGATAGTGTGGTATCCTTTGTCATGTCCAATGGGCTGTAACCAGGTACTGGTAAAAAGCACAAGGGTCCTGGTCATACCCGATCCCCACCACGCGATGAACACAATGACTGACAAGCCACATAATTCTGTTGTTCTTCGTTCTGAGAAAGAAGGCTGAATCGGGACGCCGGAGAATACCACCAGAGATTGCCCCGTCCTTCATCTTGGCAAGAAAGGTCATTGTCGGTGGAGCCATGGCCAATGCCTGTGTGCGCAGGTGACCAACCGATGACATAATGTATCCGTTTCGTGGAACCACTGCATTGATCTGCCTCACGAAGATTTTGAACTACGTGGTACCAAGAGAACGCAACTTCCATCGGGAAAATAGGTAGGCTGATATTAGAACGAACAACCTCCCAACCTGTCTCTGGCGACAGGGACTCCACAGGGGCCGGCCGGAGTGACCGTCCGGTTCTGGGCGCTTGTCTGGAACCACGTGACCTCTACGGTCGCAGGTTCGAATCCTGCCTCGGGCATGGATGTGTGTGATGTCCTTAGGTTAGTTAGGTTTAAGTAGTTCTAAGTTCGAGGGGACTGATGACGACAGATGTTAAGTCCCATAGTGCTCAGAGCCATTTGATTTTTGACTCCACAGGGGGAACGCGGTTTGGAAACGTCCAGCGACATAGCAACATTTTTACAGAGAGATACGACTGGGGAAGGACATCAACCCCCAAATAAATGACGTTAAAAAATCCGTAATATTCCTAAAATTTTTTTTACGCTACCTACAGGTGGAGTTAAGCTCGCTGGTCAAAGGCAAAAAGGGGAACTGTAACTGATTGGGGGACATTAACATGGTGCGTCGAAGAAATAAGGGAGAAGCCTTGGCCCAGACATCAAACGGGTCCAACCCTGCATCAGCCAAGATCTCGCCGTAACCTAACAGCGCACTCCAAAAATAGAACTTCGCCTGATAAACTTGCACGATAATCGTTCTAACTTTTGGGGCGTCATCACAGTATGGGAAAAAGTTTGTGCAACAAAATAGGCCTTACTCAACAAATAACTTTTCAGGCTCTGAACTCCATGGCGTAATAAGAGGGAGCGACGCTGATGTTCATTGGGTAGCTCCTTGAATTATATCCGTGACGTACTTCCAATTTAACGCAGTCATCTTTGTTCCGGCGTAACATCAAGCCCCGGCGTGTCGGCCGGGAACGTAATCGCAGAGAGGGCTGGGAGACGTCGTCAGCCAATAGAACGCTGACTAGGATGACACCACGACAGGAGCGACACCTATACGAAGAGAATAGAAGCACATAAGCACCGCTCCAGCTAGCCTCGGCCGCACTAGGAAGAGTCTCACTTGGAGATCCGTCGTCCTAGCTCGTTAATCGTGCTTTTGATCTATATTAATGGTTTGCATGGACATTGTATATATCAGAGGACATTGATAATTTGCATGTCGCTATTTGCTTGCAACCCATGATTCTAAGTAGGCAAAGTTAACTATTATCTATTTAATTTATTGAAATAAACTCCATTAATAAGATTTGCCTGAATTGATGTTTAACTATCCGAGAAAGTAACATCCTAGGCACCCTATACTACACGAGTGGTCAGGGCCCCACAGTCTTCGTCAGACAACAATGAATCATAAACCGCCATGAACGATGGCGGGCAACCTGGACTCTCAACCGCGTAAAATCCCCGCAAACTTAGTAACAGCCGTTTCGGGGCGTTACCCCGGGCTCCCGTAAGAATACAAAATGAGTCCTGAACGCTCTTGAACACCGATATGTCGTCATGAGTACGAGGAAGTACCATAACGTCATCGGCATACGAGCGGACGATAAACCTTTTTCGCAATAACGACCAACCACCCAATCGAGCAGCTATGGACCACAGTAACGGTTCCAGAAACAACACGAATAAAACATAGATTGGGAACTCCCTTTCAGATCACTTCGACACACTTCTATGGGGGGGAGTAAGACAACCGTTATAATAGATGCCCGAATTTTAAATGCGAACATTTTAGGTTAGGTTTTACTATGACCGTTACTGAGATTAAATGAAACAACAAGTTTACTGTTGCCAGTCACCGTTTTATTTATTTCCATGACGCGTTTCAAAGGTTTAAACCTCCATCATCGGGTGGATTTACATTAGTTAGTATGACATTTGTGTGTGTGTTGTGTTCCGATTTTTTGGAGGAACTTGTAGCGCTGTCTAGTGGAGAATCAAGACACTATTTCAGAAAATGGTTTTGGGTTTCTTCTGACAAAAAATTAAACTGATATACAGGGTGAGTCACCTACCATTGCCGCTGAATATATTTCGTAAACCACATCAAATACTGACGAATCGATTCCACAGACCGAACATGAGGAGAGGGGCTAGTGTAATTGGTTAATACAAACCATAAAAAATTCACGGAAGTATGTTTTTTAACACAAACCTACGTTTTTTTAAATGGAATCCCGTTAGTTTTGTTAGCACATCTGAACATATGAACAAATACGTAATCAGCGCCGTTTGTTGCATTGTAAAATGTTAATTACATCCGGAGATATTATAACCTAAAGTTGACGCTTGTGTACCACTTCTCCGTTGTTCGATCGTGTGTATCGGAGAGCACCGAATTACGTAGGGATCCAAAGGGAACGGTGATGGACCTTAGGTACAGAAGAGACTGGAACAGCACATTACGTCCACATGCTAACACCTTTTTATTGGTCTTTTTCACTGACGCACATGTACATTACCATGAGGGGTGAGGTACACGTACACACGTGGTTTCCGTTTTCAATTAAGGAGTGGAATAGAGTGTGTCCCGACATGTCAGGCCAATAGATGTTCAATGTGGTGGCCATCATTTGCTGCATACAATTGCAATCTCTGGCGTAATGAATGTCGTACACGCCACAGTACATCTGGTGTAATGTCGCCGCAGGCTGCCACAATACATTGTTTCATATCCTCTGGGGTTGTAGGCACATCACGGTACACATTCTCCTTTAACATACCCAACAGAAAGAAGTCCAGAGGTGTAAGATCAGGAGAACGGGCTGGCCAATTTATGCGTCCTCCACGTCCTATGAAACCCCGTCGAACATCCTGTCAAGGGTCAGCCTAGTGTTAATTGCGGAATGTGCAGGTGCACCATCATGCTGATACCACATACGTCGACGCGTTTCCAGTGGGACATTTTCGAGCAACGTTGGCAGATCATTCTGTAGAAACGCGATGTATGTTGCAGCTGTTTGGGCCCCTGCAATGAAGTGAGGACCAATGAGGTGGTCGCCAATGATTTCGCACCATACATTTACAGTCCACGGTCGCTGTCGCTCTACCTGCCTGAGCCAGCGAGGATTGTCCACGGACCAGTAATGCATGTTCCGTAGATTCACTGCCCGGTGGTTTGTGAAACCCGCTTCATCGGTAAACAGGTAGAACTGCAACGCATTCTCTGTTAATGCCCATTGACAGAATTTCACTCGATGATTAAAGTCGTCACCATGTAATTGCTGATGTAGCCACACATGAAACGGGTGAAAGCGGTGATGATGCAGTATGCGCATGACACTACTTTGACTCAGTCCACCGGCTCTCGCAATGTCCCGTGTACTCATGTGTGGGTTCATGGCAACAGCACCTAACACACCAACTGCACCCGCTTCTCCTGTGACGGGCCTGTTACGGACCCGTTTGCGTGCTACGACCATACCTGTTGCATACAGTAGGCGGTAGATGTTTCGCAACGTGCGGCACGTTGGATGCTCTCTGTCCGGGTACCGTTCTGCATACACCCTGCAGTGTTCAGCTGCATTTCGTCGACACTCGCTATAGATGAGTATCATCTCCGCCTTATCAGAGTTCGAATACACCATGGTCACAGTTCCTACAACACTACACTATCACAGACGTCTGGTAACATGGTGTACTACAGTTGGTCTGCGTGCGGAGACGAATGCAGAATAACAGTAGCAGCAAGCGCTACATGCGGACACTGCGACAGCTAGACCAAACCACAACAGTGCACTACAGCCACACTCGTAAACACGGTCGTCATCGTAAACATGTCCCTGCACATGCTGCTCGCCGACCGTGGTCCGTGTTTGTTACAACACGCAGCTGAACGTCGGAGGTTTCAAGCGTCAACTTTAGGTTACAATATCTCCGGATGTAATTAACATTTTACAATGCAACAAACGGCACTGATTACGTATTTGTTTATATGTTCAGATGTGCTAACAAAACTAACGTGGGTCCATTTAAAAAAAACGTAAGTTTGTGTTAAAAAACATACTTCCGTGCATTTTTGTATGATTTGTATTAAACAATTACACTAGCCCCTCTCCTCACGTTCGGTCTGTGGAATCGGTTCGTCAGTATTTGATGTGGTTTACGAAATATATCCAGCGGTAACGTTAGGTGACTCACCCTGTATAATGGTTAACATAAAATAAGTAAAACAGAGTACCTCCAGTGGTCCTTTCGCTGTCGTAACACATCACATGCATAGTGTCATATTTGTAAACCAGTACGGCGTTTGGAACCCGCTGTGATTTATGGTAAGGTGTCGTCGTTGAGTGACCTTTCTAGTTGGTGTGATGCGTGGCAGCTATCCCTAAATGCAGAAAAATACAAATTAATGCAGGTGAGTAAAAAAAAAATTCCAGTACAGCGTTAGTAGTGTTCTGCTTGACATAGTCAGGTCGATGAAATACCATATGTAGGCGTAATGTTACAAAGCAGTCAGAAATGGAACGAGCATCTAAGGACTCTAGTCGCGAAGACAAATCGTCGACTGCAGTTTATTGGGAGAATTTTAGGGAAGTGTGGTTCATTTGTAGAGGAGACCACATATAGGGCACTAGTGTGAACTACTGTTGAATACTCTTCGAGTTTTTGGGATCCACAACAGGTCGGTTTAAATGAAGACATCAAAGCAATTAAGAGGCAGGCCGCTAGATTTGTTGCCGATAGGTTCGAGCAACAAGCATGTATTACGGATATGATTTGAGAACTCAAATGGTAATCCATAGAGGCAAGGTGACATTCTTTTCAAGGAGCACTACTGAGAAAATGTAGAGAACTGGCATTTGAGCTGATGCAGAACAATTCTACTGCAGCCAACGTACATTTCTAGTATGGACAGTGAAGATAAGACTTGACAGATTAAGGCTCGTACAGAGGCTCATAGACAACCGTTTCTCCCCCGCTATATTTGTGAGTGGAACAGAAAACGAAATGACTGATATTGGTCCTACCCTTCACCACGCACCATACTGTCACATGCGTAGTATGTATATAGATGCAGAATCACCAGTTTGGTGGTGAGTGTGGGGAGGTAAGAACTGCGTTTAGCAACCTGTCTCAAATGGATGTGGATTGCAACAGTTAACCGGAGATGAGGAGGCTTTTACAGGTTAGAGTAGTCTTCGGACTGAAGACCAGAACAGCAGCTTGAAGAGCAGGGAAAGGATCCTTAGCAGTATAGCTTATGGCTAGATAAACAAACGTCATAGATTGTATGACACCCTTTATACGTATGCTCTTCGCCATCATGCCGCTTTATTCGGTTCGCTGTCTGCCCTCAGGTTTCGCGGTAGATGAAGTGAGCGTGCAGACCGCTTCGCGGGTGGCCTGCCCTGCAGGGGCGCTGTCCGGCCGCCAGGACATTAATCCCCGGCGCCTCGGGGAACCCCCGCGTGGCTACCGTGATAAAGACAACCGGCGCATTTCTTACCGCCGCCCGCATCCCGGCTGCCGACGAAACAATCACTCGTCGCCCGCCCACTTGCTGGTCGTCGCCGCAATCCGACCCTCCCGCCGGTACCATGCCACAGTGGGCGTGACACGCACCATTGTTCGCAGTCATTAGTAACTCCGCCGTAGCACAAGCAAGAAAGGAGGTCTCCAACTCCAAATACCACTCTCTCTCGTACAGTTTCAATTCGTCGCCTGCTCTCAAGCCGTCAGCACACGGACCGTGCAACCGGACCTATGCTTTTCAAAAGTTATACGAGGTGTTTCAAAAATACTTTTGCAAACTATAGGGACAGGTTCATACATCAAAGCAAGAAAAAAGTCTAGTAAACATAGGGTCTAAAATACTTAATGAAAAATACTGAACATTTCTTCAGAATACCTACTGTGAAACGCAACTCTTGTATTGAACAAGTGCTCATCGTTCTTCAGGCATGCGTTTTAGAGTCCACGTCTACTAGAGATTTCTTTCCTGTTCTACTGTAAGAAACCAATCCCCAAAGCTTGTAAAAGTATTTTTTAATCACCATGTATTTCTCATGAATTCCAATTACGTGGATGTTATGATAATGCTGTGTTCAAAGCATTGATGCAAGTGTATTTTTTAATAAATGTGAAAACATTTCATATATTTTACTATTAGTAAGACTGCTACTTAGTTTTGCCCTTAAGACTTTGTTTGAAATTGAAAGTTAAATGATTATTAATTTTCTACTTGGTCCCTTCTTTTTCTCTTCCCAAAATTTCTTCATTCTTTTAGTGTGTTCCTGTTTTTCTTGTTATGCCGTTATTTTCCGAATTTTCTTTCTTCCTTTCTTTCAATTCACATTTGATGTTCATTACTTTGATTTTTAATTTCTCTCGTTCGTTTGAATTTTCCCTGTTGGTTTCTGCTTGTTTTCGGATCTCCTTCTATTTCTTCAAGCCAATTGGTTTATTTTGATTCAGCTGCTTAATACGCCAAAAATTCTCTTTGTGAGTCCGGAGGGTAGAAGGGGAGGGTTGATGGGGCGATGACGAGAGCGCGAGGCAGTAACAAACAGTGACAACTACCAGAATCGAAATGTGGATGCGCCATATTTCCAGACTGAGCGAGACACTGGATTCGCATTCGGGATCATGGCTGTTCAAATCCCCGCCCAGTCATCCATGCTTAGGTTTTCTGTGGTTTACCTAAACGGTGCGTCGATTGTTTTGAAAGATACAGTCATACTCAAAAGTATCCGAACGACCTGAATTGCATTTCGCCTGATTCGCATGCAACCGGCATAACGCAGCTGTCTAGCAGGTCCTCTATTCGCTCCTTGGTACAGTCGTTTGACTATTGAAAATGGTTCCAACAAGTCACCACTAGAAAACACCGCTCTGTATTGCAGTAACTCATGATGTAAAGTAATACCACGGCGCTACAAATATCAGGGAACACCTTATCACAGATAAGACTGTCCTTAAGGCTTGTCATCTCACATTTATTGCAATGAATGACATACCTGAAATGTTACCACTCTCATTATTACGACAGATAGGTAATGCACGCAGTAAGTTGGTCGTATTCATGATTTCCTCTTCAAAGTAACATACAGTACTTATTGTTTAACACAAAATGATATTAAAAACTTAAGTCATCCACGAGCAGCTAGTTGAGAATATGTATGAACTTCAAATGACACGACGAACCGTCTCGTTCTGCATATGGATTCAAACCCAGGTCAGGCAGACTAAGCAAAGATTTCGTGACTGGCGCACACTAACAGTCATTCCTGATTAGGCATACAGAGAGTGATATACCTCGATTTTAGACAGTATCAGTTAGCAAATATCAACTTTAAATTACATAAAACAAACAATTTTAAACGGACGCGAATTCCTCCCCAGCATCTCTTGTCCCTGTTAACGAACTACGAGAGATGTTATATATTGTTTCTTCACAAGTAACTTAGTTGAAATACCGTGAGGTAAAGCTTTGTGTTGGACAGGGATTCGAACCCAGAACCTAATCGGATTGATATGGAAACACAACCAACTGTGACATATCGGATTTCCTTGCCAGTAGCTAGATATTTTAACTGAAATGACGAGAAGAAACATTAATTTTTTCCTTCCCAGGACTCCAACCTGGCACCCATCGCTGTTATATTCTAGAGAAAAAGAATGTTAAATATGGGTTTGTTGCACCAGCAGCGACATGTGAGCATGTTTGAACTAGAAATGGTTCAAATGGCTCTGAGCACTATGGGACTCAACTTCTGAGGTCATTAGTCCCCTAGAACTTAGAACTAGTTAAACCTAACTAACCTAAGGACATCACAAACATCCATGCCCGAGGCAGGATTCGAACCTGCGATCGTAGCGGTCTTGCGGTTCCAGACTGCAGCGCCTTTAACCGCACGGCCACTTCGTCAACTAGAAATAATATGACGAAGAGTTCAGTGCTCACTGGGAATAGAACCCCACACATATCGTTGTTGACTACACAAAAAGATACGTCAGACACCGAATTTTTCTCCACCAGCCGCTCGAAATAACATCTTGAACTTACAGTGATCTCGCAAATAGTTCTGTGTCCTACTGGGAGTCAAAAACGTCAGATATCGTTAGTGTCGACAACGAATGAAAAAACATTAAAAATCAAAATTATTATCCACCAACAGCTACGTGTTCTCATGCTAGAGCTTGATAATACATAATGAAATCTTTAGTGCCGGGCCAGGATTCGAACCCATTCACACGTAATATGTGGAGATGTTGAGGAAACTGCAGTTTTGAACAAACAAAAAATTGTAGCCGAGTTGTATTGCCACGAAGGGATCAAATTCCGCTTTAAGGGCGGTCTGAGTTGCGTTCTCAGTTCAGAACCAATTTTATCGACATACAGAATCTCAGATAGCGTTTGTTTCGTCACTAGAAATAAATAACTAGTATAAGAAAGGTTACTGGTGATTGCGTTTCTCCATGTCGCCACTCCAGACTGTATTGTGGTTCAACCTAACGTCTAGCGCAATAGAATAGCTCAAATGGAAAGGAACACTTCCTATTTATATTTCTGCATCCTACACTGTTGGCAGTTCTGTGTAGGTGGCAGTTACCCGATTTTATTTCGGTGATTACAAAATAGAGTCGAATGTATCCACTGGGTAGCCGAGGCAACTAGTTCATGGTGATTCGGTCAACCAAGTAAATGAATTTACTGAACAGGCTGCAATTTACTACAGGGAGCCTGTGTGTCAGAATTCTCATCCAGTGCGGCGCAACGGCGTTACAATAGAAAAATGAATCACAGAAAAGAGGGTTTGGTGCTCTGTTGGACTGATGGTAGGTTCTTATACCTATGGTCTGGGTTCGATTCCCACTTCTGTCAAAGACTTTAGATAGGGAGAAAAAAAGGTTCCAATCTCTTCTGCCTACACCAGGTGAAGAAACTATAATGACAGTGTGGTCTGAAATTCACATTAAAGATGATATTCCTTCTCTGCCAAGTAGACGTTAGGTTGAACCACAATAAAGTCTGGAGTGGCGACATGTAGAAACTCAATCGCCAGTAACCTTTCTTATACTAGTTATTTATTTCTAGTGACGAAACAAACGCTATGTAGAGTCACAGGACACTTATTCCTTCTTTTATCTGAGATTCTGTATGTCGATAAAATTGGTTCTGAACTGAGAACGCAACTCAGACCGCCCTTAACGCGGAATTTGATCCCTTCGTGGCAATACAACTCGGCTACAATTTTTTGTTTGTTCAAACCTGCAGATTCCTCAACATCTCCACATATTACGTGTGAATGGGTTCGAATCCTGGCCCAGCACTAAAGATTTCATTATGTATTATCAAGCTCTAGCATGAGAACACCTATCTGTTGGTGGATAATAATTTTGATTCTTAATGTTTTTTCATTCGTCGTCGACACTAACGATATCTGACGTTTTTGACTCCCAGTTGGACACAGAACTATTTGCGAGATCACTGTAAGTTCAAGATGTTATTCCGAGCTGCTGGTGGAGAAAAATTCGGTGTCTGACGTCTCTTTGTGTGTAGTCAACAACGATATGTGTGGGGTTCTATTCCCAGTGAGCACTGAACTCTTCGTCATATTATTTCTAGTTCAAACATGCTCACATGTCGCTGGTGGTGCAACAAACCCATATTTAACGTTCTTTTTCTCTAGAATATAACAGCGATAGGTGCCATGTTGGAATCCTGGGAAGGAAAAAATTAATGTTTCTTCTCGTCATTTCAGTTAAAATCTCTAGTTACTGGCAAGGAAATCCGATATGTCACAGTTGGTTGTGTTTCGATATCAATCCGATTAGGTTCTGGGTTCGAATCCCTGTCCAACACAAAGCTTTACCTCACGGTATTTCAACTAAGTTACTTGTGAAGAAACAATATATAACATCTCTCGTAGTTCGTTAACAGGGACAAGAGATGCTGGGGAGGAATTCGCGTCCGTTAAAAATGTTTGTGTTATGTAATTTAAAGTTGATATTTGCTAACTGATACTGTCTAAAATCGAGGTATATCACTCTCTGTATGCCTAATCAGGAATGACTGTTAGTGTGCGCCAGTCACGAAATCTTTGCTTAGTCTGCCTGACCTGGGTTTGAATCCATATGCAGAACGAGACGGTTCGTCGTGTCATTTGAAGTTCATACATATTCTCAACTAGCTGCTCGTGGATGACTTAAGTTTTTAATATCATTTTGTGTTAAACAATAAGTACTGTATGTTACTTTGAAGAGGAAATCATGAATACGACCAACTTACTACGTGCATTACCTATCTGTCGTAATAATGAGAGTGGTAACATTTCAGGTATGTCATTCATTGCAATAAATGTGAGATGACAAGCCTTAAGGACAGTCTTATCTGTGATAAGGTGTTCCCTGATATTTGTAGCGCCGTGGTATTACTTTACATCATGAGTTACTGCAATACAGAGCGGTGTTTTCTAGTGGTGACTTGTTGGAACCATTTTCAATAGTCAAACGACTGTACCAAGGAGCGAATAGAGGACCTGCTAGACAGCTGCGTTATGCCGGTTGCATGCGAATCAGGCGAAATGCAATTCAGGTCGTTCGGATACTTTTGAGTATGACTGTACATAGTCTATTTCCTTTTTCCATCCGTACCCAGTCCGGGTTTATGGTATGTCTCTAATGACCTCGTCGCCGGCCGCGGTGGTCTCGCGGTTCTAGGCGCGCAGTCCGGAACTGTGCGACTGCTACGGTCGCAGGTTCGAATCCTGCCTCGGGCATGGATGGTTGTGATGTCCTTAGGTTAGTTAGGTTTACGTAGTTCTAAGTTCTAGGGGACTAATGACCACAGCAGTTGAGTCCCATAGTGCTCAGAGCCAATGACCTCATCTTCGACGGTACGTTAAACTGACGTCAACTTTTGTCTCTTGTTTCCATTCATACACTATTTTCAGGTCAATAAATTGTTAACTATTTCTTTGAAATCAAACCACATGTGGTCTGTGCTTACATAGTCAGATCGGAAAATGTGGAAGAGGCGTCATGAGAATTTTTGTCTGCTTTTTTTTAGAGAGGTATATTTTACTTTTGTATTTGGTGGATTTCGATGTTACTTTATTCAGTCTAGTTACAACAGCCTTGTGGCTACTAATCACTATATCTGTCGTGATGCTCCCTATTTGCTCAGTATTATTTGTTTCTAAGCGTTAAGTATGTTTCCGCCACCATTTACACTTCGAGTGGGCTCTTGAACTAATGATTTGAAAATAATTTTCCGAGGTAGTAATAAACACAATTTCGGATGACGTCTCATGTCTCATTTTTGCCAACACATCGAGGGTAGATTTAAGTCACCACCAACTGTGATTGTGTGAGTGGGGCACCTCTTTGAAATGATACTCATGTTTGCTCTGAATTGTTCAGCAATTGTACCGACTGAGTCAGGGGTCGGTAAAAATGACGAATTATTAAATTATCCCTGTTGTCACGTATAAGTTCTACCTATACTAATTCACGGTAACTATTTTCTTTAATTTCACTGGAATGTCAACTACTTGTGACAGCAGTAAACACTCTACCACGAACAGTATTTAATCTATCCCTTCTGAACTCGTTTAAGTCCTTTGTAAAAATTTCACCGGAATTTATTTCCGGCTTTAGCCAGGTTTCTGTTCTTATGACAATTTGAGCTCAGTGCTTTCTATTGGTGCTTGGAGTTCTGGTTCTTCCTCAAGTAGTTACGACAATTTACCACTTCAATACCGATTGTTACTGAGTCTACTTTCCTCTTAGATTGACGCCCTTTCTATAGATTCCTGAGACCTTCTAACCAAAAAAACCGCCCACTCCCTTCCACACAGCCCCGCTATCCATGTAACTGATTCCAGTGTGTAATGGACGCCTGACCTATTAATCGTAACCTGGGCCACGGCGGTGCTCACACAACACAAGACTGGTTTCCCCCCCCCCCCCCCCCCCAGTCGTTATACAAAACTATGGGAAGCTTAGTGCCCTTAACACTGCATTCGCGGAAAGGGCCCTGTCCTATTCGCGGATAGGGCCTCACTGTACGTTGCCACAGACAACGAATATAAAGATCTTCTGACCTTCCTCAAAGATCGGATGATCGAACATTACACGTACAGAACGCTGGACGAGAGAACCCAGCAGTACGTGATCAAGGGAGTGGATCCCAGTACCCCCAACGAGACAGTACAGGCGGCCCTTTGTTATCTGGGATTCGAGTGTAAAAGTGCCTCCCGGATGACAGGGTTCCGTACACACGCACCGTTACCACACTACATGGTCGAGTTAGCCGACACGGCTGATTCCCGTGCCATCCTGCAGATAAAGAGCTTTCTGCGGATGGACGTACGTGTAGAACTTTACGAACCACCCAACGTCGCCCAACAATGTAACAACTGCCAGCGGTTCGGCCACTCGGCCCTACGCTGCGGCCTGGCAACTCGCTGCCGCGGATGCGCTGGCAACCACAGATCCAACACTTGCACACAAACACAGCGAAACCAGCGACGCTGTGCCAACTGCGGTGGGCCCCATGCGGCAAACTTCAGACAGTGCAGCTCATACAAACAGGCGCTGAAGCGTAAACAAGACAAGAGCAGGGTACTGCACGAAATACCACGCCCAAGGCCAGCGGTGAACCCAGTAAGGAACGGCGTAACGTTTGCCACGGTTGCACGCCCTAGCGGAACGGCACAGGCCGCGGAACCTCAGCGCCCTACACACACACGCGAAACAACCGCTGCAACAGCCACACAACAGGCACAGACAACACCTGAATCCCAACAAGCATCGGTACCAACACCTATGCCCCCAAACAACACGACCCCACTCCCGGAAATCACGTGCTGCGAAGAAACGCACCATATACAGGAATACACATCCACACAAGAACCCCCCGAACCCCAAGCCCAGAGGAGGAATAGACGTACACGCAAACACAGGGCGGGGAACACGAAATCACCACAGCAGGCCACGCAGCAACAACAGAACAGCAACACACAGGACAACAGTCAACAAGACACCGAGACTGTAACTCACACAACCATCCCCCTCACCACAGAAGTAACACAGTCGCCACAACCTCTGTCACAAAACACAAATGCCGCTCCTAACAACACACCAATACCCGCACAAGCGGCCGCTAACTCCACAACAGCACCTCAGGCTGCCACACCCAACACCAACACACCACCTGGGGGAATACTGGAAACACTATTCCCTCGACACACGACCCTTCAAATCATTACCAAGGTGCTGACGGCCGTCACTACACTCATCACCCAGCTCATGAGCGCCGAACCCGGGCAATACTGGGCTGTCATACACACTGCCATCACAACACTCTTTCAGACTCTTACATGAATAATATGCCACACCCGGCCCATAACGCAGACCCGCACATACTATCACAGATCCTGTTCTGGAATGCAGACTCGATCCACAACAAAAGGGCAGAATTTGCCGCGTTCATGGAGCGCAAGGGAATCCTTGTCGCTCTACTGAGTGAGACAAGCTTAAACCGCACAAACCATTAAACTTTCCAGGCTACTGTGTCTATCGTACCGACCGACCGGGCGACGCCGTGGCAGGTGGAACTGAAATCGTCATACACAAAGACATTGAGCAAACAAACATAGAGCTCCCTGAACTGGAAAAAATCGAGGCTACGGCCGTCAGAGTCAAGTTCAACGGAGCCTATACCACACTGATATCGGTATACAACAGCCCTGTAGGCATTTCAACACGCGATATCAGCACATTACTCAACATTTCACCGCGAGTAATAGTCACTGGAGATATGAGCGCAAAACACCCAGAATTGAATTCAGGCATACGAAATCCCAACAGCAAAAAACTGTACGAACATTCACTAGGCAGAAACTACATTATACTAGCGCCGACTGACACGACGCACATTCCCTATCAGAGGGGACACAGGCCAGACGTGATAGACATGCCCCTCATCAAGGGCATTACATTACATCGACACTCAACGTTGCCGTTGAAAACGATCTGCCCTAAAACCACTAACCTGTAATACTATACATTGAGGAAACACTGCAGCACATGGAACAACGCAAGATGTTGGACTACGGGCGTGCGAATTGGACATTGTTCAAGCAAACGCTCGAAAGCCACATCCCACCTATACACGAAATTAATGAAAGAGCACAAATTGACGAGGCAGTAGAAACCCTCACTAACGCCGTCCAGGACGCAATGGCAGGCACCATACCTGATCGCACCTCACAACAACGCAGTGCGTCCCTATCCCAGAAAATCCTGGGCCTAATCTCAAGGAGGAATCGCCTCAGGAGACAATGGCAGCGCACCAGGCGTCCGTACTTCAAACGGCACATTAACAGACTACAGGGCATCATACACGATAAAATACAAACACATAGAACACAACAGTGGTACCAAAAACTCGAAGGGCTGGACACCGCACGACCTGGCGTGTGGCAACTAGCCCGACACTTCACCAGGGAGAAAATATACACCCCAACGCTTCAAGGGCCTGACGGAGCTGCATACTCAGCGGAAGAGAAAGCAGAACTAATGGCCCGAACACTCGCAGCGTCATTCACACCGAACCTGGTACCATCAGATCCAGTGTTCACACTGGCTACTGACCAAGAGGTTACACGCATTCTAGCCCAACCATCGCGCGACGACATTCGACATGCTAGCACAGCCGAAGTCTCCTGGGTTATAATGCATTCCGCTGCTAGGAAAGCCCCTGGTCATGATGGCATTAAAAACCGTGTCCTCCAGGAGTTCACGGATAAAGCAACTGAGTACCTAACACACATAACGAATGCCATACTAAAACACCAACACTTCCCCGCCTTTTGGAAGACGGCCAAGGTCCTGATATTCAGGAAGCCGGGGAAAGACCACAGCCTCCCACAAAATTACCGACCCATCAGCCTTCTGAGCTATCTCAGTAAGATTGTTGAGAAGGTGATTCTCAAACGCATCACTAGGCACTGCATAACAAATGACATCCTGAGACCGGAGCAATTCGGCTTCAGGAATCATAACACAACAACTCTTACGGGTCGTTGAACATATAACACATGGCTTCAACATAAACAAAGCTACAGGGGCGGTGTACCTGGACATCGAAAAGGCTTTCGACCGTCTATGGCACAACGGCCTCATCCGCTAACTCAGCGATGCGGGAATCCCCGACGGGCTGCTGCGTCTAATACACTCATACCTCACAGACAGGAGTTTCAACACTGACGTGCAGGGAAAACAATCAACACGACACGGTATACACGCGGGAGTACCCCAGGGAAGCATCCTATGGCCCCTACTGTTTAACCTCTACATAAACGTTCTCCCAACCACACACAACACAATTATGGCAATCTACGCGGATGACACAGCCATCCTTGCGCAAGATTGGAGACCATCAAACATTACGTCACGCCTACAGACTGCACTCAGAGTGGCCGAGCCTTGGTTGGAGAAATGGCGTGTTAGAGTAAACGTCGACAAGTGCGAAGCCGTTATGTTCACTAGAAGACCGAAGCAACTGTGCAAACACCGCTACTGCAGACCAATAACTCTACATGCACGTCCATTACGTTTCCGCGAGAACGTCAAATAGCTCGGTGTCTGACTGGACCGGAAATTAATCTGGGGGGACCACATGCAACACATGATCAACCGAGCTAGCGCGAGGCTCAAACAGCTCTATCCTATGCTCGACAGGTGTAGCACACTGAACAGAAGGGTGTCGAGGTCCATGTACATGACACTTATCCGACCCCTGATGACGTATGCAGCTCCTGTCTGGGGATACGCTGCGCCTACACGCCTGCGCCGTCTGCAGCTCATACAAAACAAAGTACTCAAAATCATAAGCAATGCTCAAAAATACACACGCATCGCGGACCTTCACCGGGAATACCGACTTGAGACTCTCACGGAGGTAATCCATAAACTCACCACAAGACTATACAGAAACTCCAGACAATCGCAGAACCCGTTTATTCTGAATCTGGGGAACTACGACCTCAACCATAGATGGAAAAATAAAAGACCAAAAGACATACTTGTAAGGACATAACATCTATGGCCAAGTATACGCAAACATAACGGCACAGGCGAGCCCCTGTTAATCAGACGCCATTACTGGATATCCAGCTGAAATACACTGCCGAATAACTGGCACCACACAGGGAAGCCGTACCGTACACTGAATGCAAACAAGCTCCACACATCCCCCACACAGTGAGATGATCTATTTCCGATCTCCCACTACTGTATAACGATCTTGATTGTTCCAGGAATGTAGCAGCTTTAGCAACTGGGACACATCGCCATCGCTTGTCACGGTAATGATGAATGATACCTATACTAACAAATCCAATCTGGCATGAGCTATCGCAGCTAGTAAGCCACTACTGCTCTTACTACCCATCCCACTGTCGCAGAGGTTTTTTTTTCCCACGGCACGAGCCATGGCACTTTTTTCCCTCTGCTCTTCAAATCGCTACCCTCACTCGCGTTTCGTCCATTATCTATCACCTGATGGACCGTGTTAATGCGTAGTCTTACCCAGACGCACGGACAACATCACAGCCCAGCATCCTGTGATCCACTTACTAGATAACTAACATGTTTACGGAGGTGACAGTAGAACTTTTGGTTTGGTCACCACGTTGCTGCGGGCGTGGAGGGGCCCCATCTCTTTTTTTTAAAAACCTGGAAACCCATCACCCGACGACACAAGTCGAGGAATCTGCGGCCTACACGGTTGTAGAACCGCCTGAGCCGATGATTCAGACACTCTACTCGGCTCTATACCAAAGGGCTACATTTGGTCCTGTCGATGATGCTACAGACGGTGCGTTCAGCCTTAGCCTCTCAAGGAAAACTGGCAGACTTAACCACTTCTGCTGCTACTCAAAACCAGAGAGAATCTCTTCCAGTCCAAAGCGACACACTTTATTGGTAATGACATGACAAACAGCCTGCAGTTGGTTGCACGCTGTGCTGTTCGTGGAATCCGGAAGCAGCCTTTCAACATCTAAAATTACTCCTCCTTGACAGCCATATACCTAAGTGGCTCCATAACGAACCCAAAATTAGATCTCAGAACTAGTAGCAAATCCATCCTTTGCGAAAGCACAGACTTCATCGGCCGCAGCAAGGCGAGCGGCTGCATCTGGCTCAGGTACTTCGTCAGCCACAGATAGGGCCCGAGTACTGTTCGTGAGATGAACAAGGGAGGATCTCCAATCGGCTCTTCGGGAAGTCCTTCTCCGCCTGCCACACCTTGGAACGACCTCTCCACTCGACCACAGGTGAAGGGTCATCCTCGGCGAGGGAGATACCCGTGGCGACCACAATAGTGGAATGATTAGGGGACACATGGGTCGGTCGTGCTGGACGTCTCTCTCATTTCCATGTCCCCCCCTCCCCTTCCCCCCACTGTGATGCCCATTGGCAGCAGCTTCAGGCTGTGTGACCGAAGGCAACACCACCTGCAGCTTTCATCAGGATCACCAACTCAGTTCACAAGTGAACACGGCAATCACAGTTTCTATTTATACTGAAGATGGTGAAAATGTTCTCTAATCAGTTAATAAACGCTAAACTGTGCCTGATAAATACACAGATGCGCACGAAGTTACAGAGTTTAAACTAAGGAGCAAAGAGGAATTTTATAATAAGTCGCTTCTTATGCGAAGATCTTTCAAACTCACAGATGGAAACGGTGATGTGTGTTGTGCTGCTGCTGTAACGAAAGCGCTCGACTAAAGACTGTAACTTACTTAATTACTTAAACAAATCTCGTTAAGTCAAAGCGAGCAAGGCAAGCGCCAGCAAATCACATATTAGTAATCGGACTATAGGAGGTGGAATGCGAGTCAGGGTAATCTTCGTTTAGAGACTTTTTGATCAGACGAATAAGATGTGAAGGCTCAGTAACGAATAACTTGAAAACTATTTTGATTAAGCTTCTCTTGGCGGGACATCCACTATTGTTACTGTTCATCAAAGAAAAACTCGTTGTTTGTGTCTAATTAGGAAAGCGTAACACAGTTTCAGCATATGTGTCCCATCTTCAGATTTAGAATGATAGTAATCAAAGGATGCATAACTCAGGTTAAAATGGGTAAAAATAAGTTAAAAAAGCGCATCCCTATCTGTCTTCATACTGTTCCATGTGTGACATGCCCCCTAAGCCCAGACTGTCGTCCTCTGCAAGAGGCTTTTTCTGGAGAGCAAGGATTGAATAGGATATCATGTCGTATGCCATGTACCACAGATGCACTATTTTAACAAATTTTAAGCTGAGTTAGACATCGTTTGTGGACTCACATGTAAGTATGCACCTGAAGATGGGACACATGTCCTGAAACTGGGCTGCACTTTCCTTTTTAGGAAATTTTTTTCATTGATGATATCTTGGTTTAGCAGTGTGTACCGAAATTAGGGGATATGAGCATGTATACATTGACACTTACTGTAATTTTTCTTGTAGAACAGAAGTCTCGTGAAATTAACGCTTTAGATAAAACTTCTTTTTGCATTGTGTACTTTAAAACGAGAAGGGTAGATAGCGATGTGATACTTTCCTGATATCATGGATATTATGAAGTGCTCAAACCGACAGTATTCTGATAGTCAAGGCACAAGTCACAATACTGGAAAAACTAAGACTGGAAACGTTCCCTATATTCGACATTCAGATGTCTGCAATCCCAACGCAAGCTAACGCATAAGCGGACACTACCTTATTCGATTCCAAATTGCAGCAACTGCATTCCAAAATCCATCTCCTACACTAGCACGGCCCAAGACAACACATCCGATTCTTCCAACGCTCGACAAAGAAAACACTAGCCAGCACGTAGTGACTACTCGACAATACTGCAACCTTTGGAATCCAAAGACTCTCCTCTGCAAACCTACTCAGGAACTACGCTTTCTGTGGCGAATGTTACAAATAAACCTGCACTCTCTCACAAAAAAGGAACCTTACTACTCTTAAATAAATACTTTTTCAACATTAAAATATCTTTGAACGTGTTTAGGGTAAGATTCGATGGGAGCAGAGAATGAACGCTACCAAATAAAACCATAACAATAACGAAAATCTGTTAACTGGTTAACATTTAATACCATTTTCCTGCACTCTTTGCTTTGTTATAGCCAGGGATCCTCCTTTGGCATGCTGTGCACAAGGTAGTCAAAAGTCTGCTGCCCAACCGTGTCTCAGGTTCCTACGGCTGCCATCTTGAGTTCATCCCGTGTATGACGACGATCCCAGTGGCGACACACTGCAAGTTTCAGCCAGTTCCGTATGTCTTTGCTTTCGGAAGCTAGGTATCTGATTTAATTTGCTGCTCATGTCTCTTGCTACGTAACAATGTCCACCCATCTCCATTTCAGGTTAAGCTGCACTCTTATCACCGAATATGAACAGAAAGTAATAGTTTCCATCTTATTCTGTGGTTAATACAGTGCCTTATCGAACTTCCTAAACATGGGACAGCCTTAATCAGCTTCCCCGTTCTTGTCTTGCATGAAGATGTAGTAATGATTGTAGTAAATCAGGTGGTATTTTGGATAAATTAGCACCTTGGATTGCTCTTTTCTGGAACCGCATCTTTTCCGTATGTGACACACCATGCATACTGAGTAAGCGAAGAAGGAATGACCATACACCGAGGTGATACCTCCTAGTATCACTCCTTTTCCCAGCGTCGTTCAGTAATTGGACGTGGCATGAACGCAAGTTTTTGGCAATACCCTGCAGAAATATTGAGCTATGCTGTCTCTACAGCCACCACAATTGCGAAAGCGTTGCCTATGCATAGTTTTGTGCACCAACTGACCTCTGAGTTACATCCCATAAATATTAGATGGAATTCATGTCGGGTTATTTGGGCGGCCAAATTGTTCACTTGAATTTTCCAGAATATTTTTCAAACCAATCGCTAACAATTGTGACCCGGTGACATGGCGCTTTGTCATCCATGAAAATTCCATCGTTGAATGGCTGCAAATGGTCTCCAAGTAGCTAAACATAACTATTTTCTTATAAATTAGAGAGTGCAGCTCTCAAATAAAATGGCTCTGAGCACTATGGGACTTGGCATCTGAGGTCATTAGTCCCCTAGAACTTAGAAATAGTTAAACCTAACTAACCCCCATGAACCATGGACCTTGCCGTTGGTGGGGAGGCTTGCGTGCCTCAGCGACACAGATGGCCGTACTGTAGGTGCAACTACAAGAGAGGGTATCTGTTTAGAAGACAGACAAACGTGTGGATCCTGAAGAGGGGCATCAGCCTTTTCACTAGTTGCAGGGGCAACAGTCTGGACGATTGACTGATCTGGCCTTGTAACACTAACCAAAACGGCCCTGCTGTGCTGGTACTGCGAACGGCTGAAAGCAAGGGGCAGCCGTAATTTTTCCCGAGGGCATGCAGCTTTACTGTATGGTTAAATGATGACGGCGTCCTCTTGGGTAAAATATTACGGAGGTAAAGTAGTCCCCTATTCGGATCTCCGGGCGGGGACTACTCAAGAGGACGTCGTTATCAGGAGAAAGGAAACTGGCGTTCTACGGATCGGAGCGTGGAATGTCAAATCCCTTAATCGGGCAGGGGGGTTAGAGAAGTTAAAAAGGGAAATGGATAGGTTAAAGTTAGATATAGTGGGAATTAGTGAAGTTTGGTGGCAGGAGGAACAAGACTTTTGGTCAGGTGAATACAGGGTTATAAATACAAAATCAAATAGGGGTAATGCACGAGTAGGTTTAATAATGAATAAAAATAGGAGTGCTGGTAAGCTGGTAAGCTGCTACAAACAGCATAGTGAACGCATTATTGTGGCCAAGATAGACACGAGGCCCATGCCTGCTACAGTAGTACAAGTTTGGAAGCCAACTAGCTCTGCAGATGATGAAGAAATTGATGAAATGTATGATGAGATAAAAGAAATTATTCGAGTAGTGAAGGGAGACGAAAATTTAAGTCATGGGTGGCTGGAATTCGAGAGCAGGAAAAGGGAGAGAAGGAAACATAGTAGTTGAATATGGATTGAGGGTAAAAAATCAAAGAGGAAGCCGCCTAGTAGAATTTTGCACAGAGCATAACTTAATCATAGCTAACACTTGGTTCAAGAATCATAAAAGAGAGTTGTATACATGGAAGAATCCTGGAGATACTAGAAGGTTTCAGATAGATTATATAATGGTAAGACAGAGATTTAGGAACCAGATTTAAACTTGTAAGACATTTTCAGGAGCAGATGTGGACTCTGACCACAATCTATTGGTTATGAACTGTAGATTAAAACTGAAGAAAATTAAAAAGGCGGGAATTTAAGGAGATGGGACCTGGATAAACTGACTAAACCAGAGGTTGTACAGAGTTTCAGGGAGAGCATAAAGGAACAATTGCCAGGAATGGGGGAAAGAAGTACAGTAGAAGAAGAATGGGTAGCTCTGAGGGATGAAGTTGTGAAGGCAGCAGAGGATCAAGTAGGTAAAAATAAATTGAATTTAATTGATGAAAGGAAAAAAATATAAAAATGCAGTAAGTGAAGCAGGCAAAAAGGAATACAAACGTCTTGAAAATGAGATCGACAGGAAGTGCAAAATGGCTAAGCATGGATGGCTAGAGGACAATTCTAAGGATGTAGAGGCTTATCTCACTAGGGGCAAGATAGATACTGCCTACAGGAGAGTTAAAGAGACCTTTGGCGAAAAGAGAGCCACTTGTATGAATATTGAGAGCTCAGATGGAAACCCAGTTTTAAGCAAAGAAGGGAAAGCAGAAAGGTGGAAGGAGTGTATATAGGATCTATAGAAGTGCGATGTACTTGAGGACAATATTATTTAAATGGAAGAGGATGTAGATGAAGATGAAATGGGAGATACGATACTGCGTGAAGAGTCTGACAGAGCACTGAAAGACCTGAGTCGAAACAAGGCCCCGGGAGTAGAGAACATTCCATTAGAACTACTGGCGGCCTTTGGAGAGCGAGTCCTGACAAAACTCTACCATCTGGTGAGCAACACGTATGAGACAGGCGAAATACCCTCCGACTTCAATAAGAATATAATAATTCCAATCCCAAAGAAAGCAGGTCAGACAGATGTGAAAATTACCGAACTGTCAGTTTAATAAGTCACAACTGCAAAATACTAACGCGAATTCTTTACAGACGAATGGAAAAACTGTTAGAAGCCGACCTCGGGGAAGATCAGTTTGGTTTCCGTAGAAATGTTATAACACGTGAGGCAATAATGACCTTACGACTTATCTTAGAAGAGAGATTAAGGAAAGGCCAACCTACGTATCTAGCATTTGTAGACTTAGAGAAAGCCTTTGACAGTGTTGAATGGAATACTCTCTTTCAAATTCTAATGGTAGCAGGGGTAAAATACAGGGAGCGAAAGGCTATTTACAGTTTGTACAGAAACCAGATGGCAGTTATAAGAGTCGAGGGCCATGAAAGGGAAGCAGTGGTTGGGAAGGGAGTGAGACAGGGTTGTAGCCTATCCCCGATGTTATTCAATCTGAATATTGAGCAAGCAGAAAAGGAAACAAAAGAAAAATTTGGAGTAGGTATTAAAATCCATGGAGAAGAAATAAAAACTTTGAGGTACACCGATGACATTGTAATTCTGTCAGAGACAGCAAAGGACTTGGAAGAGCAATTGAACAGAATGGACAGTGTCTTGAAAGGAGGATATAAGATTAACATCAACAAAAGCAAAACGGGGATAATGGAATTTGGTCGAATTAAGTCGGGTGATGCTGAGGGAATTAGATTAGGAAATGAGACACTTAATGTAGTAAATGAGGTTTGCTATTTGGGGAGCAAAATAACTGATGATGGTCGAAGTAGAGAGGATATAAAATGTAGACTGGAAATGGCAAGGAAGGAGTTTCTGAAGAAGAGAAATTTGTTAACGTCGAGTATTGATTTAAGTATTGATTTAAGTATTGATTAAAGTATTTGTATGGAGTGTAGCCATGTATGGAAGTGAAACATGGACGATAAATAGTTTGGACGAGAAGAGAATAGAAGCTTTCGAAATATGGTGCTACAGAAGAATGCTGAAGATTAGATGTGTAGATCACGTAACTAATGCGGAGGTATTGAATGGAATTGGGGAGAAGAGGAGTTTTTGGCACAACTTGACAAGAAGAAGGGACCGGTTGGTAGGACATGTTCTGAGGCAACAGGGGATCACAAATTTAGCATTGGAGGGCAGCGTAGAGGGTAAAAATCGAAGAGGGAGGCCAAGAGATGAATACACGAAGTAGATTCAGAAGTATGTAGGTTGCAGTAAGTACTGGGAGATGAAGAAGCTTGCACAGGATAGAGTAGCTTGGAGAGCTGCATCAAACCAGTCTCAGGACTGAAGACCACAACAACAACAAGTAACCTAAGGTTTAAAAAATGGTTGAAATGGCTCTGAGCACTATGGGAATTACCATATGAGGCCATCAGTCCCCTAGAACTTACAACTACTTAAACCTAATTAACGTAAGGACATCACACACATCCATGCCCGAGGTAGGAATCGAACCAGCGACCGTACCATTCGCGCGGTTCTGGACTGAAGCGCCTAGAACCACTCAGTCACCGCGGCCGGCAGAGTGCAGCACTCAGTCGTCCTTTTCAGATTTGATTATGCAAATCCCGATTTCGGCTATTAGCTAACCATTCTCAATGCATGTAACTCCCTGTTGTTCCGGCTTCAGTTACAGTCCTTTGTCTGTTAGCACTGACAACTCTACGCAAACACCGCTGCTCTCGGGCGCTAAGTGCAGGCCGTCGGCCAGTGATTCAAAGAACTGTGACTGACGCCCGAACAACAGAGACTTACATGCGTTGAGAATAAAAATAGCGAATTGAGAATGGCTACCTACTAGCCGAAATCGGGATTTGCATAATCAAATCTGAAAAGGACGACTGATTGCTGCACTCTCTAATTTATGTCACATACAGTCGCTGAGTGCATCCACTTTCCGAATGGAAGGTAACCTAATAACTATGTTCAGTGAATAATCGGCTCAGTTGGACCAGAGAAAATAGTTCATTCCAAGTAAATACAGATTCACCAGCAGCTTGCACAGTGCCTTGTTGATAACTTGGGTCAATGGGTTCGTGAAGTCTATCCCACGCTTGAACCATGCATACATATCATCAGCTCTTACCAAATGGAATTGGGACTCATCGGACCAGGCAACGGTTTTCCAGTCTTTAAGGGTGCAATTGACATGGCCACCAAAGCACGAGATGCGCTGCAGGCGATGTCGTGCTGTTACTAAAGGCACTGGCATCGATCTTGTGTTGCCATAGCGCCATATTCCGTCGCAGTGTCCTATCGGACACATTCGCCGTTCGTCCCACATTTATTCCTGCTGTTATTTCATGCAGTATTGTTTGTCTGTTAGCACTGACAACTCTACGCAAACGCCGCTGCTCTCGGTCGCTAAGTGCAGGCCGCTGGCCACTGAGTTGTCCGTGGTGAGAGGTAAAGCCTGAAATTTGGTATTATCGGCACAGTCTTGACACAATGGGTCTCAGAATATATAATTCACTAACGACTTCCAAAATGTAATGTCCCATGTATCTAGCTCCAACTACCACCCCACGTCCAAAGCCTCTTAATTCCCGTCGTACGGCCATAATCACATCGGGCACCTTCTCCCATGAATCATCTGAGTAAAAGTGACAGCTCAGGCAATACACTGCCATTTTTCACCTCGTGTACGCGATAACACCGCCAACTGTGTGTGCAGGAAAGTTTCTGCGCTCAAGCTATTCTTGGGGCCGAGAGCTGGCTCAAACCCGAGGTTGAAAGTTCTGAGATATTTAGCGAGTCATGGAACGTATATTGGAAAGACAAGTTAGAGCTCGTAGGAAGGTGAGAATCCATTGCAGTCGACAAAAATATTTTCTCTATTGAGGTCGACATTGAGCGTGACAGTGAAGGTATCTGGTCGCCTATAACAGATGTAGGTGAAACCAAGTTAATTGTTGGATGTTTTTACTGGCTACCCTATTCTGCTGTGACAGTTATAGAGTCATTCAAAGAAACTCTATGGTCAGCAGCGCATAAATGCCGAAATTATGTAATATCAGTGGAGGCGACTTTAGCCTGCTGCGTACATACTGCGATGTCTATGGATTCATTGCGGGGGGAATAGACATAGAGCCTTGCGAAATACTTTTGAATACGTTTTCTGAAAACTGTCTTGAGCAGCTAGGTTGGCATCCTAAGCACAAGAAAATCTTTTAGACCCTGTAGCTACAAACAGGCCGGACCTTATCGACAATGTCAGTATAGAAAGGGGGTTGGCGTTCATGACGTAATTATAGCAACTATGATTACGGAAGTTAATAAACCAGTCAAGAAGGCTAAGAGGATGTGTCTGCCAGACAGAGCAGGTAATAAGTTGTTAGAATCTCACTTAGAAATGAATAGACACCACTTAGTTCAAGTAAGTTGGATGTAAAGGAATTATGGGCGAAGTTTAATCAGATTGTAAATCGTGGTCTGGAGAGTTATGTGCCTAATAAGTGAATAATGGACGAAAAAGATCCACCATAATTTAATAACGAAATTCGGAAGATGCTGAGGAAGCAGAGGCTGTTGCACTCTCAGTTCAAAAGAGAACGCGCAAATGACGACAAGCGATGGTTAGTAGAGATTCGTGATTTTTGAAAAGATCTATGCACGAAGCATACAAGAACTACCGCCGTCATACCTTATCGAAGGATCTGACATAGAAACTGAGAAAATTGCGATCATATGTAAAATCGCTAAGTAGGTCTAAGGCTTTCGTTAAGTCCCTTGTTGACCGATCTGTGTAGCACTTAAAGATAGCAAAACCAAAGTCGAAGTTTTAAATTTCACGTTCTAGAAATCGTTCTCACAGGAGAATCGTGCAAACATACCATAATTTGACCATTGGACAGACTCACGTATTGAAGACATAATAATAAACATCCCTGGCGTAGAGAAACAACTGAAACTTGGAAACAAGTAAGTCGGCAGGTCCGGGTGGAATCCCAGTTCAGTTTCACAAGGAGTACTATGTGGTATTGGCTTCTTACCTGGCTTGCATTTATCATGAGTCTCTCGTCCAGCACAAAGTCCCAAGTGACGAAAAAAGCACAAGTGACTCAAGTATATAAGAAGGGTAAAAATAAGGACCCCAAAATTACAGACCATCATGCATAGTTTCACTCTGGTGCAGAATCCTTGAACATATTCTCAGGTGGAATATATTTTCTTGAGACTGAGCAGCTTATGTCCAAGAATCTGCGTGGTTTCAGAAAGCATCGCCAGTACGAAACTCAACTTGTCTTTTCTCACATGATATACTGCGAACTATGAATGAAGGGCAACAGGAAGATTCCATATTTCTAGATTTCCGGAATCCATTTGACACGGTGCCCCATTGCAGGCTGTTAACAAAGATACGAGCATATGGAATAAGTTCACAGATGTATGAGATGTTCGAAGACTTGTTAAGTAATAGAACCAGGAATGTGGTCCACGACGGTGAGTGTTCATCGGAGAGAATGGTATCGTCAGATGTGCCCCAAGGAACTGTTGTTCTCTACATACATAAATGATTTGGTGGACAGAGTGGGCAGCAATCTGCGGTTGTTTGCTGCTGTTGCTGTGGTGTACGGTAAGGTGTCGAAGTTGAATGATTGTACGGAGATGCAAGATGAAGGAGACAGAATTTATAGTTGTCATGAATGGCAGCTAGTTCTAATAATGTGGAAAAATGTAAGTTAACGAGAATGAATAGGAAGAACAAACTGATAATTTTGGGATACAGTATTACTAGTGTCCTACTTGACACAGTCAAGTCGTTTAAATATCTGGGCTTAACGTTGCAAAGCCATATAAAATGGAAGGAAAAGGTTAGAACTGTGGTAGGAAAGGAGAATGGACGACTTCGGTTTATTGTGGAATTTTAGGAAAGAGTGGTTCATCTGTAAAGGAGACCGCATACAGGAGGCCGGTGCAACCTGTTCTTGAGTATTCCTTGAGTGTTTTCGATCCGTAACAGGTCGGACTGAAGGAAGAAATCGAAGCAATTCAGAGGAGCGCTGCAAAATTTGTAACAACGCGTAAGTGTTACGGAGATGCTTCGGGAACACAAATGTGAATCCCTGCAGTGAAGGCGACGTTCTATTCGAGAAACACTGTTGGGAAATTTTAGAGAACCGGCATTTGAAGCTGACTGCCGAACTATTCTAGCACAGCCAACATACTTTGCGTTTAAGGTCCTCAAAGGTAAGGTACGAAAAAGCAGGGCTTATACAGAGGCAAATAGACAGTCGTTCTTCCTTCGTTCTCTTTGAGAGTGGAACAGGAAAGGAAATGGCTAGTAGTGGTACGTAGCTGCATATCGCTGTCCGATGACTTTAGTCATGTATAGTATAAAAGCAGTGCACGCGTCCGAATATCATAATAGTCCTTTTTTGTGTTTGTCATCTACTTACTGTTTCGATTCGGCCCATCTCTAATACCATCGTGTGTCAGCCTCTCCATTTCAGAGTAACATTTGCACACTACATCCTCAGTTATTTGCAGGATGTCTTCCAGTCTCTGTTTTCCCCTACAGTTTTTATCCTGTACAGCCTCCGCTGCTAACACAAAAGCTGCTCCCCGATGTACTGACACGTGTCCTGTCATCCTGTTCCTTGTTCTTGTTACTGTTTTACATATGTTCTAGTCTTCGCTGATTCTGCAAGCAGCTCTTCCCTACATAACTCAGCAGTTCATCCTTTTTTCCAAGTCCTCTATAGCACCACATCTCTACCGCTTCGATTATTTCCTTTTACAGTGTTCCCATAGTCCATGATTTACCACCATACAATTCTGTGCTTGTGCTTCAAATGTACATTCTCATGAATTGTTTCCTCTGATTAACACCAATATTCCACAGTACCAAATGTCTCTTGGCCATTAATGTTCTTATTGCCTGTGCTAATGTTCTTTCTATGTCCTCTGTGCTTTATGTTTGTTTACAGTTACCGTGGGGTCTTTGTACATACGGGAGCTAATTGGGCAGTTCTCACAAAATGTACAACTACGATGAGTTTCTCTTTTGTTGGGTCAGAGTGATTATGACATAGCTATTACACCACTTCTGTTTTTGTACAGGCTTCTCAAAACAACGTAAGAGAATACGGCAGGAGTAATGGTGATTTGCATCTTGTTTATAATCTATTCCACCTGCTACAACTTGTTACGAGTGTTACCCATAATAATTCCTACATCTGGAAAGTAGCACAGCATGAAGTCATTCTCGTGATTCAGTAATCCCTCATCCTATATTGACGGAAAGCGTTAAAACATTGCCATGCACGTACTACAATTCTGTGAATCTGATATATTTGAAAGATTGAAATTCACGCCAGAATGGCATGAACTTTTCTTTTATGTCTACTTAATGAATATATCCAGGTTACAATGTACGATGCAGGGTCGTATTTGTGTAGATACGACCACGCGTTTTTTTGTGAGGTTTATGTAGTGTGAAGTGTACAGGAAATGCTGTAAAAGCTGCAGACATATTTTCAACCGCAGATACACAGGACGGATCATTTAACAATTAATCTGTACACCACGTAAAATACCGTTTGCAGGTCACCGTCCTTAAGACGTTACGAGTGTCAGAAACGAATAAATGCACTCTTACACGTTCAGAAATGAAATTATATTTTCCTCATATTTGGTTGAAAGAGAAAAATAAGTAAATGTATTAAAGAATTAATTGAAGATTTGCCCATTTCAACCATGGAAGTTACTTCTTCGTTGAACTAATTTCTGATTTGAAAACATTCTGTCGTCTCGTATCACCTAATCAATGTGTGTTTCGGAACTTTACAAAGTATCTCAATTTCACTCTCATCTAAGTTGATATGTACATAAGAGGCGTAGCGACAGAATGTTGTGTCTTATTAATATTGGTGCAAAAAGACCCAGTTTATCTCGGAGACTAAAATCTTCAGTTATTCCAGGTTTGGTCTGTTTAATTTAAAGTCGTAAGACAAAATCAGAGTAAATAATGACGTTGTGGATCGCAACTGACTAGATATGTGAGAAAGCTGGAGGACTCATTCGAGAAGTTCGGAATCTTATGTAGGGGAGACCGGGGCACGTTGGCCATATTTAAAAAAAATTATATAATTTTTTTAAAATATTTAAATTTATTAAATTATTGCTAAATATTTAGAGCACTCTTACTGAATCTGGATCACAATTATTAACATTGAAAATTAGAGTTAAAAAGTTAAAAAAAATTAATTACTGGACATATGTCAAGTGGGCCAGTCTGCCCCTATCTCGGGGTAAGTTGGCCCAGAGGCTGGGGCACGTTGACCCTCTAACATTCTGCGTGGTGTCTGTTGTTCTATATCTTGTCTCCCTACCACTTTCGCGCAACCACGCTCTGAGCGTGTTTTTTTAGGGAATTGACTAGTTTGAACCTGGGACCTGTTGCTGGTAAGGAGACGTCAGACCACACATGACATGTAGAGTTCAGAAGAGTTCAGTGAGACTAGCGATGATATAACCAAATACCTAATTATTTCAGCGTCAGCTCCACTGCACTCCCTGTAAAAGAATCTTAATACTAACTAAATTTAGTGGAAGGGGTTCAAGGCTTTCCTATTTTTAGTTAGCTGGTAAAATAACGTCGAAAAAGCAGTTAAGTTTATCATTGGAAATTTTATTCTACTCACAAAACATTCTTTATAAATTGCACTGTTGATAAAAGGAAATGTTTTAATACAGGATGGTAAAAACCAACTGCGTTCAACAAAAAAGTGAACGAATATTCCCTGAATGGGTTTCCAAGTTCTACAATGGATCGAAGGATGACCTATGCCATATCACATCTATAATCTAGGTTTAAATTAAGTTTCACAAGAGAGAAAACTATCAAAATGGTCTACAGTGACCCTCAATTATCTTTAATTACTTATCTAACTTGTCGTAAATTACAGTGGCTGATGTGGCTTCTCGATAACTATATAACAGAAAAATCATCGCGTTTCAGATTTTTACTTCAAGTGGCAAATGTGAACACCATGAGCTTTATAAACGAAGACAGTAACTTGTTCTCGAAAGAACAGTTACTGTTGTTGATCCTGCAGCTTTTTCCTGGAATAAATGATAACTAACTGACAACCTCAGCTGCCGACAGGTGTTGTTGTTATACCTCGATGTGGACAGCTGAAAATGTGTGGATGGGAAAATGTCTATCAGGTACAATACATATGTAGAATTGTGGACAGTTGGGAATGTGAGTCTCACGGGAAGCGTGCAAGGGATAAGTCCATGCAGTCGCCCTATTCATCTGTGTCCTCGGAGGCTCAGATGGATAGAGCATCTGCCATGTAAGCAGGAGATCCCGGGTTCGAGTCCCGGTCGGGTCACACATTTTCAGCTGTCCACATCGAGGTATAACAACAACACCTGTCGGCAGCTGAGGTTGTCAGTTAGTTATCATTTATACCATGAGCTTTAATTGACGATCGACACTAGTATTACGCAAAAAGGGGGTGTAACAGATGAGACTTCTGCAGTTCTGAGTGAAGCTTTATGCGCTGTTATGCGGCATCGCGTGCGTTCATTACCTTGTCGGTGTTCGTCAGGGGGCGGCGGGCAGCACAGCTCCGCTCACCTCGCCGTCTTGGAAGCAACTCTCTCCTAACTTCTCCTTACTACAATTTACCGAAGTTGGTTTAAAAAAAAAAACCTATCTGGCTGTGTTTTCATCTGACCAATCAGGGTCTCAATGTTAACCTTAAGCTCCGCTTACAAAAATTCTGTCTATCCAATGAGAAACATTATACTTTTCGTGGTGGGGTAATGTTGTTAAGGTTTGCAACGTAACAGAGACGCGAAAAAGTCTCACGCTAAAACTTGCAGCTGGTGTGGTCCTTTTAGTGTTATCGTAAGATCTATACTGTTCTTCTGGAGGGCTCTATCTTTTAACATGGGCTGGGGGGTGGTCCTGACGTAACGGAGACGCGAGAAAGTCACACGCTAAAACTTGCGGCTAGGGTAGTCCTTATTGTGTTATCGTAATATCTATACTGTTCTTTTGGAGGGCTCTAGCTTTTAACATGGGCTGGGGGGTGGACCTAGCAGTTAGCTGGCGACGTGGGTGTCCATCCCTTATCGTAGGGCCTTCCAGCTTAACACGGTTCTGCTCTCGGCTTCTGTTCTCGTTTCTACCCTCGGAACTTCGTCTGTCTCACGGTGGGAAGGTATGACATGCATTTAGGCATTCTTGTGTTAGTCTGTGGTATTCCATTTGCTCACTAGTTACTCGTATTACTTTGGTTAATTTAATGTCGCGATTTATTCGGAGCTATGTGACATACTACTGGACTTGCTTATCATGTCAGGGTTTTCATGGAAGGTGTTGGATTTGCCTGACACCTTACAACCCATGTAATATTTTGATAAGTTAAACTAGTATAACTTTAGGATATCAAAATAAAACGAATAGTTATCAAGAAACATACTTTAATATACATCAAATCAAGTTGAATATTGAGTTAAATGCTTAAAATTTTATTATGACAATGGGAAAGTTTAAAATTACTAGGAATTATAGTGTCTTAATACCAACCAATCAACTTTAATCACTGTCCACATCCAAAGGATCATCACAGTGATGACACTCATAAAATAGTCCACGGATTAAATTTTTCACACTTGTCTGATGAACCCAACGCTTGCAGTTTGTGCACTGAGTCCATTGTGCTCCAGGTTGACTGTTTGAAAAAGGCTTGAGACACCTTAGGCACAGTGAATCTTCATCTTCCTCATCTTCATCATCATCTTCATCATCGTCATCTTCCATTGGCTTCTTCTTGCGTTTTAGTCCTACTGCAGTTGATTTAGTTAATTTCATTCTACCATTGCTCCTACTTTCTATTTGAAAAAGTGCTTTTTTAGCCTGTGATTTAAGTTTTGTTTCCAATGCTTTCGCCTTCTTTTCTTTTACACCTTTTTGTTCTTCCTCGAGGGCTTTTTTTTGCTGGAGTGTCTGTCACTACGGCAGAAACTCTTTTCCTTTACACTGCTCTCATACTTTTTCTGGGCTCTGCTTTTTCAAAAGGTCTGACGTCTTTTGGAGTTGGAAAAAGTCTTACAGTAACCTCATCTCGAGTTGATGGACTGTTTGCAGTGTTTGGGTCTGGCCTATCCGAAGTGTAGGAAGGCATAAAATCACTGTCAGTAAAAATATTTTTGTTAAAGGGATTGATCCCAGTTACCTTGAAACCACTGGTTATGTTATTGGGAGTTGCAGCATTTGGAAGTGCTACTCGCACTATAGACGGGATGTGGTAAATAGTCATAGGTCGTTTATTATTGGTAACCCATGCGTCACATGCTGAGTTCACAAATTTTTTAAAAGGCTCCATTATCTTTACAATAATCAAGAACTTCAGAGTCGAGATGTGAACTGTGATTATCAATCAAAACCAAGCAAGGGAGTTCTTTTGAGCAGCGAGCGTGTAGAACAAAATGTTTCATATATTTTTCAAAGTTTGTATCCGTCATCCATAACGAAGGATGAGCTGCTCCATCACACCCAATCGGGCCGTCAAGGATAAAATGAGGCTTGAGGTTGACCCTCGGGAAGATGAAGAATGGAGGAACACTATTAACCAACGCACTAACTGAAGAAGTGATCGTAAACAGTGACCCTCTCTCAATCGATGTCACTCGCCCTATTTGGCGAAAACCTCTTCGAGCGACTACACGATGAGGACGCTGGACGGTAGTTACTCCAGTTTCGTCAATGTTACAGATGTCCACAGGGGTCACTTTTAATCATTTTAAAACTATGTCGAGATTATTAAAAAGCAGTTCTACATTATGCTTTTTGAAACTGGTGCACTGGGCTAAACTAGTTGCTTGAGGAGTCCGAATGGAGAGTTGAGGGTGCCTCTCCAAGAATCCTGTGAACCCATCACTTCCCGCCATTTCGGTCTCGGTCCATGTTTGGGGTATTTTATTGTTGCATGCAATAGCATATCTATACGCAAACCGCCTGACTTCTTTCGGGGAAAGACCATAATATATGTCACTTGCCTTCATGAGGTATTGTTCAGACATATCTTCTTGTTTGGAATTAAATATCTGAAAATAAACAACTCTAGTTAAGTTACCCATAGAGGCACAGTTTTATTTTCATGTGTGTGTGTCTGTGTGAATGTGTGTGTGTTTGTGTGTGTGTGAGAGAGAGAGAGAGAGACAGATCAGTAGGCCTACAGTGCACAAGACGACACAGAGATAGACACAATAACAATGGCAGGGATAGAGAAAAAACATTAGAAATTGGAAAATCGCTTTGCAAATAAAAATAACTTTGGTTAACAACATTTCATACCTGAAATCTTTTATCATAGTCAAATTTATCCCAAGGCTTCTTTTTGTCATTAAGTATTTGTAGGACTCCTCCAGGCTGAGGGATTTGGTCCATTGGCATGCGTTGAGGTTCAGTTTCAGTTTCCTGAAGTTAAGCTGACTGTGTAGGCTGACATGTGGTCTGTTTGAACTTAGCAAGTTTTTCTTGGAATCCCAAATACCTCTCTGGTAGCCCTCACAGATGTCCCCTTTTCTTTTACTTCTAAAACTGATTTTAGCATCGTATCTTCAGAAATCATTCCTCTTTCACTTTTTCTTTTATAATTTCGCACCATTTTTATGTTCCTATAGATAAAACAAATGGTTTAAACTAAGGCCGTAGCTTTGGTGTAAAATTTTTATCTCGTGAATATGATAATGTTTTGACCTCTGATTTTCTCTGCCTCGTGATGGCTGGGTGTTGTGTGATGTCCTTAGGTTAGTTAGGTTTAAGTAGTTCTAAGTTCTAGGGGACTGATGACCATAGATGTTAAGTCCCATAGTGCTCAGAGCCATTTTTTGACCTCTGAAAAGTATCAAAATACGTTTAACTTCGAAAATTATGCTAATAATTTCATAAACTCGACGAATTATAAATATTATTATCATTAAAAATAACAAATCTTTCATCGAGTTTAAAAAAATATATAGGACGGGGCAGGCTGGCCCGGGTGGCCATCGTGCCCCGTCGTCTCTGGGCCAACCTGCCCCATCGCCATGTTTACAATAAATTCAGTTCGCCACAAAACCCCCTGAAGCAATTTAGAATGTATGCCATATAGAAATAATCCTTAAACTACGACGTTTAATTATACTACTCACCTCTTGCGCCTAAAGTAAGCAAACGTTACATAACACACATTTAACTGACGAGTAGAATTTTGCTCACACACGCACAAAAACAGTTAATCAACACAACTTGTCCAAAACTGCTCCGCCGGCCATATTGCTCCTGGAGAGGGAGCGGGACAGTGGTACCAACCTGCTGATTGATTCCCAGCACGATCTAGCGTCTATTGTATGAACTAACTCGGCTGGGCCATCCTGCCCCTATGGCCAACGTGCTCCGGTCTCCCCTACTGCGATGCGTATCTCATGACTTGTAGTTGGTGGTCTAAAGAATACTAAGAAAGGAAAACATCCGAAGATAATTACACTGACGCCCATTATATTGCGATTCCATGACGATTGCAAGCAGCAAATCTCAAATTGACATGAAGCCTATCAGTTGTTTCTTCACTCTTATTTTTTGATTTAATGAGGCCCGCTACGACTGTCTCTCGTGTGGAAACCTCTGCATCCCAGAGTATCACTTACATCTAGCGTCCTGAATTATTTGTTGAGTATATTCTAGTCTCTGTTTTCCCTTCAATGTTTACTCTCTGTAGCTCCCTCTAGTACCGTAGAGGGAGGTCTTAAGTCATGTCCTTTCATCCTGTCCTTTCTCTTGTAAGTATTTTCCATATGTTTATTTCTTCAATGATTCTCTGGAGATCTTATCCGTCCATCTAATTTTCAAAACTCACCTGAACACCACGTTCCACACGCTTCAATTATTTTCTTCTCCAATTCGCACTTAGTTCATGATTCACTTCTCTACATTCTGAGAAGCTTCTTCCTCGAATTAAGGCTAGTGTTTGATACTAGAAGACTTCATTTGACCAGAAATGTTCCATTTGCCTGTACTAGTATGCATTTTATATCATCCTTGCTTCATAAGTCGTGCGTTATTTTGTGTCAAAAGTATCAGAATTCCTCAGTCCAGTTTTAGGTCATCAATCTCATATATGCTACTACTCATTACTTTCGTCTTTGTTTGGTATACTCTCAATCCATATTCTGTGGTCAATTGAGAGCTCATTTCAATTTATGCTGTAGTTCATCCTCTCCTTTAGTAAGGATAGCAGTGTCATCATCGAAAGTTATCGTTGATATTCTTTCACCCTGAATTTAAATTCCACTCCTGAACCTATCTTTTCTCTCTATCGCGGGTTTTTTGAGGAAAAGGTTGAACAGAAGAGAAGAAAGATTGTATTCCTACTTTACACCCTTTTGAACTGGAGCACTTCGTTCTTAGTCTGTCATTCGTTGTTCACTCTTGGTTCTTATACCTCTTCTATTTACTTACCAATAATTTCGAACCTCTTAACCGTTTCACGTTATCAGACGCTTTAACGAGGACCAAAAATCATGTGAACGTGCTTCCGCCATTAAGGGAACCTCAGGACCGCTTCTGTGGTGCCCTTACCTTTCCTAAGCCCAATCCGACCGTCACCTTGGGGACGCTCTGTTTTCTTTTCGCATCTTCTGTATATTATTCTTGCAAATAACTTGGATGGATGAGCCATTAAGGTGATTGTATGATAATTCTCATATTCGTCGACCCTTGCTATCTTCTGAATTGTTTGTATGACATTCTTCCGAAAGTGTCGTGGTACGTCTCCACTGTCACAGATTGTAAACACCAACTTGAACAGTCCATCGACTGCCACTTCTCCCAATGACTTTAGCAATTCCAAGAGCATATTGTCTATCACTCTTTCCAAAAGCTCCGTTGATGTCTGACTTTAGTACTGGATCCCCTGTCTTCCCTATCGATTCCCATTCCTTCTTCTATCACTTCGTAGGTGGTGGTGCTTCCTTCTCGTGAGGCCATCGTTGTATTCTTTCTACCTGTCTGCTCTCTCCTCTATGTTGACCCGGAGATGTCCTCAGATGCTCTTAATATTGCTTGGATAAGCCAATGATTAACAACTATATTCAACTGAATAATTTAGGCGGGAGTTAGACAATCTACATTTTATACACAGGGTGTTTCGGGTATAAATGCAGATATTTGTATTGGTGAATGAGATCGGTGTGCTGAACAACATTAGATTAGTATTTACGTCATCTACACTCTAATAAATATAGATTTTACAGGTCGTATGGTTTCAGGTTAGGTGTACATCCAGGTTCATGTCACAATAGCAAGCTTATTTGCTTATTTTCTCCTGGGCAGCAGATCGGGTGTTAAGGTGTGTACGCCTGGACGAAACACGTGTAGTCTATACTGACAGGCATCGTCCACTTAGTGGTGTATTACTGCCATGCATGAAATATCAGGTCGTAAAGTTTCTGTCGTGCTTGTTGGAAGACTGGCACAGAGAAAAAACAATCAATACAGTGACATCCGTACATACTCTGATAACACACATAAAACTATCTGCACTTATGCCCCTTACACCCTTTATAATCAGCTTAGTACCTGACGTTGCCTGGGTACATATTTATTCCATTAGCCCATTCCTCCTTTCCCCTTTCTTTGTCCACGTTCTCCATCCTCCTCTCTGTCCATCTCGTTCGCTCCCCCACTCTATATCAACCTCCTGCAACGCCCTCTCTCTGTCTCCTCCCGTCCCTCTCTCTATCCATCTGCTACTCACTCCTTGCTTTCCCATCTGCTCCTCCTCATTCTCGCTGACTCTCTGCTCCTGCCCCCTCTATCCGCCTGCTCCTTCCCCCTCTGTCAATATGTTTCCCCCTCTGACTCCATCTCCTCCTACCTCCTCACTACTTTTATGTTCTCCCCCTCTCGACCTGTTCATCTTCTCCTCCCACTCTCTCTATCCACCTTCCCCTGCCCCTCTATCCAACAACCTCCTATTCAGATTCTCTGCTTACTTCGTCCTCCCCACTTCTCTGCCAATCTCCTACTCCACTTTCTCCCAGTCAATTTCGTCGTACCATCTCTCTCTGTCCATCTCTTTCCTGTCTCGTTCCATCTACCATTTCTGTTACCATTTTCCTGTCCAACACTGTGTCCATGTCCTACTCCCTCAGATCTACGCTTATGTCTGCCTTCTCTGACTGTGTTTGTCCTCTCTCAATCGCTTCTTTAGTTCTCACGTTATCACTCCCACCTCAGTAGGAGATTTCTGGTTTTACCCCCACAATATTTCTTTTCAGATAGTAACATGTGTACCAAATTTGGTTAAAATCGATACAGGGGCTTAGGAGGATCCGTTTACCGGTGGATTTGCCAGAGTACACTCATGTAACATATAGTGCAGATGTGTTTAATATATTTCACACATTTTTGTACCAATATCTCACCTGTATCTCTAGTGAATTTCGTTCTTCACTTCCGTTTCCACACAGCTGAGTTTCTATGATGTCAGTTCTCCTGAACACTGTGTCGTACTTTTTAGGTACGTTCAAGGGCATATGTGGGTACTGTCTGCAAAATCTGTTGCGAGCAGAGGTAGTAAAAGAAAAGTAATAAATTAAAACGTCACGTATGATGCGACATTTTTCACGTATCTCATTTTTTATGACGTCATGTGTCCTGAGAAATGTGCCTTATATTGATATGACGAATGTATATACAGTATGACAGTATTCATTGTATGAATACTGTCTGCCAAATGCACCTAGAATACCGTCATTAGTAAAGAAGTAATAAATTTAAACGTCATGCCTTATGTGACAGTTTTCCTGCGCGAACATCAAAAAACGTAATAACCGTTATATTTTTTTTTCCTTTTATCATTGTGTGAAGGTTTACAGCGCTAAAAGTTTCGTATGGATTTGAAATTACGAGTAAAGTTGGTGACTTTCACTTTCTGCCCATTGCTATGCTTGTGGTTCTGTCCCCCGCAGCAATTATCTCCAGACAACACAGGATATTTGTGCCGAGTTGGGTTGAGATCAGTCCAGTGGTTTAGGAGAAAATGTGGGACATAGATACATATATACAGCCACTTCCACAAGAAAGTGTACGCCGTCATCTTTATGAAATAAGACACCATTATAAACATATGTTTACATGAAAATACATGCGTTTACTGATAGCACAATTTCCTAATAATTAATCCAAACGCCGCCATTATCGATTACAGCTTGGCAACTTAGCCTTCTCTCCGGTAAATCATCCACGTTTCCAGCATCTAAATATCGTTTGACCCACGTCACAAAAAATGGCTCTGAGCACTATGCGACTTAACTTCTGAGGTCATCACTCGCCTAGAAGTTAGAACTAATTAAACCTAACTAACCTAAGGACATCACACACATCCATACCGTAGGCAGGATTCGAACCTGCGACCGTAGCGGTCGCTAGGTTCCAGACTGTAGCGCCTAGAACCGCACGGCCACTCCAGCCGGCCCCACGTCACAAAGAACGTCTTCGACTTTATAAGAAATTTAGCAGCAGCTCCATTTGAAAGCTTTCGTCCGTTTGGATGATTTACAAGGAAAACTGCCTCGTGACGCTTCAGATGTTTTGCATTCATTTTAAACTGCAACCGACAAAACAAAACATTCAACTCTCACACTGTTTATCCATACACTGTACAAAAGCGCATTGATTGCAGATTCGAGACCATACCAGAGCTGTTGCCACGGACGTAACATTTGAAATTGTGGTGTACACGTTCTTGTGGTACTGACTGTAGATACATCCATTTTCATGATACACACATCAAAAAAAGTTTTGCATCACCTCGGTTCTGAGAGTTCTGGAACTGTACAGAAAATTGGAACAGAGATAAACATCATTTCCGCCCTTTTTATTGCTTATGAAAACCACACATTGCATGTTGTACCGCCATACATCGAGACCTTCAGAGGTGGTGGTTCAGATTGCTGTACTCACCGGTACCTCTAATACCCAGTAGCACGTCCTCTTGCACTAATGCATGCCTGTATTCTTCGTGGCAACTATTCACAAGTTCATCAAGGCAGTATTGGTCCAGAGTATTCCACACCTTAACGGAGATTCGGCGTAGATCCCTCAGAGTGGTTGGCTGGTCACGTCGTGCAGAAAGAGCTCTTTTCAATCTATCCCAGGCATGTCCGATAGGGTTTATGTCTGGAGAACATGCTGGCCACTCTAGTCGTTATCCTGAAGGAAGTCATTCACAAGATGTGTACGACGGGGGCGCGAATTGTCGTCCGTGAAGACGAATGCCTCTCCAGTATGCTGCCGATATGGTTGCACTATCGGCTGTAGGATGGCATTCACGTATCGTACAGCTGTTACGGTGCTTTCCATAAGCACCAGCGGCGTAACTCAGGCCAACGTAATGCCACCCCAAAAAGGCTGGGAACCTCCACCTTGCTGCACTCGCTGGACAGTGTGTCTAAGGCGTTCAGCCTGACCGGGTTGTCTCCAAATATGTCTCCGACTATTGTCTAGTTGAAGGCATACGTGGTGAAGAGAACGTGATGCCAATCCTGAGCGGTGCATTCGAGCGGTCCATTCGGCATGTTCCTGATGGAATGACTGGAACTGATCGGCTGTCGTACCCCCTCCGTGTAATACGTGCTGCTCATGCATGGTTGTTAACATCTTTCTGCGGGTTTAGTGACATCTCTGAACAATGAAAGGGACTGTGTCTGTAATACAGTATCCTCAGTCAACGTATATCTTCAGGAGTTGTGGGAACCGGGGTAATGCAAAACTTTTTTTGATGTGTTTATGCTTGGGTGAAATGTTACGCAGCCAGTTGCTTGCGTTGGCCTGAATCCCGAGATTGGCATGTGAGTTGAAAATGAACGGTTTCGGGAGGATCGTACTCAAGACCATGTAGGAACAGAGCGGCCTCAGGCGACTAGCGCTCGAGAGGTCAACCATACTGTTCATTCGGCCGTGTAAAATCGTGCAGCTGCGTCACATGACTTACGTGTAGCAATGGGCTTTTGTGCAGTAAAACGAATATCTGCACGGACATGGCGACGACGCCCGGTACACCACCGACTGTCAGCACAGGTATGATTTCCTACACTACACTACACTGTACCATCGCTTCAGCTGCTTTGTAGGTGTTTCGCCGCCATTTCCTTTAGCACGGTACAGTGCAGTAATAAATTAACCTTGTAAACCTAGACTGGAGGCAGCGCGTCGCCTCGGTCTGACGTAATTGGCAGGCGGGCGTGATCGATAGCGGGCCAGAGAGAGGCGGGAGACTTTTTTTGGCGGCTCGTGTGCGAGGGTTCCTCGCGAGACACCCGAGACCGCCTGCGGAGACATTCATCTCCTTCTCCTCCCAGGCAGAGTGCGGGAGATAGAGAGAGAGAGAGAGAGAGCAGGCAATCGCCCCGGGTTGCTCCTCATGTCCTCTTCAGTCTGCGAATGGGCGTACAGTGTCTGATTCTGTCCGCCTCTGCCGAGTAACCCCTGAAGACCTGCCGGGTCTGGTAACGCACTGCGTGAAATTGGCTAAGTACCCGACAGGAATAACCTGGGGAAGAATGGATTTAGTAAACGTTATAAGAGTACTGCTCGTCTTAGTTAGGGAAGTGAATTCTTCCTTCCGCTACTGGTTGTTTTTGACCTGCAGCACGGCTACTAGATGTGATATGTATTGTTTGAGGGAGCAATGTGGAATCCCTCGAGACAAGGGCACTAGTACCGACGTGAGGCACGTGGCCGCATTAAGGATATTAACGTGAATACAATGCAGTTACCTGATAATGGACAGAAGAAATGAATTCATAAGTCATTTATGCGGTACATATCGTTTCTTGAATTTTCATATACCTGGAATAACTACATCTAGTAATGGACTTTCGTGTATGAAACGTAGAATTATAATTGCAACAGTGTGCATCTAAGAGCTGGGGATGAAAGTGACCGATATTAAGAAATAAACTCCAAACGTGTTTGAAAATGTAATTAGAACTGTTATTATTCATTCTGAAATGGTGAAAGTGGCAGGTCTAAAATACAGGAGCAAAAGAAACCATACGGCAGTTAAAAGAGCCGAGGGACATGAAAGGGAAGCGGTGGTTGAGAAGGGAGTGAGACAGGGTTGTAGTCCATCCCCAATGTTTTTCATTCTCTACAAGCAGCAGAGCAAACAAATGAAAAATTTGGAGTAGTAATTGAAGTACGGGGAAAACAAGTAAAAACTTTGAGGTTTTCCGATGACAGTGTAATTCTGTCAGAGAAAACAAAGGGCTTGGAAGAGCCGCTGAATGGAATGTACAATGTCTTGAAAGGATGATATGAGATGGACATCAACAAAATCAAAACAAGGATAACAGAATGTAGTCGAATTAAGTCAGATGATGCAGAGGGAATTAGATTAGGGAATGGTGCGTTTAGAGTAGTAGGTTATTGCTATTTGGGAAGCAAATTCACAAATGGTGGCCGAAGTAGTTGGGATATAAAATGGAGACGGGCAAGGGCAATAAAAGCGTTTGCAAAGAAGAGAAATTTGTTAATATCGAATACAGATTTAAGTGTCAGGAAGACTTGTCGGAAGGTATTTGTCTAGAGTGTAGGCACGTATGGAAGTGAAACATGGACGATAAACGGTTCAAACAAAAAGAGAACAGAAGCTTTCGAGTTTTCGTGCCATAGAAGAATGCTGAAGTTAAGATACCCGATCATGTAGGTAATGAGGAGGAACTGAATAGAATTGCGGAAACAAGAAATTGGGTTCATAACTTGATTAAAATAAGGGATCGGTTGACAGGAGATGTTCTGAGACATCAAGGGATAACCAATTTAGTATCGAAGTGTGGTGGGTAAAAATCGTAGAGGCAGACCAAGAGATGAATACAGCAAGCAGTTTCAGAAGGATGGAGGTTGCAGTAGCTATTCGGAAATGAAGAGGATTTCACAGATTGAGCAGCATGGTGAGTTGCCCCAAACCAGTCTTTGGACCGAAGAGCACAGCAAAAACATTTTCCAACTCATTAAAAGTATGTACTTAAACCATTCTCTTATTGCTTGATTTACGTCTCCCGTAGTCTTCCTAAAATTCTTGGGGTAAATGTCAGCATGGTTCCTAGTATAAGGGTTCGTCCAACTATCTGTCCCATCCTCATCAAATTAGACTCCCAAACATGAATTACATTATTTTTCTTGTTCTTAAATTGTAGAACCAAGACATGTACAATATCCTTTTAAAAGTAATCTACAGATTAAAACTAATAAAACGAATACGACCAGTGGATGTAAGCTCTACTACAAGTCAAACTCAATTGTATGTATTGCTGAATCACAGTGCCGTAGATTTTCTTTAAATACTTCATATTCGCCATTGACTATACGTTTATGACAGTATTCACGACTATAATTGCGACCTTTCGGACATTTTCATGTCTTTATTCTGCTATTGTGTTTTGAAACCCGTAACCACTTGAAAATGACCGAAAGGTCAAAACTGCTATAGTGAATACTCCAATAAATGTACAGGCAATGACGAATATGAATTAATTTTTTAAGGCAAATTTAAGAACTCTATAGCTGAAAATTTGTTGAAATGTGACAAAAAATTAAGCATGGATCTCAAAACATACACACTATCAGTTGGTACGCAAATTGTTATGGTTGCGCTGATTTGTGATTGGTAGAATAGCTCACGTTCTTTAGCGTTGTCTCTACGTGACCATGTTATCGCGCCTCGCAGGTCATGGACAGCGTGTGCCATTTGTCTTAACTATCTAAATAACTTCTTGTCCTGCCCGCATCTCGTGGTCGTGCGGTAGCGTTCTCGCTTCCCACGCCCGGGTTCCCGGGTTCGATTCCCGGCGGGGTCAGGGATTTTCTCTGCCTCGTGATGGCTGGGTGTTGTGTGCTGTCCTTAGGTTAGTTAGGTTTAAGTAGTTGTAAGTTCTAGGGGACTTATGACCACAGCAGTTGAGTCCCATAGTGCTCAGAGCCATTTGAACCATTTTTTTAACTTCTTGTCCAAAAGAAAAATAACGTATGAAGCATTTGTTGTTGAGCTACCTGGAATCATTAAGAAGCATGGTTGTATTACTTGTCTATTTTAAATAATGGCCTGTATTTTTTATTGAGTAATCTACTACGTCTCGTCAAGATCTTTTCAAAAGTGGATCACAGTGTACCAATCACGTAAATCTGACGACACTGAAAACGTAACAAAAAATTGACCAATACGGAGTGCAGGCACCCAGCGTAACTCGTGCATTTCGTCGCCATCGATGGCACTGTAAGTTCCTTGGTTCCTCTTCACGACTGTTTTAACCGAGCTTATAGGAATTTATCTTTAAATACCTCGTCAGTCCAATAAGTTCCGAGATTGAGTTAATGACAAATATAAAAAAAACGTTAAGATGTTGCCGCGCGAGATAGCCTAGTGGTCTTGGGCGTCTTGCCACGCGCGGCTTCCCCCGTCGGAGGTTCGAATCCTCCCTCGGGCATGGGTGTGTGTGTCGTCCTTAGTTTAGGTCAGTTTAAGTTAGATTAAATAGTGTGTAGGGACCGATGACCTCAGCCGTTTGGTCCCAGAAGACCTTACCACAAATTTCCAAATTTTTCCGTTAAGATGATGCTTTTAATGCTTCAAGTGTTCTAAATAGTATGTCCCACTTGAGTACAACGCACAAAACCTACAAACAACCATGTGAAGCTAAGAGAAAAGTTCTTTGGGATGTTCAGATTGCACTTCACAATGGTGGTAATTTATGCATTTTGTCGTTTTGTGGTACGTTCGTCTTGGTTGGGGTTGGGTTGGGTTGTTTGGAGAGGGAGGGGAGAGAAGAGACCAAACTGCGAGGTCATCGGTCTCATCGGATTAGGGAAGGACGGGGAAGGAAGTCAGCCGTACCCTCTCATGGAACCATCCCGGCATTTGCCTGGAGCAATTTAGGGAAATCAAGGAAAACCTAAATCAGGATGGCCGGACGCGGAATTGAGACGTCGTCCTCCCGAAGGCGAGTCCAGTGTGCTAGCCACTGCGCAACCTCGCTCGGTTTCGTATTGGTAATGTGAAGTCTCGTCAGACTTGATTTTTTTCCAGAAAAGAACTGCCCGCGTTTTGCATTTCTATATTTTGCAGCCGGCCGTTGTGGCCGAGCGGTTCTAGGCGCTTCAGTCCGGAACCACGCTGCTGCAACGGTTGCAGGTTCGAATCCTGCCTCGGGCATGGATGTGTGTGATGTCCTTAGGTTAGTTAGGTTTAAGTAGCTATAAGTTCTAGGGGGCTGACGACCTCAGAAGTTAAATCCCATAGTGCGCAGAGCCATTTGAAACATTTTTGCTTTTTGCATTTCGGTCAAGTCGTGGCAGGTGTCCATGCGTCGTCGTTTTTGTTCGGACGTCAGAGCATGCGGGAGGAACTTTGCACACACTGTCCTCGTCTTCAGTACATTCTGTAGATTCCTCTGAACTGTTGATTTAGAGACGTTCTTCCAATATGATTTGTGCCACCAGAACGTTGACACACTACGGCCGCATGTCTGCTACGCAACGCTGCCTCCTCACAGCTGACTGGTCGAGTGCACAGCTGTTGTTTACAGTTATCAGCTGAAACTTCCACCGTAGTTATTGCGCTGACGCCGCTCGTACGGCACGAATACAACCAGTCCAGGGATTTTTTCGGATGGACGGTGTATATGTTTAAATGTTGTAAATAAAATGCGTAACCTCGTAAAATGCTGGCCAGGAAATCTGCTTCACCACGAAGGCGGAACGCAACAAACGTGAAATTGGCATGAAATGTACTGCAGGCTCAGACATGTTTGAACTAGCATTTCAGCACAACCGTATAAAATAAGTAGAGTAACGACACCTACGTACCGTATGTTGGGAAAAATTATGCAACTGTTTTTTCATTAAGAAATCTTATTTTAATGTCGCTTTTCGAAAGGGGGTGATTTTACGCCTCTCTTAAGAAGGAGAAACGCCAGTTAGCCCTTGCAGGTCTTCGTGATCGGCAGGATTTTGAGCTATTGTGAGCGCAGTGTATCGTTCCGCAGTATTGGTGCTCCGGGTGATCGGAATCCCACGACCGTCGATCGGTTCAGGAGTCCAATACTCTGTGCACTCAGTACTACGGACTGCTTACACGGTAGCCACTGTTTTGCTTTCCCTTGACGCGCCAGGAGAGAAAGTGTGTCAATAGTGGTGCGTCCAACGAAGCACTCGACACAGGAGCGGCCCCACGTCGTCCTTGGAGACGCGTCTCGGTGCTGCCGACTACATCATGATGGGCGTCTTCTTGGGCGGAGGCTCTCAAAGACGTTGCCACACTGTGTTCATCTTCATACGGGTCTAACACATTGTGCGGGGGAACGAAGTGCTGTTGGATACAAAAGCTGATCACATCAGATTCGCATAGCTGGTAATTTGTACATCAGGTGTTACATTTATGACGTGTTGAGGCCAGTGGGTGTCATCTGTCTTTGAAGTTTCTCCGACTTTATCTTTCAACAAGATAACTTCTGACCGCGTATTGCCTGTGCTGTCCTGACGCGTCTGAATGCACACAGAAGCCCACTCGGCCATGGAAAACATCTGTTCATGGGTATATATATATATATATATATATATATATATATATATATATATATATATATATATATATATATATGTGTGTGTGTGTGTGTGTGTGTGTGTTTTGCATGACCTCGGTTCCGAGAATTGCGGAACCTGTACAGTAAATTGGAGTAGAGATCAACATAAATGTCATTTCCGTCCTTTTTATTGCTCATGAAAACCACACATTGCATGTTGTACCAACATACAGCGAGACCTTCAGAGGTGGTGTCCCAATTACTATACACACTGGTCCTCTTGCATTGATGGATGCCTGTGTTCGTCGTGGCATACTATCCACAAGTTCATCAAGGCACTGTTGGTCCAGATTGTCCCACTCCTCAACGGCGATTCGACGTAGATCCCTCAGAGTGGATGGTGGGTCACAGCTCTTTTCAATCTATCCCAGACATGTTCGATAGGGTTCTGGAGAACAGGCTGGCCACTCTAGTCGAGCGATGTCGTTATCCTCATGGAAGCCATTCACAAGATGTGCACCAGCGGACGCGAATTGTCGTCCATGAAGACGATTGACTCGCCAATATCCTGCCGATGTGGTTGCAGTATCTGTCGGAGAATGGTATTCACGTATAACACAGCCTTCCATGGCCACCAGCGGCGTACATCGGCCCCACATAATATCACCGCAAGACAGCGGGGAAACTCCAACTTGCTGCACTCGTTGGACAGCGTGTCTAAGGCGTTCACCCTGACCGGGTTGCCTCCAAATATGTCTCTGACGATTGTCTGGTTGAAGACATATGCGACACTCATCGGTGAAGAGAATGTGATGCCAATCCTGAGCGGTCCATTCGGCATGTTGTTGGGATCATCTGTACCGCGCTGCATGGTGTCGTGGTTGCAAAGATGGACCTCGCTATGGACGTCTGTAGTGAAGTTGCGCGTTATACAGGCTATTGCGCACACTTTGAATCGTAACACGACGTCCTGTGGCTGCACAAAAAGTATTATTCGACATTGTGGCGTTGCTGTCAGGGTTTCTCTGAGCCATAATCCGTAGGTAGCGGTCATCCACTGCAGTAGTAGCGCTTGGGCAGCCTGAGCGAGGAATGTCATCGACAGTTCCTGTATGTATCTCCTCCATGTCCGAACAACATCGCTTTGGTTCACTGAGAGACGCCTGGCACTTTCCTTGTTGAGAGCCCTTCCTGGCACAACGTAACAATGATGACGCAAGCGAACCGCGGTATAGACCGTCTAGGCATGGTTGAACTACAGATAACACGAGCCGTGTTCCTCCTTCCTGGTGGGATGACTGGAACTGATCGGCTGTCAGACACCTTCCGTGTAATAGGTGCTGCTCATGCATGGTTGTTTACATTTTTGGTTGTGTTTAGTGACATCTCTGAACAGTCAAAGTGACTGTGTCTGGGTTACAATATCCACAGTCAACGTCTATCTTCAGGAGTTCTGGGAACTGGGGTGATGCAAAACTTTTTTTGATATGTGTATATACTGATAAGCCAAAACATTATGACAACTGCTAATCGCGACATTGGATACCTCCTGGTGGCGTTGCGGGCACGTGATTCAGTGACAAAATACTGTATGTAAATGGAGCTCACATGGACGGGGTATCACCGTAGCGAAGGTATGGAGTGCAAATGTGGAAATACATTGAGATAACTGACTCTAACAATGAGCTGATTATTATTACGCAGTGCCTGTGAACTACTATCTTGAAAACGGCGAAGGTGGACGAATGTTCGCGTGCTAATGTCGCGAGCATCTACGGAAAGAGGTAGGACTGGGAAACCACCCTATCCGCTAAGCGGTTGGACGTCTACGACTCTTCACAGAACTTGGGGTTCGGACGCTTGTCTGCTCTGTAAAGTAGGATAGGTGGTGATCTGGGGTCTCTGCCGAAAGAACGCAACGCTGTTGCACATATTAGTGTTTTAGAGCACACCGTTCATTGTACAAGATGACAGCTGCAAACCGCCTGCATCCCTTTACGCTTTATGTATTACATCGACGGGTCATATCGGCTTTCAGCACTATAACTGTCCGTGTCTCAGAACCAGAATGGTGCTACAGTGGTTTGAGAAGCATTATAGTGAACTCACGTTGATGTCTCGGCAACCAAATTCGCTTCATGTAAATCCTATGGAACCCGTCTGGGTCGCAATCCGGCGTCATCACCGCGAACGCAAATCAGCAGCCTGTTATTTACGTGATTTACATGACCTGTGCGTAGACATCTAACGCCACATACGTCCACAAACCTACCAGCAAACCGTCTGGTCACTGATACACTGAATCAGTGATGTATTTCGTTGGAAAAATGGTCATACAAGCTACTAAGCAAGTGGTCTTAATGCTTTGGCTCATCAGTGTGTATATGTGTGTGTGTGCGTGTGTGTGAGTAGTGTCTGTTATTTCGGACACTTTGTTTTATCCCTTGGCCACGCAAATGAATGGCCAAAGGTTTTAAAGACAACTGGTGCTTTTGGTCATTCAAATGAATCAAACGTAACACATGAAAACTGGTAATGTACGGGGACCTGAACCTCGATTTCCACCTTAAGACGAGAGGTAACACATGAAAACTGGTAATGTACGGAGACCTGAACCTCGATTTCCACCTTAAGACGAGAGGTCGCAAGGATTACGAACTTGCGGTAAAAAGAGAGAGTTCCCATTTGAAAATGCAGAGTTGACTCCACCCATGCAGGACACGTGGTTAGGAGGTGGCCACTAGCAGCACAGGCAGATGACGCCTTTACTGATATAAACTTCTCAACAAGAACATTCTTTATTCATACGATGCCTTATTTTCGAGATATTTAATTGGCTCAAGTTGGGATAAACACCAAGCATAAGATGACGACGACTGAAGATCGTTTCCTTCAATACGGATGCACACCATGTCAGATCTTTTACAGGAATAACGAACTACGAGTGCGGGTTTCATGGGTAGTAGGCAATAGTGCCTAACAGGCTAAGAATTTGTCATGTGGGAAGAGTGCTCGGATAGCCCAGGCTGTTAAGGTGAGAGCTCGCGTTAAGCAGCGAATACGGTTTATTTATTTCAAAATTGCAGTTTTGGCCTTTGGGCCACTTCAAAATTTTCCGACATGTATACACCCTGAAGCAAAATATCTTGGAGTACCACTTGAAAATAGCCCATAGGCCGAAACTGTAATTGTAAAATAAATAACTTCTACAGTGTACGGCAAATGCGGCATCCTTTAAAAAATTCTACATGGTCGTGAATCCCTACCATGAGAAGTTAATCCCTTTGTGCTTACTATCACCTAAGTCAAGCCACAAATTTAATAATGTATTCTTTCAACTACACTGTACCGAAAAAAGTTGTATCTTTTTCTGTCCTTGCTGGTGTTGCAAATTTTGTCACCAGCAGTGCAAGTGGTATCAGATGGTTAGTGAGAACAATGGAAGGCAAAGATATGTGCCGGTGCGGGGTGAAGTTAGCACCAGTTGGCAAAGCTTGAAAGCGACGTCATAGTGGGACAGCATGTGTCGAAACATATTAACACCCTAGCGTGAACGGCATTCAGATGAGACAGTGGTCTAGCTTTAGATTGGTTGGGAACGTGAAGGAATTCACACCTATCAAGATTCCGGGTGTCAATGTCTGACTACATAAAATCTGACGGCACAGAGGAAGGACCGTCATATTGTGTGCCATACACGTCGTAACCCTTTGACATATGGGTCTGCCATCCGGGAACAAGTAATGAATTCACTGGAACAGCCCATGTCGTCCCCCTCCATTACGTGGTGCTACTGAATCACCGTCACACGTGTAAGGTACCATTAACATCACGACAGAGAGAGCTAGGGCTGCGTGGTGTAGTGCTTACTCTGAAGGCATGCAGTGCTGACAAGCGGTGTCACATTTTCTGCACTGCTTTGTACGACTGTACACAGCGAATGCGACGGCTACAAGAGGACGCTCTTTGCCATGCTAAATCAGTCCTCATTACAACCATATATTTTTGGACTCCTTCACATCATTCCTGTAGCTATTTCGTCTTGGATTTCGTGTACTTTGTGGTGTCACCGCTAGACACCACACTTACTAGGTGGTAACTTAAATCGGCCGCGGTCCTGTAGTACATGTCGGACCCGCGTGTCGCCACTGTGGGATCGCAAACCTAGCGCCACCACAAGGCAGGTCTCGAGAGACTGAGGAGACCTCGTCCCAGTTGTACGGACAACATAGCTAGCGATTGGACGTGCTAAGCCTTGCTCTCATTTGCCGAGAGATAGACAGTAGAATAGCCCTCTGCTAAGTTAACTGGCGACCACCTAGCAAGGCGCCATTTGTATCAGTGCCTATAGCTTACTAATATTCAAGAGAGATGTATTCCAAGGACTAATTAAAAGTTAAGTAACAAGCATCTACGTACTTTTCTTCTTATTCATTTATAAGTCTCATGTTCCAGACTTTACGCCCGTCTGCGTTAGCATTGCGTGCCCTATCGGCTACAGCATTGTGTCTAGGCTGTATGGTCTAGACACAACATACTTTCTATTTACTTCTTAAGAGATTTATATTACCGTATTCCATAATTTCCCTGAACATATTTGTACATCCTTCTTTCGTCGAGAAATTGATATATTCCTTCCTCCTGTTTCGAAAGGTTTCTTCGCTGTTATCTTCTTTGTAACTATATTTACCAGTCCAACTTCCGAAAATGCCCTTTTCAGAAATACACATTGCACTTCAACTGAATATTTCAGTATCCCACTTATTTCTACACTGATCCTTGCGAACGCTTCTCTTCAGCTTCAGCCTTTTGTTCTTCATTACTAAATTGTGATGTGAAGTTGTATCTGCGCCGGAGTATGCCTTCCAATCCAGTATCTGATTTCAGATTTCCTATCTGATAACTATTCCACCTGGAATCTACGCGATCCTTTTCCTAGTATACCTCCTCCTCTTGTGATTTGTAAACAACGTGTTTGCTGTCACTAGCTGAAGACTGTTGCACTACTCTCCTCTCTCATCCACACTACCAAGCTCGTACTATCCATTAACTCGTTCTCCTGCTTCTTCCACTACTACCACGCCACAATCACCCATGACTGTCACACTATCATCTCCCTGTACATACTGAATACCCGTTTAATATCCTCACATATTTTCTCCACCCCTCCATCTTCTGTTTGTGATGGCATGGGTACCTGGAACCTTGTTATTGGCGTTGGTTTACTGTCGATTATCAACGAAATAGCCCTGTCACTGAACTATTAACACTAGTTCATTCTCCACCATACCTTCGTATTTATAATGAATATTATCCATATTTTAATTTTTTCTGCTGCCATTGATTCTACCATATATTCAACTGATCAGGAATCCTTTTCTTCATTTCATTTCATATCATTGACCCCTAACACAGGGTGACAATTATTGAACTATATTAAAAAAGTGTAAATAAGTTACAAACTACGGCGTGCACATACTTTATTCAGCTTGTAAACGTCGCTACACACATTCGGATCTATGTTATGACATGTTCGATAAGCCTGCCATCCTTGGCGATGATGTGGCGCAGACGAATGACGAAATTTTGTACAACCCGCTGTAGAATAGGAACATAGATGCTGTCGATGCCCTCCTGTATGGAAGTTTTCAGCTCAGAAATGGTTTTGAGGTTATTGCTGTACACCTTGTGTTTAATGTAGCACCACAAAAGCAGTTGCATGTGTTAAGATCCGTAGAACATGGCGGTCAATAGGGGCCCATGCCTGTGGCGTCTGTGTATCCAAGAGCCAGAATGAGGTCCCCAAAGTGTTCCTACAGGTCATCCTGCTTCGATGGGGTCGCGCCCCGTCTTGCATGGACCACATATTGTCGAAATCAGAGTCACTTTGGATAATGAAGATGAGATAATCTTCAAAACCTTCACGTAACGGTTTGTAGTTACCGTGCCATCTGGGAATATCGCACCGATTATTCTGTTACTGGAACGGCACATCACACAGTCGCCTGTTGAGGGTGAAGAGATTTCGTGATCGCGAAATGCGGATTCTCAGTCCCACAGATACGCTAGCTTCACTTATTGGCGAACCCAGCCAAATGAAAGTGGGCTTCGTCGCTTTGCCAAACCATGCATGCGCATACTAACTCCCATCGTGACCCGCGGCCAACTTCCTAACGGGAACCATTCAGAAGTTACGACGATTTTATTTCATATAGTAGAATAATTGTCATCCTATATATTCACACTGAGGCGGTAGATTGCCCATTTTAGATGTTATAGGTTTCTTCTCACATTCAGGATTATGACATTCGTCATCTCGTCTCGTAGAACGTTACCCTTTCGTTGGTTACTCAATATTTATCTCTTAGTTACCTCCCTTTTGGGAGTCCCGCGCCGGACTTCGGAATGGGGGAATATGCCGGAATCTTCTGCCATTGGACAGATCATCGTTACTTTTTTTATCTACAGGTCACGTTTTCCGAAGATACACCGTGAGTTTCTATAGTGTAGCGGTTTGCATGCCGTCTGCGTCCTTATTGATTCTACCAACATTTAAGGATAGTTTCACACCCTAAGGGCAAGAAAGTTCCCTAAGCTTAAGGTTGCTCTTAAGCCCTCTTTGACAAGATGGTTGACAAATCGAGGATGAATCTTTAGGCTGGAAATCTTAGGGCACTTTTTCTGATGATTTCTGCACAGAATTTAGTGGGATCGAACCCGGGTTCCAGGACGTTTTGATTCATAAATAAGGACACTTCCCTAGCCCACGAATGCAAACGAATAACTTGTTTACGGAAAGTTTTAGGTAAGAATGAAATATTGTATTATGCTTTATTATCTACGACACTTCGATCAGCTACCAGAAATCGGGGCAAAACCGATTACCGAATCAATAAAGAGAAGTGGTGAAGGATCGCAAAAAATGCAAAATTACGAAAGCATCGTTATCAACTGATTTATAAAAGACGCAAATATCACTGGAAAAACCTGTACTGCGTTACTGAAAGATTCAAGAATGAATTTAAATATCTTCAACATTTCGCGGCCCTGTCAGCAACAGTATAAATAATAATTTTAATTTTAATAATAAATAGCCTCAGTTGCACCGTTTACCTAGAATGTTCCAGTACAGCACTCGTGGCTGCCGCATAGTGGTCGGGAAATGGGGCCGAGGCAGTTCCAGATAAGTTTTATAGTGTGACGATAATTTATGAATTTGTAGTTTTAGCTTGACGATGTCCACTATGGACAAACGGCAGTTACTGTTATTCTGAAGAAGGCTGGGTTATCCCTACTGAAAACTAGGTAAATTCTAGGTAAACGGTGCAACTGAGGCTGTTGATTGTTAAAATTAAAATTAATTCAAGAATCAATATTTTGGTGATTCAAGTGTAGGGCAGGTCAGCAGTTTATCACCTCTATTGTTTAACCTCTATGTTGAAGAAACAAGAGAAAGAAATCAGCAATAAGAGAGGGGTATCAGACCTGAACCAGGCAGAGTACATGACTGTTTTGTAGAATCGAAGAAAGGCTGTTGAGTGGAATGAAATTCTTACTTAAAATACTTGAAATTGTTATACTTGTTAACGATAAAGAAAATCATCATGGCAGCTATGACAAGTAGCGAAAACGGTGACATGATTATCGCCGAAACTGGAACCATGAAATAGCACATCTATAGAAGAAAATAGCTGAGATTGCTCAAAGCATGAAAGATATCAAAACTGGACCGCGACAGTGGTTCTCATCTTCTGCTTGTGCGAAATATTGACATTAAATTGAGAAATAATTTACTGAAACTGTTCATCCGGAGCACATCAGTTGTAATGTTGTTGCATTAATTTGTTCTGAAAGCGGTGCTTATATTCAAGACCATAAAAGTGGGTTAAAAGCTGTGAGCTGTCTGGGGAAGTTAACCTTGCATTACTGAGCAACTGTTTCACCAGGTATCCAGTCTAGCTTACCAAATTCGCAACCAGACTAACATTAATTATAATCTTTTAATCGTCATACGACAACCGGTGATATATATATATATATATATATATATATATATATATATATATATATATATATATATATATAAAGAAATAAATCAGTTTATAGTTGGACATTTATTTTAACATTGATCATTGAAATTTCAGCATATTAAACTTGATTCATAACTACACTGTTGCCTTATTTATGATTGTGAAAAAGTGAGCTTGTAATCTTACGGAATAAATCAAATATGGAGCCAAGATTGGGAGACTGCATACAACACTGCATTCATAAAATAACACACAAAGAACGTTGAAACATATGCAAGAGGAAATTAACCACAACCAACTGATTCAATTTTCACCCAAAGAAGTTACCTTCGTATTGCAATCCTGTCCGTCATGTAATTACCACACACTGGTATACTAAATTCATACTAACTCTCTGTGAAATCCTCCCGAAAAGAATATCTGAGGGCTACGTTGATGATTACACCACATGCTTCACGCGGTCAACTTGGTTTACACAAAGAGTGTAACTCCACAATAATTTTGATAGTTAAAGTAAATTAGATCGAAAAGCAATTTACAATAGAAAAACCCTTTAACTTGTTACTATCGTCTCACTATTAACCTGATGGGTCAAACAATTGTATAAGCACGTGGTACTGGTCTCACAAAGTACACCCCACGTGGGTTGAACATAAAGAAAAGTTGCTATATTGAAAAATATTGTAAAGACGAGACGTTATAATCTCAAGCACATTCGCATTTAAGATCGAAGATCTTAGTTAGAGTTACTGATCAACATGTGGTTCCACTTTACTCACAAAGTAGTGACAAAGCAACTACTGGAAGATATTCTGAACTTCACACTCGAAATACACTGCGTTGCAATTTAAGATAACATTAGATGTTTTAGATCCAAACCTGAAATAAAGGTGATTAAATTTTCAGTTAGGCTGAACTTAAGAAATCCATTGTCCTATAGACTTAGCAGACACGCGCTTAGCCGGAGATCTTACCACTTCAGACGATCGCCGCGGACAGACTGACCTGGGCTCCTACTGAGTGTGCTTAACAGATACAAACGGAAGTGACCAGAGTGGCTGCTTCCCATACCAACATGACAAGGGACGGACAGGACCATACAAAGAATAGAAACCACTCTGCTTTTAGAAAGCGTAGCTACCTGTTCCGACGTTGGTCCTACTGTTTTCTAGCAGACGGGCTTGTCTGCTACCATCAAGCATGCAACTAGAAATACATTTGCTCATTCATCCTCTCACACAGAAGGGAAGGGGGATGACAGTATCTTATCATATACAGTATATAAAAGAAAGCGGATGTAGGTTCCGTATGAGACTGTGTGACGTGAATTACATGTAAACTGTGTTTTAAAGTGTAGTAGTGTGACAGATCGTTCTTGTTTATGTGTAAAAGTAACATGTTTCACTGCTCAGTCTCCTCCCAGATAGTCAGAAACACCACAGTAAATTTAGAAGAGGAGTTTATACCGTAAATGACAACAGATTTAAGAAATTAACATGAAAGGAATCCAACTGAGACCTTTCATAACCCCAACGCTCCTGGAAAAGACTGTGCAGGGAATTTTCTGGCCATGCTAGGACATTCCCAAGCAGGCTCCTCACACCCAACTTAAACCAAAAATGTAAAGAAAAGGCAAAAGGTCACCAGCTACTTGCTAAAACATAATAATTTCAACGCATCTTTAGAATCTACCAATTTCAAAGAGACACCTCTTTAAAATATAGTGTAGACCTAATTCGGTCAGCAAGTAAAAACAATGGTTCCTGTGTCATTAATATGAAAACAATTTCTCGTTGTTACCCTTATGGAGTTCACCAGTATTTGCTCACTGCAAGAGCCAACTGATCACAGGAAATTTTATGACTGTTTATTAACAAGTAAAATTTATGAAAATAGCAAAGGTGCCACAGCAATTAAAAAAAAACATGAAAATAACATCAGTGTTATAAAGCAGAATATTACAATGCACAAACCGCAAAAGCAAACAAAAAAATAATAGAAAAAAACATGTTTTACAAAGAGGTTATCACAAAAAAAGTTCTATATCTTATAAAACCAATAATTTGTAGAATTAAAATAACTTTGTGGCACTAATTTAATCATTCTATTATATTTCAGTTAGTTTGCAAACAATGATCACTGTGTCATTATACTGAAACTACAATTACTAATGTGATTGTTACCCATAGGGGTTCCTCACTATAAATATGCCCCATGCAAAGGCTAATCGATCACAGTCCAATGAGCATGAATAGGTATCTGACTGATAAATGAAGCAATGCCACAGGAATGAATTTACGAAACAAAATATCACAAATCTAATACAACACACAAAAACAAAGATTGAGAAATAAAACAGCTCTGAAAGTACAGTAGTCGACATCTAAAAATAACCACCAATAAATAAAACACCTGCAAAATACAGGAGTAAATATAATAAAAAAAAACACCAATAAATCAAACCCCTGCAAAATACATGATCAAAGTTTCTCTGAAAGAACACACGTATACGCATTGGTCTAAGAACCGTATAATCACTGTTCACTGGCACACTCAGTAGTTTCACTGTTCCGAGGCACAATATAAGAGAGAGTGGGGGAGGGGGGGTTCGTCATCGCGGCTGTCAGTAAGGATTTTTGTCCATCTGTTGCGCGCAATCCCGCCATCTCTGGCCTCTCATGAAGTTTCTCTTGGTGGCCCGTGTCACGTACATCTCGATTTGGTTCCTTGTTTGTGTTGTCAAATTCGTGCGGTATCCTCGTTTGACACGCCAGGTTGATATTCTTGGGCAAGGATGACACTTAATGGCTCGTCTTTGCGCCACCCTTAGCTACCAGAGAACATCGAACTATGATTTACTGTCGCTTGACAGTGGGCATCCGCCAGGAAGTGTTGATAGGCCTCGTTGAAGTCTGCCAATTTCTCTGGACAGTACGTGTCAAAAGGCTCCACGCCCCTTGTGTTGTTAAATTCTTGAGTTATCCTCAATTGGCTCGCCGGTTTGATATTCCTGGGCAAGGATGACACTCAGTGGCTCTTCTATGTGCCACCCTTAGCAACCAGAGAACACCGAATCATGATTTACTGTCGCTTGGCAATGGGCATCCGCCAAGAAATGTTGATAGTCGTCGTTGACGTCTGCAAGTTTCTCTGGACAGTACCTGTCAGAAGGCTCCACGCCCCTTTATCACCTGTCTTCTGTCGTTTCACCGCGGCCATCTCGTCACGGTCACGTGCGTGTGGTGCGTTTCCAGCAGTTGGATTTACACACGGTGGACTGCTCGGCCATCTCCGGTCATCGCCTCCACGAAGGGTCGCACTGATGCGGCCGGCCATTAGCTCCGGGTGCAAGGGAAAGTGTTTGCCCCGCAGCCCTTCTTTTGATGGCGAGCGTGCTCCAGAAGTGGCCCGGCTGACAGTGTCTCCTGCTGGGAAACCCGCCTGTTAACACCTAGTCCTCCTCCTCGCTGCTCCCGCTGTCTCGTAAGAGTTTAGCCTGTTCGTTTTCACGTTCTCAAGTTCATTCACAGAAATTGTTCATCATAGTTATGTGATTACAAAATGTCATACATAATACCGCTTAGTATTGTCTTTCACAATTTTTAAGAACAAATGTGAGACTTATTCTTTTTTTAAAATAAAAAAGTTACATGAATCAACAATATAAAAATAAAAGTTAAATGACTGACAATATAAAAAAATAAAAGTGAATAAATTGACAGTATAAAAATAAAAATTAAATGAACTGACAATATAATACCTAAATCCGCATCACTAATGTGGTTTACTTGCGTTTTAATAATCAAATGCTACTTATTAATTCACTAAAATGAATAGGATTATGCCTTGTGCAAGTATAGGTCAGGGCAGCATAGGGTTCACATGTTATTTATACACACACACACACATGCACACCTGTTGTCTATACTACAAACTAACTACCCATAAACATGTATTACTGAAAATTCTACTTCAATCCACTACTAGTTAATCCAACAAGCTACTTCAATGCTACTTCAACACAGTGTTTATACCACTACAACATTGTTCTAATTCGTTCTCTTCTTGACGCTCGTGGCATATGTCTTGTCACATGATAAATATGGAGAAACTTTCCTTAAACATACACATTAAAAAGAACAATGGTTATTTACACGCCAAAACATTTATACCAGTTGACACACCTGATAAGAGACTCGCAATTATACATTTATCATACTCATATGTTTATACATAAAACAGTAAGACAATTTCATCTAAAATTACGTTATCACAAGAATTAATCACGCAGATGACTCTGAGAAAGGTAAAAATATTTTCATCCTACAGGTTATATTACATTTTCTTACCCATTTTGCTCCAATTTCATTCCTTCTTTAAGTTACCTTTCGCTTCTAAATCAGTTATTTCGCCTGTAGTGGTTATTCTGGATTCATTTCTCATGAATGGCAAAATTGTGGCCTCAGCTATTCTGTAAAATAGTTTCAACTTAGCAAATTGAACTAACAACAGACACAAAAGATACGAATCCTCCTGTAGTTTAAATGACAAATGTTTTGCTTCATCCTTATTACATTAAACCAAGCTTTCCTTCAGCCTCTTAGTCAAAATTATTTAATCTTCCTCTACCGTCAAGAGGAAAATTTCCTCCTTACAAATCATGTAGGCTGCAGTGCATCCCGCACCAGTGAAAACAGTAAGCTCTAATGCTCACAGCATCAGCAAAACACATAAACGTCACTTTTCTAGGACAAGTATTAACGCAGAATAATTTTTCAGGCTCTGGCTCAACCTAAGTCAAGACTACAAAAAGGATCCATATATCCGTTCCATTCTCCATTTGCTGGAAAACTGCTCGTCATTTGACTGCCATAATACTATTTCAGGGCCACGTAAATTACATAAACCACAACTCTTCTTTCACCTTGAAGGGAATCAATCTACACTCCTGGAAATTGAAATAAGAACACCGTGAATTCATTGTCCCAGGATGGGGAAACTTTATTGACACATTCCTGGGGTCAGATACATCACATGATCACACTGACAGAACCACAGGCACATAGACACAGGCAACAGAGCATGCACAATGTCGGCACTAGTACAGTGTATATCCACCTTTCGCAGCAATGCAGGCTGCTATTCTCCCATGGAGACGATCGTAGAGATGCTGGATGTAGTCCTGTGGAACGGCTTGCCATGCCATTTCCACCTGGCGCCTCAGTTGGACCAGCGTTCGTGCTGGACGTGCAGACCGCGTGAGACGACGCTTCATCCAGTCCCAAACATGCTCAATGGGGGACAGATCCGGAGATCTTGCTGGCCAGGGTGGTTGACTTACACCTTCTAGAGCACGTTGGGTGGCACGGGATACATGCGGACGTGCATTGTCCTGTTGGAACAGCAAGTTCCCTTGCCGGTCTAGGAATGGTAGAACGATGGGTTCGATGACGGTTTGGATGTACCGTGCACTATTCAGTGTCCCCTCGAAGATCACCAGTGGTGTACGGCCAGTGTAGGAGATCGCTCCCCACACCATGATGCCGGGTGTTGGTCCTGTGTGCCTCGGTCGTATGCAGTCCTGATTGTGGCGCTCACCTGCACGGCGCCAAACACGCATACGACCATCATTGGCACCAAGGCAGAAGCGACTCTCATCGCTGAAGACGACACGTCTCCATTCGTCCCTCCATTCACGCCTGTCGCGACACCACTGGAGGCGGGCTGCACGATGTCGGGGCGTGAGCGGAAGACGGCCTAACGGTGTGCGGGACCGTAGCCCAGCTTCATGGAGACGGTTGCGAATGGTCCTCGCCGATACCCCAGGAGCAACAGTGTCCCTAATTTGCTGGGAAGTGGCGGTGCGGTCCCCTACGGCACTGCGTAGGATCCTACGGTCTTGGCGTGCATCCGTGCGTCGCTGCGGTCCGGTCCCAGGTCGACGGGCACGTGCACCTTCCGCCGACCACTGGCGACAACATCGATGTACTGTGGAGACCTCACGCCCCACGTGTTGAGCAAATCGGCGGTACGTCCACCCGGCCTCTCGCATGCCCACTATACGCCCTCGCTCAAAGTCCGTCAACTGCACATACGGTTCACGTCCACGCTGTCGCGGCATGCTACCAGTGTTAAAGACTGCGATGGAGCTCCGTATGCCACGGCAAACTGGCTGACACTGACGGCGGCGGTGCACAAATGCTGCGCAGCTAGCGCCATTCGACGGCCAACACCGCGGTTCCTGGTGTGTCCGCTGTGCCGTGCGTGTGATCATTGCTTGTACAGCCCTCTCGCAGTGTCCGGAGCAAGTATGGTGGGTCTGACACACCTGTGTCAATGTGTTCTTTTTTCCATTTCCAGGAGTGTACTTACGAAATCCACAGACAGCACTTTACGTACTCAGCTATAAAGAGCAAAAAAGACATATATCATCAATACTAACATATTAGCGCATCTTGGGAAGCCATTGGTTAAACAATCGTATCATCGCATCCTGTTTTCAAGATTCGAAACTTACTCATTCCTTTCTCAGAGTTCTCCTATCTTAAAATATTCATACAGCACACATACTATAGTAAGAGATCCTCATTTATACTGACAGATATAGAATAGTAACAGATAGATAGTAGCACTGAAAGCAGAAAATCGGAAACAAGGCTACTAACAGCTGGGGTCCTGGGTTTTCCAGACCCATAATACCCACAGATCGGATATTCCCCTGTGTTTTGCATTAATTCAACACAGATCTTGCTTTTCTCAGGACCGACTCTTTTCAATTTACACCAAAAAACCATAAACAGCATTTCACTCGTTCACAAAGAAACCTTTTATCTTCACATTTGAACCAACCTAAATCCTAATTGTACAAGGAAAGCAAAAAAAAAAAAAAATAAATAAAAACATCACTTCAATGGCCGGCCGCGGTGGTCTAGCGGTTCTAGGAGCTCAGTCCAGAACCGCGCGTCTGCTACGGTCGCAGTTTCGAATCCCGCCTCGGGCATGGATGTGTGTGATGTCCTTAGGTTAGTTGGGTATAAGTAGTTCTAAGTTCTAGGGGACTGATGACTGCAGATGTTTAGTCCCATAGTGCTCAGAGCCATTTGAACCATTTGAACCATCACTTCAATCAATCACATAGAAACATCTTTATCATTATTTTTACCACCATACGAGTTCAAAATGCATGTATCACAAATGTAAACTAATCAATTGTTTCTCTTCCCCGTCCTCTCTACTCCTCACTGTCCTTTCTACTCAATGTATGGTTTTACGTTTGACACAGGGTGTAGCCCTTTTGATTTCTTCGATTAAAGAGTTTCAACTTCTATGGCGTTTTCATGGGGAATCTTCCTTATCCAATACGGGCCGTTAAAGAGATTCAAAAATTTCTTGCAGGCACCTGACCGTTTGTTAGACAGCTTGTGTGATCTGATAAGAACTTTTTGTCCTTCATGAAACACTGTTTTTCTCACGTTTTTCTTATACGCCTTGACTCTGGTTTCTGCTCCACTCTTGATGTTGCGTAAAGCTAAGTCAACAATTGTGTTCCGGCGTAGTCTCAGCTCTTGTGGCCAAGGCACCACCTCTTTGATTTTGCTCGGGGGCTCCTTGTTTTTTAGCACAGTAATTGGCGGAAGCTTTGTTGACGTATTAGGCAACTCATTAATTATGTTCTGAAATCCTTTTAGGTGTATGTCCCACGATCGGTGATCAGGACTGCAGCATAACCTATATAATTTTCCTAATTCACGCATAATACACTCACTGGGGTTCGAGCTGGTGTGAAATAGAGAGATACATATAGGTTTAATTCTTCTCTTTCGAAGCATCCGCTGCCAGTATTGCGATCTAAATTGTGGTCCATTATCCGAGATAACCCTTTTCACACGCCCAACTTCATGCAGAAACTGCTTTGCAAATGCAGTTGCCACTGCCCTACCTGTGGCTCGTCTCAACGTAGTCAGACACACAAACACGGAGGTTAGCTCCACCGCTACGAAAACATATGCAAAACCTGCTTTAGATCGTATTAGTGGCCCAAATAGATCCACGGCCGCGAGGTCACAAAGTTTGCTTGGTATTATCGGGTGCAATGATGCAGCATACGTCACTGTGGCCACCTTTGCTCGCTGACAAGCTCCGCACACTCTAAGTACACAAGGAATACGCCGTAGCATGTTATTAAAATAGCATGTCTCCCTTAGTTTTTCACAACATTTCTGTGCTCTGAAGTGACCATAACTCAAATGTATGTACCAAATAATTTTGTTTACGAGTTCCTCCGGAATCACTAACACCCATCTGGAGTCGTCCGGGGCTCGTTTCTTGAACAGTATTCTATTGCGCACTAAGTAGTACTGGAGTATTCCTTTTTGCGAATTTCGAAATACCTCAAACTTTCTCACCATAAGGAAATGTTTGAAATCAAATCCCCACATTTCCTCCCGGCGAGGCCCTTGAATGTTTGTATTTTTCTCATGTCTGCCCCTCAAAATACATTCTTCCCTGTCGTCAAAGTCTCCCTCGTGGCCGGAGTCCCTCTCTGCACTGTTCGTACAGCTATTTTTAGTGCTATTGGCGAGTTCGGAATCACATCCCATGCGGGTTTCCAGATGTGCGACGCGTTCTTGTAATTCGCCTGTTACAGCTTTGTGCCGCCTGTTCACTTCGAACTGTCCCTTCTGAAATCTAAGAAGCGAATGTACTTCTTCGGTCTCTATGACCACTACCGGTGTAGTATTGTTATCGCTCTCCTTCACCTTCATCGTGCCTACGATGTCCGCTAATGCCGCAGTCTTATCATGTATTTGTCTGTTGTCCTCCGCCCCAGCCTGCTTCAATTGTTCTACTTGCTGTTCGAGTGCGTGAATCGCTTGACTGTTGTCCGCTACTGTGCTGCTAACAGACTTGGGACAATTCGTTTCCCCCTCCTGGACCCTGGCGAGTACCTGCTGGTATTCCCTTTGGCATTCTTCTCTCAGAGCTTGGAAATTCCTAAGTAGCTGTTCCTCGCTCTCTTTCGATTCCACATTGTGACTCCGCTTGCCCTGTTCTAAGGCTTGCAGACGATCATCGGTTTGATCAAATGCACGGCCTAATTCTTTCATAATATCAATTTTTATTTCACTTGCTGGATTGTTTATTCTTTGTGAGATATCATTGGACACTCTCTGCATCGACTTGTCGACTTTATTTGTCTGCTGGATTAGTTTTTCGTCTATTTGTTCGCCTAGCTCTCGGATCGATTTTTCAGATTTCTGCGTCATTTGTTCGCCTAGCTCTCAGATCGATTTTTCAGATTTTTGCGTCATTTGATCGCCTAGCTCTCGGATCGATTTTTCAGATTTCTCTGCGTCTTCTTTATTTTGTTGCAATAAGGCTTTCATGAGTTCTGCCAAATCAATTTGGTTAGTTGGAGGCAAATTAATTTCTGGCTCTGATGTGAGCCCATTCGTCCTGTTTTGCATTTCCTCTGAAGTTTTCCCCAATGCATTTTCGGAACCGTCTGACGCGTTAATATTCGAAATCAAATTATCCCCTTGGTCCACGTTGCTTAAGTTGTTGGACAGCCTACTTTTAGCTTGGTTACGTGTCTGCATTAGTTCAATTTATACCTGGTACACAACACACTAATCAAAACAAATGTATACCCCAAAAATTACGACAGTCACACGAAAGGTACCCAAACTAGTACGCACTTTTTCACACGCAAAACAAATTTATATCTTTGATCGAAGTCACTGCAATTTACAAGCTAGGAAAAAAAACCACATACATTTAAAACACACAAATATAGAAAACAAAACAAGACAAACACACAACGCCGCTCAACAGCGCAGTGAATCTTTTGAAAGTCTGCTCAGAAACAACGCAGAAGTTGTTTGAGCACTGCAGGGAAAAAAAATTAAGATTATACAACGCTCACAATCTAACGTTTCAGAGATTCCAGAGTCTAGCGGAATCACAGAACAGGGTCGCCATGTGTAAAGTTGTTGCATTAATTTGTCCTTAAAGCGGTGCTGATATTCAAGACCATGAAAGTGGGTTAAAAGCTTTGAGCTGTCTGGGGAAGTTAACCTTGCATTACTAAGCAACTGTTTCACCAGGTATCCAGTCTAGCTTACCAAATTCGCAACCAGACTAACATTTAATTATAATCTTTTAATCGTCATACGACAACTGGTGATATATATATATATATATATATATATATATATATATATATATATATACTCCTGGAAATTGAAATAAGAACACCGTGAATTCATTGTCCCAGGAAGGGGAAACTTTATTGACACATTCCTGGGGTCAGATACATCACATAATCACACTGACAGAACCACAGGCACATAGACACAGGCAACAGAGCATGCACAATGTCGGCACTAGTACAGTGTATATCCACCTTTCGCAGCAATGCAGGCTGCTATTCTCCCATGGAGACGATCGTAGAGATGCTGGATGTAGTCCTGTGGAACGGCTTGCCATGCCATTTCCACCTGGCGCCTCAGTTGGACCAGCGTTCGTGCTGGACGTGCAGACCGCGTGAGACGACGCTTCATCCAGTCCCAAACATGCTCAATGGGGGACAGATCCGGAGATCTTGCTGGCCAGGGTAGTTGACTTACACCTTCTAGAGCACGTTGGGTGGCACGGGATACATGCGGACGTGCATTGTCCTGTTGGAACAGCAAGTTCCCTTGCCGGTCTAGGAATGGTAGAACGATGGGTTCGATGACGGTTTGGATGTACCGTGCACTATTCAGTGTCCCCTCGACGATCACCAGTGGTGTACGGCCAGTGTAGGAGATCGCTCCCCACACCATGATGCCGGGTGTTGGCGCTGTGTGCCTCGGTCGTATGCAGTCCTGATTGTGGCGCTCACCTGCACGGCGCCAAACACGCATACGACCATCATTGGCACCAAGGCAGAAGCGACTCTCATCGCTGAAGACGACACGTCTCCATTCGTCCCTCCATTCACGCCTGTCGCGACACCACTGGAGGCGGGCTGCACGATGTCGGGGCGTGAGCGGAAGACGGCCTAACGGTGTGCGGGACCGTAGCCCAGCTTCATGGAGACGGTTGCGAATGGTCCTCGCCGATACCCCAGGAGCAACAGTGTCCATAATTTGCTGGGAAGTGGCGGTGCGGTCCCCTACGGCACTGCGTAGGATCCTACGGTCTTGGCGTGCATCCGTGCGTCGCTGCGGTCCGGTCCCAGTTCGACGGGCACGTGCACCTTCCGCCGACCACTGGCGACAACATCGATGTACTGTGGAGACCTCACGCCCCACGTGTTGAGCAATTCGGCGGTACGTCCACCCGGCCTCCCGCATGCCCACTATACGCCCTCGCTGAAAGTCCGTCAACTGCACATACGGTTCACGTCCACGCTGTCGCGGCATGCTACCAGTGTTAAAGACTGCGATGGAGCTCCGTATGCCACGGCAAACTGGCTGACACTGACGGCGGCGGTGCACAAATGCTGCGCAGCTAGCGCCATTCGACGGCCAACACCGCGGTTCCTGGTGTGTCCGCTGTGCCGTGCGTGTGATCATTGCTTGTACAGCCCTCTCGCAGTGTCCGGAGCAAGTATGGTGGGTCTGACACACCGGTGTCAATGTGTTCTTTTTTCCATTTCCAGGAGTGTAGAGGCATCAGTTTAGTTATGAATCAAGTTTAATATGCTGAAATTTCAATGATCAATGTTAAAATAAATTTCCAAATATAAACTGATATATATATATATATATATATATATATATATATATATATATATATATATATATATATATATATATATATATATATAAGAGAATTTAAATAAAAATAAATCAGTTTATATTTGAACATTTATTTTAACATTGATCATTGAAATTTTAGCATATTAAACTTGATTCATAACTAAACTGGTGCCTTATTTAGGATTGTGAAAATGTGAGTTTGTAATCTTACGGAACACATCAAATATGGAGCCAAGATTGGGAGACTGCATACAACACTGCATTCATAAAATAACACACAAAGAACGTTGAAACATATGCAAGAGGAAATTAACCACAACCAACCGATTCAATTTTCACCCAAAGAAGTTTCATTCGTATTGCAATCCTGTCCGTCATGTAATTACCACACACTGGTATACTAAATTCATACTAACTCTCTGTGAAATCTTCCCGAAAAGAATAGCTGAGGGTTAGTTTGATGATTACACCACATGCTTCACGTGGTCAGCTTGGTTTACACAATGAGTGTAACTCCACAATAATTTTGATAATTAAAATAAATTAGATCGAAAAGCAATTTACAATAGAAAAACCTCGAACTGGTTACTATCGTCTTACTATTAACCTGATGGGTCAAACAATTGTATAAGCACATGGTACTGGTCTCACAAAGTACACCCCACGTGGGTTGAACATAAAGAAAAGTTGCTATATTGAAAAATATTGTAAAGACGAGACGTTATAATCTCATGCACATTCGAATTTAAGATTGATGATCTTAGTTAGAGTTACTGATCAACACATGGTTCCACTTTACTCACAAAGTAGTGACAAAGCAACTACTGGAAGATATTCTGAACTTCACACTCGAAATACACTGCGTTGCAATTTAAGATAACATTAGATATTTTAGATCCAAACCTGAAATAAAGGTGATTAAATATTCAGTTAGGCTGAACTTAAGAAATCCATTGTCCTACAGACTTAGCAGACACGCGCTTAGCCGGAGATATTACCACTTCAGACGATCGCCGTGGACAGACTGACCTGGGCTCCTACCGAGCGTGCTTAACAGATACAAACGGAAGTGACCAGAGAGGCAGCTTCCTAACCAACATGACAAGGGACAGACAGGATCATACTAAGAATACAAACCTCTATGCTTTTAGAAAGCGTAGCTACCTGTTCCGACGTTTGTCCTACTGTTCTCTAGCAGACGGGCTTGTCTGCTACCATAAAGCATGCAACTAGAAATACATTTGCTCATTCATCCTCTCACACAGAAGGGAAGGGGGATGACAGTATCTTATCATATACAGGATATAAAAGAAAGCAGGTGTAGGTTCCATATGAGACTCTGTGACATGAATTACATGTAAACTGTGTTTTAAAGTGTAGTAGTGTAACAGATCGTTCTTGTTTATGTGTAAAAGTAACACGTTTCACTGCTCAGTCTCCTCCCAGATAGAAACACCACAGTAAATTTAGAAGAGGAATTTATGCCGTAAATGACAACAGATTTAAGAAATTAACATGAAAGGAATCCAACAGAGACCTTTCACAGAGTACGCACTTGAAATGTGGAAACTGGCAAACGTGAAGATCAAGGAAGTGGGAGAATTTGAGTTGTATAGCAATTGAAGAAATTGGGTGGAACGATGAGGTACGAAAAGAGGGGCTACTGAAAGGAGTGGGTAGGTATAAAGAAGTTGTGGAAAACCGTTACCGAGAGAAGGGACAGGTAAGTGACCCCAGGCTCAGACTTGAAGAAAGAGTATCGGGACAAAAAATGGAAGTTGTATGGTTTCTTGTTTCTTGTTTCTTGGTTTCCTATCTTTTCTCTTCGCCATCAGTCTTCGAGGCGGCCCGCCACGAATTCTTCTCCTCTGCCAACCTCTTCATCTCAGAGTAGCACTTGCAACCTATGTCCTCAATTATCTGCTGGATGTATTCCAATCTCTGTCCTCCTCTAGAGTTTTTTACCTCTGCAGCTCCCTCTATTACCATGGAAGTCATTCCCTCCTGTCTAAACAGCTGTGCTATCATCCTGCCCTTCTCCTTGTCAGTGTTTTCCACATATTTCTTTCCTCTCCGATTCTGCGCAGCACCTTATTCCTTACCTTACGTAATTTTTAACGTTTTCAACGTTAGTCTGGACTGATGAAAAGCCGAAGAAGAAGAGGAAACATTTGGGATGATAGCATCACATCGGAATGCTTCCTCTTCTTTTTCGGTTTTCCAACAGTCCATGTTTCACTACCATACAATGCTATTCTGCAAACGTACATTCTCATAACTTTCTCTCTCACATCAAGACATATGTTTGATACAAGTGGGCTTCTCTTGATCAGGAATTCCCTTTCTGGCAGTGACAGTGTGCACTTGATGTCCTCCTTGCTCCGTCCATCATTGGTTATTTTGTAGTAGAATTCCTTAACTTCATCTTCTTCGTAACCATCAATCCTGATGTTAAGTTTCCTGCCGTTCTCGTTTCTGCTAATTCTCATTGCTTTCGTCTTTCTTTGATTCACTCTGTATCCATAGTCTGTACTCTTTAGACTGTTAATTCCATTCAGCGGATCATGTACTTCTTCTTCACCTAAGGTATGTAAACAGAAAATATGCAACACAAAAGGATTCATGAAATTTCAAGTACCGGAAACGTAATACAGATCAAAGATGGTAATGGAAAGATACACTCAGGAATGGTAGCTGTATCAGATATGTAGAGGTGGAAAACTGATCTATAATGCGAAGAGCTCTAGGATGGCAGTTAATCTGAAGGATACCAAATCTTTGAGTCTTTCGTGGGCTCTTGTTAATGTACTGTCTTTTGCCTATTGCCTCAGTCGAACATCCTAAGACAAAATCCACCAGGCAGTACGTCATTTGGTTGATGGTGACGAAAAAAAAAGCAGATTTAAAATGTAGGAAAAAAGATAGACCCATACGGCAGCAATTCAGACCTCTGTCGTCTAAATCGCCTGTTCCTCAAAAACCATATGGCGAAATAATTATGTATTTATAAGTTTGAGATCGAATTAAGCTCAACTTTTCCACTGGTATATTTAGACATTATTTTAAGTAAGGTGTGAATACTTTTCATCTTTAGGAGTGTTCCGGTTTGTGGTCTGCGCTGCTTTCAAACAAGACTTAACTGCTGTGAAGACACTGCAGACCAACTTAACCAGTACTTTGGAAGAGGGCAGTTCTGCAGATGGAGCAATGTAGCAGATAGACTTTTTTGGGGGTGGGGCACGCCAGTAATGAATTATCCGCATTCGCGATGCCTTTCTGCCTCGCTAATTAGACGCGAGACTGCGGAATATATTTAACGCGCTGCTAATTGTCGACGACCGGCTGGCGCGGCTTCCCGCGGCCTCGGTCGCGCCGTGTGACGACGCCTGGCGACGCCTGCTCTGCGACGCCCGCCGACGCCGATGCCGACGACGTCGGCGACGCTTGTTTCTTGTTTATTATTTATGGCCGTAATTAGTTTCCTTTCCGTTTATTAGCGGTGCCGCCGCCGCCGCTGTCGCCGCCCGCGCAGGCAGAAAGGAAATGAGGGGAGGCGGTGTGTGGGGCGGCGCGCAACAATGCCGTGTTTGTAGGTAAGTTGGTTTATGAAACGTAATTACGGCGGCGCGCCACCCCTCCCCCACCCACAACTCCACTGAGGCAGCGGCCCTCCCTGCGACGCTCCCGTCTGACTCGCCGGAAGGCGCAGGGGTGGCAGCGAGTGCGCCTGGCAGTCAGAACGGTCGCCAAAGTGGCGGAAAGGGGCAGCCAGAGCGCGAGACGTTGTGTGCAGTTGCTATGGGCCGGACACCATCTCAGGAGTCCGGAATGTTAACGGTGTTGTCAGTGGATGGCAGGAGAGACTACATCACAGCTACAGATAGTTGCGTAACCAGTTATGTTGGCCACTGGTCCATTGTACACTACTGGGCATTAAAATTGCTACACCAAGAAGAAATGCAGATGATAAACGGGTATTTATTGGACAAATATTACTAGAACTGACATGTGATTACATTTTCACGCAGTTTTGGTGCATAGAACCTGAGAAATCAGTACCCAGAACAACCACCTCTGATACGCCTGGACATTGAGTCAAATACAGCTTGAATGGCGTGTACAGGTACAGCTGCCTTGCAAATTCAACACGATACCACAGTAGTGGCTGGCGTATTGTGACGAGTCAGTTGCTCGGCCACCATTGACCAGACGTTTTCAATTGGTGAGAGATCTGGAGAATGAGCTGGCCACGGCAGCAGTCGAACATTTTCTGTATCCAGAAAGGCCTCTAAAGGACCTGCAACATGCGGTCGTGCATTATGCTGCTGAAATGTAGAGATTCGCAGGGATCGAATGAAGGGTAGAGCCAGGGGTCGTAGCACATCTGAAATGTAACGTCCACTGTTCAAAGTGCCGTCAATGCGAAGAAGAGGTGACCGAGACGTGTAACCAATGGCACCCCATAACATCACGCCGTGTTATACGCCAGTAAGGCGATGACGAAGAGACGCTTCCAATGTGCGTTCAACGCGATGTCGCCAAAAACGGATGCGACCATCATGATGCTGTAAACAGAACCTGGATTCATCCGAAAAAATGACGTTTTGCCATTTGTGCACCCAGTTTCGTCGTTGAGTAGACCATCGCAGGCGCTCCCGTCTGTGATGCAGCGTCAAGGGTAACCGCAGCCATCGTCCCCGAGCTGATAGTCCCTGCTGCTGCAAACGTCGTCGAACTGTTCATGCAGATGGTTGTTGTCTTGCAAACGTCTCCATCTGTTGACTCAGGGATCGAGACGTGGCTGCACGATCCATTACTGCCATGCGGATAAAATGCCTGTCATCTCGACTGCTAGTGATACGAGGCCGTTGGGATCCAGCACGGCGTAGTACCCTCCTGCACCCACCGATTCCATATTTTGCTAACAGTCATTGGATCTCGACCAACGCGAACAGCAATGTCGCTATACGATAAACCGCAATCGCGATAGGCTACAATCCGACCTTTATGAAAGTCGGAAACGTGATGGTACGCATTTTTCCTCCTTACACGAGGCATCACAACGTTTCACCAGGCAACGCCGGTCAACTGCTGTTTGTGTATGTGAAATCGGTTGGAAACTTTCCTCATGTCAGAAAATTGTAGGTGTCGCTACCGGCGCCAACCTTGTGTCAATGCTCTGAAAAGCTAGTCATTTGCATATCACAGCATCTTCTTCCTGTCAGTTTAATTTCGCGTCTGTAGCACGTCATCTTCGTGGTGTAGCGATTTTGATGGCCAATAGTGTATATATGGACGGTGATAACCCCTTCAGTATCAACTAAGGTCTGAAGATGGTGCATTGAAGCGCCGAAAGTGGTAGTTACACAAAAGAATGACATCTTAAGGACGGCTTTTACGAGTTCCATTTTCTTACAATAGGTCGAGGAAGGGTTCACTAATCCTTGTACGCGAATTCCGCAACTTGTCTTTGAGTTATACAAAAGGGGACATACAGAACGACTGAGCTAAGCTATTAGTCTGAAGTATTTCTAGAGCCCTTTAAGATGTTGTAATTCAGTATTTATGCTGTCCATCTTGATGGAAAGCAGGAACTTAGTCGTATGATGAGTTGAAATTAGAAATAAATAAGCCTCTTGCTGCAAGAATGCTTTTCTGTTTCGTCGTTGCATTGTCGAATCGAGACTACCAGCTCTGTCTTTAGATGCGTCTTGCATCTGCAGCGTGCTTTAGCTGCCCCTACCTGCACGTGTTATACAACCTGCTATACCTTCAAAACCGTGCATGAGCTTTTCATATTCTCTCGCTCGCTACGTGCCAACTATTAGTATACAGCGAAAATGAACAGGACTCTGTTTGTAGGAAATTTCTATACTGTGATACGTTTTCGCTGGAGGCCACGGTTTTCGAATTATTCAAGAAAAACTTGTTTGAAGGTAACTTTTGAAAGTTTTTCTTGAATAATTTGAGCACAGTGGCCTCCAGCGCATATACATCCATGTATGAAATTTAACTACACTGAATTTCGTACAAAACCGCTCTATTGATTTATTCCTATAGCACTAACAGTTTATGCATAGTGGTTATAGAATATGAAAAACCGGCACGTTGTTTTTGAAGCCGTTGCAGGTTGCGTAAAACGCATAGGTAGAGGCAGCTGAATCATTGTTTAAAAATCTAATCGATGCTAGGAACAATGTCTCTGGGATCACAAATTGTATCACCATTGATCAACAATATGTGCAACACCCGTTTATCTGCAACATTACACTAAACTGACAGATTAGCTGCACATATTTTTGATGATCAGCTTCACAGAAAATTGTGTTATAACTCACATCGATTATGTAATGAGGAGACAGAAATGTGTTTTGGGTGAGCACTAAGCATACACAAATATTGCAATGACAGATGTGATGAACAGTACCTTCTTAAAATACACACCGAAGCGCCAAAAGAACTGGTATAGGCATGTGTATTCAAATACAGAGATATGTAAACAGCCAGAGTACGACGCTGCTGTCGGCAACGCCTATATAAGAGAAGTGTCTGTCGCAGTTGTTAGATCGGTTACTGCTGCTACGATCGCAGGTTATCACGATTCAACTGAGTTTTAACGTGGTGTTATAGTCGGCGCACGAGCGATGGGACTCAACATCCCCTAAGTAGCGATGAAGTGGGTATTTTACCGTACGACCATTTCACGAGTGTATCGTGAATATCAGAAATCCGTAAACATCAAATGTTCGACATCGCTGCAGCCCGAAAAAGATCCTTCAAGAATGGGACCAACGACGACTGGAGAGAATAGTTCAACGTGACAGGAGTGGAACCCTTACGTAAATCGCTGCAGATATCAGTGCTGGGCCATCAACAAGAGTTAGCGTGCGAGCCTTTCAACGAAACATCATCGATATGGGCTATCGGAGCCGAATGAGTGCACTTCACAAAGCCTTACGCTTCGCCTGGGCCCATCAACACCGACATTGGACTATTGATGACTGAAAGCATGATGCCTAGTCGGACGAGTCTCATTTCAAATTGTATAGAGCAGATGGACGTGTACCGGATATGGAGACAACCTCATGAATCCATGGACCCTTCATGTCATCAGTAGAGTGTTCAAGCCGGTGGAGGCTCTGTAATGGTGTGGCGCGTGTGCAGCTGGAGTCACACGGGACCCCTGATACGTCTAGATACGACTCTGAGAGGTGACACGTACGTAAGGATCCTGTCTCATCACCTGCGTCCATCCATGTCCATTGTGCATTCCGACTGACTTGGGTAATTCCAGCAGGACAATGCAAATCCCCAAATGTATAGAATTGCTACAGAGTGGCTGCAGGAACACGCTTCTGAGTTTAAACAGTTCCTCTGCCCACCAAACTCCCCAGACATGAAAATTGTTGGGCGTAAGTGGGATGGTTTCAAAGTGCTGTTCAGAAGAGTTATCCACCCCCTCGTACTTGTACAGATTTATGGACAGCCGTGAGCATTGATGTTTTGTAACTGCCGCCAGCATTACTTCAGACTTTAGTCGAGTCCGTTCCACGTCATGTCGCGGCACTTCTACATGCTCACGGGGGCCTTACACGATATTAGGCAGGTGTACCAGATTCTTTGGCTCTTCAGTGTAGTTAAATTTAACCTGATCTGAGCTACTACTAGTGTTGTAACGTGATGTTGCCTGCTGTGAGCTATCTTGGTAGACCAAGGTGCACGTTGCTGCATCATTAAGAGCAGTATTGACCCATACTTTCAGCAATCGGTGGGTCAGCCAGGGAGGATCCCTACATTGGCCGGCAACAGACCATTTCCAATTAGATTTCTTTTTCTAGGACCTCACAATATTCAAATTGTATTCTTACCCTGAGGAGGCATTAGCTACAGCAATTCTTGGAGCAGCCATACACATGCAGAAAGCACCCCACATTTCCCGCCGAACACACATCACCCTGCTACGTCAATACAGGCTCTGCATTGAAGGTAATGGTGCTCAATGTAAAAATTCATTGTAGCACTGATCTAAATAATAAAGGAATGAAATACATTCAACATTGTTGTATTGCTAATTACAACCAGTGACCTATTGGGTACTCAGCACTCACTCAATATGTCTTCTATCCGACCATCGACTGTCAACAGTTGATGCTTGGACAGACGACATATTGAGTGAGTGCTGAGTATCTAATGGGTTACTGATTGTAATTAGCAATACAACAAAAGTTGATGGTTGCACAGACAACATCACAGTTACAGATAGACTACGTAAATCAGTTATGTTGGCCACTGATGCATCGTATATATGGATCGTGGCAGCCCCTTCAGCATCAACTAAGGCCTGAAGAGGGTGCACTGAAGCGCGTTAACTGGTAGCTACACAATAAAAGACGTCATAAGGACGGCTGTAGGTGTTCGATTTTCTTACAAACATGATTACTGTCAATTCCATCATCATATCTCTCAGTGTGTGTACAAAACTTGTGAGCACCCTTTGTATTGTGTGTCTGTCCAAAGGGTCGATAACGGCATTCTATTTGGTGTTTAGGCAGATATTTGCAATTTCTGTTTGCAATGTGTCAAATGGCTCTGAGCACTATGGGACTCAACTTCTGAGGTCATTAGTCCCCTAGAACTTAGAACTAGTTAAACCTAACTAACCTAAGGACATCACAAACATCCATGCCCGAGGCAGGACTCGAACCTGCGACCGCAGCGGTCTTGCGGTTCCAGACTGCAGTGCCTTTAACCGCACGGCCACTTCGGCCGGCTGCAATGTGTCGCTGGAGTCATCACACACAAATACTGCTCATCATATCGTCTATGCAACACTCACTATCGATGGAAAGTGTTGTTTAGCTTCCCATTATGGGGTGGAAGGTTGATTAACATAATAATAAATACTCTTTAACCTCTGGAGGAAATTGGAATTGTTGCAAATATTGTTCGCCGCCTTTTACGAGAGCCTGGAAAATGTTTCTGTGGTCAACCACAAAGCAATGGAGAACACAGTTCGCAGTCTGCAAGTCCACATTCTTGTCCAGCCCACTGACTGAAATGTTTCTATTCTTTTTCCGCTCAGCGGGATGAGTACTATGATTGTAAATGAAGGTTTTGAGTGATAACTGATACATATATTTGGTAAAGTTACACACACACATCACTGTAATAGTCATTATGTTCATACTGACAGGAAATCATTCGCCCTATGCACACGGTAGCAGTCTCTAAACGACCGATTTCTCGGACACACAGTATTTTATAACAAAGTCATCAATCAATGTAGAAGCTTCGTAATTTTTGTATGAATGTAGGTAAACTGGTTAAAATCACAGAAAAAGTATTAGCTCACCTGCATTGAATCTTTGCCTTTTAGGATTTTTTAAACGGAAGATGATCTCTGAACTATATGAATGTTATGAATCAATGTAGAAGCTTCGTAATTTTTGTATGAATGTAGGTAAATTGGTTAAAATCACAGAAAAAGCTATAGCTATCCTGCACTCAAACTTTGACTTCTAGAATTTTTAAAACGAAACTGACAGTAGAATATGACCTCTGATCTACAACTTTAACAGACCTTGTATTGGTTGTTATTAACATCAAGTTCCTAAAACTTCTTATAGCTGTATTATTTAATAGGTTTCATCACATGCTGTAACCAATATTTTCTATCATCAATATAACAGACAATTAATCTACTACAAATAAGGACATTTTTGTTCCAAATTTGGTTTCCATTAAATTACTCGAAAACTATTAGAGGTAGCTTAATGAGGTAATGTAGTTCTTATTTTTATGGTGAACTGAAGCGTCATACAAATCTTCACATTTCTATGTTTAATATTTAGCGCCTTCAGTTTTTCTTAAAAACGTGTATTCTGAGCAAAGTATGGCTTTATCACGTTGAGACCTGAATCAGTTAATTTTGACATACATCTGCAAATTATGACCAATTACTGGCCTCCTAGTTTTATTATTTAACGTAACTCCTTCGTTTCTTAAAACGATGTATTCAGGTAAAATATTGACCTAAACAATCTAAGACTTGACAGTTTAAACATTATTATACTAAAGCATATGTTGACAAAGTTTGAAAAAGCAACTTTACCATTTAATTTCATTCTTAATTATGGTGCAATACTGGTGTGCCATGCGCAGACGCGTTATGGTGACGCGGCGCTACTAGCAGTGAACTGGGGTAAGTCCTGGCACACTCGCTTACCTCTGTATCTCTCAAACGATACAGCGCTTGTTTCGCTACACCATTACAAACAAAATGTTGTATAAAGTGAAGTTTTACTTGCCCATTCGATAGAGACATCCCATGAATGTTCAGTGTCATATTTGTTTTGGCGATATGTATTAACAGGAATAGTTAAACACCAAGAATAACCAGTACTCTAGTAGTGACATCACCGCCCTGGGACCCGCAGTCCGGTATCGCTATGCAGCAGAGCTGCTCAATCGCTGTTGGAGTACGGAGTTTTCTTCGTGTTTTATTGTCCCTATTAATACATATCACTGAAACAAATATTACACAACACTAATATGGGACCGCTGCATCGAATGGGCATGTAAAATGCCGCTTTACAAATCATGATGTTTGCAACATGAAACAGACAGACACTGTCCGTCAGCTCTGGGCATCGCATGGAAGACGTGATGAGCAGAACTTCTTTGGAATGACTCCAGTTACACACCACAAAAACGAAATTGCAAATATCTGTAAAAACACAGGGCGAAATTGGCATGACGACGGGCCGTCACCCTGCACATAGAAGTCGCATCTGAAGATGGGCCTGGTGGTCCCGAAACCAGTAATACAACAATGAAATTGCAAAACAATAATTGCAATAATTCCAGTATAGCAATTCTGTTTCTCACCGACATGCATTGTGAGAATCTCCTCACTAAACGAATTACAGTCTATTTTTATAGCAATATTAATTACAGCGGTATTGGTAGCCATTTACCTTTATCAAATGGAACCAGAGTAATTTCTGCTCCCAGTATCATAGTTCTAAAAGAGCTGAATTCAACGACATTTCACTCTCCAAAATTCAATTACAAGTGTCGCAGTAAGCGCAGTTTTTAAAATTTAGGAGCTATTTTTTTGCGTTGTGAATGAAGTAATCTAATGCTGCTGTAAATTTAGCCCATATGTCCACAGTAGAGAAAAAAGTTTCCCTGCTGTGGTTTCTCAGTGGCGGATCATTTGCACACTTGCAGATAAACACTTTTCTGACGGGACGGTCTATGACAAAGATTAGCTCAGCAATCGCTTCTTCGCTCACGTAGACTGTATGGCCTGAACAGATTTCTTTTGTTTTTCTCAAATCAAATACTTGTGTTTTTCTCAGATTGTGACACCTAGCTTTTCACTCTAATTAAAGCCATATAAGCATGGTGTTTTCCGAATGTACTACTGACCAAAAAGCGGTTCTAGTAGATGGAGTCCAAATTTTTCGTTCGTCATGCCTTTTGCGTTGTTGTGGATATATTTCGATGAAAACTTCCATCTCGTGAAATATATTTCGTTATATCTAACTGATAAATGAAATTCCAGTTTTTATTCGTTAAGCTCCAAAAATTTTTTTAATATAAATAAATATTTTCTGAAAAAGGTTTATCCCCTCTTTCACACCCCTTGGGTACTGAATTTCCCTGATCAGAGAAACATACATTTTTATTTGTTTCTAACAGAGAAGCTAAATACAAATTTTCGTATATTTAGCTTTGATAGTACTTTCAAAATGAAATAACGTCGTAAAACTTTTCACACCCTATTTCACACCATTAGGAGGCTCAGTTACCATAGGCTCTGAAACACATTTTTTTTTAAATTTATTTCTAACCAAGAAGTCAGACACCAATTGTTACAGGTGTAGCGTAAAAGATGCCTCAGTAGTTTCTCTAATAATGATTTATTTAAGACAACGTTCACCCCCTATTTTAACCCCTTAATGTTTGAATTTCCAAAATACTGAAACACATATATTTTTTAATATATATTTCTGTCTAAGAAACCACATACCAGTTTCCTTATGTCTAGTTACAAAACTGCCGTTGAGTATGTCACAATACAATAATTAACTACGGTATAGTTTGATGCACGACACTCGATGTCCCAACCCAGTACCAGGAAGATGCATGGCCCTCAATGTCCTAATCTAATACAAAGATATCTAAATAACTTGACTCTCTCTTGGCAGCCTACATTTTGTCATTATAGCTGAATGTAATATTGCAGACACTTTTGATACTCCAATTACTACCCAACTAGTGACTGCTAAGTCGGCAGGTAGTCTTCAGAGTGCTGTACTGAGAGGAGTGCACACTCTGAACTGAACTGTCTGACCGCTGGTACGTAACTGTCTAAGTGTCTGCAGTGCGTCGTATTTTTGTGCCCGTCAGCGGATAGACTTCCATGTCCGCCAATGCGAGGCAGGAGCAATTCAGTAAGTGGCTGAGAGAGTTCCCTATTTGCTGTTGTCCATACTATCGACTGACATATACAGCATGCTCGAGGAAGTGCCACCGAAAAAGGAAGAGGTCTGTGTTTGTGAGAGCCACCTGTAGGCTGCGGCACGCACAGAGAGGCCAGCCGAGTGGTTCTGCTGTGTGGTGGCGGCCTCCTGTGGTAACTGTTGTTTACCTCATGCTTGGTACACAACAGTTCTGAACCAACAGCTACCATGTGTGAAGTTCATGTTGTTAAATGGAACTGCTGCGCCAGTCTGCGCTCTAGCTTGTTGCTCCTGACAGAGACTATTTACAAAATCGGAATAGAGGAGAAAACTGGGTTTTACACCTGATACAAAACCACACTCGGCCGCATCTGATTAGATCGACACATTAAGTGGAAGCCAAGGGGCGTGGCATATAACGACGATTCACAGATAACTGTGGGAACGGTTCTGTTCTTCTCTTCGAGCTACATAAGTAATATAACATCTTAACTACTCTGTGGAATGTTGGACGTTACATGGCGTCAGGTCTGCGTGACTATCGCGCCACTAGGCAGCCTGCAACAATAGGCAGTTGAATGAACAGGAAAAAAATAGCGTGTGTCAACACCAAGTGGTACCATGCACAGTGATGGTATTCTGCACTATAGCATGTTCCGGAGACAGCATATGGATGGCTTCGCACGCAGAAGAATAACTGGGAACTGGAAGGACGATAAAGTGTGACGAGTGTAGCCCAAGAGTTTGGTACATACATCTACACCTACATATACTGAGCAAGCCACCTTAAGGTGCATGACGGAGGGCTCTCTGTATTACTACCAGTTATTTCCTTTCCTTGTTGTTGTTGTTGTGGTCTTCAGTCCTGAGACTGGTTTGATGCAGCTCTCCATGCTACTATATCCTGTGCAAGCTTTTTCATCTCCCAGTACCTACTGCAACCTACATTCTTCTGAATCTGTTTAGTGTATTCATCTCTTGGTCTCCCTCTACGATTTTTACCCTCCACGCTGCCCTCCAATACTAAATTGGTGATCCCTTGATGCCTCAGAACATGTACCACCAACCAATCCCTTCTTCTGGTCAAGTTGTGCCACAAACTTCTCTTCTCCCCAATCCTTTTCAATACTTCCTCATTAGTTACGTGATCTACCCATCTAATCTTCAGCATTCTTCTGTAGCACCACATTTCGAAAGCTTCTATTCTCTTCTTGTCCAAACTATTTATCGTCCATGTTTCACTTCCATACATGGCTACACTCCATACAAATACTTTCAGAAATGACTTCCTGACACTTAAATCTATACTCGATGTTAACAAATTTCTCTTCTTCAGAAACGCTTTCCTTACCATTGCCAGTCTACATTTTATATCCTCTCTACTTCGACCATCATCAGTTAATTTGCTCCCCAAATAGCGAAACTCCTTTACTACTATAAGTGTCTCATTTCCTAATCTAACTCCCTCAGCATCACCCGACTTAATTAGACTACATTCCATTATCCTTGTTTTGCTTTTGTTGATGTTCATCTTATATCCTCCTTTCAAGACACTGTCCATTCCATTCAACTGCTCTTCCAAGTCCTTTGCTGTATCTGATAGAATTACAATGTCATCGGCGAACCTCAAAGTTTTTATTTCTTCTCCATGAATTTTAATACCTACTCCGAATTTTTCTTTTGTTTCCTTTACTGCTTGCTCAATATACAGATTGAACAACATCGGGGAGAGGCTACAACCCTGTCTTACTCCCTTCCCAACCACTGCTTCCCTTTCATGTCCCTCGACTCTTATAACTGCCATCTGGTTTCTGTACAAATTGTAAATAGCCTTTCCCTCCCTGTATTTTACCCCTGCCACCTTTAGAATTTGAAAGAGAGTATTCCAGTCAACATTGTCAAAAGCTTTCTCTAAGTCTACAAATGCTAGAAACGTAGGTTTGCCTTTCCTTAATCTTTCTTCTAAGATAAGTCGTAAGGTCAGTATTGCCTCACGTGTTCCAGTGTTTCTACGGAATCCAAACTGATCTTCCCCGAGGTTGGCTTCTACTAGTTTTTCCATTCGTCTGTAAAGAATTCGTGTTAGTATTTTGCAGCTGTGACTTATTAAACTGCCGGCCGAAGTGGCCGTGCGGTTAAAGGCGCTGCAGTCTGGAACCGCAAGACCGCTACGGTCGCAGGTTCGAATCCTGCCTCGGGCATGGATGTTTGTGTTGTCCTTAGGTTAGTTAGGTTTAACTAGTTCTAAGTTCTAGGGGACTAATGACCTCAGCAGTTGAGTCCCATAGTGCTCAGAGCCATTTGAACCAACTTATTAAACTGGTAGTTCGGTAATTTTCACATCTGTCAACACCTGCTTTCTTTGGGATTGGAATTATTATATTCTTCTTGAAGTCTGAGGGTATTTCGCCTGTTTCATACATCTTGCTCACCAGATGGTAGAGTTTTGTCAGGACTGGCTCTCCCAAGGCCGTCAGTAGTTCCGATGGAATGTTGTCTACTCCGGGGGCCTTGTTTCGACTCAGGTCTTTCAGTGCTCTGTCAAACTCTTCACGGAGTATCATATCTCCCATTTCATCTTCATCTACATCCTCTTCCATTTCCATAATATAGTCCTCAAGTACATCGCCCTTGTATAGACCCTCTATATACTCCTTCCACCTTTCTGCCTTCCCTTCTTTGCTTAGAACTGGGTTTCCATCTGAGCTCTTGATATTCATACAAGTCGTTCTCTTATCTCCAAAGGTCTCTTTAATTTTCCTGTATGCAGTATCTATCTTACCCTGAGTGAGATAGGCCGCTACATCCTTACATTTGTCCTCTAGCCATCCTTGCTTGGCCATTTTGCACTTCCTGTCGATCTCATTTTTGAGACGTTTGTATTCCTTTTTGCCTGCTTCATTTACTGCATTTTTATATTTTCTCCTTTCATCAATTAAATTCAATATTTCTTCTGTTACCCAAGAATTTCTACTAGCCCTCATCTTTTTACCTACTTGATCCTCTGCTGCCTTCGCTACTTCATCCCTCAAAGCTACCCATTCTTCTTCTACTGTTGTTCTTTCCCCCATTCCTGTCAATTCTTCCCTTATGCTCTCCCTGAAACTCTGTACAACCTCTGGTTCTTTCAGTTTATCCAGGTCCCATCTCCTTAAATTCCCACCTTTTTGCAGTTTCTTCAGTTTTATTCTACAGGTCATAACCAATAGATTGTGGTCAGAGTCCACATCTGCCCCTGGAAATGTCTTACAATTTAAAACCTGGTTCCTAAATCTCTGTCTTACCATTATATAATCTATCTGATACCTTTTAGTATCTCCAGGGTTCTTCCATGTATACAACCTTCTTTCATGATTCTTAAACCAAGTGTTAGCTATGATTATGTTTTGCTCTGTGCAAAATTCTACAAGGCGGCTTCCTCTTTCATTTCTTAGCCCCAATCTATATTCACCTACTATGTTTCCTTCTCTCCCTTTTCCTACACTCGAATTCCAGTCACCCATGACTATTAAATTTTCGTCTCCCTTCACAATCTGAATAATTTCTTCTATTTCATCATACATTTCTTCAGTTTCTTCGTCATCTGCAGAGCTAGTTGGCATATAAATTTGTAATACTGTAGTAGGTGTGGGCTTCGTATCTATCTTGGCCACAATAATGCGTTCACTATGCTGTTTGTAGTAGCTTACCCGCATTCCTATTTTCCTATTCATTATTAAACCTACTCCTGCATTACCCCTATTTGATTTTGTGTTTATAACCCCTTAGTCACCTGACCAGAAGTTTTGTTCAAATGGCTCTGAGCACTATGGGACTCAACTGCTGAGGTCATTAGTCCCCTAGAACTTAGAACTAGTTAAACCTAACTAACCTAAGGACATCACAAACATCCATGCCCGAGGCAGGATTCGAACCTGCGACCGTAGCGGTCTTGCGGTTCCAGACTGCAGCGCCTTTAACCGCACGGCCACTTCGGCCGGCCTTTTGTGTTCCTCCTGCCACCGAACTTCACTAATTCCCACTATATCTAACTTCAACCTATCCACTTCCCTTTTTAAATTTTCTAACCTACCTGCCCGATTAAGGGATCTGACATTCCACACTCCGATCCGTAGAACGCCAGTTTTCTTTCTCCTGATAACGACATCCTCTTGAGTAGTTCCCGCCCGGAGATCCGAATGGGGGACTATTTTACCACCGGAATATTTTACCCAAGAGGACGCCATCATCATTTAATCATACAGTAAAGCTGCATGACTGCTCAACTGTGGCAGTATATGCGTAGCCGCGAATTTTAACAGTCACACGTCAACATTCTAAATATTATTTGAAGGTCTCACAATTTTAATGTATTATATACCAAAATGTTCATTAAAGTCCAAAGTACATTATGGAGTAGAAAACAGCAAATCGATCTCTATATTGAAACAGCGATCAGGAAATGTGTTTTTAGGTACACTGTCCTCACAGTAGAACACTTTACCCTATATTTACATAAAATAAATGTATCTGGTAGAAAACCGAACAGAAGTGTCAGTGTCTCGCAGTCTGATAGTCGTACATCCAATCCGGTAACGTTCAAAACCTTCACAGTTTTCTCAACTAACTGATGGGAATTAGAGCTCTGATACGAGAGGTAGCAAATTAATTACGTCGGTCACATTTAGGAGTAAATAATACGACGGTTAAATTTTTATCACTCATATTCGCATTTTACTGAGGGCATGGATAAATACCTGCAACAGTAAAAAATTTGACGCTGATAATTAACTCGAAAGCTTCGCGGATAAATTTGTCCGTGCGACTATCAATACGAAAAATTCACGACCTCGTGGTGTTTCGTGATCTTTGACATATTTCCTGTCGCCCGAGTAAGAAATTCCGTGCGCTTTCATTCAAAATTTGCTCTGCGTGGTATTCTCTGAGTTTACTCTCACAACAGCACCTTCATGTACTGTTCTCCTGGGAAAACGGTGACGTTGCCATCTAAAACGTTTCGTTAGTTTCCTTGGAAAGGTGTGTTTACTTTTTTACTCTGGTTTTCCTCCACTCTTACAAATGTTGTAACTAAAATGTCTTAGAGTTTCTCTAATATCGGAAACATCGGTGATGATTATCTGTCTGATTAAAAAAACCAAGCACCCTGAACGGGAGAATGAAACGAAATGAAACTTCATTGGTTGAGAGGGCACGTGAGGCTATTTCCGTGATTCCAAAATTGATTAAAATTTGTAAAGTGCTTAGCAATATGAGCTTCTTATCATTATGACGTTACACCTTCTCTGGCGTGGATGCAAGCGCTGATTCGGTTAGCAAGGGGGTCATAACGCCCTGGTACCCTCTTCTGATGGAAGCTGGCACACTACTGGTCCTTTATATTCCCAATACTGGTACTCAGACGAGGTTAACATTCAAACTGGTCCCACCCATGTTCTATGGGGGACAGGCCTAGGGATCCAACTGGCCATAGGAGTACCAGATTATCACGTTGACAGTTCATAGAGACACGAACCCTGTATGGATGAGCATTGTCCTGCTGAAAAATGACAACACGTTACTGTCCCTTGAAAGACTGGAAGATACCCGTTACTCTTTCGCTTTTAATATTTCCTTAATGTATTGATACTACCTATTGTTTCATTATTAACTGAATACGAAACTGAATTTTAATTAAATACAAGTCCACATTTTTGCCATATGCCATGGACTTAATGAAGCCACTGTGCTTCTTACCTTGAGCAGACAATGGCTCTCCATTTGAAAGTTTCACTGAGTGCAATGTTGTCTGTAGCCATTAATAGAATATAAATGATTTTAGCCTAATGATTAAGCTGTAACATTTATTTCTTATTTATTTATTTAATCTGATCTGATTACAGCCATCAGGTCCTCTCTTACATCGGAAAAGGGTTTCACACATACAGTACCTTTGTTGCATCATGAGTACCTAAGAAATAATTTGTTTAATAAACACAGTCGTTGTTAATTTTTTATTTTTTAGATTCGCCGGTTTCGATCGTCTAAGAGATCACCATGAGATCTAGATTCTGTGAAAGGGAATAAAACATAGTGTTTTAGTGACAATCGAACTGAAGTATTTCTTATTCATTTTCACAGAATGTAGATCTGATGATGATCTCTTAGAGGATCGAAACCGGTCATCTAAAAAATAAAAAAAATTACGATTTATAGGTGACCACGACTGTGTTCATTAAATGAGACATAATATTAAGATATCGCAGTCTTTCCTGGAACAATGTTGTTACAAAATAACCGTGTTAAAATAACAAGTAGCATTAAAATGAGTGTCTGAAGTAGAGGTACGAGCAAATTATACTGACTATGAACTAACAATGTTAATTCTGGCAGCGCTTGTAGTACTGTAGCTGCTGCCGCTAATAGTGATAAGGGTGATACTAATAATAATAACGGCAATAATAATGTCAGTAACAACAATATTGATAGTGGCGGATATAAGAAGAATTTATAGGTATACAAAATAGAATTTTTCTGAAACAGCGGTTTCTGAGAAAAGAAAATTTAAGGGTTCTGCATCAGCTTGGAATACTGGAAAACGAGGAAGACCTGGTTGAAAGGATACACAAGGGCAACGATTGCATACAGGGACAATCGTAATCCTTATGGTTGCTTTATCAGATATGACATTAATTGTTTTCTGAGGCTGGAGATGTTATTCAGCTGGAGATTTTATGTTTGATATGTTGGGGAAAGTTACTCCAGAACCGGGTTCCTGTTACTGAGAAGGAACCCAAGAAAATGGCTAGAGTCCAACAGAAACGATTTGTTCTGATAGGCACGGATGTTTCTGCTATGTTGTTCAGACGAGAGCATTAAGGCGAAGGAGAGATATGAGGAACAGTGTTTCTGAAGGAAGAGGCTGCAGAAAACTCTGCGTTCGGCTGCACGCAGCAAGGATTGCTGTGCATATGATGGTGAAATATGATCAGAGTCGAACGTCACAGATATAATGAACACAGTCATTCATAAACAGTTCCAGGCGGCGTGGGCTTGCCTTAGGATGGCCTTGCAGGGTAACATCGTTGTCATCAACAACTGGAAGTATAAATGTTTGCAAAAGTTTCTTTTTGGGGTGAAGAGGGAACAGCTCTTTTATTTTTTTGTAGCGCATGAAAAGATGCTAATGCTTTTCATCTATTATTATTCCTAGACTCTCTGCTGACGGAGATAAGGGTTGAACATGGTAGGGATTCCCGACATTTCGGCTTAATGAACCTAGAGTGACCAACCAATACATCTCGGGTATGGATGGGTTGAGCTTTAACGATATATCCTGTGCTCATTTTGATAGTGCACACAGGTCGATATTGAGATGCTTGGTTTTGTACTTAGAAAAAATCGGAGGTCATCAGTGTACATGTGGTATTTGCAACAGGAAAAAATTGATAACACCTGGGGCTTGCCTGATACTTCAAAAATGGCTCTGAGCACTATGGGACTTAACATCTGAGGTCATCAGTCACCTAGAACTTAGAACTACCGAAACCTAACTAACCTAAGGACATCACACACATCCATGCCCGAGGCAGGATTCGAACCTGCGACCGTAGCAGCAACGCAGTTCCGGACTGAAGCGCCTAGAACCGTTCGGCCACAACGGCCGGCTCGCCTGATACTATTTGCCCCCACTGTGACGTTATGGTGCCGAACAAGACCCACCGCTGGCGAGACGCCAGGTACGAACAAAACCGTTGCACTGCACTGGCAGAGGAATGTGTATTGCAAGATCTTGAATAGCACAGGGGCAAGGAAAATAGGTCAGTAAACAGAGGGTGATGTGACAGTGTCCTTTTTAGATAATGTCTTAACTCGTCCCTGTTTTCATTCCTTTGACTAAGGAGTGCTTGAAGATATCTGTTATTGTGAGCTGTAGTTGGTCAGTAATAAGCTTCATAATTTGGACTGTTGTGCCATAGTATCCAGTGGATGCTCATCTAAGAAGCATGATGCTTTAAACAGAATTTTTCGTGGCTACAGTTGCTTATCCCAGTGAAGTACATTTCAAAATGTTCTAGCACGTATCATTTTTGAGTTTTTAAAGATTTTTCATCTTTCGTATTCAATATTTCGCTTTTTGCTGTTCTTCCGTTTTGATGTTTCATTGTTTGTTTTTAATTTGCAGAGGAGAGCTAGAAGATCTACATATCGCCAGTAAATGGTTGGTGCGGTAATCCAGTGGTGTGAAAGAGATTCTCAGTGTGTGTTTCCTGTGAAATATAGTGCAAACTTTTAGTCTTTAAAACTTACACTAAGAAAAATGGCAACTAGTAAATCTCCTTGCTGTATAAACCACCCTGACAACTTTTGTTATGTGTGTGGAAAATTCACTCCAAAAGCTCAAAGAAAATCAGTCAGTGATTTGGGTAAGAAGGATATGGTTAAGAAGGCATATAAATTTTACCTTGATTGTCCTACTGGTGATCAAGATAAACAATTTGCACCTGATATTGATTGCATAACCTGTACTACAACCTCAACCGAGTGGTTGAAAGGAAAACGCCGAGCCACGCCATTCGTTGTTCCGGTTGTGTGGTGTGAGCTTAATGACCATTATTCAGACTGTTACTTCTGTGTTACAAATATTTCGGGACAAACAAGCAAAACTAGACATAAAATAAAGTATCCAAATGTACGTTTAGTGCATTTGCCTGTGCCCCATGATGAGGGGTTGCTGTTCCTGTCCGTAACTTGAAAGCCACGGAACCAGACACCATGTCAAGTGAATCAGAAAGTATTGAACATATATAAGAGTCCTGCCAACAGTATCATGACACTTCGCCTCAGCTCTTTAATCAAAAGGAACTGAACAATTTAGTTCGCGATCTAAGACTTTGAAACAGAAAGCTGAACTCTTGGGGTCGAAACTGCAACAAAGGAACCTTCTAGCTCCAGAAATAAAGTTTTCCTGTTTCAGATCAAGAGGTGCTTCCTTCGCTCAGTATTTCGATATGCAGAATTCATTGTGTGTTTGTAGAGATGTCAATGGTCTGATGATGCAGCTAGGTACACAACATAATCTACTGCAGTGGCGACTATTTATTGACTCCAGTAAAACCAGTTTGAAGGCAGTACTACTGCATAATGGCAAGGCATTTCCATCGGTACCTTTGGCTTACGCAGTAGACGTGAAAGAAACGTATGGAACCATGGCTTTGCTGCTAGAGGCAATCAAATATAAGAATGATGAATAGCATATTCGATGTGATTTAGCCGGCCGCGGTGGCCGTGCGGTTCTGGGGCTGCAGTCCGGAACCGCGGGACTGCTACGGTCGCAGGTTCGAATCCTGTCTCGGGCATGGGTGTGTGTTATGTCCTTAGGTTAGTTAGGTTTAAGTAGTTCTAAGTTCTAGGGGGCTTACGACCTAAGATGTTGAGTCCCATAGTGCTCAGAGCCATTTGAACCATTTTGAATCGATGTGATTTAAAGGTTGCTGCACTCATTACAGGTTTATAGGCTGGATTCAAGAAGTGCTGCTGCTTTCTGTGCCTTTGGGACAGCCGTGAGACCGAAAACCACTACACAGTCAAGGAATGGCCTATAAGCAAGTCATATGTTCCTGGAAACCTAAATGTGAACAATACTCCATTGGTTGAGCCCGATGAAATCATTTTGCCTCCCCTTCATATCAAGTTGGCCCTTATCAAGAACTTAAATGCTCAGGATAAAGAAGGCGATGCATTCAATCACTTAAAAGTTTCCCAAATTAAGTGAGGCACAGCTGAAAGAGGGTATATTTGTAGAACCACAAATAAGAAAATTGCTGAAAGATCCAGCCTTTGATACCAAACTCACAGATATCCAACTGGCTGCTTGGTCTTCTTTTAAAGCAATTGTGAAGGGCTTTTTGGGTAACAGAAAAGACAAAAACTGTGTTACCATTGTGAATGATCTGCTGGACAACTATAAGAACATGGGGTGTAGAATGTCGCTTAAAATTCGCTTTTTACATTCTCACCTTGATTTCTTCTAGGAAAATTTGGGAGCCGTAAGCGATGAGATTGGTGAACGCTTTCATCAAGACATCCTTACCATGCAACACCGTTACCAAGGGTATTGGAACCCTTCGATGATGGGTGACCGCTGCTGGGGTCTTTTTAGGGAGAGTGATGGGACGACGAACATAAGAAGAGCTCCGTCGTCACATTTCTCAAAAACCAAAGACGATTAAAGGTGTCAATATCTTCTGAACTAATTGGACCTCTCATTGGCATCACACCCATATATAAATACAAAATAGTATTGATTTCAAACGTTCTGAATGCGTATTTTTGTTTGACTTAATTGTGTCAGTTTTCGCTATTACCATTTTTTTATTCTGCTGTGTATCTAGGAAGTGTGACGTCATAGAGAAAAACTGAATTTATCAGTGTATGCAGCATCCTAACGTTAGGTAAATCCACCCATTTACAAACCAGATGCACAAAAAAAGTTTAAATTTGTTGACTAGTGTAACCATTTATTTTGCTAAATAAAATCGGTAGAGCACAAAGGGGCAAGATTAACATGGGTGGTTAAATGAAACATAGTCGCACTTTGAAAAACCAAGTTGAATAGAGAAAAGGTGCACACACGCAAGATTCAGTCCAGTAATTATCTTGATATTGGAATTTAATCACTGCAAAAATTGCCTAAATTATTAAATAAAGGTCTAACTGAATCCCAACCAAAGCAGCACCTGTTACTCACCACACGGACAGCCCACCATAAACTAATCTCTGGAGCCTCAAGGGGTGAGGGATGAGTGCAGAGGCAACTCAGTCGTAAAGAAACGACAAGCCGACACCAGGCGCCGCGTCCAATTTGGAGGTTGCTAAAAATTGCAGTGGCCGTTGTTCAAGACTCCCATCAGATACACAGACAACATTTGAACACAACACTCCTCGAAACTTTCCACTGCTCGCAAGTTATTTTGCCTGACCAATCGCCAGTGTGAGCACGCCACAAAGCAGCTTTGAAAACCAAGAATTTAACGGATCTTCCGACGCTTCTACAAGGAAAACCAAAACGCTATATAGATCCTAGAATCGCTCATCCATTCTCAAGTAACCACATATCTATAGGTCGCAGAGCTCAACCGCCATTATGGGTAAAGTAGGATGACGATATGAATTACAGGGAAATAAAATCAATGAAGATCTTCCCTACGCAATAATCTCTTAAAAGGCGACTGAGACAGGCCCTTTCAATATAACAACTGACTGTGACGTACGATTTGGACGTCAGAGTTCCCTCAGTAACTACCATCTGTGACGTGAAATCGTTCCTGATGTTTCTCCACACAATGAGGCAAAGAGTAACACCGCTGTGCCTCCCAAAACATTAGAAAAATGAAACCTCTCCTTTGGTCGCCTTCGTACTCATTGATGATGGTCACCTGGGGTGGTGCAGAAACATGAGTCAAGGCTGAAAACACTGCGAGGCGATTCATCAGCAGACCATGCTTCCCGGTCACGAGAACGACCCAAACGCAGCCATTTGTGTTGTGGTGTTAAAGGTAGCCTGGGCATGAGACTACGATTCCCTAGACAGGTCTCAGCTAGACCCCAATCAGTGGTGTGGGAGGACTCAGAACGCTTCAGTGAGTCCGTTACTTATTTGTTCACGGATGGCAGGCAGATGTGGAGAGGCTACGAAGTGCTTGTTGTACAGCACGGCGATCGTCTCTTGTGGTGGTTAGAGATGGTCGATAGGAAAAGTGACGACGAGTTTTGTCTGCCCTCATGTTCCCACGCAATCCAACACTGGGCCACTATCACAGCCGAATGTCCTAAAAATATGGATACTATGCCATTCGACGAGCCTGGCAAATCGAGACCTCGACAAGGCAGTTCTGCTTTCAAACTCTTTCTTTCATGCTCCTACCAAGCCTGATGACACCACTAAACACGAACAAGTTTAACGAACTCTTACAGCAGCTCTATACAGTCTGGAACCACGCGACTGCTACGGTCGTAGGTTCGAATACTGCCTCGGTCATGGATGTGTGTGATGTCCTTAGGTTAGTTAGGTTTAAGTAGTTCTAAATTCTAGGGGACTAATGACCTTAGAAGTTAAGTCCCATAGTGCTCAGGGCCATTTATTTTGAACAGCAGTTCTACCTGTGGCAAAGAATTGTAGTTACATACCTTCCGATGATGTTTACATATGCGAAGGTGCATTAACATCCAACCACGTCTTCCGGGTGCTTCATTATTTTGACAGGTTTTATGAGGTCGACGTACGTCGGTTTCAATTTTTTTATAACCTTCTTCGAAGCTACTGGAAACTTTTTAGACTTGAGAGGGATTCGGTTTATTCACAAAGTAACATTAGACCTTTAAAATATCGAACTTTATGTCGATTCCGTCGCACCAATTCCTGCAGAAAAACGCGTGAACTGGTCTGTCACTTCAATTTTATCGACCTCATCTCTGGGAAGCGAAGCCGTGTAATGCATAGGAAGAAGACTGTCGGGGAATACGACAATGGAGAAGGTGCAGGTACTGCCAAGTGCAGAATATCGTCTTGAACAGATTAAACAGCTGGGAGACGAATTTAGTGTCGATGACAAGGATTCATTTCTGTCAGGGAAACTATCCTTTCCATCTACATAGGCTACGCTTAGTTCACCCAGCTATTTGATGCAACTTTACAGCCGAATGTCTTTTGTTACAAGCACTACTTTCGGGTGATTGGTATGGTGATCTGCGAGTAATTTTGTGAGGGAGAATAAGCAGGTTTGAACACCAATTTACCACTAATATTGCGGATATTCAGTAGTTGAGCAGTTTTGTGGGAACATATTTTATTTCTACAGTGGGGTTATCCTATTGTTTTCCCATCTACTCCTTGGTGGGTTAGTTGCTGATCCTGCAATTTGTGCTAGTGCCGTCGGAAATCTGGCTGAAATGTAAGCAAGGATATTTTAGTTCTTTTGTTGTTTAGTTTCATTTTTTGCTTGTTTTCCTCGTCTTGTATTTCGTCTTTTGTCTTTCGAAGAAGTCTTCCTTTTCTTTTAAGTTATGTCACACTAGGCGAAAAAAATAAAAAAGAAAACCGTTTTGGTTACGAGACGACCACTGTCTTCTCCGTAGGCAATACACCTTGTTTACGTAAATAACTATTGCATTCTTGTGAGTAATACTGGGACGGATTTACTTATTTAACTTAATTTTTTTGGCATTTCGTATATGGATCATGCTGCTGGAACCAGAATTCATTAGTAGTATACCTTTTGAGTTAAGTTATTAATTCAGAGCACACAGTAGCTGCTACCTAAATGTGTATGTTACAGTCACTTATAAAGTTCGTAATTATTTTATAAGTTCTTTGTTATTTTATTTTACATTATTTTATGAAACGAAAGAAGGACTTAGACGCAGATGGAGGGTTTGGGTCCTGCACAACGCCGAACGTTAAGAGCAACAACTAATCGGGCAAAGGCAAAACCACGTTCAAACTCACTTAAATCTTGATAACCTGCCATTGTAGCATCATTAACCGATCTAGAAACTGAGCGAGACACTTGTTTTATAGGGGCATTGCCGACCGCAGCGCCGTATTCTCCTTGTTTACATATCTCAGTATTTGAATACGCATGTATATATCAGTTCGTTTGGCTCTTCACTGTACATGTCTTTTAAATCTTCATCATGACACTGCACTTTCTGCTTCGTCAAATACCTCTAACATTGTCAGGCCGTGACTTCACATGTTGTGCGATAACCTGAGTCTGTCTACTGTGATCTACACTGCACTGAATGTAACTACACTGCACTGAATGTAACTGCCAAGTTGACAAAACATGAGTGTTTTTAATATACCCAGTACATAAAGTTCGTTGTTGGCATATTCAGCACAGAATCCCCCTCCCCCCCCCCTTTCCCATACTTGTTGACTATGGATGATGCTGTGTTGTTATGTTTTGTTGTGTGAATGGGGTCATACTCTGTCGTCATAAGCGCATCGGAGAAAACATTAGTGACCCCAGTACGCATGCACAAATCAGTCCTTACACCCTGACAAATGGCGCAGCGATCGTGTCATGTACTCAGCCGTACGGGCACTGCATCTGAGTAAGCATAAGTCAGTAGCGACTGTGAGACAATTACACTTCAAACGAACGTTGTACGTAAACATGAGTAAATGTAATGGTGTGACTGAGGGAAAAAAGGGACAGTTGTGTTTCGCCGTGCCCGTGACCGTACGGTACGTGAACGTGCTCGATTTGTTCGTGTTTTCCGGTGGACAGTTCAACATGTCTCCGAGCAGTGGTGTTAAATGTGAGGCCACGAAAGACGTCGTCAGAATTGTGGTTGGAGGGAGATCCTAATTGAGAGACTGGAGAAGCGTTTCACTCCTTGTCAATCAAAATCGCTTCCAATCTGGACATGAATTGCTGCAGACAATGGATGGAGGGCCATTCCAAACCATTAGCGAGAAAGAACTGCGACGGCAGATGCATGCAATGAATACTTGGATACGACAAAAGAAAAGTTCATCGGGATGGAAGAATATGTGACTGGTTTTCTGAACACTCCCTCACCCTATTACATGTCGACTGGGCTCCAACATTACCTGCACCCCATAGGAAATCTGTGGGACATGGTGGAACAGTGTCTAAAACGCAGACATCAGCATTTCAGCAATTTGGTGGAACTGCGCTATCAGATCCTCAGCGAGTGGCTTAACCTGGACGCGACGTATCTGCACTACCTCTTCGACTCACTTCCTAAGGGAATCCAGGCGGTTATAAAGTCCAGTGGAGGACCTACACGGTATTAAATCACGCTTGTAATGATTTCTCTGAGGGTGACTAATTTTTTGGCCGGCGAGCTTTGGTTCTGTTACATATCCCAGCATGTTATGTAGATGCCTCCATTCCATCTCAGTTATCAACGCTTTACTACCCTGTTGAGCATTTTCAACTTGTGTAATCATCTCGCATTCTCTGTTAGCGGGTGGGCCAGCATCAACACACTTCAGTCCACTGTAGATCAGGTCATATATAGTGGGAAACAGCATCTGAAACGAACCAGCTGTATAGAATAGCCGGTGAGTCTTACAAAGACACCTACAACCCTCCAACCCTCTCCCTTAAAGCTCTCCCTGGTGGCAAAGGTGCTGGTTGTAACTGTCCGGCATCAGCACTGGCGGTAGCGTGGAACACCGGACGTATCGTTGGTGGTAATTGCTTAGGGCAGCACTACCTTAGTAGTTAGCATGTCGAAATTCGTGGAAAATAAATAAATTTTAAGAAAATTAAACGTGATGGGACTCGAATGCAGCCATCTTAACTAAGGACAAGTGGACTATTTCCGCCAGTTTGGATTGAGGGTGCGATGTCATATGTGTTGGGCAAGGGAGTTCTGGAACCGTAACTACGTCAACCCTCACGACACTGCCGTAGATAGTATCAGAAAGTTTTCCTTACTGATGTAATCACAAAGACTGCGTCATATGACTTCATTACATCAGTTCAGTCCCCTTCATCCTGCTTAACATTTGGCATGGTTTCTCTGATTCACTTGAGACGAATATGGGAGCTTCCTAAACAGGTCACAAATCCTTTCTCTCCCACCGTCCTTCACCGAAGCTAGTGATCAGTATCTAAAAGATCTGGAAAACGACGAGTCAGCTACATTCCTTGTCTGGCTGCAGTATTCTATGGCTCAAATGGCTCTGAGCACTATGGGACTTAACTTCTGAGGTCATCAGTCTCCTAGAACTTAGAACTACTTAAACCTAACTAACCTAAGGACATCACACACACCAATGCCCGATGCAGGATTCGAACCTGTGACCGTAGCGGTCGCGCGGTTCCAGGCGGTAGCGCCTAGAACCGCTCGGCCACTCCGGCCGGCACATATTCTATTCCAAAAGGTATTAAAGTATTGCAATGCGTAGGTAAGAGAATTTAAATGTGCGCCGAAGAACTGTTATCAGCGAGAAGTCAAACACACGCAAAGAATTACAGGACTTCTACATTTTAGAAGCCCTAATCTACATAATTATCGTTCTACATTATGCAACTTCTCTCTTTTTATCAGTATTTGAGTAGTTTCTGTAAGTCCATCTTTATACAGATGATCGAGGGACCTCTGCTTTTCGATACAAAATATCGAATCGAAACACCTTCAGCCGTCTAATTTTCCAGTCGTTATTTTATTTTAGCAGCCGCGTATTTTATCAGGGGCCTGAAGATGGCGTAATGTAGCTCTGAAACTAGTTGCTCAAATAAACTATCTGGAATATAAGAGGGCTGAAGATGTTTTGATTGGACGTTTTATTTTGAATGGTTTGTCAGGTATGTCTTAATTTCCTCTTCTGTGACAATTTATTCGTGGAATATTGTCAATTATTTGATTTATACAACGCGTATTGTAATCAATAGCGAAGTCTGACATGGATGGATATATGTGATACTAGAAGTAAAAACGTTCGAGTAAACGTGGCTCCGAAAATCAACTGTCTTCGAGGTAAGTGCTCGTCTGTGCTACGAACCGCCACTGACTGCGGTATGAAATATTATCGTAGTTGCTACAGATACTTAATGGAACATCAAGTTTAGTGTTACTAGTCAGTGTTTCGAAAATAGCTTTGACTGCCTGACTGGGAAGATTAAATGCAAAAATTTTAGCTTATGGTTCACCGAGACTGTTATTGATATCGAAGGAAACAGTAAGTTCACTGTTAGCAGTGTCAGTCAGTGGTAACTATAATCTTGTTTCATTCGATATCACACTTCCTTGGGCTACTCCGGAAATTACCTTCATGACTGTCGATTCTGATCCATTAAGAGCGGCACATTGAGCTCTATCTGTAAGGAAGTCTTGAATCTAGTCGCAAAGCTGGTCCCATAATCGGTAAGGTCGTATTTTATTTTTGGACTAAAAGGCACTGTGGGTCGGTGTCAAACGACTTGCTGAAGTCAAGGAACACGGAAACAACCTGAAAGCCGTTGTGTACAGCTCTGCGGAGGTACAGAGTGAAATGAGTTTACCAAGATCTCTGTTTGCGAAATTTGTGTTGATTTTTCTAGAGGGAATTTTCGACACATAAAAAGTCATAATTTTTGAGTTCATAATTCTGTATCAGGTTGACGTCAACGATGGGTTGTCCTACGACTCTTCTGGAACAATTAAGTGACCTGAGATTTTTTCAGCTCGCTAGGTACCGTTCGTCGTTCCTGCGATCAACGCTGCTAGAAGGGGAACAAGTTCTTTCACATCATCTTTTTAGAATCTTACAGGTATCTCGTCTGGTCCTGAAGCCTTTTCGGTACTAAGCGTCTGTAGTACTCTTACCTTATCTGTTTCGCGATCGGTTATCCCAGTATCTACCACTTCAACGTTCATCCGATGACTGAAAGGAGGTACTGTGTTACAATCTTCCGCGGTGAAACTGTTTCAGAAGACAGAAATCAATGTTTCGGCCTTTCCTCTGTTATTTGGTGCCAAAGTCGTCACTGAGTGAATGAACAGAGGATCTCGAAGCTGTAACTGATCTTACCTAATACTAGGACGCCTTACGTTTTTACTCAGATCGCTTGGCAAAATTTTTCTTTCAAAGCCATTGAACGCTTCTGTCATTGCTCTACTTACCCTCATACTCAGTACCACTGCATGAGTACAAACTGTAAGATGCTTTCAGTAATCCCCATCGATCTTTCTTAGTGCAATGCAATGAAGCCTTAGTCAAAACATACCATAGCATGAATGAGCGAAACACAGCTTCACTCTAGAGCAACCCAAATGGAACAGACTGAAGCAGAGCGCTTTGTTTTCGTTTCAAATTTCATGGTCATGTGTATCGACCAAGCAATCGCTAGAGATTGACCGGAGCCATACTCACGTCAAAGACCGCAGGCAGATACACTAGTGTAGCCGAAGCAGCCGTGTATATGCGGAAGTCGATCGCTGTACTACAGATACACTTCCTAACAATTGCTAAGGAACAATTAAAAATTGCTTAGGAAGAACTGCTAATTGCTAAGGAACAACCGATAATTGCTACGGAACTACCCACCAAAAGCGAAACGTAGAGGGCAGGACGTATTAACTGCTGCGACGCCTGTGCACGAACGCTTTGTGTCCATTCGACAGTTCCTGCAATACAGTCTTTGACGAAGAGTGTTGTGGACATCCTTTGAGTACTTACTATCGTGGAAAACTCTTGCTGGACGGTTCGAAGCCGGTCACATTGTCACTACTGTGTCCACAGTAATGGCTGTGTCCAAAAGTGTCATCTCGCGATTAGAAAAGGCCGCAGCGAAAAGGAACAGATCCCTATCTCCTATGCAGATCGTTGTAGACTTTGCAGAACCATTACGCAGCAATTAAAGCAGTCTGGTTCGTGTGCTCAGAAGTCTGTTACAAGCATTCAACTCAAACCCGCATCATCGTCCAGAAAGAATGCTTTTGTGTAGCAAGCATAGTGTTGTGGTCAGAAATAGCGGTCCAGAGTGATGTTCTCTGACGAATACCGCTCCATCGTAGCAGGTGATTGTGGCTATCAGTTTACGTGGGCAGAAGGGAACACATTACACACTAAAGAATGTCATCGATGTCGCCTAGGCGTTATGGTGGGGGCACGCATTTGTGCACAATTTTTTATATGTCCGTCGTTCTGAATGGATGTTGAGTGGTTTCGGCCATTCATTTGTGTAATGAAATGGAACACCAGCCACCGTTATTTAAGTGTAATTTATTATATAGCTACCAGTTTCTGTGATTCAAATACACCATATTCTGGCCTTAACTGACGCTAACTGACGCAAATTGTGTACACGATCTCATCAGTGGCCAGCATCTGTTAATATCTATGGTTTCCGAAGATTGTAACAACGGTGTTGTGCCGGCAACCATCAACTACCAATTCAGTATACTGAATCACCGAAACTGGTAGCTATATAATAAATAACATCGAAAGGATGGCTGCAGGTGTTTCATTATATTACGTTACCCACAATGGCCTAACAACGCCGCATACTTCTACGTGAAGTACAGTTACAGCACAGCGGTACTGCGGGCAGATTATTCTGGATCGTGTATGCCTGTTTTGGTGTGCGGTTGGTCCCGACTTTACGGGCGACAACACCAGCGCACAGGGGACAGCTGAGGTGTCGCACACGCTGGAGTGTGGAAATAACATATGAAATGGCCTGCGTATTCTCCGGACCTAAACGTAATAGAGCGTGTCTCGGATGCTCTCGGTGGACGTGTTTCTCAGCGGACACACCTACAGCGAATCGTGTAAGAACTGAAAACCGCGTTGGTAGCGGGGGTGAATAACAGTGCAGAATGTGTACTAGTGTCCGAGTAGGGAATATTCCTTACTGACAGTACGAAATCCACCTTTCTGTTGGGAACCTGACCTGTGTCGACTATGAACGTTATTAATGTCTGTTATACTGCTTCGTGGTGAAATCTGTACCGTTCCGAATACAAATATAACACGCCACCCCTATTACCTATGTACCGTTTCATGTCGTCCATCATTGTCTGTGATTATTCATGTCCAACAATGTCTTTGTTTCTCAGCAGTTATGAAGCAGATTATTCATGAGATGGAGCTACGTAAGAAGAGAATGTATGAAAGATGGCCAATTACAAGGTGCACCTTTGAAAGTAACCATGTACATCAGATGCTTATTTTCCCACAAAGGATATCTTTGCAGATATTCTGTTGATTGTCAAGATCTAGAACACCAAATTCGTCGCAGAGAAACACCAACAGTATTCTACCAGACAAAAGCAGCATTTTTATTTTTTTATTTTATTTTTTTCGTACCTTATACCTTCAATAGCACCAGTGCTGAGCTATATTCTCCATTCTTGTGCCTATACTTAGCGTCTTTCGTTAGTAGGTTGTACCATGGGCTGCGATGTGTACTATGTAGATTTGACCGCTCATCCTGGTCACTGTTTAAGCAATGGAGGATACGACCTACCAACCGCATCCAGAAACTTTTGTTGGATACCGGACAGTAGTTTCCGTCAGGTTGTAGCAGCGACACAAGTGAGATGAACCTTCTTGCTTCCGTGATTTCTGCCCAGGAGCCAACGCGGAGACAGGCCTGTTCTCGTTGGCTTCACCATTGTGCTCCAATCGCCGTACGGGGCGCACACTTATCGAGTCCGAGTGCGCCGAAGGCAGTGAGCAGCGGTCGTCATGTTAATTAAACCTGAATCAAAACAAGCACGGCCGAGCGTGCAGGCTAATCCGGCGAGACCGCGCCTGCGATAAGGCTGTTCGTAATTCAGACTGCCGCCGCGTTATTACGCCGATAACCCCCGCCGCCTGGCCAGCCCGCTCGCCACTAACGCGAGGGCGCTCCGGCAGGCCGGGTAATTCATTAGGTGACCCCCCCAACCCCTCCCTCCAGGTCCAAGTGGCTGGCGGCCGGTTATCGGCGACCGACTCAGTCGAACAGCCGGGCCAAGTCGCCGTCCGCCACGCCGCGCCGCGCCGCGCGATAAATCCCCGCCTCGACACGCCACCCCTGCCGAGTCGCACGCCACCTGTTTCGTTGCAGGCCACAGCCGAGCCAGATGCATTCCGCCCTGTTGTCCTGCACCGTTTTCCTCCCCTTCGCCTACCCTGCCAATTCTCCCTACACGAGGAATGCCACTGGGGCGCTGGGCAACATGGAGCAATTATAGATCCCACCTCCCCTCACAACTTACGTGACACGGGGATTCTTTGCACATAAACTTGTACAAAAGACCGTCGTGCTCTACAGTTCAGCGCTGCTACCCATTTTAAGGGCAAATTTCGTGAGAAGGTCCAGGGGAATACTGCATTAACTGAGTGTAGCTGGTGACTGTGGCCTATGGTCATTCGGGCTGACAACGGCGATGTGGTGTGTCAACAACAATATTGATTTATTGCGAGACAGGGTAGGCTTGCTCGGTGTAACGTGCCAGCACAGTGATAACGCCTGACACAGGCAAGTGGGTTATGGAGGTGTGGCCGAGTGCCTGGCCAGAAGTGGAACTGCTGTCTGGAACGAAGATTCTGTATCAGAGTCACTCGCAGCCAATCAGTCTACCAGGTTGAAGGGACTAAGCCAGATGAGGAAACGACACTGACCCTCCAGCAGCAGCCACGATTTTGAGTCTCAGTTGCAGTACCAGCTTTTCCACACTAATCTCACGCACTGGACTTGGTTCCGCAGTGCAGCTGGCCTTTGTGGCTCGCTCCAGCAGCAGCCGGAGTCTTGCACAGAGACAATGAGTCGTACCCGCGCACAGCAGTCGCCTCCCAACAACGCAGTGGACGCAGGTGATGGCTGCACACTTCAGGAGCCTGTATGCAGTCATTCAACAGGTAGTTGCTTACCTCTGTATGACTCCTATCTGTCTCCACACGCCGCTGACGACAGTGCTCTGGATACACAACAGGTGTGCGAGCCAGGCACCTTTAGCAAACCTCACCAAAGCAAGGCACGAGCGTTCCAGCCAGCTGGTCGATCACTAGCCGCCATCTGGCGGACCACCAGCGCTCCTTCCCACGGGGAGGGAATGTGGTTGCCTCCCCACACCGAGTCAAATGGTGATGTGCAAACTGAAAATAAATTATTTATTTTAATAGACGCTTCCCTCTGGCCTGCCAGTCAGCCTGAACCTCCACTCTTTCGACATTTTAACAACATAGCCGTGCCTCCATCCCCAGAGTCTGTAACAGAATTAAAAGGAAGAGGCCGCCAGAATAACACCGATGCTGCATGGCTTGCCTAGCTTTTTATGAGAAGCAGAGGAACCAGTGAACAGTGGCACAGTCATCTCAGAAATCCATATGGTTCTCTGGATGGAGCCCTCCCACGTCAGCTGGCCGATGTGGCCAAACGGTTCCAGGCGCTTCAGTCTGGAACCGCGCGACCGCTACAGTCGCAGGTTCGAATCCTGCCTCGGGCATGGATGTGTGTGATGTCCTTAGGTTAGTTAGGTTTAAGTAGTTGTAAGTTCTATGGGACTGATGACCTCAGATGTTAAGTCCCATAGTGCTCAGAGCCTCCCACGTCAACGTGTCTCCAGAAACATGTAAGGTATGTCCTCTAAAGCGGTTCTGGAAGTGGAGGAAGGAGGCTCATTGGACGAAAAAGATCATGCATCCCTGCCATTCTTTGGGGCATTGCAACGATCTCGGCTTGCATCCAGACTGTCTGGAATTCTCTTGAGCTAATTACTTGCCTGAAGTTCACTGCGACGTTTAGGAATCTTAGTAGGAGGTTGGTAATTCGGGAACTCCTGCTTTCCTGATGTCAGTGGGGTTTACTTGTTTCTTGACTTATTTCGGTCTTATGGGTTCTAAGGCTCTGTTGGTTAACCTATAACTACTGGTAGGCACTCGTCGACGTGTTCGACGTGCTGAGCATCCACTAAGGCTGTGATTAGCGTAAAATTACTGACACAGACGTCAGCCTTGGTGTTTACGTTCGCATTAGGTTCACAGACGGTGCAGTTGTCCACTGGAAGCGGCGGAACTTCGTGTGACGTTTTAGTGACAAGTAACGTCGCTTTCCATACGGTCCCACCTTCAAGGGACAGGTTCGTAAGTTTGTCTGTCAATAACTGCATTCTATGTTCTTCTACTGCAGATATAATGAGCAGTAGAAATTTGCAGTGTGGCAATTTACACGCCCAGTGGTTGAGTCATTCTGACGGTTCCTTCTCTTACTTGCTTTTCGAACTCTGGACTGAATGGTGGGAGAAATGATAAGGACATTAATGAAAGAGGAACCTAGTCTATAACGCCATGGAGGACTCACGGACGCATTGGAAGCTTAGGTACAGAAGAAGAAGAAGGTAAGCAGGATACACGCATGCGAGATGCAGTTCCAAAGAAGCAGGATAGGACTGACTAGAGTGGATAGAGTAAGGCGTAAGACGATACTGACATATCTAAAAGATTCTATTTTGCTAGATACAAAGATAGGCTCATGATATAACAATAGGAGGCAACATACGAGGAGGGAGACCCCGAGAAACATGTGTTTGTATGTCCATCCCTGTGTCTGGAGATCTGGAGGACTACGGCCGTTCATTATTGAAAAAGAAACGCCTACAGTCGTTCTTATCATATCATCTATTGTGTGGCTACCAGTTTTGGCGCTTCGGCGCACCATCTTCAGGTCTTGGTTGATGCTGAAAGGGTTACTGCGATTCATAGGTACAGTGTATCAGTGGCCAACAACTGATTTACGCAGACTGCCTGTAACTGTGATACTGTCTCTCCAACAATCAACTGTCAGCTGTCTGTTGTCTGTTGAGAGTCACAATAAACGTCATAAGGGCGGCTGTGGATGTTTCATTTTCTTACAATCGAGACACATGGGTCGTTGGAGTGAAGGAATGTCGTGAAGAAGAGAGGACGCTATTCGCAGGCAGCCCTTGCTTCCCTGCCATGGAACCACTCCATACGCAGCGGTTCGTGTTGCGGCGTTAACGGAAGCCTACACATGGAATGGTAATTCTCTAGTCGAGCTGCTGCTAGTCTCCAACCAATGATGTGGGTTGACATAAAATGTTATGCGGACTCCATTACTTGTTCTCGGATAGCAGGCACAGGTGCTTCATTCACAACTGGTGATCCTCTCTTGCGGTGGTCACATGTGGTCCACCGGAACCTTGACGACGCATGTACCTGCCCTGACATTCCCATGCAGACCAACATCGGCTCAGTGTCACATCCCAGTGCCCCAAAAATCTGGATATTGCAGGATTCGACCAGCCGGTGAAATGGTGACCCACAATGAAGCCGTTTTCAAACACTATCAGGTGCTAATAACGCTGTCTCAAACGGCAATGTGGCGTCTCAAACTCCTTCACAGTGACTGCTCAATAAGTGACCCTGTTCACGCTCCTTATATTCCCTGGCATGCCTGGTAACAACATGAAACAGTAACACCACTAATTAATTCATGTGACCGTTCCACATGTCACGTAAAACTGCAACTGGTAATCATTTACATACCCGCCGATTGCATGCATCTGTACGTTGTTACATAGAGATCCAACCATGCTTTCTTTCTCACGCAGTGTATTTAATTCTTTCCAGTGAGTGCCCTTTTTGCTAGTCGGTCGCCCTTCTCAGCGACATCACAAACCTGGTCCCGTGTTGCATACATATGAGACTTCTGCATAGTTTTCCCGTAGAGCCGATGCAGCAACAGGTATATGATGTGGCGGGCAGGAACTCCCTTTGTTCTTCCCAACTGATGTCAGAGATTGTAACGCGGAGAGCAAACTCGTTATTATTGCAATACCGTCAGCTTGCGTTCTCATATTGTATCTTAGCCCACTTTCAACAAGCTAAAAGAGTTCTACCTCACGAACTGACGCATCTTTCGCTAATTGTAATAGTCCACTCTCTTAATTTTTAGTACCTACAGAGGAAATGCCACAGGAGTCAGCATATCTGGATCCATCGGCATACATACGCACGGTCTCTGCCACAGGGTGACAAGAAGAATACGCACTTAAAGATACTGAAAGTGCTCCAAAAGTACACATATTGTAGGCAATACTGAACGGAGTGTTTAGGAATCAGGAAACAATGCTCGGAAATAAACGTGTCAGATGGGGGCGAGGTCGTAAATGAGCAACAAGTATGAGGCAAGTGACAGCGCTACTTAGGAAAAATACATACAAAAATCTGTGATGTGTCCACTGTGGAGGTAATCAATGGTTACAGTTCATTCTGGCTTTTCGAAGATGGAGGCCAACTTATTAAAGCGATTTGCAGACATGGATTTAATGTATGATGCAGCAGGATGTAGTTCCCATAAATTTGAAACCTGTACGAATGTAGAACGACCATTTTTCTGTCTTTTTTAATAGCAGACATCCTAATAGCAATTTACTGCCAAGGATAAAAAATTTACAATAAAGTTTGTCATTTAAGCCTCAGAGGTGACGACGATTCTCGACAAATAATTGTTCAAAAAATGGTTCAAATGGCTCTGAGCACTATGGGACTTAACATCTATGGTCATCAGTCCCCTAGAACTTAGAACTACTTAAACCAATCTAACCTAAGGACATCACACAACACCCAGTCATCACGAGGCAGAGAAAAACCCTAACCCCGCCGGGAATCGAACCCGGGAACCCGGGCGTGCGAAGCGAGAACGCTACCGCACGACCACGAGATGCGGACGAATAGTTGTTCGCTTAGTAGAAATTTTGCAGATTCTGTTGAGACGTATGACCAAAGGTTCACTATTAAAAACCCAGCAACTTTTCCTGTGAAGTGTAAAACATGCAGAAAAGTGTGTGGAGAGTACGCGAGAAGCTTTGCTCTACAATTAAAATGATTTCTGCATGCAATGTAGTCAAATCATTTTCAATCCATTGTTTTTACGGTGTTTTCAACTGTCGCAATAGCTCTGTTTGACACGCCAAGGTCATTTTAGAGCACCACCAACACTTCTGTAACAACCAGTGGGCTGCAATTTTACCAGATAATAGATATTTATTTGCTTCCATTCCATTTGTATTATCCACGTAATTTTATGTTCATCATAGATGTTTCACCACTGTTGTTGTAAACCGCACCTATTCCACGTGAGAAAACGCTTGTTCATCCTGACGGTGGACCATCCCACCTCTGTATGGACAGCTGGACAAGACACAAGTTAATCCCTAAATTTGAAGGGATAGTCCTTTCCCATGACGACCTCGTTTAGCGGATCTCACACGTGTCGATTGTTGCTTTCGAGTTTTGAGTGCAGTTGTTGGTTTACCAAATCCCTCCAACAACAAACAGAGGGGAAACTCGCTGACAAGATCATATATGCCGGTCGCATTGTATAGGGGAGATTTTTGGCAGAATGCAATATGATTTTGGTATCTTTGTAACCGATGCGATGAGACCGAAGGTCTTCACTTTGAGCCGATGACCACGGCAAAAAATTTGAGAAATTATAGCCAAGACAGAGGCTTACCGACAATCATTCTTCCCACGCGCAACTCGCGAATGGAACAGGGAAGCGGGGATCAGTTTGTGGTACCAGAAGTATCCTCTGCCACACACCGCTAGGTGGCTTGCCGAGTATGATGCGGATGACATGAGCTTAAGTTGTCGCTACAATGTGTAAGTTCTTTATATTAATAAAAATATTAATTTAGTATCATTAGTTACCTATCTAACAGTGCTCCGTTTAGAACCCTTTAAGAGCAAAACGAACCTCAACCCCAAGATTAATGGCGCTATGAGACGATACACGCTTTTACTTTCCACCGAATTTTAAGCTTACTTTCCCAGCCAGTTATAGGATCATCTACAGAATATACAGCATGTCCTTTGCCCTGAGGATTTAGTTAAACACTTTGTAATCTCTACACCTAAAAAGTGCATCGCAAAAGAACGCAAATATTATAAGCAGTATCGTATGACGCATTAAAAATGCAACATGTAATTTTGTACTCCAAATATTAAAAAAAGACGGAGTTTTGGTTCACGGAAGGTAAAGAGACATGACATGCCTTGATTGGACGAAGAATGCTAGAAGTTAACTAGGGAAGATATACCTCTTTTGTTGAGAGTGGAATAGGCGTTTGATACAGATCACTGGAGTATACTTCTGATGCTGATGTAGACTACGACAGGATGTTCCACACGTTGCCGGAAGTGATATTTCTTTGGTGAATAAGAAGTCTTGGCAGCCAGGATCGCTTGTTGTAATATTTTTATTTTATTTATTTATTTCCCCAGCATGTACACATAGCTATCCCATGGCTTTTGTCAGCTAAGTGTAATAATGCAAGAAAAACAGGTAAAGATAGTTATGGATTCAGATGATCAGTAGCGTCGGCAGAATCAGAGGAGAACTTAATTATACATATAATTGTTCTTTTGGACATGTCCGAAAAAACAAACACCAGATTTATAATTAAGGCGAGGACGGCCACTGATGCCTTCAGTGCAGAACCACACCGGGGTCGAACTCTTATGGAAATCGAAGAGATGCTGCGACTAATGAGGCTAATAGTTGCTTGGTTGATTTGGGGGTGGGGACCAAACAGCGGAGTCATCGGTCCCATCGGATTGTGTCAAGTTTGGGGAAGGATGTCAGCGGTGCCCTTTCAAAGGAACCATCCCGGCATTTGCCTCAAGCGATGTAGGAAATCGAGAAAAACCTAAATTAGGATGGCCGGACTCGGGTTTGAAACGTCGTCCTCCCGAATGCGAGTCCAGTGTGCTAACCACTTCGCAACCTCGTTCGGTAAATTAGGCTAATGAGCAGGAGCACTACTTCAGCGGTGTGTGGTATAAGTTGAGAATTTGTATCTGATGTCGGCGTGGTATGGTACTTCGGCCAGCTGTAGTGTCCATTCTGTCCAGATGAGTTACTGGTCAACGCAACTGCGTAGTAAGCAGGAGCCCTGGATTCGAATCCAGGTCCGCCACAGATTTTCAACTTGCTCCATCGATACAAATCAATGCTGACTGGCACGTAATGTCTTTCATTTCTTTGAGTCTTGGAACAACTTATGATGCAGAGGGCTGTAAAACAGGAGAAAAGGTTTTGGAATGAGAAGATACCTACCTGTAGGAATTGTGATGAGAATTAGCAAACGTCAGGGTTGACTTAAAATATTACTGGCGGGAAAGTTCTCAGAACAAATAATGTTTTATGTACTTGGAATGTTTGGATATTAGGTAAGAAAGATGTTTGGAGGAAACAAGAAGTGGAATGTCTGTGGGTAAAAGGGGTTCTGAAAAGACGAAAAGCCAGAACTGAGAAAGAGATTCCCTAAGTGTTTCGTTTGGAATGCAGTATTATATGACGGTGAATCACGAGGAGTCAAAGTGAGGAAAAATTCTTGGAGTGTTTTAAAATGTAGTTGTGGAGAAAAATTCCCAAAGTGAAATGGACTGACACAGTGAGGAATGGAATATTTCAAAAAACAGAATACTCAACGAGGAAATGATCCAATCCGACATGTCGAAACCTACCCTGACTTTTTTTTACACTGGAAGAATACAACGAAAGAAATGTACGGATCAAAACGTTTGCTACTGAGGCGCACTGGAAGTATTTTTTTTAAAAAAATGTTAAAGCTGCTCATTTTTTCTGGACCAAGAGCCGCTTATGTATTGGCAAAGGAACACATGGATCTGTGACAAGAGAACGTAGCGCCGCGTAGCGCAAAAATCCAGGGTGCACATACGCGAATTGTGATCAGATAAACCATACGAAAAATGTCACTAATTATCTGAACAGCTTACGTTTCCCATCGACAGCTAAACTGCTGCAGATACAAGTCTTACAAGACTGACTAGCAGAGGAAAAAAATAAAGGCAGTGTTTGATGTTGCATTACAAACGACTTCTATCAATCCGGAATTTAATCTGTTGGAATCAAATATTTCTTAGACGTACGTAATTTTATAACGATTCCTGTAGCACAAATTTATGATAATTTTTTAATAACATATATTTTATTAACACTGTGAAGTTTCTTGTTTATTTCTATAGCCCTCTACTGAGCGACGAAAACAGTTTTCTTACACTAGGCATATATGGAAACAGAAAAATTATTCACGGAATCATCAGAGTTGTTTCCTATTTCTTCTAATGTTTCCACATTTTCTAACGAAATGTCGACAATATTCGAATTACTGCCAAGAAATTAACAAACAAATAACACATACTTAGGTCTTGAGGAGAAGCAGGTGATTTCGCTTGCATACCATGTTCTTTACATTTCATCTTTACAAGCCTGAGAACGTTAACTGGATCTCACATTGCTACGAAACACTGGAACCTAAATGACAGGTGCTATAAGCAGGCATATATGAAGGAAACACAATGAATATTCATTCACATTATTTGTAGTGTCTGTGTTTAACGGTATAATTATTTCTGAAGAAACAGACGCTGCTACGATCTACAGCTGTAAGAAATGTGTTCACCATGTGAATACCATGAGACAGCAACTGTGCAATTTATTGTGAAATATGAAAATGTGTGCTACACCAGGAATCGAAACGGTTTTCCCGTTTTACTCGAGTGGTTGCCTTAACCACTTCGGCTGTCCGAGCCAACCTCCATATGTCATCATGTGTCCACTCCCGGCGCTCGAAGTACTGCTGTGATTCCCGCATGGGAAGAGACTTGCTCATTATTGTTACGGGCTTTTCCTAGGCGTGCAAATACCATTGGCGTGTCTGTGTTTAACGGTCTACTATCCAATGTCCTTCAGGCATGCACGCATATCTTAAGGAAGGGACACTGCTAGGATCTACAGCTGTATGAAATACAAGAAACGTATTTACAGTTGCCAACACAATGAGAACCCAACAGTACAGTTTACTGTGGGAGTGTAGGATGTGGACACACGGTGACGTATGGAGATTTGTGTCGGAAGCGTGCTCGGATAATCAAAATGGTTAAGGCAACCCCTCGCGTAAAGTGGGAAAGACTGGCACGAATCACAGTCTGGCAGAAATTTTCATTTCCTTCCACTACATTGCATAGCTATGTTGATACGCATTCACAGTTTGTGAATACATTCCATGATTTAATACAGCTATCAGTTGCCAGCAGTATCTGTTCTGTCGGACGTGCATGCACATATTTTCATACGTCCCCTATAAATTGTACAGCTGGAACCTCACCGGTTTCGAAATTGCGAATATGTATTTATTCTAACATTAATGGCCTTTTGTCTCCATTGTTAAACCAGTAATTATTATGGACATTAAATAACTTGCAAATTCTAGCGAATAGTAACTGTGAACAACTGTCTCATAGAAATTATCAACGGAAACTGAAATTCGCTTTGAAAATTCGATCATGTTGTGTCGTGTTATCTATTTATCGATGAGCGGTCAACCAAGAATATGTTCCTGCCTTGTGGCCCATGTGTAATTGTGCAGTCTGCTACATCTTCGGTAGGGATATACATTTCTGCAGCCACCTGGTAATTTACAAATTTCGCAATTTTCAGCATTAAAAGAAATACTTAGAGTCTTAGAAGCTAAAATTTTAACATTATTCCTTTCCGTGTATTCTTCTTGCATAAAATATTTCAATGAGGTTTTGACATGTCGGACTGGTGCATTCCCTTATCGCAAAACTGGAAATGATAAGAATGAAAAATAGTATTTTGGCTACACAGAAATAACCTTCAACGAAGAGAAATGAAGTGATAGAGTGAAACAAAAATACACGGAATGCTGAATGACATTTAAAATATGCGAAGTTAACAGTAGATTAAGTAATAGACCAAGGGTAGGGGAAGGAGAAGAGTGTCTAATCAATATCTGTCTTGAAACACAAACACCAAAGAAGAAGACACTTTTCACTACTGACACAGATGGATGAAGTCATAATGGCAGAAAATACCAAGGCCTCACTAAGGATTGAACACCTGACATGGTCTTATACGAACCCATTTTGCCAGTCAACAGTAACAAGGCTCTTTCGCCATCTGTTTGATTTTGACCTTAAGAGGATTTTTCTGTGGCTTACATCCACAATGACAGTTCCATAAAACTTTTAAGTCAACAAATTACATATTACATTTACCAAGGTTCTTACTGGTACACTTTATACTTTTTACCACGGCAGATAAGACTTCCAGAGAATGATTATTTTAATATTCTGCGCACCAGTTCAAAATATTATTCAAGTAGCATAGATGGTACACCTTCACTTGAGACTGTAATAAGTCTTATGTAGACCATACGTGTTTCATTTTCTTTTAAAGTATCTTCGGTGCCTAGATTATGCACGAGGTACGAATGCATATAGACAATATGAAAACATAAACATATCCAGTCTCAGAGAATCATAGTGTTCCAAAAATCGGGCAGCTATGTGAGCAAGAACGTTAGGAATGAAATAAACAGAAGAAAATATGACCACTGCAGGTGCTCTGAAACAAAGCGGAATGTGTATGGTCTTCATAAAACTTTTCTTACAGTCGTAGAAGACGGTGTATAAACTTCACTTTCTATAACTGCGACTGCGGAAAAAGGAGGTCAAAGAAAGTACGTTTAAAGTATTTATTCATGTTTCATTTGACCTTCGGTAGTGTTTAAAGAAAAAGTTTGTTATTAGTACTCCATATGACTATTAACTGCATCGATTTTCGCTGGGTAAGTAAGCAAACAGACATTAGTTTTCATATATGTCTGTACGACCATATCAATAAAATATTTCCCGTACAGTAAACTATTTTCCGTTGATGATATGTTTGACATACTTTCATTTGTCGTTTCTTACACAACAAATAAATGATATCTTAGGAAACTGACGAGACCTACAAGTTCTTACGCACTGTACTTACAGAAAAGAAATTACTTGCCATGACATTGGCTCATAAAACTTTACCACTCTGGACGCTATCAGGAGCTACACCGTATGCGTGAAAATTACCAGCCACTGCTAGTTTACTTAATTTCATATCTAGCATGCACCGTTCTAAATCTCAGACTTCCGCACTTATTAACGAAATTTGCGTATTACGTGAACTGAAGCAGTAACAACGCAGGTGATGAAGAAAGAAGGGTTCAATTTTAACAGCTCACCGACAGCAACGTTGTGAAAGACAAAGAACAGTTAGAGAGGCGCAATGTGAAGAAGCCGGCCTTGAATTGCAGAAAGAATTATCCTAGCATTCACCCAAGCAATTTTACGAGCGTACAGATACAATAACTGATCAGTCCGTACTCACTTTCTGGCTTCAGGCAGTTCCGTCATTATTAGCCAAGCGAAACGCTACTTTAATGTAAAAAGACCCACAAAAGTCACTAATTTTGATTTTATTCAGAGCGTGCGAAAATTGACAAGGTATGCTGCAAATTTAAATTTTGTAGGGAGGACTTACTAACTTAAATTCAACCCAGGAACATACGCTCAGTTTCCATATTGTAAGCTCCCTGTTAAATGTTACATTGATAACTGGGCACGACCAAACAAATCTACATCTACATCTACATGGATACTCTACCAGTCACACTTAAGTGTCTGGCAGAGGGTTCATCTAACCTCTTTCACATTAAATCTCTATTATTCCAGTCTCGAACAGCGCGCGGAAAAAATGAACACCTATATCTTTCCGTGCGAGCTCTGATTTCTCGTATTTTATTATTATTACCCTTCCACTCTATGTAGATCGGCGTCAACAAAATACTTTCGCATTCAGAGGAGAAATTTGGTGATTGAAGTTTCGTGAGAAGATTCCGCCGCAACGTATAACGCCTTTGTTTTACTGATGTCCACCGCAAATCCTGTATCATGGCAGTGACACTGTCTCTCCTATTTCGAAATAATACAAAACGTGCTACTCTTCTTTGAACTTTCTCGATGTACTCCGTCAATCCTTCGTGGTAAGGATCCCAGACCGCGCAGTAGTACTCTAAAAGAAGACGGAGAAGCACAGTGTAGGCAGTCTCTCTAGTAGATTTGTTGCCTTTTCTAAGTGTTCCGACAAGAAAACGCACTGTTTGGTTCGCCTTTCCCACAACATTTTCTATGTGTTATTTCCAATTTAACTTGTCTTAATAGTAATTCCTAGGATTTAGTGTCAATTGCCAATTTTTCGCTTCATGCATATCTTTTCTAAATAATTTTGGAATTTGTAATGATCTCCTGATGACTGTTCTAGACGATAAGCGACAGATTTATCTGCAAACAACATAACACGGTTGTTGAGATTATATCCCAAATCGTTTATAGATACCAGACTGCGGAGGCTCTATAATGCTACCTTTGGGAACGCCAGAAATCACTTCTGTTTTACTAAGAAATCACTTCTGTTTTACTAAGAACTGTGACCTCTCTGATAGGAAATCACGAATGACGTCACATAAGAGAAACGATAGTCCATAGGCGGCCGCGGTGGTCTAGCGGTTCTAGGCGCTCAGTCCGGAGCCGCGCGACTGATACGGTCGCAGGTTCGAATCCTCCCTCAGGCATGGATGTGTGTGATGTCCTTAGGTTAGTTAGGTTTAAGTAGTTCTAAGTTCTAGAGGACTGATGACCATAGATGTTAAGTCCCATAGTGCTCAGAGCCATTTGAACCATTTGATAGTCCATAAGCACGCAATTTCACTACAAGACGTAAGTGTGACAGTGTCAAAAGCCTTCGACAGCTCAAGGAATACGGAATCAATTCGAAATCCCTTATGAAAAGCACTCAACACTTTATGTGAGTAAAGAGCTAGTTATGTTTCACAAGAACAATGTTTTATATATCCATGTTGACTGTGCGTGAATAGACCGTCCTCTTCGAGGTTAATCACACTGTTTGAACACAATATACTTGTACGTTCCAAAATCCTGCTGCGTATCGACGTTAATGATATGGACCTGTTATTTGGGGCATTACACCTACTGCCATTTTTGAGTATTGGTGTCACCTGGGCAGCTTTCCAGTCTTCGGGTACGGATCTTTCGTGGAGCGAACGGTTGGTTCAAAATGGTTCTAATGGCTCTGAGCAGTATGGGACTTAACATTTAAGGTCATCAGTCCCCTAGAACTTAGAACTACTTAAACATAACTAACCTAAGGACATTACATACATCCATGCCCGAGGCAGGATTCGAACCTGCGACCATAGTGGTCACGCGGTTCCAGACTGAAGCGCCTAGAACCGCTCGGCCACACCGGCCGGAGCGAATGGTTGTACATGACTTTTAAGTAAGGAGCTACTCCATCGGCGTAACCTGAAAGGGACCTAATTGGTACACAGTCTGGACCAGAAGACTTGCTTTTAATTAAATAATTAAGGTGCATCACCATTCCGAGAGTACCTACTTGTAAGTTAATAATGTTGGCAGCTGTTCTTGATTCGAATTGTGGAATATTTACTTCGTCTTCTTTTGTGAAGTAACTTCTGAAGGATGTGTTTAGTGACTCTGCTTTGGCAGCACTGTCGTCGGTAGTATTTCCATTGCTATCGCGCAGGGAAGGAGCTGACTGTTTCTTGCCGTTAGCATACCTCTTCACATACGAGTAGAGTCACTTTGAAGTTTCTTCCAGGTTTCAAGACAAAGTTTTGTTGTGGAAACTATTATAAACATCTCAGATTGAAGTCAGCACTAAATTTCGAGCTTCTGTGAAAGATCGGCAGTCTTGAAGATTTTGCATTCGTTTAAACTTGGCATACTTTTTTAATTGTTTCTGCAACAGTGTTCTGACCCATTTTGTGTACCAAGTGGTATCAGCTCCGTCGTTTGTTAATTTATTTGGTATAAATTTTTCAAAGTCGGCTCTACTTCTTTGAATTCGAGCCACATCTGGTCTACACTTACATTGTAAGCTGTTCCGTATTATGTAAGACACTATGATGTTTCTAGAATGAGGTATTCACTCTGCAGCAGAGTGTGTGCTGATATGATACTTCCTGGCAGATTAATACTGTACGTCGGACAGAGACCCCAACTCGGGACCTCTACCTTCTGCGGGCAAGTGCCAAAGTGACTGTGCTACCCAAGTACGACTCATGACCCGCTTCGCAGCTTAACTTCCAGCAGTACTTCGTCTCCTAAGGCAAACGCCCCGAGTTAGAGTCTCGGTCTGGCACACAGTTTTAATTTGCCAGGAAGTTTCACTGTAATGTGCCTGATTCGCATCTCAAAACCCACAATCAATAAGAAAATATGTGGTTCTGGGAAGTGTACCTCCCAGCTAACTGATTTAGCTTGCATGATAAGTCTATGTCTTACAGTAGGGCCTGATAATGTGACTGCTGACAGCACTCAATTTATAGGGAGGGAAGAAGTGTGTGGAAAATTTGCAAATAAAAATTTATTTCCAAACCTGTATGAGATATCATAAGCAACTATAATCTACAACTATACGAAGGCTATGCATGTGCTGGAACAAAGCCGGCCGGAGTGGCCGAGCGGTTCTAGGCGCTACAGTCTGGAACCGCGAGACCGCTACGGTCACAGCTTCGAATCCTGCCTCGGGCATGGATGTGTGTGATGTCCTTAGGTTAGTTAGGTTTAAGTAGTTCTAAGTTATAGGGGACTGGTGACCTCAGAAGTGCTCATAGCCATTTGAATCATTTTTGCTGGAACAAAGGGGGCAATTTTCTCCATGTGTGAACAAACTGGCCAGTTGACCTACCCCCTGATAAGTAAACAAAGCGGTCGCTTCAGGCCTTGTTTTGCTTATTTAGAATGTAATTAATAGGTAATAATAGTCATGATAATTGCAATTGATAGTCCATAACTGTCATTATAATTAATTTATTGTCATGTTTGCGGCTGAGTTCTGCACTGGTGTTCATGCTTACCACAGTGCCCGAATGTTTTTAGCATGTCATTATAGATATGGTAAGCCTCCTGGTGAAAATAATTATGTTGGGAAATATGGTTTCATTGAGTCCCTCTATGTCACCCAGGTATTCGTAGTGAAAGACTCCCTTCTTCATCATGATATGAAACTTTGCATCATCAGAATATGCAGCTCTTGTGAGGTGTGTGTCCTTCTGTTGTATTGTCTCAGGAAGTTTCTTAAACAGCACTCACATAAATCATGGTGCGTCCAAGACCCATGAGGTCAAGTTTGGCATCAATCTCTTGGAGAATGTAGTGTGCGAAATAATTACGAAAAATCCGCCTCGACTGCACAAACTACCTGGTGTTTACCTAGGTTTCAGCGTGAGTAACCACGACTTCTTCAGAACAAAATATAAAACAGCTTGCCTAAATAGGCATAGTCAAAGGCTGAAATCAACACCTACAGCGGCAAGACCCCATAAAAATCTTTAACAAATACACGGTACATATGTACCAAGTCAATATTACTGATCTCACTTTGTGTGTGCTGCCTCGCCCCAGCCACTGTACGATGGTCGGCGGATTTTTCATAATTATTTCGATACTTACGATTGCTGACGCGCTGCAATGATGAAAGTTCTTAATGAAATGTACCTCTGAATGCTCTTGGGTAGGACACTAATCTGATCGTCGTGCAAACTGAAACCATCAAATGCTCAGTAATGAAATGGGCATAATACCCACACAAATTTTGGAAAAATATGGGTGTGTGTTTTGGAATGGGAATGTTGGTGTCATAAATGCTACCAACATGCCACTCAAGTTGTTTGAGCTCAATGAGCAGCCATCTTGCGGGGTTATCTTCGGCATATGATTTGAAACGACTTATTTTACTTGAGTCATATGAGCATACAACTTGCTATGCCATTGCGTGCCTCTCTGTAAGGTTTGTATGTGAGGCCGTAGGTTCTCCATCACAGCACATCTCAAAAACTAGTAGGCATTCGAAATAAGCATACACTGTGAAGGGTGGCATTTCCACATATACTGGTTCATGGCTGGAGCGCCCTGTCAGATGCGTTTCTGTAACCTATCTCTTACAAAAAGGGTTGATGTGTCAATGTTAAAAATGTCATATACCGCATTTGTACAGAGAGTAAATGAAACATGTTCTTGACCCATACAGATTGGTATGTGTGAGGCATAGAGAATAACAGTGAATCTACGTGTTTCACACACTGACTGATTACTTTGGAAAAGTAGAGGGGACAGACAATTTTATGCCATACTTCTTTCTCTTCCTGCACAGTGATCCTTATTAGTATAATGTGTTTTGCAAGACAGTATTGATCATGCAAAGAAGAATTCGTCTGCGAGACTTTGAACATCGATGCATGTCTATGGAAACCTGATTGGGGATCTCTTAAGAATTTAGGGATCTGTCTTTCAGAACAGGTATACACGTGTAGTCTATGTGGGCATATGAGATAAAGGGTGTGGTCATATGAGATCAACTCCCTAAATTCACCTGCAATAATTGAGTAGCACAATACTACTACGCAACTGACCTGGTCCAGCCCAAATCCTATGGGATGAGCGAAAGACCACAGGAGAGATGATGGGGAGGAATGCCATGGCGACCCCATAGACTGCGTTGTAGACTGCGACTGCACCCATGATGGTCCCAGGCGAGGTGATGGGGCTGTTGATGGAGTCATAGGTACAGAATCCATCCATAATGGCCTCACACATGGGGACTACAGACTTGAGGGGCCTGGACTTGGTGGCACCATAGATAGTCCCATATATGGGCCTGCAGCACGCACTAAGGTCCTGGACGCATCACAAATTGATTAGGGGGTTGTGCTATTCCTGACTTGAGTCTGCCTCCAGATGGCTTGTTTAAGTATTCTGCAAGAAAGAAACAACAGTGGCAATTATCCTTTATTTGCAATGATTTCTGGAACAAGAAAATAAAATCATATTTAAATAATAACGATTTGTGGTACTTCTTGATACATTTATCTGTGTTGAATATAGCCCTCATCATTATTCTCTATTTGTAGGCCTCCTCTTAGCAGCATGTCCTGATCATCAGTATTATTATTATTATCATCTAGTGCACTCAGAGACAAAGGAAAATATCATAAGCATTGCAAGTAAGTATGGAATTTATTGCAGAAGCATAGGAAGCATTACCCAGGTACCTGCTTGTCTGTGATGGAGCGGATCCATCCCTGCAAACTAATGCAGGAGAATGCAGTTATGGATAGAGACAATCTTGATCGCTGATGCTGTACTCTCTCATTCCCTTTTAGCCTCACTGTTATCGACAGCACCTAGAATGAAGAAGAACATCCCATAGGCAATCCATGGAAATATGATTTATAGCAAAATAAGAATTAATTACTACTAGATACGAATGCATTCATCTATTATTGATGTCTGTCCCTGTGAGGCAATGGATGAATATGGCGTCTTGGCCTGGGACAGATGATTTTTTTAACATCTGGAAAGAAGAAGAACTCATCAGCATTGCTTGTAGACTTAGTAGTAATAATAATTGTTGGCGAATTATTTTCACCACATACATAAGCTCAGTCAAGTCCTGGAAATCAGAGCCCAAAACTGTGTCATGGAGTCCATACATAATATACACGAAGTACTTCTATAAAAAAATAATAAAAAAAGAAAACAGCCAGTATCATTTAAGTATCATGTGTAAAAAAAGAAGTCAAACACTGACAGAGTAAAGATCACGTTAGCACCTATCATTTGTGGAGGTAGCAGACTACACCCCACACATCAGCTTACAGGGTGACCATTACCTAGAAGCACACAGGTGTAGGAAGACTGAGCTTAAACCGTGACACTTGTGCCCCACGACATAACTGGAAAATCTAAAAAGAAAGAATATGTTGGACAATCATAGTAGTATCCACACACAAACAAAAATATATATAAATATGAATGCACTGTTCGCTTTTTCAATTCATGGAACGCTGCTACCTTTACTGAACGTCTTACACGTTATTCTCTTACACACGGAATGCCCTGCAACAGCTGATGCCAGGACTGAAATAATGTGTTTTCTTTAATATGTATACATGCTCGAAATGGACCCTCCCAAGACTTTTTAACAGTGATAGAACAAGACTAGTCTTCCACAATCAGAACGACCAATGATTAAGGCAAGTATGGTATTTTTAAGGACTGACCCTTTATTTTGATCTCAGCATCAACATCATTGGAGGACCATTTGGTTGCTGCGAAGTCCTTGTGATGAAGATGTTTCTTTCACTCAGACAGTCAGGCATGGTCATAACTACAGGTCTACATTAGCAGGCAGGGGTTTGTATAGAGAAAGAAAACACATATTTCTCTTACACTTTTATTCATTTATAAATTATTATATATCCAAGGATGAATCTACATATTTAAATATCCTTAAAGTTCAGTGCCTGCATCAGGCATGGTTGGTTAATACATACAATATGCATCGTACAGTTGAGTGATGATTTCTTCCGATGTATTAGATTTTTGGTGTGCCAGTCTGTCAAATTAGTTCAAATTTTCTTGTAGAATTTGTATACATACGGCTGCAATGTTAGCCGCCTGTCTAGAGCACTCTGAATTCCATAACTGACGTACATTAACACTTTGAGGGCCATCCATATACGCAAAGCTACTTACCCCAGTGCCAGCCCATTTTCTCTGTCTCCTTCATTCAATACCGACTATGTCCCTTTCATACAACTCTAGAATAATAATAAATATGTTTTTCTTAGACGGGAATAAAGTTCATTATTTCCTCTTCAAATACATATCACTTATGATGCCCTGCCTTGTAACTTTTCATCATTACCATCAAAACGAAAGAAGCTGTTTTCGGGTAGGAAAAATTGTTTTAGAGCATTATAGACTGTTTATTTATACAAAAATGTATGTATTTATACACAGAGATGATGACCCTCTTGCAAGTTTTGTCCCGCTCCCGCTTGACGTCTGCGAACGCTTCAGAGTTTCTAAGGCGCCTGCAGCAGGTTCTGGCATCGTGCTTTCAGTGCCCGTACTCGATTCTGAAATAATATGTATATGGTGAACGAATACGAACGACATTTAGCGTAAGTGCGTAGAAATAATAAAAGAATATATCGCAATAAATTATCTCATCTGAAAACATGCGAAGGAATTATATTTATTTATTTATTTATGCATTTATTTTACCTGGCAAGATTAGGGCCTTCAGGCCCTCTCTTACACCTAACCAGGCATACTCAGATTGAACGAATTTCAGTTTCTACAGAACATTAAGGACATATAACGTGTTATACAGTATTAATGTTAAAGAAAAAAAATAGAGATTATAACAGTAGTACAATGATAATTATAACAATCAAAAAATAGTTATAACAATCAAGAATAATAATAATAATAATAACACATACCGTACAGTTAATAGGAAGTGACGCTTGATCAAGGTCCGCGTCACTTTCCATTCTCAACCAGACTTAACGTCTGAGAAAGTAAAGAAATAATAATAATAATAATGATGACTATGTATATGAAAGTAAACATATTTTTCTTTTATGAATGTCAGTCCTATTGCTAGTTAGGAATTTTCTCGTTATGTTCTTGCAGCTTGTGAGTTATTCTCATCGAGCAGAGACATAAGACGACAGAATGGGATGAAAGAGATATAGAAGAGGTACATAGGTTAGAGGAAGAGAAATAGAATGGTGAAATTCGAAGCTATGATGGAGAGGAGAAAGAAAGAGATGAGAGGGGCACAACAATGGTGGCTATACCGTCCCTAATATGTAAGTTTTGAGTTCCATCTTGAATGTTGAGTGGTTCTGGATAAGACGCAGATCACAGGGGAGCGCGTTCCATAGTCGTATGGCTGAGATGGAGAATGACACGGAGAAAGATTCTGTGTTATGTAAAGGTACAGCCAAGATGCTAGACGTATCCGATCTGGTATTGCGGTTGTGGAATGATGATAGGTGTTTAATGTGAGAAGATAAGTATTGGGGGCACCAGTGGCTAAGAAGTCGATGAAGTAAGCACATCGTGTGGAAATCGCGTGCCTTATATGGACGTATCCAACCTAGCTGGGAGTATGAAGGACTGATATGATCATACAGCCGTATATTGCACACGTATATAACGCAAGCATTCATCACTATGTAGAAGTATAAAAAATTACAGCAATTGTCTTACCCAATCTTGATTCAGCATAAGTTGTATCTTCATCCGTGTCATCGCCGTCAAAAATATCACTCAGATTAGCTTCCGATTTTTCCAGGAAAGAGTCACTCAGTTGGCTGCCACTTGACATGTTAGTCAAATAAGAAGACGCTCTCACTGGTGTCCCACCGTCGGGTGCCGCATATGCTTGTTTCGCAGAGCCAAAAGTTTCGTGGTGCGTCCAAGTGTGAGAAACGTGTACTACAAGGGTTTGTCTCTCGTCCGAGAACTGCCGGACCAGTAATATCACGCGCAGGAGCTAGGAGCAGAATGAGGAGTGCCACCCGCAATGTTATGTGCACGGCAGTTATCGCTAGAAGCAACCAACGGAACATTACGCCCACGGCATTCTTCGCGCAGCTGACAGCAACGTAATACGACGGGCTTGGCACGATAAATGTTCCATGGACGAGTGGTATCCTTTTTGTTGTAAATTTTGGCCATGCCTGGAAAGTTTCGTAACGCAACCTTATAGTAGCGTAGTATCACTGACGAGCCTGACCAGTTCCACTGATCAAGTTTATCAGAGTTAAACACAGGCGCTTCCATTCATCTGGGGGTATTATGGATTTGGTATCACTACGTTATTTCAGAAAGCCATCAGGAGGTAGAACTTGCAATCTCAGATTATACAAGCACAAACACATTCGCTGTCACTGTTTTTAAACTGTAGGTGGTGTTATATTACATAATTCTGATATTCGGTGTCTTCCGCTCGCCTTTGGGGACAGGAAGAAATGTGTTAGGTGCACATATATCATCGCATTCTCTTCTTTACCCCAGCACCACAAATACAGGGAGTTTCAAAAAGAATTTCGAATGAATATACAGGGTGATTCAAAAAGAATACCACAACTTCAGGAATTTAAAACTCTGCAACGACAAAAGGCAGAGCTAAGCTCTATCTGTCGGCGAATTAAGGGAGCTATAAAGTTTCATTTAGTTGTACATTTGTTCGCTTGAGGCGCTGTTGACTAGGCGTTTTGGCCCCTTTTTCTTCGAAGGTGCTACTGTAACTGGACTACAGTATCTGGAGATGTTAGAGAATTGGCTGTTCCCTCAGCTCGAACAAGAAGCACAACAATTCATATTTCAGCAGGATGGAGCGCCACCACATTGGCACTTATCTGTCCGTAACTACCTGAACGTCAACTACCCGAGGCGATGGATCGGCCGCCAGGCAGCCCGTGACAGAGCACTTCATCACTGGCCTCCAAGAAGTCCTGATCTTACCCCCTGCGATTTTTTCTTATGGGGGTATGTTAAGGATATGGTGTTTCGGCCACCTCTCCCAGCCACCATTGATGATTTGAAACGAGAAATAACAGCAGCTATCCAAACTGTTACGCCTGATATGCTACAGAGAGTGTGGAACGAGTTGGAGTATCGGGTTGATATTGCTCGTGTGTCTGGAGGGGGCCATATTGAACGTCTCTGAACTTGTTTTTCAGTGAAACAAAACCTTTTTAAATACTCTTTGTAATGATGTATAACAGAAGGTTATATTATGTTTATTTCATTGAATACACATTTTTAAAGTTGTGGTAGTCTTTTTGAATCACCCTGTATTTATTAAACTTTAAGACATACGAATATGAAACTTTACACACATAATTACGAACCTCTCAAGGACAGATTACACATGTTCAATACGTCCTCCATCAGCGGCACGAATAATATCACGTCGATACTCAAATTCCTCCCATAATCGGGCAAGCATGTGCTTCGTCACTGATGTTATGGCAGTACGGATCCTGTTCTTTAGCTCTTCCAGGTTCTGTGGGAGTGGTGGTACATATTCATTGCTTTAACGAAACCCCACAGGAAAAAGTCAGAAGGTGTCAAATCCGGTGACCGTGGAGCTCAGCTGAGACATGCTAAATCGCCAGCTGCTTGATGACCAATCCAACGGTTCGGTAGAGTTTCATTCAGATATTCATTCACTTGGTGACTCCTGTGAGGGGGTACCCCGTCTTGCTGAAAAATGGTCTTCGTGCAGCCTCGGAAACATCCAGTCTTGTAACATAGCGAGATACTGCTGACCTTTAACCGTGTCTCCATCAAACAAGAATGGGCCGTAAACAGATGATTAGGATATCACACAAAACACATTGACTTCAGGCGAATCTCGTATATGTTGAATGGCTGCTTGTGGGTTCTGTAAGACCCCAAATTCGAACATTGTGTTTGTTTACCTGACCACTAACAAGCAAAGTCGCTTCATCGCTGAACAGGATGCGTTGTGCGAAAGTATTAACATTGTCAATAGCATCAAGAATCTCGTTACAAAACGCCACACGTTTGCGTTTGTCATCCGGACGCAGAGCTTGTAAAAGCTGCAACTTGTCTCTCTCTCTCTCTCTTCTCAGCGATCACAGGCCCTGTAGACCACGCGCTGCATCAACGGTCTGCTTCCACCGCCTTCTATCTCTCGCAGCCTCTCTCTACCTTACGGTAATTCCTAATGCTGCGATGTCCTTCTGTATGTCATCTTTCCACCTTGTACAAGGTCGGTCCAATGGTCTTGTTGCCTGGAGAATTCCTTCAAATGCTTTTTTGGTGATTTTGTTGTTTTCCATTCTGGCCACATGTCCAACCCATTGCAGTCTCCTAGTTTTTAATTTCTGGATGATAGTGGTCTGCTTCAATAACTGATAAATTTCATCCAGATTTCTGAACCGTACAGTACTATGGGACAGATAATAGTGTTGTATATCTTCATCTTTGTGGTAAGCGACAAAGCTTTACTTTTGAGTGGGTTGCTTAGTGACACTGGGGCTATTTTTTCATTTATATCCATTGTTATGATATTTTTACTGTTGAAACGTGATCCAAAGTATTTAAACTGGAGAAATTTTCTGAATTTAGGATGTTGGTCAGTTTCAAAGTAGCGATTTGGGTTTATGACTCGACCTATTTCCATATATTCGGTTTCCTCTTGGTTAATCAAAAGCCCGATTTTGCTGGCACTGTGGCTGAGAGATCCGTACATGTCTTTCAGTTCTTCTTCTGTTTCACTTAGCAACACTATATCATCTGCATAAGCCAGGAGTTTTACTTCACTGTGTTCGAATCGGTGACCATTGTATAGATGTAAATTACTCTCCCGAAACACTTTCTCTATCGCAAGGTTGAAGAGGACACATGAAAGTGCGTCTCCCTGTCGTAAGCCTGTTTTAATTGGAAAGGTGGAGGATATGGATCCTCTGAGCTTCACTGCTGCCTGGGAGCCACCCATGCACAGTTGTATCATCCAAATGATTTTACTGGGTATACTAAATTCTCGTATGTGTTGTAGAGGCTACTTCTGTGGATGCTGTCATAGGCTCGCTGGAACTTAATGCAGAGACAGTGGATGTTTTTGTTAAATTCCCAGTATTTCTCAAAGATCTGTCGTATAGTAAACAAATTATCAGTTGTGGAACGGTTTGTTCGAAATCCAGCCCGGTAATCTTGAATAATGTTTTCTGCTTAAGGTTTAAGATTTTCCAGAATGGTCATTGACAGGATTTTGTATGTTATGTTCAGCAAACTGATTCCTCTGTAATTCACACATTCCACTCTGTTTCCTATCTTGTGTATGGGACAAATTATTGCAGTTTTCTAATCTTCAGGCAGTGTTTCAGTTTTCCAGATCATTGTGATAAGGTTATAAATTCCTTTGTGTAGTTTGCTTCCGCCCTCTTTTAAAATCTCTGCTGATATCTGGTCCTCGCCTACTGTCTTGTTGTTTTTGAGCTTTTGAATGGAGTGGATCACTTCCTGTTCTGTGATTCTACATTCGTCATTATTAATGCTGTCACTCTCAGACACTGCGTAATTGAAGGTCATATGCGGATCAGTGTAATTTAACATTTCTGAGAAATACTCTTTCTATCTTTTTAGGATACCTGCCGGCCTTTGTGGCCGAGCGGTTCTAGGCGCTTCAGTCTGGAACCACGCGACCGCTACGGTCGCAGGTTCGAGTCCTGCCTCGGGCATGGATGTGTGTGATGTCCTTAGGCTAGTTAGGTTTAATTAGTTCCAAGGGACTGATGACCTCAGATGTTAAGTCCCATAGGGCTGAGAGCCATTTGAACCATTTTTTGTAGGATAACTTCCAGCTGCGTTTGCATATTTTGATTTTTATCTTTTATGAATAGGTTTTCACTTTGATAACCTGAAACAACTTCTTTGAGTTTCCATACCTACTTTACACTTCTATAGATTCTAGGACTCCAGTTAGATATTTTCTTTTCTCTGTTCGTAGAACTCTTTCTGTTTCTCTTTTAACCGCATTTAACGTCTCCCTTTTGTCCTCACTCTCCTTATTACGCAGCCACAGCATCCTGGAGTCTTTCCTCTTTTCTGCTGCTCTCTGACACTTTTCGTTGAACCATTTCTGTTCCTTCGTTTTCCTTTTTTTTGCCCAGTGTTTTTTCTGCTGCGTCTGTTACTACAGTCGTTATTCTTTCCCAAGCCTTCTCGACACTACTTTCCTCCTCGGCTTCTTGTAATGCTGTAAATAAGTTATTCATTTCAATCACATAGGCTTCTTTAATAGATAGTTCCTTCAGTCGTTCGATGTCTAAATTAGGTTTTGGTGTGGCTTTTGGTTGTTGATTCCAAATAATCTTGATTTTCATCTTTCCTACCACTATGAAATGATCTGAGCCAATTTCAGCTCCTCTGTACGTTCTAACATCTCGTATAAATGAAGTGAAACGTTAATCGGTCATAACATGGTCAATCTGATTTACTGTTTTGCCATCTGGGGAGCATCATGTACCTTTGTGTATATCTTTGTGAGGGAACATCGTCGAGCAAATTATCATATTCTTTGACAGCGCAAAGTTGATCATTTTTGATCCATTTTCGTTTGTGGTCGAGTGCTTTCTATGTTTTCCTATTGTGGGGATGAACATATCCTCTTTACCTACTTCTCCAAGCTGTAACTTGTACGTCTTTATAACCATCTGACGTCTCAATACACGCCAAATTGTTGTTGTAGGAAGTTGTAACTCCCGACTGGCATGACGGGTTGATTTTGAAGTTCTACATTGGAAAGCAGTTTGAATTCGTGCAACGTTTTCTTCAGTAACACAAGGGCGGCCAACACTCTTCCCTTTACATACACATCCTGTATCTAGAAACTGTCGATACCATCTGCGAATGTTCCACCCATTCGGAGGATCAATTTGGTACGTCAACCTGAAACGTCTTTGCACTGTAATCAAGGCACTGCACTTCCGAAACTCGAGAGCACAAAATGATTTCTGCTGCGGGGTAGCCATTACAAACATATGACGGTTACCAAGCAAAACAGAAGATAACTGACATCTAGCGGCTATTAGTATAAACTAGACTATGTATTCTTTCCTCCAATGCCGAGTCGAGGCGCAGTGATCTATAGTTTGGGCAAAAAAAAAAATGGAAATGAGCGTTTAGTGTCATTGGCCGAGAGGCCCCTTGTGGGGCAGGTCCGGCGGCCTAGGTGCAGGTCTTATTACATTCGACGCCACATTCGGTGACCTGCGCGCCGGATGGGGATGAAATGATGAAGACAACACAAGACCCAGTCCTTGAGCGGAGAAAATCTCCGACCCAGCCGGGAATCGAACCCGGGCCCGTAGGACGGCAATCCGTCACGCTGACCACTGTTTTTGTTCGTTATGGTTCGTTGTATTTCGTCGTAGCGGACGTCACATGACATCCGTTGATGTTCGTTGTTGATCTTTTCACTCAGTTTTTTTTTTTTAATTACGTAGGTCAGCCAGGTCTCTGACCGAACACGCTGAGCTACCGTGTCAGCATCACTCAGCTATCGGGGCGGACAGTTTGGACAAAATAATGCTTTGTAAAAACGTACATTCTTTTTGAAACATCCTGTACTTACTTGCCACTTGCCTTGCGGATGAGGCTATCTGCGACGCGTGGTTTGAAATCTTCATTGTTAAAGAGTTTTTATTCGACTGATATTACGCTATTTTAAAACGCTGTTAATATATAGCATCCGTAGCAGTATTCACACTATTGAAAAACGGGACAACTGTACCTGTATCGTCTTTGATTTCAGGTATATAAGATGAAGCATGCAGAGAGCTTCACAGTGGGCCACATGACACAATGAATAAAATCGTGACACTAGATGCCGAATGCGGAACGAATGGAGTACTGATATTAGCCTTTATTTTACACCCAGGCGACAACAGTACATTGCACGTTCTCAGCAATGAAGCATCTTCAACACTCTGAGGTCAACGTTCAGACGTTATTAACGGAGAATGAAGATTTCAGGATATTGTTTTCTGCGAATCTGCTAAATCTGACAGTTCTAAATACTCTGGAACAAATTATACCAACATCTGTGATGATGCTGCAACTCCGAAGACTTTCGTTTCGACAAGACAGATAGCACTGACGTATATAATATATTCAAGTGGCTTGAATTTAAAAATGTGTGTACGGTGATTCGTGATGTAAAAAACTTACAGGCGAGTACTATAGTTTGATACAATGTGAGTGCAATAAATAAACATCTTTTTCTTAAAGAACTGATGCCTGCTTAGTGTAACATTATTCAAAGATTACACAAGCTATCACTAATGTTCAGAGTGATGAGTTTACTTGCAGCTATGATTATTGTGATAAGCGTTTTCAGTAGGATGGAGATTGTGAGGTGGATGGGCCACCGCATACTAAACTGCGCTGTAGAGGTTGTAAAAAAGGAACTAATAAAATAAATGGATTTAATAAGTTTTCTTTAATTTACGTCTATGGTCACAAACTTTTTGTTAACAAATTACCGGTTTCGGTCTTTAATGACCATCACCAGATCTGTTTCACAAAAAGTCCTAATGTACTGCCTTTGTTTTTATGAAACAGATCTGATGATGGTCATTAAAGACCGAAACCGGTAATCTGTTAACAAAAAGTTTGTGACCATAGACGTAAATTAAAGGAAACTTATTACATTTTTCGCGACGATGTCGCAGCTTGTGAATTTAATGCGTCTTTTTATTTTTTCCTGTAAAATGTGCGACTGATTTAGCTCAACCAGTTGGTAATGAGGGGAGCTACAACATACCAGGTGCCTGTGTGTTTACTCAAGCATGTGATTCACTACGGCGAGCAGTGTCCCCGCCTGTGTCGGCCACCTTTGCTCACTGTAGTAGCCGCCAGGTGCTGCACCCTGGTCACCCATTCTTCCACGGCCGTGCATTGTGCTGGCCTGTCGAAGATACATAACAAAGTACATAAATAACCTATCCCAGTGTTATTTAGTATAATATTATAGTGTCAAAGGTAAAGTCGGCGTTGAGCGCCTGTAGCCTCTTCTTATTGTGTAAAAGTAACAAGATCGTATTTCTTGATGCAATGTGATGTTGGTTAAACATTTTTTACTCATCACTGCAGAGTATGCACTGTGATGTTAGCTGCTGCATCCCATAGTCTTGTGCGGGAACGTTATTTAGTATAATATCAGAGTAATAAAAGCGTATTTTTTCGTACACAATGGTGTTAAGTTCCGTACTTACTACAGTATTCTTTTAAAAAATCGGTATGTAGCATTCGAGTGCTGTGATGGAGCTGTTGCTCGAGTCAGGTACAGACTAAGACTGACGGTCTCAGGATCATTAGGGCACTAACTAGGGGAAGCCACGACGTTTGGAACGCGGATTTACTGTAAACTTCGTACACTCGTAGTAATCCATGAGGACAACAAAATGTGTAAGCAGTAGCGCGTACTTCTCAAGAGTTACTGAGAAAATCGCAAGATAATTTCGGTCGTCGAATATATATTTGTGTGTGTCCATTCTAACCATGAAGCGGCTGCAGCTGAGTGGTGCCGGCCCAGGAGCTCAGCGTGTTCGGTCAGAGCGTGAGCTTCCCTTTCTAATAGCAAAACTGAGCGAACGGATGAACGCTGAACGAATTCAGAGAACAAAATGTATTTCTTTTAAGTAGTTGGCGTTCAAGCCGCTGGATCGCTGGATCGAGTTCCGTTCGTCAGTTTCTTTTTATTTTCAACACAGACATTTTCTTTACTATTTATATTACAGTTGATATAATGGAAAAAGTAGGTGTAATCGGATGAACTTTTATTAAATTTACAATGTTATTTGGCAGTATACTAATTTTTATTTTAACAAATAATGTAATATTCATAACTATCGACTAGTAAACGACCAAACGCATAAAGTAATCCTGAAAATGTATGCTTCTCCGTGATTTGAGAAATCCCTTATACCTGGAAGGAGCCCGAAACGACTTGTTAACTCCAAGTTTTGACCGGCACAGACGGCTTTCGAAAGACGTACAATTAATCGTCACTTTCGACATTAAGAGTACAAATTGCAGGATGGTATTTTTCATAAAAACATGGAAAACATAAAGTTAAACGGCACCAGCTGCATTGAATAAATGCTATGTTTCCCCATACGCAAGGTCTTTTGACGTTTTCCGTGGAAAGACAAACGTCGTAAACATTTTCAAAAACCTCTCTTTCAGACGTTACTTTGGAGGCAAACCATGCATAACGCAGTATTTCCTTAAAAATCGGCGCTGATAATTGGTTATGCAGTATCGAGTGTATTTTAATAGCGTCTTCCGAGTAGCAATTACTCGTTCTCTTTCGATTAAATACGAACAGTTTTGAAGACACGGACAAACAAGCACACATTTTCAGGATGACTTTATGCGTTTGGTCGTTTACTAGTCGATAGTTATGGTTCAAATGGCTCTGTGCACTATGGGACTCAACTGCTGTGGTCATTAGTCCCCTAGGACTTAGAACTACTTAAACCTAACTAACCTAAGGACATCACACACATCCATGCCCGAGGCAGGATTCGAACCTGCGACCGTAGCAGTCGCACGGTTCCGGACTGCGCGCCTAGAACCGCGAGACCACCGCGGCCGGCCGATAGTTATGAATATTACATTATTTGTGATAATAAAAATTAGTAGACTGCCAAATAACATTGTAAATTTAATAAAAGTTCATCCGATTACATGTACTTTTTCCATTATATCAACTGTAATATAAATAGTAAATAAAATGACTGTGTTGAAAATAAAAAGAAACTGACGAACGGAACTCGATCCAGCGATCCAGCGGCTTGAACGCCAACTACTTACAAAAAAATACATTTTGTTCACTGAATTCGTTCAGCGTTCATCCGTTCGCTCAGTTTTGCTATTAGAAAGGGAAGCTCACTCTCTGACCGAACACGCTGAGCTCCTGGGCCGGCGCCACTCAGCTGCAGCCGCTTCATGGTTAGAATGGACACACACAAATATATATTCGACGACCGAAATTATATTGCGATTTTCTCAGTAACGCTTGAGAAGTACGCGCTACTGCTTACACATTTTGTTGTCCTCATGGATTACTACGAGTGTACGAAGTTTACAGTAAATTCGCGTTCCAAACGTCGTGGCCTCCCCTTGTAAGAGGGAAGGCATAGTGGAGTGGGAAGGACCAAAAGGAACACACTGCCACAGTGGTGGTGGGGAGACGCTATTTTTTTGGGTCAAAAATTACCATCTTTATTATGACAGATTTCAATTTATGCTAAATGCATTCAGTCGCCATGGTAAACACTAATACAAGTGTGTTATTGAGCCACCATCTTGGCTATAAATTACGGTAATTGTAATGACAGTTATGGACCATTGATTAAAATGATCAAGACAGTTATCATCCATTAATTATGTCTTAAATAAACAGAACATGGGGACTAGGACAGATGGCCGGTCTGTTTACATAAGGAGAACAATGCCCCCTTTGTTCCAGAACATACATAGTTCGCTGCTTACATCTGTTTGTATCGATGAATCACAACTGTTCACTAATTCATACAGTCCTATACTGAAGAAAGACGGCCTTAAAGTAAACCGCTGGTTGAGGTGTTGTACGATCAAAATCCATTAAATTCTTTGACATTTACAATTAACGCTAATTATCACAGAAAGGTGAAGCAGTTCCCGCACAGCCAACCGTTACATGTGAATGAGTGTGATAACGAAGTCAAATTGCACTTTAACTCTGTGAAACTCAGCCCTTCAAAATTTCTAAAGGCCACAGCCGTGCCACAGTAGTCACTTGCGAAACGTTAAAGTTTAGAAATCAGAGAGAATCTACCGCCAAATTAACAGTAAATAGTTTGAAGTCCCCACTGTAACATCGAAACAGTAACTCGAAAAATGTTACCGGTAATCGAGACGACTGTGCTGCAGTACTACTACATGTGGTTCGCAGCGCACTGAGTCGCCGATCATGTGATATGTCTAAAGAACCTATTGTCATAAAGATTGAATCAATGACATTCAAAGGCAAAAAAACTGCCAGCAAAATTGGGCGGCCAAAAGACTGTGCCGGCGCTTAAATACTCTTCATGCCATGGCCAGTCTTTCAAGTCTCAATTATTTTCATTCTAAATTCTAAGTAGACACATAATTAAAGATGTATTTAAATATACAGCTAACTGATGAAGAAAAGGTCGTTTGTGGCGCTTAATAGTTCTATCCAGGTTCAGGATAGTAGTTGCTAGCATTAAATGTATCATATTTAATAACTTTTTTGAAAGAACTTTCCGTCATTTATTTTACGCAGTCGTGATACCGGCTTTATATCCTTTCTTAAGCGTATGTTGAAATGTCTGTGACATGTCATCGTCGAAAATGTCCCAGAGAGGTCACGCATTGAGACGTATCACAATAAAACAAAACTTGTCAATTTCTTTGTAACTTTTCGAGAAAAGTCAAACAACCCTAATGAAAAATAATTTCATATAAAAACCTGTAATGTACTTAAAGGACAAAGTATATATACGGTAGTGCGTAGACATTGTACGAAAGTAGTTAGACTGAACACTGACACACTTGCAAATTTTCTGAAATAAAATATGGTGTTATCCAGATTTTATTTTGGTATGTTCCGCCCGCTTAGTTGGGTGGTTAAGTGTTTCCCTCCCATGCAGCGCGTCCGGGTTCGATACCGGCCGGATTGGGGATTTTCTCCGCTCGTGGACTTGGTTTTGTGTTGCCTTCATCATCATTTCATCCTCATCACCGGCACACAAGTCGCCCAATGTCACGACGTCTGAAATAAGACTCGCACTCGGCGTCCGAACTTCCCCGGATAGAGCCTCCCGGCCAACAATGCCATTCGCTCATTTCATTTCTTCCTTTGCTTTGACTTACTTCTGCTGTTGATTCATGTTCTATCGGTGTTTAGTAATCTTTACCTAATAATAATTCATATTTAGGTAAAAAGTCTGCAAATCACTTGCAGAATCCTTTAGTTGGTCACATTAATTTGTACGTAAGTTTCTTTATGCTTCAGAGGAATAGGTATCAGGACTGTGTACTCACTGTTTGAGAGCAGGATGACCGAATTCTACATCGCCTTGTGTTGTCGAAACGTTTTTTGCATACAAAGTCGAACCTGAATTTCTTTTCTTGGAGTCAGGATTAATAGTTTAACAACATTTATTACGTGGAAATTAACGCAGGATCAACACGGTCATAAAAACTGTCTACCATGCCTCGGTGGCATTGTATTGGTAAGAAGCAAAAATACAGAATTATGTATGTATGTGATGTATTTATTATGTTAAATAGCATCCTGCCGTCCCATCGCACTTGTGACAAAATTTCATTGAGACAAACCATTCTTAAACGCACTGCATACGCGTTTGCCATATCTGAACACTGTTTTCCAGATTTTATTCTATCCGTAAGTAAAAGTTACATTACAGCAAATTTTAACATTTCGACACGCAGTTGAGAATGGGTGCAAGGCCGAAATCATGATTGAGTACAATAAATGAACAATTAACAGTCAAAGGTGGGCATTTCTTTCTAAAAACTCTGTATGACTTTGGTCCCACAAGAGGCAAAGATCATAAACTGCTGGCCATTAACATTGCTACACCACAAAGATGACGTGCTACAGATGCGAAATTTAACCGACAGGAAGAAGATGCTGTGATATGCAAATGATTAGCTTTTCAGAGCATTCATACAAGGTTGGCGTCGGCGGCGACACCTACAACGTGCTGATATAAGGAAAAAAAATGGTTCAAATGGCTCTGAGCACTATGGGACTCAACTGCTGTGGTCATCAGTCCCCTAGAACTTAGAACTACTTAAACCTAACTAACCTAAGGACATCACACACATCCATGCCCGAGGCGGGATTCGAACCTGCGACCGTAGCAGTCGCACGGTTCCGGACTGCGCGCCTAGAACCGCGAGACCACCGCGGCCGGCTGACATAAGGAAAGTTTCCAACCAATTTCTCACACACAAGCAGCAGTTGACCGGCGTTGCCTGGTGAAACGTTGCTGTGATGCCTCGTGTAGGGAGAAATGCGTACTATCACATTTCCGACTTTGATAAAGGTCGGACTGTAGCCTATCGCGATTGCGGTTTATCGTATCGCGACGTTGCTGCTCGCGTTGGTCTAGATCCAATGACTGTTAGCAGAATATGGAATCGGTGGGTTCAGGAGCGTAATACGGAACGCCGTGCTGGATCCCAACGGCCTCGTATCACTAGCAGTCGAGATGACAGGCATCTTATCCGCATGGGTGTAACGGATCGTGCGGCCACGTCTCGATGCCTGAGTCCACAGATGGGGACGTTTGCAAGACATCAACCATCTGCACGAACAGTTCGACAACGGTTGCAGCAGCATGGACTATCAGCTCGGAGACCATGGCTGCGCTTACCCTTGACGCTGCATCACAGACAGGAACGCCTGCGATGGTGTACTCAACGACGAACCTGAGTGCACGAATGGAAAAACGTCATTTTTTCGGGTGAATCATGATGGTTGCATCCGTGTTTGATATCTCGGTGAACGCACATTGGAAGCATGTATTCGTCATGGTCATACTGGCGTATCAGCCGGCGTGAAGGTATGGGGTGCATTGGTTACACGTCTCGGTCACTTCTTGTTCGCATTGACAGCACTTTGATCAGTGGACGATACATTTCAGATGTGTTACGACTCGTGGCTCTACCCTTCATTCGATCCCTGCGAAGCCCTACTTTTCAGCAGGATAATGCACGACCGCACGTTGCAGGTCCTGTACGGGCCTTTCTGGATACAGAAGATGTTCGACTGCTGCCCTGGCCAGCACATACTCCAGATCTCTCACCAATTGAAAACTTCTGGTCAATGTTGGCCGAGCAACTGGCTCGTCACAATACGCCAGTCACTACTCTTGATGAACTGTGGTATCGTGTTGAAGCTGCAAGGGCAGCTGTACCTGTACACGCCATTCAGACTCTGACTCAATGCCCAGGCGTATCAAGGCCGATATTACGGCCAGAGGTGGTTGTTCTGGGTACTGATTTATCAGGATCTATACACCCAAACTGCGTGAAAATGTAATCCCATGTCAGTTATAGTATAGTATATTTGTCCAATGAATACCCGTTTATCATCTGCATTTCTTCTTGGTGTAGCAATTTTAATGGCCAGTAGTGTATTTAATAACCACGTAATGAATGTTTTGAAAGTAAAACTATATGGAAAAATTTGTGCACCGGTTTATTTACACTCATTTAAAATTGTCCTTAAGCACCGTCTCCAATCACCATTTATTATTTACGTCTGTCGCATGAGGTTTCAAACAATTATTTGATCAAGGTCGATTTTTAAATCAGTGAAGCTACGACTGAATACCCATTGCAGCTACTTATCTGGAATGTGGGAAGATAGAGATATTTTGGTATTACATAGTTTTGTCAGCATAATATATGTATATTTCCTTGTTCAGACGTAATTGTGAGATTTACTGACATAAAAATTCCTCTTCATTGCGGAACTACTTGACTTAAAAACAAATTCTGTTGATTGGCTATAGATGTATCATTTGACTTACATTATGTGTGCAGCCTGTTAATGTAAGTATACACCATTTGTCCACCTTACTTCACTTCTGGCTACAATCGACGCTGAAGCATTAACTGCGGTGGCATCCTGAGCTAACAACAGAGAGGCACTGAACCAGTCAGCTGAGAGCAGTCAATGTTAGGTAGTGGGCGTGCGGGCGTAATGTATCAGCGATGTTGAGCCACAAATGGCTATAGATTAAAGAACAGAATATCTATAATTCAAGCGCCCAAATCTCCACAGTGTTGTGAAGTAGAGCAAAAGCAGTTCAGAGTCGGCGGCCTATACCTTTAAACACGAGCAAAAACAACTACCAGTGAACGTCTGTCGAGTCTTAACTGAAATAAAAAACACGAGTAGTTCTTCCTGCAAAAAATCATGAAGGGTGACGAGGCTTGGTGTTATCAATAAGAACATACTACAAAACGACAAAGCGCACAGATTCGCTAGAAGGGGCAACTCTTAGACGACATACCCGATACCTATGCCAGTGTGACGCGCGAGTTGAACAACATCAACATCCCAAAAAAAAAGACTTTTCCCACAGCTTAACATAGTTATACGAGGGGCGTTCAATAAGTAATGCTACACATTTTGTCCTCGGCCAGTTTCGATTGGAAAAACGTAGAATTTGTTGGGGACTTGGTGGAATAATTACGCTTCAGCCCCTGTAGTTTCATGATGTTTCGGTAGGTGCTGGCGCTATACATAGCCTTCAAAATGGAATCTGTAGCCGAGGTGCGTTCCAAGCAGAGAGCTGCCACTGAGTTTCTTTTGACGGAAAACCAGAGCATCGCAGATATTCATAGGCGCTTGCAGACTGTCTACGGAAACCAGGCAGTGAACAAAAGTACGGTGAGTCGTTGGGCGAGGTGTCTGTCATTATCGCAACAAGGTCGCGAAAACCTGTGCGATCTCCCACGTTCCGGCCGGCGGCACACAGCAGTGTCTCATGCAGTGTTGGAACGTGCGGACACTCTCATTCGAGATGATCGATGAATCACAATCAAACAGCTTGGCTCTGAACTGGATGCCTTCGTTGGTAGTGCTGACACACTCGGCTGCGACTCAAAGGTGTGTGCCCGATCGGTTACTCGCTGCCTGTCAGAAGACCATAAAGACAACGAAGGACCATGTGTGCGGAAATATTGCGCGTTACGAGGCTAGTTGTAGACAATTCTTATCGAACATCGCCACAAGTGATGAAACATGGGTTCAGCACCTCGAACCGGAAAAAAATGTGGCAGTCCATGTAGTGGCGCCACACCGCCTCTCCTGCTAAGAAAATGTTCAAACCCGCATCTTCAGTCGGTGAAATCGCGGGAACGGTCTTCTGGGACCTGAAGGGTTTATTCTTTTTGATGTCTTCCCTCATGGAGCAGGTATCAGCTCTGAAGTATACTGTGCCACCGTCATGAAACTGAAAAAGCGATATCATTGTGTTCGTCGCCCCTAAAATGCAAACGAACTTCCTCTCCATGACAACATAGGGCCTCACAAAAGTCTGGGCAGCCGAGTGGCTCTCACAAGAGTTCAATGGACTATCATTTCGCATCCACGCTACAGGCCGAATCGCGCACCTTCCGGCTTCCATCCCTTTGGCCTAATTGAAGGATGCTCTCCATGGGAAGCAGTACCTGGGTGATGAGGAGGTTATTGACGCAGCCAGACGTTGCCACCGACGTCGACAACGTGGGCGTACTGGCCCTCTCAATGAGGTGGCGTAAGGTCGTCCTACTGAACCGAGTTTATGTTGAAAAATAAGCTATTGCAGTCAAAACAGTGGTGAATAACAGGGTGTACTGGAATAAAACAAACTAAGTTGAACGTCCCTAGTATAAATATTCTATGTGTGCACTGCTGTGGCGGGAAGGGGTTGGGGGGAGAGGGGATGTGGTCGTGGAATGCTGTGTAGAATACATGAAGCGTTTAAAACCACCAACTTCTCTTTGTACTGACAGGACAGTACACTGATCAGACTGCAGTTATCAGCATATTGTCTCCTTTGTTTCTCGACTTCTTTTTTCCGCAGTTGTAGATATACGAGGGTCACTCCAAAAGAAATGCACACTATTTTTGTAAACATACAGCTTTCATTCTGCATGTGTGAAAGTTTTACAGTGTGTAGATACATCCTTCCCGCTTCTTTTAAAACTTAGTTCAACCTGTTCCCGTGAGTGGCGCCTTCGCAGCATGTCTTCAAGATGGCTGCTACACTTGACGTTCGTCAGAAGCAACGTGCTGTCATAGAGTTCCTCTGCTGTGAAAACGGGACAGTGGGAAACATCCACAAGAGGTAGAAAAAGGTGTATGGAGATGCTGCTGTCGATCGCAGTACAGTTAGTCGGTGGGCAAGCAGGTTACGTGATGAAAGCGGGCACAGCAATATTGAGGGTTGTCCTCGCAGCGGCTGGCCTCGTGCTGCACACACTCCAGACAATGTGCAGAGAGTTAACGAATTGGTGACTGCTGACAGACGCATCCCAGTGAACGAATTATCATGCTACGTTGGAATAGGGGAAGGAAGTGTTTGCAGAATACTGAAAGTGCTGGCGTTAAAAAAGGTTTGTGCCAGGTGGGTTATCAGGATGTTGAGAGTGGCTCACAAAGAAACAAGAAAAACGGTGTGCAGCGAACTTTTGGAATAATACGATAATGGTGGAGATGAATTTCTTGAAAGAACTGTGACAGGTGATGAAACATGGCTCCATCATTTTTCACCAGAGACGAAGAGACAATCAATGGAGTGGCGTCATGCAAATTCACCCAAGAAAAAAAAATCCCAACCCACACTTTCTTCTGGAAAAGTTATCGCTACGGTGTTTTTTCGATTCCGAAGGACTCTTGCTTGTGGGTATCATGCCAAGTGGAACCACCATAAAGTCTGATGCATATGTAACGACACTGAAGAAACTTCAAGCTCGACTGAGTCGTGTTCGACCACATCGGCAAAAGCAGGATGTTTTGCTGTTGCACGACAATACACGGCCACATGTCAGTCAAAAAACCGTGGAAGCGATCACATAACTCCGATGGACAACACTGAAACACCCGCCTTACAGTGCTGACCTGACTCCATGAGACTATCATCTCTTTGGGAAACTGAAAGACTCTCTTCGTGGAAAAAGGTTTGAAGATGATGGCTCCCCCGTGCAAGCTGCCAGACAGTGGCTCCAACAGGTTGGTCCGGAATTTTACCGTGCGGGTAGCGGATATACAGGCGCTGGTTCCAAGATGGCGTAAGGCAGTTGAGAGGGATGGAAATTATGTGGAGAAATGAAAATCTTGTTCCTAAAGGATGTATCTAAACACTGTAAAACTTACAAACATGTAGAATAAAATATGGATTTATAAAAAATAGTCTGCATTTCTTTTGGAGTGACCCTCGCATAAGTCGTATGACTTTCAAAAGACGGTATTTATCCTATAAAACTCTGCAGTTATAAGAGATGAAGGACATGAAACAGACGTATCGGTTGAGGAGGGAGCGAAAGTAACTATACCACATCAGTCTGTACATTGAGCAGGCAGTAGAGGAGACCAAGAAAAAATTTGGAGAGGGAATTTAGGGTGGAGAAATAAAAACTTCGGTGTTTGTCCTCTTTGCTGAGTGACCTAAGCAGCGACAACAAACATGTAACGGGAAAAAGGTATTATCAGTCACTCGCTCAGGAGTATGATTGCCCAGTATCTTACTAACAATACGTGGAAATAATGTAGGTAGTTGATCACCGTTTCGACCAGTCACATACGCCGTTAAATCATTGCATCACCACCACCCTCTGTTTAATTTGCCATTAGCACTTCATCACTTTGATAGCCTGCTCTAAGCGGTCTTTTACGGTTTAGCTTACGACGCACGTTACACTGTTGGGTCTCGCATTAGTAGTCGTAACGCAGCTGAAACTACAAAGTATTAACCTGTCGGCAGTGTACGTTCTCCGTGCTGTTTTTGCGCGATAAATTATTATATTAACCGACCTCGTATGGAAAATGCAGACAGCCCCGCTGGAGGCCACGGGCGCGCCCCGGTGGACAGCGATTTGCCTAAACGTTTAGACAAACACCATCTCCCCGTACATCAAAATTAATTCCGATAAGCAGATTAGCGAGCGATTCGTTGCAGGCGCGCCCGTGTCGCTGCTCGGGGATTACCGGGTCCTGCCGCCACGGCGGCTGGCGCCAGCTTTTACTGCCCGCTCCGGCTTGCACGCCGGCGCAGCAAACCCGGCCCGTGTCTCAATTTCCCTAAACAATTCATTCCGCGCCCGGTCTGCGGCGCTACGGCGCTGCCTACCTGGAGCCGAGATAAGGCGGTTCCTGCCGCAAGCTCTCAGCCTAATTGGGTCGGCGGCGGCAAATACCCTGAGTGAACAGGTGGTGGTTATGTAAAACTCTAAAATACCTGCCGGCGGTGGAGCGTGACGGAACAGCGGGGGCTAGAGTCAGAGGCAGGGAGTCAGTCACAGTGGGAGAGAGGGAGCAGTGAGGGAGGAAGAGGGGGCGAGGGAGGGAGAAGGAGAACTGACAGGTAGTACCTCCAGATGTCCGGGTCGTAAGTCGTGCTTTGTTAGCCCAGTCGGAAGAGCTCCTGTTCGTGAAAGTTAAAGATCCCAGACTCGAGTAACGGTCCCGGTCACATTTTTAACGCCATCTTTCCAAAACCTGTCATGTTCCGAGACGTGGCTGTAGTACCATTGTAAAGTAAGCTGCAGCCAGCCACAACTACGGTTAAGAAAATGTATGTACGAGCGGCCCACAATAAGTAAGCAACATTTTCTTAAAATGAAAGCAAATTGGTTTTACGATAATGATGGAATCTGAAGCAATGACTCAAAGTTTATGCCACGGCCATGACTTGAAGCAGGGCCTCTTATCTTACTAGGTACACCACTTGCCATTACGATTGCTACAACATGAAGAAATGCAGATGATAAACGGGTATTCATTTGACAAGACAAATATATTATACTAGAACTGACATTTGATTACATTTTCACGCAATTTGGGTGCATAGATCCTGAGAAATCAGTATCCACAACAACCACCTTTGGCCGTAATAACGGCCTTGATACGCATGGGCATTGAGTCAAACAGTGCTTGGATGGCGCGTACAGGTACAGCTGCCTATGCAGCTTCAACACGACATCACAGCTCATCAAGAGTAGTGACTGGCGTATTGTGACGAGGTAGTTACTCGGCCAACATTGACCAGAAGTTTTCAATTGGTGAGAGATCTGGAGAATGTGCTGGCCAGGACAGCAGTCGAACATTTTCTGTATCCAGAAAGGCCCGTACAGGATCTGCAACATGCGGTCGTGCATTATCCTGCTGAAATGTAGGGTTTCGCATGGATCGAATGAAGGGTAGAGTTACGGGACGTAACACATCTGAAATGTAACGTCCACTGTTCAAAGTGCTGTAAATGCGAACAAGAGGTGACCGAGACGTGTAACCAATGGCACCCCATACCATCACGCCGGGTGATACACCAGTATGGCGATGACGAATACACGCTTCCAATGTGCGTTCTCCACGATGTCGCCAAACACGGATGCGACCATCATGATGCTGTAAACAGAACCTGGATTCATCCGAAGAAATGACGTTTTGCCATTCGTGCACCCAGGGTCGTCGTTGAGTTCACCATCGCAGGCGCTCCTGTCTGTGATGCAGCGTCAAGCAGCCATGGTCTCCGAGCTGATAGTCCATGCTGCTGCAAACGTCGTGCAGATGGTTGTTGCTTGCAAACTTCCCACCTGTTAGGGATCGAGACGTGGTTGCACGATACGTTACATCCATGCGGATACGATGCCTATCATCTCGACTGCTAGTGATACGATGCCGTTGGGATCCAGCACGGCGTTCCGTATTACCCTCCTGAACCCACCGATTCCATATTCTGCTAACAATCATTGGATGTCGCCCAACGCGTGCAGCAATGTCGCGATACGATAAACCGCAATCGCGATAGGCTATAATCCGACCTTTATCAAAGTCGGAAACGTGGTGGTACGCATTTCTCCTCCTTACACGAGGCATCACAACAACGTTTCACCAGGCAACGCCGGTCGACTGCTGTTTCTGTATGAGAAATCGGTTGGAAACTTTCCTCATTTCAGCACGTTGTAGGTGTCGCCACCGGCGCCAACCTTGTGTGAATGTTCTGAAAATCTAGTCATTGGCATATCACAGCATCTTCTTCTTGTCGGTTAAATTTCGCGTCTGTAGCACGTCATAGTCGTGGTGTAGCAATTTTAATGGCCAGTTGTGTAGAAATGCTGACCATTACAGCACCACAGCATTATGACTAAATTGTTGTACGGATTACCCAAGACCAATGCCCTCCACAACACAAACTTCATATCTTCAGCTTATTTTCCCCTTCTTAGATCGTCACTATAGCTGAAGCACTCTGGCGTTGGAATAGTATCCAAGCGTTGGACGAATGGGGAAATGGTTCAAATGGCTGTCAGCACTATGGGACTTAACATCTGTAGTCATCAGTCCCTTAGAACTTAGAACTACTTAATCCTAACTAACCTAAGGGCATCACACACATCCATGCCAGAGGCAGGATTCGAACCTGCGACCGTATCGGTCACGCGGTTCCAGACTGAAGCGCCTAGAAACGCATGGCCACACCGGCCGGCGTAATGGGGTAATCCTGCCTTTACTTCAGGTGTAGATCTATAGACCATGTAACTAAATTTTCCTCTAGACATTTGAGGCTCATCTTTGTCTATCCTAATGCTGGAATCTAAATCATTATCGTAGATAAAGATGAGACACAGATGTCTCGAGGAAAATTTAATTATAAGATCTACAGGTTGGTGTTGTTCAGGACTTCGATACAGCATGTCATTCCCCACTCTTATGGCTACAAAACAGTATTTTTCAATATCATCTCCTATCAGCAGAACTGCCTTACGCCACCTTCGTGGGAAGGTGTTTGTGCCGCCATCGGAACACCTAACTGGTCGACTTTGGAACCATAATCTTGCTGAGTCGATACCCTCCCCATCTTCCACCTACTGCTTCCCGCAGAGTGTGTCCTCCTTTGGGACAAACAGAAGGAAATCTAAAAGTGCGATGTCATAACCGCAGGGTGGATGTGGAAAAACAGTGCAATGAAGCTCTCTGAGCTCCTCGTGGGTGCGCAGACTTATGTGAGGCCTTGCGTTGTCATGGAGAGGAAGAAGTTGGTTTCCATTTTTGTGGCGACGAACGCTGAACTCGTTCCTCAATTTCCCGATACTATCACAGTACACTTCAGAGCTGATAGTTGCACCATGAGGGAAGACATCAAACTGAATATCCCCTTCAGAGTCGTAGAAGACCGTCCAAGTGATTTTACGAGGTGCATTCAAGTTGTAAGGCCTCCGATTTTTTTTTCTCCGGACTGGAAAGAGATAGAAACATGCGCATTGTTTTAAAATGAGGCTGCGTTCATTGTCAATACGTCCCAGAGATAGCAGCACCGTACGGCAGATGGAATTTTACCGCCAGCAGCGAGAATGAGAACTGTTTTAAATACTTAAAATGGCGACGTTTTCCTCACTTGAACAGCGTGCAATCATTCGTTTTCTGAATTTGCGTGGTGTGAAACCAATTGAAATTCATCGACAGTTGAAGGAGACATGTGGTGATGGAGTTATGGATGTGGCGAAAGTGCGTTCGTGGGTGCGTCAGTTTAATGAAGGCAGAACATCGTGTGACAACAAACCGAAACAACCTCGGGCTCGCACAAGCCGGTCTGACGACATGATCGAGAAAGTGGAGAGAATTGTTTGGGGGATCGCCGAATGACTGGTGAACAAACTGCCTCCAGAGTTGGCATTTCTGTGGGTTCTGTGCACACAATCCTGCATGACGACCAGAAAATGCGAAAAGTGTCATCCAGGTGGGTGCCACGAATGCTGACGGACAACCACATGGCTGCCCGTGTGGCATGTTGCGAAGCAATGTTGAAGCGCAACGACAGCACGAATGGTACTTTCTTTTCGTCGGTTGTGACAATGGATGAGATGTGGATGCCATTTTTCAATCCAGAAACAAAGCGCCAGTCAGCTCAATGGAAGCACACAGATTCACCGCCACCAAAAAAATTTCGGGTAACCGCCAGTGCTGAAAAAATGATGGTGTCCATGTTCTGGGACAGCGAGGGCGTAATCCTTACCCATTGCGTTCCAAAGGGCACTACAGTAACAGGTGCATCCTACGAAAATGTTTTGAAGAACAAATTCCTTCCTGCACTGCAACAAAAACGTCCAGGAAGGGCTGCACGTGTGTTGTTTCACCAAGACAATGCACCCGCACATCGAGCTAACGTTACGCAACAGTTTCTTCGTGATAACAACTTTGAAGTGATTCCTCATGCTCCCTACTCAGCTGACCTGGCTCCTAGTGACTTTTGGCTTTTTCCAACAATGAAAGACACTCTCCGTGGCCGCACATTCACCAGCCGTGCTGCTATTGCCTCAGCGATTTTCCAGTGGTCAAAACAGACTCCTAAAGAAGCCTTCGCCGCTGCCATGGAATCATGGCGTCAGCATTGTGAAAAATGTGTACGTCTGCAGGGCGATTACGTCGAGAAGTAACGCCAGTTTCATCGATTTCGGGTGAGTAGTTAATTAGAAAAAAAATCGGAGGCCTTAGAACTTGAATGCACCTCGTACCAGCTGAGGGTGCGGTGTTGAACTTTTCTTCGGAGGAGAAGTGGTGTGGCACCATTATATGGGCTGCCGCTTTTTCCCTGTTCGGAGTGACGAGCACATGTTTCATCACCTGTGTCGATGTTCGATAAAAAATGGTCACCGTCAGCCTCGTAACGCGTAAGCATTTCCTCAGATGGTCCTTTATTGCTCTGCATGGTCTTCAGTTACGCGGCGAGGAATCCTTTGAGTACCCCAAGTGGTGGACGAGTATGTCAGCACTACCAACAGAGACATCCAGTTGACCGGTGAGGTGTCCGATTGTGATCTGTTGATCACCTCGCATGAGAGTGTCTGCACGTGGCAACCTTGCAAGAGTGACAGCAGAGTACACCCGGTTGGCACGCTGTAGGTCGGACAGGTCAGGGCGACCTTGTTGTGATGACGACAGACGTCTCGCCCAATGACTCACCGTGCTTCTGTTCACTGCCAGGTCTCCGTAGCATTTCTGGAAGCACCTCTGAACATCTACGATGCTCTGGTTTCCCGCCGAAAGAAACTCAATGACACTTTCTTAGCAACTTGGTGTCAAACCTCTCCACTGCTAACAAAAGCATGCAGCTAACGAGTCATCGACTTTGCTCGTCTTTCTGCATCTCCCTCTCCATCTACATCTATTTCTATACTCCGCAAGCCACCATATGGTGAGTGGCAGAGCCTGCATTTTGTACCACTCTCCTCTTTCAGTTTCTAACTGTGTGGGACTATATTGAACGAGCTTCACATGATTGCCGTACACACGTAGCTGTAAAAAGTGCTGCCCTTTGCACCCATATAACTATTTTCAAATTCTTCAACGGTTTATACCAATTTCATGAAATATACATATAAAACGCCTCTAGATCAAATGGTTTTCTGCAGTGACGGCTAGTAAAGCTACATGCAGGCACAACAGAACTATCAGCGGTGTCAACCGGTTTTTTGTATGGGTCTCTGAGCTCTGTGACACTGCACCCTGTGTTTTGCGACTTTTTTCGGAAATGGTCCGGTAACGTATATAAAATCATACTGCAAAAGCCCATTCGATCTGTATAATAAATCGGAGAGGAGGAGGCGCTTAGTGTTCAACGTCCCGTCGACAACGGGGTCGTTTGAGGCGGAGCACAAGCTCGGTTTTGGGAAGCGTCGGGGAAGGAATTCGGCCGCGTCCTTTCAAAGGAAACATACCGGCATTTGCCTGAAGCGATTTAGGGTAATCACAGGAAACTTATATCAGGATGGCTGGACGCGGGTTTGAACCGACGTCCTCACAAATTCGAGTCCAATATTAATTAATCGACACCAAGACATATGACATAAAACAGTATTAGTGACTGTCGGTAGATCACAAATTTAATTTACTCTTCGTTTACTCTGTTAATCGAATTTGTATGCCATATACATAAATGAGGAGATGATGAAAGCAGATTGGGACGAAGCAACAGTACCGCGGAATCACGTAGACAGTGGCCCTTGGATCGATTCATGGAGGGAGCGTTCGTAGGTGCGCAGGTCAGTGACTCGCCATCGGACAGTCCTTTGTCTTGCTGGACACCCAAACCAAACACAGATAAGACGTCGTGTGGTGCAAGGACCCCAGCTGTGAGCGGTTTTACAACCCACAAGCGGAGTGAGAGGGAGCATCGTTTTTAGCGAAGTCCAAGGAGGCACTGCCGTGTAGGAAACATAGAAAGCTGTGTTTTCTCGTGAGAGAGCAGTATGCAGTATGTGCTGTCACGAAAAGGATTGGAGACCTACAGTTTTGGGACGCTCTGTAGGTGTGAAACGCCACTGAACGTTGGATTCACAGAAACCAAATGTTTACACATTATAAGAACTGCAGAATAGCCCAGGGCAGCGGAGCAGCTTTTCCAAAGGAAAAATTTTACCGGTCGGGACTCAGAAGATCCGTAGCGTAAAGATCCAAAACATGGTAATACGAGTTTTTCTTTTAGCGTACACTTGATAAAGATTTCGCAAAAATTCTTCTAGCGACTACTTCGGAGACAGTTTTGACGACCATCGTCCACTACCAGAGTAGATTTGGGGAAGGACGGAGAGACTTCGGGCTGGTCTGCACGTGGACATTGGCGAGAGTCGCTGATGTGCCTCTACCTACAACTTACTAGGGTGAGATCGAGCCGCAATTGCGAGACTATGCGAAGGGAAATTAAAGCCACTTTACAGAAATTCGTAACTCTAAACTCCACGTTGCATTCATAGTCAATGACCAGCTTGCCTTCAGTTTCGACCACAGGTTCAACGCATTCCCTTCATCAGTACTATCTCTCTTATTTGCTATCGTCATGACAATCACGCCACAACTTGGCTATTGTAGTGTTTCATTTACGCAATTATTAGAATCTTAGCCCAACCCCATTCATCAGATGTGCCAAGGTTTTACTGTAACAATATCACCATTGCTTGACAAGTGTTTTCTTTGAACTGAATAAACCAAATTACTTGTGATTTTTGTGTCGTGAAACACTCATTTAATTCCCAGTTCATTATTTTCGATGGTATTCAATTAACGTATGTCAGATACAGGACTCAGTTGTCACACATCTTATTGGAATTCACGCAATCTTAATCTAGCACCTGTATCACTAACTTGGCTACCTATGTACTGTCCTAGAGCCTCCCACGTTGCAGTACATCTGGTGACACCTTTGTATGCCTTGAATTGAATAATAAACAGAAGAAGAGATTGGCTGTCCAGTAAATTTGTATCCAATTGGTCTGGTGAAGGACTGTGTTGTTGAAGATCTGTGCTCTCCAGTTATGTTAGTATGCGAAAGTATTGTATATCGATCCAAGAGTTGTGTGCTAACAACAGTATTTAAGGATCCGTCAAGGGAGCCACAAATTCTGATTGTTTTCCATCGTATTAACGACGAACTCCAATGGGTAAGCAACAGGAAAACACGGATAGGTGGGCATCAACCAGACACATTTAATGAAGCCTATTATAATATGCTACGACAAGGGAGCTCACTCGTTAAAGGATAGGGTATTGAAATACTGCTTGGCATAGTTAAGCAAAGGATTCTCCACTCGTGTCATGTTTACACACTCATTTGCGACCTATGGACAACAGTAACTGTGTAAACAGTACTGAGAATAGCACGCATCAAGATGTCTAACATATCTCCACTCGCCATCAAAATACCGAAAAACGATGTAATCGCACGGCGTAACGTTTGTTCATCATAAGCTAATCACGTCTCATGCTGAAATTATTGTCCCCACAAAAACAGAATATATGTCCACCATTCAAAGGCATTTCCCATACTATTTTACCTTTTTCACTTGACAATACCAAAAGGCGTAACTATACATCTGAGACACACAAAATACTGGTTAATGACAATAGCAGACTGTCACAGAGTCAGCAGTGATGTCTGCAGGGAAAAGATCAAATTCGGCATTGCGGCCAGCAACCCAAAACCTATAATGACGGCATACTTTCGGCTGTTTTTGAGGGAACACTGAATACAACATAAAATGGCCAAGATATACAAGACGTATCAAAAGGACTATCTAGAATTTTTAGTTTTTGGAGAGAATTTTATTTATTAGTCTGTATCAATGTTATCCCCTTCAACATAGCCCCCATTTGACATTGTACGCTTATTCTAGTTCTTCTTCCAATCCCCGAAACACTTCTGCAACCCGATCTTCGGGGTAGCTTTCACCTCCCTCAGCGACGCGTTTTGCTCTCATTTGTGCCTGTAAAACGGCGTCCTTTAAGGGTTTCTCTATTGTTGACAACGGACGAAAGTCACATTTGGCATTTTCTGACTAATATGGAGGCTGGTGCAGCATTAGAGTATTGCTTTTGGTCTAAAATTCACGAACAAGCAACGAAGTGCTAGTGAGTGAATTCCTGTCGTACAAAAGCAGTTAATTGTTTAGCCACAATTCAGAGGTTTTTTCACGAACAGTTTCACGCAAACGGCTTTGAACTTTTACAACTCGTTACTGACCGTCCTATCTTGCGGCAAGTACTCACGTGCACAATGCCGTTAGAAAACTAAGACCACAGTAAACGTAAGTTTCGCATTTGACTAAAATTTGTCATTTATCTGTCTTCACGATCCAGACTGCATCTACTGGGTCAGTTGAGCAGCACTATTGTCGTTGTATCCGTACACCCATGTTTCGTCGCCTATTATGACTCGTTCCAGTAGTTCTACATCGTTGTTGACTTTGCCTACACACTGCTCAGCAAATTGCACTCGCCGCTGTTCTTGTTCTAAACTTCCGGTGTCAGACGTTTCACACTCGAAACATAAAAAAAAAAATTTCGTGGGATGAGCCACATGACGCGCCAACTTCATGAGCAACTTCTCTGATTGTGATGCCGTTTTGGTTCATAATATTTCCTTCGCTTTTTCCACAGTTTCTTTGGTCGGTGATGTGCTGCGGTGTCCAGGGTGCTCGTCTGCCTCTTCACAGCATGCGCAGAGACAGTAACACGACTTGTACTAATGTTCTGCCACACTTCATTCAGTTCTTACAGCAAAGTGTAATAAAAATTCACCAATCAGTTTGATACAGGGCAAATAATCACCGATACTAGCTAACCAAGGGCCACCATTTTATTGGCTGACAAAAGCTAAATAAGCTATAACACCGTACACATACTTTTACCAACCCAACAACGAAAAAATCGCACTAACTCAGAATGGAAAATTACAAAATCCCCGTTTCTTTATGAACACGTGCCATACACTCCGTCTCCTGCTTTCTTTCAAAAACGGAGAAATGAGCTCTTCCAGAACAAACCCTTTTATAAACGTTACGGAGTAACGCAAAGCGCAGAGAGAGATATTTGTCAACAATTTTGGTGAGCTCGATCACCAACCATATTTACCAGTGAGCACATGCTGATCAAGGTGGGATGGCTTCTGGTTTATTGCGAGTTACGGACAATCGCCATTTTATGTGGAAGCAATTTGCGTCCATTTCCTCCACGACGTCCATCATCTGCATAATGGTGTCTACGCACGATTTCAGGACCGGAAGTAGAAAGAGGTATATTTTTAACGGATGTCATTGTCCTAGCAAGTCTCTTCACAGTTAAATATTCCTGAGCTCATGAACGCATATAGTCCACCATATGTATAATACACTAATGGCCATTAAAATTGTTACACCAAGAAGAAATGCAGATGATAAACGGGTATCATTGGACAAATATATTATACTAGAACTGACATGTGATTACATTTTCACGCACTCTGGGTGCATAGATCTTGCGAAATCAGTGCCCAGAACAACCACCTCTGGCCGTAATAACGGCCTTGATACGCATGGGCATTGAGTCAAACAGTGCTTGGATGGCGTGTACAGGTACAGCTGCCCATGCAGCTTCAACACGGTACCACACTTCATCAACAGTAGTGACTGGCGTATTGTGACGAGCCAGTTTCTCGGCCACTATTGACCAGACGTTTTCAATTGGTCAGAGATCTGGAGAATGTGCTGGCCAGGGCAGCAGTCGAACATTTTCTGTATCCAGAAAGGCCCGTACAGGACCTGCATCATGCGGTCGTGCATTATCCTGCTGAAATGTAGGGTTTCGCAGGGATCGAATGAAGGGTAGAGCCACGGGTCATAACGCATCTGAAATGTAGCGTCCACTGTTCAAAGTGCCGCAATGCGAACAAGAGGTGACCGAGACGTGTAACCAATTGCACCCCATACCATCATGCCGGGTGATACGCCAGTATGGCGATGACGAATACACGCTTCCAATGTGCGTTCACCGCGATGTCACCAAACACGGATGCGACCATCACGATGCTGTAAACAGTACCTGGATTCATCCGAAAAAAATTGTTCAAATGGCTCTGAGCACTATGGGACCTACCATCTGAGGTTATCAGATCCCTAGAACTTAGAACTACTTAAACGTAACTAAACTAAGGACATCACACACATCTATACCCGAGGCAGGATTCGAACCTGCGACCGTAGCGGTCGCGCAGTTCCAGACTGAAGCGCCTAGAACCGCTCGGCCACACCGGCCGGCGATTCATCCGAAAAAATGACGTTTTGCCATTCTTGCATCCAGGTTCGTCGTTCAATATCGCAGACGCTCGTGTCTGTGATGCAGCGTTAAGGGTAACCTCAGCCATGGTCTCCGACCTGATAGTCCATGCTGCTGCAAACGTCGTTGAACTGTTCGTGCAGATGGTTTTTGTCTTGCTAACCTCCCCATCTGTTGACTCAGCGATCGAGACGTGGCTGCACGATCCGTTACAGCCATGCGGATCTCGACTGCTAGTGATACGAGGGCGTTGGGATCCAGCACGGCGTTCCTTATTACCCTCCTGAACCCACCGATTCATATTCTGCTAACAGCAGACCAACGCGAGCAGCAATGTCGCAATACGATAAACCGCAATCGCGATAGGCTACAATCCGACCCTTATCAAAGTCGGAAACGTGATGGTACGTATTTGTCCTCCTTACACGAGGCATCACAACAACGTTTCACCAGGCAACGCCGGTCAACTACTGTTTGTGTATGAGAAATCGGTTTGAAACTTTCCTCATTTTAGCACGTTGTAGGTGTCGCCACCGGCGCCAACCTTGTGTGAATGGTCTGAAAAGCTAGTCATCTGCATATCACAGCATCTTCTTCCTCTCGGTTAAATTTCGCGCCTGTAGCACGTCATCTTCGTTGTGTAGCAATTTTAATGGCCAATAGTGTATGTGAATAAAGTTTCATTCACGTAAAACCGTTATTTAGAGCATATGCCACAAGTGTATACTACAAAGGAAAAATGACCATCTCTGAAGATAAATTAGACAGCGCATAGTATATAAAAAAAAGTGCTGTGTGCCGCCATAAAAGTAGATGGTGATTTACGCAGTGCTGTGAAATATGTAACTGATCTCAACAATGGCTCTGAAATTGAGGCTGATTGTGACAATTTTTTGTCGAAGGTCGTCAGAGTCGATAAAGCGTGAGTTCCTCACTTTGAATCGGAAACAAAACGGCAATCCATGGAGCTGTGCCATTCTAGCTCTACTCTGAAGAGAAAGATCAAAGCCACACCCTCAACCGATATAGTACTGACGACAATATTCTGGGAATCACAAGGGATTGTTGTGTTTAATGGCCTCCCTCACTGTGCAATGATCAACTCTGAAGTGTGTTGGGCTTCCCTCAGGTAACTGAAGAACTATAACACCATAGCTTAGACACTATATACCTTTTGTTGATTCATTTTCCTTTCTGTTTTGTTCAACATTCCACTGTTGAGCTTCTGTAAATATTGTTGGCTTGAATCGATAACACAAAATAGTATACTCCTTTCTTTGTAAAATTTTTGATGTCATGGTTTGATTCTATGCAATGTAGTGTATCTGTCGTTTAAATTCTTTATCTCATTTGGAGGGAACAAACATTACTGTATATAATTGTAATTTCTGTGTGAATAATTTTTTGTAGAAATGGCAATATGTGCAAATGTTCTGTTTTAATTAATATGTTTAGTTGCTGTTATGTAATGCTGATCCTCACTTAGGGTTCTTAGTTATTTTGTATGTAAAATGTGGAGTGGTTTCCCTTGGGAACGGAACTGTGTAGCGCGCGCAAAATGTAGTTAGCATGGATAGAAAGGTGGAACCAAGAGTCAGTAGGGGAGGAGCTACCAAACTATCAACTGCTCATGTAAAAGTTGTGTATTGTGCTGGTTCCGAGAGAGGCTTTTCCTGACGCTTCCCAATGCCTCGGATGGATGGATAAAGAGCTGGAACTATTCTGAAATTGGTATCTATCATCGCCACCAAGAAGTGACAGAGTCCAGCAATTCTACCTGCAAATCCACCTACCAACATGCACTCGCCACCACATTGCGCAATCACTGTAATGAACAGAAGAATTATAATAATGTACAGTGAAGGATCAGCATATTGGATGTGTTAGTGTACCCAAATATAAGGTAAAATTTGACTGCACTCTTGTACCTACCAAGATTTATCCTCAGTCACATATCCACTTACTGTCTGTCCTATACTAAAGTGTTTACCGGGTGTCCTTTATTGAAGGCATATTAAAATTAATATGGCAATAGAGTGTGCTAAAATTAATATTGTTTGTTGAAAGGGTCTTACAAATATCTCAATTTTATGTTTCACTGCAATAAAAGTTCAGAACTGCAACTATTGAGAGTTATACGTTCATGCTTGCTAAATTCTTGTTTCTCTAGTGTATTGAAAGTGTGTTTAGTTTGCTCTGCTACAGTGGTCAAGATTAAAGGCACCCCCTCCATTGAAAGTAGTTCAAATGCACAAAGTTACTTAATTATAGAATGTTTTAATTACTCTAGGTATTCAAGCCAAATTCTGTACAATACTGGATTCCTCTTATGCATTAAAATTGCATATTAATGATGTAACAGCATCCACAGTTTATTTATTATGCTCAGGGTAGATAACGATTAATAGAAAGACCACTATCTATGAAAACAGTAAATTATTTATTCAAAAGACAGTGAGAAGTAATTTGTTAGTGAATTCCATTTAATTTTCATTCTGAGCAGAAATGTGTTTAGTAGAGAGAGAGTTATTCTATGCACAATAATTAACTTTGCTGTGAACCATTTCAATATTTCATGTCAGATAGGAATATTTTTGAAAAGTAATACTGAACCTATGTCCAATTTATGATTCTACAGTGAATATCAATAGTAACGTTTGAGAGGTGGCATGAGCCCCCTCTCATATTTCTAACTTACGATTTTCCTCTCTAATTGCATGCGGTGAAAAGTTGCTATTCCTTCACACGCAGACTTCCCACGCAGCGTCTCTCGTCACCCGGGTGGTCCGGTGACAGGCGGGCACTGCTGATCTTGAAATGGTAAGCCGACAGGTGTGAGGGAGTCGAGTGAATACTTTCCAGACGCCGACATTGTAGAATAGCGGCGGAGACACGCTCGCTGGGGCCTGAAGTAGCGGCTGGGTTAGAGGTTCCGTTACTTCGCAGAAACTTAGCGAAAACACTTTCTGGTGGGCTACCAGCGAGGCGTGGGAATGACTTGTGTTCGGAAGCAGCCTTGGCGAGCAAATTTCCGCGTTTTCCGCCGGTTTTTCGAGTTGCTGATTGGAACGATTTACCACGGCCACTGTCGTGGGGGCGGGAATGTTCTGTGTTCGGTTTGTACGGGTGCTCTTGTGAAGAGTTGGCTCTCGCCTTTCGGTCGGAGTAGGTTACAAGACTGAGCTCTCGCTGGTCTGGACAGCCTGCCTTCCGTTGGCTGTCTAATATACTTTTATTTAATTGTAACTGTTTGACGAAGTTGCTGAAGTTTCGACTTCAACGTAACTTTCCGAGTACAGTTGGCAATTGAGCGTTCTGCATTCAAGCGGCCTATGTTGTCTGTCTTGAGCAGTTTTGGCTTAAGTTGACTGTATGGGAGTTACAGTGTGACTTCGCTTGTTAAAACCAATCACTGTACCGTCAGTGATTGTGTGGCGAGCCTTCTTCGTCTCCCTCAGAGGCGCATTTGTATTGCTAGGAAGTCTTTAGTCTGGAACAACCAAACCAGGATAATTTGTTTTGGGCTATACTCGCGACATTATCATCACCACGACGGGACGTCGAAGCAACCAGCCATCGCCTCCAGTACGCCAGATCGTGTTCTGGCAGTTAAGAAGACAGTTTGGTAATGTACGTCCGCAGCACCGGCAGATAGGGATTTTCCTAGGTGATAATCAGAGCTCAGCAGAGTGCGCCTGTTCGTCTTTTTCTAACTTTGTTCTGTCTTGGGTAGCAGCAATCAATGCTGGGTTGGCTGTGTGTTTTCTCTTAAGATTTGAGTTGCAAGGAATTGGCTCCACATACCACTTCGTCATAAATGTCACAATCTAGTTTAGGGACAACTTCACCTTCACAGTATTTGTTTGAGTATCCAATTTGAGCCAATTTGATGTATTGTAAATGTTTCATGTGTTTTGTTTATTATTTTGAGTTTAGTCATAACAAATTATATTGTTATTTTGGACAGAACTTCCATTCTGTTGATCGTTAGAGCAACCCTTTCATTTCTCAGTACGTTACTGCAACTTTCCTTTATTTAATTAATGTCTATCAAATTAAATTATTGCAGGTGCCAAACTCTTTTCTACTCCACTTGCAGGGTCGATTACGGTCAGTTCGCGTTTCTTTTTAATCCATGTGCAACAACAAAAGTCGGAGTTAGAATAGGGGGGGGGGGGCTTAGAGCATCATTTATATATGAAGATTCTCGAAGAATTTAGTGTTAAATACACTGCTAGCCCCGGCACATCGCATAAAATGGCGACCCTGCCTGGATCGTTCCTGTGAATTACTGATAAGCAAACAGTATTCTTAGTAGGAACTTTCAAATCTTTTTCTCTACTTTTTTTTAATGATTAATACCCAACTTGTTTTTCTTGTAGTTCCGTGATTAGTTTTAAGTAGCTGCGCATGATTACTGTTTTTTTTTTTCAGCGTATATATTTGTTGGTTTGTTCATTGTTTTATATGTTTCTTTGATGTGGTGTCCATACCACTTCACACTTTGTCGAGTTTTTGTGCAGTTTCTGTGCATGTAATTACAGTGTTGGAATGGCGTTGTTGAAATTTTGTGTCTATGTCGAAAAATATATGGAGTAGATTATTTTTATTGTACATTTTAGATAAAATTGTTTTTCATGAATGATCACGAGAAGCAAGGCACGACTATTATCGAGCGAAGTTAAAACAAAAGAGGATTGCATAATGGATAATGGGCAGTTTACTGACGGGGATAGGTTCGGAGATGAGATGGGCACATTTTTAGCAGAACAGGACGACAGGGTCATTGATGAGGAAGGTGATTTGGACGCGATCTTAGAGCAACGTCGCCGCCGTAATTATGATAGTGACGTAGAGGATGAAACAGAGACAGGCACACAGGTCGAGACGGTAGCAGAAGTTTATAATCAAACGAACGAGAGCAGACAGGGGACAGCTCGGTCACGTCAGAGCTCTAGCGCCCATGTGTCCAGAGTTACATCACCCATGTGTGACGAGGATCAAAATGATGACATTAACCCAATACTGAGCTTCCTACGATCAATGATAGAAGAAGCTGACGAACAACGTAAGAAGGAGAAGGAAGAAGATGAGAAACAACGTAAGAAGGAGAAGGAAGGAGCTGACGAACAGCGTAAGAAGGAGAAGGAAGAAGCTGACGAACAGCGTAAGAAGGACACTCAGGCAATAATTTCGCATATAGGAGAAATTCGAAGGGAATTACTAACAATAAAGAAAGAATGTGGAGAAGTAAAACAAATGTCAATGGCTGCACAAAAAGTAGCGGGCCTGGCCAAAACGGCGGCAATAGGGGCAATGAAAGTCGCGGAAACAACTTCTAAACTCGCAGGGCGCTTGCGACGTACAACACAATCCCACTCAAAATCCCTAGCGTTCTTAAAAACTCAGGGTAATATCGCGGTTGCGAACAACACGAAACGCATGGAAGAAGTAGAGAGTCGGATAGCAAAACTAGAGCAAAACGGGCACATGAGCACTGCGCGTTCGGATACCAATGATGGAGTACACAGAATTGTATCTCCGAGGAAAAGCCCGCCGGGCTCTAGCCCAATGACCGAGTGTGGAACTAACAATGGACACGCAGAAACAGCGAGTAATAGCTCCAATAATTGTAACCCACTTAGGAGAGTGAATTCTGAGTGCCACTTCCACTGTGTTACAGAGGTAGCACATCACAGTTATCAGCAAGATGGAACAGGACACTCAGCAGACGTGCAAGTATCGGAAACGAGTGACAACACCAGTGCGAGGACCAGACAGGATTTTGATCACAATCACTTCCTGTCGATACTAAAATTCCAGAAGTTCAAACAAAATGGAGGGTCGATGCATCCGAAGAGCTGGGTGATGCAGTTTACAAATTCATTACCGACATCATGGCCAACCCAGGCAAAATTAGAATTCATGTGTGGACACATCGAAGGCCAAGCCGCGGAAAAGATGCGAGGTGTGGCAGCGACGTGTCGGACTTATCAGGAATTTGTTGGTGCATTCCTGCGGACCTACTGGTCAAAGGAAACGCAAGACAGGATTAAAGAGGAAATAATATTTTGTCCTGAACTGGAAGTGTCCGGGCATAGGAGCGCAACCAAATTTCTTGATGATTTACTCAAGAAGAATCAATTTTTAGATAGTCCATATAGCAACGGAGAAATCATTAAATTTTGCTTTTCCAAATTGCCAGTTAGGTACCAACAGACACTTGTCGGGAAGCATTCAAGAGTCTATTGCGCGAACTCGAAGTTGTCTTTGATAAACAAGACGCAAAGGACAGGAAGAAGGGGCAAAGTAACAAATACCACGGGCCAGGAAGGGAAGACGACAACAGATCGCATAATCGCACTGGTCAGCTAGGAAACCAGGGTTACGGAAGCCAAGGTTACGCTATTCAAGGTTATGGAAACCAAAGACACGGAAACCGGAACGTCAGGGAGCGGGGTCAATCTAGACAAGCAATCTGGGATAGGAGGAATAACGAACGACAAAGCGACCGTAATTGGAGAGAGCGAAACCAAGGAAAACAGTGGAGCCAGGAGATTGAAACTAGACCCGCAAATCCTAATGCACGTCAGAGGAGGGGGAGATTAACAAGGGATTGACGCCAGACTAGTGCGAACACAGGCCGCCGTAATTTCGCACGTAATCTCGGACCTGGCCAACTACGGATGATAAATTACGAAGATTTATCAGAAATCCTGCTCGAAGAACATAAAACAACTCCTCGACAGGATCGGCAGCCTCTTACCACAGCAACAATAGCTGAAAAGAGTATGAATGCGATAATAGATAGTGAAAGCTACATAACAGCAATATCTGAGGCAGCATACGAGAGGTGCTCTCAGGAGATGGACTGGCCTGTCCTATCGGTTAAGAAAACCAAAATAAAAGGGGCATTAGCGGGTAAATGTACGGAGGTCACCCAACAAACGAAACTGTAATTCTCCTGCCAAGGACACAAAATAGAGTCTAACTTCTGGATCGTGCCAAATCTGGCGATCGACATGACAATAGGAACGGACTTCCTAAATGAGCATGAAGCGATAGTTGATCTAGGACGAGGTGAAGTGGTTCTGAGGAAAGGGAATCCCGTCCACATTAAGTTCGACGACCAGCTGATCCCAGCTCAACTACCGTCTAACTGTGTTCGGATAAACTATGCGTGTCAGAAAGACAGAAAGGAAGAACAGGTCGACGTTGCGGGTAGGGGAGAGGACACGGATGAGAATGAAGTCGTAGTAATGGGAGAAATAAAGGAGAAATTAGGAGAAAAAGTGGAATCAATAAAGAATATAAGGTGCGACCACCGCAAAGAACTTCATAAATTACTAGTAGAACATGCGGAGGTTTTCATTCCCAAGACAGGATCAATAAAGAACTTCCAATATGAATTCCGTGTACGTCCGCACAACCAGTTTCGTGTGCCACCCTACCCAATCCCCTTGGCATATCGACAGAAAGTAGCAGCTGAAATTACGCGAATGCTGAGTGAAGGAATAATAGAACCTACGGCTTCAGCCTATAATAACCCGTTAAGAGTAGTCGAGAAGGCAGATGGTAGTATTCGTTTAGTCTTGGACTCGCGACAGATTAATACCATAATAGAACCCGAAACAGACAGACCGGAACGATTAGAGGAACTCTTACAAAACTTCCATGGAATATCAATCTTCTCATCAGTTGATCTAAAAGCGAGTTTCTGGCAGATCGAGCTCCATCCAAACTACAGACGGTATACAGCCTTTTTAGAATTTGGAAGATGTTACCGGTTTCGTCGTCTACCATTTGGTTTGAACATATCGTCTGCCGCATTCATTCGGGGGCTGGACGGCATACTAAGCGATAATTTGAAACGTCATTTCACCAGTTATGTGGACGATTTGCTGATCGCGGAGAAATCTTGGGGAGAGCACAATGCGGTCCTCGGTGAACTCCTTGCGACATTCAAGAAATACGGAGTGACTATCAATATCGAAAAATCGAATTTTGGGACGTCCTCTGTCAAATTTCTAGGACATATCATCACGGGTGAGGGCATTGCCCCAAGTCCCGAAAAGATCGAAGCGATTGAAAAGTTTCCCATTCCTACGACAAAGAAGCATTTAAGGGGGTTCTTGGGGATCATAAATTTTTATAACCGCTTTATACATGTCAAAACTCAGAGCAGTCCTAGGTTGCATCAACTTACAGGAAAGAAGATTCCTTGGGAATGGGATGAGGCGGCCGAATCCGAATGGAAAGCATTAAAATTCGCATTATTACAAACACCCATACTCTCACACCCTAATTTTAGCAGAAGAGCTTTGCATAGTCACGGACAGTTCATACTCAGGTCTGGGTGTCATGGTGTTCCAAGACTATGTACATGAAGGAAACAGGGTGTGGAAGACAATTGCGTTTGGTAGCAGAGTACTAGCCAAGAGTGAGAGGAAATAGTAACCGAGTTAGAGGCGCTGGCTATTGTATGGGCGTTTGAAAAATTCAGGTACCTTCTGTTTGGTCGCAAGACGAGGGTCTACACTGACCACAAGGCACTCGAGTTCCTGATGACTGCAAAGCTTAATCACAGGCGGCTCATTAGGTGGGCATCATATCTGCAGCAATACAATTTTGCGATAGAATATATCCCCGGCAGTCAGAACATTATTGCAGACGCCTTATCACGGTCACCGATCGAATTTGAGCACAACATGGAAGAAGATCTGCAGGAAAATCACTACTGCCTTTTCTATATGCAGAAAGTAGCCTTTGAAAATTTTATTACCTGTAGTATGCAGTACATCAAAAAGGAGCAAGACAAGGACCCTGCCCTAGTGTTATTGAAACAGAAATGGATAGACAGAAGACACGCCACCGTCAGGCAGTTATACCTCTTGCGGAAAGGCATAATTTTCCACCGAAATTATGCCAATGACACTGAAGGGGGGGTATGCATCCCTGAACACCTAATAAACAAGATTATATGGCATACTCACCTCAGCTATGGACACGTCAGACCACGCAAGTGCAATCTCAAGCTAAGGACCATGTGTTACTTTCGAAACATGGAGCGTCGAATTCGGAGGGTCCTGTCGGTGTGTAAAGACTGCCAAAAGGCTAAGCACACCACTGTGAGCATGCTGGCACCATTATACCCAATCGTACCGACCAAATTAAGACAATTAGCAGCACCAGATTTGATGGGACCTTTGGCAAGAACAAGAAGAGGATATACTTACGTATTAGTGTTTGTTGAACTAACGGCCAAATACGTTACCTTTACGGCACTGAAGAGGGCGACAGGACGAACTGTATCACGAGCCCTAATCCGGGATTTCCTACCACAGGTTGGTCATGTGAGTAGAATTATTTCTGATAACGGGCCACAGTTTAAGTCAAAAACATGGAAGGAGACGTTGCGTCGATGTAAAATTGACCCCATTTTTATATCTTCACACCATCCGAGCTCGAATGCTGCAGAACGGGTTATTAAGGAACTCGGAAACTTGTGCCGGTTGTACTGTAACAAACAGCACACGGCATGGGACGTTTTCCTTAAAGACTTCCAGGAGGTGATCAATGAGGCACCCCATGGGATAACAAAATTGGCACCCATTACTGTACTGAAAAACCGGATTCCTAAGGACTTGATAACCGAAGTCGTAAACTTCCCACCATGGGCGCGAACGCAGCACCGAGCCATAGTGGATTTGGTTCTCAAGAGGATACGGGCTGCAGCAGAGGTCAGGAAGAGACGTGCCGACAGGGGAGCTCGTCTGCGACACTTCCAAATTGGACAAAGGGTGCTCGTGAAGTCTTTCCGACTCTCTAACAAACAAAAAATGAAATGCCAAAAATTCTATTCTGTTTACAACGGCCCGTACCGTATAAGGAGAGCAGCTCACCACAATGCTTATGAATTGGAGACGCTGAAAGGAAAGAAGTACATAGGACTCCACCACATCTCTCACATAAAGAAGTTCGTGGAATAGTAGCAGTGTGAGTGGTGTACAAAGTAGAATGGGCAAATACATGAACCTAGCTATAGTAGTAGTGTAAGTGGTGTACATAGTAGAATAGGCAAATATATGAACCTTTCTTCGAGGAACAATAATCGTTGCATTAATAGATTAAGATTGTTAAAGTATTAACACGCTGCGTTTTCTCGAATAAGAATTTACTACTGCTATCCTTTTTTTGTTTATGTTCGCGGCTTCCAATGTCGATGGAGTAGGAGACACTACCTTTCCATGAGCAATGTTTTAGTCCTTTCCTGTCTGGTGTCCATGTTGAGGGATAATGATGAGTGAGGAGATGTCGCACAAACGGGCGCATACAAGAACGTGCTCTTAGGAAAGTTCTGAGAAGTCGTGATACGCTCCATAGCGGCCACAGCCAGTTCGTGAGACGTTCAAACCAATGCTTGCAGGCACGCGTCAATGCACTGCAAGATTGTGGTATATTGCGTGATTTCGTGGATGAATACGGGCAGTATAGTTTTTACAGTGATGCGCGAGCATCGTTGTCTTGCAAGTCGGGGTGAACCTGTGAGCGTTTGACTTCAATGGTGCCCTGGACGGTAGAAATGCGGGCATAAATCCTACCATGACAATGTGCTGGTTGGGGATGTAGCGTGCTGCTTGTGACTGTCACAGATGAATAACCAAGGAATTATACATGGAGATTGGTGACATACTGTGTAGCTGGTGTGTGGTGGGCGACAGAATCCTCAACAGGAACCAGTCCTGGCTTGGTCATATTACATTGCCTCTGGAAAGGGGCGCTTTGATCGCAAAAACCGCATCAAATAAAAAAAGAAGTTGCAACTATAAATTTATTGTATAGCCATGGCTAACCCAGTCTCCGGAGTTTCAGGGAGGCGTAATGAAAACTCGGAGGTCATGTCGTACGGCGCGCACATCACTGTCGTCAATAGCGGCGAGCAGCGAGACATCCCAACGTAACAGGAATTATGTAAGAGTATTGTATAAGGTAAAAAAAAAAAAATAAAAATAGAAAAATGGAGAGTACTATATACTAGGACAAGTTAAACTTTAGGATTTAACAATAGCTAGATCCTTAATATTGTGGGGGTTTTCTACCATAAGTGTTTGGCGCGCGCATGTTGGGATGCTATTTTTCAGGTCACCAAACCACAGACCCCAAGTTGGGGGATGACGGGCGAGCGAATGTAGAATAGTTGCATGTTCTTTATAACTCAGTAAAACTTCGACCTGCATAACAACATAATTTAATCAAAAGACATAGAATGAAGGTCGTTGGCAGACGGTAGTTAATTCTTGAGCATGTCTACTGTCGATCTATATAATTAATAGTAATATTAGTGCGGGCCCGCACATTTAGTTGTTCATCCAATACATAGCATCAGTTGTCACACACCATATACAATAGTGAGATCGGTCTCTACACAGATATGAAGATAAATTATTTCCATGTCTAAATTAGATACACCAAGATTTTGTTATAATGATAGCCATAGATTAATAACTATAAAAGTAAAATAAGAGTGTCTGAAATGACAGACCATTAATGTGTCGTTATGTAAATTTATTATAACATAGAAGGTCATGGGAAAAAGTTAGGAATAAGATTTTTGTCAGAATTGTGCAGATGACGGGTATCGTGGCAATGCAGAGGCCAGCCGGAGCAAAAACAAGAGGTCTTCGGCTACCTGCAAGAAGGGGTGCGTCAGCGCGCCACCTAACGAGAAGGGGGCGGGAGCGTCCGGTCCTGCAAGCTGACAGTCACCGGGCCGTATACCTGGGGGATTGGGCGGGATCCTCGCCGGGCCACAAGCGAAAGTGAGGCTGGCCATTGACACTGACACGCGACCCACACGCAACAGCCTGCTAGCTCTCCGGACGCGGCAGCCGTTTGGAGGGATTCCCTGTGGCAGACCACGTTGTCGTGAGTACACAAAGATCACATATCGTGTCAGAACCTGTGCCTCATGTGCCTCAGGACAGAAAGGGACGCTATATACTCACCTGTTTGGGTTTTTACAACTCACTAGCATTGGCCAATCTGCATACACAAAGCAGTATCGTGCCACACACTCTAACAAATGAATGGTCTCATTTCTAACTTCTCCTCTCTATTAGAGAGCAGTTGTAGCAATCGACGCTCCTAGTTTGATCCTGTCTGGATCACCTCACACACTTGTGGAGTCACTCCATGTGCCCTCATCCCTCATCGAAGTGCAATATTGAGAAACGTAAAGTACTGCCCAGGGAGAGAAGAGACCTGGACTAGTGATGCATCCCAACTAGTAGACCTCAGAGACATTTAATCGACATGAGTAGAGCCTATGCCTTCCTACCGTACTGCCGTAATCATATGCGTGGGTCTTGCTGCAACCTCAACACCCTATTGCTGTTGCAACAATGTAGCAACAACACCCGACGTTTAGCCCTATGTGATGTCAGTACTGTGGCCCCATCCCAAAAGCCTCATCCGATGCTCAAGACATGGAACCACGTGCATCAATGCATGTGACTCAACATACCAACCCCCTCCGAGAAACTAACGAATTTGTGAAGTGCTTCGAATATTTCCAGCAATGTGATTTAGTGCCTCATTCTCAGCACAGTCATGAACATTGTGCAATGTGGAAGCACAACTGGACACCCAATGAACCTTGTTTGTTTTTCTTAAATTTCTTTCTCAAGTGTTGTTTTTGTAATGTATGTTATACCTTGTATGTGTTCGTGTTTTACATTGTAATTCTTATGTAAGTGATGGAGTAGGGCGCACAAATTACAAATTACTGTATTTTTCCACACCATGTTTTTTGTTTGTATTTTGTATTTATTGATATGTGTATGCAAACAGTGTGCCTGAAGTCCCCATAAACGGAATCAGATACCACCACTGTCATTGTGAATGGACTGTCAGTTCAGGGAACATTTTGTAAAGGTTATTCTTCCTGCAGGGAGACAGAATGAATCGGAGGTTGTAATTAGATTCTGAAAGCTCACAAAGAGATTGTTAACTTAAATAGTATCAATTCTGAGTGAGTTCAGGTTAGTTTAATTATTCAAATTGTTGTAACAACTTGGGCATTTAATTTTGGAGCACACCAACTCTGATTGTAAAGAATAAATTCCTCTATATTTGGCTCACATGCCCAAGCCATGTTTAGAGAGTGAATGTCTGTGTGAATCGGTGTTTGGAAGGGGCTCCCTGGGTATGGATGTGTGATGTGAGTGTTAGAGTTCGATATTAAGAGGGTGAAGTTGGCTACATCATAAATAATCCTCCCTCTATGAGCTGCATTTTTCAGTTGCAGTGATTTTTTTTAAAGAGCGTGGCATGTGGAGTCAGTTTGCAAGACTGTTCTTGGGCGATTGACACACTACCTTGCTCTTAAGTGAGCCAACTGCTCACCAATTACAATCTAAAATGTCGTAGGGGCTATGAGAGGTGGCATGAGCCCCCTCTCATATTTCTATCTTAAGATTTCCTCTCTAATTGCATGCGGTGAAAAGTTGCTATTCCTTCACACGCAGACCTCCCACGCAGCGTCTCTCGTCACCCGGGTAGTCCGGTGACAGGCGGGCTATGCTGATCTTGAAAGGGTAAGCCGACGGGTGTGGGGGAGTCGAGTCAATACTTTCCAGACGCCAACATTGTAGAATAGCGGCGGAGACACGCTCGCTGGGGCCTGAAGTAGCGGCTGGGCTAGAGGTTCCGTTACTTCGCAGAAACTTAGCGAAAACACTTTGTGGCGGGCTACCAGTGAGGCGTGGGAATGACTTGTGTTCCGAAGCAGCCTTGGCGCGCAAATTTCCGCGTTTTACGCCGGTTTTTCGAGTTGCTAATTGGAACAGTTAGCCACGGCCACTGTCGTGGGGGCGGGAATGTTCTGTGTTCGGTTTGTACGGGTGCTCTTGTGAAGAGTTGGCTCTCGCCTTTCGGTCGGAGTAGGTTACAAGACTGAGCTCTCGCTGGTCTGGACAGCCTGCCTTCCGTTGGCTGTCTAATATACTTTTATTTAATTGTAACTGTTTGACGAAGTTGCTGAAGTTTCGACTTCAACGTAACTTTCCGAGTACAGTTGGCAATTGAGCGTTCTGCGTACAAGCGGCCTATGTTGTCTGTCTTGAGCAGTTTTGGCTTAAGTTGACTGTATGGGAGTTACAGTGTGACTTCGCTTGTTAAAATCAATCACTGTACCATCAGTGATTGTGTGGCGAGCCTTTTTCGTCTGCCCCAGAGGTGCATTTGTATTGCTAGGAAGTCTTTAGTCTGGAACAACCAAACCAGGATAATTTGTTTTGGGCTATACTCGCGACATTATCATCACCACGACGGGACGTCGAAGCAACCAGCCATCGCCTCCAGTACGCCAGATCGTGTTCTGGCAGTTAAGAAGACAGTTTGGTAATGTACGTCCGCAGCACCGGCAGATAGGGATTTTCCTAGGTGATAATCAGAGCTCAGCAGAGTGCGCCTGTTCGTCTTTTTCTAACTTTGTTCTGTCTTGGGTAGCAGCAATCAATGCTGGGTTGGCTGTGTGTTTTCTCTTAAGATTTGAGTTGCAAGGAATTGGCTCCACATACCACTTCGTCATAAATGTCACAATCTAGTTTAGGGACAACTTCGCCTTCACAGTATTTATTTGAGTATCCAATTTGAGCCAATTTGATGTATTTTAAATGTTTCATGTGTTTTGTTTATTATTTTGAGTTTAGTCACAACAAATCATATTGTTATTTTGGACAGAACTTCCATTCTGTTGATCGGTAGAGCAACCCTTTCATTTCTCACTACGTTACTGCAACTTTCCTTTATTTAATTAATGTCTATCAAACTAAATTATTGCAGGTGCCAAACTCTTTTCTACTCCACTTGCAGGGTCGATTACGGTCAGTTCGCGTTTCTTTTTAATCCATGTGCAACAGCAAAAGTCGGAGTTAGAATAGGGGGGGGGGGGGGCTTAGAGCATCATTTATATATGAAGATTCTCGAAGAATTTAGTGTTAAATACACTGCTAGCCCCGGCACCTCGCACGTTATTCAGACCATCCATTTTGACTAAGTCCTAAATGTAATAGTGTGTACCGTTATCTGATATTTACACAAATAGTTTGTTCTGCTCTGTCAGCTCCAACCTTAACGTGAACATATGCAGGTGCCAGAGTTCATTGCACTCTCGTGTGGCAAAGTATAGGCTGTGTTTGCCCATTGAAGTTACTTATTTTCAGTTTCTTGAACAAGAATGTTACACATTCTTATGCATAAATAGGCTGGTGACCGTTTTTATTATCATTTGGGCACTGTGGATAGGTAAATTATTGTTTGTTACTGTTTAAATATTTACGTAATTCTGACTTTCACTTCCGATAAGCCACCTCTGTTAGGTATATCACGGTCAACACAACTAAATTCCTTTCAGAGGGTAACACTGCTCTGTTGCTTTATACGATAATTACTTTATCAAGTTAGTTTTATTTCACGACCTGCCTCCAACTTTAAGTTCTGGTATGGCAGTAGCAGATGGTAGTGTTATAAAACAACTTCAGCTTGTTGGTCACCATAAAAATGCAGTCGAACTTTTCCTTCACTACGACAACGCAAGGGCACACACAAGTTTACGCATCCGAGAGAAGCTGTCAAAACTTCATTGGGCTCTTCTTCCTCTTTCACCCAACAGCCCGGATTTCGCAACTTCGATCATCCGTTTATTTGGACCAAGGAAGGATGCAATCCGTGGGAGGCAGTAAGTGGATGATGGTGAAATTATTGATGCAGCAAGATGTTGGCTCCGACGTCGACCAGAAGGGTGGTACCACGAGAGTATACAGCCCCTCCCAGTAACGTGGCGTAAGCCCGTCGCATTGGACGCAGATTATGTTGAAAAACTGGGTTCTATAGCAAAGAGACTGGGGAATAATGTGGTGTATGGGAATCCTGGATAAGACCGTCCTGCTTTCAGAAAGAAAATGTCTCGCATTACTTACTGAACGCCCGTCGTATATGATAGCAATGTCTGAAGTTGTTATATCGGAATGTCTGAAAGGAACGTAACTGATATTAAATATGAACCAGAAGACTGTCCTTCATTAAGTGAATTCACCTACATCTACATGGAAATTCCGAAAATCACAATTAAGTGCCTGGCAGAGAGTTCATCGAAACACCTCGACAATAATTCTCTATTATTCTACTCTCGTACAGCGCGAGGAAGAAAGGAAACTCTGTATCTTTCAGTGCGAGCTCTGATTTTCCTTATTTTATTACGTTGATAGTTTCTCCTTATGAATGTCAGCGTTAGCAAAATATCTTCGCATTCGTAGGAGAAATTTGGTAATTGAAATTTCGTAAGAAGACTCCGCGGCAACGAAAAACGCCTTTGATTTAATAATGTCCACCTTAATGCCGTATCTTTTCAGAGACACTCGCCCCTTTTTCGCGATGGTAAAAAACATGATGCCCTTGTTTGAACTTTCTCGATGTACTCCGTGAGTCCTACCTGGTAAGGATACCACAGCGCGCAGCAGTATTCTAAAAGAAGACGGAGAAGGGTAGTGTAGGCAGTCTCCTTAGTAGATGTGTTACATTTTCTAAGTGTCATGTCAATAAAACGCAGTCTTTTGTTAACCTTCTCTACAACATTTTCTTTGTGTTCCTTCCGATTTAAGTTGTTGTAACGGTTATTCCTAGGCAGTTAGTTGAATTTACGGCCTTCAGATTTGACTGATTTATCGTGTAACCGAAGTTTAACGAATTCCTTTTAGCATTCATGTGGGTGACCTCACCCTTTTCTTTATTTAGGGTCAACTGATAATTTTCGCACCATACAGATATCTTTTCTAAATCGTTTTGAAACTTGTTTTGATCTTATGATGAGTTTACTAGTCGATACACGATAACGTCATTTGCAAACAACCTAAGAAGGCTACTCAGATTGTCTCCCAAATCGTTTATATAGATAAGGAACAGCAGAGGTCCTATAACATTACCTTGGGCAACGCCAGAAATCACTTCTGTTTTACTCGATCACTTTCCGTCAGTTGCTACGAATTGTGAGCTCTCTGACAGGAAATCACGAATCCAGTCACATAACTGAGACGGTATTCCATAAGCACGGCAATTTCACTGCAAGCCGCTTGTGCGGTACAGTTTCAAAAGTTTTCTGGAAATCCAGATATGCGGAATCAATCTGAAATCCCTTCTCGGTAGCACTCAACACTGCATTCGAGTAGAGCTAGTTGTGTTTCACAAGAACGGTTTTTCTAAATCCATGTCGACTGCGTGTCTATAGACCGTTTTCTTCGAGGCAATTCATAATGTGCGAACACAATATATGTTCCAAAATCCTGCTGCATATCTACGTTAATGGTATGGGCCTGTAATTAAGTGGATTGGTCCTTTTATCTTTCTTGAATATTCGTGTGACCTGTGCAACTTTCCAGTCTTCGAGTACCGATCTTTCGTCGAGCGGACTGATGTATATGATTGCTATGTATGGAGCTATTATATCAGCTTACTATGAAAGGAACCTAACTGTTGCACAGTCTGAACCAGAGGACTTGCTTTTCTTAAGTGACTTAAGATGCTTCACTACCCCGAAGATATCTACTTCTACTTTACTCATGTTGGCAGCTGTTCTTAAATGGCTTCGGTACACTTAGGATGCTTGCTTCTAACCTACTCACTCGACGCAACTCCAGGTCTCGAAGCAGGACGGACTGATGATGAAAACGCAGCACGCCGTCGCAGTTATCCCCGTTCCCCATCGCCCAGGGCATCCTCGATTCTTCCTCTTCTTCCGTCCCAGCCGCAGTCTCAATCAGCGGAGCGTTCCGCTCTGGGGAGTGCGTGGGCGGGTTGAGTGGCGCTGCATTCGCCGCGGATCGCTACAAGGAGCGCAGCGCGGTGCGCAGGTTACGTAAATTACAGCTCTTGATTGTGGCTGGTAATTGGTTCGGTGCTCGCCCTCAAAGGGCGCACTATCACAGGCGCGCCGCCAACACAGCGCGACCTGCTATTGTGGCTGACGCAATAGGGGGGCAGTCGCCTGTCGAAAGGACACAACCCTCCCAGGATGGGGCGTTTACGTCGCTAAGAAGCTCCACAGTCGCTTCTCTCAAGCGGTGACAATAATGGCTTTGCCTTTATTTTAACGTAACGAGATGTGTGTACTTAGGTACAGTACTTAGGTACAGTACTTAGGTACAGTACCTGGTGGTTATAATTAAATTCATCTACTCACATAGGTCGAGTGTATTTTGTAATTATCCTATGGCAGCGAAATTCTGTAGATATTCTAATGAGATAATGCTGAACCAATTTACGCTGCAAAGAAATTACAAGGGTTGTCCAGAAAGTAAATCGCGAAATGGAAACCACTGGGAAAATCCGGTAAAGCTTTCCACAGATGTGTTGGGCTGTGTCTCTAGTACGCCCGCCGATCGTGTCGCGTCGCTCTTTCAGTTTTTAGTGAACAGTCAGCACGTAAATATGCGTAGGGAACAGCGTCTCCCGCCAAGAGGGCCTGGTTAGAGATTTCGCCTGTGTCATGCAGCCCACATAACACAATTGTCGAGCAGTTCCTTCCTCTTGCCAAATCTCTGCCGTACACTGCAGGGATAATGAAGACGCTCCTGCAGCTTTCCCGATGAGAAGTATTTAATCACCCACAATACAGTCCGTAATTGGGTCACCCTGATTTTCATCTCTGCTTACAAAAACCGCTGTCTATGAAGACAAAATTTTTCCACAGACAACGAGCAGCAGACCAGTGCAGATAACTGGCCGAAAGCACAGGCGACTGCTTTATATGACGTGGATATTGGAAAGTTGATACAACACTACGACAAAACTCGAAGCTGGAGCGGCGACTATGTAGAGAAGTAGGTGGAAGATGTACCTAACTGTTGCAAATAAAACGTTTCTGTTTTTCACTGTGGTTTCCATTTCGCGACCCATCGGAACTTTCTTTCTGGACAACCCTTGTAGTTCCAATTCTGGCCATGAGGTGAAAATCTGACGCTGTGAATTCAAGAGATACGAAAAGAAACGTTCCCATATGTAATGCATTAGGAACGGGACGCTGGAAAAAATGATTAAACAGGTGAGAAAGGAAAAAAGCTGATTTTATTGTTAACCGCTGATTACACAATTTGTTCAGTATAAGCTCCGGAGACGTCGGCGACGGCCTGCATACGTAAAACGACGTGATCAACAGTTGCTCGCAGCAGTTGTGATTTTCTAGTAACAAATTTACAACCATAAGTGTATTCATTATGTTAAGCTACAATTGATACATTCCACGTGTCAAATGCTCAGTCAGTATTTTCTTTGTATAATAGCAGGTATAAGTATCTATGGTATTACACAGAGTATACCAAACTACCAGCAATAAGACAAACAAACAACTACTGAATATCATGTAATGTCTTGATCTGCAACACACCAAGTAATATATCGATACACGCAAACACCAGAAACACACATAAACACAAACCATTTAAGGTGAGAATAGCTGAAGTGTGGGATTAGCCGAGCGCTCTAGGGCGCTGCAGTCATGGACTGTGCGGCTGGTTTCGGCGGAGGTTCGAGTCCTCCCTCGGGCATGAGTGTGTGTGTTTGTCCTTAGGATAATTTAGGTTAAGTAGTGTGTAAGGTTAGGGACTGATGACTTTAGCAGTTAAGTCCCATAAGATTTCACACGAAAATGGTTCAAATGGCTCTGAGCACTATGGGACTTAACATCTATGGTCATCAGTCCCCTAGAACTTAGAACTACTTAAACCTAACTAACCTAAGGACATCACACAACACCCAGTCATCACGAGGCAGGGAAAATCCCTGACCCCGCCAGGAATCGAACCCGGGAACCCGGGCGTGGGAAGCAAGAACTCTACCGCACGACCACGAGCTGCGGACGATTTCACTCACATTTGAACATTTTTTTGAGAATAGCTCGAGGGCCTACCGAAACCTTCTCGGTTCAAATGGCTCAAAGCACAATGGGACTTAAAATCTGAGGTCATTAGTCCCCTAGACTTAGAACTACTTAAGGACATCACACACACCCATGCCCGAGGCAGGATTCAAACCTGCGACCGTAGCAGCAGCGAGGTTCCGGACTGAAGCGCCTAGAACCGCTCGATCACAGCGGCCGACCGAGACCTTCTCACCTGAAACAAGTACGAATAAACTATTATCAACCAACAAGCTACTTAGACTATTTTACACATCTAAATATAGTATATCACTTCCCTCAACATTTTTCGACTTATTTTCACCTTACCTACTGTAGTACTTTTCTTTTTCGACATTTGTATTATATAAATTTTACTGTCCTCAACTAGGCAGAAACAGACTATATAGAACCACCTTAACAGTTTTTAAGCGTGCAATTCTCTGTGAACGTAGACGAATTTAAATATATTATGTTCTTTACATTATTTGAAAAAAGCATTAACAACTGTGTACCAATAAGATTGTAGTAATAAGAATCCTTTGCTGTTAGGTTTAGTACTCTGTACTGTTAATGAAATTAATAAAGAAGGTACGATGGAATCTGAACAATGTGCTCCTGTATACTGGGACGGAATGTGTCCCTGATAAACGAGTTCTTTTAGATACGTCCTGAGCCAAATTCCGTATGGATTCTGATCAAGTGAACTTCCAGACAATGCGCCTGGAAAAACTGTGGAATGCTGCCTTAAACAGATCTTTCACTCAGCGGATGCCATGAGGTGTTGGCCCACCTATCATGAAATCAGTGACTTCCGCACAGCTGCGCTCTTCCAAAGATGGAATCACAAGCTGTACAAGGAGACCCCGATAACGTCCGGCCGTCGCGATGAACCTGACAGCCTCTCTGAGTCTATTGTCCTCAAAGAAGGATGGAGCGCGAATAAAGGTGCTCGTGAATCCACATCACACAGTCACATACAGCGAGTATGGCTATTCGTGCACAATACGCGGTTTAACACTATACCAAATTTGGCAGTACTGTACGTTCACTGCACCATCTAGCGTAAAATGTGCCTCGTCATTCCACAGAATGTTGCCCGGCTGCATGTCATTAAATATGATCAGTGCGAGAAACCGAGAAGCAAATTCACAACATTGCTAAGGATCTTGAGGTTTCAGTTGCTGCACCGCTTGGATCTTGTACGGATACCAGTGTAAAATAGACTGCAAAACGTTCCGTACTGTTGACAGTGGGATGGACAGTTCCCGTGACATTGCACGGGCACTAGCACTACCTCAGTCTCTCATGGACAGTTACAACAACAGCAACCTCGTCAATACCTTCCGCCTGCGTAGAGCGCCTTCCTCCTCACCCGTGTTTTCCAATTTCATTATTATCTTCTTTAAACCATTTAATGACATCGGACATCTCCTCGGACCTTTCAGTCAGCAATAATCTTTCATTGCAGGACTGTAATGGGTGCCGTTCACATAAAACACTTTCGCTAACAGCATACGATCTGTCTTCTCGGTAGCCATACTGTTCACTCACGCTATTATTGTCAAATGAGAGCGTGGATGTCTTATCATCACATGGTGTGCAGCAGCAGATTTGCACCTGGTGGCCAAAACTGAAAATAAGTTTTCTTTCGGCATAAATCGGTTCCCCATTAACACATCAGCATATCTATCTAGTTTTGCTACCATACGATTATTACAACCCACACTGGACCTCCGTGAATATTTGCACTTTAATGATAATCACACTGTATCTTCAATATTGAATTTAAATGCAATGATATTCTTGCACATTCAGGCTAGATTGCAATAAGTTCAAGAGCCCTTTTCAAGCACGAGAACGTATGAACCATGGATGAAGGCCAACAGGCAGATTCCATATTGATAAATTTCCAGAAAGTGTTTGACCCAGTACCACACTACAGACTGCTAAAATATGTCCTAAAATGCGGAATAAACTCTAACAAACTTTCATCACGTGGAGAGGAGTGAAACCTGGTAGTCAAGGGAAGGCAGGGCTCGGTTACGATTGTGGACGCGGCCGTAATCAGTTACAACTGATTGCCTTTTACAGTTACACAAAATTTATTTTAAACCAGTAATTCCAAACTCAACGATAAAAAAATACCAGGCGTTATTAATGAAGGAATAAACAACTGTGTAAATAATTGTGTTTTCAGTGAGTTCCAAATTTAGGAACTCACCATGAAAGGTGGCTACACTGAGTCACAGCGCCAGAGATTGCGCCAAAGAGTTTTATTCCACCGCCTCCACTGGCAGTGCATGTTCAGAAGTGGTGGTGGTTAGTGCTTTGCTGAGAGGATGTTGATAGCTGTATTATTTGAGGCCATGTCGTGTGCAGTTGTTTTGACGGGCTAGACAGCAGATGTTGTTCGAATGGAGATGTTTTAATGATCAGAGTGTATTTTTAGTCAATATATATGAAGGTAAAAAACATTTTTTTTAATTTTTTTTAAATTTCCTAACTAACAATGCCTCTTGGTCACAGGTTTAGTCAACAAAGCATCTGGCTTGTGTTCATGTATTAGACTGTAATTCGGGTTTCAATGTGCAATTATAGTATTTCAGTTTTATTTAATTAATTCAGTGTAAATGGTATTTAAAATATCTTGTCTTATTGAGGAAGAACCGTGCCAGATGTGTACGTTGAATCACACTTCCACACACAGAACAGTTAAACTTGTGGTTTGTTGTTCGTAGTTGTTGTTTCGTAGCTTTTATAGTTGCTGGGGACTTAATTCATTAATTGTGTTAACGGAAGTTTCCTTTCATTCTTTGTTGTTATTCTATGCAGTCAGATTGCGTACTAATACTAGTCAGGGCCAACCGGTTACGAGACAGCGTAACCGAACAGACAGCTACTAAATCAAAAAATTAAAATTATTTGCATTATATTTAATTAAGCCCCCATGCAACCATTAAATAGAGATACAGCAGATAATGTTTGAAAAGCAAGCAACTGTGATCTCGGCAGAAGGTCTTACACGACAGGAATGGCAATAAATTAAGAATTGTTCAAAACTCGCTGCAACCTACAAATTATAGGTATTGAAATATTAAAGGCAAGTAGCCACAAACACAGCAGAAGACATCAGACGCCAGGAAAGATAGTAAATAAGGTTTTAAAGGCTTACTGCGTAAATACGAGTACCAAATTAGAATTTTAAGGCGAGTGACCACAATCACGGCTGAAGGCCTTACACGCCAGGAACGGCAATAATTTAAAAAAACTTACAAACCTGCTGTAAAACAGCAATTACAATTACAAAGGTTAATTAAAAAACAAGCAACTGATCACCAAACGGGTAAAATAAGATGATGGTAAACTTTGTAACACAACCCTTAATATCCAATGAACACTACACTGCTAGATTTATTCCAGAAGGTGAGCAGAACTGTTAACTAGAGATATATAACGAAAGGGTAATGCTAATATAGCTTAAGCTACCTGACGTCCTATAACCAATGCAACGATGGAACTCCACGCCAAAGCTGGAACCGGTGGTCAGGACTACGTCCTCAGAATTCTGTGTTTAGAGCGTCCGAAAGGAGAAAGGAACAACTACTACCAGAGTAGAAGAAACATCAGCCCACTACAATCAAGAAAGCTGTCAAAACTACACGCCTTACCGGACAGCAGCAGCAAGGAGAGGAAACATACACTGCTATTACATACACGAAGTGTGGTATCGATAGCTACGATGCCACAACGTAGTTCCGCTCTGCTAGGTTGGCACTACGAGAGACACCGACGACAGCACCCTCTAGCCGGCGCTGTCGAGGTCTACGAGCTGCGCTACAGATTCTGCCCATTTCATCAGGTGCAGACAGCCAGGACACTTCGCTTCAAGTTCGCACCACCTTGCAAGTTATGTAATATGTTTGCATATGTTTATCCACTAGTAAAAGTGCTTAAACCGTATTTGCAGTTCCGAGAGATTAGTAGCTTTTCCTGTTCCTGTTCCTTACCCACGCTCCGCCTCCCAGGCGGGATACAAAACTAACCTCCATGGCAGGTAACTGGGGCGTTAGCGGCCACCAGGCAAGAAAAATTACCGCTGGTTGAACTTAACAAATTGTAACAAGCTGAACGCATTAAATAGTAGTAAGAAGTCTAGGAAAGCTAATCAGATCCGGCTTCCCCAAGCACTCTACTCATTGCTCTACGCGTCGGCGACACTACGAGCAGCAACACGAACCCAAGTCCCTGGAGAATCGCGAAATATCAAAATGGTGGAGGTTTCTCTACTTGGATTGAAATGCACTCATCTTAAAGCTTGCTGGATCCGGTTTACGACGAGGTCGTGCACCCTCGTGACCACAGCCCTTCCATCCGGCAGTCCATGCGTGCCGCCAGCGGTCCTGGCGTGTTCTGGCACTGTGCAGACGTGGCTCCTCCTAAGTCCCCAACCAAACTGGCCGACTCACACCGCCCGGAGAAACAACGACGTCACCCCAAAGATAGGGCAACTGTTACTACATTTCGATAACCGTCGCTGCTGCCACTAGCGGACATCAACGCTTGCGAAACCGAGTGGCGCCAGTGAACATGAGAAGAAGACAAACAACCGCAACCATGCCAACTAAACGATAACCGTCTAGCCTCCAACAGAGGGCGCAAACCTACAAACAGCACCAACGCGAGGCGCAGCACGGCTCAAGGAGAGTCTGCTAATGCTCTTGTGCGCACTGCACCAAACACAAGGCAGCGGACTTCCACAGCGCAAGGGAGCGTACATAACCCCTGCGCAAAAGTGTCGGCCTCGGAGTTAATGAGGTACTTTTACAACTGCTAAAGCTATTCTGACACTACATGAAGCGCTAGAAATACACTATCTGATCAAAAACATGCGGCCTGCCACTAGACTACGGCAGATGCCAGTGTGAGACAATGTGCAGAGTAGAGAGGCAATTAGAGCAGAATCTATCGGTCACGAGATTTCAGTGACCTCGAATGTTGAGTATTCATTCGATGTCAACCAAGTAACAAATCCATCACGGACGTTTAATGTGTTCTAAAGCCGCCCAAGTCGACTGCTGCTAGTGTGACTGTAAAGTGCGAACAGGAACGGACAACCACAGGTGACCCAAGGCCAGGTAGACTTCATGTACCGTCTGACAAGGACCGTCAAGTATTGCGCAGGGTGGTTGTGAAAAAATCACATGAAATCAGTAGAAGGAATCACTTACGAGTTTCGTAGTGATACCAGCAGTCCAGCTTGCACGATAGCTGCGCCTAGGGAGTTAAAAAGAATGTGTTGCAGTGATACAGTGCTGGAGCACCTGCTCATGTGCCACATTTTTCCACAGACAGTGCCAAGCGGCGCTTGTCACGATGTAAAGAGCGAAGAAGGTGACTGGAAACGAGTGATTTGGAATGATGAATCACACTGTAGCTTCTCGAAATTCGGTGGAAGGGTTTGGGTCTGACAAATTCCTGGAGAACGTTCGTAACGTAACAAACTATTACGAGTTGTCACCTTGCACTGAAAGCGTAGCTTACCGCGGAGCCGGGAGGAAAGATGTTCGGTTCTCACCCTCGCACAGCTAATGTTGGCTAGTGGACCGGGTGAGCGGTGTACTTGAACGCTGCGTGCAGAACGTTACACATGCTCTCTATGAATGTGAAGATGTACTATTAAATATTAATCGATCTTTCCCATAGTTTGTATACCAAATTCTATGGATATCACAACCATACTGTTAAAATTTCAAATGACTAACTTCCATACTTAATAAAGAATTTGCTAAAACACAGTAATTACCGAGCCGATATTTTCAAACTGAGTTAGGCACTGTAAGGTATTCGTCTATAGCATCAATAGGAACTACAGCTGAGAGGATAATCTAATTTTCTCAAGTTTTCTTTAGTTTCATTCTTGACGTTATTGAAAGTACAGTGGAAAATTATTATTTCATTGTGTTTTGGTTGTGTGAATGTTTTGGAGATACTGAGATAGTGAATGGAGAAAGTACGTTGAGTGATAATGTGATATTTTATTAAAACTGTGTGATTGTAAGCTTGAGAAAGTTGTTGTGTAATAGGCGAATTTGTGACTTATTTCCGAGTGTGATTGATTTTGTAGAAGGGAGCCAGAAGGACCGTGGAGTATTACATTTATTAGCAATTTATTTTGTGAAAGCTATCGTATTTTGTTTTCAATAAATTTTATTTAGTTTCGGAATTACGAAATTACTGGCCTAAATTACTGAATGGCTGACATTAGAAATACTGCGCGTAAAGTAGTGTTCAAGATGATTCGATTGGCTGCTTAACATACAAGCCAATACGAATTTAGTGTTTCCCGTGCGTTTGAGTAGGGCTTTATGCCTAAGATCTATGAGTCAATATAGGTTCTCGGGAGCCGTCTTCTGGTAAACACTTACGTAAAACCGCGTTAATCAGATTTGTACTAAAATGAATAAATTCGCGCTTTTGATCTGCTCTCGTGTAGATGACGAAATGCGACTAATGTATTGAACATTTTATGGAAGATTGAGCTTTGTAAGTGGTTTAGTTTAGGAGATTTTGCGTGTGAACATTTCAAGTCGTACGTAAGCTCCTCGTAGTGTGTTCCGTGCAATTTACGAGGCATTATGGCGAGCACTTCTTCACAAGAAAGCTATTTAACTCCCATTTGAGGGGCTTATTTCAATAGTGCTACAAGCCCATTACCTCCACTTTTCTGCCTATAATACTTCTGCAATTAATGACCCATACAAACAGAAAGAAAGGTTCGTCTCTAGCAAGAAGCCATATGCTTGGATATTTCTGATATCTCAACTGCAGATTTTTCAGCGCTCATTTAACTTTAGGACTCTGTATCTCACAATGAACAAATATGGACTTGTACCACTACTGAAATAAGCCCTTCATGTAGTCGTGGATCACTGACTGTTTACGACATTTAAAATATCGGGTCAGACTAAATACTTGTAGCTGAGAAGGATTTCACAGCCATTTTCTATGTTTTTTGTGGTGTCACCGCCAGACACCACACTTGCTAGGTGGTAGCCTTTAAATCGGCCGCGGTCCGGTAGTATACGTCGGACCCACGTGTCGCCACTGTCAGTGATTGCAGACCGAGCGCCACCACACGGCAGGTCTAGAGAGACGTCCTAGCACTCGCCCCAGTTGTACAGCAGACTTTGCCAGAGATGGATCACTGACAAATACGCTCTCATTTGCCGAGACGATAGTTAGCGTAGCCTTCAGCTACGTCATTTGCTACGACCTAGCAAGGCGCCATTACCAGTTTATATTGAGATTGTAATTAATGTATCAACAAGAGCGATGTTCTCCAATTATGGATTAAAGTTAAGTATTCCAAGAGCTTCGTACTTTATTTATTAGACTCAACTCCTTTAATTGTTCCAGACCTCACGCCAGTCTGCGTGAGCTTAAACGCGTGCATTTCGGCCTCCTCTAGCAACACGGTGTTGGCTCTTCTGCCAACACATCATTTTTAAAAACAATGAACGGATCTTACAGGAAATTTTAGACATTTTTCGAACGAGTCACGCAAGAATCCCAAACGCCCCATAGTTTAATCAACTTTCAGATACTGCCCATATGCTGGAGTTATGTGGCCTTTGCGTGGTAGGTATTTAGTCGAAATTTTGGCAACGCTGCTTTTGTCGTCTAAACCAATATCTAAGATCGTAGGGTGAATGGGCAGACAAACTGAAGCCTATCCAGGTAGGTGGACAAATTGTTTAAATGATAGTGAGAGAGTAACCCGTCCCGTCGCACTTCACCTGCTATCACTTGTAGTGCCACTTGTCTAGAATGTAGGTGGTGGTGTTAGGGTATGAGGGTGTTTTTCTTTGATAGGTTATTCTCTACTTATTGCTCCTAAGAAAGCGATAAATGCGGAAAATATGAACACATTTTACTGTATTGTGTGTTGTGTGTAGTAGACGAACATTTGCGACGATATGTCTGTATCAACATGAAAATGCAGCCTGTCATCAAGCAAAATCCGTCAAGCAATGGTTTGCGCATACCATAATCGCCGAAATGGACTGGCCTTCACCAAGTCCCGACCTCAGTCCAGAGAAACTCTACTGGGATGAGTTGGGACTTCAGCTTCCTTCCACACTCCAGCATCCAACACCAATACCTTCTCTGGTTTCGGCTCTTGAGGGAGAATGGACTGCAGTTCCTCCACAGACATTCAGACACCTCACTAGACGTGTTCCCAGAAGAGGTCAGGCCGTCAAGGGTGGGAAGGGTTGGACACACCCCATGCTATCCTCCGCTCAAAGGTGTTTCGATACTTCATGCACTGCCAAGTCTATCGTCCTTGCAAAAACAAAGCGTGAAATTAAGCTTCTAAATGAATGGCATGATCTCCATCACTCGGCCAGTGGGACATCAGCGGTACAACGCACACAACGTTCATACAACCCTGGCAAACTTTCAGAAAGGCCCCTAGGAAGGTTGTTCAACTGTAGCGTCGTAATGGCAAGACTTCCGTTTATGCCGTCAAAGCGTTGACCCTTGGTGTGAATTTCTGCTCTTTCTCGTTTTGTAATAGGTTGATATTGGTAACACCAAGTCTCATCACGCCTGTTAATATTTTGCTTCTTTAGGGCCAGAAGCATAACACGTGTCATAACGACATGATTATCTACATCTACATCCATACTCCGCAAGCCACCTGACGATGTGTGGCGGAGGGTACTTTGAGTACCTCTATCGGTTCTCCCTTCTATTCCAGTCTCGTATTGTTCGTGTGGGCTCTAATCTCTCTGATTTTATAAAAAAATGTTCAAATGTGTGTGAAATCTGATGGGACTTAACTGCTAAGGTCATCAGTCCCTAAGCTTACCCACTACTTAACTTAAATTATCCTAAGAACAAACACACACACCCATGCACTCGAACCTCCGCCGGGGCCAGCTTCACAGTCCATGACTGCAGCGCCTAGACCGCTCAGCTATTCCCGCGCTGCCTGATTTTATCCTCATGGTCTCTTCGCGAGATATACGTAGGAGGGAGCAATATACTGCTTGACTCCTCGGTGAAGGTATGTTCTAGAAACTTCAACAAATGCCCGTACCGAGTTACTGAGCGTCTTCCACTAGAGTTTATCTATCATCTCCGTAACGCTTTCGCGATTGCTAAATGATCCTGTAAAGAAGCGCGCTGCTCTCCGTTCGATCTTATCTATCTCTTCTATCAACTTTATGTGGTACGGATCCCACACCGGTGAGCAGTATTCAAACAGTGGGCGAACAAGTGTACTGTACCTACTTCCTTTGTTTTCGGACTGCATTTCCTTAGGATTCTTCCAATGAATCTCAGTCTGGCATCTGCTTTACCGACGATTAACTTGATATGATCACTCCATTTTAAATCACTCCTAATGCCTACTCCCAGATAATTTATGGAATTAACTGCTTCCAATTGCTGACCTGCTATATTGTAGCTAAATGATAAAGGATCCTTCTTTCTATGTATTCGCAGCACACTACACTTGTCTACATTGATATTCAATTGCCATTCTCTGCACCATGCGTCAATTCGTTGCAGATCCTCCTGCATTTCAGTACAGTTTTCCATTGTTACAACCTCTCGATGTACTACAGCATCATCCGCAAAAAGCCTCAGTGAACTTCCGATGTCACCCACAAGGTCATTTATGTATACTGTGAATAGCAACGGTCCTACGACACGCCCCTGCGGCACACCTGAAATTACTCTTACTTCGGAAGACTTCTCTCCATTGAGAATGAAATGCTGCGTTCTGTTATCTAGGAACTCTTCCATCGAATCACACAATTGGTCTGAGAGTCCATATGCTCTTACTTTGTTCATTAAACGACTGTGGGGAAGTGTATCAAACGTCTTGAGGAAGTCAAGAAACATGGCATCTACCTGGGAACCCGTGTCTATGGCCCTCTAAGTCTCGTGGACGAATAGCGCGAGCTGGGTTTCAGACGATCGTGTTTTTCAAAATCCATGTTGATTCCTGCAGAGTAGATTTCAAGTCTCCAGAAAAGTCATTATACTCGAACATAATACGAGTTCCAAAATTCTACTATCAGTGTAAATGCAACAAATAGCTGCTTATAATTAGTAATCTTTATTCATGACGGTCTGTTTCGGCTTTTTCGCCATTTTTAAGTAGGTCTATATTGATTTGACGTGCATATTACGTCGTTAGTATGAAAGGGTACAGTACCGCCCGACATTGAAAATAGGTACAACATACTTCATTATTTTTGTCAGAACAACACATTTTTTTCTAATAATAACTCAATTTCAATTAATACAGCGAAGCCGGATACCAGTGTGGGAAAGAATGACAATTTATTTATTTAGTTGATCACATGTGGACTCCCACAAAATAAATCCCTACATCCAGTTTGGTGAGACCTGTGAAATGAATGAATGTATGGTCGTCTGCTAACCGCAGATAGTGAATGTGAATATATGATCATCTTTGAGACGATCCTTTGGCCACCTTTGGTGGAACCAAAGAGATGAAACTTGCCGGAGCTTTGAGCGCCGGAAATGTGGCTGACCAATACGGTAGCATGGTCTTCCCCCACCTCGACAGAGGTGCGAGATGACCTGAAGAACGGCCATGTTTCAGCACTCTGCCGCTAGATCTTGTGCTGTTAAAACCTGTTTTAGTTGTGCTCCGTAATGACGAAAGAGTGGAGACATGGTATGCATGTGTAATATTTAAGAGTAGTTTGAAATAATCATTTCTCTATTTCAGGAACTTTTGTGGGGAGAATTAAATGCCAGGCAGGTAATATTAATGGGATCGTAGTAATCTTCGGTAGTGACCAACGGTCACAATGATACCACGTGTAGCAATAATTTGAAATACTTCCGTGTGCTTAAGTTAAGCTGAATTACTAGCGTGTATGCAATAAGTTGAAATATTTAAGAAATAGCGTGTGTACCATAAGTTGCAATATTTAAGAAATGGCGTGTGCAGGACTTGAAATTAGAGACGAGTACTTCCACGTGGTGAGTACTGTGTGAGTCTCAATCTGTGTATGAGACAAAGGATAAAGAGAAGTACTCGTCCATGGTATCAGTTGAGGACTCGCGTGTGTGATGAATATGTTCTTAATATTACTTTGCGTGATATGATTCCGTGTGACGCTAGATTCAAACTCTGAGAGAGAAGCAAGGTGAGTCGGCCGTCTATCCAGCAACGCCACTTGGCTTGCATTGCACAGGAAGACGTGCATATATCTCCAGAGTTCATAGTAGGAAAGTAGAATTACAAAGTGGGGCAGTGTCGTGTGAAACTGGGTTAAATACTAATTGAAGTGGGAAAGCTGAAAGTGATAGTGTTGTGACTATTTATTGTATTGTATTCCATGTTTTAGTGTGGTGTATGTCATGTAATTTGGGTATGTGTGGTTTGCATGGGAGAGTAGCAAGGTAGTTTCAAAAGATTAGTGGGTTATGCTTATTCCTTCGGTACCGCTCGATCTGGAGGAAAGTTTCGTGATGATGACTGTGAGAGTCGAAGTGTGAGGTATAATAAAAGATCCACCATCCTATCCAGAAAGTGCACTGTAGCGTTAAATAATTACGAGACCATAAGGTAGAGAATCACCAATGTAAAGCCATGCCCACTGGGCGGAATTTCTCATGTGTTATTGTTGTAGGTTATAGAATTTGTGTGTTTAGGTTATAGAATTTATCGGAATAAATAAGATAGTGAAAAGAAAAAGATTGGTGGACTTTTCCTTCCAATTGTATGTTGTCATGATGTCCCGAATTTATAATGTGTCCGCCATTCATATTCAGTAGGGGGGCCACGTGTTGATAAAAGCCGTTAAATAAGAGACAAAAAGAAAATGTGGTATTGCCAGTGCGTAGTGAACAGTCAGAGTTCTGTAAATTACTGATAGTCAGATGTGCGTTTCCGTTGCGTATTATTCATACAGGAGGATAATTTGTAACTTAATTGAGAGTACGAGAGTTCATATTACTCGATCAATAAGAATGAATCCACTCGCTTGGCAGACCACTCATCTTGCAGGCCTGACTGTTTGATGCCACAGTATGAGCCATGCATGTGGGTGCCTCTCAAGTATTATAACCGTCACTGTTTTAATAAGGTGGTAAATGATGTCAATATGTTTCAAATAAAATGTCAATTACGATGTAACAGTAGTCTTACGACGTAATAGTGGAACTGACAATTCACTAACAGTCGTGAATAAAGATTATAAATTAATAGCAGCTATTTGCTGCTTCTGATGTAGTAACCTGTTAATTTTCTGCAGAAATGAAACTGTCCATGTTTTCCATTTAAATCAAATCGCGTCCACGCGACGTATTTGTTCGTGAATCAAGGTAATCGGGACCAACTGTGCACACACTTTTCTCTTTTTGAAAATATTCTGGAAAATGTATTCAACACTTTATTTCGAGACGTTACTACATTGCAATTTTAGATGCAACAACACGTCCGCATGTCAACTACTAAACACTGCCTCTTCACAAATTACATGTCTAATGGTCATCTGTTGTGTACAGCTGTTAGTTCAAGCCCTCTTCGTAGGTACTGAGCTGACTTGGGTTATACTCCATGCATAAAATCAGTCTCGGAATTTTCTGGACGGATCGTGTATAGTCTGTTGTGGTTAAAATCTGTATTAATTCTGCTGGCACGCTACCTACGCTAACAATTGAGTAGCAAGACACGTAAGCACTCAAGTTAATGAATCCTAAAGAGATACAAATATAACAACTGAGCTGGTGCATAACTTCGTAGCATTTTTTCCACAAGTCAAGTCATAAGTTTAAGAAATACCACACATACACGTAACAGAGTCTTTTGCTATCAAGAATATATTCTCCTTCACTGTTTACAACAGTCTACCAACGCTGGGTAACTTTTCGATTCCTCAACTGTAGAGATCTGAAGGGGACTGCTTTGGGTTCAATTGTTGAGATAAACGATACATCTGTGGATACGCCAGTATGGCGATGACGAATACACGCTTCCAATGTGGGTTCACCGCGATGTCGCCAATCACGGACGCGACCATCATGATGCTGTAAACGGAACCTGGATTCATTCGAAAAAATGACGTTTTGCCATTCGTGCACCCAGGTTCGTCGTTGAGTACACCATCGCAGGCGCTCCTGTCTGAGATGCAGCGTCAATGGTAACCGCAGCCATGGTCTCCGAGCTGACAGTCCATGCTGCTGCAAACGTCGTCGAACTGTTCGTGCAGATGGTTTTTGTCTTGCAACCGTTCCCGTCTGTTGACTCAGGGATCGAGACGTGGCTGCACAATCCGTTACAGCCATGCGGATAAGATGCCTGTCATCTCGACGGCTCGTTATACGAGGCCGTTGGGATCCAGCACGGTGTTCCGTATTACCCTCGTGAACCCACCGATTCCATATTCTGCTAACAGTTATTGGATCTCGACCAACGCGAGGAGCAATGTCGCGATACGATAAACCGCAATCGCGATAAGCTACAATCCGACGTTTATGAAAGACGGAAATGTGATGGTACGCATTTCTCCTCCTGACACGAGGCATCACAACAACGTTGCACCAGGCTACGCTGGTCAACTGCTGTTTGTGTATGAGAAATCGGTTGGAAACTTTCCTCGTGTCAGCACGTTGTATGTGTCGCCACCGGCGGCAAATCTTGTGTGAATGCTCTGAAAAGCTAATCATTTCCATATCACAGCATCTTCTTCCTGTCAGTTAAATTTCACGTCTGTAGCAAGTCATCTTCGTGGTGTAGGAATTTTAATGGTCAGTAGTGTAGCAATTGCTAAATAAAGCCATAGCGCCGGCTGGGGTGGCCGAGCGGTTCTAGGCGCTACAGTCTGGAACCGTTCGACCGCTACGTTCGCAGGTTCGAATCCAGCCTCGGACATGGATGTGTGTGATGTCCTTAGGTTAGTTAGGTTTAAGTAGTTCTAAGTTCTAGGGGACTGATGACCTCAGGAGTTAAGTCCCATAGTGCTCAGAGCCAAACCAATAGCAATCGGAATACCAGCAAAACAGAAACGCTGTGAATTTGTGCCCAGTCTAATACCTGAGGTTTAGTATCGCTTTAGAACGAGCATTCATCCAGTAACAGCGGTAGTAATGTGTAGCTGTCAGTGAAGATCCCACCAGACTGCTAGTTTGCGATGAGAACGAACGTTTCCCCAGTGCATCCGTCATCGCTATACTGTCCCAGCACCTGGCGTGACGGTCTGAAGTGCTGTCTTTCATCCAGCTGGGGGAACTCCTCGTGCGGCTCTGTCCCTCAATGTTTCGCCGCCCTTTTCGTTCCCGCGAACAAGTGCCTTAGTTGGGGGTCCGCACACAGCAGCAGCCGCCTAGCTGAAATACCTGGCACTCCCGTTGGCTCCCCTTGGGCTGCGTGCCTAACTAATTACAGGCAGTAAATTGGCTTTGGCAAGCGAGGCAGCGTGAGGGGAAAGTTGGTCGCCTCCCTCGCAGCGAACGCACGCGGCGCCGCGGTTTAAATTCCTCCCAGATACGGGCAGAGTGTGAGAAGCAACAGCCAGCGCGGTGTGTACCTGTTCTCCAAGCTGCGTGACTGGGCTTAACGTTAGGCCTGTGTGTAGCGTCGCGAGGGATGCTTTCATGCAGATCTCGTTCATTCCTTTACACTCTACGGACTTCATATTTACTGATTCACCCATGTGCTTTGATAGCGACTTATCTTAGACTGAATACAGGAAATCCTACGTTTTCACCATTTCTGTATTCACAGATAGCTTTTATCAACTTCGCCTGGATTATTCTCTCTGAAATTTTGATGCTGGCAGGATGAAATGCGAGGAGTGAACAACTTGTAGTGATCAAAACCAGACTGCAAATATTAGAGTCGAAAAACACGACAGGGAAACCTTAGTTGGAAAGCGAGTGAGACAGATTTTTGAGTACGCTTGAGCTAACTGTGAAGGAGAAATTCAAAGGAGAAGAGGAACTAAAATCTTTGAAGGTTTGTTATGATTTTCTCACGGATGGTAAAGGTTTCGTAAGACCAACTGAACGGAATCGATAGTGTCTTGAATAGAGGATGTAAGGTGCCCACGAACAATAGTAAAACAAGGGTAATGGGGCAGAATATGATAATCTAATAATCATAGTTGACTGCAACGCGGTAATTGGTGAAGGATTAGAAGAACGATTTACAGTAGAATATGGAGTTAGTAACAGAAATGAGAGAGGTGAAAGATTAATTCTGTTCTGCTTAGAATTTCAGCTACGAATAGCGAAGAAGCTAAAGTACGCTATAGTTTGGGAGACTCGTACGGAAGAATAAATGTCGAAAGCAGTGGGATACTGAAATTCTGAGCAATGATGAAACTTATTGGAAATGGTCTGAATCTACAGAGCCTACCGTAATGAATACCACAGCAGGCAGCTCAGTTGAAGAGAACTGGACATCTCTGAAAGGGGAAACTACAGACGCTGAACAGGCAACATAGGTATAAGGAAGGCATCTGTGAAGAATCCTTGGATAACAGAAAAATTTCTTCAGTTGATGGACGAAGGTGCAAGTACTAAAATCTCCAAGGAAATTCAGGAATATAAAAATGTAAGTCCCTGAGGGATCTAAATAAGTAAATGAGATTGAAACCAGCTGATTAGGGTTTCCTATTTGGGTTTCCAAACAGCTAACGGTGACTGAATGAGAAAGGGTATAAAATTAAGACTGAAAATAGGAAACGAAGAGTTGCTGTAACTGGGAGGTTTACTAACATCAAATATAAAGTTAAGGGTGAGGAAGTATTTTCTTAAAATGCTATTCTGTATTATAAATCTGTACGAAAGTGAAACACAGACGACAAGCAGAAAATAGTTTTATGAAATGTGGTGCTATAGAATAACGCTGAAGATTATATGATTAGCTCGGATAATTAATGAAGGCACTGAACCTAAAGTGGGAGAAAAAAAATTGTCACCTGACTCTAAGGAAATGACCATCGATAGAACGCATTCTGTGGCATCAGGGCAACGTTAATTTGGTAACGCAGGAAAATGTGTGGGGAAGATGGTGAAGAGAGGGTTGGCTGTAGTAAATAGGGTCAAAAATATTTCTGTTTAGTTATACAGAGAAGAGGGAGCTAGCACCAGGATATATTACTGTGGAGAGCTGAATGAAACTAGTTTTCGTAATGAAGATCACAATAAGCAGTATGTTCTCGGTACTGCATTTATTACTGTTAACTATTTTTTACTGCTTGTTACAGAATGTTGTCAAGCCTTTGCTTACTGGACCGTTGTCTGACTGCGAACTTTAGGGAAACGAGAATACAAGAAACTAAGTGTAGCGCTGCAGAAGGATTTAAAAAACAAGTTTCCAAGTGAAATGCGAAATGACGTGCGCTGGACGCAACAGAAGAGGACAGATGTCTACGGAAATTACTTACAAGAAAAACGATCATGCTACTGGTAATCTGGAGCTGTAAACGACAAGCATTGTTCATGACATGGAGGACAGATTATCAGTGAAGTTTGGTAAACAAGGATTTGTAAATGAAACTTCATCATAAAGAATTGGTTTTGAAGTAGAGCAGTGAAACTGATGCAAGGTCCTTTATCATTTAACGGTACACTAATTCCTGATTCAGATTCTAAACCTGTCCACGCATTAAGAACAACGTGTAACAACTGCTGCTTCCGATCCACAACAGGATTAGTACACAGGAATATACTTTAGCTGTCAACAAAAGAAAGAATGTATCAAAACCATTCCAAGTTAATTTTTAAAATGCTTGCGTAGTTGAAGAGATTAATCAGAAACACAGATAGCTAACAATCGAAAGTAACCCCAGAGGATGTTGTAAAGCATTTCGAGGTAGCATCATGGAAGTATCGGTCACATGAAGTCAGTTGTTCCCAACTTGGGGTTATTACCCCTTGAGGAGTAAAGTGTAATTCTCTGAGGGGTAAAAACAAAAAGATTCCATTGTGTTTCGGTCACGAAAACAAATTATTCGTAATTACACACTTTTGTGGAGGCTACTGCGTATGAAATGTATGTACGAACAGCATATTTCTCACATAAACCGCCCCTACACAGATACTTTGTATCTTGTATCCTGCATCCATGACAGTAACACTGAGACATATACGTCACAAACGCTTAAATATCTCATGAAATTGCCTTCTCCGAGTTGCACTTCCTGCAGTAGATAAAAAATTGCTTCGTTATTGACTTCACAACAGTAAGCGAACTATTTGACAGCACAACAGCAAATATGTAATGGCTGCTATACTGCTGTAGGGCCTAAACTGTATTATTACTATTATTAGTAGTAGCAGTATTAATTTAATTAGTGGCAGTGGCCAGACACAAAGCATTGGCTTAAACTGACCAGCCAAGTTAAGATTAAGACAGTGACTTTATTAGGCTGAACGTCTATTAAACCACTCATTTAAAATGATAATAATTAAGCCTTAAAATAACCACAGCGGCCTTGAAAATTAAAAAAGAAGGGCACAAAGAAAACCCTAAAAAAAGACAAAAAACCGACTGGAATATATAAAATATTTTAAATACCACTACTATGACTGGTAAAGAAACACCCTGACAAACAATAAATGGTGGAAGTCATTACAAACAGCCATGTCTTAATATTAAGATACAGGAGTGCTAGACTTCCACGAGCAAGTGCGAGTACAATGCAGCAGAACCACCTACTTACGGGCTGTGTAGAACAACAGAAAGGTTACGGCGCCTTAATAAACCACTTCACAGGGCGCTAAGTTTCACAGTACGGAGACCACCTGCTACAAGTACCTTCCTACATGTAGCAGAGGGCTATGTAACATGATGTTAAGACCCTACAACGCGACCGTATCTAGATCAGTAGCTACGGTGAATAAATATATTAAATAAAAAACTACAGCAGTGAACCACTACTAAATCCTCGAGAAATTGGTACCCTACTTCTGTGCAAGGCACCAATTAAATCCCGCCACAGAAGACGGTAAAGCTACACTGTAAGTATATCTTCACACCAGTCAACCAAACGAACGCATCACGCTGGCAACAAAAATGCACCTTTCACAAAACACGTTTGAACTTTTGAAAACCTTAGAGCCTCCAACAACCTGATTCAGAAGCACAACGGTCATTCCAGACTACAAGGTCCGCTGCCTCATCGTGGACCCGAAACCAAACGAAATACGCTCTGCAAAATGTATTCCAAAACCAATGCAGAAACGGCCACAAACAGGAAGTCAAAAGCGTAAAGCCGTTTCAGCTTACAATTGTTCGCAACGCTGTAACGATCGAGACCGACGCCCACCCACGTGGACAACGACAATTGGTAGCAAGCAACCAAGTAGGCACTAAGCAACCTTTTGGTCACTGTTACTCCTTACTGGAAATACGTCGTAGCGATAGAAAGCAGACTCCTTATTGCTGCAGTGTGCCATCAGGTGTTCATATTCTTGTACTAAAGGTGTACAGTTGCGAACGTAGAACTCAGCAGTTAAAACACCCATAGCCATTTCTACAAGACTAGTGTCACGGCGTGCAACACCCCAGCAAACATTCGGAGCAGATATCACGACTCAACGACGAGTTACACAGAACTGGACCTTATTTGTGGTCGAACGGCAAGGATATCACAAGTAGTGGCAACTAAATCACATAACACGTGAAATCTTTTACAAACTCAGGGGCACCATATTACAGCCACCACCAACCAAGTACAGTAGAGCGGCACTCCGGCACTGCAGAGCCTCTAGACAATACTGTTACTGCGCTACCCGCCGGTCACACACCGAAAAGGGAAATTCCCCATCGCAGCCCACTCAGACTTGGTGGTAAGAGGGCATGAACACAGATCAAGCATGAAAACAGGAAGAAGGTGCGAGGAGAAGCAAAATAGGAACAGTGAACGGTCCAAGCACAAAAAATTCAACATACAACGGCGTGCAAGAGCCACGGTGTCGCTGTAAAGTGGTCAATGTCCTAAGCGGGAGAGCCATATTCAAAGCTCCCTCGTTCCAATTACATTGTTTTTTTCGCTGTTCATTGTATTCAAATTTGTGTCTGTGTCGTCGTGTAACGTCCGTTTGTAACAGCGGGGTGTAATGAAGGGACCTATAATGAAAGTCGATTCTGCACAACTACTGCGTTAGCAGCCGAAAGAAAGAGGATTTCGATTGGGAACGGCAAACCTTTGATGTCAAAGCGGCAAGTGAACCGAATCCTCTACCGGGAAATACGTCTGGCGTCTCACGCACGGCATTAGTGACAGTACGTGTGTCATATGACAGGAATCTCTTATCGACGCACCTAATTTGTACTCCAGGTGAGTGAGTGACATACGCCTCCTTGCCCGATTTAGGTGCTCGTATGAATGTTAATGTGATCACTCCGAAGGAAATGATGGAAACATAATACACTGCTGGCCACCGTAAATGCAACACCCTGAAGGAAGCATCCGAATCAAGTGAAATTTACACCATGGGTTTGCAGCGATGAGATATGCAACTGATTAGAATTTCAGCGCAGACGCACATCACGCTCGCCTGTGGCGCCACCTCATAGCGCCATTTAAGGCTTGGCGATTTCGACGAGTGTACGTTCGGCACGTGTGTTTACCTTGTGGTTGTTTCACAAGAGGATCAGTTATGCCTCGTAGACAACAGCGAACATCGTTTGATCAAGTATCCGAGTTCGACAGAGGAAGGATAGTGGCTTACCGAGATTGTGGATTATCATACAGAGAAATCGCTAGTCGTGTTGGACGAAACCAAACAACTGTAATGCGGATATGTGACCATTGGATGCAGGAGGGTACGACGGACCGACGTGGTCGATCGCATTCACCTCGGTGCACCACTGCACGTGCTGATAGGGAAATTGTGCGCATGGCAGTGACGGATCGCTCAGTGACATCCCGAACCATAGCACAGCACATTGCGTCTGTAACGCATCATCCAGTGTCTGCGCGTACCATTCGACGCCGTTTACACCAGAGTGGTCTGTCCGCAAGACGTCCATTGCTTCGTCTACCATTGACGCAGAACCACAGACGTCTCCGTCGCCAATGGTGTGATGACAGACGGATGTGGACGGCAGAATGGAATGACGTTGTCTTTACTGACGAGGCACGCTTCTGTCTGCAGCACCACGATGGTCGGATTCGAGTGTGGAGACACCGTGGAGAGAGGATGCTGGACAGCTGCGTTATGCACCGCCACACTGGTCTTGCACCGGGTATTATGGTATGGGGCGGTATTGGATATTACTCTCGCACGCCTCTAGTACGCATTGCCGGTACTTTAAATAGCCGGCGCTACATATCCGAGGTGCTGGAGCCTGTTGTCCTTCCTTACCTTCAGGGCTCGGCCACAGCCACATTTCAACAGGATAATGCGCGACCACACGTGGCACGCATTCTCCAAAGGTTCTTCGTCAATGACCAGATTGAAGTGCTTCCCTGGCCGGCTCGCTCTCCGGATCTTTCGCCGATAGAAAACATGTGGTCCATGGTTGCTCAACGAGTGACCCAGATTACATCCCCAGCTGCCACACCAGATGATATTAGGCACCGTGTGGAAGCTGCTTGGGCTGCTGTACCCCAGGAACACATCCAACGTCTCTTTGACTCAATGCCGAGACGTGTGGCAGCGGTGATCTCCAACAATGGCGGCTACTCTGGCTACTGATTCTGGCAGGAACCACATGTCACACACGTCTGTAAACGTAATAAATTTTGTTGTGCTACCTCTTGTCTTTCTTGGTGTTGCATTTACGGTGGCCAGCAGTGTAGTTTGTCACGTAAGCTACAACAAACGAACGCAACAGTTTCACAATCACACGGTTTCTCTGTGCTCCGTTAATACCCATGTTTTTAACGTTTTTGACACTGCGTTCCGTTCTGGAAGTTTTGGCTCCTGGAGTCCTTTACTGTAACGTAGTTCACACACGTTCTGTGAGACATGTATGTGATATGCCGCCTGCTCTCACTATTCACCACATTTACTTGCGATGGTAATGTATGCTCCCCACACGACTCGTATTCTCTAACCTGTAGGGTCGTGCCCACTCGTCTCTTATAGGGTGCCTAAAGGATGCTGCTTTCTAGGATAGCTATACAGCAATCCAAGAAAATCACATTATGGGTTTTTATTACAATAAAGTAAGTAGACAATACTTAACTTTGGGTCGTAAGCAAATGGCGACATGCAAACAATCAAAGCCCATGTCGATGCAAGTTATCCACGGTCGCTCGTAAGTCACTGCTATCATTAATATCACTGCTCTTCTAGTCCTATCTGATAGTGACTGTCTTCTACTGTCCGGCCGAGGCTGGCAGGAGCGGCACTTGTATTCTCTTCGGCTAGAGGCCGCTCCTGTCGTGGTGCGGTCCTAGTCAGCGTACTATTGGCTGACGTCATCTCACAGCTTTCTCTGTTCTTGCGTTCTTCATCTACCTGTCGTCGCTTGTAGTTAAACCGGAAAATAACCAATGCCTACTATGACAACTGCCAAGACTAAGAAAAGAGAATAAACATTTCGGTGACAGGACGGACAGTTCATAACGTTGGAAATTAAAAGTAAATGTGAAGGGAAAGTTTTTAACCTGGCTCGGCCGCTTTGTGGTCCAACACCGTCACCAATTAACCACGACGCCTTCACTCGATGTTGCACTTCTTAGAATTGAACCGTTCACGGCCTCTACACTATTGGCCATTAAAAGTGCTACACCAACATGAAATGCAGATGATAAACGGGTATTAATTGGACAAATATATTATACTAGAATTAACATGTGATTACATTTTCACGCAATTTGGGTGCGTAGATCCTGAGAAATCAGTAGACAGAACAACCACCTCTGGCCGCAATAACGGCCTTGATACACCTGGGCATTGAGTCGAACAGAGCTTGGATGGCGTGTACAGGTACAGCTGCCCATGCAGCTTCAACCCGATACCACAGTTCATCAAGAGTAGTGACTAACGTATTGTGACGAGCCAGTTGCTCGTCCACCATTGACCAGACGTTTTCAGTTCGTGAGAGATCTGGAGAATGTGCTTGCCAGGGCAGCAGTCAAACATTTTCTGCATCCAGAAAGGCCCGTACAGGACCTGCAACATGCGGCCGTGCTTTATCCTGCTGAAATGTAGGGTTTCGCAGAAATCGAATGAAGGGTAGAGCCACGGGTCGTAACACATCTGAAATGTAACGTCCACTGTTCAAAGTGCCAATGCGAACCAGAGATGACCGAGACGTGTAACCAATGGCACCCCATACCATCTCGCCGCGTGATACGACAGTATGGCGATGACGAACACACGCTTCCAATGTGCGTTCACCGCGATGTCGCCAAACACGGATGCGACCATCATGATGCTGTAAACAGAACCTGGATTCATCCGAAAAAATGACGTTTTGCCATTCGTGCACCCAGGTTCGTCATTGAGTACAACAACACAGGCGCTCCTATCTGTGATGCAGCGTCGAGGGTAACCGCAGCCGTGGTCTCCGAGCTGATAGTCCATGCTGCTGCAAACGTCGTCGAACTGTTCGTGCAGATGGTTGTTGTCTTGCAGACGTCCCCATCTGTTGACTCAGGGATCGAGACGTGGCTGCACGATCCGTTACAGCCATGCGGATAAGATGCCTGTCATATCGACTGGTAGTGATAAGAGGCCGTTGGGATCTAGCACGGCGTTCCGTATTACCCTCGTGAACCCACCGATTCCATATTGTGCTAACAGTCATTGGATGACGACCAACGCGAGCAGCAATGTCACGATACGATAAACCGCAATTGCTATAGGCTACAATCCGACCTTTATCAAAGTCGGAAACGTGATTGTACTCATTTCTCCTCCTGACATGAGGCATCACAACAACGTTTCACCAGGCAACGCCGGTCAGCTGCTGTTTGTGTATAAGAAAGCGGTTGGAAACTTTCCTCATGCCAGCACGTTGTAGGTGTCACCACCGGTGCCAACCTTGTGTGAATGCTCTGAAAAGCTAAACATTTGCACATCACAGTATCTTCTTCCTGTCTGTTAATTTTCGGATCTGTAGCACGTCATCTTTTTGGTGTAGCAATTCTAAAGGCTAGTAGTGTATTTTGCTTTCTTTTCACAGTTCACTTCCTTCTTTCATGCTTGATCTGAGTTCAGCTTTTGCCGGGCTATCCACTCGGCCATATTACCACTAAATCTGTGGGGAGATTCCCTTGTCACAGCTCACCAGGCAGTCCTTGTCGCCTCGTGACCACTCTGGCAGTCAGGGTGCAAAACTCGGCCGAAAGAGACGAACATCGGAGCAGGCAGACTGTACAAATTAAAAGTGCAGGAGCGCAAAGCGACAGCCACACCTGCACTCTCGTGCTGATCCACTGTTCCCTCCAAAATGTCGAGGTCACACAGAGAGTACCACGACGCCATTATTCAGACCATAACGCTCTATCCTCCGGCCGCGACGCTTCCGACGATTACTGAAGAGCCGCACACGCCAGCGGCCATCTAATTTGTGCAGCATAAAAGGTGATCCATCTGAAAAGACTACTTGTCTCCACCCAATGGACGTCTAGCTGCGGTACTGGCGTGCAAATTGCAGCCACTGTCGCTGATGGACAGAAGACGCCGTGGATGCATAAACCAGGCGCCAGGTGCCACGGCCCATTTGCTGGAAAGTCGTTGAAGAGGCACAGCTAGTAGTTCCTCGGATCATTCGGGTGGACAGTTGTTCAGCCGCTCCACGCCTGTTAGCCTGTACACATCTCTGCAGCCATCGGTTACCCCTAACCTGTATTGCCCGTGCTGTAGAGAATAGAAGCTTTTGAAATGTGGTGCTACAGAAGAATGCTGAAGATTAAATGGGTAGATCACATAACTGATGAAGAGGTATTGAATAGAATTGGGGAGAAGAGGAGTTTGTGGCACAACTTGACAGAAAGAAGGGATCGGTTGGTAGGACATGTTCTGAGGCATCAAGGGATCACAAATTTAGCATTGGAGGGCAGCGTGGAGGGTAAAAATCGTAGAGGGAGACCAAGAGATGAATACACTAAGCTGACTCAGAAAGATGTAGGTTGCAGTAGGTACTGGGAGATGAAGAAGCTTGCACAGGGTAGGGTAGCATGGAGAGCTGCATCAAACCAGTCTCAGGACTGAAGACCACAACAACAACAACAACTCTGCTACCATTATCACTATTTTCTGTGGCCAGCCACCCTATGTCCACCATCCCCTTCCAACAGTAGTGTCCCCATCCACATTCACTTTCTTTGCCTACCCTGCCCTTACCACGACCTCTTCCACATCTTCAACCACATCCTTTGCCTATTCCCCACTTCCTTCGCCTATCCACCACTTCCAACTTTTCCCGCACCAACTGCCTTCCCTGCAGCTCCAGCCAAAATAACAACTCGCCATGCTACTGTTACAGTGCCTGAAACTACATTACTAGTAAACTGTGACGGAACCTACTCGAGCCTACTGCAAAAACCTGCACCAAGCCTCATCCTACTTCCTACAATTCCCAGTCCTCACCCTACCCAACAATCACCAAAAACCCCACCAACACAGACCGTGATATCAGAACCAAAATCAAAACACCACAAACAAGTCCTGATCCTACTGAACACATAGGCACCGTTCCTGCATTTTCTCCCCCAGATATTTCCACTTTCCTTCTCTCCAATCCAGACTCCTCGCTGACCGCCCCCCCCCCCCCCCATCCCCACCTTCACTGCCATGATGAAGATTGACACTGCTATGGCGGCAGGGGAACTGGTTTCCAAAACTGAATTCCAATCCAGTTTTATACATCCATAAAGCCCACTGCATCTAAAATGACTCACGTCCCATCTACCTCATTTGAGTCTTCATAGTCTGTCCCGCCACCCCTCTGGGTCACCTCCTCACAGATGGAGCTCTGCTTTACAACCGCCAGCATAAAGTCTACCTTCCAAATCCCCCCACCCCAGTCCTACCATGCCAAAAATACCTTCTTCTTTATAACGACGACGACACTGCAGATTGTAAGAATCCCCCCCCCCCCACCCATCTGTCCTCACTTCAAGACTCCCACTCTCTCAAACGCTGTTTCAGCCTTGCCTCCCAGCTGTAATGGCTTCAGTGATGCCCACCCTACCTACTCCATCAAGTGTGAGGTTAAACCACTCATCAAACCTGAATTAACAGTAACCATCTTTCCTATTGATCACCCTATCCATCCAAATAATTACCCTGCCTGGCTCCCATGTGTCAAAGACATCTACAGGTTCCCACCTACCACTGTCCTCCAAAATACCCACTTCTTCCAACAACTGCATGCCCTACAAAATATTTCTCTTGCCGCCCTCTCTGTTTTCTACCTCAACACCCGTGCCACCAACTCATGAAACCAAGTCCACTTCATTTTCACCCACCTCTAAACCCTCATTTGAACCTCTCCATCCTCTCACACACACAACCCAAACCATAAGCTCCCATCATGGTGTGACAGCAATACAATATCATATACGAAAATATCCACTACCTACCCACAAAAAAGGTCCTTTTCATGCATTCGCTTTCCCAATACAATTCCAATACATTCATCCTTAATGAAGTGTTCCTGTCCGCAGCTCGTGGTCGTTCGGTAGCTTTCTCGCTTCCCACGCCCGGGTTCCCGGGTTCGATTCCCGGCGGGGTCAGGGATTTTCTCTGCCTCGTGATGACTGGGTATTGTGTGATGTCCTTAGGTTAGTTAGGTTTAAGTAGTTCTAAGTTCTAGGGGACTGATGACCATAGATGTTAAGTCCCATAGTGCTCAGAGCTCCTGAAGTGTTCCTCGAACCATATCACATCTGAGCTACTCCCTATACTTTCGTTATACAATAATCACTTTCCCTGGCCAGAGGGGGCAGTTGCAACTGGCCAACACAAAAACATTCGTTCTCGGCCACAAACCTTACTCAGTACTCCCACTGAACATTTTATCCTTAGCCTCTTTTTCGAAATCCTAACTGTTGCCTGTGCTACTGTCTACATGCAGCCTAATAATCCCATCCCAACCTCCTTCACCCCCAAAGCCTCAACAACAGCGACTGCATCTTTTCCACCTATGTTACTTTTGCTTACCTCAGCATCCATAATACTTCCTCGGCGGAACTTTGGTCATGGCATCAGTTTACTGACTTACTCTAAGGTGACATTGTCCCTATCGTACAGCACACCCTTCCTGAAAGCAACACCACCCCAAGTGTCATTCTTGAATCTCACCACCTCCTTGGATGCCTCACTGCAGGAGTCCTGGATCCAATTATAAATGACCACCTACGTGTTCTCGCCATCATCTCCTTTTCAACATCATCCCCATGCACACCAACCCACTCTCCATCCAAAAGTTATCCATGGCAACTCTCATCCCATCTGGTATGACTATTGGGCATCTGTAGATTCCAAGACTCGAAGCCACTCCCTGACCTTCCAGCAACATGGCGATATCTCTAATGTCACACTCTTCCTGCAGCTGACCGTGTCAGACATAATGTCCATCCATATACCAAAGTCATATATCCTCATTGCCCCCTCTACCCCCACAAATCCTACTCCTTCTCAGAGAATCCTGCCGCCTTCTTATGGACTCACGACTGGGATACCGTCATTCACCATCAGAAAATATAGAGACACATTAGGAAATTACTAAATGCTAAAACATGCCAGGAATGGCACCAAACCTGGATGAGAATCAATGCTACATTCCGCATTAACTGTTACAAATTCTGGAAAGCATTCCATCGACTCACTGGTAGTAACCCCATATGAAACTACCTCATCCTCTACAACAAACATTCCTTACATGAAAACCAGAGCAAAGCTAACCAGTTTGCATCCTTTGTCTACAACATCTTCTTCATCCCTGATGACCCTCATTCTGATTACTTCCTCTTCCTTACCATCCATGAACTTACCAATAATGAATACCCCAACCCTAGCTCCCAGCTTCCAGTACTTGGGAAACAAACCATAGACAGACTTAAATGCACCAGTTATCGCAAACAACATAAAACAAGTACTTCACAGAAAATCCAACACATCCCCTGGTCATGATCGCATCATCTATTGGCACATTAAAGAAAACACCCTCTGCTTTCTTGTACCCTTGCAACCCTTTACACCACTATCCTCCCCTGAGGAGGAAAACCTCCAGGATCGTACTTTTCGTTAAATCACAGACACCCCCTACTGATACCTCTTCCTACCAACATATCTGCTTCACCTCAAGTGTTCAATAAGGTCTTAGAATCCATCGTCCCCAGACATCTTCATCAACACGTGAACCAACACCAACCACTTCCCATTAACCACTGTGACTTCTGTCGCACCACCTCTTCTGCTGACCAGCCCCTGAATCTCACCCAACCTGTGTTCCAACAGGGCAACACACGTAAATCCGCGAGTTTTGTAACATCTTTGGAAGATGACTATCAACAGCCGTCAGTAATGTATAAAATGAATGTGTTACCAACAACTGCTTTTATTTTAAACCCAAAAAAATCTACCGGTTTCAGTCACAGACCATTTTCACAGATTAGGGTTAAAACAGTTTAAGCCACATCGCACCTGTCATTACTTAAATAATGGCCACGTCTCATTTGTAGAACATGTCATGAATTTCAGTATACGATACAAGGAATTTTAGAAGCAAACATACTTATAACAAGCGCAAACGAAAAGTAGTACTGGTGGTTCTCTTAAGAAATTCTGTATCCCTACGTAAGTTTCAGCACACCATTTAGTCTCAGTTTTCCAACACTCGATATTTCCTTATCAGATCAACCTTCCATCTAAGCCACAAAGGTCTGCACACCCTCGGTTGCCATTCCCGAAAAAACAATTAGACAAATTGCGGCTGACAAATCTACACACCGTTGTGAAAATCGCAATTCTACCAACCCATAGAGTTCTGTATTATCTGCTGTTAATTGCACTACCTTTTCTAATAATATGGGCACTGCTTCTGGTTCTGACACTCCTTGCATTTCTAATTCTGTCAAAGCTTTGTCCTTGGCAACACTCATTTTGGGAACTAACACTGACAAGACCAGGAAGCAAAATACATTAACTTAATTCTTACATGTAATCATGAGCCATCTCGACTCTCAGCACTTTCTAGCTATATGCCCCTAACGATTACACGTACTGGTTTTACTGGAACTGATTCCGTACATGGCGCTGAATGGCCCCCAGATTACACTGTACACACCTAACAGGCACTAACCCATCTTGATTTCCATTATTTCTAAAAATAGACAAACCATTTGTTCTCTCATTGCAACAAAATCTTCTTCACAAAATGCACGACCATAAAACTTTTTCTCCATGACCAAAATACAATCAAAACTTTTTGGACTCAGCATACTGTAGGCTGTAGGGTCAGATGTTGCTCTAAGCAGGCGACATCATTGATCTGACACCAGTGTTAGATGGATCACGGATAGCGACCATGGAGAGTGAAATGAGATGTCAGGACGACAGTATATATGTTCAACTTCTTTATACCAGCCCTCAGTTGTAGTGTACCAGCAACAGCTTCGTGGAGGATACAACAAATGTCTGGCAATGGTGATAGCGCAAAGAGTGGGGCTGGGCATGGCCTCTCTTGAATGCTGCTGTCAGCGATATCTTCAGCTACGAACATGGTCAGAGTGCAGCCAAGCAGCTGTCAATTCCACATAGGCGACCGTGACCTCCCTCCAGTGAGTGGGTGGCTCTCTGGTCTCGCAACAGCTGCTTTTGTGACTCTGGGCAGCCCGCCTTGTCCCGTGGTCGAACAGGAGACCCCATACTGCATTCTGGGATATCGCTCTGGGTATCGTGAGCTCATGGTGTAGTCTATAATACTGGGATGAGAATATTTTAGTACACGAATGGCTTATATACTTCAAACTGTGTTTGTTTAGGGCTCACGGCATATACTCTAAACACTTCTGTGGCGGCAAGTGAGGAAAGGCTTTCATCTTTCAGCTAGCGTGTTGCAGTGCTGGATGTTTCTATACCTCACCCAGCTTGCTCTGCTTTTCATCTCACGTCGGGTGTTTTGCTTCCCAAGGCATAACACTCTTGGCTGCCTGCAGCTAGCTCTGTTACAACTCACTTTCACTCTGGTATACTTTTGAGCGAATACAATCTATATGCTACACCTGTATTTCTTCGGGTATATCACACGAACAAAACTTCTCGAAAAGTTTTACCTTCATGCCTCATCTCTTAAATAAATAGTAAGTTTGTTTTATAAGGGATTCGTTTAAAAATTATATAATTTTAGAGAAAATTGTTTAAGACAAAATATGCTGAATTTTGTAGTGTAGTTAATATATATAGGATCAACTATGGAGAAAAATATTAGTAAGCCAATGAGTTATCTGCCAGTTGTAATGGTTCTTTATTTACGTGACCATTACGGCACTCCAACCCCAGTTCTCGATACCAGTAATATCGTACTACTTTTCTGCGAAGTGACAGATATATTTTTGTGACAATATTCACATTTGGTTTTATTAATGTATAGGTACTCTGAAGTATCGATATATAACAGTGATATGGTTCTTGTGTGTATTATTTTCTGCGAGACTAATAATCTTTGATTTACATGTAACCGTTTTGGTGCGAATGCGCACAGAGCAGTTTTTGTTTTCACTTTGCAGAAGTTAAGTTGTTATTTCGCTTTGTAAACGAACAGTCAAGTCTTGTGTTTGGTTAAAGTGGAAATTAAATATATGAAGATTGATACAAAACTGTTTTTTTATGATGTGACAATCAAGAAGAAGTATATGTGAATTTACAAGAAGTTTAATAAAAATGTGGATCGTGAACACCAAGTCAAAAATTATTTCTACCATACCATTGTTCTGATCTAGGATTGTTTGATCATTAAGAATTTCCTGATAAGCTCATTTGTTAGGTCTTCAAATATTGCTAAAATACAGATCGGGACCTTCTAGCAGTCAAAGTGGAATCACCCTAGAATCAACAAGATGAGCCATAACAACTTCGACGGAATGTACATGGGAATCAATTCAAGATAAGTGCCAAAATTAATGAATTTTTTAAAGTGACTTCATTATTTCCATTATGACGAGACCATCCACAGCCAATAACTTTGTTGTTGCCCGATAAAGCGAACATATGCTGCGTGAGCAACATTATTAATCTGATTTCTAACATACTTTGCAAGTGGTGGTGTTTTTAGACCGTCCAACAAGTCATCACTCACATTCCATTTCATTTTTCACCTCCAAATAGTTTTTAAATCTATGTACATATCTCCACTATTTCGTTCTTGTTTCCTGTCTCATTTCATTTTTTACTGTCAGTTGGCTGAGGTGATTGTACTTCTGGCAGCTCTATCCCTGTCCATTCGGGGCATGGAGTGGATGAAATAAAAATAAAGAAAAAAATGATCAAACTTGAGGTCTGTCTGCTTGGGCTTACTCTCTGGGATTGGAGTCTCACTGGATCACAGTCTGATTTGCTAGCTGTAGAAGTGTACTTGCTGTGTTTGAATGGCGGATGTTCACTGTGACGAGTGTGCCTGCGCTTACTGGAGATTCGTCACTTACAACTGCCTCTGCAGTAGCGGGTCGTGTTCTGGACTTCGATTACGCCTATTTCCGGCTGCTTTGTGCATTTGATCATATACACTTCCTTAATCCTCCTGGGCCTCACACAGGGTTAATGGAGAACACCACCTTTTCTGTGAGTTTTAGTGGCCGCCGTACTTCGTGAAAACACCCATGCTTTGCTATTTGTTACTGAATTCCGTTTCATATTCATGTCGTTACCTGATATGGCTTGTACCGTTGGCCGTTGTTTTGTACTAAGCCCTTAATATGGGTCAATATCCCGGTCATAAGGACGTATCCGAGTTTAACGTTCATTTGATTGGGAGATGGCATCCATTTTACCTTGTCTTTGGTTTTCACTAAACTGTAGGTGCGTGTGTTTTCTAGGATCAAGTCTCTTTAATTTTTTTATTGTCTGATAACCTTCATATTTAAAAAATTGTCTCCAGTGGGCTACTGGTGCGTGTATTTTCTAGGTTTAGGTGTGACTGAAACTTTTTCACTGCCTGTTAACCTCGGTTAAGAAAGCTTCACCTTTAACTGCACAACTGTTGTGTGTATTTCCTAGCTATAGATTTCTTTAACATTTTTCATCCTCATTTAGAGAGATTTTTCATCCTCATTTAGAGAGATTTGTCTTTACCGTAACTACTGCTTCGTGTACCCGCCAGGTTCAGATATCTTCAACATTTTTCTTTCTCAATTAAGATTAAAAGCACCATGTGATATTTGCTATTGATGGATTACGTAAATTTAATGTAACTCATGTGTGTATGTTATGGAAACTCTTACAGAAGTTGCATTTTCTGCTATCTTCAAGCTTTTTCTCATGTTCAAATTGTGTTAACATTTTGATCATTGATTTACAAGTATCCAAAACAGTTTTTAGGCTGGATGATTCTCTAACGTTTATAGGTTTCAAGGATTTAGCTTTATTTTGACCCCAAAAAGGAATTCTGTGTACTATTATAGAAACAGTAATCCCAATTTGTTTATTTGAGCTTTCCTGTTAACGTAATTTCACTTATTTAATTTTTTTAATTTACCTAACTTGATCTGATTAGGGCTAACAGGCCCCCTCACACGTAAGACTAGGGTTTCACACATACATTATCTGTTAAATCAAAGTTGCTAAGAAATAAAAATTTTGATATTAATATTGTATTAAAATGACCTAACTGTCTGAACTGACAGTGTGTGTCTAGTACACTCACAACGAAGTAACAGAGTTAATACTGTCATTAATTAGTACTTGTTTCCAGGCCTCATAGAAAATGCTTGTGGTTAGGTGGTTGAATATACCTGCTACCGTGGGCAATAGTGGACCAACAATAAGCTTCATTATTTGGACTGTGATGTAATGGTGTGCAGTAGATTTTGATCTAATACGCATGATGGCTTTTTTGATGGTGTTGCAAGTAACATCCTTTATATTGCAGTTTTCATCGCTACAATCGTTTACTCTCGTAAAGTAATCAATGAGTTTCTGTTTCACTTCTGCTTCAATTGTCGTTGTACGTAATGTGCAGTAACGACTACGTTCATTGGCTGGGACAATGGGATCAGTTGAAGCCTTTACTTCGCCTTTGCCAAGATCACGCAGGTTCGTAACTGTTAAAGTTAAGTTAGCCTTTGTGGCAGATAAGTACTGCTCATGTTTGTTGACGTTAAATTTGGCCCCCGTGGTATATGAATATATTAAAAGAATTATTTTTTTATGCTCTGCCCCATATCAGTCCCAGATTCTAGCTCTGTACCATTTCAAGTACCCACTCCGTTTAACTGGCCTTCCAAGTCCTTGGCCGTTTCTGCCACACTTATGATGCCGTCGACAAGCCTCACAGTTTTTATTTCTTCTCTTTGAACCTTAGTTCGCCCTACAAATTTCTCCTTGATTTTCCTTAATGCTTGCTCAGTTTAGAGACTGAATAAGATCTGGGATTTGGTAGAAGCTTGTCGCACTCTCTTCTCAGCTATTGACTGCCTTTCACATACCGTACAAGATATAAATCAAATTCCGCTATTTGTACTTTTTTTCTGCAACCTTCTGAATTTCAAAGAGTACACTCGAGTTTTGTCAGAAGTTTCATCTAAATCTACAAACTCTAGAAACAACGATTTGCCTTTCAAATGATTCAAATGGCTCTGAGCACTATGAGACTTAACTTCTGAAGTCATCAGTCCCCTAGAACTTAGAACTATTTAAACCTAACTAACCTAAGAACATCACACACATCCATGTCCGAGGCAGGATTCGAACCTGCGACCGTAGCGGTCGCGCGGTTCCAGACTGGAGCGCCTAGAAGCGCTCGGCCACTCCGGCCGGCGATTTGCCTTTCTTTAATCTATCAGGAAATCAGAGAAGTACTGCCTCGCTCGCTATATCTACCTCAAGATCGGCTTCTGACCAACCTTTCTAATAATTTTAAAATTATTATTTAAAGTATTGATAATAATTTTAAAAACCAAAAATAACATTTGAACCACGGTGGGGTAGCCCATCACTCAGAAACTTGCTGGGCACATTGTGATCGAAAATGTACTGTGAAATGCTTTTGAATTCGTACTTTCACGTAGAAATACATGGTACGTCCCTTTGCATATGGTATTCATTAGGGCGTCAGAATGAAACTTCGTTAATTACAGATTCAACATAGGATTATACAGCTAACCGGTTACAAATTACTGTTTGGTAAACGACCTAAGGTGCGACACCTAAGAGTGTCTTCATCAGAATGAAATTTTGATAAACCGTAAAATGACATTACGAAAAAGCAGTGGTCCGAGGTTAGAGCAGCTTTGCTCAAGTCAAAAATAAAATGAAACTTGTAACACCATTATGATTGTGAGTAATTAGTACAGTGTAATTTTATTATGAAGTCTTTATTCTGTATGAGCTAAGATCTTTGAATTGTTGGAGGGAAATGGAAATTTGTGATGTATACTTTGTAAATACTTAACGGTGTGTTTAAATAATGTAATATTATAAAATATGTCTGTTTGTAAAGACAAAATTGTATGTTGAAAACTGGTTCATACTTACGGATCTTGTATTGTGAAATAGAAAAGACGTAGGGAACCCCCTCTGCTACGGAAGGGTCTTGGCGCGCGAGAAAAGGTGGAAGTGGCGGTCAATCTGGGCGGCAAGAGAGGGAGTTATTCGGTCAGTCAGTGGCCAGCAGTTCTGCAGTCAACACCGCAGGTGCCAAGTGAGGCATTGAGAAACCGAATTTATGATGGAATGGCCTCGGATGTGGTTCCGGCTTTAAAATGGTGCTCCCGCATTTGGGATGGCTCTAAAAATGACTAATACGTTGCCAAGAAGAATTAAATAGAGCATAAATCCGCTAGAAGTGAGACCAGATAGCCGCCACGTGATTGCCACCACTATTGCGCCACTGCTTCATCAACTTTAGAGATCAAATATGTACACCAGTGTGATCCTGTAAACCTGTGTGTGCTTTTGCAAGAAAATTCAAGTGTTGCCGAATTCGTGTTTGAAATTTGAAACTGTCCTCTTCATGATACCAAGTAGGATCCTTTCCTAAACGTGTTTAAGAACGAGTATCCTGTTTACGAAAGAACACTAACTTGTTTCTATTTAAATGAGCCTAAATTTCAGTTTCAAAGCACATAAAAGTTCCTACTTAAATCATTTGTTTCACAGATAAAAAGAGAGGCACGTTATTTCCGACTCCTTAAAAAGCGTTATTTTACTTTCAGTTGCTGCTACGCTGATTGTGCCAAAGTTTAGATTGTGCCAAAATTTATTACTAAAGAGTATAAATACTGATAGTTAAAATCACTTGCTTCTCAAGTAATGAAAAAGGCACATAATGCTAAACCTATTTGAAACTTTACTATACCTTGAATGTATTTCTGAAGTTAATTAAGAGTATTGTCAGTGTATATTGCTACAAAGCATTGAAAGATAAATAATGTTTCTGAAACGTGTGCATAATTGCTTATAAAGGAACGGACAGTTTAAGGGGGCCCCCACTTTAACCTTTGCTAGTAGGAGAAAGTTAATTTGAATATGGTTCTTGTTAATGAAATCTGGATTATTTCCACTATAGAGAGAAAATAAAATGTCTTAGCACAGTGTTAATTTATTGCATTTGTGATGTGTATGTGTTAGTCAAACTTGAACTCTTGTCAGGTGCGCTTAATCTCATGAGGCCTTTGAGAACATTTTGTGCTGAATAAATTAATGGTTGAGTTAGAAATTATAATTAACAGGAGCAAAGTCTCTTTTACATTTTTGTGATTGCTAATCTATGCTATTAATAGCTATTGCTATCCATTGTGCATTTCGCCTGGTAGTTGTGTGTGTTCATGGCACTTGACTAAGGCGGAATTTATGAAAGTCCCTTTTGCAAAGGATATATTTAAATCCATTGAAAATAATGTTTTCGCGGTATTATGCCAAATTAGGTTGGCGACCGTTTATTGTTTCATTTAAGGGAACTTTATTGCTTTCTTTTCTTACAAAATTAAAGTCTTTCTGCTTTCTTCTAATTGCTATAGTACGAAATTCAGGTTCGATACCCTCTGTCCATTAGGTAAACACACGGACAATTTCAAAATTCCTCCCAAAGGGTAACGCTATACAGAAGGTTTATGTCATTTTTGGCGTTTAACATTCCGCGGTTGCGTTATACTTGGCTTCCCTGCGACAGGACGAGAAGTTCGGTTATCAGGGAATTTGAAAGTTCTTTAACGCACCATTAGCATTATAAACTTGCAAGGCTCTGCCACGAGTGCCTAGTTAGAAACAACATCTGATGTGATACGTATGATGGCTTTTTAACGGTGTTGTAAGTAACACCCTTTGGCAACGGCCTTGGCGCAGTGGATACACCGGTTCCCGTGAGATCACCGAAGTTAATCGCTGCCGGGCGTGGTCGGCACTTGGATGGGTGACCATCCGGGCCGCCATGTGCTGTTGCCATTTTTCGGGGTGCACTCAGCTTCGTGATGCCAACTGAGGAGCTACTCGACCGAATAGTAGAGGCTGCGGTCAAAGAAAACCATCATAACGACCGGGAGAGCGGTGTGCTGACCACACGCCCCTCCTATCCGCATCCTCATCTGAGAATGACACGGCGGTCGGATGGTCGCGATGGGCCACTTGTGGCCTGAAGACGGAGTGCTTCTTCTTCTGTAAGTAACATCCTTTACACTGAATTTTTCATTGCAGCCGTCGTTTATCCCTATCAGAAATAAATAAATAAATGTCTTCTGACTAGGGCCTCTCGCCGAGTAGACGTTCGCCGGATGCAATTCTTTCGATTTGATGCCACTTCGGCGACTTTCGCGTCGATGGGGATGAAATGATTATGATTAGGACAACACAACACCCAGCCCCTGAGCAGACAAAATCTCCGACCCAGCTGTGAGTCGAACCCAGGCCCTTAGGACTGACATTCTGTCGCGCTGACCTCTCAGCTACCAGGGTCGGACACCCTTGTCGGATGTTCTTCCTAACTAGGAACACATGGCAAAGGCTGGAACGTTTTACTTTATTTTTGTCTTGAGCATGGCTGCTCTAAATTCGGACCATACTTTTTTCGGAATGTAATTTTACGGTTTATCAAAATTTCATCTTGACGAAGACGTCCTTAGTAGGGGTCGAAACCTAGGTCAATGCACCAAACGGTAGTTTACAACCGGTTGGCTGTATAATCCTATTGTGAAACTAGTATACGGTTTCTGAGTAATAGCCACGTTTTAAACTGTAATTACAGATTGTGTTAGAGGCTAGGAAGTCAGAGAGTTCTGATTATTTAATTTTTTTTTCCTCAGTGCCGGCCATGCTGGTGACTTAGCGCGCTAGTTTAGGGCAGCCGGCGAGGATCTGCGCCGCCACTGGCGCGCCTATTTCGCCGAGCAGGCACTTGTGGCGCGGATCCAGCGGCCGTCTGACCCAGTTGCAGATATCGAGCGCGAGCAGTCCCCACTCCCTCCCTCCCTCCCTCCCACCCTTCCCCTCCCTACTCACCCTTTTGCCTCGCTCTCTCCCAGTAGCCCTTAATCTGGCGGACGTTAAGCGCCCTCCAGCTGGCGGCGTGCATGTGTGGTGGCGACTGCCGACTGGTGCCTACCGGACGCAGTCGAGTCCCCGGGACCAGACACGCCGGCGCGGCCCAGATAACACGCCGCCCGCTATTGCATCCAGACCCGTCTCCGGATTAATTGCCCCGGCAGCTATCGCGGCTTAGGTGATCCACAGCGCCTATAAGCCGCTGCGGACAGCTGCAATGCATGACCCGCTCCGGTTCACAGCCGCTTGGGGCCGTTCCAGATAATGTAGGCCACACTCAGTATGCGACATGTGACTGATGTCTTAGGCATTAACCTCAAGACCAAGTAGAGAGTATAAATAATGGATCCTAGGAAGAACTTCCAATACCTACCGTTGTAGCATCTCCGGCTGTAGCAACCAATGCTATATTCCTCCAGATTACATCACACTAGGGGAGAGCGGATGGTCGGAAAAGGTACATTAAAGGCCTGTATGAGGGGGACGATTTGTCTGATGTCATAGAAAAGAAACAAGAGTTTATATAGAAATACAGAGGATCCAGTATTGGAATCAGAAGTTAAAACAGCTTTAGAAGACCTCAGATCAAATGAGGCAGATGGGATAGGTAACATTCCTTACTAAAATCATTAGGGGACGTGGCAACAAAACGACTGTTTACGTTGGTGAGCAAAATCTATGAACATGGTGAGATACCCTCTGACTTTCGGAAAAATATCATCCATACAGTTGTGAAGACTGAAAGAGCTGCCAAGTGCGAGAATTATCGCAGAATCAGGTTAGCAGCTAATACATCCAAGTAACTGAAAAGAAAATAAAGGAAAGTGGAAAAGAAAATTGAAGATGTGTTAGATGACTATCAGTTTGGCTGTGAGGATGTGTTAGATGCCTATCAGTTTAACTTTAGGTGAAGGCAATTCTGACGTTGCGGTTGATAATGGAAGAAAGACTAAAGAGAAATCAAGACACGTTCACTGGATTTGTTAACCAGCTCGGATTAAAAATGGTACTAGACAGGGATGTAGTCTTTCGCCCCTACTGTTCAATCTATATATCGTAGGTGCAATGAGTGAAATAAATAAAGGTTCCAGAATGGAATTGAAATTCGAGGTGATAGTATATCATTAATACTATCCGCTGATGACATTGCTATCCTCAGTGAAAGTGAAGATGAATTACATGATCTGCTGAATAGAATGAACAATCTAATTAGTACGGAATATTGATTGAGAGTATATCGAAGAAAGACGAAAGTAATGAGAAGTAGCAGAAATGAGAAAAGCAAGAAACTTAACATCAGGATTGATAGTCACGAAGTAGATGAAGTTTAGATTTTCTTCTGCCAAGGCAGCAAAATAATGACGGACGGAGTAAGGACGACATCAAAAGTAGACGGGCACTCGCAAAAACGGCATTCCTGGCCAAAAGAAGTCTATTGGTATCAAACATAGGCCTTGATTTGGGGAAGAAATTTCTGAGAATGTACATTTGGAGCACAGCATCGTATGGTGGTGAAACATGGACTGTAGGAAAACCGGAACAGAGGCGAATCGAAGCATTTTAGATGTGGTGTTACAGGCGAAAGGTTGAAACTTAGATGGACTGGTAAGTTTGGCTGGTTGATTGATTTGGGGGAGAGGGCCAGTGAGCGAGATTATCGGTTCAGTCGGGGTAGGGAAGGATGGGGAAGGCAGACGGCCTTGCTCTTTCAAAGGAGCCGTCCCGGCATTTGCCTGAACCGATTTAGGGAAATTACGGAAAACCTAAATCAGTATGGCCGGACGCGGTTTCGAAGCGTCGTTCTCCCAAATACGAGTCCAGTGTGATACTTAACAACTGCGCCACCTCGCTCGGTGACTGGTAACGTAAGAAATGAAGCGGTTCCGTGCAGAATCGGAGAGGAATGGAATATACGGAAAATACTGACAAGGAGAAGGGACAAGATAATAGGACATCTGTTAATACATTACGGAATGACTTCAATGGTAGCAGAGGGAGCTGAAGAAGACAAAAACGGTAGAGGAAGGTGGAGATTGGAATACATCCAGGAAATAATTGAGGTCGCAGGTTGCAAGTGCTACTCTGAGATGACGAGGTTACTCCCTATAGCCCATTTCGTCAGTACTTAAGGTTTATGCAGGTTGCACCAGAAATGAAAGTGACAGAAGCGCCAGCTTCAGATGGCCAAGCCTTTAGAAGCAACAGCACTCTTTATGCGGGTCTACATGAGGCATATATGCGAGATTAGTTTCCGGCCAACAGCTGACGTTGCAGAAAGGTTGCAGAACGCTGCTCGGTGGTCATGTGGTTGAGTCATCGTGCTGAAGCCTTTTCTATTTCGAATTTTTCCGTTACTTACACTGTAATAATGCTAAATATGTTGCATAAAAATAATGAAAAAGTAAATTTTGGATTGCAAATAAATTTCCAGGAAGGGATTATAATGGGGAAGCGAGAATTTCGTGTATAAAATTAAGCCCTCTTATTGTTTTACACTTGATTATTTACACGCACTGCGGTGCCATTCATCGTAAAGGCAGGGGAAGCAGTAATTTTCGCGGCTTCTTCAACACGTTATAAACGTATTTTTTACATGTGTTCAGTCTGGGTCTTCCTCAAAATGGTTCAAATGGCTCTGAGCACTATGGGACTTAACGTCTATGTTCAACAGTCCCCTAGAACTTAGAACTACTTAAACCTAACTAACCTAAGGACATCACACAACACCCAGTCATCACGAGGCAGAGAAAATCCCTGACCCCGCCGGGAATCGAACCCGGGAACCCGGGCGTGGGAAGCGAGAACGCTACCGCACGACCACGAGCTGCGGACCTGGGTCTTCCTCGCTCATCATTCCTTGTATTGCCTCCTCTACAATCTTTACAAGGTATGGCATGTTCCTTCCACTCTTTTATTATTGTTATTTCCTCACCATTTCTTTGAAATACTTCCTGGATAGTGACTACATCCGATCATATTATCTTCAATACATATCTTCAAGACAACACCACACAGACTTAAACAGCTGCGCTTCAGATAAAGCTATCAACCGATTTTTGAACAATATATTTCTCTTTTATTCTCAGAAGTTACCTTTGCTTCCCTAATTTCTTTGTACCTTTTCTACTTCTTCGATTTTCAGTAATCTCTCTACCTAAATACTTGATTTGTGGTTGTTTAATCTTATTTACTAAAATTTCTTCTGATTCATTGTTGTACAACACCGTTTTTGATAATTTTCTATTAATATTCGCGTGTCTTTACTTCTTGGAACTCGCGCGCAGTGGCCACGTGGTCTAGGGCGCCATGTCACGGATTGCGCGGCCTCTCCCGTCGGAGGTCCTAGTCGGGCATGGGTGTGTGTGTGTTGTTCCTAGCATAAGTTAGTTTCAGTAGTGTGTAAGTCTAGGGACCGATGACGTCAGTAATTTGGTCCCTTAGGAATTGACACACACGCGCGCACACACACACACACACACACACACACACACACACACTTCTTGGAACTGAATGTCAATCGCTAAGCTAAGCATACGTATTGTTGTTTTGTTTATTTTGCAACCCACGCAACATTCTTTACACAGTATCTGTATGTTCACATTCCAATGTCCTTCAGGCATCCACTATACGAACACTGTATAAAAACCGACGTTGTAACCATTATTGAGGTGTCCCTGCCTAGACGTTCTAAAATGACTATCAGATATCTGTCTCTCCGTGTGCAGGAATTACTAAATGAGCCAGCATAAGGGTTGTGGATTCCATGAAATATGGCAGTTTGCGTCGATCCTGGAGACGTGCTCAGACAGCCAAAGTGGTCAAGGCGATCCCTTGCAATAAGTGGGAAATCTTGGTTCGAGTCCCAGTATGGCACAAGACTCCATCTATCATAAACAGCTTCCGTCGATCCTGAGTCACAAAACGCGAATCTATTTTGTAATATGTAGACTTGAGTATATGACAGTATCATAATACGAGAAAGGAATCATAACCAGATAATTAAAAGCGAAATTATAAAAAAATCAAAAACTTTCTATAAAACTCCTTAAAACTGTTTTTTGAAAATTTGCCATATAATGTCTCTTACCTCAAGATTTAAAACAATAATGTTATGGACAATGCAACAGTTTTGCACACTGTGGGTGCGTTATGATACTACATGTGATCGAAGATGGAAGTTAAACTACCGAAACTGCTCATCTCTCTGTGCAAAATTTTTTTGTTAAATGCGATTAATATACAGAAAATTTTGAAGAAGCTTTAACGAATTTTAAATTTTTATTATTTTACATTTGAGTAAACATTGACTTTCCCAGCATGTTATCTGACGATATTCTTGTTGGCCCTAGACCCGCATCATGCAGTCAACTAGACACAGTAAACCCTGCACTCCATCTGGCCACCAAATTGAGGTGAGAACGCTGTTCCCTAATCTCTGCATAACTGACTCATTCCGTGAACAGGAACTTTTTTATACGCTACGGAAGACTAACAACACCTGTGGCTGATCTCATCACTGCCGCAATACCCACCGAAGTGGAGGTACAGCTTCACCAGTGGTGAAAGCTGCCTCACCAAGCGACCCAAAAAGTTGTATTTTGGGGCACAAATAACTTCCTGTCATTGTACGCCCAACCTTTGTATCTGCACAGTGAGTGTACTAATATGTGCAAACTTAGCTTACCACTTAGCACACAAATGGACGAAACATCTGAACTGTTTTCTCAAGCCCAGGGTGTCAAACAGACATTCTGAGTAAATATGACCCTGGCTCTGTAAGACAGCTAATGTCAGGTGCAGATCATAACCAAAATAATTAGAAATTCTGCTGTCACTTACCTAGAATGCATGAATTAATAAAAGTGAAAGTTTGGGATCTATTCTAGAAAGGCAACACAGCTATTCCCTTTTTTTCTACATATAATTAATCAACTGTTAAACAATCATGTTCAATTACTTTTGACACTCAATAACAAAATATATAAGTCTTGGACATATTGAAATGACAATTATTAAAATTATTATCTCTCCAAATGAAAATTTCTAATCACAGGAAAGAATGAATATTAAAAATCGTCATCAGCTCATTTAAATCTGTGTTGTTGTAGCTGGTCAATACACTGAGTTGGTGGAGAATAAATTTACTTTTTGAACCAATGAAAAACTTTCACGCACTCAGTTGTCAAAGTGTATGCAAGTTGGAGTGAGCAAAATCAAGACTCAACATTTACTGTGGCCTAAAACGTGATGGTACTTTACCAAGTGGCATCTGCAACAGCATTGTTTCGATGCTGGATCTGAAATGCTAATTCCTTACTCTCGCCTTGACTAAATTCACTCAGTCCCAACTTTCCTGTGCTCCATACAAGTTAATCTTTCCCTAGTCGAAACAATGACTATTGCACACTCACTGTGGGCTGGAGCGAAATGCACAATTTCTTTGCCCACAAAAATTCCTACAGAATTAATTAACTACTGCTTTGCCATCTGTCACCTCGATACATGCAGCTCTCAATGCCCTCTTTCACTTCCACACATTTATGCGGTCTGTTGTGAGAAGAGAGAGAGATAGATATTTTTACGTCTCAAAATGCTTTTGCACAATGGGGATCCTCCCACTGCATCGTGTCTGTGTCGCCAGGTACGGCTTCAGCCAATCACCAGCTCGCTAGCGTTGAATAAACATTTTTATTTTTCTTGCTGGGTCACAGCCTAGCCCTGTTAATGATGTGTAGACACTTACCGTTGGTCCCGGTCTTATTTACGTTAAAAGGAATAATGTATTATTCTAGCCTTATCCCTTTCTGCACTTAAGCTCGCCGTTCTCTTGCTAAATGTGATTTTTACGATATAATTAACCACCTGCTCAGTTTGTCTCCAAAATGTGTTTCACTTTAACTTGTTTGTTCATGCTAGTCCATATCATGGTAGATATTGTTTTGTTAGTTTTCGCCACATGAGATTAACTGTAAATGCCTTTGGTCCACATAATATAACTATTATTTTCTGAGGATGTCATACTGTATCGTCCTGTCGTTATGGATGAAGTTCTTATAAGGTCTGTAAGATCCGGACACCTTACACTGTGTCTTACTATTGAGATACATTTCAAAAGAATCAGTTGAAATTAAACTGAGAGATAACTTTGCAGACAGAGACAAGATTTACGCTTTTACTAAAATTTGGAACCCAGTTTCATCTGAAGAGTCGTTGACTCTTCCAGCAGCATGTATTGATAGCGGTAACCGATAGTGATTTATGATTCCTGCCAGCTTTAACAACTGGGGTAGTGTAGCTTCACTTTCGATAGGGGGCAGCAGTGACAATTTCTGGTACAATTGCTGTTCGTCTTTCGTGGCATATAAAAGTGTCGCCGTTCACGACTTGAATCAGTTCCGGAGAAATGAGCAAAGAGTGTTCTCACCTGAAGACAGTGGATGGACTGGCCATGGAAATATTATGTCAAAATGTTTGTTATGATCTGGCTGCACACTTGAGAATAGTATTATTCTGTACTACAATACATGGAACATGGCTACACTACAGCAATGGTTATAGATCAGCAGGTGTAATAGACCGCCAACCAATTGCAATAAATGGTGGTTTTCAATTAACCCTTTACCATAGTTTCAACAGATTTAAACCTTTCTTCCATAGAAGGACAAAGAAACTTCACATTAGCTATCAGTCACTAAATCTATCTCTACATGAAATGTGTCGCCAACTGTCTGTACGTCCATATATAAAAGTTAAGTCCCCTAAAATCAAGGGCTTATGACGTCAGCAAAATCAATCTCATAAAATACCAGACCATGTTAAGAGGTACATGGAACTTGCTACATTGCAACTGGTTCGCTACCTTTTGCACCTGCTGTTATTCTTTGCAGTCATTTGCTGCTTGTTCTATAGAGATTTGGAACGGGTAATTTTTGAGAACATTTCTCGTGGAGAAACAGCTGTCTGGCTAAAAGTACTTCAAAAATGGACGCAGTCTCGACCACGGAAACATTTTCTTCAATGACAACCAATGAATTTTTGACCGTCCTCAGACACTCTTAACCATGGTGGTAGGCGGTGACACTTTTTCTTTTCTTTTCACTAGCTGCTCATTTCTTATGACCCACCATCTAATTTCTTATGGTGGGTCGTGTGTTGCCACTTAGCCGCTGTGACTGGGTCCAGGGTCCGGTGTGACTGGAAGTAACACCACCCCGGCTCCCGTCCCCACTCACACTGTTGCCTATGTCCCGCCACGTGGAGGCTCTTTTTTTTTATACAGCATTAGAAAAACTTATAACTAATACAAAATCAAGTGAGATATTAATAAACAAAACGAAATTAAATATTTAGAAAGACGGAAGGAAGATAATTGAATAGAGAAGAGATAGGTACAATATTGCCCGTCACCTAGATGTGTGTGGCGGCCCGGGTCTTGGAATGACCCTCAAGACGCTCGTCATCACTCACCATGCCTTTAACATCTAACATCCTAAAAACTAACTTAACTAGAAGAGATTAGGGCACGTGAAAGCTAGAAACTAAGACTAAGACCTACATGTCCAGCCTGCTGAACTATTTACGATATACAATGGAGAGGTAACTGATTTTGTGCGTGGCTCAAAGTTGCTAATGAAAGGGTACTTGTGGTAAAAGTCATAAAGGTAATGATGCTAACGGCGTAGAGTACATCAGGCACAAGCACCTCCCAGCCTCGCCGACAACAAGACCTGAACGGTGGTTTTCCCCGATCTACCATAGGTATCCGTCGGGTTGGGCTCAAAAGAGAGGCACCACAATTAAGATCCTTCCATACACGCCGTGCGCCGCCTCTTACCAGGAGGTGTAGGTCCCTTGAAGAGGTGCCTAACTTTAAGCTTCAGATCAGAAGTTATTAGTGTAGTGGAGGTTGAGGTAAAAGCTGTGTAGGTTGGTTGTACAAACAATTCATGCTGAGCCAATGAGACTTATAATGATACGTGGTGTGGCAGTTAGCACCTTCCGGCCCCGCCAGCAACACAGCGGTTTTCCCCGACGTACCATAGGTATCCCCTCAAAAGAGAGGGACCACAATTAAGATCCTTCATCAGGACTGTGCACTGCCTCTTAACAGAAGGCGTAGGTCCCTTGAAGAGGTACGTAGCTTTAAGCTCTTATTAGACATGGAGGTACTGTTAACTGGTTCAAATGGCTCTGAGCACTATGGGACTTAACATCTATGGTCATCAGTCCCCTAGAACTAAGAACTACTTAAACTTAACTAACCTAAGGACAGCACACAACACCCTCTACTGTTAACTATTTACATATTTACATAAAGATCCAATCTCTTTTTAGGGTTGTGTGTGACTTGTGCACGTCTTGTCGGTTGCTCCAGAGTGTTCTTTGAAGTGGACTTGGTTGACACTACGGATCATCCGCGCTGGACGCTTCAATATCTGTGATGGTGCCCTGGTCTGTATCTGTTTCTTCTTCATCACTCGTGGTGCTAATCATGTCTGTGTCCCCCTGGGCATCATGATGTCTGCTTGGACCGACTTGCCTTCGGTAGGGTCTGTTGCGCAAGTATTCTGTTTGTTGGATCTTCGAGATTTCGTCAGTTAGTTTGTTGAGTTCAGTCCACCTTTCCGGGTCGCGTATTATGGCATGTAGTTCGTTCTGTGTGTTCAGGCGATTTATGTGTACTGTGTGTCTCGTGTTCGTGCGATGTCCGCAGAAGAAGACAGTGTGTTCAGGGGAACCTTCTTCCCCGCTTGTGCATCTATTAGTCTGCTGCAGACTCACGCGGTACAGGTGCATGGGATAAGGGTCATGTCCTGTGATGAAATGTACCATACCGCGGCTGGGATCGATATGTTTTAGTTTTAGTCTTTCCCGGATGTCAGGGAAGAAGTTGTATAAACGGCGGCCTTTATCGCTTTTTTTTTTTTTGTTTTGGTTTTGGGGCGCAAAACTTCTATGGTCATTAGCGCCCGGTCCGTGACTTAGGAAACAGTAAAAAACCGAAATTTAAAACCAGCAGCAATGAGAACGAAAGTCATAAAATTGGAGAAACTAAAAGCAGAAGGAAGGCTTAAAAATCCACTACAGAAAGGGATTGGTTGTCCCCAAAAAAGCTTCAAATGACTGACGTCATTTCACTGGCACTAATAAACTTGAGAAGCGCGTGTCATCTGCTAAAATCGACGATATATCAGGCGATAGCTGTAGACGGGAGCGTAACGGATTAAAATAGGGGCACTCAATTAAAAGGTGTCTTACCGTCCACAGCTGAGAGCAGTGGGGACATAGTGGGGGAGGATCGCCGCTTAAAAGATGTCTATGGCTAAAAAGACAGTGCCCTATCCGGAGTCTAGTTAAAATTACCTCCTCCCGACGACGCGTTCGGGAGGAAGATGTCCAAGCACAAGGAAGAGCTTTCACGTCCCGCAATTTATTATGGGTAAGTGTCGACCAATGCGTGTCCCATAAATGAACAACACGAAGACATAGAACGCTCCGTAGATCGGCGAAGGGAAGCGATTGAATAGCTGGCCGAGGAAGTGAGACTGCAGCCTTGGCTGCAATATCGGCCGCCTCATTTCCACAGATACCAACGTGTCCCGGGAGCCAGAGGAACGCCACCAAGACGCCCCCCAGGTGGAGCAATCGCAGACAGTCCTGAATCCGGTGAACCAGAGGGTGCACAGGATAAAGAGCGTGGAGACTGAGGAGAGAGCTGAGAGAATCTGAGCAGATAACGTACTGTATCCGCTGATGGCGGCGGATGTAGTGGACAGCCTGGAGAACAGCGTAAAGCTCCGCAGTATAAACCGAACACTGGTCGGGAAGCCGAAAGTGATTTGGGGTGTCGCCAACAATATAGGCACTCCCTACACCTAACGATGTTTTCGAGCCGTCGGTGTAAATAAATGTGGCGTCCGTCATTTGTGCACATAGAGCAGCAAATGCCCGACGATAAACAAGTGAAGGGGCACCATCCTTGGGAAATCGACAAAGGTCACGGAGCAGGCAGATCCGTGGGCGGAGCCAAGGCGGTGCTGTACCCCAAGTTGTCAAGCAGGTTTTAGGAAAGCGGAAGGAAAGAGAATGGAGTAGTTGACGGAAGCGGACTCCCGGTGGTAGTAGGGAGGAGTGGCGGCCTGCATACCCTACATCAAAGGAGGCGTCGAAAAAAAGGTCATGGGCTGGATTAGCAGGCATGGAAGACAAATGACTAGCATAACGACTCAGAAGGACTGCTCGCCGATTGGACAGCGGAGGCTCAGCAGTCTCAGCATAAAGGCTTTCCACAGGGCTGGTGTAAAAAGCTCCAGACACTAAACGTAATCCACGGTGGTGGATAGAGTCGAGACGCCGAAGAATAGACGGCCGAGCAGAGGAGTAGACTATGCTTCCATAGTCCAATTTCGAGCGCACTAAGGCGCGATAGAGGCGGAGAAGGACCACTCGGTCCGCTCCCCAGGAGGTACCATTCAGGACACGGAGGGTGTTAAGGGATCGCAGACAGCGAGCCGAAAGATAGGAAACGTGGGAGGACCAGCACAGTTTTCCGTCAAACATAAGACCCAAGAATTTAGCGACGTTGGAAAACGGAAGGTCGACAGGACCTAGATGTAAGGAGGGCGGAAGAAACTCCTTACGTCGCCAAAAATTAACGCAAACGGTCTTACTGGGAGAAAAACGGAAGCCGGTGTCGATGCTCCAAGAGTGGAGGCGATCGAGACATCCTTGAAGACGTCGTTCAAGAAGGCTGGTCCGTTGAGAGCTGTAGTAGATCGCAAAATCGTCCACAAAGAGGGAGCCCGAGACATCAGGAAGGAGACAATCCATAATTGGATTGATGGCAATGGCAAACAGTACAACACTCAGCACGGAGCCCTGGGGTACCCCGTTTTCTTGGGAGAAAGTACGGGAGAGAGTAGTGTTCACCCGCACCCTAAATGTGCGCTCTGCCATAAATTCGCGAAGAAAAAGGGGCAGCCGACCTCGAAAGCCCCAAGAGAACAGTGTGCGGAGGATGCCTGTCCTCCAACAGGTATCGTATGCTCTCTCCAGATCAAAAAATATTGCTACTGTTTGGCGTTTCCGGAGAAAATTGTTCATGATATAAGTGGAGAGAGCAACAAGATGGTCAACTGCAGAACGATGCTTTCGGAATCCGCATTGGGCAGGTGTTAAAAGACTGCGGGATTCCAGCCACCACGCTAAACGGTAATTCACCATACGCTCCAAAACCTTACAGACACTACTCGTGAGAGAAATGGGGCGATAGCTAGAGGGGAGATGCTTGTCCTTTCCAGGTTTCGGAACAGGAACGACGATAGCTTCCCGCCATCGTCTGGGAAAAGTACTGTCGGTCCAAATTCGATTATAAAGGCGAAGGAGGTAACGCAGACTATGTGTTGATAAATGTAGCAACATTTGGACGTGGATACCATCCGGTCCTGTGGCGGAGGAGCGAGAAGAAGAGAGTGCATGTTGGAGTTCCCGCATGGAGAAAACAATATTGTAGCTTTCGCGATTTTGAGAGGAGAAAGCAAGAGGTCGCACTTCCGCTGCACGTTTCTTCGGGAGAAACGCTGTCGGGTAATTTGAAGAGCTCGAAATCTCAGCAAAGTGCTGACCCAACGAGTTAGAAATTGCGACGGGGTCCACTAATGTGTCATGCGCGACAGTGAGCCCAGAGACCGGGGAGAAACTACGCGCGCCTGAGAACCGTCGAAGCCGACTCCAAACTTCCGAGGAGGGAGTGAAGGTGTTAAATGAGCTAATAAAGAATTTCCAGCTGGCCTTCTTGCTATCGCGGATGACACGACGGCATCGCGCTCGGAGCTGCTTATAGCGGATACAGTTGGCCAAAGTAGGATGGTGGCGGAAAACTCGGAGAGCACGTCGCCGCTCACGTAGTGCATCACGGCATGCCTCGTTCCACCAAGGAACTGGGGGGCGCCGGGGCAATTCGGAGGTGCGTGGTATTGAATGTTCCGCAGCTGTAAGAATAACGTCGGTAATATGTGTGACCTCATCGTCGACGCTGGGAAAGTGACGGTCATCGAATGTCTCTAGAGACGAAAAAAGTGTCCAATCGGCTTGGGCAAACTTCCAGCGTCGCGGGCGCATGTAGGGCAGTTGAGGCTGCAGTCTAAGGACACATGGAAAGTGGTCACTCGAGTGTGTATCATCAAGGGCGAACCATTCGAAGCGCCGAGCTAGCGGAACAGTACCGACTGCAAGGTCCAAATAAGATAAATTTGTCGTGGCGGCAGACAAAAATGTAGGGACCCCAGTGTTGAGGCAAACTAGATCCGCTTGGTGGAAGACGTCTAGCAATAGTGAGCCACGTGGACAAGGATGTGGAGATGCCCAAAGCGGGTGGTGGGCATTGAAGTCCCCAACCAGCAAATATGGGGGTGGAAGCTGACCAAGAAGATGAAGGAGATCAGCTCGTGCCATTGGTGTGGACGATGGAATGTATACAGTACAAAGAGAGAACGTGTATCCGGAAAGGGAAAGACGGACGGCGACAGCTTGGAAGGAGGTGTTTAAATGGATTGGGTGATAATGGAGAGTTTCATGGAGAAGAATCATGAGTCCTCCATGTGCTGGAGTGCCTTCAACAGAGGGGAAATCATATCGGACGGACTGAAAATGAGGGAGAACAAAGTGGTCATGGGGACGCAGCTTTGTTTCATGAAGACAGAAGATGACCGGCGAGTAGGATTGTAAGAGGATCGACAATTCATCCCGATTGGCTCGAATACCGCGGATATTCCAGTGGATAATGGACATAGGGTGAACAGAAAATGGAGGAATCTGACCAAGGTCGCTGTCAACTCAACGACTGCTCTGAGCTTGCGACCGACAGCATGGAATGGCATTCAGCCGAAGGCAGAAGATCCTGATCCATAGGTTGGTCAGGAGCAGCTCCTGCCACCAGCGACCGGCCGGTTGATCGGCCGCCAGCAGTGCGCCTCGGGAACACAGAAGACGGCCGAGGGCGATTTCCGCCAGGTGGTGCTGTAGATGGGACACGCCTTGGCGGAGAAGGAGAGGAACTGGGTTTCTTTGTAGCCTTCTTGGAAGTATGATGTTTAGAGGAAGGAGGAACCGATGGTTGGGAAGTTGCCGTACGTAAAAACTCTTCACGAGTATGCTCTTTTTTCAAAGTCTTGGTGTCTGACTTTTGGGCTCGAGATTTAGCAGAACTCGACGAAGGGTGAGCCAGAGAGTGGGCAGGCGAAAGTGGTGAGGTTGAACGTGCGATCTTTGCGCTGGCCGATCTGACGACCGTGGCACTAAAGGTGAGGTCGAATGTCTGCGTGGCCGCCTCCTTTGTTGGCCGATGAGAAGCAAGGACAGCGCTGTATTTTCCTTTCTGAGGCACGGTGGGCTGTCGACTGGCGAATAATTTTCGAGCAGCAAAGGTCGACACCTTTTCCTTTACTCTAATTTCCTGGATGAGCTTTTCGTCCTTAAAAACGGGACAATCTCGAGAGGAAACAGCGTGGTCACCCATACAGTTGATGCAGCGAGGGGATGGAGGTGGACAAGCACCCTCATGGGCATCCTTGCCACACGTAGCACATTTGGCCGGATTGGAACAGGACTGGCTGGTGTGATTGAACCGCTGACACCGATAGCAGCGCGTAGGGTTTGGGACATAAGGGCGAACGGAAATTATCTCATAGCCTGCTTTGATTTTCGATGGGAGTTGAACTTTGTCAAATGTCAAGAAGACAGTGCGGGTTGGAACGATGTTCGTGTCAACCCTTTTCATAACCCTATGAACAGCCGTTACGCCCTGGTCAGACAGGTAGTGCTGAATTTCTTCGTCAGACAGTCCATCGAGGGAGTGTGTATAAACGACTCCACGCGAGGAATTTAAGGTACGGTGCGGTTCCACCCAGACAGGGAAAGTGTGTAGTAGTGAGGTACGCAGCAATTTTTGGGCCTGGAGGGCACTGACTGTTTCTAACAACAGGGTGCCATTCCGTAATCTGGAACAAGACTTTACTGGACCTGCAATTGCGTCGACACCTTTCTGAATAATGAAAGGGTTGACCGTGGAGAAGTCGTGACCTTCGTCAGACCGAGAAACAACAAGGAACTGTGGCAACGATGGAAGAACTGACTGTGGCTGAGACTCAGTGAACTTACGTTTGTGAGCAGACATAGTGGAAGGTGAGGAAACCATTGCGGAAGAATCCCCCATGATTACCGGCGTCTCCGATGGCGCGCTCCTCCCTTGTGGGGGCCCTCTCTGAGGGCACTCCCGCCTTAGGTGATTGTTCACACCTCAGGTCACACCTCCCGACAAACGGACGGAGGGACCAATCGGCACTTTCGGAAGGTATCAGCTCGGGTAATCACCCCTCCCTGGGCGGGGAATTACGCGTTACCCCGTCACCGGCTACGCATGGAAGTGCATGGGTTGGCCTTCAGACACGCACAGGGAGGAAGAAAGAGAAAGGGAAACGAAAGAAGAGAGGTCTCAAACGCTGCAGCGGAGAAAAGGGTAGAGAGAAGAGGTAAGGAAAAGAGAAGGACAAAGGAAGGATGAAGACTTACAAGCAAGGAAGGCGAAGAATGTAGTATATTTACAAGCGTCCGTCTCCGGACGTAGGCACAAACCATAACCCCAGAGGGGGAGAAAGGGAAAGAAAGAGCCAGAGGTGAAGGGGGGGGGGGGAGCGAAGATGGGGGATGGGGAAGGATGCGGAAAGGGAAGGTATGCAGCCCGGAAAGGAAGGAAGGCCACATCAGCTCGGGGTCCCGTGCTCGCTACGCACGTATCCACAAAAGAGTTGTGGATCCCCTGGGGGGGCCCTTATCGCTGTTAGCCCACTCGCTCTTCCAGGTATCCACTCACCATGCTCTGAGTTGGCGTGTTGTCTCAATCGGTACACCAGTGTTCTGCCGAACCTGGTCTACTCTCCCCATCCTAAGCCAGTACATTGCTGCGCGGTACCTGACTGTGATATCCATGGGGAAGATTCCCATGACGACACATAGTGCGTCATTTGACGTTGTGTTGAATGCCCCTGTTAGACGAAGTAGAACACTTCTTTGCCGTCGACGTACAATGGTTCTGTTGGTTGAGAGATTTAATGTGTGCGCCCACGTACTGGCAGCAAAGGATATTACTGACTCGAAGAGAGCGCAATGGTATGTTCGTGTGACTGACAGGGGTAGTCTGAATTGTTCCGAATTTAGCCTAGCAATTTGTCTAGTATCTTTTCTGCTTTGTGTGTGCATATTCGCATGTGTTCGTGGAAGTTCAATCGTTCGTCAATGTATACTCCTAGATAGCGTGTGACTGCTAGTCTTTTTATGTTTGTGTCCCCGATTTTGACTATTGGGTTCCTGTGCAGAATACCATTTAGCAATGTATAAGTTGTTTTGTTTCCTGCTATGTTTGATTTATTATCTGTGCACCATTGGGTTATTGTCCGAAGTGTTCCATTGGCTCTTTCTTCTAGCTGGGCACGGTTGTTTGCTGAAACGACGACGAGTAGATCATCAGCATAAGCGACAACTCCATCTGTCAAGATGTGCTCCTCTAGTAACTGTAGGAGCGGTTCTATAACTATGTCCCAGAAGATGGGGCCGCAGATCGACCCTTGTGGACAGCCTCTTGTAATTCGTTTAATCACATTCTGGTTGTCCATTTGCCAAACGACGGTTCCGTCTCTGCAATAGTCCATGAAACTATTATACAGAGACTCCGGTACCTGCAGGTGTCTGAGCCTCTTGAACAAAGTGGTGACAGTGAGTGTAGCGGGTGATGTAACTCCACGGACGTAGAAGGCAGTTGAGCACGTTCGTGGAGTTACAACACCCACTACACTTACCGCCACCGCCTAACAAATTGGTTAAGAGTGTCTCAAGACGGTCAAAACTCATCGAAACCGGTTGTCATGGAAACAAATGTTTCTGTGATGGAGACTGGTTTTCTCCATTTTTAAATTAGTTTTGAAAATGATGGAGATTCTTCTCTAGTGACTTAAAGAATTCTAACTTGTTTTTCTCTATTGTTTATCTTTACTAGGGCTGTTCGTTCCTTAGTTATTCTTCTGTTTTTATTATGTAAATTACTTACAGTTACAATTTCCATTAGTTCCTTCACCCACATCTACATAGATAATCTGCAAGCCACCCTAAGATGCATGGCGTAGGGTAGCTTGTACCGTTACTAGTAACTTTCTTTCCCATTCTACTCGCAAACATAGCGAGGGAAATCCGACTGTCTATATGCCTCAATACGAGGCCTAATTTTCCGTATGTTATCTCGTGGTCCTTACCCTAAATGTACGTTGCCGACGGTAGAATATTTCTGCAGGCAGCTTCAAATACCGGTTCCTCAAATTGTCTCAGTAGTGTCCCGCGAAAAGAAAGTCATATTCGCTGCAGCGTCTCACATTTGAGTTCACGAAGAATCTGAGTAATACTGGCATGTTGATCGAACTTACTGGTAACAAATCTAATAGCACACTTCTGAATTGCTTCGATGTCTTCCTTTCATCCGACTTGGTGGGAATCCCAAACACTCGAGCATTACTCAAGAATAGCTCACACTAATGTCCTTTACGAGGTGTCCTTTATAAATGTGTTACACTTTTCTAAAAATTTTCCAATAAACCAATCGCTTTCCCTACTGTCGTCCTTATGCGCTCGTTCCAGTTGTTATCGCTTTTCAAAGTTACGACCAGATATTTAATCGACGTGACTGTGTCGAGGAGCGTACTGTAACCTTCCCCCTCCTAACCGGTCGACTGGATTGCGATATAACCGACTGTGATCACGTATGCCTGAAATTTCACAGTGAGTAAGGCTACCGTTACTGAAGGAAAATAATACCAGTTGGTAGGATGAGAGTGTACAAGAGACCGTTCTGCAAGAAGGATCTATTGTAAATCTAATCTAAATACTGATGATAAGTTTAAAATGGGAAGATAATGCAATCGTTCACGAACCACACAGGGGGGAAAACGGTACCACGAAGTACTTAATGCAAAAAATACTGATTATACAAAAAGATACTGATTAGCTAAAAAGGGGATAATTAAGCGGTCGTCAGCCCACTAGGGCAATGAATCTCCAGAATGTTAAGAAAGATAATGCCACAGAAATTTAAGCAAATAATCACTGGCGTGTCAACAGAAGGTTGTCATGCTTTTTCCAAACATAACAGTTCAGAGAATATAAATGAATCAGAAAGCACTGAGTTTGCAGTTACTTAATCTGAAATTCTATATTTTGAAAACAAAGTTAAATGAAGTTACTAGTTAAATAAATGAACATAGCTGAAACTTTGTTATGTAAACAATGACTTTCTATAAACACAGCATAACGTAATGCAAAATTTGGAAAAAAGGCAAGCAATTACTTTAATTTTTGAAAGAGCAAATTGAATTTACTTTAAGTAAAGCCATTGAGTTTACTTTTAACATATGAGGAATAAGGTACTTACCAAGCCAGGACAAGTCACTTGCTAAGAATGAATGAAATTCCGCACTCTTAATTTGTGCTATACGAGGGGTGATTGGAAAGTTTTAAGAATGGGCTTGTAATTGTACAGTGGTGGTACTTACATGCTACTGTGGTACATCTCCTTCAAAATAGTCCCCTTCTGACTAAACACACCGTCTCCAATTGTGTTTCCACTTACGGAAACATTACTGGAAATTTTTTCCTGAAGTGTGTTAAGAACACTCTCCATATTTGGCTGGATGTTTTCAATCGAGTCAAATCGCTTCCCTTTCAGTGAAAATTTCAGTTTAGGAAACAGGCTGAAGTCTGCAGGCGCCAAATCAGGGGAATACGGTGGTTGTGGAAGCACAGGAATTTAGGATTTGGTCAAAAAGTCAAGGCACGATGACCTGGAGCATTGTCATGGTGTAGCACCGAACTCCTGTTTTTCCACAATGCAGGCCTTTTCTTCCGCACCTTTTCGCGCAAACGCTCAAGGACACACTTTTTGTATTCCTGGTTAAATGTCTGTCCTCCAGGAGTAAATTCATGATGCACAATACCAGCAGAATCGAAAAAAGCAACCAACATTGTCTTTACCTTCGACCCACTTTGCCATGATTTTTTCGGTCGTGGTGAACCTGGAGTCTTCCACTGCAAAGACTGCACATTGGTTTCAGGTTCATATCCATATACTACGATTCGTCACCTGTAATTACCCTACTTAAATAATCTGGGTCACTTTCAGTTCAATTAATCAGACCTTGGCACACTTCAAGTGTCTCTGGTCACTTGACAACACTTTTGGAATGAATTTTGCGGACACTCGACACATGTTCTGATATTGAGTTAAAATTAACTGCACTGCATAGAAACTTAAGTTCATTCGTTTTTGAGGTGGAAGGACTGTGGTTCATCTTCAGATGATTCGCGGCCATTTTTAAATATGTTGAACTAGACAAAAACATTTGACTGGCTCATACAATTATCTCCAAAAGCTGTTTTTAACAGTTCGTAAGTCTAGGAAGCTGATTTCCCGGTTTTAAAACAAAATTTCACACGAACTCGTTGCTCCGTTTTTACGTCTATTTTCACACAGACAGAATCTGGCAACAACCCCTAACAAACAAACCTGCACTCAACCAGCTGCCACAACGAACTGAATAAAGGAAACGCAGCTTCCTGCCAGAGGGCGTTGAAGGACAAGGCAATGACTCACTCCTCACGCTGCGTATATCTGCCAGCCAAACCAGTAAGCAGTAGCGGATACATTCTTAGAACTTTCCAATAACACCTCGTATCTTTAGTCATTTGTTTTGATGTTAAACTGGCAGTGACTCTGCTTCCCTTATACATGTGGCTCGGTTGTTTCGAGAACATTAACTGCTTACAGACTTGTCTGAACAAATATTTACTGTGACGTAGTATATAAGGGAGACTTTCCAATGATGACGTCACTGAACAGTTTATGGGTGTGGAACCTTTATTGTCGATTCCATTCCTTTCTAGCGCATTCGATAGAGGGCCTATATAGTAACAATTCGTTCTTAGCAATCTTCTCGAAAGTAACTTTTACCGAAGATAAATGCATCAGTAGTATCCCATACCTAACACGTTTAACGAGTTAGGTATGAGAAACTACTGTTATGTTATTAGTAAAAATATTGTTACGAGTCTCATAACAACATTTTTAATGAGAAATTACTATGAATTACTGTTATCAATACTTCAGAATAGCCGGCCAGAGTGATCGAGCGCTTCTAGGCACTACAGTCTGGAACCGCGCGACCGCTACGGCCGCAGGTTCGAATCCTGCTTCGGGCATGGATGAGTGTGATGTCCTTAGGTTAATTAGGTTGAAGGGAAGTAGGACGTGAAACAGGCCGACATGGAGCAGGAGAGGCACCACAGGACATTTTAATTTACACTGTCTATACTTTTACAAATAAATTCATAAAACTTTGTCAAGATGACCAGGAAGGATGGATTCACACTCATAGCAGAGGAAGTTCAAAAACATAACAAAACAAATTTTTTTACATGTGAAATTTCATTTTTTCACTTGGTATTGGCTGCATTTGTTGCTGTAGGTACACTTTTCTTCATAAGTAAGAGAGATTCTTCGATGAATTTTGCACGGCATACAAACCATACTTACAGGTGTATAAAATTCTAGAATTTCCCAAATCTGTTTAAAACTGTGGTAAAAATTGAGATAATTAACTATAAAATTCGAGTTTTCTCTAAACACGAAGTTTAAAACGTAACAGCCCATTCATTTTTCCATAGATTAAATAAATTCTAGTGTTTCCTACACCTGTAAGTATGGTTTGTAAGCCTTGCAAAATTCATAGAAGAATCTCTCTTACTTATGAAGAAAAGTGTACCTTTAGCAACAAATGTAACCACCAGCAAGTGAAAAAAATTATGAAATTTCACATTTAAAAAATATTATTTTTTCGTGTTTTTGAACTTCCACTGCTATCAGTGTGAATCCTGAATCCTTCCTGGTCATGCTGACAAAGTTTTATGAATTTGTTTTTAAAAGTATAGACAGTGCAAATTAAAATGTCCTGTGGTGCCTCTCCTTCTCGAAGTCGGCCCGTTTGACGTCCTACCCCCCTTAAGTAGTTCTAAGTTCTAGGTGTCTGATGACCTCAGAAGTTAAGTCCGATAGGGCTCAGAGCCATTTGAACCATTTGAACTCTCACTCTTGACTAATCTTCACACTTGCACTTGCTACAAGTGGGACTTCTTATTTATTCATTCTTCAGTCTTAATATTTCTGCATCTGAGTGTAAACCAGCTTCCTATTCGGCAAATAGTCCGTATTTACAACGCTACGCATCGAAGGTTCTCTGTATAAGAAAACAGTAGAATATTCGTGACTTTTCTCCAACAAATTCCCTACAGGATAACATAACGAGATCACTAGAAAGGCCCCGAGTTTTCTCGTAGGTATGTGTTAGCTATCTTTGTGCCAGACAGAAACATATAAAATACGATGATGCGGACGGGCGTGCTACATAGGAAAGTACAACTGCTCGATAACTCGATTCAGTCGAGTCGACTGACGAAAGAAACGAACGAATAGCGTACGGGCTGACTGGTGGGGGCGGCGCGGGTGACAATGCGGGCGGCGCCACAAGATGGGGGCGCGCGCCCCCCACATGTATCCGCCACTGGTGCAACGCGATGCAAACAGCGTCTCTAGCTCAGTGTCCAGCGAGGGAGGCGAAGGAATATTATGGTGTGTTATAAGCGTGTTCTGCACGACAACACTATCCTTAGCATTCTACCTGATACTACATCAACAAAAATTAATTTCAGTCCTTCTACATCTAGATCTACATACATACTCCACAAGCCACCGTATGGTGCGTGGCGGAGGGAACAAAGAACCGAATGCCTGCCTACCCATGATGCACTGTCGAAACTCGGCGCGAAGCCCCGTGACTACCGGCCAAATTCTTTCAATGTACTGCTTGTAGGTAGGCTGAAAAAGTGAAGGTGAATCTGTGCTAGAAGAACAAGTAATGGAAAAAGTAGTCTTTTTATCATGCAAACGACTCGAACTGACTCAGTGGTGTACTGGGTGACAGACTTTTCTAGCAGACTTTAAAATTTTAATCGGTAAGGGCGTTGGAGCATTAAATTACTCCTACATATGTGTGAACTGAGACATCTAGTCAGCTTCTGCAATGGTCGTGAACTGTTATACGAATCCAGCGGAGGAACCCATCGTTGACGGTCTATTTGTTTACAACTGTGCATCCACGCCGTTACCACACAAGGCCTGCCTTGTCCTTATTGTTTAAGATGTCGTAACTATGCGTTGTACAATGATATAATTTTATAGGATCATTTTGCGGCATATGTGGATACCGTCTGCAAAACATTCTGCGAATGGAGCTATTCGCAACAAAGTAATAAATTTTGATGCCATGTACGATGTCGCAGTTTTCACACATCTCACAGCTCATGGCGTTATTTCTGCTGCACTATATATTGTACAACGATATAATATTGTAGGTACATACAGCAGCATATGTAGACACTGTCCGCAAAGTTTATTGCGAAAGAAGTTAGTATCAGGAAAGTAATAAATTTAAACGTCATGCACGGTGCGACTTTTTTCACGGATCTCATTATTTATGACGTCACATCACTTGAACTAAGTATAAAACAATCACATTCAGTGGTATATTTGTATACTGTCTGTAAAATGTGTCGAGCATACAGTTAGTAATAAAGAGTTAATAAGTTAATTTGTAAATTATAACACTATGCCTCATGCGGTACGTTTACTTCGCGAACACTGGAACAGTAGCAAGTGATGAACATTTTTCCTTTCGTTATTTTGCAGCGGTTGTCGGCAAGAAGAAAACTTATCTAAAGGTTTGAAATTATGGACGTCACTTAGTGGTCTCATTCTCAAATACTGGATGAGTAAAGTCTAGGAATTCGCGTGTAGCGGGCTGCGCTTCTATTTCGCTCCCCACCACCCCCTCCCTTCCCTTTCATAGGTAGGCAGTTCTTGGCCCCACAATGACTGTCATCTGACATTATGGTATACGTGTACCAAGTTTGGTTGAAGTCGGTCCATTGGTTTCGGAGGAGATATGGAAAACACACACACAATGTGTATGGATTACTACTACTCCTTTTCTATGTTTAGGCATTGCGTAAAATATAAATCAACTTTTTATCAACAAATACACTAAATACCCTTTATTTTCGATATATATTTAGTCACTGTATCACTTTGACTGCTTACACTTCACAGTTTGTTTTCACTCACTGCACTACTTTTTCGGTTCCTCCCTTTGGCAATATAAGAAACTGACCTTCGAACCCACGACGGGTCTTGCTTTACACCGTATACTCCTGGAAATGGATAGCCCAACCAATGGCGGATTTCAGAACATACCAAAAAGGCTTAGAGTGTTCACGAATGTTCCAGAACATTCCACATTGTTCTAGAGTGTTCTGGAATATAATCCGCGATGTTCCAGAATGTTCCCGAACATTCTGGAATCTTCACGAATGTTCCAGACTATTCCGGAGAATTCCAGAACTTCCCGGATCATTGTGGAACATTCCGAAACCTTCTGGAATGTTGTGAAATGTTCTCGAATACTCTAGAATGTTCTGGTATGTTCTCGAATACTGCCGCATGTTCTGGAATCTTCTAGAAATTTCTAGTGGGAAACTACCCAGCCCTTACATCTTCAAAAGCACGCCTTTCAGGTAGAAACTGGAACCTGCTTCATGAATCGGAGGGCTGAGAGATATCACACCATATAACTGCCTTGATTATAACGGAGCTCATTTCTGAGTTTTGGAAGCACTCAGATTGTGTACTTACTTTTATAATACACACTGATTAAATCACAGTTTTCAGACTTCCTTATAGATTAAATTCGTGTACCGGAAAACGACACGAAATTGGAACGTAATCTTTCTCAACCAATACTCCTACCGACTGAGCTCTCCAGATATTGATTCCCGTGTCATGCTCACATCTTCAGTTTCGCCAGTACCTTCCTACCACACTACAAACTTCGCACAAGTTCTGCTGCATTCCTCGCGGGACTGGCAGCCCTGAAAGAAAGGATACTGCGGGGAAATAACATGGCCATAGTCTGGGGGATACTTTTCAGAACGAATCTTTCGCTCTGTAGCGGAGTGTGAGGTGTACCAAGTGACACGCTCTACATATTAATTAAGTTCTGGCAAATCTAATGTTGCGGCCTAAACCATTTTAACTTTATTCGTGAAGATGGCCCATGACTGAAACCGGTCGATATCTGGATTTTAAATATAAGCAAGTGATGGTCAAACATGCTTTTTATACATTGCTTGACGGCTTTTAATAGACACCTTCCAAAAATGTTTACATTCTTTTACTTTCAGGTATCATTATTTTCTAAACTAATAGGGTTAGGAATATGAAATTTGGGCAGTTTTTACTGAGGATGGTAATATGTTATTACAACTAAATTGAGAACCACCAACAAAACAGAAACTGTATTGTAATTATTAATCTACTTAAAAAAAAGTGAAATTTCATTAGTTAAACAATAAAATTTTTTTCTTCTTATGCGTAAGAAGTATTTCGTTCATTTTACTTGTAAATGTAGGTGTACATGTTATACACATTCAGTAAACATTTCACTGTTTTAACACTTACAGGTCTCTTGAACAGTGCACCTATTCAAAGGGTGAAACAGCACTGTCGGAATACTGTTAAGAATTACCTTCCGTCTCCCATAACCATTTGATACCGACACCTTAGACTCACTCGGGCATTGGCTCTGCCGGTGCATGAGTTGAACTCAGGTGCCGTCTCGAATGTGTTAAAACTGTATGTCGAACCGGGGGTCGTACTCCTAAGCTTGCGCCAACAACCCTCATCTTGCACTTAGTGCACCTAACAACGATACACGTCATATGAGGAAAGCTCGAGTTGACGGTAAGGACGTTTTGGATTCGAGTCCCGGTTCGGCAGGCAGTTTTCCTCTGCCAGCAAGTTTCCAAAGAGCGTACACTCGTTCGCACAGCGAAAGATTCGTTCTGGACGCATCATAGGTGGAAAAGGTGACTTAATTAATTTCTATGTTAAGCTTTACGATATACACTTCCATTTTTGCGTACGAATTATTACACGTGAGCTGCAATGACAGTTGTTTGCAATTGGAAACCAGACGCGCCGTTTATGCGTGTGACTCGCGCCGCTGTCCCCCTGCGGTGCCCCCACGGTGACCTGGGGGCAGAGTTCGCGTCGCGTCGCTCCTGGGAGCCAAGTGACGGCGAATCAGGAGGACAAACAGCAGGTCGCTAATGCAATCAGGGAGAAAGGCAAGCTGCGATCCGGGGGGTCCGGCCCCCAGTCTGACTATAATCCAATCAGTAGCCGGCGCTCCGGGGACGACCGATGGCGATGCAGCGTGGCGCCGCCGGCGTAGGTCCGCGCGGGAGCGCCCCACCCCTATGGACGGGGGGACGGCCAGGGGACAAAGACAACGCAACGTGGCAGATGGCGGGCCGTTTGTGCAGCTTCCGGATTACCCAAAGCGGAAATATTGAGGCAACAACCCCTGTTACACACACAAACACATGCTCACGTGCTGCCTTATTGTCTCTCTCTCTCTCTCTCTCTATCTATCTATCTCTCTCTCCCTCCCTCCCTCCCTCTTCCCCTCTCTCTGTCTCTCTCTCTCTCTATCTCTCTCTCTCTCTCACACACACACACACAAGGAGACGCGTATTGAGGTGGTAATCATAGCGCTTACGACGGTGTTCACAGGAAACACCGAACCAGTGACAAAAATGTTGTTTATTCATTCATACATCATTTACGAAACATCAGACACGTCACCTTAATTGATGAATTCATCAATTAAAAAAAATTAACTAAATCATGCATACAATGATATTACATTTTCGGAAAATATTTTTACACTATTCATTAGCACCACACAACTGGTCACTTCCGACACAACTATCACACTGTACGGATACACACACACACACACACACACACACACATATATATATATATATATATATATATATATATATATATATATATATATATATATATACTCCCGGAAATTGAAATAAGAACACCGTGAATTCATTGTCCCAGGAAGGGGAAACTTTATTGACACATTCCTGGGGTCAGATACATCACATGATCACACTGACAGAACCACAGGCACATAGACACAGGCAACAGAGCATGCACAATGTCGGCACTAGTACAGTGTATATCCACCTTTTGCAGCAATGCAGGCTGCTATTCTCCCATGGAGACGATCGTAGAGATGCTGGATGTAGTCCTGTGGAACGGCTTGCCATGCCATTTCCACCTGGCGCCTCAGTTGGACCAGCGTTCGTGCTGGACGTGCAGACCGCGTGAGACGACGCTTCATCCAGTCCCAAACATGCTCAATGGGGGACAGATCCGGAGATCTTGCTGGCCAGGGTAGTTGACTTACACCTTCTAGAGCACGTTGGGTGGCACGCGATACATGCGGACGTGCATTGTCCTGTTGGAACAGCAAGTTCCCTTGCCGGTCTAGGAATGGTAGAACGATGGGTTCGATGACGGTTTGGATGTACCGTGCACTATTCAGTGTCCCCTCGACGATCACCAGTGGTGTACGGCCAGTGTAGGAGATCGCTCCCCACACCATGATGCCGGGTGTTGGCCCTGTGTGCCTCGGTCGTATGCAGTCCTGATTGTGGCGCTCACCTGCACGGCGCCAAACACGCATACGACCATCATTGGCACCAAGGCAGAAGCGACTCTCATCGCTGAAGACGACACGTCTCCATTCGTCCCTCCATTCACGCCTGTCGCGACACCACTGGAGGCGGGCTGCACGATGTTGGGGCGTGAGCGGAAGACGGCCTAACGGTGTGCGGGACCGTAGCCCAACTTCATGGAGACGGTTGCGAATGGTTCTCGCCGATACCCCAGGAGCAACAGTGTCCCTAATTTGCTGGGAAGTGGCGGTGCGGTCCCCTACGGCACTGCGTAGGATCCTACGGTCTTGGCGTGCATCCGTGCGTCGCTGCGGTCCGGTCCCAGGTCGACGGGCACGTGCACCTTCCGCCGACCACTGGCGACAACATCGATGTACTGTGGAGACCTCACGCCCCACGTGTTGAGCAATTCGGCGGTACGTCCACCAGGCCTCCCGCATGCCCACTATACGCCCTCGCTCAGAGTCCGTCAACTGCACATACGGTTCACGTCCACGCTGTCGCGGCATGCTACCAGTGTTAAAGACTGCGATGGAGCTCCGTATGCCACGGCAAACTGGCTGACACTGACGGCGGCGGTGCACAAATGCTGCGCAGCTAGCGCCATTCGACGGCGAACACCGCGGTTCCTGGTGTGTCCGCTGTGCCGTGCCTGTGATCATTGCTTGTACAGCCCTCTCGCAGTGTCCGGAGCAAGTATGGTTGGTCTGACACACCGGTGTCAATGTGTTCTTTTTTCCATTTCCAGGAGTGTAGTTACACACAGCAACATAATTAATGTGTCAACGTAATTTAATTTAGTATAATATTTTATGAATACAGTGATATTATTTGTGTTTCATTTACGTTGCAAGCTATTTTTCCAATTAAATGGCGTTTTAGCAAGACCAAAGATTCCGTGTTACAAATGGTCCAGCACGAACCAAAACTTTGGAATTATTCAATCTACGAAGTTCGATAAAGAAATATTTCAGAATAATCAATCACGGTCAAACTTACAATAGACGAACCTTACTCAAAAAGCCATTGTCAAGCGCCCAAAGTTTGTATTAACGTAATCTGATCACATACTATTATCATTACCTATTATTATTTGTCTGTTCTCTGATATTCTCAAACCATACAGGAAAAGCCACGATAAATCAAAGGCTGTCATTTTGGAAATCTGTATTTTGAGCATCGTCCGTAACAGATTTAAATTACTGTCAGAATGGAATATCTGTACTTCTCATTCTGACGCCTTTATGAACAACAATATCCGTAATTAACATTTTAGTAAAAAGCGGTCCAGATCGCATTTGTTTATTATTATTTTTAATTGTCGATACCGGCTTCGGTCTCTGGTGGTTCGGCCTTGGTCTGCTCAGATCAAGGCTCTGATAAATGTAGCATTTATAATAGATAATATGAGAAAATTTGTGCGTCTTAAAATCTAACGTAAAAGCGACATTAGTTATGATATACAAGGGCTATTTGGAAGGTAACGTTCGATCGGGCGTGAAATGGAAATCACAGTAAAATTCAAAAATGTTCTATTGGCAACCGTTTGCTACACGTTCCAAGTACATATCTACATAGTCGCTGCCCAGAGTTAGACCTCTGCCATAGCGTTGCACGAATTTCCAGAGCACTCGTCATACAAGACAGTCGCCGGTGCTTATCGCCACTTCTCTACGCTGGTCTGCAGTTAGTTGTCTGTGGCAAAATTTTGTCTTCGTAGCCAGCGGATCATGAGAGCAGAGATGAAAACTAGAGGGAGTCAAGTCTAGGGAGCATGGTGCACAACGAAACAGTTCCCATCGAAAACGATTCAGCGGTGTTCTTCTGACTTCTGCAGTGAGTGGCAGAGAAATGTCACGAAGAAAAATGCATTATGTGGGGCTGCATAAAATCACATTAAACCTCACTTATTTGGGGGGAGACACTACAAGGTCTGTTCAAAAAATTACGGAACATCGTCCATAACAGTTTTCTACGCTTACATTTTACTTATTGTGCATGGTCACGTTAGAAATTCTCTCTTCCTCAACTGATACACCGCTTGCAACGCCTCTTCCACTTCGGGAGTGCGAAGCGCCGTTTCCGAATTTTCTTATGCCTCGTCTGTCGTTGCGAATCTTCGTCCTTCCATAACCATTGACCCACGTCTCATCACCAGTTATGGTTCTGTTAATGAACATCTCGCTCTCATTTGCGCGATCCAAAAGCCTTCACAGATTTCGAGGCAAAGGTCTTTCTGGTCTTGACTCATGGGCTCTGGAACGAAGTTGGTGGCAACACGATGCTTTCGAATAGCTGTGCCAGGATTTCATGACATGATCCAACTGAAATGTTACATCTTCTGGAATCTCTCGGACAGTCAGCATTTTACGGATGCACATTTTCGTAGAAGTTCCTGACGTGAGCGTCGTCGATAGAAGTCAGAGGCCGTCTTGTTCGAGGGTCACCTTTAACTTCCGTCAGGCCATTTTTAAACCGTGTGAACCATTCGTGACACCGAATACGGCATTAGCACTCATCACATAGGCTTCCTGTATCGTTCGGTGTGTCTTCGTAAACGTTTTCTTGAGTTTCAGGCAATACATCTTCTGTACTCTCTCGGACAGTCAGCATTTTACTGGCATGAACAATTTCGTTGAAGTTCCTGACAGGAACGTCGTCGGTAGAAGTCAAAGGGCGCCTTGTACGAGGGTCATCTTTAACTTCGGTCCGGCCATTTTTAAACCGTGTGAACCATTCGTGACACCGAATACGGCTTTAGCACTCGTCACCGTAGGCTTCCTGTATCGTTTGGTGTGTCTCCGTAAACGTTTCCTTGAGTTTCACGCAAAATTTAATGCAGACGCGTTGCTTCTCTTATTTTACCATCTCGAAAATCGCAAACTGTGCGACACGACTTTCTACTCAGTACTGCACTGGAAAATAAGTAACAGACGTACAACCATGAAAGTTCCGGCAGTTCACATTAAACACAGCACAGGGTGTGCAGGGATGCCAACCGCATTTCGCCCCAACACACCATGAGCGTGAAATTTCGAATGTCTCGGAATTTTTTGAACAGGCCTCGTATTTCCTAGGCATCTTAATGCGCTCCCTGTGTGCTCAGAAGTGAAAAGAGCGACGTGGCGCGATCGACACGCTCACTAGAGACAGTGGCCAACGCGCCTGCGCAGAGCTTCATCGGATCTTCACTGTCTGTCCCGTTTCGCGACCTGTCGGACCTTACTTTCCGAATAGCCTTAGTAAAATAAAATTATGTGCTACGGAGATGACGTGACGAACCGCCTCATAGAGCCGGTATGTAATACCGGCTGGTACCTGTGACAATATGATGGCCAGATAGCAAAGGCTAGCCGCTATAAAAGGGAACTCCACACACCGTTCTATTTATTTTGATAGTTTTCATTACAGATCTCGTGAAAAACGGTGGGTGAAGCTTTCCTTTTATGGCGCCTAGCCTCTGTTAGCCAGTCACCAGTGGGCGACAAGTACCAGTCGGTAGCACGCAGGTGCTACGTACACCGTAATACTCGCGACATCTCGGTAACACACCATAACTTCTCCTGCTCTTATATTACTGTCTAGTGTGGACATGTTTTGTCGCACATGACCCACAATAAACGTTATATATTCCTGAGGACTGAATTATAGACCAACACCGATTAACCAGAATTGCTGCTTTTCGTCGAGTAAATAGATTCTCTCATTCTATTCAGCATTTCTGCTTTGCTCCACACTACGCGCCTGTTTGGAATAGCCTCTCAGTTAAATTCGAGTGCTGTGTCAGCCTTCACTCCTTCGAGTAAATCTACCTGAGAGATAGCACCGTTCTTTTTCCTAAACTCAACACTGTATAGTTTTGAGTTGGTTTAATACGGCGTTTGTGACAGATGTGATTTCCTCTGTGATAGGTCCGCCATCATGAGTTGTTGTGACGCCCACAATGTGATGTGTACACTGGCAACACACACTGTGCTTCATGTATCAGCTGGGTTTATGATGAGAGAGACACCATTGTTGTTCAGTAGTGTCTCAACTGTAGCTTCATGTCGTATCATTGAGAGTGTGTATCCCTGTAGCACGAACAAAGAGGTATCATCTGCCCCGTTGAGATGTTCTTTTAACAGACACCGATAAGAAGCTTTGTTGGTGAATTTCCTGCTAAGATGAATAAAATGACCACCCTAATTTCTTAACCACTTTTAAAAGAAAGTTGTCAGGGGATCATACGCTTTTACAAAGCCCAAAAATGTCAAAGTGGCAGGTCATCTGTTTTCCTCCCTTGGGAGTTTTATAATCCTCAGATCACATGCAGTATAAATTACTCTTCAGCCTACTATTCCACATATACGACGATATTTCAAGTCTGCATTGATTAATGTCAAGAGAGGCAGACTTGCATTTACCTGCTTTTCCTCTTGTTTGGTATGCTGTTCTTCTGTGGTAGGTTAATTCTTCGGCTGTCTCATCCAGCAGCCATATTTCGTTTGTTTTTAGATGTGAACTGATTTGAACTAGTCTGAAAAGTTCGGAGAGTATTTCGCGGTAAGGCTATCGGATCTCTGGAACTTACTTTTGTCTAAGTGCTCTTGCAGGGCGGGCGGCTTAGGGGAGAAATTCTTGAGTATCAGGCTGTATTCCTCAATGTATTTCAGTATCAAACCAAGATGCCATTATAAGGTGATCAGATGTACTGAGATGTTATCGTGTTGCCTGCGTTGTCTTCCCTTTCCAGTTGCCACGTTGATGTTAAGATTTTTAAGAAACATTTCTCTGTTTATTTTCTGTTGGGCCACGCGTGCCAAAGCTTCTAACTTATTGAATGAGTCAGTAAATGGTTTACAGAACGTTGACAAGAAATTTTTAAAGAAGGAATTCAAGAAAACGCGAGGAAACAGAGTACCGGTATACGAATAAACAGCACATAACAAAGAAAAATTCTTTAACTGTTTAACTAATGTGAGAAACTGCAATACGGAATATAAAGATGTGCCACAAGGAAATCTTGCAACTCGAATTTAAATACTTTGGTTTTTTCCCTTCATTTTTTCTAAAACCTTCACTTTAGTTTTGAGTACATTGATATGCTCACTCATTTTTTCAGTTCTGTTGGAAGCCTTTTGAAAATAAAACTTGTTACATAGTGCCCGCTTTCCTGTAAAATGATTAAGGGTATTATTATTTAAGTCTATATTGTTTTTTACGTCCTGTGTTCAATGAAGGAATGTTGCTATTGCTTCTGAATCAGTCAATATTGCCACAACTAACCCTCGTAATGCAGTATGCGTGTAGGAATGGCAGATTTGCTATTCCGAGACACTTTAACAACGGCCTCACATCTTAGATCAGATTGATGTGTGAAGTTAACGGTTCTGAGAGATGTGCTGACCGTGAATGTTGATTACATAAGCTGAGAAGAACCATTTTTACTAGGGTAAGTCAATTACTATCTGCAATTTGGTTATATTTTTTGTTTATTTTGGTAGTAGTGTCGTTTTACGTTGATGACGCATGCTTGTTCATTTTTTGATATATCTTTGCAATTTTCAAGCTGCTAGTTTAGTTTCGTTATCGCTGCCGTACTGTTTGTTAATCATGGCTGCTCCGCTATCTATTTGCACCAAAGAAGAGCAACGTTCAGTGATCCGTTTTTTGTGGTCTGAAGGCGTATCAGGGGCCGGAATTCATCGAAGACTTTCGGTGCAGTACGGGAACAGTGTTTTGCTACAAGGGAGTGTCTACGAATGGATTGAAAAATTCCGAAATGGTCGCACAAGTGTTATGCACGATGAAGGAGCCGGACGACTGTTTACCGCCACAAATGAAGAAACCATTGAGCGTTCACGTGAAATGATTCTCTTAGACAGACGTTTAACTACTGACGAAGTGGCACATCGTCTGGAAATTAGTCACGGTTCTGCCTACGAAATCATCCACAACAGACTTGGGTTTCGCAAAGTTTGTGCAAGATGGGTCCCAAAACAGCTCACACAGTTGCATAAATAACGCGCTTGGACATCTACAAAAAACATTTGGATCGCTATGGTAACGAAGGGGACAACTTCTTAGATAGGATCATTACAGGTGACGAAACATGGATCAATAATTACGAGCCGGAGAATAAACGGCAGAGTAACTAATGGAAATATCCAAATTCGCAGTGCAAGAAAAAGTTCAAGACCCAAAAGTCCGCAGGAAAACTGATGCTTACGGTTTTTTGGGACACAGTCCGGTACTGGAACATTATGAGGAAAGAGGCACGACAATAAACAGTGTACGTTGCAGTGAGATGCTTAACGCCAGGCTAAAGCCTGCAATTCCAAGCAAACGCTGAGGATTGCTGCCAGAAGGTGTTGTGTTGTTGCACAACAATGCCCGTCCGCATTCTCCTATCCACACTGCTGAAACGCTACATAAACTCAAATTTGAAATGCTGTATCATCCTCCATACAGTTCCGAACTTGACCCTTCTGACTATCACTTGTTTGGTCCACTCAAACAGGCTTTAAGGGGCTGCCGATTTGCCTCGGACGAAGCAGTGAAAGAAGTGGTGTATTCCTGGCTTGCAACCCAACCGAGAACCTTCTTCTATGAGGGCATCAGGAAGCTTGTACAACAATGGACCAAGTGCGTTGAAATGCAAGGAGACGTCAAAAAATGATGTTTTTGTACGTTTCCTGTTTGATTACAATAAAATTTTATAACTACTCTGCGGATAATAATTGACTTACCCTCGTGCATCCAAAGGTGAGTAAAGCAACCCCATCACAGTTTGATAACAACCTCCCAAAATAAGATAAAACACTAAAAAACCCATAACTAATGTAAATATTTAAGTAAATGTCTAAAATTTTCTTCCGTTGTTAATGGAAAACCAAGCAAATTCGAAGTTAGTCATGAGTATGCGAAAATACGACGTCTCATTCAATGCAAACACTGCTTATGTACAGTTGTCAAAATCGAATTTCCCACAGTTAGTGTGCCTCCCACCAATAGCGACCGAGCAGCCTTGCTACGATTGGTCGTAGCACGGAAACTAATGGCGGTCGCTCAAGTTGCGTGTAACGCCAGATACGAGTACAAAATAAGTATAAATACACCTGACAAAACACAACATACGTTCATAAAACCAAATCCCCCCAAAATATACGTTAAAACGCATGTAATAACTGCTATAATAAAATAAACGAGAAAGTGTTACCGAATAGCAATTACTTCTATTAATGGTGGGGCAACAACATCATAATAGCAAACCCATTTCACAGAAACTACATTACTTTAAATAGAGCAAATATTAAGATAAGATCGTTACAGAAGAAAATGAAATTGTAATTGAAATCGTTTGAAATGCTTTGAATGTCGACAGGGGAAGAGCGCTTTGCATTGTCTCTTACCTCAGTTGTTGACACGTTGTGACGTCAGCGGCAGCTTGTTGTTGCTGGCGCCTGATTGAAGTTACTCCATCAGTTATGAAATTACAATGGACACATCCCTTTTTTCAGTGTATGATCCTTCAGGCGATAATATTATTTTCCATTGCATTCATTTTACCGTAAGTCAGTCGGATGCAGTCATTACTGTATAAATATAAGTTCGTATGTATGTGATTACAACGTTTCTACAGACACACGTTTCTGTTTTTAACGACCCGTAAACAGTTTTAAAATAGTATATGGTAATTTCGAAGAATTACTGCCTATTCAATGCGCGATCCCCGAACGATATGTATCGAACGTGCGATTCTAAATCGACCACGCAGTTGCTGCCTCACGAGTAACGGCAAGTGTTTAATGCGTTGCCACGGGAACGTATTTCATAGGTCTTGTTGGTGAGTAGCAATGACTGTTAGCGTTGAAGTTTCTCCCGTAAATTTTTTGACGTACAGAAATTTAATTCCTTGGTTGTGTAATGCTGAAAGTTGTTTGTAATTTTGTTGGAAATTAGGGTTACTTCCAGACGAGGAGAAGGGAGATTGTGTAGATTTCGGTGGAGTGAAGTATGTCATACTTCGCAAGAAAGATTCTGACGTTGCCATTCCTTTACAGTTTCAGTGTTCCAAGTGTGGGAACAGAACAACTCGCCGGCCGCGGTGGTCTCGCGGTTCTAGGCGCGCAGTCCGGAACCGTGGGACTGCTACGGTCGCAGGTTCGAATCCTGCCTCGGGCATGGATGTGTGTGATGTCATTAGGTTAGTTAGGTTTAAGTAGTTCTAAGTTCTAGGGGACTGATAACCACAGCAGTTGAGTCCCATAGTGCTCAGAGCCATTTGAGCCAGAACAACTCGAGAAAAAATATATAGTTTCACTGTTCAAAGTTATAAGCCGAGAAGAACATTATTTTGGTTTCTTGCTGGATTGAAGGCTATACGCAGCAAGCAACTGTCTCTGAAGCTCAGTTGTCAACTAACACAGTACGTGACTACTCCGGCTTCTGCAGAGAAGTGTGTTTTGTGACTGTTGCCAATGAATGTTCCCAACGCTGGAGGAAAGAAGGTTTCAGAAGTAGACAAGTCCCATATAGTCCCGGAAAAAAAGACAGAGGACGAACATTAAAAAATGAAGTGGAACATATTTGGGTATTTGGCGGTATTGAACGGGAGTCCCGCAAGTACTTCGCAGTAAGAGTTTGTTCAAGAGCCAAGCAAACTTTAGTGAACCCCATAAAGCACTCCATTCTGCCAAGTACGAAAGTCATTACAGACAGGCTCAAATCGTACAACATCTTAAAGACCAAAGGATTTTATCACGTGTTCGTGAATCATTCTGTGGGATTTGTGTCTACGGAAGAACCGTCTGTCTACAGCCAGAACGTAGAGCGGCTGTGGAAAATCATTCAATCTTCGATTAAGAGAGAGAAGTGTCTAGCAGACAAGAGAGCAATTTTAGCTCTTTCAATTCCTCTATTCGCACAATTTAAGGGTGTGCGTAAAAGTTGACGCAGATAATACTCTGCTGATATTTCCTAGTGACATGGGAAGAGTGTATCCGGGTTACGGTAAAAAAAGATTGCTTCCGGAGGCTGACAAGAAAAATGGAATAATCCATGACGATAACATCGCTGACGAGTGAAGTACATGAAGTACCTTTTTCTTCTGTAACTACTTGTATGTTAATAAACGTTCTTCTTGCCCGCATCTCGTGGTCGTGCGGTAGCGTTCTCGCTTCCCACGCCCGGGTTCCCGGGTTCGATTCCCGGCGGGGTCAGGGATTTTCTCTGCCTCGTGATGGCTGGGTGTTGTGTGCTGTCCTTAGGTTAGTTAGGTTTAAGTAGTTCTAAGTTCTAGGGGACTGATGACCATAGCTGTTAAGTCCCATAGTGCTCAGAGCCATTTGAACCATTTTTGAACGTTCTTCTTTTGTCGTTGTAAACACTGTTTACATTTCGCACGCCTACATCCACGTGATTGATTTAGAATCGCACGTTCGATATATATAGTTCGAGGCCCGCACATTCGATTGGCAATCATTCTTGGAAATTTCCTAGTAGGTAATTCACTTTTACTGGCCGATTGCCAGTTTACAGTCCCTCCAATTTTGCGTCAGTGTCCCGATCGTGAATTCATATTTCCGACTGCAACAATGCCGCGCATAACAAAAGTTTAAAAGTCTCTACGACGACAGTTAATGTTTTAACGCCCGCGGCATCTCACTAAGTTGTACACAAGGTGACAAATTCAAAATACATTAGTTCGTGCAATTAAGTTACGTCTGAATCAGTTAGGTTCTGATCACAGCACTCACTGCTGTTTATAGTACTCAATGATGGTCATAGTATTCACAGTCTGACATTTTGCTTCATAACGTCAACGTCGAAATTTAGTTTATACCGTAACCGAAAAATAATAACGCAGCAGTAACATAAACTCTCATACTCAAATCAGTGCACACTTACTGACAGTCCTTGTTTGACTGTAGCTATTGATATTGCTCCCGCATCACACTTCATGCAGTGGTACTACATATTACGTTTAGTTTTACACAGCGCATTTCCCGAAAGCAGTACAAAGAAGACAGACATACGTGTGAACGGCAATAACGATGACCAGCCAGAGCGACTTCGTGGACACACTGACTGTTTACTGCGCGCTGTGCTTTTGTCACGTCCGGTTGTTCTGTGTATATTCACGTCAATCAAACCGTTATTACTCTATATATGGGTATTGTAGTGCATATTCTACACCCATCCGTATCTGAGTTCCTCTACATTCGCTGAAATTTTGCATGCTCAATTTATAGGAGATTCGTGCAGTAATATCAATAAAATAAAATAGAAACAGTTACTTTTCATACTACAGAACAAAAGAAAAAATATTCAAAACTCTGAAAGATATACGTTCAGAGTAAATGAATCAGAAGAAGGAAGAAGAAGAAGAAGAAGAAGAAGAAATTTACTCCTCGTAATTAGCAGTATATTCATAGACCACCCTTTTGCCCGCATCTCGTGGTCGTGCGGTAGCGTTCTCGCTTCCCACGCCCGGGTTCCCGGGTTCGATTCCCGGCGGGGTCAGGGATTTTCTCTGCCTCGTGATGGCTGGGTGTTGTGTGATGTCCTTAGGTTAAATAGGCTTAAGTAGTTCTAAGTTCTAGGGGACTGGTGACCATAGATGTTAAGTCCCATAGTGCTCAGAGCCATTTGAACCAACCACCCTTTTCTGAGCAAAACATGTTCTTAATGAATGCACAAAATTGTCCCAAAATATACAAGATAGTGAAAATAAACGAAGTAAGCAAGTTGTCCTGTTCAGGGTCAGAGGCTGAACATAATTCATTTCGTGAAGGTATATTAGCATTCAACTCTTGAACGTGATACTCCTAAGAAAGCGTTCCACCTATCCTCAGTGTTAATATTTTAAGTAGGGGGACATCACTAACTGTTCGACTAGTTTCAGACAGTAAAAGTTCGCTTTTACTTTTATGAGAGTTCCGTATCAGAGACTGTATCATTTGGGTATTGCTAATGTTACACAAAATATTTTCTCTGAAAGCAACTTGCTGTTGTTCTGACTGTCCTATTTGCTACATTACTTATACTATGTTCAACGTCTTTCACAACAACAGCTGTGTCATCCACAACAAAAATTCTCATGTTCAGTGGTAGATCATTGACTTTTCTCAAGAAGGTAATGGATCCAGAACAAAACGCAGTGGCACCCCTTACTTTACATCGACCTAGTAGGCCCAGACATCTTTCTTGTATCTCCACACTAGAAGAGAACATTCTGCTTCCTACTTCCCGGTTATGAAATGAACGTCGTGAAGGTTTTCCGCTAATCCGACAATGTTCCATTTTATACAAAAGTACGGAGTTTTTCATACAAGCAGCTGTTTTTGTTACATCAAATAAAATACCTGCTGTACGACAATTACATTTTAGTGCCTCATACACAAAAGACAAACTTGGATTTCTGTAGATATTCCCTTCATGTATCCAGAGTGAGAATTTGACTGCGAATTGTGTGTGTGTTGAGGTGTGCCTCTACTCTCCTGTACATCGTTTTCTCAAAAACATTTGAAAACACTGGTACCAAAAAAATTACCGATAGTTGCCTCTTTTATTTCTTATACCCTTTTTATACAGTATTTTCACTAAAGAGCATTAAAGTCTGTCATAAAATGTTTCCCGCGCCAAGGACGAGAGAGAGCCCTAAACCTCTGTCCCCTCCTCACTCCTCTTAGACAGGGCCGCTGACAGAATGAGGGTAACTTCATATGCCGGAAGTCTTCGGCCGACAACGCTGATTAAAAATCAAAATTTAAGTGGTGGCGATTTACGACCTGGGACTGAAGACGTTTTGATTAGCGATCAAAGACGCCACCTCTATACCATTACAACGTTTTAGAATTAATGAACATTTATTCAGTTTCATACATATTTAGATTAGTAACAGTGACTAAACATGGTCGCTTAATGTGTCAGTTAATATCGTAGTCTTGATTGTTGGAAGGTTATCAGTCACAGATGCTAGGTAAAACTCGCAATCGTACTACGAATATTGTTTCCAGAAATTTCTGTGACGTTATATGTTCGTAGTGTTGTACAGGCATGTTTCGCATTCAGAAATTCGTGCTCTAATATGTTCTTCGTGTCACACTATAATTGCTCACACAGAATAAAGATTACATAGCAGTCATAATCAGAAGCATCCATCGTACTTTCGAAATATACGCAAAAACATTGCATGGGGGCTTAATAAAAATATTGAATGCAAATAATTTTAATTTCTGCTTTAGTAGCTGTCTGTCCGATTACGAAGTCTCGTAACGGTTGGCCCTGACTATTATTACTACGCAATCTGACTGCTTAGAACAATAACAAAGAATGAAATGGAAATTTTCATTAACACAGTTAATTAATTAAGCCCCCAGCAACTATAAAACCAACGCAACAACAAGCACAAGAGTAACTGTTCTGTGTGTGGGAGTGTGACTCAACGTACGCATCTGGCACGGTTCTTCTTCAACAACACAACAATTTTTAAATAACATTATACTGAATTAATTAAAGAAAATACAAATACCATAATTACTCAAGAGAACCACAATTACACTCTAATCCAAGAACACAAGCCAGATGCTTTGTTGACTGAACCTGTAATGACACATTATTTAAAACATGGAAATAATGAAAAATAAATCAAGTTTCGTTACCTTCATATATTGACCAAAATCACTCTCATAATTACAATATATCTCCACACCGCCTCGCTATTACCACACCTGAACAAGAACCTTTCAGTATCACATCTCAGCAAGCACTCCCTACTAGCACATCTGAACACCAACTGACTACTACGAGTCCTGGACAAGCACTGACTACTACGACATCTCAATAATCACTCCCGTGGAGGCGGCGGAACAATGCTCTCTAGCGATCTCTGTCGCTGTGGCTCAGTGTAGCCACCTTTCATATGCCCTTCCTCCACGGCTAGAATTTGATGGTATTTTTGCCAGCATTGGTGGTGAAAATACCACCAAATTCGTCAAAAAATACAGACAAAAATAAAAGATAATATTAATACGTAAATATCATATAACTAGATAAAATTTTGGCTTTGCACTGACCTTTCAATAACCTAATATATAAAATACAGTAAGCAATACAAATTCTTTCATACATGTGACTTTACATAATAGTTTACACAAGTATTATGTGGTTAAACAGTTCAATCAATAGCGTCAGCAATGACGAATATGTGCAAGTAAGAGTCTCATAATTTTTCACTAACAGTAATACACAAAAAATCAGTTTATACAAATATTCACATAAACGCTTTCCATAGCCCAAGAATAAGCAGTTGACAGTTCCAGCAGTAGCACCCAGCAATGGTCAACAGGTGCAAATACCAATAAGTAACATTTTTTCAATAGAAGCAGTCCATCAGTGGCACCCGCAATGTTGATCAGGTGCACACAGCAACAGGTGACTTCATTTCAGTAGAAGCAATCCATCAGTGGCACCCAGCAATGTTGAGCAGGTGCAGACACCAACAAGTAACACCATTTCAGTAGAAGCAGTCCATTATTGGCACCAGCAATGTTGATCAGGTGCACACAGCAACAGGTGACTCCATTTCAGTAGAAGCAATCCATCAGTGGCACCCAGCAATGTTGAGTAGGTGCAGACACCAACAAGTAACACCATTTCAGTAGAAGCAGTCCATTAGTGGCACCAGCAATGTTGATCAGGTGCACACAGCAACAGGTGACTCCATTTCAGTAGAAGCAATCCATCAGTGGCACCCAGCAATGTTGAGCAGGTGCAGACATCAACAAGTAATACCATTTCAGTAGAAGCAGTCCATTAGTGGCACCAGCAATGTTGAGCAGGTGCACACAGCAACAGGTGACTTCATTTCAGTAGAAGCAATCCATCAGTGGCACCCAGCAATGTTGAGCAGGTGCAGACATCAACAAGTAATACCATTTCAGTAGAAGCAGTCCATGACTACTACGAGTCCTGGACAAGCACTGACTACTACGACATCTCAATAATCACTCCCGTGGAGGCGGCGGAACAATGCTCTCTAGCGATCTCTGTCGCTGTGGCTCAGTGTAGCCACTTTTCAACATTATAGAATTAGAAGGCTACAAAAGCATAGGCAGACGAAAGTTGTCCAGCAGAAGTACAAACGTAAAGGTTTCACTTGTGATATATAGTCCACACTGCAGTTACAATAAGTGAGATGAACACGAAGGTTTCACCTGTCCAGATACACTGAAAGATCGTACAGTTGGAACTAAAACACTTATAGAGTTTCAGCTTCGTAACTTCTAGTCTATTCTTACTAAATGTCTTGCGGCTCCAGGAGAGGTTTCCGGTGGGTTCCCCGGTACTTTGCCACACAACTCACAATGTACCACAGATAACTAACATACGATAATACACGCACTTCTGAGTTACGGTCCGGTTTTACCATCAGTTTATACAAATAGAATGAAGTAATAATACATAAAAAAACCAACGCTATAAAATACCAGTAAGGTTTCGACCTTATCTTAGTAGAGACACGACTATGTACGGGGTGCTTCACCACGGTATGACGATTTCAAATTTCAATAAGACACAAACTAATCGCGAAAAAAAGTCGAACATTTTACACAAGGCTCGACATTTATTCACGTTTACTTATGAAATACTATGTCGGACAAACGATAGCCAATTTTTGAATACACCTTCCATAAGTTCTGGAGGAATTCCGGAAATTTAATCATGAATTCGATCTTTTATCTGTTGCAAGCTTTTAGGTCGGTCGGAGTACACTCTCGCAAGGTTTTTTCGAGTGAGTGAGGGGGCCATCCGACAAAAGCGCGTTTGGATATTAGGCCGTTACCAGACGCTTCACGGAGAACTTTCAAGGTCTGGCTGAATACGAGTATATGGTATGTCGCGCCGTATTTCTAGAACGTTTTCGCAGCGTACAACGAGGGCTTGCCCGAACAAACACGTTGGATGTTCTCGGGTGATCGAACGGTTTTTTCGAAAGCCGATTGACTTTCCATCCAATCCACTGGCAGTTGCATGGAAGTTTATTGCCCCAGTAATATTGTTCCACGAGCAGGGATTGGATATGTCGAAATACCTACGCATGGCACGTTGCACACGTACGACAGATTCGAGGTAGCGAAAATAACATTCCACCGCAAACACACAAAGTTGGTTCGACTAGTGTGCCATGATTACTGTATATGAATGAAATTTGACATTAGCACTACCAACAGACGGCATCACCCTCGCTATATCTATTTTTTGCGCGCTCTATTCAAATCTGAATTCGCCAATACAATATGAATCAACCTGTAGCTTAACCTTCTTGATTTAAAGGATGAAAAATGTAAACCACTGGAGCACTAGCTATACTAGCAATCTTATACTAGCTAACCTAGCAAAGAAACCACTAACTCACAAATATATATAAAGAAAGATGTTTTCTGAGTGTTAGTCTACCAAATAGCAAAATGTAAATGAACAGCCTTCTGAGACCGAGCTGTAGCGATCGACAGTACTAAACACTGGGAACAGTATCTAATTATAAGCGAGCAGCACGTGAGCTGAAGATCTGCGCTGGACTACAGGCGCATTTGCACTTCAAGTAGTTTCTGTCTCACACAAGACGCAAACTATATTAAAACTGATAACCGCGAAACTCTTGGAAACAACTTCAAACAGAATCTGGGTGAATAAGACGCACAAAATGTATCACTATGTACCAAACATACCAGGAGCGTCCTAAACAGCACGTAGTATCTGCTGGCAAATATCTCTCGCCGAGTGAATCTTGTAAAGGCTGCCGTAAAAATCGCACATGTAGCACGTTACGTCACGTTGTTCGTCTTCGGTAACCTCTTCCACGTAAATTGACCTGTCGATCTATCGATTCTGTAAACGCCATTATTCATCTGTCTGCGTTCTATGTCCGCTGTTTTAACTTTTTATCTTCTAATCTTTAGACAGCTACCGTCTGCGATCTTACGTCTACATATAGACTCCAGAAGTCCTCTTTTGGTGTGTGGCGAACGGACCTTTTCGTACCAGTATGACTGACCTCATTTCCTGTTCTAAAGACGTATTTTATGCGGGAAGACAGTTACCGCTGAGCCTTCATATGATCTCGAATTTGCCTGATTTTTCCGCTATCCTCATTTCGCGAGAGGCACCTGTAATATTGCTCGACTCTTCTTGGAACATGCGGATTCGGAAATTTGACAGTAATCATCTGTGACGCACAATGTCACTCTTTTAACATCCAGCCTTCGATTTTTATGAGAATCTCCGCAAGTCTGTGGCGCACGCTAAGGCCGTGATGGTAAGTGGCGCTTTTCTTCATCTTCCCTGTCTCCGGTATTAATACCGACGAGCGACACTCAAGACGCAGTCGAATATACAGCGTGCAACAAACATTGGGCGAAATTTTCATGAAAGGTTCCTCACAGATAGAGGAATAATGTGTTATATTTTCATGCGTCCTTAAATGCTTTATTTCCATGTCAGAGCTCAGTATATATACAACTCCTCAACACATTAGTTTTGGGAACACACAGAATGAAATATTTTCCTAAAGGAAACGTTCAAAATGTCGTCAATTACCAAGGATACGTGCATCAACTTGCCATCATATTCACTCGACGATGGGCTGATGTGTCCCTGGCGAATTGCCTGCTGTTTCACAGCATTCCACCACAATACGCACCGAAGACCGTATAAATCTTGTACCGGGCTTCGCGCATAAGAGCTCTAAAACGCCCGTACAAACAAAAATCTATTAGGTTCAGGTGCGGAGAGCTTGGATGCCAAGGAATATGACCACCTCTACCTATTCATCCATCTCGGAATCATTGGGAAGCCTACGAATATTAACACTAAAATGAGGAGGAGCTCCACTGTGCACGAAGCCCATGTTTTGTAGCACTCATGACGCCACATGTTCTAGCAGATCAGGTAGATTATCTTCTAGGAATGTGTGGTAAGTCTCTTCGTTGGGCCCAGGTAGAGGAAAATCAGGACCTAACAAACGGTCACCAACAATGTCGGACCAAACGTTAACATAAAATCTTTGTTGATGACGTGACTGGACAATTTCGTGTGGGTTCTTGCTAACCCACAAGTGCTGGTTGTGAAAATGTGGAATCTGATCACGTTGGAACGAAGCCTCATGCGTGAACAGCACAGCTGTACAAAAGTGGAGATGGAGATATTGTTGAATGAACCGTTAGCAGAAGTGCTTCCGTTCAGGAAGATCAGCTGCTGACAGTGTCTGCACACACTGTACATGACACTAATACAGCAGGTTCTCATGTAGCACACTACAGTCAGTCATGTATTCAACACTACTTGTTCCAGATAATTGTATCTCGCTGGCACAAGGGCTGTCGCCAACTGCACGAAAACGTTTCTCCTCCGGGTGAAGTATACTCATCGTTCTAGACCTCCCCGGTTGCAGGTAGTTGTCTTAAAAGTCCCATGCGCCCTAAGACGAAGATCGGATCCTTCAAAAGTCCTTGCCGGCCAGAGTGGCCGTGCGGTTCTAGGCTTTACAGTCTGGAACCGAGCGACTGCTACGGTCGCAGGTTCGAATCCTGCCTCGGGCATGGATGTGTGTGATGCCCTTAGGTTAGTTAGGTTTAATTAGTTCTAAGTTCTAGGCGACTGATGACCTCAGAAGTTGAGTCGCATAGTGCTCAGAGCCATTTGAACCATTTGAGCCAACCTTCAAAAGTCCTCCTATCGGGGTAACGTGTTAATGGAAATCTGTTGTGAGGGAAACGTTGAGCACCACGGCCATTACCGTACAGCAAATAGGCATCTTCCAAATCCGAATTTGAGTACGATTCGTCGCACTGTACGTGAAAGCAAGTCCATGATGAGCATTAAGCAGTTGATGCTACGTACACGCACAATCCGTGATGAACACTCATCTGTTGATGCTGTATTGTCGACGGTGAACTCTACAGAGTCCTTTGCGCACCAACGTCATTCTAACCATTCAACAATGTGAACGTGTTGGCAGGATAATTTTTGTGCAAAATAGCGCTTTCCCGCACATTGCACAGCCAGTGAAGCAGCTGTTACAGAGGCATGTTGGAAATGATAGAATTATCAGTGGAAGTTTCCCTGCAGTCCCTGCAGCCCGGCTTCCTAGATCATTTGACCTTAATCCTTCCCCATTCTTGACACATTCCGAGCTTTTTTGGAAACTGGAAATTTGTAGTAAGTTCCTATGGGATCAAACTTCTGAAGTCATCGGTCCCTAGACTTACATACTACTTAACCTAACTTAAGCTGATTTATGCTAAGGACAATACACACACCCGTGCCCGAGGGAGGACTCAAACCCCCGACGGGGGAAGCCGTCCGAACCGTGGCAAGGGGCCAAGACCGCACGGCTACCCCGCGCGGCACACTCCGAGCTTGTTATCCGTCTATAATGAAATCGATGTTGACGGGACGTCAAACCGAATCTTCCTTCCTTCCTTCCTTCCTTGCTTCATGAATGACACGCTACGCCACATCCTATAAAGCAGGTCCAGTTTCCCTGTTGACAACGCCGTTGTCAAGCTGAACTGGTTACCCGAAATCAACAATCATGTAATCTGCTGGTACCATGATACTGGACACTACCCGTTGTTGGGTTTTCGAGAAGGTGGACAGATCAACACAACATTCTAACAATGACAACATGCAAGACACAACTGTACAACACACACACACACAAAACAAAATGGCTTACACTCTCACTCCGAATTTGAGTACGCTTCATCGCACTGTACCGGAAATCGAGTCCATGATGAGAACTAAGCAGTTGATGCTACGTACATGTACAATCCGTGATGAACACTCAACAGTTGATGCTACGTGCTTGATGCTGGTAAAGCAATGAGGTAAGTCGCATGTTAACACAAACAATGAAGTGACTCACACCTCAACATAATCTTCGTTCCACTGGAAGGACAAACACTGGCGGCGAGCATAAGGAATCACAACTTAGTGAACATTCTAACCCAGCGTAACCAAGAGGGGATTTTGAACAATTAATCTATGAAAAAGTTTCATATAATGCTGGTACGTTTTGTTTCTATGACTTTCCCATGATTAATGTAATAATTACGAGCAGTCGGAAGTGAGCTCTACCACCGCAATAAAGAGTTTCTGGACCTATGTCTAAATAACACATTTTATTCCCCCCCTTCTGCGGAATGTTTACTGAAAATCTGGCCATATATTTTCGTTACACCCTGTAGCTCTTGCAAGCTAATTCTTCCATTTCTGAACTACATTTACTGAAACTTCTTTTAATGCAACTGAGTCTAGCATTTTCTTTCTCCACAGCGAGTTTTATTGGGAATTCCAGTTTAGTTCGCTTCATTCCGCTACTCCCAGTTGTTTCACATTTCTTAGTGATTTATTGTCAGAACCGTAATCGAACAGTAAAGCGTCTTTCCGTCTGTTTATTCTAAAAAAGTTCAATTTCTTTGTGTCTGAGGATGACTGCCAGTCTTGGCAGCAAGCATCGATCTTCTGCTGGTCATCCTGAAATTTATTACGGCTTTTTGTCGTTGTAAGAGGCCTTTCCTGGTTCCACAGTAGGGGACAGTGCCTTATATTGGATGGCGAATGTGCTACAGAACCAAAGGAATCATCACACGCTCTTCAAGCCAGCGTAATAGAACTTCTAGAACGATTCATCCAATAACGCCAACAGCTCAAACTCATTATTCACTGACGATACTTTCGCCCGCAGGGGACAATCGTCACTGGACTTTGGTGAGGAAATGCAGTGGAACTTTGACAAACTTTACACTTGGCGTAAGGAATGTTAGCAAGAATGTAGCAAAGAGAAGAAACTTGGTAATGTTCGAGTACACTATTAGTGGAGAATATCTGCAATATTTAGGTGTAATATAAGGTTATGCTGTGAAATGGAACAGTAATATATAGTCGGTAGCAGAGTGTAAAGATACCGCGATTGATAACCTTACCAGAGGACTACCTAGGAGCAGGTGCTATCTGGTAAGCCTTAGTTTCTAAAACTTTCTGCAGTCTCCCGCATTTTCCGGTAGACAGAGCACTGGAGTGTTGCGACGAAAATGCGAGTAAGCAGTTAGCGTGCGTGGAGATAGTGGGACAGACCCTGTGGTGTGATCTAATGAAAGAGTTGCGAGCCAGATATACGCGAAGTTAAACTATAAGGTGTTTAGTAGCGCACTCCGGAAAATACTTAGTTTTGATAGGAATGTTCAGTAGCCTGTGGCCTTTTTGGGATGCATGAACTCTAAAAATTGTCAGTATTATCAAAGGAATGAGCGTGATACTATTAGGCATGTTTTCCATTGTTTGAGTAGGAATAAATGATGGTAAAGTACATCTTATACTCCAAAAGAACCTGACCATATCTTATGCTTAATTTCCCCGTAAATAATTGCAGTTACTCCAAGTGCACTTAAGTTACAGCTTAGTTTCCTGTGTATTCGTGGCTGAAGGAAGAAATTTTTGGAACTCTGTGGTAAGGACTATGGGACCAAACTGCTGAGGTCATCGGTCCCTAGGCTTACACACTAATTAAATTAACTTAAACTAACTTACGCTAGAAACAACACACACACCCGTGCCCGAGGGAGGACTCGAACCTCCGACGGGAGGAGCCGCACGATCTGTGACAGGACGCCTCAAATCGCACGACTACCCCGCGCGGCGCTGAAGGAAGACTCTCATCCTATAGCCCGATAGCCAATCATTAGGATCACGAACAGATTTCTTAAAATTACATTTGGGAGTGCTGAAAAATGGCAATCATGACACGACGTAATTTTCGAATTTAAAAATCGCTGAAAGGAAATTTACTGGATTACGCTAGGCAACTATATGATCGTACCACGCGCGTGAATAGCATAGGTGCACGAGAAGTGTTGTAGAGTGTGAGACGGTGAAGACGGTTATCAAGTAGAGAAGAAGACTGTTATAGTGGTACAAGACATCACATCACAACATATCAATGGAAGCGAACTCCCTTCTTATGCAGAAATATGCGTCAGGGTCACAAAAAGCTTTACTGGCGTAGTTGATTGCAAGTGGCGTTGCTGGTTGTAGCATTGTTGAGTAGAAGTGTAGTTTGTGGGTATGTTGTGGATAATCTAATGTGCTACGTCAGAAATTGAGGATCAATGTAACGTGGCTAAAGTAGTAAACTTTGTGGACAAACATGCAGAAATAGCTAACTACCATAATGTTAAGTAATACAAACTGAGAACACATATGAAAAAGATAAATGCAGATTCAGCTGTCACAGAAACATCAGAAACTACTACAACAGAACCCTATTTCTTGAACGAGACAGGGGAGTGGAAGACAGCAATACACCAACATTTGGTCCACAGCAAGAATATTCGCAAAATAAAGGAAACGTGACAGAACAAGGACATAGACAGTCAATACTAGAGGAGAAGGTGGTTTGGATGTACGGACGCTGCTGGAAAAACTAATTGGTAAAATAGACGCAACTGCAGCTGAAGTGGAGATAAAGGTACGTGAAACCACTAGGAACCTTGATAAAAGAGTAAAGGAAAACGCGGCCTCAATAAATAAAAGCTCAGCAAACAGAATTTATCAATAAGTGGAATGAGCAGATCGAAAAATACGAGCAAACGAGTCACTTGCACGAGCTAAGAATTACGCAGGATAAGCATTTGTGGCGCGTAGCGCCGAAATTTATAGCCACCTAAGAGCATTGCTAACTGATATACGAGGCGAGGAAAAAACCGCAGCAGACAAGGTAACCGAATTAGGTAAAAGACCTGAGGTGGGGTCAACAACAAGAGCAAATACGATTGCTGGAAGCGTAGCCACTAACAACAATAAGTTGTGTATCTGTGAAGAGGAAATTCTACAGAAAGGGACAGCGAAATATGGAAGTCACGATTGTAATAGAAGTAACAACGGCCCGAACTACCAAAGTTACGAATACATTAGTGAATGACCAACGCACCAGTAGTGCAGCAACAGTAGACACAACTAATCTACATAGCGTCCAAGAAATATTTCTACAAACTTCCAGGGGCCCCAAAGGATATCTTGAGGAACGAATTGGTGGTGGGAACCCTTATCCACAAACCCCATCCCACGATGCTACAGAACGTCGAATTTAAAGGCCCCAGCGCCTGCCACTAGGCAGCCCCTCAGCAGCAAACGTGACTTTGTACACTGAGAGACCATACGCGGAACGTCTCGCAGGGTTGTTTGTTATTCTGTGATCCCGATTGCTTCTCACGATAGCGAGTGGAAAACATTGAGCTAACTGCTGCATAGACAGGCCTTATCTCCTATGGAAACGACGATCTGTTGCCTCGGTTTTGGACATAGGTTTCCCTCCACAGTTTATTTTTCTCCTGGAGCCCTCTGAAACCTCCAGTGTTTATACCGGAGAAATGCAGATGTCTGAGACTGTCATTCACAGAGGCAACAGAGCATCACATTCATGGGAGACAAGAATTTTCTAAGCAGCAGCTAGCTTCATCATCCCCACTGGCGATAGTGTCAATAATAAGTGATTATTAAATAACAGACAACATTGCGAGACGTTCGCCTATGGTCTGTCAGCGTACAAAGTCACGTTCTCTGCCGATGGGGTGGCCTAATAGCAGACTCTCTGTAGTGTCGTTGGACATTGCTTCCAGACGTAGGTCACCATGCCCGATTGGTTCCTCAAGACACCCTCTACAGTCCCTCGAAATTTGTCGCAACATTTGTGGGACACCCTATATTTTTGTGATTGAAACAGCGTAGGGGCGAAATCATAATGCAACCAGAAATATTCTCAGGCATTCAAAGCGGTAGAAGCAGCAATAGTTTTAGATATATATGTGAGTCTTTTTCGTTTTTCGAGATTGTATTGCAATCTTTGTCTTTGAAAGGAACGTAAATCAGTATTCGTGTTTTTTGTTGTTATGACTTTTTTTCAATGCTTCATTACAACGAACTCCAACAGGAACAAAAACTATAAGTTGATTACACATTAATACTGTATATTATCTTCAGTTTCCACCCCTCCCTGTATCAGCCATTTTCAATGCACAGAATGGTTGTAATCGAACTTTTGATACCTGAGAGGGCCCCCATAAGAAACAAGTGATCGTATGACACTGGAACTCCGTGGAAGCAGGAACAGAAATAACGAATAAACCATTCTTACAGACACATTTTAATTTCCTAATGAGAGGGTAACATTCGTTAAATCCGTACCATGTTTTCGTTCCAGGTCACAAATTCTGATGAGGCGGCGCTTCACTCTACGTCAGTTATCACAACAATGACATCTGGGAAATATCCACCCGATCTTATTAGATTTAAGTATTACGTAACTAAAGCAATGGTTATACGTACGATGTGAATTTATATTAATTACGAATGTGTGTATTTGTCTGTTTCTTACGTTTCGTGAAGGGCACACCAGCTGAATGGTAGCCGAAAGAATCTTCAGCCTTGCACGAAATAAAATATGGCGTTTCAGTCTTCGATCGCTTTACTTTATTTTCAATTACCGGTTTCGGGCTAGCTGCCCATCTCCAGATCTGTTAGACAAAGTTAAAAATGTAATTAATAAAAGAGATACAGTTTGTGATAGAAACATCTTAGTTTACAAAAAGAAATTTTGGAACGTGTTAAATGGCAACATACCATATATTGTAGTTACAGAGTAACTTGTCCGTACAGAACACTCGGTTCGCGGTCATAAGTAAAGTAAATTTCAATCTGTTAAAACCTTATATCGCAGTTTTTGAGAGTAAGCTGATTGGTAACAGTAAAAAGTGCCCTCTACCTATAACAATTGTGCATCTGTTATTATTTCACCGTATTATTAATGGCGAATATTCTTTTTAATAAAACAATTTTTTAAGGCAGTAACATATGAACAATCTTTTTTTTTTTAGTGGACCATGAAACGAAAAATTTACACTAATTTAAAATTTCTTTTTAAAGAAACATAAAATATAAATAAAATCTAGATAATGTTTCGAAAATGTGCGTTTCCTCCTCTTTGTTTTCATTGGTGGTGGAGTGGATTTCCCTACGTCAGAACGTATACACCGCCACGCCGTGTCCTCTTCCGCCGCGCCCAATTCACCTCGCCGCCAGTACGCTGAGGGCCGTTCCGCTGCAGCTGGTTCTTACTGGAGCGTGATGTTGCTTTCAAGAGTAAGCCTAAAACAGGTCTTTAAAAATCTCGTAATAATTCCTGTGCATAAAATCACTTTCTTCATTAAGTAGTAGGCCTGGGGTTTTTCTTTGATGAGCGTATATTTCAATCTCTTCGAGCACGTTGAGATAGAGACTTTTTGGAGCTTAATGTAGCACCTCCATTTGTTCATTTATATTACTCACTTCATGTCAATTCTCTTTTACATGTGTTCCAAATGCTGTTCGATTGCTATGACTGCAATGTTCCCTGTATCGAATTTCAAAATTCCGCCCTGTTTGTCCTATATAATAACTGTCACATTCAGCACATTTAATCTTATATACTCCGGAATTATTGTATTTCATTTGTTTTGTCGTTGCTGGTTTATGTCTTAGTCTATGTGCCATTTTCCCTTCATTCTGAAATGCCACTGCGATGTTTTTTTGGAAAGCATTTAGCAATTCTTTCCGACACACGCCCTTTGCATGTCAGGGTGACAAACTTATTCTTAACTTTAATTTTCCTTCAATCGCTACTGATACCCGCGGATTTGTTTCTGATCTTGTTAAACATACGTGTAACATCTTGTGTCCTGTATCCATAAGCTGCTGCTACTTGCTTAATAATACCTAGTTCTTTCTGCAACTCATCTTCCTTTAATGGCAATCTGAGGGCTCTGTTGCACATTGCATGAAAGTACGCTCTTTTATGGTGTGCCGGGTGGTGCGACGTCGCTACTATGATGTTGTCGGAGCAAGTGTCTTTTCTATAGACGCCGAAAACGTGCCTGCCTCCCTCCTTTCCGACGGTCAAATCTAAATAGTTAATCGCCCCATTGTTTTCTATTTCTAGTGTGAATTGATTTTTTGGATGCTGTTCGTTTAAAACTTTAGTCATTTCCTCTACGTCTTCTTTTCTCCCTTTGAATAATAAAATAGTGTCGTCAACATACCGTCTGTAATAAATTAACTTCTCCTTAATTTCTGGAAAAGAGCTAAAAACTTGGTTCTCAATGTCATTCATAAAAATTTCAGCTAAAATGCCTGATAGACTGTTTCCCATAGCTAAACCTTCATCTTGAATAAAAACTTTATCGTTAAAGATAGAACTATTAAAACTCAATGTGAACTCTAGAATATCCACGAGTTCGACGATTTCACCCACGCTCATTGACCTATTTTTATCAGGTTTTTCCTTATAATTTGCAAAGTTTCTGGTATTGGTATATTAGTGTAGAGGTTCACGACGTCCAATGAGGCTAGGACTGCATCCTCTGGGATTGCAACGTCCTTCACTTCGTTCGCGAAACACACACTATTTTTTACGTTGTAAACATGCTCGTATTTATACGCAGATTTTAACTTACGGTACAAAGCCCTATTCAAGAGCTCATTGACGGCTTTCTTCACATTACAAATAACACGCATTGGTTTGTTCTCTTTGTGCAATTTTATTTGCGCTCTTGCTTCTGGTGTTCTTGGATTCATCTTTAATAATCTAGCTTTTTCATTTGGAGTGAATAAAAATTGTATTGCTTCTATCCTTGCCTTTAAATCTTCGTTTCATGGTCCACTCAAAAAAGATTATTCATATGTTATTGCCTTAAAAAATGTTTTATTAAAAAGAATATTCGCCATTAATAATACGGTGAAATAATAACAGATGCACAATTGTTATAGGTAGAGGGCACTTTTTACTGTTACCAATCAGCTTACTCTCAAAAACTGCGATATAAGGTTTTAACAGATTGAAATTTACTTTACTTATGACCGCGAACCGAGTGTTCTGTACGGACAAGTTACTCTGTAACTACAATATATGGTATGTTGGCATTTAATACGTTCCAAAATTTCTTTTTGTAAACTAAGATGTTTCTATCACAAACTGTATCTCTTTTATTAATTACATTTTTAACTTTGTCTAACAGATCTGAAGATGGGCAGCTAGCCCGAAACCGGTAATTGAAAATAAAGGATAGCGATCGAAGACTGAAACGCCATATTTTATTAATGAACGATCGCGGAATTCCCATTCAGACAATTATGTCTAGTTTTGATAAACTTGCACGAAATGTTGACGTCCCCAGATGTAGCCACCATAGAATCGACGGAATCGCGGAAGATGGATACGCCGGAAGGTTTCCTTAGATGCTACGTTAATAAAAAAATATAAAACTGTATCAGAGTATCACATGAAATGACATATGTTCAGTTCTGAGATAGCCACGCTTGCTGGCACATTTTTATTAAATTACGTGGCAGAAATGTGTACCTTATATACTGTAGGGAAACAGTGACATCGGAAACAAAGTTAAAAGGATTGGTGTGCTTAACATTTTGAAAGATATTGAAATAAGTTTTTTTGCCAAGTATGTGTTTAAAAAACCGTCCTCAGAAGAGATTTTTACTAAATGAAAATTTAAATTCTATTACGAAGCCAAAAGAAAGAAATTAGTTAACCTCTGACGTAGAGATATTAAGCAAAATTAAAATTAACTGGTAATATCGAAATATTTTGAATGCGTATGCACCTGAAGGAGTATAAGATCAGTAAAGAGTGGTTAAGTTGTTTATTCATGAAGTGACCAAAGAAACAAAAAGACCGAAATAATAATTTAATATGTTTGTCTATTAATAACAGACAATAACAGACTCGTCCGAGGTAATTGCACTCGCCGAGCTTGGTGTTAATATTAATCCTTGGTTGGCATAGTAACAGAAATTACGAGATTTTTGAATCAAGTTAAGTAATTACATTTTGAAGAAGATTTCTTAAAGCACAGATACCACTTAACAGTATTGACAATTCGACTGCTGGAGCAGTAAAGAGGATATAAACTGCAGATTGCCAATGGCAACAAAAGCGTTTCTGAAGAAAAGAAATTTCTTAACATCCATGAAATAGTGAAGGCAATAGAGGGTCATACTGCGAAAAAGACAAGGCTAATAGAAATCCAAAGATTTCAAAGAAGATATTGAATTTAACTGATGAAAGAAAAAATGCAAACGCCCTGGTTCCAATATGGACTTAAGTATTAGGAGTACAGCCAGGTATGGGAATGAAACATGGACTATAAACAGTTTAGAAAAAATGGTTCAAATGGCTCTGAGCACAATGGGACTCAACATCTTAGGTCATAAGTCCCCTAGAACTTAGAACTACTTAAACCTAACCAACCTAAGGACATCACACACACCCATGCCCGAGGCAGGATCCGAACCTGCGACCGTAGCAGTCCCGCGGTTCCGGACTGCAGCGCCAGAACCGCTAGACCACCGCGGCCGGCATATAAACAGTGTAGACAAGAAGATAATTTAATTTTTGAATTGCGGTGTTACAGAAAAATGGTAAACATTATTTTGGTAGATCGCGAAACTAATGAAGTAGTACTGAATCTAAATGGGGGAATTAGAAATTTGTGGCATGACATGACTAAACCAAGGGATCGGTTGGTAGGGCACATTCTGAAACACCAAGGCATCAATTACCACTTTCGTAATGCAAATAAGTGTGTGTGTGTGGGGGGGGGGGGGGTGGGGGGGCGTTAATATCGTAGAGGGAGACCGAGAGATGAAATGGTTGGTTCAAATGGCTCTGAGCACTATGGGACTTAACATCTGAGGTCATCAGTCCCCTAGAACTTAGAACCACTTAAACCTAACTAACTTAAAGCCATCACACACATCCATGCCCGAGGCAGGATTCGATCCTGCGACCGTTGCGGTCGCGCGGTTCCAGACTGAAGCGCCTAGAACCGCTCGGTCACAACGGCCGGCTACCGAGAGATGAATACAGGAAACATATTCAGAAGTATTTAGGTTGCTCTAGTTATTCAGAGATGAAGAGGCTTGCACACGATAGAGTAGCATGGAGAGCAGCATCAAACCAGTCTTATGACTGAAGACCACAACAACATCCCAAATGTGTGACCCGACAACTGTATTTTGTGCTGAAGGTAAGAGACCACTATTCACAAAATTTAAATTTCTAGAGATAAATGTTTTTCTGACAAAGAGCAGAAATGTAGAAAAGGCAGGCACAACTGTGTTAGAACTCATGTAACCCAGAAACGTGGCACAAAAATACGGTTTAGCTATGTTCTGCGAACTGCATCAATTAAACCCTTTTAGCGTCCAACGTTATTATACAAATGTACATGAAACAACTTTTAGTTGCTGTTTTACGCTGCTTAAAATGCGCGCACGAAATATAAAAGAGCATTATCGCGGTTAGGCCATTACAGACCCGTTCATAACATCGTTCATAGGTATTTAGGCAAATGCGTACAGAGAAATGTTTCACGGAACAACCGAAAATCTCGTTTAGTTTAATCTGTAATATGTCGTGCACAGTGGAAAATGAAACTGAGCTATTGCCGCCGATAAAAATCTGATTTTATTCACGTGTAGCTATTTTACAAGCACTGTTTCAGTGCAGGACTAAAAGCAGCAAACTACTTTCCAGATTCTCTATTTAATGTGAATAGAATAGCCACACACTCAGACGCACTCTAAATAAAAATGAAGATCAAATGCTAAGAGTATCTGTCAATATATGCTGTTCATAAAATTTGTTGTAGTGTAACGGTGTATGACTGTTATATGAATATTTTGATTCGATGGGCTAGATTGGCCGGCCGCGGTGACCGAGCGGTTCTAGGCGCTTCCGTCCGGAACCGCGTGACTGCTACGGTCGCAGGTTCGAATTCTGCCTCGGGCATGGATGTGTGTGATGTCCTTAGGTTAGTTAGGCTTAAGTAGTTCTAAGTTCTAGAGGCCTGATGACCTCAGATGTTAAGTCCCATAGTGCTCAGAGCCATTTGATAGGTCAGATTGAAAATACACCGTGTTACATCGGAAGTCCTCTTTAAACTGACGTCCAAGAATATTTTCTAGTAAGAAATTAAGAAAAACTCTTTCCCAACTTGTGTGGATTCCCTTATTTTGAAAATACGCTTAGCGCAACAAAATCGAGGGATACCTTCTAACATCATGTCGCAAATCCTTTGACGCTGCGTAGTCGAACAACCAGACTTGGCATGGACTCAAGAAATCGTTGGAAGTCCGCTTCAGAAACATTGAGCCATTCCTCTATACCCATCTATTGCTTCGAAAGTGGTGCCGGTGCAGAATTTGTGCACGAACTGACATGTCGACTACGTCCCATAAAATTTCGATGGGATTCATCTCGGGACGACCTGGATGGCCAAACCATTCGGTAGACTTGTTCAGATCGTTCTTGAAACCAATCGCGAACAACTGTGACCCGGTGGCGTGGCGCATTGCCATCCATAAAAATTCCATCGTTCTTTGCGAACATGATGTTCATGAATGATTGAAAATAGTTTCCGCTAGCCGAATATGCAGAGGACTCAGTCCATTCCACGTAAACACAGCTCGCACCATTCTGGAGCCAACACCAGCCTGCACAGTGCCTTGCTAACAACTTGTGTCCATGGCTTCTTGGGGTCTGCGCCACCCGATCAGGGCACGGTTTTCCAGTCATCTAGGGTCGAACTGACACCGCCACGAGCGCAGGACAGACGCTGCAGGACATGTCATGCTGTTAGCAAAGACACACTCGTCGGTCGTCTGCCGCCACAGCCCGTTAACTCCAAAAAAATGTTCATATGTGTGTGAAATCTCATGGGACTTAACTGCATAGGTCATTAGTCCCTAAGCTTACACACTAATTAACCTAAATTATCCTAAGTACAAACACACACATCCATGCCCGAGGGAGGACTCGAACCTCTGCCGGGATCAGCCGCACCGTCCATGACTGCAGCGTCTGAGACCGCTCGGCTAATGCCGCGCAGCGTCAACTCCAGATTTCCCCACACTGTCGTAAGACATTCCACTTTTTTAAGTAAGTACCGTTTTGAAATTGAAAAAAAGACGAGCTAAGATATCTCAATAATTTTATTTTTGCATGAAAGCCTGTACACTAATCTACTTTTCTACATAATTTCCGTCAATATTGAGGCACTTTTCATAACGTTGTACCAGTTTTTGAATACTCTCCTCATAGAAGTATGCCTCCTGACTTGTTAACCACTGCATCACCACTGTTTTGACGACGTCATCGTCTTGAAGACGATGACCGCCCATGTGTATCTTCAAGTGCAGGAACAGATGGTAGTCACTGGGCGCAAGTTCAGGGCTGTACGGAGGATGATCTAGAGTTTCCCATCTAAAAGATGTGATGAGATCTTTGGTCTGATTCGCCATATGCGGACGGGTATTGTCTTGCAGCAAAACGATGCCCTTGCTCAACTTGCCATGTCTTTTGTTCTGAATTGAACGGCGCAGATTGTGCAATGTCTTACAGTAAGCTGCTGCATTGATCGTCTCATTACGAGGCACAAATTCCACAAGCAATGCACGTTTTTCTGTCCCAAGAAACTGTGCACATGATTTTCTGGGCAGAAATTGTTTGCCTTCACTTTTCTGGGTGAATCTGAATGCCGCCATTCCATGGACTGTTGCTTTCATTCTGGTGTGACGTAAGCCACCAACGTTTCATCGCCTGTAACTATGTGGCTTAAGAAATCATCACTGTCATTGTGGTACCGCTCAAGGAAAGTGAATGCACTGTCTAAACGTTTCGTTTTGTGCACATCCGTCAACATTTTCGATACCCAACGTCCGCACAATTTTCGGTAATTCAAGTGCTCGGTCACAGTGCCATACGAAACACTACGAGAAATATTAGGAAAGTCATCTCGCAAGGACGAAATCGTAAAGCGTTTGTTTTCTCTCATCTTATTGTCCACTTCCTGCACCAAACTTTCATTAACGACGGAAGGGCGCCCACTCTGTTGTTCATCACGCACATTTGTTCGGCCATCTTTAAACGCTCTCACCCACTTTCTTGCCATTCCATCGCTCATAATGTACTATCCGTAAACTACACAGATCTCACGATGAATATCGATCGCTTTTAGGCCTTTAGCACTAAGAAATCTTATAACAGCCTGTACCTCACAGTCGGTGGGACTCATGATTATCGGAGGCATCTTAAACACTCAGTACACAACGTAAACAAGGAAGAATCAGACTGTAATGGCGTCTGTGCGTAGACAAAAGATGTAGGTACCCAGTGCGCATGCGCAGAACGCCGACCGCAGCGCTGCGGCCGTGCTGTGGCAAAACGGTACGTACTTAAAAAACACGCCTCGTTCATTTCAGCGGTTATTTCACGTAGTGTTGCCCGTCTGTTATCAGTGACAACTATACACAAACGCCGCTGCTCTCGGTAGATAAATGAAAGCAGTAAGGCACAGTGTTGTCCGTCGTGAGAAGTAACGCCTGAAATGTGGTATTCTCGGCAGACTCATCACATCGTGGATCCTGGGATACTGAATTCCTAATGGCTTCCAAAAGGGAATTCCCATGCATCTAGTTCTAACTAACTTTCCACGTCAGAGTCTGCTGATTCCCATCGCGTGGCCATAACAACGTCGAAAACTTTTTCACATGACTCCTCTGAGTATAAATGACAGTTCCACCAATGGACTGCCCTTTTATAACATGTTTACCCGACAGTACCGCCACATGTATATGTCCATATCAGTATCGCGTGACTTTTGTATCCTCAGTGTAGATTTGCGGTTAATAACTAGAGATCTATATTCTCATATCCGAGACAGTCTGTTCACCGTAAAATCAAAGGGCAGACCTGGAGGAAATACAAGTCTACTACGTAACTTACCACTAAGCACATGCAGATAAGTCTGATGATGGCTACCCGAGTTGGTGGGGATGACGTATACTGTTATTATCATCATATCTAGTGGAGAGAGATTCATCATTGTAAATTTATACCGATAATACGTTGATGGACTAACAATTGACTAAAGCTGGCTGAATTCTAGACATGAACCGTCTGAGCATAGTGGAGATACAGTTGATGAACTTCACATACAATAACGGGCAGACATTTTCAAGTGTAACCGATCTGATAGCTACTGATGGTCGTTTCACTTATCGAACAAGCAGTTTTTTTTATCTTTGTCCATATTTTCCCTTCCAGGAGGTGTTGATGGCCAGATTGAACGTCAAACTACACAATTAAATCCCAGATCAAGTCTCAGTGTTTAATGTAGTGAAAATAAATGGTAACGATGATGATTACGACGGTCGGTCAACAGGTTGCGGTGAAGTTTCAGAGGCTTAGGTCATGTCTCATGTTTCAGCGTCTGTCTCATTTTTTTCCACACTCATCCGTAAAAACATAAACCTCTACGCTGAACAGACAATCGTCGCACGCATACACCCTAGGAAAATAGTTATTTCGTCGAATGTGCGAAGGAAGGAATTGGAGTATTACATGCCAATAAGGAGTTCCCCTTTTCAGCCCAGCAAGTCTGAAGGTGATGCTGAGTTTAACTGCTCACGTTTTCCTTAAAAATCAAATACTTAGTATATTCAATCGATTCATCGCATATAATCGCAAGGTATGATCTATATGACCTTCCACTTATATTTAAATGTTAGCATCTCAAATAAAGTTAAACGAATGCAGCGCCATCTATACGTTTTTTTTTTTCGAAACCAAGGAAGGCAATGGTTCAATTCGTTGGTCGTTTGTCTATGGGTGAAAACAAACTACAACGGCTTCTACCAGTTTCTAACTGCATGCTGTTATTAAATTTTTGTCTACAGCTATTCCATCAGGATTCTGCATCTTATTTATGAGCCTGCAATGTTAGCTGAGGTGAAGGATAGAGAACCATGTCGATACTTATAACTGGCCTTACAAACGCGCACCAAAGTCTGTGACGCCTGTGACATACAAATCAGTATACGCCAAAACTTCAACTGAGTGCATTTTATATTATGATGAGAGGACTGAAGAAAATTTTAGCTTATGAGTAGACGAGACTGGTAAATCTTTTAAAGTTCGTTGTAATGTGGTTCTCTAATACTTTGAAGTCCACCAATCAGCCATCCAAAGATATCGGCTATATTATTTTAATTCCTTCCGACGAATTTCATTTTTCTATCGTAAGTCGTGGAATGGATAAAACGAATGATTTTCATATTGTGTGCCTGTCTCTGTGCGCGCGCGTGTGTGTACATGTGTATGTGTGTGTGCGTGTGTGTGTGTGTGTATGTATATGTGTGTGTGTGTGGGGGGGGGGCGTGCCTCACTTTAGGGTATTTCTATATTTTCTTTGTTGTTCAAGCTTTATTATTTTGCCTCTTTAATCCACATTTGCCTCCCAACATTTTAGTAAGGACGCAACAGACTTCCCTGTCATGTGCCCAAGGAAATACATTATCATCACCATTATCACCACTCTTGAAAGAAATTTTTCTTGATAAGTGTGATTTCACAACTGAACATAATGAAGTACAGGAATTTATCCCTTGTGGCAGCTTGCACTATTCGCTTATGAATGGGGAGAAAATGGTTTCTTGGCAGTACTCGCACAAGAAAGTTCCGCTACATTGCAGATGCAATGCGAAAAGAGCGCTGTTTGTTTTCCCATTCTCCAGAAATGGTTGAATGAAATTCTTTTTGCGATGCACAACATTAAATCACACAGACAGTGTACATCTATGATAATCCCTCCGGGATCTGTCCACTGAGTAAAAGTATATTACTGATGGGATGCCTGCTCGGAATTTATTCGTAACATTGTTGCCTTACTTTTCCTTTTCTATAAGGAAACCCAAAGATGAAGCTGGTGGATATTGTGTTTGTGAAAGTTTCCGTTACAGTAAAGTTACTACGTCCTGAACTACCGATGTTTTTGTATTTCCTCCAGTTGCTGCTTGCTTATGAGCACGAGATTTCAGTTGGTCACAAGCCAGCTGCCATTAGGTGAGCCGCTAAAGACTCACTTGCACTTCACATATCACAATATTTACTAGCACTTTAGGAGTCACGATTGTAATAATAAGACATCCCACACTACCCGCATAGTGTTGCAACAAAACTATTTGGTCACGAACTCGAGAATACAAAATGTCTGACAGCTAAGTAAAATTTGAAAACAAACTGAAAAACTTTCTGTTTGACAACTCTTGTTGAGCAAAAGAATTGCTAATCCGGCAATGTGTTTAAATAAAAAAATAGCTTTGTAAATGCTTAGCATGCAGACACATTCAAAAAGTAAGCTGTAATATGTATGTAAAATAACACGTTCCACATCATTACGAGTTATGGTGGAAATGTTCCATGGAATATGAAGCTAAATAACTAATAACGTTTCTGAAGAATTAAAGCTAGTATGAACAGTAACTGTTGACTTCAAATATTCCGTTTCCTTAAATTTAGTACAATTAGTTAACCGTTACTGTGATTGTGTATTCCTTTGCGACATATTTGAGATATGAAATGAGATTATGGTTCTTCTGCCGTTCGTGGAAAATGGTTTCAGTGTTACCAAACTGTGTGGACTAAAACCGCTACTTTTTGGGTGAATAAGGATGAATACGGACAACACCTTTTGCTGGTGTCTTTTTTGCTATTCTCTTGCAGATGGTAATGAATCATGAAGGTGACTGTACTGAATACGATATGTGCAGGGTTATTACCGCATTCCACCAAGGGAGGAGCATACCGCCGGCCGCTGTGACCGAGCGTTTCTAGGCTCTTCATTTCGGAACCGCGCTTCTGCTACGGTAGCAGATTCGAATCCTGCCTCGGGAATGGATGTGTGTAATGTCCTTAGGTTAGTTAGGTGTAAGTAGTTCTAAGTCTATGGGACTGATGACCTGAGATGTTAAGTGCCATAGTCCTTAGAGCCATTTGAGGAGCATACCTCATGCTACAGAATTATTTGGCCTTCTTTGTTCATGTCCTTATCGCCGTCTAAAAAGTGGTAATGCCGACCACATGAAGAAGAACAGTGGACAAACTAGGTTTACCGTGGAACATGGAAAGCTGTGTGGGACTGATCCCGACTAGGGATCTTGGCTACCTGCTTGCAATCAGGTGCTGGCTTGGGATCTGAATTTCCCGTTGGCAGTGTCGAGCAAGCGGAAAGGGCAGCGTTCCCTGCATTGCCCGAGGCCAAAGGGCTCGCGCCGCGGACACGGAGACCTGGAGCAGAGTTGGACGAAACGGCGACCTCACAAAGCCGGCGTACGCGTGACTGCAGCACCGGTATGACCTGGTTGTCAGCGTCCACGTTTCCACGAATGTGGCGGAACTGGAGCACGAAAGTTGCAGCACTGTTCACATCTATTTTATAAACAATAATCTCGTAAAACAAATTACTTAGGAGAAAATCTAAATGAAAGAACTCAATTACCAAATCTCTATGATGTGTACCCTATTTTCTTGCAGGTACTACACAAATCTAATCTTTGCATAGATAATAAACCACAAATGAACTCCCTGCCGCCGTTGGATAAGCAGCTGCAGCAGCAAGTCGTATACTCCTAGCTCACTCATTTGTTACATAGTTTAATTCTTAATTTCTTTGCGTTTTTTTGGTACTTGCATTGTTTAATTCATAAATTTCGGGCGTATTATAGTATTTGAGAGTTGTAGCATCGCGTTTTAGTACCTGAATAGTGTAAAATCGCGTAGTCTCCTTCCCCCGCCGAGCAGTGTGTCAGCAGTGCGCAAGTAGCAGCATTACTGAATTTACTAGGCAATCTTGTATTTTAATAACCGTTTAAATTTTGTGTCGAATTGTTTGCGCTCTCTGTAGATTAGTTCAGACGTTCTTTGCACAACAGTTTTTAGCATGGATAGGCACTGCAACTGCTGTGTTCGGATGCAGGCTGAGTTGGCATCCCTTCGCTCCCAGCTTCAGGCAGTGTTGGCTTCGGTCACACAGCTTGAGGCTGTTGCCAATGGGCATCACTGTGGGGGTCCGGATGGGGGTTTGTCGGGGACGGCCAGCTCGTCCCACGCATCCCCCGATCGGACTACGACTGTGGCTGCCCGGGATACTGCCCGCATTTAGGCTGATCCCTCACCTGTGGTAGAGTGGGAGGTCGTCTCAAGGTGTGGCAGGGGGCGAAAGACATTCCGGAGGGCTGAACGGAAGGCCTCTCCAGTTTGTCTGACGAACCGGTTTCAGGCTCTGTCTCTGGCTGATACTGATCTTCGGCCTGACATGGCTGCTTGTCCCGTTCCAGAGGTTGCCCCTCAGTCTGCAAGATCCGGGCGGTCGCAGAGGGTGGGCTTACTGGTAGTTGGGAGCTCCAACGTCAAGCGCGTAATGGGGCCCCTTAGGGAAATGGCAGCAAGAGAGGGGAAGAAAACCAATGTGCACTCCGTGTGCATACCGGGGAGAGTCATTCCAGATGTGGAAAGGGTCCTTCCGGATGCCATGAAGGGTACAGGGTGCACCCATCTGCAGGTGGTCGCTCATGTCGGCACCAATGATGTGTGTCGCTATGGATCGGAGGAAATCCTCTCTGGCTTCCGGCGGCTATCTGATTTGGTGAAGACTGCCAGTCTCCCTAGCGGGATGAAAGCAGAGCTCACCATCTACAGCATCGTCGACAGGACTGACTGCGGACCTTTGGTACAGAGCCGAGTGGAGGGTCTGAATCAGAGGCTGAGACGGTTCTGCGGCCGTGTGGGCTGCAGATTCCTCGACTTACGCCATAGGGTGGTGGGGTTTCGGGTTCCGCTGGATAGGTCAGGAGTCCACTACACGCAACAAGCGGCTACACGGGTAGCAGGGGTTGTGTGGCGTGGGCTGGGCGGATTTTTAGGTTAGATGGCCTTGGGCAAGTACAGAAAGGGCAACAGCCTCAACGGGTGCGGGGCAACGTCAGGACATGCGGGGACCAAGCAGCAATCGGTATTGTAATTGCCAACTGTCGAAGCTGCGTTGGTAAAGTACCGGAACTTCAAGCGCTGATAGAAAGCACCGAAGCTGAAATCGTTATAGGTACAGAAAGCTGTCTGAAGCCAGAGATAAATTCTGCCGAAATTTTTACAAAGGTACAGACGGTGTTTAGAAAGGATAGATTGCATGTAACCGGTGGTGGAGTGTTCGTCGCTGTTAGTAGTAGTTTATCCTGTAGTGAAGTAGAAGTGGATAGTTCCTGTGAATTATTATGGGTGGAGGTTACACTCAACAACCGAGCTAGGTTAATAATTGGCTCCTTTTACCGACCTCCCGACTCAGCAGCATTAGTGGCGGAACAACTGAGAGAAAATTTGGAATACATTTCACATAAATGTTCTCAGCATGTTATAGTCTTTGGTGGAGATTTCAATTTACCAGATATAGACTGGGACACTCAGATGTTTAGGACGGGTGGTAGGGACAGAGCATCAAGTGACATTATACTGAGTGCACTATCCGAAAATTACCTCGAGCAATTAAACAGAGAACCGACTCGTGGAGATAACATCTTGGACCTACTGATAACAGACTCGAACTTTTCGACTCTGTATGTGCAGAACAGGGAATCAGTAATCATAAGGCCGTTGCAGCATCCCTGAATATGGAAGTTAATAGGAATATAAAAAAAGGGAGGAAGGTTTATCTGTTTAGCAAGAGTAATAGAAGGCAGATTTCAGACTACCTAACAGATCAAAACGAAAATTTCTGTTCCGACACTGACAATGTTGAGTGTTTATGGAAAAAGTTCAAGGTAATCGTAAAATGCGTTTTAGACAGGTACGTGCCGAGTAAAACTGTGAGGGACGGGAAAAACCCACCGTGGTACAACAACAAAGTTAGGAAACCACTGCGAAAGCAAAGAGAGCTTCACTCCAAGTTTAAACGCAGCCAAAACCTCTCAGACAAACAGAAGCTAAACGATGTCAAAGTTAGCGTAAGGAGGGCTATGCGTGAAGCGTTCAGTGAATTCGAAAGCAAAATTCTATGTACCGACTTGGCAGAAAATCCTAGGAAGTTCTGGTCTTACGTTAAATCAGTAAGTGGCTCGAAACAGCATATCCAGACACTCTGGGATGATGATGGCACTGAAACAGAGGATGACACGCGTAAAGCTGAAATACTAAACACCTTTTTCCAAAGCTGTTTCACAGAGGAAGGCAGCACTGCAGTTCCTTCTCTAAATCCTTGCACAAACGAAAAAATGGCTGACATCGAAATAAGTGTCCAAGGAATAGAAAAGCAATTGGAATCACTCAACAGAGGAAAGTCCACTGGACCTGACGGGATACCAATTCGATTCTATACAGAGTACGCGAAAGAACTTGCCCCCCTTCTAACAGCCGTGTACCGCAAGTCTCTAGAGGAACGGAGGGTTCCAAATGATTGTAAAAGAGCACAGGTAGTCCCAGTCTTCAAGAAGGGTCGTCGAGCAGATGCGCAAAACTATAGACCTATATCTCTGACGTCGATCTGTTGTAGAATTTTAGAACATGTTTTTTGCTCGAGTATCATGTCGTTTTTGGAAACCCAGAATCTACTCTGTAGGAATCAACATGGATCCCGGAAACAGCGATCTTGTGAGACCCAACTCGTTTTATTTATTCATGAGATCCAGAAAATATTAGATACAGGCTCCCAGGTAGATGCTATTTTTCTTGACTTCCGGAAGGCGTTCGATACAGTTCCGCACTGTCGCCTAATAAACAAAGTAAGAGCCTACGGAAAATCAGACCAGCTGTGTGGCTGGATTGAAGAGTTTTTAGCAAACAGAACACAGCATGTTGTTATCAATGGAGAGACGTCTACAAACGTTAAAGTAACCTCTGGCGTGCCACAGGGGAGTGTTATGGGACCATTGCTTTTCACAATATATATATAAATGACCTAGTAGATAGTGTCGGAAGTTCCATGCGGCTTTTCGCGGATGATGCTGTAGTATACAGAGAAGTTGCAGCGTTAGAAAATTGTAGCGAAATGCAGGAAGATCAGCAGTGGATAGGCACTTGGTGCAGGGAGTGGCAACTGTCCCTTAACATAAACAAATGTAATGTATTGCGAATACATGGAAAGAAGGATCCTTTATTGTATGGTTATATGATAGCGGAACACACACTGGTAGCAGTTACTTCTGTAAAATATCTGGGAGTATGCGTGCGGAACGATTTGAAGTGGAATGATCATATAAAATTAATTGTTGGTAAGGCGGGTACCAGGTTGAGATTCATTGAGGAGAGTGCTTAGAAAATGTAGTCCATCAACAAAGGAGGTGGCTTACAAAACACTCGTTCGACCTATACTTGAGTATTGCTCATCAGTGTGGGATCCATACCAGATCGGGTTGACGGAGGAAATAGAGAAGATCCAAGGAAGAGCGGCGCGTTTCGTCACAGGGTTATTTGGTAACCGTGATAGCGTTACGGAGATGTTTAATAAACTCAAGTGGCAGACTCTGCAAGAGAGGCGCTCTGCATCGCGGTGTAGCTTGCTCGCCAGGTTTCGAGAGGGTGCGTTTCTGAATGAGGTATCGAATATATTGCTTCCCCCTACTTATACCTCCCGAGGAGATCACGAATGTAAAATTAGAGAGATTAGAGCGCGCACGGAGGCTTTCAGACAGTCGTTCTTCCCGCGAACCATACGCGACTGGAACAGAAAAGGGAGGTAATGACAGTGGCACGTAAAGTGCCCTCCGCCACACACCGTTGGGTGGCTTGTGGAGTATAAATGTAGATGTAGATGTACATATGCTCGAAAGTATTTCGTTAACATTAAACAGACGAAAAAAAAATGAGGTCCTGACCCATGGGGTTCTTCGCTTAATACTTGGTTGCACAGCCCTTTACATGTGTTACTGCAGCATACCTGAATGCCATAGAATCCACTAGTTTGACCAATAGCACCTGAGGAATTATCTTCCATTGCTCACAGAATTCTTTGCAGGAAGCCTCGTTGTTGGTGCAGATATCTTGACGAACGCGCCTACCCAGCTCGCCCAAAAGATGTTCTATGGGAGTTTAAATCTGGACTTTGGCTTGATCAGTCTAATACGTTTAGTGTGTGCTGCTTGAGAACTGTCTTCACATGGCCAGAAGTGTGCTTCGTATCGTTGTATTGCTGGAATTGCCAATTACGAGGCGTATTTCGTCTTCCGTGAGGTATGTTATGGTCTGTTGGTGTTTTACTATTGTTCACAGTCTCCATTAGCCCACGAATTTCGACGAGAGGACAGCCCCACAGTATGGTGCCTTCTCCTCCTCCTCCGTCCTTCAATACGGGTACTTAGTACCTTCTGTCATTCCTCATGTTTTCCGGCTGTCGAACGTACTGTATCCCGTCTGAAGTCAAGATTAGTATTGCTTTGATCACTCCCTAGAATTTTTTACCGGTCTTAAGTAATCCACGACGCGTACTGCTTGGAAAACGGTAGCCTTGTCTTCCTATTTTCTTCATTTACCGTATGTTTTCGAGAACGTCGCCTGCAATTCAGATCTAGAACAAATAAGTGACGTTCAACTGTCGAAACATGGACAACATGGACCCTTACCCCGTATTCTACCTGGAGGTCACACATATTGACAGAGCTCATTTTTTTCGGATCATCATAGATTGCCTTCGACTTATCTTGTCTTCTTTTTGGATGGTTTATTTGTGCAGACGACTTCATGCGTTGTTCTATATCGTCTGATGTAATATCTTTGCGCACATCGTCTTCAGTCCAAGTACCTTCATCATTACCCATCTGCGAGAGAATACCAAAAACTACTTCAGCAAAATACGTTCCTTGTATTCAGTCTTAATTTAGTCTTCTAACTCACACAATAAGTAGCGCTTTAGTCAACAGAAGTTGGCAATTCTGAAACCATTTTCTATTAGCAGGGAAAGCCGGCCGAAGTGGCCGCGCGGTTCTGGCGCTGCAGTTTGGAACCGCGAGACCGCTACGGTCGCAGGTTCGAATCCTGCCTCGGGCATGGATGTGTGTGATGTCCTTAGGTTAGTTAGGTTTAACTAGTTCTAAGTTCTAGGGGACTAATGACCTCAGCAGTTGAGTCCCATAGTGCTCAGAGCCATTTGAACCATCTTATTAGCAGGGAAAGTACCAAAATCTCATTTCAGATCTCTGAATTAAAGTCTGTGCAAACGAATACAGAATCACAGTAACTGTCAATAATTGTACTAAATTTAAAGAAACAAAATATTGGAAATTCACAACACGACACTGGGCTGCCACTCTGTTAGGCAGTTTTCTGATATACAAATACAAACGATAATCAGGAGATGGCTGCACCTTCTTATATGCAGTTCATTTCTACTGTAGAACCGATAATCTATTATTGTCCATATTCTGCCGCTGTCCCGATTATCATAACAGTATACGAAGAAAGTACAAAACAATTCATCGTACATATGCTCAAGCAGTATCAGCGGAATCAGACAGAGGAAGCGCTGCAGCATCATAAAAGTGTGAAGAGTATATGAACTGGAAAAGAAAATGTAGGACAGACCAGAGTGATTAGAATCAGCAAATCAGAAAGATTCGTCAGAATATTATTGGAAAGACAGATCTTGCACTAAGTAAAATCCCGTAGGTGCAGCGGAAGTTGGTGAAAAATATCCACAGGTATGAGAAAAGTTTTGAACAGGTGAAAGGTTGTATGGCATCAAAAAGAATTCCGACAGACCTCTGAAAGGGTTTCGGTAAATGTTTTCAAAGGAGTGAAGGAAGCTAGCCACTGTACATGATTGTTGACAGTGGTATTTACGAGAATATATGCCCGCAAGAAGACTGATTTCCGGAAAACCACGTGGCACTACCGAGAGGGAAGACCATAGCGTTCGATGTATGGGTCTGGCACATCGTAGAAATCTGAGGAGTATTTGGCACCGCAGTGACACAACGAACTGTTCCAAATCGGTTACTTCAAGGAAACCCAGACACCCTGTAACGTGCATTGCATGCCCCAAATCCCCAGCATTTGCCTGTTACGCCAGGTGTTTTATGTTTTTAAATATTTTAGCGATGACTAACATTTCATAATGTGCTATTTTTATCCACTTAATATCTGGTACGTTAAGTCCGCGTAAAATGAACATGTTTTACAACAAAAGGTTTTAAGATATGTAAATGTACAGGTCCATTTCCAGTTTTTATAATACCAATCTAGAAATTTTATATCAAATGTTACGTCTTAACTTATGAGACATATTCCGTGTATATGCACTTTCTTACAGACCTGAAGATGATAGCATAGTCTGTTGAACCGGTTGTCTTAAATATAAAAATAATATATTATGCGATCTCGGCTGGTGAATGGTTTTTAACAATTTTACTGGTCGCCCTTCAGTTCGCTCAAAAGGAGAAAATTGAATTTGCGGCTTCAGTGGTGTCAAGCGATACCTTATTGGAGAGAAAGCTTAAAGTCTGTTGTGTTTTCTAATGAAAGCTGGTTTTGCCTCAGTGCTGGTGATGACCGTATGTTGGTTAGAAGGAGGCCAGCTGAGAGCCTTCAGCCAACCTGCCTGCGTGCTAGACATACTGGACCTGCACCTGGAGTTATCGTCTGGAGTGCATTTTGAACGACGGCAGGAGCTCTCCTGTCGCTATCCCACGCATCCTGACGGTAGAATAGTACGTCAGTTTGGTGATACGACGTGTCGTCCTGCCATTCATGAGCAGCTTTCCAGGGGGTATTTTCCAACAGGATAACATTCCCCCGCATACCGCTGTTGTAGCCATGGGCTACTAGATCACCAGATTGTCTCCAATCGATCTCATATGGGACAGTATCCAACGACAACGCGAGCTTCATCACATAGGGCACGAACCTTCCCTGTACTGACCGAGAATGTGCAGCAAGTATGGAACTTGAACCCACAAACTGACATCCGGCAACTGTACAACAGAATGCATGCATGACTGCATGCTTGCTTTCAACATTCTGGCGGTTACAACGATTATTGATGTCCTAGCATTTCACATATTCAGTGGCTTATCTCGCACTTACATAACTTATGGTCACTTAAATACGTTACCTAGACACATTATTTGTTGGTTTTGCGATTTTATTTCCGTCAGTGTATAATAAGCAAGCGTGTTACCTCTTGGTAAGTTTCGCTCCTTTTAATAAGATATGTATTTACAGACAGCACTTTGACTGCCCTTAAACCATTTACAGTTTGGCTCAGGAAGTGTTTCCGTCCTCTCATCTTATTGCGAGTGTTATTTTTTTCGTTCTGTGAGTTTTTATATTTTCTGCCTAGGGAGAGAGAGGGAGAGAGAGAGACAGAGACAGAGAGAGAGAGACAGAGAGAGAGTAAGAGAGGGAGAAAGAAAGAGAGGGAGGGAGAAACAGAGAGAGAGAGAGAGACAGAGAGAGAGTAAGAGAGGGAGAAAGAAAGAGAGGGAGGGAGAAAGAAAGAGAGGGAGGGAGAAAGAAAGAGAGGGAGAAAGAAAGAGAGGGAGGGAGAAAGAAAGAGAGGGAGGGAGGAAGAAAGAGAGGGAGGGAGGAAGAAAGAGAGGGAGAAAGAAAGAGAGGGAGAAAGAAAGAGAGGGAGAAAGAAAGAGAGGGAGAAAGAAAGAGAGGGAGGAAGAAAAAGAGAGAGAGAGAGCGAGAGAGAGAGAGAGAGAGAGGGAGGGGGAGAGAGAGAGAGAGAGAGAGAGAGGGAGAGGGAGATAGATGTATTTCCTGTAAAGTATTTTCTTTTCTTCTGTAAAGTATATCTTTTATTTTTTGAATTGGGTTAATTATCTCTCTCTCTCTCTCTCTCTCTCTCTCTCTCTCTCAGCGCGCGCGCGCGCGTGTGTGAGTGTGAAGGGAGCTAAGATGTCCTGGCTACTGTGTGTTGGCTACTGCGTTACTGCAGTACAGTGGTGGATGACCTCTTGTGGGGATATTGCCTAATTTGTGATATTATTTTGTGGTGGCTATAGTGGTTGTTCTTCCACAACAATATGTTTATTAGTTTGAAAAGTTTCTCGTTGCTGAAGTTTGGTTGGTCGTTTGTTATGTGTTTCTTCTCTGTTATTGCTTTTTGAGTTTGACCAGTCCAGTGATACTCCCCGGCAGAAGAGTAAATGTGTTCAGTGCAGTGAAAGTGCTGTGTAGAAAAACTCAGCACATACACGTAGAATACGAAGAAGAAAGAAACAAACATAAAAATCTGGAATAAAAAATAAATAAATAAACGTAACGAAAAGAATATGAACAGTTTATAGTAATAAGTAAAGTATGCGAAGTGTTAATGATCATAACAAACAAAATTGCAATAGAAGAAACCAAATTGTTACAGTGACCACCCCACTGAAAACGCTTGAAAATAAAGTCAAACCTATCTGGTCTTAATAATACTTTTATTACAGATGCTAAAGACGGTAATTAACCTATACAAGTTGTTTATGTGCAGTTGTGGAAGAAAGAGGCTGAAAATAAAGAAGACGAAATGTACATTTTATTCGTGTTTACATTGTGTTCAAAATGGTTCAAATGGCTCTGAGCACTATGGGACTCAACTGCTGAGGTCATTAGTCCCCTAGAACTTAGAACTAGTGAAACCTAACTAACCTAAGGACATCACAAACATCCATGCCCGAGGCAGGATTCGAACCTGCGACCGTAGCGGTCTTGCGGTTCCAGACTGCAGCGCCGTTAACCGCACGGCCACTTCGGCCGGCCTTACATTGTGTATAATTGCTTTAATTCCTTGAGGCCGGTGGCACTGACAGAAGTACTGCCGACGTTTATCATTACTTTGGTTCTGACTTTTCTCTGCCACTTGAACATTAGCTGGTTTTTTATGTTTTGATTCATTTGGACTCTCACAGTGGTGGCCATTTGGTGGTTGCTCTTCAGTGTACCTTTATTTTTGTGTCTGAAGGCTAAAAATTTGGTCTTCTGTGTGTATTTCAAATTTATATTTCTCTGTGCTTGTCGAAATACTATTTAAAAGCTTCAATACTTTTGTTTTGCCTCAGGTAGCCTCTTCATGTTTGTGGGCTTTGAAATTGTAAGGAATATAAAATCTTGAAAGATAGTTCCATGGAGAGCCTTGTTTCCTAAAGGTTTCTAAGCAAGAGCTGCTTTCTAAGTTTTGGTAAATAATTTGGAATGTATTTGGCCACCTGGGGTGGAATCTTAAATTCTTATGTTCTTTCCTTTGGTGATTTAATGTGGTTGGTGTCACAGTTAGTTGTCACATGTTACTTTTTATGTAGTTTGGCTTATCTTGGTTGCCAAGTAAGTGGCGCTACCAACTGTAGTTTTTTTTTAAAAATGTGTTTAAACGTGTTGGTCGTCATGAAGGAGCCTAGTTAATTACTATATTTCTTTATTCTACCGCCTTTTAGGGCGGCTGATAGTTGCAATTGGTTTTCATATTTTATTGCTTCTACTCTTGTTACTGTGAGTGTTTACCATAGCCAAAAATTTTAGAAGGTATAAATTGCTTTTCTGTAGACTGTTCGCCTGGGGCATTATGAGAGCTAAGACTTGCTGTTGTATTTAATGTTTCATCAAATTGTTAAATACACTAACTGAAACTGTATCAATTTATGTAATCCACCACCTTACCACTAACCAACTTAGCTACCTAATGATTCAAAAATATCTTTTGGCATCACACAGATTTGTAACACAGATACACTAAATGTATATTTACACCTGTGTACCTTAAGACCAGTTGCCGTGCGGCTGTAGCTTGCTGATCAAGGAAGTAGAGGCGCCCCATGTGAACAAAGCTGTAAATGGATTCACTTGCAGGCACATTTTGAGGAAGAGTCATGCATCACACACGCGTGGCTCTAATTGCGTGTGGTGCTATGCGCGCTTACGAGGTGCAAGCCGGTCACGTGTAAACGCACCGTTAGGTTTCCACTGGCGGTCCGTCCCATAAGGGGAAATCGAAGAACAATGAAGAAGAAAAGGACTAACTTGGCTATAACTAGCAGGTGCACGGAATAAATAAATAGCTTTGCCATTAGCGACCACGACTTTCAAACCCGAAACATTATCGAGCACGGATGTAAAACAAAGTATACCATGTACTGTATTTTTGTGTTGACGTTATCGTGACTCGCAGTTCGTCCAGAATATGATGCCTCGGTCGTGCTTCCAGAAGCTGGATGCAAGAGCATTCTCCTGTCGCTTCCTTAGGACACCACATACATACCGCGCCACTCATTTACATGCTCCAGTGTTAATGTATTTTTGCGGTTTATCCTTAATTTATAGGCAGCTGTAATGCGTAATCACCAACTAAATAAATAAATAAATAAATATATATATATATATATATATATATATATATATATATATATATATATATTCACTAGCACAAATAAGCTGTAAGCCGTAGACCATGAACATTTTAAACGAAAAAATATCTCTGTAGTTTCGTAGTTTCTATACATGGTGAATCAGAACTAGCGCGACAAACTTTCAGTGGTCATTCAGGGATATCTTCTCAGTAGTTTGGTATCAGGGATCCTCGGTCCCTGGCGGTTCGTTACAGAGTTATTGGATTTCGTGTGGTTTCTTTCTCCAGTCAATATTGTTTCTGTACTGCACTGCGACTAGCGCAATCGTCAACGGCATGTGCTGTGCGTTTTCTTTCCGTTCACCCATGGTGCCACCTACTGACAAGAGTAGTAGCCATTCTACACTTCACCTTCAAATTTGCGTTAAGTACTACCCGGTTCTCTCTTGGGATTGTTTACCCGGCAGCGTTAGTTGTGTGCACTAACAGTCATACACAGCTGCGTGGAGAGTTTTGCTGATGAAGTGTTGGCCGATATGCATCACACTACAGTGCTTCGTGTGAGAGACGTTGTGTTACGGTTTAATGTGCAGTGTACTTTTTGGTTATTGCATATTACAGGCTTCTTCACTGTTGAGAAGACAGTCTCACAGAAACAGGGACGATAGCGGAAACAAAACAAATAAATCATAATTACATTATTACTCCCTAAAGAGCCACTGGAGACCGTTGATACCTTGTACAAAAATACTCAGGTTTCCCTGAACAACCTCTGAAAGATGGTTGGTAAAATTCTGTTTCACTCTATATATTGTTGTTGTTGTTGTGGTCTTCAGTCCTGAGACTGGTTTGATGCAGCTCTCCATGCTACTCTATCCTGTGCAAGCTTCTTCATCTCCAAGTACCTACTGCAACCTATATCCAACTGAATCTGCTTAGTGTATTCATCTCTTGGTCTCCCTCGACGATTTTTACCCTCCAGGCTGCCCTCCAATACTACATTGGTGATCCATTTATGCCTCAACACATATCCTGCCAACCGATCCCTTCTTCTAGTCAAGTTGTGCCACAAACTTCTCTTCTCCCCAATCCTATTCAATACTTCCTCATTAGTTATGTGATGTACCCATCTAATCTTCAGCATTCTTCTGTAGCACCACTTTTCAAAAGCTTCTATTCTCTTCTTGTCCAAACTATTTATCGTCCATGTTTCACTTCCATACATGGCTACACTCCATACAAATACTTTCAGAAATAACTTCCTGACACTTAAATCTATACTCGATGTGAACAAATTTCTCTTCTTCAGAAGCGCTTTCCTTGCCATTGCCAGTCGACATTTTATATCTTCTCTACTTCGACCATCAGTTATTTTGCTCTTCAAATAGCAAAACTCCTTTACTACTTTAAGTGTCTCATCTCCTAATCTAATTCCTTCAGCATCACCCGACTTAATTCGACTACATTCCATTATCAAAGTTTTGCTTTTGTTGATGTTCATCTTATACCCTCCTTTCAAGACACTATCCATTCCGTTCAACTGCTCTTCCAAGTCATTTGCTGTCCCTGACAGAATTACAATGTCATCGGCGAACCTCAAAGTTTTTATTTCTTCTCCATGGATTTTAATACCTACTCCGAACTTTTCTTTTGTTTCCTTTATTCCTTGTTCAATATACAGATTGAATAACATCGGGGATAAGCTACAACCCTGTCTCACTCACTTCCCAACCACTGCTTCCCTTTCATACCCCTCGATTCTTATGACTGACATCTGGTTTATTTACAAATTCTAAATAGCCTTTAGCTCCTTGTATTTTACCCTATTTTACCTCTATTATTATTATTATTATTATTATTATTATTATTATGTGCGGCTGGACACTGTTGGAGCACGCAAAGCTTGATTCTTTTCCCTTCTCTTCCACACTGCTCTCATTTTTTTCTCCATGGGCTCTATTCCTTTCCTCTGTCTATTTTGGTTGTTCTTTCTTCAGAGCATTGTTCTCTGAGTTATCTTCCCATCTGTCAACTTTATGCTTGAATACCTTTCTGTCCAAAATATCTGAATATTTTATCTCAGCTTCTGATAGATCCATTTTGATGTATTTTATTCAGGATATTGTTTTCAATTCTCCTATGTACACTACCGGCCATTAAAAATGCTACACCACGAAGATAACGTGCTACAGACGCGAAATTTAACCGACAGGAAGAAGAAGCTGTGATATGCAAATGATTACTTTTTCAGAGCATTCACACAAGGTTGGCGCCGGTGGCGACAACTACAACGTGCTGACACGAGGAAAGTTTCCAACCGATTTCTCATACACAAACAGCAGATGACCGGCGTTGCCTGGTGAAATGTTGTTGTGATGCCTCGTGTAAGGAGGAGAAATGCGTACCATCACGTTTCCGACTTTGATAAAGGTCGGATTGTACCCTATCGCGATTGCGGTTTATCGTATCGCGACACTGCTGCTCGCGTTGGTCGAGATCCAATGACTGTTAGCAGAATATGGAATCGGTGGGTTCAGGGGGGTAATACGGAACGCCGCGCTGGATCCCAACAAATCACTAACAAACGAGATGACAAGCATCTTATCCGCATGGCTGTAACGGATCGTGCAGCCACGTCTCTATCCCTGAGACAATAGATGGGGACATTTGTAAGACAACAACCATCTGCACGAACAGTTCGACGACGTTTGCAGTAGCATGGACTATCAGCTCGGGGACCATGGCTGCGGTTACCCTTGACGCTGCATCACTGACAGGAGCGCCTGCAATGGTGTACTCAATGACGAACCTGGGTGCACGAATGGGAAAACGTCATCTTTTTGGATGAATCAATGTTCAGTTTATTGCATCATGATGGTCGCATCCGTGTTTGGCGACATCGCGGTGAATGCACATCGGAAGCGTGTATTCGCATCGCCATACTGGCGTATCACCCGGCGTGATGGTATGGGGTGCCACTGCTTACACGTCTCGGTCACTTCTTGTTCGCACTGACGGCGCTTTGAACAGTGGGCGTTACATTTCAGATGTGTTAGGACCCGCGGCTCTACCCTTCATTCGATCCCCGCGAAACTCTACATTTCAGCAGGATAATGCAGGACCGCATGTTGCAGGTCCTTTACGGGCCTTTCTGGATACAGAAAATGTTCAACTGCTGTCCTGGCCAGCACATTCTCCAGATCTCTCACCAATTGAAAACGTCTGGTCAATGGTGGCCGAGCAACTGGCTTGTCACAACACGCCAGTCGCTACTTTTGATGAACTGTGGTATCGTGTTGAAGCTGCATGGGCAGCTGTTCCTGTACATGCCATCCAAGCTCAATGCCCAGGGGTGTCAAGGCCGTTATTACGGGCAAAGGTGGTTGTTCTTTGTGCTGATTTCTCAGGATCTATGTAGCCAAATTGCGTGAAAACGTAATCACATGGCTCTTCTAGTGTAATATATTTGTCCAATGAATACTCGTTTATCATCTGCATTTCTTCTTGGTGTAGCAGTTGTAATGGCCGGAAGCGTATTATGTCTGAAGAAGAAAACGTGGACCAAGGATGCTGGAGGAGGCTGACTGGTGAGGCCAAAGACCGACTGCGCTTTGTGTGACCAACGTTGTAAGTAAGTGTTGCATTTAAGAATTTTTTGCGTAAGTCTTGTTGTCGGTAGCCCAGAGATGTGCCCATAAAATTTTTAATGCCTTTTTTCCAATCTCTGCTGCCAGGCTGGACAATTTCTCAGTTGTTTGACGAGATTGTAGCCTATAACCCTATTCTGTTCCCTTTAGCCCTAGTATCTTTCTGATGATTTTACGCTCTTCCTTTAATAAGTTGTCTAGGTCACCTATGTGGACTGCCAGGATTCCACTGACATACAGGACTTCAGGTTTTAATACTGTATTATAGTGCCTAATTTTAGTGTTTCTGGACAATCATTTGTTACTGCACACCTTGTAGGTTCTTCCATCGGCTCTCATTAGTTTTTGGAAGCGAATGTTCTGTGCCCTTTTGTCTCGCCCCGTCGGTTAAAGGAATTCACCAAACAATTTAAAAAATGGGAGTCTATTGATATGACAGCATTTTGTAGTCAAGTTTTGCGTGTCAGTGTTTGGCGCGGTGAACTCAGACCTTAGGAAAGATATTTGGAGACCACCTTCCCCTGCACATTCTTTAAGGGTTTTAACTCGTTCCATTGCTGTTATCTCATCATCCGCCAGGAAGGCTAAATCATCAGCAAAAGCTAAACATGAACTTCTTATGTCATACTTGACTCGCCCCTTCTGTATAGGTTTCCAGCAGTTTTTATTCTTCAGCTCCTTTTCCCATTCGCGGATGACCTTGACCAGCACAAGGTTAATTACGAGAGGAGACAGACCATCACCTTGTCGGACGTCAGTTTTGATCAGGAAGGGCTCGGATATTTCACTCATAAATTTCACCTTGCAGATAGTATCGGTCAATGTTTCCTTGATGACGTTGAGGGTTTTTGGATCTAACCCTTGTTCTTCAACTATATCAACAAATAACGGTCGGTCAACTGAGTGGTATGCCTTTATAAAGTTATTGGTCTGTTTCTGACTGCTCTGTATTTTAGCATGGTCTTTAGAATGAAAATTTATTCTGTGCAGAATCTACTGGGGCGAAAGCCACCTTGGTATTCACCAGTTTGGTTTTCCAGTTGCTCTTGTGCTCTTTGAAGAAGACAGGCTGACAGAACTTTGTATGCGACCTCAAGTAGAGATATGCCTCGATAATTATTTACATCAGATTTCTCTCTTTTTTGTGTAACGGATGAATAAGCGTACATTTCCATTCCTGGGGTAATTTTGCTGTCTCCAAAATGTCTGCAATGATTTGGGTTAACTCTCTGAGACAATTTGATCCTAGAATTTTCAGTAGCTCTGCAATAATCCCATCTTCACCCGCTGTTCAATTATTTTCTAATTTAATAATGTGTTTTTGAATTTCTTCTTGTGTTAGTGGGGATGATTCAGGATTCGTGTAAGTAGATCTTTCTTTAGGGAATCTCGAAGGTGGTTCCGGACAGTTAAAGAGTGTAGAAAAATAAAGTGCCAGTTCCTTACAGTTTTCCTGGTTTGTGAGTGCAAATTTTCTGTCGGATTTCTTGAAACAAATTTTGTGGGCTGTATCAGCGAATTTTTTCTAAAGAAGTTCTGTAAAAATATCATGTATTGTAGTTGCAGAAGTTTTCTTCGATTAAGTCCAGTTGGTTTTTCAGGTATTTTCTTGAGGTATGCTAATGATTTTCGCCACTTGTTTCCTAGTTTCATAAAAGTATTGAAGATTTTCCGGTGTTTTCTTTCTGTTGTGGTTAAGAACAGCCTTTTTTCGCTTTTCCTTAGCTTTATCACACTATGTATCCCACCATGGATGTTTTGTGTTTTTCGTCAGGGGGACGAAATTTTACCCTTTTGGATTATTTTTCTGTGAAATTTTTCCCAAGTATCTGCCTTGACTTTTTCGAGTTCTTCTCCAAGCTTAGTTTCTTCGATTCTTCTGGTGTCAAATTTCTGCTGATGCACTTTCTTGTGGTGGACTCTCTTTGGGATAAATTTCATTTTCATCCGTGCTAGATAGTGGTCTGAATCTATGTTTTCACCCCTACGGACTTATATGTCATGAACTTCCTTCTGTAAAGGATACAAGATGACAATATGATCAATTTGATATTGGTGATTCAAGGTCTTTTGTTTTTGGGGATTCTTCTTCAATGATGTTGACGTGATTTTAAGGTTAATTCGTTGGAATAGTTCGATAAGCCTTTTTCCGTTTCGGTTTTCAAATTTATGGGCAGGATACCTTCCTACAGTTTTCGAGTATTGTTTTCCTTTGTCCGTCTGAGTATTGAAATCACCCAATAAGATTTTGATGCCCTGCTTTGGAATTTTAGCCATTACTTTCTCAAGATCGGTCCAGAATTTCTCCACAGTCAATGGATCTTTCTGTTAGCAATGTTCGTGGGAGGATGAACATTAATGAAGGTATATTTTTTGTTAGCACACTCATGCGCATTGCCATCAGGCGGCTGCTTTTGGGACACACATCTCTTATGTTGTTTGTTATATTTTTATGTATGACAAAAGCCATTCACAGAAGCGGAGCACCTTTAGCAATACGTTTTTTTTCTGTTTTACACTTAGAAATGCAGTAATTTCCATAATCTGTAGTGGCTTTACTGTGAATCGTGTTTCTTGAAGGGCTAAAATCTGACTTCTGCATTAGATAGTGTAATTTTTTCTGATGAATGAGAGCGTTGATACTGAATGTGCCTATATAAGTGACAGTTTGGATGGAAGTTTACCAGAGAACTCCGACTTTATCTGTGTTCGAGACTGCCCAGGTCCCTAAGACTCCGAAAACTCGGTTGCCGCCTGTTGGCGAATGGAAGACAACAAAATGGGGTAATATTGTTATTACATTCATGGATCAAGATGGATTACAATTGTTTGTCCAATATTGGCCCTGGGTTATTAGAATCAGGGATTGTTAGTTTCTGGAGCAATTACTGCAGTCGCCCCTAACATGGGAAACGGACACTGACCAGAAAGCAACCCATTATGGGTTAGTTAACGTTAGCTTTTATATTAACCCTAAAAGCAGGGCCACCTCATGCGCCAACTCCGCCGTACGGATGAATACCGTTGAGATCATCGTCGTTACACAAAATTATTAAGGCTTTCGTAGCAACTTGTTCACAAACTGCCTATTGGCTTCTGTCACGGGTTCTTCGTCCGACGCTCGTCTGATGATTTTACTGACGTTTCCCCAGCACGAGTGGCTGGCATTGTCAAAGCATCACCCTCCATTGCCGGTGGTGAACTGGAGCCGAGCACGTGGCCACAAACTATATTTATCTGGGTCGCCAATGTCCAAGGGCTTCTCCGCGGTCATTTCCGGTGCCCGGTGCGATTCTCCTCTTGCTACCTGCTACGGTCTTTCGCTGCAGTATGGGAAGCCAGGATCCGTTTACCTTAAGGCTTTCTTCTTTCTTGTTGAAGATATTCCCGTGATTTTGTTTTTCTACAGTTTTTCTGAACAAGCGGGTGTGATAGTGCTTCTCTACAGCCAGAACTTCCCTGTCGGCGAATTTTGTTACGTGGTTGGTCTCACTCAGCCCGTGCTCTGCCACGGCCGATTTCTCCACCTGCCCCAACTTGCAATGTCACTTATGTTCTCTCATCCAGGTGTTGATTGATCGTCCAGTCATTCCGACATAAACTTTTCTGCATGTGCAAGGTATGCGGTATATTCCCCACATTGAAAGTGGATCCCGTTTCTCCTCTGGTGATTTTAGACACTCTTTGATCTTGCTTGTCGGATTGAAAATCATCTTTACGCCGTGTTTGCGCAATATACGGCCGGTTCTGTCTGCCACTCTGGGAATGTATGGCAGAAAGGTCGTACCCGACATTTCTTTTTGTGACTTCATATTTCATAGAATGTTTGGCTCTGTTACACTTCTAACATAATTTGAGGAGTACCCATTGCCCCTCAGAACACTTTCCAGTTATTGCATTTCGCATCTGAGGTGCTGCGGCTCACATATTCGTCCTGCTCGCGTTACGAGCGTATTAATTATGCCTTTATTTTGGCTCGGGTGGTCGTTTGATAGTTTGTGCAGGTATGGATCCGTGTGTGTCGGTTTTCGGTACACGCTATGTCCAAGTTTTCGCCATCCCTTTAGACTAGCACATCTAGAAATGGTAGTTCTATGTCCTTCTCTACTTAAGTGGTAAATATTATGTTGGAATGGAGGCTGTTGAAATGTCTTAGGAAGTCACCGAGCTGTTCTTCACCATTGCTGCACACAATGAATGTGCCATCTACGTATCTGTACCACACGTTATGTTTACAAGTCGCCACGACCAGTGCCTGTGTTTCGAAACGTTCCATGAAGATGTTGGCCACCACTGGTCTAAGAGGACTACCCATGCGACGCCGTCCAGTTGTTCATAGAAATTGCCACTTCATGTGACATAGCTCGTTGTGAGATATGCATGGAAGAGCTTTGTGATGTCTTGCGGGAAAATGGAACCGATGTGCTCCAGAGCGTCACAGAGTGGCACTTCGGTAAACAAAGAAACAATTTCAGAGCTGAAAAGGATGTCGTTTTGTGCATGTTATTTAAACTGACAAGCAAGATCAAAGAGTGTCTGAGATCGCCAAAGGAGGAAAGGGACCCACTTTCAATGTCGGGAATATACCGCGTACCACGCTCATGCGGAAAAGTTCATGTCAGAATAGCTGGACGATCAATCAACACCAGGATCAAAGAACATAAGTGACATAGCAGGTTGGAGCAGGTGGAGAAATCGGCCGTGGCAGAGCACGTGCTGAGTGAGCCCGACCACAATAATAAAATTCGCCGACACGGAAGTCCTGGCTGTAGAAAAGCACTATCACACCCACTTCTTCAGAGAAGTTTTAGAAATACAAAAACACGGGAATAGGTTGAACAAGAAAGAAGAAGGCCTTCAGGTAAAGGGATGCTGGCTTCCCGTACTGCAGCAAACAACAGGCGCAGGTAACAAGAGGAAACCCGCACCAGAAATAACCGCGGAGAAGCCCCCGGATGTTGGCGGGCCAGGTACATATAGTCTGCGGCCGCAAGCTCTGCTCCAGTTCACCACCGGCAATGGAGGGTGAAGCTTTGACAATGCCATCCTTTCTTGCTGGGGAAACATCAGTAAAATCATCAGACGCGCGTCGGTCGAAGAACCCGAGACAGAAGTCAATATTCAGTTCGTCTTCACCGTTACTCTAGAAAGGGGCCCTCACAAGGTAGGAGTCGGCCCAAGCAAATTCTGCTTATCATTTGTTTCGTGTAACGCCCAAGGTTTACAGAAAGCGTCTGTTTGTTTCCTGTTACGAACAAAATTATTTTTAACATTGAACTTTGACGTGCCCATTCGATAAAGCGATCACATATTAGTGCGAAAATCGATTTATCGATATGTATTGTGACATCCTGCCCACTCGTGTAATGTAGGGTACCAAAGATGCTGCTTCCTTGGATAGCTAAACAACAATTCGAGCAAATCACATTCATGGTTTTTATTACAATAGTATTACTTAAGTTGGCGTCTTTACAAAGATTTGTCTCAAGAATTTGGCGACATGCAAGTAATCAATGTTCTTCAATGTACACAATTTCCATGCAAGTAAATGATACTGTCCACAAGTGACGCCTCGTCTCTCAGTGCGGCTCTTCCAGTGCGGCACTTCTATGGCGGCCGAGGATAGGCGGCGCGTCGTTTTATTCTGTTCGTGTAGAGTGAACTGCATTCGTGGTGCCGTCCTAGTCAGCGTGTTATTGGATGGCGTCGTCCCACAGCCCTCTCTACTGTATCGTTCTTGATCTTCGTGCCGGCGCTCGTAGTTACGCCCGAGTATGTATTAACAGGAACATTACAAGAAGAATAACCGGTACTCCAGCAGCCCTGGGATAGCTATGTTGCATAGACGTAGCAGCCAGTGCGAACTAGGACGGAGCGGTTCTGCCGCTGCTGAAGTACTGTTTACTTCTCATGTTTTAACGTCCTTATTAATACATAACGATAAGAAAAGTATCGCTCAGATTTGGGGTCACTATCGAATGAGCACGTAAAAATTTCGATTTAAAAACCATTTTGTTTGTAACGTGAAAAACATCGACGCTTTCCGTTCACAGTGGGTATCGCATGAAACATGTGATGAATAGTATTTGTTTGGGACGACTTCAGCTTCCTCTTCTGTGCTAACCTCTTCATGTCAGAGTAGCACTCGCAACCTATGCCTTCAATTATATGCTCATTTTATTCCACTATCTGTGTTCCTCTACAGTTTTTGCCCGCTACAGTTCCCTCTAGTACCATGGAAGTCATTCTCTCATGTCTTAACAGATGTCCTATCATCCTGTCCCTTCTCCTCATCGGTGTTTTCCACATATCCCTTCTCTCTCAGATTCTGCGTAGAAAATCCTCATTCCTTACCTTATCAATTCACCTAATTTTCAACATTCGTCTGCAGCACCACGTGTCCAATGCTTTGATTCTCTTCTGTTCCGGTTTTCCCACAGTCCATGTTTCACTGCCACACAATGCCGTACTCCTGACGTCCTTTCTCAGAAATTTCTTCCCCAAATTAAGGCCGATATTTGATATTAGTAGACTACGCTTGGCCAGAAATGCGTGTTTTACCATAGCTGGTCTGCTTTTGATTTCCTCCTTGCTCCGTCCATAATTGGTTATTTTACTGCCTGGGTAACAGAATTCCTTAACTTCATCTACTTCGTGAGCATCAATGCTGATGTTAAGTTTCTCGATGTTCTCATTTCTACTACTTGTCATTACCTTCGTCTTTCTTCGATTTACTCACAGGACATACTGTGTACTCATTAGGCTGTTCATTCCGTTCAGCAGATCATTTAATTCTTCTTCACTTTTACTCAGGACAGCAAAGTCATCAGCGAATCGTACCATTGATATCCTTTCACCTTGAATTCTAATTCCACTCCTGAACCTTCCTTTTATTTCCATCATTGCTTCCTCGATATACAGATTGAACAGTAGGGGCGAAAAGCTACATCCTTGTCTTACACCCTTTCTAATAAGAGCACTTACTTCTTGGTCGTCCACTCTTATTATTCTCTCTTGGCTGTATATTGTATATGACCCGTCTCTGTCTATAGCTTACCCATACATTTTTCTGAATTTTGAACATCTTGCACCATTTTACATTGTCGAACGCTCTTTCGAGGTCGACAAATCGTATGAACGTGTCTTCATTTTTCTTTAGTCTTGCTTCCATTATTAGCCGCAACGTCAGAATTGCCTCTCTCGTGCCTTTAGTTTTCCTAAAGCCGAACTGATCGTCTTCTAGCGCATCCTCAATTTTCTTTTCCATTCGTCTGTACATTATTCTTGTAAGCAAATTGGATGCATGAGCTGTTAAAGTGACTGTGCGATAATTCTCGCACTTGTCAGTTCTTTCCGTCTTCGGAATTGTGTGGATGAAGCTTTTCCGAGAGTCAGATGGTATGTCGTCAGACTCATACATTCTACACTCCAATGTGAATAGTCGTTTTGCTGCCACTTCCCCCAATGATTTTTGAAATTCTGATGGAATGTTATCTATCCATTCTGAGTTATTTGACTTTAAGTCCTTCAAAGCTCTTTTAAATTATAATTGTAAAACTTGATCCCCTATCTTTTCTAAATGGACTCCTGTTTCTTCTTCTATCACATCAGATAAATCTTCCCCCTCATAGAGGTTTTCAGTGTATTTATTACACCTATCCGCTCTCTCCTCTGCATTTAACAGTGGAATTCCCGTTGCACTGTTAATGTTACCACCCTTTATTTAATTTCAGCGAAGGTTTTTTTGACTTTCCTATATACTGAGTCTGTCCTTCTGACAATCATTTCTTTTCCGATGTCTTCACCTTTTTCCTGCAGCAGTTTCATCTTAGCTTCCCTGCTCTTCCTATTTATTTCATTCATCAGTGATGTGTATTTCTGTATTCCTGAGTTTCCCAGAACATTTTTGCACTACCTCCTTTCATCGATCAATTGAAGTATTTCTCCTGTTACCCTTGGTTTCTTCGCAGTGACCTTCTTTGTACCTATGTTTTTCTTTCCAACTTCTGTTATTGCCCATTTTAGGGATGTCCATCCTCTTCAACTGTACTGCCTACTAAGATATTCCTTATTGCTGTATCTATAGCCTTAGAGAACTTCAAGCGTATCTTGTTATTCCTTAGTTCTTCCGTATCCCACTTCTTTGCTTATTGTTCCTTCAGCCTACTCTTCATCACAACTATGTTGTGATCTGAGTCTATATCTGCTCCTGGGTACGCCTTACAATCCAGTATCTGATTTCGTAATGTCTGAATGACCATAATGCAAATTTACTGAAAACTTCATCTATCTCCCAGCCTTTTCCAACTGTACCATCTCCTCTTATGATTCTTCAACAGAATATTCGCTATTACTAGCTGAAATCTATTACAGAAGTCAGTTAACCTTTCTCCTCTGACAATTATAGCATGTTTTTTGGGGTGTTTTGATTGATAATGAAAGGCGCTACACCAAAACCACGGCTGCAAACTCAGTGGGTGTGATTAATAGGACTGAGTAGCAGTTGAGGATAACCAATCTGTTATGCTCCTATAATGTTCCGTCTTGAACGCTCTTTACTTTCATGTATAATGAAACGGAATTCACCTGAAGTAGTCATTAGAATTTGTTAGTTAATAACACAAACAAACAAATGAGAAGTAGTTTTAAACAAGTCATTCAATACTATACATATAAGGAATGGAACATACCTGATTTAAATGTTATTGATCCACATTTTAAGTGAATAGTTGTCAAGTATTATAACAAAAAAATGGTTCAAATGGCTCTGAGCACTATGGGACTCAACTGCTGAGGTCATAAGTCCCCTAGAACTTAGAACTACTTAAACCTAACTAACCTAAGGACAACACACACATCCATGCCCGAGGCAGGATTCGAACCTGCGACCGTAGCGGTCGCGCGGTTCCAGACTGTAGCGCCAGAGCCGCTCGGCCACCAGCGGCCGGCAATTATAACACACGGAAGCGGACAAAGATCAAGACGTTGCACTAAATTAACTAGCGCTATTACCACCGGGAACTCTCATACTGATTCTATATTCTTTATCCACATTTTATTATGAATACACTTTAAAAGTTGAACACTTCAACAAGTGATTTACTTCAAATTTAGTGTCATACTGGTAAAGAATTTTTATGTTCTTTGAGCAAAAAATAGGTGTGTTATTTAGATATATGAGTATTAGTAGTTCTCCTGGGATCCTGAAAGACATTGATGAAGACAGTAAAAATCAGTTTTACACATCATACAACACCATACATGTCAGAAATGCAGTGTTTCTCGGTTTTCGTAAAGCATTTTACTCATAAGTACACAAACACTTATTAACGTAACTACAGTTACTTGCGGTGTTAGACGAAATTTGTGACTTGAGGTGTCTTGCTAGGGAGGACGCAGCATGTTATCTTGGATAGAGAGACATCGGCATAATTAATTTTAGGCTTATTCCAGAGAGTGCGTTTTGACATTCCCGCTCGTGTTGTAATTTAGTGACCTAACAGAAAATATTAATTGTAGCTCCCAACTTTTCACAGATGATACAGTTATCTATAAAGTTGTACTATCCGACAAAAGCTGCTCAATCAGTCGGATCTTTATAAGATTTCAAAGTGATGCAGAGAGGGACAATGTGATTTACATTGTTTAAGAACGTAAAATTCTGCACATCAGGACAATGAACACAAAAATGTAGCATCTTATGACTAAAAATTCAGTGAGTCACAGTTAGAAGCAGAAATAAGCGAGGTGAAACAATTTGTAGCGATGTGAAATGGAATGTTCACCTAGGTGTCAAAGGTGAAGCAGATGCCGGAGCTCGAATCGTTGACACGATGCTGGGAATATGCAATCAATCTACAAAGGTTATTGCTTACGAAACATTCGTGCTACTTGTCCTAGGATACTGGGTGTCGATTTTAACGGGAAGGTAGGCCTTGTGCCCCAGTGGGGTCGGAGGAAGTTTCATTTCGAGTTTGCCAGGGAAAAGCCTTACAAGTTCTGTACACATTGTGTACATCGCCGGATTAACGGTTCCAGGCACGTAACGAACACACTGGAAACCATTTGCGTTTATGATCTGGAGCATTTGTTGCGGGAGCAGGAACAGCAGATTTTCGAGTTGTGTACCGAGTTCAGTGATGTGGTAACCTATTGGTTAGGTGAGATGAAAGGAGTATAAGGTCGAATTAACGGACAACGTTCCCGTAAGGTGCCCACTTTATAGGTTATCCCCACGTCGTATGAAAGCATTAAGGGAAACTATTCGGGAAATGTTGCAGGGCCGAGTGATTAGACCATCTAAATCTCCGTACTCTTCATCTACAGTATATTTGTGGTACCGAAAGCGCAGGGGAGAGCGTCCGGTGGTGGATTATAGGGCGCTTAATAAAATAACTCTGATACTGTCTATACCTCTCCCGGATTTGAATTCGTGTTTTTCCTGGTTCAACAAGGCAGAGGTTTTCACTGCTTTTGAGTTGAACCAGGCATATTAACAAGTGCCTCCAGCGGAAGAATCTAAACCGGTGACATCCTTTGCGACAGACTTTATGAGTAGAATAGAGTTCCGTTTGGGTTACCGACAGGTGCAGCTGTGTTGTCCGGTATCCTCGACAGAGTTTTCTGTGATCTTAAGTTTGAGTGTGTGTATCACTACCTGGATGATCTGGCGATTTTTAGTGAGAGTTTTGAAGAACATACTCTGCACGCTCGCGAAGTACTCCAAAGTTTGCGAAAAGCCGGATGTACTGTCAAACCATTTAAAGTTAAGTTCGCGCAGAATGAGGTATCCTTTCTGGGGCATATTGTCTCCTAGAACTGAGTGCGAACTGACCAAAGTCGTACAGAGGTCATTTATTCGTTCGCACCCTCTAAAAATGTGAATACGAATCATTAATTTCTTTCGAAAATTCATTCCTATTTTGCCCAGTTAGCTGCCCCCTTAAAAGAGCTTCGGAAGAGGAGTAGAAAATTTGAGTGGGGACCTTCGCAGCAGACATCGTTCGCGGTTTTAAAGAAAGCGTTGGCCACCATACATGTGTGAGAGATGGTTAATTTCAGTAAGGAGTTTACAGTTCAGACTGATGCCTCCATGTCGGGAGTTGCTGCAGTTCTGTTGCAAGAAGAGGAGTGGGAAAGACGCCCAATCGCTTACGCTTCGCGTTGTCTTTCTCCGTTAGAAGCAACGTATTCTGTGCACGAACTTAGGGCCTTAGCAGTCCACGCTCGTAAAATTTAAATTATATCTGGAACACCAACCATTTCTTTTGGAAACGAACAATCAAGCGCTTAGTTGGGTGCTTCCAAGACGAAGGCGAACAGGCAGAATAGCGAGGTGGGCGATACGAGTTTCGGCGTTCAAGTTCAGGGTTAAGCATATTAAGCACTCGGAGAATGCTGTGGCGCACAGCTTAAGCCAAATATTCGAGCCGGAGTTCGAGGAGCAGAAGGACGAAGAGGGAGGTTCCGGAGAGGCCAGCGGTCGGGGTAACTGCAACTGTGTGGTTCTGGGTGATGGGGTTCTGTCGCGAGAGTTCAATGAGCACAGCTGTACCACTTTGAGCGGGTTGCCACTGCTGCTCAAAGATGTTGCTCTGCATCAGCAAGAAGACCCCGTTCTGCAGAAGCTTAAAAAGAGAATACAGTGTGTGGAGGTTGTTAGGCTCTATTGCCTAAAGGAGAACGTTTTGTGTTGTGTGACGTGTGAGAAGGGTGACCCCAAGGTAGTGCTGTCTCAGACTTTGACCACTATGATCTTCAAATACTATCATGAAACACAAGTAGGTGGAAACTTGGGGAATTTTAAGACTTGCATGAAAATTAAGCAGCATTATACTTGGAAAGGCATGTAGCAGCAGATTAAGCAAATGGTATCAGTGTGTAAAATGTGTGGGTATAGCAAGCCTGTGGGGAACGCCAAGCAGGGGTTCTTAGCTTCGGAAGAGGAGAAGGAGCCCATGCAGAGGTTGTACATTGATGATGTAGGACCTCTACCACGTGAAAATATTAGAAACCGTTATGTCTTTCTTTGCGTGGATGCATTCATGTGTTTTTGCTAGCTGATGCCGACCTGCATTGTAATTTCGCAAGCTTCCATACGATGCTTGCAGAGTGTGTTTGGGATGTTTGGACCCTGTCGTGTGTTGGTTGCTGACAATGCAACGATTTTTAAGTCCTCTGCATTCCGTAACTTTTGTTTCGAACCGGGAGTAGCCATTTCTACCAACACACCTTATTATACAAACCCGTCAATGGCAGAAAAAGGGGTGAACCGGAATCTGAGGGCAGCGCTGATCGCATTCCACCATGTAAGAGGTCCATGATTTAGGAATTTGTTGTTAGCGCACTCGAGCAGATATAATTTCGATGGATTGCTCACGCGCTGCCTGCGATATGTTAGCTATAAGAGAATCTCAGACCAAAGAGCAGTGTTGACTGCAGTAGGAACTGTGTAGCAGTAGCAGTAAGTTGTTGCTAGCGAGCAGTCTGGTGTATCGTGTTCGCTGGGCCGGTCGTGTGCAGCGATGCGGGAGTCTCAGCGCTCTAGTATAAGGTGAAAGCAGCCTCGCGCATATGTAGTATTGTTATATCAAGTCCCATGTAAATGTTCAAAACAATCTCTTAGTAATAATCTTTCTCATAAAAGTAACTTTTGACAATCATTCATTTCAATTTAAAAAATTTACTAATTTCTCCAATCCATAATCATCCCGATTATTGCAAAGAAAAATCAGTTCTTTCTTTTTTATACATGACAAATCCATCGGCCAGCATTGCACTCGGCTGTGCCAGAACAATTTCTTATAGGAGCAGATATATATATATATATATATATATATACGTTATCCGGCGACTAGACTGAAGTAAGAATTTTCAATTTATTCAGTATGATCTTTCAGGGCCATGACGCAGCGCTACTGACGTCCAAAATTTACCAGGTTAAATTGACAGTCAATTAATGAAAGGTTATAAGTGAGCGACAATTTAATTGAGAGGTTAGTCACATTGTATTATTACCAGGTTACGGAAATTATTTTGTTGCGACGTTACACTGAATGTGAACGACATAATTATATTTTTTACTGTTGAGAGGTTTAGGAATTTTTCTGTTTTGAGGTTGCACCAAATGTGAATAATTATTCATGTTCTTTTTTTTTTTATTGTGGGGAGGTTACACTTGTCGACAGCCGGCCAGGGTCGTATTTCTTCGTGAATTTCTGAGTAGTAGTCAGTTATATATCTGCTCTTATTTACTTAAATGTAGTTTGCATATGGCGCAACGCATTACTAATTTGTCACTCATTCTTTTACAGATACTCGGCAAGTTATTGCTCTTTGTTGTAATTTTATTTGTTCCATTTTTGCTTTGTCTTTGTTTCTTTTTTGCTTAACTTTGATTTGTGAAAATGCCGCGAAAAACAGCTAACAGTACATCGCGATGTGCAATGAGTGAAAAAGCTGACTCGAATAATTTGACCGATCATACTAGCGACAGTCAGTGTAATAGTGATGATCCTCTAATTACAGATAATCAGTGCGTGCCGATCACTAGTAATGATTTTGATCCTAATGATGTACAAACAAATTCAATTATGTCCACAGTAAATGTAACAATTGATGACGCGGCACGTTCCGTTACAATGAACGCTGTCCAGTTTGACACGCCTGATTTGCAAAATTTACGTAGCGAACAGATAATTGTTTCTAACGAAGGTGACCAATATACACAAAACACGTCAGATTTATTTGATTCCGATGTAGTGGCCAACAGTGCACATCCGATTAGCGAACCTTTTCGTGAATCAGACAATGACCAAATGGTTTTTCCAAACGTGTCACATGCAGATACACCATCACACACCATAGAAAATAGAGTCGCTACTTTTGGTATGGATCAAGTTATGGCAGTATTGCTACAACTTAATGAAAAACTAGACAACAATTCCAAACAGTCGAAGAAAGAACAAGACGTCAATTTCAAACGACTTAATGAATCGAACAAACAACTTAATGAATAACTAGACAACAATTCCAAACAGTTGAATGAAAAACAAGACAACAATTTCAAACAGCTTAGTGAACAGATTACAGCCGTTGCCGTGCAATGTCATGATACTAGAGAACAATTACGTGAGGAAATTAAGGCTTGTGCTAGGAACAGTAGTGAAGAAATTATATCTGTTGCACAAGAATTAAGCAATACGCAAGCAGCCACAACAAAATTACTTCGAGATGAAATTAGTGCAGTCGCTAAGCAATGTTCTGAAAACGCAACACAGTTACGCGACGAGCTTAAATTAATTTCAGCAGAACTTTCACGCACACTGGATGCGAAAGTAGACACGAAATTTGACCAACAGAACAGCCAAATTGACGAACGTTTTAATCACCACCTACAAAACAGTGAAACTCGTTACCGTAAATTTATACAGGAACAGAATAAAATAAAGAAACAAGTCATGGAAACAATTACTGCACAGAGACAGGAAGATAAGCGTAAAATGTTTATGAAGGCAAAAACATACGTAGACAACAATATTGCTACAGTATCAGACGAAATCAAACAGTTGAACAACGAATTGCATGATGAAGTCTCCGATCTTAAAACAAAAACAGACACACACACATTAGACTTTCAGACAATGACCAACAGACTTGAACAAGTGGAATTAATACAGGATCCCGATGCCATTAAAGCAGACGTTAAGAAATTGAACAAAACCACCCGTAAAATCCAAAAACAAATCAATGTTTGTGACACTAGAAATGACGATCAGGTAATAGCACTGACTGAAAAAATTTGATGAATTGGCCAGTCGTATTGACGTTATCGAAAATAACAATGATACCAAATCAGACGATACGTCACCAATTTCGTTCAATCAAACACCCGAATTCCAAAACTTACAGCAGACAATCAGTGAGATAGGTTCGTCCAATAATACATTACGTAGAATATTGTCATCTTTACAGCAAGAAGTGACAGAGATGAAAAATGTTTCAGCCTCTAACACGGCACAGCATACGCCACATTCCGAACATTTGTCACATTCACACATCCAGTGTAATTTAGGTAATTTACAGAGTGCACGTGACTTAGATTCCGAACAGTCACAGACAAACGGATTATCATACAATCCTGAACCTGCTCAGACCTACAGAGACGATAATTTTGATTACAAGCACTTTCTATCCGTGAGAAAATTTAAGGTATTTAAAAATGACAGAGCACAGGTACACGCTTTGGACTGGATACGACAATTTGCTTTTGAATTTTCACCGGCATTGCCTGTAATGCAGAAACTAAAATTTATTTGCAGCGCGTAAGTGACCTCAGGGGATTCATTACGCTTCGATGAATATGTGCCGTAGCGTGCACAGGCCCCGAGCCGTAGTAGTGCTATTTCATCTTTAGTTTTCTGCACTGCTGTCTTCTCTTCTACTGTTCTTTATATCTATCAAAACAACTCTTCAACTATCGATCTATCTAGGATTAAGAACGTGTAAAGCAAACCCGATATGACAAGTTTTACCGAAAGTGACAATTTTCATTAGACACTCCAGAACTACCAGCGTAATTTTAATGAAAGACAGAAGTGTAATCATCAGTATGTACAAAATTTTCAGCTATCGCAGACGCATTTTGGCAACATTAGAGGGTTTTCCCCGCAACAGCAACAAAAACAGCCGGTTAGCATACCTAACCAACTATGTGGTTTTCCAGGTCAACCAAGCTTTAATGTTTCGCCGCCTACACGTATAGCGTCGGCTCCACCAAATAGTAACGCACAGAAACAAGGAAATCACTACGTACAGAAAACACATCATTTCAACTCCTATCGCAACGCGCCGTATAGAAATGACTATCATGACAGACGTAAAAGTAATGAGCACAATTTTCAGCGTACGTTTAATAACAGTCGGTCTTACCAGCAGCAAAATCATCCGCAACAACAGATTATCATGAATGAACCAGACAGTAGGTATCATCCCGAACCTAATGCGTCAGGACGAAATAACAGAACAGTACAAACAGTCGAAATGCCACAGCATCCTCCCGCAAATAACAGCACGTCAGAAAGAATTTGACTAGATTCAGTACAGGTTGCATCTTCCAGCAACGCAAGCAATACTTTTGACACAGAGAATCTTGTTCACGAAAATTTTATTACTTTGGACGACATCCGAGACACTCTTTTGCAGGAAAAACCAGTTATTCAAAAAACCACTTCCCACCCTGTCATTGGAGTAAATATTGGATCATCCAAATTTTCAGCAGTAATCGATTCTGGATCACCTATGTCAGCTATAAATGAAGGAACCTTCAACGAATGTAACAAAGAGAATATTTATCTTACGTTACCATTAGGCAAAACTAAAGTAAAAGGAGCAGTATCTAGTAAAGGAGTAGATGTAAAGTTACAGACACAATTATCATTTTGTACTGCAGGTCATACGTTCCACTCAAATTTTTGGTTTGTTCCCTTATTGACAACAGACGTTATTTTACGTACGAATTTTCTGGTACAACACGACGCAATTATTGACTTTCAAAATTCCTATGTAGTGTTAAAGGATGAAAATGTGCAACTGGCATTAGAATTTCAGCACTCTTTATTTGCAGAAGAACAAACAATTAATCAGACAGAGGTCATTTGTGCATCACGTAACGTAAGCTGTCATCCACATTGTTCACCGATACGTATGTTCACAACTACAATACACCAGACGAAGCTGACTATGACGTTATGCGAATGATTTCCGATAAAGTAAAACAAAGCAGTGCAAATACAGACGACGAACGTACTCAACTACGCAATATTCTTTTACAGCAAGCTCCAATTTTTGACAACGTCCCTGGTACTAGGTCCGGTTTTATGTATGAGTTTCAAGTTAAACAGCACGACACGTTTAAAGCCAAACATTATCCCATTCCACATATTCACAGAGAACAAGTTACGAAAGAATTGCAAGCTATGCTTGACCAAGGAATTATTGAACCGGCAGTTAGTCCGTACATAAACCCACTCCATATTGTTAAGAAAAAGGATGACTCACTTCGCCTCGTACTTGATTCGCGTCATGTGAACGACATTATTATTAATGAAACAGATCGCCCACAGACACTAGAAGAACTTCTACAGAAATTTCATGGTACTGCTATTTATTCCACATTAGATTTGAAATCGGGATTTTGGCAAATTTAGCTCCATCCGAACTGCAGAAAGTACACAGCATTTCTCTGTTATGGTGACTGTTATCAATTTTGTAAATTACCGTTCGGCTTAACAATTTCTTCAGCTGCATTTATTCGCGGTTTGAGTACTATACTTCCGACAGAACTAAAAGACAGAACTACAATGTATGTAGACGACATTCTTATCGCAGAAGCTAACTGGTCTGAACATAATCTTATTCTGGAACAACTGTTGCAAACTTTTCGTGCACAAGGACTTACAGTTAATCTTAGCAAATCGCACTTTGGCAAAACTTCCACAAAATTTCTTGGACATGTAATTTCAGCAGAAGGCATTGCGCCTGACCCGGAAAAACTTCAAGCTTTACGTGACATTACTGTTCCTACGACGAAGAAACAATTACGCAGATTCATTACTCTGCTTTAGACACCCCTAGATTATGCCATCTGACGGGTAAAAACGCTATTTGGTCCTGGGATAACCAAGCACAGTCTGAATCTGTCAATCTAAAACAAGCTTTGTTGAACGCACCTCTTATCACACCCAGATCTTACTAGAAATTTTTCCATTGCCACCGACAGTTCTAACACCGCTTTAGGCGTACATATTTTTCAGGAAATTGAAGAAGACGGTAATACAGTAACTAAAAACATCGCCTTTGCAAGTCGCATTCTGTCACCTGCTGAACGCAATTATTCTGTCACAGAACTTGAAACATTATGTGTTGTATGGGCATTTACCAGATTTAGGCATTTTCTTTATGGAAGACATACTACCGTTTACACAGACCATAGAGCTATCCAGTTTTTACTTTCAGTTAAATTTACACACGACAGATTAAGCGGATGGAAACTTTATTTACAGGAATTTAAATTTACAATTGTTCACATTCCCGGTACACAAAATGTTGTAGCAGACGCACTATCCCGTTCTCTCAGCAACAATCAGCAAGACATCGCAACCAACTTCTGCCAAGCAAATTCTAGCGTCATGTATATTCAACAAGTTGCATTCGAAAATTTTATTTCGGCATCATTACGAGACATAGCACAAGAGTAGAGCAAAGACAACGTGTGGAAAGAAATTAAACGCCTTTGGGAAGATAAGAATAATGTTACCATTAGAAACCATTATACTGTACGCAATAATATTCTGTTTCGCCGCTCACACCCTGACAGCAACAACTGGTTATTATGTATTCCTGACGAGCTTGTTAACAAATTAATTTGGTATACTCATTTAAGTTACTCACATTACGGAGCCAGAAAATGTTTTCTTATACTGAGACAGAACTGTTATTTTGCGAACATGGAGAAACGTATTCGACGAGTTTTAGCGTCACGTAAAATCTGCCAGAAAGCTAAGTCAGACACGACTTCACATATTCCTCCGTTACATCCTATTGTACCCGTTAAATTGAGACACATGGCCGCTGTAGACATTTTTGGACCGATTCCCAGAACTAATAGAGGTTTTTGCTACATCTTTGTCGCTGTTGAAATCACTTCGAAATTTGTTACCTTTACTCCGTTAGGCAAAGCTACTGCTAAATCGATTTCGAATGCATTTGTAAAACATTTTTTATTTCATGTAGGGCATGTATTGAAAGTAATTTCCGACAATGGACAACAGTTTCGATCTGCTATATGGACACGTATGTTACGAGCAAGAAACATTTCTCCGATCTATATATCCAGGTACCACGCTTCTGCGAATCCTTGTGAACGACTAATGAAAGAAATTGGTAAACTATGTAGAATATACTGCCATAAGAAACATATTGATTGGGACACACACACATACTCTCATTTCAGGATGTAATTAACTCCATACCAAATGAATTTACTATGCTATCTCCGACTGTTATATTGAAAAATGTTGAACCACCTAACAAAATTAAAGAACTAGTATCTTTTCCTACATCTCGTCGACTACGCCACCATGAAATAATTGACATTGCGCTGAACAACATCAAACGCGCCGCAGAGCGCCGTAGGAGACAGCAAAAACAGGTTTGTACACGCCGTGACTTTCACATTGGACAGAAGATATTAGTACGTACACACTATTTATCCAGCAGAGGAAAGAGTAGATGCAGTAAATTTGAGCTTCTATACGCAGGTCCATATCGAATTCGCAGCATTCCTCACCCCAATGTAGTACACGTCGAAACTTTGAGAACCAGTAAAAGCAAGGGCAATCACCATATTTCCAATATTAAACCCTTTATTGAATGAACATACTTTATGATTTGTCGCACTGTAATGCCATTTGCAGATATTTATATGAACACTTACTGATGATTATCATATTTTTTCCTGGCAATTGCCCGGCTAGGTAAGGTTAGCAGGTCGCTTCTCTTGTCGTTACACATCAGACTGTGCACATTTTTCCAGATAAACTTACATATTTTATGACCACTTATGCAATTCTATCTATGTGACTACTTACTGATGATTATATTCTTCCTTGGCAAGTGACCGGCAAGGTAAGGATGGCAGGTCACTTTCCTTGTCGTTATATATCAGACGGTGCACATTTTCCATTTTTTATGTATGATTGTTTTCCTTTCGAAAGTTGAATTTTTGTCTGTATGCACTATGAAATGTTTAAGATGTAACAAACACTAGATGACTGACATTTTTCCTTATATCTCAATATCTTGACTATTCTACATTTTTGGCTACTGCATTATGAGACTGTGTGTACATTTTTGCACCTGAACACTCTCTATGTTTTGACATAATACGTTTCTTGTCATGCTATGCTGTATGCTTAGTTGTATCACTAGAAACAAGTTTTTATCTAATGGGTATATTACTTAAATGCAAGATATTAATCCTTATTCATCATTTTCAGAAAGCAATAACGTGTACAAGAAATAAATTAAACCACAGTGGTTTACTCTAAAATGGAAGTTTTACCATCGGAATGAACGAAAGAAAATGCAATATCTTGTCATGAAGAGTAAATGGATCAGAATTAACAAGCATTAACCAGAATATACTATACACATCGTATGATAGCAGTCTTGACTAATTTTTTTTCTTTCAGAATATGAGGTGATTGAGCAAGCTGTCAGACAGAACTACACATGTTAATTTTAGTGATGAAATATGCTAGAAATAAGAAACTCTATACTATGAATAGTTGTACAAAGTAAATGGTAATATGAATAATGAATAATGAAGTGTCTATTTTTTTGCAGATGAGAATAAATGATGATGAATAGTTATATGAAGAATATGCTAATATGAATAATGAAGTTTTTCTTTGCAGATGATGATAATGATGACGTTTATATATTTACTGTTAGTTAAGAAATGCTGTGTAGTTATTTAAGTATTTGTTGCAGTTCCTTTTGACAGAATGTCTTACGTCGCATAGTATAATGACTGAATGTTTTGGGAAAGACAGCTAGAGTACATACATATTGAGTACACCCTTCATTACCTGTTAATTCGAAGTTCACTACTTTTCAGCATAATATGCATTTCTTCTTTCAGCTCAATAATCCATTTTGTATTTTTTCCAGGAGATGCTCTTCATGATATTAATATGCTATAAACACTTAGTTATGGAACCTGTTCTAATACTTACATTTTTCTTTTTTACCCATTTGTGTGCATCTTCATTAATGTGATCACAAATACTGTACTTGTTTCATAACCTTGCTACAGATGACTCATGATGAATGACGTTATTAATCCTTATTTCCAGCAATAAGTTAAAAGCAAATATTTTCATGCTCCAGCAATTAATTATCGATCCCAACGCAATGCATTGCTAGCAAAAAAAAAAAAAAAGTTTATTACCAGTCCCAGTTATTACCAGTATACAACTAAATAATGCTACCAGTGGGAGATATATTTCTAGTCCTAAATATAATGCAAATTTTTCTGATGTATTGGTTCCATTATGTCCAAGTATTAGTCGACTACCGACCTTGAGTAATAGTTAAAATGCCACTTACATGATATCATATATAAACACCAGTAGCTTGATGCTACACTCAATAACTCCTGTTTTGAATGATGACTTGCGAATAAAACTGAATAATGTTTTGTAAAGCTATATGAATACTTTGTAAATGGCGAATGAGTGCCAATGATTACTGCAATCAGATGAGTTATGAATAGTGTTTTGTAATATTCAATACTTGCTACATGTTTAGTAACTGGCCAATGAATGCCAATGATTAGTATAATTAGATGAATTATGTATAAATGCTATGCCAATAATTAACTCATTTTGAATGATGACTTCTGAATAATGCATAAAACAATGCTTTGTAACTGGCCAATGAGTGCCAATAATTACTATGTTGAGATGACTTATGAATAATGTTCTGTAATACTCCATACATACTACTTAAATTCTGTGTAAATAGTCAATGAATGCCAATAATTATTCAAATCTGTTGATAGAATAGTGTAATTCTCAATGATGACTAGCATAAGACTTAATGTCCTTCACCTTCTGACCTAATTACCAGAAATTACTGCAATATCCTTTTGTCCTGTCCATCCTCATGATCATGGAGCACTATATTTGGTTTTTGCACTAATTCTACGTTGATGTGAGAGTATGGATTCTACAAGAATGTGGTGTTGACATATCAAGCTGTCCACCACCTTGAACGATGGAGATGTCGTTATGGTCCTACTGTTTGGTGTACCTAATGTACTACCAAAATGATAACATTGAATATTAATACATTTCAGTATCTTGGCTACACTGAATAATACTTCAGGGAAGAGAAATTCAGATTGTCTCACTTGGTGGTGTGCTTCTGTAGAAAGATATGGACTTTCAGTGCAGCTACGTGCAACCTACTGTGCTACAACCATGATGCAATCCTTCCCATTCCTTTCCTAGTTCTTCTAAAATGGTAAAGACTTATACAGTGCGATTAAATTCTAGTAAAATGATAAAGACATACAGTGCGTGTGCACTTTATTTCACTCCATGATATGTTACGTAAAAATGCTAAAGACTTTTACAGTGCATGTGCACCTTATTTCATTTGTTAATATGTTTTGTACTCATTGCGTATATATTTTGTCATTCCTTGATATGTTCTGTACTCAGTGCATGTGCACTCTATTTCATGTTCTGCACTTATATATATATGTATATACTCTGTGACTGTAGACTTAGTTAATTAATTAGATTATAGAAAAATTTGTTGCTCATGGCAAGTCCAATTGACTCACCATCGCTGCGAAATTTTTGCCCCCCAAGTGGAGGGTTATGTAAGAGGTCCCTGATTAAGGAATTTGTTATTAGCGCACTCGAGCAGATGTAATTTCGATGGATTGCTCACGTGCTGCCAGCGATATGTAAGCAATAAGAGAATCTCAGACCAAAGAGCAGTGTTGACTGCAGTAGGAACTATGTAGCAGTAGTAGTAAGTTGTTGCTAGCGAGCAGTCTGGTGTATTGTGTTCGCTGGGCCGGTCGTGTGCAGCGATGCGGGAGTCTCAGCGTTGTAGTTTAAGGTAAAAGCAGCCTCGCGCATATGTAGTATTGTTATATCAAGTCCCAAGTAAATGTTCAAAACAATCTCTTAATAATAATCTTTCTCATAAAAAGAAACTTTTGACAATCATTCATTTCAATTTAAAGAATTTACTAATTTCTCCAATCCATGATCATCCCGATTATTGCAAAGAAAAATCAGTTCTTTCTTTTTTATACACGACAAATCCATCGGCCAGCATTGCACTCGGCAGTGCCAGAATAATTTCTTATAGGAGCAGATATACAGGGTGTTTCAAAAATGACCGGTATATTTGAAACGGCAATAAAAACTAAACGAGCAGCGATAGAAATACACCGTTTGTTGCAATGTGCTTGGGACAACAGTACATTTTCAGGCAGACTAACTTTCGAAATTACAGTAGTTACAATTTTCAACAACAGATGGCGCTGCGGTCTGGGAAACTCTATAGTACGATATTTTCCACATATCCACCATGCGTAGCAATAATATGGCGTAGTCTCTGAATGAAATTACCCGAAACCTTTGACAACGTGTCTGGCGGAATGGCTTCACATGCAGATGAGATGTACTGCTTCAGCTGTTCAATTGTTTCTGGATTCTGGCGGTACACCTGGTCTTTCAAGTGTCCCCACAGAAAGAAGTCACAGGGGTTCATGTCTGGCGAATAGGGAGTCCAATCCACGCCGCCTCCTGTATGTTTCGGATAGCCCAAAGCAATCACACGATCATCGAAATATTCATTCAGGAAATTAAAGACGTCGGCCGTGCGACGTGGCCGGGCACCATCTTGCATAAATCACGAGGTGCTCGCAGTGTCGTCTAAGGCAGTTTGTACCGCCACAAATTCACGAAGAATGTCCAGATAGCGTGATGCAGTAATCGTTTCGGATCTGAAAAATGGGCCAATGATTCCTTTGGAAGACATGGCGGCCCAGACCAGTACTTTTTGAGGGTGCAGGGATGATGGGACTGCAACATGGGGCTTTTCGGTTCCCCATATGCGCCAGTTCTGTTTATTGACGAAGCCGTCCAGGTAAAAATAAGCTTCGTCAGTAAACCAAATGCTGATCAGATGCATATCGCCGTCATCAATCCTGTGCACTATATCTTTAGCGAATGTCTCCCGTGCAGCAATGGTAGCGGCGCTGAGGGGTTGCCTCATTTGAATTTTGTATGGATAGAGGTGTAAACTCTGGCGCATGAGACGATACGTGGACGTTGGCGTCATTTCGACCGCAGCTGCAACACGGCGAACGGAAACCCGAGGCCGCTGTTGGATCACCTGCTGCACTAGCTGCGCGTTGCCCTCTGTGGTTGCCGTACGCGGTCGCCCTACCTTTCCAGCACGTTCATCCGTCACGTTCCCAGTCCGTTGAAATTTTTCAAACAGATCCTTTATTGTATCGCTTTTCGGTCCTATGGTTACATTAATCCTCCGTTGAAAACTTCGTCTTGTTGCAACAACACTGTGTTCTAGGTGGTGAAATTCCAACGCCAGAAAAATCCTCTGTTCTAAGGAATAAACCATGTTGTCTACAGCACACTTGCACGTTGTGAACAGCACACGCTTACAGCAGAAAGACGACGTACAGAATGGCGCACCCACAGACTGCGTTGTCTTCTATATCTTTCACATCACTTGCAGCGCCATCTGTTGTTGAAATTTGTAACTACTGTAATTTCGAAAGTTTGTCCGCCTGAAAGTGTACTGTTGTCCCAAGCATATTGCAACAAACGGTGTATTTCTATCGCTCCTCGTTCAGTTTTTATTGCCGTTTCAAATATACCGGTCATTTTTGAAACACCCTGTATATGCGTTATCCGGCGACTAGACTGAGGTAAGAATTTTCAATTTAGTCAGTATGATCTTTCAGGGCCATGACGCAGCACTGCTGACGTCCAAAATTTACCAGGTTAAATTGACAGTCAATTATTGAAAGGTTATAAGTGAGCGACAGTTTAATTGAGAGGTTAGTCACATTGTATTATTACCAGGTTACGGAAATTATTTTGTTGGGACGTTACACTGAATGTGAACCCTAGCGAGGTTAATGTTTGCTTTTGAATCTAATGTCTCCCGGCGAATTTCTGATCACTTAGTGATTTGTTGCCAGAAAGAATGGATGGTGCACAAATCAGTGCCAACTGGAAGCGTGCGAGGAAGAATTTGCGGAAGTGTCACGAGCAAATGGAAAGGCGTCATAATGTTGGTAGTTGGCTGATCACACTGAAGCCGGGCGACCAGGTTTGGGTAAAGAACTTTGGTGCAGTAATTCGGGCGGTGAATGAAATTATGGGGAAGCTATTGTCCCCGTTCGTCGAATTTTTCGTGCCAAATATAGCAGGTTAAGCCGTACGCTAATGCGGGTGAAACCAAATAATTTTGTTACGTTTCTCTGCTGGAAACTGTGAATCTTTAATATGTGAATACCTTGGGGTCTTTAGTCTCTTAAAACATATGGGATACGCTATATTATGTCTTGTAGTGCACTGAGTCATCTATGCTTTTCTGCGTAAGGTGATTTAAACATTGATATCATTGATCCTCAATCAAAGATACCCGCAGCGATTCTCTGTAATCCTTGTCTCCCATGTGAGTAATTTTATGTGGGTCATTTGGTGATCATGCACTTCGCCCGCTCAGAGTTCTCTGCGAATATGTGTTACCAACCAGGCCAGTGAGGGTAATGCATGGTCCAAGTTTCAGAGGTGCCAAACTCCGGTGGACTTGGTATTATCAGAGGAGGATGTGTCGATGATATCATCGCCCCATGTCCGACGCCTTTGAATGCCACGTTCAACCTTCCCGAGCCGATATTATAGTGGCGCGACCAGTGCCATTCAGGTGTTTCCCTCTGCCAACTGCCATGAGGAGTGGCCGGAGCCAGCAACGTGGAGAACAGTGGCAACCAGGGAGCGAGACTGAAGAGTGGAGCCCCGGACTGCGTCAGCCTGCTACACGACGTGGTACTGATAGAAGATGCCTTTGGTCGGTTTCGGTGACACCGTGGATAGTACCGATCACTAACCTTTTCGAGTTATAGCGAGCTGTGGTGACTGGAACGGTCGTCGCCCAGGGGTCGGAATACTAGGCGTGTTCTATGTGGCTCAGCTGTGGCATATATTATTTAACTAAGAGAACTCTGTAGGAGGGGGAGTTCGAAAACCTGTCATGCTCTTCATGTGTACTTCACTCAGATAGTTATTTTCATGTTCCGTCCAGAGACAAATTCTGACGTATTTTCTTTTGTAACAGTTTTAAATGAGCAAAGACAGACGAATGAGGAACTGCAGTAATTTTGAGAGGATGAGTGCATGTGTTATATTCACTTCAGGTTGTAAAGTTTTTCTTGGTCAAGATAACACATTAAATTAAATTAAAGTTTCATTGTAAATTTTTTATATTGTTTTAAATGACTTATTTCGTTTTGTTTTTAAAAGTTTGGATGGTTATTACAATAAAATTATGCTTAGAACTGTTGTATCACGCCTACCTCCTCACCCCCAGCCCTTCGACTTAATGCTGTGTAACAAAGCTAACAAGTCATTTCCATTATTAAACATATTAGTAAATAGTTATAACCAATTCATTCTATCACATACAAAAATGTTTCAGTGCAGTTGTACATAAGGTGTGCTTTATCAACGCGGTGTGACACGATTAACGAAAAAATAGTTCGAAACTCCGTAATTTACTCCTGTTGTGTCGCATAAGTTTGAATTTCAACTCAAAAGGTGCCTACAGACTTTGTATTGGTGGAAAAGTGCGGCTGCCTGTCACGTCACTTTCGTGCTTGACAACAGTTCAAACGGCAAGGTGTCAACACATGCAAAAATAAATAAATAAATAAATAAAAAATTAAAAAATTAAAAAAAGGCCAGAGGTCAGAGGTTCATTTTAAATGTGTTAATGATATCACATTGGAACGAAATACTACCACAGTTCAGTTTAACGTCGTCATGGACCTGAAACACAGTGGTAAGATCTCAACCACATTCCAGCCCTTCTTATGACGCCTGTGCAGTGGAGGTATCTTAATAATTCGGTACGGTCCGTTGTATAGATTACACCATTTCTTATTCAGTCTCTTTTTGTTGACGATTTAGGGTGGTTTCTTAATAATACTGAAACCTACTCTATAGCTAATTACAACACCTATTCTCTTATAAAACTGGTTTTTGCGTCTTTTAGCCGTATGTTTTAGTCTCAAGTAAACTTTACGTATCATTTCCTGGTGATATCTTTCCTTCTGATGTAAAGTACCAAGCCAGTTGTCATTACCCTGCTTATTGAATAAGATTTCATTTTGCGAATAACCAGTCGGTAGGTGTGGTAGTTCATTGTACATGGTTTCGAAACTATCAGCTCTACCCATCGATGGTGTAGTTTGCCCACATACGTCCTTATACAGGGTGTTTCAAAAATGACCGGTATATTTGAAACGGCAATAAAAACTAAACGAGCAGCGATAGAAATACACCGTTTGTTGCAATATGCTTGGGACAACAGTACATTTTCAGGCGGACAAACTTTCGAAATTACAGTAGTTACAATTTTCAACAACCGATGGCGCTGCAAGTGATGTGAAAGATATAGAAGACAACGCAGTCTGTGGGTGCGCCATTCTGTACGTCGTCTTTCTGCTGTAAGCGTGTGCTGTTCGCAACGTGCAAGTGTACTGTAGACAACATGGTTTATTCCTTAGAACAGAGGATTTTTCTGGCGTTGGAATTCCACCGCCTAGAACACAGTGTTGTTGCAACAAGACGAAGTTTTCAACTGAGGTTTAATGTAACCAAAGGACCGAAAAGCTATACAATAAAGGAACTGTTTGAAAAATTTCAACGGACTGGGAACGTGACGGATGAACGTGCTGGAAAGGTAGGGCGACCGCGTACGGCAACCACAGAGGGCAACGCGCAGCTAGTGCAGCAGGTGATCCAACAGCGGCCTCGGGTTTCCGTTCGCCGTGTTGCAGCTGCGGTCGAAATGACGCCAACGTCCACGTATCGTCTCATGCGCCAGAGTTTACACCTCTATCCATACAAAATTCAAATGAGGCAACCCCTCAGCGCCGCTACCATTGCTGCACGGGAGACATTCGCTAACGATATAGTGCACAGGATTGATGACGGCGATATGCATCTGATCAGCATTTGGTTTACTGACGAAGCTTATTTTTACCTGGACGGCTTCGTCAATAAACAGAACTGGCGCATATGGGGAACCGAAAAGCCCCATGTTGCAGTCCCATCGTCCCTGCATCCTCAAAAAGTACTGGTCTGGGCCGCCATGTCTTCCAAAGAAATCATTGGCCCATTTTTCAGATCCGAAACGATTACTGCATCACGCTATCTGGACATTCTTCGTGAATTTGTGGCGGTACAAACTGCCTTAGACGACACTGCGAGCACCTCGTGGTTTATGCCACGTCGCACGGCCGACGTCTTTAATTTCCTGAATGAATATTTCGATGATCGTGTGATTGCTTTGGGCTATCCGAAACATACAGGAGGCGGCGTGGATTGGCCTCCCTATTCGCCAGACATGAACCCCTGTGACTTCTTTCTGTGGGGACACTTGAAAGACCAGGTGTACCGCCAGAATCCAGAAACAATTGAACAGCTGAAGCAGTACATCTCATCTGCATGTGAAGCCATTCCGCCAGACACGTTGTCAAAGGTTTCGGGTAATTTCATTCAGAGACTACGCCATATTATTGCTACGCATGGTGGATATGTGGAAAATATCGTACTATAGAGTTTCCCAGACCGCAGCGCCATCTGTTGTTGAAAATTGTAACTACTGTAATTTCGAAAGTTAGTCTGCCTGAAAATGTACTGTTGTCCCAAGCATATTGCAACAAACGGTGTATTTCTATCGCTGCTCGTTTAGTTTTTATTGCCGTTCCAAATATACGGGTCATTTTTGAAACACCCTGTAAATCTATTTAGTTCTCGAAATATGCTTTCAATTTGGTTCCCCGACGGGTTGAAGCGGGCTATGAACACATGAGGCACGCCCCATGTCTTCATTGCTTCACGCCACATCTTATTTCTAAAGTTAGAGGCATTATCTGAAATTAACTTCGTCGATTTACCTACGTTACTTAAATAGCCATCCTTGATTTTTCTCAACATCGGTTTTACATTAGTGGATCTTAACGGATACAATTTTACATGTTTGGAAAATAAATCATACATAGCAAACACATATTTGAAATTCCCCTAAGCTGTTGGAAAGGGTCACATGATAGAATGCTCAGTGGTTGCTTAGGAACAATGGGATGTAAGACACCTCGAATACCATAATTAACTGGTTGTGCCTTTTGACATAACTTACACTTTTTTAGTACTTCTTGAGCTCGCCTTAATAGGTTCGGATAAAAACACAGTTGCTGTAGTTTCATAACACATTTCTGAGCTCCGAAATGACCCCAACGGACATGAGTAAACCATAAAATAAGATCAACATACTTACAAAGAATACGGATCTTCCACTTATCCCTTTTATTTTTCTGGTAGAATAATACACCTTTTATTCTATAATGATTCTTAATTTTATTACTTTTGCGAGTACATAAATCACTTATAACTTCCTTCCACTTACAATCTACCTTTTGCATCTGCTCAATATGCAAACACATCTCACTTACCTTTTTCGTACATGGAACTGGTTCCAACATCATGATCTTAATATCTACTATACGCTCTTCTTCCATTTCGTCAGACATAGGTGTTGGCAATCTCGAGAACGCATCTGCTACGACATTGTCGCGACCCTTGACGTGCTTAACTGTCACGTTGTACTCTTGTAACACTAGAGCCCAACGTGTAAGTCATCCATGCAACATTCGACTTGACATAAGAAATGCGACAGCTTTGTGATCACAATATATAACTATTTTCTTACCATATACGAAATACGTGAATTTTTTCAACGCCCATATTATCGCTAACACCTCGAATTCAGTCATACAATACGAACGTTCACAATTAGTGTTCAACAGGCAAGAGTAATTATCTTTATGGTATCACATTTGTTTCGTCATCCATTTGAAATAACATAACCACCAATCCCGTCTCCGCTGCATCAGTCGCGATGAAAAAATCCTTTTCCATGTGCGGATGGTGCAGCAGCAGAGCATTAATTAGAGCACTACATATTTCATCGAAAGCTTTACTACAAGCATTAGTCCAGTGCCATGGTACATTTTTTCGTAACAATTGTAATAGACATTCCTTATTCATTAACTGATGGGATATAAATTTCCTGAAAAAGGACGCTAACCCCAAAAATGATTTTAACTGCTTTGTGTTTATAGGATATGGACAATTTCTAACGGCATCTAACTTATTAGGATTTGGCACTATTCTCTCAGGTGTGACTATGTGACCCAGAAATTTAATTTGATTCCACCGGAATTATGATTTTGCCAAATTAATTGTTACTCCATATTCCAAATTTTTTTCAAATACACGATTTTGTAATTCCAGATGTTCTACCAACGTTTCCGTGGCAATTAACAAATCGTCTACGTAAACTGTAACTCGTTCCAAGAGATCTGGACCAAGCACTATGTCCAGTGCGGTTATGAATACACCACCACTAATATTTAGCCCGAATGGCATTACTTTAAATTGATAACTTGTTCCAAAATGTATGAAAGCGGTGTATTTTGATGATTCCTTTGAGATTTTTGTTTGCGAATAAGAGAGTCTAAGGTCTAGGGAGGTGAGAAGCTTCACTCCATGAAATTTTTGCTCAAGTTCTTCAAGATTTTCCGGTCGACTCCTCACTGGTTTGATAATTTTGTTGATATCCCTCGCATCTAAGACTAAACGTGTATCTCCATTAGGCTTAGTTACGGCTAAGAGAGGGCTGCAGTACTCTGACGTTGAAGTTTCGATGATACCCCAGTCAAACGTCCTCTTTATTTCCTTCGTTACTGCTTCCCTCTTTGACCATGGGACTGAGTATGTCGTCTTACAGAATGTGGTATGTGGGTAAGTTTCGATGTTATACTCTAAGTTTTTTATTATCCCCGGTTCTTTTTTTTTAATACTGGTAGATATAACTTTAATACTTCTCTTAATTCTATCTGCTGCTGTATCGATAAATATTCCGATTCTTTAACTTTATCATCAATGCTAAACATACCAACTTCAACATCAGTTGAAGTAACACGGTCATCATCTATGCAATGCAAAGCATTCACCAGAATACAAATGAAAATTACATGTTGACAGTGTTTCCCTAAAATAAGTTTTTTCTTTCTTAGCATTACCTTTAATGGCTTATCATTAACAGTTAATATACAAACACCTTCCTTAATGTCAAGGATTGCACTATATTCATATAAAAAATTCATCCCCCATATGCACGGTGTAGTCATTTTAGATACTATCAAGAAAGTATATTCTAATTTAACTTCTTGTAGCTCTACTGATACCCTTTGTGCTTTCGCGCTAAAGGCCCCCGATACCGTGCATCCTGACACTGGCAAAGTGAGCAGCTTCTGATGTCTACTAACCAGATTTAACCAATTAATCGTCATTACACTGACCGTTGCACCTGTGTCAATCAGAACATTTACTGGAATGTTATTGATCTTCGCTACCACAATAGCCTCTAAGATATATTCTTCCTTATTAACTACAGCCCTTGGTTCATTCACTAAATCGTCTCTAATGTCGGAGGCTTTGGGATACTTAAGGACATAGATGGACTCGTGATGTTCGCCTCCCTCCTCATAACCAGCCATCCGAGGGGGGCCTAAAGTGACTGGCTCTTGTCTGACCGTCCATCACTTAGGTCTCTCGGTGGTTCGTGTATTTCGACTAGATGTTCCTCGTTCACTTTTTGTGGATATACGTTGTCTACTATTAGGTTTCTCCCATCTGGTAATGGTATAGGTCAATTAGGGTTAAAGGACACGCCAGTAGAATTTGTATTAGTCCAACCTACACTGTTCATTTGGCATGTTCTCCAACTGGACTTTTTAGGCGGCTCCATAGGAGCACAGTTGTTCTGTCGGCCATCGCCACAACATTGGTGGTTAAGCGATTGTCGCCCCCCATACTTCCTATTCCTATTTATTGATACTACATTTACTCTTTGGAAACCACTTTCTGCTGGCATTTGATTATTGTTCGGTACAAAAAAAAAAAAAAGTTGTTCAAATGGCTCTGAGCACTATGGGACTTAACATCTCCGGTCATCAGTCCCCTAGAACTTAGAACTACTTAAACCTAACTAACCTAACGACATCACACACATCCATGCCCGAGGCAGGATTCGAACCTGCGACCGTAGCGGTCGCGCGGTTTCAGACTGAAGCGCCTACAACCGCTCGGCCACCAAGGGCCGGCTTGTTCGGTACAAAGGCACCTTTAGGGCGATTATAGTTCGGATTCCAATTTTGAGTTTCCTTTGGCCTGCGCTTAATTGTGCGCTACCGTTTTTGAAATTCTGATTATTCTGGATAACGCTGGTAGAATTCTTATTATTATTCTGCCTATTTTGATTCCACTGACTTATTTCTATTATTCCGATAATAAACTCTGTCATTGTTGTGCCATTGTCTGGCGCCTCCATTAACATATCAGTTGAGTCAAATACAGACAAAAATCGTTCTACATCACTGTCCATTACGTGAATGACCTTTTCCCTTATATTGAATGTCAACCTGCCCTTCAATATCCTGATCAGTTCACGACTGGAAATGGGTTCAGTCCAATATCTAGCCTTATTAAAATAACGCTCAAAGTATTGCCTTAAAGTTTCTTCCTTAGGGTTGTAAAACTCAGGTTGGTAAACCTCTTTCCGCAAACGTTCTTGACGACTTAAGGACCAATATTTCGCTAAGAAAAGTCTTCCGAACACTGAGCACGTATTACAAGTCTCACTAATTTCCGCGGCCCACAATGCAGCTTCTCCTACGATATTAGACTCGATAAATTGTATCTTATCAAATTCAGTCCAGCTGCTTGGAAATATTGTCTTAAACGAGTTTATAGTTACCTTCGGGTTGATGTCATTTTTCTCACTAGAGAAGGTTGGGAATGCCTACTCTTAAAGATGCTGTGTTCCACCTTTAAGGAAGAAACACAACTCCGTTGTACATACGGATCACGGATCATCATCCAATTCCAAGTGTGAGATTATTTCCCATGGATCAGTAGCATACACGTTGGATTGTATACGCGGACACTTCGTCTCGCATTTGGATTTTAATTGACTACATACATATTCATTTTCAGGCTTCCCGTCATTAATAATGCAGTGCAGGAGTGTTCCAGCAAAACTCATAATTATGAATTACTTCATTATTAATTTTTTTAAATTCACTATTAAGAGTATGTCTTAACTCATTAGTCTTACGTGTTTGCTCAATCACTAACCTGCGTGCGGTCTCCAGCGTAGATCGCTCTTTGTTGACTATGTCTATAGTCTTTAGCTCGATCCACTCGGATAAATCCTCTTCAAACTTTTTACTCTGAAAAATGGTTCAAATGGCTCTGAGCACTATGGGACTCAACTGCTGAGGTCATTAGTCCCCTAGAACTTAGAACTAGTTAAACCTAACTAACCTAAGGACATCACAAACATCCATGCCCGAGGCAGGATTCGAACCTGCGACCGTAGCGGTCTTGCGGTTCCAGACTGCAGCGCCTTTAACCGCACGGCCACTTCGGCCGGCTTTTACTCTGATCGAGAATATGGTTATCGACCTTTATAGCTAAATTATTTTCAATTTCAGTCAGACGATCTGTAATATTGCCATTATTATCTGTTAAGGAATAAATTTTTACTATACCATTTCGCATTGATCCGATAAATTACCGACATTTTCTTGTAATTTATCTATACGATCAATAAGTTTCACTTCTTTTTTTTCCTATTTACTTAGCATAGACTCAGCATCCACTAATTTATTATCTACTTTAACTTTCTGATCGACAAGTCTAGCTTCAACATCCTCTATTTGGTTAGCTACTTTAACCTGCTGTTCGACAAGTCTATTTTCGAAAATCTGTAACTGTTCACTGAATTTGGCTTCCATAACAGATTGCTGTTGCACTGTCTTAGCATCTATGTTAGCTAATTTACTATTTAACACTGCTTGTTGTTCCGAAATTTTATTATTTAATATGGCCTGCTGTTCGGCTACTTCAGAAAATTTACTATTCAATGCTGTTTGCTGTTCCAAAAATCTATTGTTTAAGGATGTTTGTTGTTCTGAAAATTTCTTGTCTAAGGTAGCCTGCTTTTCCTTGATTGCATCATTCATAACACCAAATACATTTAATTTCGACAATATGACACTGAGTATGTCCACAATTCCAGAGCTGGTCTGTGCGACACTCATTCCACATTCGCGATCTATTTCCTCTTTAGCATCAGAATTAGTGTTATCTGCTAATTCTACAACTTTATTTTCTGTTCTAACACCCGATACACTAGGTGTCACTATTTTATCTGGTTCGGTAAACGTTTCACCACCTACATTGATAATGGTTCTAGTTCCTTCTTCTTGTTCTGATAAAACACTAAACTCTTCCCCCTATTCGGGAACTCTCTTGTCCATATCGCTACCTAATCTAATGTTCCTCTTAGGCATGCTGATAACCCGTTTAGTATAGCTCACAGTTATTACACTATTTCACCCACTATTATTATTACTACTACGAAACAAGCACAGTGAAAGTATAATATCCCCACTATGGTAAATAATCTACTCTACTGTACTCAAATGATCACTTATTTTGTGGATTGCTTACGTTTTTCTTTGGTGTTCAAGATTATCGTCGCGTTGGTGTTGTCCCTGGTGAGTGCTCTCCGACGCGCTGCGTCATTCTGCATGTAGCTCACTCGAAGTCGTGAAGCGCTGGCTATGTTGTGGAGGCGTTAGCCACCCACGTGGTCTGCACTCGTAGTTGAGGATAAGCGTCGGACGGTGTGGCGCCCGGCGTCGTTGATTTCCGTTCTGTGGACAAACAATGTATAGCTGTTGTCACGTCGTCTTCTGGATGGTTCGACTAGCGTCGTCTGCTCGATTAGGCGTCAACTGTCGTGGTTAGGAGCTGCGTTGTCTCCCAGATGAGACGGTAGCTGGCGTCGTCGAGCCCCAAGTTGTAGGCGCCAGTATGATGTGACGTCTCCTCTCCGCCGCGTGCTGGTGTTGTCGTCGTCGTGGAGCTGTTACTGCTAAAGCTCCGTCGGTGGAGTCGAGACGCGATGCGCGATGATGGATGTATCCGTCGGTTAACGAGAGATAAGATCTGAAGAAGCTCTTAAGAAGTCGTCCCTCTCGTAATGATTAAAGTTTGATTGAGAGTCCGCACAGTTTCCTTATGATTGCGAACTGCGCAGTGTGATTGTCTCTTATGGTTTGAAGTTAAATTATTATGTGACCGGTTAACACTTTAGTGCAGTAATTGATGAATCTTCCCTCATGCGCTTCGTCCACATCAACATAAGCAAGGAAAAAGTTCAATTGCAGATCGTATTGGTCGTTATTTGTTCGTTGCTAAGTAAAATTGTTCGCTCTATATGACGCGAGATCCACAGATACTCTTCAACAATGTTTTAATTATCTTACGTCGTAATATTATACATGTCCAAACCTTCCTTGTCACAACTAACCGTCCACGAACTTACTTCCAATTTAAATAGCCACTTTTGATGAGAAATTACAAAATATTCATAGAATGATGGAGACGACACATTGAATTTCCACTTTTTATGAACAATTTTGTTGGTCCTTTTCGATAAATACTTTATAAACATCACGCCACACGCACACACGGTTAATTAGCACCGGCAGTTCTGTTAGTTTCAAGTATCGTGACAATTACGACAGCATTAACCCTCGGCGTAATTGTATCTTTGGGGTCTAGTTTAGCAGGGGATACAACGCATCGGCTTTGACCAATGACGTCAGAATTGCCCTGAGAGCATGTATTACAAAGAAGAAAGAGCTGAGAAGAATGTTCAGAAACAAAAGAATGCAAGAGAGAAAAACTGTACTTCACATATATAATGGCCAGTAGTATTTTCACGTTAACGATATCGCGTGTTTGTATCTTACAAGGGAACCTCCCCATCGCACCCCCCTCAGATTTAGTTATAAGTTGGCACAGTGGATAGGCCTTGAAAAACTGAAAACAGATCAACTGAGAAAACAGGAAGACGTTGTGTGGAACTGTGAAAAAATAAGCAAAATATACAAACTGAGTAGTTCACCGGAAGATATGCAACGTCAAGGACACTGGGAACGCAGGAGCGCCGTGGTCTCGTGGTAACGTGAGCAGCTGCGGAACGAAAGGTCCTTGGTTCAAATCTTCCACCGAGTGAAAAGTTTAATTTTTTATTTTCAGTTTATGTCACAAACTCTTATGTTTTCATCACTTTTTTGGGAGTGATTATCACATCCACAAGAAAACCTAAATCGGGCAAGGTAGAAGAATCTTTTTACCCCTTCGCCAAGTGTACAAGTTAGGTGGGTCGACAACATATTCCTGTCATGTGACGCACATGCCGTCACCAGTGTCGTATAGAATATATCAGATGTGTTTTCCTGTGGAGGAATCGGTTGACCTATGACCTTGCGATCAAATGTTTTCGGTTCCCATTGGCGAGGCACGTCCTTTCGTCTGCTAATCGCACTGTTTTGCGATGCGGTCGCAAAACACAGACACTAAACTTATTACAGTGAACAAAGACGTCAATGAACGAACGGACAGATAATAACTATGCAAAAATAAAGAAAATAAAATTTTCAGTCGAGGGAAGACTTGAACCAAGGACTTATCGCTCAGAAGCTGCTCACGCTACCACGGGACCACAACGCTCCTGAGCCCACTTTGTCCATGATGTATATTTTGCTTATTTTTTCACAGTTCCACACAACTTCTTCCTGTTTTCTCAATTGATGTGTGTTCAGTTTATCAAGGCCTATCCACTGTGCCAACTTATAACTAAATCTGAGGGGGGTGCGATGGGGAGGTTCCCTTGTTAGTATTTCTCCGCAAAATACAATGGACAGAAATGAATGAAATATATTACTAGCAAAGAATACATCACGTTACATGTATGTCAGTTGTATCTCGAAACTCTTTCGAACTGTATTGCTGAAGTGCAGTACGGGATACAAGTTCAGCGTACGTCGATTTCTTAGTTTCAACTAGCATTGCTGTCCTGTTGTTCACTTGAACTATGTATCCCCCGCTTCACTAAACCGTAAATGCAACACCCGATACAAATTAAAAGCTCATTCGAAGTGTGTTGCTTACGTACAGTACGGAATACGAGTTTGTCGTAAGTCGATTTCGTCGTTTTCACTAGCATTACTGTTCTGTTCTTCACTTGAACGATGTATCCTCAGCTTCAGTAAACCATAAGTGGAACACGAGATACAAATTGTAGATGTGTTGCTTATTTCATCTCCGCTATTAAAATGGTTCAAATGGCTCTGAGCACTATGGGACTTAACTTCTGAGGTCATCAGTCCCCTAGGACTTAAAACTACTTAAACCTAACTAACCTAGGGACATCACACACATCCATGCCCGAGGCAGGATTCGAGCCTGCGACCACAGCGGTCGCGCGGTTCCAGACTGTAGCGCCTAGAACCGCTCGGCCACTAAGGCCGGCTCTCCGCTATTACTAACAGTCTTTTCTTACGTACATATCAGTACTACTGATGATAGAAGGACCTACGTATGTAATATATGTATACCAGACTTCCGTTGACCTCTATATATGTACACTGGTAACGAAAAGGTGGAAATAGACGTACGTTACATTTGCAACCTGTACCTCAAGTGAACCACACGGAGACAAGAAGACGACAAATATACAATTTGTATTTAGTACTTCACTATAAGGTACAGATTTCTTGTTGCCTTGGACGCTAATAGTATCCCATTCGTTACTTGAGCTATACAGCTATATGCAACATTCGTATCTTGCTCACCAATTGAAATATATAATGTCAGAGTAAAGGCGAAGTGAAGGACGGGATATAAATTTTAGTTGTGTCGTCAGTGTAAAGGCGAAGTGAAGGACGGGATACAAATTTTAGTTGTGTCGGGGGTTTCGCCTGTAATATAGCAAGTACACATTCGAAAATGTCGTACTGATACTAGTGATGGGAAACGAAAGAAGATCGACAGCTGAGAAATTTCTATTACGTACTTCACAACACGAAAATACACATATTGGTGGAATAAAACGGTGAAACACGTCAAAATAGTGAAATACAGTGAAAGAAGCAAATGGAAAATTGAACTTACCACACGGAAAATTCGAGGAATAACCGAAGCTCGCCTAGACAGACAGTAACGAAAATTATATAGCCACAAACAGACAAATCCATTCATATAAACGAAAATAAGACACTAAAAATTGTTCTACAATGACAAACCAATACTCCAAATTACCTCAATATCATTACAAGTAATTATTTCAACGTACACAGAACTGTTTTATTATGTATGCATCGAAGTGAAGATATTACTATCTATGACTAATGTATGACGTCGTTGGTCAAAGCCGACGGGTTGTATCCCCTGCCTCACTAGACCCCTTCTTTGTGTATTCGTGTCAGTGTCTCCTACTCGAGAAAACGTGTATTATAGTCCTTTGAAACTTTGTCCATTCCTTTCTATAAGTTCACTTATATGAATGTTGAGTCCAATATTGTCTACTTCCGTTAATAAAGTCCAACAACTCGGTATACACAGTCAGCACACTATCTCGGGTCACGTCTCTAGTCTGAATATCAGTTCACAAAATCCGTGCGTCTACGTCACGCAACAAAGCCTCTTGAAAGTAAAACAATCTCGTCGCGCTCCGTTCGCTCAACTATGGCAAGAGCTGCTCCCGTATCACTTTATAGCACGACAGCTAGCAAGCGACTTACTTTTTCCGTGAATGAGTATTGTAGACGCATTGAATTTCTTCGTTACTACTCTCATCCACATAAATGTTATCTCTGACCGACATTTCTTTGGACTTAACTTTCATGGCATTAATTTGCAATTATTACTTAGGTCTCTGGCAAATAACTAAAGATGACCTTTCTTTCTTCTTCCTTTCTACCGAAACACACTCTGCAATGCTTAATGTTGGTGTTTATCAAGACTTTCTGGTGTTATATCATCAGCAAAGTTGTCGTACCTGTTAGGATAACTTTTCTCTACTTTACATCATGATGGTCTTTCCTAATTGGGTTTTGGGGTTCATTAGGGTGTTAAACTGCTCAGTCCAGTTCTAGCTGAAATATTCATGAACAATGTTGAAACAGTTTTTGGAAAATAATGCACTCTCTTCCATGATGGATACTGTTTTAGGTACGTTGATAGCGTGTTATGCTTATGGAAAGGAACTGTCAGACAACTTCAAAAATTCCTCAAGCAGCTAAATTCTAAACACAACAGTATAAAATTCACAATGGAGTTTGGGAGTAACTGCATAAATTATTTAGACCCAACCATAGACATCAGTGACCGTATTCAAGATTTATAGGAAACCTGCTACGACAGATGTGGTAGTACCGGCCGGTTCTCAACACCCAGTTACTCAAACATGCTACCTTTTCATTCAATGATATATCGTCTAATATCCATCCCCACGAGTCAAGAAAACTTCCAAAAGGAATTAAATTCAGTCAGACAAATATCATCTAATAATGAATATCTCCATACCTTAGTGTACTCCCATAACGCACAAAAACAGGTGTACTCTCTTCTTTCCCCTGCCATTGACCCACCACCTCAAGAGCCCAATAAATACTGTACGATTACATACTTAGGAAAAGTCTCACTGGATATAGCAAGAAAGCTTGAATCCAGGAACGAAAAAACATCATTTTAAGTGCACAACACGGTTGCACACTTTTTTCCCAATGGTAAAGACAGCACAGCAGTTCTGGAAAAGACTGGAATATATAAAATTACTTGCAATTGTGGAAAATTCTATATAAGTGTAGTTTGGCAGGGAAATATATACCTGCTTGAAGGAACCCCACAAAAGTTGGATACTTTGAAAAGGAGATTACTTTTGAAGACCACCTGCTTAATATAGGCCACAGTCACAAGGAGGACCAGTAAGTATTACATCACATCCATAAAGGAAGGAAGATGAACTATCTTGAAATAATGGTAGTTAATAAACATTTGCCCATCAACCAAAGATTATTACTGAATGACCACATACAGTTCCTTTACTCTCCACTTCTATCTGCAGATACTCCACAGAATCCCATCTAGGCCATGTTGTAAATTATCCAACTTACTCGCATGTACCATTTCCCTTTATTTCAGTTACTATAATTTCACTCGTACTATTAAAAAAATTAATCTGTATAATCACAACTGCTTCATTCACCTACTGAATATCTCTATTATCACTTATCGGTTTGAAATTTAGAACTTATTTTTGTGTTAGCAGAAGAGCCAACACCGTGTTACGAGTGGAGGTCTAATGCACGCGTTTTAGCTCACGCAGGCTGGCGTGAGGAGGGAAGAACTATACTGACGTGTGGTCTGGAACATGACACGGAATGAGAATTCAGAAAGTGGACGTAATTAGTTTGATGCTTAACTTTAATCCAGTAATGATGAACGTCGCTCTTGACGGTACATGAGTCACAATATTATCTATTCAGAATACATTCTTGAAGATATTACTTGTAGTAACTGAATATGGCGCCTTGCTAGGTCGTAGCAAATGACGTAGCTGAAGGCTATGCTAAACTGTCGTCTCTGTAAATGGGAGCGTATGTAGACAGTGAACCATCGCTAGCAAAGTCAGCTGTACAACTGGAGCGAGTGCTAGGGAGTCTCTCTAGACTAGACTTGCCGTGTGGTGGCGCTGGATCTGCAATTACTGATAGTGGCGACACGCGGGTCCGATGTATACTAACGGACCGCGGGCGATTGAAAGGCTACCACATAGTAAGTGTGGTGTATGGCGGTGACACCACACTTATTAATGAGGAGATTATTTTTCTCAGCAACATCTTCGGAATTTATCACCAAAGTTTATTGTTCAAATATTTTCTTCTACCTACAACTGTTCTAATTTGACTATAGGTCATTAGTTAATGTGTCGTATATTTTATGTTAGTTAAATTATATTTCGTCATATCTACGCTGAAGTAATCCCTCTCGTTTTATTCCTAATTCTAGCACTAACACTTTCATTCTGGAAATAGAGATACTATGTAGATGAACCAGGTTAAACCTTTGATCGAACAAAATTTCGCTGCACCACATACCTATCTTTGTACCTTATGATGACGTAACAGCCGAAAACCAGTTCGTTTAACAGATAATAAATATCGTGGAATATTACACCAGCGTTGCGTGTGTTTCATTCACAACAGACAAGTTTTGTTTCTTACTCTCATAGACTCTACAGAGATTTTGGAATATCCCTATTTACCCCAAAAGACCAACTAACAGAAACAATAAAATTATTAACACTGCTGTTTCTATTCACCCCTCTCTGCCGGGTGAATAGAAACACCAAGTTTTTGTTTTACTTAGTTATAAAAGCATAGGCTAGAGCCCAACTGTAATTATAAATTTAAAGTTAGGTACAATACTTGCAATCCTATATAATTTTGATTTTTATATGCTTCTTAATAATCAATTTTCTCATCTGAGGATGAAAACTGTTAGTATTCAGCCCATTTTAAGGTATTAAGTCTGTTTACGTGCGCGTCTGGTGCAAAATTTCTCACGTAACAGTGAAGAACGCATCGAAATGAGGAGTCTCGCTATCGCTGCTCGAGAGCGCCGTTTAGGAGTCTCACGCCAGATGGGCACGTACCTCGCTGCGATTCACACAGAGCTGCAAAGTGCGACTAGCGGCAGCCTTCAGCCGATTGTAGCGCTTGCAGTTTCAATCCACGTCCAATTAGCACCCGGATGGCGAAATAATTAACTCGATTCTGGCCTCGTTAAACATCGCTTCCTGCCGCGGACGGGACGGCTGACGAATGGTCCCTCCCCCCTTTCCCCCCTCCCCCCCTCCCCTCACCACTTAACAGACAGCCACCAGAGCGGCAGACTGCTAGCTCAGCATCTCAACGCCGTCTCGGAATCGTCACACTAATACGCCGCGTTCACACAGGAGGCATACCGTCCTCGTAATTACATACCTCGCTCCCTCTCTCTCTCTCTCTCTCTCTCTCTGTGTGTGTGTGTGTGTGTGTGTGTGTGTCAGTGAGTGACGAAATATTCAAGACCGCTGACTTCAGAGCTGATCCGTGTTAGAGGACAGAAAATTCTCCTTGCGCTGATTGCTGCGTACTATTACCATTTGACCTTTTACATTCTTCAAATTTTCCATCACGATATAAACAATACTTGCGAAAGGGCTTACAGTTTCTACAAAAAATTCATCTTTTTTCATTAATATATCGAATGTTTTACTACCTTCAGAAACAGTACATTACCGATGTCCATCGACACAAGTAGATCCTTTTCTCTTTATGATCCAAGCAAGCACCGATGTCAAGTTGCATAAGTGGGTGTATGATATTCCGGTGCTAAATTTCTGGTGCAAATGAGTTACCGTGCACTAGAAATATGACTCAATAATCTTACCAGTGTGATTGTTTGCAATTTTCTTACTATGTCTTCCGTACCTTTTTCCACCCTCAGCAACATTTACAGCACTTTATACTTCTTCCGCACTTTCAGCTCTTGAAACGCACACGAGTTTCTTCATAAAGAAAGTAGCATTTTTACTTTTTTAAAAATAGTAAAAGAGAGGCATATGTTTCACTCAGTTGGGCCGTGGTGCAGAAGAGTTATTCTCAAAATCAACGTTACCTGATGGAAATCTTATGTTTCTAATAATCAACGATATTTCATTGTCAGACTTTCATGCTTCCTCTACAGTTTTTCTTTGTAGAGTAGTGTATGAACCGCGACGAAATGTCACGTTTGGTTCTCTCCGGTTCCTCCTTGTCTGTAGCACGTTACTTCTGAAATTTCCGCTTCGCGTTCTGCTGTTATCTTACCCTAGCCAGAGGGCACCGTGGCGTTGCTGCAGCCGACTGCCTATCGTGTTTGCGGGGAGCGTCGGTCGGGAGGAACTCTAATTGTTGACGTCTAGGAGCGTACAGGAGGCCACGCCGTTTTGTTGATGTATGGCGTGACTCGCGTCAGGTGTGATGCATCGTTAAGGCCGTGATAGCAGCCGGTGTTACTGTCTTGGTCGCAGATTGCTGAAAGGGGATGAGGCCTGGTTGTCCATTGAAACTCCTATCCTACGGATGTCGTCGGACTTAAAATAAGATGTTTTGACGATTATTTTGCATTATTTGCAAGCAACTGGACATTCCGGCGAAGAGTATTTGTTTCGTCGCTGTGTAAATGACTGAACAAGGAGCACTTTATTTAATGTTCACTTTATGCTCGTGTTCTGCGTGTGCTGTTTGCGAGTGTAAACTTGACTGTCACATTTGTATACTGATTTTGAACGCGTAGTCAAATACTGGATCCAAGCAGTGACTTTCAATTAATTCGCTGGATTCTTCCTTTTCTCGTCACGACGAGTGTTAAATGGCAAAGTAGAATCGTAGATATTAACTTGCTACCTCATTTGCGTGGCTTCAGTAACCTGTTAAGTGATTAAGGTTTGTGGTAAACAAAGGTATTTAAGTATGTTGTTTTAAAATATTATCTGAAGTGTGTCAATGAGTTACGTTGCGCTAGTTAATTCTGGGGTATGAACGGATGTGTCGGCGCGTCTGCCTTGTAATGGAATCCTGCTAGTTTTTATTACCTTCTGACCAAAGTCCTTGCTCGACGCTTCTCTTTAAATACGTCGCTGACCTGGTTAGTATATGCTGTGGCTATTTTAAATTAATCACTGCTCAATAGCCCAACACAGTTTGTCGGCCGTCAGAAGCCGTGTATGTGTTATTTATTCCTTTACTCTAGTCAATACATAAGCATGCTATTCTTAATTTGTTACTCTAGGTAGCCATTAAGTCGCCACTTTCGGGGTGTTTAGATGAGTGCGGCGCCTTTGAGTATGGATTTGTCAATTTACAATTCATTGTTTTCCCACCAGTTTTTAATTGTGCTTATACGAGTATATGGACTTACATATATATGGGTGGAATCTAATTTTTTTTTAATTACTGCTGAGCTATACTTAATGTCATATTGTAAAGAAAGGAACTTCTTGGAGGTTAACTCTCACCGTAAGGTGTTGTGGACTGTTCAGTCTCCTGTTACTTATTCTAATATTCTAGTCAGTGTGTGAACTTGCTAACTATTTTCTCTTTACATGGATTGTGTCTCCCTTGATGTCATGAGTGACTGTTTCATAACCAGTTCTGTAACGCGCCTACGTCCATATTTGTATTTATGGGAGAACTGGAAGTGTGTTCCCCTGTTGAACTTTAACTAAAGTGCAGAAAACTGAATCAGTTGTATATTGCTGTTCTAATGCTACTAACAGTCAACTGAAACACGCGACATTTTCTTGTTCTGCTGTCAACTGTTACAATAAATACAAATTGCAGTGAAGCGATGCGCTATTTTAGTTGTTCCCGTGATTTACTGTCTCCGCAATGGTTAATCTAAACTCATAATATTTAATTGTTTAAATATTGGAGGGAGGTGCGTGTGTCCCAGTGTAAACTGGCCACTTCAGTACCTATTTTCTTGATTGTATCCTACTAACACCATATAAACAAGCCGGGCGGGTTGGCCGAGCGGTTCTAGGTGCTACAGTCTGGAACCGCGCGACCGCTACGGTCGCAGGTTCCAATCCTGCATCGGGCATGGGTGTGTGTGATGTCGTTAGTTAGGTTTAAGTAGTTCTAAGTTGTAGGGGACTGGTGACCTCAGAAGTTAAGTCCCATAGTGCTCAGAGCCATTTGAACCATTTTGAACCATATAAACAGGTATTTTGATTAACACCTCACGCTGTTGAGTTTAGACCAACTTTTTAGCTTCGTCTCAGATGATCATACATCTCTAGAGGGGTTCGTCAGCCTCATTAGTTTGCCTGTTCGGCACTTGTAAACCTAAATGCTCACCTGCTGTCCCCTCGTCAAACTCCTGTTGCCAGACCCATATGAAGTATATTCTAGAAAATTCTTACATGTCTAACGGTTTATTTCCATTGTAAAAGTAACTCTTTGCACATCAGCTCTTGATCCAAAAGAAGGAAGAAAGCTTCGATCACTCTGCAGAAATGTATTGACAGCTGACATGTGATGAATGAACAAACGTAATTTGGTAATCCAAGGTAGTACTGTTACATCGTCGTTACTAACAATCCATATGCAAGGTACAATTGATGAAACGTCAATAAAATTGTAACACAATCAGAAAAAATCAAACAAAACAACAAATTACGTTCATCAGTGTTATTTGTGCGATTAGATTTAGAAAGGTACGAAAGTTTCTGGCAAGGCCGACTACTTAAATGTGTCAGTTCTAACTAACAATGGACAGACAGGCGTGTACAGTCTTCAGACTGATGACCACAACAACAGTAACAACGATAACATCATCCACTATTGTGAAAGTAGCTGTGTGACGTGTGGTGCACCTCTGAGTATTTAATATTTTCATTCTTGTCTGTATCTAACATACCGATATTCGAACTGACATCTAGAGATATCATGGCATTGTTAAGTAGTTGGCTGTATCCAATGTGACGGATCTATTACAGGGACCAGTATTTATAACACCTCAAAAGTTTTCTTTTAACCTTCGTTACTAACAACATGTGAATGTGAAAAACAAACTGGGCACAAATGTGTGCAGATAAAAAGCGCTGAATCCAGAGTATACGATCATTTTCACCGTGCGATGTTCTAGAGTTACCGTTGAGAATAAAATGGTTATTCTTGCCAAGCAAATAGGTCCCTGTTCCCAAATCCACGACTTCAGTGGTTATACTGTATACATCTCTTAGTTGGCGTTTTTCTGTCGGTAAGTTCAAGTCCTCAGCTTCTTCAACATCCGCGATAGTTGTGCTAATTGGCACCCCTGAGTATCATAAGACATTTAATGGAAGGTTTGTTTATTTGTCACTTGAAGGTCAAATCCACTGTTCAGTTAAATTATTGTGAATACACGTCGAAGGCCAACGGCCTTGCCGCAGTCGTAACACCGGTTCCCGTCAGATCATCGAAGTTAAGTGCTGCCTGACTGGGCTATCACTTAAATGGGTGACCATCTGGTCTGCCGAGCGCTGTTGGCAAGCGGGGTGCACTCAGCCCTTGTGAGGCAAACTGAGGAGATCCTTGATTGAGAAGTAGCGGCTCCGATCTCTCAAAATGACATACGGCCGGGAGACCGGTATGCTGACCACATGCCCCTCCATATCCGCATCCAGTGATGATGCCTAAAAGCTGAGGATGACAAGGCGGCCAGTCAGTACCCTTGGTCCTTCATGGCCTATCTAGGGTGGAGTTTAGTTCTCAGAGTTTAGAATAGATGTCAAAAGTCTGCATAACCACCTTTTGCAGCGCAGTCCGCTGTAAGACGTGGAGGAAGAGAATCAATGAGTTTCTGGCAAATACCGACAGGGATGTGGAGCCATGCCAGCTGCACTGCGGTGTTTCCCAGTTGAGGATCCATGGTGCGGACACTCGATGTAAGCGGTTTTAAATCCGGGGAGTTTGGTGGCCAGGAAACTACGGTAACCTCATCTTGATGCTTTTGGAGTCACGCGCGTACCCTGCGAGATGCGTGAAACGTTGCTTAGTCCTGTTGGTAGGTTCCTCTGTACCGAGGTAAAGAGCGTATGGCTCTCAGTGATAGCTGCATACTTGCGTTGAACCAATGTGCCTTGCAGACAGCGCCACGAAAACAATCTCCAGATCACAACACACCCACCTCCTGCCTGGATCCTTCCAAAGATAGTTGCAGGTTGTTTGCATGCAGGCATTAAAAGTCATACTCGCCAGCGGCACCTAAAATGTGATTCATTTGAACAGACCGCTTGTTTGCACATTACGACCGTGGCTACACGGTTTCCGCGTCTCCCCACACCCATGCCCCCGACCCGCTATATACCGTCTACTGGTAGTGAGTGGTTATTGCAGGTTGATGCTGAACACCGATGGTGTGCACATTAATTTGACTGGACCGTATAATAACAACACACGAGTCACATCCACAGCCACAAACACATACACACAAATTCGCTCCTATTCTCATATTAGCTAAAAGTGCGTGCGAACTAGCAACCATGTTGTCACCATAAAATTATTACAAACGAAAATAATTATCCTGACTGATATATATATATATATATATATATATATATATATATATATATATATATACCATGTTGTCACCATAAAATTATTACAAACGAAAATAAGTATCCTGACTGATATATATATGTCAGGATAATTATTTTCGTTTGTAATAATTTTATGGTGACAACATGGTTGCTAGTTCGCACGCACTTTTAGCTAATATGAGAATAGGAGCGAATTTGTGTGTATGTGTTTGTGGCTGTGGATGTGACTCGTGTGTTGTTATTATACGGTCCAGTCAAATTAATGTGCACACCATCGGTGTTCAGCATCAACCTGCAATAACCACTCACTACCAGTAGACGGTATATAGCGGGTCGGGGGCATGGGTGTGGGGAGACGCGGAAACCGTGTAGTCACGGTCGTAATGTGCAAACAAGCGGTCTGTTCAAATGAATCACATTTTAGGTGCCGCTGGCGAGTATGACTTTTAATGCCTGCATGCAAACAACCTGCAACTATCTTTGGAAGGATCCAGGCAGGAGGTGGGTGTGTTGTGATCTGGAGATTGATTTCGTGGCGCTGTCTGCAAGGCACATTGGTTCAACGCAAGTATGCAGCTATCGCTGAGAGCCATACGCTCTTTCCCTCGGTACAGAGGAACCTACCAACAGGACTAAGCAACGTTTCACGCATCTCGCAGGGTACGCGCGTGACTCCAAAAGCATCAAGATGAGGTTACCGTAGTTTCCTATATATATATATATATATATATATATATATATATATATATATATATATATATATATATATAGCACCGTCTGTCACACTGAATAACATTTAAGCTAACGTACCTTCTTTCCAAATGCTCTGAGACTTCAGTGCTGTACAGTCAATCACGCTGTGCAGCGTTAAGGGTACATGTCCTTTGATTCAATGTATGTTTTACTTAATTTTTAATTGTGCTGAAAGCTAACATGAGGAATGAATGTGTCGCCATAAAAATGGGAGTCATTCACAAAGCTCTGGTTCTGTATGTACGGGCATCAAGTTTATAATATCTTTATTGAACCATATTCGTACGATATAAAGGTTGCAAAAGTTTTAAAAAACATTTAACACTAAAAAAGCAAAATAAATCTGAATATACACTGCTTGGCAAGAAAAATTATTACAACGCACCTAAGATCCGGTATGTCCACCTTTGACATGGAAAACAGCGGCAACGCATCGTGCCATGGAAGGAAGAAGACCTTGGTAGGAAGCTGGCACCACTTCTGCACACACAAGTCACCTAATCCCAACAGGTTCGGCGGAGGGTGGCAATGGGCTCTGACCCCACGTTAAATCGCACCCCATATGTTCGATCAGGTTCAGATCTGGTGAGTTGGGGGCCAGAACATCAATTGGAAGTCGTCGCCGTGTTCGTCGAACCACTCCATCACACTCCTAGCCTTGAGATTAGATTAGATTAGATTATATTAGATTTACTTTCATTCCAATTGATCCGTAGTGAGGAGGTCCTCCAGGATGTGGAACATTTCAGAAAAACAACAATACATGACAAATATTTACAACTAAAACAAATAAGCTAATGTACCATTCCACAGGTCCCAAGTGGAATGATCGTAATTTTTTAATGAACACTAAGAGTCATTTTACAAATACTAATGCACTGAATTTAAAATAAAAAAGTTTTTTATTTATTTATAAGGTAATACAACTACTGTAATACTTACTTACAATGAACACATTACTGCACTGAAATGGTGCAGAAGTTAGGTTATACTAACACACACACACACACACACACACACACACACACACACAGACACACAAATTTTCAATGAACACATTACTGCACTGAAATTGTGCAGAAGTTATGTTGTACTTATATGCAAATCAGTTGGTTTTACTAAGAAATTCATCAATGGAGTAGAAGGAGTTGGCCACCAATAAATCCTTTAGGCTTCTCTTAAACTGAATTTCATTGGTTGTTAAGATTTTTGTGGCTGCTGGCAAGTTATTGAAAATGTGTGTTCCTGAATAATGCACACCTTTTTGTACAAGACTAAGTGACTTTAAATCCTTGTGAAAATTATTCTTATTTCTAGTATTGATTCCATGAATTGAGCTGTTGGTTTGAAAAAGTGATATATTTTTAATGACAAATTTCATTAAGGAGTAAACATATTGGGAAGCAGTAGTTAGTATCCCTAGTTCCCAAAACAGGCTTCTGCAGGATGTTCTTGAGTTCACACCACATATAACTCTCACTGCACGTTTTTGTGCCCGGAAAACTTTAGTGCGCACTACCTTACTGAAAAATGCCACTGCCATTGGGAAACGTGATCGACGTGAAGGCGTGTACATGGTCTGGAACAAGTGTACAATACTCCTTGGTAAGCATGATGCCTTGCGCGAGCTCTGCTGGACCCATGCATACCCATGTGAATGTTCCCCGGAGTGTAATAGAGCAGCGGGCAGCTAGTCTCCGTCATGCACTACACATGTCACGTAGCTGTTCCCCTGAAAGACGACAGGTTCGCACTCCCCCACTGGCAAGATGAAGAAGATATCCGGACAAATGGTTCAAATGGCTATGGGACTTAACAGCTGAGGTCATCAGTCCCCTAGAACTTAGAACTACTTAAACCTAACTAATCTAAGGACATCACACACATCCATGCCCGAGACAGGATTCGAACCTGCGACAGTAGCGGTCGCGCGGTTCCAGAATGAAGCGCCTAGAACCGCTCGGCCACCCCGGCTGGCATATCCGGACATCAGACCATGCAAAGCTCTGCCACTGCACTAACATCCAGAGCTGATAGTCATAGTTCCCGGTGTCATGGCGTTAATATTGGCACATGCATCGGTCGTCGGCTGCAGACGGCCATAGTTAGAAGTATTTGGTGCACTTTGTGATCAGACACATTTGCGCTCTGCTCAGCATTAAAGTCTGATGTTAGTTCCACTAGGGCTCGCTGCCTGCCCTGTTCTACGAACCTGCCCAGCCCACGACGTCCGCTATAACGAGGGGCGGGCGCCCGACCTCACGACCTCTGGACATGATTTCACCTTTGTTTTGTCACGTGTTGACGACATTCACAGCAGCACACCTCGAACACCTGACAGGTCGTGCTGTTTCCGAATTGGTCGTGCCGAGCCTCCGGGATATCACTATCTATCCTTGATCAAACTAAGGTAGATCACTCTCCGTATCCATTCTACACACTGACTCTACATGCATCGTGCGTGTGTCTGACTAACAGTCATTCCTCGTCAGGTGTCGCTGATATCGTTTGGACGGGTTTATATATGTGTAGTAAGTCGGTGGTCGTAATATTCTGGCTGATCAGTGTACACTGCCCAACAAAAAATGTGCAACACCCAGTAGACATCATCGGATACCAGTGTAGCTTCGTACATGTACAAATCATCTGCAAGTATTTAAATAAGTTAAGAGCCGCAGTTCTCAGGGACAGATAAAATGACCACCAGAGAGCGTTAATGTTGATAGGCCTGATACATGATATAAGGGTGTTAACACTGTCAGAAGTTTGAGTGATCACTGTGAAGGACTTGGAGATGTCGAGTACTCGTCTGAGACAGCGTCACCAGAAGTTTTAAAAGGGTCTTGTAGTGGCTTTTCATTTGTCCGGATGTTTGAATCGTTCAGTATCCAGATTCGTGGGGCACTCGAACGTGATAGCTGTGTAGTGTTGGACTGCATAGGTACGTGAGGGCAGACGTACTAATTTTCAACATTCCAATCGACCACGGCTGACCACCAAAGGAGGGATCACCATATTGGGCACCAAACACATCGCAACCCCTTCACATTTGGACAATGGATTCCTTGCAACATTATATGACACCCTATACGACCGGTCTGTGACCACAACAACCGGGCTAGGGAATTGCGGCACCATGCGTAGGCTGCCGTCAACATGACAACACTGATAGTTATTTTTGGAGTGGTGCCTTGACCGGAAGCATGGACTGCTAATGGACGGCATTGCATTGTGTTCAGCGATGAATCACGTTTCTGCACTACCTTTGATGATCATCGTCGGCGATTATGGCAATTGCCTAGCGAGAGATCTCATTCTAATAATGTTTTGGAGAGGCACAGGAGTGGTAATTCCGTTGTCACATTGTGGAGAACCATCGGCTATTGATGCAGTTCACATCTGGATGTCGTTGAGGGACCTCGGACGGCACAGCGGAACAAAATTGTTCAAATGGCTCTGAGCACTATGGGTTTAAACATCTGAGGTCATCAGTCCCCTAGAACTTAGAACTACTTAAACCTAACTAAGGACATTACACACAAATACATGCCGGAGGCAGGTTTCGAACCTGCGACTACAGCGGTCGCGCGGTTCCAGACTGAAGTGCCCAGAACCGCTCGGCCACACCGGCCGGCACAGTGGAACAATATGGACATGTTACTTCTTATGCGACAGTATCATTGTGCCATTTTTCCAGAGAGCAATGGTTTTCCCCACATGGGACGTATATCTATGAAACGTCGTGGTGTTGTTAACGTACTCCATTCCTAGCAAGATCCAAAGATCTGCACCCGATATAACGTGTGATACCAGTTCGGACATGACACAGCGTCAGTACCGAGGATGACAAGGAGCAGTGGCAACAGCTGTGAGCCAGCGTGCCTCAGAAGAAAACACAAAGTCTCTGTCACACTGTTCTCAAACGAATCATTGCTTGCATCCAGCCCAGAGAGTGAGCAACGCCACGCTCATAAGTGAATCGGTGCTTGTAAGTTCTTTGTAAAACTGTTTCGATTTTGGAACTACTGAAGTAACATCACAGATCCATTCGACCCGTCAAGTTTAATTAAGTTTCCCCCTTCCCCTCTGGACGCTTTACCTTTTCTATCAGGAAGACTATACACATCTCTCGTGGTCGTGCGGTAGCGTTCTCGCTTCCCACGCCCGGGTTCCCGGGTTCGATTCCCGGCGGGATCAGGGATTTTCTCTGCCTCGTGATGGCTGGGTGTTGTGTGATGTCCTTAGGTTAGTTAGGTTTAAGTTGTTCTAAGTTCTAGGGGACTGATGACCAGAGCAGTTGAGTCCCATAGTGCTCAGAGCCATTTTTTTTTTGACTATACACATCAAAAGATAACATTTCATTTGGAGAATATGATACTAGAATCAGATTTTGTCATCGCGACTAACTTAGATCTAGTACACACGATGTCTTACGTTTTCGTGGGATGAGAGTTTAATAATGCTCTTCGGGGTATGAATGCAGCCATCTTGTTGTTTCCACATTTTGCACAATATTCGATCCTCCATCAGTCGTCAAATTATTGTGCAAAAGATGGCAACTGAAACTCGTTTTTCTGCCCATAAGCACACTATTAATACAACCATGTCTGAAGAGTGAAGAACGTATTGAAGTAATGAATAACAGAATGAATAGAATCAATCATTTTGGAAAGAAATGGTATGCTGAAGTACTGGGGAACGATGAGTTGCGTTAAATATCTCTAACGCTGTATACATTGCGATAGTGTATGCCACACTAAGTAGCTCAGTGGAAGGGAATGGTCATCTATAAAAAGAACGTCACAGACAGGCAAATCAGATACGAAGGAAACAACTTCAAGGAAATACTTATAACACTAATGACAGAGTTTATCGACCGCAATTAAACGAGCAGCAAACTGATGAATGTGCACTGTAGTTTAAATGTGTGATACTTCGAATGGATAGATAGTAATGGACTATTTTAGAGTAAACTCAAACAAAGAAAATCTCACTATTAAAACTATGGTTATTTCAAGATTCCCTTTCGGTAATATTAAGTAATTTAAAGCAAGAAATATAATCACAACCGCATTTTTAAGGGACAACATACGTGTTCTATGAATCTGAGTCCACTACCCATCCACCAATCTGAAACATAGATATTAATAAACTGTAATAGCATATTTCAGTAAAACTTTTACACTACATCAATTTTCAGATCTTCTAACATACCTATTCTGTTAACTTATCTAATATTCCATGCTCTGACCTATAAAATACCAGCTTTTTTAAATACATCATCATCCTCAACGTGTAACGTATCATTTTCTGGCTGCACCCCTATGCTCTTCGTGTGGCTACGATATATACCAGGGCCTAGTTTTGGACCTGGTGATGGAGGCTTTTTCCAGCATGCAAATGATGTGAAGATCTTTGCCTTATCTTCCTAAATCTGTTGCGACTGAGGATAACTAGACTGACTTAAACACCTCATGAGTTTTCAGTGTTTTCCAACACCCTCTACAGAGAAACATCTGAAAGAGACACGAGGACAGTAAAATACTGAGCTGTTATAGAGAGAGGTAAATGATTTTCGGAGAAGTTAACAAACAGAGGAATTACTTAACCTGTATTTCAAATGTACAAAGACTCATCATATATGATGCATCAAGAATTAGAGTCCTGTTCATACAGTAGCAACTAGGATAAGGCTCACTGTACTAAGATTGAATTGTGGTGTTGTAGTGAAGAGACTCCAAGTGCAAGTGGGATGTGTGGCTGCCGCTGGCCACCCTATATCTTGACGGAAGAGGGCGTTTGTGTTCCAGAGCCGCTGGAGGCGTGGCTCTGTGGGCATGCACCACTGGATCCACCTGATCCTGCATCAGGCAGCAACCTGAAATTCCGTTACAAACTTTGCGATGCCAGTTGGTTAGCATCAATAAGCGATACCTCAGTAAATATCTGTGTTGACTTAGAAAGTCTCTGACTGAGCCTTTTCCAAAAAAAAAGTGGTGTGGCTTGGGAGGGGAAGGAATATGGCTTGGGAAGTCAGTGGTGATTAGAGGGGTGGGGCATGATACCGTGCAATTGCCTTGGCCCTGGCTGTAGGCAACCCATTGATCAAAGGTTGCTTACGGTGCAAGGAGTACTTTGCTCTTCTACTATAATTCTTTCACTTTCTTCATAACTGTGTCGTTCACAGTTGATACAGTGTCACAAAGGATATAATTTCTATTTCGTGGGATGACCAGAAACTTGCTCTAAATGTATCAATATGTAAGCTAGTGCAGATGAGTAGGAAAAAAAACAGTCCTCGAATGTTAGAATGTAGTGTTGGTGGCAGCTTAACACAGTCACATCGATCTACGTGCAACGTTTCAGAGCGACTTGAGATGGAAGGAGCACCTGTAGTCGGTAGTAGGGAAGGCGAATGGTCGACTTCAATTTATTGTAAGTACTCTACGAAAGTGTAGCTCGTCTATAAAAGAGACTGCGTATAGAACACTAGTGTGGCCCATTGTTCAGTACTGCTCAGGTGTTTTGGATCCCCGCCAAGTCAGATTAAATGACGGCGTCGAAGTAACTCAGAGGGGTGCTGCCAGGTTTGTTACGGGTAGGTTCGATCAAAAAGGGAGTGCTACGGAAATCCTCCGTGATCTCAAATGGGAATACCTAAAGGGAAGAAGTTCTTCCGCGAGCCACTGTTTAGGAATTCTATATGACAGGTTCCAGGTGGTACCAGTAAACTGGCGGTGCTCCGAGTGCTGCATTAGTGACTGAATGCATAGCAGGACGTTGAAACATCGTAGGTACTTTCATTAATTGGTGCGGTAGTGGAGTGTGGTGAAAAAATAATAGTTCCACTTATGCCATCAAATGAAAATATGGCTGTACAAGCAGCTAGAAATTGAAATTTTTTGACGACAGTACGATGTTTGTCGCTTGGCGACATATGCTGATTTCTAAGTGACTGTTGGTGTAAAGGTTTAAGGCGGCTGAAATTTCCCATGCTAAACGCAATGGCTTTTAGAAGTAACACCGGGAACTGGTGATAAAGTAGCTTTATCAGGACGACAGCAATAAGAGCACTGCATTCCGGGAATACCGCACAAGAAACAGCTGGAAAGGGCTCCATCTCAATTAATGGGCTAAAAACCAAGATCAAAAACTTTGAAGCACCAGATGAATCAAGTGTGCAGCAGGGTGCCCAGTTCCCACGGCAGTTGTTGATCAAGTTGCTGTGGCTATAGCCGACAGAGCAGCACATGCCTCAAATTCTGGTGCCAGTGCTCGAGCTGACACAGGAAATCTCTCCCCTAGTCAGTTGGTTGATATGATTTCACGATGATTTTAAACAGGGATCACTATATGATGTGCAAGAAATGGAACTTCAAGATTGGCTACAGTTCGGTGACTTTGACCTTCATTTTTTGGTACGCACAAAAATGGATGAAATGTAGCCAGGGAATATTCTTTGGACAGATGAAGCACATTTTTACTGCAGGGTGACGCGAATGCACAGAACTGTCGCTTAAGTAATTCTACTCCAGCACGTGTTGTGCAGGAACAAAAAAATGGCTCTGAGCACTATGGGACTTAACTTCTAAGGTCATCAGTCCCCTAGAACTTAGAACTACTTAAACCTAACTAACCTAAGGACATCACACACATACATGCCCAAGGCAGGATTCGAACCTGCGACCGTAGCTGTGCAGGAACATCCACTGCTCACAGCGTGTGTAACTGTGTGGAGCGGTTTTATAAGCTCCTTCATTCTCCGTCCATTTTCCTTCAAGGAGACTACGCCTCACAGATCTCTTAAGTGTGTTGTGACATGTGGACGTTATGAGAGCTTCCATGTGCAACACATAGTGCCAGGTTTGCAGGAAAGCAACGATGTCTACAACACTATTTTCGTTTGAGATGTGACGACACCACATGTCACACACTAAATGAAAAACTTGCTTTGAGGAAGTTCGATGGCGACTGCCTCATCTCTAGGCAATTTCAAGATTTGTGACGTTCAGACCTTCGACCTAAGTCCATGTAGCTTCTGGTTGGAACGGTATCTGAAAGACCGTGTCTGTGAGGAATATATCCGAAATTTTTCTGACCTGAATAACAGGATATGCCGACATATCGCTGTGATTACACCAGATATGCTGCGATCAAGTCGCCTATGCCGTGTTATGGGTGCAGTATGTTTCTTAGTCGACAAACCGTACTGAACACATGTTGTAACTCGTAACCATACCATAACAAACTTGCCAGAGCCACGGTTAGCATGTATTTGATTTTCCTGCACCCACATCACATTCTGACTGCTTACAACGATTTATTTTCACACCTGGTGACAAAAAGTGGCACTATAATTTTTACAGCATTCTCCGCGAGAACACCGATTAATGAACATACCTGCGATGTTTCAGCGTTCTGCGAGGTATTCAGTCCGCACTGCAGCTCTCGGAACACCGCAATTTAATTGAACGGGAATACTCAGACACTCCCATTTCCCAAAAAATTAAACTTTTCAGGAGCCAGAAGAAACTTTCCAGGTCTTAACATAATGCTGAAATTCGTGTTTCTTCTCATTCTCTGTCGAGCCAACGACTTTTTTCCCCAGTGGTAACACAGATTCCCGTCATATCACCGAAGTTAGGTGCTGTCAGGCTTGGCTAGTACTTGGATGGTGACCATCTGGTCTGCTGAGCGCTGTTGGCAGTCAGAGTGCACTCAGCTCTTGTGAGGCAAATTGAGGAGCTACTTGATTGAGAAATAATGGCTGCAGTCACAAAAGCTGCCAATGACTGGGAGGGTTGTGTGCTGACCACATGCTCCTCCATATCTGCATCCAGTGATACCTACAGGTTGGGGATGAGCTGGTGGAAAGTCAGTACCTTTGAGTCTTCCAATACGTGTCTGGATCGAGGAGTTCTCATTTTTCATTAAAATGATGTAATTTGCTCCCCCAGTACGAGATGTCCCGTCCTTACCACTTGGCACACACAGAGATATCTGACAGAACTAAAGTGAAGTGAAGCCAGGCCCTGCAAGGCAAGGAGATACCGGATGAAGTCACGATTCGACATCAGAATAACAGCCGTCATACTTACCCTAAGATAGTTCACTAAGGAAGGGGTAGTCCTACTCTAGAACACATGAACTACTGTCAACTGTACCAAATCTTTTTATTACAGAATCACCATACACGTTAGGTTGAAGTGTGTAGTTGGCGACTGAGCCATGCTGCGGCTCGAGTTGGAGCTGTTAGTAGGTTTCTGTTCTCTGTCGGAGGCCAGACCGTATCGTTTAGTTGATATGGTTACAGTTGTTTGTCTTCTTCTCGTGTTGACTGGCGCCACCTGGTTTCGCAAGCATTGCCTGTCAGCAGCAGCGGCGGTTATCGATACGTAGTAACTGTGGCCCTGTCTTCGGGGCGACGTCGTGCTTCTTCCAGGTCGTGTCAGTGTGCAGGTCGGTTGGGGACTCAGGCGGAGCCAGGTCCGCACAGTGTGAGAACACACTGGGACTGCTGGCGGCGCACATAGACTGCCAGATCTTTCCTGTGGTCACAAGGGTGCACGACCTCGTCGTAAACCGGATCCTGCAAGTTTTAAGTTGACTTCATTTGGATTCAAGTAGAGAAACCTCCACCATCTTGAGATCTTGCGAGTTTCTGGGACTTGGTTTTGTGTTGCTACTCATAGTGTTACCGAGGCAAAGAGCAGCGAGTGGAGTGCTTGGGGAAGGCGGATCTGATTAGCTTTCCTAGACTTCTAATTACTATTTATTACGTTCGGTTTGTTACTATTTGTTAAGTTCAACCAGCGGTATTTTTCATGCCTTTTGGCCGCTAACGCACCAGTTACCTGCCCTGGGGGTTAGTGTATGCGGCGGCAGTGTACGTTTCCTCGCCTTGGAGCTGCTGTCCCATGAGGCGTGTAGTTTTGACAGCTTTATTGATTGTAGATTGGTTGGCGATTCTTTTACTCTGATGGTAGTGATTCCTTTCTCGTTCCGGGCTTCTAAGCACAATATTATGCAGGCAGAGTCCAGACCTCCGGTTTCGGCTTTGGCGTACTTTTGCATCTTTGTATTTGGTTTGTTGGCAGTCAGGTAGCCTCAGCAAGATTATCATTAGTCATTCGTTAGACTGTCAGTGGTCTGAGTTACCATATTGTGAAGTGAATGCAACTCTTGGCTGCCTATCTCATCGCTCGCGAAAGTGTTTTGTTGTGGGACCTACTCAGAGGTCGATTCCTGGTGCACCGTCTGTGACTGGCCCTTGTGTTTTATTATTGTATTTGCTGTTTTATTGTATATTTAAAAATTTTTTTTATATAATTGGCATTCTTGGGGTTACAGCAGGTTTAAATGGTTGTGGTACCAATTTTACCATACTTTTGTCTCACCTGTTTGGTGATCAGTTGCTTGCCCTTTTACATTAACCTTTTCTGTTGCATTTGCTGGTTTACTGTATGTTTTTTTAAATTTTTTTATATACACGTAATTGCCATTCTTGGCGTTACAGCAGGTTTAAATGGTTGTACTAAAAAGTTTGCCATCATTTTGTCTCACCCGTTTAGTGACCAGTTGCCTGTCTTTTAAATTAAACTTGCTATTGCATTACTGTTTTACAGTATTTTTGTTAAAATTTTTTATAATTGCTGTTCTTGGCGTTAAAGGCCTTCAGCCGTGACTGTGGTGACTTCCCTTAAAATCGTAACTGGGATCACATTGGCTTGTTTTTAAAACGTTATTTTCTTTGTATGTATTTTATGCTCATTTAGTACATTGTAACGAACTGAAAGCACTATTACTTACACAGTTGTTTATTCCTTCATTAATAACGTGTGATATCTTTATTTATTGCTGAGTCTGGAATGACCGTTTTAAAATTAATGTGTGTAATTGCAAAAGGGAACCAACAGTACCTGATTACGGCCCCGTCGACAATCGTAACCGAATCCTGCCCTGCTTGCTACTAGATTTCAGCGACTTTGGAAAATCCTCTATAATTAGGAAGATTCTGACAATGAACTCACAAACCAAATGAAATTAATTGTGATAAACATGAAGAAATAACAACCTTTCAAAAGCGTTTCTACGTTAGACAAGAACCCCTAGGGAAACTTACAATACAATGATCGCAAAAGGACTTACCGACCAAAATATTACACTAACAACACTTCAGTATGCCCTCTTGTCCATGCTATTTTAGCTGGACAGTAACGTATATTTACCGATACGTTTCTTGGCTTTTAAGCCCTACGAACACCCACGCGATACGTGGCTAGCATGGACACGAAGGAATGAGAAGAAAATACGTATCACAGCTCCAATCTCCAATAGAACTGGAGTGTACACAGAAGCTAGTGACTGCCTTACAAAGCTCCTGAGCAAACGCAATATTTACCGTGCTTTGTCAGCGGCCGCTGTGGTCGGCAGTGTCGTATGATGACGGCGGCTCCTAGACGCTGTGCGGACGTGTAAACCTCAATACTACTCTGGCCTTGACTGTATCAGCAGTCGGAAACCACACTGAGTTTTTGTGAGGCGAAAAATTGTGTTTTTCCTCTAGCTAGATTACTGGCAATGTCCACTCGCTCTGGCTTAGTGACGTGTACACCTCTGCCCTCTTTAATTGTTCCACAAAACGTAACTAACTCGGGTCGAAATCCGTGATCTCTACTCAGGAGATGTTACGAGATTTTCGAACCCTGTGAACGCAAGTGCCCAATAAAAAGCTTTCCCAGGCATCAGGTGTGGTCTTTCTACCTGTGTTCTGTTCAGTCGTCTCTGCCCCAATATTAACTTTATTCTGTTGACTCAACATTTTTCGTAAATGCGAATTCCGTGTATTGGTCCTCTAGGAGCGGCCACGCGGACCTCTGCTATGTTAAGATGTTTCTTTCCATTCCACGCTGGTGTGAGTTAAGGAATCTCGCTTAACGGTTTATTGTTAGCTAATGAGCCTGTCTCCCCATTGCGAATGGCCGACTTTTTTATGACCCCTCTCGAAACACGTTCCATGTTCTACTTCTCTTGACGGCTGGGCTCTTCCTGCGTCTTCTACAGTTCAAAGTGATTGCCATAATACGTGACTATGAACATGCAAAGTAAGGAATGCTTGTTAGTATCGAGTTCATGTCGGCCATGTATGAATGATTACTCTCTGTACTTTGCAAATTAGTATCGCTTTACTTGAAGTAGGGCGTGTGTGGTATCAAATTCCTTGGCTTGAGTAGATTACATTTCTATATTTAAAATAGTATGTTAAGGGGAAAATTACACCGCCACCTTACAATGAATATAGAAGGAAGAATGCCAATGAAATGGAAACAATCGTGATAAGGTTTTTTACCTTAAGTTAAATTTATTAAGTGAACGTGTCAGATTTCTCAGTATTTTGTATTAAATAAATATAAATATTTACTTAACTCTTCGTTTATTGCTAATATAGACGAAAAATAAAACAAATTATGGCTGCTTTCCATTGTCTTTAGAGCTGTACTCCACACATGGTTCATTCTTTGAAAAACGTTGGCCAATTGTCTGCGTCAGTGTGGAAGTTCTGTATGATCTCTTCTTTTGGTAGGAATGGTAGAAATTACCTTACGTCCTGCATTTTCTTGTTATTTATACATACATTTCGATTATTCTCTCTGTTTAAAACAGTGCTGACCACATAAAATTTTGAGAGGGCACATATCTTTTTTGCATGTGGGTGTTTCTCTTCGGTTTAAGCGATACAATGGACGCATGACAACACAGGAAATGCCATAACATATGCATATATTGTGATCGGACTGTACAAGGTGTTTCCGTAACAGCGTACAAAAATTTAACAGCACATAAAGGATGCTCCACTGAACAATTTGAGGTAGAGAATCTGGGGTCGGAGAAGCCAGCTTAAGAAGATAATATTAATAAAATCACATTACTGTGTACATTTTTATTTGCATTAGTTAACTGCAAATACCATGAGTGACACAGTGAACGCATCATTTGTACTCTGTCTTACGAAATGTGCTGAAACTGACAGCCATCAACCCTCATGCAAGCATGACATTGGCGAAGAAGATTCTGCAACACCATGACAAATATGCCAGGTGTTTCTCGAATCACATTAAAGGCAGCTACTAGAGTGACTAGATATCCCCATAAGAAGTTATGAAAGAGATTCAGGTCAAATGAACTCGCAGCTTATGGAACAGCCAGCCATCAGGAAATACGGGAATTAGATGGTGTCGAACAACCACACTGAAGTGAGACTGCACCATCATGTTATATCCGCATCCTCTCACGAACAACCAACGGTACGTTCTGAAACAACTCTGGTGGAAATCTTTTCCCGACCCTCATGTACAGGTGGCCAATCAGGCGGCCAGGTATAAGATATGGCTCGTATTTCTTGTTTTCTTGCAGTAAATAAAGAATGTACATGTAAATAAGCAGCACAGTACGTGTTAATTTGGACGCATATTATCTGTAAATCAGCTGGAGAACCGTAATGCTAGACAAAGTGGTAGACAAGTTCCATATGTCCTCATGTTGGGTTCACAGACCTGAGGCTCCCTACCTCAAATTGTTCAGTGACGCATCCTCTATGCGCTGTTAGTTTTTTTGCACGGTCTTATGGAAACACCTGGCATATTCAAAGTACAAAATCACAACTAACTCAATTTTGTCAGCAATTGGACATGTGGAGTTTCTCAATATTCCCATTCAGTTTAACCACCTGATATGTGCGGTAAACTGCTAAATGATACTGCTGCGTAAGGACGACGAAGGCACGATGATAGAAATCATACATATAAGCACACAGACATCGTTTTTACCTCACTACGTTCGCAAGTGGGACAGGAAAGGTAATGACCACACACTGGTGTAACGTACCCCTCCGCCATGCACCGCATGGTGGCTTGCGGAGTATTTGTGTACATATTGAACTGCTGGGTAAAAAACAATAGCCGAAAAATCAATGGTGTTGACGCGGCTGTGCGGCAACGGTGTACGCTCGCCTATACGTGTAACAGAGACGGCTTTTCGGCCGCGCCGCTCTGACCCGGCGGTGAGCCCCCGGTATTCCTTGCAACGCCTCCGGCCCACTAAATCTTTTATTTCGACATCAAATATTGACTGGGATCTGCGTGGCGCAGGTGGGCGTCCGGCAGGGATTAGCCGGCAGCCGCTTCGGGCGGCGGCAGCAAGTGCGCGCACTTTGGCGCTCCGTTATCGGCCCGTTCCGTTCCGCCGGCCAGCCCCTGGTTTTATTTCCTGCTGCCGTTCCCCGGTGCGCCCAGTGCCGCGCACCTCGCTCCACTGTGCACAGTACAGCCCGGCACAACGCGGCGCATAAGCAGCTCGCCCGCTGGCTGGCTGGCTTCGCGGGGATTTCTGCGCTGCCCCGCGCGGCGGTCAAAAAACCTGGCCGTCCGGCGGCTCTTTCCGCGCTGTTAGGCCCCTCCCCCTCCCACTGCCTCCTCATTCAGTTTGGTATTTTAATAATGCCGCGCTCGAGCGCTTGCGCCCCGCCGTCATTCTTTCGCGTTCCTTTTTTTCTTTTCTTTTTTTCACGTACCACTGCACAGTGTCCGCTGTAATTGCTGCTAAATCTGTTTGTCGATACGGCGACCCGGCATCCGTGACTGTGGGTCATAACGGCTGCGGGTAACCGCCAAATCGTGCTTCTCCAGCTGTTCTGGCCCTGGAGCACAGGCACATATCGTGCAGAGAGGAATACAGTATCGTTTATACAAAAGGCTCGAATTAAAATTATACCGTCTCAGCTCCCTCTCCCTTTCGACCACACTTTTTGATCATCCCCAAGTCCCCATTCACACCTATTGTCCTACAACCAGCACTAACAGAATATCCCAGTATGTCTTGGAAACAGGCAGTTTTCCTTTACCACCGACGGACTAAACCAAATACTGTAAGAGGAAGAACTTCCACTTGTTTAGGGTTGCCTGAAAGTAGTCAGGAGAACACTGAAAATTTTTTTGCCACTGTCGCGCGTCCCAAACTCAGCGTGCATGTTAACGCACCTATCTTCAGAAACCATACTGTAGGAAGCGGCGTAACTGATGCAACTAAACTGAGGCCCATAATAATTAAATTTATGCCATACAGGAAAAAGAGCGGACGTGTTTTCTCAAGAAAGGCCACTCGCCAAGACATGAAAAACTGTCAGGATGGGTCTAACACGCGACACTCTTACCATCTCCTCGTTTCACAAATTGCGACAGAGTCGCGATCAGACTAGTGATCCAGGAACTGTAGAATAAGTCTCTTTTATTTCCGTATACGATCACAAAAGTTTGGTCTACAGACTACCGGTTTTGGCCAGCGATGACAATTTTCAGATCTCTTTTCAAACGTGTCCTAAAGTAATGAAACCATAGTCACATCGTCTGAAAATACACACATAATCTACTTACAAGGGAACCTCCCCATCGCACCCCCCTCAGATTTAGTTATAAATTGACACAGTGGATAGGCCTTGAAAAACTGAACACAGATCAATCGAGAAAACAGGAAGAAGTTGTGTGGAACTATGAAAAAATAAACAAAATATACAAACTGAGTAGTCCAAGTGTAACATATCCAACATCTAGGACTATATACCACGAAGAGCGCCGTGGTCACGTGGTTAGAGGGAGCAACTGCGAAACGAGAGGTCCTTGGTTCGAGTCCTCCCTCGAGCAAAAATTTTACTTACTTTATTTTCGCAAAGTTACGATCTGACCGTTCATTCATTGACGTCTCTGTTCAGTGTAATAAGTTTAGTGTCTGTGTTTTGCGACCGCACCACAAAACCGTGCGATTAGTAGACGAAAGGACGTGCCTCTCCAATAGGAACCGAAAATATTTGATCGCAAATTCATAGGTCAACCGATTCCTCCACAGGAAAACACGCCTGAAATATTCTATACGACACTGGCGACGGCATGTGCGTCACATTACAGGAATATGTTGTCGACCCACCTAACTTGCACACTTGGCGAATGGGTAAAAAGATTCTTCTACCTTGCCCGATTTAGGTTTTCTTGTGGATGTGATAATCACTCCCAAAAAAGTGATGAAAACATTGAGTTTGTCGCATAAACGGCAACAAATGAATGCAACAGTTTCACAGTCGCACAGTTTTCCTGTGCTCTGTCAAAACAAACGTTTTTAACGTTTTCAAGTTTTTCCGTGTGTAGACCGTCAAATCCTGCATGTGTCCAAGCAAATCTGAACATGTCCTGGAATTTTGGAGAGCAAAGTTGATCATGTCCGAGTGCATGAACTTTGATAATTGTCTGAAAATAAAAAATTAAAACTTTTCACTCGAGGGAGGGTTGAACCAGGGACCTTCCGTTCCGTAGTTGCTCACGGTAACCACGGGACCACGGTGCTCCTCAGTGAACAGGGACCTTACTGTGACATATCTTGCACACAGACTACTCAGTTTGTATATTTTGCTTATTTTTTCATAGTTCCATACAACTTCTTCCTGTTTTCTCGATTGATCTGTGTTCAGTTTTTCGTGGCCTATCCCTGTGCCAACTTATAACTAAATCTGAGGGGGGTGCGATGGGGAGGTTCCCTTGTTAGTATCGTCACACAAATCTTGAATTTCCAGTTAGAAATTATCAGTCTGCAGTGGAGCGTACGCTCATATCAATCTTCCTGGCAGACTGAAACTGTCTGCTGGGCCGCGACTTGAAACCGGGAACTTTACCTTTTGCGGGCAAGCTCAAGCTACCCAAACGCGACTCACCGACCCGTCCTGACAGCTTTAGTTCCGCCAGTACCTCATCTCCTACCTTTGAAACTTCAGAAAAGCTCTCCTGCGAAACTTCCAAAACAAGCTCTCCTGGAAGAAAGTATACCGCAGAGACATGAGTTAGTCGAAGCCTGGGCTAAGCAATGTCTCTGTAATATCCTTTCTTGCAGGACTGCTTGTCGTGTAAGTTTCACAGGAGAGCTTCTGTGAAGTTTCCAAGGCAGGAGACGAGGCACTGGTGGAACTAAAGCTGACGGGACGGGTAGTGAGTCGCGTTTGGGTAGCTCGGAATCCGGCTTCTGCATGTTTTCCACGGGACGTGTTTATGCGCTAAGTGTAGCGAGTGCATAGAGCGAATCAAGGCACTCGTACCTCAAATCGCCAATGAAATTTAGTTTTGCTAACGAACGTGCTCTAACGTTGGTGAATCGTGTATTTACTTTCAAAACCTTTTCTTAAGAATTTACTTTATTTACTAGCGATTCGTCAAGAACATTAACACATTTAATCACAGTATGTGAGCGTGAAGTAGTTGCCAGTGGGTAACTGATGAAAAAAAATTAAATTTCTTTCAACAAATGGAAATTTTATTCCTAAAAGACCTTTTTTTCTTTTGAAACAGATTTAAAATTATGATCAGAAAGCACCCTCTAAATATAAAGTTACAATTTATTCAGAGGCAGAAAGAACCAATTTTGGCAGTATGAGCTTTCGGCCTGAGAACCTTGCCGCTCCCTTTTGACACTGCCGTAGTCACGACCGCTCAGAAAAACCTCTGAAAGACTAAACTGCTGCAAATCTAAAACAAATCAGATTACTTTAAACTAAAAATTTTAACAACTCACACAAGCACATATACTATGCACCCCGTAGGAGGGATGGAAATGGCACAAAACACCAAGATTAGAAAAATTAACTTGCACCGAAGGTGCAACTAGATTTTTTTTAAAAAAAGAAAAAAAACTCTTACGGTGGAAAGGTGTCAACTTTATATACTAAAATGACCATTGAAATAAAAACCCATGAAATGCAGTCTTACATAAAATATACAAACATGCTCTGCATTACACATATACCGCCTCTCAAGATGATAGGCAAGATAAAAACTTATTTCAGGAATTAGGCCGTTACACTTCAAGGAATAAATTCGTTAACAGCGAATCCGACAAACATGACAGAGGCAGCTATTAACGTATGGCAGATTGACAGGGAGATTACTGAGCAACCCGACCCGCAGGTTGCTCTAACCCGCCCCTACTCCACAAGGGAAAAACGGACCACCCAATTCATAAATAACCACCTTCCCGCGGGTGGGAAACGGAGAAGAATGATTGGACGACCCCAAAACAAAGCGGCTGGTGACCTCACCAAGAAAACAAGTAGAATTTAACAAATAAATGAAACAACATATCTCCAATCACTTAACTTCTAATAAACTGCGATTTTTGGCGAAGACCTGGCGCAGCAAGCCCAACGCTCTCCCGAACCGTCCGCTGCCAGCCGCTTCAACGGACGCAGGAAGGTGCGCCGATCTCCCGTCTCACGGTGTCACTGTTCGCACCGGCCAGCCCGATGTCGTGGGTTGACTCCTGTTGCTTTCGTGTCGACCGCGAAGCCACTACCCCTCGCAATACTGCGCGGCCCACTGGACTCACGTGTCGACCTCACGAGCGCCGACGCTCAAGGCGGACAAGTCATCTTGTGTGTCAGTGCGCGACCGACCAACCGATCGATCGAACCTCCAATGACAGTTGCCCGAGCAACTCCAGTAGACTGGAGGCCCAACGCACAGACTCAGATGCAGGAGCTCAGCCCCGACTGGGCGACCACTAGATGAGTTCTGTTACTGGCGGAGTGGCAAGACTCTCATCTGCGGGCTTTAAAGTTTGATCCAAACGACAGACATTCTAGCGCTCCGACGACAGACAGACACGAACTGCCGCACAAATGCGAACGAGAGACAGACCAGCCACTGGTGACGCGAGACTGACCCAGACTCACTCCGACTGACCAATCGCCCCTGGCGAGCTCATCGCGCCCCTTAAATGCACTTTAACAGCCAACCTTTCCCCTTTCCCACGAGAGGGAGAGACCAAAGCTGCGATTGCCACAGCGGCGCCACCGCCAGAAACGGAGGGCGACTGCTTCACACAACGTGCTATGGCTCGCTCTCCGAAACAGCAATTTTCTCCAAGGCTCAGTTGGGTTACGAGATAGAGCGTTCTTTAGGGGTTGAGGAAAATATGGAACCTGATGTTGTAGTGGGAAGACACCTACCACAGTCAGTAGCGTGGTCTATGTCTAGCTCATTGATGAGGCGACTGGTGACGAAATACTGCTCCGACACCGACAAGGACTTGGTTCCGAGTCTTTGAGCTCCTGTTCGAGGTGCCAGAATAATTGGTGATCTACGCATTGAGCCCTTACGGAACAGTTCTAAATCAATCTGGCTGAAAACCGGGAGAGTTTCGAAACATATCCTGTCCTCAATGGCGTCAGACAAATACGGATAGAACAACGAAAACGGGTTCCATCGCACCTGCACATCGCTGATTTAGCGCAATTGTCATCAAAGCCGAACAGGCACGAACATGCTCTGGAAAGGAGGGACAAGTACGTTCCAAGTGTACCCAGACATATTTGTTATAGCTGCCACAGGGTGTTCCCCCACGCACTCCTCAACCGACTTTCAATTTAAAGAATGTGGACCCAAGAGATATGCATAAACAAGATATTCCCCGTTGTGAAGATCGTACATATGAATTCTGTGAGGAGTAGAATGTTTAGTACAGAACTAAGCAAGTTGATGGATGAAGTACAGACGGAGTAGCTTGTTTACAAGAACCCTACAAGGGATAAAAGACCCCAAAGCAGCAGTCGTGGTAACAAACGCACGAATTACTGGTAACAAAAATTGCACAACTATGTACTGAACAAATACGTAAACAAAGTATACCATGATCGACGTTATTATTGAATGTATAGAAGGACTCGATAGACAAAAGACGATATTACCAACAAGCAAAGCCAACACAAGGAGAAGAAGTCCGGTTGCAGTAATACCTTGAAGCCAAACGACTTTACAAAGGCGAATTACAGAAAACAAGGCAGGACTGTTGGAACAACTTACAGAACAACATATGGGGAGAGAGCCCTTTGAAATAAAAACTGAGAGACTGGCTACACCAATTGTAATGTCAACATTAAAGCGACAAAACGGTACAAGGACGGAGGCTAGAGATGTTCGTCAGACTACCTGGTAAATAAGCTGCTACCAGACGATGACCCTACACACGACCAATACCACCACATAGACCTACGCGGTCAAATGGACATTAACTACACCGGTGTCCAAAATTAAATAAACAAACCCCTATTTCCCTGTCCTGTGTCTAATTCACGATATAATCACACAAACTGTCTGCCAGATGTCCGTAAGATCGCATTCCGGATGGAAGACGGCATACCGGTAAACGGACAACCATGCCAACGATGACGTTAGGGGGCCTATGGAACGAGGTAGTCTTTGCCGATTAGTCCCACATCCACAATCGCTGCGTACACAGTTACAGACGTTGCAGTACGACACAGAGAAGATGCCTAGCAGACTCTCTGCGGTGGTGGGCCACGGAAAGGAAGGAATCAGGACAGTCTCAATCTGATGTGGCCCCATGTCGTAGTGTGAATCGTTCTGTAGTTTGTCGGCTGTGATGACAGTTTCTAAGGATCTAATCTGTATGCCGAAGACCAAGTTAGGTCCGACCACTTGTGACTTCAGAAAAGAGTACTGTTATTTGGATGTAAAGCCATGACGGTACCGCCTGAGTAACGCACGGCGACCGTCATGTGATCTCGCATCATCCACTAGATGCGTTGTATCGAGACATTGGGAGACTGGTCACAAGACTCGCACCAGTTAGAACCACATGAAGCTGGAAGAGCTGCACCCACACACTCTCACGGTGAAAGAGGCAAACGGTGTGCAAAAAGCTTCGGCCGAGTGGTCTTAATTTTCGTAGACATGCTGTATGTCTACCTCTAACGCGCCTTCACAGAAGGGAACGTATAAAGTAGAGTCATCAACATGTCACATAGACCGTGGAATAGTGAGCCGATGTTGTTTTCTCATATCAGTCCGAATTTAGTCTGGAGGGATGTATTCACATCTGGAGGGAACGTGGAACATAATATCGGAACCCAAACATTATGGAACGAACGGTGTGGGCAAGGATTACGGTTAACACTCGAACTCATTGCATGGGTGAACTGGCAAGCTTTAACCGCTGTCAGATACCGAGACGAGATTTTGGGATCTCATTAGCGGTTGTTGCGAGGCCCTGTAGGCTCAGATTTCGTACTGATGGACGATAATGCTCCACCTCATAGAGCGCTGATGGCTGATGTTTTCTTGAAAACGGAAGATATTGCGCGGATGGCGGGACCTACGAGTTCTCCGGATTTGAATTCCATAGAGGAAGTCTGGAATGCAGTGGGGAGACGGCTTGCCTTACGATAGCATCCACTAACCACTTTTTAAGACTGCGAGCAGCTCTGTAGGAAGAATGGGCGTTATTGCCTATACATAAGATTCATGACATCATTCACAGCATGTCCCGTCGTTGTCAGGACTGTATTGTGCCAGAGGTGGTCACACCCCAAACTGAGCACATTAATCAATTGTCGAAATGTGTGTGCAAATCTGTTAAGTGGGAAAAAATGAAGGACATCTTTGTCTACCGTTATGCACGTTGCAGTTGTTTACGTTTTGTATTCTTTATATTGTTTCTACTTCACTATCATTTATATCATTTATTTGTACCGTTTTGTTTAAAAATAATCGCAACCTTGCAAAATTTCCGTTGGTGTTTCAATTTAGGACACCAGTGTTCTTAAGTGGTTCAATCACTACTTCTTCCGCTCATGAGGAGCTAGCGCTTGTAATAACGAAACTATTAAAACTGCTGCACCATTGTTGTCCCATACCTGACGGACTTACTTAATGACTCTCTACTACAAGGGAGAATACCCGCCTGTTGGAAGACGGCCAATGCAGTGATTATAAAAGAAAATGGGAGGGCAAGGACTCAGTAGACCCAGAACACATAGACTGATGTGTCTACTGAATGTAAGGTAAGGCAGTAAATAGACCTTTACACGTAACTAAAGAGCACGCGGAACATATACATGATGGCAATATTAATTATCTGGCGCTTTTGAAACGTTTGGTGGCTTGCGCTATTCTCAAATGCAAATCCCAAAAGCTTCATGTAACAGCTTCCTCGACTAGTGAACCGAGGGGGCGCAGTGGTTAGCACATGGGACTCACATTCGGTGGGGTCACGGGTTCAAACCCGCGACTGGTCATGCTGATTTGAGTTTACAGTGATTTCCCTAAATCACTTCAGGTAAATTTCGGGATGGTTCCTGTGAAAGAGCACGGCCGACTTCCTTCCCCATGCTTCCCTAATTTGATGGGACCGATGACCTCGCTGTTTGATCCGCACCCCCTTATCAACGAACCTCGACTGCTACCAAGCCAGAGCTGTAGAATGGCGAGCGGGCCGCCGAAAAGTTATTAAGAAAATCGTCAAAGGTTGCTCACAGTGGTCCATATGTGGAACCACATTCTGGAACATTGCTATTGAGCCGCTGATAGATAACGTAGACAGAGATGACAGAGCAAAGGGCACAGTAGCGTACGCTGATCATTTGCTCATAGAGGTATTGGGAAACTCAGGAAAACACTTACAACCAATAACTACTCAGCTCCTCGTAGACATCAATGAATCGTGTAACACCAATAAACTAACAATTACAGCTAATAAAATGGTGTACTTACTACTGAAAGGCGAACTTAGAAATCCCAGCATCGAGCTAAATAATACAACCTTGCAACGCAAAAGTGTGACAAGATACCTTGTTTCACACATTGATGACAAACTGAAATTCACTGAACATGTAAGACTTGCAAACTACAAAGCAATGAAAATAGTGCATAAGCCGGCCGCGGTGGTCTAGCGGTTCTGGCGCTGCAGTCCGGAACCGCGGGACTGCTACGGTCGCAGGTTCGAATCCTGCCTCGGGCATGGGTGTGTGTGATGTCCTTAGGGTAGTTAGGTTTAAGTAGTTCTAAGTTCTAGGGCACTTATGACCTAAGATGTTGAGTCCCATAGTGCTCAGAGCCATTTGAACCAGAGCCAATAGTGCATAAATTGCAAGACTAGATACAACAAAATATCGACTACCCATAAAGACCGTATGTACATATCGTATCGCACTATCTATAGTATGCATTGCAGCGAGCGCTTGGGCGCATCGACTGAGGCTTGCAACGCATAAAATCATTGTGAGACGAGGCCAAAGAGGTGTACTGCTCAGGACGTCAGGGGTCCCTGACATAACATTCTGTAAATGTACAGTTTCGTACTGTAAAAGTACGACCTGTTTTAGTAACTAGGTGGCAGGTCATTTGTACATAGCAGCAGGAAATAGACAAATAAAACCGACTGTACTCCCAATGACTTTTGGGCTATAAAGTAGGACTCGCGACAGAAGCATACCGGAGCGAACGGCCGGTGGCAGATCACGGTGAACGATGCAAGGATGACGTTGCGCCGGACCACCCACAGCTGTCGCAGGGCGCCCTGTTTTCGGTACCGATCCCGGCAGTTATGGGCGTAGAGAATTCGACGGACCACTATTCAGAACTTTCCCACGAACATCAAGAGGCCATACTGACCTTCGATTCGGAGGATCGGCAACGGAAACAGCGATCACCAAAACATCAGATGAAGCGCCGCCTCACGGTGGCGAGCTATGAACAAGACCACGGATGCAGAACTTCCTAGCGCGGATGCTGGGTGCAACGTCAGGACTGCGACGCGCGTTCTCCCTGGCGACACCCCTGACGGAGCGGAGGAGCGCGACCGACTGCACCAGGAAACCGGTGAGGCTGTGGCGCCTGCAGCTCACGGCAGTGATGGGACTCTGGGACACTGGTCACAATACACGGCCCACAACTCGAGGAGCTGCTCCCACACATTGACCTGCTGTCAGTCCGGAAGGGTGCATGGAGTAGAGGCAGACGACATGAGGCGATGGGAGCGGAGCATAGAAACAGCGTAGCCTGTTTACGGTGGTATTAGCGACCGTAAGGTGCCCTGTGTACAATGAAACCCATGCAATAAGCGTATCACATATACTGAAACGCCAAAGAAACACATATTCATGCGCATTCAAATACAGAGGTATGTGAGGTGTTGGCAGAAGAGCCAACACCGTGTTGCTAGAGGAAGACGAAATGCACGCGTGTAATTACACGCAGACTAGTGTGAGGTCTGGAACAGGACAATGTCTTGAGAATTCCAAATAAAGTACGTAGATGATGTAATACTTAACTTTAATCCATAATTGGTGTACATTGCTCTTGACGGTACAGGTTTTATAATAAGCTCAATATAACTGGTAATGGCGCCTTGCTAGGTCGTAGCAAATGACGTAGCTGAAGGCTATGCTAACCATCGTCTCGGCAAATGAGAGCGTGATTGTCAGTGAACCATTCCTATGAACGTCGAGTGCTAGTAAGTCTCTCTAGACCTGCCGTGTGGCGGCGCTCGGTCTGCGATCACTGACAGTGGCGACACGCGGGTCCGACGTATACTAATGGACCGCGGCCGATTTAAAGGCTACCACCTAGCAAGTGTGGTGTCTGGCGGTGACACCACATTCCTCCCCCGCAAATCGGCGTACGGTTGTGTTATAAGGCTTCCGCCCGCCGGGGGGAGGACCCCATGTTGACGTATGCGACGAGGTGGGGAGCCTAACAACAGGCGATGCTGTGCCACCCGCACCCGGCCATTCGGTCCGAGGGGAGCTAGGAAACGCCTGAAAACCTAGTCCAGGGTGCACGCCAACATGCGGTGTATGCGCCCTTAGATAGACAGGAGGGGCTGAAGGGTCGACCTCCATCGCGTTGGGGCAGCCGACGGGCGAAGACGACATCTGGTCCGGAGCAGGCAAGAGTTCCATGGCGGAGGACAGCTGGTCACGGGAAGCGATCGGTGGCGCGTGACCCAGGGAGGCGCTTGGCGGTTGGAGCGAAGCGTCCACTGCGGGCGTCGCCGGCGGGAGAACAGGCGGCGGCGGCGGCGGCGCGTCGCCATGGGGAAAAATGGAAGGCAGCGTCGGTAACATCGGGGGATGAGGCGAGCCAGTAGATGGGTCCCCAGGGCGCTGACCTGACGGCACCGTCGCTGAAAGCAGACGGTGAGCGGCAGAACCCGTGCGACGACAGAGGCGCAGCTGATTGAGATGCCGATGCACCTCACCAGAGGCCCCCAAAACCAGATACATAGCGCGGCCGAGGCAGCGAAGAATGCACCCTTCGAGCCAAAGCCGTGAACCTCGATAGTTGCGATAGTATACAATGTCGCCTGGAGCAAAAACAGGTGGCTGCCGCTGCGCAGGAACCTGATGCGGCGGATGCAGCAAAGACATCAAGGTTCGATGAGGACGACCGTGGAGCAACTCAGCCGGCGAGCGACCATCTCGGGGCTGAGAGCGATACGAAGACAAGAAGAGCAATAACGCGTCCTCCTGAGAATGAGACTCTTTCAACTTCAACATCTGTGACTTGAAAGTCCGGACCAATCGTTCGGCAGCACCGTTTGACTGAGGCGAAAACGGCGCGGATGTCAGATGTTGAATACCATTGGCCTTGCAGAATGACTGAAATTCAGCGGACATGAATTGTGGGCCATTGTCGGAAACAATAGTCTGCGGAAGACCTTCAATGCAAAAGATAGCAGACAACGCTTGGATGGTGGCAGATGACGTCGTGGAAGACATCCGGCCAACAAAAAGAAAATTACTGAATGAATCGACCAGAACCAACCATCTAGCATTCCAGAATGGACCAGCAAAATCGATGTGTAAGCGTTGCCAAGGGGAAGTGGCTTTCGGCCATGCAAAGAATTTCCGCGGTGGTGCAGAATGTTGATCGGCACACTCCATGCAAGAAGAGCACATATTCGTAATCGCAGCATCGATTCCGAACCAAGTACAGTGCTGACGAGCAAGTTGTTTCGTTCGCACTATACCCCAATGTCCTTGGTGCAGAAGCCGTAATACAGAGGACTGTAAGGAACGTGGGACCACGACCCTCGACTGATCATTATCAGAACGCAACAGCAAAACAGCACGTCGAACAAAAAGTCTCTCCTTGTGAGCAAAAAATCGGCGAACCAACGGATCCTCGATCCGTGACTTTGACAAGGGCCATTGAGTAGCAACAAAACGCAAAACGGTAGCAAGGACAGGGTCAGCAGCTGTGGCTGTAGCTACACGACGAAAATCAATCGGAAACGATTCGACCACGTCATCGGTTTCCGAATCAATGAACATGCAAGCAAGTTCGGAGGAATCGAATGCTCTATCCTCAGCAACAGGCAAACGGGACAACGCATCGTCGTTTCCGTGCTTAGCAGTGGACCGATACAAGATATCGTAGCGGTACTGCGAGAGGAAAATAGACCAGCGAATGAATTTCTGCGCTGTACGTGGAGGTACAGGTTTGTTCGGATGAAAAAGCGACGTCAAAGGTTAGTGGTCTGTGATGATGGTAAAGTGACGACCATACAAGAAATCATGAAACTTAGTAACACCAAATACGAGAGCCAAAGCTTCTTTCTCAATCTGTGAATAATTTCTTTGCGCAGACGAGAGCAATTTGGACGCAAAGGCAACAGGGCGATCATGCGATCCAACTTTGTGCGCAAGCACAGCACCGATCCCGAAATCCGATGCAGCTACCATCAACAAAAGGGGTTTCTGGGGATCGAATGGCGTAAGGCAAGTATTTGAAAGCAACGCCGATTTCAACTGGCGAAAGGCGCGTTCGCATTCCGTCGTCCAGACGAACGGAACACCTTTACGGCGTAAGCGATGAAGCGGAGCTGAAATGGAAGAGGCATGGGGAATACATTTATGATAATAGTTGATTTTTCTCAGCACACTCTGTAGCTGCTTCAAATTCTGTGGCGAAGGCAAGTCTTGTATGGCACGGAGGTGTTCTGGACTGGGATGTATGCCTTGGGCATTGATTACATGTCCCAGATAGGGTAAGTCACGAGCAAAAAACACACATGTGTCCTTCCGCAAGCAAAGACCATTTTGTCGCAAGACCTGAAATAATGTTCTGAGACTGGCTAAATGTTCTTCTTCCGTCTTTCCGGAGAACACAATATCGTCCAGATAGTTTGCTGCAGTAGGGACCGATGAACAAACAGTTTGTAAATATTGCTGAAACAATGCAGGGGAGGATGCACACACGAATGGCAGTCTTTTGAACCGATACAAACCAAGATGCGTGTTAACCACTAAGACGCGCTGGGATTCGTCGTCCACTTGTATTTGCAAGTACGCATCTGCGAGGTCCAACTTCGAAAATTATGTACCCGGGCACAGTTTGTCAAAAAGATCTTCCGGGCGGGGTAAAGGATAAGTTGCAATCACTAGTTGTGGATTCACCGTTGCCTTGAAGTCCACACAAAGTCTCAATTTTCCGGAAGGTTTTGGAAAAATTACTAAGGGTGATGCCCAGAGAGAAGCCTGCACACGTTCAATCACACCTTGTGATTCCAAATCGTGTAAAGTTCGTGCGACCACATCACGCAAAGCGTGGGGAACATTGCGCGCTCGGAAAAATTTCGGTTGCGCGTTTACTTTCAGTTCTAAATGTGCTTTATAGTTCTTAGCGCAACCAAGGCCCGGTACAAAAATGTCTGCAAATTCTTCACATAGACGAGAAACACTGGCTGAAGGCACAGTCTGGTTCACTGATAGGACCTGATTGAGTACAGACAAGTTAAACAACTGAAATAAATCTAAACCAAACAAGTTCACTGCAGATGAAGAATGAAGTATGTAAAATGACACAAGTTTTGTTTGTCCCTTGTATGTTGCAAGAAGGCTGCACTGTCCTAACACAGGGATATTCTGACCGGAATAGCTAGTTAACACTTGCGGCACGCATGGGAGGTGTGTCCAGTTGTTTGTACGTGTCTTTATTGATTAATGAAACTGCAGCTCCGGTATCGAGCTGGAATGGTATCACGTGGCCATTGAAGACCAAATCTACGAAAAGTTTATTGTCCTGCTGACGACAAGAGCGACTGTCTCGTGCAACGTGAACTGACACTGGTACAGAATCACTTGCGACTTGACGGGATCTCCTGCGACGGCGACGCACACTTTTTGTGGGACGAACACAGTCACTGTTAGAGAGAGTGGCACTGGGCAGAGTGTAATTAACTACATGAATTTCCACGGGCGAAGGCTCACGAGCCCGAGTAGTCTTGGTTCGATTCCGATTCCGGCGCGAAGCAAAGGGCCTGGAATGGTTGTGAGTGTCCGTTCTGAGCTTTTTCTGGCAAACACTTTGAACATGTCCTATTTTATTACAGATAAAGCAAATAGCTTGGCGTGACGGGCAATTCTGATGCGAATGTCTAGTAGCACACCGCGGACATGATTTTAGCACCGCATTAGCTTGCTGGCGCGGCAAACGTAGCGGAGTGCTTGGCGGCAGCTGCGCGGACGAGCGCGACGGCTGTTTACTGTTCCGTGCAGCGCGCCCAGCGGGCCGGTTAACGTGACACACGGCTGGCGAAGTTGCAAATGATTCCTGAGCAAAGTCAAGTGTGTCTTGCCTATCCAATATGTCTATCACTTGTTGAAGGGAGGGATTGACTATTTTCAAAATCTGTTCCCTTATACGAACATCAGAAACGTTCTGTGCAATTGCATCACGCACCATAGTATCTGAATAAGGGAGTCCACATTCACACTCAAAAACACAATCCCTACCTAGTAAGGCCTTGTAAAGTTGCAACCCACTCCCGATTAGTTTGACCGGCCGTACGTTTGGTACGAAAGAACGTATACCGTTTGGCAACTACATTGACTGATTCTTTGAAATATGCATCTAATGCAGACAAAATTTCGTCGTAGGACAGAGTTGCTACGTCGCGTCGGTGAAATAATTTCACTATCACTCGGTACGTGCGCACCCCGACGGATGCTAACAAAAAAGGCTGCCGCTCGTTACCTTGAATTCTGTAGGCGGCGAGATGGAATCCAAATTGGCGTGACCACTCCGTCCAGCTTTCCAGTGCCGCATCAAAAGGACGAAAAGGTGGTGCAACTGCGTGTTGTGGCTGCGTTAGCGGTGGAGCGGCGGTGGCCGCATCGTTTTGCATTGCACGTTGACCCTGGACGAGCTGTCCAAGGGCATCCAATAACGCCTGCGTCTGCTGATTCTGCAAGCGATAAAATTCGGACAGTACATCTGGATATTGTGGCGAAGCCATGACACATGTAAATTAGAGCAATACGACCGTTAAATCTTCGTCGCCATATGAAGTGTTGGCAGAAGAGCCAACACCGTGTTGCTAGAGGAGGCCGAAATGCACGCGTTTAATTACACGCAGACTGGTGTGAGGTCTGGAACAGGACAATGTCTTGAGAATTGCAAATAATGTACGTAGATGATGTAATACTTAACTTTAATCCATAATTGGTATACATCGCTCTTGACGGTAAAGGTTTTATAATAAGCTCAATATAACTGGTAATGGCGCCTTGCTAGGTCGTAGCAAATGACGTAGCTGAAGGCTATGCTAACTATCGTCTCGGCAAATGAGAGCGTGATTGTCAGTGAACCATTCCTATGAACGTCGGCTGTACAACTGGGGCGAGTGCAAGTAAGTCTCTCTAGACCTGCCGTGTGGCGGCGCTCGGTCTGCGATCACTGACAGTGGCGACACGCGGGTCCGACGTATAATAATGGACCGCGGCCAATTTAAAGGCTACCACCTAGCAAGTGTGGTGTCTGGCGGTGACACCACAGTATGCAAACAGGCAGAATACGGCGCTGCGGTCGGCATCGTCTATATAAGACACCAAGTGTCTGGAGCAGTTGTTAGATCGGTTACTGCAGCTACAATGGCAGGTTATCAAAATTTAAGTGAGGTTGAACGTGGTGTTACAGTCGGCGCACGAGCAAATGGGACACAGCATCTCCGAGGTAGCAATGAAGTCCGGATTTTGCTTTGTGACAAATTCATGATTGTACCGTGAATATCAGGAGTCCGGTAAAAAATTAAAATTCCGACATCGCTGCGGCTGGAAAAAGATCCTGCAAGAATGGGACCTACAACGACTGAAGAGAATCGTACAACGTGGCAGAAGTGCAACATTTCCGCAAATTGCTGCTGATTTCAATTCTGGGCCACCAACAAGTGTCAGCGTGCGAACCATTCAACGAAACATCATCGAAATGGGCTTCAGGAACCGAATGCCCACTCGTGTAACCATGATGACTGCATGACACAAATCTTTATTCCTTGCCTGGCCACCTCAACGCCGACATTGGACTGTTGATGACTGGAAACATGTTGCCTGGTCTGCCGAGTCTCGTTTCAAATGGTATCGAGCGGATGGACGTGTACGTGTATGGAGACAACCTCATGAATCCATAGACCCTGCATGTATGCAGGGGACTGTTCAGGTTCGTGGAGGCTCTTTAATTTTGAGGGCCATATGCAGCTGGAGTGATATGGGCCACTGATGCGTATAGACACGACTCTGACAGGTGACACATACGTAAGGATTCTGTCTGATCACCTGCATTCATTCATATCCATTGTGCATTCCTATGGACTTGGGCTATTCCAGCAGGACGATGCGAAACCCCACACGTCCAGAAGTGATAAGGACTGGCTCTAGGAAGACAGACCCTTCTCGGTTTCAACACTTCCGCTGACCACCAAACTCCTGAGACATGAACATTGTTGAGCCTATCTGGGATTCCTTGAAACGTGCTGTTCAGACGAGATGTCCACCCCTCGTACTTATTTATGGACAGCCCTGCAGGATTCATCGTGTCAGTTACCTCCAGCACGACTTCAGATATTAGTCGAGTCCATGAGACATCATGCTGCGGTACTTCCACGTCCTGACGGTGGCCCTACACGATATTACGTAGGTCTACCAGTTTCTTTGGCTACTCAGTGTAGGATCCTTTAACATTAACAGCTTTGGGACACCTCTGAAGTTCAATGTGCTCAGGGACCCTTTAAGGTTGAATGTTATCCTGGCATGGGACGCCACAATGACAGTTAACCCGTGGTGCTGACTATATAAAATGATTGAAAATGTAGTAAAATTTACTAACAACATTTACTTTTTAAAATAAAAACAGACATTAATTATTGATTAAAAACAGTAAACAACTAACAGTTGGGTTAAGAGAACAATGGACAAGGATCCTAGGTGGCAGAAGTGAGTCAAGTACTCTGGCCCTAAAAATGTGTATAATGCAATCTGAGTTGATCTGACGTTGAGCAGACTTTGATTGATAATCTACAGAAGTCTATACAGATGAACTTGAGAGCAAGTGGCGACTGAGTTCTGTTCGCCCTGACTAGGCTGGAACAGCAGTACGCTACCCTGTTAGCTTCGTGCAGCGATGTAACTTGCAGCTGGCGAGATGTGTGCCGCGGAGACGAGGCGTATGGCGGCACCTGTGAATCGATCGCGGCCACTAAAGAAATCCAAAATCTCACGGTCTAGCGATCAGGCAGACGGATCACAAATTACTCTGCACCAGAGCCCAAAAATCGCGGTAGATTTCAGTGTGTGACACACCCATTCGCAGCTCGTACCAACGACCACTTTGGCTCACATATACGACTCAGCGCACAAGGATACCAAACGTCGAGGCTAGTAAACCAAAAACGAATACGTGTGCCCTCGGCAAACGAGCAGTCCGAGACAACTGAAGTCACACTGTCGAACGACTGAAGTCACACTGTCGGTACAGTAAGAACTTCACCATAGGCTTTCCAGTGTAACTACTTGCAAGTGAAGTCAATCTTAGGACAGGTCCCAAGTACCAACCACACATGCCAGAGCTTGGAACAGATGATGCTTCCACACCGAAGTCGAGAAACCGAGTGCTTCGCACCTCTCCAGATAAAAAAAATTCCGTTTTTCTGCAAGCTGTTCGAACGACACCGCCTTCATCCTATCTTGAGCAAATCACAGGGCTTTAGAGGCGCTAAATATCCCCTCCTACACGTCAGCACAAACTCATAAAAAACAAAAAACAAAAAACGCCAATTACTGGCTTGTTTAAAATTTCGATTTAAGTTTTTGAGGAGGCAGAAGACGTTTTCCTCCAAAGTATCATCGCTTCCTGCAGCAACAAGAGAACATATACAATGTTAAAGATGTTTATCTGAATCGCCTGTGGCCTCCGCCAATGCCATTATAGCGGCATTGTCGTGATGGAGATCTGTCTCAACTAGAAGCTGCTCTGTCTGCCTTGTACGGCTGTGGGCCTGTCCGACAAGATTTACTGAAGGATGGGTTCGCCGCCAATTGCTTTCGACTTTCAACATGCCGTTTCTATGAACTAAGAACCATAAAAATTTCTCACGCTTTTAGCGCCCAACCAGGCTCCATCAACGTCTGCTCAGGCCGTTAACTTTCTAGAGGCTCACTCAAGGTGTGTAAGGTTGTAACAAAATCTTTAATAATTTTTCTTATACGAAAAATAAGTGAGAGAGTAACTTGTCCTCTCACTGCCCTCTACCTGCGTTGATTTTTGCATGGGTAGCATCTCACTTCAATATTGGTCAGTGTGACACCAACCAGAGGAAATAATTGAAAATAGTAGGAAAATCTCATACTTATGGCCCAAATATATGTGTGAAAAAAGGTACCTTTGTCAATCAGGATTGCCCAAGGCTGAAAAATATCCTAGCTTGACCTCACTCATTCACATGAAGCTGCAAGCCTGCAAGAGTACATGATAAGTTTGCTGGTAGTAGCATGAATTATGTTAGCCCAGGGGTCACTGCTACAGCACAGACTTCCGATAAACATTTGATAGGCGGTTAAAAGGCCTTTCAGCAAGGTAATATATCCATTCACATCATGTCCTGGGGTCAGAGATGCCTAGTGTCCCTAATAATTTACAGCGTCCTGGAGTATGAACTGTTCTCTGCTCATTGATTTACCCCTGCTGTATCACTCATTTGGTCACAATCATCAAACACATTGCATGGGGGCTTAATTAAATGAAATGAAAATAATTTTATATTTTTGCTTTAGTAGCTGTCTGTCCGTTTACGAAGTCTCGTAAACGGTTGGCCCTGACTGTTATTACGCAATCTGACTGCTTAGAACAACAACAAGGAATGAAATGGAAATTTTCATTAACACAATTAATTAATTAAGTCCCCAGCAACTATAAAACCAACGCAACAACAAGCACAAGAGTAACTGTTCTGTGTGTGGGAGTGTGACTCAACGTACGCATCTGGCACGGTTCTTCTTCAACAACACAAGAATTTTTAAATAACATTTATACTGAATTAATTAGAGGAAATAAAAATACCATAATTACTCAAGAGAACCACAATTACACTCTAATCCAAGAACACAAGCCAGATGCTTTGTTGACTGAACCTGTAATGACGCATTATTTAAAACATGGAAATAATGAAAAATAAATCAAGTTTCGTTACCTTCATATATTGATGACAAGCACTCAAATTATTACAATATATCTCCACACCGACTCGCTATTACAACATCTCAACAAGAATTTTTCAGTATCACATCTCAGCAAGCACTCTCTACTAGCACATCTGAACACGAACTGACTACTACGAGTCCTGGACAAGCACTGACTTCTAGCACATATCAATAATGACTGCCCGTGGAGGCGGCGGAACAATGCTCTCTAGCGATCTCTGGCGCTGTGGCTCAGTGTAGCCACCTTTCATATGCCCTTCCTCCACGGCTAGAATTTGATGGTATATTTACCAGCATTGGTGGTGAAAATACCACCAAATTCGTCAAAAAAATACAGACAAAAATAAAAGATAATATTAATACGTAAATATCATATAACTAGATAAAATTTTGGCTTTGCACTGACCTTTCAATAACCTATTATATAGAATACAGTAAGCAATACAAATTTTTTCATACATGTGACTTTACATAACAGTTTACACAAGTATTATGTGGTTAAACAGTTCAATCAATAGCGTCAGCAATGACGAATATGTGCAGGTAAGAGTCTCATAACTTTTCACAAACAGTAATACACAAAAAATCAGTTTATACAAATATTCACATAAACGCTTTCCATAGCTCAAGAATAAGCAGTTGACAGTTCCAGCAGTAGCACCCAGCAATGGTCAACAGGTGCAAAACCAACAAGTGACATTTTTTTAGTAGAAACAGTCCATCAGTGGCACCCAGTAATGTTGAATAGGTGCAGACACCAACAAGTAACACCATTTCAGTAGAAGCAGTCCATTAGTGGCACCAGCAATGTTGATCAGGTGCACACAGTAACAGGTGACTTCATTTCAGTAGAAGCGATCCATCAGTGGCACCCAGCAATGTTGAGCAGGTGCAGACACCAACAAGTAACACCATTTCAGTAGAAGCAGTCCATTAGTGGCACCAGCAATGTTGATCAGGTGCACACAGCAACAGGTGACTTCATTTCAGTAGAAGCAATCCATCAGTGGCACCCAGCAATGTTGAGCAGGTGCAGACATCAACAGGTGACATCTTTTCGGTAGAAGCAGTCCATCAGTGGTACCAGCAATGTTGAGCAGATGCACACAGCACAGGTGACATCTTTTCAGTAGAAGCAGTCCATTAGTAGCACCAGCAATGTTGATCAGGTGCACACAGCAACAGGTGACTTCATTTCAGTAGAAGCAATCCATCAGTGGCACCCAGCAATGTTGAGCAGGTGCAGACACCAACAAGTAACACCATTTCAGTAGAAGCAGTCCATTAGTGGCACCAGCAATGTTGATCAGGTGCTGACCGCAGTCTTTATGGACTATCACTATCACGAATCACACTGTTCATCAGCAGAAATTAAACATGTCCTTGTGGCACCAATCATGTAGAGAAGGTACAAGTAACAGTCCATAATTTTTTACAATCACTGATCACACAGTTCATCAGCAGAAATTAAACATGTCCTTGTGGCACCAATCATGTAGAAAAAGTGCAAGTAACAGTCCATACTATTCACCATAACTACTGAGACAGTTCAGTCATGAACAGTAGTTTGAATGCACATACAATTTCTTTAACAAATTATTATCAATGCTCTTACACTAAACATACAAATCATAATAAACACACAAATGATATCAGGTAATTGTCACATTAACTATTACAGTACACAATAACAGTTAACCTATAATATTTATGGGTGTCAGTGCAAGCCACAACAAACAAGTGAAATAATATTTAGGAGATATGTTGGGATCACTTCTCTGGGATTATAAAAGGAAAACACACAAAACACATCCACTCATCTTTCATCCACATTAAGTACTACTGTGTAATTGAATAGTGTTAACTGTGTAAATGCAATTCTGTCAAAATTTTATGTTCATCATGTGTATCAAGTAGTAGTGGCAGCAATGTATAACAGTCAATAATAGTTAGTCAACGTCATAGTCATCATGTCAAGACCAATGTTTGCCAAGCCAGATCAAATTGTACTGTTGCTGAACAACTGTCAGGAAGCCAAGATATGCAAATACTTCCTCTCTTCAAAAAAAAGTGTATACTGCTTAGTGATTTAACAAAGTGTGTGTATAGACAATCTTCCTTCCACTTTAGTGTTCTAGTCTGCCATCTTCATCCTCCTTGTTCCATATAAACCAACAAAAATAATATGCTCCTCATTTACTTTACCTCTTATCCACCAAAACTCCAATAATCATCACTAATCTCAATACTTCACTAATACCTCATTTACCTTACCTCTTGTCCACGAAACTCCAATAATCATCAACTTCACATAATCTCAATACCTCAATAATACGTCGATACATATAAACCTCAGCACCAATATCATTTCACTTCCATAACAACTCTTTCCTCTAGTCAGTCTCCTCGAACAAGTACAGATAAAATCCTAGTGCAAACTTCAGTTCATCATCCCATACAATCCGAAGACACAGTGTCCACACACAACCTCTGTATAATCCATCTGACCCAAATCTTCTACTCATTATAAATTATAAGATACATTTTGGTTCCTTGTCCATCATTAAATAAAAGAAATGCATACATGACCTCTAACAGACTTAGTTCGAATAACTCTCAGTAATTAAGTACGATTACGGAGTGTGAATGATCATAATATTTCACAGTGTGTACACCACTTCAAGAATCATAGCAGAAGCAAACATGTGGAGTATTTTTTTGTGTCAAGTGTCACTTCCTATTTCAATTGCTCACGAAAAATGCAGTGTAATAACTGTCAATGGTCTAACCTAGTGTTGGTATGTCATGTCGTCAGCTTCCTTCCTATTAGCATAAATTTATACAGCTTCCATAAAACCTCAGCTCATGTGACTTCTATGACTTTCTTGCACCAATGTCGTTCGTAGAATTACTGCAGTTCATTTTCTTATCTTAAAATATAAGGCACTAAGCGTAAGCAAAACATGCAATAGCGAGTAAATATACCAGTAGAGAACAGAATGTCAACAAGTGGATGCAGCACATTTCCTACAACGAGGCTCTGCCAAGCGAACAATCTATAATTAATACCACAGTGTAACCTAAACTCTATGTTCGTACACTGTACATCAGCATTGCTATATTCTAAATTGAAGAGTAGTTATGACAACAAAACAGAAATGTGTAAATATGCAATCCATACAAAAAGCAGCAAACATATATCTTACGTGATAAACAAGTCATTAGCATCATATCAGCATAAGCAAATAAATGTTTATATGTAATCTTAATAAGTAAACATGAAGGCGCAAGGAGATAAATCACAAAGTGTAACCTACATACATAACAGCACAACTAATCAGGTGGCAATTATAATTTAAATAAATAAGCACAGCAGGCACATAATAAAAAAGCAGTGCAGCCAAGCGATGCAGCCAAGCGATGCATAATATACATAAGTAATAACACTGTTCATTAATCAATAATTGTCAAAATCAGCAAATGTACACAAGCACGTCGCTTCACAAGTAAATTCATAGAACATGAAATTAGCACAAAGTATGAATCACGTAATCGCGAGCAGCAAATTACATCTAAAATACGTACCTAAGTGGAATTATGTTACCTGAAAAATAAACTCAATTAATAGTTACCCTTTTTTAGTTTATTACTTTTTTTTCTTCAAAATTACATTCTTCCTGAAATTTTCTCCATAGTAAGTCGTCTTAACGTCGGACATGCACAGAATTTACCTGAAGGTCTTAAATATTTTACACAACCGTATCCTGAAAAATACTGAACGTTAATAACATAATTTACCAAATCACTATAGTTTTATACTGAATTTAATCCGAGAAATTAGACTGTGTATTTGTTTACGGCTGTCAGTGCATTCACACTGGGCGCTCGATCAGCTGTAGGCGCGTGACGTAAGAAGTGATTGTTTGCGGTCAACGACTGCCTTGTGCGGCGCGCCGACTTGACTGTTGCTTTGAGTACGCGCCGCCGCCAAAACACAGCGCGGTATCCTTGTACTCTCCGCATGTTTGCATGTAGCTGTTAGTTTCTCTAAAGTATGTCATTCCACAAAAATGTTTCAAAATTATATCATTCCACAAAAGTTTTAACGTTCGATATATGATGTATTCCTTTAGAGCGTCGAGATTTAAGAGTTTCTACTTCAACAGTGTTATCATGAATAATTTTGCGAACTCTATATGGACCGTTATAAAGCAGAAAAAATTTGCGACACAAGCCTTTTCCTTTGTGAGATAAACGATGGGACTTAATTAATACCTTTTGACCAACTGACAAAGTTTTTAAACGACCAGGACGCTTAGCTGATTTCTCTCTTCTAGCAGCTGCAGATGCAATATTTTGCAGAGCCAGGTTCACAACTTCAGAATGCCGCAGTTTTCGTGAAGGCGGAAAAGGAACGATTTCAGAAATGCGATTTGACGGTGCTTTGTTTTTTAATATCAATAGAGGCGGTAAAGAAGTTGAGTCATTAGGAAGTTCATTCATAATGTTTTGAAAAATATGAAGATACTGATCCCAAGTTCAGTGATTCTGATGACAATAAAGACGGCACAATTTATTGATTTCCTTCATCCATCTCTCTGAAGCATTAGATTGAGGGTGAAAAAGTGAAATAAAAATTGGTTTAATCTTACGACGCCGTAGAGTACGAAGCCAAATTTTAGAGCGAAACTGTGATCCATTATCTGATATGACCTTATCAACATGACCAACTTCTTTAAGAAAATGTTTGATGAAAGCATTAGATACTGAACGAGCTGTTGCTTTGCGTAAAGGTGTAAAACACACATATTTTGATGTCAATTCCACTGCTACGAAAATGTACGCAAAACCATTAGTAGAACGAACCACTGGACCGAACAAATCGACTGCAGCCATGTCCTTTAATTTCGCTGGAATGATAGGAAACAACGGTGCTCTGTGAGAAACAGTTGGCGGCTTAGCGTGTTGACATAATTTGCATTTGGCAAGAACAGATCGAATACGTTTTTCCATATTACTGAAGTAGCAATTTTCTCGTAATTTATGAAAGCATTTTCTGGGACCAAAGTGCGCATAACTGAAATGTGTGTACCAAATCAATTTATTGACCAACTCATCAGGAATACAAACTAACCAAACAGAGTTGTCGACCGATTTTCGTTTGAAAAGAATGTCATTGCGAACTAAATAATACTGTCTGATCGCTACGCTTTCCTTTCTCCTCCACTTCTCCTTAATGTCCTTCCAGATTGGATCCTTACTTTGCTCCTTAGCGATGTCCTGGAGCGAAGACGAAATAAAGTTCTCAAACGCAACACCTTGAATGTACATCAAACAATAATGGTTTTCTTTGCAGTCCTCTTCAGCACTTTGTTTCAAACCCATAGGTGCACGTGATAAAGCATCAGCAACAATATTTGAAGATCCCTGTATGTAAACAATACTAAAATCAAATTCCTGTAGGTACAACGCCCATCGTGACAATCTTCCATGAGTTAATTTTGTCGACATAAGAAATTCCAGAGCTCGATGATCAGTGTAAACCTTAGTATGTCTACCAAACAAAAATGTGCGAAATTTTGTGAAAGCCCAAACAACAGCCAAAGCTTCAAGTTCCGTAATCGAATAATTCTTCTCTGATTTAGAGAGAACACGACTTCCAAATGCAATAGTCTTCTGTACTACAACGCCGTCTTCTTCTATCTCTTGAAATAAATGTGCACCTAGGCCTTTGTATGATGAGTCCGTCGCCAAACAAAAATCTTTAGATAGATCCGGATGTGAAAGAAGTGGAGCAGCAACTAAAGCATCACGAAGTTGTTCAAATTCTGATTGAGCTTCCTCATCCCAACACCAATTAGATTTCTTTCCAGATAGTTCACATAAACGAGGTGTGGCCAAATTGTCCAATCTAACAAAGCGTCTAAGAAAATTACAAACACCAAGGAAACTACGAACATCACGTTTTGTGGTAGGAACAGCATAATTACGAATAGCATCTAGTTTCTCTGGATCGGGAAGAATACCTTCTGTAGAAATAATGTGACCGAGAAATTTCACCTGAGAACGACCAAATTCAGATTTTTCCAAGTTCACTGTCATGCCAACTCGTGCAAAAATACGTAATAATGAATCCAAAATTTTGTTATGCTCACTCCAAGAACGTTTAGCAATAAGAATATCGTCAACATATGAAGTAATATTGTCACGAAGATAAACAGGTAAAATTTCATTTAAACTACGAATGAATGCTGCAGAAGATACAGTAAGTCCAAACGGCAATTTCCGAAACTGGTAACAGTTACCAAAGGCTAAAAAGGCAGTATATTTTCTACAATCAGGGTGGAGTTCTATTTGCCAAAAACTTGCGCGCATATCAATCGTGGATAAAACTTTAATTCCATGGAAATGTTGAAGAAGTTCATCTAAATTTTGTGGACGGTCAGTTTCAGGAATAATAATATTATTTATCTGTCTGGAATCCAGAACCAAACGAATTGACCCATCCTTTTTAAGAACAACGTGTAATGGGCTGGTATAAGGGCTGACTGCTGGCTCAATAATGCCCTGATCTAACATGTATTGAAGTTCATTCTTAACCTTGTCTCTGTAAGCCAAAGGAATAGCGTACGTTTTTCCGCGAAATGGTGTGTGTTCTTTTACTTTAAATAAATATTGTAAGCCTTGTATAGTTCCTGTGTGATGACTAAACACTGTAGCATGTGAAGTCAAAATATGGTGCAGCTCTTCTTTTGCAACGTCATCTGGCACTTCAGCTTTTTTAACCTTTTCATTAATTAATTCTTCGCTACTAATTATATCCTCCATCGCGTCTCTGTATCTATTGTCATTGTCATGAATAAACACACTGTCGTCATAATGCTCAACGAAAACATCAGAAGTAAGAAACCTTAAACATTTTGTATCTGATTCAGATCTTGCTAAACACTCGAAAAATTTCAAACATTTCGGCATTCCGGCAACATTCAAATTCACACTTCCTTCTTTAAAGTTCAAAATTGCCTTATGTGCGTTAAGAAACTCCATACCTAAAATAATCTGTGTACTGAGTAATGGAACAATAATAAAATTAGCAGACAATTCGTATCCTTGACAAATGAAATTTAGGTTGGTCTGTTGTTTAACTTCCACACCTTTTCCAGAAATCGCTCCTCGAATTGTAGTTTTAGAAATAGGTAACACAGGACAGGCAATAGTTCTTTCACATATACGAAAAACTGATTCACTAATGACGTTCAATGGGCTCCCAGAATCTAAAACTGCAGTGAACTTATTCTTACCCACACATACTTCAATAACAGGATGTAAAAATGCGTCTACATTAGTTTCCTTTTCGTCTAACAAAATGTCTCTCATGTCTTCCAGTCGTACGTAGTGTAAAGTCGAAGTGTCATTACTTTCTGAACCGTCTATATTGCTGCCAGAAGCCGAAGCTGCTAGTCATTGTCGATTGTTTGCGTCACGTCTTTGATTATTCGCGACATTTCGCGGATCAATTTCTACTATTTCCACTTGTCTCTCTGAATTTCTGTCACGCGGAGGATGCCAATTAGGTCCTTCCTGTCTGTTAGATGCAAATTCTTGGTTGTGTCTGTCATTAAAATTTCTGTTTTCCTGTCTGTCTGCATAACTACTTCTTGTATAATTTCGACTGTCACTTCTGAAATTATTGTTAGACCCACTACCCTGGTTATTTCTGTAGTAAGAGTTTCTATTATTGTATGAATAATTTCTGTCTTGATGATACCGATTACTGTTTCCGTATGATTGATCATTCCGGTAAGAATTACCGCTATTATAATTGTCTGTGTAATCTCTGTTAGAACGTCTGTTATTGTCATAAGGCTGGTATCTATTGTCCTGTCTGTTACGTCTGTCATTCTCAAAGTTACCCATATAACGTCCGTTCCGATCACTATCCCTTTTCTCTGAAAATGTATTGTAATTACTGTTACTGAAAAAGTTACAAGAAGTCCCGTCGTCGTTGTCATACTCAAGTTCTTGTAACAAAGTCTTAAAAGTCTCAATGTCGTCTTTACATCTTCCGGCTAAAGCAATTTGTCTTATGGATTGTGGCAACTTAGTCAAACAAATGCGAATTAATTCAGTCGGGCTATAAGGGTTGGACAGGAACTGATTCTTTCGAATCATGTCTTCAAAGTATTCTGCCGGCGTGCGGAACTCAGACTGTTTAAAATTACGCTGCATAATCAGACTATGTTTGACTCTGTCTTGTGTGTTTTCGGACCAATATGCCGATAGAAATGCATGATAAAAATCATTCAGATTATTACAATCTCTAATGAGTGCGCGCATCCGCGTCGCCGGTTCGTTTTCTAAATATCCACACATAAATTCCAGTTTGTGACTTAGTGGCCAATTTGGTGGGAGTGCGTACATAAATTGATCTAACCATGCACATGGATGTATGTCATTCTTAGAATTGCGAAACATCTTAAATTTCCGAACAGTTAAAAAGTGTTTATAGTCAAAGTTTTCTCCTCGTGGCGACAAAGACCTACCACGTCTGTCCCAGTTTGAATGTCGATTATTGTCAAGTTCGCGCGCCTGGCGCTCTCTTGTTGCGTCCCGTAAATGAAACAAATTATCTTCTTCAAAGCCCTCTGCTATCTGTGATTCTAAATTTCTTCTGCTGTCTTTTCCTACGATTTCGCCTTCAATTTGTTTGACTTGCTTTCGTAATGCCTCAACTTCCCTTTTAACGCGTTCATTAAATTTTCCCTGATTTTCAACATGCTTATTTATGTTCTGGTACTCTTCGGTTTCTGCAAATGGTAATGGAGCTGTATCATCTGAATCTCTATCCCCATTTAAACTAAGACTTGTCAATTTATCTGAAATCTCCTCAACTCTTTCCGTTAGGTCACCTATTTTTTCTTTCTGTTTACTTACGTCTTCCGTAAGTGTTGCGACTCGGGTTTCAGTGTTGATACATTTGGTAGTTAACTGTTCATATTGTTGTGTTAGATTATTTATTCTGTCATTTGGTACGGATTCCTCGATTCTCTCAAATATCTCTTCCTTATCGTGTGCACACTGTAAATTTAACTCTGAAAATTTCTGTACTATCACGCGATCTCTCTCTTCCTGTTCTCTATCCTGTTCCCTTTGTCTAATCTCTACTGCAATTAATCTATTATTGTGAGCATTCAAAATCGGTTGTACTTCTTCTCTGATTTCTTTCTTTAATTCATCTTTCATATTTTTGAAACATGTCCCTATTCGTGAGTCTAATCGTGTTTCCATTGTTCCTATCTCAGTTTTTAATTCAGATCCTAACTGTGATCCCAGTGAGTCAAACCGTGTTTCCATTGTTTCCATCTCTGTTTTAATTGTTCCTATTTGTGATCCCAACTGTGAACCCAGTGAGTCTAACCGTGTTACCACTGTTTTTAATTCAGATCCCAAATTTAATATTACACCCATCAACTGCTCCGTATTAACTTGTTCGAAATTCCTTTCGCCCCTAACATTTCCCGCAAAACCAGTTTCGTTCGTCATAGCTGTAAAGCTATCTGTGTTCAATACTATTCCCGAATTTTCTATCGTTAATCTCGTATTCTGAGAATTTTCTGATTGAGAAAAATTTTGAAATGGTTCCGGACTATTTTCCCGACTTATTACATTGTTTTCAACTCCATTATTCATCATACTGTTGTCCTGTGTTGGCGAGTTCGCCATGTCAACAATTTCGTCATTCTCACTGTCCATCATTTTTGCCTTTTTCATCGACCGCGTAATCATTTACAAAACATACAAAACTCGTCACTATATGAAATTACACACAATGACACTTTATCTCCAACAATACCATTCACACGAAATGTTTCCCTCAAACACGATTAATCGAACAATTGAAATAATTGCACTAAATTGTCAAACCCATAGACAAGACAACAACAAAAATTTTGAAAAATACCATTAGAAGAATGCCAATTACCAAATCTACACATGCAATATAGACTACAATTACTAAACTACAAATTACTACAACAATACTACTGCATACTATTTTTACAATCAGAAGAATTCCAAGGGACGATCCGAAGCAGTGGTCGCCACGTGCATGGGGGCTTAATTAAAATGAAATGCAAATAATTTTAATTTTTTGCTTTAGTAGCTGTCTGTCCGTTTACGAAGTCTCGTAAACGGTTGGCCCTGACTGTTATTACGCAATCTGACTGCTTAGAACAACAACAAGGAATGAAATGGAAATTTTCATTAACACAATTAATTAATTAAGTCCCCAGCAACTATAAAACCAACGCAACAACAAGCACAAGAGTAACTGTTCTGTGTGTGGGAGTGTGACTCAACGTACGCATCTGGCACGGTTCTTCTTCAACAACACAAGAATTTTTAAATAACATTTATACTGAATTAATTAGAGGAAATAAAAATACCATAATTACTCAAGAGAACCACAATTACACTCTAATCCAAGAACACAAGCCAGATGCTTTGTTGACTGAACCTGTAATGACGCATTATTTAAAACATGGAAATAATGAAAAATAAATCAAGTTTCGTTACTTTCATATATTGATGACAAGCACTCAAATTATTACAATATATCTCCACACCGACTCGCTATTACAACATCTCAACAAGAATTTTTCAGTATCACATCTCAGCAAGCACTCTCTACTAGCACATCTGAACACGAACTGACTACTACGAGTCCTGGACAAGCACTGACTTCTAGCACATATCAATAATGACTGCCCGTGGAGGCGGCGGAACAATGCTCTCTAGCGATCTCTGGCGCTGTGGCTCAGTGTAGCCACCTTTCAACATACATTCTCAAATTCTCAATGAATAAGGAAATCACATGTGCAATCTGTTTGTCTGATTATCTAAGTTGTGTAATTTGTATTATTTACTACGATACGAAAACAAATACAGGCACATAATCAGAGCATTAATGAATGTGAAGAACAACAAATACGTCATAATCAAGACAGTTCAGTTGATACATACAAAACACAAAAAGATATTACAGATAGGTATCCTATTGCTCCCTCCACAAGGGTTCCTGCAGAAACAAAATTTGCAATTGAAAATGCCACACAAGTTTAAAACATGGCACTCATGCACTCCCACAAACTGTGACTAGTAGGACTGAAGAACAGCAATTTGCACCAGAGTGGAATGGCCTCTCACTCAGCCTATGACGTCGCAGAAGTGGCGGCAGACGACTCTGCTATTTCCTCTCATCTCAAGGCAGGATTTGGCGACTGGGCAGCACCGGCATCTTTGGGCAGCTTACGGACTGCAGCTGGACCCTTGGCATCATCCTGGTCAGGCAGCAGTTAGCCGTCAGTGACTGGCATGACAGCATTGCGTTTGACGTGCAACCCGCCTCCTGGCGTATAAATCCATTCAGCGTTAGCAGGACGTGGGGCAGCCCTGCTCTTCCCGTTCACCTCTGCATTGGAATGCGCCTCCCGAAACGGGACATCGGATTTGCTCGCCTTTTGTCAACGGGACACATCCCTCTCGGCACCCCACTGGGTCAGTCTGGCCCGGCGTGCGCGTCGACTGTGGTGCCACGTGACTCTGTGGTCCCTCCATTAGCGGCCTAGCGGGTTGTCGGCTGCTATGGGTTGCTGCTAGCATCCCACTGTCTGCGCTGGCTTGAGACGTGCCGCTCACACTGGTAGATGTAGGAATGTCACCCGGCTGCAGCCCAGTTCTGTCACAGTGGGTGGGGTCCCTCCTGGTCTGCCTCCGCTGAGAATCATTATGGCTTCCCGCTCTCTTCGCCCTCGCCGGCTGGCACGGGCCGTGACATCCAGTCTGCCGTTTTGGTGGTTCCAGAGTCTGCACAGTTCTCAAGCGTGGTCAACTGCTATATTCTCTCACAAATGTCATTACATCGATATAATCAATTTACAGAAAAAATACTGATGAATACAAAATTTTTAACTTTACGTAATATATATATTTATTTATTTATTTTGTTAGTAAGGACGCAAATCCAAAAATAAATTTAATGACTGCAGGGCCCTATCAACTTTGTATGGAGGTATATCATGTGGTGTGAGGGTCTTTGTTTGTGCACGTGTTTTTGTTGGGTTTTTGGATAGCTCTACTCCTGTAATGCACACTAATGTTTTACGTTGGCGCTACCTCTGTACCTCCTCCAAACGAGCACACTTCTCCCAATACTAAATACTAACTTATTGTACTACCCTGTGCCTTTGCTAATACTACCGAAGCGAATTTTCACGCATTTTATTCCTTGTATACTCCTCTTTTATTTTTAGATGTCCAGCGGTGTTGTCTGCTGACGCTGAAGTAGTCATGAAGAGCGTCTACACAATCAGGTGCTGATGATTTGCCTGAAAACTTTCAAGTGAGATTTCATATTTGTGTCCACGTAATTGTTCGTAGTACAAGGATGGCTGCTGTCACCACTGCCAGGATCACTGCTGTGGAAATGAAACACGAGCATTATGCATTATTTATATCTATATACAAATATTTTTCAAATTTAACTCTCATCTATGGTACATCATTTCGTTTCTGCTTCCTGTATCCGGGTCTGGGATTCGACACTCTACAATGACTTGCACTTGTCCGTGCTAATTTCCCATACACAATATTTCGCCGACGGCGCTCACATGGCATTGGCAAAATTCCACCACGAGACAGCCTACACTGCACGACAGACGATGGCTCATATCACACTGAGTCTTAGTGTCGATACGCGCCTCAAGTGTTGACTGCTAACACCATAAGAAACATACCCGAAAATCGAGACTCTCATGCTCATAACGCACTGAGTCTTAGCGTCGACACGCGCCCAAAGCGTGGACTGCTAACACCATACGAAACATATACGAAAATCGAGACGCACATGCTCTATGGCACGATTTACAGTTTAGACACCGCGATAAACAAAATGATGTACATCCGTTCATGGTCGATGCACAAGAGACCACGGAAAGTAAACAGAAACAATTTCATCTACCATTGTGATAATTGTGAAGGTGCGTCTACGAGAATGTTATAACAGAGTACGATGCTCAATTGTGGAAATATGACAACAATTGAGGGCTCCAAAGACCTAATAGCAGTATTCAGTTGTTTGGAGTACTCAGTAATGCAACGTCCCTGGTTTGGTATACCACAAAAAGTGTCAACTGGTGATGACATATATGGCCAAGCGGTTATATGTGCTTCAGTCTGGAACCACGCGACCGCTACGGTCGCGGGTTCGAATCCTGCCTCCGGCATCTATGTGTGTGATGTCCTTAGATTAGTTAGGTTTAAGTAGTTCTAATTCCTAGGGGACTGATGACCTCAGATGTTAAGTCCCATAGTGTTTAGAGCCATTTGAACCATTTGTGATGACATATAATTTACAATGGCATTTTAATTCAATCTGACACCTGCCAATAAAGGTTGGCGTGAAAATGTGGCAAATACGAAACTCATTTGACCACGTTGAAAAAGGACTCATGCTTTAAGCTAATTGAAACGTCAAACAGACAAAATAACACTGAAATAGAACAAATGGAAAATTACGCTAAGCAATACAATATCAACATTAAATTACATTGAACAGTTCATCCATAGAGACTATTTATATACTGCATCTTCTCTTTCTGTAGCAGTTCTCTTGTATCTTAGTACTCTAACAGGTTAATATCGTTCGTTCCGATAGTTTCTGAGGCATTGTGAGTCCGCAGCGGCTGTGTGTCAGTTCCTGTTTGAATATTCTCTGCGTGACCCCAACGATGGGTTCGGTGGCTTCAGTTCCACATATTCGCCACGTTGTTCATCCCCATGACCTCTACCATTGTATGTCCTACTATTGCTTTGGTGTTGGTCCCAAGAATCCTGTTGATCCTTGTTAGAGATCTGTTCCTCTCTCCACTTTCCGTTTCGTCGGTAGTTGTCGTTCTTATGATTATAATTTCCTCGTCTTCTTCTAATTTCCCATGATGGCTGGTTATTCACGTTGAAATTTAAATTTTGGTTTCCATTCGATAGATATTTTCCCCCATTTTGTCCATCGCCATTCCTCTATGGCAAATCTCGCCAGTTATGGTCATTATTTCTACTTCTTTCCCACGAGTTGTGAATTTCATTTACGTATTCTAGTTCGCACCACGCAATCTTTAAAGCTTCCATTGAATCACTGCAGCTACTGATGAGCAGTTGCTGGTAACGTAATGGTAAGTGAACGTAGCAGTGCCTGATAATTTCTTTGGGACTGCACGGTTGACAAGAATCGGTTCTTCTTGACCAGGGATTCGAAGAATTTGACAGGATTGCGGAATTCTGACGCTTCTAAGTCCTTTCCTAACACGATCTCCTGTTTTATTCTCTCCTGTGTTTCTTGCGACCCGTATGAGCTGAGGAATGCGTCTCCGCAATTAAACGCGTATGTTCTCCAATTGATCCTTCTAAGAAACCACAGATAACATGGAACTTGTACTTCAGTCGCCAAGACTCCGGTAGCACGTGATTATACTGTGCCATCCAGGTCTTTGGATGTAATGCGTTGTTTGCTACCTTGTACACTTGAAAATTCGGGATGGTTAAGAAAAGTTTGTGGTCGAAAGGTTCGACGTATCCGCCGTACGAATCTTCCCTCTTGTCTGCAGTGCGTGATTCCACGTATCCGTGCCCAAACGAATCTTGTGCACTGTTATGGTTGAATTCGCTCATGTGCAAGGGGTGTGTCCTCATATAGCTGTTCTGAGAGTCACAAAACATTTTCTTCACTTCTGTGATCCTCCTGATGGCATTATACCAGACGAGTTTTTGTTTGCAACTGGGCGGCCCGCTCATGTGCCTGCCGAACGTCCTCAGCCAACTCGTTTAGTTGCGCCGCGACTCGGGCCCGCTGATCTTTAACTACAGAGATGTCGGCCTGTTTGATTTCTGTCTGTTCAATTCGCTTCGTCGTCTCACACATTTTTTCCTGCGTTTCTTGAACTTTTTTTGCATTGCTTTTTGAGATTTGCAAGCATCTTTTTTCTCTTAAACACCTCAGTTCTTGCCAGTTTAACTTGCTATTTCGCCACTGATGTGCCTTGCTAGCTATTTGCGTTACCAATCGTGCTGTTTTGGCATCGCACTTCGCCTGGTGCACGACCTCACGCGATTCTACTGTCGTTTTCTTTCCATTCTCTATTTCTTCTTGGATTCCTGCGATCTCTTTCTTGACAGCATCTATACCGCCTATGACCGTTCTTATGACTAATTTGTGTCTTTCCTTCTCATTCTCCCGTCTCTCTTACTCTGCCTCTTGTCCCTTTCTTTCTGCCTCTTGCATGAATAGCATGAGAGCCTCAAACTGTGACCCACCGCTAACACCTTCCGTGATTCTATCATTCTGTGACGTTTCGTTCGTGATACTGGTCTGCCAGTTTCACTGATGGTGCGTCACGTACGAGCAATGCTTACATTTCGTTCTGCTGCGGTCTCCCGTTCACTTTCAACACCTCACTGAGACATGTCACCATACTCTGCAGTTTCTACGTTCAACATTTCTGCCCGGTCTGCAACTGCATTTACCTGAGAATACCGTGTAATATCTACCTGGTCACCGCTAATAATCGTACGTGGATTCATTGTTAACAAATCACAATAACTTCCGCTGATCTGTAGCAAACGTGCCTTGTTTCTTGTAAGCATGCACTCCAATTCTGACCGAAAAGAATTTCAACACTACACATTCTTATGCCACACAGATCCTACCCTAAATTAAGCTCCAGTGAGCTACTGATTCCGAGTTACTGGCAACTAATTCAAATAACAGCACACTTGACTATGCTATCGAAAAGAAATCTTAATCTATCCTAAGAAATCAGCACAATGCCGTTAGCCGTCAGAAACAAACAATCAAGTGATACAGAAGTCACAACCACAACATGAAAATACACATATACAGTAATTAAATATTGGTACTATGTCTAGGCGCCAGAAACGCGAATCTATTCTACCCAGTGCACCACATTACACATGGGGAACAGAAACTTCACTATGCAACACTATTTTCGATCTGACGGTCACAGAAGGTGCCAAAAATTGAAAATTCTGCGCAAGGGGCGTCAAATTGAATGACTACGCTAGGCAACACGATCTGATGGTCACAGAAGCTGCCACCAATCCGAGATATTGGCTGGGGTACCACAATGAAAGTTATGCTGGCATAGGACGCCACGATGAAAGTTAACCCGTGGTGCTGAATGTATAAAATGATTTGAAATGTAGTAAAATTTACTACCATTTATTTTTTAAAGAAAAACAGACATAAATTATACGTATTGATTGAATACAGTAAACAACTAACAGTTGGGTTAAGAGAACAATGGACGAGGATCCAGGGTGGCAGACGTGAGTCAAGTACTCTGCCGTAAAAATGAGGATTGCGCAATCTGAATTGATCTGACGCTGAGCAGACTTTGATTGATAATCTACAGAAGTCTATGTAGGTAAACCTGAGAGCAAGTGGCGATTGAGTTCTGTTCGACCTGACAAGGCTGGAACAGCAGTACGCTACCCAGTTAGCTTCGTGCAGCGATGTAGCTTGCAGCTGGCGAGGTGTGTGCGGCGGAGGCGAGGCGTAAGGCGGCTCCTGTGAATCGATCGCGGCCACGAAAGAAATGCAAACTCTCACGGTCTAGCGATCAGGCAGACGGATCTAAATTTAATCTCTATCAAAGCCCTGAAATCGCGGTAGATTCCAGTGTGTGACACACCCGTTCGCTGGTCGTACCAAGGACCAATTTGGCTCACTTATACGACAGAGCACACAATGATACCAAACGTCAAGACTGGTTAACCGAAAACGAATAAGTGTGCCCTCGGCAAATGAGCAGTCCGAGACGACTGAAGTCACACTGTCAAACGATTGAAGTCACACCGTCGGTAAAGTAAGAACTTCACCACAGGCTCTCCAGTCTAATTACTTGCAAGAGAAATGAGTCTTAGGACAACCACACACGCCAGAGCTTCGACCAGATGATGATTCCACACCGAAGTCCAGAACCCATGTGCCTCGCACCTCTACAGATAAAATAGGTTCCGATTTTCCGCAAAGTGCACGAACTAAACCGCCTTCATCCTATCTTGAGCCAATTACAGGACTTTAGAGGCGCTAAATCTCCCCTCCTACTCGTCGGCACAAACTCATGTCAAACCAGGGCAAGAATTAAGAAACCTGCGTCTCTGAAAAAAAAAAGTAATGTAATCGCCAGTTACTGACTTGTTTAAGTTTTCGAGGAGGCAGAAGACGTTTTTCTCCAAAGTCGCGCCGCTTCATGCAGCAACAAGTGAACAGATACAATCCTAAATATCTTTATCTAAATCGCCTGTGCCTTTAAGCATGTTAGACCTGGCTATGAGGTGTAATAAAGATTCTATCCCTAAACGTTTCTCAGACGCCGGAGTTTGTTATACAACCGAGGCGGACGATGGAAGTAAGCCACAGGCGTATTTGCAGTATTGGTGAACACGGAAACTTGTGAAATTTTATTACGCTTGCCTCTGCACACAATGCCTGGTTTACGACTCCACTGTGCCCGCCGCCCCCAGCCCAGTCTTCAGCCGGTGCCAATGCAGGTATAGCGGCTCTGTCCTGCTGGAGACCTGTCTTCACTAGGGGCTGCTCTGTCTGCCCCGTACAGCTGTGGGCCTGTCCAGCAAGATTTACTGAAGGATGGGCCACCACCAATTGCTTTCAACTTTCAACATGCTGTATCTATGAACCATAAAAATACCTCACGCTTTTAGTGTCCTACAATGCACATTCAACGTCTGCTCAGGCCGTTAACTTTATAGAGTTTCACTCAAGGTGTGTAAGGTTGTAACAAAATATTTAATATTTTCCATATATGAAAAATGGGTGAGAGAGTGACTTGTCCTCTCTCAAGGTCTAAAGACGAATAATGACGCTGTTAAAGAAAGTTCCGTGCTGCCCGCCATGGATTTTTTACGGCTATGGTTCAAATGGTTCAAATGGCTCTGAGGGCTATGGGACTTGACTTCTGTGGTCATCAGTCCTCTAGAACTTAGAACTACTTAAACCTAACTAACCTAAGGACATCACACACACACACATCCATGCCCGAGGCAGGATTCGAACCTGCGACGGTAGCGGTCGCTCGGTTCCAGACTGTAGCGCCTAGAACCGCTCGGCCACCCCTTACGGCTATGGTATTTACTGTTCCCCGTGTGACGAGAGGGACATTGACACAGCGGTACTACTGAGGGGAGGGGCCGGCCGGAGTGGCCGTGCGGTTCTAGGCGCTTCAGTCTGGAACCGCAGGTTCGAATCCTGCCTCGGGCATGGATGTGCGTGATGTCCTTAGGTTAGCTAGATTTTAGTAGTTCTAAGTTCTAGGGGACTGATGACTTCAGATGTTAAGTCCCATAGTGCTCAGAGCCATTTTTTTTTTTTTTTTAAGGAAGGGATACACGTAGACAACGTGGAAGGAATATTGGCCATCGTCCTGCGGTACGGCTGTTACCATAGACGGCGTCTAGCTGATCGGTGTTTACGCGCCATCAAGCTGTGGTAAGAGAAGGAAACATGGAGAAGGAAACATGCAGAATTTTGTTCCGGGGATGATATGATGCTTGAACAATCGGCAGAGATTTTAATTGTGTGATCTACTGGAAGGACTAGCATCCTTACTATGCTCCTAGCCAACAACTTCGGGAGCGTGTCAACGGGACAGAGATAGTCGATAGATGGGACTCGAAGCCTCCCAACCGAGCTGTATAGATGGTTTTCACAAGTCAATCTGCGAGCTGTTTGGATCGTATCCGTGTTTCAAGGCAGTTAGCTGCGTGACCTACAATGCGCTTGTTCGACCAGTTCTTGAGGACTGTTCATCAATCTGAGATCTCTACCCAGATACTGCTGATACAAGAGATAGAGAAAATTCAACGGCGAGCGTCGCGTTTCGTCACGGGGTCGTTTAACTGGCGCTAGAGCGTTACGGATATGTCCAACAAACTCCATTGGCAGACATTACAAGAGAGGCTTTGTGCATCACGGAGAGATTTATTATTGAAATTTCTGGAGAGCACTTTCCAGGAAGAGTCGGACAATATAATACTTACCCCCCCCCTCCACCCACATTCGTTTCGCGTAATGATCACACGGAGAAAATTCGAGAAGTTATAGCCAATACAGAGGCTTACTGACAATCATGCTTCCCACAAGCTATTCGTTAGTGCAACAGGGTTAGAGGGCTCAGTTAGTGGTACAAAAAGTGCCCTCCGCAACCCACCATTGGCTGGCTACTGAGTGTGATGTAGATGTCGACGGTCAAAGTAGAAATTTGCTGGACAGCATTTGCAGACGATGGGGCATATATTTGTACGGTTACCCTCGCCAGGCAACAGGTTCCTCGCCAGGCAACAGGTTTGGAGACGGAGAAATACACTCCTGGAAATGGAAAAAAGAACACATTGACACCGGTGTGTCAGACCCACCATACTTGCTCCGGACACTGCGAGAGGGCTGTACAAGCAATGATCACACGCACGGCACAGCGGACACACCAGGAACCGCGGTGTTGGCCGTCGAATGGCGCTAGCTGCGCAGCATTTGTGCACCGCCGCCGACAGTGTCAGCCAGTTTGCCGTGGCATACGGAGCTCCATCGTAGTCTTTAACACTGGTAGCATGCCGCGACAGCGTGGACGTGAACCGTATGTGCAGTTGACGGACTTTGAGCGAGGGCATATAGTGGGCATGCGGGAGGCCGGGTGGACGTACCGCCGAATTGCTCAACACGTGGGGCGTGAGGTCTCCACAGTACATCGATGTGGTCGCCAGCAAATTAGGGACACTGTTTCTCCTGGGGTATCGGCGAGGACCATTCACAACCGTCTCCATGAAGCTGGGCTACGGTCCCGCACACCGTTAGGCCGTCTTCCGCTCACGCCCCAACATCGTGCAGCCCGCCTCCAGTGGTGTCGCGACAGGCGTGAATGGAGGGACGAATGGTGACGTGTCGTCTTCAGCGATGAGAGTCGCTTCTGCCTTGGTGCCAATGATGGTCGTATGCGTGTTTGGCGCCGTGCAGCTGAGCGCCACAATCAGGACTGCATACGACCGAGGCAAACAGGGCCAACACCCGGCATCATGGTGTGGGGAGCGATCTCCTACACTGGCCGTACACCACTGGTGATCGTCGAGGGGACACTGAATAGTGCACGGTACATCCAAACCGTCATCGAACCCATCGTTCTACCATTCCTAGACCGGCAAGGGAACTTGCTGTTCCAACAGGACAATGCACGTCCGCATGTATCCCGTGCCACCCAACGTGCTCTAGAAGGTGTAAGTCAACTACCCTGGCCAGCAAGATCTCCGGATCTGTCCCCCATTGAGCATGTTTGGGACTGGATGAAGCGTCGTCTCACGCGGTCTGCACGTCCAGCACGAACGCTGGTCCAACTGAGGCGCCAGGTGGAAATGGCATGGCAAGCCGTTCCACAGGACTACATCCAGCATCTCTACGATCGTCTCCATGGGAGAATAGCAGCCTGCATTGCTGCGAAAGGTGGATATACACTGTACTAGTGCCGACATTGTGCATGCTCTGTTGCCTGTGTCTATGTGCCTGTGGTTCTGTCAGTGTGATCATGTGATGTATCTGACCCCAGGAAGTGTCAATAAAGTTTCCCCTTCCTGGGACAATGAATTCACGGTGTTCTTATTTCAATTTTCAGGAGTGTAATTCGGAGATGAACGTCTCCCACATGCGTAATGCGAATTGCCGACGCACGGTGAAGGACACGTAGTACATCTGCCTCCGCCGAAGAAATACTGTGGTGGAATGTGCGCATGAAGCGACCTTTATGGAGGACGTTAATAGGTTATGTAAAGCACGGATCTCGATGCCAGCGCACGACCTCTTGACTTTTACTGTATGGCCCTCCGGGAAATGTTCGTTCAACAGCCTTCACCTCAACGTCAGGCAGCCTCCCACTGAATCAAGGCGAAAAAGATAGAGATTGCGGCGCTAAGAATGGAGGGGACAGTAGTACTCGCGAAGTCGCAGACCTGCCTGTCCTAAAATCTACCCTCGATGCATTATGTGGTACAGGAAAGACAATGAAGACGCAGGACGTTAATTAATGAGATCGATAACGGTGAAGGCCGTTGTTTTACAACACGACGGTACATATCACCGGCGTTCAATGATTATTTTTGCAGATTCTGTGGGACTGACGAGGAAGGTTATAATGAGCCGGAGACCGTCATGATCGGACCCTCCCGACGAGACACATGGGAACAGTGACGCAGATGTCTTACCTGAAATTATGAGTGAGGAACAGGATGTAGCGATTACACGAGGAACCTCCAACAAGTCCCCCCACCCAGACGGATTCCCACTGTAAGGTACAGTGTTTCCTCCTGTCCTGTGAAGTTGAAAGTGCCAACAGAGAAATGTCTCGTGAAAGGGATTTCGAAAATACGGTTCAGGTTCTCAAAAGATCAAAAAAAAAAAGCTACAACACGAACAATTCTTGAACTCACAAAAAGGCACTTTCGAAAAATTTATTCGACCAGCAACTCCAGACTATGAGAGCAAAGTGTGCTTAAAGGACAATGGCCTCTCATGATGTCATGCTTTAGAGACAAGTCAACATGAAGCATTGGAATGCGGACATACAGCTATCCCACATTCAGGTATACCTAGTAGTAGGAACTGTGAAGTAATCGTAAATTCGGACCCTGGCACTTGTGCTAATGCGATAACATCCTCTACGTTAAATGGAACTGTACAGAAAGAACCTACTAAAATTATAAATTTTGAGTATTCCTTAAATGAGAACAGAAGAAAATTTTCAACTCATTCTTCGTAAGAACTTTACCAAATGGAGAAAAAAGAAATCGTAAATGACTTGTGTGTTAGAAATCTACCGACAATGTTTTTCGATTTTGTTGTACACTTTTCGCATCTCCTTCGAACAAGCTGCCAAGTGATAGACTCTGCGACTGTGTTCATTTAGGAAATCGGCTTCAAGAGCGTAAATAGTCACTTTACCATATAAACTGTTCAAAAAATGGATAGAATGTGAGACACGTTTGAACAAAAAAAATGATATTGATCAATTGACCTTGAACTACTGGAAAAAGAGAATGAACATTGGCGTCTGGTTCTAAAAGGGACTATACTCGCCTTCAGGTATCTAGCTCAAAATAATATGGCCTTAAGGGGAACCAGCGACAAGCTCTATCAAGAAAATAATGGTAATTTTCTCGGTTTTATCGAAATAATAGGAGAATTTGACCCTGTTTTGCAGGAACATTTAAGGCGGGTAAAAAAGAGAATCATGACCATTGTCTTGGGAAAATCATTCAAAATGAACTCATAAATTTCCTTGCCAACAAAGTAAGAAACAGCATTGTTAATTTTGTAAAGGAAAGTAAATTTTTTCTATTACACATGATTGTACTCCTGATTCCAGCCTCAATGAACAAATGACACTGACTATTAGGTTTGTAATCTTATCAGGAGACGCAGTGACTGTAGAAGAACACTTCCTTGACTTTCTGAACGTCACTTCTACAGAAGGAGATAGTTTGACTGAAACCCTTTGGTCGAAACTAGGTCAACGAGGAATCAATATTCACGATTGCAGAGGCCAAAATTACGGCAATGTCGCAAATGTGAGAGATCATCAAAGTGGTGCTTAAGCCAGAATCCTGAAGTGCAATCCAAGAGTATTTTATGTGCCATGTGCCAGCCACAGACTTAATCTTGTGTTATCACAAGCGGGAAAACCTACAGCAACTCATATTTTTCGGTGTAATTTAAAGAGTATACTTGTTTCCAGTCCATTTACTCAGAGATGGGAAATCTTATTGAAAATGTTATTTGAACGTGGTAACAACTTTAACAGTGAAGAAGCTTTCAGATACTCGATGGGAAAGTAGTGTGGAGATTGTCAAAGTTATAAGGAAGTCAGATATGCCCTTCTTGATGTGAGCAACAGCACTGTTGAAACGAAAATAAAGAACGAAGCACGCTCGCTTGCTGTGAAGGAATTAGAAAGCTTCGAGTTTGCTGTAGAGGTTGTCACATAGTGTGACCTTCTCTTTGCCATTGATGTAGCAAGCAAGGCACTTCAAGCAACCAAGTAGCAACCAAATGCCTCAGAATTCTAGTGAAGTTTTTAGAGAATTTCCGTGAAGAAAGTTTTGTTAACGCGCATGTAACAGCCTAATAGATAGCTGAAAGTTTACAAATTGAATCAAAATTTGGAGAAAAGAGAACTGGCAAAAATGCGAAGCAATTTAATTATGAAAGTGACGACAGGGTTTGCAGAGCTCAACCTTCAGAGGAGAAATACAAAATCGATTTTTTCTACCCTGTTGTTGACACAGTGTTAAAAAGTTTGAGAGGAAGATTTGACCATCTGACTAAGTATTCTGAAGTATTCGGATTTTTGCTATCCCCGGGAAATTTAAAATAAATATAGGACGAGGAACTGAAAATGCTATGCAAAAACCTTGAGAAAGAGATAAGTGTAAAAATAAATGATGAATGACATCTTGGGTTGTCGGGTGTTCTGCCGGATATCAGCGTCGTACTAGCACGATATTTCGGTCACGTAGCTCGTAACCTTCATCAGGTGCGACCTGAGACTGCTCCTCGAGTGGACCTGGTCAAGTATTTATGCCTATGGCCTTCCCCCTCCACCAACGGCTGCAGGCGTTTCCTCTGTGGTCCGCGCCCATTCCCTGCGACCTGCTGGAGCGTTGCTGCTCCGTTTTCCGTCCGCTGCGGTTCTAGGTGTTCCGTCTGCGGTCCGCGCCCACCAACCCCGCTCCTGGGGGTTTCATCTACGGTCTGGGGTACCAAGCGTTCCCCCTGCGGTCCGCGCCCGCTCACCACGACCTGTTGGAGCGTTGCCGCTCCGTTTTTCGTCCACTGCGGCTCTGGATGTTCCCTCTGCGGTCCGCGCCCACCAGTCCCACTTCTGGGTGTTCCATCTTCGGTCTCGTACTTTTGGTTACGAAGGTGGGGGTTCGCGGAATATGCATGGTGTCCCACTCAACTATGATACCTCATATATTTCAGAAATGAAACAAAATGTGAAAAAATGCTATTGGCCGGGGATGCACCTACGTCAGGGGCTCATATAGTAGACAGGAATGCAGAATCTCTACAAGTAAACAAAAGCTGTTAAATACAAAGGTACCTTTTCTTAAATGCCATGTATATAGTTTTTTATGCCGAAATGATATCTAGAGTTACAATAAGAGACGACTGATTTTCACTGCTCTGAACCTTATATTTCTGATATCCTTAGACTTAAAATAGTGGTAAGGTGCCACAGTCTCTGCTATAATGTCGTAATGTCGTAATGCGGGTTGTCCGCACTGTCATGAAGCCTGCACCAGGGAAGCCTTGCTCTGAGCATTACGTCAGAAACTGTGGCGCCTTTGCCATCCTTTAAAGTCTACGTATGTATGAGGTGTATAACACTGAAAACAAGTCTGCCGTTACTAATTGTACCTCTAATTCTCATTTCTGTGAAAAAGAATTACATGTACCATTCTGTTAGTAAGAGAACGAAGTTTCACTCTGCAGTGTAGTGTTCATCAATTTGAAAGTTACGGCTTTGAAACGGAGTAAAAGTGAGTGCTGGAACGAGATGCGAGCCTGGAACCAAATCAAATGTTCAAATGTGTGTGAAATCTTATGGGATTCAACTGCTAAGGTCATCAGTCCCTAAGCTTACACACTATTTAACCTAAATCATCCTAAGGACAAACACACACACCCATGCCTGAGGGAGGACTCGAACCTCCGCCGGGACCAGCCACACACTCCCTGACTGCAGCGCCTTAGACCGCGCGGGCCTGGAAACTTTGGCTTTCACAAGTGCTCTGTCGACTGGGCTCCATCCAAGTACTACTCACAAGACTTGTGCAAGAACTGCTCAAAGCTATCACTCATCCCCCACCTCACACCATTACTTCCGCCAGTGACTCACCTCCCAACCTCCGAACTTCACTTTTGTACATCATTCGCGTTAGTATTTTGCAAGCCTTACCTTTGGAATATTTCGAAAAAATAAGTAATGACGTTAGATCTAGGTCCTTTTAGATAAAAGAAAGTTAGGACAGCAACGAAATAGTGGCTGGCTTCATCAAACAAACAGAAAAGAGTGTCTGTACAAATAGTAAGTACGAGTGTCTATGTTTCCACCTGTTGCGACCGGTGATGGCACCTTGCAGCAGGTTAACTGGTCGTGTTGACGTTCTCATGTTAGTCACACAGTGGTGGTGACCTCGACGGCACTCGCCAATGACGCATTGCTAGAGAACGCGGTCGGATGTAAGTGGCTACGGCTCCCAGCCACAGCGTGCTGACTGTTCCACAGGTGAGCTCGCCACAGACAGCCGGTCCCAGCCAACCTCGGGTGATCGGGAACCGGATATTGCCTATCAGCGAGCTTCCTGTTGTAGTTTGCGGTGAGGTATTCAAGCTGAACGGCGCTCTGCCGCCTCGTCCCTGTGGACACGCATCCAAAATCACACGTGCATACATATCTCTGTTCCTAACACAACTGCATCGAATGCACTCTAACAAGGGAACTTCCACATCACACCCCCGTCAGATTTAGTTATAAGTTGGCACAGTGGATAGGCCTTGAAAAACTGAACACAGATCAACCGAGAAAACAGGAAGAAGTTGTGTGGAACTATGAAAAATATAAGCAAAATATACAAACTGAGTAGTCCATGCGCAAGATAGGCAACATCAAGGAACGTGTAAGCTCAGACGCGCCGTGGTCCCGTGGTTAGCTTGAGCAGCTGCGGAACGAGAGGTCCTTAGTTCGAGTCTTCCCTCGAGTAAAAAAGTTTATTTTCTTTATTTTCACAAAGTTATGATCTGTTTGTTCGTTCATTGACGCCTCTGTTCACTGCAATAAGTATAGTGTCTGTGTTTTGCGACCGCACCGCAAAACCGTGCGATTAGTAGATGAAAGGACGTGCCTCTCGAATGGGAACCGAAAACATTTGATCGCAAGGTCATAGGTCAACCGATTCCTCCACAGGAAAACACGTCTGATATATTCTATACGACACTGGTGACGGCATGTGCGTCACATGACAGGAATATGTTGTCGACCCACCTAACTTGTACACTAGGCGAATGGGTAAAAACATTCTTCTACCTTCCACGATTTAGGTTTTCTTGTGGATGTGATAATCACTCCCACAAAAGTGATCGCATCGGACGGACGGACGGACAGATAGTAATTGTCTGAAAATAAAAATTTTTAACTTTTTACACGAGGGAAGACTTGAACCAAACATCTCTCATTCCGCAGCTGCTCACGCTAACCACGGGACCACGGCGCTCCTAAGCTAACGTTGTCCTTGATGTTGCATATCTTGTGCATGGACTACTCAGCTTGTATATTTTGGTTATTTTTTTCATAGTTCCACACAACTTCTTCCTGTTTTCCCGATTGATCTGTGTTCAGTTTTTCAAGTCCTATCCACTGTGCCAACTTATAACTAAATCTGAGGGGGGTGCGATGGGGAGGTTCCCTTGTAAGAGTCTGCCTTCCATCGTCATTACCGGCATCTTCGTTATCACCGTCAACATCACCAGCCACGCGACAGTCAGTGGTTGCCAAAGGGCTCCTCTAGGCTTGTGATGAGATGCGATCTCGAACTCTACATTTCCAAATCATTCTAGAGCATATCCTATTGTCATCTACAGTGATGAACCAAAACATTATGACCGTAACACTTTGCGAGAGTAAACTCCGCCTGATAGCGTTGTGGGCGTGTGATGTGGTGAGGGAAGAATGTAAGGGGAACACGGACGAGTGGCGAATCATTCTAGCGACTGTATCGGACGGAAACTGAGATATCCTGTGACAGAAGCGACATTCACAAAGGACAGATTGCTATGGCCCGGGATCTGGGAGCGAGCATCACCGAAAAGCGAAGATTGTCGGCTGTTCGTATGATACTGTAGTGAAGCACGTGACAAGGTGATGAAATGTGGAGTTCTAAGGCATACCCACTTTATAAAGCATGGCAGGTGGCAATCTCTGGCAGATCTTATTACAAACTGTAACGCTGATACAAGTGCAAGTGCTTCAAAGCGAACAGTTCAGCGTATATGGTTAAATGCGGGGTCTGCTGTAGCCGACTCCTGAGTGTTCCCATGCTGAACCAACGATTTTGTGAATTGCAGCTAGAATGGGCATTGGATCGTCGAGTTAGGGCTGTCGAACACTGGAAACGTGTCTCCCGAGAGGATTAATAGCGGTTCCTGTTATAACTGGTCGAAGGTCGGCTCCGGAAATGCCGTCATCCAAGTGAACAGCTTCTTTGAACGTGCACAGCGCCACGGACGTAGGCCTGTGGGGACACTAATATGCTACTGGGCTTCCACGAGACCTGTGGTAATAATCAGAAGCACCATGCAAGCTGTGGACTAAGTGAACATTATGGAGCACTATTCGCGTCCCTGATTACTTGATATCTTACCCGAAGGCAGTAGCACCTTCTAGCAAGAAAACCGCCGTGTCACAAGGACGCAATAATACTGTAGTGGTTTTTAGGAGCATCGTAACGAGTTTGCGCCGTTATGTCGGCTACGAAATTCGCCTGATCTGAGCCCCAAGGAGCACAGCTGGGACGGTATGAGGCGCCAGTTCCATGCGAACAAATCACATGTGTGGACTGCTGGTGCCACATGTCTGTGAAAATCGGTGAAAGATTTGTCGTATTCACGCAACGCAGAGTCGCAATTGCATTGCTTTCCAAAAGTGATCATCACTATGATTAGCAGCACCTCGTATTGTTTTATCTCATAGGGGTATCGTTTTGTTGTTGTTGTCGTGATATCTCACACGTGTATGGTTTCGTTATTGCTTTGATTTTGGTATCTCGTAACTGTATGTTGTTGTTGTCATTGTCCTTGCGACGTTCATTCCGACTATGGATCACCTCACACTGGGTTACCTGTGCAAGTCCTGTCATCTCTGCTTCACTGCACCCTACCTACACTTCAAGCTGCACACTGAAGCCTAGCCTCCGTAACCTCCTCCAGTTTCTATCCCACCATACTCGCTCCGTCAGCAAACCGTCAATTTCTCGATGCCTCAGAACGTCTCCTATCGACCGATGCCTTCCTTCAGTCAACTTGTGCCATAAATTTCTTTGTTTCCCCATTTATATTTAGTATTTCCTCATTAATTATCTGACCTGTACATATAGTCTTAAGTACTAACCTGAAGCCCAACATTTCAAAAGCTTGTATTCTCTTCTTGTCTGAGACCCTTATCGTCCAGGTTTCACGTCAATATATGGCTACACTCCGAACATCTCCAGACCTTCTTTTAAGTTATTGACTCAGTCTTTTCTCATTTCGCGTAAGGCAGCAACGAACTACTGTCCGTTCGCCTGGGTACGTACATACGTTTTCTGCCCCATCCATTTCATTTTCGTTACTGTTCAGTTGTTTCTTCTTCAGTCTGCTGCCTGAGTCTTTTCTCAGTTTTTCTGTCTGTCCTAATCAGTCCCGTCATGTAACTCTCCATTGCTTTCTGAGCGAACCTCGAATTGTGAGTGGTTTTTGTACGAATCAACGAAAAAAAGCATGCCAGATATAAAAGAACACAAAATCTCAAAGATTGGCTATGTTCTACTGAAACTCGAAACTTAGTTCGGACTTCAATGCGAGTTGCTTTTAATAGCTTCCACAATGAAAAGCTGTCCCGAAATGTGATAGCGAATTCCAAGAAATTCTGGTCGCATGTAATATACACCACCGATGACAGCCCCGCTGAAGCGGAAATTCCTTCACTAAAGAAGATGAAGTAATTGCTCTGGAATACGAATCGAGGAAAACTGCCAACATGACTATCTTGGAAGTAGATAGCTTCCGTGAAGCGAAGCAGTTTACATCACTTAATGAAGTAGAGTCTTCTGGTACAGAAACCATTAGGTTCTTTTCAAAGTAAACTAATGCAGTAGACCCATACTTAGCAATCATTCACAACCGTTCGCTCAACGAAAGATCCGTACCAAAACACTGGAAAGCTGCACAGGTCATACCAATACTCAAGAAAGAAAATGGGAGTAATCCACTCTAACATTCTGCGTGGTGTCTGTTGGTTCTATATCGTGTCTCTCTACCACTTTCGCGCCACGACGCTCTGAGCGTGTTTTTTAGGGAATTGACTAGTTTGAACCTGGGACCTGTTGCTGGTAAGGAGACGCCAGACCACACATGACATGTAGAATTAAGAAGAGTTCAGTGAGACTAGCGATGATATAACCAAATACTTAATGATTTCAGCGTCAGTTCCACTGCACTCCCTGTAAAAGAATCTTAATACTAACTAAATTAAGCGGAAGGGGTTCAAGGCTTTCCTATTTTTAGTTAGCTGGTAAAATAACGTCGAAAAAGCAGTTAAGTTTACCATTGGAAATTTTATTCTACTCACAAAACATTGTTTATAAATTGCACTATTGATAAAAGGAAATGTTTTAATACAGGATGGTAAAAACCGACTGCGTTCAACAAAAATGTGAACGAATATTCCCTGAATGGGTTACCAAGTTCTACAATGGATCGAAGGATGACCTATGCCATATCACATCTATAATCTAGGTTTAAATTAAAATTCACAAAAGAGAAAGCTATCAAAATGGTCTACAGTGACCCTGAATTATCTTTAATTACTTATCTAACTTGTCGCAAATTACAGTGGCTGATGTGGCTTCTCAATAACTATATAACAGAAAAGTCATCGCGTTTCAGATTTTTACTTCAAGTGGCTAATGTGAACACCATGAGCTTTGATTGACGATCGACACTAGTATTACGCAAAAAAGGGATGTAACAGATGAGACTTCTGCAGTTCTGAGTGAAGCCTTATCTGCTCAAAAATGCGGCATCACGTGCGTTCATTACCTTGTCGGTGTTCGTCAGGGGGCGGCGGGCAGCATAGCTCCACTCACCTCGCTGTCTCGGAAGCAACTCTCTCCTGTCCTAACTTCTCCTTACTACAATTTACCGAAGTTGGTTTAAAAAAACTATATGGCTGTGTTTTCATCTAACGAATCAGGGTCTCAATGTTAACCTTAAGCTCCGCCTACAAAAATTCTGTCCATCCAATGAGAAACGTTATACTTTTAGTGGTGGGGCAATGTTTTTAAAGTTTGCAACGTAACAGAGACGCGAAAAAGTCTCACGCTAAATCTTGCAGCTGGTGTGGTCCTTTTAGTGTTATTGTAAGATCTATACTGTTCTTCTGGAGGGCTCTAGTTTTTAACATGGGCTGGAGGGTGGTCCTAACGTAAAACAGACGCGAAAAAGCCTCACGCTAAAACTTGCGGGTGGTGTAGACCTTTTTGTGTTATCGTATGATCTATACTGTTCTTCTGGAGGGCTCTAGCTTTTAACATTTTCTGGGGGGTGGTCCTAACGTAACAGAGACGCGAAAAAGTCTCACGCTATTCCATTTGCTCGCTCGTTACTCGTATTACTTTGGTTAATTTAATGTCACGATTTATTCGGAGCTATGTGACATACTACTGGATTTGCTTATATGTCAGGGTTTTCATGGAAGGTGTTGGATTTGCCTGACACCGTACACCACTGCATTTCAGACCCACATCGCAAAATAATGTTGATTTGCAATAGGATTTTAGAGCATATACTGCGTTCGAACGTTATTAATTACGTCAAAGGTGACCGTATATTGACACAGTTAGCTCGAATTCAGACAATAACGTTGTTTAGAAACACAACTATATATTTATTCGCATGAATAAATGAGTACTGTCAACAGGGGATCTGAAAATGATACCATATTTGTGTATTTCCACAAGGCTTTTGACACCGTTCCTCACAGGAGACATCAAATTGTACGGAGCATCGCTCCAGTAGTGCGACTGGTTACGTAATCGACGAAAACTCTATGAGTAAAACGAAAGTAATGACCGGCATTCCCCAAGGAAGGATTATAGGCTCTCTCCTGTTCCTAATCTTCATAAATGATTTAGGAGATAATGTGAACAGCCTCCTTAGATTGTTTACAGAGGATGCTGTGAATTATCATCTAGTAAAGTCATCAAAATATCCAAACGAACTGCAAAACGACTTAGACACTATATTTGAATGGCGCGAAAAGTGGCAACATTCTCTCAGTATGGAATGTGTAAGGTCATACACATGAGCACAAAAAGAATTCCGTAAAATTTCGATTACAGCATAAACCACACAAATGTAAAGGCTTCCAATTCGATTAAATACATAGATATAACTATTTCAATTACATTTACTGGCTTAAATATGCTGAAGTTATACCTCTCCACAAGAAAGGGGACGAAGAAATGTCGTCAAATTATCGACCGATCTCACTTTTGCCAGCTTTTTCAAAAATCTTTGAAAAGGTTATTTTCAAGCATCTATTTAAGTGCCTTAGTGAAAATAACATACTGTGATAGTCACAATTTGGGTTCCTTAAGGGTTCTGATATTGAGAAAGCTATTTACACTTACAGCGAAAATGTCCTTAATACATTGGACAACAAATTAGAGGCAACTGGCATATTCTGTGACTTGTCAAAGGCGTTTGACTATGTGAATCACAGCATTCTTTTAAGTAAATTAAAATATTATGGCGTCACTGGTAGTGCTGCAAATTGGTTTTAGTCATATCTTACAAATAGAAAACAAAGGGTGTCATTACATCACACTTCAGCAGTAGTCAATCAGACATCATCTGACTGGGAAGAAATTACATGTGGTGTTCCCCAAGGTTCCATACTAGGTCCACTACAGTTTCTTGTGTATATTAATGACCTGTCATCTGTTACATTACCAGATGCCAGGATTGTCTTATTTGTAGATGATACAAACATTGCAGTAAATAATAAATCAAATATAAATTTAGAAAGGGCAGCTAATCAAATTTTTACTGACATTAATAAGTGGTTCACAGCCAATTCACCATCATTAAACTTTGAAAAGATCCACTATATGCAGTTCAGATCTCCTGAGAGATTTCCTTCTGGTGTGTGTATAAACTATGATGACATGGAAATAGAAGAAGTTGAGAGTGTAAAATTCTTGGGATTACAACTTTATAATAAATTCGTTTGGGAGCAACATACTAACGAACTGCTAGAGCGCCTAAACAAGTCTATGTTTGCAATGCGAATGGTGTCAGACATAGGAGATATAAATATAAAAAAATTGTCATATTTTGCCAATTTTCACTCCATTGTGTCATATGGTATCATATGTTGCGGTAACTCCACAAACAGAGAAAAAAATTTCAGAGTACAGAAGCGTATAATTAGAGTAATGAGTAGTGTAAATCCAAGAACATCATGTCGAAAGCTATTCAAAGAATTGGGCATATTAACCACACCTTCTCAGTATATTTATTCCTTAATGAAGTTTGTTGTAAATAATACATCTGTTTTTCCAACTAACTGCTTAGAACACAGTATCAATACTAGGAATAAGAACAATATACATAAAGATTTAAAATCATCTACTCATGCCTAGAAAGGAATACAATATTCAGTAACGCATATTTTCAATAAGTTACCAGCAACCATTAAGAGTTTAGTTTCAGAGAAGGCACAATTTAAACATAATTTAAAAGAATTTTTGGTGGCCAACTCCTTCTATTCCATCCATGAGTTTCTCAAAAAGTGCAATAGACCATTTTAATGAAAATTTATTATACTTTAATTTTGGACAATACTTGGTTGTAACAGCCAAGTAACTACCTACTGTGTGAATGATGGATGTATGGAAAGCAGATGTAAGTCTTAAGTCTGTAAATAGTGGAAGTTTAATTTTAAATCTTGGACATAATGTGACTGTTCTTAACTGAGGATCACTGAAATGAATAACTTACTTTAATTTTTGACAATACTTCGTTGTAACAGCCGAGAAACTAGCAAATGTCTGAATGATGGCTTTAATGAAAGCAGATGTAATTATTAAACCTGTAAATATTAGAAGTTTAAATTTAATTCATGTACATAATTTTACTGTTTATTGACTGAGGATCATTAAAATTAATGAAACTCAAGTTTTTCTAATTACATTTTTGTAATGTGTTTATCTGACATGTTCCACACCCAGGAGGATCCTCTTTTTTATGGGTCTAAGGAATGAGTAATTAATCTAATCTAATCTAATCTTAAACAGGAACAACCACATAGATAGTGTTGTGAGAGAAGCCGACCAAAGACTACGATTTATTGGCAGAACACGTCAAATATTCCTACACTAAGTGTCCTCTGCTAGAGTACTGCTGTGCAGTATGGGATTCTTACCGGACAAGTGTGATGGAGTACAATGAAAAGTTCAAAGAAGGAAAGCTCGTTTAGTATTATCTTGAAATAGGGGAGAAAGTATCAATGATATGGTGAGCGAGTTGGGATGGCAATCATTGAAGCAAAGGTGGTATTCGTTGCGGCTAAATGTTTTCACGAAATTTCGATCACCAATTTTCTCCTCTGAATGTGAAAATATTTTACTGTCGCCAACATACATGAAATGATGATCTTAACGAAATAAGAGAAATCCGAACTTGTACAGAAAGATCTAGAACTTGTACAGAAAGATCTAAGTGTTCATTTTTTCCCACGCGATGTTAGAGAGTCGAATGGTACAGGAATGGTGTAAAACTGGCCAGAAGAACCCTCTGACAAACACTGAAATGTGAATCGCTGAGTAGACATGTATATGTACTTGGAAAGTACATTTCTTTTTAATTATGTGTGTTTGGAATATTCTGATCTGTTGTCTTTATTTGTGATGACCATGCATATAACGTATTTTCTACTTCGAAGTGACACAGCTCCACCGTCAGACTCAAGGATGGAATACAACAAGCAAATCGAATGGCGTAACAAAGAATCTCTATTGTGCTAGCCAACTTTACAACTACGTAAGTAAAGAAGAGATTTTTTGCTGCACTCCGAGGTCGACTGATTGGAATAGCTGTATGGATCCAGGGTTTGTTAATGGGGCAGAGGGAGGAAGGGGTGGGGGGAGGAGAGATTACTGTTTCACTGTTGGTGAGTGTCTATCCCTCACTCTTCCCAACCCACCGAAATATAACTTGCCATTTCATAGTTTTAATGTACCACAGATATTTACGATTTTAATAGTAAAAATAAAACATAGAAAATGTTTTAATGTAACAATTGTTTAGTTACAATATACTTTATCGCGTTTTAACGTCATTATACTAATAATAATAATTATTATTAATATTTTTTTTATTTTAGTGCCTAGTACAACACTTTTGCTTAACTTTAAAAAAATTGCTCATCAGAGAAATAGAGAAGTAGAAAAGCATTCGTTTGATAATTTGCGATGTGAGAAATTAAGTGAAAATTTTGAAGTACACCTCATTCTGTTCTCTTTTTAGAGAAAATTCGACCTCAATAAATGAACTTATACAGCCGACCCCACCACTAATTTTGAGTAACCAGCCACATATACCCTGGCCTCATCTCCAATGAAATGCGATCTCACGGTGATATTGGCCAGCAGAGGCAGTCAGGAGCTCTTCGGCCATCTGCTGAAACTGTTTCTACACTCCTGGAAATGGAAAAAAGAACACATTGACACCGGTGTGTCAGACCCACCATACTTGCTCCGGACACTGCGAGAGGGCTGTACAAGCAATGATCACACGCACAGCACAGCGGACACACCAGGAACCGCGGTGTTGGCCGTCGAATGGCGTTAGCTGCGCAGCATTTGTGCACCGCCGCCGTCAGTGTCAGCCAGTTTGCCGTGGCATACGGAGCTCCATCGCAGGCTTTAACACTGGTAGCATGCCGCGACAGCGTGGACGTGAACCGTATGTGCAGTTGACGGACTTTGAGCGAGGGCGTATAGTGGGCATGCGGGAGGCCGGGTGGACGTACCGCCGAATTGCTCAACACGTGGGGCGTGAGGTCTCCACAGTACATCGATGTTGTCGCCAGTGGTCGGCGGAAGGTGCACGTGCCCGTCGACCTGGGACCGGACCGCAGCGACGCACGGATGCACGCCAAGACCGTAGGATCCTACGCAGTGCCGTAGGGGACCGCACCGCCACTTCCCAGCAAATTACGGACACTGTTGCTCCTGGGGTATCGGCGAGGACCATTCGCAACCGTCTCCATGAAGCTGGGCTACGGTCCCGCACACCGTTAGGCCGTCTTCCGCTCACGCCCCAACATCGTGCAGCCTGCCTCCAGTGGTGTCGCGACATGCGTGAATGGAGGGACGAATGGAGACGTGTCGTCTTCAGCGATGAGAGTCGCTTCTGCCTTGGTGCCAATGATGGTCGTATGCGTGTTTGGCGCCGTGCAGGTGAGCGCTACAATCAGGACTGCATACGACCGAGGCACACAGGGCCAACACCCGGCATCATGGTGTGGGGAGCGATCTCCTACACTGGCCGTACACCACTGGTGATCGTCGAGGGGACACTGAATAGTGCACGGTACATCCAAACCGTCATCGAACCCATCGTTCTACCATTCCTAGACCGGCAAGGGAACTTGCTGTTCCAACAGGACAATGCACGTCCGCATGTATCCCGTGCCACCCAACGTGCTCTAGAAGGTGTAAGTCAACTACCCTGGCCAGCAAGATCTCCGGATCTGTCCCCCATTGAACATGTTTGGGACTGGATGAAGCGTCGTCTCACGCGGTCTGCACGTCCAGCACGAACGCTGGTCCAACTGAGGCGCCAGGTGGAAATGGCATGGCAAGCCGTTCCACAGGACTACATCCAGCATCTCTACGATCGTCTCCATGGGAGAATAGCAGCCTGCATTGCTGCGAAAGGTGGATATACACTGTACTAGTGCCGACATTGTGCATGCTCTGTTGCCTGTGTCTATGTGCCTGTGGTTCTGTCAGTGTGATCATGTGATGTATCTGACCCCAGGAATGTGTCAATAAAGTTTCCCCTTCCTGGGACAATGAATTCACGGTGTTCTTATTTCAATTTCCGGGAGTGTATTTGGCGTCGACTCATCGATGAAGATGAGATGAAATGATATGGAAAACACTGACATTCAGTCCACAATTGGAGATAATCTCGGGACTATCCGGGAATAAAATTCGGGGCCCTGCGATCTAGAGGGAGCTTTGCTGGCCGCTAAACCACGAGTAGACATCTGTAATGACCACACTCATCTTTACATAACGACAACCTTATACTACAATAAGTGTCATTTACAACTTTTCCTCACAGTTCTTATTCTTACGGTTTTGTACCTGTTGGATTGCCCAGATTAAATTTGCTACAAATTAAATTTTATGCGTTCTGTACAAGCCTAATAAAATTTGTGGTCATTAATCTATATTTTGGGATTCATATCTTCCTGCTAACGTAATCTGTGCCTTCTTTCCTCTTTCTTATGATTTAATATCTACTGTCCTTATATCATATCCATATAATACTTGTTCTTTAATTTTTATACCCATTACGTACTATTCATTCTGAAAACTGTAATTTAACATGCTTGTCTCTAATAGTATCAACTATTAGCCTTATCCCACATAATTTTTAACATATTTGTCCTCCTAGGGGAAAATTTACAGTTGTAATTTCAGTCAATTTAATATTAGCAATAAGGACTCAATGTAAAATCTGCATTGAAATGTGTTTCTCGTGTAGTGGCAACTGCTTGCATTACAATTCTGTCCATTGTCAGTCCCTTTCCCAATCAGTTGTACCACACTAAGCCACTAACTATTATAATGTGTTTAATGTATAACTCATGCGATGAGGACTGCATTTGATTGTCTCTGCCAATGTCGTGACCAAAATTTTCTTGTGTTCGTAATAGCTGTTATAAATGATTTGGTTTCTTATACACGAGTGCCCTTTATGGATGGTAATATGATGTCACCGGACACTGGTCTAATAACCTGAATAATGCTCCATAATAAACACACAATAGGAGAACAAATGCAGTTGGTTTGTATTATGTCTCCATGCTCGTCGTCAAGTATGGGATGTCTGGGAATCCTATTATTCGTATTAATGAGTTTTGTTACAAAAAGGAAAGAGACAATACTTACATTTTGCAACTATACAGATGTGACGCAAGCAAAGGTGAATTATAAAATAATCAAGCTTCTTCAGTATTAAACAATTCCAAGTCTGTGGTATGTAATGGAAGCGGAGTAACTAGCGGTCACGCTGCTACCCAAGTGCTTAATGCTGAAGCTGCTATTCAACTGGATCGCACCAGTCGGTCGCGGCGCTTATATCCTGTCCACAAAGGGTACGCTGTTGTCGCGTTGTCGTCCTGGAGAGCGGTCGATCAACGTGCGATTGGCTGACGCCTTCTCACAGCCATCTCTTCTCTACCGTTCCCGACTGGCGTGCCTGAGCTTGACTTTACGCCGTAACAGTTACCTTACCCCATCTGAGAATAAAACTGTTCAACGAAAAAGTTACGGAAGAATACAATAATACGATAGTGATTAGACCTACGATGCAATAAATAACAATAATTGTGTGTTCCTCTTTTCAGTGGTTGCATGTAAGCTCTAAAGCAATATTTTATTTTTGGCGGAATATAATTACAGACAAGTTTCATATTTTTTACTATGCGAATTCCAATTTCAGTAAACTGTGTAGGAAGAATAGGCACAGAGAGATCTTATCCACCTGAAAGTTTGTGAATTAAGGATTAACGTTCCACTGCGGTTGTCAATTGTAAAACCAATTGCTCTGCGGTTTTACCAAGAAGATAGATAGCCGACCAAAATTCCAAGGAGATTCTATCTCTCTTGATTACAGTTCACGTTCGATTGACCTCACAAATGTCCGCAGTTGGTAAACTGCCTGACGGTGACTATGTTACCTATAGTTGATAACAATCATGCTGCCCTTTTTGATTCAATGCTTCCTACTGATAATAAATGATGATGCACAGAATATTTATTAGCTCAGTTAATTAGTTAATTTTAGAATTGAACAACCAACTAGAACGGATAACGCAATGGACTGACAAGCAACCAAACGAGATAGCATTTGCACCACTGCCTGACACAATAAATAACCACATCTGGTTATAATTTAGTTATTGACTCATTAATATTATTTCAGGGGGTAAAACTATTGAGGATTGTATTATTAAATGAGGTCCGGTGATTGAAATTACCAGCGTGAGCACTGACGTTTATTCTCATAAATTATACAATTTATTGTGTCACTTGGCCCAAATTCAGAGGAGAAGAAAGCAGTAATGTGTCATGCGCTGAGGGCGCTCAGTGTGTAAAAATCCCTTGTATCGCATGTTATTATGCAATGGACTGGGAGAAAACTTGTGTTGCTTCCGGGATTAAATTGGTTCTCACATGTAAGTTCCATTCTGGTGCCAGCCATACATTGGCTAATGGATACTGTTTCTAATAATGATCCACACAACGTGGCCACTGGAAGGCTGAATAGCTTTGGCGGGCATAATCATTGCGTAACTTCAGCATGAAATTGATAAAGTTGGGGGTGAAGCAGACAAAAACACACTTGATGATATACATATAAATAATCAGTACATCATTGAAAATCCTTCACACTGTTAAAAGTTTAACCTGCTTGAAATTCTACAAGACCAGTCTGCAGCGACCACGCAGCCAGCTCCTCGTCAGCGCCAGAGATATATACTCACCATGTGGGATCCATCTTGGATAAACAGCAAAATTTCACAAGTAACACACGCAAAAAACTTGTTCTGAAATTGCGCAAGAACTTCCTCTGTTATGCCATCAACACGTGAATGATTGGAAGTCAATGGCGAAAATCATTATTCATTACGTCGCAGCCTTCTTGCATTAGTAGCAACACTTACACGTATCACACGAAGATCCTGTCTTCAACCCCTTAACTAACTTAGGCATCATATAATTCCTTCTCCGTTAAGTAATATTCACACCGGAACATGTATACAATGACCAGAAGAGAAAAACAAAGAAAATTAAATAATTCGACACACACGAATGTTTAGTTAATTTACACTGTTCACTTGGCTATAATCTTAACTTGAAACCAACACACGAATGTGCCTACTCTTTGTTTTCAAAAATGATGGAGAACATGACGTACCTTGAAACGAAATAAGCGAGCGGAACAACCAGTTCTATCTCAATATGAAAAGTGGAAATTTAAGGTCACGATAAATCCTTTCAGTTCTCTATAGACAAACTCAAAACAGGTAGGCTCAAACAATGTATCTTGCATGTTGTTTCACAAATAAGTATTTTATTTACTAGGTAACACGATGAAACTGCATATTTGAAATTACGTAAATCTGTAGGCATTAACACAGGCTTCCGACAAACTCTTACACTGTCTGACCAAAGGTATCAGGACACCTGTTAGTGGACATTAATATAGAGTGTTTCTACCCTTCGGGCCGGCCGCTGTGGGCGAGCGGTTCTAGGTGCTTCAGTCTGGAACCGCACGGTACCGCTACGGTTGCAGGTTCGAATCCTGCCTCGGGCATGGATGTGTGTGATGTCCATAGGTTAGTTAGGTTTAAGTAGTTCTAAGTTCTAGGGGACTGATGACCTCAGATGTTAAGTCCCATAGTGCTCAGAGCCATTTGAACCATCTACCCTTCAGCTTTATTAGGGCTCGAATCCTGCTGGACTCTACTTTAATGAAATGTCTGAATTTCTGTCGTGAAATTGCAACACATTCTCCATCAAGAGCCGAAAGCAGAGAAGCGTGGGGTTTGGAACGAAATCGACGTTCTAACTCGTCCCAAAGGTGTTCCATGGGGTTCAGCTCACGGCTCTGGGCATACCAGTCCATTTTACGAATGTTATTCTGCACAAATCATTGATGTACAGCTGGTGCTTTATGACAGAGTGCGTTGTCAGACTGAAGAAACAATAAACGTATCAGAATTGCTCATCCAGTACACACAGTACACAACGCTGGAAATGGAACCATACGCTTCCGGATTTACCGTTTTCAGAATAGTTAGGGGTTGAAAATTAGAAAATTTTATAGAAACTCATTCATCTTGCTACAAGCAAAGTGTGATCATACCAGAGTCAGAGACAGATCCAGGAAATAAGCGGTATGTAGTAAGTGGGTCACGCATAAGCACTTTACAACACTGCCCCGTACGAGGGAGGATCAGCTCAGCAGAAAATAGCAAGGGACAAAAATAGTATTGATAGGGATGGGGAGTACGACATAGATGGTAACCTGGAAAAGATAGCCACTCAGACTGGCAACACGAATGTGCATTTCGTGGATCTGTTTCAGCGTCACGATCGGCCTCATCTTAATAAAGCCGTCAGGCGTAATAACATGAGACTTGGGGGTGCGCTGATGACAGAAAGCATGGGTCACATTTCAGTGGTGTCAGTGGAGTCTATCAGCAGGACGGGTTTCACTAGACATGGCCTGCACCTCAACAGGTATGGGAAGGGGAGGTTGGCAAAGGTTATAGGTGACAGCATAGGCCGGGTTGGTGGGATCACTCATGAGAAAATTCCTGCAGTAGTGGGTGTTAGAGCTGCACCTTTTTTAGATTGAAGTCAGCTGATAGGTATTCCTGCTTAAGGGAAGTCTCTCTAACAAAGGAACCACTTTTGACAAAGCTTAGGTATCCGAGTAATTAGGGAATTAGTATATTTCATCAAAATATACAAGGTATTAGAGATAAAGTTAGTGAACTGCTTATAGATGTTGACTCTGAAATTATTGGTGTATCTGAACACTTCTTAAATGAGGAGATAATTCAGAGGCTTCCTTTACCAGGATACAGGTTGGCTGACAGCTTTTCGAGGAGCTCTTTGCGGTGTGAGGGAGTAGCCATGTATGTGAAAAACGGCATACCATTTGAGTCAATTGATGTTTCAAAGTACTGCACTGAAAAGGTGTTTGAATGTTGTGCAGGTGTGGTTAAATTTAATGGAGCTAAACATCTAACTGTTGTTATTTATAGATCCCCAGACTCCGATTTCACAACAATTTTGCTAAAGCTAGAGGAGGTTCTTGGTTCACTTTATACGAAATACAAAAAGTTAGTTATATGTGGTGACTTCGATATTAATTGTATAAGTGATTGTGCAAGTAAGAGGATGCTGGCAGACCTCCTTAATTCATATAATCTTATGAAAACCGTATTCTTTCCAACGAGAGTCCAAGGGAACAGTAGAACAACCACAGACAACATTTTTGTTCATTCCTCATTACTAGAAGGGCATTCTGTTAACAAAAAGGTGAATGGTCTTTCAGATAATGATGCACAAATTTTAACTCTAAAAGATTTTTGTACTTCAACACGTGTTAAATATAGCCATCAGCTGTTTTGGAAAGCTGATCCAGTTGCTGTAGAGACCTTTGTAAACCTTATCAAGGAACAAGTGTGGCAAGATGTTTATAGCGCTGATACAGTAGACGATAAATATAATGCTTTTCTCAATACTTTTCTCGTGCTCTTTGAAAGTTGCTTTCCGTTAGAACGTTCAAAACAGGGAACTAGCACAAACAGGAAGCCTGGGTGGCTGACTAGAGGGATAAGAATATCTTGTAGAACAAAGTGGCAATTATATCAAAACGTTAGAAACAGTCAACATCTAAATGCAGCAGCCCATTGCAAACAGTATTGTAAGGTGCTTAAAAATGTTATTAGGAAGGCAAAAAGTATGTGGTATGCAGATAGAATAGCCAAGTCTCAGGATAAAATTAAAACAATATGGTCAGTCGTAAAGAAAGTGGCTGGTCTGCAGAGACGGGTCGAGGATATAGAATCAGTGCGTAGTGGGAATGTCCGTGTTACTGATAAGTCGCACATATGTACAGTATTTAATAATCACTTTCTGAATATAGCAGGTGAACTAAATAGAAACCTAGTCCCAACAGGGAATCATATAGCGCTCTTAGAAAAAAGTGTTCCAAGACTGTTGCCTGAAATGCTCCTCCATGATACTGACAAGAGGGAGATTGAGTTAATAATTAAATCACTAAAGACCAAGAACTCTCATGGATATGACGGGGTATCTAGCAGAATACTGAAGTATTGTTGTACGTATGTTAGCCCAGTACTTAGCCATATCTGTAACTTTTCCTTTATTTGGCCGGTTTCCTGACCGATTGAAGTACTCGGTAGTGAAGCCACTTTATAAAAAGGGAGACACTGATAATGTTGACAATTTTAGACCTATTTCTATGGCATCGGTGTTTGCTAAAGTTATCGAGAAGGTTGTATATACAAGGTTACTGGAGCATTTAACTTCACATAATTTGCTGTCAAATGTTTAATTTGGGTTTAGAAAAGGTAACAACTGAAAATGCTATATTCTCTTTTCTCTGTGAGGTTTTGGACCGATTACATAAAAGGTTTGAATGCTAGGTGTTTTCTTTGATTTAACTAAGGCTTTTGACCGTGTTGACCACAAAATATTACTGCAGAAGTGGGACCGTTATGAAGTAAGGGGAGTAGCTTACAATTGGTTCGCCTCTTACTTTAAGAACAGAAAGCAGAAGGTAATTCTCCGCAATATTGAGAGTGGTAGTGATGTTCAGTCCCAATGGGGCACTGTTAAGTGGGGCGTTCCCCAAGGGTCGGTGCTGGGGCCACTGCTGTTTCTTTTTTATGTAAATGATATGCCTTCTAGTATTACAGGTGATTCAAAAATATTTCTGTTTGCTGATGACACCAGCTTGGTAGTGAAGGATCTTGTGTGTAATATTGAAACAGTATCAAATAATGTAGTTCATGAAATAAGTTTGGGCTTGTGGAAAATAATTTGATACTAAATCACAGTAAGACTCAGTTTTTACTGTTTCTAACTCACAATTCAACAACAACTGATATTTTGAACAGACAGAATGAGCATACTATAAGCGAGACGGAACAGTTCAAGTTCCTAGGCGTTCGGGTTGATAGTAAGCTGTTGTGGAAAGCCCATGTTCAGGATCTTGTTCAGAAACTAAATGCTGCTTTATTTACCATTAGTACAGTATCTGAAATAAGTGACACTGCAACACGAAAAGTAGTCTACTTCGCATATTTTCATACTCGTATGTCGTATGGTATTATTTTTTGGGGTAATTCTTCTGATTCCAAAAGGGTATTTTTGGCTCAAAAAGGGGTTGTTTGAGCTGTATGTGGTGTAAGTTCGAGAACCTCTTGTCGACCCCTATTCCGTAGTTTGGGAATTCTGACATTGCCCTCAGAGTATATAATTTCTTTGATGCCGTTTGTTGTTAGCAATATTAGCCTATTCCCAAGAGTTAGCAGCTTTCACTCAGTTAATACAAGGCAGAAATCCAGTCTGCATGTGGAATGCACTTCCTTGACTCTTGTGCAGAAAGGAGTGCAGTATTTTGCTGCATCCATTTTCAATAAGCTACCACAAGAACTCAAAAATCTTAGCAGTAGCCCAAACTCTTTTAAGTCTAAACTGAAGAGTTCCCTCATGGCTCACTCCTTCCATTCTGTCGAGGAGCTCCTGGAAGAGCTAAAAAATTAAGCAAATTCCAGTGTTACATTGTTGATTTTCTTTATTTAAACTTACGACTTGTCACCTGAATATGTCTTTTTATATTTCATTTTATCTTGTTTCTAATATTGTGTTATAATTTCATGTATTGACTCGTTCCATGACCATGAAGACTTCTCCTTAATTTGGTCCCACGGAACAATAAATAAATAAATAAATAAATAAAATAATCATATTCGTTAGCTTGTAAGAGATGTCGAAAGAAACTGTACCTATTTCATAAAAATCCGTATCAGCGAAGCTACAAAGCAGTTATGATCCTGTTAAGCGCATGTAGCACAGCAGAAAGGACACATGCGGTCATTATGAACCAAGCATCACGTTAGCTCCTTTTAAATACTCGAGCTCCCCAGCTCCCAAGGAGCTCATCATTGGAATTTATGGTATTCACTGTAATAGCACTCGATCCCATGATTAGGATACTGTAGCGAATCTATGTCCTAGATACTCCAGAACAGTCTACGAATCAGCAAAAGATGTACCTGAGATGACGGTCTTTGTCTCATGAACTTCACACTGTTCGCAACCTATAATTCGTGGTGGAAAGGCTGACTTCCGTTAACACCACATCACGGAGTGCTGGCAACACCGAACTTCAGCGAAGAAATTGGCAGCACGGCCCGGTGAGGTCTACGTTCTTGTTGAACACTTAGGCGCCTCTGGGTGCTTAAAGCCACCAGGCCCATAGGAAGGAGATCGACTGACCACGCGACTCCCGACGACACCACATTGTGGATGGATCATCGAGAGTGAAATCGAGCACACTCCAGCATTCGTGCTGGACAATAGCCGCGCCGCCGGCCGCGGTGGCCGTGCGGTTCTAGGCGCTCCAGTCCGGAGCGGTGCTGCTGCTATGGTCGCAGGTTCGAATCCTGCCTCGGGCATGGGTGTGTGTGATGTCCTTAGGTTAGTTAGGTTTAAGTGTAGTTCTAAGTTCTAGGGGACTAATGACCACAGCAGTTGAGTCCCATAGTGCTCAGAGCCATTTGAACCATTTTGAATAGCCGCGCCAGTAGCACGCCGTGGCGCGAGGTACTCACTCTTCGCCTGGGCCTGCAGACGAGAAGCTGACTCGGCAGCCGTCAGCGGGAACCCAACACTCAGCTGAATGAGGCATCGTCTACAAGGCCGGTGTGTAACAATACGACTGTAAACATGGTTAATAAATAATTGAACTTCGACAATGTTTCACTAGCGTCAGAGACGCTACACAGGCTCCCAAATGGGTATCCTGACTTCATGCAGAGGTGTCACCTCTATACCGCGAAATAAACTCCCATACCATAACACCGCATCCTCCGTACTTCTCTGATGCCAATACATACAGTTCTCCAGGCATTTTCTCCAGGCATTCGCCAAACCAAAACCCTTCCATTGGATTGCCACAAGTCACAGCGTGATTCACCACTCCATATTACTGTCCAATAGCGTCGCTGCTCATTTCACCTAAAGCCTCACTTAGAGCTGACTCAGAAATACGTGGATTTTGGGATTCTGCTCAATCACTGCACCCCATTCTTTTTAACTGTCTAAGCACAAACATTGTGTTAACAAACATTGTGTTAACTGGGCTGCTGGTAGTATTTCGTAACTCACAACTGATTTCTCCGCTGATTTTATGCGATTTTTAGACCCAAACTTCCCAATGTTTAACGAAATGGCTCTGAGCACTATGGGACTTAACATCTGTCGTCATCACTCCCCTAGAACTTACAACTACTTAAACTTAACTAACCTAAGGACATCACACACATCCATGCCCGAGGCAGGATTCCAACCTGCGACCGTAGCGGTCACGCGGTTCCAGACTGAAGCGCCTAGAACCGCACGGCCACAACGGCCGGCCCAATGTTTAACGGTACCTTCTGTCATTACATGAGGTCTTTCTCCACTTTTCTACTTCACTGTTACATCACTGAACCGTAAATTTAGCTTTTCAAAACCTTCTCTTAAAGAATTTAGTTTATTAGCGATTCATCAAGAACATTAACACACTATGTGAGCGTGGAAGTAGTTGTCAAGGAGTAACTGATGGAAACGAATTAAATTTCAACCAATAGAAATTTTATTCATAAAAGCTTTTTCAAAAACAGATTCAAAATTTATAAGCAGAAAAGCAGCCCCGAAATATCAAGTTACAATTTAACAAATGTGAATTTTATTCCTAAAAGCCTTTTCAAAAACAGATTTAAAATTACAATCAGAAAGCACCCTCTAAATATCAAGTTACAATTATTCAGAGGCAGAATAACAATTATTATTTTTTTTTTTTTTTGTTACAGTAGGAGCCTTTGGGCTGAGAAGCTTGCGCTCCCTTTCAACATGGCCGTAGTCACGACCGCTCACAACGACCTCTGAAAAAATACACTGGTGCAAAGCTACAGCACACCAGATTACTTTAAACTAAAAATTTTAGCAACTCAAACACATTAACTATGCACCCCGTAAGAGGGATGGGAATGGTACAAACACTCATACCTAGAACTTATTTTCCACGAAAAGTGCATTTTCTTTTTTTAAAAAAAGCTCTTACGGTGGAAGGGTAGCAACTTTATAAAATTGACTATTTAAATAAAACCCATGAAATTCAGACTTACATAAAATGTACAACATGGTCTACATTACACATATACCGCCTCACAAGATGATAGGCAAGATAAAAACATATTTCAGGAATTCGGCCTTTAATTCTATAAATTCGGTAACACCGAATCCGACAAACATGACAGAGGCAGCTATTAACGTATGGCAGACCGACACTAACTGCCAAACAAACGCGAACGAGAGACAGACGAGCAAGCTGGGGACGAGAGACTGACCAAGAAACAAGTCGAATTTAACAAGTAAACGACACAACGTATCTCCAGTAACTTAACTTCTAATCAACTGCGATTTCTGGCAAAGACCTGGCGCAGCACCCCCGAAACGCTCTCCCGAACCGTCCGCTGCCAGCCGCTTCAACGGACGCAGGAAGGCGCGCCGATCTCCCGTCTCACGGTGTCGCAGCTCGCGCCGGGCAGACCGATGTTGTGGGTTGACTCCTGTTGCTCTCGTGTTGGCCGCGAAGCCACTACGCCTCGCTATACGCCGCGGTCACTGGACTCACGTGGCGACCTCACATGCGCCGACGCTCCAGGCGGAGAAGTCATCTTGTGTCCCAGTGCGCGACCGACCAACCGATCGATCCAACCGCCAATGCCCCTTGCCTGAGCCAACTCGAGCAGACTGGTGGCCTAACACATGCTAGCACTCTGGACGACAGGCAGACACTAACCGCCTCACCAATGCGGACGAGAGACAGACCCAGACTAACTTGGCTGACCAACTAACCAGACTCGGCGACTCAGACTAACCAGCTGCCGAGCTCATAGCGCCCCTTAAATACACGTGAACAGGCAACCTTTCCCCTTTTCCATCAGAGTGAGACACCAAAGCTGCGATTGCCACAGCGGCGCCACCGCCAGAAACGGAGGGCGGCTGCTTTACACTATGTGCTGCGGCGCGCTCTTTAAAACAGCAAATTTTACTGCGGCTCAATCACCAACAGTCTTCAGAAGGGCTGAAATGTCAGTGATGGATATGGAACTCAGGTGTTATCCGATGTCCACTTCCGAGGTAACTGAGCTGTCCTGTTGTTGCTTTTTCTCTGGTGACAACACAGTACTCACCGCCTGTTTTTATACTGGCGGGTCCACCTCTTGTTCTGTTGTTATTGAAATCCGCATTACTTTTTTTTTAAATTTGTGGTAAGTTCCTATGGGACCAAACTGCTGGGGTCGTCGGTTGCTAGACTTACACATTACTTAAATTTACACTAAGGACAACACAAACAGCAATGTCCGAGGGAGGACTCTAACCTCAGACGGGGAACAGCCACGCGAACCGTGGCAAGGCGCCTCAGGCCACTCGGCTTCGCATTATATAAGGGTGACCGGATACTTACGATTGAAATGAATGATTACCAAAGTTTCCACGCATTCCTTTCTCGGACATACTACGTTACTGTAGAAATGCGTGGGGGCGAGACAGTTCGTCTTTCCGCACTCACAAGCGACAGCGTGGGAGAGACGGCTCAGCGGCGGGTGGCAGTCTGGCCCTCGGAGGACGGGCGCCAGAGACCGCAACACCGGATGGCTCTAAGACTGGAGCCGTGTCCGCCGGCAACTTCCAACCGCAAAGCCAGTGCTCCTTCTGGCACCCCAGGCGGCAGGATCGAGAGGCGTCTAGTTCTGTTCCGCCAGGTTTCATGTCAGCTCGTCTGGGCTCCTGGAGGCCGGAGGAAGCGTCTGGATGAGCCCTACTCAAATGCGGCACACGCAAAACAATCTCAATTAATGACGCCGGGAAGAGGTATTCTCTGATGTGAACGAGCTAGCAATAAGGGTTTTAACTTTTTTTCTCACAGATTTTAACCGCACACGCAGCGTACAACGTTAACGGATGGTGGAAAAAGCACGCTTGTGCGATGTTCGATTCTCAGACAGTCGGTTCGAATATAGGTGACTACGGAATAAAATGCAACCGTCATTATTGCCGTCAGAAAGCCTCGCGAACTGTTGGCATTAATTTTTAAACGAACACGCCGCCATATGACTGTCTTGTTGTTTATTTAATGACAACGCAGCTTTCAGCCTTTTATGCCATTTTCAAGTGGTTGAATTTATGTCATTAACATATATTGCAGGACATCAGGCTCAAAATTGGCCATAAATTAAAAAAAATAGTGGCTCTCCACGAAATGTCAGATGTAAAATCATCGTCTTGTAAAAAGATCATTTACTAATGTTGAGCCGCGCGGCGTAGTCGCGCGGTCTCAGGAGCCTTGCCACGGTTCATGTGGCTCCCACTGTCGGAGGTTCGAGTCCTCCCTCGGGCATGGCTGTGAGTGTGTGTGTGTGTGTGTAAGTTAGTTTAAGTAGGGTGTAAGCCAAGGGATCGAGGTGCTCAGCAGTTATGTCTCTTAGGAACTTTCCACAAATTTCCGAAATTACTGACAGTGGGAGCAAGTTACTTGTATCACTAAATATGACGTCCTTTCACCATTATTAACGTTATTTTTTTACTAAATATGATGTGCTCCCACCATTATTACATGATCGTTTTACTAGATGATGATTTTACATCTAGCATTTCGTGAGGAGCCAATATTTTTCTTCATTTATGACCAATTTTGAGCTTGATGTCCTGCAATATATGTTAATGGCATAAACTCAGTCACTTAAAAATGGCATAAAAGGCCGAAATCTGGGTCGTAATTAAATAAACAACCAGACAGTCAAATTCATTTAAAAATTATTCATTTAAAAAATTATTTTATGAGTATTGCTGAACAACACCAAAAACTGTTTGTTGTCATGAAGTTACGGACGACTGGACTTGGGTCAATACGCTGGGAAAAATTCTAGTCTTCACAAACAGATATATTTGACCGGTCTTAACGTCAGATGTACAAGTAACTAAGGGAATTCCCTAATGACAGCGATACAAGGCCGCTACAGCTCACCATTGTAAACTCGCCGGACCAAATATCACTCGTCCCTAGAGCAATCATTATATGCATCCTTTAATACCAAGTAATTACGCTTCTGCCGGCCGCGGTGGTCTAGCGGTTCTGGCGCTGCAGTCCGGAACCGCGGGACTGCTACGGTCGCAGGTTCGAATCCTACCTCGGGCATGGGTGTGTGTGATGTCCTTAGGTTAGTTAGGTTTAAGTAGTTCTAAGTTCTAGGGGACTTATGACCTAAGATGTTGAGTCCCATAGTGCTCAGAGCCAATTACGCTCCTGGACTGTGCAACCTTCTGGACTCATTTAGGAAGTGTGTCCAGAAGCTTTGACAGTTCCCTCGCATCCAGGTTAAGCCACTAGCTGAAGATTTGATCTCGCAGCTCCAACAAATTGCAGAGATGCTGATGTCGGCTTTCTACCCGCTGTTCCACCGTGTCCCACAGATTTTCTATGGTGTTGGAGTCAGGTGATTTTGCAGGCCAAGTGCTTTTGATGCAGAAGCCGTGAAACGTGCTTCCACTCCCTGTTAGATTCTTTTCCGACCAAAATTCTGACGTCTTCATTTCGTGGCCACGTGTGTTATATCACTGCTTGCACACACGTTGAACAGTCCGCCGCGAAACACCAACAAATCGAGAAACTTCAGTCACCATAAGCCCATGGGCAAGACGAAACGCTGTAGTCCCTTTTTGCCACTCTGTCAGGTCCTTACATTTATCCGTTTTTAAGGACAATGTCCGCATGAAGTGAAATTACATATGTGCATGTCCTAGAGGCTGTTCGCAGACGATGCTGTTGCCACTATCTGATCAAAAGTACAGAAAAATCTTCGTTAGTGTGAGTTTTGCCCATCTTTCGCCTTTATGGAGGGGGACTCATTCAATGAGGTGTCTGAATGCCTGCAGGGAAATGTCAACCCACTCCTCCTCAAGAGCCGAAACCAGAAGCGGCAGTGTTTTTTGATTTTGGAATGTGAAGCAAAGTTGACGGTCTAACTCAAAGGTATTCGATTGGGTTGAGGTCAGGACTCTGGACACCTCTGCCCATTTCAGAAACGTTATTCTCCACAAACCATTGCCTGACAGATGTCGCTTTATGACACAGTGAATTGTCATGTTGGAACAATCATTGTCTCCGAGTTGTTCCTCTACGCAGTACACAACTGTGTAAGATGTGTTCATCGCTTTCCACTTTAACGTTTTCTTAAGCGCAACGGGGGTAGGACATCCTAACCGCGGGATATGCCCACATGCCGTAGCAACATCTCTTCCTTACTTCACGTTTGACACTACACACGATTTGCAAGTAATGTTATGGCATTCGCCAAACTCATACCCTTTCACCGCACTGTCACAGGGTATAGCGCAATTCATCATTGCGATTAATTCATTTTCGAACATCCACTGTCCAGCTGCCTCACTCTTTACACATCAAGCGTCAGTTTAGCGTGGACTTTAGAAACTTCCTGGCAGATTAAAACTGTGTGCCGGACCGAGATTCGAACTCGGGACTTTGCCTTCCGCGGGAAATTGCTCTACCATCTGAGCTACCCAAGCACGACTCACGCCCCGTCTTCACAGCTTTACTTCTGCCAGTATCTCGTCTCCTACCTTCCAAACATTACAGGAGCTCTCCTGCGAACCTTGCAGAACTAGCACTCCTGAAAGAAAAGCTATTGCGGAGACATGGCTTAGCCACAGCCTTCGAGTCTCGGTCCGGCACACAGTTTTAATCTGCTAGAAAATTTCACATCAGCGCACACTCCGATGCAGAGTGCAGATCTCATTCCTGAAACATCCCCCAGGCTGTAGCTAAGCCAAGTCTTCGCAATAGCCTTACTTTGAGGAGTGCTAGTTCTGCAAGGTTCGCAGGAGAGCTTCTGTAAAGTTTGGAAGGTAGGAGACAAGGCACTGGCAGAAGTAAGGCTGTGAGGACGGAGCGTGAATCGTCCTTGGATAGCTCAGATGGCAGAGAACTTGCCCGCTGAAGACGGAGGTCCCGAGTTCGAGTCTCAGTCCGGCACACAGTTTCAATCTGCCAGAGAGTTTAATATTTTACTTGTACGGGCACGAACTGATAACCTGAAATTAGAATGAAGAAAAGAACATTAGCTATAGTTGGTAGGTTGACGTAGGTATTGTTAAAGGTGGCAATTTACTTCAGCAACGTATCACACAGTAATATGCCACCATAACAACGATTAAAGGACACACTCATACTCATTCGTGAAACTACACTACTAACCACGCATTAAATAACATTCATATTAATACAAATGATCCTGTATGGTTAATAAATCTGTTAATTCACTGCAATGGTTGAAAAAGATGCTGTAAAACAATTTTCTACACTCCTGGAAATTGAAATAAGAACACCGTGAATTCATTGTCCCAGGAAGGGGAAACTTTATTGACACATTCCTGGGGTCAGATACATCACATGATCACAGTGACAGAACCACAGGCACATAGACACAGGCAACAGAGCATGCACAATGTCGGCACTAGTACAGTGTATATCCACCTTACGCAGCAATGCAGGCTGCTATTCTCCCATGGAGACGATCGTAGAGATGCTGGATGTAGTCCTGTGGAACGGCTTGCCATGCCATTTCCACCTGGCGCCTCAGTTGGACCAGCGCTCGTGCTGGACGTGCAGACCGCGTGAGACGACGCTTCATCCAGTCCCAAACATGCTCAATGGGGGACAGATCCGGAGATCTTGCTGGCCAGGGTAGTTGACTTACACCTTCTAGAGCACGTTGGGTGGCACGGGATACATGCGGACGTGCATTGTCCTGTTGGAACAGCAAGTTCCCTTGCCGGTCTAGGAATGGTAGAACGATGGGTTCGATGACGGTTTGGATGTACCGTGCACTATTCAGTGTCCCCTCGACGATCACCAGTGGTGTACGGCCAGTGTAGGAGATCGCTCCCCACACCATGATGCCGGGTGTTGGCCCTGTGTGCCTCGGTCGTATGCAGTCCTGATTGTGGCGCTCACCTGCACGGCGCCAAACACGCATACGACCATCATTGGCACCAAGGCAGAAGCGACTCTCATCGCTGAAGACGACACGTCTCCATTCGTCCCTCCATTCACGCCTGTCGCGACACCACTGGAGGCGGGCTGCACGATGTTGGGGCGTCAGCGGAAGACGGCCTAACGGTGTGCGGGACCGTAGCCCAGCTTCATGGAGACGGTTGCGAATGGTCCTCGCCGATACCCCAGGAGCAACAGTGTCCCTAATTTGCTGGGAAGTGGCGGTGCGGTCCCCTACGGCACTGCGTAGGATCCTACGGTCTTGGCGTGCATCCGTGCGTCGCTGCGGTCCGGTCCCAGGTCGACGGGCACGTGCACCTTCCGCCGACCACTGGCGACAACATCGATGTACTGTGGAGACCTCACGCCCCACGTGTTGAGCAATTCGGCGGTACGTCCACCCGGCCTCCCGCATGCCCACTATACGCCCTCGCTCAAAGTCCGTCAACTGCTCATACGGTTCACGTCCACGCTGTCGCGGCATGCTACCGGTGTTAAAGACTGCGATGGAGCTCCGTATGCCACGGCAAACTGGCTGACACTGACGGCGGCGGTGCACAAATGCTGCGCAGCTAGCGCCATTCGACGGCCAACACCGCGGTTCCTGGTGTGTCCGCTGTGCCGTGCGTGTGATCATTGCTTGTACAGCCCTCTCGCAGTGTCCGGAGCAAGTATGGTGGGTCTGACACACCGGTGTCAATGTGTTCTTTTTTCCATTTCCAGGAGTGTATTTTAGTTCCAAACTTCAACTAACAACCGACTTAACTTTATGATGATGGATTGTAAAACATTCAGTAAAGGAAGAAAGTTCTGTATACCGTATTTAATTGTCTAGCTTCAAAACATGAACCATAAGAGCCAGTGAGAAACTGCACTTCACAAAACAATGTGCAACTTAGCTGGATTGTTCTCGTGGACGTCGTGACTCTGTGGTAGAGAGACAATTTTTCAGTTAGTCAAAATATTCAGATGTGTGTGAATGTCTAAGGGACGAAACTGCTGTTGCCATCTGCCCCTAGACTTACGTACTACTTAACGTAACTTAATCTAACTTATGCTAAGAACAACACACACACACCCATGCCTAAGGGAGGACTGGAACCTCCGGCGGAAGGGGCAGCGCAATCTGTGACATGGCGCCTCTAATCGCGCGGCCACTCAGCATGGCTTCAGTTTGCCCTTCAGTCCTTTAGTCGCAGTGTTATGTTAAATAAATCACAATGGCAAACCTTTTCTTATTACCTCTCAACACACTGCCACTTAAGTAGTATACCACATGCTTTCATTCGATAGTTACTAGTGTACACCGCTACTCGTTTCTTTTAACAATAATAAGCTCTTTGGTCTAGCAACAGCAGTTATCTTTGACATATTCACAAAACTGTTTATAAATATTTTCATAATTCACATTACACATTTAAATTTTTGTTAAAGAATTTCAATTTTTACAGAAGTACTCTTTCAAGTAGCAAGAAACCGAATTATATGTTTACGGATCCCAAAATACAACAACCACTACACAACTAGTTCTCTGCGGCACTAACAGATGGCATTACTTGCTACATTTACTCAACTTTTATGCACACATCTAACTACCTCGGACTGAAATATAAAATAAAACTAACACATAAACGAACGAAAATTATGGTGTGCCTTTATGTTTCGAAAATGTGTGTTTTAAATGTACGTTCATGTCAGTAACTTTCAAGAAATCTGTGAAAGTATAGTCTTATACTGGAAGTTCTGAACTATGTACGTGGTAGTTATCTTTCACACTAGGCTAGTACAGCTGTTTCTGGACTTATTTATTGGTCTCCCAAAGTTATGTGAACTTAGTTATGACAAATGGTAATGTTTCCCGCCTTTGCAACCCTCAACGAAATGAGTAGAAGACCTAAAAGAGCTCTAAAATCTCTTATAAGAGAGGAATATGTTAGCTGAATCCTATTGTCTCAAAAAATCTTCTACCATTTCAAAATTCACTTAAGTATCTAACAGACGTTTATAAAGAATAATATTAAATGTTTGGCAAGAGATTATTCATTACAAAATTACGTATAAAATTAGCGAATGCAGAGCTTATCAAGGAACACAAGATCTGATACATAACAAAGGTCATTTACCCCCCAACAAATGCATTGTCGTGGAAGGATCTCACGTACGTTACCTTTAAGAAGTAATGCGATAGTTCGGTACAATAAGCCTGAGAATGACAAGGACCTACTGGAAACATGAGGCGTTTGAATGTTCCTGTACGTTAAAATGATCATAAGTATTTGTAAGCCATACAGTAATAAATATTTGTTAAACAAGCCGATTTTGGTGTCATTCTTATTCGCATCTTGTATCCCTAAGACGTGTAAATGTAAAACACTTTTAATCCATAAGAACAGAGTCACTGAATCTTGTTTTGATGGCAAAATTACACCTTTACTAGCAATACGTTAAAGCAATAAAGGAATACATAAGAGCGCCTCGTAATATTCACCATTCTGCCTATATCACACACCACAAGCTGTAACTTAATCAGAGGGCTCACTGATCGTCGAAACACTTCTTTTGTCCCAATAAAATCATAAACAGCGCTTATTACAGAAGAATGTGAACAGTTACAGCACTCGCTACTGAAAGTGAGTGAATGACACTTTTAAAGAACTCATCCAGTGAGAAGTATTTTACGAAGTCAAATGCCCTTTACCCGAATTCCTATACATATATCTTTGCTCGGATGCGGCAATGTTCTTTATGCTTTGTTCGTGCTTCGCGACTATTTACATAGTGGAAAACGAATATATATGTGTATTTCATCCTCTGTTCGCTTTAAAATCAGGGAATTGTACGTGTGTCTACAGCACAGCTACCACAAAGGAATTCAGAGAAAAACAAATAACGTAAATGTGAATTCTCATTCAGATTTCTTAGAATTTGGAAATAACCTCTCTGACACCGAGTACTTCCACCACATTGATACAGCTCTCCACTTGGAAAATAAAATGTTATTCTCATCGTTTAAAACGAGAGAAAAAACAGTGCTATTGTGGATGGCAAATCTTTCCTTAACTTCATTTGTGTATAGAGCCAAGTCAAATAACCCTTTGTAGAAAATATGAAAAGACGTAAAAATTAGTGTTGCTTAGTGAAGAATACTTGCGTTGTTGTTACTTAATAGATTTTACACTGTGAAGTGCACAGCAAAACTGAAATAGTGGCAATGTAAATTTAAGTTGATAGAACTAGATTCTAAAATCTTTGACAGACATTTATGAATAGCGAATCTCACATGTCTCAAGACTACCTCTATAATTTAGTTTTCATAACACGAAAATGAAGCTTCACATGTCCTATAGCTTTGTAGTTCAGCATATAACAGTAATAGATGGACGGTTACACTCCATAATGAATTGTTCTGAGGGTTATTGAAACGAATTTTCATCAAATAACAGTGTACGTTGAAAATTGCAAAATGTCTGGTAGTTTGCATTACACGTTAAATTACGTTTTCCATAACAAGGTGGTCAATTCAACTAACAGTTTGAAAGTGTGTGCTTTTACATAACTACCTCTAGTAACGCAAAAACACACAACATTACGATTTTGCTCATGATACCATTATCTTTTACGCTGGCATTAGCGTACCGCCACAATCTGTTCATTAACATCACTTTTCAGTAAGTATTTAATAAATGCGAGGTGACGTATAAAACAACTCTTTTAAGATAGGTTTTAGACCTGACAGTTATTTGCAATATCAACCTGCCCTCTTCCACAGCAATGACTGTCAACATCCATAACCATTGCACCTGCATACTCAAAATTCACTGATTATAGCTGCTAACATTGTCATTACATAGGACTGTGTGTGCTGTTTATCTACTATGTGGCTGTGCAATTGTAGTGGAAACTAGGTAGTATGAAGTGTACCTTTACATTCAATTAAAATGACTTTTAGCATTCACAAGCCACAGTAGTTGCATGAAACTCGTCATTCTGCTTTAGAGCTGTGCCACAGAGAACCGTGAAAAAGAGTGAATTATAGCACTTTAGTGATATCCTTAGGACAACCAGTCGTGACAAAACTGTTCCACCCGATGTGCAAGATTTATTGTAATAATTTCATTTACAAAGGAAGCAGTTGCTGACAGGTGTGAATATTTCCGAACTATGAGTTTAACAAGTTATAGTTCCAAGATACTGACACAAATTATTTACGGCTGAATGGAAAAACTTCTGGAACCGGATCACGGGAAAGATCTGTTTATATTCTGAAGAAATGTACGAAAACTCGAGTCAAGACTGACTGTGCGACTTACCTTAGAACACGGATTAAATTAAGGCAAACCTACGTTTATAGCATTTGTGGACTTACTTAAGGCTTTTGAAAATGTTGAGTACACTGTATGGAATTGTGAAGTTAGCTGGTGTAAAATATAGGGAGTGAAAGTTTATATACAACTTGTACAGGAACCAGACGGCGGTTGCAAGAGTCGGACACGAAAGACAAGCACAGAATTGTAACCTAAGTTATTCAGTGTCTACAGTGAGCAAAAAGGAATGGAAAAGAACCCATGAAAATTTCAGTAAAAGAATTAAAGATCAGGAAGAATAAATAGAATCTTTGAGGTTAGTCGGTAACATTGTAGTTGTGTCAGAGACAGCAAAGGAGTTGGAAGAGTCATCGAATACAATGAGCAGTGTTTTGAAAGGAGGATGCAAGATGAACATTAACAAATACAAAACAAGGGTAAATCAGAAGTTGCTGAGTGACTAGGAAATGAGACATCAAAATTAGTAGATGAGTTTTGCTATTTGTACCGCAAAACATTTGACGATCGTTGCAGCAGGGAGCACATACACTGAAGCGCCAAAGGAACTGGTATGGGTATGTATATTCAAATACAGAGGTACGTAAACAGGCAGAGTACGGCGCTGCGGTCGGCAACTTCTATATAAGACAACAACTGTCTGTCACAGTTGTTAGATCGGTTACTGGTCCTGCAATGGCAGGTTATCTAGATTTAAGTGAGTTTGAACGTGGTGCTATAGTCGGCACATTAGCGATGGGAAACAGCATCTCCGAGGTAGCGATGAGGTGGAGATTTTCCCCGTATAACCATTCCACGAGTGCATCGTGTATATCAGGAATCCGTTAATACATCAAATCTCCGACACCGTTTCGTGCAAGAACGACGACTGAAGAGAATCTTTCAACGAGACAGAAGAGCAACCCTTCCACAAATTGCTGCACATTTCAATTGTGGGCCATCAACTAGTTGGTTCAAATGGCTCTGAGCACTATGGGACTTAACATCTGAGGTCATCAGTCCCCTAGAACTTAGAACTACTTAAACCTAACCAACCTAAAGACAGCACACACATCCATGCCCGAGGCAGGATTCGAACCTGCGACCGTAGCGGTCGCGCGGTTCCAGACTGTAGCGCCTAGAACCACTCGGCCACTCTGGCCGGCCATCAACTAGTGACAGCGTGTGATTCATTCAACGGAACATCACCGATATGGACTTTCGGAGCCGAAGGTCCACTCGTATGCCCTTGATGACTGCACGATACAGAGCTTTACTCCTCGGCTGGGCGCGTCAACACCGACATTGGACAGTTGTTCTGGAAACAGATTGCCTTGTTGAACGAGTCCCGTTTCAAATTGTAGCGAGCGAATGGACGTGAACAGATATGGAGACAACCTCATGAATGCATGGGCCCTGCATCTCAGCAGGGGACTGTTGAAACTCTCTGTAATTGGAGGGGCGTGTGAAGCTGTAGTGATATGGGACCCCTGATATGTCTAGATAAGACTCTGACAGGTGGCATATACTTAAGCATCCTGTGTGATCACTTGTATCCATTCATGTCCATTATGCATTCCGACGGACTTGGGCAATTCCAGCAGGACAATGCGAAGCTCCACACTTCCAGAATTGCTACATAGTGACTCCAGTAGAACTCTTCTGAGATTTAACCATTCCTCTGGGCACCAGTCTCTCCACACATGAACTGGGATGCCTGGCACCGTGCTGTTCTCCAGCCCCTCGCACCCTTACGGATTTGTGGACAGCCCTTTAGGATTTATGGTGTCAGTTCCCTCCAGCACTACTTCAGACACTCGTCGAGTCCATGCCCCGCCATGTTGCGGCACCTCTGCGTGCTCGCGGAGCCCTGCGCGATATTAGGCAGATGTACCAGTTTCTTTGCCTTCTCAGTGTAAAATGTAGACTAGCAAATGAAAAAAAATGTGTTTTTGACGAACGTAAGTTTAAGCGCTAGAAATTCCATTCTGAACGTATTCGCCTTGAGTGCACCCTCGCACGGAAGTGAAACGTGGCCGATAAGAGGTTCAGACTAGAAGAGAATAGAAAATTTCGAAATGTGACACAACAAATTAAGCTGAAAACTAGATGAGCAGATTGCGTAACTGATGAAGTACTGAACAGAAATTGTGAGAAAAGAAATTTGTGTCACAACTTGACTAACTGAAGGGACCAGTTGATATAATACATTCTGAGACATCAAGGACTAGTCAATTTAGTACTGGAAGGAAGTTTTTCGAATAAAAATTGCAGAAGGATATCACGAGACGAATACAGCAAGCAGATTCAAATGGATGTAGGTTGCAGCAGTTATTTAGGAATGAAGAGGCTCGCACGTGACGAAGTAGCGCGGAGATCTGCATCAAACCAGTCCTCGGACTGAAGACCACCACAACAAAAAAAAGCCCGCATCTCGTGGTCGTGCGGTAGCGTTCTCGCTTCCCACGCCCGGGTTCCCGGGTTCGATTCCCGGCGGGGTCAGGGATTTTCTCTGCCTCGTGATGGCTGGGTGTTGTGTGCTGTCCTTAGGTTAGTTAGGTTTAAGTAGTTCTAAGTTCTAGGGGACTTATGACCACAGCAGTTGAGTCCCATAGTGCTCAGAGCCATTTGAACCATTTGAACAACAAAAAAATGGTTCAAATAGCTCTGAGCACTATGGGACGTAACATCTATGGTCATCAGTCCCCTAGAACTTAGAACTACTTAAACCTAACTAACCTAAGGACATCACACAACACCCAGTCATCACGAGGCAGAGAAAATCCCTAACCCCGCCGGGAACCGAACCCGGGAACCTGAGCGTTGGAAGCGAGAACGCTACCGCACGACCACGAGCTGCGGACCACCACAGCAACTGAGATGTTTATTATGTTATACATTTCTGCTGGGTACTATGTTTGCAACAGAACGTTCCCAGGACGTAACTGACAAATCAATATAAGCTGCGGTGTGACTACTGACGGTAACCCTTCCCGTGTAGGATGTGGTTTTCTATGTTGACACAATCTAATTAATCCACTACGTGTGGCGGAAGCAGGTCTTCCAAAGTGTTACCGCCCTGAGCAACATCTAAAGAGCTCTATCTTTAATGTAGCCGGTTCCATGCGCTGAAATATCGGGAGGACTGTTGAAAGAGGAGACTGCTGTTAGTAAGAGGCAAGTAGCTGCTACCATCACCCACGAGAAGACCTCGTTAGCATTTTTCGGATCGTTTGCTCCGTTATATCGAAAAGTCATTATCATGAACTTCACTTTGCGTTAAGAGCTCCGGTATCTGAGATCCTATCAATTCTTGCGAGCAACACCAGTTGTGGAAGCACTTAGGCACGAAAGCACACAGCAGTTCTTTTGTCGGAGAGGAACGGAGAGATCGTTCGATAGTAAGCAAACACCTAAACGTGTATTTCTTTTGCTACGTGATTGATGGTGGTTGCGATGCATTTTCCTTAAGCTCTCCAGCACAAAAGTAGAACTGTCGTGCCAAGAGCTGAATTTTAGTTTCGACGTAAGCTCGCCAGCGAGAAGTGTGTGGTTGCTGTAAGTACAAAGATGTAAGGCGTTCGCTTTGTGTAGAATACAAGTCATGTCGGAACTCGTCTAGATCAAATCGTTGAAGAAAAGCGTCAGTGAACCATATTGTTCTCGATAGGTTTTGAAGAAAAACATATTTTGATCGAGCATTTTCACAGTGAAAGTAGTTTCTTCAGCTTTCACTTCGTGTAGGCTTATGATTTTAGAGTGTGGTATTTTACAAATTTCAAGAGTTTATTGCCTGTAAACGCTCCTAACAGTCCTTTGAAAACATATAATCTACTATGGTGGGCCAATAAAGTGATTTCATCATTCGTATGAAACACTGAGATGCCTGTTTAGTGACTACTGACTTAGCGGTGTCTTCCGTCTTCTAGTTAACCGTGATAGTAAAGAGCAATGTCTTAAAACAGATGACCAACAGCTGAGAAAGAAAAGTCAGAAAAGTCTTCAGCAGTGCAAAGGAAGAAAAACACTCGATCATGCACTACTATTCAATTGTTAACACATCATTACGTGTTCCAGAACCTATGCTTTCCCTCGTGAGGTAATGTAAAATCCAAAAAGCTGACAAATTATACAAATCTTCAGTATTTTACATCATAATCTGTTTATCTTCCTGCAGGAATTCAGTTCACTTACTAGAAATTTCTAAAGACGTCCATGATGTGTTTCGAATAATTAGTAGTGATTCATTAATCGTCCGACGATGGACAGTGGGTTCTGAGGCGCATTATGAGGCATTACCAACATTATGTATTGTCCGTCATGAAATTATATGCTTACCTGGCAATTATCTGGCTCACAGGGCCATCTGTGCCTGCTCTTAGTCGACCTCGACTAGCATACCACACATTAACATTGTGCTCGTCTGCTAAAATGGATCATCAATATAATCTAAAAAAATTTCCCTTGTCTGGGTCGACCAGAGACCGCGTGACAGTTAATATTACTTGACATTTGCTCTTTTCTTTTTTGCCTAATATTTTTTCGTCTCCTCGCCACCATTCACTCTTTTCCTTAGATGTCTTCAAGCATCCAATTACTTCTGTCGTTGAACCCTTCTAAATTTAACTCTTTCCTTCCGAAAATATTTCTCTCTGCCACTTCTTTTGCTTTTAAAAGGTTTTTAAGTTCTCGGATCTAAGTTATTATTAGTTTCTTTATACATTTATTTCGTCATTGTCCCTTAATTTCGAGGCTTTTGTGCTTATTGGACTTCGAATTTTCATCGTGATTCTTCTCTTTAACATTTTTAGGTTGTCTAATTTATAATTCAGCACGAGTCATTGTACATCTACATCTACATGGATACTCTGCAAATCACATTTAAGTACCTAGCAGGGGTTTATCAAACACCTTCACAACTCTCTATTATTCCAATCTCGTGTAGCGAGCGGAAAGAACGAACGCCTATATTTTTCCGTACGAGCTCTGATTTCCATTTTTGTATCATGGTGATCGTTTCTCCCTATGTAGGTCGGCATCAACAAAATATTTTCGTATTCTGAGGACAAAGTAGGTGATAGGAATTTCGTGAGAATAGTACTCTGCAACGAAAAACGCTTTTGTTTTAATGATGACCATCCCAAATCCCGTATAATTTCAGTGAAACTCTCTCACATATTTCGTGACAATACAAAACGTGCTGCCCTTCTCTGAACTTTTTCAGTATACTCTGTCAATCCTATCTGGTAAGGATCCCACACGACACAGCAGTGTTCTGAAAGAGGACGGACAAGCGAAGTGTAGGCAGTCTCCCTAGTAGATCTGTCACAGTTTCTGTTTCCTGCCAATAAAACGCAGTCTTTGGTTTGCCTTTCCCCACAACATTTTCTATGTGTGCCTTCCAATTTAAGTTGTTCATAATTATAATTCGTAGGTATTTAGTTGAAATTACGACCTTTTTATTTGACTTATTTATCGTGTAACCGAAGTTTAATCGATTCCTTTTAGCACTCATGTGGATGACCTCGCACTTCTCGTTATTTATGGTCAATTCCCAATATTCTCACCATACAGATATGTTTTCTAAATCATTTTGCAGTTTGTTCTGATGACTTTACTAGTCGATAGATGACAGCGTCATCTGCGAACAACCTAAGACATCTGCTCAGATTGTCTCCCAAATCGTTTATATAGATACGGGACAGCAAAGGGCCTGTAACACTACCTCGGAGAACGCCAGAAATCACTTCTGTTTCACTCGATGACATTCCGTCAATTCCTACGAACTGTGGCCTCTCTTACAGGAAATAACGAATCTAGTCACATAACTGAGACGAAATTCCATATGCACGCAATTTCATTACAAGCCGCTTGTGCCCTACAGTGTCAAAAGCCTTTCTGAAATCCAGAAATACGGAATCAATTTGAATTCCCTGATCAACAGCACTCGTGTCATGCGAGTAAAGAGCTAGTTTTGTTTCATAAGAACCATGTCTTCTAAATCAGTGCTGACTGTGTTTCAATAGACCGGTTTCTTCCAGGTAATTCATAATGTTCGAACACAATATATGTTCCAAAATCTTGCTGCATATCGACGTTAATGATATGGGCCTGTAATTTAATGGATTACTCCTATTACCTTTCTTGAATATTGGTGTGACCTGTGCAACTTTCCAGAGTTTGGGTACGGATCTTTCGAATAGACATTTAGGTTCCTCTAACGCCTTGTAATTCATTATTTTATAATTCAATATGCTCTTTCCATTTGGTGAGTGCATCTATTTATGGCATATTTTTCTAACACATTTTCTTGAGTTATCGCTCCCAGATATTTTAACTTTTTAACCTTTTCTATTTAAGAAACGTCTCTCCGTGTCTTTCAGAAGAGACTGGTTTGTATTTCTGCATATGTAATCTGATTTATTTATTTTGGAAGTCTGCTCGAACAGGCTGCTTAAAAAATGCGCCCGAGATAGTTTCGCCATTACCTTGAAACATATTCTTGCACCAAAGCGGCGACAATACAGTATTTGTCCCGGGTCCTGCTCTTGGCCACAGCCGCGTAGAACGTCATCTCCGGCCAGCAGAGAGCTCAACGTCTCCAGGTTGGTCTGTGGAAGTCGCTGCCTCAATTGGCTCTTGGGACATCTGTTCTGGAAAACATGGGCGTCCTCTCACAAAGAATAACCGTGGCAGCGACGTACGCTACTCTGCGTTGTGGAAGTTGAACAGTGTTGGTGTGGGTCAGTCGCTGCATAAAACAGCCACGGAATATTCTAATTGTCATAAAGACGCTACAAATGTAATTTAATGACATTTTACATACTTAAGTACTTTATGATGCTTTTCTAACTGTTTTACCGTACGTATGTTAAAGAGCATCATGGTTACACAATAAATCGTATACATTCGAGCGACATGTGCTTCTGTGAGCTGGAGTCAAATTTTATTGCAGTCGCTTTACATCACCAAGCATACCATCAAAAGCTGGGTAAGTTCGGCGTTTTCAATATTCTGAAGATTAATACAATATACCAAAAGCAAAAGTAAAGATACTGAGAAATAGTCTCCGCTGAGGTTTAAGGCACACTTCGGCAACACCTATTGATGTTCCCTGCTGGCCGTTTAACAACCGACCCGGCCTAGCAGTTAAGAGCAAGTGCCGACTTACCGGCCGACACTTCCACAAAAACGCTCATCGCTGAACGTGATTAACAGCCATAAACCAGTTAGTTTCTCGCTATCGCAGATTTACGAGGAAACCATATTGGGAGCTTCTTAGGAAAGAGTCTTGAGTGATGAACATCGATTCATGAAAGGATCGATTCCAGTCGATTCTACTACATTGGCCAGTAGCCACTAACAGTCGTTCACCGCAAGAGACAATGCAACATTCTGTGCAATAGTTACTCCACGCACTTATCTTATAAGAAGTACTACATTAAGTCACCCACATTAAGATATTTCTAAGGGTTAAGAGAGGGTGTAAGACGGGGAGTAGCCGTTTCGTCGATTATGAGATCTTTGGGGACTAAGAACATGATTGCGTTGGAGAAGGGTGCGGAAGGCAGTCAATCATGCCCTTTTCAAATGAAATATGCTTGTACCTGGTATAAATCTTTAGAGGACCATTTAGATAAACCAATCAGAACATAAATATTGATGATCGGATAGCGATTATAACACCATCTTCCCAAACGTACGTCGGACGCCATAGTGATAGCATACCTGCAAGGCCCAGTTGCGTACAACTTTTCTGTTAATTCTTATTTCATATCCCAAGCCCAAAATGAATAGAAAGTACTCTTACAGCAGTATAAACATTACACTCTTCGCTCAATGAGCTTAAAATGCAGGGTGTCCCAGAAGGTAAGGCCAATATTCAGGGTTGTGACCACAACGATTATTTGAACAAAATTTTATACAGACATATAACATTGGTTCAAGAATCATGAAAGAAGGTTGTATACGTGGAAGAATCCTGGAGATACTAGAAGGTATCAGATAGATTATATAATGGTAAGACAGAGATTTAGGAATCAGGCTTTAAATTGTAAGACTTTCCAGGGGCAGATGTAGACTCTGACCACAATCTATTCGTTATGAACTGTAGATTAAAACTGAGGAAATTGCAAAAAGGTGGGAATTTAAGGAGATGGGACCTGGATAAACTGACTAAACTAGAGGTTGTATAGAGTTTCAGGGAGAGCATAAAGGAACAATTCACAGGAATGGGGAAAATGTACAGTGGAGGAAGAATGGGTACCTCTGAGGGATGAAGTAGTGAAGGCAGCAGAGGATCAAGTAGGTAAAAAGACGAGGGCTAGTATAAATCCCTGGGTAACAGAAGAAATATTGAATTTAATTGATGAAAGGAGAAAATATAAAAATGCAGTAAATGAAGCAAGCAAAAAGGAATACAAAAGTCTCAAAAATGAGATCGACAGGAAGTGCAAAATGGCTAAGCGGGGATGGCTAGAGGACAAATGTAAGGATGTAGAGGCTTATCTCACTAGAGGTAAGGTAGATATTGCCTAAAGGAAAATTAAAGAGACGTTTGGAGAAAAGAGAACCACTTGTATGAATATCAAGAGCTCAGATGGAAACCCAGTTCTAAGCAAAGAAGGGAAATCAGAATGGTGGAAGGAGTATATAGAGGAGTCTATACAAGGGCGATGTACTTGAGCACAATATTATGGAAATGGAAGAGGATGTAGATGAAGATGAAATGGGAGATACAATATCGCGTGAAGAGTTTGACAGAGCACTGAAAGATCAGAGTCGAAACAACATTCCGTTAGAACTACTGACGGCCTTGGGATAGCCAGTCCTGTCAAAACTCTACCACCTGGTGAGCACGATGTATGAGACAGGTGAAATACCCTCAGACTTCAAGAAGAATATAATAACTCCAATCCCAAAGAAAGCAGGTGTTGACAGATGTGAAAATTAACGAACTATCAGTTTAATAAGTCACAGCTGCAAAATACTAACACGAATTTTTTACAGACGATTGGAAAAACTGGTAGAAGCCGACCTCGGAGAAGATCAGTTTGGATTCCGTAGAAATGTTGGAACACGTGAGGCAATAGTCACCTTACGACCAATTTTAGAGGAAAGATTAAGGAAAGGCAAACCTACGTTTCTAGCATTTGTAGACTTAGAGAACCTTTCGACAATGTCGGCTGGAATACTCTCTTTTAAATTCTAAAGGTGGCAGGGGTAAAATACAGGGGGCGAAAGGCTATTTACAATTTGTACAGAAACCAGATGTCAGTTATAAGAGTCGAGGGGCATGAAAGGGAGCAATGGTTGGGAAGGGAGTGAGACAGGGTTGTTGCCTCTCCCCGATGTTATTCAATCTGTATACTGAGCAAGCAGTAAAGGAAACAAAAGAAAAATTCGGAGTAGTTATTAAAATCCATGGAGAAGAAATAAAAACTTTGAGGTTTGCCGATGGCGTTGCCATTCTGTCAGAGAGAGCAAAGGACTTGGAAGAGCAGTTGAACGGAGTGGACAGTGTCTTGAAAGGAGGATATAAGAGGAACATCAACAAAAGCAAAACGAGGATGATGGTATGTTGTCGAATTAAGTCGGGTAAGGCTGAGGTAATTAGATTAGGAGATGAGACACTTAAAGTAGTAAAGGAGTTTTGCTATTTGAGGAGCAAAATAACTGATGATGGTCGAAGTAGAGAGGATATAAAATGTCGACTGGCAATGGCAAGGAAAGCATTTCTGAAGAAGAGAAATTTGTTAACATCGAGTACAGATTTAAGTGTCAGGAAATCGTTTCTGACTCGTATTTATATGGAGTGTAATCATGTACGGAAGTGAAACGTGGACGATAAATAGTTTGGACAAGAAGAGAATAGAAGCTTTTGAAATGTGGTGCTACAGAAGAGTGCTGAAGATTAGATGGGTAGATCACATAACTAATGAGGAGGTATTGAATAGAATTGGGGAGACTAGAAATTTGTGGCACAACTTGACAAGAAGAAGGGACCGGTTGGTAGGACATGTTCTGAGGCATCAAGGGATCACAAAGTTAGCATTGGAGGGCAGCGTGGAGGGTAAAAATCGTAGAGGGAGACCAAGAGATGAATACACTAAGCAGTTTCAGAAGGATGTAGTTTGCAGTAAGTACTGGGAGATGAAGAAGCTTGCACAGGATAGAGTAGCATGGAGAGCTGCATCAAACCAGTCTCAGGACTGGAAACCACAACAACAACAACAACAAGACAGGGTGTAAGACGGGGAGTAGCCGTTTCGTCGATGATGAGATCTTTGGGGACTGAGTACATGATTGCGTTGGAGAAGGGTGCGGAAGGCAGTCAACCATGCCCATTTCAAATGAAATATGCTTGTACCTGGTATAAATCTTTAGAGGACTATTTAGATAATCCAGTCAGAACATAAATGTTGATGATCAGATAGGGATTATACCACCATCTTCCCAAACGTACGTTGGACGCCATACTGGTAGCATTCCTGCAAGGCCCAGTTGTGTACAACTTTTCTGTTAATTCTTATTTCATATCCCAAGCCCAAAATGAATAGAAAGTACTCTTTCAGCAGTATAAGCATTACACTCTTCGCTCAATAAGCTTAAAGTACAGGGTGTCCCATAAGGCAAGGCCAATATTCAGGGTTGTGACCGGAACGATTATTTGAACAAAATTTTATACAGACATATAACCTGTTCCGAATGGTTTCCGAGATAGAATACATTTAATGTATATTGATACTCAATTTCTGTGTTACTCAGTTCATTGTCATTGTTTATAACGTACTACAATAGTATAGAAAAAATTAAAACGAACAATTTGATATGGGACACTGGGGGTCATAATGTCAGGAACCTATCTCAAGTTGGCCCAGAAAAACTACCTAAACTGCATATCGTCCGAAATTTTCAATGTTATCTCACTTTTTTAAAGCAAACTACACTGAGGAGTCAGAAGAATGAATGGGATACCTCCTAATGTGGTGTGGGGCCTCAGTCTGCCCGGCGCAGTTCTGTAATTGGACATGGCATGGAGTCAACAAGTCACCTGAAGACTCCTGCAGAAAAACTGAGCCATGCCGCCTCTATAGGTTTCCTGAATTGCGGAAGCGTTGCTGGTGCAGGATTACGTGAATGAACTGATCTCTCGATTATATCCCATAAATGTCCTACTGGGTTCATTTCTTGTGATCTGAGCGACTAAATCATTTGCTTGAATTGTCCAAATTGTTCTTGAAACCAGTCATGAAGAATTGTGGCTCAGTGACATTATTTTATCAGTTTAAAAATTAGACCAAAATAATTATCAGTCTAAAAATAAGACCAAAATTATCAGTGTCTCTCACAGAAGAAAAACGATGTTCTAGCAGACTTCATTTCCCGATGAAAGCTAGAAATCAAGCGAAAATCATCGTTAGTACAGATCAACATATTCTTAACGAACTCTTTTTCGATCTAAAAGCAAATCAAAATATAGATCATTACAGACCACTGATGATGCTTTACCTAAGTGAAGGGAAACACGTGTGGCGAAAAAAAATCATGCATTTTTGTAGTGCGACGGCAAAGAAATAATACCCTCAAGATCTGTAAAGCAACTACGGACACTATGACCACAAAAATGAAGAAGTTCTGTGATTGTTTTCAAATTGAAATGTGCTGTCTATTAGACGATTTATATCACTGTGTAAGTGATCAAAACTTGTTTTTGCGGCTGTGTATACCACATTTCGTTATAAAGACGAGCTTAATATAGGATTACTGTACCTTTTGAATTCCCATAGATCATGTACAACAGACTTCATGATGGAACAAATACAGAGTGAAGCAGGTGTGTACAAAATGGTATTTGGTGAGCACCACATGTTAGACTTACAGCACCTTTTCGAACAACCAAGACTTTCTTCCTTAAAAATGAGTCACCTGAGACCTTTATGCCACATAACTATAAATAGGCAAAATTTGTCAACTTTCTGATTTTTCTCTCCTCAAGATTTACAGTGATTCTAAGTGTCAAGGTGGCTGAGATAAGTTGTGTTTGAAGTTCCAAAATGTGTTTCTTTCCAATTTAACTACACATCAATATGGGCATCTAAAATTTTTGAAGTTTTCACCCTGTTTATTATTTCTCATCATGTATTCCTCTCATCATCGGTGTAGCACCTCCAGACGTGGAGCACTGACAGTGTTGTATCTTCCTGAATTTCAATGACACGGTGCTCAGAAAAGCACTCAGTAATAATTTTAATAACATTATTTACTATTTATTTTGTTACTGTATGAATTTTTGGAATACAATACTAGATTTATCTGCAAGTACGAGTAACTAATTCTGTGTATCATGTATTAGGGAAAGTTTGTTTGGATGTATGAGAAATAAAACTGGGCATAAGACTGATCCCTGTGGAACTACATAAATGATCTCTCCCACGTCAGAAGAATTTTCATGGTTCCATTGGTTCCATTATACCGAAAAATTTTCTGCATTCTTTTGGTTAGGTACATTTTTACCCATTGGTTAACTACACTATCAGTTCCATAAAACCTCTATTTATCTACCAGAATATTGTTATTCACACATTCAAATGCCCATATTATCTGCAATTTCTGCTCCATCAACCACTTTGTTTCCTCACTAATTTCCTGTTCTGGTAAGCTGTCACGCCAATATCGATAACCACACCAAGACCATACACATTCCATTTCCTCTCCCAGAGAAACTTCAGCTGCCTCTCTCTCTCTCTCAGATCATGAGGTTTTGATCGATATTTATCCACCCAATCAACGGTGGCTCGTTACTCCACAGCATTCACGGCTGCCCTATTCCTTTTCGTCTTTGCACCATGGACGACCCACACATCATCGCCTTCAAGACGCCTGTTTCCTATCATCTACCCAAATATTTAGCCTCGATTCCCAAAGTTACAACCTGTTGGATTCTTTTGTGCCATACCCACATCCTTCAAGTCCTTGCTATTATCTGTGTGTGGCAGCATGGTCTGTGAACAGTCGCACAAAGCTTCCGATGTTATGGATTGTTTTCTTGCACTCCATGTAAAATCGTATAGGTGTCGCATCAGGTCTAGTCGAATTTTTTTATTGAGAAGTTTTAGTTGATTTGTTATTCCTTGCCCACTTATCTCGACTCCTGTTACTTTGTTCTACGTGTGACGAATGAAAGAAGGGAATGCATTATAATTCTACTCAGCGAAACAATTTTGGATCGCAGAGATTAGTATTGCAGCCTTCTCTCTGTCATATATATTTTCGGTCCATTACAACCACTGGGCGGCAGGATAGCTGGCTTTGATTCGCTAACTGTCTTATCGTAAGACAAAACTTTCTTACGATAATTTGTAACATTTTTAGAGAGAAATATGCTTTCAAATTCATCAAACACGTCATTCATTGTTTTCCTTAATCCCATTTTTGCTTCGTTCAGTTTTTGTCTGTCTACATTTTGCGTTCATTTACATAAATCTGTGTGTAGTAAAACACTAACTACTTTCGAGTCAAGTGTAGGGTTGGTGGGATGTATTCATATAGGCTGGTAGCAAATCAGGAATTACATACAACTTGCGACAGTTACAGTATACAACCTAAGCCTGTCCTCATGATAAATGAGAACAACATTATTCTCCTCAGTAACAGAAGTAAATAATACCAAATGACTGGTACTTGTAAAAAATATAATCGCACGAAATAGCGGTTAATACTAGATCTTATTGATATTGACTTCGCATACGCTCTCTACAAAAAATGTCGAACGAAGGCCTATGTATCTTGTACCATAACAAAAGATGTAAAGATCTAATTATTTTTCAACGTAACGAAGAAAATATTAGGTGGATTACAGTGTTGGAGAAATGAACTGCCTTAGGAGGCTTCTACGACATATTTTAGAAGACAGATTGAAGAAAGGCAAACCCACACATACAGCATTTGTAGATGTAGAGCTTCGACTATTTTTATTGTAATGCACTCTCAGAAATTCTGACAGATGAAATGCATACAGTGAAATGTTATCTACAACTTACATGAAAAGCAAATTATGGTTATAACAGTCGCAAAGGAGGTAGTAATTGAGAAATGTGGGAGAATGGATTGTACTATACCTGTGATGTCATTTAATGTGCACAAGATCTAGCAGCATCGGAAACAAATGACATATCTGCAAGTTGAGGGAGAAAAAATTAAGAACTTCGCGGTTTGTCGGTTACAATTTGAACGTATCACGACTGCAAAGGAACAATAATCAGTAGACAATCGTTAGAAGATGAACATCAAATAAAGTAAAACAAGGGCTACTGAGTGGATTCGAATTAACTTAGGGGAATGAGAGATGAATTTGATTAGGTAACGAGAGACTAAAAGAGGTTGATGTCGTTTGTTGTCAGGCAACAAAGTAAATGGCGATAGTAGACGTAAAGGTATTATAAAATGCAGACAGGATGTAGGAAGAAAAGCGTTTCCCAAAAGAGAAAGTTGTAAACATCTAAAAGAACAGTAAATGTTAGAAAGTCTTTCAGAAGATATTTGTTTGGCCCACGGATGATAAACAGTTCAGAGAAGAAGTGAATGAAGCTTTTGGGAATGTGGAGAAGAAATCTGAAAATTCTATGTGTTGATCGAGTAAGTAATAAAGAAATACTAAAGCAATTTGAGGATAAAACAGATTTATGGCACAACTTGATTAAATGCACTCTTAGAAATTCTGAAGGTAGCAGGGATGTGACACATTATGAAGAAACAAGAAACTGTCATGCTGAGAAATGAGGGGCATAATAAATGGAAAAGAAGATGACAGCTTCAGTACAGAAAGCAAGTTAAAACGGATCTTGGTATTAATAACTATGCAGGTATGAAGATATTTTCTTAGTCTTTGAGAGCAGCTTCAAATTAATCTTAGGGCTGAAGAACCTAATAAGAACATAATTATACAATTAATATAAACTGACGAGCCAAAAAATTATGACTAAACTGAAAACAATCGGTGGCGTTGCAAGCACGTCACTATGTAAGGAAATTAAGCTATGAGTTGAGAAAAGACGAACAGGGAATCAGATAGAGACGATACGGGCCGCAAGCGGAGAAGTCCACCGATATAAGTGACTTTGACAGAGAATAGAGGGATATGGCCGGCGCCTGGGCACTATCATCTCGGAAACCGCCGAACCTGATAGGCTGTTCGTGTCGTGGGAATTTGTGAAAAGTGGCTGGAGGACAGTGAAACGACGAGCAGGAAATAAGGTGTTGGACGACCGTGAATCATCACAAAACGTGGAATCAAGATGCTTGTCTCCTCTGTAAAGCTGGCTAGGCAGTGATCTGTGGTACATGTGGAGACAGAGTATAATGCTGGTGCAAGCACAAGTGTTTCTAAACACTCCGTGTAATGCACATGGTTGTAACAGGATCTCCACAACAGACATTTCCAACATGCTCCCAAGTTCATCCAAGAGCCGTCGTCAGTTACCATTGCAGTGGGTACAGTATCATCATGGGTCGTGGATCAATGAAAATTTGTTGAATCAACGTAGGAATCAGGTTTATTGTTACACCAGGTCGATAGTTGTGTCGGGATACATCATCATCCATACACAGACGCAGCTCGGTAGGGGCAGCGTTACGCAATGAGAGATGTACAATTTGTGCGGAAAAAAATAATAGTGCAAAGTTGCTCATGCATAACCCAAATTAAGGAATAAATCAAAGGAATCGAACTGAATTATTTTGACAAGGTAAATAATAGATTCTCCAGCTCTAGATTTATGAATCTGAAGATATCATGACGCAGCTGGTAGTGTGCCTTGAATTTCAAATTCGTAGGACGCCTTTCTTCCTGCCCTGGCGAGGCAGCAGCATAGCGACAGGGCTGCACCTGCGCAAGTGTTTGGTCTGAGGCCGCGCCCGGCGGCCGTTGTGCAACAGCTAGCGACGTTCCGGGCTGATCTGAGAGGGCGCCAGACGGAATGATGTCAGTGACCTGCTCCGCTCTCAGCCTCAACACGCCTTCCGAAATCGAGTACCATGATGTCGGGGCAGCAGCCGGGAAGCCTGGGGCATGGCTGGCGCTGATTCAGAGGTGCCACCGAGCAGGGATGGCGGCCGAGACTGCTGAAGCAACCAACGCTTGGAGGTCTGCAGCTGACGATATACAGTGGCTTGTCTGGAGAATATTGGGTTGTTGGCCCGACTCGTCTCAATCGAAGTAGCTGTCCGAAGGTTTCGGAGTGGTCACACTTTTATGTATGGGGTTAATGGACGACGGAGTCAGTGGTTGGAGAGCCTAGAAGGCAAGTGCGCCCAAGAGCCAAGTTTGGTCAGTGCAAGGCATGGCCACTGCACCGATACAAGCTACCATTGGGGAAGTTGGCTTCAGTTCCTGGATGAGAGAAAGGCGATTGTAGGGGAAATGCAGGCAGGCTCCTCGCATTTAGTGACCGACAGCTGACAGCGGTATTTCGGTCGGTTGAGTGATGCAGCGCAGCGTGCAGTGATGAGATTCCATCCCTAACAGGCATCCATAGGTTCAATGGTATCGACGACTGCCGTGTCATCCTCATCCAATAGGCGTCACTGTATACGGATATGGAGGGGCATTTGGTTGCCACATTGCTCTGCCACTCGTTGTCAGTTTTCGTAACCGGGGCGCTATTTCTCAGCAAGTATCTTCTCAATTGGGGCCACGATCTTGCGGGAACTGGTGTTACCACTGCGGCAAGGGAGTTAGCGCATCGAAGAGAACAGGCTGTAAATTGAGTGTAACGAATTATCGATAGCATTCCACACAGGCGGTATTTACGTGCAGAGCAGAGTGTTATGCTTTTTTTTTGCGTTGGCACACTGGTCACTCAGATGGATTCACCAAGCAAAGGCCATTGTGGTCTCTTTAATTTTACACTGTGAACAAGACTGATTTTGTATGTATCATTGTGCGGAAAATTATCTTGTTGCTATTATGCTATGAGTTTGACGTCACAATGTGCAGGAAATTGTAATTGTAAACTTTAAGTAGGTGGTATCCTAGCGGGTCGATAGTAGCGTTCTTTTGGTGACAGACGTGCTCATATATCTAGATTAATTTGGGGTTTTAATGCAAATAATCTGTAATTTAGCCAGGGCGTTGCCTTGTGATTATTAGTTTATTCGAAACAGTAATTTTGAGAGCTATTTCTGTTTGCCATGTATTGTGAGCAACTGCTGTTGTTGACCCAGTTTTACTCATGGGGTGAGGTCTAATTTAAATTTTGTTACACTGCGCTGAAAGAATTTATGTTAGTATGGTTTCATTGCAAGCCTTTACTTCAAGAACTTTAATTGGGAAGTATATTGCGTTAACTTGTATTTCTTATTGTCAGTTGCCAACATGGATATTTTTCGTTTAAGTAGCAAACCCAGCAATTCTTTGCAATGACTAAATAAGTAATCGAACTGTAAATACGTCTTAAACTCATTTTTATTCCACCCACTCTCGCTGACCATCTCCTCTTCCGCCCCCCCCTCTTTCTCCAGCTCCTCCTCCTCCTATCTCTCTTCACCTTCTGCTTTCTACATCCATTCCCTGCCTCTATCTCCTCTTCTTCCCTCTTTCTAACCTTCAGCTATGATTACTATTATTCCCAACGAATCCTTGATCGGGAATTCACTTAAAATGAATGAGTAAATTGTATATTGGATATGACAGACCACCCTTGCTGCTGCATCTGTGATAGTAGCAACTTCAATGACAAATTGTTTAAATGGCTCTGAGCACTATGGAACTTAACATCGGAGGTCATCAGTCCCCTAGAAATTAGAACTAATTAAACCTAATTAACCGAAGGACATCACACACATCCATACCCGTGGCAGGATTCGAACCTGAGACCGTAGCGGTCGTGCGGTTCCAGACTAAAGCGCCTAGAACCGCTCGGCCACAGCGGCCGTCCTTCAGTGACTTTTGATTCATAGTTTTCGTCTGACAACTAGTGGATTTACAAAGCTTGAGACGCTTCAGATCCCGTAGTAGTATCCTAATCATAAACTGATAAGCCATAAATACAACTTTCCTGTTTTCTGTTGAAACCGACTTCGAGGAAGAGAAAAAAAATAAAAATAAAAACAGAGCATAGATGTGTACGGAATTTTGTGTTGAAATTATATTTAAGAAGAAAGAATGTGTGTGGAAGAATCAATCTGTCTAATGTTTAAATCCACTCCTAATGTAGTTAAAACTGACTGCAGGAGAGAAAATGAGACCGCACGCTTTCACAGCACAGCATAGCACGACGCTTTTTTTCCCTCACAGTCCATTTGAACAGAGAACATATGTAAAGTTGTTTAGAAAAAATATACAGCCTACATTCGTCTGAATATTTATTGGAGTATCGTGTAAAAATTTGAAGTAAGTCGGTGAAGAAGTTTTCAATTTTGTTGGTAGCAGCGCTAAACAACGAATTGTCTCTATGCAGAAATACAGATAAATTGTTTGTAAAATAAATTAAGCCCACACCTGCACAGTTCCCAGAACAAACCCCAGTGCACCCAAATCCTACAATACGGCAGTGAACTACATGGAGGGGAAGAGGGTGAATCACTCCAGCGGCGGCGACTAATTTGGTGATAGGCAGGCTGAGAGGTGATCGTCGGGCGGCCACAGAACAGCAAGTGGCAGCGCCGGCTGGCAGAGGCGCGTTGATTAATTCCGCAGAAGCAGCGGCGGCAGCGGAAGCAGCCCGGCTGAGGTGCGCTGCGCGACGGCTCACTCGCCGCGCCGCTGCATTCCCTCCGCATTCCCATCCGCAGCCTCGCTCAACGGAGCAGAGCGGCGCGTTGCCCCTGCGGCGGTCCGCAACCCGCGACGCAACGCCACTGCCGGCGGGTCTGATACAGCCGTTTGCTCTAACAGCAGGTGGCAATAAAGTACGATGCTCATAGCGAAACTAATGCCTCCCATTTATTTTCATTGAAACTAGAACAGACACAGAAGACACAGCTCCATGCTGTCATGTTCCCCTTAGTGATCACCATTCATTATACACTTTTGGCTACAACGACGGCCTGTGTGCCACGCTTGTGGAAGTCTGAACCAGATGAGGATGGCCACTGTGTTACAGCTCTGACGACACCGTCTGAATTTGCAAACTATTGGTCACGTAGTGTACCTTTTATTAGACCGAAAACGATTGACGCTGCTGTATCGAGACTGTATTACGAATGGCTATTTCGTCTGTATTAGAAGACAGCATTATGCTGTCGTCGATACACTGAAGTAATCCATATATTCTACATGACATCGTTCAAAAGTAACCGGGCACACATTAGGGGAAATTGATACAGCGCGTTTAAGAATACGCGGTACGCGGCGATATGTATTGACAAAATTTTCTCGAACTTCCAGTAACTTCAAGGGGTTTAATATCAACTAGCCTTCGGTCAAATACTCTTTGGCCATTGTCTAGTTGGGACTGTTTTTCAGTAGTTGCTACCGTCCTTGTATAGACGCACTGCCTTCTGTAACGCAACTGGTGCTCGCTCCATTGCCACACAGAGTAATGTTTTCCTTGCGCGCCTTCCGTTCCTGCTTCTGCCTTCCGATGGCCTCATCGCAGGCCGTGCTTAGATGCAGGCTGATGTCTTTTTTTAAGGGCGTTGTCACAAAATTTTGTCTTGATTCCTTATTTTATGACGCTACCACAGAAACTATTGCCGCGCGGAATTAGCCGGGTGGTCTAAAGACGCTGGAGTCATGGACTGCGCGGCTGGTCCCGGCGGAGGTTCGAGTCCTCCCTCGGGCATGGGTGTGTGTGTGTTTGTCCTTAGGATAATTTCGGTTAAGTAGTGCGTAAGCTTAGGGACTGATCACCTTAGCAGTTAGTCCCATAAGATTTCACACACATTTGAACAGAAACTATTAGTCCATGTAATAACAGATGTCTCGTCGAATGCAAACGATGTCAGTCTGCTTTTTCTGGGTACTGAATGTTAAAACATCTCTCGTGTTCCACACAGCGCTGTTCAATAGTATTCACAGTCAGTCCCACTTACAACTGTCCACACCTGTACGCTATTTTATTTACTTTGGCGTTCTGAGGCCTACATCATCCTTAACAGGTTTCAAAAGCTGTCAAATTTTTCCTGGGGCTCAGAAGAGCGAATCGATTTCTTTAGCAGCCGGCTAATCTTTCATGTAAGTTAGCCACAGAACGACAAAAATGCGAGCTTCTTTGTGTCCTCCTCAGGGTCCTTCTGCCTACGTGTTTTCGGAAATACGTCTTGCGAAATCTGATGGTTGTTGCAGCCGTTTTTCTTGAATACTTACTGTAAGTGGCTCGGTCCCTTTGTCAGTTGATCAGCATCTGAGGCAACTTTCGTTCGATGCACCAAGGTCCTCAGAACACAACGGGTGGTCATAGCTGCTAGCGTGCAGATATCGGCCCGTGTGGAAAAGTAAAATCTGTAGCTGTGGCACCCCCTTGCCTTACGGTGGACACAAAGTCAACGATCGGCAAGGCACCAACTGTCTCTACCTTGATAGTGAACTTGATAATGTCAGAGATGCCGTTGACATAGTCCAGGAATTCTCCCAACTTTTCACATCCATGCAACCAGACAACGACAATGTCGTCGACATATCAGTAAAAGCAGTCTTTACAGGAACCGTGTCCATGACCGTGTAGTCTAAGTACTCCATAAATAGATTGGCTGTGGCTATGTAAGGACCATACAGCTCGTTATGAATTGCCTCCTGAATTCTCCAGTTTAACTTACAAAGGTATGGTTTAATGTGACATGTCGATATATGCCCTGTAATTTTTCTCACAGGAAGAATACACCGAAAGTAATACACTGCTAAGGCGCATTGCAAGCATTTTTAAGTGTATTTTTGTCACTGTGGGAATCGCTTGCAGCAGCAATTTTACTACCCTTCCCGTCTAGCGCGCAAATCGACGGATAAGAAGAGCAACCGTGATAATACAACGTACCACCACATATCGCAAAGTCCGAAGTGAACACTCGCGAATTTAAAGCATTTAAACCACACCAAAAATGTCTCAAACTATGAACTTTTTGAATAACTTGCAGATCATATCGAAAGGTAAGTTGTTGCAGATTCAATTGTTACACAAGTGAGTAACAGATGAAAGCATTTCCTCGCAGTGTATTGTGTTACATCACAGACGCTTTCTATCAGTCCCAATTCCTGTAGCACAGTTCTCATTATAGTTTTCGAATTACGTATATTTTGGTTACAGTGAAAGAATTCCCTGTTTATTCACTGTAGTCCGCACAAAAGTGGGAAGTGTGTATTCGCTTACAGAAATAAACATTTTCCTTACTTCAGGTACACCTGATAAAAGAAAAATTAATGCATTCAGGCACTTCACAGACGTTAGTAGTTTTATGTAGACAGAACTGAAATGGAGTAAGAAATGGTCGTGGCCATTGTTTTGCGTATTATACTGCGTAACAGGCATAATTGATCAAATTCGTAAAATTTGGAGATGTAAATTTACGATTCAGAAGTGACTACAGTTTAGGAATACTGTTCCGCTGATAAAAATTGTGGTGTCACCGCCAGACACCACACTTGCTACGTGGTAGCCTTTAAATCGGCCGCGGTCCGGTAGTATACGTCGGACCCTCGTGTCGCCACTGTCAGTGATTGCAGACCGAGCGCCGCCACACGGCAGGTCTAGAGAGACGTCCTAGCACTCGCTCCAGTTGTACAGCAGACTTTGCTAGCGATGCTACACTGACAAATACGCTCTCATTTGCCGAGACGATAGTTAGCATAGCCTTCAGCTACGTCATTTGCTACGACCTAGCAAGGCGCCATTACCAGTTTATATTGAGATTGTAATTATGTATCATCAAGAGCGATGTTCTCCAATTATGGATTAAAGTTAAGTATTCCAGAAGCTATGTACTATTTTTGGCTACTATAACTCCTTTAACTGTTCCAGACCTCACGCCAGTCTGCGTGAGCTTAAACGCGTACATTTCGGCCCCCTCTAGCAACACGGTGTTGGCTCTTCTGCCAACACATCAAAAATTACAAACAGAAGAATAAGGGAAATCAGAGCTCGTACGGAAAGATATAGGTGTTTGTTCTTTCCGTGCGCTATACGAGATGGAATGATAGAGAATTGTGAAGGTGGTTCGATGAACCCTCTGCCAGGCACTTAAATGTGATTTTCAGAGTATCTATGTAGATGTAGAAATATTGTCGGCAGTTCTCCCAAAAATGGTGTACATTCTTTTATCGAGTGGCTGAATCAAACTACTAGATCTATGTTAAATTCGAATAATTCGAATTCGATTGTTATATGCACAACCTTTTCGTGGTCCTCCTAAAGAAAGAGATGTTGCTATTCCCAGGCCACGTGTCCCATAAAATTTTCTGCATATAGGAAGAAGACATTTCAAATGTAACACAGAAAATCATTTTCTCTAATTTTTCCAGATATTGCTACTTCGGTTAAAAGATTTTTGACACTCCTTTTTTCTGTTTTTGGTCCTAATTTGCCTTGATGTTCATGAAGACAGATATAAAGGTATGGCATTGTTCTATACTAATTTTTCGTAGCATTCGTCAACTGCACAAGCGACTTTTTCTTGGCTCAAAATGTTGAAGTGCGGTTTACATGCAGTTCTGGCACAATACCTAATTGTCTTCATACACAACATTTTGTGGGTTAACAAGAAGCTTTGTCTCCATATCAGCCGCGACCTTCTCTGTAATATTACCTGTTTATGACATCTTCACTACATGTTTGCTTGAGATAAAATTCGTACTTTTGCCATTTCCTTTCCTCATAATTTCCTGAATTTAGTCAGGTCGAGCAACCTTGAAATCAGTAATGTTCATGTCACTTATAATTCAGATCGCCCCGTCGCATAGGTCTCCCTCGGTAATGGTGCATTAATTCTCACGAGCATTTGTAAATCCTTCGAATAGTTGTTGTTTCATAATTTTGCGAGTTTCATTTTGGTACATATATCCTACTTTGTGTAAATACTTCTTCTATATATACAATTCATGTTCAGATCTTATGAAATAACGCTGTCTTAGCACACTGCTCAAGTTTAAGCTCTTTCTTCCTCCTTTGTTCAAACGAAAAATTTACAGCCTTTTCGTTGTCAGTAAAAGCTTTTGCTGTGTATGTTTTCTGTGGGCTTGGATGCTACTCAGATTTTGTTATGGGCGTTCATTAGCACATAAATCATCATTCGAACCACAGTTCATGGAGCTATCCGAGCTATTTCCTGTTTCTTTCATTGTTTCCACAATTTCTGACGAAACATCGACGTAATTCGAATGCGATACCGCGAAGGCAACTGCTAACTATTTTGGATGTTAAATGATCTGCAAATTCGAGAGAAGAGTAACTGTGAATACTGAGTCAGAGAATCTATCAACGGAAACTGAAATTAGCTTTACAAGTTACGATCGCACTGTGTCATGTTATCTGTTTACTATTGTACCATCAAGCAAGAATATGTGCCCACGATGTAGTGCATGCGCTATCTGTACAGCCACGGCAGGTGTGTACATTTCTCCAGCCGTCTGGCGAGCTACGAATTTGCCAATATTCAACATTTTTTTGACACTTGCACTGTGTCTTATCAGCTGAAATTTTGACAGTGTATTTCTTTCTATGAATTCTTCCTCTATGAAAAAAAAAAAACAGGTTTTCACATGTCAGACTGGACCGTTCCCTTGCTAGTGGTAGGAACCTATTATTTTCTTTTGCCATGGACTGTCACCTTAATGTGATATGGAGGTCTGTAAATACAGCGATCCAGAGCGACATGCTGCTGGAATCTATGGACTTGGTACAATCACCCATGCCAGACTGGTCAGTTTCTGACACTCCAGCCAAATCTACTCAACCCTGGAGAAGTATATCGGCAGCAACCAAATGGACCTATAGATAAGTCTGGTATTACTTCCACTTTTCCAGGCCTCTCCTATCTTTTCTACCAGCCTCACTTGAATAAAATTTTTTTTCGACCCTGCCAGTATTATGTGTCTTTCATTTCCATTTTTCAATTTACAAGGTGTTCTAGGATGCCTCAGATGGCAGACCCCACTACCTAGCTAGCCTACCTAACACGGGAAGTAAATAATTTACTCTTCACTTCTAAGAAGTATTTGAATGATTACATAAATGTGAAAATGCCGTAAAGTAGCACTTGTCATGGCAAAAGTGAACTGCGAAGCTATGTATGTATCAAACTGTACATCTTACTCCAAGGTACAGTCATACTCAAAAGTATCCGAACGACCTGAATTGCATTTTGCCTGTCCTTAAGGCTTGTAAGCTTACATTTATTGCAATAAATGACATACCTGAAGTGTTACCACTCTCATTACGACTATTAACTCAGATAGGTAATGCACGTAGTAAGTTCGTCGTATTCATGATTTCCTCTGCAAAGTGACATACAGTACTTATTATTCAACACAACATGATATTAAAAATTTAAGTTATCCACGAGCAGCTAGTTGAGAATATGTATGAACTTCAAATGACACGACGAACAGTCTCGTTCTGCATATGGATTCAAACCCAGGTCAGGCAGACTAAGGAATGATTTCATCACTGACGCAAACTAACAGTCATTCCTGATTAGGCATACAGAGAGTGATAGCCCTCGATTTTAGACAGTATCAGTTAGCAAATATGAACTTTAAATTACATAACACAAACATTTTTAACGGACGCGAATTCCTCCCTAGCATCTCTTGTCCCTGTTATTTTGCTTTTTCATAAGTAACTTACTTGAAATGCCGTGAGGTAAAGCTTTGTGTTGGACAGGGATTCGTACAAAAAAAAAAAATGGTTCAAATGGCTCTGAGCACTATGGGACTTAACATCTTAGGTCATCAGTCCCCTAGGACTTAGAACTACTTAAACCTAACTAACCTAAGGGCATCACACAACACCCAGCCATCACGAGGAAGAGAAAATCCCTGACCCCGCCGGGAATCGAACCCGGGAACCCGGGCGTGGGAAGCGAGAACGCTACCGCACGACCACGAGATGCGGGCAGGATTCGTACCCAGAACCTAATCGGATTGATATCGAAGCACAAACAACTGTGACATATCGGATTATCTCGGCAGAAGCTAGTTGTTTTAACTGAAATGACGAGAAGAAACATTAATTTTTTCCATCCCAGGACTCCAACCCGGCACCTATCGCTGTTATATTCTAGAGAAAACGAACGTTAAATATGGGTTTGCTGCACCAACAGCGACATGTGAGCCTGCTTGAACTAGAAATAATATGACGAAGAGTTCAGTGCTCACTGGGAATACAGCCCCACACATATCGTTGTTGACTACACACAAAGAGACGTCAGCTACCGAATTTTTCTCCACCAGCAGCTCGGAATAACATCTTGAACTTACAGTGATCTCGCAAATAGTTCTGTGTCCCACTGGGAGTCAAAAACATTAGATATCGTTGGTGTTGACAACGAATGAAAAAACATTAAAAATAAAAATTATTGTCCACCAGCAGATAGGTGTTCTCATGCTAGAGCTTGATAATACATAATTAAATCTTTAGTGCCGGGCCAGGATTCGAACCCATTCACACGTAATATGTGGAGATATTGAGGAATCTGCAGATTTGAACAAACAACAAATTGTAGCCGAGCTGTATTGCCACGAAGGGATCAGATTCCTCAGTAAGGGCGGTCCGAATCACATTCTCAGTTCAGAACCAATTTTATCGACATACAGAAGCTCAGATAAAAGATGGAATAAGTGTCCTGTGACTCTACATAGCGTTTGTTTCGTCACTAGAAACAAATAACTAGTATAAGAAAGGTTACTGGTGACAGCGTTTCTACATGTCGCCACTCCAGACTTTATTGTGCTTCAACCTAACGTCTACTTGGCAGAGAAGGAATATCATCTTTAATGTGAGTTTCAGACCACACAGCCATTGTGTCTTCTTCACTTGGTGTAGTCAGAAGAGAATGGAAACTTTCTCTCCTTACCTAAAATCATTGACAGAAGTGGGAATCGAACCCAGACCATAGGTATAAGAACCTACCATCAGTCCAACAGACCACCAAACACTCTTTTATGTAACTAATTTTTCTATCGTAACGCCGTTCGCCACACAGGATGAGAATTCTGACACACAGGCTCCCTGTAGTAAATTGCAGCATGTTCAGTAAATTCATTTACTTGGTTGACCGAATCACCATGAACTAGCTGCCTCGGCTACCCAGTGCATACATTCGACTCTATTTTGTAAGCATCGAAATAAAATCACTTAACTGCCACCTACACAGAACTGCCAACAGTGTAGGATGTAGAAATTTAAATGGGAAGTGTTCCTTTACACTTGAGCTATTCTATTGCGCTATGTGTTTGTAAAAAACGTCGTGCAGCGCAAAAGAAAAGCTGTAACTGTTGCTCTCAGAAGTCTAGATTTGGCCATTTGCATTATCTCGCAGCCCTGTAGTATGCAGAATTTCTGGAGGAATTGTAGTTCAGCTCTGGAGCTGCTGCAGCTATGTGTCAACTAGTAGCACAGTCGGCTTTTGGCGGCCGTGGTGTGCGGACCTCAGGCATGTGCTGTGCGCTGCGGTCTGCTGCGCTCCGCTCGGTAAGTCAAGCGCCTGTTGTAGTAGTCAGCTGCGTTATTTGAGACTCTTGATGGATTCATATTAGAAGGTGAGATGGATCAGCCTAATAGAAGAGACACATTGAAATTTGTTTTTGACCAGAAAGGGCAGAGACCGAATTCGTTCGAAATTGAGACATGGGTAGAGGAAGTTGTGAAAATTTCGTTTGAGGATATTATAGGTATTTACCTTTCAATTGTGAGTAGAATTGTGTATGTCAAGCTTAAAAACACGGAATTGTGTGACAAAATTGTTGAATCTAGTGGCGGAACATTTAAGTTCAAACATCACGATGGCAATGTTAGTGAAGTTCGTATTACACATGCTGGCTTTGTATTAAGGACTGTCTGTATCTTTGAGCTACCATTTGAAATCACCGCTGAGCAAATCAATTCCGTGATAGCTCCTTATGGGAGAATAAATAGCAATTTTTCAGAAAAGTGGTCTCATGCTCACAAGTTCACCGTCTTGAATGGTATCAGGCAACTGCGAGTTGATTTACACAAGCACATACCCTCGTATACAAATGTTTGTGGTTATCGGGCTATAGTAATATATGATGGGCAGCCAAGAACCTGCGCGTCTTGCGGCGGTACAGGCTATGTCCGCTCGCAGTGTATACAACGCTGAGTGGCCCAGTTACCTGCGGGCGAAGCAGTGAGACACCTAGCCATGTCAACATTGCCTTTAACTTATGTAGCGGCAGCCGCTGGACAACTCCATACGCGTGACGCTCCTGACGCTACTCGGGACGCTACTCAGGATGATGCAGCTCGCGACAGTGAAGTGATAATGGAAGTTAGCTACTCGATGGTGACAACACAGCCAAAGAGTCAAGAAAAAGAACCAAATATCTCTGTTCAAATAGAACAAACTCCTGAACCGGTTATAGTCCTTCAGAATGAGCAGTCTCCACAAATCCACAAGGAAACCAACCCATCACTTGCCAGCGAACAGGACCGAGCGCAAGAAACCCAAGATGTAATGGAAAACGATGAAACCTCCCCAAGAGTCAGTCCTCCAAGGAAACATAAAAAGAGGAGACTAGCTCATAAGGGCGCTGAACAACTGGCACCGCCTTTGCGAGAAAAAGCAAAGCAGATTAGCAACAAACTGCATGAAGAACAACATAGTAATCCGGTTCTGAGTATGCAGGCACTTGACCCCTTGCAAGCCAAATCAAATACACCATGACCCATGTCAACGAACCATTCGTCACACGAGAGGTAGAAGGTGCTAGGAAATTTCGATGCAGACAAGGTTTTCCCTGAGACTAGAACGGCCGAAGTGGCCGTGCGGTTAAAGGCGCTGCAGTCTGGAACCGCAAGACCGCTACGGTCGCAGATTCGAATCCTGCCTCGGGCATGGATGTTTGTGATGTCCTTAAGTTAGTTAGGTTTAACTAGTTCTAAGTTCTAGGGGACTAATGACCTCAGCAGTTGAGTCCCATAGTGCTCAGAGCTATTTGAACCATTTTTTTGAGACTAGAAATGCAGAAAAAGAGACATCGAAAGCTACTCAACACAAAACCTGGGCTGATGAATCGGATGAAATGAATCAAGATGAAGAATTGAATGAAACTGGAGGAACGGAACAGACTCCTGCCCCAAGAGATCAACTGAACACGATGGATACATCATTGCCGGAACATACATGTGAAAAAGGACTTTCCTGCGACAGCACTTCGTATGACGAATATTGACTTCGGTAATGAATAGGACAATATGAACGCAGCACAAGCCTACAAAATCGCTACGTTGAACATTAATAAGATACGTTCCTCCCTGCATATACAACATCTGCAAGACTTTCTATACGCAGCTGACGTTGATATACTATTGTTACAGAAAGTAACAGATATTAAATTAGAAAACATACGTGGATACAACGCCATAATAAACCCCGATATCGGTGCAGAGCTGGGAACCGCAATTCTCACGAAAGAAGGCATCCGTGTCACACAAATAGCAAAACTTGAAAACAGCAGAGGGGTTGCAGTGACTGTTAATAATGCCCGCATCATCAACGTTTATGCACCGTCAGGCAACAATAACAGGCGTGCTAGAGCGGATTTTTTAAAAAGTGAAATCGTTCATCTCTTCGGTACACGTCAAGATTATATCATCCTCGCCGGCGATTTTAACTCTGTACTTAGCCCGAAAGACCAGACACCGAATTTCAACAAGTCCTTAGAACTGGAAAGAATAGTCCACCAAATGCAGTTAACCGATACCTGGGAACATACCCATGGCGCATAGGCCGGTTACACATATTTTACCAGTCACTCAGCAAGCAGGCTAGACAGAATTTACGTCTGGTCCAACCTTAAGAACCATGTACTCCAGTCTGAGGTCTAGCCCACTATGTTTTCTGACATCGCCGCGTACATCACCACAGTAAATTTGGAAAAACAAGAGACTTACCGAGCGAGGGGCATATGGAAACTCAACATTACACATCTACAAGATGAGGAATGTCGCGTAGAATTTACTAATGTGTGGCAAGAATACGAGAAACGATTCCCGCTATACAGTTCTGCCATAGCTTGGTGGTTACAATGTGTGAAGCCTAAAATAAGACAAATGCTGATCGATTACTCACGACAGAAAAGTTTCTGGATTAAAATGACGACTGAATTTTATTTTAGCTGCCTTAGAGACCTGTACACCTTGGACACACGATTAATGGAGAACTTTAGCCGGATTCAGAAAGTTAAAGCAAAACTTTTAGCATTGAAGCGGCGACAGTCAGAAGGTTTTAAAGTCAGAGCGAGAATACACAACACTGTAGAAGGGGAAGAAACAGCTATGTACCATGTAATGCGTGAGAATAAGAGAGGAAACAGAAAAATACTGACAGAAGTTAAGTTACCTGATGGGACCAGGCACACTAAACAGCATGAAATTCGAAATGCTGTTCATACATATATCTCAGATATGATGTCCACCAAACCTACCGTCGACGAGGCGCGGCGTGATCTTGTTAGAAACGTATCAGGACGAATTAGTACAGAGCAAGTAGAAAATCTCACGGCTGAAATAGAAGAGAACGAATTGAAAGACGCAATAGCACAGAGTCCTAAAAATAAGTCTCCAGGACCTGATGGTATCCCCGTGGAATTCTACCAAGTGTTCTGGCCACAAATGGCCATGTATGCACAACGAAATCATGAATGGCACTGTTGCCGCTCCCAAAGAATTTCCTGAAGGGATCATAGTTCTAATTCCTAAAAACTCACTTAGCAAAGCAATTGAAAACCTTCGCCCAATAACATTACTCAACTATGATTACAAAATTATGGCCCGCGTATTAGCAAGAAGAATAAAAATGGTTATTAACTCTGTAACTGGCACGTACCAAACATGTGTAGGCAAAGACAGACACATCTATCAGAATATATGCGAATATAGGGATATAATATCAACCGCAAATGTATGGCGAATAAAATGTGCTTTAGTGTCATTAGACTTTGAGAAGGCGTTTGACAGAGTAGATCGTAAGTATCTCCTTGGTATCATGGAAGTAATGGGATTCCCACCACGATTCGTGTGGGTTATTCAACAAATTCTGAACAACAATGTAGCACGAATAATGATAAACGGACAACTAAGTAGAGAGATTGAATTGACTGGATTCGTACGTCAAGGTTGCCCAATGTCAATGGCCCTTTTCGCAACAGCAATAGAACCTCTCCTGCGACACACACGCATCACCTGCAAGGATTGTGTATAAACAGATTGTACACACATATGAACTTGCTTCTGGCGCCAAACAAAATAAAAGGAAGTCAGGGATCATGAACCTAGGCAGAGGAACATGGATGCAGAATCGGGGACAATTGACGGAAGTATCCACATTGAAATGTTTGGGTATTGAATTTAGGAGCAACATCCAACACATTATTGCCGTCAATTATAAAAAACTACTTGCAAGCATACGAGCATCTGTACAAGGAAACAGTATGAGGCAACTGGACGAGATACAGAAAACCAAACTAGTAAATGTGTATATAACATCCAAACTTAACTATGTTGTCCAAGCTTTCCCGATGCCATTAGAAACAGCCAGAAGAATGTTATCCGCGATAGGAAGCTTTGTATGTCAAGGCAAGATTTTCAAAGTGAAGTTCAATACACTAACACTCCCAACAAGGAAAGGAAGTTGAAACCTTGTTGGTGTCAGTTACAGGTCACGAGCGTTATATGTGTGTCGAATGTGCAAGCAATGGAAACAGATGCCCGACAGCTTAACGGCCCACTTGCTGAATGAAATTGCTCCAGCAAGCATGCAGCCGCCAATTGATGTGAAGCGTATACCAGCTGGTCTTAGTCACCTAAAAACTTTTCTCGTTGAGTACAGTTATATCTCCTCGAGGATCTCAGAACAGCAGTTAAAGAGAGTAAAGGACATCTATACATATTTGATGGAAGCTAAGGAAGGAAATGTTATTGAAAGAAAATACCCCAACAACGACTGGTCTGCAATTTGGAAAAATATCCACGATCGGAACTTACTCTCTAAGGTGAAAGCAACTTGGTGTAATGCAGTCAACAGGAAAATATCAACTAATTCCAAATTGCATGCTTTACATCTCACAAATTCGCCCTTGTGCGCGTCATGCAACCTTCTTGACACTGAAGAACACCGATTCGTGTGTGAAAGAGTAAGAAACATATGGCATATAGTTAAGCAGAAATTAGCGACCGTTAACAGAACATCTCCAACCGTTTTCACCGCCGCAGATTTTCTGACTCCAGACGCAGTGCCATATCCTAATACGAAAAAAAATGCTGTTAACTGGCTAAAAGGGCACACAGTTCACTATATCTTGAAGGCAGAAAATAAAAGCAAAGAAGATTACTGGGTGTATCTAACGACTCAGCACCAATCTCATGCGGACAAAAGACTACAAAAAAAAAAATTACGCATGCTTCCTAAATACAATCATGGAATAAAATTATACAGAGAACAATAACAGATTAAGATTGGTACGGAATTCAGAGATGTCAGCCTTGCATGATTACAGATAACTGGAACCGGAATGTCTTCGATCCTTTCACGAGACGCTACAGAAAAGAAATCAAGTCCGTGGCAAGACGCACCGGACTACATCCACATGAAGAAATTAGACATCAAATTTTTTGTGTTTTATTTTTTTAATCATCTTATGCCATACGCAGAGAAGTTTTAAGTTCTAAAAAACGTTTTTCAAGGGGATGCACGATTTAATGTTTTCCTTATGAAGATGAGGGACTTCACATTTCAGTTTATTTTAATATACTTGCCATTCCATTAGCAAGAGGAAGATTCATTACCTTTAATTAATAGTAAGAAGAAATATTCATTCTCATTTATGTTAGCTAAGGTAATTTAGGCTTCCAGCTTACAGAAAAAAATAAGAAGCCGAAATAAAAAAATAAAAAATAAAAGAAAAAAGAAAAAAAGTGGCAGAGCACTCGCAAAAGTAAGAAAAATGAGGATTTGGCATCAAAATCATAAAAAAGTACATAAAATAAAAAAGTAAAAAAAGTTGGTAGAAGGATGGACTCTTAATAATAATAATAACGAAAAAAGCAAAGAAGCTAGCCGAAGAAGGCAAAACAAGGTGACCGTTTGGAAGGGCTGTGAGGGGAGAAGGGACGCCCTAACGGAAAAAAAGTGTTGTAATGGAAAGTGTCGTGCACCATAGATAAGACTGCGCGAGTTAGAATACCTTTACTACTAAATTTTTTAAAACGCAATTTTGCTGTCTGCTGAAGTTACCAATCTAACGGAACTGTGAACATAATTCCCTTCACTTCTCAACCCAAAATAGTCACATGTGGAAAAAGGCCTAACTTCTGTGACACTTTGTTCTTTCCAGGTTTAATAGACAGCCAGGGAGCTGATGCATCTCGAAGCTTTTGTATTATGTATGGGGAGAGCGCATCGCGCCCACATACTTCAGAAAAGTATTTTTTACATTAGCTGTCGTGTGGTAGTGGCATTTTATTCTTCTTCAAACATTGTTTGTCAGCTTTAACTCAGAACAAATTTTCTACATGCATGCAATCAATAAACTGCATGTGCATCGTCAGACTGTTATAGATAACATCAGAGAATTTGCATATATCGTTGATGATTAATTTCGCTCTCATGTTTACTATTGTTTCAACAACACTAAAGGAAACCTTACGAAACCTGTGCACTGTATTATAAGAAATGAAATAAAACTACCCACGATAACCTTACGACGAAAGTCTGTTTTCATAAAACTGAGTATCTGTACACAAGCATGCCTCTATCGACACGAATTAGAAAAATACTACTCACATAGATTTTGATTGGGTCTGTGTTTAATTGGTATGCTGTGTCATACTCAACAGGTATGCAAATGTGGCATTTCATAAATATAGTTATGTATTTCTAGAAACCAAAAATTTGCTTGTCAGCAGCGGAAAGAGGCGTTACCTGTTGTGCAGCGTTGTAATTTTTCACCATTGCTCTATGAGCCGAAAGTATTTTCTTGCGATTTCCTTATTGATGTTTTATCTGACTGCTTGTAGCTTTTTCAGAGAAGGGGTAAAAACGTTGCAGTCACTGAGACTGGAAGCGCGAACCATAACAGATGCTTTTTCAAAGGTCAGCACGGTAACACAGAGTGCCGAACAGGTATGAGTGTGCGTTCCTCTTACGAGGCCAATAGTGGCTAGAACTCATAAAACGCTATTTAAAGGACGAGAGTAGTTGCGATTTCCACCTGCAACGACTTTCCTGGGCTGCAAACCGTAAGTTTACAATCTTTTGTTACACCTCAAGCGATAATAACTGAGATTATTCAATGGAAATGACAGGTAAAATCAAGTGAACTTTGAGGCTTAATTTCGTGCACACAGGGAAGTAACTCGTCGATCACAGAGTTGCCAAACATACGTTGCCATGTTGCCAAATCTCAGTTACAGTACCAGCAGGAAGAAGACGAACCGATGTGATCCCACAGCAGGCTGGAAAGTGACCATAGCTGGTGTCTCCAAGTCGCAGCTGCTACGGCCTGCAATACATAATGCGACAGATTCGCATTTCTGTAACTAGGTTTAGGGACTGGAGCGTAGTTACTAAAAATACTCAGAATTCACTGCAAACTAAGCATCATAAATCAGTAACTCTCATAGTTGTTTTTATATTTCTTTCGCAAGTGTACTCAAAACTAAGAAACTCATTCACAGGCGTTTTCGTGCCTCGCCGATAGTCGAGCACAACAAATAAATAAAAAATAATAATGTGTGTGTGTGTGTGTGTGACAGAGGGAGAGAGAGATAGAGAGGCGGGGGGACAGAGAGAGAAATAAAAAATAATGAGAGAGAGAGATAGTGTGTGTGTGTGTAAAAAACTGTGATAAAGAAATTGAATCATGGTATGTAAAGAAATCATTTATTTAAAATCACACGTTCCACATCATTACGAAATGTCGTATTCATGATCTATGGAACAAGAATTAATCTAACCTAATCTAATGTAATCTAACCACATCATATTGATGACTATCCATGAAGAGTCATGAATTACCGACATTTTTGCCAATACCAGTAGCCAAATCTAAACTTGAAAATAAAAGACGACAATTTTTGTAATAAACCGAGACGCCTATCAAGACCCTTTCGTCCCTGTTAGCTAACCGCGTAAGATGTTTGATATACCTCCATTCTAAAGTAACAAAGTGTGCATGCATTTAAAGATGAAGTGAAAGATATGAAGTTCTGTGACGGAGATACGAACCCAACACGTTATCGGATTGATAACTAAGAAAATTCAAATGTTACGTATCGGTTTTTCTTACGAGCTGCTAGGTGTTTGAATCTAAAATAACTTCAGCAGACAGCATAATTGCGTTTAAAAAAAATAGTAGTAAACGAATTCGAATTCGCGAAATCTTATCTATAGTGCACGACATTTTCCATTACACTACTAGCTGGCAAATAGCTGCAGCAGCTCCAGAGTTGAACAACAATTCCTCCAGAACTTCGGCATACTACAGGGCTGCGAGATAATGCAAATGGCCAAATCTAGACTTCTGAGAGAAACAGTTACCGCTTTTCTTTTGCGCTGCACGACGTTTTATACAAACAGATGGCGCAATAATATAGCTCAAGTGTAAAGGAACACTTCCTATTTAACTTTCTGCGTCCTACACTGTTTGCAGTTGTGTGTAGGTGGCAGTTATGTGATTTTATTTCGATGCTTACAAAATAGAGTCGAATGTATGCACTGGGTAGCCGAGGCAGCTAGTTCATGGTGATCCGGTCAACCAAGTAAATGAATTTACTGAACATGCTGCAATTTACTACAGGGAGCCTGTGTGTCAGAATTCTCATCCTGTGTGGCGCAACGGCGTTACGATAGAAAAATGAGTTAAATAAATAAGGGTTTGGTGGTCTGTTGGACTGATGGTAGGTCCTTGTACCTATGGTCTGGGTTCGATTCACACTTCTGTCAAAGATTTTAGATAGGGAGAGAAAGATTCCATTCTCTTCTGACAACACCAATTCAAGAAGATACAATGGCTGTGTGGTCTGAAATTCACATTAAAGATGATATTCCTTCTCTGCAAGTAGACGTTAGGTTGCAGCACAATAAAGTCTGGAGTGGCGACATGTAGAACCGCTGTCACCAGTAACCTTTCTTATACTAGTTATTTATTTCTAATGACGAAACAAACGCTATGTAGAGTCACAGGACACTTATTCTATCTTTTATCTGAGATTCTGTATGTCGATAAAATTGGTTCTGAACTGAGAATGCCATTCAGATCACCCTTAACGTGGAATTTGATCCCTTCGTGGCAATACAGCGCGGCTACAATTTGTTGTTTGTTCAGATCTGCAGATTCCTCAACATCTCCACATATTACGTGTGAATGGGTTCGAATCCTGGCCCGGCACTAAAGATTTAATTATGTATTATCAAGCTCTAGCATGAGAACACCTATCTGCTGGTGGACAATAATTTTGATTTTTAATGTTTTTTCATTCGTTGTCAACGCTAACGATATCTAACGTTTTTGACTCCCAGTGGGACACAGAACTATTTGCGAGATCACTGTAAGTTCAAGATGTTATTCCGAGCTGCTGGTGGAGAAAAATTCGGTAGCTGACGTCTCTTTGTGTGTAGTCAACAACGATATGTGTGGGGCTGTATTCCCAGTGAGCACTGAACTCTTCGTCATATTATTTCTAGTTCAAGCAGGCTCACATGTCGTTGCTGGTGCAACAAACCCATATTTAACGTTCGTTTTCTCTAGAATATAACAGCGATAGATGCCGGGTTGGAGTCCTGGGAAGGAAACAATTAATGTTTCTTCTCATCATTTCAGTTAAAACAACTAGCTTCTGCCGAGATAATCCGATATGTCACAGTTGTTTGTGCTTCGATATCAATCCGATTAGGTTCTGGGTTCGAATCCCTGTCCAACACAAAGCTTTACCTCACGGCATTTCAAGTAAGTTACTTGTGAAAAAGCAAAATAACATCTCTCGTAGTTCGCTAACAGGGACAAGAGATGCTGGGGAGGAATTCGCGTCCGTTAAAAATGTTTGTGTTATGTAATTTAAAGTGGATATTTGCTAACTGATACTGTCTAAACTCGAGGTATATCACTCTCTGTATGCCTAATCAGGAATAACTGTTGATTTGCGTCAGTCACGAAATCTTTGCTTAGTTTGCATGACCTAGGTTTGAATCCATATGCAGAACAAGACGATTCGTCGTGTCATTTGAAGTTCATACATATTCTATACTAGGAGCTCGTGGATAACTTAAATTTTTAACATCATTTTGTGTTAAATAATATGTACTGAATGTTACTTTGCAGAGGAAATCATGAATACGACGATTTTACTACGTGCATTACCTATTTGAGGTAATAATGAGTGTGGTAATATTTCAGGTATGTCATTTATTGTAATAAATGTGAGCTTACAAGCCTTAACGACACCCTTATCTGTGATAACGTGTTCCCTGATATTTGCAGTATCGTGGTATTACTTTACATCATGAGTTATTGCGAAACAGAGCAGTGTTTTCTAGTGGTGACATGTTGGAACCATTTTCAATAGTCAAACGACTGTACCAAGGAGCGATTAGAGGACCTGCTAGACAGCCCCGTTATGCCGGCTGCATGCGAATCAGGCGAAATGCAATTCGGGTCGTTCGGATACTTTTGAGCATGACTGTTCATTCATTACAATAAGGAAAATAAGATAAATATGGTTTAAAATGGTAAATGTTTGTGTATATGCAAAATCTGTTACAATTCTTGTTAACTGCAGCCAAAAATTGGATAGCCTATCATAGGGCTACAGTTTAGCTGTTAAGAGATTATTTACTTCTGAGGACAGCTGTGCGTCTCAGACCCATAGTAATACGTATCATCAGGGAGTGTCGAATTCGCTAACAGAAGCGCTGGGAACATCGTACTTCAACATGAAACTGCGGGAAACATGAGACCGAAGCGGTACCTGACTACCTGTCAGAATATTTCGACCTGGTAGCGAAGTAGGACGTATTGAGAAACCTATGTGTGTCACTTCATCGCAGGGGACTGAAGATGTCAGACAGATGCTTCCTAGAATCTAATAGTTTGACTGTAAAGTATCGCACCTTAAAGTTATGTTGTGTAACAGTTAATGTCTGTTAAAACACAGGAAGTGTGTGAGCTAGAATTTGTCATTAGCTGGTTTAAAGTAGGTCTCTAGAAAACGAGTGGTTAGACTAATAAATACTACGTTTAAGTCAAAATTCATCACATTGCTAAAGGTCCAGTGTCAACCAGCAGTGCAATTGGAACGATATCTACTCACGTTGGACATAACGAGGTACAGACGTCAGCTGCTGGTAGAAAGCGACTGAATATTTATTGATTGCATTAGATATAATCTATTTTTCACCCTTTACGCCACTGAGTGGGTATGTACTAAGTACTGTTGACGACAACCGCTTTGACGTTTTCTGGGGTGTACCTACACAGGAGGAACCTTGCAGATCACCCAAAATAATTACACTTTATTACACTGTAGCAGAGAAATGTCATCAGAGTCAGTTCGTATTGGTTGCGTCAGTATCCTGTAACTATGAGGTCAACTGATTGCCTTCGGTGCCGGAATTATCTGATGATGGAACATAACGACAAGCTCCGGCACAAAGATCAAGCACGATACAGCAAAGAGGACTGCCAGACGATATCATCCAATAGCACGCTGACTAAGACGTCACCACGACAGGAGCAGCCTCTACACAAAGAGAATAAAAGCGACGCGCCACCTAGCCTCGGCTGCAATAGAAGAGCCACACTAGGAGAGAGCACAGGAATAGCCGCAGTGATATTAGCAATAGTAGTGACTTGTGAACTTGTGTGATTACCCTGCGTCGAAATTGTGTATGTCAAAGAACTTTGATTCCGAATGTTGGAACTTTAATAGGGGCAACTATTTACTGTATTTACAGCTCGTACAAAATAGATACGTGGTTCAAAGTTTTACTGACTGTCAAAGTAGTCTCCAGCATTTTGTATAACCCGTTGCCAGCGATATGGAAGTCGTGGAATACCCTTAGAAGTACAAGTTGTATTGACAGTTCGAGCGGCGCGGTCAATTGCCCGACGAATTTGTAGCAGTTCTGGAGCGAATGCCGTGAAGTGTTTCCTTCAGTTTAGAAATCGAGTTGAACTCACGGAGGCTTAAGTCAGGAGTGCAGTAGGTGGTATAGCACTTAGCAGCCCCATCAATCAAACAAATCAGTAACAACTTGCAGTGTACGGCCGGCCGCGGTGGTCTCGTGGTTCTAGGCGCTCAGTCCGGAGCGGCGCGACTGCTACGGCCGCAGATTTGAATCCTGCCTCGTGCATGGATGTATGTGGTGTCCTTAGGTTAGTTAGGTTTAAGTAGTTCTAAGTTCTAGGGGACTGATGACCACAGATGTTTAGTCCCATAGTGCTCAGAGCCATTTGAACCATTTTGCAGTGTACGTACTACAGCATTGTCCTGCAAAATGATGGTCAGATCCTGCAGAAAGCGTCACTTCGGTCTCTAAGCTGGTTATAGGTTGCGTTCCAAAAATGTACAGCATAGACAGAAGTGATGACACTTTCTGCAGGACCTGACCATCATTGTGCAGGAAAATGCTGAAGCACGTAAGCGGAACGTGTTACTGATTTGTTTGACTGATGGGGCTGCTAAGTGCTACACCACCTGCTGCACTCCGCTGACTTAAGCCATCGTGAGTTCAGCTCGATTTCTAAACTGAAGAAAACTCTTCGCAGCACTCGTTTCAGAACTACTACAAATTCGTCGGGCAACAGGCCGCACCCCGACCTATCAACACTACTAGCGACGTTAAGAGTATCCTACGACTTCCACATCGCTGGTGACTACTTTGAAAGTCAGTAAAACTTTGATACACGTATCTGTTTTGTACGAGCTGTAAATAAATAGTTGCCACTATTAAAGTTCTAACCCTTGTATTTGCACGTTGCCATGGAATTTTCTGTTATGTTTTGCTGGCGCCTTAACTTCCTCTTGTCTTTTTTATTTATTTATTTATTTATTTTTTGCAGGGGAGTTTTCTTGCTCTAGCAGTCTCTTTGCTAATCAGTGTTTTCAAGTCGACGTTTCAGAAATTTTCTTCGCCTTTGCACTTAGTTTTCTTGCTAGCCTTGTCTGTTTCTTGTATTTGTCTCTTCCAATATGCCCACCCTGCCTACCCCATCCACCGCTCAGGCGCCACAGCCACCAGTGTTAGATAAAACACAGCTAATGCAGATATTTCAGTTCGAGATGGAGCAAATCTCCACCATGCTCAACATTTTGCAGCAGCTACTGGCCAACGCTGTGCGCCCGACGGAACAGCAATACCGCCTTTTCTCCAGCTTCGTGAACAAGACGAGGATTGACTCGAGTGGTTGCAACAATTCGAAGCCCACATACTCACCCACAACGTACCAGGTACTGTGAATCTATTGTCTACAGTATTAAGTGCAGTGTTCCGACTAACTCAGATGTTTCGTAACACCACTCCGAGCGAACTTTCTTTTGAACAGGCGGTAGATTCGCTAACTATGATTACCAACAGGTGAATGTGGTAGCCGCTAGGTATCAGTTCTTTAATTACAAAAACCAGTCAGAACAAACAGAACAAACAGAAAAACGAGTGGGTAACAAATTTGGAGGGTATAACGAGGAGATGCAAATTCAAATGTGCTTGTGGTGCTTTATATTCAGATGTTATGATGCGTGGCGCGACCGTGTACACTGTCCCTAATGTGTAACTCAGAGAACAGATTTTGAAACAGTCCGATCGATCTTATTAACAGGCAGTGCAAATCGGAGATCAGTACGATTCAGGTGCCCTGTCAGCCGATAAATCTGAGCAGCCAGCAGTCTGTCAGGTTGAGTCCCTTGTTTGCGATCGACCCATTCAGCGGCCGAGTAAACAACGCTTCACGCTGCGTATTCGGTTCGCTAAACGGGTGGCTACAAGGCGAACAGAATGAAGTATTGCCCTCGGTGTTATTCATGGCACAAACGCCAAGACTGCCCCTGCCGACAAGCCCAGCGTTACGCTTGTGGCAGGAGAGACCATATGCAATCCGTATGTTTGCAACGGAACAACCATAAGAAGTTGGCCCACTCACAAAATTCTAGTCACAAGGCCCATGTCATTAATGAAGTATATTCAAAGTTTGCAACAGGCATCAGAAAACCTAGTAAGCGTGCAGTTTCTTTAGTGATACGCCAGTCCAACAGACTTTCCGTTAATATACTTCTTTGTGAGTAACGTGCGAAATTTCAGTTGGACACGGGTGCCTCTGTAACATTCCTAAATCGTCAAACATATGAACTGTTAGTCTCCCCACGCCTGTCTAAAACTAGAAAGTAACTGATGGCTTATAATGGACAAGACATTCCCGTTCTCTGAAAGTGTACTTTGCCTGATATTATGTATCACTCGCATACGCGAACGGTGACTTTTACGGTGCTACAATCACACAATTGTGAGAACATATTTGGTCTTGATACATTTGATTTGTTTGGCTTCAACATTCAGGATAATATGTTGTCAGTGTCTGAATTCCATACAAAAGACAGTGTAACTAGCTTGCTAATAGAATTCCCGGAACTCTATTCTGAAGGTTTAGGCAAGGCTAACAATTTTGTGTCACATATTAGACTGAAAGACAATGCTCAGCCAAAATTTTGCCGTGCCAGAACTCTTCCCATTGCATTACGGGACAAAGTCGCTCTTGAACTTCAAGAATTGCAAGATATAGGAGCTATTGCGCCCATACAAGCTAGTCAGTGAGCACGTCCACTGGATTTGCTCCACAAACCTTCAGGTCGCATTCGTCTCTGTGTTGGCTTTAACTCTACAGACAACCCACAAACCGTGATTGATGCTTATCCATGCCACGCCCAGATGATCTACTTTTCAAAAATTGATTTGATCGACGCGTTCCTTCAAATACCGCTCGATGAAGAATCTCAAAATGTGTGAAGTAAATACTCATTTTGGTTTGTTTAAATACTTGCGTTTGCCTCTTGGCAGTGCTTCCGCACCCGCCGTCTTCCAAAGGTATTTGGAACAGCTGACTGCGCAAGTACCAAACTGCTCCAACTATTTGGATGATTTTGTCGTAACAAGTCGTACATCTGAAGAACATATTGCAAATTTGCGTGCTTTGTTTCGTGTGTTATCTGATGCAGGACTAAAATGAAGACTGGAAAACTATATTTTTTTAAAACCTGAGTTGCAGTATCTTGCTCATGTCATAAACAGTCAGGGTGTACATCCTCTTCAGTCGCATACGAGATTTGCCAAATCCTTGTAGTGTCACAGAACTGAAGTCAGTCTTAGGAAAAATGAACTATTATATTCGATTCATACCGAATGCTGCGCGAATAGCATCTCCTTTGCATTGCTTGTTTTGAAACGAAGTCCGCTTTGTTTGGACAGATGACTGAAAAGTAGCTTTTCAAAAACTTGAAGATGCATCAATTTGCTCCTGACAAACCAGTCGTATTGCGAGTTGAGGCTTCCTCTTACGGAATCAGTGCAGTACTTTTGCACAGACTTGGTGATAAATACAGGCCTACAGCTTTCGCATCAAAAGTATTTTCCAAAGCTCAGTGTAACGATTCACAAACTGCGAAAGAGTCTCTGGCTATTGTGTATGGTGTCACCAAATTCCACCGCTATCTGTATAGCAGAAAATTCTACTTAGTAACGTATCACAAGCCTTTGCATTCCTTGTTTCATTCCACGGAACCGGTTCATGTACGAACTGGCCAAAAACTGCAAAGATGGACTTTATTGTTGTCTGAGTACCAGTAGGAGATTGTGCATCGTCCGACGGCTCGACATGGTAATGCGGACGCACTTCCACGTCTTCCGATTGGCCCAGATACCGGCTCTGACGCTTCCGCTGCAGCTTGTTGTCACATCGATGCTCAGGACTCTGAATTGCTTCAGTCTTCTGCTGGACTATAGGAATATTGCACAGGGCACGGAAGCTGATATAGATCTGAACATTTTACCAACATACATTCGCACATCATGGCCTCGTTCTTTGCATAGCATAAAGAACTCTATAGTGCTCCGGTACTTTGCACGTCGGCATAGCCTCGCTGAATAGAATGATGCGATTCTTGTTTTAAATGACAGTGGACAGTCACGTGCATTGGTCCCTAAACCTTTGCAAAAAGTACTGTACAGTTACTTCACCAAAGACACTGGAGATTTGTTCGTACGAAACAGTTACCACGTCGACACTGTACTCGGCAGGGTATGGAAGCCTAAATAGAACAGATGAAGTCACTGTATCATGCATGTGCGGAAAATCAGTACGCTCAGCTACAGAAATTCTCTGCTTGGCTTCAGTCGCAGGCACCATGGCAACGCGTGCACATAGACTCTGCCGGAGCTTTTTGGAACTCTCGTTGGTTGGTTGTGGTTGACTTACATAGCAAGTTTCCTTCTGCTGTGCCAATGAGCTCGACTACGTCACGTAGCACAGTTCAGGTCTTGTCCTCTACTTTTTGCTTTGAAGGTTTACCTGAACTAATAGCGTCAGACAAAGTTCACGTCAAATGAATTTGAAACATTCTGTGAACGTAAGGGCATACAGCATCAGACTAGTGCACCGTTCCTTCCACAGTCAAACGGCGAAGCGGAACGTTTTGTCGGAACCTTCAAGCAGCAGAATGCCAGACTTCGCTCCGCAAACACCAGCGATCAAGCATTGCAACTGTTTCTCGCCTCCTATCGTTCGCACCCACGAGATGGACCATCGCCATCGGAATTGCTTCGCGGCCGGCACCACCGAGCACTGCTCCACCAGCTCCACCCTCCTCAGTATCCGGTGCCAAAGGAATGCCACAAGTATCGCTTACTGCTGCATGATACTGCCTTTTAAAGGGCGTTTAGCGGTAGCAGACGGTGAGCGTGAGGCGAAATCGTCCGTCGACTTGGCGCTTGCATGTACCTTATTTTAGGTCCAGATGGCTATGCCGTGTGCACGTTGATCTCTCAGTGTCTCTTCCCCCCAGATTCACGGATCCCGAGGACAGCGCGGCCACAGCAGCCGCCAGAGGATGTCATCATGACACCGCGGGACGACCCCGTGGAGCCTTAGCCTCCTCCGCCTCGTCTCGTCCTACCCATGGAGCTGGCCCTGCCCACACCGCAGCAGTCGCCACCTTCTTCATCTGGTTCCTGACATCAGGGGGTGGACGCGTACCCTTCTGGTCGTTTGCCGTGGGACGTTTCTGCCAGAGAGAAGGCCAGATGGCGGGGTACGACCACAAGCTGGACGCTCGGTGCAGCTATTGCTTCCGCTCCATCACTGAGCCCAGACTCCTACCTCCCCCGCCGCTGTCGCGCTCCCTACACAACGACGTTCCGCCACTTTGGGGGGGGGGGGGGGAGTAGGAACGTTACGGCTTAACGACAAGTTCCGGCACGAATGTCAGGAACGATACAGCCGAGAGGGTTGTGAGACGGCGTCAGCCAATAGCACGCTGACTAGGACGTCACCACGATAGGAGCGGCTTCTAAACGAAGACAATAAAAGCGACGCGCCGTGTAGCCTTGACCGCACCACAAGAGACGCACTAGAAGAGCAACACTAGAAGAGAGGACTAGAAGAGAGGCAGCGATATTAACGATAGCAGTGACTTATGAACTTGTGTGATTAGCTTGCGTGGAAATTGTATATATCAAAGGCCACTGATTATTATCATGTCGCCAATTGCTTGCGACCCATCATGTAGAAACGAAAGTTGAGTATTGCCAATTCAGTTACTGTAGTAAACTCGATTAATATGATTTGCTTGTGTGTTGTATAGCTATCCGAGAAAACAGCTTCCTAGGCACCCTATAAGAAACGAGTGGGCAGAATACCGCAGATCACTCCAAAACACGGCATGTTTGGATCAATAAAGTCATTTCGTCTTCAGTTAACGGCTTATTATCTTCCGACCTACTGAGGTTTCTACATGTATAAGCCACATAATCTCGAAGACAGCAATTGCAGAGAAGAGCGACAACTATCGCACGATCAGTATAACAGCTCATGCATCGAAGTTGCTGACCAGAAAATCATGCAGAAGAGAGGAAAAAAATAGAGTAACAGATGACGATCTTTCTGGTTCCAGTTCTAGAAAGGTGAAGGCTTTAGGGAGGCAGTTATGACGTTGTGTTTGGTAATGGAAGGGAGACATCAGGATATCAATAAACACTCATAAGATTAGTAGGTTTAGAAAAATCATTCGCGAATGTAAAATGGTATAACTTTTTCGAAATCATTAGGAATGTAGGTATAAACTGTACGGAAAGATGAATAATAGACAATCTGTACAAGATCCAAGAGCAAACAATATGAATGGAAACTCAAGAACGAAGAGCTTTGATTATGAAGTGTCTAAAACAGAGTTGAATTCTCTAGCCCCTACAGCGAAATCTATACAACCGAGAAGCCTTTACGGAAATAAATGGAAAGTTCCCGAGTAGGATTAAACTTGAGGGTGAAACGATTTCAGTGATAAGATTCACTGATGACATTTCTATACTCAGGGAAAGTAAAGAAGAGTTACGGGAATTGCTGACTGGAGTTAACGGTTTAATGAGTACACACTACGGATTGAAAGTAAAGCAAAGAAAGAAGAAAGTGATGAGGTGTAGCAGAACTGAGATTAGCGATAAACATCAAAACAGAGGCCCACGATGTAGACGAAGGAATTTTGCAAACTTAGGATAGAAAGCACCCCTTAAAGACGGAGCAAATTCCTAACCAAAATACGTCTTATAGTACCAGACATCGGTCTTAATTTGGGAAAATAATTTGTGAATATTGTATGGCAGTGAATCATAGATTGCATTGAAACAGGAAAAGAACAGAACTGATTGATTTAAGATTGTGTTATACAGAAGACTATTGAAAATTAGATGGACCGACAGGAAATAAAAAGGCTCTCCTCGGAATCGGCGAAGAGGAAGGGAGAGGATAGTAGGACATGAGTTAAGACATCAAATAATAACTTCAAGGGTACCAGAGGGAACTGTGGAGGAAAAAACCTACAAAAGAGTTCAGGAATTAGAACATATCCTACAAATAACTGAGGATATTGTTTCCAAGTGGTACCCTGAGATTAAGAGGTTGGCAGTGCAGAAGAATAAGTGGTGGCTGTATAAATCTGGTGAGAATCTCATGATGTGCACGCAACTAATTTCGAGCGCATTAAATCGGAGGCAGTAGTCGTATTACAAACTCGTAACACTGCCTGATGACGAGTTCCAGTCGAAACTAGTTGCGTGGAGAAAAACAATAGATTTTCAATAGTGTAGAGTAGAAAAATATGTTTTCAGAAATCTGTGTACGATTGGAATATTTGTTTTTTTTTAATCTTTCTTCTGACTGTTTTGATGCGGTCCTCCACGAATTCCTTTCCTGTGCTAACCTCTTCATCTCAGAGTAGCACTTGCAGCCTACGTCCTCCATTATTTGCTGAAAGTATCCCAATCTCTGTCTTCCTCTACAGTTTTTGCCATCCACAGCTCCCTTTAATACCATGGAAGTCATTCCTTCATGTCTTAACAGATGTCCTTTCATCCTGTCCCTTCTCCTTATCAACGTTTTCCACATATTCCTTTTATCACCGATTCTGCACAGAACCTTCTCATTCCTTACCTTATCAGTCCACCTAACTTTCAACATTCGTCTGTAGGACCATATCTCAAATACTTCGATTCTCTTCTTTTCAGTTTTTCCCACCGCTTAAGTTTCACTACCATGCTGTACTCAAGACGTACGTTCTCAGAACTTTCTTCCTCAAATTAAGGCCGATATTTGATATTAGTAGATTTCTCTTGGCCAGGAATGCACTTTTTGCCATTGCTGGTGTGATTTTGAAGTCCATCTTACTCTGTCCGTCATTGGTTATTTTACTGCCTAGGTAGCAGAATTCCTTCATCTACTTCGTGACCATCAATCCTGGTGGTAAGTTTCTAGCTGTTCTCATTTCTACTACTTCTCATTACCTTCGTCTTTCTTCGATTTACGCTCAATCCATACTGTGTACTAATCAGACTGTTCATTACGTTCAGCAACTCATGTACTTCGTTTTCACTTTCACTCAGGATAGAACGTCATCAGCGAATCGTATCGTTGATATCTTTTCACCCTGAATTTTAATTCCACTCCTGAACCTTTCTTTTATCTCCATGATTGCTTCCTCGATGTACAGATTGAACAGTAGGGGCGAAAGGCTACATCCTTGTCTTACACCCTTTTTAACACGAGCACTTCGTTCTTGGTCGTCTTGTTGGCTCTTGTACATATTATATGTGACCCGTCTCTCCCTATAGCTTAGCCGTCCCTTTTTCGAATTTCGAAAATCTTGCTCCATTTTACATCGTCGAAAGCTTTTTCCAACTCGACAAAACCTATGAACGTGTCTTGATTTTTCTTTAGTTTTGCTTCCATTATCAACTGCAACGTCAGAATTGCCTCTCTCGTGCGTTTACCTTTCATAAAGGTAAACTGGTCGTCATGTAGCGCATCCTCAATTTTCTTTTCGATTCTTCTGTACATTATTCTCGTAAGGAACTTGGATGCTTGAGCAGTTAATACTGTCGTATACAGTAATATAACATCTAGATAGTTTCACAAGATGTCGAAGAGACTATTCCTACCACTCAACCTCGCAGAGATACGAGCATACCGACTAGATTATGCCCCTCATACCGAAACGGTGGCATCAATGAATCAAGTAAAATGCTTGCAAACAGTTTAGTGACACGTCTAAATTTCGTTGAATTCGCCTTTGTCCCTAAAGTAACAGCATTTCAGTCAAAGTTTTATATTCCTTTATTATATATTTTAATTATAGGATTTTAGTTAAATATCATTGTTGTAGCTCTAAAACTTCTGGCGGTAGAATGTTTCTCGTCTTGTAATTTGGCCAGGTAATACGTTTCCTTTTTCAAACATTACTAGCCCTGCAACTATACACTTTCTACACTTTTTTTACATCACCATAATAATAATGATAATAATAATACAACCCGGGAAAAATATTCATACTCATATATTAACCTCTCGAACAAACGTTTTACCCACAGTAATTTCGGTGGCAAAATTTGGCGGCCGCCCGTTGTGACCGAGCGGTTCTAGGCGCTTCAGTCCGGAACTGCGCTGCTGCTACGGTAGCAGGTTCGAATCCTGCCTCCGGCATGGATGTGTGTGATGTCCTTAGGTTAGTGAGGTTTAAGTAGTTCTAAGTGTAGGGTACTGATGACCTCATACGTTAAGTCCCATAGTGCTTAGAGCCATTTGAAACATTTCAAAATTTGGCACCTTCGTTCCGCGATAATTCCCGATTCTCGCCACTTAGGTTTATTCTGACTCCACAGATGTTCTTCCTGTGCCTTGTTCGCTATGTATTCGTAGTCAGAGGAAGTCTAAGTCTTATCAAGTGGGAGTTGCCACGGAACGAGACATCCCAATTTTGCCATCTAATTTACTGGGGAAAAAATTATTTGAAAGGTGACCAAACAAGCTGAACTTTTCCCCGAATTTTATTATTATTTTTATTGTTCCTATGCAGTAGTAGAAAAAAGTAAAAATTTTATAGCTCAGGAGAAGCTGTTTACGAGAAAGAAATAATTTTTCCAGAATGAATTTTCACAATGCAAAAAAGTGTGCGCTGATTTGGAACATCGTGGCAGATTAAAACTGCGCGCCGCAACACAACTCGAACGCAGGACTTTTGTATTTCGCGGGCAAGTGCTCTACAAGCAGTGCTAGTCCCGCGAGTTATGCAGAGAAAATACTGTGAAGTTGGAAATGTACTGGCGGAAGTAAAGCGGCGAGAACGCGTCGTGAGCCGCGCTCGGGTAGCTCACCTGCTCGCGAAGGCGAAGGTCTCGCGATCGAGTCCTAGTGTGGCCCACAGATTAATCTGCCAGGATGCTTCTGGAAGCAAATTAGTCGGGAGAAGAGGGTTCTTCTTAGTCATGGTTACAAAATGGAAATGCAGTCCATCTCAAATCCGGTAACTAAGCAGGAGACAACACTGCAACTGGATTTTTGTAGTCTATTATATTTATGGTATGTGAAGTTCAGAAGTCAAATACTAATGTGTCTCGTCTGTTTGGTGCATCTCCCAAAAGCCGTTGAGAAAATCGATTTTGAAGTATTTCGATAATGCTTAAGATCTGTTACAGAGCAGTAAGTAGAAGGGCGGGGGTGAGGAGGTAGGCGTAACACAACACTTCTAAGCATGATTTTATTGTAATGACCATCCAAACTTCTAAAAACATCAAATAACTGATTTAAAACAATATGTTAAAAAAAACAATTAGAATGAAGCTTTAATGCTTCATCTTGACCGGATGTGAACATAACACATGCACTCTCCTGTCAAAATTACCGCAGTTTCTCATTCGTTTACCCTTGCCCAATGCAAGCTGTTAAAAAAGAAAACGCAACTATCAGAATTTGTCTCTGAACGGGACACGAAAATAACCATCTACATACAGTACATGTGAATAGCATGACAAGTTTCCGAACTCCATCTCCTGCAGAGTTCTCTGAGCTACATAGACACAACCGGTGTTCAGACCCCTGGGCGACAACCGTTACAATCACCACAGCTCACTATAACTCAAAAAGGTTAATGATCGGTACTATCCTCGGTGTCACCGATACCGACCAAAGGCGGTTTCGCAGAAGTCCTCAATATAGACGTTGACTGTGGGTATTGTATCACAGCCACAGTCCCTTTCAGAGATGTCTCTAAACCCGCCCAAAGATGTAAACAACATTGCATGAGCAGCGCCTATTAGACGGAAAGGGTCCGACAGCCGATCAGTTACAGTCATTCCACGAGGAAGGAGGTGTTGTCTGCAGTTCTGCCATGCCTAGACGGTCAATGACGCAGTTCGATAGTGTCCGCATTGTTACTTTGTCCCAGGAAGGGCTCTCAACAAGGAAAGTGTCCAAGCGTCTCCGAGTGAATCAAAGCCATGTTGTTCGGACATGGAGAAGATACAGAGAGACAATAACTGTATGACATGCCTCGCTCATGCCGCCCAAGGGCTACTACTGCAGTGATCGCTACCTATGGATTATGGTTCGGAGGAATCTTGATAGCAACGCCACCATGTTGAATAATGCTTTTCGTGCAGCCACAGGACGTCGTGTTACGACTTAAACTGTGCGCAATAGGCTGCATGATACACAACTTCACTCCAGACGTCCAGATCGAGGTCCATCTTTGCAACCACGACACCATGCAGAGCGGTAAAAAAGGGGCCAACAACATGCCGAATGGACCGCTCAGGATTGGCATCACGTTCTGTTCACCGACTAGTGTCGCATATGCCTCAAACCAGAATCGTCGAAGACATGTTTAGAGACAAGCCGGTCAGGCTGAATGACTTCGACACACTGTCCAGAGAGGGCAGGAAAAAAATGGTTTAAATGGGTCTGAGCACTATTGGGCTTAACATCTGAAGTCATCAGTTCCCTAGAACTTAGAACTACTTAAACCTAACTAACCTAAGGACATCACACACATCCATGCCCGAGGCAGGATTGGAACCTGCGACCGTAGCGGTCGCACGGTTCCGGAACTGAAGCGCGTAGAACCGCTCGGCCACACCGGCCGGCGAGTGCAGCAAAGTGGAGGTTCCCTGCTGTTTTGGGGTGGCATTACGTGGGGCCGACATAAGCCGCTGCTGGTCATGGAAGACGCCGTAGTGGCTCTACAATACGTGAATGCCATTCTCCGACCGATAGTGTAACAATATCGATAGCATAGTGGCGAGGAATTCGTCTTCATGGAAGGCAATATTCGCCACCATCGTGCACATCTTGTGAATGGCTTCCTTCAGGATAACAACATCGCTCGACTAGTGGCCAGCATGTTCTACAGACATGAAGACTATCGAACATGACTGGGGTAGAGAGAAAGGGGCTGTTTATGGAGGACGTGACACACCAGTCACTCTGAGGGATCTACAACGAATCGCCGTTGAGGAGCTGGACAATCTGGACCAATAGTGCCTTGATGAACTTGTGGGTAATATGAAACGACGAATACAGGCGTGCATCAATGCAAGAGGACGTGCTACTGGGTATTAGAGGTGCCGGTGTGTACATCATTCTGGAATAAAACCTCTTAATATCTCGGTATATGGTGGTACAACATTCAATGTGTGATACGCCGTCGAGGATAACATACTGGGTTCTATTATTTAAGGAGTCTTCGAGCCACTCACGTATCTGTGAACTTATCCTATATGCTCGTACCATCGTTAATAGCCTGCGATGGGCACTGTGTCATATGCTTTCTGAAAATCTATGCAAATAGGTTGTGATACCAGACTAAAAGCAATACCCAGAGCAGAAAAACAGTATGGTAATCTGGCAACGTTAGAAACACCGAGTTTAATGGAATTTAATTTTAAACGAGATCATTACAACATGAAATCCAGAAATGAGATTATCAAAATAATTTTGCAAACTACGCAAGAGCATGGTATTCCTGCATCTTAGGTATTAAGACCACTACATAGTCTGATGAATACTCCTTTTTACTGTGTAACTAATATTAATAGTTTTGCTCATTATGTGTCTTGTATTTTAAATACACCTTAACATCTCGAATTTGGATACAGTAGTCCAAAGAAAATGCGCTACAACGAAGGAGAAGAAATTTCTTTTTCTCTAATTTTCCTAACAAAGGAACAAGGATCTCAATTTCTATAGATGACAAGCGATTGGATTTGGGCAAAATATCAGATTTCTTTGCATTTATATTCAAGTATATATTCCATTTTTAGAAGAAAGAGAGACATGAAGGATTTCAAAAGAAGGAAAAATTACTTCACGTTTTAAGGATGAAGGAACACACAACCATCAAATCGGACTTTACTGCATTATTACATTTCTTTTCTACTTCCATGAACTGGAAATTTTCCTTCTCATTTAATTGATGATTAAAAAGAAATTTAATTTAGATGAATTACAAAAAATAAAGACGTTGCCCCATAAAAAGAAATATTTACGTTACTTAATTTCTTCTGTTTTCCAGCAACATAAAAGGTGAAAAGCCAGACCGAAAAGGCAACTCAAGGAGAGTAAATGGAATGGCTATAATGGGGAAAGGGGAGGGGGGGAAGCACGTGTAACAAAATAGAAAGAAGATGCAAATTTTTAAACAGAGGTTCATATTCCACTGGCATTTCCCTGAAGTAGAAAACACGTAAGGATGGAAAAAATAAATCAGTAGCGCTCAAGACTGGTAATAACTTACTCGAGTCCAATTTCCGACAATACTTTATCGTTTGTTTTCACTTACTCTGAGTAGCTAGATCAATTAAATACACAATTCATCAGAGATATGCTTACTGACATATATCTTATTGTCATCTTCATGAAAAATTGGTATCATCTTATCTCTAATTACATTTTATTTTCATTTGAAATATAAATTCTTAATAATCAATCTTGATTGTGAATAATGAGTGTTTAAGCAAAGAAAATTACGGATTATGTTTTTCTCGTCTTCGTGTATCTTACACTTCACCAAAACACTCATGAAGCACGCAACTTCTTTTGAAATTTTACCAGAGACGCACCCGTCAGAAAAAAAAGGTTATTGTATTTTGTTACTGGTACCCAGAAAAATTCGAAGCCGATTTTCTCGAGAATTTTTGACAGTAGCATCGAACGGCTTTGGAAGATGGATATTGGTGTTCTGAGTTTCACGTATTGTAAACATAAGAAAGTACAATAAATCAGATTACCGTGTGGTCTACCTGTAACATGTGTAATAACGGCCCGGGTTCCCGGGTTAGCTTCCCGGCGGGGTCAGGGATTTTCTCTGCCTCGTGATGACTGGGTGTTGTGTGATGTCCTTAGGTTAGTTAGGTTTAAGTAGTTCTAAGTTCTAGGGGACTGATGACCATGGATGTTAAGTCCCATAGTGCTCAGAGCCATTTGAACCATTTTTTTGTGTAATAACGTTATGCAAAACAATGACTGTAATGGTCTTACTTTAGGGACAATACGAATTCAGCTTTCTGCAAACCCTGTAAATGGATCCTCTTCTGTCGTAGGCAGCACTGCAGTGAACGACCGCTTCGGCGAGGTGGCCAGAATGCGCGTCCCGCCCGCAGGCGGCAGACGTAACTGTGAAATATCTTGCGGCCGCAGCTGCCGCGGGCCTCGGAAGCGGTCGGCATGGCCGGCCCGCAATCCGGGCCGTTTATCTGCCGGCGATATCGGCGCCTAATAGAACATAACAATGCGACTATCTGCTGCACAGTAATGAATGGTCGGCAGAGGCGGCGCCGACGCCGGCGTCGCGACGCCGCTATCGGCGCCGCCATTGTTGCCGGCAGCGTCGCTGATTGATGGCCGCGCCTGCCGCCGCGCCGACTCTGCAACCCGCGTCGCACAATAGCGGCATGTCTCGTCTCCTCCGCGCTCGCAGTGTTTGTACTGTCGCGGAAAAACAACGTTTAGCCGAGCCGCTGTCAGCTCTGAAACAGCCGGGCTGTGTTTCCTCACAACGTGGTCGGGTGTCTATATTGTCTGACAATTCCATTTAGGCGATTTAAACGACTGACGGAGAGGCCCACATTCACATCAAAGCCTATAATGTGTAAGACAGCTTATTCTATGTGGCAGAGGATATGTAACGGCGCTTCTGATTTTATTACATCGATCTTTTACCTTCTTACTAACGGAGAAACATGACGTACCCCAGGTATTTACTTATACCTGTACGTCCACGCCTGTACCATGAGGTGTCTGTCCTTGTCCTTTTAAGTTCACGACGCACATTAATCCTGAACTGTGCGTCGTACAATGATACAGTGTTGTATGTACATTCAGCGGCATATGTGTATACTGTCTGCAAACTGTGTTGCGAATCGATTTAGGAGCAACGTAATAATAAATTTAAACGTCATGCACAAGGTGGCAGTTTTCCACAAATTTCGCTCTTTATGACTTTATCTCTCTTGAACTAAGAGCTATATCTGGATAAAGTCTGCAAAATTCATTGCGAGTGGAGCTAGTAGAAAAGAAGTGATATGTTAACGTCATGCATGACGCTGCAGTTTTTCACGTATCTCATCTACATCTACATCTACATCCATACTCCGCAAGCCACCTGACGGTGTGTGGCGGAGGGTACCTTGAGTACCTCTATCGGATCTCCCTTCTATTCCAGTCTTGTATTGTTCGTGGATATGAGTCGTAAAATTATATAATTTTGCTGTTACATTCAGTGGTACATGTACATTGCATTTGTGAAATGTGTTCCGAATACAGTCAGCAGTGAAAAACTAATAAATTATAACGACATTCCTCATGCGGTACTTTTACTGCATGAATAGTGGAAAAGTAGTAAGCGACGAACATTTTTCCTTTGATCATTTTTTAGGGGATGTCAGCAAGAAAAAAAAAATCTTAAAGGTCTGAAATTGTATGTAAAGTTTGTTGCATGTCCTCTCTTTCTCAATTACTGACTCTAGTCTGAGGATTCATGCGTAATAGGATGTCAGCAAGGAAAAAAGAATCTTAAAGGTCTGATATTATATGTAAAGTTTGTTGGATGTCGCTAAATCTTCTTTTTCTCAGTTACTGATTCTAGTCTGAGAATTCACGCGTAATGGGCTACGCTTCTTTTTCACCCCCACCTCTTACATCCATAGTGATTGTCACCTGACAGTAAGGTATAAGTGTACCATATTGGCTTGAAATCGATCCAGTGATTTAGGAGGAGGTGCAGAACGTACACACACACACACACACACACACACACACACACACACACACACACATACACACACATACAAACATCCATTTTTGTAATATTCGTGGATTATTATTCGTCTTTTTGCTTCGGCGTTTCCCCCAAGGAGCTACGCGTTTCGAAATCCACAGCCTCTTTCGTTCCACTCATCTGGTGTTAGATTTTTTCTTCCACTGATTCCTATGTGTATATCTCCCATCTTAGCGCTGGCCTTCCTCTCCTTCTTCCAAGTGGCTCCCAGTTTAAGATCATCTTTGGCCGCCTATATTTGGGCGTTCTCTGTATGTGACGGTACCATTCTCCAAAGTATTGGTTAAGCAATATGTTGTCTACATTCGCCTCTATGCCTCCTCATTTCGTATCCTATGTTGCCTCGTTAACAGTAGATGTCTTCTCATATAGGTCATTCCACCTATCCTAATTTTCTCTGAAATTTCCTTGTTTGGGACAAATGGCTCCAATGGCTCTGAGCACTATGCGACTTAACTTCTGAGGTCATCAGTCGCCTAGAACTTAGAACTAATTAAACCTAACTAACCTAAGGACATCACACACATCCATGCCAGAGGCAGGATTCGAACCTGCGACCGTATCGATCGCTCGGCTCCGGACTGTAGCACCTAAAACCGCACGGCCACTCCGGCCGGCTTGGGACAGATCTAAGTTCCATATAGAAATATGTTCTTCACCACACTATGAAATATTCTTATCTTCGTGTCGTGCCGAATACTGTTATTTCAGAGTATTCCATGCAAAGCTATAGTCCCCAATGCTATTCTGGAACTAATATCCTTGTCACATGTACTGGAGTTACCTATTATTGTTCTCAAATACGGTGTGTATCAGAAAGAATGATCCGATGTTTAAAACATCATAAATATTATGTTATTGGAGACATGTGCGTGAACAGGGTACTATTGGAAAGAGCAACCTCTCGAGTCTTACATGTTTCCCGCAAGGCAGCAGCAGTGTGCGCCCATTTCAATTCTAGTAAAAGTGGTATTGCGACAACAGAAAGCGTTTTGTGTTCTACGTTTTGCGCAGTGCAGGTCAGTAATAACTGTTCAGCGTGACTTTCGTGGTATAGTGTGCATCCTTCTACAGCACAGAGCATTAGACGATGGCATGAACAATTCGGAGGAACAGATTGTATGTGCAAAGGCAAATCACCGGACCGTCCCAGAGTGTCTGACACAGACGTCGAATGCATCCACCATAGTTTCACAAGGTGTCCGTAGAAATCCGTTCGCCATGCAGCTCGACAGCGCAACATGCCCCCGATGTCTGTCTGGCGTGTGTTGCGTCGACGTTTACACAAGTTCTTCGTGAAGCTGACAAACAACAACGTGTGTAGTTCTGTAATTTAGTTTTTGGCAAGATGGAGGATGACAGTTTTCTTCCACGCATAGTGCTTAGTGATGAGGCGACACTACACTTAAATGGGAAGATGAACCGTCATAATATGAGAATATGGGGTACGGAAGAACCACGTGAAGTTGAACATTGTGCGTGGGACTCTAAAATTTAATGAATTTTGAGCAGTTTTAGGGAAAAGGTATATGTTCCATTTTCACAGGAAGCCCTTATCACGATATGCTTGAGAACTTTCTTTTTCCGCGGTTGGAGACTGATTTGAATGACTACATTTACCAACAGGATGGGAACTGCTACACTGGCAACTGGAAGTGCGGGAATTTTTAAATCAAAGGATTACTGAACGATGGATCGGTCGCACTGGACCAAATGATTCAGCCTTACGTCACTGGCCCCCAAGGTTATGTGATAATTTCTTATGGGGGCTCATATAAAACTCCGTTTATGTGCCTCCAACGACAATGAATGAACTGAGATATCGCATAACAGCAGCTGTGGAAGCTGTAACCGCCTGACCGCTACGGCCGCAGATTTGAATCCTGCCTCGGGCATGGATGTGTGTGGTGTCCTTAGGTTAGTTAGGTTTAAGTAGTTCTAAGTTCTAGGGGACTGATGACCTGAGATGTTAAGTCCCATAGTGCTCAGAGCCATTTGAAGCTGTAAGAGTGACTCAGAGAGAATCCCAGAGTGCCCCAGTGAGCATCCCAGAGTGCCCCAGTGAGCTAAAACACCAAGAAGAATCGCTTCTCGGCTTTTGGCAAGATCAATGTGTAGCAGTGTATATTAAACAATTAAATAAATAAAGAAATAACCCACCCGCCTCCCCAGGAGTCGGAACTCCTGCAGAAATAGAGAAAGATATGATTATAATCATTAATAATCAATAAAAACGCTGCATGGCTGTGTAAAACATGCAGTTGCCTCGTGTTAATTTAAATGCAACAGCTTCGTAATATAAAGCAACTACAAATCGTCGAAACATGACGTAGCTGCCTGCGGGTACTGATAAGAGCAGCGCCATACATCAGACTTCCTACACATAATGAGAAGCTCGCTGGGCGCAGCAGGAAGTAGCGCACTGATAAATCGCAATGGCGGCGCCGGAAGTCGAGCAATTCTGCGGATCGCGCTTAGTTACAACTATAGCGGGATCCTCCAGCTCTAGCGGCAGCCAGGCGAAGCTCGTTCAAGGTCACCCGCCTTACATAGCTGCAGCGGCTAAGTGAACACAGCCAGGCTGTAGTCATGGTTGTTGCAGTTTGGGAACAATCTGAATCCTGAATTGACATATGCTGTGCATCTCAAGGGGCGTATATTGAACACCTATGAAAAGGAATGTAAAAAGACTTTTTGAGTTTCCTGTTCATAAAATTGCATATGTTTATTAGTTTCAGAAATATAGACGAGCCAAATCGAATGATTATTTTTGATACATCCCGTATTTCAGTTTCTACAGGATTTTATTGCTTCTTCTCCTGTGTCAATTTTCATAGAATCGATGGGGCCGAGCGGTTCTAGACGCTTCAGTCCGGAACTGCGAATCCTTCCCCGGACATGGATTTGTGTGATGTCATTAGGTTAGTTAGGTTTAAGTAGTTCTAAGTCTAGGGGACTGGTGACTCCAGATGTTAAGTCCCACAGTGTTTAGAGCCATTTCATAAAATCCTTTCCAATACACATTCAGTCAGTCTTTTCCAGATTGATTCCCAAAACCCAGCTGTCATACTCCTTCTGCTTTCTCAGCATTTATTCCACATAATTGTCATCTCGAGAGAATATCTCCCGCTGAATCGCAAAAAAAGAAAAGAAAATGGGGAGAATAGTATCGATGCTTACCTCTATTTTCATTTGTGTCAAAGTAGGATTGGCCCACACCATCCTACTTTATCTACACTCCTAATTAATAAGTTAAAGTACACTTAAAATTCTTTTCCTATTATTCTTATTCAAATATTAACGGTAATATTACAATAGCAAGCACATGTTACAAGAAATGTCTGTCTCCTATAAATGAACATCCTTTTCAAAACCTTATTACTCAGATGATGACTTTTAATGTTCTTATTGTATTGTAATAATTAGCTTCACTAGAAATTCAATAGATCAAAAGTTTTTGTAATTATAAAATTTAATGCAGCGAGCTATCCGCAAAAACGTTGTGTGCTAATACGTTCAAGCTCAAGGGAAACCCCGTTCAGTGGAGAGGGTAATATCCCCTTATTCCAGTAATATAATTACAAATGCCCAAACGTAAGTAGTTTACCAAATATCGTCAATTAAAATTTTGAACTAGCCCAAGCTTATGACTAAAGTACTGTAACATCCCACGATTAAGTCACATACTTTTGTTAATCTGAAATTTCTTATTATTTGTGAAAAGCCTTACTAATTAAGAATTGCGTGATTTTCGATTACTAAATTTCGTCATTATATCCAATATCTGTTAAACCAAACTTGACTGTAGATTCAACTGCTAGTTAGTAATGAACATTTAACCTACGGGATTCTCAAATCATAACATAATAAGTAAAACTGCTTAATATTGTTGTGCGAGTCTTCATAAGGCTGACGCTTGCACCATTTCAGCCATTCTGCGTTCAATCTTGGCTTTGACTTCATGTAGGTAAATATGTGTTGACTCTCAGCTTTGCTTTCACAAGTCTTAACTTCGCATCGATTGCGTCATTCGATTACGTTTGTCATTCCTTCGGCATCAAGTTTCTGTTACAGAAAAATATGTGAAATGCCTCGTATTTGTGTTTTTTACATCAGCATTGGGAACCGTTATATTTCAATACAATGTAGCATAAGTAATATCGCGTGAACTCGTCTGCAAGTTGCGCGTAGTATCTGTCGGAATGCGAGTAGATCTCATTCATTATATGTACAGTTTATTGCCACTGTACGTTGTGGGAAGATTATTAATAAAACGTGTACCTGTAATATACGTCGTAGCTGCCTAGTTGGCTGTTAATGAACTGCTACTTCCACTATTAGTGAGGATTTGTAACAGTCGTTTGAGAAAAGACTAGCTGAAAAAGTGATATTTAATTTTCTTTTGCGAGATCCGCACATGTCTGTTTCCCTTGCCTGTTACAAACATTTAAACTGTGTGAGATCTGAGCATCAACCATAGGAAATCAGTGACTTAGATAAAAATAGGGAAAATTTTTCGTGTAAATCTACAAAGCAACTGTCTGACCTATCATTTACTTGGACATAGGACCCTGTCACGTAAGTTTCAAAATGGTTCACAGCTATCGAGTGCAGGTACTTCCACAGGTACATGCCGAAACGTGATACATTCTGGAGCATTTCCTCTACTACCCATTCAGTACCTGTCCCATATAAATGTTAAACGAAATAGGTGACATTTCATAACCTTGGTTTACACCTGTGTCCTATACTTCGACTATCCTTTTTTCCCTCTTTAACCATTAATTTTGTTTCCTTGTATAACTTTCTATCGAGATTAATCCATTATTTTGTCACATTAACTCATCATTTCTTCGAATAATGTTACTGTAGAGGAAGTGCCATACTCTCTATCGGCCCACATAGCCCTTCCAGGACAGAGAGGTGCGCGGGTCCAAAATCGAATCTGTCTGGTGGATTAACGACGAGAAGCGGTAGGCCGTCGGGACAGGACGTGGCTTTTAGGCTGTTTCCCACATCCCACCAGGTGAATACCGGGTTGGTGTCTAAGTTACGACTCAGTAACACAATTCACAAGCATTTAGAAAACTTCCGCTCACTTTCACGTGAAAAACACTGCACGCAGACAGTTGGGGTGGATGCAGTACTGTTTTTCTGGAGGAACGCTGGGGGATGCGTACCCCTAAACTTTTTCGTCGACAAAGCATTTTTTTTACGATGTTGAGAACTTGGAAGGGTGCCAAAGTTTTATTTTACGAACATAAATTATTTATTTCATTTTTTCGTGTTGGTAACTGCAATACGAACGATACCAGTGCAGTTTTTGGTGGGAAAAGGTTAAAATATGTGTTCGGTAATATTTCCTTGTATTGTTTTGTATTTCGGAGTGTTGATTGGACTCACCTGTTTCATTTAAGGTGTACGATACCATTTTCTTTTATTGTTCAGGGGTTGATGGGAATCGCATGATTCATTTGAGATGATGTAAACTGAAGTGTTCGGTACCACATTCTCTTGTGTGTTTGGGTGTTTCTCGCTATCGCCTGCTTCATTTGAGCTGTAAGTCAACTGAACATCCCGATACCATTCTTTTTGTAGTTTGACATGTTGATGACGTCATGGCTAAAAGTAGATGGGTGGTATCCCATGCTTCAGCTATAAGTAATTTTCGCTCCGTTATATCCAATGTCGGAGTTCCCTCAAACTTTTCTTTTAGAGAAAAATCAGTGGGTCGATGTATTCCTTTCCAGGTGGTAATGGGGTGGCGACAGGGATGATCCCTTAATTTAGCCATCCCTAAATCGTTCATAGCCATGTTGGCCCTGCGACGATGCGGGGAAGAGGCACAACGTAAAGAAGAAAAAGGGGCAGAAATTGTCATAAGCTTTCTCCACGTCCACACAGCTCATGTACACACCTTTTATTTCTACATTTTTTACGATAAGTGTCTCATACAAAGAAAGGTATCAAGATATGACTGTTCTTTCCTAAAATCTACATTTTATTAAACTTTCAAGCGATCTTTCCTTCCTAAAAGTGTAGGTCGCAGGCCTGCCGCGGTGGTCTCGCGGTTCTAGGCGCGCAGTCCGGAACCGTGCGACTGCTACGGTCGCAGGTTCGAATCCTGCCTCGGGCATGGCTGTGTGTGATGTCCTTAGGTTAGTTAGGTTTAAGTAGTTCTAAGTTCTAGGGGACTGATGACCACAGCAGTTGAGTCCCATAGTGCTCAGAGCCATTTTGTAGGTCGCATCAGCTATTACTCGAGACCTTTCTAAATGCGTGAAATACTTCCGAAATATAATCTATGGACAAGAATATGTTAGCTATGCGACTCACAGTACTGAAGAACATCCTCAATAAGAGCTGTTACCGACAGGAGAAGTATTCTAACATCTTCAATGTCGAATTTTGAATTGTTAGGCACATCTACAATTACATCGACATATTCACTCTGTAACATCTTCAATATCGAATTTTGAATAGTTAGGTATATCTACAACTAAATTTACATGATTACTCTGTAATTCATAATTAAAAGCCTGGCAAAGGGTTATTCGAATCACTTTTTGTAGGCTACTAATCTACTGTTCCTGTCTCAAACAGCGCGCAAGATAAACGAGCTCTGATTTCTCTTAAGTTATTATGATGATAATTTCTCCCTGTGTAGGTGGCCACCAACTAAATATTTTTCGCTCTGTGAGGATAAGTTTGGTGATAAATTTCACGATAAGGTCCAACAGCAGCTTAAAACACCTGTGTTTAAACGACTCCCACCCCAATTCGTGTATCACGTCCGTCTTACTCTCTCTCTTATTTCGCGATAATACAAAACGAGCTGCCTTTCTTTGAACTTTTTCGACGTCCACCGACATTCCTATCTCATGCAGATCACACACCGCACAGCAATGCTCCAGAAGAGGGCGGACAAACTTTGTGTAAGCAGTCTCTATCGTAGAACTATTGCATTTTCTAAATGTTTTGCCACAACATTGTTTATGTGATCGTTCCAATTTAAGTTATTCGTAACTGCAATCCCTAAGTATTTACAGCATTTAGATTTGTTTGATTAATCGCGTATCTGAAATTTTAGCGGATACTTTTTAGTGTTCATGTTGATGACATCAGGCTTTTCGTAACTTAGAGGCCACTTTTCGCACCATAACGATATCTTGTCTAAATCAATTAGCAATTATTTTATTCGTCATATGACTTCACATGACGGCAAATGACAGCATCATCTGCAAACAATATAAGAGGGCTGCTCAGTTTGTCTCCTAAATCGTTCATGTAGGTTAGGAATAGCATTGGACCTGTAAAACTTAAAACTTCCTTGGGGGAAGGCCAGATATTACTTCTGTTTTACTCGATGACTTTCCGTCAATTACTACGAACTCTGACATTTATGATAAACTACGAATCCAGTCACACATCTGAGAGCAAACCCCATAGGCATTAAATTTAATCAGAAGTTGCTTGTAAGGAACGGTGTCAAAAGCCTTATGGAAATCGAAAAAGATGGAATCAATATGACGTCCCCTGACGATAGCATTCATTACTTCGTGAGAATAAAGAGCTACTAGTGATCCACAGGTGCGATATTTTCTGAATCCGTGATGGTTATTTGTCAATAAATCGTTTTCTTTGAGATGATTCATAATGTTCGAGCACGGTATATGTTCCAAAATCCTACTGCAAATCGACGTTAGTGATATGGGTCTGTAACCCCTGTCTTGGATACTGGAGTGACTCGTGCAAGTTCCCAGTATTGCGATAAGGACTCTCTACAGGCGAGCAGCTGTATATGATTGCTAAGTATGGAGTTACTTTATCAGCATGCTCTGAAACGAAGCTGACTGGTATACGTGGCACAACCTGGACTGGAAGCCTTGCCTTTCTTTGTTATAAGTTTTAAGCTGCTCCGCTACAAAGAGGATCTCTAAGTTACACATGTTAGCAGTTGTTCTCGATTCGAATTCTAGAATAATTACTTTGTCTTCTTTTGTGAAGGAATTTCGGAAACTGGATTTAGTAACTCTGCTTTAGTGGCACTGTCATCAACAACATCACCATTGATAGCGCACAGTGAAAGTATTGATTGCGTCTTGCCGCTGGTGTACTTTACATATGACCAGAATCTCTTTGCGTTTTCTGCCTGACTTACAGACAGGATTTCTTTGTAGAACTTATTAAAAGCATCTCGCAATGACGTTCGAGCTTCAGTAAGACTTCACCAGTATTGGGGATTTTGCGTTCGTTTACATTTGGCATACTTTTTTCGTTGTTCTGCAACAGTGTTCTGGCCTGTTTTGGTGGGTTTGGTTGTTACGGTAATCAGTCTAGCTACAACAATCTTACGGTCACTAATCGCTGTGTCAGTCATGACGCTCCATATCTGGTCAGAATTATTTGTTGCCAAGAGGTCAATTATGTTTTCGCAACCATTTACTCTTCGAGTGGGTTCCTCAACTAATTGTTCAAACTAATTATGAGCGAAGGCATTCAGTACGATTTCGGACGACGTTGTATGCCTACCGCCGACTTTAGACAAGTGTTTTTGCCAACATATCGAGGGTAGATTTGTCACCACCAACTATAATTGTGAGTTGCGTTCCTATTTCAAATGACCCTCAAGTTCTCTATGATGTTTAGCTACAGTGTCATTTGGTTCCATGGGTGGCGGGGGAGGGGGGGGGGGGAGGAAGGGGGTGGTGAAATCGTTGAAGGAGACCAGCTATTAATTTATTTCGGTTGTCAAGTTAAACTTCCATTAATACTAACTCACAGGAACTATCTACTTCAATTTCACTAAAGGTGCACTACTTCTGAGAGAAATAAACAATCCACCGTCAACGGTATTTCATCTGACTTTTCTGAACACGGTTAGGTCCTTTGGAAAATTGTCAGCTGAACTTATTTCCGGTTTTAGCCAGCTTTCCGTGCCTATCACGGTACGGGATTCAACGCTTTTTATTGGCGCTTAGGACTCTGGTTCATTTCCAACACTGCTACAATACCGGTTGTTTCTACGTCTACTTTCCAATGTTTGTCTTGCATCCTTTTATACTGACGCCCTTTCTGTAGTTACGCGAGACCATGAAACCTAAAAAGCCGCCCACCATCCAGTCCTCTCAACACAGTTCCCACTATACGCGTAGCCACCTCCTGTGTGTAAGGTTCTGGTTCTGAGCACTATGGGACTTAACTTCTGAGGTCATCAGTCCCCTAGAACTTAGAACTACTGAAACCTAACTAACCTAAGGACGTCACACACATCCATGCCCGAGGCAGGATTCGAACCTGCGACCTAGCGGTCGCGCGGTTCCAGACTGTAGCGCCTAGAACCGCTCGGCCACCCCGGCCGGCAGTGTAAGGACTCATGACCTATTTAGCGGAACCCGTAATCTCAACGCTGTGGCACAAGTCAAGGGTTCGGCAGTACACACAATAGCAGAATCGTCTGGGTCTCTGAAAGACCCTCAACTCCGCTCCCTACCAAAAGACCACAGGCAGTTCTGTCGGCGATGCTACAGACGGCAAGCTCTGTCTTCATCTCGCAAACACGATTAGCAGTCTTTACTACTTCACCTAGCTACCCAACACTAAAGAGAATCTCTTTCGATTCAAAGTGACACACACCGTTAGTACCAACATGAACCACCCTCATTCTCAGCCATATCCGTAAAGGGCTCCACTATGGGCCTCACACTGGATATCTAAACTAATAGTAATCCTACCCTGTACAGGCCGAGAGGATTCCTTGGAAGAGGTCGAGCAGCTTCATCTGGCTCATGGACTTCGTCAACCACAGATAGCTCTCGAAATCTGTTCATCACACAAACTGGGGAGGCTCTCTGATCGGCGCATCAGAAAGTCTTTCACTGCCAGCCACACTTCGGAACGACTTCCACTCGACCACACGTGAGTGATGAAACTCAGTGCCGGCAGTACCTGGGTTGGCCATAGTAGTGGACCGGGTGGGAGACACACGGGTTGTGCTGGACGTCCCTCGGATCGCCCCCTCTTGCTCCCAGCAGTAATGGCCTTTGGCAATAGATTCAAGATGTGACCAAAGCCAACGCTGCCCGGAGCTGTGAGCGAAGGGTCATTAACTGGGTAATCAGTGTCTAAAGCTTGATAAAACTACTGCACAGCCTATCATAATTTTGGAAGCGTCTAGCTAATAATTCTGTAGGCATAGTCAAAGCACTTTTCACAACAACTCACTTCTTACCTGAGTTATTTTCAGATAGTTCTATGTAAAGAGCCAGTATTCACAAATGGGGTAAGAACCAATAGTCTTACCTTTCGTACTCACTTCAGTAGGAACATTAAATTATATCGATCGTCTGTCGTCAAGGGCCATATGAAAAATCTTTTCATCTTCCCTGAAACGTCACTGGCCGAAGCTGTCGTGACACTTCGTCAGTTTACTTTAGTGAAAATCACAATTATTAAAGCAACCACAGTTTCAACAATGTTGCAGTCAGAATTACTAAGTAGCTGCGTTATGAATATGAACAAATGTTAATATTTAACTGTTTCAACTTGCTGTTCCAACCCGTTAGTATTTAACTGAGCTGGAAAGTAATATCAATGTGAACAATCTTCGCAGTCAAGCAAATGTCTTGATTTTACTGTAAGTTGCTGCTTTAACAGTAACCTTAATGGAAAACAGTATATGAATATGGATTAGAAATTTTTCTAACCATGCGATACGCAATGTGCAGTCTCTGTTTAAATGTTGCAACAACAATGACCATAATACTCAAATATTTGCAGCACTTATAAAGTACTTTCCAAGAATCACGTTACTATAGTAAACGATGAAAGGTTGAGCGAAGTAACCATTCCTTAATAATTTAATCCAACAGTAACATACTGTTATATTGTTCAAAACGGGTCGTCACAATATCAACTATCACTGATCTTTCCCTGTTACAGCAATAAAGAAATGAAAGTGTTTTTGTCGTTCTAATGGCGCACAAATATGTGAGCAGTAATTGGTCAGTACACTGCAGTACCTTCCAGTATCTTTTATCTTTGTATCTCTTACAAGTTAAGCCCAGCTCCATCTGCCCATTAGCTGTAATTTTTTCTTTTTTTTCTTTTTTTTTTAAAGAAAAAGAAAAGAAAAGGAGAAGGAGAAGAACGTCTTGACTTGTTGCTGCATCTGAATACACTCGGACACTTCACCCAAAACTGTTCGTCGCCATCCGCCGCACACAACCACTTGTCATAAGAGTTTGGCTATGATTCTCTTTTTCTAACGTCTGGTTAAGATTTACTACAAATTGTTTCCGAACGCAGCATGGAGGTAAAGATCATTTATTCACAGTTACATATTCGTGATTTTGGGAAATTTAACAAAACCCTTCTATAAAGAGATAAACGTCGGTTCGACAGTTAAGAGATGTTACATACAGATATACAAAACAAGTCACGTAGTTAGTTTACGGAACATCTTTATACAGGTCATAACCTACAGGAAACTACAATTACAAAAATATGAAGGGAAAGACAAATATTGTTTTCTTATATTAAGAGTTTACGAGTTCTTTGAGTGCTTCTGTCATTACCCCTCAGCAGCTCCATCTCTCCCCCCCCCCTCCCCCTATCCAGTTCCAGTCGGGTGGGAAGAGCGACTGTTGGTAAACCACAAAACGTGCTGAAATCCCTGTACTCTTGCCTTGGTAGCATTTTCGTTGACCACATTAAACCACCTCGTAATGTCCAACTTCTTTCTCTAAACTGTCTGCTGCTGAAGTTCTGGTTACATCTCTGTGACACTTCCGAGCTTACAGAATGCACTTGTGACGAAATGTGCTGCTCTTCTTTTTTTTCCTATTTTCTCTGTCTATCATATCTGGTACGGATCCCATATTGATGACAAATATTCAAGTGTTGGTCGAACGAGGATTTTGTATCTACTTTCTTCGGAGAGGAGTACAATTACTAATGATTTTTCCACTTTTAAATTGCTATACACGCATACTTCAAGATGTTTAATAGATGTGACTGTCTCCGGTGACTGTTTATAATACGTGGAAACATACAGCAACGGATCTTCACGCCTGTTTATGTGCAGTAATTTAATTTATGTGTCTTGATGATCAACTGCCGATTCTCTACCGCTTTTCCTGCAATCCACCACAATTTTCTTGCATTGGCACTTCTCTGCATACAACAGCCGAATGGAGCTCCTGACTATCTATTAGGTCATCAATATACAGGGTGTCCCATTTATCTTGACCGCCCTAAATAACTGTTTGTCCAGATGCAAATTGCAAAATGTTTCAAGCAAATGTTCTTCAGCCGTAAGGCGGCATCGACCACCAGGATTTCCTTCGTTGAAGCTCTGTTTTTTACAAAGATATCAACAGCGGCATGACGTTTTTAAATGGCTCCCTGTAGCCTTTATTCGGTAATTCATTTCCTCTCCTAAAAACCTATTCAAAAATGTATCACAGTGTACTACTCACGGAAACACAACGTTATTAATTACATAACACAACACTGAATTTGAGCCCGGGATCAGAAACTTGTCCACTTGCTGGAGTAGCCGGCCGAAGTGGCCGTGCGGTTCTGGGCGCTGCAGTCTGGAACCGCGAGACCGCTACGGTCGCAGGTTCGAATCCTGCCTAGGGCATGGATGTGTGTGATGTCCTTAGGTTAGTTAGGTTTAACTAGTTCTAAGTTCTAGGGGACTAATGACCGCAGAAGTTGAGTCCCATAGTGCTCAGAGCCATTTGAACAATTTGGAACTTGCTGGAGTTGTCAGAAAACAAATGAAAACCAAGTAAAAACATAAAAAAATTGCCTTTGACTCTCCTGTACCATTTCCCAGGAGTAGAACATCCAGAAGTGCTCAAAGTGGTGACCCTGGACACCGATGCACTGGTACACTCGTTGAATGAAAGAATTATTTACTGCTTCCAGTGTTTCCTGCTGAAGAGAATTACAACCAAGCACTATACGTTTCTGCATGTTCTCTGGAGTTGTATGAATATCGCAATAACTACGTCTTTAATGCATCCTCAAAGAAAAAAGTCTAGAGGATTTAAATCAGGAAACTTAGCAGGCCAAGTAGCTGTTCCTCCTTGACCAGTCCATCTGGCAGGATACCTTCGGTTCAGAACACGACGTGCACGCAAGGCATTATGTGCTGGACATCCATCGTGTTGATACCACATAAGCGTTCTGATTCTTAGAGGCAATTCATCCAGAAGAGGAGGAAGAATTCGTCTGAGGAAGTTGGCTCACGTTGTGCCGTTTAAACTACCATTGATTAAATAAGGGCCAATAATTGTAGTACCAAGCATCCCACACTAAACGTTAACTCTCGTCTGACGCTGATGTTCCACCTGTCTAAGCCTTCGTGGGTTGCCGCTGGACCAATAATGTATGTTCCTTGTATTTACCTGTCCTTTGTTTGCGAAGGAACGTTCATCGGTAAATAGAACATTGGAGAAGTTTGGGTTGGCGAGGATTCGCTGCTGTACCCACTGACATAACTATACACGATTATGGAAATCATTTCATTGGAATTCTTGATGTAGGTGTACATAGTAGGGATGGAACCGGTGACGTGTAAGAATGCGATGTATACTGGTTTTAGGAATGCCAATCTCATGTTCAAGCTGTCGTGTGCTCACATGTGGATTCATAGCAACAGAAGAGAGAACAGTAACTTCGGTAGCTTCCTTTGGGTGAGTTCTATGACGATTGAGTTGACGTGTGTTGAAACTTCCCGTTTCCTGAAGCGTCGCAACAAGACGAGAAAACATCCTCCGGGGAGGTGGGTTCTTGTCAGGATATCGCTCTCCGTAGAGTTCCGCTGCCTGCGTAGCAATTCGTCTGCCTTCAACAACAACAATAAAACAGACGTTATGTCGGTGCAGTTTGTAGGAAGCACAGCCTTTACTGCATGCCTACTCTACACAACAGCACAACAGCATTTAAAAGGACTAATCCACTGTACTAAACGTACCCGTACATAAGAAAACAGTATTGCATTTCTACCGTCTCTTCGTTGGTGTACATTATACTCACACAGCTCTTCAACTGACGATGGTTGACGGAATGATGGGTGTGCATACTACTTATGTTTACATTTGTCCACTATCAACGTCAGCACATGGATGTGTTCCCTTACCCCAAGTATCTGAACTAAGCGCTGGAAGCTTCAACGTCAATGTTGTGTTATGTAATTAATAACGTTGTGTTTCAGTGAGTGGTACACTGTGATACATTTTTGAATATGTCTTTAGGAGAGGAAATGAATTACCGAATAAAGACTACAGAGTAACATTTAAAAAAGTCATACCGTTCTTCATATCTTTGTAAAAAACAAAGCTACAAAGAAGGCAATCATACTGATTGATGTCCCCCCGACGGCTAAAGAACATTTGCTTGAAAAATTTTGTAATTTGCATCGGGACAAACAGTTATTTAGGGTGGTCAAGATAAATGGGACACCTTGTATATATCGTGAACAGTAATGCTCCTATAGTGCATTCATGGGATATAACTGGAGTTACTTTGAAGCTTGGAGGATGCTCTCCGTTTGAGTATGATATGCTGTATTCTGTTCGCAAGGAATTCATCACTCCAATCACGAAGGTGGTATGATATTAGCTATGCACGTATTTTGTTCATTAGGCGGCAGTGCAGGACTGTACTGAATGGCTTTCGGAAGTGGGGAAACACGGCATCGACACGGGCACCGATATCTACTGCCCTTTTGGTCTCGTCAAGAAACATCTATACGCTGCAGTCAGCCTTACGGTGTATGTTGGAGTTTATATTCAGTACCAACATCTTTTTCCAACTTAACTGTTCCATTCCCGAATTGTGTGGGGGAAGAATGACTGCCGGGAAGCATCCTCACCGGCTCTACTCTCTCATTTTCCTGTCTTAGTCATCAGGTGGGACATAGGTGGGACGAAGAACACTCTTTGACAATTGGTAATGAACGGAGAGACTGTTGGACAGGAATAATAACAGGCAATGATGGACGCCATGAAACACAGTATACGAGTATAAGTAATAGATGTGGAGTGGTATATTTATAACTAAGAAATGGTGGAGATTTTACAACATGGGAAAGTAGGGTAACAGACATAAATGACGTCACGTTTGACTCAGGTCAGACTCCCAACTTAAAGGTCGATATCGGACTCTCAGTAAGAAATATCCCCTCCTCGGGATTGATGCACGTTTTGTCTCTGTTATTCACGCTGGCCACGAAACTTTTTACGAGTCCTTGGGGCATATTGTTCCATTCCTTCCTCAAGGTAGTTTTCAGTTCTTGCACGGTTCGGGGAGGGTGCGTTCGCTGATACCACATCTCCCAAGAGCATCCCATACATGTTCTACAGTTCGGATTCTGCGAGTACACTGGCTGTTCCATATCTTCACTTTCTTGTGTGTCCAACGTCTCATAAGTCCTGTGTGGGCGGGCATTGTCACCCATAAAAAGAAAGTCGCGACCGAAGGCACACCTAAACGGACGCTGTGCTGTAACGGTACCCTGTTCAAAATTACGCAGCGGTGTTCGGCCATTGTGCATAATGCCTGCTCACACCATAACATCTAGGCCATACGATGGTGTTCATGAGCTTTCTGTGCTGTGTAGCGTCTTCTCCTCCCTCTCTTTCCACTAACTGTGGCCGGAATTACTCGTATTTGCCACAGTGAATCGGAATTCGACCCAACCGACCATGCTCCCTACACTAATAAACTAATTATCCACAGTGAGGTTGTTGAAATGGCTTTCCAAGGCTGTTTTAATCACCGTGAAATAGTGCTGCCAGAGAGATGTGTAGCGGTAAGGGTTGCATGGTCTCCAGCGATCTGCTTAGGGAGTAAGTTATCTCTTCCTTTTCGTCACTAGGGCTACGTATGGATCCTCTTGCGGTGTGGTGGTTCGTCTACGTCCACCGGCTTGCTTTCGGTTACCATCTCCACTTTCAGCTCAGCGGCCTGTTTTAATGGCGAGGCGACACTTCAGGACACAGCCATTACTGTGGCCCCTGTAGTAACACTCTGACTGACTTCAAGCCGTGCAGCTGCTGATCTACGATCGTAAGAGCTCAAATCCTATCTTGCAGACATGTCACCGTCTCACACGGAATGTTGCACTAATCTGTCCCACATATACCTTCGCCAAGCGCCATCTTGCATAAAGTGTCGAATGCGTACAGAGCGTTTGTGTACAGGCTTCGCTGTAGTTAACACGTCGCACCCTTTACATTTCTTTTGCTGTCATTCGTCAAGTGTTCCGTAGCAATTGTCGGTTGTTCCGTAGGAACTGGCAGTTGTTCGTTATCAGGTGTCAGTTGCTCCTTAGCTGCTGTCAAGCAATGTGTTACGTTGCCCATAAGCGTCCGGCAGATAGGGGCGAGCGAAGGAGCAAGAAGATGCTGTTTGGGGTACAAACTTTTTAATTCGTTATAGAATTCTCACACACATTTAGAAATAATTGTCTGCGATTGTAGTAAAAAGCAACTTTGGCATTTAAGGGAGTGATGCGATATTTCAGCATTACAGTGGACGACAAGCGGCGAGAGATGTGCGAGCGTTGTTCGCAGGAAGGTCGGTACCATTGCTTCCCTGGGCAGCACGTTCGCCTGATGCCGCCCACCGAACACGTCCTCCGGCATCCGGCAACTACTGTCGTAGCTTTGTGCACATGCTTGCAAATAGTGTGACGGTGTGTTCACAGCAGCATTTCCTGGCCGACTCTTCGCCATCACGCTTAGAGGCTCTGATTGCAGTACATGCTGGCATCAATACTTATGAGTAGTTCCCACGATCAAAGTGCATCTGCAATTCTCAATTTCTAGGTGACTGAGGATCGTCATATCACAAGCTACACAAGAAATATCATTTTATTATCCTCTTCCCGATGTTGAGATATACATAAACAGTAGCGTAACTTCGGCTTAATTCTCCGTCAGCTATTCATGGGGAATTTTGCTGTTCTCTTGGGCAGATGGAGATTTCGATGATGTCACATAGTCCAAGTGATGAGAGCTTCAACAGATGTGCCAAAACAGCATCTCCTGCCTTTTCTCCGTCCCTTCCTCGTATACTACTTATCAGACAGCACAAAAAGGATGGGCCCTGTATCCTGGCTGGCGGGGCCCATTGCAACTGTCCTAATGGTCCGTTCAGAAAAGGCATGGTTGCTTTCCTGCCTCCTTCCAGTTCAAGCTGTCGCGTATGTACCTTACATAGCCCATGACATAAAGATAATGTAGGAATGGTAGGTTCCTTATTAGGGTACGTATGTCAGAAAATGGGAAATGGATAGTTTGAAATTTGATATGGTGCGAATTCGCGAAATGCGATGTAAGGAAGAACAAGACTTCCAGTCAGATCAGTATCAAATCAAATGGATGTAATACAGGAGCAGGTCTAACAGTAAATAAGAAAATAACGATGTAGATAAGCTACTATGAAGAGCACAATGAACACATTATTGTAGACGTACATAGAGCGAACATCCACCACAAGGGTTAAGCGTATGTGGCAACTAACTCCACAGATGACGAAGATGTTGAAAGACTATATTGTGGGACAAAAGAAACTATTTAAATAGTAAAGAGAGACGGAAATTTAATTGCGATACAGGACTGGAATTCGATAGTAGGGAAAGCACGAAAAGCACAAATAGCAGCCAAACATGGGCAACGGAATGGAAGGGGAATCCGCCTGGTTGAATTTTGGACCGATCACAATTTAATTCGCGCTAAAACTTCATTTAAAAATCTTGGAAAAATGATTTATATTTTGAAGAATCCTACAGACGCCAAAAAGTTTCAGACAAATTACATAATGGTAACACAGAGATTTCTAAATCAGATTATAACATGTAAAATACTTCCAGAATCAGATCCGGATTCTATCATTTATTGGTTACCTACTCCAGATTAAAACTCAGGAAATAGCGATGAGATCTGGATAAGTTGAGAGAACCAGAGGCTGTTGTGATTTTCAAAGAGAGCATGAGGCAACGATTTACTGAAACAAGCGTAAGGAAGATAACAGATAACGACTGTGTAGCTTTGAGAGGTGAACCAGTGAAGGCAGCAACAGAGGTCCTTGGGTGATGCGCGAACGACTAAGTCTAATCGACGAACGGAGTGAAAAAAAAAATTCGTAGAATGTATCAGGCGAAATTGAAAACAGACGCGTAAAAAGTGGAATTTACAGGAAGTGCAAAATAAGAAAGCAGAATAGGTATAGGATAAATGCAATGCTATAGGAGCACAAGCATGAGTATGGGAAACATGGACGCAGTGTAGAGAAAAATTAAAGACAAAAAAATGGCTCTGAGCACTATGGGACTTAACTGCTGAGGTCATCAGTTCCCTAGAACCTAGAACAAGATAAACCTAACTAACGTAAGCACATCACACACATCCATACCCGAGGCAGGATTCGAACCTGCGACCGTAGTGGTAGCGCGGTTCCAGACTGTAGCTCCTAGAACCGCTCGGCCACCCCGGCCGGCAATTAAAGACACATTTGGAGAAAAGGGAAGTAGGTCTGTGAATATGAACAGCCCAAATGAAAAGCCCATATTAGGCAGAAAAAGGAAGGCTGAAAGGAGGAAGGAATGCTTAAAGAGTCCAAATAAGGGAAAAGCTTGAATAGAATGTTATAGAAAGAAAAGAGGAAATGAATGAATATGATGTGGGAGACATGGTTCTGAGAGAAGAATTTGACAGAGCTGTGAAACTGATAAGTTCGCTTGAGTAGGCGACATTCCCTCAAAATTACTAAGATTGTTGGGACGGCCATCCATGAAGAAACTGTTTTACCTTGTGTGCATGCTAAATAAGATGCGCAGAATACCCTCAAACATCAAGAAAAATGTAACGCTTTCTACTCTTAAGAAAGCAGCTAACAGGTGTGAATATTACCGAACGATCAGTTTAACAAGTCTCTTACAATATGCTGACACGTATTATGTACAGATGAATGGGAAAAACGATGCAAGCCGACGTCGGAGGAGCTCAGTTTTGGTTCTGGAGAAATGTAGGAACACGTCTAGCAGTACTGACCCTACGCCTTATCTTACACGAAAGCCTGAAGGAAGGAAATCCTGCCTTTACATCATTTGTAGATTTAAGGACAGATTTTGAAATGTAGACTGAGTATACTTTAAGAAATCCAGAAACGATGTGAGTAAAATACAGTGAACAAAAGGCTGTTGACAACTTAGCATAGAAGCCAAACTGAGGTTCTAAGCGTCGAGGGGCATGAAACAGAGGCAGCAATCGAGAACGGCGTGAGACGGGGCTGCATTCTTCCCCACCTGTCGTTCAGTCTGTGCATTGAGTAAACAGTAAAGAAAAACAAGGAGAAGATACTTGGAAGTTAATTAGTAGATACTTAGTTAGTTATTATAGCTAGTAATTGTAATTCTAATAGTAACAGTCTACAGAACCCCTCTAGGAAACTTCCATCTATTTATGAGAAATCTAGATCCATTATTGTGCTGCCTGACAAGAACAAATTGTTCGTAATTTGTGGAGATTTCGATGATGAGTTCTTACAAGATACTGATAGGAAAAATGAACTGCAATCATTATTTTGGTATTTCAATCTAATTTTAGTAGTTAATTTTCCAACTCACATGCAGCACGGTACAGGAGGCTAATTGAAAACAATTTTATAGAGTGCGATCAGGTTCTACATCTACATGTACATGGGTACTCTGCAAATCACATACATGTGCCTGGCAAGGGTTCATCGAACCACCTTCACAATTCTCTGTTATTCCAATCTCGTATAGCGCGTGGGAAGAAGGAACACCTATATCTTTCCGTACGAGCTCTGATTTCCCTTATTTCATCATGGTGATCGTTTCTCCCTATGAAGGTCGGCGTCAACAAAATATTTTCACATTCAGAAGAGAAAGCCGGTGTTTGGAATTTCGTGAGCAGATTCCTCCACAACGAGAAACGCCTTTGTTTTAACGATGTCCATCACAAGTCGTGTATCATTGCAGTGACACTCTGTCCCCTATTTCGCGATGATACAAAACGTGCTGCCGTCCTTTGAACGTTTTCGATGTACTCCATCAATCCTATCGGGTAAGAATCTCACGTCTCACAGGAGTATTCTGAAAGATGACGAACAAGAGTAGTGTAGGCAGTCTCCTTAGAATATCTGTTACATTTTCTAGGAGTCCTGCCAATAAAACGCAGTCTTTGGTTAGGCTTCCCCACAACATTTTCTACGTGTTCCTTCCAAGTTAATTTGTTCGTAATTGTAATTCCTAGATATTTAGTTGATTTACGACCTTTAGATTTGACTGATTTACCGTTTAGCTGAAGTTTAACGGATTCCTTGGATGACCTCACACTTTTCGTTATTTAGGGCTAAATGCCAGTTTTACTACCATAGAGATTTCTTTTGTAACTCTTTTTGCGATTTTTTTATTTTATCATAACTACTCGATAAATAACAGATTCATCTACAAAAAACCGAAGACGGCTGCTCAGATTGCTTTCTACATCATTTATGTAGATAAGGAACAGCAAAGAGAGTGTAATACTACCTTGGGAACGCCAGAAATTACTTCTATTTTACTCTATGACTTTCCGTCAGTTACTACGAACTGTAACCTCCCGGATAGAAAATCACAGATCCAGTCACATAACTGAGACGATGTTCCATAGGCACGCAATTTCACTTCAAGCCGCTTGTGTGGTACAGTGTTAAAAGCCGCCCGGAAATCCAGAAATACGAAATCAGTTTGAAATCTCTTGTCCCATATGACTCAACACCTCGTGCGAGTGAAGAGCTAGTTGTGTTTCACAAGAACGGTGTTTTCTAAATCCGTATTGAGTGTGTGTCAATATGAAACTTCCTGGCAGATTAAAACTGTATGCCGGACCGAGACTCGAACTTGGGATGTTTGCCTTTCCCGGTCAAGTGCTCTACCATCTGAGCTACCCAAGCACGACTCACGCCTCGTCCTCACAGCTTTACTTCTGCCAGTACCTCGTCTCCTATGTTCCGTCCCGAGTTCGAGTCTCAAACCGGCACACAGTTTCAATCTGCCAGGAAGTTTCATATCAGCGCACACTCCGCTGCAGAGTGAACATCTCATTCTGGAAACATCACCCAGGCTGTGGCTAAGCCGTGTCTCCGCAATATCCTTTCTTTCAGGAGTGCTAGTTCCGCAAGGTTCGCAGGAGAGCTTCTGTAAAGTTTGGAAGGTAGGAAACGAGGTACTGGCAGAAGTAAAGCTGTGAGGACGGGGCGTGAGACTTGCTTGGGTAGCTCAGATGGTGGAGCACTTGCTCGCGAAAGACGATGGTCCCGAGTTCGAGTCTCGATCCGGCACACAATTTTAATCTGCCAGGAAGTTTCATATCAGCGCACACTCCGCTGCAGAGTGAAAATCTCATTCATTGTGTCAATAGATGTAATTCATAATGTTCGAGCACAATATATGTTCCAAAATCCTGCAGCATTTTGAAGTTAATGATATGGACCTCCAATTGAAACAACGTGCACCCAATTTTTACTAAATTATGGGATCGTAATACACAGTTAATGAAAACAAACAATGTAGCAGATATAAGCGAATGTAAAATTGAATACATTGCACAGTAAATTTGTGCCATAATTTGAATGTAGCTTACCTAAAACGCTATCCAGAAATATCATTAAAAAGTAAGTGAACCATGGATAAACGGAGGGAATGAAATGGGTAGTAACACGATGAGGGTAATTTATACAAAGGCCAGAAGAATTTACAACAGTATGTCGTTACTTGTATTCTATAAAAAATATTGTACTACTTTAGGTAAAGTCTTTAAATTATTCAGAAATATGCACATCCTGTTACAAATAAACAATATACATACATCATAACATTTTGCATCATACCTGTTCCCAGAGCTCCCGAATATAGACTTTGACTGTGGATATTGTATCACAAACACAGTCAATTTGACTGTTCAGACCTAAACAACCATGCATGAACAGCGCATATTAGACGGAGGGGGCAATTTATTAAGTGTTTCTCTGACAATGGTCTCTCTCTAAATTTTGAGAAAACAGACTACTGTCGATTATTTACAACAGATAGAATCATGAGACAAAGCAATTAATGACATTTGTCTGATAGTGGGGATTGATTTACATCAGTGGGGGAAGCTCAAATTCTTGTTGGGTATGCTGCTTACTAGGCAGATTCTCTGACCACTACAATGGGTATCACAATTACACGGGCTATCCTAGCACGCGTCTCTTCAATTTTTCAGTTTATCCTCATTATCCACGGCATTTTGCTGATTTCCGTAACAGTTCATGTTTGGTGTGCTTCAGCTCTGAATTGATCACTGGTCAGCCTCGCCTTAATTACTGTGGTATCTGTCCTTTCGGGCATGTCCACAAGAACAGACACTTTCTGTGTTTGCTTTTTCGGGCGTGTTCGAAACAACAGCCACAATTTTGGTCCTGCAGCCATTACGAAGCAAGACACAGAGGAATTAATGACATTTGTCTGGTAGTGGGCACTGAGTAAGGCTGGCCACTGATCCCTTCAATGCAGGTGCACATCACGCTCGAAGTCTTACGGGAATCGACGAAACCAGCGAGTGACGAAGATTATGGGTAGGAACTCTACATTAGTAGTATGAAGTTAAGTTAAGAATTTGGCTCTGACGGGAGGTGTGCTAGGGTGGTCTGTACATTTGTGCTGACCACTGCGTCTATATAGCTTAGTGGTCAGAGCATCTGCCTACTAACAAGGGAACCTCCCCATCGCACCCCCCTCAGATTTAGTTATAAGTTGGCACAGTGGATAGGCCTTGAAAAACTGAACAAGATCAATCGAGAAAACACGAAGAAGTTTTGTGGAACTACGAAAAAATAAGCAAAATATACAAACTGAGTAGTCCATGAGCAAGATAGGCAACACAAGGCTGATGTGAGCTCAGGAGCGTAGGCAACACAAGGCTGATGTGAGCTCAGGAGTGCCGTTGTCCCGTGGTTAGCGTGAGCTGGTGCGGAACGGGTCGTCCTTGGTTCAAGTCTTCCCTCCAGTGAAGTGTTTATATTTTCAGTTTATGTGACAAACTCTCATGTTTTCATCACTTTTTTAGGAGTGATTATCACATCCACAAGAAAACCGAAATCGGGTAAGGTAGAAGAATCTTTTTACCCATTCGCCAAGTGTACAAGTTAGGTGGGTAGACAACATATTCCTGTCATGTGACGCACATGCCGTCACCAGTGTCGTATAGAATATATCAGACGCCTTTTCCTGTGGAGGAATCGGTTGACCTATGACCTTGCGATCAAATGTTTTCGGTTCCCATTAGAGAGGCACGTCCTTTCGACTACTAATCGCACGGTTACCGGTGCGGTCGCAAAACACAGACACTAAACTTATTACAGTGAACAGAGACGTCAATGAACGAACAGACAGATCATAGCTTTGCGAAAATAAAGAAATTAAACATTTCACTGGAGGGAAGACTTGAACCAAAGACCTCTCGTTTCGCAGCTGCTCACGCTAACCACGAGACCACGGCGCTCGTGAGCTCGCGTAAGCTTTGATGTTGCCTATCTTACGCATGGACTACTCAGTCTATATTTTGCTTATTTTTTCATAGTTACACAGCTTCTTCGTGTTTTCTCGATTGATCAGTTTTTCAAGGCCTATCCAGTGTGCCAACTTATATCTAAATCTGAGGGCGGTGCAATGGGGAGGTTCCCTTGTAAGTAGAAAACCCAGGTTCAAATCCTAGTCCAGCAAACATATATTCAACTTCTCCAACTGACGCAAATCAATGCCTAATAGCAGCTAAATGTCATTAACTCCGTTGTGTCTTGATTCATTATTGCTCGAGAGGCAAAGTGGTGTCTGTCCTTTCAGAAATGTCAGAAAGATCCGGCACCACATACATCAAATAGAATCATACTAATAACTGATGTAGCAGTTTAATAGAGGACAGTAAACAGGTTATATTATACCACATGTTAAAGTGTAAATATAGATGAAAATTTGAACTTTAACAAGCGCACTACTGAGCTTCTCAAACAATTAAGTTCAGCTACTTTTGATTTTCGTATAATTATTAATCTAGGAAAAAATGACTCAACCTCCTGACATATTTTGAATTTTTTACTCAGTTATGTCCTATGGAACAATATTATGGGGTACCTCAAGAGTTAGTACTCACCCTAAAAACGCCATCAGTAAAAATACTAAGTGATGTTCACCCAGAGACGTCATGTAGGTATCTCTTCAAGGAGTTAGGCATTTTAATTGCATTATCACAGTATATACACTACTGGCCATTAAAATTGCTACATCACGGAGATGACGTGCTAAAGATGCGAAATTTAAGCGACATTAAGAAGATGCTGTGATATGCAAACGATTAGCTTTCCAGAGCATTCACACAAGGTTGGCGCCGGTGGCGACACCTACAACGTGCTGACATGAAGAAAGTTTCCAACCGATTTCTCATAGACAAACAGCAATAGGCCGGCGTTGCCTGGTGAAACGTTGTTGTGATGCCTCGTATAAGGAGGAGAAATGCGTAGCATCACATTTCCGACTTTGATAAAGGTCGGATTGTAGCCAATCGCGATTGCGGTTTATCGTATCGCGACATTGCTGCTCGCGTTGGTCGAGATCCAATGACTGTTAGCAGAATATGGAATCGGTGGGTTCTGGAGGGTAATACGGAACGCCGTGCTGGATCCCAACGGCCTCGTATCACTAGCAGTCGAGATGATAGGCATCTTATCCACATGGCTGTAACGGATCGTGCAGCCACGTCTCGATCCCTGAGTCAACAGATGGGGACGTTTGCAAGACAACAACGATCTACACGAACAGTTCGACGACGTTTGCAGCAGCATGACTATCAGCTCGGAGACCATGACTGTGGTTACCCTTGACGCTGCATCACAGACAGGAGCGCCTGCGATGGTGTACTCAACGACGAACGTGCGTGCACGAGTGTCAAATCTTCAGTTTTTCGGATGAATCCAGGTTCTGTTCACAGCATCATGATGGTCGCATCCGTATTTGGCGTATCGCGGTGAACGCACATTGGAAGCCTGTATTGGTCATCGACATACTAGCTTATCACCTGGCGTGATGGTATAGGGTGTCATTGGTTACACGTCTCGTTCACCTATTGTTCGCACTAACGGTAATTTGAACAGTGGACGTTACATTTCAGATGTGTTACCACCCGTGGCTCTACCCTTCATCCGATCCTTGCGAAACCCTATAGTTCAGCTGGATAATGCACGACCGCATCCTTTCTCGATACAGTAAACACTTGACTGCTGCCCTAGCCAACACATTCTCCTGATCTCTCACCAATTGAAAACGTCTGGTCAATGGTGGCCGAGCAACTGGCTCGTTACAATACGCCAGTCACTACTCTTGATGAACTGTGGTATCGTGTTGAAGCTGCATGGGCAGCTGTACCTGTACACGCCATCCAAGCTCTGTTTGACTCAATGCCCACGCGTATCAAGGCCGTTATTACGGCCAGAGGTGGTTTTCCTGGGTATTGATTCCTCAGGATCTATGCAACCAAACTGCGTGAAAATGTAATCCGTGTCAGTTGTAGTATAATATATTTGTCCAATGAATACCCGTTTATCATCTGCATTTCTTCTTGGTGTAGCTATTTTAATGGCCAGTAGTACATAATCAGTAATGGAGTTCGTCATGAATAATTCATCACTATTTGAGGAGAACAGTGATGCACATACCGTCAACACTCGAGGAAAAATTAGCCTTAAAACCCATTGCTAAATCTGCCAAATCTCAGAAAGGATTTCAGGATCCAGTAACGAAACTTTTATCAATTGCCAGATAAGGAACATAGCAAGTTTCGAATCAGATCTAAAATCATTTCTGTTCGTTCTCTTCCATGGACGAATTTTTATTTAAAATCTGCTATCCTATAGAGATGAAATATTTTCATGTGTAGTAGTATGAGAAGAATATGTTATATTCTAAACTCATTCGTTGCACCGCGCGGGATTAGCTGCGCGGTCTGGGGCGCTGCAGTCATGGCCTGTGTGGCTGGTCCCGGCGGAGGTTCGAGTCCTCCGTCGGGCATGGGTGTGTGTATTTGTCCTTAGGGTAGTTTAGGTTAAGTAGTGTGGGAGTTTAGGGACTGATGACCTTAGCAGTTAAGTCCCAAAAGATTTCACACACATTTGAACATTTTTTTTGAACAATCGTTGCACGTCATTTCGATAAAAGAACCATTCAAATGGATTTGGAACATGTAACTAGCTAACTAACTAATGGGAGTTAAAGTTCCAGGAGAAGCACTAAACATTTTCTGGTTTGCCGATGAGACTGTCATTGTTCAGAGGCGACAAAAGCCTATGCAAGAGAAGGTGAACGGACTGGATACTATCTTGAATGAGATTATGAGTATGAACAAAACTGAAGCAACGAAGATGAACTGTAGTCGAATTAGAATAGGCGGTGCTAAGGAAATTTGTTCTGGCGGTGAGATGTCTTACGTAGGCAGAAAAATAACAAACGATTGCTTACATAGAGAAGGCATAAAATTCAGAATGATACCAGCAACAACACTGATTCTGAAAAAGAGAAATGCGTTTATGTCGAATACAAACTAAAGTGTTATGATTTCTTTTCTGGGCGTATTTGTCTGGGGTATAGCCTTTTGTGGAAGTTAAAAGTGTGCGACAAACGGTTCAGACCGAAAGAGAATAGGAGTTTGTGAAATGTAATTTTCGAAGAGCATGAGAAAACTTTCGTTTAACGTAAAAGTCGGATAATCGCATTTTCTTGGAACCAAAGACACTGCAAAACTGAGAGTAGTGCCGCCGTTGGAGCTTACGAAAAGTGCTCTGCTAATCGGTGAAGTGCGGCATCGAAATGTTACGAAGGGCATAACACCCGAGCCCAGTGGTTTGTCATAAAGGTCAAACCGGTGCGAAATGAATCTATAAATTGTGAAAGGAAAGTGAGCTAATAGTTATAACAACTCCACTTCGACTGAAAGTTCAGCATCGTCGCTACTTACACCAGCGTCACTAATTCACTTTATGAATGTGAACCACGTATGTAAATTCATGAGCACGTTATAAATATAATGATATTTTTATCTTGTTGCTGGGTGTAACGTACTTATTGTTTTTCATTCTTCCATTTCTCATGCTGAGCTGGTAAAATTATGTTTTTTGTTGGTCTCCTAAATTATATTTTATATATGGAAGTCAGAAAGCCAGCACTATTTATGAAAACAATTAATTAGACTGCAATATTTTAATCCTGCTTCGCTCTAAAATGTTTACTTTGATTGCCATTTGGAATAATATAAACTGGAACGACGCGGAGGCTGTATGAAATTCATATCAATGTCGGTTTCAGTGACCTGGTTTTACACATTTTGCTCATAAGTAAAATTAAACTTCTGGTAGCCGTGTATTAGTCTTTTATGCGTTCCAGGCTTTAATACAACATGAGACTTCAGTACGATAACATCTTATAGCGTTATTGGATAAAATATTTTAAATTAATACGTCGTACTTTTGTAATTTGTGTTTTGAATTTATACATTTGCGTTTCTGGTTTCCCACATGTTACGGTAAAGCACTTTTTTGATGACTTTTCAAATTCTGAGGGGACTTTTTTACATGGTTTCCGGTTTTAAAATGGCTATTTTCAGTCCTTTTGTTAATTAATATCTGATAAAAGCAATTCGACGGCTGACACTCATATAAAAAGTGAAATTAAGACAGCAGCTTGTCTCGTGATTAGAGCACTATATAATATATAGTGTAAATACCGTGCAGACTTGTTCAAAAAGGCGATGGCTCCAGTAGGCCAAAATTCTTCCATAAGCGATTTATTAATTTAGCAACAGTTAACACATTTGCATTTCTTAGCACGACAAAAATGAAATTGTATCGTTCAATCGTTGAAGTATTGTTTACGAAAATCAAATTATCAACCCTCACAGATGCCCAAAAACGTACCGAGTAGTATTCATAGCTGGGAAACATCAGATATTTGTGACTCTATGCTCTTGCTGAAACCATTTGAAAGTTTCAAACCATCTCTTTTTGACTTCAAATAAAATTTCGTAGAAGGATTGGGTGAAGGTATAATGAAATGACATAAACAAGTATAACACTATCTGACTTAAGCATTTTTCCATAGTAACTCAACAGATGCATCTTAGTATCTGGAGGAACTGGATTCTGATAATACATATTTAGGAGGATATGGCTTAAAAATACAGTCCTGGCAATTATCTTGCAGGTTCCGTCGTATTTCACTAACACTTAAAAAGTCATCCTTCAAGACAAGGATCATAAACTATCCTTTTACAAAAAAAATTACCATTTCCTCACGACTTTTCAGTTTCGTTGTTGGAAGGTACTAATTAGGATCTTCATCACCCCACTGACTGCTGGGAGATATATATGTCATTTGGCATTACAGAAATGTAAAAGGTGCTTAAAATTAGGAATAGAGGTAGTTTTCATCTTACTTCTATAGACAATATGAATTTATTTGCGTAAAAATTTGTTATCCCCACAGGTACTATTTTATGTCTTGTCCTCCATTTAGCGCACTTTGGTCAGATGTGTTGTGACATATTTATTATACTATCAATGTCGTGGAGGTAACTTAAGTTAGATGAATTTTATAATATATATTGTACTTAGTGTGGCTTCTTGCTGACTAACCAAATTAATGCAGTTAAGTGTAGCATTTTAAGTCAACAAAAAATAAAATATTACGTTTCCAAGCCTCAGGAATTATTTCCGTAAGAACAAATCATTGGACTGTGGCTAAACTAATGGCAGTTGCCAATTACAAAATTTCTGAATAACCTACTATGAAGTTTGCGAACAAACATAAAATCATTTTCTCATCACTAACAGTGATTTAAAAAGGACGTCGTTAAGACTGTTCTGTTAATAATAATGATCTCGGTCAGTAACTTTCAAATAGTGAATTTGCGGGTAGATGTTTACTGGGACACTTAAGAGCACTTAGAATATGCTATTAGGAAGCGTAGATTCGTTTTCTTTTTTTTTTTTTTTTTAATTTTAAGTGCCGCATCTTGTTGATGGCAGCGACATATGCTTGTTGGTAGTAGCTAGATGAGTTCGATCCAGCCACGTAACTTCAGTGACCCTGACTAGTAGCCATTACCTACACACATGATCAGAACGCTTCAGTAACATTCCAGCAGACGTTGGTCTCATGCCTTTTGCAGAAGTAGAGTACATCGAAATTCCTTTTCTCTTCATGCGCTGGATTTTGTCTTGATCGTGTCATTGCTATTGATTTGACATCTCGGATTCTTCGCAAAACAAACGAAATAGCTGTTAAAAACTTGTACTGATCTTTATAAATATCCTCGTTGCCCACAGTACGAAAGAAATCAGTTTACAAAAAAAATAGTGCTCCTAAACACTTTCAAAATATTGCTTATTTCTTCAATATCTCTCTCAATCCCCTGAAGAGATTCCTGTCTGTTCAGTAGTCTAGTATGGTTCAAATGGCTCTGAGCACTATGGGACTTAACTGCTGAGGTCATCAGTCCCCTAGAACTTAGAACTACTTAAACCTAACTAACCTAAGGACATCACACACATCCATGCCCGAAGTAGGATTCGAACCTGCGACCGTAGCGGTCGCGCGGTTCCAGACTGTAGCGCCTAGAACCGCTCGGCCACTCCGGCCGACAGTAGTCTAGTATCGTTTCTGTTTCCTCAATGGAGCCCAGGGTCGTCCAATGTGCGTTATTGCTGACAAGGAATGTAGAACATTCCCGGCTGCCCTCTTGCAGCTACAGTACCAACGGCGTAGACAGAGGCACCTGGGACGTCGTGTGCACACAGATCCACATACAAATGCACGTCTCACATACATCATATACACATACACAGCTTTTAATGTAGACTGGGACAACAGTCGTTATAGATCCAATGAAAACAGTTCCAACGAAGTCTTGTGTGGACTTTTCCCTCGGTTCTAAGGCAAATGTCTGAACTGTTAATCCCCTCACATTTACTCCGAACAGAGCCCCCTCGCCACTCAATCTGCTCGCCTCGTAATTGGTTTGTAAGAATAGCCACTCTATAAAGTGTCATGTGTCAAACAGACGCTGTACTTCTTGGAGTAGAGATCAGCAGTACACAAGACAAACTTATTTGCTTTCTCTGCTCTTTCTGTGATCCTTGGCTTAGTCATTTTAGTGTAATATAAGGCTCCTTCTCTTTTAATCATACCTGAAGATGACAATTTGCACCGTTATTTATTGTCTGACGAGGATTTATTGACTGATAACAAAGCAAGAAATTTTGTATGATATAAATATCTGTTTTGGTGCATAAAAATAACAAATGTTGGCTGCTTTTTTGTCATGCTTTTATTCTGATTGCTGAGAAGCAAACACGAATAACTGCTAACCTGTGCAGCATACATCGTGGATAAGTCACTCAGTGAATGTCATCATTTGGTGAACAAATGACTTTAATGTAACGCGCTTGCGGTTTACTGGTCATCAAACATTCTGACAGATTGACACTAAACGAACTATTTTAACAGCAGCGACACGCTTTATAAAGAAGAAAAAACATTGGTTACAAACCAAAACATTGGTTATATACCAAATACACCACGTTCTTCAGGTGTACCGAAAGTAAATGCTGAGTACATAACTGTCGCATCTGTACTGGTAGTGCTAGTGATGTCACATCACCATCAAGCAAGAACTACCGATAGGACTTACTAGTTTGCCCAAAGGGCGTCCTTAGCGTCAAATAGCTATTTACAATGGTGGAAATTTCAATAGCAATTTATATATATATATATATATATATATATATATATATATATATATATATATATATATATTCAGCTGTAGACAATTGAAGTTCATGTGTCAGGCATGACATGTATAACAATTACAAAATTAAAGTTTTATTTTTCTTTTTGAGAATAAACAGAAACCAAATATATCAGACACGATATACGAAGAACTGTTGGTACGTCTATAACATGTCAGTCTTATGAGAGTTGTCCAGGCATGTAAGGATATATGCAGATTGGGTTGAAACAGAACCTAATCAGTGATCCTGGGAAGTGTAGGAAAATATAAGCATCAAGTAATTACTTTTCTACAAAAAAACAGGGCCTTCAGCTTAAAATCTTTTACAAACAATTTTTTTTTAACAAAAGTAAACCTCATTGGATATTATCAATTAACTTAAGGAACTAAAACACAGTATTGGCGGTTACATCATGTTTGGTGACTTCGGATTTCTACAACGTAGAAGCTGAGAGACATAACCACAGAAAACAATAAACTACAGCTGTTTACATAGGAATCAGTGCGTCATGAACAATGGTAGACTTTCATAGTAACAACATGATTAAAAAGATATGTTGTAATACATAACGAATTACATATCCTGAATAATATACAAATGGTAAAAAAAAACAATTGGCAACTGCGATTAACATTCATACCAGTGATGCTGGTGGAGAGTGTGATGTTAAAATACCACACATGACATTACAGTGCATTTAGTGTCTGAAAACGTATACTGAGGTCACAGAAGATGTGGGATACCTCATAGTATGTCGTCGGACCTCCTTTTTCCAGGCAAAGTGCAGCAACTCGATGTGGCATGCACTCAACGAGTCGTTGGAAGTACCCTGAGGAAATATCGAGCCGTACTGGTTCTATAGCCATCCATAACTGCGAAAATGTTTCCTGTGCAGGATGTTGTACAAGTAGTGAGTTCTCGATTGCGTCTTATATATGTACCATGGGCGATCTGGATGGCACAACTAGTCGCTCGAATTGTCCAGTATGTTCTTCAAACCAGTCGCGAACAATTGTGGCTGGGTGACATGACATCGTTGTTTGGGAACATGAAGTGCACGAATGGCTGTAAATGGCCTCCATGTAGCCAAATGTTACCATTTCCAGTCAATGATCGTTTCTAATACGACCCAATGCATTCCAGCCCACAACATCATGGAGCCACAACTGTGCCTGTTCAGAACTTGTGTCCAGAGCGTCGTGGGGGTCTGCATCACACTCGAAACCTACCATCAGCTCTTACCAACCGAAATCGGAAATAATCTGACGAGGCCACGGTTTTCCAGTCTTCAATGGTCCAACTGATCTAATCACGACCTCAGGAGAGGCGCTGCAGTCGATGTCGTGCTCGTCTGCTGCCACATCCCATTAACACCAAATTTCGCTGCACTGTATAAACGGATACGTTCGTCGTGTGTCCCACAGTGATTTCCGCTTGTCTGTTAGCACTGACTATTTTATACAAACGATGCTGCTATCGGTGGCTCAGTGAAGGCCATCGCCTACTGGATTGTCCGTGGTGAGAGGTGTTGCCTGAAATTTGTTAATGTCGGCACACTCTTGACACTTTTTTTTTAAATAGTGGTGGAGCCCCTCCACGCCCACACCGGCATGATGGCCAACACAAAAGGTCTACTGCCATCTCTGCATGAGGTTAGTATTCACTAAAGTGAGGTGTCGCAGGATGTGGGTACTGCGATGTTTGCGTACGTCTGGTTAGGATTAACCATTAATACGCGCTCATCTGGAGATAGATTGGTCGAAATCTGACGAAGGGTTGCGGTTTGTATGGCAGAGGAAAAAAAGTGCCAAGGCAAGAGCCAAGGGAAAAAAACCTCTGCGAAAGTTAGGTCGGGCGGCAAGAGCAGTAGCGGTTGTCTTGCTGCCTGCGACAAGTTGTGCAAGGATAGGCTTTGTTAGTAGTGGGTATCATGCATGTCGATACCTTGACGTGCGTTTGTGCTGCTCGGCGGCTGGCGCTGGGTGCTGGTACAGAGTCCTCGTTCAGCGTCCTGCAACCTGCAACAGTTAGGTTTGTTATCGATCTTGTGTCCGATAGGTCATATACCGGAGGCACAGTGTGAGGGAATGTTGGCAGATTGTTTGTGAGTCTGTGGGCGAGCTCGTCGGTGTCCCTGCTGTGGCCTGTTGGTCGCCACTAATAGCAGCTGGTAGTTGCCAGTCAGTGTCGCTGATATGCAGGGGCTTGCCGACGTTTGTCGCTGTTTGCGTATGTTAGTTAACCATAGGTGGCTATGCCCTAGCTAGCAGTGTCTTTGGCCGCTTGTATTTCCATCTGTGGTTGTGATAGTAGTTTCCCAGAGTGAGGATGAAAAGATTGTTCGAGTGTCTCGAGTTCCTGTATAGTTGTGTGGCGTGTTTTTTGAATACTTCCTTGAGGGTATCAAGGCGGTATTCATGGTGAAGATCCACGGTGCGTGTGTAGCGTGGAGCATTGCTAATGATTCGTAGCACCTTGTTCTGTATTATCTGCAGGCGGCGCAATCGTGTGGGAGCTGCATATCCTCAGACGGGAGCTGCGTACGTCATCAGAGGTCTAATCAGTGTCATGTATAAGGACCTCGACACCTTATACATGACACTGATTAGACCTCTGATGTACGCAGCTCCCGTCTGGGGATATGCAGCTCCCACACGATTGCGCCGCCTGCAGATCATACAGAACAAGGTGCTACGAATCATTAGCAATGCTCCACGCTACACACGCACCGTGGATCTTCACCATAGATCTCTGAATATTAAATTCCTTAAGGATTTCAGAAATGTAATGTCCCTTGCGTCGAGTTCCTACTACCGTTCCACGTCCAAAGTTTGTTAATTCCCATCGTACGACCACAATCACGTCGGAAACCTTTCCACATTTGTCACCTGAATGCGAATGACAGTGCCACCAACGTATTCCCCTCTCGCTCTTTGTGTAAGCGATACTGCCGCCATCTGTATATCGCCATGACATGACAGTATGTGGCTTAGGACTAGGACACTTTATAGTATAATAGCATATAAATGGAAATACATTACCAGATACACAGCAAAGCGTAAAATCCACTGAGGGCAAAAGTATCTAATACAATAAAAACTGTGAGGATAAAGATAGGGGCTGTTAAGCATGTAATTGACGTATCTGGTTCATCACTGAATATAGTAAAGAATCTTTAGCAACTGAAATGCAATTTTTCAATTAATACTGTAGATCAGTTACGTGATTATTGCACATGGATCTCTAACTGCTCCAGAAAATTCAGTTTCCGTCCTTTGGGTTCGACGTGGGAAATGTTCAAACTGTTAACAGGAGGCACAGAAAGTCTCCTCTGCAGTAAATGGCAGCCGAAAGAAGTGTAATTTTTTTTATGAATGCTCTCTGAATCCGGTAGCAAAATCCCTACCCGTCTGTCCCTCGTAACAGGACCCATACAGGTCACTGCTGTAAAAATTTTTTTATTTCTTGACAATGCATCCTTTTTCCAACGTATCTGACGATGGGTAAACCGGATACTCGTTACACTAATGCCATCAGTTCACCCATTCCTTTTGCGTAGTACTATTTAACTTAGGCGTTAAGGTCGCACGCTTCCTACACGACTTCCTGGCGAAACTACAGTGAGTAATTGTGTTACATTTAGGAAGAATATTTGTATCTCATTTAGCTCGGTAAGTTGAAACAGTGAAGACTTTCAAATGGAAAGCGCGAGATCCGCATTGTTCGCTGCCACGTGTTGCTGCGACCCCATTCTCGCGAGGGATGAGCATCCCATAAACTCACATCCAGACATGACAGCGCAGATAATGGAGACGCCACAATTTCGCAAGCCAGGTAACAGACGTGCCCAGCGAGGAGAAAAGTACTCACCGGGACGAGAGAATGCGTGTAGCAGAGCTGCTGCTTCTGCTCGGTGAGATTTGTAAAGGAAGCTGGAACGTCGATCGTAAACTAAGTACAAATTACCACCGCTGTAACGTGACAGGTACTACGAGCACAATCTCGTTGCGAGTCGCGCACTAAGAATAGAAGCGCAGATTCAATATTCTAAAGTCAAGCACGGGCACGCCAGCCGGGAACAAGAGAGCAGAGAGCGCTGTGGAGCAGACGTCAGCCAATAGCACGCTGACCGACCCCTCTCCAGTACAACAACGCGGAAGCAGCGGCCTTTATGCGAAGAGAACATAAGCGTCGCGCCCTACTAGTCGCCTCCCACTTCTACAGCAGCGTCAACACTAGCAACTAGGACACAAGAATCAACAATCGTTACTTTGCTTCTACATTCTATATAGCTTGAACATGGAACTGTTATACTGAAGATATTTCTTATTTTGTCTGTCGCCCTTTGCTTGGGACACATACGTTTAACACATAGTTAAGCATCGTATTTTTTCCTTTTGCAATAAAACTCATTAATACGATTTCTTTGAATATTTTCTAGCAACCCGAGAAAGCAGGTTTGCAAGACAGCCCACATTTTACGACTAAGTAGGATTCAACAAATATCGTTCAGGGAATTTCACCATGTTTACTTTGACTTCCTCAGCACTTCTGCGAGAAAAGAGAAAGGAAAAAATTCAGAGTTTGACCCACCGCCGAAGTCAAGGTCACGAAGTTCAGAGAAGAACTCATGTTATTGTTATTGTGGTCTTCAGTCCAGAGACTGGTTGGATACAGCTCTCCATGCTACCTTATCGTGAGCAAACTTATTCATCTCCGAGTAACTACTGACACCTACATCCTTCTGAATCCGTTCAGTGTATTCATCTCTTGGTCTCCCTGTGTGGTTTTTACCCTCCACGCTTCCCTCCAGTACTACACTACTGGCCATTAAAACTGCTACACCGAGAAAAAATGCAGATGATAAACGGGTATTCATTGGACAAATATATTATACTAGAACTGATATGTGATTACATTTTCACGCAATTTGGGTGCATAGATTCTGAGAAATCAGTACCGAGAACAATCACCTCCGGCCATAATAACGGCCTTGGTACGCCTGGGCATTCAGTCAAACGGAGGTTAGATGGCGTCCACAAGTACAGCTGCCCATACAGCTTCAACACGATACCACAGTTCCTCAAGAGTAGTGACTGGCGTATTGTGACGAGCCAGTTGCTCGGCCACCATTGACCAGACGTTTTCAGTTGGTGAAAGATCTGGGGAATGTGCTGACCAGGGCAGCAGTCGAACATTTTCTGTATCCAGAAAGGCACGTACAGGACCTGCAACATGCGGTCGTGCAATATCCTGCTGAAATGTAGGGTTTCACAGGGATCGAATGAAGGGTAGAGCCACAGGTCGTAACAAAAAAAAATGGCTCTGAGCACTATGGGACTTAACAGCTATGGTCATCAGTCCCCTTGAACTTAGAACTACTTAAACCTAATTAACCTAAGGACAGCACACAACACCCAGTCATCACGAGGCAGAGAAAATCCCTGACCCCGCCGGGAATCGAAGGGTCGTAATACATCTGAAATGTAACGTCCACTGTTCAAAGAGTCGTCAGTGCGAACAAGAGGTGACCGAGACGTGTAACCAATGGCACTCCATACCATCACGCTGGCTTATACGCCAGTATGGCGATGACGATTACACATTTCCAATGTACGTTCACCGCGATGTCGCCAAACACGGATGCGACCATCATGATGCTGTAAACAGCACCTGGATTCATTCGAAAAAATGACGCTTTGCCATTCGTGCATCCAGGTTCGTCGTTGAGTACACCATCGCAGGCGCTCCTGTCTGTGATGCAGCGTCAAGGGTAACCGCAGCCATGGTCTCCGAGCTGATAGTCCATGCTGCTGAAAACGTCGTCGAACTGTTCGTGCAGATGGTTGTTGTCTTGCAAACGTCCCCATGTGTTGACTCAGGGATCGAGACGTGGCTGCACGATCCGGATAAGATGTCATCTCGACTGCTAGTGACACGAAGCCGTTGGGATCCAGCACGACGTTCCGTATTACCCTCCTGAACCCAACGATTCCACATTCTGCTAACAGTCATTGGATCTCGACCAACGCGAGCAGCAATGTCGCGATACGATAAACTGCAATCGCGATAGGCTACAAGTTGGAAACGTGATGGTATGCAATTCTCCTCCTTACACGAGGCATCACAACAACGTTTCACGAGGCAACGCTGGTCAACTGCTGTTTGTGTATGAGAAATCGGTTGGAAACTTTCCTCATGTCAGCACGTTGTAGGTGTCGACAGAGGCGCCAACCTTGTGTGAATGCTCTGAAAAGCTAATCATTTGCATATCACAGCATCTTCTTCATGTCGGTTAAAATTCCCGTCTGTAGTACATTACCTTCGTGACCATTAGTATACATTGGTGATCCCTTGATGCCTCTGAACGTGTGCTGCCAGCCTATCCCTCCTTCTAGCCAAGTTGGGCCAAAAATTCGTCTTCTCCCCAATTCTATTCAGTACTTCCTCATTGGTCACGTGATCTACACATCTCATCTTCAGCATTCTTCTCTAGCATCATATTTCAAATGCTTTTATTCTCTTCTTGTCTTAACTATTTATCGTCAATGTTTCACTTCCATATACGGCTACACTCCATACAAATTCTTTCAGAAAGGACTTCTTGGAACTAAAATCTAAACTCGATGTTAACAAATTTCTCTTCTTCAGAAACGTTTTCCTTGCCATAGCAAGTCTACATTTTCTAGCTTCTCTACTTCGTCCATCATCACTTACTTTGCCCTCCAAATAGCAAAACTCATCTACTCTTCTTGTCTTAACTATTTATCGTCAATGTTTCACTTCCATATACGGCTACACTCCATACAAATTCTTTCAGAAAGGACTTCTTGGAACTAAAATCTAAACTCGATGTTAACAAATTTCTCTTCTTCAGAAACGCTTTCTTTGCCATAGCAAGTCTACATTTTCTAGCTTCTCTACTTCGACCGTCATCAGTTACTTTGCCCTCCAAATAGCAAACTCATCTACTACTTTAAGAGTCCTAATTTCCTCAGCACCACTTGATTTAATTCGACTACATTCCATTATCATCGTTTTACTATTGTTGATGTTCATCTTATATCCTCCTTTCAGGATACAGTCCATTCCGTTCAACTGCTCTTCCAAGTCCTTTGCTGCACTCATATTGGGCAGGAATAATGAAGAAAGTTAGCATTGTCCATCGTTGAGGGCAGAAAGGGGCAAAATTAAGAGAAAAGGGAAAAATTTTACTGCTTATTTATTAGTTTCATAACCGAAATTCGCCTAGAAACATGTTATACAAACTTTTCTTTCGGTGTCTGCACCGATGACGCAACGATCTTCCATGCTGTCATCCACACCTACCCTACGTTAGACTTTTTTATGTTAAACTTGTAGCCGCACAACCAGAAAGAAATGCTGATATATCTAGAATGCTGTGACAGACATTATACCTGCCTGTGTCGTTGCAGAAATTAAAAGATCGGAAACTACTGGGAGGTGCTGTATGTATGTATTGAACAGGGAACATACACTCCTGGAAATTGAAATAAGAACACCGTGAATTCATTGTCCCAGGAAGGGGAAACTTTATTGACACATTCCTGGGGTCAGATACATCACATGATCACACTGACAGAACCACAGGCACATAGACACAGGCAACAGAGCATGCACAATGTCGGCACTAGTTCAGTGTATATCCACCTTTCGCAGCAATGCAGGCTGCTATTCTCCCATGGAGACGATCGTAGAGATGCTGGATGTAGTCCTGTGGAACGGCTTGCCGTGCCATTTCCACCTGGCGCCTCAGTTGGACCAGCGTTCGTGCTGGAAGTGCAGACCGCGTGAGACGACGCTTCATCCAGTCCCAAACATGCTCAATGGGGGACAGATCCGGAGAATTTGCTGGCCAGGCTAGTTGACTTACACCTTCTAGAGCGCGTTGGGTGGCACGGGATACATGCGGACGTGCATTGTCCTGTTGGAACAGCACGTTCCCTTGCCGGTCTAGGAATGGTAGAACGATGGGTTCGATGACGGTTTGGATGTACCGTGCACTATTCAGTGTCCCCTCGACGATCACCAGTGGTGTACGGCCAGTGTAGGAGATCGCTCCCCACACCATGATGCCGGGTGTTGGCCCTGTGTGCCTCGGTCGTATGCAGTCCTGATTGTGGCGCTCACCTGCACGGCGCCAAACACGCATACGACCGTCATTGGCACCAAGGCAGAAGCGACTCTCATCGCTGAAGACGACACGTCTCCATTCGTCCCTCCATTCACGCCTGTCGCGACACCACTGGAGGCGGGCTGCACGATGTTGGGGCGTGAGCGGAAGACGGCCTAACGGTGTGCGGGACCGTAGCCCAGCTTCGTGGAGACGGTTGCGAATGGTCCTCGCCGATACCCCAGGAGCAACAGTGTTCCTAATTTGCTGGGAAGTGGCGGTGCGGTCCCCTACGGCACTGCGTAGGATCCTACGGTCTTGGCGTGCATCCGTGCGTCGCTGCGGTCCGGTCCCAGGTCGACGGGCACGTGCACCTTCCGCCGACCACTGGCGACAACATCGATGTACTGTGGAGACCTCACGCCCCACGTGTTGAGCAATTCGGCGGTACGTCCACCCGGCCTCCCGCATGCCCACTATACGCCCTCGCTCAAAGTCCGTCAACTGCACATACGGTTCACGTCCACGCTGTCGCGGCATGCTACCGCTGTTAAAGACTGCGATGGAGCTCCGTATGCCACGGCAAACTGGCTGACACTGACGGCGGCGGTGCACAAATGCTGCGCAGCTAGCGCCATTCGACGGCCAACACCGCGGTTCCTGGTGTGTCCGCTGTGCCGTGCGTGTGATCATTGCTTGTACAGCCCTCTCGCAGTGTCCGGAGCAAGTATGGTGGGTCTGACACACCGGTGTCAATGTGTTCTTTTTTCCATTTCCAGTAGTGTAGACACGATGAAGAGGCTTCGTTCCATCCGTAGCCCTCAGTGGTACACAACCCACAAACAGGGTACAGCAGTCTACTCACCTCACCGCCGCCCCACGCCGAAACCATGGTTATTGTGCGGTTCGGTCCCCAGTGGACACCCCCCTTCTCCACCGCGGGAACTTCTCATTCAGGACGAGAGTAACCCCAAAGTTTTCGGCGGAATAAGGGGAACCAGAACGCATTCGTCGAGGCAGATGGAAAACCGCCTTCAAAACCATCCACAGGCTGGCCAGCACTCCGGACCTCGACACTAATCCGCCTGGCGGATACGTGCCGGGGACCGGAACGCCTTTCCGCTCGGGAAGCAGTGCATTATACCGTACGGCTAGCCGGGTGGGCATGGGAGGTGCTAAATATGTAGGTAAAAAGAGATGGGAATTGTCACTACGTCACAAATTAGAAGTTGACGTCCACCGTCGTACTTAGCCCTAAACGTTTGGTCCACCGCATTTATACCTATATACCAGAATGAGATTTTCACTCTGCAGCGGAGTGTGTGCTGATATGAAACTTCCTGGCAGATTAAAACTGTGTGCCCGACCGAGACTCGAACTCGGGACCTTTGCGCCCGCATCTCGTGGTCGTGCGGTAGCGTTCTCGCTTCCCACGCCCGGGTTCCCGGGTTCGATTCCCGGCGGGGTCAGGGATTTTCTCTGCCTCGTGATGGCTGGGTTTTGTGTGCTGTCCTTAGGTTAGTTAGGTTTAAGTAGTTCTAAGTTCTAGGGGACTGATGACCATAGATGTTAAGTCCCATAGTGCTCAGAGCCATTTGAACCATTTTTTTTCGGGACCTTTGCCTTTCGCGGGCAAGTGCTCTACCATCTGAGCTACCGAAGCACGACTCACGCCCGGTCCTCACTGCTTTACTTCTGCCAGTACCTCGTCTCCTACCTTCCAAACTTTACAGAAGCTCTCCTGCGAACCATGCAGAACTACTTGCACACGTGACGAAGTCGCGCCGGTGTTTGTAAAGCTCGTCGTTATGCTGAACTCTACAGACGCATTCTTCTGGTAATAGTAACCTCCTCTCCTTCATTTCCAGTTTCCTGTGAAGTCCCTTTCCTGAAAATCACGAGGCACTCGGAGGAATGAGGAGGAAGGATTTTGCTATCGAGTTGCAGTGTCAAGAGTTGACCATTCCTTGAGGGGCCTATGGACGAGTAGATACTTATGCAGGAGTGATACGCCCTTTCAAACTTGGTACACATGGTGTCTACGGACAGGTTCTCACTCTGAAGTGCAGAAATCTGTTCGGTACCTGACTTCAGATACTTTCTTTATGGTGGTGTCTTTCTGTGAAATTATATAGCGTGCTGCACTGATGTTAGACGTAAATTCAGCCTTTTGAATTCTGATCTTCAAGGTGGTCTTGAGTACTGCACAGCAAACACTGTGTTAGCTGCAGGTAACCTCCACTGTGTCGTTCGCTAGTAAAGTGAGTTCATCGACAAATGCTAGGTATGGTAATTTGAGATTATGTTTCTTGTGCCTAATCTTCAGTCCAGCTCCTGGTATTCGCATTGCTGTCGACACTCTGATAACGTTCTCAAGAATACATTTTTATAATTCTCAAATACTTTATTTAATCAGCTTGCTTGTAGTGTGTTTTTATACTTGTTTGTATATAAACACAGTGTATATGACGAGTTCACGGCACAGTAGAGAAATATGCAGCTAAATTTTAAAAAACCAAACATGGACGTGAAAACAGTAACAGATGTGCAACTGAGTGGAAAAACAGTCACCACAGCATAATTATAGTAAGGACACTTCATCTTTATTGATTTCTAGCAATATAAACATGTACATGACTGTATAAACACCTGACGATTCAAATGGCTCTGAGCACTATGGGACTCAACTGCTGAGGTCATTAGTCCCCTAGAACTTAGAACTAGTTAAACCTAACTAACCTAAGGACATCACAAACAGCCATGCCCGAGGCAGGATTCGAACCTGCGACCGTAGCGGTCTTGCGGTTCCAGACTGCAGCGCCTTTAACCGCACAGCCACTTCGGCCGGCTAAACACCTGACGACGGGCACAATGTGACTGGTAGCGGAAATTTTTCAACACCCTATAAATGAACAGTCACGGAGCTTAACAGCTTTCACTATGGATAAAATTCAGATAAAGTATGTTTCATATCAGGCACACAGCCACAAATTTATTAAAGGACAATTCCATTATCCACCTTGACACCTACATTAGGTTGGTGCATAAGTTCGTAGCGTCTTTCGATGAGTTTAATAAACACAACAACAAGCATAAAAGAGGCTATAGTCATCAATAATATATTCTGCTTCACTTCTTACAACAGTCTCCCAACACACGAAATTTAACGATTTCGCGACTGTAGAAATCGCCTGGTTTTAAGGCGAAGAAGTCGTCAAGCCTTTTCGGAGCCCGTTTTCATCCGAAAAGGAAGTTCGTTGAAGGTTTTGGTTGCGGAATGACTTCCCTGTGTAGAGTTTTTGTCAGTCTAGCAGAATACGGTGGGCGTTATCGTCGAGTAGCAACACTTGACACGGTCTTCTCGGTCGTTGTTGGTGTATTGCGTCTGCAAGAAGTCTCAGTTGTTGACAGTGAATATCAGCAGTGATAATTACACCTCAGGGAAGATCATCACACCGTCACTGTTCAACCAGACGCGTAACATCTTTTGTGGCTGCGCGCTAGTCTTTGTATGGGGAGTTGCTGCTGTGTTTGGGCTCAACCACTCCTTCTTTCTTCCTTCTGTTACCATGAAGACAGCATTTATCGTCACCAGTAACGATACAGGGTATTAATGGTCGGCGTTGTTCACGAGCCAGCTGACGACGAGCAAGCAGGGATTCAGATATGGCCGCCCGCTGATTTTTGTAAATTTGGCCGAGCACATCCGGTTCCCATACAACCAATTTTTAAACCTTCCACATTGCATTCAAATGTCGCACAATGGTAGAATGAACACAGTATATCACATTTGCCACTTCTCGAGTACACTGACGTTGATTAATGCGTTTAGACGATCTTCATCACACCCCGAATGTGGAGAGTCGATAATGTCAAAACGAGGAAAACAATTTTCTTGGCTTGCTCTGTCAGTTGGCATTATCACTATACACAGTGAAAATGTTTCCGGCTGCCTCCGCTGGTATCACCCCTCTACTGAACTCAAGTAGAAAAATATGTCATAAATGTTCCGATTTCCCCATTTGGCACTGCATTTTCTAGCGTCCACAGTTCCACTCACTAAAATGAGAAAATGACAACATGTAAACTCAAATAGTAACAGTGAATGACAAATAAAAAAATGACAATCGATAAATAACTCCTTAGCAACCAGAATACCAACATTTAACACAAAAACGCAAGAATTTTATGCACCAAGGTAATGTAATCACTGTTACTGACGTCACTATCAGTTTATTTATGCCATTAGTCTTTTTCAAATTACTACTGCTGTTTTCTCAATTTCACGCTATCACTGTGTGTGGGTGTACATAAATGAGTATCAGTCACTTTAAAACTAACAGTTGTCGTCGTAGACAAGAACATGATCAACCTTCCATACACGTAAACGATGTAAAATAATATTACTGCCAAACTGCCGTCTCTATGCAAAAATAAAACACAAAAATTCGTTCATACATACGCCTCTTCAGCCCGCCCGACTAGCCGTGTGGTCTAACGCACTGCTTCCCGTGCGGGAAAGGGTGGCGGTCCCTGCCGGAGAGCCTGTGGATGGTTCTTAAGGCAGTTTTCCTTCTGCCATGACGAATGCGGGCTGGTTGCCCTTATTCTGCCTCGGTTACACTATGTCGACGATTACTGCACGAACACTGTCTCCACGTACGCGTACACCATATTACTCTACCACGCAAACATTGGAGTTACACTCGTCTGGAATGAGACGTTCCTTGGGGGGGGGGGGGGGGGGAGGGGGGGGGGTGGTCCACTGGGTGACGAACCGCACAATAATCCTGGGTTCGTGTGGGGCGGCGGTGGGGTTCAGTGGTTCAATGGCTCTGAGTACTATGGGACTTAACATCTATGGTCATCAGTCCCCTAGAACTTAGAACTACTTAAACCTAACTAACCTAAGGATATCACACACATCCATGCCCGAGGCAGGAGTCGAACCTGCGACCGTAGCGGTCACGCGGTTCCAGACTGAAGCGCCTAGAACCGCACGGCCACACCGGCCGCCCGGCGGTGGGGTGAGTGGGCTGCTGTAGCCTGTTGTGGGGTTATGCACCACCAAGGGCCTCTCCATTGTTTCTAGGTCCCCAGTTCAATACATACAGCTGTTTCGAGTGAAGGGGACTGGGCGAGGAAGATTAAAGGTCCTGATTCGCTTCCATTACATCTTTCTCCATTTAGAGACACTCATTATTACGGTTTTACTGTTAAAAATTGCTTTATCAATTTACTGGAGTAGATATCATAAAACACAGTTGGTTAGTAGATCTTTCTAGCTCGGTTGATGCTCGCAGTCCCAGGGCTAGCGAATACTGAAGGACGTCCAGCGTCAATGGGAAGCGTCAGCGAACATTTGGTACCTACTTTTAGTTATTTTCTTCATCTTTTGTTTCGTTTTCTGTTAAGTGTTTCATTTTGTCCTAGTATGTGTCTGGGCGTTTACGTAGCTGTTGTCTGTGTATCAGTTGCCTTAATACAGGTTGTGGTGATTTACCATGGTTCAGGCTATTTCACTTAAGGATATGCGAACGTTACATAATTTTCTTCGAGTACTGCAGTTATGGACTTCTTGTCTCCTTTTGCACCTATTTTGGCTTTTTGTTCTATCCATCCTACCCATGACTGGTTTTATTTTTGAATTTCTGTTAACTATTTCGTTTGGGCTCCATGGGTTCATTTTCATTCGTGTTCTTAGTGTTTTTTCTGTTTCCGTTAGGTTTTATGTGGAGGTTTTGCTAACCATCCACACTCGAGCGCCATGTTCTAAGATCAGGAGGACAACGGCTTTGTAGGCGGCGCACGAGCGATGGGGCATGGCATCTCCAAGGCAGCGATGAGATGGCGATTTTCCTATACGATCATGTCACTAATGTACCGTGAATATTAGGAAACCGGTACAACAAAAAATTTCTAACATCGCTGCTGCCGGAAAGAGATCCTGCAAGAACGAGACCAACGACGACTGAATAGAATCGTTCAACATGACAGAAGTGCAACCCTTCCGCAAATTTCTGCAGATTTGACTGCTCGGCCATCAACAAACGTTAGCGTGCGAACCATTCAACAAAACATCATCGATATGGGCTTTCGGATCCGAAGAGACACTCGTGTGCGCTTCATGACTGGACGACACAAAGCTTTAAGCCGCCAATACTGACAATGAACTGTTGATGACTTTAACCATGTTGCCTGGTCGAACGAGTCTCGATTCAAATAGTATCAAGTGGATGGACGCGTACGGGTATGGAGAGAAATTTATGAATTCGTGGACCATGCATTCCTGCGGTGGACTGTTCAAGCTGGTGGAGGCTCTGTAATGGTGTGGGGAGTGTGCAGTTGGAGTGATATGGGACCACTGATACGTCTAGATACGGCTCTGACAGGTGACACGTACGTAAAAATCCTGCCTGATCACCTGCATCCATTCATGTCCATTGTGCATTCCGACGGACTGAGGTAATTCCAGCTGGACAATGTGACACCCCCACACGTCCGGAATTGATACAGAGTGGCTCCAGTAACACTCTCCTGAGTTTAAACATCTCCGCTGGTTACCAAACTACCCAGACATGAACATTATTGGGCATATATGAGAGGCCTTGCAACCTGATGTTCAGAAGGGACCTTCACCTCCTCTTACTCTTACGGATTTATGGACAGCCCGGCAAGATTCTCGGTGTCAGTTCCCTCCAGCACTGTTTCAGACATCATTCGACTCCATGCCACGTCGTGTTCCGGGACTTCTGCGGGTTTGAGAGGGGGGGGGGGGTTATAGAAATGCGAGTACGTGTACTTCCATAGAATCGAATTCAATATACTGATAGTAACACTCCAAAAGAGTCGAGTACAATATAAAATATTTTTGTCTGCATGCCAGTCTTCAGCAGTAGCTGTTTAAATCAGTTATTATTTGTTTTCGCTCTTGAGCTTACTACAGTTTAAAGATAATTACAGCAGACGCGTTTCGATTTTATTCATAAAGCGTCTTTCGTGGTTATTCTGCATTGTACGTTTTTGGTTGTTTTGGGTGTAAAACAGCGTTTTGTGTATACAATTAGTGTGCCAATTACTTACGGTGTTTCTTTACATATTCTCCAAACCACTACTTCTTCCCTGATTGTTATCAGCAGCTGACGTCGAAAGACTTCGATTCCAAGTTGGCAGTGTTTTTCAAAAAAATGTTCAAATGTGTGTGAAATCGTATGGGGCTTAACTGCTAAGGTCATCAGTCCCTAAGCTTACACACTACTTAACCTAAATTATCCTAAGGACAAACACACACACCCATGCCCGAGGAAGGACTCGAACCTCCGCCGGGACCAGCCGCACAGTCCATGACTGCAGCGCCCCTGACCGTTCGGCTAATCCCGCGCGGCGGTGTTTTTCATTCTGCTGTATTTCTTGCAATGCATTATTTACGCTTCATTTTTGTAAACTGAACTGAAGTTGTGTGTGTTTCTCGCTCTGCACAGTATCAGTGTTTATGTCTGTTCGTTTGTTTTTGTTCACGTTGTGTGTGTTGTTGGGTGAGATCATTTATAAATGGAAGCGAAACACAACTGTTGTCATTAACTACAGTTAAATTTCACCAAGCTGAAGACGGAAAACCAATAATCACACAGAACAGGGTCGTATATAATTTTGAACGTAACACAGTTAATGAAAGATGACGAACGTGACATATGTAGGAAAACAAATAACTGAGACAGAAATTGTTTAAATGAGATGTTGCTAAGTGATTAGTGTGTTGAAATTCGTTGAAAACAAATTAAATTTAAGAAAATAAAAAATGACAGAACTGGAACTGAGAACACTCTGGTTGCAGAGCCATTTTAACTGAGGAAAGGTGTGCTATTTTCGCCATATTTTATTGCGATAGGGGTGGGGGGGAGGGTAGTGGGGATCTGGTGTCATAGTGCTTGGGGAATGGGTGGTGATGTAAGTTGGTCAACCTCAAGATGCGTAGACTGGACGAAAAAGTGTCCCAACCGTCTTATTTACCCTTTACCACCCTTTTCCACATGTTCCTCGCTGACGCTGCAGGTCTGATGTTTCCTCTCTCACTGCAGCAGTAGACGATAAGATTGCCACGTACCTTTAAGCTGGAGCTATCGTATCCAAGAGCGTTCGGTGAAGAGAGAGGAAGGCGCGGAGGTGGAAACCACTGTGCAGAGAGGAGCGATCAACCCGCTGCAGTGCAGGCAGGTACAGCTACCGGCTGCCTTCATTGCAGTAATTAACCAAGTTGGCAGCGCCGCGGCCTGCTGCTCGCTTCAAGCTCTCACCTTACCGTTTCTGGAGCTGCCGTTCACCCTCCTAGCCGCCTCGCAGCCAGCTGTGCTTCCTTCAGTTCACAAGTTCCACCTGTTCGACAAATTATTAAATAACTTCTCTTACGCCACGGCTAACGCATGGTTTACTGTTAAAGATTCCAATATCTCAGCAGAATGAAAAAATAAATTAGAAGCCGGCCTCGGGGAAGAACAGCTCGGTTTCAGGAAGAATGTAGGAGCATGGAAGGGCGCACGACATTTCGGTTTTTTTTAGGATATACGTCTACATCATTTGCAAATTTAGAGAAAGCTGTTGACAAAGGTGACTAGAAGACACTCCTTAAACTTTTGGATGCAAGGACTATAAAATACCGCGAGTGAAAGACTTTATACAATTTTTACAGTAACCACAGTGATATTTCAAGAGTGGAAGAACATGAAAGAGAAGCGGTAGGCGAGAAAGAGGTAAGATATGGTTTTAGCCTGTTCCAAAGTTATTAAAACTACACATTGGGGTATCTGTGAAGGAATCCGAGAAGAAAGTGGAAAGAAGGTTAAAGTTCAGGAAGAAGAAATTAAAACATTGAGGTCACCGATTTCATCGCAATTTTAAAAGGCACTACAAAGGAATATGAGACGGAGGAAATGGATAAGGTGTTGAAAAGAGCTAACATGATGAACGTTAACAATAGTAAATCAAAGGTAATGGAAATATTGGATGAAATCAGCAGATGCTGAATGAATAAGGAAATGAGACACTTAATGTAATAGATGCCTGTTGCTACCAGGGCAGCAAACTAACCGATGAAGGGTGAAAGAGAGAGGATATAAAATGGAAACTGATGATACAAAGCACTTAATGAAGCAGAGCAACTTTATAAAGGTCAAATACAAATGTAAGCGTCCGAAAGATTTTACTGGAGGAACTTGTCTCAAGTTCGCCATGTATGGATGACGAACTATACAGCAAAGTAGAGAAGATTTTGAAATTTAATGCTACAGAAGAATACAGACAATTGCTTGGATGGATCGATTAAATGCTGAGGAGCCTTTTTTTTATTTTTATTTTCTAGTCATCAGCACTCTGGCTGGTTTGATGTGGTCCACCACATATTCCTCCCTGTGCCATGTTCTTCATCTCAGAGTAGCACTTGCTGCAAACTACGTCCGTAATTATTTGCTGGATGTATTCCAGTCACTCTTCCTCTACGGTTTGTGCCCTCTACAGCAGCCTCTAGCGACCACGGAAGTTATTCCCTCATATCTTAACAGATATCCTGCCATCCTGCCGCCTTCTTCTTGCAGGCCTTCCATATATTCCTATCCACGTCGATTCTGCGGGGAACCTCATCATTCCTTAGGTTTCCATTACTCCTTATTTTCAGCGTTCTTTTGTAACACCACATGTCAAATGCTTAGATTGTCTCCTGTTCCGGTTCTCCCACACCTCAAGTTTCACTTCCAAACTATGCTGTACTCCAAAAGTACATTCTCAGATATTTATTATTCATATTAAGACTTATGTCAGATAGAAATATACTTCTCTTGTCCAGAAATGCCATTTTTGCCAATGCTAGTAAGCGTTTTACTTCCTCCTTGCCGGCCCGAGTGGCCGTGCGGTTTTAGGCTTTACAGTCTGGAGCCGAGCGACCGCTACGGTTGCATGTTCGAATCCTGCCTCGGGCATGGATGTGTGTGATGTCCTTAGGTTAGTTTAATTAGTTCTAAGTTCTAGGCGATTGATGGCCTGAGAAGTTAAGTCGCATAGTGCTCAGAGCCATTTGAACCATTTTTTGAACTTCCTCCTTGCCCATCCGTCAATGATTTCTTTGCTGCCCAGGTAGCAGAATTCCTTAACTACATCTACTCTGCGATCACCAATTCCGGTGTAAAGTTTCTCACTGTTCTCGTTTCTGCTGCACCTCAACACTTCCTTCTTTGTTTGATTTATTGTCGATCCGTATTCTGTTCTCATTACACTGTTCATTCAGTGCAGCAGATCCTCAAATCCTTTTTCACTTTCACTGAGGACAGCACTGCCATCTGCGAATCTTATCATTGATATCCTTTCACCTTGAATTTAATCACACTTTTGAACATTTCTTTTACACTATGTAGATTGAACGGTAGGTTCATAAGAATACATACTTGTTTTACACCCTTTTTGACGCGAGCAGTTCGCTCTTGGACTTCCGGTCTTATTGTTCCCTCGTCCATCTTGAACATATTGTATATTTCCCATATTTCCTTACACCTTACCCCTATTTTTCTTAGAATATCCAACTTCTTGCACCATTTTACATTAGCGAACATTTTTTCGAGGCGGACAAATCCTATGAAAGTGTACTGATTTTCCTTTAGTCTTGCTTCCATTATCAACCGTAACGCCAGAACTGCCACTCCGGCGCCTTTATCTTTCGTAAGTCCAAACTGATCGTCATCTAACAAACTCTCACTTTTCTTTTCCTCTCTTCGGTGTGTTATTCTTGCCAGTAAGTTGGATGGATGAACGGTCAAGCTGACTGTGCGTTGGCTCTTGTATTTGTCATCTGGTGCAGTCTTCTGAATTGTGTGGATGATTTTTTCGAATGTCTGAATTTATGTCGCGAGTTTCAAGCATTCTACACACTGACGTGAATAGTCGTTTTGTCGCCACTTCCTCCAATGATTTTAGAAGTAAAGCAATAAGGAGGTACTAAATCGAAATGGAGAAATTAGATTTATGACGTAGACTGATTAAAATAATGAATACATTCCTAGGTCGCATACTGGGACATCTGGGAATGGTAATTAGGGCAGTGGAGGGAAGTGCAGAGATTGACAATTTGTATAGAGATATCAAAGCATGACCACATTAAGCAGGTTCAAATGGCTGTCGGTTGCAGTAGTCATGCACAGGAGAGGTCAACGTGTAGGGCCCCATCAGAAGCAGCCTGAGAACAACTATGTTCCTTTGGGAACCAACAAATATATTATTTCCTCCCAGGTAAGTCCCGTGAAAAGATGAAGAAAGTAAAGTCAGAAAGATTCGACATAACACCAACAGTATTTCTTCCTCTAAGCCATTTGCGACTGAAAGGGAGGAAAGTTGTAGCATTCGCCTTCGTCGACACATTACTGTTTCTGAACATAGTCTCTTCATAAGTTGTCCCTTAAGAGACGTTGTACGCTACATGGCGGACAGTATCGGATAGACTGCGAGAGTAGATCCTAACTGTCTGCACTCTGTTTTCGCGGAAAGGAAGATACGTTTGCTTTTCCCAGATCTTCTAAGGCAGGCTCGTTGTTCCACTGGAATTTAACATCCATTGGTTGTAAGTTCCAAACCAATGTAAATTGAAACGTGATCACAATTGTGGCGAATGAGATTGCTTCTATTGCTCCGAAATGATTTGTCACACGTTTTCCTAAAACGAATGCGAGCTAGTAGTGCCTGTATTATTAAGAAGCGTGATGCGATGTTCCTTCGGAAATGCATCCCGTATGGCCAGGTTGTCTTCCTACAAAATAATTTAATAAATAATTAATGCATGCATGTCCGAAGAAACATAGCATCTTATGCCTTAATAACACAGGTACCGCTATTTCGTATTTATTCGTCAGTACCAGGCCCTCGACTCTCAATAAATATTTCTTGGACGGGAATATACGTGAGGTGCGAGTGCAGTTTGTGGCATAAGTAAATTTGGATTTGGCCGTAATTCCCGCACGGATGGCCGAGGCTGTTAAGGCGACTGCTCCATAAAGCGAGGATTCCAGGTTCCAGTCCCGGTACGGTAGAAACTTTCATTACCGTCATTTCAGTATACAGCCGATGGTGGTTCACATTCGAAATTGCCAATAAATTTCCTGTGATTTTTGAAAAGGGTTGCCACTTTATTATTCACATTATCTTTTTAGTCAAATAAGGAAATGACACATTTGGTTGCAGTTGTAGCAAATATTTTGCTGCATAAAAGTAGGGAAAATTAGTAACATTTATTTTTATAAAAACAGGACTGAGCAATGCTCCTACCATGGTTAATATAACAGAAAGTACTGAAAGTGACTTTGCAAAACATCACAAGTTGTTCGAGGGATTTTTCAAATATTCTGCATTTTCTTGAATGGAAAATTGTAGCATACTCACACTAAGACAGAGCACATATTTACATCAGAGACGAGCGAGGGTGCCTGATGAATCCTTCTTCAAAATTCTTCAGATGCCTGGAGAAAAGTTTCGGTTCGTTGATGACCGGTCACCTCCAACTTCTCGCAAAGTTAACGTTATTCTGATGCTCATTTTCGGAATGGCACTTTTATTTTGGTAAAATGAAATAGCAAACCCGAAGATTAGTTTGAATAAAACATTCCGTACCGCAGGCTTATATTCCCATTGAAAAATTTTGTGTGTAATTAATATTTAAATGATATCGGTATTATCGCCGACGGATATATTCCCTCACCAGCTTCATGTTCCGCACATTCCAGTTCTACGTACACCGTGCACTGACAGGGACAGTATGTATCTGATGGATCTTCCTACTGATTCAACAGTGAACTTAAATCTGATTCAAATAAAATCAGCACCTACGACATAGTTATATTTTTCCTATGGGGCTGGAAGACTCATTTCAAACGGAGAAAGTGAAGAAATCCAAAAGAGATAATCAAAAGAATACCAACATTTTTCAGAAGGATCATACAAACTAAGAGATAATTAAAAACAAAGACTATAAAAAATGTCGTGTCCCACTGACGTGTCCTGAGAGGGAGTGGAAGGACTGCGTTGGTGCGCGTCAGAGAACTTACTTGACATGAGGTCTCGGTGGTGTGGGCCGCCAACTCCTCACTGCTCCGTTGTAGAGAAGGCTGCAAGGTGAGCTAGAGTACGGAACTCGGATAGGATCTTAGGGAAGCTTTCATGTAAGAACACTCGATTATACTGGACGTACCCCTGGCACTTGTGATTTAAATAAGATTCTATATACAGTCTCCAATGATTGTCTATCTGGCTATGCAGTTGCCTTCCCTAACTTCCCAAACCTAAGTCCTAATACAGCAGAGGCGAGCGCACCAGACTAAGTGTCAGCTGTGTCGATTCAGCCTAAGTCCCTACTTGTTGCTGTGCTCAATACTCTCCTGCAACTCTTGTTGCATCCCGACGCCGACTAACGTGGACCGGCGTCCTAGGTACCTCACTCCATCACTGTCCTTCGATCTAGCGGCTATCCGCTTTTATAGGGGGTAGTGCACCCGGCACCACTTGTTCTAGAAGGTTCTAGCACCCCCGAACTTTGAGCCCTGAGTAGGCTAGTCACGCGGCAGCATGTGATGCCTACGTGATGAACTAGCCATTCTCCACTGTTTGCTGTGTCAAAGGGTTGCCACTAACTGTGCTTGAGCCTCGTGATACTGCATACTCCGCTCTTGTTAGTCGAGTACACATTACACATTACACATGAGATAGTCTGGTCACGTCCGCCTCGCTTGATCTGTAGCAACAATTTTTCAGCCTACAGCCTACATGATTTGAATTCTATCTTCTACTATTCGCGACACCTCCCCTTAGCCAGGGGAAAATTTTGTAAGCTCGGTCCCTCGAGATTACGAAATTTTCGTTTTCTACTCGCGGTGCCAGTAAAACTTACCAGTCTTTATTGCCATCAAGACTTGACATTATAAACATGAAAAATACATGGCACAAAAAATAAAAAAAACACAAGAAGTTATAAAATATAGTTGAGTGCCGTCCATAATGTGCATAGAACAAACAAAATTTATGTCACATATGCAAAAAATGCTGCAAAATTTACCAAGAGCATACAGAATAGTTACATACATAAGTACACATTTTGATTTTTATACACATACAAAAGATCTGATTTGTCAACAATTTAGGGTACATCAGGAGGATAAGATTATCAATAAACATAAAGTTGTGTTATCTCCTGTCTGTCTTGGAGGTTAACAGCTCCATTGCTCTGACACGGGGCTCTGTGAGTTGTGGCGTTTGACTCTGTTCTCTCCATTGTACCCTATCGGAGCGAGGAGTGCGACGTATACATCTTAATTCATACTCTCCACCTTCTGTTGCCGCTTCACATTGCTCAGTTTGTCGGGCAGGGGTGTACCGAACACTTCGTTCCCAGCGGCTATGCGCTACCACTGTAATTGTCACACACACTTTAGCACAACAATGTCCTCCGATTTCACACAATCTTTTGCCACACATACGGCAACACTTACAATAGATGCATAAAGAACATGACATAATTAAGACAACTAACACTGTTAATCTGCCAGGAAGTTTCATATCAGCGCACACTCCACTTCAGAGTGAAAATCTCATTCTGACAACTAACACTACTGAACCTGTATATCCCCATACGGAATATACGCTCTTAGACCATCCGCTAAAGGTGGTTCGCTGCTGATATTCTGTTTCACTCTGCAGTTCATCCACTTTGTGACTGGCTACCTTGAGGTCATCTAAGTGTCTAACAATATGTTCTAAGGGTAAATCTATAGGTATACGTGTGACCTCTTGCTTTGTTTCGTCTATGATACAACAATCTACATTTAAGTTTAACATAGGTAGTATATCATTCTTACTTACATTAGTACTAATTATATGGTCAGCTTGTAACATGACCTGCGCACCGTATCCTTTACACTGACTCATAAAGGTTAACTTTCCGTTACCCCTTACAATAAGGTCATTTGGGGGTAGCCCGTTACATAATATTGTCAGTCCTTCATCCTTGGGAGCGACATACAGCCACTCATTGTCCTGTATCTGTGTCCAGATACTTTCGTTCAGTATGACATACTTTTGATTGCAATCTTTCGGAATTTCCCTTATAGACTGTAGCATTCGAGCTTCACATCGCTCGTGATCATAGGTCGGCATCAGAACGAACCGTTGTTTACAAATTTGATTTCTCGCCGTAACCGTTTTACACTGCAATTGGTCACGAGACAGTAGTGCGTACTGTCGTTTCGCATCGTCAATAAGTAGAAAGTTTCGTTCAGGCTCGATATACGCAAATAACTCCTTAGCTGTATCATATTCTGCGGGTAATGGCCATATTCTATATAAAGTGTATACACTACTATCTACTAAAGGTATTCTAATAATTTCCGGGTATTCAGCCGGATCCCGTCGACATTCTGCCACGATATTTCGGCCCAGAGACGTCCGGCCATCATCAGGTGAGTACACAACTACTGAAGAGCCCAGGTGCAGTCGCGGTATTTATGCCGATTCTCGCGCATGTGAAATGTACTGGCATCCTACAGCGCATGCGTCAGGTGTTGACATGCGCAGCATAGCCGAGTTGTACGTGCTGCCCTCGGTGGTGAAAATAAAAGTTCATCTAGTCATTGAGTATCGAATGACACTGTCGATTCCGCTGTGATTGTATAATTTTAATAACAGGATTCCAATTTTTATCCAGCTGAAAGCCGTTGTCACGATTTATAAGATTATTGGCAAGACGTATTTCCACTGATTCCTTGATAACGGAATCCCAAAAACCGGAAACCGGGGATAAAATTTTTGTTCCATTGTATTCCATTGAATGTCCCAATGAAATACAGTGCTCTGCTACTGCCGATTTTGACGGTTGCCGCAGACGGGTGTATCTTTCATGTTCTATACATCGTTCATGGACAGTTCTTGTCGTCTGACCAATATATGCAGAACCACATTCACAGGGAATTTTGTAGACGCCTGCTTTCTTCAGTTGTAAATCGTCTTTAACGGATCCAACCAGGGCCTGGTTCTTTGCTGGTGGACGGAAGATAACCTTGATTTTATTTTTCTTCAGCAATCGGCCTATTTTCGACGACACATTCCCGGCGTATGGAAGGAACGCAGTTGATTTAAAGTCGTCATCTGCGTCCTCAGTGCGTTGCTTCTTGTTATGATAGTTGCGCATGGCCTTCCTTATTTGGCGAGAAGTGTAGCCATTCTCTTTGAAAACCTTCTCCAAGTGTTCTAATTCTGCGTGGAGGTTTTCATCATCCGATATTATATGCGCTCGATGTATTAAGGTACTGAGAACGCCGGCTGTTTGTGCTGGGTGATGGCAGCTTGACGCCTGGAGATACAGATCTGTGTGAGTCGGTTTCCTGTACACAGAATGTCCTAATGACCCATCATTTTTACGGCGTACTAGCACGTCTAGAAATGGTAAAGTGCCCTCTATTTCAATCTCCATCGTAAATTTGATGTTCTCATGTAATGAGTTTAAGTGATGAAGGAATTTCTCCAGTTCCTGTCTGCCATGAGGCCATACAGCAAAAGTATCATCTACGTACCGCCAGAAGACCGTAGGCTTTAAAACAGCAGACTCAAGTGCTTTCTCCTCAAAGTCCTCCATAAAGAGATTAGCTACCATAGGCGACAAAGGGCTCCCCATGGCGACGCCGTCTGTTTGTTCAAAGAATTCGTCATTGAATAAAAAGTACGTTGAGGAGAGTATATGTTCAAACAAGGCCGTCATTTCCGCACTGAATAAGTTACCAATAAGATGTAATGATTCCATTAAAGGCACTTTGGTAAAAAGTGAGACCACATCAAAGCTGACTAATAAATCCGAGCTGCTAAGCTTAACTTCCTTCAAGCGGCTGACAAAATCCTCGGAATTACGTATATGGTGGCAACACTTACCCACATACGGCTTTAGTAATGAGGCCAGATATTTTGCTGTAGAATAGGTCGCGGCACCAATATTACTCACTATTAACCGTAGTGGGGCACCATCCTTGTGTATCTTCGGAAGACCGTAGAGTCTTGGTGGTACTGCATTGTGTGGTCTCAATCTCTTGATAACTTCTTCAGGCAGAGAACAGTCGTTCAAAAGGGTAGTAGTTTTCCTTGATATTCGGCTTGTTGGGTCCTTTTCAATTCTACGGCACGTAGAATCATTTAGCTGACAATATATCTTCTCGTTGTAGGCTTCTCTTGTCAGAAGAACTGTGGCGTTACCCTTATCCGCAGGCAGTACGACTGTGCTAGTATCTTCTCTCAGGCTGCGGAGAGCAGCTCTTTCAGCTGGCGAGATGTTACTCCGTTGTGGCGCACTTTTCAACAACGTTCGGCAAGATTCACGTCGAATTTCGTCTGCAGAATCCACAGGGAGACGTCTAATGGCTTCCTCAATGGAACTGATGAAATCCGTTAAAGGCAGTGAGGCAGGTGTAGGAGCGAAGTTTAAACCTTTCGCAAGCACTGACATCGTCGCATCGTCAAAAGATTTCTCCGAGAAGTTCACCACGGATCGTCCAGAGATAGCTTCTTGCGGCTTTCGTGTTACGAGTTGGCTAAACTTCACACTTTGCCTGTTCGTACTGTCCCTGTGAGCCCAGTCTGCCTTGGCCCAGGATACACCGTCAATCCAGTCCCAACTAAGGGAAGAACAGCTTGCTGAAATCTTCAGATGTAAATAATATAAATTCCTGGCGACAGCGTCTAACTCACGACGCGTAAAACGGATTCGTTCTCTTACTAAAGCCAGACTCGCCTTGCGTTTTATATTGTTGGCGGCCGCACTATTAATAAAATGAACAATTCTGGCGAAAGTTGGAATCAAGTTATTGTCTCTACATTTCAGTAAAAAATATTTAGTACATAAGGTATTGCCGGCAAGAACTACATCTATATCTATTATACGAAGTAACAGATACCCTTGGTCCTTCGTGAGTTCAACGGGAAATTTCTTGTCTTTTAATTCCTCCTTTATCAGTTCGAGATGCGTGACTACTTGTACAGGGTTAATCAAGTGTGGTTCCAATAGCCCTTTCTGCGCATTAACTATGGCAGAGATCAATAGATCATATTCCCTTTCGAGCTCATTGAGCATATTAGAGATTTGCATCAGTTGTTCCGTAATAGTCAAAACAATCAGGGTGTGTTGTATCTTCCTGTTGGTACTATTTTCGTAATCCTCGACATGTTTACTCAATTTCCTTATCCCATCCTCAATTATTTGAGTATTCCTGGTGACTGCATTAATTGTTTGGTTCACCCCCGTCAGTGACGCCCTCACAATGGTTAATTGTTCCTTGGACAATCGCAATAATTCCCTTTGCTCTTCCTCTAAAACATCTATCTTAGCTTTAAAGAATTCCGCATCATCCTCATCTAGTGTACCAAACAATACCTTGCTTGTTACCCCAATAAAGTTCAATATCCCCCTTTTGGTTCTGGGCCGTTCATGTCTAGCCAACTGGTCAATCAAGTCTTTTGATTTAGAAATCTCTCCCACCTGCCATTTTACAGTTTGTTGTACATTTTCACAATCTCCGGCATCTAACTTTGCTTGATTCATCGTACTTATACAATGTGCTATCGCTCTATTGGCCCCCACCTGCGTCTCTTCAAATTTGTCATGCAATTCCTTGAGGTTGAAATAGGTCACCACTCTCCACGTTGTGCTGTATAGTTTCACACTGCCCTGGTTGTCGTAATACATTCCTGGTGCAGCCTGGAATTTTTGCACTCTAACATCTTGTGGGTTTGCTTCGCGTCCTGCGAGTCCGATCTGCCATATACTCCCGAATATCGTTGTCATCCATAAAGCCCTCATCAGTGGCATCTGTAATAGAAACGCGCGTGTCACTCTCATGTTTTGCTATCGCCTGCAATCTGTTCACTTCCTCTACCACGAACAACTAATAGATATTCTGGCCTGCTTAGTAAAATTCCTTCAGCCTATTCGCGTGCACTTTATACATTTATTTCCTTTCAGTCTAATTATCACGTTCGGTCCCTGTACATATACTACAGTAAACGGTCCTCGCCACTGGCTGTCTAACTTCCTTGAGCGTCCCCGACGCACGCTTTCATCATACGGTAATACGCGATCGTCTTTTTGAAATTCTCTCGGGTTCTGCGCTTTATCGTAATCGCTTTTATACCTGGTTTTGCTTTCCTGTGTTGCCTTACGGGCCTCTTGGTGTATTAACTGCAGTCGCTGTCGGATTTCCGTCACGTAATCATCATAATTGTAGATCACGTTGGCTGGCTTCTTCTGTAACCACCCTGGCAGATTACACTTCCTGCCGAAGAATAACTGGAATGGAGTGTATCCCGTGGTGCTGTGTGGTGTTGTGTTGTACACAAAACATGCGAACGATACCCATTCGTCCCAATCCGTCTGGTCCCGGTTCACGTAATGTCGTAACACCTCTGTTAGCGTGCGGTGCGTACGTTCTAATGCTCCGTTTGACTGCGGATGATACGCCGTTGTTTGTATCTTCTCTGTTCTCAGTAATTTGTAGACTCGTCTCATCGTATCACCGATAAAATTACTCCCCATGTCACTTAATAGGGCGGTCGGAACTCCGAACTTCAAAATAATGTTTTCTACTAACTTTCGAGCGACTGTATCCGCGTCCTGTCGAGGTATCGGTTCAGCTACTACAAACTTCGTAAGAGAGTCTTGAAAGGTAAAAATATACTTGTGGCCAACTCGGGTAACTGGTAAGGGACCTACTATATCGATGTCACATCGCTCAAATATGAATTCGGGAGTCGGAGTTAGTTCCATCGGTTGCTTCGTTTTTGCTTGGGTTATCTTATTCTTTTGACAACCTTCACACATTCTTATGAATTTTTCTATATCGGCTTTTATACCCGGCCAGGTACAGTACTGCTTTATTCGCGCATATGTTCTTCCCATTCCCTGATGGCCTCCTATGGGAGATATGTGCATCTGTTTTAGGATTTCCAATTTGTCCTCTGCGCTTAGAACGTCTTCTTCGTTTATCGGCGGTGCGGCTCCGTCTTCACTTATCTCGGTCGCGTCAGCTGTTTCCTCGGGGTCTGTTATCTCAGCTGTCGCTACTGCTTCTGTCGCTGCTTCGTTATCTACTTCTCGGTTCTCGTCCCGCTGCGCGGCGTCCGCCTTTATTTCACCTTGCCTCCCGCTATCCTGCGGTACTTCCTTATCGCTGTCTTGTACACTCCGAATCCGTGATAATGCATCAGATACGAGGTTTTGTTTCCCTTCCTTGTACAGGATTTGGTAATCATATTCCTCCAATTTTAGCCGAAGTTTCATTAATCGAGACGATGGATCTGTGATACTGCCTAACCACATCAGGGGTTTGTGGTCCGTTAGTATTTTGAATTTCCTCCCAAACAGATAAGGACGAAAATATTTAACAGCCCACACTATAGCTGTTAACTCCCGCTCTATTGTACGACAGTTTATCTCTGCTTTATTGAGAGTGCGCGATATATACGCAACCGGTAAATCTTTTCCTATAGGACCTTGACTCAGATACGCGCCTACCGCGTATTTGCTGGCGTCTGTGGTTACCAAACATTCCTTAGTGAAATCCGGGTACTGTAGTATTGGAGGTTTGGTTAACTTCTCTTTCAAGGTCTGAAAAGCTTCCTGTTGCACTTCGCCCCATTCGTACGGAACTCCCTTTTTCAGTAGTTCATGTAGAGGCTTGGCAATTTTACTAAAATTGCTCAGAAACCGTCGGTAATATCCGACCATTCCCAGGTAACATTTCAATTCCGTAGTTGTCTTTGGCGGCGGGTAATTTTCTATTGCCGTTACTTTCGTGGGATCGGGTTTCAAACCTTCTGCCGTTAAAACGTGTCCTAAAAACGTAACTTCTGTCCGCAAGAATTCGCATTTGTCGACCTGCAACTTTAGGTTCGCTTCGCTTAAATGTTCAAATACTTCTTCAAGGCGTGCGTTATGCTCCTCAAGCGATGCACCTACGATGACGATGTCATCTAGATAAATGAACGCTTTATTCCCTTGCACGCCCGTCAGCACGGTGTTCATTAGCTGTTGAAATGTAGATGGGGCCGTTTTTAAGCCCATGGCCATTCTATTATATTCGTAATGTCCCGTCGGCGTAATAAATGCCGTATTTTCCCGATCCTTCTCATCTATTAATACTTGGTAGTACCCCTTCGCGAGATCTAACGTTGAAAAATATTTTGCCTTTCCTAGACTATCTAGAATTTCGTCAATTCTAGGTAACGGGTAAACCATATTTATCGAGACATCATTTAGTTTCCTGTAATCAACAACTACTCTCCATTTGGGTTTACTACTAGCATCAAGTTTCTTTGGCAATAACAACAAGGGGAAATTAAATGGACTGGACTCGTCTCTCAACATGCCCTGAATTTCCGTTTGCAGTGCATCCTGCTGTGCTTGTGGGATGCGATACGGTCTTTGATTTATAACTGTTCCTTCAGCTTCCGGTGTTAGTGGGATCTGGTGCTTCGCTACGGTAGTGTAGGTGAGCACGTCCCCTGGTAAGTGAAACTCGTCGTTATACGCCAAGCACAATTCCCGTATGGCGTTGTGTTCCTCCCGATTTAAGTGGTCTATACGCATATTTTCCGATAGCAACTTTTGCCGCGTTTTTCTCACGATCCTCCTGTTCCGGGGTGCACGTCTAACCTTGTAGCTACTGGGCGGTGGGACCTCTTCTGCTAGTACTTCCGGCACCCTAAACAGCACTTCTTGGGTTCGGGTATTCATTACGCTCGTTATACATGTTCCATCTTGGACGGCCACTATGGCTTCTGGAATATAGACCCCTGGTCTAATTTCTTGTTTGGAAATTACTGCCTCGCTACCTATTTTTCGCGTCACGCGGACTCTTCTAAACCTCTCTTCCCGGGGTCCTATCCTGACTGCTTCCAGATCCTCCGGGGCTAGCAACTTGTCACGCCTACTCGTCGTGATATTACAGGGCTTCTTTGCTCGTTCTGGCAGCTCTTAGTTTCGAATAACTTCACTGTCATCTGGCGTCGCACAATTCTTACAAGTTGGCGCCACCGGCACTCGGCTGTCTCGCCTCGTCGGGTATTTGGAGTAACCGCCACCCTTACTATCTATATAACATGGACCGCTATCTCTTATTTGTTTCCCAGCGACTGCGTGCGCGCGCGTCGTAACCTCGACCCGCGCCGTTTCTCCTCGCGCTACATCTACGTAACTGGCTCTTACCTCCGTCCCAATCTTACCACTTTGCGCAGCTAATCGATTTGCAGCGTCCTCTTCGCACGCTTCTCTTAATTCTACCCATTCGTCTTGCACATACATTCTCCGTCGCCCATAATCCTGCACGAGTTTATGTTCGTCCAGGAACTCCCGTCCAAGTAACCCATCAAACGGCAGATCAAGACATTCATTTACAACTTGAAACTGAGTAACCCATTTTCTTCCTGTATCGCTACTTAATTCGATTAATACAGGACCCTCCGTCCTGACCTCTTCATTGACGATACTCTTTATTGTCACTGCCCTTACGGTTTCCTTCCTTACACCATCCCTCAAAACCCTGGATTTAATGAGGTTAATGTGGGCCCCACTATCTATTAGTAATCTCGTCTCAGTTCCTTTTACATCTTTGCTCCTCACGCATATATAGTCATTTTTGCCCGTGCATTCGGCAGCTCTTATTATCCCTGACGCAGCGTAATGGAACTGCGGCATTACGCCCTCTTCTCGTTTCCATGCATATTCTTCCCACGGATGTTAACCCATTTACTTTCGTGGCAATCGCGAGCATAGTGTCCGTGTCGGTGACACGTGAAGCATGTCACTGGTTTGGCTTTGGTACACGGGGGAGTGTGTCCCGGTAGGTTACATGCTGTACACGAGTGGAGGACACTGAGCTCGTCCCCCATTTCCCCTAAATTCCCGCACGTCAATTTCCTTGACTGGTAATCGATTTCGGTCTGTCCCCTGGGAGCCGCCCTTTACCACGTCTGTCTTTCGGACGGTATACTTTGTTCTACATTCACGCGCTACATGCCCTTCTTTTCCGAAATTAAAGCATTTCATACTACTTTTCCTTCCTGTCCTGCTTGCAGTCGCCACGCGGCGTTTATCTCGCTCGGACGTTATCGCACATTCCTCCGTTGCGGATAAGTCAATAGCCTCTGATAGGGTTATCCGTTCGCCTTGTGCCCGTATTACTGTTTTTATTCTCTCGTCGTATAATCCCTGTATGAACACGGCCCGTCCTAACTTCCCTATCAGCGCATTGCATCCTGCAATCTCGTCCTCATCCATGACCCTCTTCATTGCCTCTCGAAAGTGGAACTGCATAGAATCAACGCGAGAGCCCCATTGAGCCACACTTTCACCGTTTCCCTGCCTACTATTAAACATAGTACAAGCATAGTAGTCAATTGTGCGTTTGCTCTCATAATTTTCCAACAATATAGACCTCACGGCAGACCAAGTCTCTGTATGATCTCTAACCAGTAGTTTACGGCGGGCTGAGCCCGTTATCTGACCAATAATGAACTTCAGAAACACTTGCTTATAACTAGGATTCACTAAATTGTAAGCGTTATCGCAATTATCAATAAATTCGGACAATCTTTCTCTGTCCCCATCAAATTTATGGGGTACCAACTTGGTTGCCTCACTATATCTTAAACGTAGCCTGCTTCCACTGGAGAGTGTCTGCGGGCCTTCGCCCGAGTCTACTTCATTGGAGGTTGACATCTCCACTAACCTTGACTCCTGCTGGCTGGCGCTGAATGTGGCGCGTCGCGGTGGCGGCGCGTAGACCCGCTCGAGATGAACGCGGTGCGAGACGGTGCAGCTGCTGGGACGGCGCGGACCGGCGCCTCTCTACCCCGGCGGCGGCGCGATGCGACGCTGGTGCTGCGTTGGCGTGAATCAGCACCTTCTGCTTAGACGTGCCGCGGCGACCCCCTGGACCCGCGACCGTGCACTGTGTCGACCCTCTGGCTCCGCAGCTGCGCGATAGGTCGACCCTCTCGTTCTGCGACGGCGCGATGTGTCGACCCTCTCGTTCTGTGACGCCCCTCTGCCTATTCCAGTACTCTATACTGTCGCTTCTTCACCCGCAGATACCTCACCTATACCCCACATCTGGCACCAGAAAAATGTCTAACCTCTGTCGTGCCTCACTGACGTGTCCTGAGAGGGAGTGGAAGGACTGCGTTGGTACGCGTCAGAGAACTTACTTGGCATGAGGTCTCGGTGGTGTGGGCCGCCAACTCCTCACTGCTCCGTTGTAGAGAAGGCTGCAAGGTGAGCTAGAGTACGGAACTCGGATAGGATCTTTGGGAAGCTTTCATGTAAGAACACTCGATTATACTGGAAGTACCCCTGGCACTTGTGATTTAAATAAGATTCTATATACAGTCTCCAATGATTGTCTATCTGGCTATGCAGTTGCCTTCCCTAACTTCCCAAACCTAAGTCCTAATACAGCAGAGGCGAGCGCACCAGACTAAGTGTCAGCTGTGTCGATTCAGCCTAAGTCCCTACTTGTTGCTGTGCTCAATACTCTCCTGCAACTCTTGTTGCATCCCGACGCCGACTAACGTGGACCGGCGTCCTAGGTACCTCACTCCATCACTGTCCTTCGATCTAGCGGCTATCCGCTTTTATAGGGGGTAGTGCACCCGGCACCACTTGTTCTAGAAGGTTCTAGCACCCCCGAACTTTGAGCCCTGAGTAGGCTAGTCACGCGGCAGCATGTGATGCCTACGTGATGAACTAGCCATTCTCCACTGTTTGCTGTGTCAAAGGGTTGCCACTAACTGTGCTTGAGCCTCGTGATACTGCATACTCCGCTCTTGTTAGTCGAGTACACATTACACATTACACATGAGATAGTCTGGTCACGTCCGCCTCGCTTGATCTGTAGCAACAATTTTTCAGCCTACAGCCTACATGATTTGAATTCTATCTTCTACTATTCGCGACACCTCCCCTTAGCCAGGGGAAAATTTTGTAAGCTCGGTCCCTCGAGATTACGAAATTTTCGTTTTCTACTCGCGGTGCCAGTAAAACTTACCAGTCTTTATTGCCATCAAGACTTGACATTATAAACATGAAAAATACATGGCACAAAAAATAAAAAAACACAAGAAGTTATAAGATATAGTTGAGTGCTGTCCATAATGTGCATAGAACAAACAAAATTTATGTCACATATGCAAAAAATGCTGCAAATTTTTACCAAGAGCATACAGAATAGTTACATACATAAGTACACATTTTGTTTTTTATACACATACAAAAGATCTGATTTGTCAACAATTTAGGATACATCAGGAGGATAAGATTATCAGTAAACATAAAGTTGTGTTATCTCCTGTCTGTCTTGGAGGTTAACAGCTCCATTGCTCTGACACGGGGCTCTGTGAGTTGTGGCGTTTGACTCTGTTCTCTCCATTGTACCCTATCGGAGCGAGGAGTGCGACGTGTACAACTTAATTCATACTCTCCACCTTCTTTGATGCGGCCCGCCACGAATTCCTTTCCTGTGGTAACCTCTTCATCTCAGAGTAGCACTTGCAACCTAAGTCCTCAATTATTTGCTTGACATATTCCAATATCTGTCTTCCACTACAGTTTTTGCCCTCTACAGCTCCCTCTAGTACCATGGAAGTCATTCCCTCATGTCTTAGCAGATGTCCTATCATCCTGTCCCTTCTCCTTATCAGTGTTTTCCACATATTCCTTTCCTCTCTGATTCTGCGTAGAACCTCCTCATTCCTTACCTTATCAGTCCACCTAACTTTCAACATTCGTCTATAGCACCACATCTCAAATGCTTCGATTCTCTTCTGTTCCGGTATACCCACAGTCCATGTTTCACTACCATTTATCCTATGCGATCAGTAACGCCCTTAATGAAAGTCAGGAAAACTTTTCACTTCACAGCCACTTAAGCATCGCTAGTTTTTGTGCGGTGGCCTTTAGCGCTCTGTTTACCTCAGCGGACGAAAAATCATTCTTGAGCAATGCATTGGTGAGATGTTTCAATTCTATGTCAAACATCTCTGGTTTGGAGATGTTCGTTGCTCTATCTGCCAACGTTTCTATGACATGTCCCTTTTGTAGTGGGTGATAGTTCGAATGCTGGAGTAGGTAACGGTCTGTGTACGTAGGTTTTCGGTAAACAATGTGGCCCAAGGTACTATCTTCTCTCTTGAAAACTAGTACATCTGCCTCCTCCTCCATGTGTAACTGAATCTTCGGACTGATCCCGTTGGGCTGTTTGTGAAAACGACGTGTTTCTTCTCTGCCTTGCCTCCTCAAAACAAACGTATCATTCACGTGCCGGAGGGAAATATTCGGCTTCCCGTTGGCGGTTTCCAGTAAGTGAAACTAGGGCTCATACGGAGGCATATAGACGGTATTTCTTTCTCCCCCCCCCCCCCTTCTACGACTACGTGGCGGGCGTGAGTCGTGCTTCGGTAGCTCAGATGGTAGAGCACTTGCCCGCGAAATGCAAAGGTCCCGAGTTCGAGTCTCGGTCGGGCACACAGTTTTAATCTGCCAGGAAGTTTCATATCAGCGCACATTCCACTGCAGAGTGAAAATCTCATTCTGGAAACATCCCCCAGGCTGTGGCTAAGCCATGTCTCTGCTATATCCTTTCTTTCAGGGGTGTTGGTTCTGCATGTTTCGCAGGAGAAATTCTGTAAAGTTTGGAAGGTAGGAGACGAGATACTGGCAGAAGTAAAGCTGTGAGTACCGGGCGTGAGTCGTGCTTCGGTAGCTCAGATGGTAGAGCACTTGCCCGCGAAAGGCAAAGGTCCCGAGTTCGAGTCTCGGTCGGGCGCACAGTTTTAATCTGCCAGGAAGTTTCAGATCAGCGCACACTCCGCTGCAGAGTGAAAATCTCATTCTGGAAACAAGCCATGTCTCCGCTATATCCTTTCTTTCAGGAGTGCTAGTTCTGCATGTTTCGCAGGAGAACTTCTGTAAAGTTAGGAAGGTAGGAGACGAGATACTGGCAGAAGTAAAGCTGTGAGACCGGGCGTGAGTCGTGCTCCGGTAGCTCAGATACTAGAGCACTTGCCCGCGAAAGGCAAAGGTCCCGAGTTCGAGTCTCCGTCGGGCACACAGTTTTAATCTGCCAGGAAGTTTCATATCAGCGCACACTCCGCTGCAGAGTGAAAATCTCATTCTGAATACAAAACGTGCCGCTCTTCTTTGAACGTTCTCGACGTACTCGTATCTGGTAAGGATCCCAGACTGCGCAGCAGTACTCCAACAGACGACGGACAAGCGTAGATAGGGAGTCTCTCTAGTAGATCTGTCACATTTTCCAAGTGTTCTGGCAATATAACACAGTTTTTGGTTTGCCTGCCTCACAACATTTTCTATGTGTTCTTTCCAATTTGAATTGTTCTTAATTGTAATTGCTATGTATTTAGTCGAATTTACGGCCTTTAGATAAGACTGATTTACCGTGTAATCGAAGTTTGACGGATTCCTTTTAGCACTCACGTCGATGACCTCACACTTTTCATTATTTAAGGTCAACTGCCAATTTTTGCACCATACAGGCATCTTTTCTGAATTGTTTTGCAATTTTTTTTTTGATCTTCTGATGACTTTACTAGACGATAAACGACATCATCATCTGCAAACGACACAAGGTGGCTGCTCAGATTGTCTCCTAAGTCATTTCTATAGATAAGGAACAGTGGAGAGCCTATAACACTACCTTGAGGAACGCCATAAACCACTTCTCTTTTACTCGATGACTTTCCGTGAATTACCACGATGTGTGACGTTTCTGACAGGAAATAACCAATTCAGTCACGCAACTGAGATGACATTCCACAAGCACGCACTACAAGTCACTTTTGTAGCACAGTGTCAAAAGCCTTCTGGAAAATCTACAAGTATGGAATCAATTAGATATCCCTGTCGGTAGTACTGAACACTTCATGTGAATAAAGAGCTAACAGTGTTTCACAAGAGCTCCCTTTGCGAATGAAAAAGGAAAGTAAATCGCTAGTAGACTGATACAAAGTACCCTTGCGATGTACGACGTTGAAGTAGATGTATGCAGAGTGAAGAACTGACCATAAATCGTCCTGTGTCAAAGGTACACTCTCCTACGCTCTGTTACCTTTTGCCCTTCACAATAGTTCTGTACCTCTCGATACAGCGTCAGTGCCTGTTTAGTGGTGTTGTCGTCAGATGACCATCACACATGACGGACGCTTTTGAAACGCCCACCTGCCACCCAGCCCCCTCTGCCAGTGGACTGTTGGACTCGTCGGGGTGCGCTCTGCAGCCACAGTGGGCCACCCGCAGCGCTCCCTGAGGAGCGTCGCAGTGCGGCGTCGACGTCCGTGTCTCATTAGCCCTGGTAGCCCACCCGGTCCTCCCTCCCTCCCTCTCGTTACGATTCCGGCGAGCTGCGACCCGGAATCGGGTTTCGCCGCGCCCGCTATTAACAACGGCGCGATCCCGCATACATTCTGCAGACAATTAGCCCTTTTAATCCAATTACGCTCACCAACTGAGTGTAATGGCCAAACGAACCCAAAAATAGCGTACGGACGTGAGCAAATTTCGTAGCGTAAAATTTCATTTACCACGCAGTGCGTCAGAGTTGGGGAGTTACCAGCGAAGGGGAGGGCAGAAGTTGTTACTCGCTGTTTTTGATATTGGTATACGCTGTGTTGGACAATCGGTGATGCCGTCGTGGATTGTGGGAACTCTGCCACAGTGTGGCGAGTGCAAGATCTGCTGCCTCAGACCACCAAAAGTACAGTTCTTGTACGTTTTTTTCCCTACTTTCGGGCGAATTATCCTGTTTCAGCTGAATTTCCTACAGCTCTGCTCGGCTGCCCATCGTAAGGCGTTTGTCGTATCATAGCCCCCAAGCATTTCTCTCTCCTTTTCAATTACTCTTCCTCCCTCTCTCTCTCTGTCTCTGCTTTAATTTTTTCACTAATTCGTCACACGGCATCTCTAAATCATCTCATAGTCTTCCATTCAACAGGAAAAGGAACGAATCAGAATTATCTGTTGCACAAAATCAGTGTTATTTCATTTGCACAATTTTATTTTAAATAAAGTGTATCAGATCAAATCAAATTTTTAGGCCATCTTATTTCATCATCCAGAATTCAAATGGACCCTGCTAAGCTAAAATAAATCCATGATAACCAGGTTCCTTGCACAAAAATGCAATGATAAACTTTTTTGCAGATTCATTAACAGCATAGCTTTAGATACACCAACTTTATGTAAATTAAAAGGAAAAAATTCTGTATGGAATTGGTATAATACTGCTCGAAAGGAATTTGAGACATTAAAACAGTCTCTTATGGATGCACCACTGTTATTTCACACTGATCTTACTACTGATTTTTGCATCTCAACAGGCTCCTAAAACACAGCCCTTGGAGTTCATCTCTTTCAAGAGTTCATTGAAGGTGAAACTAAAGTACAAAAAAAAAAAAAATGCATTTGCTAATCGAGTATTATCTTCTTCAGAAAGAAACTATTCCATCAATGAATTAGAAGCTCTGGCTGTTGTAAGGGCATTTTCCAAACTTAGACCTTTTCTTTTTGGTAGACACACCACAGTAACACAGATCATGGAGCACTATAATTTTTGATGTCATCTAAACTATCTCATGGTTGTTTAGCGAGATGGGCTCTCTGGTTACAATAATCCTCTTTTTCCATTGTGTATGTACCAGGACTTCAAAATGTCGTTGCTGAAGCTTTGTCACGCACTTTAGACACCGACAATACTGATCCAGCTAAAACCTTTTGCCATAACAATTTCAGTTTGTTATACACGCTCCAGGTCGCATTTGAAAACTTTGTTTCCGATGCCTTGCACATCATTGCTTCACAACAGGATAAGGATTCCATCTGGAAAGACTTGAAACAACAATGGCGTAATGTTAATAACAACACTCTGCGACAGTATTACTTAATACATAACAATATTCTGTTCCGCCGTAGCAAACCTGATATGACAATTTGGCTGGTTTGTATCACAGAAGACCTAATTAACAAACTCATTTGGTTTGTTCACCTTAGCTACGCGCATTATGGACCGCACAAATGTTTTCAGTTGCTCAAACAAACATCTTACTTTTTCACCATGGAAAAACGTGTTCGCCAAGTTCTCTCAAAATGCAGACTTTGTCAAAAAGCAAAACACAGCCCTTGGAGTTCATCTCTTTCAAGAGTTCATTGAAGGTGAAACTAAAGTACAAAAAAAAAAAATGCATTTGCTAATCGAGTATTATCTTCTTCAGAAAGAAACTATTCCATCAATGAATTAGAAGCTCTGGCTGTTGTAAGGGCATTTTCCAAACTTAGACCTTTTCTTTTTGGTAGACACACCACAGTAACACTGTATCCTTTGCTGCTCAGTCATTCCCCATCATCCCTTTACGTCTTCGTCAGCTAGCGGCCGCTGATTTATTTGGCCCAATTCCCACTACAAATAGAGGTTACGAATATGTTTTTGTTTGTGTGGACTGAACTTCAAAATTCGTCACTTTCACCCCATTACGTAAAGCTACAGCCTGCACTGTTTCACGTGTTTTAATAAACATTTTCTGAAAGAAGTGGGTCATGTAGCGTCAGTAATCTCCGACAATGGGCGGCAGTTCCGTTCGCGCACTTGACGATGTACTCTTCAGACTCACAAAATTTCCCCCATTTTTATCGCCAGATACCATGCTTCATCGAACAGCACAGAAAGGTTAATGAAGGAATTGGTGAAATTATTTAAGATCTTTTGTCATGCAAAATACAATGATTGGGGCAAATACCTTCACATGTTTCAGAATGTAATAAATTTATTACTAAATACTTCCACACAGTTGTCTCCACACCTTGTTTTAAAGAATCAACATCCGCCTGACAAGATTAAAGAGATCATACGTTTACTGCAGTCTCGCTGCCTACGGCATCACGAAATTATTCAAATTCCATTACAAAATATGTATTAAGTGAGCTGCTGACCCACGGCTGCGCCAAATGAAGTCACCAAAGAGGAATATTTCTTTTCAAGTAGGAGACAAAGTTCTGGTCCGCTCCCACAGGCTATCCCATAAAGCCCGCAACCTAAGTGATCCACCATATGAAAGACCGTAAAGAAAATAATGCCTCTATGCAATATATATGTGCAGTTCATGGTTTGAAGTCGATTTTGGTATAACTAAAGTTTTCAGAGCAAAGTTATTTCAAATAACTAATTTTATGCCATTGAACAACTGACATTATTCAAGTCAAGATATATTTTCATTAAGTAAACATCAGAGCCAAAAGTGAAATTTTCAGTATCATCTTCATGCCATTGCACAAATGGCATTATTCTCTTAAACTTGATTGCTGAGTCAAATACATGTTTCATTACTGGCAAAATGGAGGAGTGCACGAAACAAGTTCGCAGACGCAGTCAGATGCAGGTTTGTTGAATAATTATTTTGGAACAATTTTATCTTTGATAATTTAACTAATAAAAAAGGAAACAATTTTTGGTTAGATACTTTCACTTTTAAAGATAATTTTGCACATTATACTTTCACTTGGCGACATCCTCTGTAGTGACGTTCTTGGATATATTTTCCGTTATTGCGGACTTCGCTTTCGAGCATTCCTTTTGCCACTACTGTTTCAGCTGTGAACTGCATTGCTAGTTGTGTAACATTGCATTTGCTGCTACGCTTGTGAATATTTATTTCAGCTCTGCTTCTGCTTATACTGATTTTATGTGTCGGTACTAATTATTTTACTTTTTGTGTTAAAAAAAATCGTCTTGTGAATTACGACCATTTTGAATTTTTTGTCCTCCATATTGTCTCCCTCAAGATGTCTAGAACAAATCGACAGGGTGATAAAGTACAGTTACGCGGTTCCTCAAAATCGCGTAAGCAACAACAACCGGACAATGACCTAGTTTTGTCATCTAATCCTCCTACTTCACAAACTGCCTTCTGATTCTCCGAACGCAGTAATCCAATTAGAAACAATTTCCCATGACTCGTTCATGTTAATTTAACCTTCACAATGCTGGAGAAAGTGATGCCACAGAGTCACAAAATTCCGCGTGGTTCCTCTTCTACCTTCTGATTCTCCGAACGCAGTAATCCAATTAGAAACAATTTCCCACGACTCGTTCATGTTAATTCAACCTTCACAAAGCCATGTAGTTGATTCCGACAGCCAATTTCTCTTGCAGTTGTGCAATGGCATAAAATTAGTTATTTGAAATAACTTTGCTCTGATAATGTTAGTTGTACCAGGTCTCATCGCATGTGCCATCCAGTTCTTCTTTCTTTCTCTTATAACCTGCAGCAGTCTTTTCCATCTCTCACCGATACTTTCCAACACTCTTTCATTACTCTTTCCATACTCCTCTACATCAACATCGCAAATGCTTCTAGTCTTTCCCCATCCTCTCGTCTCAGTGTCCATGTTTATAAATCCAGATGAAGCACCTGCCAAATCTTTTACGCAGACCTCTATCTACAGTAATTTGCCACTGAAGCTAATAGCGATTATGAAGTCTTATGTTATATCAACATTCGTAAATCTATAAAAAAATTTACTTTATAATTGGTACACTCGACGTATATAAGAAAAAGTTTAAATGAAGTAATTTTCATTTTACGTGATAGATAATTTAGATTTCTTTTCTTTTCCGTAAAAAATTTTTTCTTTCTCCCAACAACTGATTTCTACTTTCTTTCTCAGCCTCCAACTACTTTCATACTCAGGTAGTGTAGTAGTTACAGCCCTGTCTGAGCGACATACATATAATCTTCAACACGGGTTGCAGGAAGTTCTGTAAATTCCACTTCGTTCAAAAGCGGAGTCTTATCTTTACTGTTGAGCTGAAGGTTGGCGACAAGATTCTATTTTCCTGACAAGAATCTGCGATGGTATGGGTGCCTATTTGCTATCAGTGTGGTTTTGTGCTGCCTGCGATGGATAAAGCAGAGCTGTTATCCTCTGCCTCTTCTTGTCGCTGAGTACCGTACACTGTCAATCAGTTTAGGTCTATAATAATTACTGCGTGTTATTTCTTTAATAATTCTCAATTCATTTTCAAAATCTGGTTTGGTTCGGGCTAATAGTAGGCGGAGCACCACGGAGTGGAGTACTGCATGTTTATGTGTTATGAGATACTGGGAGCTGGATGGCATTACTGTGTCTGTTGAGGTTCCTTCCATCCCCGAGTAACTCTGCAAATTACATCCTTCTGAATATGCTTAGTGTATTCATCTCTTGGTCTCCCTCTAGTATTTGTATCCTCCACGTTGCCCTCCAATACTAAACTGGGGATCCCTTGAAGCCTCAGAACATGTCCTACCAACCGATACCTTTTTCTATACAAGTTGTGCTACAAATTCCTCTTCTCCCAAATTCTATTCAGCACCTCCTCATTGGTTACATGATTTAGATTTACCCATCTAATCTTCAGCATTCTTCTGTAGCATCACATTTTCTATTTTCTTCTTGTCTAAACTATTTATCGTCCACGTTTCACATCCATACATGGCTACAGTCCATACAAATACTTTGAGAAAAGACTTAATGACACTTGAATCTATACTCGATATTAACAAATTCCTCTACTTTCTTGCCATTCCCAGGTTACATTTTGTATCCTCCTTACTTCGACCATCATCAGTTATTTTGGTCCCCAAATAGCAAAACTCGTTTACTACTTTAAGCGACTCATTTCCTAATCTAATTACCTCAGCATGCGGGCTTCCAAAAAACTTCGCACCCTCCGACTCAGAGTTGCAATATTAAAAGTTTTGGATGCTTTCGTTGTCTAGGGACTGGGATATGTAGTTGCCGAATTACAGGCCAAATACTGATGAGTCTACAGTATACGATAGGAATACACACATGAATCGAATGGTCGAAGGCTTCTGTCACTCGGCAATTGCGAATTAAGCCACATATAAATTTATAAATGAAAGGTTGCAGTTAAATAAAATCTGCAGGTACGATCTTAGGCTTTAAATGATGAGTACGAACACTTGGTTCAAGAATCATAAAAGAAGGCTGTATGCATGGAAGAAGCCTGGAGATAATGACAGGTTTCAGATAGATTATATAATGGTAAGACAGAGATTTAGGAACCAGGTTTTAAAGTGTAAGACATTTCCAGGGGCAGATGTGGACTCTGATCACAATGTATTGGTTATGAACTGTAGATTAAAACTGAAGAAATTGCAAAAAAAGTGGGAATTTAAGGAGATAGTACCTGGATAAAGTGACTAAACCACAGGTTGTACAGAGTTTCAGGGAGAGGATTAGGGAACAATTGACAGGAACAGGGGAAAGAAATACAGAAGAAGAAGAATGGTTAGCTTCGAAGGATGAAGTAGTGAAGGCAGCAGAGAATCAAGTAGGTAAAAAAACGAGGGCTAGTAGATCTCCTTGGGTAACAGAAGAAATATTGAATTTAGTTGATTAAAGGGGAAAGTATAAAAATCAGTAAATGAAGCAGGCAAAAAGGAATATAAACGTCTCAAAAATGAGATCGACAAGAAGTGCAAAATGGCTAAGCAGTGACGGCTAGAGGACAAATGTAAGGATGTAGACGCTTAGCTCACTAGGGGTAAGATAGATACTGCCTACAGGAAAATTAAAGAGACCTTTGGACAAAAGAAAACCACTTGTATGAATATCAAGAGCTCAGATGGAAACCCAGTTCTAAGCAAAGAAGGGAAAGCAGAAAGGTGGAAGGTGTATATGGAGGGTCTATAAAGGGCGATGTACTTGAGGACAATATTATGGAAATGGAAGAGGATGTAGATGAAGATGAAATGGGATATACGATACTGCGTGAAGAGTTTGACAGAGCACTGAAAGAACAGAGTCGAAACAATGCCCCGGGAGTAGACAACATTCCATTAGAACTACTGACAGCCTTGGGAGAGCCAGTCCTGACAAAACTCTACCATCTGGTGAGCAAGATGTATGAGACAGACGAAATACCCTCAGACTTCTAGAAGAATATAATAATTCCAATCACAAAGAAAGCAGGTGTTGACAGATGCGAAAATTACCGAACAATCAGTTTAATAAGCCACAGCTGCAAAATACTAACGTGAATTCTTTACAGACAAATGGAAAAACTGGTAAATGCCGACCTCGGGGAAGATCAGTTTGGATTCCGTAGAAATATTGGAACACGTGAGGCAATACTGACCCTATGACTTATCTTAGAAGCTAGATTAAGGAAAGGCAAACCTACGCTTCTAGAATTTGTAGACTTAGAGAATGCTTTTGACAATGTTGACTGGAATACTCTCTTTCATATTCTGTAGGGGGCAGAGGTAAAATACAGGGAGCGAAAGGCTATTTACAATTTGTACAGAAACCAGATGCCCGTTATAAGAGTAGAGGGACATGAAAGGGAAGCAGTGGTTGGGAAGGGAGTGAGACAGGGTTATAGCCTTTCCCCGATCTTATTCAATCTGTATATTGAGCAAGTAGTGAAGGAATCAAAAAGAAACATTCGGAGTAGGTATTAAAATACATGGAGAAGAAATAAAAATTTTGAGGTTTGCCGATGACATTGTAATTCTGTCAGAGACAGCAAAGGACTTGGAAGAGCAGTTGAACGGAATGGATAGTGTCTTGAAAGGAGGATATAAGATGCACATCAACAAAAGCAAAACGAGGATAATGGAATGTAGTCGAATTAAGTCGGGTGATGCTGAGGGTATTAGATTAGGAAATGAGACACTTAAAGTAGTAAGGGAGTTTTGGTACTTGGGGAGCAAAATAACTGATGATGGTAGAAGTAGAGAGGATATAAAATGTAGACTTGCAATGGCAAGGAAAGCATTTCTGAAGAAGAGAAATTTGTTAATATCGTGTATAGATTTAAGTGTCAGGAAGTCATTTCTGGAAGTATTTGTATGGAGTGTAGCCATGTATCGGAGTGAAACATGGACGATAAATAGTTTTGACAAGAAGAAAATAGAAAATGTGATGCTACAGAATAATGTTGAAGATTCTAAACTTAGAATATTTTCAGGGCACCACGACTCACCCGTTATCTCACAAGCTTAACCTGATTTAGTTAGACTACATTGCATTATCCTCGTTTTGCTTTCTTTGATGTTCAGCTTCTAACCTCCTTTTAAGACATTGTCCATTCCGTTCAACTCCTCTTCCAGGTCCTGTGCTGTTTCTGACAGAATTACAATGTCAGCGGCAAACCTCAAAGCTTTTATTTCTTCTTCATAGGGTTCAATTCCTACTCCAAATTTTTCTTTTGTTTCGTTTACTTCTCGCTCAATGTACAGATTGAATAACCTCAGGGATAGGCTACAACCCTGTGTCACTCCCTTCCCAAGCACTTCTTCCCCTTCATTTTCCTGGATTCTTATACCTGCTATCTAGTTTCTCTACAAATTGTAAATAGCCTTTCCATCCCTGTATTTCACCCCTGCCACCTTCAGCATTTCAAAGAGAGTATTATAGTCAACATCGTCAGAAGATTTTTCTAACTCTGCAAATGCTAGAAACGTGTGTTTTCCTTTCGTTAATCTATCTTCTAAGATACGTCGTAGGGTCAGTATTGCCTCATGTGTTCCAAACTAATCTTCCCCAGCAGTTTTGGCCTGAAGATGACGTAGTGTAACGTCGAAACTGGTTGCCTGGAAATAAACCTATATAACGGTGAGTGGTATTTATTGCATCTTCCCCAAGGTCGGCTTCTACAAGTTTTTCCATTAGTCTATAAAGAATTCGTGTCAGTATTTTTGATTTATTAAACTGATAATTCGGTAATTTTCACACTTGTCAACACCTTCTTGCTTTGGGATTGGAATTATTGTATTCTTCTTCAGGTGTGAGGGTATTTCCCCTGTCTCATACATCATGGTAGCGATATGGTAGAGTTATGTCAGGGTTGGCTCTCCCAAGGCTATAAGTAGTGCTAATTGAATGTTGTCTACTCCCAGAGCCTTGTTTCGACTTAGATCTCGCAGTGTTCTGTCAAATTCATCACGCAGTAACATATGTCCCATTTAATCTTCATCTACGTCCTCTTCCATCACCATAATATATCCCTCATGTACACCGTCCTTGTCTAGCCCCTCCATACACTCCTTCCACCTTTCTGCATTCCCTACTTTGCTTCGAACTGGTTTTTCATCCGAGCTCCTTATATTTATACAAGTGGTTCTCTTTTCTCCAAATGTCTCTTTAATGTTCCTGTAGGCTGTATCGATCTTACTCCATCCATCCTTGCTTAGACATTTTGTCCTTCCTGTTGATATCATTTTTGAGATGTTTGTATTCCTTTTTGCCTGCTTCATTTACTGCATTTTTATATTTTCTTCTTTCATCAATTAAATTCAATATTTCTTCTGTTACCCAAGGATCTATAAAAGCCCTCGTCTTTTTACCTGCTTGATCCTCGGCTGCCTTCACTATTTTATCTCTCAAATCTACCATTCTCCTCCTACTGTATTTCTTTCCCCTGTTCTGGTCAATCGTTTCTTTATGCTCCCTCTGAAACTCTCTACAACCTCTGGTTCTTTCAGTTTATCAAGATTCCATCTCCTTAAATTCCCACCTTTTTGTAGTTTCTTCAGTTTTAATCTGCAGTTCAGATTGTGGCCAGAATCCACATCTGTCCCTAGAAATGTCTTATAGTTTAAAACCTGGTTCCTAAATCTCTGTCTTACCATTGTATAATCAGTCTGTAACCTTCCAGTTTCTCCAGGCCTCTTCCACGTATATAACGTTCTTAAATTATTCTTAAACCAAATGTGAGCTATGATTAAGTTATGCTCTGTGCAAAATTCTGCCATTCGGCTTCCTCCTTCATTCTTTACCCCCATGCCATATTCACCTACTACTTTTTCTTCTCTTCCTTTTCGTACTATCGCTTTCCAGTCCCCCATGACTATCATATTTTGGTCTCCCTTCACTATCTGAATAACTTCTTTTATTTCATATATTTCTTCAATCTCGTCGTCGTCTGCGGTGCTAGTTGGCATATAAACTTACACTGCTGTGATAGGCGTGGGATTATTGTCTATTTTGGCTACAATAATGCGTTCACTATGCTGTTTGTAGTAGCCTACCCGCGCTCCTATTTTTTATTCATTATTTAACCTACTCCTACATTACCCCTATTTAATTTGGTATTCACAACCCTGTATTCACTTGTCCAGTAGTCTGGTTCCTTCTGCCACCGTACTTCACTAATTCTCACTATATCTAACCTTAACCGACCCATTTCCGTTTTTAAATTTTCTAACCTACCTGCCCGATTAATGGACTTGACATTCGACGCTCCGTTCCGTAGAACGCCAGTTTTCTTTCTCCTGATAACGACGTCCTCCTGAGTAGTCATCGCGCGCAGATCTGAATGGGGGACTATTTTACCTCCGGAATACTTTACCCAAAAGGACGCCATCATCATTTGACCATACAGTAAAGCTGCTTGCCCTCTGGAAAAATTACGGCTGTAGTTTCCCATCGCTTTCAGCCGTTCGCAGTACCAGCACAGCAAGGCCGTTTTGGTTAATGCTACTAGGCCAGATTAGTCAATCATCCTGAAACTACTGAAAAGGCTGCTGTACCCCTTCAGGAACCACACGTTTGTCTCGCCTTTCAAGAGATACCCCTCCGTTGTAGTTGCACCTACAGTACGGCTGTCTGTACCGGTGAGGAACGCAAGCTTCCCCACCGACGGCAAGGTACTGTGATGTGAAGTCAAACGTTGAAAGAATTTATTTAATTGTCTGATGGAACATGAGCAAAAACACAGTGCATCATCCACATACCTATTCCAACACTGTATTTTAGACCATAGAGGCTATTTATCTAAAAATGTTTGCTCAAAATTGTCCATAAACGTCTCAGCCAATAAAGGGCACAGTGCGGACTGATTGACTTTAGTAAGACTGTTGGAATCTAAAATAATTCTGCTTTGAGCATATTTCAGTTGATGTCCTGATATTTCACAATTAGAAGTATAAGCCCCTCTCTTACGCCTGACAAGTCATCCTTAGGAAACTAACACTGCAATGTTGGTAGTACTTGAGTTGAATCTAATAGTTACAGCAATAATCGAAATATTTCAGTATTATTCTTAATAACGTGTTAAGTAATTTTCTCATTACACATTGTCCCTCTAGAGTGACACACAATCTGATCAAAAGTATGCGGACACCTATTAGCGGGCACTGATATGAGTCTATGTCCATCCTTCACCTTTATGCCCTTTTGAATTCTGCAGGGAGTTCTTTCAGTGAGGTGTCTAAATGACTGTGGAGGAATGCCAGCCCATTCTTCCTCAAGAGAAGTGATCATATTAGCATTGTCTTAGACGCAATAACGGAAAATAACCCAACAACGAAAACTACCCCCCACACTCTGACGCCCCCTCATCCGCAGTTCACTGTCTCCAAACCTAAGGTCATCCATCGGATTGCCACGTGGTGTAGCGTGATTCACCACAAGGAATCACTCGTTTCTTGTCATTCATTGTGCAGCGCTCTTTAGAGCACCTCAAGTGTCGCTTAGCATTGCCTACAGAAATGTGTGGCTCATGAGGAGCCGGTCGACGATTGTAACTCGTTCATTTTAACTTCCTCCGCGATCATTGTGCTACACAACTGGTAGCACTTCAGAAATCGCTTGTGATTCCGTTCGCTGACTTCACGCGATTTTTTACAACCATCTTCCGCAATGCCCGACGGTCCCACTCTGTCAATTCATGACGTCTTATAGTCTTGTTTTAGCTGTGGCTATATCCTTCGCATTCCCACTACACAGTAACCTCGCCTACAGTAGAGGTGGGCAGTTTTAGAAGGGCTGAAATGTCTCTGATGGCTATGTTACTCATAAAAGAGTAATGAGGATCTGTTACATGACGATCAGTTTCGCTTTAGGAAAGGTAAATGGACGGCAGAGGCATTTCTAACGTTGCAGTTGGTAATTGAAGCAAGACTAAAGAAAAAGCAGGACACGTTCATAGGATTTGTCGAACTCGAAAAGTGTTCGATAATGTAAAACGGCGAAAGTAGGGGCAAGCTATAGAGAAATAGTGGTAATATACACTGAAGCGGCAAAGAAACTGGTACAGGCATACCTATACAAATAGAAAAATCTGTAAAAAGGCAGAATACGACGCTGCAATCGGTAAAGCCTACATAAGACTACAAGTGTATGGTGTAGCGGAGACATGTTGCCTGGTCGGTTGAGTCTACTTTCGAACTGTATCGAGCGGATGGACGTGTACGAGTATATACCTCATAATTCCATGGAACCTGTATGTGAACATGGGACTGTTCAAGCTGGTGGTGGCTCTGTAATGGTGTGGGGCGTGTGCAGTTGGAGTGATATGGGACATCCGATACGTGTAGATGCGACTCTGACAGGTGACATACATAAGCATCCTGTCTGATCACCTGCGTCCATTCACGTCCATTGTTCATGCCGACGGACTTGGGCAATTCCATCAGGGCAATGCGATGCCCCACACGTCCACAGGTGTTACAGAGTGGCTCCAGGAGCACTCTTCTTGGTTTAAACTCCCCAGACAAGAACATTATATTATTACCTGGGATGTCTTGCAACGTGCTGTTCAGAACCGATCTGCACCTCCTCGTACTCTTACGGATTTATGGACAGCTCTGCGGGATTCATAGTGTCATTTCTGTCCAGAACTAATTCAGACGTTAGTCGAGCCCATTACACGTCGTGTTGTGGTATTTCTGCGAACTCGGGTGGGGCCCTACACAACATTAAGCAGGTGTGCCACTTTCTTTGGCTCTTCAGTGTGTAATATGTACAAGAACCAATAGAGAACAATAAGAGAGGAAGAGCAAGAACTAAGTGCTCGGATTAAAACGAGTGTAAGACAGGGATATAAACTTTCGCCCCTACTGCTCAGTCTATATATCGAAGAAACAATGACGGAAATAAAAAAAAGTTCAAGACTGAAAATAAAATCAGATTGAAAATATGTCACTGCTATCCTCAGCGTGTGTGAAGAAGAGTTACAGGATTTGTTGAATGGAATGACCAGTCTAATGGGTACAGAGTATAGACTGAGAGTTAATCTAAGAAAGTCGAAAGTCGTGAGAAGTACCTGAAATAAAAGCAACGAGAAACTTAGTATAAGAACTGGGGATCACAAAGTAAACGAAGTCAAGGAATTCTGCTATCTAGGCAGCAAAATAATCCATGATGGACGGAGCCAGGAGGGCATCAAAAGCAGACGAGCTCTGGTAAAAAGAACATTCCGCGCCAAGAAAAACCTGCTAGTATCAGACATAGGCCTTAATCCGAGGAATAAAGACATCAGGGATTAGCTTCATGGTACTAGAGGCAGATGCAGAGGGTATAAACGATAGCGGAAGACAGTGATTGGAATACATCCAGCATATAATTCAGGATGTAAGTTGGAAGTGCTATTCTGATATGAAAAGGTTGGAACAGGAGAGGAATTCGTGAAGAGCCGTGTCATACCAGTCAGAAGACCGATGGCTCGAAGAAACCTCAGACGATATCCAGTGAGTAGTCCACGTTATAAGTCATTGCGCTGTCTCCTGACCGATCCACTCTGTTGTTAATGCTTTCCTAGCGACAAACACACTGCTCCCTGCTTCCTTTTATACCGTCGGTTCCGCCTGTCGCGACACCTAGTGGTCGATTCCGCACTACATAGGGATGACGGATACTTTTCATCAGATAGTGTAGTAGCAGAAATGCATGGTAGTAACTTGAAAGGATTTAGAGCTGGAGAAGAAGCTAACTGATCCGCAAAAGAGCAACACACTGTATGGCAAAGTTATCAGATGAGACGCAGAAATACGTGGGGACGGGGAAAGATGGATTCTGTTGGAAATGCGAAAGAAAAGTACTTCGCTGCCGGACGGAAGGTAGGAAGACATCTGGGATTTTCGAAAGGGAAGCTACGTCAAGATAACAGGGAAAACTTTAATCTCCTGTTGAAAGCAGCACACTTTTGGGTCAGACACGAGTTAGTGAATAGGAGCTGTAAAATTGAAAGGGAGATAGAGGAAGATTTAGTTTTATACACTCATAACAAAAAGATACTGATCTTACATTGCAAATGTGGAGCATTGTTAGGTATTTGATATGCCAGGAGAGTACTGAGGAAACCTTCACCAAAAACCGGAAAAGCAACATGGTGTCCTTAAATCACTTCGATGTTCTCTAAGCTAACTGAGCAAGGAGCCACTGACGTAATCAGAATACCAGCGTTACACACATCCTGCCGTGTTGGCTCGTAAGTCGTATATTTCTAAAACACAACTTTTTCAAGAGAACAATTTAAAATTTGCGCTCACTGTTATTTCATAATTACATATTCGTTTTGTAAATTATGGCGCGGCAATAGCTTGTAAATCTGAATTGGAAATTTGCGGTATGTTCCTATGGGACCAAACTGCTGAGGTCATGCGTCCCTAGGCTTACACACTACTTAATCTAACTTAAACTAACTTACGCTAAAGACAACACAAGCAACTATTCCCGTGGGAGGACTCTAACCTCCGACGGGGGAGCCGAACGAACCGTGGCAAGGCACCTGAGACCACGCGGCTACACCGCGCGGCTTGTATATATGAACTTTCAGTCACAGGTATAAATCTATTGCCACAACTTTTAGGTGGAAACATCTTTTACGGCTCATTCAGTCTACATTACGGAACATTTTAGGTCATATCAGCCTACCTCGACAATCACTGTATGATTAGCCACCGTTTCGCAACTTCTTTGCGATATCATATGGAGGTCCGGTATATTTTCTGTCCTTTGGGGGCGTGGAACTGCAGTAGTCACATCCAGATTTTTACAGTTTTTAACCGACACACCGCGTTTTTTAGTCTTGAACAACACGAACCTAATAATATGAATGTTACTGACAGAACAGAACTCGGAACAGCAAGTAATCAAGGTTATTAGACGGATGTGCCAGACCTGACTGTCATGAGAAATTGGACATAGACTGATTTCGAAGGCGTTTCTCAGTTTCGCCTCTCTGAGCGAACTATTGAACTTGAACTATCGGTTATTGTGGAATGCAATGGTTCAATGGCTCTGAGCACTATGGGACTTAACTTCTGAGGTCATCAGTCCCCTAGAACTTAGAACTAATTAAACCTAACTAACCTAAGGACATCACACACATCCATGCCCGAGGCAGGATTCGAACCTGTGACCGTAGCGGTCGCGCAGTGCCAGACTGTAGCGCCTAGAACCGTTTGGCCACTACGGCCGGTTCGGATGCAATGCCTTCTAGTAATGGTAAGTAGCTATACACTGACGTGAAGCTATAGCAATGTGCATATATACAGACGGCGGCAGTATGCGTACACAAGCTATAAAAGGGCAGTGTATTTGTACTCAGGTTGTTTGTGTGAAAAGGTTTCCGACGTGATTATGGCCGTGCGACCGGAATTAATAAACTCTGAATAAGGAATGGTAGTTGGTGCAAGATGCATGGAACATTTTATTTCGGATATCGTTGGTGACTTCAGTATGTCGAGAGATAAAGTGTCAAGAGTGTGCCGAGAATATCAAATTTCTGGCATTACCTCTCACCACTTACAACGCATTGCCAGACGTCTTTAACGTAACTACCGAGAGCAGCGGCGTTTTGTTGGAGTTGTCACTGCTAACAGACAAGCAACACTGCCCAAAACAGCTGCAGATATTAATGTGGGACGTACGAAGAACATATTCGTCTGGAAAGCGAGGAGAAATTTGGCTTTAATGGACTATGGCAGCAGGCGACCGATGCAAGTGTTTCTGCTGCCAGGTCAGCATCGCCTGCAGCGTCTCTCCTGGGCTCGTAACCATATCGGTTTGATCCTAGACGACTGGTCAAGTGAGACCGATTTCAGCTTGTAAGAGCTGATGGTAGGGTGCGAATGTGGAGCAGACTCAACGAAGCCAAGTTGTCAACAAGGCACTGTGAAAGCTTGTGGTGTTTCCATCGTGGTGCGTGTGTGTGTATTCACATGGAATGGAGTCGGTGCTCTGGTACAACTGAACACACCATTTACTGTAGATGGTTATGTTCTTATGGTCGGCTGTTTGGAGACCATTTTCAGCCATTTATATACTTAATCTTCCCGAATAACAATGTAATTTTTATGGATATTAATGCCGCATGTCAACGTGCCACAGTTGTTCGGGTTTGGTTTGAAGAACATTGTGGACAATTCGCGCGAATGATGAGACCACTCAGACCACCCGACATGAATCACGTCGAACATTTATGGGAAACAATTAAGAAGGCTGTTTCTACACAAAATCCTGCACCGGCAACACTTTCGCAATTATGGGGGACTATAGAGATTGCATAGCTAAATATTCCTGCAGGGGACTTCCAAGGATATTGTGAGTCAACGTCACGTCGATTTGCTGCACTACGCCGGGCAAAAGAAGTCTGACTGATTTGCTCCGATGGGCAACGACCCCACAACTGTCATTGCAGATGTAGGTAAACGTTCGACCTCCAGTCGTAATCTAACTATCGCGAGCATGGAGTACATGGTCGGGGACTGTGGGTAGGTGGCATTAGGTGGGAGTAAGAGTAGGTCGAGGAGCGTCTAGGGAAAGTGTGCGCATTTTCGATAAACACTGTGTTTCACTGGCTTAGTGCCTAATGCAAGTGCCTAATTAGCAGGAGAGCCGGGTTCGCGTCCCGGTCTGCCGTAGATTATCACTCATCCCAGCTGATTCCGCTTAAAGACTCTATGCAGCGGATATCTTTTGTTTCTTTCCGTTCTTGCCCTTCCCCTTCAATTTGCATGTCAATAACTGGTGTCAGTCAGTTTTTCAGTTTTTGTGATGTACACCGCCTGCCTGCAAAGCTGTCTAAATCTTACGCAAGTATTCGTTGATAGGTAGAGCCGTCTGGAGTTCTTACTATTTGTGTAATGGGAAACTTTATCACAGCGAGACAGAATCGGTTGGAGTAGTTACTGTTTTACGTTACGTGGAAATACATCGTGTAACTTAATACCTTTTACAGACGTTGAAGACTTGTAGTATGGATCAACAGTGTTACGTTAACATTGGAACTAATGTCCTGAAACGTAGAGTTTTCCCGCTACACGCAAAAAGTCCAGCATTTCCGGTGCCAACGTCGAGGTTATTACGTACCTCATTTACCCATCACACGATGCCACAAGCCCATCACAGCTATGTTTACATGCCATTCTGTTGAGTTTGTGATCTGCCCAGAGAGATATATACCTGCTGTTGTGGTCTTCGTTAAGAAGTTGCTACGTACTGTTGTGCTCGTAACGCTGTAAGGTAGTTAACACTCACTACAGTAGAGAATGCAGGTTGTATGTATATTTCAGTATCATTGTGTTGCTACTGACCATTGTGAACTACCCGTTTGCGGAATATGCCGAAATGATCTTAGCGTAAGACGAACCTCGAAGCAATGTACGGGGTTCTCGTCAGCTGTATGAGAAGAATTTTCGCCACCACCAGACGCTTTCACTCCCTCTCTTTGCTAGTGTGTGCCAGCGGGACTCGGAGACCTGCAGGGCCGACTGTGGGGCACCAAGGCGGCGCTGCACAGCCGAGTTGCAGAGGTCGAACTCAATGCAGTGGAAAGAACGCGAAGATGAGTACCAGAAACGTAGCAGGTAGAATGAACGTGCATCACTAAATTATCTGGTGTGTTCTGTATAAGCAGCAACTACACCCAAAAGGTACAGGCAATGCAGCCATAAGACTTAGCGCCACGTGTCCACCCTTGCATGCGGTTCTCATGCCACGGTCTGTATGAGTGCGACTTCCCAAGGCGGATTATTCTCAAAGATGAAGCCAAGTTCATCAACGAAAGTGTTAATTCCCTCTACAGTCATGTGTGGGCTGATGAAAACTATCATGCTGCGCACCCCTCGATGTCTCACAAAGGATACTGTGAACATTTGGTGAGGATTCCTCGATGTGTATGTGATCGGGGCGTATGTTCTTCCAACACATCACTCGGGTGCCATGCACTTGCATGAGATTTTGGAAAATCTGAAGATTAGATGGGTAGATCACATAACTAATGAGGAGGTACTGAGTAGGATTGGGGAGAAGAGGAGTTTGTGGCACAACTTGACCAGAAGAAGGGATCGGTTGGTAGGACATGTTCTGAGGCATCAAGGGATCACCAATTTAGTATTGGAGGGCATCGTGGAGGGTAAAAATCGTAGGGGGAGACCAAGAGATGAATACACGAAGCAGATTCAGAAGGATGTAGGTTGCAGTAGGTACTGGGAGATGAAGAAGCTTGCACAGGATAGAGTAGCATGGAGAGCTGCATCAAACCAGTCTCAGGACTGAAGACCACAACAACAACAACATCGTGCAGTGGGAAAACGGTGCGCTTTCTGACATGAGTTCCTATCTTTAACTTAATCACATTGGTGCCCACCACAAGTTCTCAGAGTTTGTAAAGGGAATTGAGTTAGACATTGTATTATTGGAAATATTTCAGTGAAGTGTAGGCCACAGACTAATTCCTACATGGTGTGGACAGTTTGCTCTTCTCGTCGTATAAGGAAATACTAAACACATACGTGATTAGCTAACATGTATTGACCCGTTACGATATGGCTCCTACCAACAATCCACCGTAGCACACACTTGGTGCTTATAAACATGGGATGTGGAAATACGATTCTGTGAGGATTAGATGCCATGCAGACGCCAGTGTAAGTAATATGGACTCTTCAGTACTGCTGGTGAATATGTACGTAATGTCACGTCCTGTGTCTCAGCAACTAAAAATTCTTCCTCTTCGAGAAATAATGGTGGATTCCAAGTCTGCAATACATTTTCTGATGTCTAGATTCAGCTACTGTAAACTACTACAACCTATCGAGATATATCTTTCTTCCCAGAAACCTGTATGTCAGATTAATGAACGAAAAAATGAGAAAATCATTTGAAACTGTTTGCAGTGAAATTCCTGTAGTGTATCTTCATTCATAATCAATTGCAACAATCGCCAGTATTCAGAACTGTGATTTGTTACTCGTAGTTTGCCATGAAATTATCACCAACGGGTGAAATCTTCATCAATATTAAGACGTTCCTCCCCGAATGAAATTCATACGAAGAAATGTCACTGTGTCAGGTCAGCCTTCACGCTAGGCTCTCAGTGTATCAAATATCTGCGTATCGAATGTTTCTACGACTCGTATCATCCAAGGGAATGCACTTAATGTTCCTGAAGAATCAGCATAGAAATATATTATAAGAATTGATAAAATAGTAAAGAGATTGAACCCTATATCTCTGGTAGGTGAGTTGCTAGAGCGTAGATCATCGTACTAATGGTCCCTAGTTCGAGAGTCTTTCATAGCCGGCACGGTAGCTCAGTGAATGGATCGTCAATGAATTTGAACGGATGTCATGGGACGTCCACCCCAACAAATGCAACGGAGAGTATCGAACAACATGAAATTAAAAAAAAAAAAATCGCAGTCTACCGGCAGCGTCTTTGCCTAGTAATCAGAATGTTTTTGGTCCCGGGTTCCACCCCCCCCCCCCCCCCCGCTTAAATTATGAATCAAACTCATCAGCAAGTGGCGTCTGAGGACTTCCCGCATAAAAAAGTCACCTCATTCAGCCAGTAGCCTTGTCAAAGAGGGTGGAGAAACAGACAGAGGTTTGGGGCACTCTCTTGCCCTTGGAGTGTGGAACTGCCCCTAATAAGCGGAAGAATCACCAAAGATCAACGGCATCAGGCTGAAGAAATCTATAGAAAGCACTGCATGAAACACAAACGATATGTATCCACGGAACAAGTAGTGTGTAACTGAAGAATGCCATAATTATCTGGCAGGCCGCGGTGGCCGAGTGGTTCTAGGCGCTTCAGTCCGGAACCGCGCGACTGCTACGATCGCAGGTTCGAATCCTGCCTCGGGAATGGATGTGTGTGGTGTCGTTAGGTTCGTTAGGTTTAAGTAGTTCTACGTTCTAGGAGACTGATGACCTCAGATGTTAAGTCCCACGGTGCTCAGAGCCATGCGAACCATTTTCATAATGATCCCTTCTTTGGTAAGAGTTTCCGCACTCATCCATCATTCGGATATCCGTGAGGGGACTGCCAGGGGGGAGGTGACCATGAGAAAAAGACTGAATAACCAACGGAGGAGTTACGTGCTACGAATCGTGGTGTGGAATGTTTGAACGTGGTAGGGAAGCTAGAAAATCTGAAAAGGGAAATCTAGATGCAATGGGTGTCAGTAAAGTGAAATGGGAAGAAGACAAGGATTTCTGGTCAGACGGCTATAGGGTAATATCAACAGTAGCGGAAGTAGATTCGTTATGGACAGATGGGTAGGGCAGAAAGGGTGTTACTGTGAACAATTTTCATCAGGATCGACAGCAAACCAACACCGACAACGATAGTTCAGATACAGATCTCGACGTCGCAAGCCGAAGATGGAGAGACAGGGAATGTATACGAGGATTCGGAAAAAGTAATGCAGTACGTAAGGGGAGATGAAAATCTAATGGTCATGGGAGATTGGAATGCGGTCACAGGGAAAGAGTAGAAGAAGGAGGTACGGGGGAATATGGCCTTTCAAATAGGAATGAGAGAGGAGAAAGACCCATTGAGTTCTGATATAAATTTCATCTACTAATAACGAAAACTTTGTTCAAGAATGACCTGAGGAGGAGGTATACTTGGAAAGCAGGAAAATGCGGGAAGATTTCAACTAGAGCACAATTTAGTAGTGATAAAGAGAAGGCTGAGGTTCAAGAGACTAGTCAGGAAGAATTGGTGCGCAAAGAAGTTGGATTCGGATGTACTAACGAATGAAGAAATGTGCTTGAAGTTCTCTGAGGCTATAGACACCGTGATAATGAATAGCTCAGTTGACAATTTAACGGTAGTTCAGTAAGAATGGGCATCTATGAAAAGGGCAGTCACAGACGTTGGAAAGAAAAACATAGGTACAAAGAAGGTAACTACGAAGAAACTATGGGTAACAGAAGTAGTACTTCAGTTGACAGATGAAGGAAAGAAGTAAAAAGTTATCAGGAAAATTCAGGAATACAGAAATACAAATCACTTAGGTATGAAATAAGTAGGAAGTATAGGGAAGCTAACGCAAAATGGCTGCATGATCCCAGCAAAATTTCTAAAACTGTAGGGAGAAGTGGCAAGAAAACGACTATTTTTAGTGTTATGAGACAGTCTATACACTATCGCACTGTCGGAAAAACATCTTCCACACAATTCCCAAGACTGTAAGAGGCTACAAATGGAGAATTATCGCACAATCAACTTAACGGCTCATGCATGTAAGTCGTTGATAGGAATAACACTCAGATGAATGGAAAAGAAAATTCAACGTGTATTAGACGACGATTATTTTGTTTTTGCTATAGGAAATGCAAAGGTACCAAAGACGCAATTCTGACGTTGCAGCTGTTAATGGAAGAAAGATTGAAAAAAAAATCGTGACAGGTTCACAGGATTTTTCGACCTGAGAAAAGCGTTCGACAAGGTTAGATGGTACAAGATGTTCGAAATTCTGAGAAAAGTAGGGGTACGATGTAGGGTAAGACGGGTAATATACAATATGTACAAGAGCTAAGACAGAACACAAAGAGTGGAAGACCAAGAACGAAATGCTCGGATTGAAATTGATGTCACATTGAGTTTTAATTGCACTCGTCAGCCTTTCGTTTATTTCCGTGATTGCTTCTTCGGTGTGTAGACTGAACAATAGACAATAGACAACAAAGAAGAAGTTTGCAAGTATAGAAAGAAAACTTCGAAAGACAATATGAAGGTCAGGATTAAACAAATACAGGTTATGAGGTATAGGGAGACGAAAGAAGTATCTCAATCACAGTGGAAGATCGGGATATGTAGGGTGTACAGAAAGCTGTCTTGGAAATGAAAAATGACAAAGCTCCAAGAGTAGGTGAAATTACAGTGGAAACGATCAAAGCCACGGGACCTACCAGAATTAAGTGGCCGCATAATATAATAAGGACGCTGTAGACATGTGGAAACATTCCTGATCATAAGGACAAGGGAAATTTTTGTAGCTATCTTTAACAACGCGCTTTGTGAAAATTACACAGAAGTAGCACTACTGCGTCACTACATGAAGATTTATGAAAAGGAAATGTTACATAAAATCAGGAATAAGATAGAACCGCAATTAAGAAGTGAACAACAAGGATTTCGACCTGGAAGATCAGCTATAAATACTACATTTACAGCCACACAGTAGGTACAAAAGAAATGGGAGTTTGTGAAAGACATCGAGATTGCATTCGTAGATACAAAAGAACGCTTATGATAATGTGAGAACGAAAGAGATATGGCAAGGTCTGAATAGGATGAAATTGTCAAACGGAATGCAACTGCGAATCTGAAACCTGCACAAAAAATGCCTGATTTGACATAGCAGGAAAAAGAAATAAAAATGGTTTATAATGCCCAGACAGATTTGCCAAGGACGTGTGCTGTCACCAGTGTTTATTACTGTAGCCGTGTACAACATTATAGGGAAAGCTCACCAAAGGTCAACAGTAGATTATACGGGAATCATAGCGTATGCAGATGAGATGATGATTTGGTGAAAAAATCAGAAATTCAAAGAATAAGGGAACACCTGGCAGAGTGTAGCTGTGGAATTGGAAATAAGCGTTAAAAAAAGTGAAGTAATGAAAATAAGTAAGAAAAAATGAGCAAAATGTATCATATAACCTGTAATGAAAAAATTGTAAAATAATTCCTTTCAAGTATCTGGGAAGTAAGTTCACCAAGAAAGAAAACATCAAGGATGAAATTTTGGAGAGAATAGAAAATTGTACGAAATTTTATTGTTGCGTATCGGACATAATGAGAAATTGGTAAATACTTGCCAAACCAAAGAGCATGATGTAGAAGTCATACTATCTGCCAGTTTTGACAAATGGATCACATTGCTGGACTCGGTCAATGAAAGATCTGAGCAGATAAAACCAACAGAGATGCGCTCTCTACCAGGGACCCTCAGTAAGACGAGAAGGGACAGAGTAAGGAACGAAATAATAGGAAACGACCTGCAGATCAGGCCCCTAAAAGATACTATGGAGAGTAATTGACTTACATGGTTTGGCAACATTAAGAGAATGGGACCAGAAAGACGTCCGAGAAGAGCCTTACAACGGACGGAATCTGGACGAAGACCAATAGGGAGACCATAAACAAACTGGAGAGACCAGGTGAAAGAAAACGTGATCCAAAGAGGACTCCAATGGGAGAAGATGCTAAACGATTGTGGCAAAAAAAGAGAAACTTTGTAGGGGCTCTGTGAACGCCCTGCATAAGCAGAAACATTTCAGTAACAAGTAAAGGGATGTGATAAATGAACTCTGTTCCAAGATGGTGACACTGTAATTTGTTTGTTTGTTTGTTCGTGTGTGTGTGTGTGGGGGGGGGGGGTGAGTGGATTATAATCTGGCAGTCAGTTGGAACTCTAATTACTTCGAACATCAGACTGTGAATATTGCAAATCTTGATGTTTGTGATTAATGTGTGGTTAGATCTTTGTCAGTTTATTTAGAAGAAAAAAGCTATTGTGCACAAGGGTATAAGCACGTTTTATGCCAACATCACATAAAAAAGAGACAATGAACTTGGTATAGCTGCATCAGTTATTGTTGCTTTGAAATCTGTCCAAGGTTTTTTGATCAGCTCAGTTTCTGGTTCATATTCTATTTATTTTTAATCATGACTTGTTTCGCGGTTTTTGCGATTAGCTTGGAACCATCGAAATTAAATGTGTGATCTTCCGTTTACATTGCCTAAGAAAGTGTGAATTAATGTATGTTATACCTCTGTACTGTTGACTTTCGTGATCAATCACCTTTGGTACGTGTTTTGTCCACAAGCTCACTTCATCACGATTAGGTAACAACTGACGTTTAAGATGATGTTTATCTGTTGTTCAAGCTCTTGAAGCGTGAGGTAGTATTGCCATTGATTGTGTTGACTCCGCTTTACGTTATTTGGCCACAAGTCCGGAAAACTTTCTACCACGTGATGTGACTGCATATCGAATATTTAGGTAACACAATGATAAGTGTGTACAAGGATTCATATATCATAGGTCATTCTCAGTTAAAACCTTTACTGCGTTGGTGAAGATGCACAACTATCAAGATTTTGTAGTAAAAAATATGATTTTTCATGTCGGTATTTCTACCGACCTGAATTATATTAGCCTTTTTTCGTACGTTTTACACTGTCTTTGCTCTTTAATCTAGTGTGTTGATACATATTTTTTTGTAGTTGTGTGCTACCGAAACCGACCGTATAGTAAAGAAAGATAAATACAGAATTGTGTCACTCAATTTCTAAAACATATGACTGCTCTTTGATGTTGCCTGGAAAAATAAGTAGGGCTTGATTAATCCTTCAAGAAAATTTATAGTGTGTTTAATTGTAAATTTTAAGTGATGTGGTTAGATAACAATTTATGACTAATTAATGTGCTATGGGACTTTATGCTGCGCACGTTTGCTGCGAATAGTTGACTGAAGGAATCTGCATGCAGTTGAATCACACATACGCAATGTTTTGCCATACGTGTGTCACCATCCTCAGTTTATTTGAAGGTAAATCTGGATTCTTTTTGCAAGGTCTCCAGTCTGTTTGTTGTGTTTGTGTTTGATGAATAAATGATCAGTTCATGTAAATTTAAATCCAGTGTGTTACCTACACTTATTGATCCTAAGGGATGTCTCACAATTACTTACCATTAGTCACATTCTTGTGCCTAATGCGCGAAACTGACACACTTTTAATTTCGACTATAGGATCGCTTGTAACGCATCCCAACATCATCAGGCATGTAATAACTCCCTTTTGTTGGCAGAGGAGAATAGGTGGAGTAAGGTGAGCGTCCCTGTATTGTGTGTCCTATTTTCTTGTTCATTATCAGATCTAATTCTGCGTTAGGCATTTGATTAGGATGCTTCACTATCGAAAACGAAACGCATGTTATCGGGTATGTGCAGTAACATTGGAATTTCATCCACAGAACCATACGTGGTTACTCCATTGTTTGTAGTTCGATACACCCTGTACTTACACACCTCTGGACAGGAATGGGATCTGGTTCGTATAAATGGGTGCACTCAAGTGTACGGCTAGGCGGTAGCACCTCACCCTGCACTACTGATGAAAGTATTCCTGCATTCCAGAATGAGATTTTCACTCTGCAGCGGAGTGTGCGCTGATATGAAACTTCCTGGCAGATTAAAACTGTGTGCCAGACCGAGACTCGAACTCGGGACCTTTGCCTTTCGCGGGCAAGCGCTCTACCATCTGAGCTACCGAAGCACGACTCACGCCCGGTACTCACAGCATTACCTCTGCTAGTATCTCGTCTCCTACCTTCCAAACTTTACAGAAGCTCTCCTGTGAACCTTGCAGAACTAGCACTCCTGAAAGAAAGGATATAGCGGAGACATGGCTTACCCACAGCCTGGGGGATGTTTCCAGAATGAGATTTTCACTCTGCATCGGAGTGTACGCTGATATGAAACTTCCTATCAGATTAAAACTGTGTGCCCGACCGAGACTCGAACTCGGGACCTTTGCCTATCGCGGGCAAGCGCTCTACCATCTGAGCTACCGAAGCACGACTCACGCCCGGTACTCACAGCATTACTTCTGCTAGTATCTCGTCTCCTACCTTCCAAACTTTACAGAAGCTCTCCTGCGAACCTTGCAGAACTAGCACTCCTGAAAGAAAGGATATAGCGGAGACATGGCTTAGCCACAGCCTGGGGGATGTTTCCAGAATGAGATTTTCACTCTGCAGCGGAGTGTGCGCTGATATGAAACTTCCTATCAGATTAAAACTGTGTGCCCGACCGAGACTCGAACTCGGGACCCTTGCCTATCGCGGGCAAGCGCTCTACCATCTGAGCTACCGAAGCACGACTCACGCCCGGTCCTCACAGCTTTACTTCTGCCAGTACCTCGTCTCCTGCCTTTCTTTCAGGAGTGCTAGTTCTGCATGGTTCGCAGGAGAGCTTTTGTAAAGTTTTGAAGGTAGGAGACGAGATACTAGCAGAAGTAAAGCTGTGAGTACCGGGCGTGAGTCGTGCTTCGGTAGCTCAGATGGTAGAGCGCTTGCCCGCGAAAGGCAAAGGTCCCGAGTTCGAGTCTCGGTCGGGCACACAGTTTTAATCTGCTAGGAAGTTTCTTATTCCTGCATTGATAACCGGTAAGCAGGATAGGTGCATGTTACCCCTCCCAGGCTACCGACGTAGACGTGGTGCGACGTCAGCTGCCAGCAGCGGACCCCACAACAGTGCCGGTTCATGCAATATTCACGACTGGTCCAGTAGTGGTTTCCACTCTTCCAATCACCGGCTCAGTCACAGTACAGTTCCGACCAGCGCCGGTACACCATGCGGCACTCTTGACAGCTTTGTGCCGTAGGGTTTTGAATGGCTGCTATATCTTGCAGCCATCTGCAGTCGAGAGATAATGAATGTTTCAAAGCGACGGGAGAACAAACTGTTTCGTCGTACAATAAAAAAAAACTATCATCACTTAACACAAGCTATGGCTCTGATTATTGATAGAAATAGTTTGATTCCCCAAAGCAAAAAGAACTGACTGCTTTTCAGCGGGGCAAATTTGTCCTAGAAATTGCTCACATTTTATTTCTCATCAGTTACACTACACAGCTAAATTGCACCTACCCCATTATGGAAGTGGAAATTTTCATTGCCCGCGTCCATTCCAGTAAAGTTTTGCGATCGCGTCATGCCGTGATAAAGCTACCGGCGATTGTATGAGAAGCAATGTGGCCAGCGTACACACATTATGATAGATATTTCGTATATGGCTTGATAATGGACTAAGGTCCGAAACTAGTCGCCTTCTGAATAAAAACAAATTTCTGTGTAACTCTGATGATTTTGTAATTTCAAAGCCTATTGCTATCCAGCATGCTGGAAGTGAGTTAACAATGTTTGTCAACGCTGTACATCCACGTGGAGGTAGAATTGACAGACAGAAAATTAATCATTATGAAATAATCATTTATTTGTAGATACGTTGATAATCACATCGCTATACTTACTTTGAATAACGTACACTGCGTCTGTGATAAGCACATGAGAGTACAGATATGTATATAAAATATAGGTTCAGCGCAGTTTTTTGTTATTGTACTGTAAAGTGTATATTCGCGTTAGCGACGAAGTCACAACAGGCTATAGGCCAACAGCATAAATTTAGACAACACTGTTCAAGGAGCGCAGCGATCTGGAGCTATACTTTAGTTAACACAATAGTCGAGATCGAAATAACGTTTGTTTATTATGACAGGTTTCGGCTTATGTTATAGTCAGATTTCTTGGGCCCTTCAAGGGTAGGAATAGCAAAGTTACAAACAGCACTACTACGTATAATGATAAAAGAAGGAAGAGAAATGCTGTAGCGTTTAGCCCTATGGCTGGTGCTAGTGGCTCCTCGGTTACCATGACAATGGACTCCCTTTCATTAGGCACTTGTAAGATTTCATGGCGGGCATCTTGGCCTTTACGTTGCCTAGCCAAAGACGTCGTTTTGAATTCGTACCAGAGGGTACTGCATAGTAAACATACAACGACGTGTATATACTTTAATGGCTGTATCTTGTAACGTAATTTTACCTGCTATTATGTGCTTATGTAATACCCGTACGTGATGTAATTACTACTCTCTACTTTGTTCGTTTATCGACAAAATATTAATAAGAGCGATGTGTTTGTCATTCAAACCAGTGTCTCTAGATGGCACTGCTCCTTCTCTCGTTCTGTAAGATTGTTTATTTTAGTGTACCACAAATGACTACTTGCCTGACAGTTTACTATGTTTTAACTTTTTATTTACTCGTACTTGGGATACGAAAATTTACTTTGCAAATTTCATGTAGCAATAACATTTCAGTTCTTGTGAAGCGTTTGCCATTGGCTGTTACTGACGTAACCCATAGTCGGTGCGGGAAATGCGCACTGTTCAATCCATGGCTCCACAGTCATCAGTCACAGCGTACGATCGTGGTAACACGTGAAAAGCCGAGGAGCCGCGGCCAGGACCAGCAATATGGGTAAACGCTACAGCATTTCTCAATTCCCTTTTAAGACCATATGTGGTAGTACTTTGCTGTTCCTGCCCATAAGCCGAAACCGGTCATACTAAGCAAATGTTATTGCGATTTAGATTGTTGTTTTAACCAGAGTATAGGCCTACATGTATCAGATAATGTACACATATCAAAAAATGTTTTGCATGACCTCGGTTCCAAGAGTTCCGGAACCTGTACAGAAAATTGGAATACAGATCGACATAAACATCATTTCCGCCCTTTTTATTGTTCGTGAAAACCACACATTGCATATTGTACCACCGTACAGCGAGACACTAAGAGGTGGTTGTCGAGATTGCTGTACACTCCGGTACCTCTAATACCCAGCAGCACGCCCTCTTGCATTGATGAATGCCTGTATTCGTCGTAGCATACTATCCAGAACTTCATCAAGGCACTGTTGCTCAATATTGTCCCACTCCTCAACGGTGATTCGGCTGAGATCCCTCAGAGTGGTTTGTGGGTCACGTCGTCCATAAACATCCCTTTTTAATGCATCCCGTGCATGTTCCATAGGGTTCGTGTCTGGAGAACATGCTGGCTACTCTAGTAAAGCAATTTCGTTAATCTGTAGGAAGCCTTCCCAAGATGTGCACGAAGGGGGCACGATTTTTCGTCCATGAAGACGAATTCCCCGCCAATATGCTGCCGATATGGTTACGCACCGGCGTACGTCGGTCCCACATAATGCCACCCCAAAACAGCAGGTAACCTCTACCTTGCTGCACTAGCCGGAAAGTGTGTCTAAGGCGTTCAGCATGACCGGGTGGCCTCCAAAGAAGTCTCCAACGATTGTCTGGTTGAAGGCATATGCGACACTCATCGGTGAAGAGAACGTGGTGCCAATCCTGAACGGTCCATTCGGCCACTTGTACCGCGCTGCATAGTGTCGTGGTTGCAAAGATGGATCTCGCTATGGACGTACGGGAGAAAAGTTGCGCATCGTGCAGCCTGTTGTTAAAGGAGCAACGGGGCCAGCTGCAACAATACACAAACAGAAGAACCAGAGACATGGAGATGGAAAACGAGCCCCTGACGGACTGCCAGGCGCACCAGACCGAAGATGGAACGCCCAGAAGTGGGACTGGTGGGCGCGGACCGCAGAGGGGACATCTAGAGCCGCAGCGGACGAAAAACGGAGCGGCAACGCTCCAACAGGTCGTGGTGAGCGGGCGCGGATCGCAGGGGGAACGCTTGGTACCCCAGACCGTAGATGAAACCCCCAGGAGCGGGTTTGGTGGGCGCGGACCGCAGAGGGAACACGTAGAACCGCAGCGGACCGAAAACGGAGCAGCCGCGCTCCAGCAGGTCGCAGGGAATGGCGCGGACCACAGAGGAAGCGCCTGCAGCCGTTGGTGGAGGGGGAAGGCCATAGGCATAAATACTGGACCAGGTCCACTCGAGGAGCAGTCTCAGGTCGCACCTGATGAAGGTTACGAGCTACGTGACCGAAATATCGTGCAAGTACGACGCTGATATCCGGCAGAACACCCGACAACCCAAGATGTCTGTTGTGCACAGTTTGAATCTTAACATGACGTCCTGTGGCTGCACGAAAAGCGTTATTCAACGCGGTGGCGTTGCTGCAATTGTTACTTCGAGCCATAATCCATAGGTAGCTATCATCATCTGCAGTAGTAGCCCTTGGGACGCCTGAGCGAGTCATGTCATCGACAGTTACTGTCTCTCTGTATCTCATCCATGACCGAACAACATCGCTTTGGTTCACTCCGAGACGCCTGGACACTTCCCTTATTGACAGCCCTTCCTGCCACAAAGTAACAATGCGGATGCAATCGAACCGCGGTTTCCTTGTAGAATGACTGGAACTGATCGGCTGTCGGACCCCCTCCGACTAATAGGCGCTGCTCAAGCATGGTTGTTTACATCTTTGGGTGGGTTTAGGGACATCTCTGAACAGTCAAAGGGACTGTGTCTGTGATACAACATTCACAGTCAATGTTTATCTTCAGGTGTTCTGGGATCCGGGGTGATGCAAAACTTTTTTAGACGTGCGTATATGATGAGATTCGTGAAATTTTCCCAGAGAAATGAGTATTCATTTAGGTTTCGGGATTGCAGCCGGATGACATCGATATTTTGTCACAGTATTTCGGCTGACAACCTTTCAGCCGTCATCAGGTGCACATAGCTAATTTCATACCAAAAGCTGGCGCAATGGCGCATGCGAATAGGTTACCGCTGGATGACCGGCGTCAATGTGAGGCGCGCAGGGGCATGCGTTACGGTGATACTGCAAGCACGCCCTCAGGCGAATTGCGAGTCCGCGGAGATGAAATTCGTTGCTCAGATTAACCACGTTGGTTGCCACGAAACGTGTCATCAGCCGCAAAGTTTCGACTTTTTTGAAATATTAAAAAAACCTGTAACACCATAACTCTGGTGCTCTACTCATTTATTTAGTTTTTGTTTCATTTAATGTTACATCGTTAAGCTTCTGTAAATATGTTTGATTGAATCGATAGCATAAAATTATATACTCCTTTCTTAATTAAAACTTTGATGTCGTGGTTTGATTCTATGCAATGTAGTATATCTGTCATTTAAATTCTTTGTCCCATTTGGAGGGAACAAAACTTACTGTATATAGTTGTAATTTCTGTGTGAATAATGTTTTGTAGAAATGTCAATATGTGCAATTGTTCTGTTTTATGTAATGCGTTTTTTTGCTGTTATGTAAACTGCTGACCTTCACTTAGGATTCTTAGTTATTTTGTGTGTAAGGGATAGTGCGTTTCCCCTCGGAAACGGAACTGAGTAGCGCGCGCAAATTGTGGTTGGCCTAGGTAGAAAAGGTGGAACAAGAGTCAGTCGGGGACGAGTTACCAAAGTGTGAACTGCCATGTAAAAGTTGCATATTGTGCTGGTTCCGAGAGAGGCTTTTTCTGCCACTTTCCAGTGCCTCGGATGGATGGATAAATAGCTGGAACGATTCTGGAATTGGTATCCATCATCGCCACCAAGAAGGGACAGAGTCCAGCAATTCTGTCTGCAAATCCACCTACCAACATGCAGTTGCCACCACATTGCGGAATCACTGTAAGGGAATACTATAATGATGTACAGTGAAGGATCAGCTTATTGGATGTGTTAGTGTGCTCAAATATAAGGTAACTTACAACTGAATTTATGTGCCTACCTTGATTTTTTCCCTATCACAACACATTTCAGGTTCCTCTCCATTTAAACTATGATTACCGAGTGTCATAGTTTGTGGAAAAAATGAAAGCCTCAGAACATTAATTAATGTTGTTTGATCTTTGGTAAGAAGGGAGTGTTTATATTTACTGTGGATTTAGTGAAATTGTGGGAGGTAGTAAATGTAGTCTTGTGAAAGCCTCCCAGGGATGGAAACAGTCTAATTTAAAGTTTGGTGGAGTTTCAAAGTCTCCTATATAATCATTTGCTTGAAAGTAGAAGATTGTGGTAATAAAGACAATTTGCAGTTTCTTTTAAAGATTAAAAGCTCTTAAAACTGAGGCTTATAAAGTGTTGCTTAGTTAATGATCATAGTGCTGCCTGTAGTGAATTCTAAAAGTTCAGTCAGTTTCTTGTATATTTGTCAACATTGCGTCTCACTGTAGTAAAAGTCGTGGACTGCATTTATGGAAAGTTATATACTCATGCTTGCTAAGCACTTGTTTCTTTTGGGTATTGACAGTGCATATTAATAGTGTGATAAAATCCACAGGTTATCCTTTACCACTATTTATGAAAACAATAATTTCTTTATTCAAAATACAGTGAGAAGTAACCTGTTAGTGAATTCCATTTAACTTTCATTCAAAACAGAATAGTATTTAGTTGAGAGATACTTAACCTGTAACCAGTTCATAATTTTGCAGTAAACTACATTTATAATTTGATGCCAGCTAGAAAAATGTTTGAACAATAATACTGAACCTATGTACAATTAATGATTCTGCAGTGAATGTTAATAGTAATGTTATAAAGACCATCCAGTTTGAACAAGCCCTGAAAGTAATAGTGTGTTTCGGCATCTGTTTTATTTTTGAAAATAGTTTGTGCTGCTCTAGATGTTAGCTTCAATCTTACCGTAAACATATATATGTATATATGTGTCAGAGTTCATTGCACTCGCGTGTGGCCAAGTATAGGTTGTGTTTCCCCGTTAAAGTTACTCATACCTACTTTCTTAAACTGGAACGTTAATCTTTCTCTTGCCTAATTAGGCTGGCGACCATTTTCCTTATTCTTTAAACAATATAATAATAGGCAAAAATATTGTTTGTTACTGATCGAATATTTACGTAATTCTGACTTTTGTTTCCGATAAGCCACCCCCGTTAGGTACAACACGGTCAACATAACAAAATTCCTCTCAGAGGGTAACACAGCTGTGTTGCTTTATACCATAATTGTTTTAACTAGATAGTTTTGTTTCAAGACCTGCCACCTACTTTATGGTTATGGTATAGCAGTAGCATACAGTAGTGTTACACGTGGCTTTTCCGTGACAGGACTATTTGTTCTGTTGGGGCATAGTACGCAATAAACCAAATTTGGTATTTGTTTGTATAAGCTACGTAAATGCAGTTGCAGTGTTATAAACCGGGTCCCATGCCTTATCAAGTTGAAAGACGCCATCACGATTAATAAAATCTTCCGTCAAACGTATTTTCACAGACTACTTCATAAATGAGTTTCAGAAGAATCCCCCCATGGCCAAGATTCCCGTAGCAGAATAATCCTTGAGTCTCCCTTGGAGGTACAGTGCTCAGGCATGTCTAGATATGAGTTTCACGAAGGCTGGAGTCTACAAATTGCCATGGAAAATGCAGCGGGCTCTACACGTGGGTCAGACCACACGCACAACAGAGGAAAGGTGCGTAGAACATGATCTCCACTCTCGCGTTCACAGCCCAGTATGTCACGGTAAGGAAATGGCGATGCGAGCATTCTGTGACTGACATTACTTCATAATCAACGGTAAGTCTCAGGAGACTAGAATTTCTGTTTGCATGATGGATGGGAAACAGCACCTGGATGACACTTTTCATTAATGATGACCGGTATCTATCTGACTAGCAGGACATCTTCAGATTTGGTGCTCTAACGAACACTTTGTTAGTAGTGCTGTGAATGTAATATCATACTACAAAGTACTGTGTTGGCCATCGTTATGACAGCACAGTATATTAAAGTGTGTCTGCCGAGCACAACGGTAACTGTGATCACTCTTTTCAATTCGAGTGCTATGTATGTCCACATATGTTCCCTAACATTTTGCAGTATTTCGACGACGAGGACATGCCATCGGACACGTTTGGTACTATTTTTCATCTTTCGCTCGAAAATGCCTCTACAACCGAAATCACATTATTGAAACTGAGAACTTCTTGTCGAAACTTCTGCTGGGGAAACCTCTGTTTGAAATGGGTAGTGGTGTGCCTTGTGTGAACTTCCTAGTTTAGTGTTCTTCATATTTTAATTACTGTCCAGCCTGTATCGTATAGCAGATGATTATTATTGAATTTTATACTTACCTGCGAAATCTTCAGCATGGTTCTCTAATTAATTAATACACTACTGGCCATTAAAATTCCTACACAACAAAGATGTCGTGCTACAGACGCGAAATTCAACCGACAGGAAGAAGATGCTGTGATATGCAAATGATTAGCTTTCCCGAGCATTCACACAAGGTTGGAGCCGGTGGCGACACCTACAACGTGCTGACATGAGTAAAGTTTCCAATCGATTTCTCATACACAAACAGCAGTTGACGGCCGCTGCCTGATGAAACGTTGTTGTGATGCCTCGCGTAAGGAGGAGAAATGCGTACCATCACGTTTCCGACTTTGATAAAGGTCGGACTGTAGCCTATCGCGAATGCGGCCTCGTATGACTAGCATCTTATCCGCATGGCTGTAACGAATCGTGCAGCCACGTATCGATCCCTGAGTCAACAGATGGGGACGTCTGCAAGACAACAACCATATGCACGAACAGTTCGACGACGTTTGCAGCAGCATGGACTATCAGCTCCGAGACCGTGGCTGCGGTTACCCTTGACGCTGCATCACAGACAGGAGCGCTTGCGATGGTGTACTCAACGACGAACCTGGGTGCACGAATGGCAAAAAGTCATTATTTCGGATGAATCCAGGTTCTATTTACAGTATCTGGATGGTCGCATCCGTGTTTGGCAACATCGTGGTGAACGCACATTGGAAGCGTGTATTTGTCATCGCCATACTGGCGTATCACCCGGTGTGATGTTATGGGGTGCCACTGGTTACACGTGTCGGTCACCTCTTGTTTGCATTGACAGCACTTTGAACAGTGGACGTTAAATTTCAGATGTGTTACGACCCGTGGCTCTACCCTTCATTCGATCCCTGCGAAACCCTACATTTCAGCATGATAATGCACGACCGCATGTTGCAGGTCCTGTACGGGCCTTTCTGGATACAGAAAATGTTCGACAGCTGCCATGGCCAGCACACTCTCCAGATCCGTCACCAACTGAAAACGTCTGGTCAATGGTGGCCGAGCAACTGGCTCGTCACAATACGCCAGTCACTGCTCTTGATGAAGTGTGGTATCATTTTAAAGCTGCATGGACAGCTGTACCTGTACACGCCATCCAAGCTCTGTTTGACTCAATGCCCAGCCGTATCAAGGCCGTTATTACGGCCAGAGGTGGTTGTTCTGGGTACTGATTTCTCAGGATCTATGCACCCAAATTGCGTGAAAATGTAATCGCATGTCACTTCTAGTATAATACATTTGTCCAATGAATACCCGTTTATCATCTGTATTCCCTCTTGGTGTAGCAGTTTTAATGGCCAGTAGTGTACTTCTAAGACGTAGGATAAGTTGGCTGCAATGATTAATAATTGAACACGAGAAATGTCTATCCGTGAGATACTCCATGACTTCCACATCAACAATCAAGATTTTAAACGCTTATCTTTACGTGTCAAATCTATATGCTATTATAAGCGTAACTTCAGGATTACATGAAGAAATTACAAATGATCATCGCTTCCTACTACAAAACGCAGCAGTTCATCTTGACCGAAAAGTTGACCCTTAAATGAAGAATAGAGACGCTGCTCTATTCTCACTTAATACCTGGGAGAAATTACAGCGACGCGTGTGTGCTTGAAATTAATGCAGCTGTTTGCCTAAATTCCTGCTGTTCTTAAGGAATGCATCTAACTGGCCACGGAACAGTGCACAGTGCGCGCCAGCATTATTAGGTTAGTTTCACCCGCAAGCTTTAAGACAAACCAAGCGAGGTGGTGCAGTGGTTAGCAGACTGGACTCCCATTCAGAGACGACGGTTCAAAGCCACGTTCTGCCGTCCTGATTTAGATTTTTCGTCATTTTCCTAAATCGCATCAGGAAAATGCCGGGATGATCCAATCAACGGACACGGTTGATTTCCTTCCCTATATTTTACTAATCCGATGGGACCGATGATCTCGCTGTTTGGTTTCTTACTCCAAACCAACCAACCATTTAGATAAAGCGTGACACCCCAAGATTAAATAATTTGAAACGTTGTGCTAAACTAAAATATTGGGACACAAAAACCACAAAGAGTTTCAGTCACATTTACATGAGAACTTTTGACCTTCAATCATTGCCACGAAGAATGAGACAGATACCAGCAGATCTCAAAGAGCAGTCAGTACACGTTTTTTCTTAAGAATGAAAAATGATGTCAAAGCAGCTTGCGCGAGTATTACATATAGCACTCACATCAATTGTACTAATTCTGATACGCATTACCTCATTCCAAGTGTACAAAGTGGCTAGCACACTGGACTCGCATTCGGGAGGACGACGGTTCAATCCCGCGTCCGACCATCCTGATTTAGGTTTTCCGTGATTTTCTTAATCGCTCCAGGCAAATGCCGGGATGGTTCCTTTGAAGGGGCATGGCCGACTTTCATCCTCTTCCTTCCTTAATCCGATGAGACCGATGACCACGCTGTCTGGTCTCCTCCGCCAAAAACAACATAACCCAACCCAACCCCAAGTGTACAAGACACAGCGACGCAAAATCGGTAATCAACTCCCACCGGTCAACAGCCCAGCACACACACACACACACACACACACACACACACACACGACATCTCGGCAGCACGACAGTGATGTCGCCTGCCCCTAACAAGAAGTATGGTATTCAAAGAGGTGAATATTATAAATGTGTTTAGGCGTAGAACCAAAGAGAAAATGAAATTTGCAACTGTTTCCCATCATACACCCATCTTTAAAAAATTAAATAAAAATCAAATAAATAATAAAATCTTACAATCACATGTTGGCAATAATTTCATTTAAAAAATAAAAAATACGTAACTTTGGGATCTACAGAAAGAAGGCTTCAGATAAAGAGTATAGCGTATAGCTCATACAGTTCCCATTCGAAAGTTGAAGGTGAGACCGGCCGTGACATCCCGGCGCCTTCGGATACAATGCGCGCCTAGAAAAACAGAAACACTCTGGTCCGAAGTAAAGCTCGCTTCCCCTGTTTAGTATCGGGAAATGCCCAATCGGAAGACTGTCAGACGTATATACCTAACACCTCTTGAGAGACCATGACGTAGGCTTTTTTCTCTTTTAGTTTCGTGGAAAAGAAATCGGAATGCGGGTTTTCTTTCCACTTACAGTGAAAGCCTCCCATTCGTTAACAGCGACAAACTGTCGAGCAGAGAGCGAAGGAGACAGTCAGCGGGAAGTGAAAAATAGTTGTGAGCAAGAGAACTGGTCATAAGAAGTAAGGCAAGTGTCAGAACTTGAAACGAAACCCTTTACTGGCTGGAGATTGCGAAGTGGGAGACAAGAAGGTATTTCCACTCCCTGAAAGACTGGTGGTTAAGCACGATAAACGAAAGTACAGGCTCATGTAGCTCCAAGCACTATGAGACTTAACTTCTGAGGTCATCAGTCCCGTAGACTTAGAACTACTTAAACCTAACTAACCTAAGGACATCACACACATCAATGCCCGAGGCAGGATTCGAACCTGCGACCGTAGAAGCAGCGCCATACCGAAGACCATGGAACCGCTCGGCCACAGCGCCCTGCCAAAAGTACAGGAAGGAGAAGTTTATTAAAGTAACAACGATTCTGATTCGCTAAATTCCATCTAACCGAACTTCAGAGGCAGCTCACGTCCGTACACCGAACTGAAAACGTAAGTCACGTAACTTCAGAAAGAGCACTCTTGTTGCCTCCGTCGAGCAGGACAGTTGTTGCCGACCTCGTCCGAGAAGGGCGACTCAGCGACACCTGCCGTAGCAGTTTACCGCCGTGATCCACTGCAGCCCTCACCAGATTGTAAGTTCACACCAAGCGGCATAGTACTTCACAACTTGCAGTCGTCTCACGCTCCGGCGTCTCACCAGGTAACATAGTGAGACCAAAATAGCAGCATTTAGGGCGTGGGGAATTTACTGGAAGAGCAAACATACTCCAATTTTGAATGCAAGTTCAGTCTTGCATTTGCAAATGACTTCATTTCAACTACAGTTTATACGAGACGTTTTCATCACATTTACCTCTGAGTGGCGATTTAGATTTAGTTACTTGCTTCCCTCTGTTTTCACAGTTAGTCTCAGGTGCACACCCAACTTTATAGTCACATTGCGTTTTTGAGGATACATTTCTTTTGAAGTCAGATTGCACCTCAGTGTTACATTGCGTTTGCATTAATTATGATTTAAGGTTAGATTGCGTATTAGGTGCCTCGACCCATATTGAAAACACATTTGAATTCTTTGACAGTAATCTGAAAGCCGTCCCCACCATTCATTAACTTACAAACCCCCTACATTAGACGCAATTGTGGCATAACTTGAATAAAGGAAAAGACCGATTTCTAGGAGACATACTGTGGCCTCAAGTAATGATCAGCTTGGTCATGGAGGGCGGTGTGGGGATATAAAAACTGTAGAGGAATATCAAGTGTTGGCTACGACAAGCAGGGAAAACGAATGTTTCTTTAAGTAGTAAAGCACAGATGAAGAGGTCTACACTCTTGTAGAGTAGAGAGCTGCATCAATCCAGTCTTCAGACTAAAGACCTTGTTGCTGTTGTCTTCAGTTCGAAAACTGGTCTGATGCAGCTCTCCATGCTGCTCTATCCTGTGCAAGCCTCTTCATCTCCGAGTAACTAATGCAACCTTTATCCCTCTGTATCTGCTTAGTGTATTCATCTCTTGGTCTCCCTCTACGATTTTTACCCCCAACGATCCCCTCCAGTACTAAATTGTTGATCCCTGATGCCTCAGAATGTGTCCTACAAACCGATCCTTTCTTTCAGTCAGATTGTGCCAATAAATCCTCTTCTCCCCAATTATGTTCAGCACTTCTTCATTAATTACGTGATCTACCCATTTAATCTTCAGCGTTCTACTATAGCAAACCATATCAGAAGCTTCTATTCTCTTCTGGTCTAAACTGTTTATGGTCCATGTTTCACTTCCATACACGGCTACACTCCATACACATACTTCCAGAAAGGACTTCCCAGCACTTAGATCTGTACTCGACGTTAGCTAATTTCTCTTCTTCATAAACACTTTTCTTGCCATTGCCAGTTTTCATTTTATATCCTCCCTACTTCGATCATCATCAGTTATTTTGCTTTCCAAATCGCCAAACTCATCTACTGCTTTAAGTGTCTAATTTGCTAATATAACTCCCTCAACATCATCTCATTTAATTCGAGTACATTCCATCATCCTTGTTTGCTTTTGTTGATGTTCATTTTATATCCTCCTTTCAAGATGCTGTCCTTTCCGTTCAACTGCCCTTCCAAGTCTTTGGCTGTCTCTGACAGTATTACTATGTAAGACCTTAACAAGAGGATTATATGTGCTTTCAAAAATTTGTTGCACTGATTAATTTGGAGCATGTGTATTTTATAAGCCAACCAAAAGCTGGTGTGGGAAGTAGAAATGTTGAGTGTTTTTATGACTACAGTGACAAAAGGAGCATATCGTAGTCGCAGAGGCGCCGCGATCTCGGTATTCGCGCGTGTCTTCATTTTTCAGGAGCCTTCGATCGGCAGAAGTTTGCTCGCGAGGATTCCGTGTGCGATGACTAACGAGCGGCGCCCACCCCTACCGGGGGGGGGGGGGGGGGGGCACGTGATGGATGGCGGTCGCTCCCAACAACCCATGTTCCCCTGTCCGCCGGAGCAGAGAGGGAGACCGGGAAGCAGCCACCAGCGAACACTTGCCGTCTTATCACAGGACGCGAGCTACCGGCTGCCGGTTGGCTCGCGTCTGCTTTCTCCCACTGGTACCACAGCGCTTCCTCACGTGTACACACTGATTGTTAAGTTCATGAAATATTTAAAAAATAACAGTAAAGTGAATAGTTAAACATGACGTAATAAGTGACACAGCGCTGGCAGGTACACACGTCTAGAACTACATCACCCTCTGATTTCGAAATTCATGGCACGGAAAACAAACAAAGATTGGCTCTAAGGCATACGTATACAGGTACACTACTGGCCATTAAAACTGCTACACCACGAAGATGACGTGCTACAGACGCGAAATTTAACCGATGGGAAGAAGATGCTGCGATATGCAAAAGATTAGCTTTTCATAGCATTCACACAAGGTTGGCGCCAGTGGCGATATCTGCAACGTGCTGACATGAAGAACATTTCCAACCGATTTCTCATACACAAACAGCAGTTGGTGGGCGTTGCCTGGTGAAACGTTGTTGTGATGCCTCGTGTAAGGAGCGGAAATGCGTACCATCACGTTTCCGACTTGCGATTGCGATTTATCGTATCGCGGCATTGCTGCTCGCGTTGGTCGAGATCCAATGACTCTTAGCAGAATATGGAATCGGTGGGTCCAGGAGGGTAATAAGGAACGCTTTGCTGGATCCCAAAGACCTCGTATCACTAGCAGTAGAGATGACAGGCATCTTATCCGCATGGCTGTAACGGATCGTGCAGCCACGTCTCGATCCCTGAATCAACAGAACAGTTCGACGACGTTTGCAGCAGCATTTACTATCAGCTCGGAGACCATGGCTGCGGTTACCCTTGACGCTGCATCACAGACAGGAGCGCCTGCGATGGTGTACTCAACGACGAACCTGGGTGCACGAATGGCAAAACGTCGTTTTTTCGGATGAATCCAGGTTCTGTTTACAGCATCATGATGGTCGCATCCGTGTTTGGCAACATCGCGATGAACGCACATTGGAAGCGTGTATTCGTCATCGCCATACTGGCGTATCACCCGGCGTGATGGTACCGGGTGTCATTGGTTACACGTCTCGGTCACCTCTTGTTCGCACTGACGGCACTTTGAACAGTGGACGTTACATTTCAGATGTGTTGCGACCCGTGGCCCTACCCCTCATTCCCTGCGAAACCCTACATTTCAGCAGGATAATGCATGACTGCATGTTGCAGGTCCTGTACGGGCCTTTCTGGATACAGAAAATGTTCGACAGCTGCCCTGGCCAGCACGTTCTCCAGATCTGTCACCAATTGAAAACGTCTGGTCAATGGTGGCCGAGCAACTGGCTCGTCACAATGCGCTAGTCAGTACTCTTGATGAACTGTGGTAACGTGTTGAAGCTGCATGGGCAGCTGTACCTGTACATGGAATCCAAGCTCTGTCTGACTGAATCCCCAGGCGTATGAAGGCCGTTATTACGGCCAGAGGTGGTTGTTCTGGGTACTGATTTCTCAGGATCTATTCACCCAAATTGCGTGCTAATGTAATCACTAGCCTGTTCTAGTATAATATATATTTGTCCAACGAATACCCGTTTATCAACTGCATTTCTTCTTGGTGTAGCAATTTTAATGGCCAGTAGTGTAGTCTCCCTAAGAGCGTACAAAAATTTAACAGGACACAGAGAATGCTCCACTCAACAAGTTGAATCAGAGAACCAGGTGTCGGAGAATCCAGGTTAAGGAGATATCGAAGTAAACTTGTGTAGCACCTTGTCTAGCATTACTGTAAATCAGCTTATTTGCCACTAAGAAGCGTACAGATTTATACGTACTGTACTGTTTATTTACATGTACAGTCTTTATTTCCTGGAAGGAAGGAAACAGATATCTGGGCCAGCATTGAAGGAGACAATATCATTGTGTCATAGTGCCCGCCTGGCCGTCTCAATGGTCACCTGTTTTTGAGGCTCGTGCAAAGAGTTCTACTTGTGTTGTTGGAGAACGAACTCTACGCTGTTCGTGAGACGATGTGGATACAACATGACGGTGCACCGCCTCTCTTCATTGTGGATGTTCGCAACCATCTCAGTGCTGCATTTTCTGCTCGTTGTATTGTATGGGGAGCTCTTATTCCACGGCCTGTGAGGTCACGTAGTCTGAATCCCCTTGATTATTTCCTATATCTTAAGTCACTTGCGTATGAGACCCCAGTGGATACGGAGTTGGAATTAGTCTGCCAGAATTGTAGCTCCCTGTGATGTGATTCGAAACACGCCATGGATATCTGTCAGGGTGCGTCAGAAGCTTGTTCACGGAATGCTTGCATTGAGGTTGATAGCCGTCAGTTTCAGCACATTTTGTAGTATACAGAACAAATGGTAAGTTCGTTGTGTCAATGGAAAATTGGAATGCCGTGTGGCTAGGGTATCCCTCGGATAGACCAGTCGCCTGGTGAAAGTCTTTCGAGTTGACGCCACTTCGGCGACTTGCTTGTTGATGGGAGAGGAAATGATGATGATAAGGACAACACAACACCCAGTCACTGAGCCGGGAATCGAACCCGGGCCGTTAGGTATGACATTCCATCGCTCTGAACACTCAGCTACCAGGGGCGAACATTATGTCAATGATGATTGCAGTTAAGTAATGTAGATAAAAAAGTCGAAAGCGATGTGATTTTATTGCTATAATATCCTTAAGCTGGCTTCTCCGATCGCAGGTTCCCTATCTCAGACTGTTCTATGGAACATCCTCTGTGTCCTGTTTAATTTTGGCCCCCTCTTACGGAAACAACCTGTAGACCGATTGAGCCAGTGAATGTTTGAAGTTCGCAGTTTACAATAAGAAACTTCCTGGCAGATTAAAACTGTGTGCCAGACCGAGACTCGAACTCGGGACGTTTTACTTTCACGGGCAAGTGCACGTGCCCGCGAAATGCAAAGGTCCCGAGTTCGAGTCTCGGTCTGGCACACAGTTTTAATCCCTCAGGAAGTTTCATATCAGCGCATACTCCCCTGCAGAGTGAAATTCTCATTCTGGAAACATCCGCCAGGTTGTGGCTATGCCTTGTCTCCGCAATATCCTTTCTTTCAGGAGTGCTAGTTCTGCAAGGTTCGCAGGAGAGCTTCTGTAAACTTTGGTAGGTAGGAGACGAGATACTGGCAGTGGTAAAGCTGTGAGGACGGGGCGCGAGTTGTGCTTGGGTAGCTCAGTTGTTAGAGCACTTGCTCGCGAGAGGCAAAGGTCCCAGGTCCGAGTCTCAGTCCGGCACACAGTTTTAATCCGCCAGGAAGTTTCATATCAGCGCACACTCCGCTGCAGAGTGAAAGTCTCATTCTACAATAATAAGTTCCATAATAAAACTGTATTTTCAGGATACATTGCTACTCACCGTACAGAGAATACCTTGACTTGCAGGCAATCAATGAAAAGACTGCTATACATTAAGCTCTCGGCCAAGCCTTCACCGGAAAAGAAAAATAAGCACATTTTACATAAGCAAGCACATACCACTCACAGGTGACCACTATCCCGGGTGTTCAAAATAACTATTACTGTTTACAGCACAATTGTTGCAATACCAAAGCAATCTTTGTTGTATCGCTTTTGTTATTACTCGCAGTTCCGGTTCGCCTATGTAGGATACGTTATTTTACAGCGATAAACACGTACAAAACTTATATTTTGTTAAGTTAGAGACAAGTTGGTTGATCAGCAAATTTAATAAGAGGTTAATTATAAAACTAGGGAAAAGTTTCTTATAGCGAAACCGTATGGGCAATCATTTAGTACTTGACGCGCGAGGGGACCATTGTGCGACGAACTTAAGTGGAATTTTCTCGTCTTGGAAAACTATGACGGAGTTCTGGTTTCGAGTAGATGAAGTTTGTTGTAACCCTAAGGTTTCCCTCGCTAAGTGTATGCACTTAACATTGATACCAAAAACGCCTCCAGGGTGTACACAATTCAGTAACGTCGTCATAAAATGCATTTTTGTAATGAAACTAAAATCAAAACATAGGGTATCTCTTCCAGAACACAGTGATGTAAGTCCCATGTTTACATAATGAGTATTTTGCATTCCGAGCGAGACGTGACAACTCTGCTCCGCGTCCACTCGTGCTCCTGGCGAACTCACGGGCCAATAGGAATTTTGAGCAAACTATGGCGTGCAACCAGCCATCCATGAACTATAGCGGTAGAAAACCTTTCTGCCACTACGGACTTTAGGGCAGAATTCATAGTAACCTTCAGTTACAACATGGCCATCTGTTTTCTGCCAAATTTCAGGTCTTTCGCGTCTTAATTTCCTGTGAGCCATCGCTTCCTTCTTAATGCCGCAGTCGTTTGTGCTGCCGGCCAAATAACATCATCCAGGATCTGAGACTTCTTCATCCCTCGCCTCTTCTTTCCTTTCACGTACTCTTATAAGATTAGCATGATCGTGTAGCACTATTCGCCACGAAGTCCCGTTCGGGAAAGTTCGGCCACCTGGTTGCAAGTCTTATTTCATGTGACGCCTCATTGGACGACTTGCGTCTAGGTGATGATGAAGTGATAATGAGGACAACGCAAGTCCTGTAAGACTGTTTTATTTTCATTTTTTACAAGACCTCCCCCCCCTTCCTTCATTCTTAATATGTGTCCAATCCAGTTTCGTTTCGTTATATAACTTATGTACGCTTTTGGGGTTATATATATATATATATATATATATATATATATATATATATATATATATATATATATATATATATAGGGTGTTCCAGCTATCTTGTCCACCAAAAATATCTCTGGAACAATAACAGCTATTGGAAAACAACTTTCACCGGTATCAATGTAGGGCTGGGGCCCATGAATGTACATATTTGGAAACATTCTAAAACGAAAACATATATGTTTTTAACACAAACTTATGTTTTTTTAAATGGACCTCCTACATTTTTTCTTCAGCAATCCATAGCATGACAAAGCACATACACAATGGCGTTGATTGCATCGCAATATTCCCATTACATCCCGAGATATTGAGACGCGAAGTTGACGCTTGAAACACCCGACATGCGCTGCTAGCGCACGTCCTGAGGCTCAGGCGTGAACCCCATGCTGCCCGTAATCGCGATGTGATTGACGTGTGTAATCACACCTCCATACTTATCAAGAGGTCCGAAACGAATAATACGGTCTGCTGCCATCAACTCTCATAAGCACATAATGGTTTCCCTCTTGCACGTTTTACGTATCTACGTACACAATATGAACCAGTACCGAACGGTGTACACCCGTCAGGTTGTCTTATTTATCCTGCACACCCAAAATAAGGTTTATCTAATGCATTATATGACCCATTTTGCCTGTCGCGCAGGGCCTGGCTCTACCTAGTCAAGTGTCTAACATAGTTCCCACTACTGCCACAGTTACCACTTCGCCTTCTTTATGATTTGCGACCCATGCAAACTCCTGTACTCCACCACCCTCCGAGCATCCCATTTGTTGTTGCTTTGGCGTGCAGTACACCGCTTGCCAGTGTAGTCGTGCATCAGAGTAATCTAGTGACGGCACGGAGGTAGTACACATTGTGAATAAACGTTGTGTTGTGGAACTTATACTGTACAGTATAATGTACACACATGAAGATATGGTAAAAATGCTGCTGATCTATGGAGAATGTACGTTGACGGGAAATACGTTATGAGATTGCTTGTTTGTTGATAGTACTGTTAGCGAACATAATGATTATTAAGTTAATATATGTGTTTCCTACCCTACTCCACATACCTGTACTGTAACCTATTGTAGGTGGACGAAATGCTGTTCAGGCAGAATGACTGTACAGAAGACGATTCCCTGACAAGCCATCGCCTTCACGCCGGATGTTTGGTCGTCTCACATCTCGTCTACGTGAAACGGGAAGCTTAAATCCCAGACCTCGACATCGTCCTAGAACACGCACAGATGAACGTGCTGAATTTGCTGTGCTCGCTACCATAGCTGTGAATCCTCAAATCAACACACGTCAAATTGAACGTGATGTTGGTGTGTCGAAATCAAGTGCACAGTGTATTCTTAAACGCCATAAATTTCATCCTTACCATGTTCATTTACACCAGGATCTTCATGGAAATGACTTCCGCAATAGGGTAACATTTTGTCGGTGGGCTCAGCAAAAACTTCTGACTAATCCAATTTTTTTTGCAGATGTTCTCTTTACCGACAAGGCATCAGTCTCCAACAAAGGAATTGTCAATATGAGGAATATGCATTATTGGTCCGCAGACAATCCAAAATCGCTCCGTCAGGTAGAGCATCAACGTCCGTGGAAACTTAATGTTTGGTGTTGGATTATTGGAAATATCATTATCGGACCTTTCTTTATAAATGGCATCCAAAATGGCAGACAATACTCCACATTTATACGACACAATCTTCCTGTTCTCTTGGACACCGTACCTCTGAACCGGAGAATGGTCATGTGGTATCAGCATGACGGATGCCCTGCACATAACGCCTTACGAGCACGATGACTTCTGTACCGTAAGTTCCCTGGTAGGTGGATTGGACGAGGTGGCCCAATTAGGTGGCCTGCCCGATCTCCGGACCTTACACCGCTGGATTATTTTCTTTGACGAACAGTGAAGGATGCTGTTTACCAACATGAACCAACAACACCAGAGGACATGAAGCAACGTATTATTGATGCTTGTACGGCCATCAAAGAGGAAACAGTAGCACGAAGTAGGGCATCCTTCATCCGCAGAGTGACCCTATGTATGCAAGGCAATGGGCATCACTTTGAGCATGAGATGTGAACGCTATGTTTAGTATGTAGTGCTGGGATCACAGTGGAAGTTTCTACAAAGGGCCATTTTACCCAGTGATGTTAAGAAACATTTGTTTGCAACAATTTGTCATTTAACGCATTAGATAAACATAGCATTGAGAATTATGTGATAATAAAACTAATTGGTTAAACATGTTTACATTCATCTTCTATGTCCTACCTGAACTTCCCCAATCAAAACATATTTACCTAAACAACAGTAAAACTTTTAGTCCACTTGCTCGTTTCACTAAAACCATCAACATGAATTTTACTATTACGGGTGAATTATTAACTGTCACTTGCGCTAGATCTACAGTAAAGTAAAGTTTTAACGTTGAACGGCATTACCTTTTTAGTAACGGATTAACGATAAGCGAAGTTAACTTTGTGACTAACGTTGCGGTGCACAGATATGTTACAGAACCGCATCACCCCTAGCCTATGGGATAAATACCTGCTGGAATGTACGACGTTAATGCAGGATGGCAGCAGACCTTATTATTCGTTTCGGTTCAAAAATCAAATGGCTCTGAGCACTATGGGACTCAACTGCTGAGGTCATAAGTCCCCTAGAACTTAGAACTACTTAAACCTAACTAACCTAAGGACAACACACACATCCATGCCCGAGGCAGGATTCGAACCAGCGACCGTAGCGGTCGCGCGGTTCCAGACTGTAGGGCCAGAACCGCTCGGCCACCAGCGGCCGGCTATTCGTTTAGGACCTCTTGATAAGTATGGAAGTGTGATTACGCATGTCAGTCACATCGCGATTACAGGCAGCATGGGGTTCACGCCTGAGCCTCAGGACGTGCGCTAGCAGCGCATGTCGGGTGTTACAAGCGTCAACTTCGTGTCTTAATATCTCGGGATGTAAAGGGAATATTGCGATGCAATCAACGCCATTGTGTATGTGCTTTGTCATGCTATGGATTGCTGAAGAAAAAATATAGGAGGTCCATTTAAAAAAACATAAGTTTGTATTAAAAAACACATATGCTTTCGTTTTAGAATGTTTCCAAATATGTACATTCATGGGCCCCAGCCCTACATTGATACCGTGAAAGTCGTTTTCCAATAGCTGTTATTGTTCCAGAGATATTTTGGGTGGACAAGATAGCTGGGACACCCTATATATATAAAACTGTGCTGTCACCTTCAGATTGACATTTCGTTATATGGTTTAAGTGATATAAGGACACTTCCCGCGTCATCTAACTGGTGTGAAATTACATTAGGTGTTCCTCAGTGTTTGATCATGGGTCCCCCAGTGTTCTTGATATATGTGAATGACTCCCTTCTTTTCTGAAACAAGAAGTGAAAATGGCACTGTTTACTGATGATACAATCATCATTAATAATCCAGTAAAAGAAACTGCAATAGAAAATGATACAAATAATGCCTTTGGTAAAGTTATTGATTGGTTTTCTGCGAATGGACTTGCTCTGAAGTTTGAAAAAACACAGTACATCCAATTTTCTACTGCAAGGAATACAGTTCCTTCAATAAATATAACAAACCAACAGAATTCCGTAATGAGGGTAGAGAATGCTACGTTTTTGAGTGTACATATAGACGAGAATCTTAAATGGAAAATTCATATTTTGGATCTCCTAAAGCGGCTAGGTTCAGCAATTTTGCAATCAGAATAATTGCTAATTTTGAAGATATAGAAATTAGCAAGCTAACATACTTCGCACACTTCCACTTTCTGATGTCATACGGAATAATATTTTGGGGCAACTCAACGCTTACACGAAAAGTATTCACCGCTCAAAAGAAAGTCGTTAGAATAATGTGTTTGGCTCATAGTCACACATCTCGTAGAGATATGTTTAAAAGGTTAGGAATTGTTACAGTAGCCTTACAGTACATTTACTCAGTAAAAGAGTTTGTTCTCAACAACACAGACCAGTTTAAAAACACAGAAAGCGGTAAAATAGGGTGCTGTAAAAGTTTTAGATAAATTACCAGATGAAATAAAATGTCTGACTGACAGCAGTAATAGTTTCAAAAATAAACTGAAATCATATCTCCTTGACAACTCCTTCTATACCATAGGTGAATTCTTGAATATGAATGAATAAATCTATATGACAATTCTCCGGTTCAGAGGTACGGTGTCCAAGAGAACAGGAAGATTGTGTAGTATAAATCTGGAGTATTGTCTGCCATTTTGGATGCCATTTATAAAGAAAGGTCCGATAATGGTATCTCCAATAATACACTCCTGGAAATGGAAAAAAGAACACATTGACACCGGTGTGTCAGACCCACCATACTTTCTCCGGACACTGCGAGAGGGCTGTACAAGCAATGATCACACGCACGGCACAGCGGACACGCCAGGAACCGCGGTGTTGGCCGTCGAATGGCGCTAGCTGCGCAGCATTTGTGCACCGCCGCCGTCAGTGTCAGCCAGTTTGCCGTGGCATACGGAGCTCCATCGCAGTCTTTAACACTGGTAGCATGCCGCGACAGCGTGGACGTGAACCGTATGTGCAGTTGACGGACTTTGAGCGAGGGCGTATAGTGGGCATGCGGGAGGCCGGGTGGACGTACCGCCGAACTGCTCAACACGTGGGGCGTGAGGTCTCCACAGTACATCGATGTTGTCGCCAGTGGTCGGCGGAAGGTGCACGTGCCCGTCGACCTGGGACCGGACCGCAGCGACGCACGGATGCACGCCAAGACCGTAGGATCCTACGCAGTGCCGTAGGGGACCGCACCGCCACTTCCCAGCAAATTAGGGACACTGTTGCTCCTGGGGTATCGGCGAGGACCATTCGCAACCGTCTCCATGAAGCTGGGCTACGGTCCCGCACACCGTTAGGCCGTCTTCCGCTCACGCCCCAACATCGTGCAGCCCGCCTCCAGTGGTGTCGCGACAGGCGTGAATGGAGGGACGAATGGAGACGTGTCGTCTTCAGCGATGAGAGTCGCTTCTGCCTTGGTGCCAATGATGGTCGTATGCGTGTTTGGCGCCGTGCAGGTGAGCGCCACAATCAGGACTGCATACGACCGAGGCACACAGGGCCAACACCCGGCATCATGGTGTGGGGAGCGATCTCCTACACTGGCCGTACACCACTGGTGACCGTCGAGGGGACACTGAATAGTGCACGGTACATCCAAACCGTCATCGAACCCATCGTTCTACCATTCCTAGACCGGCAAGGGAACTTGCTGTTCCAACAGGACAATGCACGTCCGCATGTATCCCGTGCCACCCAACGTGCTCTAGAAGGTGTAAGTCAACTACCCTGGCCAGAAAGATCTCCGGATCTGTCCCCCATTGAGCATGTTTGGGACTGGATGAAGCGTCGTCTCACGCGGTCTGCACGTCCAGCACGAACGCTGGTCCAACTGAGGCGCCAGGTGGAAATGGCATGGCAAGCCGTTCCACAGGACTACATCCAGCATCTCTACGATCGTCTCCATGGGAGAATAGCAGCCTGCATTGCTGCGAAAGGTGGATATACACTGTACTAGTGCCGACATTGTGCATGCTCTGTTGCCTGTGTCTATGTGCCTGTGGTTCTGTCAGTGTGATCATGTGATGTATCTGACCCCAGGAATGTGTCAATAAAGTTTCCCCTTCCTGGGACAATGAATTCACGGTGTTCTTATTTCAATTTCCAGGAGTGTAGTAAATGATGTGCAGATTTTTTAATGTATTTGCACTTTGTTCTCAAAACGTCGATGACACATGTATGTGAACATATACGCACAAGTGGCCGGCCGATGTGGCCGAGCGCTTCTAGGCGCTTCAGTCTGGAACCGCGCGACCGCTACGGTCGCAGGTTCGAATCGTACCTCTTGCATGAATGTGTGTGATGTCCTTAGGTTAGTTAGATTTAAGTAGTTCTAAGCTCTAGAGGACTGATGACCTCAGATAAGTCCCATAGTGCTCCGAGCCTTTTGAACCATTTTTTGTATGCACAAGTAAGTAAAAGATTTTGTAAAATTTTAGTGATCCCAGAAAGTGGTTGTGTTTGTGCAGAGTGACTATTTCCTTTTCACGCACTGTAATGTCCACGTGAAGATGACCGTGCGAATCTATAGAAACTAGTAATAGGAATAAAGACTGCCTGCCTATCGAAGTGTTTATTTGCTTGCCCACCATTCAGCAGGCCGGGGTCGATTTCGGAGCTGGGTTGGAGATTTTCTCCGCTCGTGGACTTGGTGTTGTGTTGTCCTCACGATCACTTCACCATCACTGACGCGCAAGTCGTCCAATGTGGCGTCTCATGAAATAAGACTTGCAACCATGTGGCCTAACTTTCCCAAACGGGGCCTCGGGGCGAATAATGCTACACGACCATTCTCCCAATTTTGTTTTTTTTGCTGGAATAAAGATCTTAAGATCAAGCGATCTTCCCTTTCACGAAAAATATATCGTTTCATTACTTTTATTACACGCAGTACTTGTCTTTGCTGTCCTACTCTTCTCAGTACCTCTTCGTTTTTCACTCAACCCTTCTAACTTATTATTTCCTTCTGAAACTTCCCCTTACAAAAATTACACATGACTGTGCTTAGACTGACACACAATATTTTTAGCGCAACGCAATCTGACTTTCAATAATCCCTACAAAAGAATGGCCCTGACTAACATTAACCTATACCTTTCACAAATCACTTACCTCACAGAAATCTTCGTTACTCAAGCTACTGCAATACAGCGAGCGCCACTACTGCCAGCTAAATAAAAGATTCAAACTACTGAAGGCACTAAGTACTGATAGGCATAGTTAGCAAATGAAAGATTTTGATAGAGAACAAACAATGTATTTACCTTAATAGTGTTCAAAAGTCACAATATATATATCAGTTCATGATATCCAGTCTTACAAATTTGCTGTCTCTGTCGAGATCATCCCCTCTCAAAATTCCGCCATTTCTCTCCCCACATCCACCACTGCTGGCGGCTCACCTACAACTGCGCAACGCTACGCGCTGTTAACAGCCAACAGCCCAACACTACAGTAGCTAATATTACAACAATGCAAACCAGCCACAAACTGCACACAGCACAGCCAGTGATTATCATACAGAGCGCTACGTGGCGTTAGCAATATAAAAACCTCAACAGCCTACTTACATAGCCCCCATGCTCCCCACAAAAAAATTACAAATTGTTTTGGGCAGTGGCCAATACAGAATTGAAAAAAATATTCATAATTACCATAACAAAGATATTAAATGCACACACTTATCGATACAATGATGGTCAAAAGCTAAAATTTTCTAACAGTCCATAAAGACAGTCCTGATCCTTCGTCACAGTAAAATTGCAGTGTTTTTCTCAAAGTCTGAGCAGTAAAAGAAAATGAACACGAAGTAGTGGATTTCCATGCAGTCTTGAAGAAGTAGTGTTGTCCTTCCAATGGAAAGACAGTGCTGACTCTTGACATGCAGACAGAGCAAACCCACAGCAGAGTCAGTCTAAGTTTTGAAGAATATTGGTAGGTAGGTCATCACAGAGCAGACCCACTATAGTCTTGGTAGAATTTATGGTATTGATGGGCCACCAGAGGTGCAGACCCACTGCAGTCCTTGTAGAATTTTTTTTTTGAAATGTCCTTAGAACCAGCAATGCTGTTATCCTGTAACTTGCTGAATTATTAACACACATGCAAGCACTAACAGTCCTTTTTTTACATATTGTGCATACACTATGCCCAACAGAAACGTGTGCCGTGAAATGTAACTTAATTTGAAAACTGGTGTCTATACAATTATAAATTTACAGCTTAAGAATACAATTACAAAGGTAAACAATACATCATTAAAGAACATAACAATACCGATAACATTTGTAGTAATAGGGGCTTTACAAAAGAATAGAAATAAACATATACATCAGTGTTACAGGAATGTTGACATAAGTAAATACATAAAAGATCAGAATAACTTTTGAAACATCAACTTCACACATGAGCATTAAAACAAAACAGAATAAATAATGTCTAAACATCTTTACAAAGTAAATAACATATTATCAGAAAAATTCTACAACGTAAATCTTATTAGCTAAACACATAAAGACAGGAAAAACACAAATTCACATAGTGTAATAACACAAAAGGACAGGACGGGGTTTGTTTTCAGTGTGACATTTGGTACTGCAGTCCAACCCAAAACTTCATTCTGTAGATCTTTCCTCTTATTTCAACTTTTGTTTCCACCAAAAAAAATCCTATCCAAGCATGCTTCCTCTATTCTGTTCACATCATCTTTCAAAAATAGTTTTTCTCCACTGTACACTACTTTTTTGGCCAAACCATTTTCTTATAGCTTCTCAATGCATATCTTCCAATTCATCGTAGTTAGTTTCTTATATAGTCTACCTCCTCTTAAAAATGGTTCAAATGGCTCTGAGCACTATGGGACTCAACTGCTGAGGTCATTAGTCCCCTAGAACTTAGAACTAGTTAAACCTAACTAACCTAAGGACATCACAAACACCCATGCCCGAGGCAGGATTCGAACCTGCGACCGTAGCGGTCTCGCGGTTCCAGACTGCAGCGCCTTTAACCGCACGGCCACTTCGGCCGGCCACCCCCTCTTAAGCTAACTTAAATATACTGAGCTCAGATATATATACCAAGGGACGAAAATATTTTATGCCGACAGATCCAGTAAATAATAACTTTATGATGTACTTAAAAAAAAGGAGCACAAAAATACATTTCACTTCACAGGAATTGCATACAGAATTTTCTTTTCAAGTACTTGGTAATTTCTTTTGTAGAATAAGTTGTGGTGCACCACTTTAATTACATAGACATTAAGATGTGAATATACATTTCCCTTATCTGCGTTGTTGTCTTTAGTGTAATATTTTTTCTGCTTGAGCTTTGTCACGTTTAGGTATAAGTTATAGCGTTTGCTGCAGCTGTTTGCCAGGCATAGTGTTACTGAATTTGACTTTGTATTACTCTGTTAAGCCAGTTTTACTACGGATTTATTTTTCTTGTTTGCTGCACATTGCCTTATATTAGTTGTAATATTGCAATTGCTTTGCTAATTTATGTACACTGCTGCTTGCTTTGCCAATTTCCATTTTTTTGTCATTGCTGTTTGTGTTAATTTGTTATGTGCTCCTGCATTGCCTCGTCCCTTGGTATATATATCTCACAAAAATCTTCGTTACTCAAGCTACTGCAATACAGCGAGCGCCACTACTGCCAGCTAAATAAAAGATTCAAACTACTGAAGGCACTAACTACTGATAGGCATAGTTAGCAAATGAAAGATTTTGATAGAGAACAAACAATGTATTTACCTTAATAGTGTTCAAAAGTAATAATATATATATATATATATATATATATATATATATATATATATATATATATATATATATATATCAGTTCATGATATCCAGTCTTACAAATTTACTGTCTCTGTCCAGATCATCCGCTCTCAAAACTCCGCCATTTCTCTCCCCGCTACTGCTGGCGGCTCACCTCCAACTGCGCAACGCTACTCACTGTTAACAGCCAACAGCCCAACACTACAATAGCGAATATTACAACAATGCCACGCAGCCACAGACTGCACATAGCACAGCCAGTGATTTTAATACAGAGCACTACGTGGCGTTATCAATATAAAAACCTAAACAGCCTACTTACACTTCCTCTGCATGTGCGCAATTCAAAAGCCTCCAGCCTTGCTCTGTCTTCCTTCCTCAGTGTCCACGTTCAGGTCCGTACAGGAGGACACGCAATATAAAGCGTCTTATTAGCCTTTCCTGAAATCTCTATCCGTGTTGCTGCAGAAAACTCTCCTTTTCTAATAAAATGTCTCTTTAGTCACTGCTATTCTGGTTGGTTTCCATCACGCATCCGAGGAATTTGAAGCTTTGCACATGTTCTACGACATCTCAACACAAATGGAGCACCGTCTCCCCTGACTGGACGACGCCTCCCGTCGGATGCCCCCCCACCCCTTTCCCACTCACCACTCCACCCGCCCTGGCCAGCCCTGAGGCTCACCAGACGCCCTCCTCGGCCTTTTCGCGGCGCTCACTTCTCCCGGTCCCCCTGCCCTCTGCGGGTCGCTACCGCCGCCCTTCCTCGATCCTCGCTGCCCCCCCCGCCCCCCGCACCCCCTGCCCTCGCGCCTGTTTCCAATTAGAAAAGTTTCTGGCGCCTCCTTAATTACTTTGAGGAGGACCCCGGCTGGCGCCTGCGGGCTGGAGTGGAGATTCTCTCGCCCGGGGCGCCAAAGGCCCGCCGCCGACGCCTCGCCTCGCCTACCGTCCGTCCCGCCAAGCCACCCGCCACACACCACGAGAGGCGCGTGTTGGGCCAGTGAAAGCGCACGTGCAAACTGCCGCTCTCTCGCTGCTCCCTCACCCCTTGCCGTGCCTCTGTCTGTCTCCTCGCTCTGTCTACCATGTGTACAAATGGCAAACATTCCCAGTCCTGGGAATAGGCGAGACAATGTACACTGTCTGAAGCTCCTGTGTGATGTCGAACTGACCACCTGATGGCACGAGAGGCTGACCGGCCAGTACAAACGAGGCGGGGAATACTGTGCTCTCACCAGTATACAAGTAACAGCTGAATGTGTTGCTCAGGAAATCTCATTGACCTCGAACGTGGATTAGTCACTAGATGTCACTTGAGTAACAGATCCATTTGTGACGTTTCAACACTTCATAAAGCTGCCCACGTCGTCTGTTGGTGATTTGATTGTGAAGTGCAAACTCGAAGGAACAACGCCAGCTAAACCAAGAACATGGATACCCAAAAGATGTACTGGGTGATCAACAAGTCAGTATATATTTGAAAACTGAATAAATTACGGACTAATGTAGATAGAGAGATACAAATTGACACACATGCTTGGAATGACATGGGGTTTCATTAGAAACAAAAAATTACAAAAGGTCAAAAAATGTCCGACAGATGGCGCTTCATCTGATCAGAATAGCAATAATTAGCATAACAAAGTAAGACATAGCGAAGATGATGTTCTTTACAGGAAATTCTCAATATGTCCACAATCATTCATCAACAATAGCTGTAGTCGAGGAATAATGTTGTGAACAGCACTGTAAAGCATGTCCGGAGTTATGGTGAGGCATTGGCATCAGATATTGTCTTTCAGCATCCCTAGAGATGTCGGTCGATCACGATACACTTGCGACTTCAGGTAACCCCAAAGCCAATAATCGCACGGACTGAGCTCTGGGGACATGGGAGGCCAGGCATGAGAAAAGTGGCGGCTGAGCAGACGATCATCACCAGACGACGCGCGCAAGAGATCTTTCACGCCTCTAGCAAAATAGGGTGGAGCGCGTGGTTCTAATACAAACCCCATGTCATTTAAAGCATGTGTGTCAATTTTTACCTCTCTATCTACGTTATTCCGTGGTTTATTAAGTTTTCAAATTTACACTGACTTTTTGATCACCCGATACTTTTTCACCTTCACCTACACAGAGCACCACACCAGACACCAGCGCAGTACAACAATGAGATGATACGGGCAATAAGAGACAAAGACGAGTGGGAGAGAGTAAACAAAATCGCGGCTGATGCGACAAGCACATTACATGACGAATACAAAAGAGGCACAGCCTTATAACAGAACACTGCAACAAACATGAAGCATGTAAGAAAGCAGTTCCAATTCATACAGCAACACAGACACTAATACCGAAACACACACTCATCCTAACAGCTAATTATTTCACTAACACGCACCGCAGACCGCCATATACAACATGTAAAATAATTAAACTGTATTAAAATAAGCAATATAATTCAATCAGCCTTGTTCTAGCTTAAGTATAAACAGCAGGTACATCCATCGCGCGCTCGTTATAACGCTTTTGGGATATAACATTTGTAATTGTACACTTAGTATATAAGTAACATATTAGGTAAAATTCAAGGCACATAATATACGAACTAAAGGTTAATTATTAACCCCAACGAATAACATACTTTACACACACATACCACTGTGCTTTCCACAATGTACATAGTAGCTATAGTGTTTTTGTGACTGGTATTTAGAAATAGTAATCCGTAAATTAAAGTGTAGCGAACCGGGATTGCAAGGCTCGAAGTAGTTCCGAGGCTTTCAGACCAGGCTGGCTCAGATAGCGTGACATTTCTCTCCCTCTTTCTATCGAAGTCTTTCCAACCTTCTATAAACATATCTTCTCAAAATACGAAGATTTTTGGTGGTTTTTCTTAATTTCTAACGTACATCTACATTATTAGTACTCCCATTGTATTTGCTCAAAGCAAGAATTGACTTTACAATATGGCACATATTTCGCATTTTGAATAAAAAGCTGTAAAATGAACGATATATTATAAAATGTAAGGCAAAAGGCCTCTAAATCAGCAGCAAATCAAATTCAGATAAATCACGACCAGGCAGGCCTCAGATACTGGCGGACTGGGACCGTCCTGCGTTTCGTATAGTACTCTACTGACCATTAAAATTGCTACACCACGAAGATGACGTGCTACAGACGCGACATTTAACCGACAGGAAGAAGATGCTGTGATATGCAAATGATTAGCTTTTCAGACCTTTCGCACAAGGTCGGCGCCGGTGGCGACACCTACAACGTGCTGACATGAGGAAAGTTTCAAACCGATTTCTCATACACAAACAGCAGTTGACCGGCGTTACCTGGTGAAACGTTATTGTTCAAAATAGTTCAAATGGCTCTGAGCACTATGGGACGTAACATCTGTGGTCATCAGTCCCCTAGAACTTAGAACTAATTAAACCTAACTAACCTAAGGACATCACACACATCCATGCCCGAGGCAGGATTCGAACCTGCGACCGTTGTGGTCGCACGGTTCCAGACTGAAGCGCCTAGAACCGCTCGGCCACACCGGCCGGCGAAACGCTGTTGTGATGCCTCTTGTAAGGAGGAGGAATGCGTACCAACACGTTTCCGAATTTGATAAAGGTCGGATTGTAGCCTATCGTGATTGCTGTTTATCGTATCGCGACATTGCTGCTCGCGTTGGTCGAGATCCAACGACTGTTAGCAGAATACGGAATCGGTGAGATCAGGAGGGTGACACGGAACGCCGTGCTGGATCCCAACGGCCTCGTATCACTAGCAGTCGAGATGACAGGCATCTTAACCGCATGGCTGTAGCGGATCGTGCAGCCACGTCTCGATCCCTGAGTCAACAGATGGGGACGTTTGCAAGACATTGAAAATCTGCACGAACAGTTCGACGACGTTTGCAGCAGCATGGACTATCAGCTTGGAGACCGTGGCTGCGGTTACCCTTGACACTGCATCTCAGACAGGAGCACCTGCGATGGTGTACTGAACGACGAACCGGGGTGCACGAATGGCAAAACGTCTTTTTCGGATGAATCCAGGTTCTGTTTATACCATCATGATGGTCGCATCCGTGTTTGGCGACATCGCGGTGAACGCACATTGGAAGCGTGTATTCGTCATCGCCTTACTGGCGTATCCCCAGGAGTGATGGTATAGGGTGCCATTGGTTACACGTCCCGGTCACCTCTTATTCGCATTGACGGTACTTTGAACAGTGGGCGTTACATTTCAGATGTGTTACGACCCGTGGCTCTACCCTTCATTCGATCCCTGCGAAACCATACATTTCAGCATGATAATGCACGACCGCATGTTGCAGTTCCTGTACGGGCCTTTCTGGATACAGGAAATGTTCGACTGCTGCCCTGGCTTGCACATTCTCCAGATCTCTCACCAACTGAAAACGTCTGGTCAATGGTGGCCGAGCAACTGGCTTGTCATAATACGCCAGTCACTACTCTTGATGAACTGTGATATCGTGTTGAAGCTGCATGGGCAGCTGTACCTGTACACGACATCCAAGCTCCGTTTGAGTCAATGCTCAGGCGTATCAAGGCCGATATTACGGCCAGAGGTGGTTGTTCTGGGGACTGATTTTTCAGGGTCTATGCACCAAAATTGCGTGAAAATGTAATCACATGTCAGTTCTAGCATAATATATTTGTCCAGGGAATACCTGTTTATCATCTACATTTCTTCTTGGTGTAGCAATTTTAATGGCCAGTTGTGTATTTGTCTATTTGTCTGCAATGCGCGCAAATGTACAGTAGATTCCAAGGTTCTTGTTCGACCGATTCGTGAGTGTAGATCATTGATATTGTACCCTTACTAGGTAGAACAAATAGAAGATGGAGAACAGATACTACGAAGTGCAGTGCGTTTCGTCACGGGATCGTTTAGTCAGTGCGACAGTGTTAGAGGCATGCTCAACAAACTCCCGTGGCTGTGGTTTTGAGAGAGACGTTGTGCATCTAGGAGAGGTTTAGTAAAGAAGCTTCAACACACTACTTCCCGGCTTGTGTAGGAACATATATTAGCCTACTTCCTCCCACACACCATCCCGAGAAACGACAGCTACGAGAAAATTAGAAAAATTATAGCTAATACAGAGGCTTACCGGCAGTCATTCTTCCCACATGCCTTTCGCGAGTGGAGCAGGAAACGCGAGTGGCGGGGCTCAGCAGAAGTATCCTCCAGCGAACAATGTTAAGTGGCTGGGGGACTATTCATGTAGATGTTTCCAGAATGAGGTTTTCACTCTGCAGCGGAGTGTGCGCTGATATGAAACTTCCTGGCAGATTAAAACTGTGTGCCCGACCGAGACTCGAACACGGGAACTTTGCCTTTCGCGGGCAAGTGCTCTACCATCTGAGCTACCGAAGCACGAATCACGCCCGGTACTCACAGCTTTACTTCTGCCAGTATCTCGTCTTCTACCTTCCAAACTTCACAGAAGCTCTCCTGCGAACCATGCAGAACTAGCACTCCTGAAAGAAAGGATATTGCGGAGACATGGCTTAGCCACAGCCTGGGGGATGTTTCCAGAATGAGATTTTCACTCTGCAGCGGAGTGCGCGCTGATATGAAACTTCCTGGCAGATTAAAACTGTGTGCCCGACCGAGACTCGAACACGGGACCTTTGCCTTTCGCGGGCAAGTGCTCTACCATCTGAGCTACCGAAACACGACTCACGCCCGGTACTCACAGCTTTACTTCTGCCAGTATCTCGTCTCCTACCTTCCAAACTTTACAGAAGCTCTCCTGCGAACCATGCAGAACCAGCACTCCTGAAAGAAAGGATATTGCGGAGACATGGCTTAGCCACAGCCTGGGGGATGTTTCCAGAACGAGATTTTCACTCTGCAGCGGAGTGTGCGCTGATATGAAACTTCCTGGCAGATTAAAACTGTGTGCCCGACCGAGACTCTAACACGGGACCTTTGCCTTTCGCGGGCAAGTGCTCTACCATCTGAGCTACCGAAGCATGACTCACGCCCGGTACTCACAGCAAAGGTCCCGAGTTCGAGTCTCGGTCGGGCACACAGTTTTAATCTGCCAGGAAGTTTCATATCAGCGCACACTCCGCTGCAGAGTGAAAATCTCGTTCTGGAAACATCCCCCAGGCTGTGGCTAAGGCATGTCTCCGCAATATCCTTTCTCTCAGGAGTGCTAGTTCTGCATGGTTCGCAGGAGAGCTTCTGTAAAGTTTGGAAGGTAGGAGACGAGATACTGGCAGAAGTAAAGCTGTGAGTACCGGGCGTGATTCGTGCTTCAGTAGCTCAGATGGTAGAGCACTTGCCCGCGAAAGGCAAAGGTCCCGAGTTCGAGTCTCCGTCGGGCACACAGTTTTAATCTGCCAGGAAGTTTCGATGTAGATGTTGACGGAGACATGTGAGATCGTATTACTTTCAAGGACTATGTGTCCATTTTAGCTGATAATTCCCATGCCGTGGCACTTTGTTTGTTCCCCAACAGTGGTGCTGTGCTCCAAGACGTCAGAGAGCTCATTCGCAATGGTCACAATTCCAGGGACTGCTTTTGTGAGCATGAGGATGAACTTTCATGTCTCCACTGGCCACTACAGCCACCCGATCTGAATGTTATTGAGCCTTTGTTGTGAACTTTGGAGAGCAGAGTGTGTGATCGCTATCCATCTCCAAGATCGTTACCTGAATTTGCTACTGTTTTGTAGGAATAACGGTGCACGATTTCCCTGAAAACCTCTCAGGACCCGCTAGTTTGCACACCCCTTTTAAATGAGCACAAGGTGCCTGTCACCAGAACCAGCGTGTCGGAAGTTTTAAAATTTCGTGACAAAATAAAATCGTTTCTGCACCAGGAATCGGACGTGAAAACTTGTATAACCTTAGCAGTGCTTTTTCCAGCTAAGCAACCCACGCACAAGTATCATCGTGGTCAAGCAATTTAAATCACCAGATTGCCTTTTTAATACTTTCCCAACTTTACAAAGGTCTGCTATAAGCAATGCTGTCTTCTGGCATCACTACCTTCTGTTGGACAATCGCATCATCTGCGGAGAGCTTCGTACACTTCCTCCTCGATCATTTAAGCACTCTACATTATAAACAGTAACGTTCCTGTCACTCTTCCTAGTAGTACTCTGCAAATTACCTTTACTTCTGTTGATTTTGTTTCGTTAAGAGCCACATATTGAGTTCTATCTGCAAGAAAGTCTTGAATCCAGTCGCAAATCTGGATCGATCCTCGGTAAGCTCATTTCTTTCGAACTAAATGGCAGTGCGGTGCTAAATGCCTTCCTGAAGGCCGTGGGGTCCGTGGGATCCATTGAGTTCATGGATTTTCTCGATGTGGCTACCAAAGTAATCAATGAATCCCCGCCTCGTTTCACTCCTGGGACATTAACTTGGACAGAAGTTGGAACAATGTGAAACAGAACTCATCAGATCGAATGATTTCTCCTGTTGCTCCATACTCCAGGTATTTTGGCTTCGGAACTATTTCCTTTTATGAGCATTTGCATCACTGATTCTTATTTCTGGAAACCCTCCTTGCTCTGTAGTTCCCTGCTTATGGAGCTCCCTTCCTCTTATTTTTCGTTACAGTACCCTTCAATGACCGTCCTTCACGATCACTCAACACACACTTTCGTATGAGTAGGAACTAAACGGATGATGTTTTTCGCTTTGTCTGTATGTGCTATAGCTCTTTGATATGGTACCTCTTGAAAGACCAAGCACTTCTGCTGCCTTGATAAGGCAAGCAATGACGATACGAGCACCAACAACCTGCCGACTCTTGAATTCACTTAGCTCTGGCGTAACTCATTCACTGCTACACACAGGGTATTTCAGAAGGGATGGTCAATGATTCACACATGGAAAGTACAAGTAGCTATAAAAGCTCCAATAAACATGGATCGACAAATTAACCGTTGTCGAGATAAATTTTCTGTTGCGGTACGTCAGTGTCTAGTAACACATGGCATGTCTAAACGTTAAAGCAGGTGTTCTAATTGTTGTCCATGCGTCTCAATGCAAAATTAAACTCGTCTCTGAAATGAATTGTGAATCCTCTCAGGCAGTCCTGGGGAATTCCGTAAATACTGGAAGGTTGCTTCAATCCACAAGCCTAATTACTCAAGATGTTGACCTCGATAGAGTAGACCAGGCTTTCGACATGAACCCACACACAGAAATCTATGGGATTTAATCCGGAGACCTTGGAGGCCTTGGTACAAGCCTTCCTCTACCGATCCAATGTTGACCATACGTCCGAGCTAGAAGCCGGCGCACTCGAAAATGACAACGTGCTGGAGCACCGTCATGCTTGAACCACATGTTCAGGCGTTGGTTCAGTGGGTCATCACCTGTTCAGTCCGCAGAAACGAAATGTACTGCTGTCCGGTTAGTCTCTGTGGTAGGAAGTGTGGTAGAATTATGCAGTCTCCGAGCAGTCCTGCCCAGACGTTCAATGAGTAACACTGCTGATTTTGTGATACGGTGTGTTGCATTAGGATTGATATCGGCGCAAACGTGACAGTTATGGTAGCTAAAAATACCTTCACGATTAAATCCAGCTTCATCCGTGAACAGAATACTGCTTACAAACAGGGGATCTAGGGTGCACGGTTGTGGCACCTGTTGCCAGAGATTCTCTCTTGGAGGGAAATCTACATTGTTGAAGCCTTGCAGTCGCTGGAGATGATGTGGGTACTTGACGACCTAAAATCCGCCACACACTGCTTCTTGACTTAGGACGCGCTCTTGGGTAGCAGAACTCCGTGTTGGAGTACTCGGCCGTTCGCGTACAATGCGTAACACCCTTTCCTCACCATCAGACGTCATAGATCTGGGTCGACCTTCTCGTACATGGTTTGCGGAACTCCCTGTTTGCGAAGGTGCTGTACTAACCGGCTAAATGTACGCCTGTCGGGATCCCTGCGGAGAGGAAAAGCTTCTTCGTATAATCGTGCAGCCTCAAGGGCACTGCCATTCGCTTTGTCAAACATGAAGTGCATGTTAGCGTATTCACTGGTGTAACCTCTGTCCGTGGTGCCTTCACGTTCGATTGTGAGGCCGGTACGGCACAGTGCACGGAGATGGAAAGGAAAAGCAGTTGTGCAAGCGTAAACAGATAGTCTACACCCGCACAGATGATCCGAAGCCACCGTACGATGCGTGGCGGACGGTACCCTATACCACTACTTGTGATTTCCTTTCCTTTTCTACTCACAAACAGAGCGAGGGAGAAACGACTGTCTGTATGGCTCCTTACTAGCCCTAATTGGTCGTACCTTATGTTCGTGGTTCTTACGCGCGATGTATGTCGGCGGCTGTGGAATCGTCCGGCAATCAGCTTTAAATGCCGTTTATCTAAATTTCTCAATAGTGTTTCACGAAAAGAACGTCAGTTCCCCTCCAGGCATTCCCATTTGAGTTCACGAAGCGTCTTCGTGGAAATTACTTGCTGTTGTAACCTACCAGTATCAAATGTAGCAGCCCGCCTCTGAACTGCTTCGATGTCTTCCTTCAATCCGACCTGATACGGATCCCAAACACTCGAGCAGTAATCAAGAATAGGTCGCACCAGCGTTCTATATGCCATCTGCTTTACAGATGAACCACACTTTCCTAATATTCTCCAAATAAACCGAAGTCGACCATTCGCCTTCCATATCACAGTTCTCACATATTCGTTCTATCTCATATCGCTTTGCAACTTTACGCCGAGATATTTAAACGACTTGACTGTGTCAAGCATGACATTAGTAATACTGTATTCGAACGATACATGTTTTATCTTCCTACTCATCCACATTAACTTACATTTCTACACATTTAGAACTAGCCGCCATTCATTACACCGACTGGAAATTCTGTCGTCTTGTATCTTCGTACAGTCATTCAACTTCGACACCTTATGGTACACCAAGGCATCATCATCATACCTCGATATTCCAACGTAAATACCGCGGTATCCAGGAGCGGTTACAGTTGGTTCCCAAACCGAATTAATAGGATACCTTGGCAAGAGTTAATTTATAGACACTTGTTTACTGGAGCTTTTTAGCTACTTTCGGCCCGTACTTTCCATGTGTGAATTATTGACCACTACTTCTGAGACACACTGTATAACAATATTGTGACGCTGACTGACACACCGAGTCCGTTAGCGCAGTGGTTAGCACACTTGGCCGCGCGGGATTAGCCCGGCGCTCTAAGGCGCTGCAAAAAAATAAATAAAAATAAAAATAAAAAAAAATAAAAAAAAACTTCAAATGGCTCTGAGCACTATGGGACTTAACATCTGAGGTCATCAGTCTCCTAGAACCTAGAACTACTTAAACCTAACCAACCTAAGGACATCACACACATCCATGCCCGAGGTGGGATTCGAACCTGCGACTGCAGCGGTCGCGCGGTTCCAGACTGTAGTAAGGCGCTGCAGTCATGGACTGTGCGGCTGGTCCCGGCGGAGGTTCGAGTCCTCCCTCGGGCATGGGTGTGTATGTTTGTCCTTAGGATAATTTAGGTTAAGTAGTGTGTAAGCTTAGTGACTGATGACCTTAGCAGTTAAGTCCCATAAGATTTCACACACATTTGAACATTTGGTTAGCACACTGGACTCGTGTTCGGGATGTTTTCCGTGAATTCCTTAAATCGCTTAAGGCAAATGCCGGGATGGTTCCTTCGAAAGGGCACGGCCGATTTCCTTCTCCATCCTTTCCTAATCCGAGCTTGTGCTCCTACTGTAATAACCTCGTTGTCGACGCGACGTTAAGCAATAATCTGCTCCTCCTGCGACTGACAAATGGCTCGTTGCGCAGGTGCCGTTTATGATCAAACGCAAGAGCGCTACTGCAGCGTTGTCCAGCATCTGCGTTCATCTTCAAGCGTGCATCTCTAGCGGTGTGTCAAAACTTTTGTCCGGCCCCTGCAACAGTCGCGCTTGCTGGAAGCTGCCTCTGCGCCGAGCAGGCGGCCAGCCATCATCCTCGCTCGCTCAAGTCCTGAGAGGTGATAGCGCGCCTCTGACAGAGTACTAATTCGATTCCGGGACGCATCCTGTCGCCCGCCCGGCGTCGCTCGATATCTTGAGGCGTCTGTCAGATGGAGTCTCCCCGTCCGTAAGCGGCAAGTCGCGTCGCCGAGTAACTAGATTTCACTTTGGTCGCCCGGCGTTAACTTGTGCGTGACAAGTCACCTCCCGCCCGCCGCTGCACATTCTGCAAATGAGCTGATCCGGCTTTGTGTCAGGCGCGAGATCCCAGCCGCGGCCCTTCGCATCTCAGAGGAAAGGCCTGTGCGAGACGCGTCAGCAGCAGCAGAGGCTCACGTCTCGCTTCTCGGAATCCTGTTTCCCCGCGTATTACGGAACCAAAGCCGGCAGCTACACCGACATTACAGTTTCCGTTTGAAATAGATCCGTGTTGCATGAGTAGCGCAGGCTGTAAGTCAGCTGTAAGTGCAGTCGCGTGCTTGTTTCACTGTTTCCTTTGCTGCCGAATACGTATGAGAACGTAGCTGATCAAACAATATAAATAGGAGATTATTCCCTGTTATTCGCATACACTGGGTATCTTTGCCCACCGAAATTTTATCACTGAGCAGGACTCACACAGCCGTAATCATACATGACATGCCCTCTGGTATTACAAGTGATTCTAAAATATTTCAGTTTTGTGTTGACACTGGCTTGGTAGTAAAGGATACTGTGTGCAACGTTGGTACTGTTTCAAATAGTATAGTTCGAGACGTAAGCTCATGGCTTGTAGAAAATAAACTAACGCTAAGTCACAGTAAGACTTAGTTTTTACAGTTTCTAACACAGAATTCAACAAAACCCAAAGTTTTGACTTCACAGAATGGGCATATTGACCCGAGATTTATTTTAGAAGATTATTCTTAAGAATTTATTTTATTTACTAGCGATTCATCAAGAACATTAACACATTTAAGTACACTACGTATGCATGGAAGTAAATGCCAGGGAGTAACTGATGAAATCATAACCAAATTCCTTTTAACAAATGGGAATTTTATTCACTTTAATAGTGCCTAAAATCATTTTTTAAAAGAAACAGATTTAAAATTATAATCAGAAAACACCCTCTAAATACCAAAGTTACAATTTATTCAGAGGCAGAAAGAAACAAGTTTTGACTGTATGAGCTTTCGGGCAGAGAACCTCGCCGCTCCTTTTTGACACAGCCGTAGTTACGACAGCTCACAACAGCCTCTGAAAGACTACACCAGATAACTTTAAACTAAGAGTTTTACCAATTTACACAAGCACACAAACTATGAACCCCCGTAGGGGGGATGGAAATGGTACAAAACACTAAAAATTAAAATATTAACCTTCCCACCGAAGGTGCAACTTGATTTTAACTTCTAAGAAAAGGCTTACGGTGAAAGGGTGGCAACTTTATATATTAAAATGATAATTTAAATAAAAGCTCACGAAATGCAATCTTATGTAAAATTCTACAAGGTTGGCCAAACAATAGTTAAGATGCTCTACAGTACACAGATACCGCCTCTCAAGGTCATAGGCAATAATATCAAAGTTTCCAAAGATCAAAATATATTTCAGGTATAAGGCCGTTACACTCCAAGCAATAAATTCGTTAACACACCAAATCCGCCAAACATGACAGAGTCAGCTACTAACGTACGGTAGATTCATAGGGAGATTACCGAACAACCCGAACCGCAGGTTGCTCTAACCCGTCCCCACTCCACAAGGGAAAAACGAACCACTCAATTTATAAACAACCACCTTCCCGCGGGTGGGCGAACGGAGAAGAATGGTGGGACGACACCAAAGCAAAACGGCTGGTGACCTCACCAAGAAAACAAGTAAAACTTAACAAGAGTAAATCAAACAACATATCACCAATCACTTAACTTCTAATAAACTGTGATTTCTGGAGAAGACCTGGCGGAGCACCCCCAAATCGCTCTCCCGAACTGTCCGCTGCCAGACGCTCCAATGGACGCAGGAAGGTGCGCCGATCTCCCGTCTCACGGCGTCGCAGCTCGCACCGGCCAGGCTGATGTCGTGGGTTGACTCCTGTTACTCTCGTGTCGACCGCGAAGTCACTACCCCTCGCTATACGCCGCGGCCCACTGGACTCACGTGGCGACCTCACATGCGCCGACGCTCAAGTCGGACAAGTCATCTTGTGTCTCAGTGCGCGACCGACCAACCGATCGATCCAACCCCCAATGACCATTGCCTGAGCAAACTCGAGCAGACTGGCGGCCTAACGCGCAGACTCAGATGCAGAAACTCAGCCCCGACCGGGCGACCACTACCTGAGTTCTGTTACTGGCGGAGTGAGAAGACTTTCATTTTGCCGGCTTTAAAGTTTTATCCCAACGACAGACATACTAGCACTCTGAACGACAGACAGACACTAAATGCCGCACAAATGCGAACGGGAGACAGACTAACAACTAGTGGCGAGTTACTGACCCAGACTCACTCCGACTGACCAACCGCCACTGGCGAGCTTATAGCACCCCTTAAATGCACGTGAAGAGGCAACCGACGGCCAATATGTTACATCCTGTTGACACACGATCAGCGGCGGCATCGTTCGCGATGGTGCCAAAATCACGGTTACTATCGGTGAGGACTGAGGTCACGTGCTGTTCAGGGCTCAGAGTCAATCTGAGTAGTGATTTTGGACGTTACCCTCATATGGTGCGAGGGGGGAGCGCGTAATGCACCCAAGAACGATCGTTTTGGTAGTCCAGGTGTTTAGCTGTGGAAAGGCTTATTGTTGCATGGCCGAACTGACCACACAATCTTTGAATACAGTAAACTGACCAGAAAGATTTATTGTGACATTGAACCCCTCTCCTAAATGTGCCTTTTCAGTGGCGCGTTCGTCCCTGACTTTATTTTCTTTGTGGATGACAGTGCGTGACCACACTGAACATCGCAGTTGGAGGATCGTTTGGGACGAAAGGATATTTGGCGATATGTCTTTCCCAAGCGTTACACCGACTTGATCACGAGTAGGATGTATTGGGAAGACCTAATGCAGCACGACCAAACGCACTACGGACCATCCAGTAGTAATCAACAGAGCTAGTGCAGGAATGGGAGTAACTACCACAAGAACTCCCTATGAACTATGTGGCCGGGCGTGGAAGCGCGTTATAGAGCATGCATTGTCGTCCGTGGTGATCACATACCCTATTGAAAACCATGTTCCGCCGTTTTTAATGTCCAGGGTGTCATCAAAATCGCGGTGACATCTGTGTCATTACTATTTCTGAATAAATATTTCATTTTTTATTTTCCTCACATTGTTTATTTATTTCTGTTGCCTTCTGTTCTATATCTCAGCAGTTATTTCTTTGTGTAGTTGAAAATTTATTGCAACATGTTACTTGCCAATAACACGTCATGTGGAAGCTAATTTCGTCCTTAAGTTTTTCTCACCGATGTACGAGGTTTACACGTTAAGAACAACCTACATATCGGATTAATTACCTCATCACATACGAAAAGTACCTATAATCATAATAGAAGTTGACGTGCTCTTCCCAAAAGTAGACGCGTAAAGGAGATATATTCTCAAGTCTTTCATACAAAGCAGTGCCGTGACACATGCCGGAAAATACCAATCGATGGTGACCAGGCGTTGTAGGAGCTGGCTTGTAGGTTGAGATCTTCGGCACAGTCGCACTATCGGGATCCGACCAGACGAATACGATTTACTTGCGTCCTGTAACAGTCGTGGTTGAATGTGTGACATTGCTTTCGTGAGACTTGGAGTTTTCTAGAGCCAGAAGCTGCGAATCAGCAAACGGTTAATCTTGTTATATGGAGATCTGTTGCCATTCACTGTTTCAGTTCTCTGTGAGGGTTGATTTAATAACGTTTAAAAGATCTGTAGCCGGTAATTCCTTGTGTCTCCTCGCTCCATCATAGTACGCTATTCTCGCTGTCCTGGCTACTGTTTCACTGTCAGGTATTCCATAGTATGATTTTGCCCAGCACATGGTAACTTCGTGATTTCTATCTGTGATCTGTAACACCATATTCATGATATGCTGTTGGATGGTTGGATTTTCCGCTGTACAGGTCTCCTTATACTTTCAATGCTGACCTAGAAGCGGAAGGGTTGACGAACCCAGAACCCAAGAGTCTCGCTGCGTACAGTAACCAAACGCTGTGCTGAAAAAATCGTGCTGATGGACCTTCAATATCATTCAAAAATGAGAGCTGCTGTCCTATCCATCCTCATTCTTCGAACGGTCGGTGTAGATGAAACGTACGTTGTTATCGTTTGAGAGGTAATCCGTAAAAATGCAGTTATTCGAATAACAACAGCTAAAAAGCATGTCAAATGCAATTTGTGGTTCCAATATAATGGTGTGCTAATTCTCTTCGGAGCAGAGTAATTGTTGTGCATACACGCTGCGTTTGAGAAATGGGTGCTATCCAGGTACGTGAGAACATGATTAGGTAACTTTTAGTGAGCCAGTGTCTGGACACATATCACAACCCCGTTGATGTATAGATGTCTTGTAATATCTCGTTTTCTGTGAAATGGGAACGTCTGAGTAAAAGTTTCCGTCTCAGAAATTCGCGACGTTGTGTTAGGCTTACGTTAAACTGATTCGCGTGGGTGGAGACCTTTTGTAGAGGATAGAATCGTGTTCGTCTTGTAGACGGCGAAATTGACAGCGTCGAGGATAAAATACGATGGCTGTATATAGCCTCCTGCTACAGTTTCCGTCACAACTAGACAGGACATTTTATGCGTTGCATCCTATTATTACAAGTAATATTAAATTCTGACGCGAGTTATAACATCTTAAGGATTCAGGGACAGGAGCAGTGCTGAAGTTCGGGTGCAGCATTTGCTGGTTCCACACACAGTCATATGCCGGCGTCACTTCTTGGAACGGATGTTAAGGCAGCGGAGCAAAGAGAAGTGCTTCTTGTGGAAAGATATGTTGGAGCTAGTAAAGGGACAGCGACAGAGTCTTGCGCTTTGAAGGCCACAACAGAGCTCTTTGGTAACGAGTGTTAAGCCAAGTAGGAAACGGCGTCCGAGAGAGATAGACTAAAGGGTAAATTTCGTAATAAATTTTCTTTTTCAGTTCTTATTATCTAAAAAGTAGACGTTTTTTGAAAAAGTTGACGTGTTGTTAGGCCGGAAACAATCCAAGATGGTGCGTAGGTCGTCGCAAATCTAATGCTGAAATTTACAGCTCGCTTTTGGTTTGGGACATATTACGCGTCGCTTATGATAAAATTATTATCACACTTTGACCATTTGTGCCGTTGAGTAAATCAGTATTTGAAACAGAGGAGAGACACTTAAGAATCGTGCTGCTTTACCAATGCTTTTAAGCAATACACGTTGCTGAAATGAGGCTAACAAAGTAATGAGAATTTTGTACTAGTTGTTCATTTCAAGAGGACCGTAGATTTGTCTGCCTCGAATAAAAACTATCAATAGTTCAGGCATACCTGGTGACGTCGCAGACAGAAGATGAAGAGACGGAGAAAGTATATTCGAATAATGAAAACGTAATTCAGTTCGTAAACGGAAATGGAAATGTAATAGTCATGCACAACTGGAATGCTGTTGTAGGCGAAGGAGTAGAAGGAAAAGTTACTGGAGTGTATGGGCCTGATACCAGGCGCGAGAGAGAAGAAAGACTAATTTAGTTCTGCAATTGATTTCAGCTGGTAGTAGCTAATAGTCTGTTCAAGAATCACAAGAGTAGGAGGTGTACTTGGAAAAATCTGTGGGATACAGGAAGATTCCAGTTAGATTACATAATGGTAAGGCGTACACAGGAGCACATATAGATTCGGATCACAATTTAATGGTGATGAAGAGTAGACTGAGGTTTAAGAGATCAGTCAGGACGAATGAATGAGCAATGAATTGGGATACGGAAGCACTAAGGAATGACGTTCTCTGACGTTCTCTGAGGCTACAGACACAGCGATACATCTCTGAAAAGAGCAATCACAGACTTTGGGAAGAAAAACATTGGACAAGGAAGATAACTGCCACTAAACCATGGGTAACAGAAGAAGTACTTCAGTTGAATGACGAAAGAAGTAAGAACAAAAATGTTCGAACTAATTCAGAAATACAGAAATATAGTCATTTAAGAGTGGCATAAATAGAAAGTGCAAGTAAGGTAGGGTGAAATGGCTGCTTGAAGAATCTGAAGAAATTGAAAAAGGAATGATTGTCGGAAGGACTGACTCAGAATACAGAAAAATCAAAAGAGTCTTGTTTAAATTAGAACCAATGGCGGTAACATTAAGAGTGCAATGGGAATTCCACTGTTAAATTCGGAGGAGAGACAAAATGTATGAGAAGAGTACACTGGAGTCCTTTATGACGGGGAGGGCTAGTCTGATGACGTGACGAAAGAAGAAACAGGAGCTGTTAGGGAAGAGACAAGGGATCCAGTATTTGGATCAGAATCTGAAAGAACTTTGGATGACCTGAGATCAAATAAAGCAGAAGATATAGATAACATCCCATCTGGTTTGTAAAATCATTGTGGGAAATGACAACGGAACGATATTCTCGCTGGTGTGTAGAATGTATGAGACTGACATTAAACCATCAGACTTTCCGAAAAACATCATCCATACAATTCCAAAGATAGCAAGGGCAAACAGGGGTGAGAATTATCGCACAATCAGCTTAAAAAGCGATACATCCAAGTAGCTGACAAGAATAATAAACAGAAGAAACACCCACTTAACCCGCAGGACAGGTAGTTTAAATTGTGAAAAGGGACCGAAATAAGGGTCTGCCAGTTACACTAGAGCGTACAACTTTATTATTTGATCAAACATTACAAGAGTTCAGATTTTTTTTAAATGCACAGCTTTAATCTTTGGGACTTAATTACCGGCTGGAAGCCACTATAATTTAAAATCTGCTGAAGGCCAATAACTTAAAACGCAAGCATAATCATAAATTTAAAAGGCAAGCCTTATCGTACAACAGTTCTTTAGTTAAGCTGAAGGCCGAAAGAATCAGACACTTCCTGAGCAAACAAGTTAATATCAAATGGGCTGAAGGCCTACCCCTTAAAACTCCATAACATAATTTTTTTAAATACCAAAGGCCTTACGTGAAAGAGTTCTTTAATTTAGGCTGAAGGCCTTAAGAGCAAAATAACTCAACCTCAAAATCGGCTGAAGGCCCAACACTTAAATTCAACAACATTAAAACTTTTAAAATGCCTAAGGTCTTACGTGAAACAGTTCTTTCAACTAGGCTGAAAGCTTTAAGAGCAAAACAACTCAAACTCAAAAACGGCTGAATACCAGCACTTAAAATTCAACAACACAAAACTTTTAAATTGCCAAAGGTCTTACGTGAAACAGTTCTTTAAATTAGGCAGAAGGCCTAAAGAATCTTACGTCTTAAGGGCAAAACAACCTTAATTTAAAAAAAAAATCGGCTAGAAGCCATACAAGTACAAACAACAACAGGCAAATGGCAGTACACCCAAGGGCGCTCAGATGTTCGAGGGTCGGCCTGGAATCCAAACACCAGCTCTCGCCTTGGTGAGACAGGCAGTCGGGCCAACCATTCACGATCCAACGACAACCAAACCGACAGACAGTCAACGGACCAAGCGACAGGATAACTTATCTTTCGTGTCCGGCATAGGTGAGCCAAGGACCTCGTAGCAATGGGAACAGCTCCACACACTCCAACACCGCATACAGACCGCCAGCGGCCCTGGACAAACTACGTCCCGCGGAGAATTCCTCGCTGCTCCACGCCAACCAACCGACTGCCCAGGCCCGGAAACAGTGAAAGGACCAAATACACGTCGGCCGATGAGACGACCAACCGAACGACCAACTGACGGACGTCTCGCTCCACTCTCCCTCCGTCGGACAGTTCACGTGTGTCGCCAGCGGTCGGCGAGCACTGGTTGTGGGAGCCTCACCGGCGCTCCGTCCCCGACTTCACTGCTGCACTATCGATGCGCGCTGCTGCTGCCGCTCACCGGCAAGTAAGGCAGGAAGGACTGAAAATTGTTGCTCATGTCGGCACCAATGACTCCTGCCGTCTGGGTTCAGAGGTCATCCTCACTTCGTACAGGCGGTTGGCGGAATTGGTGAAGGCAGAAAGCCTCGCTCGCGGGGTGGAATCAGAGCTAACTATTTCTGGTATCGTTCCCAGAACCGATCGCGGTCCTCTGGTTTGGAGCCGAGTGGAAGGCTTAAACCAGAGGCTCAGACGATTCTGCGGAGATCTGGGGTGCAAATTTCTCGACCTCCGCTATTGGGTGGAGAAATGTAGGGTCCCCCTGAATAGGTCAGGCGTGCACTACACGCCGGAAGCGGCTACAAGGGTAACGGAGTACGTGTGGAGTGCACATGGGGGTTTTTTAGGTTACAGAATTCCCTCCCTAGGCCCGACAAGACGCCTCCTGAGACGCCGCAAAGTAGGAGTAGGCAAAATGCAACAGGGAATAACAATATTAATGTGCTAATAGTAAACTGCAGGAGCCTCTATAGAAAGTTCCCAGAACTGCTCTCATTAATAAACGGTCACAACGCCCATATAGTACTAGGGACAGAAAGTTGGCTGAAACCAGACGTAAACAGTAATGAAATCCTAAACTCAGATTGGAATGTATACCGCAGAGACAGGCTGGACTGTGAAGGGGGAGGCGTGTTTATAGCGATAAGAAGTGCAATAGTATCGAAGGAAACTGACGGAGATCCGAAATGTGAAATGATTTGGGTGAAGGTCACAGTTAAAGCTGGCTCAGACATGGTAATTGGATGTCTCTATAGGCCCCCTGGCTCAGCAGCTGTTGTGGCTGAGCACTTGAAGGATAATTTGGAAAATATTTCGAGTAGATTTCCCCACCATGTTATAGTTCTGGGTGGAGATTTTAATTTGCCGGATATAGACTGGGAGACTCAAACGTTCATAACGGGTGGCAGGGACAAAGAATCCAGTGAAATTTTTTTAAGTGCTTTATCTGAAAACTACCTTGAGCAGTTAAACAGAGAACCGACTCGTGGCGATAACATATTAGACCTGGTGACAAACAGACCTGAACTATTTGAAACAGTTACCGCAGAACAGGGAATCAGCGATCATAAAGCGGTTACGGCATCGATGACTTCAGCCGTAAATAGAAATATTAAAAAAGGTACGAAGATTTTTCTGTTTAGCAAAAGTGACAAAAAGCAGATTACAGAGTACCTGACGGCTCAACACAAAAGTTTTGTCTCGAGTACAGATAGTGTTGAGGATCAGTGGACAAAGTTCAAAACCATCCTACAATATGCGTTAGATGAGTATGTGCCAAGCAAGATCGTAAGAGATGGAAAAGAGCCACCGTGGTACAACAACCTAGTTAGAAAACTGCTGCGGAAGCAAAGGGAACTTCACAGCAAACATAAACATAGCCAAAGCCTTGCAGACAAACAAAAATTACGCGAAGCGAAATGTAGTGAGGTGGGCTATGCGAGAGGCGTTCAATGAATTCGAAAGTAAAGTTCTATGTACTGACTTGGCAGAAAATCATAAGAAATTTTGGTCTTATGTCAAAGCGGTAGGTGGATCAAAACAAAATATCCAGACACTCTGTGACCAAAATGGTACTGAAACAGAGGACGACAGACTAAAGGCCGAAATACTAAATGTCTTTTTCCAAAGCTGTTTCACAGAGGAAGACTGCACTGTAGTTCCTTCTCTAGATTGTCGCACAGATGACAAAATGGTAGATATCGAAATAGACGACTGAGGGATAGAGAAACAATTAAAATCGCTCAAAATAGGAAAGGCCGCTGGACCTGATGGGATACCAGTTCGATTTTACACAGAGTACGCGGAGGAACTTGCCCCCCTTCTTGCAGCGGTGTACCGTAGGTCTCTAGAAGAGCGCAGCGTTCCAAAGGATTGGAAAAGGGCACAGGTCATCCCCGTTTTCAAGAAGGGACGTCGAACAGATGTGCAGAACTATAGACCTATATCTCTAACGTCGATCAGGTGTACAATTTTGGAACACGTATTATGTTCGAGTATAATGACTTTTCTGGAGACTAGAAATCTACTCTGTAGGAATCAGCATGGGTTTCGAAAAAGACGGTCGTGTGAAACCCAGCTCGCGCTATTCGTCCACGAGACTCACAGGGCCATTGACATGGGTTCACAGGTAGATGCTGTGTTTCTTGACTTCCGCAAGGCGTTCGATACAGTTCTCCACAGTCGTTTAATGAACAAAGTAAGAGCATATGGACTATCAGACCAATTGTGTGATTGGATTGAGGAGTTCCTAGATAACAAAACGCAGCATGTCATTCTCAATGGAGAGAAGTCTTCCGAAGTAAGACTGATTTCAGGTGTGCCGCAGGGGAGTGTCATAGGACCGTTGCTATTCACAATATACATATATGACCTGGTGAATGACATCGGAAGTTCACTGAGGCTTTTTGCCGATGATGCTGTGGTGTATCGAGAGATTGTAACAATGGAAAATTGTACTGAACTGCAGGAGGATCTGCAGCGAATTGACGCATGGTGCAGGGAATGGCAATTGAATCTCAATGTAGACAAGTGTAATGTGCTGCGAATACATAGAAAGATAGATCCCTTATCATTTAGCTACAAAATAGCAGGTCAGCAACTGGAAGCAGTTAATTCCATAAATTATCTGGGAGTACGCATTAGGAGTGATTTAAAATGGAATGATCTTATGAAGTTGATCGTCGGTAAAGCCCATGCCAGACTGAGATTCATTCGAAGAATCCTAAGGAAATGCAATCGGAAAACAAATGAAGTACGTTACAGTACGCTTGTTCGCCCACTGCTTGAATACTGCTCAGCAGTGTGGAATCCGTACCAGATAGGGTTGATAGAAGAGATAGAGAAGATCCAACGGAGAGCAGCGCGCTTCGTTACAGGATCATTTAGTAATCGCGAAAGCGTTACGGAGATGATAGATAAACTCCAGTGGAAGACTCTGCAGGAGAGACGCTCAGTAGCTCGGTACGGGCTTTTGTTAAAGTTTCGAGAACATACCTTCACCGAAGAGTCAAGCAGTATATTACTCCGTCCTACGTATATCTCGCGAAGAGACCATGAGGATAAAATCAGAGAGATTAGAGCCCACACAGAAGCATACCGACAATCCTTCTTTCCACGAACAATGCGAGACTGGAATAGAAGGGAGAACCGATAGAGGTACTCAGGGTACCCTCCGCCACAGACCGTCAGGTGGCTTGCGGAGTATGGATGTAGATGTAGAAGTTAGTGATGCCAGTAAATGGAATAAGAAAACGAGGGGGCAGTACCGTAATAGAAGATGACAAACAATAAATTGGATAAACGCGAGCCGTGTACGACTCACGGAAAAGTAAATTGACGATCTAGTGGATGACGATCGGTTTGGTTTAGGAAAGGTAAAGGTTGCAGAGGGGCGGTTCCGACGGTGCGATTGCTTATGAAACAAGACTGAAGAATAATCAAGACATGTTCATAGCATCTGTCGTCCCGGAAAAAACGTTCGACAATCTCAAATGGTGCAAGATGTTCGAAGTTCTTACAAAAATAGGCTAAGCTGCAGAGATTGACGGGCAGTATACAATATGTATAAGAATCAAGAGGAAAAAATATGACTGGAAGACAAAGAACGAAGTGAGCCTGGAATACATGCAGAAAATTATTACCCGCCATATGTGTTGTCCAGCGAATGAAACAGGAAAGGGTGGCGTGACAGCGGGACACCATGCACCATCAGCCACAGGTCGCAAGGTGGCTGCCCAGTGTACATCGGTTGCAGCTGTTCCTTGCAAGGAATTTCTTTAAAACCCACGTCCAGAATTCGCCTCAGAATACAATAATAACTACCAGCAATGGGAGGACAAACTTCGGGCAATAGTGTGCATGCTCTTCAAGACTGCACCACCCCGCAGAAGGGAGAACATGCACTTATCATCCAGAATACTATCGATATAGACCCGTCCCGGTGATAGCAGCGTCACCTGGCGAGGAATGACTGGTCGTCAGACACAAGCACACAGTGAGCGTGCTGTGTGTTTGTAGAATGGGGAAGGCGCGCTATCTACCTGAGTTTGACCGAGGGCAGATTGTGATGGCCGGTGACTCAACAAGAGCACTTCGCAAACTGCTCGACATGTCGGATGGTCGAGGAGTGCTGTGGTGAGTGGCTTCAACATGTGGTGAAACCAAGGTGAAACCACGACCAGACATCGTGGGGTTGGGCGGCCACCCCTCATTGTAGACGTCTTACGTTCGGCAGAGACAGGTAGCAACATGTGGCGGAATTGACATCTGACTTTAATTCTGGGTAGAGTACGAGTGTGTCTGAACACGCAGTGCACCGAAAACTCCTAAAGATGTGCTTCCACAGCCGATGAACCATGCACGTGCCAATGGTAACACCACAACATCGGCAACTAGAACTGAAATGTGTACATGACCGTCGGCGCTCGACGTTGACGCAGTGGCAGAGCGTTACATGGTCTGTTGAATCCCGATACCTTCTTCACCAGCTGATGGGAGGGTCCGAATTCGTCGTGTTCCAGGGGAACAGCTCCTTGAAACCTGTACTACTGGACGGAGACAAGATGGCGGCGGCTCCATTATTCTATGGGGAACATTCACGTGGGAATCCACGGGTCCAGTGTAGCTTGTGCGAGGCGCCTTGACGGCCAAGGAGTATCGTAATCTGATTGCAGACCATGTACATTCCTTCATGAGGATCATGTTATCATGTTTCCATAAGACAGTGGCATTTTTTAACAAGATAATTCGCCATGTCACAAAGCCAAGAGCGTGATGGAGTGGTTCGAGGATCACAGTGGCGATTTCCAACTGATGTGCTGGCCCCCCAACGCGTCAGATCTAAACCCTATCGAACACATCTGGGATGTGGCGTCAGAGCTCATCGCCCCCTTCCCGGAATTTGCAGGAATTTGGTGCTTGTGTGTGCAGATGTGGTGCCAACTACCTCCAGCGACCTGTCAAGTTCTAATTAGTTCTATACCACGACCCGTCGCCGTTCATATCCGTGCGAAAGGTGGACATACCGTCTGTTTGATCGTTATGATATTCTGGTTGATCAGTAACCTACACTGTCCTTGATCTGCGACTGTGAAAAGACTTATGTTCTCTTCACCAACACCAACTGTATGTAAATAATTAAGTCTATGCCTGAAGATAGTGGCCTGAAGAAACGCATACCGGCCAAATAAACTAGCGACTGACGCAGAAACTGTTTTATTTGCATTTATCAAATCAGTCCTCAGAATGCTGTCTCTTACGGACGAGTAATCATGGAATAGTTAATTAAAGATGGCGTCTTCTTATTGTTACAACGCATTACAGGAACTCAGGAAAAACACTCGTTCATTCTGGGTACTAATGGTGATAGTAGGTTGGTCCGGCGCTAGCGAAGTGGTGGTAGCTTTTGACGAGCGGCGAAGATTGATCACTCGTGAAGGCGTGCGAGACTTTTTCCCTAAAGCGTCCGAGTGACGGAATGGGATCTTAGAAGATGTTCCAGCCATCGCTTCACGGGCGTACATTAAGACCTGCGGGAACGCTGACGGCCGCTTGTGTCCAGTTGCTTCAACGATTGTCATTTCTGCCTTCCGACTGGCTCTGCTACTTGGCGCAACAATGCTCTTTCACGTTTAACTCTGACGCGTATCCGTAATTATATTTTTAAAAGACGTTTGGAAACATGTGAGTAGCATCTCTGAAAATAATATAATTCTGAGAACAAAAAGGAACAGAAATTACCTACTATGCCTACAAATCATAAAGAAATCAATTCTCAAGTATCTGCCATTGTTAAAATATTCTCTAACAACTCCTAACAACTGTTCTGCGGTGGTCCTGTACGCAACGGAAAACTTACCTCGTCTTCTCGCTGCAACTACGTGATCAGCAACATGCTAAAAATATTTCAAAAACAGTACTGCGATTCATGCAGAGTGCAATGCATAATCATAATAATTGCAAGAACTACTGCCATATTTTTCTGTTCTAGAAACTGAATGATCAGGAGGAGTTTGGTGAACTAGCCGTAGACGGTGTAAAAAATGAAAGAAGCCAGTAAAGGATATAATTTACAATATATTCGCAAAATAGATTATTTAAACACTTAGAAGCTTTACACAAACCTTAATTGTTACACAATATGTATACTCATTAAACACGTCTCTGGGCACAACAAAGGTACGAAAATTACTCGCAATCAACCAACAACTACTTGCAACAAAAAGGGCAAACTGCCAAAAAATCCCCAATTGATACCAAAGTCTCCTCCGGCGCTACTAGCACGATCACGGCAGACTGCGACCTCTAATGTCGCGCGGCTTCTATCCGCGGAAGGTTGCGTCAGACCACCTCCGACGCCTCTTTACAATTGTTCGCTCGCTGCCACTCTCTATAATAATATCTGAGACTAGAGTTTGTGTATGCACACCACAGCAAAATCATTGGTCAACTCTGTAAGGAACTACAAACGTCCAACTTTCAACTTGAGCAATCGATTTGACTTTCCGGTCTTTGCTAGTGCGCTCTTGTAAAAAGCTAATATTATTTGTTTCATTCGTATTGCACTGATTAAGCTCAAAAATTTGTCATAGAAAGTCGTCAGGAACAATGCGAATTTTTCGGTGTATGAGGCGCTGACCGCTACCGGCTGAACGTTGTGTGTGCCCAGTTCAAGCACGCACAGGAAAAGGATTCTTTTGTGACAGAATTCCATTTAGCTTGAACTGCTCCTGTTTTAATATTAGCGCTCCAAAACCCGGTTTGCTTATGACGTCCGTTTGTCCTCTTGCCTGGAATGTACTTAAGGCCGTCGGCAAACGGCGAGAATAAAAGTTTCACAGGGAAACGCGGTGTCCGTGCGTGTGTGCGTGAGAGGCTCTCGGAAAGCCAAGAAGTTAGCAGGAAATTAAAATGTTATATATGGTCTCAGAAACAACGTCATCCACTTTTTTTATTATTTTTAGTAGCGCGTCTAGAGGAGCGAGAATATATCAAATGTAAAAACTCATTAGAAGTTTTTTCTCGCCAGACGCGGGCAGCTGCGTGTGCCCTGCCGCGGTCTTATCTGCGAGCTCGTTTTAATGAACTCTTGAAAAGGGCTGCGGCGGTCGGAATTGGCTGAAGGGTGGCGCAGCCTGTGGCGGGTGTGCCCACGCCTCGCTTCCCTTCGCTCCAGAGGCGGCCTCCTTCCAGTGACCTCAGAGCATCACTCGCGCCGCTTCTCGGCCTCCTTCCCCAGCTGCGACGTCAGCGGCTACTCTGTGACGATATAGCAGCGCGGAGCCGTATGTACCATCTCTAGACTACTAGGCTGAACCTGTGGTGCGAGTCCTACCGTTATAAATCTTCGTTACTCGAACTACTGCAATACAGCGAGCGCCAATACTGCCAGCTAAATAAAAGATTCAAACTACTGAAGGCACTAACTACTGGGCTATGTAAGTAGGCTGTTTAGGTTTTTTTATTGGTAACGCCACTTAGCGCTCTGTGTGAAAATCACTGGCTGTGCTGTGTGCAGTCTGTGGCTGGTTTGCATTGTTGTTTGCTATTGTAGTGTTGGGCAGCTGGATGTGAACAGCGCGTAGCGTTGCGCAGTTGGAGGTGAGCCGCCAGCAGTGGTGGATGTGGGTAGAGAAATGGCGGAGTTTTGAGAGCGGATGATGTGGACGTGTGTCCATCAGAGACAGTAAATTTGTAAGACAGGATGCCATGAATTAGACTTTTGAACACTATTAAGGTAAATACATTATTTGTTCTCTATCAAAATCTTTCATTTGCTAGCTATGCCTGTCAGTAGTTAGTGCCTTTAGTAGGTAGAATCTTTTATTTAGCTGGCAGTATTGGCGCTCGCTGTATTGCAGTAGTTCGAGTAACGAAGATTTTTGTGAGCTAAGTGATTCATGAAAGGTATAGGTTATTGTTAGTCAGGGCCATTCTTTTGTAGGGATTATTAAAAGTCAGATTGCGTTGCGCTAAAAATATTGTGTGTCAGTTTAGTGATGATCAGCATAAGTAAAGTGAGTAATGTCTCAGTACGTTCAGTTTTGCGCAGCTGTTTGAAAAGCAAATAACGTAAGAGGTTTTCCAGTACAGTAATTCATAAACTTTTCTAAGGGGACGTTTCAGCTTGCGCTGTTAATAATGCATCGTACGATCACCTAGCATACTGAAAAATGAAGTAGGGAAGGCGATTAAGGACATGAAGAGGAGGAAAGCCACAAGAGATGACGATATACTGGTGAATTTGCTGAAAGAAATCGGAAAAAAGGGTTTGAAGGTATTGAAAAATTTCATAAACAAAATGTACAGAAGTGGGGAATGGTCTAAGGTCTTCTTGGATTTCACAATGATTGCTCTTGAGAATAAACAGCAAGCCAAGAAATGTAGGATTTCAGAACAATCAGTTTAATCTCACACGTAGCCCCCCCCTGCTGGTCCTGCTGGTCTGGGGGCTAGAGTGGACCCGAGGTACACCTGCCGGTCGTAAGAGGCGACTAAAAGGAGTCTATAACTTTCCAGCCCTATAAGTTCAGTTGGCACTTGACCTGCCACTTTCCAAATTCTACAAAAGTGCGGGCTATACGGGGAAGGAAACCTTACGTGGTGCATGACTTACCCATAGTGCCCTTAGCTCTGATCTCCTGACCCTCTTGTCATGGCTTTGCATCTCCATCTGCAATTCAACTATTTGGCGAGGATACTTTCTGGGGTATGTCATCTTCATCCGTTGTCTCCTGTCCTGTTTCGCCCCCATGACTGTATTGGATTTCTCTGCGCCCAATATCCAGCAAGGTAGCCAGTCCGCTGTGGTGTGGCCGTCATGTAAACATTTGGTGGTAGCCCCCTGACAACACAGGAATCGAACTGCTGATGCCTGAGGTGTAAACTCCCCAAGTATGCCAAGGAGAAGATGCCTGTCTTTCTGGGGCATCAGGACTCCTGGCAACGGCCATCATGCCATTTGGCCTTTGCTGTGGCCCGGCGGCATCCGTGGGGAGAGCCCCTGATCCGTGGGTGGCATCAGTGCGGATGACCCGCAATGAAACGGACTGTCATCTCTTTCTGGTGACTGTACAGCGCCAGCAGTCTCTAAGAAGGGCAAGACCGAGTACAACGCTGACAGGACTAAATCGTTTCCCTCCCTTGCTACACCATGGGCGGAATGTAGAGCTACAGAAAGAACAGAGCCATATTTGACCTGTTATTTAGTCTGTAGCAGAATGGACAGGGACTCCTTTCTACCTATGAAGGCTCAATTTATTGTTGAACATCATGAGAAGTTTGGGGAAGTGACAGCGTTGTCCAAGATGAGAAGCGGTGCAGTCTTGATTCATACAGCATCCCCAGCCCAATATCGGGCGTTACTCGCTTATGACTGGCTGGGTGATATTCCTGTTTCTGTCATTCCCCATAAAAGCCTTGACATGGTCCAGGGGATAATTTCAGTCTGACGACGAGCTCCGTGCCAATCTAGAATTACGGGGTGTTCATTTCATCTGCGGCGTTTACAGGGGACTCAAAGACAGCAGGGTTCCTACCGGTGCTTTCATCTTGGCGTTTAAGGGTGATTGATTGCCTGAAAAGTTCAAGGTGAGGATTTACCGTTGTGACGTTAAACCTTACGTCCCTTCCCCTATGAGGTGCTTTAAGTGCTGGAAATTCGGACTCACATCTTCCCACTGCAGTTCCAACGCCACATGACGAGACAGCGGACGTCCACTGCATCCAGATACTCCCTCTGCGTTTCCTCCCACTTGTATCAACTGCAGAGAGCAGCACTCCCCTGCTCGCCAGTCTGCACAGTAGCTGACCTTTGTGGCCGAGCGGTTCTAGGCGCTTCAGTCCGGAACCGCGCTGCTACTACAGTCGGAGGTTCGAATCCTGCCTTGGGCATGGCTGTGTGTGATGTCCTTTGGTTAGTTAGGTTTAAGTAGATCTAAGTCTAGGGGATTGAAGACCTCAGAAGTTAAATCCCATAGTGCTTACAGCCATTTGAACCATTTGAACTGCACAGTACTCCAAAAGAGCGGAAAATCATGGAGTACAAGACCCTGAACCGGTTGACTTACCAAGAGGCTAAATGTAAATTTGAACGATTGCACCTCATTCGGTTGAAGTCCACATATGCTGCTGCTACATTACCATTGCCATCACAAGTACCAGTCGTAACACACTCTGTGCCACGAACAGTGGGCCCTCTGGGCCTCCAGAATACATTGCCCCCTTGGTGATAGGGGGAAAATATCCTTCCTTTGCTCCCAATGTACCTACTTTGGGAGTAAAGCACCCCCCCCCCCCTCCACAAATGCGGGGGACATTGGTCCTCTCCCCCCAGATGGAGAATCAACATCCTCCACAGGGTCCTCTCGTGTGGAAGAGGTGCCTTCAGACCCTCTCTCCCAAGGTCTCCACTAATTCCACAGTGGACACTCGCCAGTGGCTAAAGGAGCCAAAAGCTGCTGGACAAAGAGTTTCACGGTCTTCCTCTATGCCTGAAGCTACTTCAGAGAAGTCCTCCCAGCAAGCCCCTAAAGAGAAGCGAGAGGGCAAGCAAACAAACAAGTCTGTTAAGAAAAAGCACCCTCCGGTGGTCCCAACACTACCAGTCCCTACCAATTCTGCAACTGCATATGAGGTGGAGATCTCAGCGTCCCCTGAGGACTTGGATTTCACTGATGCCTCATCCACAATAGGAATGGATACAAATAATCAGTGGCAGCAGGTGACCCTGAGGAGTAACCTGCCTCCTTGCATGCTTCATGCCCTCCAAGCCTCACAACATCTTCATCGTCCGGTAGAATTGCTGCGGTTTTCTCCACCACCTGGCTGAGCTATGACAACTGTTAAGTTTTACACCTGCTTTCTGCATAGCCCTCCAGGAAACCTGGTTACCAGCAACGCAGACCCCTGCCCTTCGTGGCTGTAGGTGGTATTACAAAAACCATAGCGACTATAATATAGTGTCAGGTGGGGTTTGTGTTCATGTCCTGAGCTCAATATGCAGTGAACCTTGGCCCCTTCAAACCCCTCTTGAAGCTGTGGCTGTCAGGATAAGGACAACGCTGGAAATAAGTCTGCAATGTATATCTTCCTCCAGATGGTGCAGTACCCCTGAACGCATTGGCTGCACTGTTCCATCAACTCCCTAAACCTATTTGGGAGATTCTGACGCCCATAACCTTTTGTGGGGTGGCACTGTGGTTACTGGGCGAAATAGAGATGTCGAAACTTTCCTGTCAAAACTCGACCTCTGCCTCTGAAATACAAAGTCTACCACACATTTCAGTGTGGATCCGGGCACTTACTTGGCCATTGATTTATCCCTCTGCAGCACATGACTTTTCCCATCTGTCCACTGGAGAGCCCACAATGAGTTGTATGGTAGTGACAACTTTCACATCTTCCTGTCACTCCCCAAGTCCCATTCCCCGGACGTCTACAAAGATGGACTTTAAACATGGCAGACTGGGAAGCTATCAGCTCTGCTGTCACTGTTGAAACTCCTCCACATGGTACCATAGACGTGCTAGTTGAGCAGGTCACTAGAACGATAGTTTCTGCGGCGGAAAACACGATCCCTTGTCCTTTAGGGGGCCTCCAGAGAAAGTCTGTTCCTTGGTGGGCGTTGGAAATCGCTGAGGCCATTAAAGAGCGTCGGGGAGCTCTACAGTGGCACCCTTCCCTAGAGCACCTAATAGCTTATAAACGGTTCCGTGCCCACATTCGAAAGCTTATAAAAAGACAGAAACAGGCGTGTTGGGGGAGGTCCATCTCGACCTTTGGGTCGATACGTCCCTTCCCAAGTCTGCACGAAGATCAGACATATTATTGACAGGTGTTACTAGCATTAACATCAATGGCGTGTTACCTACCGACACAAACGCAATTGCAGAGCATTTTGCTGAGCACTATGCTCGTGCCTCCACGTCAGAGAATTATCCCCCAGCATTTCGCATACTCAAACGGTGGATGGAAAGGGAAGCCCTCTTGTTCACTGAACATCATAGTGAACTGTATAATGCTCCATTTACAGAGTGGGAGCTACTCAGCGTCCTTGCATATTGCAACGACACAACTCCTGGGCCAGATCAGATCCACAGTCAGATGATCAAACATCTCTCGTCCGACTACAAGCGACATCCCTTCGTTTTCTTCAACCGGATCTGGTTCGATGGCATTTTTCCATCGCAATTACAGGAGAGCGCCATCGTTCCAGTGCTCAAACCCGGTAAAAATCCGTTTGATGCGGATAGCTGTCGGCCCATTAGCTTCACCAACGTTCTTTTTAAACTTTTAGGACCTATGGTAAGTCAGCGGTTGTGGTGGGTCCTGGAGTCACGTATCCTACTGGCTCCATGTCAGGGTGGTTTCCTTCAGGGTCGCTCTGCCATTGATAATCTAGTTTCCCTCGAGTCTGCAATCCGAACAACCTTTTCCAGACGCCAACACATAGTTGCCGTCTTTTCTGATTTATGGAAAGTTTACGACATGACCCGACAGCACCATATCCTTCCCACATTGAGTGGTGTCTCTGGGACCCACTCCCCATTTTCCGAGTCCAAGTTGGTGCCTCCCATAGTTCCCCCCGTATCCAGGAGAATGAGGTCCCGCAGGTCTCTGTACTGAGTGTATATTTTTAGTGGCCATTAACGGTCTAGCAGCAGCTGTCGGGCCATTGGTCTCACCTTCTCTGTATGCAGATGATTTCTGTATTTCGTACTGCTCCTCCAGTACTGGTTGCCGAGCGGCGCCTACAGGGGGCCATCCACAAGGCGCAATCATGGGCTGTAGCCCACGGCTTCCAGTTTTCAGCCACGAAGTCGTGTTTCATGCACTTCTGTCGACGTCGTACTGTTCATCCGGAACCAGACATTTACCTTAATGACAATCCACTCACTGTAGTGGAGACATATAGATTCATAGGACTGGTTTTCGACTCCCGATTGACGTGGTTTCCTCATCTTCGTCAGTTGAAGTGGAAGTGCTGGAAGTACCTCAATGCCCTCTGCTGCCTGGGCAGCACCAACTAAGATGCAGATCGCTCTACGCTGCTGCAGGTCTACAGAGCCCTTGTTCAATGCCACCTTGACCATGGGAGTCTGGTTTATGGTTCGGCGGCGCGCTCAAAGTTGAGTTTACTCAACCCAGTGCACCACTGTGGCGTTCGACTGGCAACAGCAGCTTTTAGGAAGAGTACGGCGACTAGCGTCCTGGTGGAGGCTGGAGTCCCTTCATTGAAGGTTAGGCGTGCACAACTGTCGCCAGTTACGTTTCACACATTCATAGTTCTCCTTAGCATCCGAATTACTGTCTCTTTAACCCATACACGGCAGTTCATATCCAGCAAGTAGAGTCCTTGCCTTTACCACCTATACTCCTTTCACGTACACCTCCATGGTGTACATCTAGGCCGAAGCTTCGCTTGGACCTTTCACATGGTCGTAAGGACTCAGTTAACCCAGCAGCTGTCTGCTGACACTTCCTCTTGATTCTTGACATGTACTGGGGCTATGAAGTGGTCTACACTGAGGGTTCAATGGCTGATGGTCACTTTGACTTCGCGTAAGTTCATGGAGGGCATATTGAACAGCTCTCCTTGCCAGATGGCTGCAGTGTTTTCACTGCAGAGCTAGCGGCCATTTCTAATGCTCTTGAGCGCATCTGCTCATGACCTGGCGAGTCGTTTCTTCTCTGTACTGATTTCTTGAGCAGCCTACAAGCTATCGACTAGTGCCACCAACCACCATCCTTTGGCAGCGACCATCCAGGAGTCCATCTGTGCCCTGGAACGGTAAAGTCATTCTGTGGTGTTTGTGTGGACCCCAGGCCACGTCGGAATCCCAGGAAATGAACTTCGTGACAGGCTGACCAAACAGGCTACACGGAAACCGCTTCTGGAGATCGGCATCCCTGTAACTGACCTGCGATCATTATTACGCCCCAAGGTTTTTCAGCTTTGGGAGACGAAATGGCATAATCTCACTACGTGCAATAAAATGCGTGCTCTTCAGGAGACTACGAATGTGTGGAAGACCACCATGTGGGCCTCTCGCAGTGACTCTTGTTCTCTGCAGGCTCCGCATTGGCCATACGTGGCTAAAACATAGCTACCTCCTCCGTTGCGAGGCTGTGGCTCACATATGACTGTCGTCCACACCTTGCTGGACTGCTCACTTTTAGCCGCTCTGCGGCGGACTTTTAAACTTCCCAGCACCCTACCTTCGGTGTTGGGCGACCATCCCTCTACAGCAGATTAGCAGATTTAGTTTTATGTTTTATTCTTGAGGGGTAATTTTATCATACCATCTGGGGGGGGGAGGGGCGTTTAGCCTTCTGAGGTCACTACCATCCCTCCACTTGACTCCACCGCACATTCTATGCATTTGTTTGTCTTGGTGGTCGTCTTTTCCCTACACGTGTTCATCTCGCCTTGCCTTCTCGGGGTGGACATTTTAATGTGTTGCAAAGTGGCTGGCTCATCCTGTCTTATTATTGTAATCAGCCAGCCCAGACCATATGCTCTATGGTTATAATACCTTCTTCTATCTTTCCTTGTGGCGTATGTTTCCCCGTTTTCTGTTCTTTCCATTCGTTTTCTTTTTAGATGTGGGGTGTTTTTGAACCTTGAGACTTGCTTGCGTCAGGAAAAAGCGACTGATGACCCTGTAATTTGGTCCCTTTATACCCCAAACCAACCAACCAATCATACATAGCGAAGATTATTGCAACAACAGTAAACAGAGGGCTGCAACACAAAATTGAAGAAGTGCTAGGAGAGGACCAGTTTGGATTTAGGGAGGGAACAGGAACCACAGGCGCCATCGGCACAGTGAGGATATTGTTGGAGTGAGTTTTGGCTGCTAACGAAAAAGTTTATGTTTATTTTATAGACTGGTAGGAAGCCTTTGACAGAGACAACTGTATAAAATTCATGAACATCCTTAAGGAGATAGGAATAAATTGGTGAGACCAGAGACTAATGCTCAACTTGTACCTAGGACAAAGAGTAAAGGTGCGGCTGGACTATGGAGAAAAAAGCAGCTTGGCAATAGGCGTCAGGCAAGGGTGTTGGCAATCTCTGAGTCTCTTCAACCTGTATGAGGTATTGCTGGCGAGTGAAGTATTCAATGAACTGTGATGAAGTGCGACCAACAGGCATTACATACATTGATCAAAAATGATAGTGCACTGAGAATGGCTAGTTTCTAGATGAAATTTAGATCTGCCAATAAAATTTCAAAAGGACGACTGGTAGCTGAAATCTATTATTTACAAGTCAGTATAACAGTCGTTTCATGCAACAGCCTTCTGAATGGAAGGTAGCCTGAGGAAAAAAATACCCTGAAAGTTTAGAAACGTGGTGCTGGAGGAGAATGGAGAAGATAAAGTGGACTGATCGGGTGAAGAAAAGGGCTGTACTGAGAAGAGTGGATACAGTTCTTCAGAGGAAGGCCAACTGGATCGGACACAGACACGAAAGTCTCATACACGAATTCATTGAAGAGAAAATTAAAGGAAAGGTAGTACAAGGAAAAAGAAGAATTCAACTCTTGAATGATATGAAGGATGGAAAGAGGTACAGCAAACTGCAGGGAGATGCTGAAGACAGGGAACATTGGCATCAGAAATTCTCCGAACGGTGACACAGACGTGCCACAAGGCGGAATACTACATATTAATAACAATAATAAAAAGATCGCATAAGGCTACAAACAACATATTCACTACAACTTCTTATTACGGGCAAGTATTACGATTTTTAATACTGTCAAGGCTTTCTATATTCAAGTGTCCGATTAATAAATCACTTTGGAGTGGCTGTGTGGACGTAAAATAGATTAGGAGAAGCTCGGTGTGAATCACCTCAATCTTTTAAATTTACAAAGCTTTAATTGAATGTCTTTTCACTTTAATAAAATTTATACTTTCGTGGGTTCGCTTGGAGAAACAAATTTAGCATGGTACTTTATTATTAACACAAAGCTGATAACTGTCTTAACTGAATAAATCTCGTTACTTGAGCAAAAGACTGCCGTGCAGCGACAACCACAAGAATATCTTAATGTCGATATGACTCATTGCAAAATGAGTGAAGTTAACTTGACTTAAGTATGTTTACTCAAGAATTAATTGATTTTTCCTTAGGCCACTTACTATTAGAGTAATTTGAATAAGAATCTGCAGTCTGGCAAATGGCGGCCAACATCACAAATTAAAATCGCGCTGTACTGCATGTTATTAATATCTGAAAAAACGTAGAATTAAATTCACGCATGTAGGGAAGCTAGAGCTACTTAGATAAGTGGTTTAGTTATAGTACTTCATATTTTACAAGATACATACGTCTCCATTCATTTGTTTCTCATATAAAGATTCGACCAAAATAAAATAATTTTGAATGTCCATTTCCATTGTTTCATTGCTCTCCAAATACAGATCATCCTGCAATATCGATACTGCTTTTCGCCTACATGACAGTGAGATAATTAATATTTTTGCGTATTCTTGTACACACAGAATAACAGTTGGTTTAAACATGTCATGTCAACCGTAAATAAAATCTCTCGTTCCCAGAGGACCAATACACGCTGTATGTAAGGTTTATTATTTAATTGTAAGAAAAACATTTGCGATTTATGATTTTATGAAATGATGAAACTAAAAACGAAACGAATTGAGATCGTTAATATTGTCGACACGATTTATTATTATCAATACGAAAAAGTACATTTCCCTTCAAAAAAAGAAAGCAAAAAGATTTAGATTCACGTCTATTAACAAATATTAACATCAGTTTAAAAATAATATAAATTAACTGTAAGCAATCACGTTTCTTTGACAACTGCAAGAAAGAGGAAGCCTTTAAGCAACATAATCGTAAGAACCGTAGTTGAACTGTAATATAGACAGTTGATTCGTACTGTACTGTTTGCTGACAATGTTCTATACTATGCGTCATTAATGCTTACTACACTTGTGTGTAGTTTTCACACCTTTCTCAAAATATAGTAACTTTCACTACAGCTACGGAAGCAACACTTCTACGTCAACAAGTTACTAAGGTTTTTAAAGAATTTTTGTTCAAAACAGACATCTAGTAATCGTAATTGTTCACATCTCCAGGTAATAGCGTAATTGTGAGCTTTAGAACGTTTGTTCGTAAGAAAGAGTATATAAATGTAAATATAATATCACTGACTTATGCTCTAGCAACTTACAGACGTATGAAAAGGCATGCAATAAAATATGTGGACCAAAGTGAGAATTCTGTCAGAGATAAATAGGAATGCTGAAAGACTATAATTTTGAAATTGAACAAGCAATTTTTATGCAACTGTGGTTGTCTTCTATTATTAATGATATCAGAGTAGCTGTGTATTATGTATGTTAATAATCATAGGAATAGTATATCATTCTTAATCACGCACAAAAAATAATAACCACAGTAACACAAAAATCGATACGTTGCGCCGTGTCCAGGTTACTTACCACTGAAGTCAGGAATTGTGCGGGCAAATTCCGGCTCGCCAAACATGTCCTTCATTTGGTTTCCTAAAACCGAACAAAACAAAACAGAGATACAAAAATTGGACACGGGGTGGTAGTAACGATCAAACCCGAGCCAAAGACTCGTGTACTATGATCTAGGATATAAGAACAACTAATTGCATCTGGCAGCAGCTTGAGTTTGAGCACAATTTTTGTATAAAAACAGAGATACAAAAATAGGACACGGGGTGGTAGTAACAATCGAACCCGAGCCAAAGACTCGTGCACTATCATCTAGGTTATGAGAGCAACTGACACTTATTGTAACTGGCGGCAGCTTGAGTTTGCACGCAATAGTGTGAGTGGAACTTGCTATTGTTGTTCTGATTTATACGATGTATTTCAGAAAGTATCATCTGATTTCACAATACTATTTTATACACGAAAGAAGATAGAAACTTGAGGTGAAGTTCAACTTACGCATAGAAATTAACAGTTTACAATGGCTGTAGTTGGCGAGTATTGTGGTTGGCGGTGGCGTCTTTAAGTGCCCATACTTTTCTCACTTGCTCTTTCGTTACCTAATGTGTGTAGAGTCATACAGCCGAAATCCAGGAAAAAAATGCTTTAAGTTCGTTTCAGCAGATGCGATTAAGCAACAATAGGCCCTAACGCTGCGTGTTCTTACTAACAATGAGCTGCCTCAGCGACGGTTTGTGTCGTAAGGACGTATGGATCTCGCAATACAACATTTGGTTCCGAGGCCGCCTGATATCGCGCCACGGGACATATTCTCTGTTTCGATTTGCGAAATGCTCCGTCTACGTTCTTTCTCCTCCAAAAATTTTGCGTGACATTCGACGTGTGGCCGAGCGGTTCTAGGCTCTTCAGTCTGGAACCGCGCGACCGCTACGGTCGCAGGTTCGAATCCTGCCTCGGGCATGGATGTGTGTAATGTCCTTAGAATAGTTAAGTTTAAGTAGTTCTAAGTTCTAGGGGACTGATGACCTCAGAAGTTAAGTCCCATAGTGCTCAGAGCCATTTGAACCATTTTTTGACGTTTGATGCCGCGTAACAACTGCAGCGAATACAGTATCTCACAGAATTGTGGGACGAGTAGCGTCTGTCCTCTGACTGCCACGTGTCCAGTGGAAAGCAGGTTAACACGTGGGAAAGGTAAATGGACATTCTGATCCTGAAAGCAATTGTAGAAAGTAACCCATCGTTGCAATATGTATATCAACAATCTGACGGTTAATTTAAAACCAAGTACTTTGTAATCCTATGGGTAAGTTAAAGTTGACTGTCTTCATTCATGTACAAAACGAGCGGAAAAATGGTGCTGTCGGAGCACAGAAAAGTTGAATTTGCTCCTGCTTAAAAGAATGACTGTAAAATGGGGTACCAGCTACCTTCTACATCACCTTTAAAAACTTTCCCAAAAATTTTGGCATGCGAACATTTTCGCGCTCTTCTTGACATGCAACCCTCATTTCACTGCCACAAGCTCCCCTGAATGTAAGTCATTCACACCCACTAGTTCAACGTTATGAGTCACTCATACCTACCAATCCTAGTTTCCCATTCCCACTCACTCAGCCCATACTATTGTTGTCATCTCTTTGTGTCTATCTGTCATTGTCTCCGGTGTCATAAGCACAGTCCCCTTTGCTCTGTCCTACAACTGCAGTAAATGTCACTGTCTCCTCGTGCTCCCTCTCTTTGGTACTGTCTTACGCATTCCTTCCCACTGCTGCTGTCTCTCCTTGCTGTCAGTATCTGTTCCACAGTATCATTGTCAAAGAAAATCTCTCATTATCACTGGCTCTCCCTCGTTTCCACTTTCTCCATCTCTGTATTCTTCTTCAACTGGCACTGTCTCCTTCACTTTTTTCCCAGTACTGTTCTCTTACTGTCAATTATATTCCACTGGCATTGAGTCCTTCTCTTTCTCTCACATTTCCGGAGTCTTCTTCGCTCTTTCTTTACCGCAGCCTACCACCTTCCGGTATTTATATCATTTCTGTATTTTTCTCATAGACTCTGTCTGCTTCTCCCTTAGCAAAAAAAGCGCGAATATATTCTCATGCTAAAATTTGTGGGAACATTTTTAAAGCTATTGAGGAAGATAAAATGTGTCAGCTGGAACGCCACTTTACTGTCAGAGTCTTTTGAAGAGGAGAATTTTTCCGCTAGTTTTCTTGTTTTCTCTGCCACAGCAGGGCATGTCACTCATATGACAAGGAATTCATGGGACAGTAAATTTTTGATAGTTTACTAACGTAAAATTAATTGTATACGTCATACCGGATTTTACGAGGACGAAAGTCTTACATGTGCTTCCGTAACGCAAATTATGGTTCCCAGAACCATTGTGATGATACCGGAGATACTTTACTGCATATTTCTGCGTGATACGTCACTTTATAAATGACGTTTCCGTTTCACACCAGATTTTACGTGTACGAATAGGGTAACTTTGAACATTTGTATTTCGGAAGTAGTCTGTACAGTTTTAGCTTAAATTGTCTGTTAAAAGTAAAATAACTGTAACTGTTTGTGAATAGTTACATTGCTCCTCATGTATAATTTGGAGAGGTTCAAGTGGTGTCTCGCAGAACTGCAATGGCAATAAAAACGCTACCCGCCGTCTGCAGCGACGAAAGCGAGTAGCTAAAGCTTGGTGCCGCCCCACCCCTGTCTTTTCAGAGCGGTAATGAGAATTGTGTAGCCTCCGAATCTCTTCCTCCCGGGTCGCAATGCAGCGCTCCTCTTGCTTCTTCATCCCGTTAAACGGCTAAACTGGGTCTCCCGCTGGCGAAAAAAACACAGCAGCTCGCTCTGTTGGCCGCTCTTCTGCACCTTGTTCATCGAGTCTCTCTCTCTCTCTCTCTCTCTCTCCCCTTCCCCCTCTCCATCTCTCTCTCTCTCTAGCTCTGTCTCTCGTCTCATTTATTCGACGTCTGCTCCGCCCTGTAAGCGAGTGACGGATTGCCTTTAATATTGCCTCACTTGCCCAAGAGGGATATACGCGGGAATAGATGTTGTTAGAGCCTTTTCAAGCTCCACTGGAATGCAAATACAGGGATCAGTCAAAACAATTAAGGATTAGTTGGTCTGGTATTTATTTATTTCTAGCGTACTTCGTCCAACAGCCGGTAGTGAAACATGGCTTCAGTGCCAGAAAGGATACAACTTTTAGCAAAACTGTTAATTTGCTAACTTCTTTGTTTTCAACATTAATTCAAAGTCATTATCTACCATGAGTAAGTTTTTTACTTCATGACGTTTTTTAAACTGTAGGTTGTCTCATAGCATTAATTCCAAGTACTTGTATGCAATGGATAATTTATTAGCGTTTCAGACTTCCATCAGCAACCTATGAAAGGTAACAGAAACTGTGAAATGTTGAAAAGTAAAAATTACAGTTAGTGACTGTGGTTGAAGAGTTCCTGTTGAACTGTGAAGACAGTCGAAACCGATTGGTACTCTGTTCACCTGACGATCGTCGTATGGAATATGTAGGTCTTGGATTTTAGAGCAATTGGGTGGAGAACTGTAGGGCCCCCCTAGACAGGTCAGGCGTGCACTACACACCGGAAGCAGCTACTAGGGTAGCAGAGTACGTGTGGCGTGCACACGGGGGTTTTTTAGGTTAGAGGGACCCCCCCTTGGGCGAAACGATAAAATACCTGACGGCTTACCAGAGAGAACATTATCATCGTTGATAAAGAACGTCCGTCCTCAGAGACCAAAAACAGGAAAAGTTAACGTAATATTGGTAAACTGCAGGAGTATCCAGGGCAAGGTTCCTGAATTAGTATCTCTTATTGAAGGAAATAGTGCGCATATAGTATTAGGAACGGAAAGTTGGTTAAAACCGGAAGTGAACAGTAACGAAATCCTAGACACAGAATGGAATATATACCGCAAGGATAGGATAAACGCCAATGGTGGAGGAGTATTTATAGCAGTAAAGAATTCAATAATATCCAGTGAAGTTATTAGCGAATGCGAATGTGAAATAATCTGGGTTAAGTTAAGTATCAAAGGTGGGTCAGATATGATAGTCGGATGCTTCTATAGGCCACCTGCATCAGCAACCGTAGTAGTTGAGCGCCTCAGAGAGAACCTGCAGAACGTCGTGAAGAAGTTTCGTGATCATACTATTGTAATAGGGGGAGACTTCAATCTACCAGGTATAGAATGGGATAGTCACACAATCAGAAATGGAGCCAGGGACAGAGACTCTTGTGACATTATCCTGACTGCCTTGTCCGAGAATTACTTCGAGCAGATAGTTAGAGAACCAACTCGTGAAGCTAACGTTTTAGACCTCATAGCAACAAATAGACCGGAACTTTTCGACTCCGTGAATGTAGAAGAGGGTATCAGTGATCATAAGTCAGTGGTTGCATCAATGACTACAAGTGTAATAAGAAATGCCAAGAAAGGAAGGAAAATCTATTTGCTTAACAAGAGTGATAGGGCACAAATCGCAGAATATCTGAGTGACCACCATCAAACGTTCATTTCTGAGGAAGAGGATGTGGAACAAAAATGGAAAAAATTCAGAAACATCGTCCAGTACGCCTTAGATAAGTTCGTACCGACTAAGGTCCAAAGCGAGGGGAAAGATCCACCGTGGTATAACAATCATGTACGAAAGGTACTACGGAAACAAAGAAAGCTTCACCATAGGTTTAAGAGTAGTCGAATCATAGCTGATAAGGAAAAGCTGAACGAAGCGAAAAAGAGCGTAAAGAGAGCAATGAGAGAAGCATTCAACGAATTCGAACATAAAACATTGGCAAACAATCTAAACAAGAACCCTAAAAAGTTTTGGTCATATGTAAAATCGGTAAGCGGATCTAAATCCCCTATTCAGTCACTCGTTGACCACGATGGCACCGAAACAGAGGACGACCGAAGAAAGGCAGAAATACTGAATTCAGTGTTCCGAAACTGTTTCACTGCGGAAAATCGTAACACGGTCCCTGACTTCAGCCGTCGCACGGACGCCAAAATGGAAAATATTGAAATAAACGATATCGGAATTGAAAAACAACTGCTATCACTTAGTAGCGGAAAAGCATCCGGACCAGACGAGATACCCTTAAGATTCTACAGTGATTATGCTAAAGAACTTGCCCCCTTTCTATCAGCAATTTATCGTAGATCTCTGGAAGAACGTAAAGTACCTAGCGACTGGAAGAAAGCACAGGTCGTTCCCATTTTCAAGAAGGGTCATAAATCAGATGCGAATAATTATAGGCCTGTTTCACTTACGTCAATCTGTTGTAGAATAATGGAACATGTTTTGTGTTCTCGTATTATGACGTTCTTAGATAATACAAATCTCCTTCATCATAACCAACATGGATTCCGCAAACAGAGATCATGTGAAACTCAGCTCGCCCTATTTGTCCAAGAAATTCACAGTGCCGTAGACACTGGCGAGCAGATTGATGCCGTATTCCTGGACTTCAGGAAGGCATTTGATACGGTTCCGCACTTACGTTTAGTGAAAAAAATACGTGCTTACGGAATATCGGACCAGGTTTGTGATTGGATTCAGGATTTCCTAGAAGAAAGAACACAACATGTCATTCTTAACGGTTCAAAATCTGCAGATGTAGAGGTAATTTCGGGAGTACCGCAAGGAAGCGTGATAGGACCTTTATTGTTTACAATATACATAAATGACTTAGTTGACAACATCGGTAGCTCCGTGAGGCTATTTGCAGATGACACGGTTGTCTACAAGAAAGTAGCAACATCAGAAGACTCGTACGTACTCCAGGAAGACCTGCAGAGGATTAATGAATGGTGCGACAGCTGGCAGCTTTCCCTAAACGTAGATAAATGTAATATAATGCGCATACATAGGGGCAGAAATCCATTCCAGTACGATTATGCCATAGGTGGTAAATCATTGGAAGCGGTAACGACCGTAAAATACTTAGGAGTTACTATCCGGAGCGATCTGAAGTGGAATGATCACATAAAACAAATAGTGGGAAAAGCAGGCGCCAGGTTGAGATTCATAGGAAGAATTCTAAGAAAATGTGACTCATCGACGAAAGAAGTAGCTTACAAAACGCTTGTTCGTCCGATTCTTGAGTATTGCTCATCAGTATGGGACCCTTACCAGGTTGGATTAATAGAAGAGATAGACATGATCCAGCGAAAAGCAGCGCGATTCGTCATGGGGACATTTAGTCAGCGCGAGAGCGTTACGGAGATGCTGAACAAGCTCCAGTGGCGGACACTTCAAGAAAGGCGTTACACAATACGGAGAGGTTTATTATCGAAATTACGAGAGAGCACATTCCGGGAAGAGATGGGCAACATATTACTACCGCCCACATATATCTCGCGTAATGATCACAACGAAAAGATCCGAGAAATTAGAGCAAATACGGAGACTTACAAGCAGTCGTTCTTCCCACGCACAATTCGTGAATGGAACAGGGAAGGGGGGATCAGATAGTGGTACAATAAGTACCCTCCGCCACACACCGTAAGGTGGCTCGCGGAGTATAGATGTAGATGTAGATGTAGAATTGTATTAATCTTTCAGTTGACCATTTGTTGTCTGATAAGCCAAATCGAAAGAGATAATCTTTTAGTTTAGTGACACACATCGTTTATTATGAAAGCCCATAACGGTATCGGTATGAGGAAAGAGTTTGTCTTTACAGATGAATATAACAGTACCTCTCAGATGGACAGTGAAGCCATCCTTTAAAGCTCTGCGTCGCCGTTAGTGAACCGCAGCAAGGTAGAAGGCCTAGATTGCGTGGCAATATATTAAAAGACGGGGACACTAGTGGTGGGTGTTCGATAACGAGAGTTGTGCATATGTGCCTTATCGTTTTGAGAACGACTGCATATTCTGATATGTTAACGGCGTGTACTTTCGCACCGCAACTGGAAGTAAGAAAGGAAGATTAGACTTTAACGCCTTGTGAACACCAAGTTCATTAGAGAGGTAGCACAGACTCGGATTGTGAAAGCATGGAGAACGAAATCACGCTTGCCCTTTTCAAAGGAAACATTTCGGCATTTGCCTGGAGCGTTTTAGGGAAATCACGGAAAACCTAAGTCCGTGTGGCTGGGCAGTAATTGGAACCGGCATTCTCTCGAATGCGAGTCCGATGTTTTAACCACACCGCCAACTTTTTCGCTCAGCACAACTAGGCCTGCCGATTCGGGATTTCTTTGATAACGGGATGTGACATGTACAAAATTAAAACACAGTAAATGATACCTGTGTTACATCGGAGAGTAATGGGTATGTGCTTAACAAGGTATCACTCATGAATATTAAATACAATTTACTAATGCAGTCTTCCATGGCACGTGTAGCATGCTGGAGAGAACGCAAACAAATGTAAAGTTTCCGGCCCCTCAAACGTTATGCAACCCGGTGGCACATTGAGGCTCTCTCCCTTTCACAGCCTGTCCGTCATTATGAGACTGTGCAGTTACTGCTCGTTCATGAAAGTCAGTTTTTACGTGTTCTGACATGCCAGATATGCACAGCACCAGTCGGTGGTCACTTTCATCGAGCGTTATTACTAAGAAGCGTCATAGTCGTTATTATCTTCATCATCAGCATTATCTTCACACTGATGTCAGTTTTATTTCTTAAAAATCTTGCCTTCTCAGCTGCTTGCACTAATGCATTAGTCGTAATACTATACGTTGCTTCATGGACCAATTTCACAGCTGGTGTTACGAGACCCAGGCAATCCATTATCACTGACATAAGCAGACAAACTATTAACAACAACTTTTAAACTGTGACATAAGCCTCCTTATATGCCGTCCACTTCGGAGACCTTAATTGGATGTCAAAAACTGCCAAAAATTGGAAGGTAAAAGTGAGATACGATAAACTCACTGATGTAAACTAAGGACACACTTGAAGCGAATAGGTGAAGAGGTTCCTGGAAAGGAATACAACTTTCTGCAAGGTTGTTATTTTAGGTGAATACTTTATTATGGACTACTAGCCAGTTTAGAGCATGAGCTTATTTTCAAGTCCACAACTATGTAGGACACATCATCATCATAAACAGTATACAACTAAAAGAAAATACCAAATGCAAAGTCACGCGTAGCATGGTAGACTGTGGTCGACAGTATGTAACTGTGCACGTTATCTGATTCATGATATATACTTTTAGGACGATGATGTGTCCACAGCCATTGTTGTCTTGAGACTGAGTACACGCTCTAAAAACGCTAGTAATTCTCGTTAACATACTCATTTAAGCAAAGAAATGGAAACAATGAAGTTAGTTAAATGTATCGAGTATGTGATACGTATTCACAAGAAGAAAGAAGAGGCCACAATTAATTATTGGAGCAGAGTTATTCAGTTAGTTAGACCTTCCATAGACCATATTCACGGTAAACCGTGTCTTCCGAAGAAAAAAAAGAAGCATAGCACACATAAATACGAATAAAAATATTCGTATGGCTACATGCTCCCTAAGTAAACGCTATTTCTGTGTATACATGGGTAGTTATTTCTGTTGCAGAATTCCTCTAAGATACTGAAAGACCTGTAAAGGGAAAACATCTTTAAATGTTAAATACGTTAAAGGGTAACACACATTATTTTTGCTTCTAGTGCTGTAATTGTGAAAATTTCTGTTACTCTAAAATTCCTATAGATTGTTGATAACAACTTTCATAACTGGATAAATATGTTGTGAGGTTGTTGATAATATTCTCAGCTGCTTATATATGTGTCATAACCCAACTACATTCCGTAAGAAAGCTATAAACATATGCTCATTTTGGTCATAATGACCCAATATGGTATTTGAATGGCATGCTGATTATGCTGATTATAAATTGTTAGAAATTATTATAATTTTAAATGTAAGGTCGTTTGGTACAATGTAAACAAATGATACAGTATGGCATGTCATCAATCTCAACAATGATGTAAGCTCAGGCCTTCAGTGAGCTGTAGCACAATAGTGTTTTACTTGGCGTATAAACTGTAAATCACAGGAAAAATTACAATAGATTTTTACTTAGAATTCCACTATTGGTGCAGCGGTATCTGATGTGAGCTTTACAAACATGATTGTTACGATTCTAACCCTTCATTGGTGTGCTGTAAACTTGATGGACAAGATTTGCATCTGGTACGTTTCCAGTTTTGGTTTCAACCGCTGGCGCTTGGTTTTCATGGACTTCTTGCTTGTATTCTTCTAACAATGGCCGCTGACAGTTCATTTCCTGACAGCATCTTTATATGTTCAATGTAAGGAGTAACCAGGAATCTTTTCAATTCACCTATAAATACTCCTCTTTTGTAAAAAATAAATTTTTTTTCATCCTCGATTTATTTCTCTTCACAGGACAAAAGCATTGTAGGTAGAAGTGTCAATAAAATTGAAATTAATCTTTGGCCACCAATTCGTTTTCCTATTGCATGTGTAGATGTCATGAAGCTGATTCAATGTTTCAACTGACTCCTGATTTACATTGAAGTCCAATACAGTTTTTGATTTCTTGTCTTCTCTGTTGCTTATTTCCTCACTGTTGTGCATTACGTTCATTGGCACAGCCTGTCTGTTCTTAGATTAGGCTTATTTTTTATCACTGTCCTTAGCATCGCAAAATGTCATTTGAGAAGTTCTTGGAATTATGAGTATGTTCTGAAGAAGCTGTCATATGTGACATTTGCCCTTGTGGCTCATGTGTGACACCCATGACAACCCCCATACCTTGATTTTTGTCAGGTGCTTGTCCAGGTTATTTTCCTTTATGTATCCGTGTCTTCAAAACATAAGAAGTACCACAGTCACACAATGTCCATATTTTTACCCCATATTCTGACGGTTTGCTGGACATACATTGCTTGAATAGAAAACTTACTCGAAAAGCTACTAACTGTTCATCCATGGTTACATCTGTGCCAATATTATATAGTTTTGGAAGTATGTCCACCCACTTATCCCATAGAACTCTTGTATGTGTCAACTTATCATTTACTCTTCGTGATCTTCGATCAGATTTGTCACTGAAACGGAACACGTGTGATGCAACAGGACCGTTTCAGCAACATTATGGCAGGTAATATGGTCCTACCTGTTACTGAATTACACAGATTCCTTGTTGGTTTACCATATGATTTACACACATCAGCCAGTAATAACAGGCCAATGTAGTCTTCAAGTGTAACATCATCCAATGCTTCCCAGCTACTCTTATAAACTCTACGACCCTTAATGTTAGTCATTTCCACAACAATGCCCTGAGCATTATCGTTCATCATAACTTGTATACATGATTTTATATAAATTACTCTGACGATAGCGTATCTTGTCGGACCAGGAGTCAGCTTTATTATGTTTGCACTAGATGCTCTTCCAGTTTGCGGAAAAGGTTCTAAGCTACACGTGATTTCTTTATCTTCAGAATGAAACAGTTAAGCAGCTAGCACATTGTCACTTCGGGTACCAATATCTGAAATGTCATCCGAATCAGATGAAGGACAAATGTTGTCATCACTGGTGTGGTTTTCTTCTTGGCTGTCAGATGCTTTTACTAATGCTTCTTATTGCTCATCGGAAAGAACTCGTTTTGTCATGATAGCCACACAGAAATAGCTAGTATAGGTCATGAACTGCGTCTGAACACAACAGCCGATAAAATGTAACTGTTAGCGGTACTGTGCATTAATAATTTGCACACAATCAGCGACTTGCATTGTTGCATGACCTTCGCACATTTGAACATGAAGACTGAAATATTTACTTTAAAATAATAAAGCCATTATGCATATACTCAAGCATGTAGAAGTACAACTTGGCTATCATATTTATACATTCTGTGAATTTTTGAGCTCCCCAGGTCATACTGATCCGAGGAACACAAGTGTAACAAATTAAGTTTTAGTAAATGGGAGAAAAGTAGTTTTTCAGTTTGAGCTTTAAGGCACTTAGAACGTTTAGAGAAACCAAGTCATCTAATTTGATGTAATATAATCTAAATATTAAAAAGTTACGAAACAACAAATTCCTTTCAGATCATATTGACCCAAAGATAACAGCAGAGTCCACATGTAACTGTAATTATTTCCTTTTGTGCTATGAGTACTTTCTGCCTAAGTGAGAAGTTACAGAGATTATTATCACATAACACACCAGGGAATGAAAAGGTACAAAAATATTGACTTAATAAGTTTTCATTGCGGAAGTTTGCTGAACCTAATCGATTTAGCCGGTGTGCGATATGCTTTTTTCGGTTTCAGTTTTCATCAATATGCACACCAAAGGCTGTAGACTTAACTAGCTATTGTTTTTTGTTGAAATACCAGGTTAATAAGTGGTGGGATATTTTTGATAGAACAAGTATAGGTGAGCCGCATTTTTCTGTTGTTTAAAGCTAGTCTACTTGTGCAAAGCTAGTTAGTAGCTTTCACAAAAACATAATTTACTATTTTCTCCATTGTTACTTCTTTGCTCAGCTAATAGCAGCGCTTTATTATCAGTAAAAAGAACTAATTTTTCTTCCTGAATCAAACGAAGTGGTAGATCCTTAACATGCAGCAAGAAAAGCGGTGGGCCAGGCCTCCATCTCTTTGTAATTTCTCCACAAGTGGTCGACGTGACGTCGTCCTCTGTATTACTCGAGCGGAACAGACTGACTTCCTGCTCCGTGTTTCTTAAGAACTAAAACAGGCATGCGCTGACGTACATATTCCACAAAAAATTTCTCTAATACAGCATAATGAGTGTCACAATCCAATGCCTTCGATAAGTGACAGAACATCAAAACTGGTGATACATTAATATTTAAAGATTTTACTATATACACAGTATATTTGCTAATAGCTGTGTCAGTAGAGTGGAATATTCAAAACGCAGAACCAACTCAGACGGCAAAGTACAGTTACTACGTCCTATCGAAAGAATCCATTCGAGAATTTGTTTTAATAGGCTTAAACAAATAACGAAATCGGATTCTATGTTGGTGGACAGACGATAATTCTGATCCTCTCCATTGCACCAAATCGCTTGGTGACTTGAAGACGACTCAGCGGCGCCTGATTCTACTACAGACTGTCAAGAAATCGTTGTGTTATCCACGTACACTTTGGGCACTGGCGTACAAAGATGTCTTCGACAGAAGATGTTGTAAAAATCGGTCATTAGTTCAGTGTGCTAGTGTAAGACAGCGACGGACAGTTCCATTCCCTTCTCTTTTTTTGCTTATCCAAGATTTTCACCGAAGTAGTAGTTATGAGCTTCAGTCTGAGGACTTGTTTGATGTACATCTGTACGCTAGGTTATCCTCACCAATTATTTTAATTTCTGTATCACTTGGAAACTTACGTCCATCTGAGCATGCTTATTTTTATTTATGCCCTGGTCTCTCCCTACAATTTTTAGTCTCCAGAATTCCCTTGATTACCAAAATACTATTTCTTGATGCATTTTTAAATTACGCTATCTTCTCATTTAATCAACTTATGGCATAAATTTCATTTCTCCCCTATTCCATTCTGCACCACTTCATTAGTTAGACAATCAACCCATCAATTCTTGATCAGTCTTCTGGAGCCTCAAGTTTCAGAATCGTCTGTTGTCTCCTCGTCTGTAACTTCTATCGTCCACGTTTCACTTTTATATAAGGGTACACTACGCAATCCATTGACAGAAAGCTTAGCTCTCGAACACTTAAATCAAATTTAGAAAAAAAAAATTGTTTGGATCTCACATCATGGCTCGCCGGATGTTCATTCAGGCACTGATGATGACCATTGTCTGGTCGAAACCGGTAAGTGCATTTTCAAATGTTATTGTGATTATTGTGACAAGGAAATAAAAGACAGTCTTGGAATTTATATTAGATGTGTGGGACACAGAAGCCACGGCGTATTTCCAGTCTCTCTGCTTCCAGTTCAGCTTGAGACAGAGAGATTAGTAAGGGATAAAGAATCCCGCCAAATAGACGCATGAAGTGAGGAAAATATTGTTTATCCTAATGCAAATTACGAATTCCTTGTAATGCTTTGATTTATTGTATTGATAGCTTGTGGATCAAATAGATGATGATGATGTTTGATTTGTGGTGCGCTCAGCTGCGTGGTCATCAGCGCCAGTACAAAGACGCAAATTTTATAAAGTCCATTTTCTTCACAATAAAATCTAGTGACCGTCACAAAAGATGATGATGATAGTGATGAAATGACGAGGACAGCACAAAACCCAGTTCCCGTACAGAGAAAATCCACAACCCGGCCGGGAATCGAATCCAGGACAGCGTGATTCAGTAGCAGCAACGCCAGCCACTAGACCACGAGCTGTGGTCGGATCAAATAGAGATGGCACTGTGGGTCCGTACACTATGTTCATATTGTGTAAAGTCCCCTTCTGAGGTTTACATATATTATTATTTAGTCAGTTGTTCTGTAATCAGAATTTTGAGGGAGATGACATACAAAAGATAATGTCCGACACAGAAGTAAACCACGTACTTATTCTACATCTACATCTACATTTATACTCCGCTAGCCACCCAACGGTGTGTGGCGGAGGGCACTTTACGTGCCACTGTCATTACCTCCCTTTCCTGTTCCAGTCGCGTATGGTTCACGGGAAGAACGACTGTCTGAAAGCCTCCGTGCGCGCTCTAATCTCTCTAATTTTACATTCGTGATCTCCTCGGGAGGTATAAGTAGGGGGAAGCAATATATTCGATACCTCATCCAGAAACGCACCCTGTCGAAACCTGGCGAGCAAGCTACACCGCGATGCAGAGCGCCTCTCTTGCAGAGTCTGCCACTTGAGTGTATTAAACATCTCCGTAACGCTATCACGGTTACCAAATAACCCTGTGACGAAACGCGCCGCTCTTCTTTGGATCTTCTCTATCTCCTCCGTCCACCCGATCTGGTACGGATCCCACACTGATGAGCAATACTCAAGTATAGGTCGAACGAGTGTTTTGTAAGCCACCTCCTTTGTTGATGGACTACATTTTCTAAGCACTCTCCCAATGAATCTCAACCTGGTACCCGCCTTACCAACAATTAATTTTATATGATCATGCCACTTCAAATCGTTCCGCACGCATACTCCCAGATATTTTACAGAAGTAACTGCTACCAGTGTTTGTTCCGCTATCATATAATCATACAATAAAGGATCCTTCTTTCTATGTATTCGCAATACATTACATTTGCCTATGTTAAGGGACAGTTGCCACTCCCTGCACCAAGTGCCTATCCGCTGCAGATCTTCCTGCATTTCGCTACAATTTTCTAACGCTGCAACTTCTCTGTATACTACAGCATCATCCGCGAAAAGCCGCGTGGAACTTTCGACACTATCTACTAGGTCATTTATATATATTGTGAAAAGCAATGGTCCCATAACACTCCCCTGTGGCACGCCAGAGGTTACTTTAACGTCTGTAGACGTCTCTCCATTGATAACAACATGCTGTGTTCTGTTTGCTAAAAACTCTTCAATCCAGCCACACAGCTGGTCTGATATTCCGTAGGCTCTTACTTTGTTTATCAGGCGACAGTGCGGAACTGTATCGAACGCCTTCTGGAAGTCAAGAAAAATAGCATCTACCTGGGAGCCGGTATCTAATATTTTCTGGGTCTCGCGAACAAATAAAGCGAGTTGGGTCTCACACGATCGCTGTTTAATGTAATTAATGTATACAAACTTTTATTTTAGTTCCCAATATCGAATGTTTCTAATTACGCCGTTATACCTACACTTTTGTAATACACACTGTGAATTTGTCGTTCCCGAAATGTTACCATTTAATCGATCCTGATTCTTCGTCGACACTAGTTTCAACTTCTACTACAGTTTCTCATAGGTCTACTCACACTATAAAGTCTTAAGCTTGTTCCTTCTGGCTACCATCAACTGTCCGACATCTTTAGAAAAATTTTTCCTCTCAACACGCACTGGACTCGCATTCGGGAGGACGACGGTTCAATCCCGCGTCCGGCCATCCTGATTTAGGTTTTCCGTGATTTCCCTAAATCACTCCAGGCAAATGCCGGGACGGTTCCTCTGAAAGGGCACGGCCGAATTCCTTCCCCATCCTTCCCTAATCCGATGAGACCGATGACCTCGCGGTCTGGTCTCCTTCCCCGAAACCAACCAACCAACCTCTCAACACCGTCCTTCGCTCTGTTGGTATCGAGAGCTGATCCTGGTAGTGACGGAGAAATCGAACTTTTTGTGGGTCTGGAGAAAGTGCCCCTTAGTCGCACGGACGTGTGTTGTGGGGTGGTGGTAACTCGGATCGCACAGCAAACCGCTTGCGAAGCATCCTGTTTACAACGGCCTTTTATTGATTTTAATACGGAGACGGGATTTCAGCAGGCGGGAGACTTCAAGCCCTCGATGCAGCTGGCTGAAGACGTACCATCCTCCGAAGCCAGCAACTTCTGGCCCAGGAGACAGGACCCATTGGCAGCAGTGGGTTCTGGCACGAGCGAAGCCGCCGAAGACTAACGCTGCCGTTTGGCACCGTCGGAGTGTGGCAGGCAACCTGGGTGCCTCGAGGTTGTAGCGTACCACATCGGCAAGGACGGTACTGAAAGCGTGGTAAACCGCAAAGTAGCAATAGATGTCATATGACCGCACTAGATGCCAATCAGTAGTTATGGGGGACCACGTGAACCAGTGAGCAGCAGCAGAGAGACTAAGCAGCTCCTATCCCGGGCTTCATAATGGGACCCATCAGGAAGATGGTCGCCAGAAGAAGATAGTCCGCCCCATGGACTCTGAGGTCGAAAGGCGCCAAGTTGCTTTCATACCATCCCGTGCTCAGGAGGGTGTCTACAGTAAATGGAGACTGTTCTTGTAAGCTGACTGGGTGCTTCATCTGGCACTTCAGTGGCCTTCTCCTCGAATTGAGCTGATGTAGACGGTAGTGTTCGGCATCATATACACACACCGATACGATCGTGTACAGAGATCGTCACCCAGAATGTGAGGTCATCTGAGAATATGAGAGTAAAGGTCTGACTTTTTTGAGGGTGGGGGTGGTGGAGGAGGGATGTGTCAGTATTTGTTCAACAGCGGCACATCCATCCTAGTAGGGACAGGCTGTTGTAACTTGGTGTCGCCAGTGGGTTGCGATGATTTCATTTGTTCTGATTTTCTTGTTTACTCTGCTTCAGCAGGAGCTCAAAAATGGTACAAATGGCTGTAAGCACTATGTGACTTAACATCTGAGGTCATCAGTCCCCTAGATTTAGAACTTCACAAACCTAATTAACCTAAGGACATCACACGCAGCTAAGGGCTGCTCGTACTGTGGACAAGGGTTGCAACAAGCCTTGTTGGAGTCTTGTTGCAACCCTTGTCCACAGTACGAGCAGCCCTTAGCGGCTCGCCATCTCTTACGTGTTCATGACGTCGCCTTCCGGCTAAGATCTTTCTTAATATGTGACTTGTAAGTACTGCATCTTTTCGAGTCAGTACAAACTTTAATTTTATTAATGTACTATATACCTAATGTTTTAGTACAATTAGTCTAATTCTGAAGACGACGCTCATGGTAGCGTCGAAACCAGGTCAATTTTGACTTAATATTTGTGACCGAGGGCTTATTTGTTACAATATAATTCTGACACGGTCACTGAACCTATGCAACTATGTTCAAAGTTTCCACATGTTGTTTTCTATGTAGCACTGTTTAAGCCTAGAACTTTCGAAGCAGGCTAACTGCTCATGCTGTTCGCTTAGGAGGTAAAACAGGCAATTTTGTAGCACAGGAACATGCCACGGCCACATAGTGTGGCTCAAAACAAACACTTTCATGTGTGGTTTTATTTAATACGTGCATGAGTGCGACAAAATGTACTAATGTACTACTAATATGTGGTGGTGTACAAACTGATAAATATGGCATAGTACGGTATAGTTTTTTTCTTTTCTGAGAGCTACAACGTGCAGCTCACGAGAAATGGAAGCTGCCGTCCGCACGAGAGGTCTGAACTCGGAGAGCGTGACTGATAACTTGCCCCACTCTCGGACATTGAAGGCGAGCCGACTCTCAGCGCTGTTTACACGACACGTAATACTCGCAAAAGCTCTCTTAGAGTGAAAAACTCTCCCGTGTATATTTGAGTTACCAAGGCCCATACTTGATTCCAGTTCGATTTTAGATGTGCGATGTACGCGTTGATGCATAGGTATGGGATACATATATAACACAGATAAAGTTAGCCATGAAGGCATTTGGTTCAAGGCATATGCCTTAATCTGGAATCTCGCTTCGATTACATGTATGGCGTACCTAAATCGATGCTCGGTAAGACAATTTTCTCTAACAGTGTTTTATAAAAGTTTGAACGTAGGCATTTTGTTCCCAAATTATGAGTTTAAACGTCCAGAATATGCACCGAAGCTAGTATGCTGACAGTTTCCACTTGTCAACAGTCCTATATGGTGGGAACAAGATCAAACTGGTTCTTTTCTCTCTATTCCCGATACGAAATGGGAAATATGACAGTGGAACAGTCGTGTGCCTCGCACAGAACATAAACAAAAAGTTAAAACTAAACAGTTCAAAAACAAGGCAGGGTTGTTGTAAGTGTAGGCTGGTCACTTTATGCAGCATGGAACACGTGTCGGGGCTGTCCTCGTTGGCGGCACCGCCCATGTGGCAGGCTGGTCCGTTTCCTTGTGGCCAGGTGTAGCTGGCAAATGGCAGCGTGTTTCAGGTGCCACAGCTATCGACACTCGCTGTATGTGGCAATACTAAAATCTTATCCACTGAAATGTTAGACCCATCAAATACAGTGTAGTCTGCCCTCAAATGTTGGTATCGGTCGGAACTCATTACCAGTAATTGAATTCACTTGATACAGCCACTTCCATCAATCACCTGGCCGTGGGTCCTCTTGGAATGCGCAAGTAGTATTGTTATACCAAATTCAAATGCTATGCAGCACATCTTCTTTTGTCAAAGGCGCTGTTTGAGTTCAAAGGAAGTCTTCAAAACACAGGGTGAGTCACTGACTATTGCCACCAAGAATAGTGAAATCCCTGGGCTGTCAGGACAGAGTGGATGAAGTTATATTCGTGTAAAGGGGCCAAAATAAATTACTGTCAGTTGCACTCAGCATTTGTTAAAACACACAATCACACAAGCAAGAATTACAAACTCTCAAGGTTTTAACGAAAGACCTCCTTTGATTTAAATTAGATCGGCTGAAGACCACACCGGAAATCCAAGACACAAGGCCTAAGCAAGGAATTGAGGTACAGGAGTTCTTCTGGGGGTTTCACTTCTTTAAGAAAAAAAAAACTTTATCTTCAATATAATTAGGCTGAAAGCCGGAGCTTAAATTTTTCCAAAAGAACTCGGCTGAAGGCCACACATTAATCAAGAACAGTGTTACGGCTTAGGCCGAGACAAATATTTTCAAAATAGGCTGAAAAATCGGCTGAAGGCCGCATATCAACAAAACAATTTTACGGCTTAAGGCCTAAAGGGAACATCTTCTAAACTTCAACTAAAATAGGCTAAAGGCTTTAACCTAAAATGCTTTACATAAAACTCGGCTCACGGCTACATACAAAACCCAAACAATCTGACGGCTTAAAGCCCAAACAAAGAAATCTCCAATTTTTAATTTAAGCTCAGCTGTCGAACTACACGAGGTGCTGGACAGCATTATCAAACGAAAACTGCTGAAAACTGCGTCAACGCCCAGGGCAGGTAACCAGAACGTAACGGCCACAAGGCAGAAGATACCGCTGGTACGCTTCATTAATGAAGGAAAGAATTATATTAAGTTAAACACCACACAGGAAGACGGCTGCAATTCTAGCCGACTTCAACGCACACACGTTGTTATTCGTGGGAATCTTCCAGAAAGCCACAACCAGGATCAGAGGAAGAGATGTGATAGCAGTTGAGGCTTGATAGTAGGTTAAGTGAGCAGTCAACTTCAGTGTCCAGGATCGGTGGCCGACGAACTTCGTAACTCTCGCATGAAGCGCCTCACTACTTCAACTGCGCGTGCACGCCGCCAGCGGCTCCAGCCTGACCACGCGCCAAGGAGACTTCCTCACTGCTCTGGCTCAACCGACCGACTGACTAGGCCCGGAAACGGTCAAAGGACCAAATACACGTCGGCCGATGAGAAGACCGATCGAACGACCAACCATGGTCGTTCCCGCTCCAGTCTCCTTCCGTCGGACAGTTCAAGTGTGTCAACAGCGGTCGGCGAGTACTGGCTGCCCGCGCCTTACCAGCGCTCCGTCCCCGACTTCACTGCTGCTGCGTCCCGACTGAACTCCTGACACATGACGACCCGTAAATATTATCGGTCGCTGCAGAGATGGTACGATAGTGCACTTATCGATAAGTGCTGCTGCTGCCACTCATGGCAAGTAAGGCAGGAAGTTAGTGACGCCAGTGAATGGAAAAAGAAAACGAGGCGGCAGTACCGTAACAGAAGATGACAACCAATAAACGGCATGAACACGAGCCGCGCACGGCTCAAATAGTTCCGAAAGTATGATAGTAGCTGGAAAGCTTGTGGGACAAATGATGCATGGGGCAATGGGGGCCATAATATGACATTGGTTTTTCGTTGCTAGGTGGGGTAGCTTCAGACAAATGAAGGTCCACTTCGTTTTCTTAAATGTGACGCTATAGTTTGGTACTTATTTTCTGATAGCGGCTATCGAGAAAAATCCAATGATGTATAACAGTAAGGTCTTTGAAAGTCAACGAAGGTCAAAAAGGTGGCATCAACGTCCATTTACAGAATGTGTTCGAAGTGATGACCTTCGGTATCAATGCAGTGTTGCAAATCTTCTTATCATGGATTGAGTGGTATTCAAAATCACGTCGGCACTTTCCGAAGCACATGCTCTGAGAATACTCTCTCGTATATCGTGCAAATAGTAAATATTCGCCGAACATGGCGCAACCACCTAACGTGCCATTGACATGTAAACACCATTTGACGGTTTCGCAGTACAACACTAATAGAAACGGTAAGACTAGCAAAGTCGAATCAAGCGAATGTGAATGATGTCTTCCTTCGAAGAACAAGTCGATATGCATCTCATTTACAGAGAATGTCTACGAAATTCAGCGAGAGCTAGAGACTTATACGCTGAAAGATATCCTCAACGTACTCATTCTACACGTCGTACATTTGAATATGTGTATGATAAATTGAGAACAACTGGATGTTTAACGCATCGGAAACATATCCGGCAAATGAAAGTTACTAACGAGGAAACGGAAAGTGGTTCTGTTGACACTGTGGTTCAAGATCCTTCTGTCAGTTGGCATCAAATCGCAAGGGAATATGGCATGAGCCAGAGTAGTGTTGTCCGTGTTCTGCATCGCCATAAATATCATCCTTATCATATTAGTCTCCACCATAAATTAACTGATACCGATTGTATGCGTTGCATTGAATTCTGTATTTGGGCTCACTTCACATTCAGAGGGTTGACGAATTTATTAATTTGATTTTATTTACTGACGAGGCCAAATTCTCGAGCCATGGAAATGTGAATTTGCATAACGTGCATTATTGGGCAACTGAAAATCCATATTGGCTGCGGCAAGTTGCACACCAAAAACCGTGGTCGGTGAATGTATGGTGTGGGATTCTGAAGGACAGAATTATAGGCCTCTGTTTCATCGAAGGTAATCTTAATGGTAGGAAGTACAACACATTCCTGCAAGAAACGTTAGGTCTGTTATTGGAAGTAATAACTTTACGAACAAGGAACAGAATGTGGTATCAACCCGATGGATGTCTTGCGCATTTTTCGCTGATGCCTAGAAATGAGTTGCAGAGACAATTCCCAAATTGTTGGATTGGACTCGGGGGAGATGTGTTGTGGCCGGCTCGTTCGACAGACTTGACGCCCCTGGATTTATTCTTGTACTGATTCGTAAAAGACATTGTTTATAAAGACGTTCCAACTGCACCTGAAGATATGCGAGGGAGAATTGTCAGAGCATGTACTTCGATGAGTGCGCATTGATACCAATGGTCATTACTTCGAACACCTTCTGTAAATGGACGTTCACGCCACGTTTGTGTCGTTCATTGACCATTCCAAGACCTTACCGTTACGTATCATTGAATTCATCTCGACAGCCGCTATCAGATAATAAGTACCAAACTACAGCATACCATTTAAAAAACCAAAGTGGACCTTCATATCTCTGAAGCAACTCCATCTAGTAACAAAAAACCAACGTCGTATTACAGATTCCGTTGTCCAATGCAACTTTTGTCTGACAAAGTTTTCACCTCTATCATACATTCGAAGTTATTGTAGGTGGCATTAATTAGTGACTGAGCCTGTATACTACAGAAGGATGTGAATTACTTTTGGTAGATAGATGGTTCAGTGTTACCGGCCTGCGAAAACGTATAAATGAACCACAAAAGAAACATGACTGTGTTCTTGAAAAAAATCAAGAAAATTGTCAAAAAAATGGCTCTGAGCACTATGGGACTCAACTGCTGAGGTCATTAGTCCCCTAGAACTTAGAACTAGTTAAACCTAACTAACCTAAGGACATCACACACATCCATGCCCGAGGCAGGATTCGAACCTGCGACCGTAGCGGTCTCGCGGTTCCAGACTGCAGCGCCAGAACCGCGCGGCCACTTCGGCCGGCAGAAAATTGTCATAAATAATTTTAAGCAAGTATTAAGGCTTCGAACCGGATGGAAAATCCTTACCTTAATCAGTGCAAAATTTATTCATAGAAAAGGTACCATTCCTCAAAAACGCTCGGAACTAAAATTTTGAAGAAATAGGGCTTGTTGGGTACACATTTCTAACCACTTTAACAGAGGGATTTCTAAATGTATTGATTAGTTTAACGAGAATAATTACTTTTGTAAAAAGCGAACAAAAATAGAAAGATAAACCTGTATACACTTTTCACTTTTCTGCGTACGTGAGGCTCTGACTTATCAGATATTTACAAAATAAGAAACCTTTACGTTACAATTTGCTCAATACTCCTATGAGTAAACCCTGTAATTTTGAACAAATTGTAGTAAGTAAGAGTTGAGAAAAAGTAGATTTTATTCTTAAATAAATGCAACTTATGGGAAACAGCTATTAAAGTTGTAATGCTCCACGTGAATGGTTGTCTGCTGCCTCTTCTTTCTAATCTTGCAATATCCTTTTTCCTGCTCATTTATGCTGTCTTGCGCCGATTCAAAGCCTCTGACAGCTCTCTCTGGTGGACGAAGTCTTTCTTTATCTAAATGTAACATTTGTTTCTCTGTGAAACGACCTAAATTTTGTAGCACTCTTTTCTAGATTTCACAAACTGCAACATTTTCTTTTCGACAGTTGCCATTGCAGTAAAGGCATCAAAATGCAGTGTACTAACTGACAGAGACACTGTCTTATGAATTCGGGTCCAGATTTCGCTGTTGATTGTCTTGGTAAGATTCTGTGAATGCCCATAAAGACAGTTCTTCAATAGTCTTACAATTGAAAAATCTTTGCAAGTTTCTTTCGAGACCTCCACTATAGCAAAAGGTATAGTTGGTCTGTGAATAAATTTCTCTCTGTTTTGCTGTAGTCTGTTGTATTTGCACCACGAATCACTTCCGAGGCCATAGACCCGTCTGTTGAAGAGAGGTGGAACAAAATTGTCCACACAACCTTCCTCGCATCTTCTACACAACCAACATTTTGCGTGATGGACTTGCCATAACCGGTTTGAATATTATCTATGGCAGATTCTGTGAGTCTGCTCTTAGCAACTAATCCTCTGGCATCATCTGATGACTTTCTCTTGTTCGCAGTTTTCAGTCATCGCAGCCTCGTACTCCTTCGCCTTTATTCATGAAATATGCATATATTATAGTTACATTTTCTCCGTATGCCTTCTCCCCATCAACTGCTACGAAATCTTTTAAATCCCCATGTCCTAAATAACTACTCTAGTGTTTAGTTTAAATGAATGAAAAAACTAGAATTAAGGCAGTAATGTGTACGTATTGTATATCGTCGCAAAAGGAAAATACATGTTTCGTAAAAGATATACTGTAGATGGAAATTAAGATCAATGGGGAAAAAAAATACAAATTGACAACTTGGGGGTTTAAACCTGTCCGGAGCTCCTTTAAATTTTCTTTCTTCAAAAACATTAAAAAATTGAAGCTTTTGTACAAATTCGACACAGTCACACCTACTATGTACTATTAGACATTGAGACATGTAAGGAGTATATACACGTTTGAAGAAACGTGTATTACCATTCGCTCGACTGACGATTTTGAACAAAGGCCGTCCTGTGATGAACACAAGCCCACCTATTGAGCAGGACGACTGTGTTTCTTGGGAGCCAGTCCAAAGACCTGCTGTACACAACTGACGATGTTTCTCCGTGTACTATCTATCTACCCAGTAACGGTGGGTACTTAGGGCCGACAGATTCAGGCTGGGGACTCCATTTCAGGTATCTTCTGTGTAAGCTAGCATCTGCCTCGAGTGTAGGCCAGTGCGAAAACACAGCTGCGCCGAAGGAAGAGGTGTAATTTCCCCTCAACAATGAGACAACAAAGCGAACATAAGATACACAGCGATGGCAAAAGCAAGGAAATGATGAATGTGCGGTGATCACTATTTCCCTTTTTACCGTAGCCTCTGGAAGATCATTCCAATAAATTGGCGTTATTGTTCGTAGTCATCTAGTTGAATTTAATATTTTAAACTCTGTGTGTAGACAATGTCCTACCTGATAACAAGCATCCGTCGCCTGAAGTGTGTCGAAGAGATGGTCGCTGCTACACGCCTATGTATCTGCCTTCAGTCATATGGAACACGTTTCATGCTCACGTATAGTTACCTACCTGGAGATGTAAAGTCTGTAAGAATCAACACAGATTTCGGAAACAAGCTAGTGTGAAACCCAGCTCTTTTTATTACTTCAAAAGAACCAGTACATATCGGGGCCCAAGTTGACACCATGTTCCAGAAGCCATTCGATGCAGTTCCACACTGCCACCTAATGAACCAAATACAGACGTACGCAGTATCAGACTATATTCTGATAGCATTGAAGGGATCCTAGTGAAACACAAGCAGGAGCCCGATATTTAATTGTGTTCTCATAGAATGGGTCATCTTGTACCCTTCTACCTTCTGCGCTTACAGACAGCAAGTAGTGGCGCAAATAAAAAAGGCCGAAGTTGGTATGAACTGCATTACAAAAGCCTTTAGTAGCAGAGATGCTCCCAGTTTGAAGAAAACAGGCGGAAGCCGACATGAACTGCAACACATTAGCACCTAGTAGCGGAGATGCACCCACTTCAAACAATAAGAAACATCAAAGCTGACACGAACTGCAATACGAAAACCTTTATTTATAAGGATACATTCAGATTATTTTTACAAACTGCCGTATAGACATTTGTTTTCATCGTAAGTAACAGGTAATTTACTACTTCATATACTAAATTATCCGACTCAGGATTTACTCCTTGCAGGCCGTTGTGGCCGAGCGGTCCTAGGCGCCTCAGTCTGGAACAGCGCGACCGCTACGGTCGCTGGTTCGAATCCTGCCTCGGGCATGGATGTGTGTGATGTCCTAAGGTTAGTTAGGTTTAAGTAGTTCTAAGTTATAGGGGACTGATGACCTCAGATGTTAAGTCCCATAGTACTCAGAGCCATTTGAACCATTTAGTCCTTACACAAGTTTACCACCGTAGGAAGGGTCAGTATCCCGAGATACATTATTCTGCAAACCATACAGTTTTATTTACTTTTTAACTGTTTCTTTTCATCTACCCTATTAGTTAGTTTAATGACTCCGCTCTATTTCTGAATTTTGGGTGAATCATAAATAAATTTCGCTTCTTTGTTGTATACATGCGCTGTGGTGCACCGGAAGAATCAAAAGCTTGCAACGGGAAACGCCCAAACTTGTTGCTAAATGCATTTTTTGATTTCTCTGACAGTCCTTCTTCTTTAAGGAGGTGTTGTAATGGCTCCAAGCACTATGGGACTTAACATCTGAGGTCATCAGTCCCCTAGACTTAGAACTACTTAAATCTAACTAACCTAAGGACATCAGCCACATCCATGCCCGAGGCAGGGTTCGAACCTGCGACCGTAGAAGCAGCGCGGTGCCGGAATGAAGCGCCTAGAACCGCTCGGCCACAGTGGTTGGCAAAGAATGTGTTGTTAGGATATTTATCGTTGTTTATCCTCTCTATTCTTAACTGTATACGGTACACACACACTTTCGTCTTGTAATTATTACATAAGAGTACATGTTCCTGAAAAATCGATCTGATCGTCCAGTTTATAATGAGAGACTAGCAGTATCGGTGGTAAGGAACATATGTAAAGAGTTAAATGCAGATGGTCTGATATGAATGAGTACACTTTCAGCAAAGAAAAACTTGAAGGAGGTATGCACACACATATCTACATGAGTTTAGGCTTGCAACTAATACATGAGAAGTACCATTCGCATCAGGTGTGGTTCAAATGGCTCTGAGCACTATGGGACTCAACTGCTGTGGTCATCAGTCCCCTAGAACTTAGAACTACTTAAACCTAACTAACCTAAGGACATCACACACATCCATGCAAGAGGCAGGATTCGAACCTGCGACCGTAGCAGTCGCACGGTTCCGGACTGCGCGCCTAGAACCGCGAGACCCGCATCAGGTGTATCCCAGCGGAGTGTTACAGGAGCCTTACTGTTCATTTCATACATAAGTGACGCAGTGGATAACGTCGGAAATCTAGAAAATTGTAGAGAAATGAATGAAGTCCAGCAGGGTCTGGAGGACTGGTGCAGCAACTGGCAGCTGGGACTTGATGCAGCAACTGGCAGATGACGCTCAACGTTAACAAATGTAACGTTTAGCGCATTATACGCTGCAGATATGAAAGTGAAATTAAAAAGAAATATTTTCGAATATCGATTTACCATAGGAAAATTACAGATATGGTAAGACCACAATGGAAGTTATTAATATTTAATAGGCAGAGAGGGTGCTTTTTGATCATTGAGGCAGGAGCGCTAACGTAACAGGGGCGTGTGCTCCGTTTCTAGGTCCCCTGCGGACGACACCGAAATGTATAAGGAACCCTGACTCTGGCTCGTATTTCATTTGGTCGAAACCTTGCGCTAGAAGTGTAATATGGAGCGAGCAGTGCGAGGCATCGGATGGCTGGGCACGGACACCTTTGTATGATACCGAGAAATTTCAGGATTGCGAGTTTGTGGAACTGGTCGGATGGCTGGGCACGGACACCTTTGTATGATACCGAGAAATTTCAGGATTGCGCGTTTGTGGAACTTGTTGATATTAACTTTCGCGTGAACTACACAATTTGAAAAACATCTTTCGTTTCTGTCTGAAGTGCTTTGTGCGGTGCCCACCACATAATGAAGCCGCTTGGCAAGTGGAGTAAAGATTTACTACTTTTAGGGGAACAATAAGCAGAACCTTGAATTACGTATAGTTTCAGAACGTTACAGATTAAAGAACAGGAAATGGAATTTTTGGCGAGATTTAGGCTCTGAACTGCGCCAAGTGCTGGTTACAGTATTAAAAATGGTTTGCCTTATAAAAGATATTGCGGTTGTGAAACAAGAGACTGGAAGTGCAGCAAAAAGGCCCAGTGAACATGTGGTGTCCGGAAATGCATCGTTGCCATGGTAGATGACGCTTACAGATGACAGTTCCTCTGACCACGTGCCATCTGTTCCTTGCGTGTTTCAGGCTGTGTTACTGACGCAGCATACTGTAAGCAGACCGTTGTGGTAAAGGTTGCTTCGTCGTTAAAGAGAACTGCCGACATAAATTCCATAGTTCTGATGGTCTGGTGCAAAACCATCGAAAAATTCATCCAGTATAGGGAAAACCGCAGCTGATACTACTTGCACTCATTGCAGGTGTACCTGTATTAGAGGTTGTCACTTAGGATACACATAATCCTTCTTTGGCTAACACCATGTTGTCAGGCCACTTGACTGGAATTTGTTCTAGGGTACGTCTAAATATGTTGTAAGATCCGTTCCTCCAAAACTGGTCCACGTACAGTTCGCCATCTCCCTGCAAATTCGTCAGTCTGAAAGGGCCTATTATCATTCAAAAGCCCAAAAAGGGCTTGTAATGTTGCATGATGCTGTTGGAACCTGTGAGCGTACTTGTTTTGTTACAGCTGTGCTGCCTCTCCATCTGCTTGGACGTACACAAACACAATCTCGGCTTGTTCGCGACATGAATGCCGGATCATTCTGCTGCTTACAGTGCGCTTCATCAACCACACAGCCTGCAACACACAAGGAACACACGGCAAGTGGTCATAGCAACTATCGTTCGTCAAGGCCATCTACCGTGACAATGATGCGTTTCCGAACACATGTTCATAGAACATTTTTCCCTCCATTTCCAATAAGTGGTCCTTCCCCGAAGCATGTCGCTTTTATTAATGTTCCCCTATACTGATGCGTCTAGAAGAAGCAGGATATTACACTACTGGCCATTAAACTTGCTACACCACGAAGATGACGTGCTACAGACGCGAAATTTAACCGAAAGGAAGAAGATGCTGTGATATGCAAATGATTAGCTTTTCACAGCATTCACACAAGGTTGACGCCGGTGGCGACACCTACGACGTGCTGACATGAGGAAAGTTTCCAACCGATGTCTCATACACAAACAGCTGTTGACCCGCGTTGCCTGGTGAAACGTTGTTGTGATGCCCCGTGTAAGGAGAAGAAATGCGTACCATCACGTTTCCCACTTTGATAAAGGTCGGATTGTACCCTATCGCGATTGCGGTTTATCGTATCGCGACATTGCTGCTCGCATTGGTCGAGATCAAATGACTCTTAGCAGAATATGGAATCGGTGGGTTCAGGAGGGGAATACGGAACGCCGTGCTGGATCCCAACGGCCTCCCATCACTAGCAGTCGAGATGACAGGCATCTTAGCAGCATGGCTGTAACGGATAGCGCAGCCACGTCTCGATCCCAGAGTCAACAGATGGGGACGTTTTCAAGACAACAACCATCTGCACGAACAGTTCGACGACGTTTGCAGCAGCATGGACTATCAGCTCGGAGACCATGGCTGCGGTTACCCTTGACCCTTCATCACAGACAGGAGCGCCTGCGATGGTGTACTCAACGACGAACCTGGGTGCACGAATGGCAAAACGTCATCTTTTCGGATGAATCCGGTTCTGTTTACAGCATCATGATGATCGCATCCCTGTTTGGCGACATCGCGGTGAACGTACATTGGAAGCGTGTACTCGTCATCGCCATACTGGCGTATCACCCGGCGTGTTGGTATGGGTCCGCAGCTCGTGGTCGTGCGGTAGCGTTCTCGCTTCCCACGCCAGGGTTCCCGGGTTCGATTCCCGGCGGGGTCTGGGATTTTCTCTGCCTCGTGATGACTGGGTGTTGCGTGATGTCGTTAGGTTAGTTAGGTTTAAGTAGTTCTAAGTTCTAGGGGACAGATGACCATAGATGTTAAGTCCCATAGTGCTCAGAGCCATTTGAACCATTTTTTTGATGGTATGGGGTGCCATTGGTTACACGTCTCGGTCACATCTTGTTCGCTTTCACGGCACTTTGAACAGTGGACATTACATTTCAGATGTGTTAGGACCCATGGCTCTACCCTTCAAATGGTTCAAATGGCTCTGAGCACTAGGGGACTTAACATCTTAGGTCATCAGTCCCCTAGAACTTAGAACTACTTAAACCTAACTAACCTAAGAACATCACACACACATCCATGCCCGAGGCAGGATTCGAACCTGCGACCGTAGCGGCCTAGAGCCGTTCGGCCACACTGGTCGGCCTCTACCCTTCATTCGATCCCTGCGAAACCCTACATTTCAGCAGGATAATGCACGACCGCATGTTGCAGGGCCTTTATGGGCCTATCTGGATACAGAAAATGTTCGACAGCTGCCCTGGCCAGCACATTCTACAGATCTCTCACCAACTGAAAACGTCTGGTCAATGGTGGCCGTGCAACTGGCTCGTCACAATACGCCAGTCACTACTCTTGGTGAACTGTGGTATCGTGTTGAAGCTGCATGAGCAGCTGTAAGTGTACACGCCATCCAAGCTCTATTTGACTCAATGCCCAGGTGTATCAAGGCCGTTATTACGGCGGAGGTGGTCGTTCTGGGTACTAATTTCTCAGAATCTATGCACCCAAATTGCGTGAAAATGTAATCACATGTCAGTTCTAGTATAATATATTTGTCCAATGAATAGCCGTTTATCATCTGCATTTCTTCTTGATGTAGCAATTTTAATGGCCAGTAGCGTAGTTGATTCTCATGGGTACGCACACTCTCGCATTTTAGCAAGAAATTTCATCGAGTTGCCGAAAGTCTCTTTTATGGCCTGTCGCTACAGTTGGATGAGAATCCATGTCCTATTAACGAAAGACGCTGTTCTTCTTCGAATTTGGTCCGTTTCCTGTACGTCCTAGCAGGAAGGAACCAAAACTGAAGCTTCCCTAAATCGGATGAGAGTTTAGTGGGTGGACTGCACTTTGTGGACCGTGTTCAAATCAATCTCATTGTGGAAACTGCCTTACTTGGCAGTAGTTTTATATCGTCTGAGCTGTGGCCGCTTTAGATATGTAATAGAGAGTGCGATTCAGCTCCTCTGCGTGTAGCCGAGCAACGACCAGCTTAGAGTACTTCCCGGGGGAGGGGTCACGTGTGCGGTCTGCCGCGTCGAGTTAACGCCGACCCGGATGAGCACGAACTGAGTTGTTGCGCAGGGAATGGACGCTGCAACCAACTGCTGGTATGGAACAGCTCTTCAAGCAAAAGTCTGCATTGCCAATCTGCCAGTTTACATGTATAAGAAAAACTAAGCTCTAATCCGGTGAAAGACGATCTTGACAATACTTCTGCTGTCAGGGTATCAGAGGAAATTGTAGGAAAAGAGGAATGGCTGGGCCACACGGACATCTTTGGTGAGCGTCTTATGGCTGTACCGTACGAGAAGCTAGTTGGAGTTACGCGCTGTGACCCGTGTCCTTATGCTGTGTGTTTGATGATTCATAGCACCAGTGTTGTCAACAGACGTTCTCATACCGGTTAATTCAAAATTTGTTTTGCTCCACGCTTATTCTGTGGGTAGCGCATCAGTATGTTCCTGCAAGGTGTACTCAGCACTAACGTAGGTTCAGTTTTCCTGCCTTAATTGAACCCATGTGGGCATTCTGGCTCAAATAATGTTCATACACTTTTATATGAATTTTAAAAAGACAAGCTATGTACATTTCTGAGGGTTTCTGTTAATGCTAAAAGTACTTCTTTTCGTTGTATTCGAGCCCGATTTGTATTTTAGGAGTATTATCTGCACAGTGTTAAATGTATTACTGAAAGTTGAAGCCAGCTGCAATTTCTTTCAAAAATTTACTTGTACATCTATTATCATTGCTTATTTGTTTTATAGTGTTCTTTACCAGTGCCTTATTGCCTGCTCTAAGCTGATAACTAAATGTCCCAATGTCCATTCGTGTTAGTTTATTGGTAGACAACATCTTCTAACGGAAACGCTCTTCTCTCTGTTTTAGTTAATACCGTGCTTGTTAATGTCTGTCGAAACACAACTACAAGAGTGAGGTGTAGTTTAACAGTTTAATGTCTTCAATTAAATTTTTCAGTTTCTAATTCTGAAATTGTTACTATTCATTTGTTTGCATTTAATACAGGTCCTCAGAATTCCGAAAGCCGAGCCAAAGAAATATATAAATATTTGCAGTACCTTTTCTAGAAATTGTATTTTCTGGTTCAAATGTTATTTTTACAATCTGACCAGTTGAAATTCAGGGTATCTCTTTAGAGTACTGCTTGAACCAAGTTTTTGCTCTCGCGCACAAGTTGGAACAGCTAGGGACCGTGCCGGCTGGAGTGGCCATGCGGTTCTAGGCGCTACAGTCTGGAACCGCGCGACCGCTACGGTCGCAGGTTCGAATCCTCCCTCGGGCATGGATGTGTGTGATGTCCTTAGGTTAGTTAGGTTTAAGTAGTTCTAAGTTCTAGGGGACTGATGACCTCAGAAGTTAAGTCCCATAGTGTTCAGAGCCATTTGAAGCTAGGGATCGTTCAAAATGATTAGACAAACTTTGAAAGTGAAGTAGTAAAGGGTACTTGCGCTTTTTCAGCGCACCTTTTTTCCATCCTCCTGAGACGTGATAACGGGAGAGTGTAACATTAACATGTGCATAAATAAAACGCTAAAGGGTCGTTCTAAGAACCCCTGTCCCACATCCAACCAATTCAGCTACATCTTCGGTGCCGGCCACCTGAGTTTATTGCACAAGTTACAAAGGTAATAGTCGGGATATTCAACACACATTAGGCCTCGCATCTATTCCAGCGCTGAGGATTAGACAACCCATTCGATAATAAGTGAGTGCGGTTTGAATACCTTCTGGCGTTAGAGCAGCAGCCAGTCAGAGTTGGTGTCGATCTTTCTGACAGGTACGAGCCCGAAGATGATGTCACAGGGCGCCGTGCCTTTTCACCATTAGAGAAGTAGGTTATAGCCACCACGATGTCACAGGGCGCTGCGCCTTTTCACCATTAGAGAAGAAGGTTATAGCCACCACTGAGCCAAATTTCAAACTTGTGCGTCGCAGTGGGAGACACTTACGAGGAATCTTAAAAGTGATTCTTTAATTCTGTTGCGCAATACAGATCTAAAAATGAATGAAATATATCAGATTTTTGTCACCGGTAAAGAGAAATAAGATTATTTTGCACACAATCACGGTGAAGTAATGAGACAGTGTGTGATTTACACTACTACTTTTATCGTAATAACACCATGAGATATGCAGAAATGGCGGGACATTTCATTGTTCAGAACCACCGGACGCTGCCATGTGGACTCGTATGGCTCGAGCAGTGGACGGGTCACGTGACAGGTGGACTGAGCCGGGATGTCGGGCTGTCGGACGCGTCCACCAACCCTGCCGCTGCTAGCGGTTTTGTAGCTCGCCCGACGATCACTCGGCATTACGAGCGATTAGCGCAATCCCCTGTCCCATGAGGCCCGACTGCAGAGAGAAAGGAGGACTCTTTAGGGGCTTTGTGCTCCTGTGTGGTGACACGGTAGAGCTCTCCCAGCAAAGATCCGGCAGAATATCGGCAGGACCGAAACTTCTGCTCTTGGGATCGGCGCCTTATACGGTATTTTTCTCGTATACAGGGTTATTCAGACAGCTGATATAACTCCATATTTCAACAACAATGGAAGATGCTAGAAGATCGTATTGAAATGCTTGAGGATATTTAAAGGCTGCATAATTGGGGCAGGGACTGGTTGTTGCCTCTGAACGTAAACAAAATAAAGTAAATGACTGCACGCGAATACGCGAAGAGGTTCGGGGCAAGTCCTTCTTTCTTTGAGACCTCAGTCTTCTGATTGGTTTGGTGCAGCTCGCCACGAATTCTTCTCGTGTGCCAGCATCTTCATCTCAGACTAGCACTTTCAAACTACGTCCTCAGTTATTTGTTGGATGTGTTCCCATCTTTGTCTTCCCTTACAGTTTGTTACCCTCGAGAGCTCCCTCTAGTACGACGGACGTTATTCTCCGATGTCTTAACTCTCGTCCTATCATTGTGTCCCTGCTTCTTGTTAGTGTTTTCCATATGTTCCTTTCCTCGCCTATTCTACGGGGAACCACGTCACTCCTTATCTTATTAGTCCACTTAGTTTTCAACATTCCTCTGTAACACCATATCCCTAATGCTTCGATTTCCTTCTGTTCCGATTTTCCCACTCTCCACGTTTCACTACCATACAATGCCGTGCTCCAAAGGTACATTCTCAGAAATTTCTTCCTCAATTTGAGGCCTATGTCTGATAGTAGCAAACTTCTCTCGCCTAGGAATGCCCTATTTTCCTGTGCTAATCTGCTTTTGATGTACTCCTTGCTCCGTCCGTCACGGGTTATTTTGCTTCCAAGGTTGCAGAATTCCTTAACTCCATCTACTTCGTGATCACAAACTGCGATGTTAAGTTTCTCGGCCGTGCTCCAAAGGTACATTCTCAGAAATTTCTTCCTCAATTTGAGGCCTATGTCTGATAGTAGCTAACTTCTCTCGCCTAGGAATGCCCTATTTTCCTGTGCTAATCTGCTTTTGATGTACTCCTTGCTCCGTCCGTCACGGGTTATTTTGCTTCCAAGGTTGCAGAATTCCTTAACTCCATCTACTTCGTGATCAAAAACTGCGATGTTAAGTTTCTCGCTATTATCCTTTCTGCTACCTCTCACTACTTTTCTCTTTCTCTGTATGTACATCTTTTCAGAGGTGGTTGTGGCAGTCGGCCACAGAATGTCAAGTGAAACAGTTTTCAGCCGCCGAATGTAGGAATTTATTTTGTTTGGCTACAAGTTCAAGCCCTGTGTACAGACAACAATAGTACCAGTACGAAATAGATAACCAAAAAAAGGGGGTGGTGCATGTCTCATATACAGTGGTATAATAACATAATAATACCAACCAGTACAGGAAGTCACATACAGTTACAGATAAATTAAGGAGTAAATTAAGATAACAGTTGCACACTGTACTAAATTCAACTAGTGAGAAAAGTATATACATCATACAGTCGTAGAAAAGGAACCTACTAAACGGAGGTCAATATTTCATGTTATGCATAGATAATCACAGTGTAATGCTAATGCAATGCGCGTGAAACAGCTGGAGTAAAGAAGTATAGTCATATAATGACGAGTAAAAGCGGTAGGTAAAGCATTTGATTACACGCTGTCATAAAGACATATACCACTTATTGGAAATCAACCTGATAACTATCTGTATCACCTTGTTCCATATGCTAATAACAATAATAAAAGGAGAATATAAAATTACATCAGTGCAATTTATTGATAACAAACTCGTAAGATGCAACTTATTTAATAAAACATTTTTAGTGGACCGAATTATGTATAGAATGTAGCACACTGTAACGAATTACCACTAAGCAGCAAGTATTGCAATTTATGGAAAAGACAAAAATAACAAAAGATTGCTTGTAAGCAGGTGTGTGGCAAAGTGATACACCAAACCATAAACTATGAAATAAGAGAAGTACTGCGGCGTGCACGTGCAGTATATTAGAAGGACACTCATTACAATCAGGACAACCAAAGTCGAGTGCTTCTATATGTCATGTAGCTCATAAGCAAGGGAAGAGAAAGAAGAGTATGACCTATGGCGGAAAACCACCAGAACATACGTGTCAGGGTATACAATGTGTAATACACTCCTGGAAATTGAAATAAGAACACCGTGAATTCATTGTCCCAGGAAGGGGAAACTTTATTGACACATTCCTGGGGTCAGATACATCACATGATCACACTGACAGAACCACAGGCACATAGACACAGGCAACAGAGCATGCACAATGTCGGCACTAGTACAGTGTATATCCACCTTTCGCAGCAATGCACGCTGCTATTCTCCCATGGAGACGATCGTAGAGATGCTGGATGTAGTCCTGTGGAGCGGCCTGCCATGCCATTTCCACCTGGCGCCTCAGTTGGACCAGCGTTCGTGCTGGACGTGCAGACCGCGTGAGACGACGCTTCATCCAGTCCCAAACATGCTCAATGGGGGACAGATCCGGAGATCTTGTTGGCCAAGGTAGTTGACTTACACCTTCTAGAGCACGTTGGGTGGCACGGGATACATGCGAACGTGCATTGTCCTGTTGGAACAGCAAGTTCCCTTGCCGGTCTAGGAATGGTAGAACGATGGGTTCGATAACGGTTTGGATGTACCGTGCCCTATTCAGTGTCCCCTCGACGATCACCAGTGGTGTACGGCCAGTGTAGGAGATCGCTCCCCACACCATGATGCCGGGTGTTGGTCCTGTGTGCCTCGCTCGGTCGTATGCAGTCCTGATTGTGGCGCTCACCTGCACGGCGCCAAACACGCATACGACCATCATTGGCACCAAGGCAGAAGCGACTCTCATCGCTGAAGACGACACGTCTCCATTCGTCCCTCCATTCACGCCTGTCGCGACACCACTGGAGGCGGGCTGCACGATGTTGGGGCGTGAGCGGAAGACGGCCTATCGGTGTGCGGGACCGTAGCCCAGATTCATGGAGACGGTTGCGAATGGTCCTCGCCGATACCCCAGGAGCAACAGTGTCCCTAATTTGCTGGGAAGTGGCGGTGCGGTCCCCTACGGCACTGCGTAGGATCCTACGGTCTTGGCGCGCATCCGTGCGTCGCTGCGGTCCGGTCCCAGGTCGACGGGCACGTGCACCTTCCGCCGACCACTGGCGACAACATCGATGGCTACCAGTGTTAAAGACTGCGATGGAGCTCCGTATGCCACGGCAAACTGGCTGACACTGACGGCGGCGGTGCATAAATGCTGCGCAGCTTGCGCCATTCGACGGCCAACACCGCGGTTCCTGGTGTGTCCGCTGTGCCTTGCGTGTGATCATTGCTTGTACAGCCCTCTCGCAGTGTCCGGAGCAAGTATGGTGGGTCTGACACACCGGTGTCAATGTGTTCTTTTTTCCATTTCCAGGAGTGTATGTTCGAAGAGATTTCAGAATTGCAGCCGGTCGTCGTTAACTTCATTCCAAGATATTTCAACTGGACGCCTGCCAGTCATCATCGAAGACAGATGAAGACGTTCTCCACCCCGCCTTACAGAGGGCGCTGATAGTATTGTCGCGCATGCGTCACAGTCACGGTGACAGAGGAACTCGCCAACAGTGCCCTGTGTGGTGGAGCTGCAAGGATCAGCTGTCTTCGGCGTTGCCGCTCGACGCAGTTATCGAAGGATTCTGGCATCTTCGTCTGGAGAAAATATCTCAGAGATGACGGGATTCCACGCATTATCCAGCTGGTAGCTGAATGCGTACTACGACGGATTCTTTTATAATGGAGTCTCAAAAAGATGTTGCTGCGGCTAAAATTAATATTCTTTCACACTCCATTGAACGACTATTGGAGATACAATATACCGCATCTGCAGACTAGCTGGGTTGCAGAAGGCGAGTCCAACATTTATCTTCTGTGGAACGTTCTTCCACTGTGCATGTTGTTTGTTCTATATAGGCCATACCACACTGGCAAGGTATTTTGTAAACTTCCGTCTTCCGCAATAACAAATTATCCTTCCCTGATCCCAGCAGGTCCGAAATCTTAGATGGTGGGTGAAAAACCACTTTCACCTGAAAATTATTAAAGACTCTTGCTATTTTGAAGGCAATATTTCAAACGAAGTAAAGAAAAGCTAGGGACTTTGCTGGTAAGTACTCCTCTTTATCCACTTCCCGTTTCTTGGTTTTAGCTGAGAATGCCTTCTTAATTTGCCGGGTCGATTATCCATTGTCTCTGAACACTGTCCTTAAATGTGCAAGCTCTTTAGGTAAACTATCTGCATCTTACACTGTATGCGCCCTGTGTACAAGGGTTTTAGGCATACTCATGGTTTGGGATGAGCGATGGCAACCTGTGGAGAGAAAGTACAAGTCAGTGTGAGTAAGAATGTCCCAAAGAGCCGTCACTCTTCCGTCAAACCAAAACATCCAGGAATGGGAGACAACCATCTTTCTTCAATTCGATAGTAAATCTAATGTTCTCGTGAATGGAGTTTCTTGTTGTTGTGATCTTCAGTTCTGAGACTGGTTTGATACAGCTCTCCAGGTTACCCTATCCTGTGCAAGCTTCTTCATCTCCCAGTAACTACTGCAACCTACATCTTTCTGAATCTGCTTAGTGTATTCATCTCTTGGTCTCACTCTGCGGTTTTTACCCTCCACCCGGCACTCCAATACTAAATTGGTGATCCCTTGATGCCTCAGAACGTGTCCTACCAACTGATCCCTTTTTCTAGCCAAGTTGTGCCACAAACGTCTCCCCAATTCTATTCAATACCTCCTCATTAGTTATATGATCTAGCCATCTAATCTTCAGCATTCTTCTGAAGCACCACATTTCGAAAGCTTCTATTATCTTCTTGCCTAAACTATTTATCGTCCACGTTTCAACTTCCATACATGGCTGCACTCCATACAAATACTTTCAGAAACGACTTCCTGACACTTAAATCTATACTCGACGTTAACAAATTTCTCTTCTTCAGAAACGCTTTCCTGGCCATGGCCAGTCTACATTTTATATCCTCTCTACTTCGACCATCATCAGTTATTTTGCTCCCCATATAGCAAAACTCGTTTACTACTTTAAGTGTCTCATTTCCTAATCTAATTCGCTCAGCATCACCCAATTTAATTCGACTGCAGTCCGTTATCCCCGTTTTGTTTTTGTTGATGTTCATCTTATACCCTCATTTCAAGACACTGTCCGTTCCGTTCATCTATCCTTCTAGGACCTGTGCTGTCTCTGACAGAATTTCAATGTTATCGGCGAACCTCAAAGTTTTTGTTTCTTCTCCATGGATTTTAATTCCTACTCCGAATATTTATTTTGTTTCTTTTACTGCTTGCTCAATATACAGACTGAATAAGATCGGGGGTAGGCTACAGCCCTATCTCACTCCCTTCCCAACCACTGCTTTTGTTTCATGCCTCTCAACACTGGACTCGCATTCGGGAGGACGACGGTTCAATCCCGCGTCCGGCCATCCTGATTTAGGTTTTCCGTGATTTCCCTAAATCGCTCCAGGCAAATGCCGGGATGGTTCCTTTCAAAGGGCCCGGCCGACTTCCTTCCCTAATCCGATGAGACCGATGACCTCGCTGTCTGGTCTCCTTCCCCAAAACAACCAACCAACCATGCCTCTCAACTCTTATAACTGCCATTTGTTTTCAGTACAAATTGTAAATAGCCTTTCGCTCTCTGTATTATTCCCCTGCCACCTTCAGAATTTAAAAGAGAGTACTCCAGTCAACATTGTCAAAAGGTTTCTCTAAGTCTACAAATGCTAGAAACGTAGGTTTGCCTTTCCTTAATCTATTTTTTAAGATGTTGTAAAAACTCCATTAACTTATCTTCTCTGTGGGGTCTAGCTACGTAAGTATCATCCATGTTTCTCCAAATAACTGTTGGATTTGAGACAGATGGTTCAAGTGCACTTTCCCCAAAATCCTCCATAAAAATGTTCGCCTCTAGGGGAGGCAGGGGGCTGCCCATGGCCACGCCGTCAGTCTGTTCAAAACATTCTTGCTTAAACATAAAGTAAGTTGACGAAAGAGCATGTCGAAACAAAGCAGTGATGTCCGACTGAAACTGTTTACCAATTAGTGCCATACAGTCCTGGCGGTGCACTGCAATCTGATCTTAACCGCTTGATGGTCTCTGGAGATAACTAGGAAGAGTTCAGTCTTCCGTTTCACACGTGCTGTAAGGTGATGATCGGTCTTCCAGCACATAGTATCACTAGCAGACCACACATCGCCAAATAGAAATTACGAGGTAACAGAACAGTTAAGTTACATTTGTCAGTCTTCAACACCACTATGTCCGGAACCCCTCGGAGATTTCGAAGTGGGGCCATTTCTTCAGAGGTCATATTAATGCCTTTACGAGGAGCTTTCAAGAGGGCGCGGCAAGATACTCTTCTTATTTCTTCGGCAGCGTCCATAGGAAGGCGTCGCACAGATTCTTCATGTGTCCAGCTGAGATATCGTGGAATGAAGTTTACGACGGCTGGCTGCAGTCCTGAATCTCTTGAAACATGTAATTCGTAGAGAACATTTTAAATTTCACAGTGTGTAATACGTCAGTTAGTACCTTTGTGATTAGATGGTTAATTGAGAATGTGGATATAAAGGAATATGTCAGAACACTGTGTCGGGTATTAATAAGGTAGTAGAGGTTCAAGTGTGCAATTTGAATAAACACTCACGTCAACTATTAAAACCAGTAGTCGCGTAAAACCGAACACTCGCCATGAAATATGAAAACAATACAAAGAAGGAAGAACCCACAACACTAACACCATAATGCCAAAAAATGTAGTGTAGCAACCATCTTGGTTACATGCCGAAGAATGAAGGTAAGCAAGTAATTGTGATAAGGCAACGTTAACCTACGTCACCCAGGACTTGTGTAAAAACTAGGAAGCTGCAAAAAGTAACGACATCTGTATTATTTGGAGAATATTAACTGCACAGCCTAGGTAGGCAACGTTACAAACTAAATAATGAACATGTGTAAAGAAAGCCTTCTGTAAATGTTGAAGATAAGTAAAAACAGTATCGTGTGCCGTTACACGTTTGTAGTACGAAATTGTTAGCGGAAGCGCGAAGGTCACAAACAACAATTACGTATTCCTCTTAAACTGGTGTCTCCTATGTACAGTGCACATGAAAGCTTTGAACCCAGAGCTGAGTCATAACCAGGAAACTATGCTGATGCATTGTAAAGTAGAACCCCGTTTTAATTAACCATGACCAAAATGATCAGAAATTTTAAACTTACAGACGATTGTACAAGCCATCGACTGTGGTTGTGGTATGAAAACATCTTATGTGAAAGAATGCTTAACATACTGGCATGAACTAAACAAAGGGGGAAAACAGAGAGAGAAAGTACATCCATATCAGATTCAAAATGTTATGTGTTACCAGGATTCCTGTGTTAGAAATCATTAATAATAAACCGTTGCAATTTGAAACTGTTAAAGCAAAAAATGAGACCCATGTCATCACCACATAGAGTGCTAAAGACATAGTCTTGTCTGAACGATAATTGCCAGTTCAATAAAATGTGTGGAAACCCAGGTGATGACTAACCTGTGTAAAAAATGGGGATCACACGACATGAGTGATAACTTTGTACTTTGTGTCACAGTTGAGAAGTAAAGGAGAGAAACGACGTAGTCAACTAGTGAAGATTACGGAGTCAGTAAGAGTGGTTCCATTACATCATGTCAAATAACGTCATGAAACTCATATAATCTCTTGAAAATCTTCAAAAACTAGCATGCCTAACGCTCTGAGCATCGTGTGGAAACAAGGGTCCCTCTGTTACGTGTGCAGTAGTACATTCATAGATGTAACATTGTAAAGTCATATAAACTTACAATTTACAAGACCAATAAAACCAAACCCAAATCGAAGTAGATATCCTATATTCTTATAAAAGGAGGGCATAGCTGCATATGTATCGAAGGAGGACAAAGTACAGGTGTGGACGCGCGAAGCAGAAACTAACTATTGAAAACAGAGAAGCGCAGGCATTCTCGCACCAATACTAAAACTGCTAGGGACTCAAGCCGTACTCTTCTGAAAAAAGATAGGGAAACGAGCACATCAGCAAAACGTAAGCAGTTCCAGTGCGCTTATCCAAATTAGCATATAAATTATTTTATGTCAGTAACCAACAAGTTAGCTGTGGCGAAAAATAGCGGAATCCAGCGGAAGAGTGTTAGATAACAAACACCCTAGAATCACCACAACTTTAAGGAATCAGTAACGGTTGAGGACGTGTCGTTAATAATCATAGTTAGTGCTTAAAGGAATGGGGAAAATGTTATAGATAACTCGTGCCAACTGTATGCCAAAACATGTCAAATACGAAAGGTTAATGAAAGCAGCACATTCATTAACATTAACTACTTTTGGTAAAGTTCATCCGAATTAGTGCTATGGTACTGTATAAGTGGGAACACAGGAATAAGTGAGTAACTAAATTACACAATGTAATATAAAAATCACAAAAAGGGCCACACAGCGAAAGACAGCCTCAGATGCTTATATGCAGTCAGAATATACGACTGTTGCAAGGGGAACGTGTACCCAAGTATGTCATGTGCAAACATTGATACATCCTTAATTACATGAAATGGAATTCGAATGTTTTTACCTAAAGATCTACCAGCCTTACTCATAATCGTACTCATCATACTTCTACCGAAAAAGGAAGAAGTAAAATTGAAAACCACAATACTATGAAAGTACATATTATCAATAAAACTGTAGTCAGTCTACTTCTAATGAAGAAAGGGAAGAAGAATGCAAAGAAAAAATACTATCCAGATACTATAAAGGTGCTTATATAGTCATAAAACCGTGTTATGTGTGCTTAAAAAACTGATATGGCTGTTATGCGCCAAAACTTTACATAAAAGAAAACACGTGAAAAACGATATACGCATGAAAAATGTCATGACATGTAGGAAGGTTGCACCTCAGTTCTGATAAAAAGAGGGACCAGCATTCAAATACTAGTATTTCTGTTTAAATGACATAAGACATAGGAAGTAATAAACGAAAGGAACCACAACTGAAGTAACCACACAAGAAAGAAAATAACGCATGTACCTGCCTGCCATAGCGATCACTTCAACCATAATCTGTCGACTGTTAGATAAAAATTCAAACCAAACCAGTCAAAGAAGAAAACTAGTAATTTCCAAAGACGTAGGTAGATCCCAGTCGAAGAAATGAATCTAAGTGCACTTCACTATCGATCTAGGGGACATGTATCAAAACTGTCGTAACGAAAAATTTGGCCAGAAATACTGCCACACTGAATCACAAGGAGAGTACCGTACGCGCAAACAAAAGGAAAATAGGAAATGTCCATATGCTGATTACCACAATAAGACCACTATCATAGTAAAGTACGCTGAGCACCCAAATAGATCGAAAGGGCCCTATATATCATGCAAAGTAAAACATCATGAAAGATAACCAGGGAATGACTAAGAAATACAGTACAATAGTGGATCTACGTATCGGTTAAAATAAAATAAGTGTATACAAATCTAAGTGCATAAGAAATTACGAAAAGAGTCGAAAAATCAACTGTTCTTGGATTATGTATGTTCGTTCATTAAGTTCGTAGGCACCTTGTGTAAGTGCATATAGACTTGTGGATCTTCTAAGAGGTTCATTCTATTGAGGCTACTTTTTATACAGATGGTCTTAGTAGTGTGTCGAATAGTTACACATATTATCTTAACAATTTAGACAATGGGCTGTTGTTATTAATGCCTATTTTAACGTAAACTTTGCGAAAAGTATGTGCCACGTTAGTAAACAAACGACCTCTATAAGTCATGCCGTAAAAACTTTTAACTTACTTCTGTGTCGAACAAGGAAGATCTCATTTATAAGATCAGAGGTCTTTTTAGAATTTTTGAATGTATATGGGCGATCAGTTCTGGTTGAAACCCATTACCAAATGATACGTCTTTTGGTATACGTATTTCATTGGTGTTCTCAGTAGCCGCTAAGGGAATTTTTGTTACTCTACTGACCAAATTACAGAAGCAGGAAGTTTTATACCTATTGAAGTGGGCAGAGTGAAACGGGATATCAGCGTCTGTTGTCGTTGGTTTTCCGTAGATAGAGGACCAATGCTTCCCATTAATATTCGTTAATGTAAAATCACGAAAATTAATTGTCCTCTTTTAAAGGCATATCTGCATGCTGAGCTTTCCTTAGCAGAAAAGTAATTATAAGTAATGAAATAAATATTATTACTCATAGGTATAGTCCACGGGTGTATTAATAGTGTATGCTGCCGCTGAAAACATCTGAATGTTTTTCATCGTCATATTATTGGCGAAAGAGGAAGAGTCACCTTTTGCTTTCTAGGTCTTGTCCAGATCGGACATATGTGGCTCACTGCCATTAATACTACATTGTTTCATTATTTTATTCACGAGTTAAAACCAAACGGCACTCGTAGCTGTAAAACGTAAGTGTACTTTTAATTGTGTTTTTTTTTTTATTTACGAATACATTGTAGTTACTAACCTATGTATGTTTCATTTTGTGCCTTTAGTCATTGTAAGATGGTTGGGTGACTTGGCATGGCAAAAGCTTCCGTACTTTTAAGCAGAAAATCGTACAGCTCGTTCCACCGTCGTCTTGGGGTACTGTTTGATAACGAAGTCCGATTTTAGGGGAATCACAGAGAGAAAAAACGGTTAAAAATACATTAACGGACCTTTAACGAAAATGCCACGCTCAAATCTCGAGTGTTTGTATAAATTTCTTGTAAATTCATTACTATAATTCATTTTATGGTCTCGATCCAGTTACGAATGAGCCAAAAAATTTAATTACATTGGTTAATTCGTGTCTGGACGCATTGTTATAACTCACTATATGCAATTCAGAACCTGTAAGAGTTTCCATCCAGCATATGCATAAAGTATGAAGAAGAGCTCGTATTCATACTTTTAGTTTTGTTATTTCAGATTTTTTTTTTAAAAAAAAAAAAGACATGTTCCACGATCCACGAGGCTCTCCTCAGCACGGATCTATGGAACGAAAATCTAATCTAATCTAATCTAATCTACTATATTGTTTTTCTTTTGTTACAGATTTATTGCAAATGACAAACGGGATACGAGACTGGAATACATTGAAGTAAGACTAATTTCTCGAATGTATGTTGTCACCTGAAATTACGCTGCAATCGCTGATACAAGATAAGGCACCGCATCTTTACATCAGCAATCTTGGCCAAGCGCATTTTATTGTCGTAGCGTGCTTGGTAGATCTATCACAATTTTCCGTTTCCGTAGCAGTGATTTTAAGCTACATCGCGGTTTCCAAAATTATTTACATTATTCATACAGTGCAAGAATAGAGTTTCGTCAGTTCACAATATGGCAGATTTTAGCTCTCTGCGATGTAATATGGCATGCAGTCATTAATATTTAAAATTCCACCATTACTATCGACAATTAACTCTCTTGCTCGATATTGTCGCACAGCGAAATTAATTTTTTATATTTATTATGGTTACACATACATACAGTGTCATACATAACGTGTGGCAGGGTACTGACCAGAAAACAATTAGCTAAGATGGAGAACCAGAGGCTGCAAAGACAGACGCAATCCGACTTTGACATGCCCTTCAATTATGAAAGTGACGTTACGGTTGACTCGAATACTAACGATCGACATGTTAGTGACTATTCTGGAGACGTAAATTTAGAAAATAGACCGTGTACCAGCAATACGCCTTAATCTAATTCCTAACCCATTTTGGTATCTCACGTCATGTCTACCTACGTGGCGGGGGGCGGAACAGCTGCACATCACTAGTATTGCCAGTATGTTCGATGCTGTAATGAAACAAATGACACAACATAGACAGGACATTGACGCCACTTTGAAAACAGCTCATGGCGAGATGAAAACACGATATTAGGAAATTAAATAAGATTTCGCATCACTTAAAACGTCAAACGACACTTTGTGTAGCGGTGTTGAGGAGATAAATAATAGACTGACTGGACAATTGTCCTACCTCAACGCGAAATTTTCAGAGCTTTCATAAACACAGATAAAGGTGTGAGAGATACCGAGCACAAGTAAACAATCTCGGCAAAACATGCGAGTCTGTAATTACTCAGAATAAATCTTATCCGGAAGAGCATGATGATATAAAATCGCGTATTGCCGATGTCGAAGAAAAGGTTGACACAATTACAAACAGTTTTCTGATAAAGTAAGACTAAGTACTGACAACAATATTTTGACGAGTGCGTACAAGAAAAATTGCCTGCTGCTGTCCACGACACTGTCGCGGAATACAACAAACACGTAATCAGAGAAGCAGCATAATCTGCCGCTGCGCAATCGAAACACTTTGACAATTACGAACAACCAGTGTGCAATGACGGTAATATCAACCAAAACACACAGTTTGGCAATGAATACAAGTACAATTATGACGCATACACACCGCGCACTACGTACTCACAACAACAATGGACACCTCGACATGACACACTGCATTGCAGTGGTGATAATTGTAAACAACATTTTCCTTTACATTGGCCAGTTGAACCTTGCAGTAATCATTCTGAAACTAAACATTACTATAATGCCAAGGAAGAGGAGAGCCTCATAATACACAGAAAATTTCAGCCATTTGTATGTGAAAAAAGAACCGTACATCCTGTCATCTTTCTTAAAGCCTTTAGAAATGCATTTCCTCGTAAGTGGAGTGACAGTAACAGGTTACCTTATGTTGTCGGTTATATCCAAGGCGACGCAGCTGGATAGGCGTATAAAGAAGCCGACAGATGCGTCACCAACGAATTATATGAGAGAGCCTTTCTATCAAAATTTTGATCACAATATGTACAGGAACGACTTCGTAGGCATTTTATAGTACCTGAACCATTCAATCCTAAGCACGACAATTTGCACCGGTGTTTCTAGAAATATTTATACATGGGACATTTCCTTGACGAGCCGGTTGCAACGCGCGATATTCTCCGCACATTGGAGGCAAGACTGTCGTTTAATATCGAAGAAAACCTTCTGTACATCCCAGACAACAACGCAGACTATTTTCTCACAGTGCTCGATTCTGTTGATATGCTTTATGAGGACCAGCATCCCGTACGGCAAAACAATTGCTACAATGTTCACACCTGCTCTATGCAAAATACGCAGGGTGGCCAACCCAATTCAGGGGCTGTGGCAGCCGTCGGACACGCAAGCCAACAGTACCAACCGCTTCAAATGGAAAATGTGTATACACAACAGATCCCACATGCTCAACACCGCACAAACAGCGATTATAACACTTCTTATTCCACTGGCGGTAATCCAATAAGAGACAGCGCAACAACGACAACTACTACTACTACTACAACGGTAATAATAATTATCAGAACGGTAACAAAAATTTTAAGAGAAACAAAAGTAACTATCAATACTCGCCAAACCAGCAAATGAGCTGCCCAGTGTCAATACACTGCGACACCGTCGCAGCAAAACAATAATACGGGCTGGTGATTGCCGCCGCCGCGTATGCAAACTCAGAACTGGAATGCTTCTACGAACCAGCAGGCGAGTTAAAACGTGAAAACGCAACGACTGCCACAGTTCGGAGACAGGAATAAATGTAAATATTATTGAAGTAACTAGTGATACTGCACCTCCGTCTTTGCCTGCAGCTACTACAAATGTGACGACGTCAGACTAAAAACAGTCACTACTGTGCTCCAGGTAGTGGCTGTGGGAGAATTGGGGGGGGGGGGGCAACATCAATTTAAATTTATTATTTGACACACCCACTTTGCAACGGCACAATGATCATGTACCTGACAGTTGTGTACAGCAGCCATTATTATTCATAACGTATAATCATGACGACAACTTGTCTGATGAACTATTACAAGAGAATACACAATGTCGTACATCATCCTGTGAAATTGTTTTGGCCTCAACTGCAGGGTTATTGGGTGGTATTCGAACTAATATAATTCTGGACACAGGAGCAGCTGTGTCTTGTCCTATGATTCTTACAAAAAAAATGTGTGAGTTTGAACCCGTACCAGAGTATCCTGTCCACAACTGTAAAATTTTAACTGCCGTAGGCAATAAGTCTTCTTCGGTTAAGAAACAGGTATTTGTGACAGTCAGTGTAGGTAATGAATCGTACAATGGCCATTCCTCGTCGTCCAGAACCTGGTGACTAATTGTATCTTAGGTTTAGATATATTGTGTGAGAAGGACCGCACTATTGACTTCTCCCAACTTAAATGTATACCTAGAGATAAGCGCAGTGAAATTTCAATTGATCGGGATATCAGGACTCTGAAGCACGCTAATTATTGTACAGGGTACAAGATTCAGTGAATACAGGACACTGATGGTGTTGACACACAGACACACGCACCCGATGCCGAATTTGAGGACTTGAAAACTTTAATTACTAATAAGTTATCAGAAACCACAGCTGTCACACATGATGAACGTAATGATCTTTATGATGTTTCGTCCAAGTATATACAAGTATTTAGCAAACGACCAGGTGTGATCAACACATATGTGTATAAAACAGAAATTAAACCTCACCGGATTTTCTTCCACAAAACCGATAATGTGCCACTATCCCAACGACCTGCTGTGTGGCACGATTTGAAACAAATGATAGAGTGGAAAATTATCGAACCTTCCACATCACCTTATTGCAGTCCTTTACTTGTTGTAAAGAAACCCAACAGGAATATCAGAGCTGTTTTGGATGCTCGTGCAATTAATGAGCTTATTTCACGTGTTCACACGAAACCTGAGTATTTGGAGGAGCAACTCCTGAAATTTTCAGAATCTAAGTATTTTCATACGATATATCTGACCAATTTAATCTGGCAAGTCCCAATCACGTCAGATTCTAGAAAATATACTGCATTTATATTTGGGGACAGAAGAAAGAGTTTGATAGTGTTAAGCATGCTTTGGTTAACGCAAATATTTTGGATCAGCCTGATTTTAATTTAGATTTTTGTATGACTTGCGATGCCTCAGCGTGTGGCTTAGACTGTTGTTTGTTCCAAGTTGTAAAGAATGGAGAACAAGAACAAGTGAAAATTATTAGTTTTGCGATCCGCACACTTAGTGATTGTGAAGCACATACTCTGCCACAGAACTTGAAACACCCTCTGCAGTGTTGGCCTCTAAGAAACTCAATTATTATTTGTATGATAAGCACACTAAGACTTATTGTGACCACCAAGCTCTCACATTTCAGTTAACTTATAAGCTGGTACATCCCAGATTGTCACGTTGGACGTTATCTTTACAAAAGTATTCCTTTGAAACTGTACATATTAAGGGTAAAGACAACATCACTGCCGACGCATTTTCTCGTCTTCCTCAAGGCTTGAATGAGTGTAACTCTGACCTGGAGAATGTGAATGATTACCGAATACGTCTCATGCAGGATAAGCTATATCACCAGTATTATATCGACTTACGTGGAAATATGTCAACGTTTCAGAAATCTGATCCTCATTGGAATAAGGTAAGGGTTTTTCTCACAAATAAACCTGACCATTGTCGGTCCAACCGATATTTTATACGTAATGAAGCGTTATTCTATCGCTGCCATCCTGAAGCCACTACTTGGTGTGTTCGTATTCCTAAGGATTCTGAACGCAGCCTAATTTGGCACACACATTTTTTTGGGGCCATCATGGTACCAAGAAGTGCCTAGCAAAGCTTAGTACCTATTGTTACTTTAGCAATATGAGATGTAAGATTCACAGTATACTAAAACATGTGCGATCTGTCAAAAATCTAAACCGCCGAACTTGTCTACGAAACCTGATTTGCATTCTATTCTATCCAGTAAACCTCTAGAAACTTTAAGATCTGACGTAAGTGGTCCACATCCCACAAGCTGTGGTGGTGTGAAATATATTCTTGCATTTTACAATTTACTCTCCAAGTATGTTAAACTGTTTAACATGAGATCTGCTGTTGCCACTGCCATCATTCGTCGTTTCTCATGTGACTACCAAAAGCTATTTTATCCGACAATGCTGCATACTATACTGGGTACAAGTTTCATAAATTTCTTGAAGACAATAGCATTAAGGGTATTTTTATTTCAAGATATATTTCCCAGTGTAATCCTACTGCACGTGTGTTCCATGAGGTTAACAGATTTATGAGAACCTACATTTCTACCAAACATACGAATTGGGTAACATATTTGTTTTTATTTGAAGAGGTACACAATAACCTCAATGTTTATGAAACTTAGTACATTCCTAATGAGCTCATGTTCGATGGCAAAGAAGACAACGATTGGACAACGTCGTTACCAAAACTTTCTTTTCAGCAAACAACACACGACGAAAAGGTAAGGGAAGTCTGTGCGACGCTGACTGCGGAAGCTAAAATTATGCGCGCCTGTCAGGAGGATGCAGGAATTTAAAGCTAGTACGATGGTGCTTTTTCGTACTCACCATAAGTTGTCTGCTCTTCAGCGGCGCAACGCGAAGTGGCGTCTGCTGTACGACGGTCCTTATATCACTGTCAACATTCCGCATACTGCTGCAAATCTGCTGCAGCATCCTAAAGCAAACAGAATTGTTCGACTATATGCTCACCGTGATCAACATTAAACATAGCTAGGGACCATGCTTAAGTTATATACAACTATAAAAGACAGGTACCTCACAGTACTTCTGCAGAGAAGCTACATAGTATAAGAGTTTTATTTCAGCTGTTCTTGTCGGCAGCATAAGGAGAAAGCAGAGATCCGTCTTAGTCGAATACTTACAGCAGCCACTTAAAACTTCAATTAAATTTTGTATTAACTTTCATACACGTGTGAAGAGACTGACTATCTGAACCGTCAGTCTTCGACTACTAACGACTGACTGACGTGAATACTTAATCATTCTACACCTTTACACTTTCACCTTGAAATATCTTGGATATACATCTCACCATTGAATACATGCACTTACGAGTAGTAGGGCCAAGCTTACACTGCACACTTACATTCGTGTTGCGAGTATTTTTTGTGTCTGATATTAGTTCCTAGCTTTTGTTGTTTGTTTATTTGTACTTCCGCGCTTGGTCTTATTGCTTGTGTGGGATGTCGTGTCTAATCCTCCTCTGTTTCAGGTGATATCATTTGTAAAAGCAAAACATAGATCTAAACTTGTAATGATTGTAAATACTGTAAATATTGTAAGCTTATGTAAAGGTATATGAAAAATATTTCTATTTGACCAATCATACTTGTATGAAGACAAGAGAAATGTGTTTCTATGTTTATGTAAAGCCAATATATAATATGTTTGCATGTATTTGTACCTATGTAAAAACCTATGTGCGACATGTTTCTATGTATTTAGCTGTATTTAGGTAAAGCTAAATGATACACGCTCTCTTGTATATGTTATCTGTACTTGTTACATATGTCTATACGGGAAAAGTTATGAAACTTGCATAGCCTGAAACTATTTGTAGACGTTTACTATACGTCGCTGAACTTGTAGTAAAGAGGAAACTGGTGTGCAAAACCGCATAACATGTTGCTATGTATATAAACCTGGTGAACTATTTGTGTTTGAAATTTGTTGGCCGGCTGGAGTGGCCGAGCGGTTCTAGGCGCTTCAGTCTGGAACCTCACGACAGCTACGGTCGCAGGTTCGAATCCTGCCTCGGGCGTGGATGTATGTGTCGTACTTAGGTTAGTTAGGTTTAAGTAGTTCTAAGTTCTAGGCGACTGATGACCTCAGATGTTCAGTCCCATAGTGCTCAGAGCCATTTGAACCCTTTTTTTTAAAATTTGTTCACAAAGTTGTAATGTAGAATAGTGTTACGAATTGTTTGCGTGAGGACTTGACGACGGATATTTATTCTACGTCACAGATACTTGACTAGGAGTATTCGTATATCGCTTGACAAACTGAATACGTGAAAAAACTGTCATAGTGAATTGCCCCGACACTTTTGAGTGCATCACTAATTGACATTTACTGCGCTGCATCTCTGTATCTCTGCAAGTCTGAATAGCAAGAACTGGTTCCCTACTGCACATATGGTAGCTTTGTTCCAAAAGGAGGAAGACCACTCGACGGGTGGAGAAAGTTTGGACGGGTCCTCAGGGACCAATATGTTCTCGGAAATGACGGACACTCTTACCTGGTCTAAACAAGGATCGACACCAGCATCGTGCCGTGAGAGGTCTTGCTTCCATACCTTTACGAACTTATGCTGTGGAATGGGAATCCACCAGTCTTCTATCAGGCGATGTACGACCCAGGGACAAAAACAGTGACATCCGTCTAAATAAACAGTTTAATTAGTGCAAAAATATAATCTGTGCTGCGAGTGCTAGCAAACATGCATCTGTATCAAAACTGCGAACTTTGGCATTTAGCTGCCATAAACAATGCTCACCTTTATAAAGTTATCATATGTTTTCCGTTCATGGAACTGTGAACGACGACACGTCGTGAAAAGACGATATATCTGAATCAAAAAGACATTTCAAGCGCAATACTGTGCGGAAAAGATTATCAGCAATAAGAACTTGTAATTTCACTTTAACAAGTGTTGTAACTTTAGGATTTTGTATCTGTTTTGAATGTTAATCCACATTTGTGAAATCCATGATTAAAAATGTTGTCTCTGGGACATCTTGTACACTTGAACACGCGGACTAAGTATAAACTGTGTGTCCTGTGATGAACTCGCTTTGCAACCGCCCCGGTAGTACTGAACTTTACGCAACTGCGCATCCACGGCAGGCGCAATACCAACATAAAACTGTCATAGGCGCAAGCGCCACAATCAAATATTGGAAATCTGTTTTGTGTAATTATTATTTTCTGATATGTATGTTTCATATGATATGTGTGTTTATTTGTAGACTTATATATGCAATGTGCTTAAGAGTGAGTTGCTCGCCTTCAGGTGTGTCCTTTCGCCTCACAATTCAGGGGAAGTTTAAAGGCACATTTGCATGCTGAGCATTTCTTAGCAGAAAACGGAATTATGTGTAGTGAAATAAATAATTTGAGCCACAGATACAGTCCACGGTTAAATAAATATTGTATGAAGCCGCTGGAAACATTTGAAGGTTTCTGATTGTCATATTATTGGTGAAAGAGGAAGAGTCACCTTTTGTATTCTAGGTCTTGTCCAGATCGGACGTATATGACACACCACCAATAATACTACATTATTTTAATCACGAGTTACAACCAAACGGCACTCGTAATTGTATAACGTAAGAATACTTTTAATTGTACTTTTTATTTAAGAATGCATTGTAATTACTAACCTATATATGTTTTATATTGTGTCTTTAGTCATTGTAAAATAGTTGAGTGACTTAGAATGGCGAACGGTTCCGTACTTTTAAGCAAAAGTTGTCCAGCTCGAGCCCCCGTCGTCTTTGGGTGTTTTTTGATAACGAAGTCCGAGTTTAGAGAAATCATACAGAGAAGAAACATGGTTAAAAATACGTGAACGGCCCTTCAACGAAAAAGCCATGCTCAAGCGCAGAGAGTTTGTATTATTATTATTATTATTATTTTGAATTCATTATTATAATTCATTGTATGGTCTCGATCCAGTTACGAATGAGGCAAAAAAATTAATTAAAACTTTTTCTCCCTTTTCGTATGTAAATTGCATCTTGTGATGCACGTTACTGAAGGCCTCGAAGATTTTCATTAAACTAACATTATCATCTCGAAACAGTAACAATGGATCGTCAACGTATCGATAATATTACAAGCTCAAATCGGCTAACTCTTGTTGGTGCATGAAAAACTTTCCTCAAGGTGACTGACAAAGGTATTAGCTAGTGTACCTGCGAGCCAACATCCAATCGCCGATCCTTCATGCTGAAGAACTAGCCTCTGAAAGAAAATTAACTCTACGGTAGTACAAGCTCTAAATGTTTTGAAAAGTCATCGATCAATGGACATACGTCAATGTTTAATAAAATTCTTCCTAACAAGAATGCCCTCCTTTATAGGGAATTTAGTAAATAGGTTTACTATGTCTAATAACATCCATCTATAGTCACCTGGTACCTAAAATTCTTAATTTTCGCAAAAACGTCATAAGACTTTTTAACAGAAAATTGCCGCTCGAACACATAATTTTTACTAAAATATTATTCAGCTTATTACAGAGCTTGTAAGCTGGACTAGCAATATAGTGAACAATGGGTTTTATTGGGTTGTCCATTCTATGAATTTTAGGTTGTGCCCTAGCAGGGTCCCGTGGGTTCATAACTTCAACAGATTTACAAGCTCTATCATCGGACAAGAAGGACGTCGTCTTGAGCGTGTTCTTAATCTGTGTCACAAACTGTTAGGTAGGGTCGTGTTCAAGTTTTCCATTATTCTCAAAAGAATCCTTAACCTTGGCAGTATTCTCATTCACTAGTAATACTACTTGGGTACTTTCTCTTTTTTAGTTAGTTCTCAGTCCATATTCTGAACTCATCATACAGTTCATACCATACAAGATTTCCTATAATTCTGTAACTGAGGATATGAAGGCCCTCACCGAATGTTATTACTGATATCCTTGCACCGTGACATTTAATTCCTCTCTTGAACCTTTCTTTAATTTCTGTCTTTCTTCGATGAACAGCTAGGGGCAGAAGACTGCATCCCTATCTTACAGACTTTTTAACAAGAGCACTTCGTTCCTGGTCTTCCAGTCATATTATACTGCTGTGTTATTCTCCGGCTCCGATGGCTGAATGGTCACCGTGACGGATTGTCAATCTGGGCTCGGGTTCGATTCTCGGCTGGGTCGGGGAATTTTCTCTGCCCAGGGACTGGGTATTGTGCTGTCCTCATCAGCATCCTCTCATCCTCATCGACTGTAGGTCGCCGAAGTAGCGTCAAATTGAAAGACCGGCACCCGACGAACGGCCCGCTCGACGGGGTGCCACAGCCATACGATTAAATAAACTGCATTATTAGGTCTATAAAAGCCAAGAATCACTTATTTTTATACTGGAGCTGCTAAGTGTATCCTATAACTTCCACATAGCTTGGCAACGGGATTCACACAATGTTGGTGAAGGACAGCAAATCTTTCAAACAATTATGCATTTTGTATAAGTTGTATGTAAATAGTTGTTACTACTTAAGTTCCAACCATCGCGTCTTTGCTATCTATTCATGGTCAACAGGTCTCTGCCCGATTGGCTAATACAGACGCCGTTGTAAAAGTCACAGTTAATTCTGTAGACTAACAACTTTTTAAATTTATTACACTCCTGGAAATGGAAAAAAGAACACATTGACACCGGTGTGTCAGACCCACCATACTTGCTCCGGACACTGCGAGAGGGCTGTACAAGCAATGATTACACGCACGGCACAGCGGACACCCCAGGAACCGCGGTGTTGGCCGTCGAATGGCGCTAGCTGCGCAGCATTTGTGCACCGCCGCCGTCAGTGTCAGCCAGTTTGCCGTGGCATACGGAGCTCCATCGCAGTCTTTAACACTGGTAGCATGCCGCGACAGCGTGGACGTGAACCGTATGTGCAGTTGACGGACTTTGAGCGAGGGCGTATAGTGGGCATGCGGGAGGCCGGGTGGACGTACCGCCGAATTGCTCAACACGTGGGGCGTGAGGTCTCCACAGTACATCGATGTTGTCGCCAGTGGTCGGCGGAAGGTGCACGTGCCCGTCGACCTGGGACCGGACCGCAGCGACGCACGGATGCACGCCAAGACCGTAGGATCCTACGCAGTGCCGTAGGGGACCGCACCGCCACTTCCCAGCAAATTAGGGACACTGTTGCTCCTGGGGTATCGGCGAGGACCATTCGCAACCGTCTCCATGAAGCTGGGCTACGGTCCCGCACACCGTTAGGCCGTCTTCCGCTCACGCCCCAACATCGTGCAGCCCGCCTCCAGTGGTGTCGCGACAGGCGTGAATGGAGGGACGAATGGAGACGTGGCATCTTCAGCGATGAGAGTCGCTTCTGCCTTGGTTCCAATGATGGTCGTATGCGTGTTTGGCGCCGTGCAGGTGAGCGCCACAATCAGGACTGCATACGACCGAGGCACACAGGGCCAACACCCGGCATCATGGTGTGGGGAGCGATCTCCTACACTGGCCGTACACCACTGGTGATCGTCGAGGGGACACTGAATAGTGCACGGTACATCCAAACCGTCATCGAACCCATCGTTCTACCATTCCTAGACCGGCGAGGGAACTTGCTGTTCCAACAGGACAATGCACGTCCGCATGTATCCCGTGCCACCCAACGTGCTCTAGAAGGTGTAAGTCAACTACCCTGGCCAGCAAGATCTCCGGATCTGTCCCCCATTGAGCATGTTTGGGACTGGATGAAGCGTCGTCTCACGCGGTCTGCACGTCCAGCACGAACGCTGGTCCAACTGAGGCGCCAGGTGGAAATGGCATGGCAAGCCGTTCCACAGGACTACATCCAGCATCTCTACGATCGTCTCCATGGGAGAATAGCAGCCTGCATTGCTGCGAAAGGTGGATATACACTGTACTAGTGCCGACATTGTGCATGCTCTGTTGCCTGTGTCTATGTGCCTGTGGTTCTGTCAGTGTGATCATGTGATGTATCTGACCCCAGGAATGTGTCAATAAAGTTTCCCCTTCCTGGGACAATGAATTCACGGTGTTCTTATTTCAATTTCCAGGAGTGTAGTTTTACCATCAATTAAATTACATACGATATTAAATGCTTTAATACGTGATGGTGTGTCACATAATTACATTGTCAATATCGGTGCTCAATTGATAGCACGTTGCCGATTAAGAAACTTCCTGCCAATTGTGATATAGTTGTACGATTACAGTTGGTGTTAAAGGCGTTTATTGAAATTATATGGACATATTAATAACAAAACGTTGTATTAAAACGTTGCAAAGATAGTAGCAGCAAACATTCATATGGATAATTAAAAACAATAGTGAAAAACGTATAAAGAAATCTGTGCCAGTATATCACGTTATTTACTTGGTGGCTGAAGGGGAGTGGTTAGTAGGTGGACAACGAGGACAGAGCATAGTGGGACAACCACAGACCAGTCGTAATTCATACAGAAGATGGCCAACAATAAACAGTATTGTCGAATGTGACATTGCAGTAGAAAGAACCATTCAAGGCTCCTTAAAATCTACACACAAACCAAAACGGTGAGAGGAAGTAGGGAAGTTACGCAGTATGGTGAGAAGCATCGCATTGACTTATGTTTATACTGTTATAGCAAAATTTACGTAACAATAAAATAGGCTATCTACAATTGTTAGGTGCTACATGCACTTACAAATTACATTAAAAATACTGACTTTATAAAGCCTGTAACGAACGTAAAGAGCTGAAGTCGCTGTGGACCTATTAGGTAAAACACGACGTGAATATAGGATAAAAATTAAATTATTACGATGTTTAGATGGGAGGGAAGGCGAACGAAAATACACCAAAATCTGTGTTGGCGTGGGACAGGAGATGGAGCACAAATCATAGACTGAAACATCGTTATAGACTTAAATGTCCTTGTACAAAGTTAGTATACAATACACAGACTTAAAACGTTTCTAAGAATGTTTACAAAAACAAAAAAGAAATTCAATTAGCCTTAAATTATACAATAGATAAGTACTGGAAAGATTACATGCATTTAAGAAACGATAACTAGTCTGCTAACATTAAAAACAGTCTGAGGTTTTGGTGGGTCCACAAGAGCTGACGATATTTCATCAGTAATCTGAGGCAAGAAATAACAAAGGCTACTTTACTTTAATCGGATTTCTCCTAGCCATGTAGGATAAAAGGGGTATGTGACAGTACGTTAAATTCAGGATTGTTGTTGTTGTTGTTGTTATGGTCTTCAGTCCTGAGAGTGGTTTGATGCAGCTCTCCATGCTACTCTATCCTGTGCAAGCTGCTTCATCTCCCAGAACCTACTGCAACCCACATCCTTCTGAATCTGCTTAGTGTATTCCTCTCTTGGTCTCCCTCTACGATTTTTACCCTCCACGCTGCCCTCTAATACTAAATTGGTGATCCCTTGATGCCTCAACACATGTCCTACCAACCGATCCCTTCTTCTAGTCAAGTTGTGCCACAAACTTCTCTTCTCCCCAATCCTATTCAATACTTCCTCATTAGTTATGTGATCTACCCATCTAATCTTTATAAATCTTCTGTAGCACCACATTTCAAAAGCTTCTATTCTCTTCTTGTCCATACTAGTTATCGTCCATGTTTCACTTCCATACATGGCTACACTCCATACAAATACTTTCAGAAACGCTTTCCTTTCCATTGCCAGTCTTCATTTTATATCCTCTCTACTTCAACCATCATCAGTTATTTTGCTTCCCATCTAGCTAAACTCCTTTACTACTTTAAGTGTCTCATTTCTTAATCTAATTCCCTCAGCATCACCCGACTTAAATCGACTACATTCCACTATCCTCGATTTGCTTTTGTTGATGTTCATCTTATACCCTCCTTTCAAGGCACTATCCATTTCAATCAACTGCTCTTTCAAGTCCTTTGCTGTCTCTGACAGAATTACAATGTCATCGGCGAACCTCAAAGTTTTTATTTCTTCTCCATGGATTTCAGGATTAGCTGGCCGATATATCATCAACCGCACGGCAACGTAACAGACTTACTAGTCACGTTTAAATAAGCCTAACAGAAAAGTGGGTCACGAGAGACTAGTCAGATAATGTGAAAAGCCATCTCTATGATGGATGTTAGCCAAAACAGCGAGGAGAAACGTCTACAAACATTTTGGATAGCTGGTAGATCCCATGAACTCGAGGTGATATCAATTATGGATATTCGTTCCAAACGTAAGCTTGCCACGCCATCTCTTGGACAGGTTGGGCAACAGAACGTGGCGGACACCAGATATTAGCAGTAACACAACTGGTCAGGCACGTGTCATTGGTGAAGATGCTACGGGGGAGGCATCACATTTATGACAGAACCTCGCCAAAGATATTAATGAACCAATGTCGATGGGAGACCGCTTTTTCACTGATAATTCCATGCGAATTGATTGATCGATGGACATAAATTCCTAATTCTTCAAGAATGTCTAGGTCCTTCTCCTTAGGTTAAAAACACGAGATTCTCATACCCACCTCCAAGGATTTCATCACATGGGCCTCGTTAGTTGGGCTGCACCCAAGAGTTATTCATTCACGGAACGCATCCTATGCCCACCTTAGAGAAAGAAGCGACATTACTTTCTGCAGTAACCGCCCATCACTTTGCAAGACAGTTTTGTGGTGCACCTGGCACAAGTTGTGGCTAATATGTTAGATCCATGGGGCTGGGAAGTGCTGTAGCATACACTCCCTAGACTTAAACTCCCCTTGCGAGTTCATTTTGATTCCTAAACTGAAGGAAGGACTTCATGACATTTTCTTCAGAAATGGTACAGAGGTTTGTCGGGCAATTGACCGCTGCACTCGTACCATCAACACAACTGGCGATGCTAAGTGTATCCTATGACTTCCACGTAGCTTCGCAGCGGGATGTGCACAATGTTGGTGACTACTCTGAAGGAAAGTAAATCTCTGAAACATTCATGTATTTTGTGTAATTTGTGCGTGAATAGTTGTTACCTTTAAAGTTCCAACCCTCGTGTGTGTGTGCTCAGTCCATGGTCAGAAACTCTCAGCTAACACAGATGCCGTTGCAAAAGTCACGACTAATTCTGTAGATTCACTTCTTTTTAAATTTATTAGTTTTACCATCGAGGCTATGGGGCAGATGCAGCCCGAGTTCTTTGCGGGTACGAAAACCTACTCGTAACCTAACCTTCTTACAGGCGTAAGCAATTCTGTCGAAGGAATGACTATGGTAAGTGAGACATGGATACCTGTTTAAATCTTTTACCTATTATTGAGGCCGGGCACTGCTCTCTGCTAGGGGTGTGCACCTAAACGATAATGTCAGTTTCTTTAGATTCGGTACTAAGCCCCAGTTTAGCTAACCGATAAGTACTGAGAGAATTAGGTTAGAAAACGTGATAGTAAAATTAGTAGACGAGTGCTGCTGTTTATACAGCAAAATGCCCTATGTTAAATGCATGATGTGTCCGTAGTGGTTCATTGTGGGAGAATCTGACTTTGTTGGTGATAATTCGTCACCCAGTTTCGAACGTTAAGGGGGACATGCGAGAAGATGCACATGTATATATAAACTAATGTAATATTTACTGCTTCAGAGACATTTGAGCTAAATTTTACATATGTTCTCTTATGTCATTGGCTATAACCTGCATTGTTTTCTTCTATCTCTCGATCAAATAATGTGATAAGGACGTTGTTGGATACTTTTAGATCTCTTACTATCAAATGAGGAACATTTGTGAAAAATTACGTTACTTATCACAACCAAAATGTTAGAGGTTATTCTTAGTAATTAGATAAACAAAGTGTTGTACCAGTTTTTTAATATCAGTTTTAGATATCTTACAAGAAGTTCTTTTGATGTAAATGTATGAAACATCACAATTGTTATTTCATACACATTTAAATAAATTTGGCACTGAAGCAGTTTGACAAACCTTATATCACAGAAAGTTGTGTTCTGGTACGTATAACAGAGCAAATTTCACCTTTTTTGTCAATGGTTAAGCAGAAAATATTCATTATACAATGAAAAATTTAAGTTGCGAGATATACAGAAAAAAATATTATTTCGAAATTATGTCACAAACAGAGGAAGTCGAAGAAGACCAAAATATAAATTTGCAGTGCCCCACAATGGACGAAATTAGGATTGCCTTGAAAACACTAAAAAATACAAAGGTTACAGGCCTAGACAACATAGTACCGGAGCTCTTAAAAGCCGATACTGAAAGTACTGTTAAAATGCTCCATCCTTTGCTGAAGCATATTTGGCTTGAAGAGAAATCTCCAAAGGAGTGGAAAAATGGCTTGGTGGTAAAGCTCCCAAAAAAGGGAAATTTGTCAGACTGTAACAACTGGCGTGGTATTACATTGTTGTCAGTGCCCAGTAAGGTCCTCACAAGAATTATTTTAAACAGAATTAAAGAATCCCTTGAAAAGCGACTGCGTAAAGAACAGGCCGGGTTTAGGGCACAACGCAGCTGTGTTGATCTTATTAACACTCTTAGGATCATCCTAGAGCAAAGCAAAGAATTCCAAGCAACCATGTACCTGGCATTCATTGATTTTCAAAAGGCCTTCGATTCCGTGAAACATAAAGTGTTCTGGCAGGTGTTGCGGAAGTATGGCATACCACAGAAGATCTTAAACATCATAAAAGATCTACATGATGGCTACGAATGCTGCATACTCCACAATGGAAATATGACAGAGCCCATAAAAGTAACAACTGGAGTTCGGCATGGTTGCATTTTGTCACCAACACTTTTTCTACTCATTCTAGACTCTGTTACGAGAAGAGTCACCGCAGGCAGGAGACGAGGAATCCAGTGGGGAATCCACGAACGTCTGGAGGATTTGGATTTTGCAGACGACATAGTTTTATTAGCTCCAATGCTGACTGATATGCGAGCTAAATTAAGCTTGCTGAAAGAAGAAGCAGAGACTGCTGGCCTCAAGATAAATACAGGCAAAACAAAGGAAATGAGAGTAAATTCAGGTAACATGGAGGTGCCCCTGTTAATAGGTGATCAGCGAGTGGAGACTGTCAACTCATTCCTGTATCTGGGTAGTATAGTGGCGGAAGATGGTGGAGCTGGAGATGACGTGAAAAACCGCATTAAAAGGGCAAATGCTGCCTTCATACAATTGTATCCAATATGGAAAAATAGAAATATCACATACAAAACAAAAATCCGTATTTTTAATACAAATGTGAAGGCTGTCCTGTACGCCAGTGAAAGCTGGAAAATGGATAAAAAGATAACAACCCAGTTACAAAGCTTCATAAATAGATGTCTTCGACGCATCATGAATATCTAGTGGCCAGAAAAAATACATAATGAGGAGCTCTGGCGAATAACAAACCAGATACCTATAGAAGACCAGATACGAGAGAGAAAGTGGGGCTGGTTGGGGCACACCTTGAGAAAACCAGATGGAGCCATCGAGAAAAAAAGCATTGGAATGGAATCCCCAGGGAACAAGGAAGAGAGGAAGACCAAGGGGCACATGGAAGACGACAGTGGAAGGGGAAGCAAAAAGAGTTGGCAAGACCTGGGCAGAATTGTGGCAAATGGCCAAAGACGAGACGGATGGCGAGTTCTCCTGGATGCCTTATGCCCCCATAGGGGCCAAAGGAATTAAGTCAAGTAAGTCATGTCACAAACAAGTACCGTAAAGTTGGTCAGAACCAGACATTTGGTATTTTTAATCTTCATGTGGCTCTTTTCTTCTAGTCCGATCCTTCTGCAATGCCCTTTTGGCAATATTCTTCACTGACATTTCAGAACTAGCTATACGCACATCGTCAATCTTCTTCATTAGGTTTCCAGAGAAGCAACCTGCATCAAATCTTAGTCTCGTAAGAACCCTGATTTTTCCTGAGTTAACATCACTGAATATCAGATAAGTATCATAAGACGAAATTTTAACAATACCAGATGAGAAAAATGTTTTCTTTGGGCGTCTCTTCTAAATGAGGATATTAAAGCTTTAGTTCGCGTTTTATGTCCCACCATGTTTGTATTTATGTAATAAATCGTAATTAAACGCATAGTAAACGAGCTAACAGCCTCCTATACTCTACATGTATTCTCTGATGGCAGGAAATGATGAAATATAGCAAACAAGGACAGCCTCGTGTAGAAAACGGAGCGTGGCACTGCACAGTGTTTCAAACGAGAGGGCTTTCACATCATTTGTAGTACGAATTAAACCTTTAAAATTGGAGACAGTATTTTAACATCCTAGAGAACTATCTGTTGGCAAAAAGATTTCAACGTTTTTGATCAACTTTACATGCATCCTCCCTTAATCTAGGCGACTCCTTTGGCGCTGTTCGTGAAGAGAATCATAGATGCTAAGACCTGGTCCCACACACTTACTTCGGTCTTACTCAGCGTCACAATCATCATCATCATCATCAACAACAACATACTCATCAACAACAACAAAGAACTATTCTTGAAACGCACTTACACCAAACATATACATGAAACATAAACGCTGAAGATACAGTACTGGCTTGTCAAAATAGAAACGCATGTGACGCATTGAAATGGATGAAATTTTCTGATTTAACTGATTACTATAGCAGGATCTCTCCTGTGAACAATGAGATACGTCGTTAACACCTAGGAAACTAAAAAGTACTGTTTTGTACTGTCAAGAGCGTCTTCTGTACTTACAGAGACACATCCTTTGATTCACGTCTTTGATGCAGCTTGAAGTCAGTTTCTGGTGATAAGAAAGGATCTTTTGTCAAAGCTAGAGGGACTCAGTACGTTCTGTCTCTCGGTACTGAACATTCTTTATGTACCAGAATTCAATAGAACGGTTCAGCAGTGCGTTTTTTCGGTGCTCAGAACTGATCAGATGTGACACTGTGTCAGAGCACTTACGAAAGTATATTTGACGCGTGTAAAGTACCGGTAATAATGTAGGAAATCTGGTTCAGATGGTTTGTTGTATACTTCTTCCGATTAGTTGTGTAGTGTCAACTGTAGGGCCCCCCTAGACAGGTCAGGCGTGCACTACACACCGGAAGCAGCTACTAGGATAGCAGAGTACGTGTGGCGTGCACACGGGGGTTTTTTAGGTTAGAGGGACCCCCCTTGGGCGAAACGATAAAATACCTGACGGCTTACCAGAAAGAACATCAGCATCGTTGATAAAGAACGTCCGTCCTCAGAGACCAAAAACAGGAAAAGTTAACGTAATATTGGTAAACTGCAGGAGTATCCAGGGCAAGGTTCCTGAATTAGTATCGCTTATTGAAGGAAATAGTGCGCATATAGTATTAGGAACGGAAAGTTGGTTAAAACCGGAAGTGAACAGTAACGAAATCCTAGACACAGAATGGAATATATACCGCAAGGATAGGATAAACGCCAATGGTGGAGGAGTATTTATAGCAGTAAAGAATTCAATAATATCCAGTGAAGTTATTAGCGAATGCGAATGTGAAATAATCTGGGTTAAGTTAAGTATCAAAGGTGGGTCAGATATGATAGTCGGATGCTTCTATAGACCACCTGCATCAGCAACCGTAGTAGTTGAGCGCCTCAGAGAGAACCTGCAGAACGTCGTGAAGAAGTTTCGTGATCATACTATTGTAATAGGGGGAGACTTCAATCTACCAGGTATAGAATGGGATAGTCACACAATCAGAACTGGAGCCAGGGACAGAGACTCTTGTGACATTATCCTGACTGCCTTGTCCGAGAATTACTTCGAGCAGATAGTTAGAGAACCAACTCGTGAAGCTAACGTTTTAGACCTCATAGCAACAAATAGACCGGAACTTTTCGACTCCGTGAATGTAGAAGAGGGTATCAGTGATCATAAGTCAGTGGTTGCATCAATGACTACAAGTGTAATAAGAAATGCCAAGAAAGGAAGGAAAATATATTTGCTTAACAAGAGTGATAGGGCACAAATCGCAGAATATCTGAGTGACCACCATCAAACGTTCATTTCTGAGGAAGAGGATGTGGAACAAAAATGGAAAAAATTCAGAAACATCGTCCAGTACGCCTTAGATAAGTTCGTACCGACTAAGGTCCAAAGCGAGGGGAAAGATCCACCGTGGTATAACAATCATGTACGAAAGGTACTACGGAAACAAAGAAAGCTTCATCATAGGTTTAAGAGTAGTCGAATCATAGCTGATAAGGAAAAGCTGAACGAAGCGAAAAAGAGCGTAAAGAGAGCAATGAGAGAAGCATTCAACGAATTCGAACATAAAACATTGGCAAACAATCTAAACAAGAACCCTAAAAAGTTTTGGTCATATGTAAAATCGGTAAGCGGATCTAAATCCCCTATTCAGTCACTCGTTGACCACGATGGCACCGAAACAGAGGACGATCGAAGAAAGGCAGAAATACTGAATTCAGTGTTCCGAAACTGTTTCACTGCGGAAAATCGTAACACGGTCCCTGACTTCAGCCGTCGCACGGACGCCAAAATGGAAAATATTGAAATAAACGATATCGGAATTGAAAAACAACTGCTATCACTTAGTAGCGGAAAAGCATCCGGACCAGACGAGATACCCGTAAGATTCTACAGTGATTATGCTAAAGAAATTGCCCCCTTTCTATCAGCAATTTATCGTAGATCTCTGGAAGAACGTAAAGTACCTAGCGACTGGAAGAAAGCGCAGGTCATTCCCATTTTCAAGAAGGGTCATAAATCAGATGCGAATAATTATAGGCCTATTTCGCTTACGTCAATCTGTTGTAGAATAATGGAACATGTTTTATGTTCTCGTATTATGATGTTCTTAGATAATACAAATCTCCTTCATCATAACCAACATGGATTCCGCAAACAGAGATCATGTGAAACTCAGCTCGCCCTATTTGTCCAAGAAATTCACAGTGCCGTAGACACTGGCGAGCAGATTGATGCCGTATTCCTGGACTTCAGGAAGGCATTTGATACGGTTCCGCACTTACGTTTAGTGAAAAAAATACGAGCTTACGGAATATCGGACCAGGTTTGTGATTGGATTCAGGATTTCCTAGAAGAAAGAACACAACATGTCATTCTTAACGGTTCAAAATCTGCAGATGTAGAGGTAATTTCGGGAGTACCGCAAGGAAGCGTGATAGGACCTTTATTGTTTACAATATACATAAATGACTTAGTTGACAACATCGGTAGCTCCGTGAGGCTATTTGCAGATGACACGGTTGTCTACAAGAAAGTAGCAACATCAGAAGACTCGTACGTACTCCAGGAAGACCTGCAGAGGATTAATGAATGGTGCGACAGCTGGCAGCTTTCCCTAAACGTAGATAAATGTAATATAATGCGCATACATAGGGGCAGAAATCCATTCCAGTACGATTATGCCATAGGTGGTAAATCATTGGAAGCGGTAACGACCATAAAATACTTAGGAGTTACTATCCGGAGCGATCTGAAGTGGAATGATCACATAAAACAAATAGTGGGAAAAGCAGGCGCCAGGTTGAGATTCATAGGAAGAATTCTAAGAAAATGTGACTCATCGACGAAAGAAGTAGCTTACAAAACGCTTGTTCGTCCGATTCTTGAGTATTGCTCATCAGTATGGGACCCTTACCAGGTTGGATTAATAGAAGAGATAGACATGATCCAGCGAAAAGCAGCGCGATTCGCCATGGGGACATTTAGTCAGCGCGAGAGCGTCACGGAGATGCTGAACAAGCTCCAGTGGCGGACACTTCAAGAAAGGCGTTACGCAATACGGAGAGGTTTATTATCGAAATTACGAGAGAGCACATTCCGGGAAGAGATGGGCAACATATTACTACCGCCCACATATATCTCGCGTAATGATCACAACGAAAAGATCCGAGAAATTAGAGCAAATACGGAGACTTACAAGCAGTCGTTCTTCCCACGCACAATTCGTGAATGGAACAGGGAAGGGGGGATCAGATAGTGGTACAATAAGTACCCTCCGCCACACACCGTAAGGTGGCTCGCGGAGTATAGATGTAGATGTAGATGCATATGTACTGGATGGGCCATGCAGTATAACACTAGGCCTTTGTTGCTATTACTCAGTAGGGATAAAAGGAAAGACGTCGAAGTCAGGTTCTGGCAGACTCTTTCACTCCACGAGTTACTTTGAATAATTGAAACAGGAAGTTTGCGCACAGTCTGGTAATCAGGTTGCACCTCTGTTTTTGTAGCAAAGATAAGAAAAATTTTTAACGCAGCAAGTGTTTAACGGTTTCGGCTACGATGAGCTTCCTAAACAATTGAAATACTGAATGAAGACTGGACTCGGAGGCTTCCTTTAATTGCTGGGTCGCTTAATCGTTTTCAGAAATAATTCGGGAAAGAAGTTAGCAAAAAATTAAGCAGTACGCAGAACGATGCAAAGAAAACTGAAAAACAAAAGAAGAAGAGAAAGAAACATGGCATGTGACAATAGGAATATATACGAGAAGGTAATTGTGAACTGTTGATGTTCCCTCAACGGTGACGAGTGTATCGGGAGTGGGCTTGCGTCACCTCACGAACGCGGAATTTGAGGAGCGGCCGTAAAGTAAACTGCAAGTGTTACGATGAATCTATTCGATTATAGAGTAGACATCAAATTTATGTACAACGTAAGTTCATAGAACCCTACAGATTGTTTCATTGGAGGCCAACTATGGCATCTTTGGTAACACGATCATGATGATAAAACGCTCTGGAAAATTAAGGAACGAGATAGGTGAAGTAACATAACATACATTATGTGATCAAAAGTATCCGGACACCTGGCTGAAAATGACTTGCAAGTTAGTTGCGCCCTCCATCGGTACTGGAATTCAAAATGGTCTTGGCCCACCCTTAGCATTGATGACATCTTCAACTCGGCGTACCAAAACATTCCTAAGTTGTCGTATAGGATTCAGGTCAGGACTCTGTGCAGGCCAGTCCATTAGATGGATGTTATTGTCGCGTAACCACTCGGCCAGATGCCATGCATTATGAACAGGTGCTCGATCGGGTTGAAAGATGCCATCGCCATCCCCAAATTGCTATTCAACAGTGGGAAGCAAGAAGGTGCTTAAAACATCAGTGTAGGCCTGTGCTGTGATAGTTCCACGAAAAACAACAAGGAGTGCAAGCCACCTCCATGAAAAACACAACCACACCATAATGCCATCGCTTCCGAATTTTACTGTTGGCACTACACACGCTGGCAGACGACGTTCACTGGGCATTCGCCATACCCACACCTTGCCATCGGATTGTCCCATTGTGTACCGTGATTCGGCACTCCACACAACGTTTTCCCACTATTCAATAGTCAAATGTTCACGCTCTTTACACCAAGCGAGGCGTCGTTTGGGATTTACTGGCGTGATGTGTGGGGTTTGAGTAGCTGTTCCACCATGAAATCCAAGTTTTCTCACCTCCCGCCTAACTGTCATAGTACTTGCAATGGGTCCTGATGCAGTTTGGATTTCCTGTGTGATGGTTTGGATAGATGTCTGCCTATTACACATTACGACCATCTTCAACTGTCGGCGGTCTCTGTCAGTCAACAGGATGTTTACGAGTGTTGAAATCTCAGGAACAGACGTATGACACAAATGACACCCAATCACCTGACCACGTTCGAAGTCCGTGAGTTTCGCGGTGCGCCCCATTCTGCTCTCTCACGATGTCTAGTGAGCACTGAGGTCGCTGATATGGCGTACCTGGCAGTAGATGGCGGCAAAATTTACCTAATATGAAAAACCTATGTTTTTGGGGGTGTCCGGATACTTTTGATCACATAGTGTATTAATAACTAGGAGAAAATGGATGAAAGTGTTGCCAGAGAACTGCCAGTCGCGAACGGAAAGCCGGGCGTCACATCGCATAAGGTCAAAGGGATTATAGCGCCAAATAGCGCTGGACTCGCAACAAGTTGAAGGAACGACAAAATTCTGTGTTTGCCAATTAGCGAGCAATTAAGGTGCTCTGTGGTGGTATTCCTCGTTATAATATCGGGTGGTGGAGGCAACATCTGGATGACTTCACATGGGGAACAATCATCGGCTATCTGGAACAAGGACCAAGTGTGACGAGCGTCGCCCAGAAGTTTGGTGTTGATCACAGCAATGTTTCACGTACAGCCGAGCGTTCCAAACCGCGGGCAACACTGCCTGAAGGAGAGGAGGCGGTCGACTCGATCAACAAATTGCCGCTGCCTTGTGTGACAGGCAAGAAGGGGCCCACTTCCAACAGTGGATCCCGTAATCGGTGATTGCACTTACCACCATCCGGTAATATACTAGTGTGTGACAGCTGTGATACCCACTCGCGATCAGAGACTTTTTAACGTGACGTATACATTCACTGCTGCCCCAGGTATCCGCATCTAAGACCAACGTATCACGGACAACGGACTGCAAAAGTGTCCTGTCACAATTTATTTTACGATGATTATACTGAATTGGTCTATTCTGTAACCTCTGTGAGCATGCAAAGGCATAAATACTCTAATACTAATTTTCTATCAGTCCCTGTATATTTTATGTAAAAACAAGCTAGCTATATGGTCTAAGCTAAAGGGTAGCACACTGACGTTGACAAAAGTCATGGGATACCCCTAATATTGTGTCGGACCTCCTTTTGGCCCACATAATGAAGCAACTCGATGTGGCATGGACTCAATAGGTCCTTGAAAGTCCCCTGCAGCAATATTCACCCATGCTGCCTCGATAGCCGTCCAGAGACGCGAAGGATTTGGCAGTGCAGGATTTTCTGCACGAACTGACCTATAGATTATGTCCCATGAATGTTGGATGGGATTCATGTCGGGCTGTCTGGGTAGCTAAATCATTCGCTAGACTTGTCCAGAATATTCTTCAAACCAATCATGAACAATTGTGTGACAGTGACATGGCTCATTGTCATCCACAAATGTTCCCTCGTTGTTTGTGGAACACCAAGTTGATTAACGGCTGCAGATAGTCTCCATGTAGCCGAACATAACCATTTCCAGTCAATGATCGGCTCAGTTGGACCAGAGGACCCAGTCCATTCCAAACAAACACAGCCCACGCCAGTATGGAGGCACCACCAGTCGCACAGTGCCTTGTTGACAACTTGGGTCCGTGGCTTAGACGTGTCTGTGCCACAATGGAAACCTGCCATAGGCCTTACCAGCTGAAATCAGGACTCAGCTGACCTTTCCTCAGTTTTGCCGTCGTCTTGGGTCCAACCGACAGGGTCACGAGCCTAGGAGAGGCACTACAGGAAATTTCGTAGCCTACTGTTAGCAAAGCCCCTCTCGTCAGTTGTCTGCTGCCATAGTCCATCAACACCAAATTTCGCCGTACTTTCCCAGGGGATACGTTTGTCATACATCCCTCACTGATTTATGCGTTTATTTCACGCAGTGTTGCTTGTCTGTTAGAACTGACAACTCTACACAAAGTCCGTCGCTCTCAGTCTTTAAGTGGAGACTTTCGGCCGCAGTGTTGTCAGTGGTGAGAGATAATGCCTGCATTTTCGTATTATCGGCACACTCTTGCTACTGTGGATCTCGAAATATTGAATTCCACACCTATATCCGAAATGGAATGACGCACGCGTCTAGCTCCAATTATCACTCCGCGTTCAAGGTCTGTTAATTCCCATAATTCCCATAAACACGCCGGAAAACTTTTCACGAGAATCACCTGATTACATATGTCAGCTCCACCATTCCACCAATGCTCTGAACTTTTATACAGGGTTATTACAAATCATTGAAGCGATTTCACAGCTGGGTCAGGGATTTTCTCTGCCTCGTGATGGCTGGGTGTTGTGTGCTGTCCTTAGGTTAGTTAGGTTTAAGTAGTTCTAAGTTCTAGGGGACTGATGACCATAGCTGTTAAGTCCCATAGTGCTCAGAGCCATTCGATTTCACAGCTCTACAATAACTTTATTATTTGAGATATTTTCACAATGCTTTGCACACACATACAAAAACTCAAAAAGTTGTTTTAGGCATTCACAAATGTTCGATATGTGCCCCTTTAGTGATTCGGCAGACATCAAGTCGATAATCAAGTTCCTCCCACACTCGGCGCAGCGTGTCCCCATCAATGAGTTCGAAAGCATCGTTGATGCGAGCTCGCAGTTCTGGCACGTTTCTTGGTAGAGGAGGTTTCAACACTGAATCTTTCACATAACCCCACAGAAAGAAATCGCATGGGGTCAAGTCGGGAGTGCGTGGAGGCCATGACATGAATTGCTGATCATGATCTCCACCACGACCGGTCCATCGGTTTTCCAATCTCCTGTTTAAGAAATGCCGAACATCATGTTGGAAGTGCGGTGGAGCACCATCCTGTTGAAAGATGAAGTCGGCGCTGTCGGTCTCCAGTTGTGGCATGAGCCAATTTTCCATCATGTCCAGATACACGTATCCTGTAACGTTTTTTTCGCAGAAGAAAAAGGAGCCGTAAACATTAAACCGTGAGATTGCACAAAACACGTTAACTTTTGGTGAATTGCGAATTTGCTGCACGAATGCGTGAGGATTCTCTACCGCCCAGATTCGCACATTGTGTCTGTTCACTTCACCATTAAGAAAAAATGTTGCTTCATCACTGAAAACAAGTTTCGCACACAACGCATCCTCTTCCATGGGCTGTTGCAACCGCGCCGAAAATTCAAAGTGTTCGACTTTGTCATCGGGTGTCAGGGCTTGTAGCAATTGTAAACGGTAAGGTTTCTGCTTTAGCCTTTTCCGTAAGATTTTCCAAACCGTTGGCTGTGGTACGTTTAGCTCCCTGCTTCCTTTATTCGTCGACTTCCGCGGGCTACGCGTGAAACTTGCCCGCACGCGTTCAACCGTTTCTTCGCTCACTGCGGGCCGACCCGTTGATTTCCCCTTACAGAGGAATCCAGAAGCTTTAAACTGCGCATACCATCGCCGAATGGAGTTAGAAGTTGGTGGATCTTTGTTGAACTTCGTCCTGAAGTGTCGTTGGACTGTTATGACTGACTGATGTGAGTGCATTTCAAGCACGACATACGCCTTCTCGGCTCCAGTCGCCATTTTGTCTCACTGCGCTTTAGAGCGCTCTGGCGGCAAAAAACCTGAAGTGCGGCTTCAGCCGAACAAAACTTTATGAGTTTTTCTACGCATCTGTAGTGTGTCGTGACCATATGTCAATGAATGGAGCTACAGTGAATTTATTAAATCGCTTCAATCATTTGTAATAGCCCTGTACTTTGGTTCACGATACTACCGCCATTTGTATATGTTCATCTGCCTATGCCATGACGTTTGTCACCTCCGTGCACACTGCCATTTGTTAATTTGGCTGTGGTAACCTTCAAGTGCAGATCCTATGTAAACCACTCCCATAGTCAGCAACTGGACTTCCCATCATAAGGTAATGTGCCAGTGAGTGACGGCATTGCCGGCCGTTGTGGCTTCAGTCTGGAACCGAGCGACCGCTATGGTTGCAGGTCCGAATCCTGCCTAGGGCATGGAAGTGTGTGTGTGATGTTCTTAGGTTAGTTAGTTTTAAGTCGTTCTAAGTTCTAGGGGACTGATGACCTCAGTTGTTAAGTCCCATAGTGCTCAGAGCCATTTGAACCATTCTGAGTGACGGCTTTGATACCAACACAGGGTCAGAGACTTTTTTCAACGTGACGTACTGGCTCACTGTTGCCGCAGGTATATTTGTTCTATGGCATTTGATGTAACAACGATTATACGGTACTGGGCTGCCTGTAACCTGTGTGTGTGTGTGTGTGTGTGTGTGTGTGTGTGCGCGCGCAAACAAATAAATCTTCTAACACTAATTTACTATAAAAATGTGTCTGTTCATTTTATGGAAGTACGAGTTGGCTGTATGATGTAAGCTGAAAGTCAACAATTTCAATTACAAGAACCGAAGAAAAAAAAAAAAAAAAGAAATATCTCATTGTCGATGGGCGAGTGCAAGTTACTTGATTCTCTAAGGTAGTATTTCTGGAAAGTCGTCATAGTATTGCAGGGTGAGGAGATTACATTTAGTGGAGCTGGATTCGTTCCACAAAGATGGCTCACGGTGTGGAAGTGTGCGCCAAGTGCGTGCACCAGCTACCAGCCCTCCCCCCTCCCTCCCTGCCAACCATTCCTCAGTGAAAGAGCACCACAGGAGTCGGCAGCAGGGACTGCGATGTGAATCGCGCCGCTGACGCAGTCCGGACTTCCTACGCGGCTTAATTTACCGCCAGGCCAACGGCACACAAGACCCGACCGCCACCTCAAACAAAGGCGCCAAGGAAAGCAGCTCTCGAGCTCTCTCTCTGTCTCTCTCTCTCTCTCTCTCTCACACACACACACACACGCAGACACACACACTGTAGCACGCGCGCGCACACACACACAAACAGAATCATAATACGGTGGCACAAGGAAGGAAAGGATTGGGAGGCAAGTATGAGAGAAATTCTCCGCGTCATGTAAAAGAGCTGGGCGTTGCCTTTCACTTAATTACCCCAAAAGCGTAACCAGTCGCGTGCCGCCAGCCAACAAAGGGGAAAAAGTTTGCGACTTGAGCTGCCTCCTTATGACGGCGAAACCTCGCCCGTGCTACGGGGGCATTGTACGTTTCACACAGCAAATATGCATACGGGAAAATAATTTGCATAGCTCAGAGAGTAAGCCACTAAAGACAGAAAAGTTACTAGCGAGAAAATACACCGGCCATTTGCTTTCAGTCCGACTTCCAGTATTACAGATTTTGCTATTCTCACACATTTAATCAAATGTAACAGTGATGATGATAATGTCTAGCAATGTTTGCCGCCAAGATAAAAATGCAACCTGTAGCACTAGACTGCGTACTCACGGCAGTTCTGCTTTGCCGTTTCTGTTACGACTTGTAAACAGAGAAAAATTAATGTACGACCACCGATGCGTCAGTTCTCGATTGTGTTCAGGAGACGTAAGGTTTGATTACCCGAAGGTGGTTTCGCGACTGACCTTTGACCCCGATTGCCTTCAAGCAATCAGAATCTTCGAAAAAATACCTAAGGGATCTATCTGAATAATATAATGAAAAATGGAAATGAATGCAAAACAGTGAAATTTTGTAAAATGTTATCAGATCGGAAATTGAACACATTAATATCCTCCCGAATACAATCGAGATACCGTTATTAAGAGCGAACCTCTAACAAAGTTTATATACATTGAAAAATCATGGTGAGTTTAAAGAAAAGAACAAGCAGAGATTTTCTGTAAAGTGAATCATAAATATATTCTCAAAGAACAAAGGCGTTAAAGTAATAGACATTAACAAATACACAATGAATACAAAACTTACATTTTTGTGTTTCTCCCATACATGGAGCAATTCAACAATCGCTGCTTTTGTTTGTCCGGGGTTTCTTAAAAATTAAGTGTTCTGGCATGCGTATAAGTACATTTTAGCGTCACACGGTTTACCGAAGCGTTTTTCTTGGTGATTACATGGTTTTTGACACTAAATGAAATATAACTTATTGCGGTGGTACACAACACGTCTTAAGAAGTCGACGACCAAACGTAAAAAGGTAATGAAGTCTCTAGAACATTTCTTAAGAAATGATGGATTGTTCTTTCAAATGTTTCGCAGATTATTGCTATCGAGCGCTGTGCCAATGATTTAAATATCTACGCCAAGCGGCTCATGGTATTAATTTCAAATATTTTAACGCTGGACGTGTGTCTTGGTGTAGGCGCACATTATAAAGTATTTCGTCTCTTTACACACGCACTGAGATGCTTATTATGTTTTCGAACTACAGCCCGATGGCTGTTATTTTCTTTTATGACAAATATCTCATTTGCAAAGTCTCTGAAATCCAATTATATTACAGGTTGTAAACGTCATCTTTTGGATATTATAGTACTGTGGTTTCAATGTAAAACTTCTATGGAAATTCCATCAACATATGACATAATTATTTGCGTCTACTTTTCCCACACCCACACTGTGTTGCCTTCAGTACGTCTGTACCTACATACATACTCCACAGGGTACCGTATGGTGCTTGGCGAAGGATAACCTCTACCACTGCTATTCGTTCTCTTTCCCGCTCCTTTAGCAAATGGAGCGAGGAAACAACGACTGCCTTGTATGAATCCTAATCCCTCTTATCTTCTTTTTGTGGTCCTGACGCTAAACGAGTATGTAAATGGCGGTAGAATCCTTCTGAAGTCAGCCAAAAGGGCCGGTTCTCTAAATTTTCTAAATATTGTTTCCCGAAAAGAACGCCGCTTTCCCTACAGGGGTTCCTATTTGAGTTCACGCAGCATCTCCGTAATACTCTCGTGTTCTTCGAACCTATCGATAACATATCTCGCAGCAAGCCCGTCAATTGCTTCCATTCCTTCTCTGAATCCGACTTGTTGGCGATCGTGAACACTCGGGTACTGAAGAATGTGTCGCACTAGAGTTCTGTATTCGGCTTCCTTTATACATTAGCCGCATTTTCTTCGAATTTTCCCAATTAAACAAAAATTCGCTTTTCGTAACACTGAGCTCGCTTGCTCGCTCCATTTCATATAGCTTTTCAATGTTGCGTCTAGGTACTTGTTCGAAAAGTAAGGAACGATCGGTCGCGAAATGGAAACCACAGTGAAAATCAAAACTGTTTTCTTTGCACATTTAGAGACACCTTCCAAGTACTTCCCTACATAGTCGCCACTCCGACTTAGACATTTGTCGGAGCTTTATATCAAATTTTTAACACCACCGTCATAGAAGGAAGCCGCCTGTGGTTTCCGATAATTCTCTACGCTGGCCTATGGCGCGTAGCCTGCGCTCAAGTGTTGTCTGCGTATCCAGCGTTTCATGTGAACAGAGATGATACTCAGGACTAGCCAATTAGGGTGATCGACACCTCCCATCGGAAAGGCTGCAGGAGCGTCTTCACTACTCCTGCACAGTGCGGCTGAGAATTGCCATGGAGAAGGGAGTGCGTGGCAGTTGTGTTAGGTGGGCTGCATTCATTAAGGCGAAGCCTCTCAGTGGGCCCTCCAAACTGGCGGGAGACATTGCTGTTCTAGGCAATTTTACTCGCTCACAGTGCGCTCACAGCTGAAAAGAGCGTCTTGATGCGATCTATGAGCATACTAGAGACACTGCACAAAACGTCTGTGAAAAGCTTCGTCGGATTTTCAAGTGATTTCCATTTCGTGACCGATCGTTCCTCACTTTCAGAATAGCCGTCATATATAATCGATGTGCATGTGTCAAGCAGCACACCACTCACACTCTATTGGAACAGTACATTACTGCTTTTCATACGCATCCGCAATGACTTACATTTTTATTCCTTCAGGGGAAGGTGCCATTCATCACATCAAATATTCTATCTGAGGCATCCTTCTTCAGACACTTGCCCATCTCTAAGGCGTCACCAGGAAAGATTTGCAGATTAATGCTCACTCTGTACGATATATCGTTTGTGCACATAGAGAATCAAAGCTGTCGTATCACACTTCACACAAAAATAGCTACTTTACGTTGTTTACGAAGCCTCTAGACGCTCACACTGTGCCAAATATTCCCAGAATCTTCACTAAAGACACCCGACTTTAGTATCTACAAACTTAACTCCCTTTATACTTTCTCCTCCTACAATTTATCTCCTGCTTTTTCTAATATTCCACCGTTTGTTTCTCAGTGTACATATTGCAAGCCGTTGGTGATATACATCTTCTTTGTCTAATATACCTTCCAATAACCGTGTCATAAGTTTTATGTTTTTTGGGGTCTTTAGTCTTCTGACCGTTTTGATGCAGCCTGCCACGAATTCCTCTCCTTTGCTAACCTCTTCATCTCAGAGTAGCACTTACAACCTACGTCCTCAGTTATTTGCTGGATGTATCCCAGTCTCTGTCTTCCTCTACAGTTTTAGCCTTCTACAGCTCCCTCTATTACCATGGAAGTTATTCCGTCATGTCTTAACAGATGTCCTATCATCCTGTCCCTTCTCCTTCGACATATTCCTTTCCTCTCTGATTCTGCATAGAACCCCCTCATTCCCAACCTTATCAGGCCATCTAATTCTCAATATTCGTCTGTAGCACCACATCTCAAATGCCCCGCTTCTTTTCTGATCCGGTTTTCCCGCAGTCCATATTTCACTACCATACAACGCTGAATTCAGACGCACATTCGCAGAATTTTCTACCTCAAATTAAGGCCGATATTTGATATAAGTAGAATTCTCTTGGCCAGGAATGACCTTTCCCCATTCATAGCCTGCTTTTGATGTCCTCCTTGCTCCGTCCGTGACTCGTTATTTTACTGCCTAGTTAGCAGAATTCCTCAACATCATCTACTTCGTGACCATCGATCCTGATATTATGTTTCTCACCGCTCTCATTTCTACTACTTCTTATTACCTTCGTCTTTCTTCGATTTACTCTCAGTCCACACTCTGTACTGATTAGACTGTTCATTTCATTCAGCAGACCATGTAATTTTTCTTCAACTTCACTCAGGATAGCAACGTCATCAACAAGTCGTATCTCTGATATTCTTTCACCTTTCTTTTACTTCCATCATTGCTTCCTCGATGTTCAGATTGAACAGTAGGAGTCAGAGACTACATCCTCGTCTTACATGCTTTTTAATACGAGCACTTCGTTCTTGGTCGTCCACTCTTATCATTCCCTCTGGCCTGTTGTACATACTGTATATGACCCGTCTCTCCCTATAGCTTACCCCTATTTTTCTCAGAATTTCTAACATCTTGCAACATTTTACTTTGTCGAACGCTTTTTTCCATGTCAACAAATCCTATGAACGTGTCTTTATTTTTCATAAGTCTTGCTTCCATTATTAACAGCAGCGTTAAAATTGCCTCTCTCCTGCCTTTGCCTCTCCTAAAGCCAAACTGAACGTCATCTAGCACATCCCCAGTTTTCGTTTCCGTTCTTCTGTTATTATTCTTCTCAGCAACTTGGATGCATGAGCTGTTAAGCTGATTGTGCAATAAATCTCGCACCTGTCAGCTCCTGCCGTCTTCGGAAAGTCAGATGATATGTCGCCATACTTTCTACAAACCAACATGAATAGTAGTTTTGTTGCCACTTTCCCCAACGATTTTAGAAATTCTGATGGAATGTTATCTGTCCCTTCTACCATATTAGATTCTGATTCTAATACCGGGTTCCATATCTCTTCTAAATCGACTCCTGTTTCTTCTTCTATTACATCAGAGAAATCTTCCTCCTCATAGAGGCTTTCAATGTCTTCTTTCCACCTATTCCGGCAGTTGTGACCGAGCGGTTCTAGGCACTTCAGTCTGGAACCTCGCGACCGCTACTGTCGCAGGTTCGAATCCTGCCTCAGGCATGGATGTGTGTGATATCCTTAGGTTAGTTAGGTTGAAGCAGTTCTAAGTTCTAGGGGACTGATGACCTCAGATGTTGTACCTAGTGCTCAGAGCCTTTCCACTTATCCTCTCTCTCGTCTACATTTAACAGTGGAATTCCCGTTGCACTCTTAATGTTATCACCCTTGTTTTTAATGTCACGGAATGTGGTTTTGACTTTCCTTTATGCTGCAGTCTGGTAAATTCTAAGCAAAGTACCAAATTTGACCGCTTTAACTGGTATCAGTGTCGACTTGTAGTCCAATAAAGCCGGCAGAACTGTTGTTCATCTTTCCAGCCAAGGACTTTATATCGGATATTTTTCAACTTTGGGTAATTTTCTCCAGACCCTCGACGTATGCTAATATTGGATGTAGTTATTAGACTAGAGCAGTGCATTAGGCGTCTGTCGCACGAATCAGGTGGGGACGTCTGGCTAACTCCTAGTCATATTAATGCACAACTCGTATCTGTACGCTAATAATTGTCTGACAAGGACAAAACAACCGGGTGTTTCATGAATAGTGGCTGCAGCTTCAGCCAAAAGGGCAACTAGCTCTTCTCAAGCGTCTATCGATTACTCGTTCACCAAACGCTTGATCTCCGCGAAAAAAAGGAAGCCATGTTATTGCAACGTAGCTAAAACAAACTTTATCACACGGCAGTTCGAACGCCGTCGCTGTACATCGATACCGTCAAAATTTTCATCGACGCCTAGCAGGAAGGCGGTGCGCCTGTAGAAATAGTTTTTTACATCCCGTAAGATATTATCATAATTGAAGACATGACACCTGAGGTCACTGTGATCACTTTTAAAATAATGATAAAAGGCAGATACCATATAGATCACTATTAATGTTTGATTGGGATACATGTTTCGACCTCCCGTTATAGGTTATCCTCAGATCCAATACCTGATTAGTGCGAACCGCAGCAAGCCGAACCAAATAACCGAATCTTCGCCACGCTGACGAGTTGCGGCTAGCAGTAATTAGATTTTGGATCTTAGAATAACATGCAATGGGGCTCGAAATTGGCTTTTATTATACACTCCTTGAAATTGAAATAAGAACACCGTGAATTCATTGTCCCAGGAAGGGGAAACTTTATTGACACATTCCTGGGGTCAGATACATCACATGATCACACTGACAGAACCACAGGCACATAGACACAGGCAACAGAGCATGCACAATGTCGGCACTAGTACAGTGTATATCCACCTTTCGCAGCAATGCAGGCTGCTATTCTCCCATGGAGGCGATCGTAGAGATGGTGGATGTAGTCCTGTGGAATGGCTTGCCATGCCATTTCCACCTGGCGCCTCAGTTGGACCAGCGTTCGTGCTGGACGTGCAGACCGCGTGAGACGACGCTTCATCCAGTCCCAAACATGCTCAATGGGGGACAGATCCGGAGATCTTGCTGGCCAGGGTAGTTGACTTATACCTTCTAGAGCACGTTGGGTGGCACGGGATACATGCGGACGTGCATTGTCCTGTTGGAACAGCAAGTTCCCTTGCCGGTCTAGGAATGGTAGAACGATGAGTTCGATGACGGTTTGGATGTACCGTGCACTATTCAGTGTCCCCTCGACGATCACCAGTGGTGTACGGCCAGTGTAGGAGATCGCTCCCCACACCATGATGCCGGGTGTTGGCCCTGTGTGCCTCGGTCGTATGCAGTCCTGATTGTGGCGCTCACCTGCACGGCGCCAAACACGCATACGACCATCATTGGCACCAAGGCAGAAGCGACTCTCATCGCTGAAGACGCCACGTCTCCATTCGTCCCTCCATTCACGCCTGTCGCGACACCACTGGAGGCGGGCTGCACGATGTTGGGGCGTGAGCGGAAGACGGCCTAACGGTGTGCGGGACCGTAGCCCAGCCTCATGGAGACGGTTGCGAATGGTCCTCGCCGATACCCCAGGAGCAACAGTGTCCCTAATTTGCTGGGAAGTGGTGGTGCGGTCCCCTACGGCACTGCGTAGGATCCTACGGTCTTGGCGTGCATCCGTGCGTCGCTGCGGTCCGGTCCCAGGTCGACGGGCACGTGCACCTTCCGCCGACCACTGGCGACAACATCGATGTACTGTGGAGACCTCACGCCCCACGTGTTGAGCAATTCGGCGGTACGTCCACCCGGCCTCCCGCATGCCCACTATACGCCCTCGCTCAAAGTCCGTCAACTGCACATACGGTTCACGTCCACGCTGTCGCGGCATGCTACCAGTGTTAAAGACTGCGATGGAGCTCCGTATGCCACGGCAAACTGGCTGACACTGACGGCGGCGGTGCACAAATGCTGCGCAGCTAGCGCCATTCGACGGCCAACACCGCGGTTCCTGGTGTGTCCGCTGTGCCGTGCGTGTGATCATTGCTTGTACAGCCCTCTCGCAGTGTCCGGAGCAAGTATGGTGGGTCTGACACACCGGTGTCAATGTGTTCTTTTTTCCATTTCCAGGAGTGTAAATATGAAAAGTGACCTAGACGCTCTCTGTCTTTCTACATCACAACATATAATGTTTTCTTAAGTTAATTGGTAGTTAATCATTAAAACCATGACAACCAATTGTAAAAAAATTAAAAGCAACATGATATTTGATGTTCGTGAGATGTTGTAAAGTCGGTTAGAGGTCACTTCAAGATGACAAGTCGAAGTGTTTAGAGATAGCTATGCGCTTGGTAATATATTACACACTTTAACGTTTCATTATAGAGTATTGGTTTCAGCTTTACGACTTAGCGCAGTTCAACCAGTCACCTTTATGAAAGTATATTAATAACCGTTTTCGGTTTTTTGTCTTTTTTAACCAATAAAAGCAGATGATATTCTAAACAAACGCTCTGTATTAATGGTACTGCATCCTTGTATCCATTTCATTGTAGCGAACAACGAGGTAAGGCGTCATCTATAGACCACACGTGGTTAGTACCGACCTACTGACCAATGCCATAGCAAGTCCATGGCGAGACAGGCACCCGACAATGTCTGAGTCACAGAGAGGGTGCAAAATCTGACAAAAAACCGATTTAAAAATTAGCTGGAAGAGTACATGACTTCTCCTACCTCTCGTATTGCCGCACGCTGTGGCCGAGCGGTTCCAGGCCCTTGAGTCTGCAACCGCACTGCTGCTACGGTCGCAGGTTCGAATCCAGCCTCGGACATGGTTGTGTGTGTTACCCTTAGGTTAGTTAGGTTTAAGTAGTTCTAAGCCGAAAGGACTGATAACCTCAGATGTTAAGTCCCAAAGTGCTTAGAGCCATTTGAACCATTTTGAACCCCTCGTATTCCTGTCTTCTGCCTGCCAGAAGAAGCCTAGCCCTGTGGTCGAGAGAGCAAACGCTGTTGTCACATTGATATTTCGGCCAAGTAGCATCACAAAGAAATAACTTCCACGGAAGAGACGCCACGTGGGTTACGTATCAACAGTGCTCGTGGTTCATACAGCTACCATGCTCCACAATGGAGTTTTTGCCGCTACTTCGCTACAATAGTTAGGATATCTTAGGTTGTCGAGCAGGTGCTGAACTTAATATGCCTTTTGCCCAAGGCTTCCCATTTTTGCCAAACGTTCTGTCACGTAGGGCTGTAATCAGATGGTTTAAGCTAGTGTGCTTCAAACTATTTGATACCGTAGTAGGTGAACTGGATAACAGGTCTTACATACAACATACCATTTCATCTAATTTTAATTTAGTGTTGGGTACGGGTTAAATGAAAGGTCTGTACCTCATTTTGCAAAATATGCGGAAGATTTTGGTGCCAAACACAGCACAAATATGGACAAGCTCAACTGATTGATAAAATAGCGGCTTTGAAATTCCCGTAGAAAGAACTGTTGGAAATGCCGTGTCGCTATGGCCTCCCGTCAGGTAGACCGTTCGCCTAGTGCAAGTCTTTCGAGTTGACGCCACGTCGGCGACTTAAGTGTCGATGGGCATGAAATGATGACGATAAGGACAACGCAACACCCAGTCCCTGAGAGGAGAAAATGTCCGACTCAGCCGGAAATCGAAACCGGGCCGTTAGGTATGACATTCCGTCGTGCTGACCACTCACCTAATAGGGGCTGACGAAGGACCTGTTGAGGAGCGCTGACACAGCTTCCAATCTGGATAACGGAAGTTTGTTTTTTTCTTCAAGTAGGGCTTACGATATACTTATCAAAAGATAGAAATAGTCTGTGAATATTTGTGAAACATCAAGGACTGCAGTATCTTGTCATCACAGTTTCAAGAAATTAAAGATAATAAAAAGTTACTCGAGGTCTATTGTAGGTGAAGCGGACTATCCCTTCAGCTATCCTGTCGATAGAACACAACACGGTGACATAGGCAATGAGTTTGCTTCGTTAAAAGACAATGGAAAGTAAAACTATATTTGGCTAGTGATGTTATCTGAACACCTAATTATAGGGCATTTCTTGTTGTTTGGAATTAATAGTTAATACACATTAATAATTCATGAGAAGGAAATAAAATATGCTCTATACTATATAACATACACAAATACAGTCGCTGCTGCAAACAATGAGACAGACTTTGTTTTACTTTCAGTTTGTTTTTAGAGAGCCTATACAGTTTGTAATTTATTTACTGCAAAGACATATTTAATTTATTGTTTGCAACATTTTTCAGTTTATAGCAAATTTCAGTAATAGCGGGTGCTCAAAAAGTCAGTATAAATTTGAAAACATAATAATAAACCACGGAATAATGTAGATAGAGAGGTAAAAATTGACACACATGCTTGGAATGACATGGGGTTTTATTAGAACAAAAAAAACTAAGTTCACAAAATGTCCAACAGATGGCGCTGGACAGCAAAACATCAGTGACAGCGCATGACAATCGCGTATAAAAGGAGCTGTAATAGAGAGAATCATGACCGTCCAGCAGAAAGCCCATTCCCGCCTCCGCCTTCTGAAAGTCCTGTCTGGCCGACATGGGGATTGCATCCTTCTACCATCCTCCACACCTACTAATCCCTCATCCATCCTATCCTCTGTTATGCCAGAGTTGCCTGGATCTCCGCCCCCACGCGCTTTTACAAGGCCCTCCAAAATTCTTGAACGCCATGTGCTCCGCCTTGCCTTCCGTATCCGCCTTTCTTCCCCCATACAGCTCCTGTATGAACTGATCCCCTTCCCCCAACTCCTCCTGTTCCTCCAACATCTCCGCATACTTTACATTGTCCGCAGGCTTGATCCCCCCCACTCTCTGGTTTCCTCCTTCCTCTCCACCCCCCGCCCGTTGCCGCGCCTCTATCGCTGTATCCCTCCCTCTGTCCACCTCCACACCCTCCATCTCCTTCATCAGGGCAATTTCCAGCGCCTCCCCCTCTCGGATGACGAACTTCGTCGTGACATCTACCCTTCCTTCCAACTATAACCTGGCCTTGTTCCCCCCCTCCCCACAGCCCCCTTTTTCCTCACCCCTCCTTCTCCCAGAGCGTATTTTCCTCCTTCCCACCCCTTAAGACCCTGCAACCCATACTTACCTCTTTCCTTCCCACATCCCTCCCTACCTGGCCCTCTTCAGCACGTCCCCCGCTCATCACCCCCTCTCTTCCCCTCCCTCCCTTCTTCCGGTCTCCCTCATCTTCTTGCGCCTAGCAGTTCCTCCGTTTTGATCATCGTCAGTGTGCCACATCATGCGTCAAGAGGTGTGATTTTAATTGTGTACTGCCTTGAGGTTCGCCATCAGTGTTTGTTATGTGCTACGCCATCTGTCGATACCTTTTATGCTCCAGTCATACTGTCCCTTGTGTTCTTTTAATTGTCGCAGTGTGTGGCTTTTTGTGTGTGCTACTTTTAAACAGTTTTTTATCTCCATTTTACAGTCACCCCGTTTTTTCTCTATTGCCTTCCATGGTGTTCCCAATTTTTTATATCCATGTTCACCATATTCTCTCCTTTGTTATTTTTAAATGTCTTCTATTGTTTGTTCTATGTCTTTCGGCTGAAGAGCAGCACATATGCTGCTGCCAGCCCGCCCCAATGGGGAATTGAAATACACTCCTGGAAATTGAAATAAGAACACCGTGAATTCATTGTCCCAGGAAGGGGAAACTTTATTGACACATTCCTGGGGTCAGATACATCACATGATCACACTGACAGAACCACAGGCACATAGACACAGGCAACAGAGCATGCACAATGTCGGCACTAGTACAGTGTATATCCACCTTTCGCAGCAATGCAGGCTGCTATTCTCCCATGGAGACGATCGTAGAGATGCTGGATGTAGTCCTGTGGAACGGCTTGCCATGCCATTTCCACCTGGCGCCTCAGTTGGACCAGCGTTCGTGCTGGACGTGCAGACCGCGTGAGACGACGCTTCATCCAGTCCCAAACATGCTCAATGGGGGACAGATCCGGAGATCTTGCTGGCCAGGGTAGTTGACTTACACCTTCTAGAGCACGTTGGGTGGCACGGGATACATGCGGACGAGCATTGTCCTGTTGGAACAGCAAGTTCCCTCGCCGGTCTAGGAATGGTAGAACGATGGGTTCGATGACGGTTTGGATGTACCGTGCACTATTCAGTGTCCCCTCGACGATCACCAGTGGTGTACGGCCAGTGTAGGAGATCGCTCCCCACACCATGATGCCGGGTGTTGGCCCTGTGTGCCTCGGTCGTATGCAGTCCTGATTGTGGCGCTCACCTGCACGGCGCCAAACACGCATACGACCATCATTGGCACCAAGGCAGAAGCGACTCTCATCGCTGAAGATGCCACGTCTCCATTCGTCCCTCCATTCACGCCTGTCGCGACACCACTGGAGGCGGGCTGCACGATGTTGGGGCGTGAGCGGAAGACGGCCTAACGGTGTGCGGGACCGTAGCCCAGCTTCATGGAGACGGTTGCGAATGGTCCTCGCCGATACCCCAGGAGCAACAGTGTCCCTAATTTGCTGGGAAGTGGCGGTGCGGTCCCCTACGGCACTGCGTAGGATCCTACGGTCTTGGCGTGCATCCGTGCGTCGCTGCGGTCCGGTCCCAGGTCGACGGGCACGTGCACCTTCCGCCGACCACTGGCGACAACATCGATGTACTGTGGAGACCTCACGCCCCACGTGTTGAGCAATTCGGCGGTACGTCCACCCGGCCTCCCGCATGCCCACTATACGCCCTCGCTCAAAGTCCGTCAACTGCACATACGGTTCACGTCCACGCTGTCGCGGCATGCTACCAGTGTTAAAGACTGCGATGGAGCTCCGTATGCCACGGAAAACTGGCTGACACTGACGGCGGCGGTGCACAAATGCTGCGCAGCTAGCGCCATTCGACGGCCAACACCGCGGTTCCTGGTGTGTCCGCTGTGCCGTGCGTGTAATCATTGCTTGTACAGCCCTCTCGCAGTGTCCGGAGCAAGTATGGTGGGTCTGACACACCGGTGTCAATGTGTTCTTTTTTCCATTTCCAGGAGTGTACAATAAAGAAAAAAAAAAAAGAGAGAGAGAGAATCAGATGCGCCAGCAGTCGCAGCATGTTGACGTTACCTGAAAAGGCGCTTTTAGTGAAGCAGTATTATCAGAATGGGGAAGGTGCTAGTTCAGCGTTACGATCCTATCGCCATAGGAAGGGGATTCGAATGGGTAAAGGTAAGTTGACAAATGCAGCTGTGGCGAGAATGATTTCGAAGTTCGAAGCCACGGGTTGTTTAGACGATAGACCCCGTAGTGGCCGACCGAGCACAAGGCGTAATGCTGCTGAGACAGTTCAGTAAGAAATGGAGACTGTAGCGGGTTCGTTTATGCACGGGGAAGTCAGCGCTCTTGCAGTCGCACGTCACACCGGCATTCCATACACTACTGTTTGGTTGGCACTTGGGCGTACCCTCCGATGCTATCCGTACAAAATCCATTGTCATCATGAACTGTTACCAGGCGATTTAGTGAAGCGGAGGGCATTTGCGGTGTGGGCGTTTCAAAACATGGCGGAAGATTACGATTGGTTGAGTAACGTGTTGTGGACCGACGAAGCTCATTTCACGATCCGAGAGTCTGTCAACGCCCACAACTGCAGAATTTGGGCTACCGAAAATCCTAGAACTGTCGTGGAAACTCCATTTCACGACGAGAAAGTCACGGTATGGGCTGGATTTACCACATCTACCGATATTGGGCCTTTTTTCTTCGAGGAAATGGGTGATTCTGTTTTGTAACTGCTACCGTAACGGGGAGAGGTACGCCGATATGTTACAGAATCGCATCATTCCCAGCCTGGCTGATAAACACCTGCTGGAAAGTACGATGTTTATGCAGGATGGCGCTCCATCCCATATTGATAGACGCGTGAAAGATCTCTTGCGCGCGTCGTTTGGTGATGATCGTGTGCTCAGCCGCCACTTTCGTCATGTTTGACCTCCGAGGTTCCCAGACCTCAGTCCGTGCGATTATTTCCTTTGGGGTTAACTGAAGTCGCAAGTGTATCGTGATCGACTGATCAGATGAATCGCCATCTGTCGCACATTTTTTGAACTTCTGTATTTTTTTTTTTTTTGGTTCTAATAAAACCCCATGTCATTCCAAGCATGTGTGTCAATTTGTACCTCTCTATCTACATTATTCCGTGATTTATTCAGTTATCAAATTTATACTGACTTTTCGATCACCCGGTATTTTTCAATAACATTTCATTTCTATCTTCAAAATTACAAAATTTCCTAAATATGTGTAGGAAAGCACTGCAGGAAAGTAGTTTCTCTGGGGAGAGGGAGGCGTCGAGCAAATTCGGCAGTTCTGCCGAGGACGCAGGGTCACCTCAGTACTGCTCTGACTCTGCCACCTGTTGAAAGACATAATCGTGGCTACGTGGCCAGGTGACGTGCATTCACACGTAACGCATACTGCAGGTAGCATCGCAGCTATCACCTGCCGTAAAGTGAACAGATCGAAAGGAAAATTCACACGACGAAGAAGTTCTAAGGGAAGTGTGCTAAGGTGACATGGCTTGGAAAAGAGCACGGGGAGGTCGATTACAAATATGGTTACACACTACTTGACAAAAACTGAACCATCCAGAAAACATGGTCGAATGTTGACGTAACCTCGTACATGCACGACACAAAATACTGGACTTGCAATTCTCTGTGGCAAGTAGAACGATCCCCAAATTGCATTCGCACTGTTTGTTTTGGCGTTGTTACCAAGCATGGTAGAGTTTACAAGGGGCGTGAACAGCGGCAGATTTTGAGTGATCACACTGAATGACACGGATAATTTGAAAGGGATCTCGTTCCGTGTCTCTCCGGTCAGACGACTGATGTAGTCATGCAGTTCCCATAGTTTTATGGCATTACGATTTCACAGTGACCCAGTGTCGGGCTGGATGCGAAGATTAGGACAGGCGCACCCTTTATCAAGGTTCCAGTCTACCACATCTGACCATCATGAGAGAGGATCGCCGTGCTGTGCACGAAGCATATCGTAAACCCTTTACATTTGCGCCTGCCATCGAAGAACAGTAACAGGCTCAGTGGAAAATTGAACTCCCATACCACTGGGCAGATACTAGTAGCATACGGGATAAGGAGTTATTACCCACTTTAAAAGAACAACACAAATAGCGGCGTCTGGAATGGTGCTGTGACCAGGAACGATGGAATGCTCATGAATGTTGTCACACTGTGTTCGTCGATGAATCGCGCCTGTACACTGCCACGGGTGATCACTATCGGCCAGTATGGCGGCGCCCTGGGCAGAGGTTTCTTGCTTCCAGCTTTTAGAGAGGCACAGTGGTGTCACTCTTAGAGTCATACTGTGGGGAGCCATCGGGTATGACGTCAGGTCAGGGCTGGTGGTGACTGAGGGAATTCTGACGGCTGAACTGTATGTCGCGGATGTCCTGCAGTCCCGTGTGTAACGTCAGATAGCACAGTACCGCTGTATCGCTGTGCTATTTTTCAACTGTAAAATCATCGTACTGTATGTGTTTCAGTGAACTGTCTACGTAATGTTGAGGTACTCCCAGAAAGGGAGACTGTCCCAAATGAAACATCTGTAGTACCAGCTTGGAGGACGACTCCACACCACCGCCAGTGTTCAGGACATAGAGGACCAGTTACAACAGTACGTTGTGGGCCAGCTTGCCTCTGGAGAGTATCCTTCCTACCGAATCAGTGCATGCATGCAGACCACAGCCAGTTCCTCATAATGCCAAGTTCGATTTCGTAGTCACTGAAACAGCTTAACATACCCTTACAAGGTGTGTATTTTCCTTCCGTTTCCCACCCCCATTCAGGTTGCTTCATATTATTTGAGAGGCATTTTATCCCGGGAAAGACGTTGACATGTTCGGAATAGAGGTCGCAGAGGACGAGGCTGAGGACCGAAATACGTTATACGCAACAGTGCCAAGTAAGTACGCAGCAGGTAATTAAATTCCTTAGCAAGTGGTATAACCTTTTAGAATCAGAGCCATACAGATCAGTTACAGGGAAGGGTTGCCAGTCATCTCAAGCACTGGCTCTTGGAGTGGTGAAACTTATTACACAGAGCGCTTTCCACCACAGCTGTACTTACACACATTGCACAATTCTGAATGAGCGCGCGTTATAGCGTGCGACGGTGCGGCACGTGCATGGAGAGTGATTAAGCGCACCCCGTCTGATGCTACAGCTGTTAATGGCACTCCTTGAATGACGCCTAGCTGCGAGTAATTACCAAAAAGGGCGTAGGGCAAGCGTACAAAAGGACCACGCTTCGCTGGACTGGGAGGAAGTTTACTTGACGGGTGGGGGTTTACGTGGAGGCGCCGAATCAGTCGCAAGAGCATTCTCTCTCCATCACATTTTAGTACTCACACACCTACAATCGCGTTTCTGCTGATGCGTAGCGCCTTGTCTCGCGCCTACGGAAGTGAGCCGGTAGCGAGCAGACAGCTTTACACTGATCGGCTACAACATTACGACCACCTACCTAACAGCCGGTACGTCCACCTTTGGCACGGATAACAGCAGTGATGCATCGTGCCATGTAAGCAATGAGATCTTGGTAGACCGCTGGACGGAGTTGGCACGAAATCTGCACACACGAGTCCCTGAATCTCGTAAATTCCGAGCAGGGAGCGATGATCTCCGACGGAAAGTTCAGTCATATCCGAAATGTGTTCGATCGGCTTCAGATCTGGCAAGTTGGGGAAACATGATCGTCATGAATAGCTGTACGTGGTCTGTAACCAGTGTAAGATACTCCTTGGCTGGCATGGTGCCTTGCTCGAGCTCCACTGTACCCATGAATGAGTGTTTCCCAGAGCATAATGGAGCCGCCGCCAGTTTGTCTCCATCCTGTAGTACAGGTATCAAGGACCTATTGACCTGGAAGACGACGGATTCGTGCCCTCCCATCCGCATGATGAAGAAGGTACGGCGATTCATCAGACCATTCAGCGCTCTGCCATTGCACCAACGCCCAGTGACGATAGTCACTTGCCTGTTTCAGTCGTAGCTGCCTATGTCGTGATGGGAACATCGGCACATGCGTGGGTCGTCGGCTGCGGAGGCCCATCGATAGGTGTGTTCGGTACACCGTGTGTTCAGACACACTTGTACGAGCACTCCGCCCATGATGTTCCTTCGAACACCCGACAAGTCGTGCATTTTCTGAAATGCTCGTTCCAAGCCTCCAGACCATCACAATCTACATTCGGTCAAACTCAGACAAAGCCGTTCTACACAGGGACTGCATGCTCACTGATACTACATGCACTATGCGTGTGTCTGACTAGGAGTCATTCCTTGCCAGATGACGCTGCTGTTGCCTGGACGGCTTTATATCGATAGTACTTCGGTGATCGTAATGTTCCGGCTGATCGGTGTATCTAATGAGTGAAGATTACAACATGACAGATGTACACTCCGACCCAGTAGCAGTTCCCAATAGTGACGGGGATGGCCAAAAGATGTCTGCATCTTCTGGAGTATTAAATTCTTATTCAGAAACAATTTGTTTTGGAAACAAAACTATCTTCCGTGAATATTACGTCTTCTATTAATTATCATTGATTGACCATGATAAGTTGGTTGTGTGAATGAAGATGTGAAAGCTGAATAATGTAATAAATTAATATTATCATATTAACTAACTGAGCGTACATTACATGAAAGCTATGGTTGTACAGAGAGTGAATCATACTCTCAGGGAAAACTTGTAAAGAGCAGTTCGCCATTTTTTGGCATTGTGAAAAAACAAGAATCATTTTACAATAACTCAGCTGTCTAAAGAGGGACTTATTTTGATATTTGTCGGTGTTATAAGCTGTTGATCTAATAAATTGCTGGTGACGAGTATTAACTTGTGATTGGACAAATGTGAAAGACGTGAGGTTGCACAGGTTAATCCTAATATCGGATTGGCTATGATGCTTCATAGCCAATCGGAGAACCGTACATATTTGTTATCTAAACAACTGTTTTGTGAAGTCGAAACCAAATTCGGTACCCAACTTTCATCATGATCTGATGCGTGTATAGGAGCTCTGAGTAGGAATTATGGGATAAACTTGACGATGGGGTGGCGCAAAGACAGCGCGAATGAGTGAGAAAGAATAACGCGTGGAAGCCCTGTTTTTATGTGTTGTAACATCCACACAATAATTGCTTCTATCTGAAATTTAGCTCAAATGTTATGCTAACTTTGACCACACAGTACCTAACTAGAATTGAATTGTAACTGGTCTGAATACAACTTGTCTTTATATTAAATCCGAAATTGATGTAAAATAATCATCTGACTCTAATCAAGATATCCACTTACGCCACATCTTGACACAATTGTTGCAGATTTTTCGAAGACAGAACAGCAAACAGCAAGCAGACAGCGACTAAGCTAGATTTCTGTTTCTAAATAAAATTTCTACTGTGCGTACCACTTGTGGTAATGCCTAATCATAAACAGTGGGTTGGGAGAGTAGCTATTTCTACGAAATGATATTACAAGACAACTATTTTAGAATGAAACATATATTCGAAAAGATTAAGTAAAAACTTTGCGTTATCTTCACATATTACAAAGATCTGAAAAATATCACGCTTAACAAAATGAACAATGATTTAAAAATGGTATAATATTAACAGAGAATTTATAAAATATCAAACAGTTTAATCAGTCAATATGTTAATGCGCGACTCAGGGAAGTGGGGTGGTCTTGCTCTCAGCTCTGAGATAGTTAACCAAGTTGACTAGCTCCCAACAATCATTTCTACAACTTAGGTGCGCAGTGCTGCGTCTTACCTCAAACTTATTTTCTTCAATAAATCATAACATTGTTCAAAATTCATGTTCTCTTCGCTTTCTAATATGTACATCTTATTTATCCTTGCTGTCCTTTACAATCAATCTTTCCCCAACTAACAGATACAATCACTAGTCAACACAGCACTATAGAATACGTCCATCACCTACCACGCTTCAACTAACAAAGTATCAAACCGTGCAAAGGCAAAGACTGTGCAACAACAAGACCAAAGACTGTTTAACAGTAACATAACTTGCTCTTTCTCTGACGTGCACAGAAATAACTTACGTCTGACGTGCACATCAATAACTTACATAAATTAAAATGACATGCCCACCTTACATTGTGAAATGTGTCTTTTGAATCAACTAAAATCCATAACTGAACGTTCACAGGGATCGAGTTGTGGGATATTTGAGATATAATTCGGTCACAGACGACCAGTTTTGTGATCTTTCCGGTAAAAGGTTCGGTTGGATACCAGTGGCTGGTTGTTGTGAGTGTCTGTGCTTGGGTGTGAGCGTCGAATCTGTAACTTTAGATTAGCACGTACTTCGCGGTGTTTTTGTAACAAACGACAAAGAATATATTCGAGTTTTCACTCACAGACTATTGTTCAACAGATCAGTTAACCCGATACGAGAATACATTTGATGCAACCCGTAGAGGCGAGTAATGCATCAGCATTACGCTACAATTTTCTCTAGCTGAGAAACGTCACCCATTTTATAACAGGTTAGACTGCGGAAAAAGAAATTTGGCGCAAGGTGAGTGTGCCGTAGCACCCCTAACAAGGGAACCTCCCCATCGCACCCCCGTCAGATTTAGTTATAAGTTGGCACAGTGGATAGGCCTTGATAAACTGAACACAGATCAATTGAGAAAACAGGAAGAAGTTGTGTGGAACTGTGAAAAAATAAGCAAAATATACAAACTGAGTAGTCCACGGGGCGGATAGGTAATATCATGGACACTGTGCGCTCAGGAGCGTCGTGGTCCAGTGGTAGCGTGAGCATCTGCTGAACAAGAGGTCCTTGATTCAAGTCTTCCCTCCAGTGAAAATTTTATTTTCTTTATTTCTGCATAGTTATTATCTGTCCGTTCGTTCATTGACGTCTTTGTTCACTGTAATAAGTTTAGTGTCTGTGTTTTGCGACCGCATCGCAAAACCGTGCGATTAGTAGACGAAAGGACGTGCCTCTCCAATGGGAACCGAAAACATTTGATCGCAAGGTCATAGGTGAACCGATTCCTCCACAGGAGAACACATCTGATATATTCTATACGACACTGGTGACGGCATGTGCGTCACATGACAGGAATATGTTGTCGACCCACCTAACTTGTACACTTGGCGAATGGGTAAAAAGATTCTTCTACCTTGCCCGATTTAGGTTTTATTGTGGATGTTATAATCACTCCCAAAAAAGTGATGAAAACATAAGAGTTTGTCACATAAACTGAAAATAAAAAATTAAACTTTTCACTCGATGGAAGATTTGAACCACGAACCTTTCGTTCGGCAGCTGCTCACGTTAACACGAGACCACGGCGCTCCTGCGTTACCATTTTCCTTGAGGTTGCCTATCTTGCCATGAACTACTCAGTTTGTATATTTTGCTTATTTTTTCACAGTTCCACAAAACTTCTTCCTGTTTTCTCAATTGATCTGTTTTCGGTTTTTCAAGGCCTATCCACTGCGCCAACTTATAACTAAATCTGAGGGGGGTGCGATGGGGAGGTTCCCTTGTAAGGAGCATCATCACGTAATTTACTGCAGAGTACTTAGGACGATTATACACAAAGTACAAGTTGAAATTGTACAGAGCAACGTTCGTAACCTGGCAAACTCCTACCACGTGGTGCTGCACGTGAAGAACACACACCTATGCTTGTTATCTGAATTATGGTGCTACATAGGTATCCGTCATCTCCATACATATCATTGGTGCTACATAGGTATCCGTCATCTCCATACATATCGTTTTCTATCTTTGCTCCTGAAGATGGATGCGCTACATCTAAAACATGACAGAAATAGAGCACAAAAATAGCTTGTCACAGAGCAGACGAAGTGAAGGAATTCTGCTACCTCTGCTTCAAAATAACACATGATGGACGTAAGAATGTGGGTGTAAAAAGCAGACAGTAAAGGAAAAGACGATCATCCTGGCGAAGAGTACTCTACTGTGATCTAACAAAAGCGTTAATTTGAGAAAGGAATTTCTGAGAATATGCTATGGAGCAAAGCATTGTCTGGTAGTGAACCGGAGACTGTGGGAAGTGGAAAAGGAGAGAATCGAAGCATCTGAGATGTGATGCTACAGAAGGATGTTAAAAATAAAATGGACTGACAGGATAAGAGGCGTGGAGGTTTCCTGCAGAATCGGTGAGCAGAGAAAACGCTAGCGTAAAAGGAACAAGATGACAGGACATCTGTTAATACGTCAGGGAATGGTATTAAATGAACTGTAGGGAGTAAAACATGCTGGACCAATCTGCAATACATCCAATACATAATTGAAGACGAAGGGAGCAACAGTAGCCCCACCAGCACAAAAAATAATAATAATAACAATTCCTTAGTCTTTAGTTCCGTAAACTGCAATGACCGATCTGATCTCCTATGAGTAGGTTCCTACCTAGCTACCAGAGTTTGCGGTTTGAAAATAGTGCTTTGGTTGTGCTAATATTGTCTACCGATTAGCTCCCTATACAGATTATATTCTTTAATATTGCCTCTTACGCAATTGTAATAAAGTATGAGGAGTGCGACCAGAACAGTCAGAGGAATGACAACCATTTCGTGTGTTTAACTAGAGGTGCTCAATCGAGTATGAACATCGCGCTAAAACGAGTGCACAGATGAAAATACTTGGAATACATTTCGAACTGCGCATACGAATCACAGTCGAAGACTATCCGAATAAAACGGTTGGTTTCTCCCACAGTGGTAGCACTAACGCTTTTAAAAGGTATAACATTATGAGTATTCTTTGCCCATTGGCGTGTGTACATCTAGGTGACAAAAGTCATGGTATAGCGATACATATACAGATGGCGATAGTCTCGCGTATACAAGGGATAACTGAGCAGTGCATTAGAGAAGGTGTCATATGTACGCAGATGATCTACGTGAAAAGGTTTCGACGTGATTGTGGCCGCACGGCTCTGAACGCGGAATTGTAGCTGGAACAAGACGCATAGGCATTCCGTTTCGAAAATCGATAGGAAATTCACTATTCCGAGATCCACAGTATCAACAGTGTGCCGAGAATACCAAATTTCAGGCATTAGTATCTCTCACCACTGACAACACAGCAGCCGACGACGTTCACTTAACGACCTAGAGCAGCGGCATTTGGGTAGACTTGTCAGTGCTAATATACCAGCAACACAACGTGAAATAACCACAGATATCAATGTGAGACGTACGAAAAACTCATCCGTTAGGACAGTGGTGCGAAATTTGACGTTAATGACTATGGCAGCAGAAGACCAAAGCAAGTTCCTTTGCTGACAGCACGGCATCGTATGGAGCCCCTCTCGTGGGCCTCTGACGACATTGGTTGGAACTTAGACGACTAGAGAACCGTGACCTGTTCAGGTAAGTCCAGATTTCAGTTGGTAAGAGCTGATGGCAGGGTTCGAGTGTGACCCAGGCCTCACGAAGCAATCGATCCTGTTTGTGAACAAGCCACTGTGCAAACTGGTGGTGGAGACTGTCTTTTACATGGAATGTACTGAGTCCTCTCGTCCAAATGAATCGATCATTGACTGCAAATGGTTCTGTTCGGCTACTCTGAGATCATTCACAGCCATTCAACGACGGAATTTTTATTGATGACAATGCGCCATGTCAGCGAGCTACAATTGTTCGCGATTGATTTGAACAACATTCTGGACTATTTGAGCGATGATCTGGGCACCCACATCGCCTGACATGACTCCCATCGAATATCTGTGGGCCATAATTTATATGTCAGTTACAGCACAGAATCCTGGACCAGCAGCACTTTCCCAGTTATGGCTGGCTATAGGGCTCATTACTTCTGTAGGTAATTTCCAATGACTTATTGAGTCCATGCCACGTCGAGGTGCTGCACAACGCTGCGCAGAATGAGATCCGACACGATATTAAGAGGTATCCCAAAACTTTTGTCACCTCTCTGTGTACAACCCCCCCCCCCTCGTCAAACTGAGTGAATTCTGTCAGTCAACACTATGCTCAAGAGACTGAGTGATTTTGTGGGAAATTGTTTATGATACTTGCCTGTACGATAAAGTACTTCAAATCTATTTTCCTACATGATTGAATTTCGACACACTGGAAACAATGTGGGAGGGAAATGGCACATTATTCGATTGCAGTCGTAGGCAGTACTGAAGAAGTAGCGTGTTGTTGTGGAGATGTGCTAATTTATGTCCCGAATTATGGTACGCAACTTGTTTGGGAGAAACCTGAAAGTATATGAGTTTGGTGGCTAAAAGTGTGCAAATCCAGTATTCAATTCTCAGCTGATACCTTTTATTCACTCATAGCTTCTTTCCCCTTTGGCAGTACCTAGATGGATGTATCAGTTCGAAGGTCCGAAGTAGAAAAGGTAATATAATTCCAATAGTAAACTTCGTGTTGAGTGCTGGACTATGTCGCCACATACTCTAGGATCACCTGCTCCACAGAATTAGTCATATGCTTGAGATTCGTTGTCATGATGAACATGTGTCCATGGAAGACTAAAACTTTATTTTGGACCGGATGGTGGGCAAGAGAGTGTCGTGGCTGGATGGGTAAGAGCACTACCTCTGAACGGCAAGGTTCTGGGTTCGTCGTCTGATCTTTTTAATCCTGTCATGAGACGTTTAAAATTAATGGCAGGGGGCGCTGAAGATTTAGTAGTGCTGTAGAACTGTTTATTCTTTGATGCTGAACTCCAGGTAAAAATAAATATAAGGAGATAATTATTTATTCACATAAATTTACTTTTGTTGGTATTATTGTTTTAATGGAAAACGTTAGATTCTGCTAAGGGTTTTGCGTACATAGCGGATCTGTTTTTAGAAGAACTTTGAGAGTTATCCACGGTACAACAATCGTTTGTATCTTTTCACGCTTTTAGCCCATTGCCCATTTTGCCCAATGTTTGTCTTCATATGCTCTACGTTTTAAGACTCTTGTTCAGTGTATTTTAACTAGTGAACGCGAGTTTAGCTGTTTAGCTACTAATGAAGAAGTAAACTTTCTTTTTTTTTTTGCTTATTACATTAATATTTTTAGTTTCTTTACAAGAAAAAAGTTTAAGTTCAGTGATTATAAATGCTTAAGAGACAGTTCATTTCTTAACGAGAAACTGCAATTTAATTTCATTTAAGTACCGTATTGTTTGTAAAGGAGGAAAAATGATAACATTTAATTTTGATTGAACAGTACTTTCAGTGAATAGAAAAAAACTAAAACGATTGCCAAGACTATTCGAAACTTAATTTAGGTAGCATTATCCGCGCTTAGTTATCAACAACGTTATTTCCTTATTTTCACTCTGCCCAGTCAAATCCTGTTTGTACATATATAAGAGTACTACATAAAAAAAGAACGGAAGGGGCAAAGGAGTAGGGTCGATACAGCAGATTTACAGTAAGTCGAGTGAATGACCCTGGTTTATTTTGTAGTACTGAGTTAACATGGGTGCGAGATTTATCGAATACTAATTGTCTAAAGAGGTTATCCAGTTCATAATCGACGATTAGTGGGCATAATTAATGTAAGCAAACTGACGTAGAGTTCGGAGATAGGGTGAAAATTGCCGAGCAGTATGCGTGTGCGTGCGTGTGTGTGTGTTTTTGTGTGTGTGTGGCTGAGTGCGCCACCAGTGCAGAGAAGCGAACACAGAGGGGCGTGTAATGAGCGCGCCTTAAGTCATTCGAGATGTTATCGCCCGCACAGCAGCTGTAATTAAATATGCTAAACGAATGGATTTAGCCGGCGCTCTAATTATTTGGGCGGACGATTTATCAGGTGGCCAGATAAGGGGGCAGATGATGAAGAGGCCGCGCTCCTGGCGAGCCAAAGGTAGGCAGCCGCGCGTTGCATTCCTCCAGCGACGGCGGCAGTGGTTCACCCAGTTCCAGACGGTGGGCCTGCAGGCTCTGAGGAGCAGCTGGGTGACTGACACTGAAACTAAAAGAGCCGCGACAGCACGTTACCCATCAGCTCTTGATGTGTCATAGTTTTTGAATTACCGTTTGATAGTAGAAGTTTGGCAGTAGAAGTACAGCTGTGAGGGCGAGGCGCGAGTAGTGCTTGAGTAGCTCAGGTGGTAGAGCACTTGCCTACGAAAGGCAAAGGTCCCGAATTCGAGTTCGGTTCGGCACACAGTTTTAATCTGCCGAGAAGTTTCATATTAGCGCACACTCTGCTGCAGAGTGAGAATCTCATTCTGGAAACATCCCCCAGGCCGTGGCTAGGCCATGTCTCCGCAATATCCTTCCTTCCAGAAGTGCTAGTTCCGCAAGGTTCGCAGGAGAGCTTCTGTGAAGTCTGGAAGGTAGGAGACGAGATACTGGCAGAAGCTGTGAGGGCGGAGCGTGACTCGTGCTTGGGTAGCTCAGGTGGTAGAGCACTTGCCCGCGAAAGGTAACGGTACCGAGCTCGAGTCTCGGTCCGACACACAGTTCAAATGACTCTGAGCACTATGGGACTTAACATCTATGGTAATCAATCCTCTAGAACTTAGAACTACTTAAACCTAACTAACCTAAGGACATCACACACATCCATACCCGAGGCAGGATTCGAACCTGCGACCGTAGCGCACAGTTTTAATCTGCCAGGAGGTTTCATACCGTTTGATAGTCATTACAAAAATCCAGAGACACCACTGCATGGTGAACAATACCCGTTTGATGGAAAACTTAACGATAAAACTGTCTAGTGTCTTTCAATAGTGTTACTACATCGTCAACATATATTTCTAAGTCACGGCTTCATTATCAGTGCTTCAGTTATTCTGAAAAGACTTTCATTGTGATGTCAGCATGGCAGAAATGCGTTTCTGCGAATCTTGGTGTTTCGTTTTCAGTACGACATCACAGTCACACACACACACACACACACACACACACACACTGATGCCATTCCAATAACACCACTTAAGACACACTTTACTCACACAATCATAGTTGATCTTCGGCAACTTCTGGCTCGCTACTGACTGCAGCAAAATTCTGTTTACACGTGCTCTTGCGTAGTGGCGTGACGTCACTTGTTTTGAAGATCTGAGCGCAACTGGACGTTGTTGGTTGCTGTCCTCCACTGTTGCTACCACCCTATGGTGGAAGACTCGTACGTATCTTGTTCACCACCAGGATCCAGCCGTCATTCGTTTCACGCCCTTCTCCTTCCAACTGAAATTCCTTGAGTTATACAGTCTGTTTGGCCTCTCTGTATAGCCTTTCAAGGTATCATCTTGTGGCTACCAGTGCTTAAGTCCTATCCCAATGAATGTGATAGTCTCCTGGTTGAAAAGCAGCTTCCGCAACAGACGACCTGTCAACGTCTCAAAATCTACAGTTACGCTTGTGCTCTTCTAGTGGTTTCTTGACCGTTCTTTTTGTCGCACCCACATACGCCTTCCCAGAACCACACGGAATCCTACAAATTCCTGCTTTTTCCAGCGGACTGCGAGCACCCTTGACGAATTTTGGTGATGCTATACCTTCCTGGTGGATTTCTAGATTACTGCAGTGCTCTGTTACTGATCGCATAGGAAAAATTTGGGAGAGCGGAACATCGCGGTAATCTGCAGACCAACTCGGAGGGTACAGCATCACCTAAAACTGGCCAAGGTTGCCCGCACACCCCTGGAAAAGTCAAGTATCTTTAAGATTCAGTGTATTTGTAGGCAGGAGCATATGACATCTGGAATCCGGTGCTGAAGAAGAAGTGTACGAGTCCTCCAACATTAGGCGGCAGCAGCAGTGGACGACGGCAACCGAGAATGGCCTAGTGCGGCGTGGTATTCGAAGCGTGTAACGTCACGCCACTGCGCAAGAGCACGTGTCAGCGGAATTTTGGTGCAGTCCTGAATCGGAAGCTACGATCCCTGTTGAAAACGTCCTCCGCAGTTGGAGAGGAAACGTTGCGTTTCAAAGAAAAATCCATCCGACCACAGCATAATAGCCCAGAATATGTTATTCATTGTCACGTTGCCGGCCGTGGAAATTTAAATTTTAGAGATTCCTGGGTACCACACTCCAACAGAGGAGCAATACACATCCGCCTTGGGTGCCAAAATATGTCGAGCCAGTCATACCAAGAGAACAGCATATCTGTAATTCGGCCTTCTTGACAGTTGTAGGAGCACACAATAAACCATTCGCCTGACATGACATGGGCTACAATACTGAATCCATCTCACTTTACAAACCAACTGAATTAGTACCGAAATAAAATGGCAGATTTACTTATAAGAATCAACAGATTCTGCCCTTACGTTGATAAAGCGAACAGAAACTTTAAACCCATCGAAGGAGGGATTTCTCCGGGATCTCTTTCAAGTTCCATGGCGCCCTCCTCCATTTTCTATCGTTAAAGGGATTTCTAAGCAAAAGGAGTGATGAATCGCACTATGTGATCATGAGACCGCTGTACGCCACTAAACATGAAAACTAAAACATATTTAGATAAATTTCCACATTGAGATATTTTCTAGGAAACTGAATATAAGTCCCGAAAAACCGACAGGATTCACTTGCTAAAGATGATAACACTGAAAACTTCGTCGTTCATGTGAGACCCCTGTTAGGAACTGGTAACGTAGACTATTGTCCAAAACGTAAATACGGAAGTAAGTTTCGCATGATGTGTCATTATCAAGTAACACTGCTCGATGAAATTTAGACCTGGTATATAGGAAAAACCATTACAATATATTGCAGAGGGCAAATGAAAGAAATACGCAATAACACGAAGAGAAAAGACGCGTTTCCTTAAAGACGTTAGCAATGAGTTCATGTCCTACAATGTTCCTGCGTGCATTACGAACCCTTATATGGCGAGGGGTCTAAACGCCTTCATTTTCCTCGAAGTCTCTGCACGCTTACACCTGCACCGCGGTGCTGCACACTGATCCAGAACTAGTCTGAAGAGATGATGTATTCTATCACTGTGTCCAGTATCGTGGTATGCCTCTCTTTGTTCACACAACAAGTGAAACCGGAAAAATTTTCATCATAATGGTTTGCTCCAGAGATTGTTCGCGCGGTTATTTGTCTTGATACAAAGGAATATATTTCCTTAATCAAGACGGGTATCGTGGCTGTAGGATCTTGCAGAGTCAAGAGAGAAACACGTCTGTCCTCTCGGATGCTGGTCGCTTGGGACAGTTGGGCTAGTAATTGACGTGGAGTATGGCTTTCCTGAAAGCATCGATTTCTCGTATACATAACAGTAATAGGATACCGATCCAGGCTGGCGTTGATGTGCCAGATTCTGCCATTGCCGAGTTCCGACATGTGCTGATTGTCATATCAGCTTCTCACACAAGACTTAATGCTATCTTACAACAAAAAACCAGCCATATATATGATGTCTGTTCTTCCAGACGCAAAAGTATCAAAGACGTTTAAATGTCTCTTTATGTGTCCATCCTTGTGGCTAGAGGTCTGGGGGACTACAGCCGTTCACTGCTGTATGAAACTGAAAAACCTACAGCCGTCTTTAAGACATCATTTATTGTATAGCTATCAGTTTCAGTTCTTCAGTGCACCATCTTCAGACCTTAGTTGATGCTGAAGGGGTATTACGATCCGTGTATACGATGCATCAGCGGCCAACATAACTGTTTTAAGCAGAATATCTGTAACTGTGATTTCGTCTCTCCAACCATCAACAGTCAACAGTTGTCAGTTGTTTGGAGAGACGACACCACAGTTACGGGTATTTTGTATGAACCAGTTACGTAGATCATTGATGCGTCGTATTTAAGGATCGTGATAACCACTTCAACAGCAACTAAATCTAAGACGGTGCACTGAAGCGCCGAAACTGGTAGCTACACAATAAATAACAACAATAGGTGTAGCTGTTTGATTTTTCTACAACATTAAATTTTGATTTAGATCAATGGGACAAGTAGGAAATTAGCCACACTGGGATTCGAACCCGGATCTCCTGCTTACTGCTTCGATGTGCTGACCACTACTACATCCAGACACTGTAGCAGCACAACTGCATCGAATACCCTAGTACATATCTCATCCAATCCTAATTTTCAGCTCATACCACTCCTCATAAACATTATGTTGTCAAAAGTATTCGCACACAACCAAAAACATTCGTTTTCACATTGTGTGCATTGTGCTGCCACATACTGCCAGGTACTCCATATCAACGACCTCGGTAGTCATTAGACATCGTCAGAGTGCAGAATGGGGTGCTCCGCGGAGCTCATAGACTTCGAACGTGGCCAGGTGATTGGTTGTCCCTTGTGTCATAGGTCTGTACACGAGATTTCCACACTCCTAAACATCCCTAAGTCCACTGTTTCCGATGTGATAGTGAAGCGGAAAAGTGAAGGGACACGTACAGCCCAAAAGCGTACAGGTCGATACCGTCTGTTGACTGACAGAGACTGCCGACAGTTGAAGAGGGTCGTAATGTGTAATAGGCCAGACCATGACACAGAAATTCCAGACTGCGTCAGGATCGACTGCAAGTACTTTGATATTTAGGCGGGAGGTGAGGAAAATGGATTTCACTGTCGAGCGGCTGCTCATAAGCCACACATCACGCCGGTAAATTGCAAACGACTCCTCGCTTGGTGTAAGGAGCGTAAACATTGGGCGATTGAACAGTGGAAAAACGTTATGTGGAGCGACGAATAACAGTACACAATGTGGCGATCCGATGGCAGGGTGTGGGTATGGTGATTGCCCGGTGAACGAAATCTGCCATGGTATGTAGTGCCAACAGTAAAATTCGGAGGAGATGGTGTTATGGCGTGGTCGTGTTTTCCATGGAGAAGGCTTGCACCCCTTGTTGTTTTGCGTGACACTTTCACAGCACAGGCCTACACTAATGTTTTAAGCAACTTCTTGCTTCCCACTGTTGAAGAGCAATTCGGGGATGGCGATTGCATCTTTCAACCCGATCGAGCACCTGTTCATAATGCACAGCCTGTGGCGGAGTGGTCACATGACAATAACATCCCTGTAATGGACTGGCCTGCACGGAGTCCTGATGTGATCATATAGAACACCTTTGGGATGTTTTGGAACCCCGACTACGTGCCATGTCTCTACGACTGACAACGATACCTCTCCTCAGTGCAGCACTCAGTGAAGAGTGGGCTGCCATTCCCCAAGAAACCTCCCAACACCTGGTTGAACGTGTGCCTGCGAGAGTGAAGCTGGGGGCCCCACGAATATGTAAGTCATTTTCAGCTTGGTGTCCAGATACTTTTGTCACATAGTGTATACGTAATTATGGTGGTTATGGTCAATGATCCTTTCATTGCAAATACAAACCAAGCTCTACTCTTGCGGGAAAAGGCGAGATGCAATGAGTAAAGACGCCGATGATCAAGGGTATCACATCAGTAGTGTATGTTGTAAGCTGAGAATCTGGGCCTGGTGCGAGACGTGCTAGGGTAGTCCTCGCAGTTGTGGTGACCATTGTGTCCAGATGGCGTAGCAGTTATCACATGTGCTTAGTAAGCAGCAAACCTGGGTTCGAATCCTTGTCTGGCACAAATTTTTAACTTGCCCCATTGATATAAATAAATGCCAAGTAATAGCTAATGTGTTTAATTCATTTGTGCAAACAGCCAACTTCCAAATGCCGATTTCTGAACGAGAAATGCGCTGCGTAATTTTTCGTTGTTGATCTTCTGTACTGCGAAACGCTTGCCTTCTACGGCAAAATCTCTGCTTTCCATAGTGGTGGTAGGATGTACCAAAACAAGAAAAAAGTGTCCGATGTAAATGTGGTCTAAAGTGCAGTCTTGAGAGCTACAAGGACTTGTTTTTCTTCGTACTCTTCCGCCGAACAAGTGCTCACTGTTTATAAGACGTGATAAGACGTGTACTTTAGGATCCATGTTTACTGAACATCTGTTCCTGTTTGCGTTCATACTGCCCTCTCAAAATATGGATACTTTCTTTAATACCCTGTATACAGAGCACAGAAGATGTCACTTCTACCTACTTTGTGCGGTTACACTGAGATGCTAACTATTCATATTTCGGTATATCATGTCAGTTTGATGTTCGTTGCTTGCCAGCTTCGTACTGTTGCAATTTTAACGACCAGCTTAATACTGTGGCTTGTATTGTTTCAGCGAGGCAATACATAGTGGTGCTGCAAATAAAACGTTGTGTTCTCCCTGCCACCTAACAGCCTCTCAACTTGGCCATGCTGGCTGCAGCGGCTCCCTCCCCACTTAGCTTGATGCGTTTGTGGCGCTTTGTGCTGAACTGCTCCACGGTCCTCTCGCGCTGTTAACGGGAACGGCCGAGGAGGCGGTCCTCAATGGCGGGTAGGCCTGGGCCCCCATCCCTCAGCCCAGGGCGCTCCCCTGTTCTGCCACGCGCAACCCTGCACCTCCCGGGCCGCTCAAGTGGCTCGCTATTGCCCTCCGGTACTGCGGACAGCGCCGTTGCGGCCAAGCACCAGCTCAGGGCGCTTCTTCGGCGCCAGTAGTTTGTTTACTGTGAGTGGCGAAACCTGCGTCGCTGCGCAGTGACGCCCACAGCTTAATTACGCCTACGGCCACTCGGGCCGTGACCTCGCACGCTGCACAGACAGCTTCGCTTCTGTGGGGCGCTTTCTCTGTGAGCGGAAAATTACACCTAGCTACTGACAAGAGACGCCAGGAAGTCTCGAAACTGTCACTCAGAAAACAAATGTAAACTGATGCAACTGTACGATGGTCATTCCGGACGTAATGGGTCGTATTGTTCTATGTTGACTTTGTTTGGCGACCCAGATTATGTTGGTGTGGTATACGTGCATCTACATTTGCATAGTCATCGTTTGGTGCGTGGCGGACTGTACCACGTACCACTACTAGGCATCTACTTTTCTGTTCCACTCGCAAACAGAGTAAGGGAAAAATGACTGTCTAAAAGTCACTGTACGGGCCATAATTTCTCGTATGTTATTTCGTGGTCCTTAAGGGAAATGTATGGTGGCAGCAGTAGATTCGTTCTGCAGTCGGCCTCAAATTCCGCTGCTATAAATTTCCGCAATAGTATCTCGCGAAAATAGCGTCATCTTCCCTTAAAAAATAACGTAACGAATCAGTACACTAAATTAAGTATTACCACCGTCAAGAAGGTGTGAAAATTACCGAACTAACAGTTTAATAAGTCATAGCTGCAAAATACTTACTCAAATTCATTATAGATGAATGGAGAAACTGATAGAAGCCAACCTTGGAGAAGATCAGTTCGGATTCCGTAGAAATGATGGAACACATACTGACCCTACGACTTATCTTAGAAGGTGGGTTAAGGAAAGGCAAACCTAGGTTTCTAGCATTTGTAGACTTAGAGAAAGCTTTTGACAAGTTTTATGGAATACTCTCTTTCAAATTCTGAAGGTGGCAGGAGTCAAATACACCGAGCGAAAGGCTATTTACAATTTGTACATGAACCATATGGCAGTTATAAGAATGGATGGGCATGAAAGGGAAGCAGTGGTTGGGAAGGGAGTGAGACAGGGTTGTAACCTATCACCGAAGTTATTCAATATGTATATTGAACAAGCAGTAAAGGACACAAAAGGAACATTTGGAATAGGAATTAAAATCCATGGAGAAGAAATAAAAACTTTCAGGTTTGCCGATGACATTGTAATTCTGTCAGATACACCAAAGGACCTAGAAGAGCAGTTGAACTGAATGAGCAGTGTCTTTAAAGGCGGATACACGATGAACATCAACAAAAACAAAACAAGGATAATGGAATGTAGTCGAATTAAGTCGGATGATGCTGAGTGAATCAGATTAGGAAATGAGACACTTAAAGTAATAAAGGAGTTTTGCTATTTGGGGAGCAAAATAACTGATGAAGGTCGAAGTAGAGTGGATATAAAATGTAGAGTAGCAATGGCAAGAAAAACGTTTGTGGAGAAGAGAAATTTGTTGACACTGAGTATAGATTTAAGTGTCAGGAAGTCTCTACTGAAAGTATTTGTATGGAGTGTAGCCATGTATGGAAGTGAAACATGGACGATAAGTAGTTTAGACAAGAAGAGAAAAGAAGCTTTCGAAATGTGGTGCTACAGGAGAAGACTGAAGATTAGATGGTTAGATCACATAACTAATGATGAGGTACTGAACAGAATCGGGAGAAGAGACAACTGACGTAACCATGCATGCAGGAGGTATAAAGGGAAGAGCTGTCACATCATAAGTAAGTTAAATTTCCATCTCTGTTTCCTTCTTCTAAATACACTTTTAATTTTAAGTTTAAATACATCTACAAGCTATTACGTATCATATTAGTATCACTGTGTAAGATAGCAGCAACTTTAAACAAAATCCCTTATATGCATTTTTACTTATTATATATATATATATATATATATATATATATATATATATATATATATATATGTGTGTGTGTGTGTGTGTGTGTGTGTGTATAAACAAATAAATGTCAAAAATAAGTAACATCTTTCTGTGATTCCACCTTCATTTCACAGAGCAATACTTGTGTGCTGATCGAACCTGCCGGTAACGAATCCCGCAGCACGTCTCTGAACTTCTTCGATACCTTCTTTTAATCCAACCTTTTGGCGATCCCAAATACTCAAACAGAGTTCAAGAATGTGCCACCGTTGTGGAATAAAAACTGTAACAAGAACAGCTGCTGCTTCATGATAAAGCACGTACCCACACTCCAAACGTCGTCACGCTGAAGCTCCAGTGGGAGCCACTCTGGAACCCTCAGTATAGTCCTGATCTCTGCCCACGTGATTATCTCACCTTCAGTCCCTTAACAAAGGGCCTGGAGGGTCGACGCTTCCTCTCGGAGAAGGATGTGCAGCAGGCAGTTACTGTCTGCCTCACGCAGCAGGACACGACGTTTTACCAGAAGGATATCTTCAACCTCCTCCGTCGGTAGGTAGATTGCCTCACTGTTCACGGCGATTCATCTTGATTGTCATTCTGGATGGACTTCGTACGGAAACTTTGTGATCGCCGCACATATAACAACTGTCTATCGAATACTACTAATACTCATAAATATTTTCCGTACGGCTACCACATTCTTGTGCTCAATAAAGGCGAGTTGATGAAGATTAGTGATGTAATTTTCTTATCCTTAGCGTTCTTCTTTGGTTTCTTTGTGAGTGAGCGTCACAATACCGATAGTTGGGAATTACATACCTACTCTTGTTCCGCAGCAGTATTCACCAGCTTGAACTTACTTATGTATAGGTCCCAGCGGATGTTCGAGTCCTCCATCGGGCATCGGTGTGTGTGTTTGTCCTTAGGATAATTTAGGTTAAAGTAGTGTGTATGCTTAGGGACTGATGACCTTAGCAGTTAAGACCCCTAAGATTTCACACACACTTTTTTACTTATGTATAAATAATTTTTGCTCACATTTCTTCTCGGTTTTAGAAACGCATCTGTGGAATAAACTATTCAGTAACTCTAATCTATCGCATAAGCATGCTGCATTTCCAAACGGATTAAAACTCCGTCGGCTCAACTTCCCTCTCGGTGACTACCAATTGCGAACTATATCTCTGTCAGCTGGCCGCGGTGGCCGAGCGGTTCTAGGCGCTTCAGTTCGGAATCGTTCGACTGCTACGGTTGCAGGTTCGAATCCTGCCTAGGGAATGCATGTGTGTGATGTCCTTAGGTTAGTTAGGTTTAATTAGTTATAGGTTCTAGGGGACTGATGACCTCTGATGTTAAGTCTCATAGTGCTCAGAGCCATTTGAACCATATCTCTGTCGACACTCTCGCAGTTTTCATTATCCACATTCCTTTCAGTATCGTTCTCTTCTTTGCATCTGAACTTTTTTATTTTCATTATCTATTCTTCCCACATTTTCCCGTTCTTCCTAGCACCAACTGAGATTCTTTTGGTGCTTGTTATCATGCCTTTCCGTTAATATATCATATTTTTCCACTAACGTTATACTATGAAAATTGTGATCATCATATTGGTAAGAGAACTGACATTGTAAAAATGTTTGCCGGCCGTGGTGGTCTCGCTGTTCTAGGCGCGCAGTCCGGAACCGTGCGACTGCTACGGTCGCAGGTTCGAATCCTGCCTCGGGCATGGATGTGTGTGATGTCCTTAGGTTAGTTAGGTTAAAGTAGTTCTAAGTTCTAGGGGACTGATGACCACAGCTGTTAAGTCCCATAGTGCTCAGAGCCATTGTAAAAATGTTTGATTTACTTAATTAGTTTCGGCACTATAGTGTCGTGAGTTATTCAGCAAATCACGTTTCTACTCAGTTTTCCTACCATCTCTCGCATCTCCCGGTTCCCTCTGACTCTGTGGAATTATCCTGGTATCCGTCTAGCTACGCTCTTCTGTCACTTTCCTTCTGCTCGATCTGTTCTACACTGCTGTTCACAGCTTTTTTTCTTGTTGCTGCTGCTGCTGTCGAATCTTTCCTGATGTCTTTCATTCAACTTTACTCAGTTGTGTCCATCCCAGTCCAACTCATTATATTTTACTCGGCACCAAGATGGAAATTAATTTAGATTCTTCACTCTCCTGTAACTCCGGTCTATGTACATACACTTCACCTTGAGTGTTCGTGACCAGACATCCATCACAATGTTTTGTTCCTCTCTGTCCATCCGGATACAAGCGCGCTTGTCCCCCGTGTCCATCTCGGATGTGTATAATGCGGCATATCTGCTCGAAAATGTGACGTAATTGGGCATTCTTCAATAGGTTCTTTCCTTCCATCGTTTGTCTTTGAAACATATCATTGTTTCTCATGTATGTGTGAATTGTTCTTCTTCATCTGTTGCTTACTTCTTATGTTCGTTCCAATATTCCGGAAGCTGTGTGTTAACTTTCAACCTTCCATCTTGCTTTCTACATTCAACCCTTTAGAATTACTGTAATATATATGTTAGTTACTGTAATTATTGTTAGGTATAGATAATTATTTGTTCACGCTTACGTTAAGTGTAACAACTAACTTAAAATAAATGCAGAACCACAACTCTGTAACTTAGTATGCTCCATTATACACAAAGTGCTCTAGTGAGGCTGTCATCTGCTTGCAATTTCATTATATCAATGAGCCTTTTGCTGTATTCTTTACTGTTCGGCTCATATCATAATGCTATCTGTGGTGTACTATGACTCCAACTTCAAAAACCTACTAGAGTTCCACAAAATACATTTGTTTTTTGTCTTTTGCCTAATGCCTTACCGCAGTGGATACACTGGTTCCTGTCAGATCACCGAAGTTAAGCGCTGTCGGGCGTGGCCGACTCTTGGATGAGTTACCATGGTGCCGCCATGAGCTGTTGCCATTTTTCGGGGTGCACTCAGTCTCGTGATGCCAGTTTAGGAGCTACTCGTCCGAATAGTAGCGGCTCCGGTCAAAGAAAACCATTAGAACGACCGGGAGAGAGGTGTGCTGACCACACGCCACTCCTATCGGCATCCTCAGCTAAGGATGACACGGCGGTCGGATGGTCCCGCTGGTGCACTTGTGGCCTCAAGACTGAGTGCTTTTGCCTAATGAATCAAATGTACGGAATGACATTACATAAAAAATTCTCTTTTGTTTTAGTTTAATAAATTTAATGATACATGATTGGAGAGCATAAGCTGATAAACGTTTACCTTAACGTTCTAGTAAAGCTGAGGAAGCATATTCTATAGAAGATACATACACAACTCAGTTCAGGAACATGAAAAAGAAATATTAGCTCGAAATCTATAGAATTATAAACCAAACAGAACAATATAGCCTATAGTCGTAAGGAAAATCGTTTATGAAATTAAATGTAAACTAAAATAAATAAATGAATTTTATTATAGGTCCCCAAGATATATGAGACCATTAATCATGATGGGCATCACATTCAAGAACCAAACAAAATTTTGCACTTAACAAGACTCTAAAAAGTATTTTTCAAAATGACAATGGACGAACAATTATTAAAACTTCCGTTTTTTTCCAAGAAACACTGAGTCAATGAGATACACAGTGCTACTTATTTCTATCATTTCTAGTTCGGTTTTGGTGTTAGTCAATGCTCCATGTCAATTCTATTGCTCAATTTTGTTTTCATTCCCACTGTAGTTGGTAACGGACTGTTACACATTCCCATTGAAGCGCATTCGCTCAACGTCCCACAAGATTTTTCTGATATTTATGAATACTCGCCATCAACATCATGCCATATCTCTATTACAAAAGGATGATTTCGGCATATTACATTCGCGGTGTTTCAATAATTGTAGGTGGTCTCAAATTTCACTGTCTGAAAATATACATTCACTGAAAACGGTTATAGAAGACAGTAATTTACTTGCTGATTTTCAAAATCAGAAAAACTAGCTTTTGGAGAAAATACTGATACGACTGGACAGAAAGTAAAAGAAATAAACACAAGAGTAAAGCTCACCTGCGATAATTATTGTAAATCTAACAGACTTTCCAAAACAATGCTTCAGTTTACAACCAGTCTTTGTTCTGTGTCATAGATTGACACAAGGGAGGTCAGTGCTGTAACCACATAGTACACGCATACCAATATTGACACTAAGTCTATGGCCGAAAATATGGTCGACTGCCAGTAACATGAGATTAAATCAATACCGACGGACAAAGGATGAATCGGAACTCGATGGCAGTACAGATCTGTGTGCCAGACTGCAAGTCGAAATCGTGACCATGGAAAGTAGGAAAAGGGGTACTGGTGGAAGTAAAGCTGCGAAGACGGGTCATGAGTCGTGCTTCGGCAATTCAGTCGGCAACGCACTTACCCACGGAAGATAAAAGCCCCGATATTGAGTCAAGGGCCACACATAGAGTTTTAATCTGCCAGTAAGTTTCATATCTGTTAACAATCCGCTGAAAAGTAAAAAATTCATTCTGAAAGCTTGAAGTGTCTCTAACAGCAACACACGACGAAGCAGTCTCTTTTCTGTGACCAGTGGTGTATTCGCTGCGACCCGCTGCATCGCAGTAGCCCAAAAACGAAACCTATGCGTCACACAAACAATATCGCCACCGCTTTCCGAGCCTGTATCCTGATCGCTCGAGTGCCGCTAAGTATTAGTTTGTTTTGATCTGTGGCAGAACAGACGTGAACTTTCAATGTGGAAACCATTCGATAAAGGGGACTTGCTCAGTTGTCGGTAGGTAGGTGCTTGTTGATAATAGGAGAGACAAGAAAACCAAGAACTGACTCCGACAACTGACTGCAGTAGAAGAAGTGATTGTGAATTAAATGAAAATAAAGGTAGGAAAGGTCGAAGCTAGGCGACAGGGTGATAGCCGCACAAGGAAGCTTTTCGCTGCAGTGCAAGGAATAAGGTAACTCACAACTGACGCCATGTTGCAGGAGCCCTGATATAAGTTGGTATAATAAATGAAAAACAGCGCCCGGATCACAGTTACTTTCATTGGCGACCGCCGGTTTTGATGTGTCTTGCAGATCTTGTACAGGTTTGGTTCCACAAAGTGCAGTTCATCAACCGGTACTCATGCGACAGCCTGCGCTTTCAACAAGTTCCAAAACACCGCCCATAAAAATGGAATTTGGCCGGGGCTCATACCTCGTGTTCTGTTCGTGATAGAAAGGTATGGTCAAGTATTCTGGGTAGCTCTTGGGCAAGAAACCCTTTCTGTATCCAACTGAAGGATAGTAATTCTGTAACAATCCTAATGTGCAGGGTCAAAGTCTGAATATTAAACATTTATCCAGCTTAATGAAATGGAGCAAATCGATTGGTTCTTTTTGTATTGTATGTGGTTTACGGAGCGCCATGAAGGGATTATGCAGCACCATTTATTTCATGTGAAGTTCCTGAGAAAAGCCGTAAAAAGCGTTTGCAAGATTTTTTCGCCGTCAGCAGCAAATTGCTGTCGAGAAGCGCAATTTTTGCGTTTTGAAAAATATTTTTCCGTTATCGAGAAACACGACTAAATGGTTATTTTTGGAAAGAAAACCAGAGCAGCGATTCCAAGATGGTTATGCACAGCAAATGCCTGAAACTTTTACTGTATATTTCTAAGATTCCAATGTCAAAGTACTTTGACTTTATCCAATTCCAAGGTGCATGTAAAATCCGATGTGAGGCGAAAACGTAGTTATAAAGTGACGAGGCACGACGTAATACGCTGTAAAATGTCTGATCTATCATCACAAGGGTTCTGGGGACCCAATGTTGTGGTACTGAAGCAGCTGCAAAATTTTTCTCCACGTAAATTCCGGACTGAGTTGTAAAATTAGTTTTGTGTTATTCTAATTTCATATAAGAAAAATATCAAAATTTTCCTGATGCATAACTTTCTTTCCATATAAACAGGAAAAGAAGGGAATCAGCGGAAAAACCCTCCTATCGGAACACGGAAATGCGGATATGGTCGAGTTTAAAAGGCTCTGACTGAAAAGTGAAGTACCAACCGCCTCATTCCACCTTCCTCATCTCCTTTAAAATTTTTATCAAAAATTTTAGCATGCAAACATATTTGCGTGATTTTTATGCTGAGAGAGACGGACACAGTTGGAGTGGGGAAAAGACGGAAATGTAATAAATACTGTGCCATAGTAGACAGTGGTTGTGGTAAAGAGTGAGCAAATGAAAGGGTGGCATTGTGAGAGAAAGAGACCGACACAGTGTCAGAGCAACAGAGTCGACAGTGACAGATCAGTGACAGGAAAAGGGTGAAGGAGACAGTGCCAATGGGAGAGGTATAAAGAGATGGAGGAAGTGGAAATGGCTGAGGCACAGTCATAATGAGAGACAATGAGAAATAGAAAGATCGTAACAGTAAGAAGAAACAGAAGCAGGGATAGGAATGAATGAAACAGTAGCAGCAAGAGTTAGACATTGAGAGTGAGGAGAGACAGTAGCAGTAGGACAGAACGGAGACTGTGGCTGTACTGTGAAGCAGGAGACAGTGGCAGTCAGACACAAAAACTTAATGACAATGAGTTGGGCTGAGTGTGTGAGTGAGAATGGGCAGGTGGAAGTGGATAAGTATGAGCGACTTACAGCGATGGAATAGTGGATGTGAGCGAGTTATATTTACGGGGGTTTATTGAGAGATAAGTTTCGTGTTAAAAGGAGCGCGAACATGTTGCCATATCACAAATTTTGAAAAAAAATTTGAAGGTACTGAGAAGGTAGAATGAGGCAGCTGGTACGCCACTTTGCAGTCAGAGTCTTTTAAATAAAGAGGAACGTATTCGCCTTTTTTGTGCTCGGAAGAGCATTTTTCCACTGGTAATGGTATGAATAGTATAAAACTGACGAATTTTATACCCTTTACACCATTGCTGAGAAAAGCACCTCGCGGCGCGAGACCTGATAATGATCTGCAAGACAGATCGGAACCGGCAGTCGCGAAGAGATGATGAGGTCAAAATTGTGTCATTATATTGTGAGATAAGATTGAGATGATGACTTAATGGAATCCGGGAAGACTGCATTAATTAGCAGGAAGCAGGAAAGGAAGGAAGGAAGATGAACGTTCAACGTGTCGTCGACGACGAGGTCATTAGATGCGGCGAGATACAAGAACTGGTTAAGGCTGAGCCAGGATACGTGCCATGCCATTATCGAAGGAACCATCCTGGCATTTGCCGTAAGTAGTTTAGGGAAATCACGAAAATCTGAATCTGGATGGGCGGATGGGGCTTTGAACCGTCGTCCTCCCGAAAGTGAGTCCAGCGTGGCTTTCTCTCTCTCTGTCTCTCTCTCTCTCTCTCAAATTTCTTCTTTGTGTACTTTGTGTTTTTTTTTTTTTTCTTTGAGGCCTCTAGCATAGTGTATGTCTGATAATAACATTGCTGCAAAGAAAGTCCAGAACACCTTTATAGCAAGAATCCGTCTTTATTTCACGACATCTCTGTTTCGGTTTCCATTATTATTTTAGAGTAACCTGCGAGTACAATGTTGGTGAGATTGTTTACGTACATAATACGCCTTGCATATTTCACTGATTTGTTACTGATACTGTCAGTAACTCTCAGTCCTCAGTTGTCGGTAAATTCACGTTATTATAATACTTGTTATGCGTCAAATATGTTTGACAGATATGTGGCATCTCTGTTACTATGATATTATATGTTTAGAAAACACATCGAATTAGGCAGCGATGATGTTATTTGTCACTGGTTAAATTTCGACGTAGGCTATCTTCGGTTGTTGTGTATTATTTGTTATGAATCTTATCCCCCTTCTTGTTCCAGTATATCAATAAACTTTTTTCGGTAAAGTTTGTGTTAGAAATCTGTATGTTCGCTTAATATTGTTTGTGGATGGTTTCTCGTATGTATAGAACACTATCTCTCAGTATTCGAATGTACTCTGTAAACATATGTCGTAGTAAGAGAACTGTAACATTACCGACAAAACACATTTAACGTCTAAGTAATATTACAATTACGTAATTTTACCGACAATTCAGCATCGACAGTTACGTGACATTGTACTATCGATGTTTTATGGATTTCAAATTCACCTACAGGGAAGCACCCTTACAATATGCAAGGCGTATTATGTAGAGAAATGATCTCACTGCCATTTAATTCGCAGGCTACTTGAAAATGGCAGTCAAAGCCGAAAAAGATCTTTCGTAAAAGAAAGCTGATAATTATATTGCAGCTATTCTGGACGATCTTTATAATAACGACATAATCAGGATTTATTTCTTTTTTCACCGCTCTGAGAATTACTTTGTTCCCTCCAAACGATAATAACCCTTGGATTAGTAAAAGAAAGAAATGCCTTGAAGTACACTGTTATTAAACTTACGTATTTGCAAGCTCTGTTCAGCTTGTTGAACAATTCTGAAGTGACGGCTCGTCATGAAGTACGTGAATACATAATCATATGCCTGACGAGCTCATTGAAATTTGTAGATAACATGGTTGAAATACAGTGAGCGAAAGCTTTTCACAACTAGTGCTGAAACTAGAATACAATTATAAGAGTCAAAGGACATGAAAGATAGCCACTGTTCGGAAAGGTAGTGAAACAGTGTCGTAGGCTATTCTCAATGTTATTCAGTCTGTACACGGGGCAAGCAGATCAAGAAACCAAAGAGAAGTTTGAATAGGGAATACCTGTTAAACGTAATCTATAATGTCTTGCAAAGAGATCAAACGATGAACAACGTAGCTAAAATGAAGGCAACAGAGTGCAGCAGAATTAAATCAAGGGATGCTGAGGGAATCAGAGTTGCAAATGAGATACTAAAAGTAGTAAATGAGTTCTACAATTTCGGCAGCTAGCTAGTAATAAACTAAGTAGATGGAATATAAAATACAGACTGACAATGGCAAGAAAATAATTCCTGCTAAAGAGGAACTTTTAGCATCTGATATAAATTAAAACGCTACTGTCATTTCTGAGGATATTTATATGGAGTGTAAACTTATGGAGAAGTGAAGTCAAGAAGGGTGCAATAGGTTTTCGAATAGAGACTGACCTTTGGGGAACCACATACACGATTTCTCGCCAGTCACAATAATGTCCTCGGACTACATTGGGTGACTTACTAAATACAGCTTTCTGAATTCTTTTGGGTGGTTATCGCAGTATAGGTTGCTTTCTATACAATCATTCCCATAAAACTTCAGTTTATTTAGAAGAATATTGAGATTCATACGGTCAGATGCCATACATACGTAGGAGAAAACACAGAATAACTGCGGCAACACATGAGAAACATGAAAAATCATTTATTAAAATTATGTACATCAAAATATCCCCTGCTTTAGTTTTGTTAGAAGGCGTTGCTCTTTAACAATATGAAACTAATCTGAAGTAAGACAGTAGATAACGACAACAATTCTAATTGAAGTTCGGTACGCACTGCACTTAGGGGTTGCTTATGTGTTCTTTCTTTCAATAGAAAAACGCTCTGATTTAAGTTCGGCACTAAACGTTAACTGTCAGACGATTAGAAATGGTCGGCCGATGACTGCAGATGAGAACTGTCCAAACATTGTAGGCAGCTGGAACTGCAACTGGTAGAGTGTCGGGGTGCAGCCGTTTAAATCCAGTGCTCGGCGTTTAATGTGCAACTGCGGCCTGTTTGGCGGATGAATTACATAGTTCCGGGTTAACCGCCCTCTATGGAGATATACGTAACTACTGGCAATTGATTTGACTGTTTTAATGTGTTGTGGAACACAAAGTAGTTCCTGTTATGCGCGCCATCTAGGAGGCGACTGACCTCACTATGTAAGGCGCCACACTACAGCTTTCAGCGCAGTGTCGTAGGCTATTCTCAATGTTATTCAGTCTGTACACGGGGCAAGCAGATCAAGAAACCAAAGAGAAGTTTGAATAGGGAATACCTGTTAAACGTAATCTATAATGTCTTGCAAAGAGATCAAACGCAGTAAATGTATTTTCGATCTCTATTGGTTTTTACAAATAAAACCACGTGAATTGCTTAACACACTGAAGCGCCAAAGGAACTCGTATAGGCATGCGTATTCAAATACAGAGATATGTAAACAGCTAGAATACAGCACTGCGGTCGGGAAGGCCTATATAAGACAACAAGAGTCTGGTGCAGTTGTTAAATTGGTTACAGTTGCTACAATCAGAGGTTATCAAGATTTAGGTGAGTTTGAACGTGGTCTTATAGTCTGCGATGGGACACAGCATCTCCGACGTAGAGATAAGTGGGGATTTTCCCGCACAATCATTTCAAGACTGTATCGTGAATATGAGGAACCCGGTAAAACATCAAATCTCCGACATCGTTGCGGCCGGAAAAAGATCCTGCAAGAACAGGATTAATGATGACTGAAGAGAATCATTCAACGTGACAGAAGTGCAACTCTTCCTTAAATTGCTTCATATTTCAATGCTGGGCCATCAACAAGTGTCAGCATACGAACCATTCAACGAAATCATCACCGGTACGGGCTTTCGGAGCCTAAGGCTATCAATGTACCCTGGATGACTGCATGACACAAAGCTTTACGCCTAGTTTCGGTTCGCCAAAATTGCCATTGGACTGTATATGACTGGAAAAATGTTTCCTGGTCGGACGAGTCTGATTTCAAATTGTACGGACGTGTACGGGTATGGAGACACATCATGAATCCATTGACCTGCATATCATTTGGGGGCTGTTCAAGCTGGTGGAGGCTCTGTAATGGTGTGGGGTGTGTGCAACTGGAGACATAAGGGACTGATGATACGTCTAAATTCGACTCTCACAGGTGACACGTACGTACTGCCTGATCACCTCCATCCATTCATGTCCCTTGTGCATTCCGACGGACTTGGGCAATTACAGCAAGAAAATGCGACACCCACTACGTTCAGAATCGCTAGAGAGTGGCTCGAGGAACACTCTTCTGAATCTCCACTGGGCACCGAACTCCCCAGACATGAACATTATTGAGCATATCTGAGATGACCCACAACATGCTGTTCAGAAGAGATCTCCACTCTCTCGTAGTCTTACGGATTTATGGACAGCCCTACAGGATTCATTGTGTCAGTTCCCTCCATCACTACTTCATACATTAGTCGAATCAATGCTACGTCCTATTGTGGCACTTCTACGTGCTCGAGATGGCCCTACGTGATATTAGGCAGGTGAACCAGCTCCTTTGGCTTTTCAGTGTATATTTTCATTTATTTAGATGTTTCGGCTACTGGATGATCACAAGAACTCGTGCCGCAAAGAAAGTTCAGTGATAGTTGGAATAAAACCACGCTGCTACATATACGCCCCCACCAAAGTACTTTAAATCCCTCCAAATCTCTAAACGTTAACCACTCTGCCTGGCTTTCCGCATACGTTTACCATCACCCACGTGAATCCTCTAGCACCTCACCAAATTCCAACCCCTAATCACCCTCACTGAATACCTCAGCATATCCCACTCCATCCACAGACCAGATTCCACTAATCTCCCTCTGCCCACCGATCCCTTTGTTCTGCTTCACCTTTACAATCATATCTCATTGTACCTATACCTACACAAACGTCATATCCTGCCCCAATGAAACTTCCACTGCCTATGTCTCTACGTCTCCGACACAATGAGAACCACCCTGATATTCACCAGTGCTACTAACTGTAGCTCTTTCCCACCTGTCCCACTCCCCTCTCCTTCTCCCTTTCTATTTCCCCTCATTCCTTTCTTCTTGATACCAGTATTCCACTTGCATGCCAAACACCTCCCCAGCTTCTGTATTCCTACTATCCGTCCGAACACCTACAGTCATTGCCATATTTATATACCTGACGGACCCCTACATTTTTCTGCCCATAGCCGTGAATCCATTGAACATTATGTTCTCCCCAAAACTTTTGCTACCAGCGCAAGTATTGCACAGGTAAGGTCGACCTACTGCGGAGATCTCGAAGCAGTGGTTATGGGGAATATGGGTGGGGGACTGTCGGTAGATGACGCCAGGTGGAAATGTGGGTCGGCCAGAGACGTGATCAAATAATCCGCGCAACGGCGACAACACTGTGTCTGATTGGCTAGTAAACAGGAGCTCAAAGGTTCCACTCCTGCTGTGGCACAAATTTTCACTCGTCAGAGCTGATGCTGCATAAAGTCCCGATGCAGATGCAATCAGTAATTCCTTCCCTTTGCTTTCTCCCCCTCCACCTTCAATTTGCATAGTACACATTTTTTCGTTTTTTATTTTGTAGTCAGTAGATTTTAATTGAAAAACAACACTCCTAATGTTTTATGTAAAAACCTACATAATTTATTCTTCCTATAGCTAGTAGAAACGTCTTTAAACTATTCACATTTCAATAATAATTGTTTTCGTGTTTGTTATATTTTTAAAGCCCTTGGCTGAGGAGCGGAATTTTATGCCGTTGAGGGCCCATCCCCCTTCCACACGGGTCGAAGGGGATGAAATTACGGTAAAGAAAAAGAAACTTAAGTGATTCTTCAGTTGATGCACCATTTAGATATTGATTTTTCGACAACTAGTGCTGAACATAATATACTTCAGTTGATGCCCCTCTTAGCCATAGATTTTTTGACAACCAGTACTGAACATAGTTTCAGGGGTTCTGTGGTTACACCTGATGATGGCAGCAGCCGAAACTTTGTAGTAAATGGAAACGTAGTAACCTGTCCAGACGAGTTTATCTGAGAAAATAAAGAATCGCCTCTGACTGGTATCGACTGAAACAGAGGGAAAATGCTACTTTGAGACTGCCGTTGAAGATGGCTAGTTAGTCGTTCTCAACATCAGAACCGCATGTGGTGCTCCCGGCTTAGGCAGCCCACATGTCGGCCCATGGCTCAGGGCTACACAGGCGGGCGCGGAGGCGTGCTCCCCCCACCACCTCGCCGCACTACATGAAAACGTGGGATGACGCGGTGCTGACGTAGGCTTGACAGACCCGTGTTCGGGTTCCTTTTTCCCTCCTTTTTTTTTATTCACCTCCCTCCCTTTTCTTTGCCCCGTTGCCAGTCCCCGGTTTTCATACACGAAATATTCAGCACGGGCCTTTTCAAAACGGGGCAGGGGTGCGGCGTGCTGGCACTGGCGTTCGTGTTCGCGTTTCGGGCTTTTCATTTCATTCACCGCGCCTCGTCCATCCCCAGAAGATTCTTTAATTTCAGCTCGGAATAATGAAGACGGCCTCGTTTTTAATGAACGCCGGTCTTTGCTGACATTGTTTTCCGCAGTAACTGAAGAGAACAGTAATAATGGAAAGAGAGAGAGGGGAAGAGAGACAGGGCCTGGTGTGGGAAGGATTGCAATTTGAGGCACCAACCCAGAGTGCATGAACAGTCGGTGGTCCGGCCTTGCCGTCCTTTCCGAGCAGCTCTAATATTTAATCGCCAATTACAAGTTCTGTTTCACTTCGCAGCATTAAATATGTCGCTTCACCGGACCTTTGTTGCCGAGTGCTATTGTCATTGCATTTAGCTGTCTTTGTCGAGCAGTTCCTTTTAATTTGCGAACTCTTCTATTCTGTCTGCGTCGTTAGCGTAAAACAGTTTCGCCAAAAGCAGCGTTGTGCTTGGTAACGATTAAAATGCAAATAGCGTATTTTCCCTGCACACTTCCAGAAAAAATTATGTTTTATAGCGCCTTATATGGTAACAATTTAGCCAACATTCCTACGTTAGCGCCATAAATTGTAAAACCATATGTGAGACGGAAACCGAAAAGTGATCTCTGATCGAAAATTTTGGATTCTGAGTTACTGTAATTTTTAAATTGAGCTTTGAATCCTGAACAAGTTAAAGAAACAGATTTCCATTTCTCAATTTGAGCGAGTTATCACATGTTGAATATAGGTGATGAAAAATGTGTGTTTTGAGATAATGCATTCTGAAGTTTAACTTTATTAACATCGTTTAATTTAACTCACTTAAGAAACAAATTCAGCATATGTGCTACCCTCAAAATGTCCTTTATCACATGGTACAGACTTTTTTAAAGTAACATAACACATTAAGTGGTTAATTCCTTCACACGTACTTCATTATAGTACACAAAAGTTTCAAAGCAGATAAACTGGTCGCACACTGAGAGAGCATACTCTCCACAGGATTTTTGACAAAATATTTGTGTTTTTATCCTATGTTATAGATTCTATTAGACAAAAATTTGATTTTGAAGCCATTAAATGGCCCAAAACCACCGAAATATAGGAGGCGGAGGGGAGCGGTAAGGTGTCGAGCCACTATACAAGCATACGTTAAAAATAGGTTCAAAACTTTAAACACATGAACAGAGATGTTTAGTTCAGAAACGTTGAAACGAACGCTAATAGCCGGCATTAAAAACATTATTAACTTTTCAACTTTGATTGCTGACAGTTAAATAATATTGAAAAAAAGTCTACAAAGAATTGTAAGAATCTTCGAGTATGACCTTTCTCCTTGAATCACGTGATTACCACTCATAATTTCACAAACGGTAGACTCGACAAATCACTCAAGGTACTCAAACAACAGATACAATTCTTACGAATCTTGGTTTAGTTCTTGAAATGGGATGTCCTCCAATGCACTTGCAGGCCTTCCTTTTTACTCTGGTACACGCCTTGTCCTTCTGTTTAGCCTAACTTACGATACCTGAAACATAAACCTGTTACCACTAACCATAGACATGAAGTCACAGCGCTTAATTAAGATGTTTAATACTGGCACAAGAATACGTAACCGACGCATACACACACAAAACATCTGCAATGAAATTCATTTTCTGCCAAATCAGTCAAGCACGAGAATAAACGTACAAGCAAGCTCTCTAAATAAAGTCGAATTCTTTTTAAAAACTTTAAGAAGGCATAAGAACTGTTACTGCAGTGACGAATAACAGAATGTATCTTCATTAGGCACAAATGTTGAAGCTGTAGATTTTAGTACGATGGTAAGTGCTGAGAAGTTAATTTGCTGAGAGTTCAAGCATCAATATCACAAATCAAAGCTTGGTGCCTTTATCAGAAACACAGGACGTTTTGACATGATACACAAAGCTGCCTTGAAATAATAAAAGTAGAGATGAATTCTGAAGGTCCACACTATGTAGAGATTTGAATGAATCGTTTACATTCTCCAACCAGACATGATGCTCCTTAACGGCCAATGGATGCTTTGATCCAATATGTTTTACAAAGAGCTTTGAAATCTGGGAATATTCTGAAATTTGAATGAAGAGTGTTCGGCGAGCTTTTCTCACCACTTTCTTCTCTATACTGTTTGTTGCAACTTGTGCTATCTCGACACAAACACCGTTCGATTTATTCACCAAGACTACGTCTTTGCTGCAGTTTCTTTTCTAGTGTTTCATGTTTCAACTCAACGTTTGATTAACAATAGTCTACACGGTAGAAATGAAAGTAGTCGGCCACGTAGGCTTACTCGTTATATGCTCATTGTAAAGTCACTGAATGCTATGCTACTACTTCTATTTTTAATGTATGTGCTGTAGCTGGACTCTCGGAGAATGGCACTATGCAGTCCCGCCCACAACCGTCGGTGACACACACGCTCATAAGAGCAAGGAACATCTAGTCACGTGATTGGGTGCAGCCGCATGGTCAAAGGAGCGGAATAAAGTTGTCCACACAGCAACAACCCCTATCTCTATGCCCATGCGAGCTTGCTAGATAGGACCCAAGTAGTTAATTTTTCAACTCGTGTGCGGCAGTGACCCTGATTGATAACCTTTGTATAGCCAGTGGTAGGGCTGGGGCAATTAACGAGTACCAAGTTGAAAATGGACTATCTGATCATGATCCACCGGTAACCCAAATATAGAGTGTGGAACCCTAAAGTTCTGAGACGTATTCACAAGTAGAAGTGAGATTTATTAAAGACACCAGCTTAAAATATTTTTAGGCTGACTTAAAAGTGGTGGCATGGGATAAGGTACAAATGGAAAGGTACACCAATGTTAAATTCAATGTATTTCGTAGTAAATTAGTGTTAATATTTGAAAGTCTATTTTCTAAAAAAATTATCCAGCAAGCCCATTAAAAAAATAGAAGACCAAGTATATAATAACTGACGTGACATATGAAACAGCAAATTTACATGGAGCCGGAAGAAGTCAATATCTGACGTTACTTGCATTTTACAAAAAATTATGTAGTGTTTTAGAAGTGATTATAATGACCAGTAACATTGATGACAGAAGTTAGTAACGCATATAATAGGATTGAAACCCTTTGGGATAATGTGAAATTGGAGTCAGGACAATAAGTCAGTGTACAAGAAACTATCAGAAATAAATTGAATGCCAGTGCATTAGCTGATAATTCATGAGCTGCGAGTATTTTAATGAGTTTTCATCATGTTGAACATTCTTATACTATATGTATAATATTGACGTGGTTTATATGCTCTTTCGGAAAATACTGTTTTGTCTGCCTGGTACATATTTCATCGTACGTATTTCTTGGTACGATATGTTCTCTGTCTTGTTATATACACTCAATAATTTTTCTACTATTTTGCTGGATAAATTGTAATTTTAACTTTCCGTTCCCCAGGATGATTTGAAAATGGGTTTAGATAACCCATGTTGGATGTTTTTGTATCGAATTGGAGCAAGTAGTTTTAACAACCACTTTATAAAAATAGACGCAAAAGTGATCCATGAACAAAACTTCAAGCAGCTAGAAATAGTGTCAATGTACCTCACTGAAAATAGTAAAATTATACATTCCCTCAAAACCAAATGGTCCTTTTATGTTAATGGAATTTCATTTACAGATTTCTTAAGAGTAGTCCTAACTTAATAATCCACCATTGGCACAGGGAATCTGGCACACATACAAATAAAAAGCAATGGGCTGCTGTTTTTGTGATACTTACAAGGTATTTATTTGTGTAGCTCATGTTACATTCTTAGACAAACTTCAGTTGTTTAGAGTTTATGGTTATTTGTGGTTTTTCAGACGAGGAGTTCGAAGCATACTTAAGAAAAACAGAATGAAAAATGTTGTTCTGAGTAACTCCAACAATGTTGGAAGAAGAGAAAAATTTAATGAGGGAGGAAATGACAATGGGTGTCCCAAAAGGTTCACGTTTAGTTCCACTTCTACTCCTCACACACACAGGGTGATTATAATTGAAGTTAAACTTTCAAAACGCTGTAGAAATAACACCGCTCGTCAGAATGACGTCAAATTGGAAAGGAGTATTATTGGAGAAGGAGAAAAACGTATTGCAGAAGAAAAAAAATAGTGTGAAAACTGATCAATAGCTGGGGCTGTATGTGTCAAAGCACGTAAATGCACACAACTGTCATGCGCACGACCGTTTGAAGTTGGTATAAAAACGCCGGGTACACGGCTTTTCCTCCATTCGCGTCTGCGACGTTCGCCATGACTGTCTTAATGCAGGATAGCGCACTGCTTGTAAAGCTGTATTACAAGAATGGTGACCGTGCACACGTCGCTCTGCAGAAGTTCCGAACACTGGAGGGTTTGAAAATAGGCGTTGGTCCGATGACTACCGTGGATCTGGAGAAAATGATTCGGAAATTCGAAATGACGGGTTCTTTTGATGTGGAACATGGTAGACGGAGGAAACGAATGGATTCGACGTCAGTGGAAGCAGTGACCACAGCAACGCAGAGGAGACGAGTGGTGATGTGCAAACGTGTAGTGCACAGAGAATTGCCCGAACATTAGACATATCCGTGAGCACGGTGCGTAAAATCCTACGAAACATCCTTCTTTGCTATCCATTTAAATTCGTACAGGACGTACAAAAGATCGATTTCTAAATCCAGTTTTAAGTTAGAGTATATAGAAGCTACAATTATGAAATCGGATAATGTAATGGTGAACTCGATTTATCAATGTTTAATATCTATGAATAAATATTGAAGTAATTTCTTCCAAATAACGATATTTCCAAGATTTAGATACATAGCTGCCGTCTCTAATTGTGAAATCCGCCAGTAGTCAACCATGCGCACTTGATTCACTAGTACTGTCTTCGGAAGTGACGTTCAGTAGATTTCAGATTTAGCACGAAATTTAGTTGATGATACGTAAAAGATTTTGAATCTGTGATAAAAGTCATATCTACATCAATTCATGAGAAGTCAGTCTGATGTTTAAGCGTTGACGATACAAGCATTCACACTGACGGAAGAAATTCACACTAACAAAATATATTTAATTTAGAGCAATGAAATTACTAGAATACATTTGTCTAGGTAACATATTTAAGCGACTAACATTTCAAGATCACAAGTTAATGTAAGCGCAATATTAGCCATTGCAAATGTGAAATGCTGGTTCATTAACAACCGGTGTAACCGACAAAATGTGAAATTCAAGCACATCAATGTGGATGCATTGTGTTTTACAAGTGCCGGACACCAGTTTGTGGGATTGACTTCAATGCCTGTTCCACTTCGTCGTTCAGTACAGGGACGGTTAATACTGTTAGTCGATGACGCTGGAAATGTCGTCCGATGATGTCCCATATGTTCTCGGTTGGAGACACATCTGATGATCTAGCAGGCCAAGGCGACACGTCGACACTCTGTAGAACGTATTGGGTTACATAATTCAGATGAATGGATAAAGCTAAAGGAAGCAAGGTGAATATAAAAATATTTACCTTTGTCCTTGAACACAATATTGCAGTCGTAGTTAGTCCTTGTTCTGCTTTTAATCGGCTCCTATGCTTTTATATCTGTCCCACTGACCGACTTCAACCTACATGTCAGTAACGTATTCCTGGGATAATATAACATCAACTGCTATACTTGAAAATAGCGCAACATCCGTAATTGCAATAGTGAACGGAAAAAAGTTGCAGCTAAAATCGAGCATCAAGTTATTAAAAAACAAGGGGTGTAGTACGCCCTACACCTTGTTGCCTACATGCGAGTTGGATCTCCATGCAAATATACCAATCGATTTGACTTCGATACGATAACGTATAACAGGTCAGCTGGTCGATGAGGCAGAGGGGACGAGAAGGCAGAGATCCACGTCACGTACAGTGTGCAAACAACTGTTTACAACGTCCCAAAGTGGTGTAGAGTAAATGCACACGAACAATTCGATATGAGACACCTGTCTTTTATAAAGACGGGAAACTACCTCAAACTGGTCTATAAAAACTACATAAGCTACAGTGTATGCGCGTCTGGCGAGGCTTACAATATTCTCTCGTCCTCTACGAGCATGCTATTATCCTTACCAAAAAATTAATTGCACTTTTTCTTGTAAGAAGTTTAACATAGCTTAATTTTGTACTGGTATACGTTTACACTAGAGGTCACGTTTTACGATTTATTCAAGGAAAAAAAACCATAAGGCTAACCTTCGATGACCCACTACTCTACAAAAATTTGCAAGTACACGAATTATTTCCCATATTCCACCTTTTTTGGTCTTCGTTGACTGGGCTATTTCGCCAACGGCTTAGTAATTCACTTACGAATTTTAAATCTGACGTTTGTGTAAATTTTACCCCACGATTTTGTGAAATTTTTACGCATACGATTTATGATTAAATAATTCGATTTCTCTGGCCTTCTTACAGTGAAAGTACAGTATTTGTAAGGGTTCTGTTTAGATCGAAGTTCGAAGTGTAGACGTAATTAATTTTTGAATATCATTTGCAAAACTATATTATATTTCCAACACATGAAGTTCCGCTCATTATTTGCTTAGCACTAATAGCTGGTGAGTAGAGATCGAGAAAATATTGAAAATTTCACGAGGCGCGTAAGCGCTCTAGCATAGGAGATTTTTGAGGCCATTTTGAAGTGTTTTATTTATTTATTTATTTATTTTATTTATGCATTTATTTTACCTGGCAAGTGAAGTGTTTTCAGATTTTATTGACAACAAGTGTCTTATATCTAATTGTTCGTGTAGGTTGACTCTATATCAGTGTCGAGCGTTGTAATCTGTTACCGCCTCCACCCAGTATGTCAACGTCCATCCCTAACGGGAGACATTCACTCCAAAGTACCTTTGCAGCTTTATCGATTGCATAAGAAAAAACAGGACGTCTTCATCCTGCACATGTTAGGAGTAATAAAGGCGACGGTGGAAAACTTCGAAAGCCAGTCACACGTGTTATTATTCGTTGCCACAGTGTAGTTCTTCTAGTAGAGTAGGTGAACTTTTAAATAATGCTCATGTAAGTCAGGATGTGGATCAGCCGATGTGTCATTTCACGTCTGTGAGGATGTGCATGTGGTCTACGTCCTTTGCGCGCCAATCGGACCGATCGAGAAAACTGGAGGTGATTGATCGTAAAATCTATAGACAAGAGCTACTACAGCGTTGTATCAGTTCGTAGAGGCTCCTTACATAACTGAGTTGTAAAGTGACAGATTATGTAATGGACACTCGAATTTCAGAGCATCATTTTGAGTGCGCCTATCACGACATATACGACACAGAACACTGCAGTAATTATTTGTGTTCTTCAATTTAATTGGATAATACTTATTCTCAGGGTATGCCGCAAGGTCGGTGCCTCAAAGTTCCTTCCAGATCTAACAAGGTTCGATGAAACAAAGTCTACACCTCATTATTTATTCTTTTCAAAAGAGGGCGGTTTTAATGAGAGTGTTTATTAGTCTTTTCTCGGTCGTAATAGAAAGGCAGAAAAGTGAAGACTGAGGCGCGCTCTGAAGGCAGGTTGAGGGATGAAGAGGTTCTACAGGGGAGCGGATTCGCTGGGGAGGGAGAGAGGTGATTTTTTTTTTTTTTTTTTTTTTCTCGCGCACAAATTGTCTGTCGGTGTGGTCTGATGGTAACATTTGTTATCGATGAAACACCTCCGTGAGCGTTTAATTCACACCACGGTGATTACTGGACTTCATGGCAAAGTATTCTATTGTTGTCGTGATATCTCCAACACTTCTAGCGAAGTTTATTGTGTACCAACTAGCTATGTCAAAAACGTTTTAAAGATTTAGGACAAATAGAAGAGCATTTGAGAGAACACCAGACAAACGACAGATGTTTTAAAGACTCGAACTCCTGTGTGTAAATTTGTTACATACTAATTACTTTAAAAATATCTTAAAAATTTCTTGAAGCAATTCCTTTTTCGTACTGAGCACAGAACGGTTTCACATTTACGAACTTCCAGCAAGCTCGAGTAATTGCAAGGCAGCAATTTGTGTTAATTAATAAAACATAAAAATTGCCAAAGTTTCAAATGTCATTTAATGCTCAGTAATTGTTGATTTGTACTTTATTGTACGCACGTTTGTTATCTTGAAATAGTTCTCATTTATTCGGGAAATACCATTTGGACTATGTGGATGACTTGAAAAGGGTCCCGACCCGAAACCAGTCATCAAGTAAGTAAAAATTAAATTTGTAAGTTCGGCTGTTTTTCCGTTGTATGACTTCCATATCTTCCGATTTTTATAGTCTACTGTCCCTGAGGGCAACGTCTGTACCTTCCCTTTTTGCCCTTACTGCGGCCAGTGATTGCCACACCCGTAACTGATATTCATATAACATTGCACCACGTCTGCTAAAAATGTATTCCGAAACTTTTCACCAGAGACAATAGAACAGCAGAACTTGAACCAATTCACATTCAAGCACGAGATTTGAAACATGTTGTATAAAACCGAGTGCAAGTTTGATGTTGCTTGGGAGCAATATTGCCAAATAAAGGGTTATGCAAAGGCAAGTCTTTCATGCGTCTCATTGTTATGACTTCATATCTCCTGAACTAAGTGTTACGCAATGATATAATTTCGCAGGTGAATTCAATCATATATGTAGATTGCAAAGTGTTTTGTGAGTAGACTTAGCGACAAAGAAGTAATAAATTACAGCGCTATGTCTGATGCTGAAGTACTGCTACGTAAACTGGGAAAATGCAGTACGCAATAAACATTTCCCCTTTCATCATTTTGTAGGTGGTATGCGAGAGAAAAAATTACGTAAAAGTTTGAAATAATGTGAGTAATTTGGTAGATGCCACTAAGTCGTTCTTACACTGTAGCGCCAAAGAAACTGGTATAGGCACGCATTTTCAAATACAGAGATACGTGAACAGGCAGAATACGGCACTGCGGTCGGCAAGGCCTATATAATACAGCAAGTGTCTGGCGCAGTTATTAAATCGGTTACTGCTGCTACATCGGCACGTTATCAAGATTTAACGGAGTTCGAACGTGGCGTTACAGTCGGCGCACGACCGATGGGACACAGGAGCTATGAAGTAGGGATTCTCCAGTACGACCATTTCAGTAGTGTACCGTGACTATGAGGAATCCGGAAAATATCAAATCTCCGAATCACTGCACCCGGAAAAAGATCCTACAAGAAAAGGACCAACAACGATTGAAGAGAATCGTTCATCGTGAGAGAAGCGCAAACCTTCGGCAAATTGCTGCAGATTTCAATACTGGGCCATTAATATGTGTCATCGTGTGAACCACTGAACGAAACATCATCGATATGGGCTTTCGGAGGCGAAGGCCCACTTGTGTACCCTTGATGACTGCACGACACGAAGCTTTACACCTCACCTGGACCCGTCAACACCGACATTGGAATGGTGATGAATGGCAACATGTTTCCTGGACGGACGAGTCTCGCTTCCAACTGCATCGAGCGGATGGACGTGTTCGGGTATGGAGACAGCCTCATGAATCCATGGACCCTGCATGTCAGCAGGGGACTGTTCAAGCTGGTGGAGGCTCTGTCATGGTGTGTGACGTGTGCAGTTGGAAAGATATGGGACCCATGAGACGTCTAGGTACGACTGTGACAGGTGACACGTACGTAAGCATCCTATCTGATGACCTTTATCCGTTCATGTCCATTGCGCATTCCGACGAACTTGGGCAAATTCCAAGAGGACAATGGGACACCCCACACGTCCAGAAATAACTACAGAGTGGACACGCGAACACTTCTGCTGGCCAGCTGTGGGGCGGCGGGTTGAATTAATTTAGTTTTATATTGGTTTGTTGAAGCTGTATACGCCGTCTTACTCACGCGAGCCTGACAACTAATTTAGTGGTCAGCCATAAAACGAAGAGAAACATTTTGACCTTAGTTTCCAGTCTACACGGCCGGCCACATTCTGGTCCAGCCCACTGGAAGAAAAGTCTCTATTCTCCTATTTCTTTGTGGGACTATGATTTTACATAAAAGTATAAAGTTCCATTCATTAATTATATTACGTAGAGCTCCTCACATACAACACTTGTAAATTCACTATTTTCATTTGAAAGCAAGTCTTTCTATTCTAACAGCACATTTAGCAGTTCAGAGGCGACCTCTACGGTACGTTCCTATCAGATTGTCTTTCACCCTGACTAAAATTACTTAATTGAAAGTTTGCAATAACTGTTCAAAATTAATGCTCGCCAATAAAGTGGAAATTAAATCACCACTTGCCACGCGGAATTGTAATTCATACGAACGGCACACTAACGGTTACTTTGGAGAATTCTAAGCGATCCAGAACGGTGTTCCCTATCCGTTTTTACCGCAAAATACGTGCTTTGACACTTTTTGGCTCTGACGTCATCCGAGGCAGAGCGCGATCCGACGTTTAACAGACGTGGATCTTACAGTAGCTGAATGCGAAGTGAACCTTTCTACTGCCTATCGGGCTGCATTTATATTGGTGCCGGAGCCGACGGCCGAGGGAAGATCTGTTTTCTACGGCTATCTGCATATTGCAGCAGCCTCCGAACAACCGCTTTCACCGGCACGTAATCTAGAATAATATAGTTACAAATTACTTTAGAAACTCCTTAATTTTTACATATATACAGTTAAGCCGCTTGAATGCACAGAAAAGGTTTCAGCTCGTTACAAAAAAAAAAAATGGTTCAAATGGCTCTGAGCACTATGGGACTCAACTGCTGAGGTCATTAGTCCCCTAGAACTTAGAACTAGTTAAACCTAACTAACCTAAGGACATCACAAACATCCATGCCCGAGGCAGAATTCGAACCAGCGACCGTAGTGGTCTTGCGGTTCCAGACTGCAGCGCCTTTAACCGCACGGCCACTTCGGCCGGCTCAGCTCGTTACAGTAAAAACTTTGCCTTCTGGAATTGTTATAGTGGAACTAACGGTACATCGTTACGTCTCAACCATACTTTTACTAACACTTCCCGGCCGGAGTGGCCTAGCGGTTCTAGGCGCTACAGTCTGGAACCGCGCGACCGCTACGGTCGCAGGTTCGAATCCTGCCTCGGGCATGGATGTGTGTGAGGTCCTTAGGGTAGTTAGGTTTAAGTAGTTCTAAGTTCTAGGGGACTGATGATCTGAGCTGTTAAGTCCTATAGTGCTCAGAGCCATTTGAACCATTTTTGAACTAACACTTATATCGTCTGCTATCAATACTACAACTCTCAAATTTGGTACAGTTCTATCATTTAGTATGTTTTATCATCCACTCTAACCAAAATTCCCTATCATTAAAGTTATAGGTACTTCATCTACAACAATGGCGTATATTTTAGTTACAAAATTGATTTTTACTTAATTACTCAAAGACTATGAGAAGTAGCTTAACGTGATCTCTCAGTTATTATTTTTGGGGTGAACTGAAGCATAAAACAAATTTTCATATTTCTAAGTCCAATAGTTAGCGCTTTTCATTTTTCCTAAAGACGTGGATTCCTGTGTTAATTTTTGTTTTATGGTTCTGGAAACCTGCAGCACTTTCTTATGAGTTCTAAAGACAACTTCTGACCAAATTCTTGCTGTCTAGCTTTATTATTTAGCGCCACTATTTTTCTCTTTAAACGCAATTTTGGAACACAAAGATTTGGTATTTAGAACATTAAACAATATTTTAACGAAGTTTCAAACATAAATTTTGATTATTAATTTCATACTTAATTGTGTGCAGTACTTGTGCGCTTACCGCAGACTCGTTAAGGTGACGTGGCGCTACTAGCAGTGAACTGGGGTAAGTTCCGGCACACTCGCTCGCCTCTGTATCTCTCTCAC